>NC_141707.1:27086148-29623463 GCF_971803275.1 Cyanistes caeruleus | reverse complement strand
TCTGTGACCTGGATCTTGCTATTACACCAATTCCGCTGAAGTGTTCTTTATTGTGATGGAAAAGTCAGCAGCAGACCCATATCCCCTCAAGGGACATCCTGGTACCATTTACTCAAACCATGGTTGTGTTATACAACAGCAACCTTCTGCTTTGCTAATGTGCAGACATATGAGCTGTAAGCAATTTGTATAAAATATTTTAAGATACCAAGAAAAGAGCAAAAAAGCAAAGATGAGAAACAATAGCATACTGTTAATTTTTGGGTCATTTAACACAACTCCCGGTAATTTTCTTATCTCTGTGCATCAAGTTTAAAACTGGAAAAAAAAAATCATCATCTCTCCTTGTGTACATCTCAGCAAACCCTACCAGGATACTTCAAGTTTGTCTCAGTTGGCTTCTGTTATGTTGACTTCTGCTACAGGATGAGTGAACACACTGAGGAATAGAGCCATAATTCTGCTCCAAAATCTAATGCCAGCTGGAAACAGTGAAATTATGACATTGGACTTGTCAGTGGGGATGTCAACAGCAGTAGCATGAAAAGGTTTTATGAAATACTTTTTTTTTTTGCAGTCCACCAGATTTTGTAAAAATGTGCTGAAGTTGCCTGTTATAGCTCAATCTAAGCCTCTTTGGATTCATACGAGTCTAATAATGGGCTTTAGTAATCTCTAGATCAGAACCTTTAATGATAAACATGTCTAGAATAGAAATTTTTACATTCCCAGAAGTGAACATTTTGGTTTAAGCCCCTCCTGTCCACAAACAAGACAGGAAATAGACTGCAACTAGCTTGCCTCTTGTAGAAGTTATTTTTTATTTTCTTTGTGTATTACAGCAAGTAATATAACAGTAATTAATCTGTATCCATGATCGAACTAAAATCTAGAATAAACTGACATTATTCCTCTTAGCCACTATTTGAGGAATTAACTGGTTAAAGGCTGGCACAGCATTTGCACAAGAGAATTTTATACTGCTGGTTTTGTAATAACAGTATTTAAGAAATTGCCATGGAATTAGTAAAAGTAACTAGGTTTAGTAAGGATAATGTTAACGAAACAGCTCCAGACAAAGTGTCCTATGCTTTACAAACCTTTGCACTCTGCCAGAAGAATGTGGGGAAAAAAGCTAATCAATAAAAGACAAAATAGAAGCATTACCTCATCATGACGCAAACTTCCATAGCCTAAACACTGATCCAAAAGGAGAAAACTGAACTAGTGGCTCCAGAGATAGGAATAAACCTTTGGTCACATCAAATGCTCCACTCTAGTTAGAGAAATACTTGGCTCTCAGTAAAGTAGCAATCTCTGGTTTTATCCCACAAAAATGAAGATAGAGATAAAAAGCAAATACAAAAATTAATTGTTTTTAAAATAGAGTGTGATATCTTTAGGCCAGACTATACCTTATAAATTATTTGTAGATAGCTGATTGCAGAGAAGCATCTGTCATAATTCTGACCTCTGTGTGTTGCCATACCCTAAGGCAGCAATAACACGTGTCCTTTACTAAACAATGAAGCAGTATGCCAATGTATTAGCCACAAAGCATATACAGATATGAAAGAAGAAATTATTTTAAGAAGAGAAAAGAAATTACTTTAAAGCTATGCTGTCTCCTGGAATGAGATTTTTTTGTCTGAATGACACTCTGGACTAGAAAGCTCAGTGTGCACCAGGGGCACTTGTCTGAAGTTTCTTGTTTCCCTTTAACATGACCCAGGCGTTTGTCAGCTGTGCAGCTATGAAGCACAGACACCGTGAGTACAAGTTCAGTATTTTGTCCTGACAATCATGCCTACTTTGAGCAGCACTGTCACGATTTGGTCCTTCCTACCATCAGAAGCATCTGGAGGAATGAAAACAATCAACAAAACTTTTTGCAGATAAAAAAACAACTGCATAAATGACCCCACTTTTTAACTGAAACTGGATTTCTCAAACTTTCTATATGCTTAGCACAAATTATGTTTCAATTCAGACTTTAGGCAAAGACAAACAACAACCACAGAGCAGGCAACTCCTTGCACAATGCTCATCCACTTACAGCAGCTTGATCATTTGAGTGTGGTACAGCTTGCCTGTCGTTTGCTTCATGCTGCTTTTGGAGCTGTTTTTTCCATTTGTTTGTGTTGAAGGCTGCATTTGTTTTCTTTCCTTGTACTGAAAAAACTGGAGTACTGTTGACAGTAAAATTATTAGGCCCTTTACCCTAAAGTTGTCAACCAGTCTTGGCTGTTAACAGATCTAACAATTAGGTAATTAAAAGTATGATTGACAGGCAAACAGCGAAAGAAACCAAACCTGTTATTGCACCCCTTCAGTGCAACAAATAAACCCTCTGTACGTTTTCAGTATTCACTGGCTTCAACAGGCCTAATTATCCCTGGTTGATGAGTATGTGCATAGCATTCAGAAAGTGTAAGGTTTTCATGTCACTTGTTTTTTTCTTAGGGTTTTTTTTTTGTTGGTTTTTTTTGGTTTGGGGTTGGTTTTTTTTTTTTTTCAGCTAGAGTCCTTTTTCTAATACGTGTGTGCATTTTGAATATAATGCTAAAATACTGGATGTCACCCTGACTGCTGGAAATAAGCCAACATATCATAATATCCTATCAGGAATGCTTAGGAAAAATAAATCACTCCAGATCCTTGGGAGTCAGTGGTACAACTGCTATTCCCTTGTCAGAAGCAGGCAAGCGCATATGTTTAGTGCTGCACTTCAAGGTAGGCAGTCAGAGCTGCTCTGCCGCACGGGACCAGCCTGGATGACTGACAGTAACAGAGCTGTCACCGTGTGTTTCCCATTTTCTGCAGTGTGTGGTTCTGCCCCCTGCTGTGTACCTCTTCAGTAGCCACTGATTTGATTGATTTGATATGATTTGATGTGATTCTGAGAGGCAGAACACCTGATGATGTATTTTAAAATTAAACCTAAACCTTGCTGCTCTTTTCCAATTTAGACATCTAGGGAGAATTCTGCACTGTATGGGATCCTTTAATTTTTTATCCTTCCTCTTTCAAACCACATTCTCTGCCTTTCTCACACACAGACCAGGCAATAAATCTGTGTGTGCTTCGTTTTTGGTGGGCATCATTCAAAGGCTGATTTGTTAGGTGTAATTACATTCACAGCAGTTTGAAAGAATTGAGCTAAGCCGCCTGCCCTTCAGCTGCAAGTCTTGGTTTACAGTGCACCCTATTAATATGCAACTGGGCAGACAGATGAAATGCCCTCAACAGGTCTTAGATGTCTTTAGCATCTTAGTCCCCTAACTCTGTAAACATTGGTTAGCTCTGGGAGCAGGGACTGCTGTGCTGCACAGGCAGTGCCACTCTGGGGAAGGGATCCTTCCAAGAGCCTGAAAGCCACCTGAATGGCTTTAGGGACTTCTCAGATATTTACCCTTTCTTGTGGCTAACAGTGTGAGCTTGCAACCGCAACTGGCCAAGCAGAATTCACCACACACAGGCAGGCTGAGAGAAGAGGGGAGAAAAATCCTCTGGAAAACTACCCCTGCAACCTCACTCAGCAGGGCCAGGACCTCTAGGTCTTCAAACTAAATGACATCAGAGCAGGTGACTACACATGGGGGGTTTTTTGGAACAATAACCTAGACAGATGACAATACAGCTACGCTGCTGTCTCTCTCCTCCCACTGTATTTCCTCCTCTTCCTACACACTATCATATCTCTTTCATGTCATATTCAAAGCAGCATTTCAAACCAAGAGCCAGAGCTAGAAATGGCTTGTTGGAGGGAGACTGTTCTCTCAAGCAGGATATAAAAATTGAAATGGTGCTACAGAGGAGATTATATTTTTTTTTTTTACACATGTATTTTAAAAGAACTTGGCCAACCCTGTCACCAAGATGAGATGCAGTACCACTGTTAATGCAATACCTTCAGGCTCTTAGCTTTGCTGCTTCCTGATTAATGAAAAAACAACTTCACAGGCTTTCCAGAGCTGCGGTAACCTCCCCACCAATGCTGACACACAGACCAAGAATATGAAAAGGTTGTTCTGGAGCAGCAGATTTGCCCACTCCCATTTTCTGATGAACTTGATCCATAGATCAGGACCTCTTTTCACACTCAGTCCTCCCACTCCCACATGGCCCTGCACCTCCACCTGGATGCTAAACACCTCTGTGTTCCACCACCGACTTAAAATAGCACATCAGCTCCTGTGGGAGCTGGCCAAGAGGAAACACACACAGCAGCAAAAACAAAGCAGGTGGTCTGCTGGCAGACACCCCACATCTTTGAGACTTGAAACATTCCTCTTGCCTTGTGTTAAACATGGCTAAAACTGGTTACTAGGTTATTAGGTTACTAGGGATAAGGAAAGGTTGGGCCTGCAGTCATATCCTTGACCTTTCCTCATGCGTCCAAATTAAAATAATAAAAAAATTTTAAAATAAAATAAAATATTATAAAAATTAAATAAATATATATATGCACCTTAACTAAAATTTGAGGAGGAAACTGTGTCTTTTTTACGTGACAAAACAAAGAACATATAGAAAACCTCAAAGGTCAATCACAGGGAATTTGTGGGCCAAAAGCTGTGTAGATGCAGATTTATATCTGTACAGCAGAGATATGGATTACTTATCAGGGCAGGGATTGACCTAAGGGGAATTAAAACAAACAAACAAAACAAACCCTTAAATATCAAGTCTCAGGCTCTCTGTAAGATTTAAGGATGTGAAAAGTTCCCAAGTAACAAGCTATTTTTATACCATCTATTTTAAACCTTTCTATTCATGAGATTATTCTTTTTCTTCATATTCCTTCAATCTATTAAACAGACCATACTTGCTAGCTACTATATTTTAGGACCATGCAAACTGTAAATGTTGGTTTGTATTAAAAACAGGTCTGAGGATTTAGCATTTACATCCAGATAAAGTATTTTCGAAGTCCATAGGTGTTTTGATTCAGACCCACTTGAAGGCCTTGATTCCACTCCCTTCAAAGTCCAAGGCAGTTGAAAGTGCTCTGTACTTTGAAGGGTTGGGCACATAATTTAAAAATCTCTGTTAAAAAAAACCCCAAACAACCAACAACACTCTCCTCAATGATCCATTATTTAAGGGGCATGAATTTAATTACTTACTGTAACTAAGCTCAAGAAAGCTAGTCTTCTCACTTGGAAGGATACCAAATTTCCATGTCTGCATATAGGCACAATCACATACAGTGTGACCTTAACAAGATTTATGGTGTGGTTTATTAATTCTCTAAATTGGTTCCATAAATCTACACTAGCCCTCACTATTTAGCTGAGTAAACTGTCTTTGATCTCAGCAGAGAGAAGAAACATACAAATCAGATTTCTTTCATAAAGGTACTGGGCCAGACCCTGCCCTCGGAGACATGGCCAGCAGCTCCTCATCCCTCTCTCTGTGGCAGGAATTCACAGCAGAATTTTGTCTGCCATATGCAAATCACATCCTCATATAAAACAGTTTGGATTTCTAGATGATGGGCATTTTATCTGTGCAGTGCTGCTCATTTTGCAACAATTAACAAGTCCTAGGGAATTTGGGAGATTTTTTCACATTGGGAAAAAGTTAACTTTGCCTCATTTTATTTACAGAAAGATGATACAAGATAACACTGTCTACAGATATTTCACTTAGAACAACCCAATCATTTTAACAACAATAATTTTATTCAATATCTGCTCTGTAGGTTTAAGCAATAGACTGGCTCCACAGTGGACCAAGCTCAGCTCTCTGGGTTTGCAGAGCTCTGTGCTGGGATATTCTATATATTATCTCACAGACAGTTTTCACACAGCAGTTTTTATTCCTGCCTATAGGAATCCATACTGGCTCTAGATGTGGCTTCATTCTGGCAGGCTGCTATGACAGTTCACATTGCTACAGCTGCCCCTCCCAAGATAAATCACAACCAGTTCCACTAAGCCTCTAAAAAATTTGGATAACAACAGAAGTCAAACATTCTTTTAGAGAATGGAAAACAGTGAACTCAAGAAACCTGTATGACATTAAGATACCTCAATTTTGTTTCATGCTGATTAGGGAAAGGAGGGGAAAATTAGAGTATACTTTACTTTTATTAGCATTTTGAAATTTTGCTTTAACAGTCAAATTAAGCCATGATGTGTTATTAAGTAACAGTGTGTTTGCAAACTCATAAAAACTGAAAAGTATTTCACTGAGTTAAAATCAAAATGTGACACAACACATCTTTTGCATTTGCACCACACTGAGCTTAGAAAGCAGCATCGTGTTTACTACAATGTCTGGGGAAAACTGAACAAATGCTATTGCTCTTCAGTTCAGACTTGTCCTCCTTTATGTTCTTCACCTCCTCATAAAATTCAGATTTGAGGTTTGGTTAGGTTCATTTTTAGTCGCAGTTCAAAAACATTTTCAAATAGAAACTGAATTATCCCATAGGCTTATGCATGTATTAATCTAGCTCTTTCCTGTACTTTCTAGTTTAACTTTGAGATGAAACAGCTCAACCTTTTGTGTTGAAAATACAAAGAAACCAACCAGGTCTACCTCTTTTTTTAGTTATAAAGGAGCCTCTTTTTTTAGTTTTAAGTGGATTCTTATCAAACTGGATGTGAAGAACTAATTTTAATAATGGTATTATTCTTTAAATATTTAACTTTATAATTTCATCAGTTAACATGGTGCACAAGAGGCAGTTTTTGGCACCATCTGTGCACACCTCACAGAGGTGAAATTCTTTGCAGAAAACATCTGGAACCAGACAACTGAGGACAAAGTATTTTGTTCAAGTCTGTATCAAATATGACAAAAAATGAGGAGATGAACATGAAAATAATACATTTAGAAAATAACTAAAATATTTAGTTACACTCTAATACTGATTTCCAGGAGGTTGGTCATACATCTACTGCTTCTGGTAACTCCTGAGCAAGTACTCATTGACTTTAAATGGACTCCTAAATTGTACTGAAAAAACTGACACAACACATCACTGCCATGGTGGGAGTTGGATCTGAAGACTTTACCAGACAAAAAGCTAATTCAAGGGACAAAATATACAGCACGTAATGCTTTATCTCTGGAGCCAGGAGACATTACACCAAAGCTGCAGGAGCTACTTGAGTGTTGAAAGAGAAAAGTTTTTGCTAGGTATATCCATACAAGCTGCTGTCTAACAAGCTGCACAGGAGCCAAAGGCCCAGGATCTCTTGTTTAGGTGGATACCAATTCCCTTTTGTCCTCATAATAATAATATAAATAAATAAATAAATAAATCCCCACCACTCTAGAAGAATTCCTGATACCATGATAACATGTTCTTGTCTTTGTTGGATCATCATTTTATCTAGAGCTTAAATCATTCTTGTTTTTCTCCCTGGGACTCAATCCAATTAAACCACTTCTTTGTTCAAAGGTAGTGCCTCAACACAACATGGGGATGAAGCTGCATTAACTCAAAAATACAGCTAAAAGTGTCCTTTGTGTGTTTGTGCTGTATGCTGATTAAAGTTAAATTTTTTGCTATTAAAATGAGAGCCAGCACATTGAGACATCTCTGCATGCCGTGATTTTAAGTCTCTGAACCAGAGACAATTTCTTTAACTAAAGGCACTCCAAATCCAAAATGTATCTTTACTCCCTGTAAATGAAATTTGCCATATATGTTGTAATTTTATTCCTGTGTGCATTATAGTTGTTTCCCCATCTACATTTTCCTTTTCTTCTATTGACAGTAAATTTCATCTGCCACTCTAGCATGCTGTCACTCACTCCTGTGTGATTCTTCTGCAACTCTTTATGCTTAAGTTTGATTTCCAGAATAATTTTCTATCACCAAATGCTCTCATTATTCAATTTAGTATCTAAGTTCATTTATGAATATGTTGAACAGCACAGCTACCAGCTGGATACTACTAAGTTCCCTTTACCAAGCAAGCTGACCGTTTATTCCCACTTATTTTTCCCCCATCTTCTAGCTAGTTATTAACCCCTAAAAGGATTATCCTTCTTGTTTTATGATAGCTGTTGCTTTCTTACCAGATCTTCTGCAAATACAACCCAGCAGAAGGAAACAGCCTAGGAGGTTCCTGGAGTGTGTGCTGGGGACCCAGAAAACCCTGCTGGGCCTCTTGTTAGTAAAGAGAAGGACTGGTGAGTGATGTGATGCCTGAAGGCTGTCTTGGGCATAGTAATCAAAAAATCACACATTTTTTGATTCTTGGAGAAGTAGAGTTGGGTCAGCAGATACTGCAAGCTTGGACTTTTGGAGGGCAGACTTTGGACGTGGCACCCAAGGACATGGTTTAGTAGTGGAATTGGCAGTGCTGGGTGAATGGCTGGACTCAATCTTAAAGGTCTTTTCCAACCTAAGCAATTCTATGATTCTATGAAAAGCCATCAAGCAGAAATTGTTTAGAGAAAATTTCTTGAAATTCAAAATATATCCTTATCAGCTCCACTGCAGAGGTTTTCATTTGTCTGCATTTAATTCCTTTACACAAGCCTCCAACAAATCTGTGAGATAAAATCACTCTATCAATGCCATATTATGTTTTCACAACAAATCATATTTATCCATATTTCTACTTTATTATTAGCACAGGCTCTGCCCAGTACAGAGGTCAGATTCATTCCTGCTCAGACATTTGTCTTTTTTCTTCTTGGACCAAGGAGGGCTTCTTTAGTACCATATTATTGACTCATGTTCCATTTTTCATCCACAAGTACATTTTTCTGTAAAACTGCTGTCTAAGTTCCCCATTCTGTGTTTGGCTAAATGCTTGTTATACCTCTGTCTGGTCTCTCCCTGGTTTGGCTTTGACAACATAAAAAGTAAATTTAGCTGAAAAAAATTTCTTCCAAAGGGGAAGAATCCTGATCCCTCCCCAGTCCATTGGCAGTGACACCTGATAGCAGAAGTATGGACACATCCTTATTTATCAGTCCCCTCCAGCAATTAGCTGGCTCTGCTTTCTCTCTGGTGTGCTGTGCAGGAATAGGCTGGATACTTGTGTTACATAGACAGTTTAGGCATATAGATAGTTTTGCATTGATGGGACATGGAGAAGGTGATGAGTGTGTTTGTGTATCTGAGCAGGGTGTGGGTTGTTGCTGGGTGATTAAAACACAAACTATGTTATGGTGAGATAGATAACTTGAAGAATGTACAGCAATGAAAACCACTAGAAGGAAGAAGGCAAAAAATGACTTGATTCTAATACTCAACAGTATGTGAAAGGTTAGGGAAGAAGACAGTCAGAATATAATTTCAGAGCTTGATTCAAATCCCACTGAAGTAAATGAAAAATTCCCTTTGGTTTCAATGGAGTCTGAACTTGATTGTTAATAGCTGTCATTCTGAGACTGCACTCACACTTCAAATGTGTTTTAAATTTAACAAAAAAAAATTAGACAAGTAAGGCACCATGTGAATTGTAGAATTTGATTAATATATATGAAAAAATCAATTTATTGAGTCCTATCCTACTTCCTTTGGAATCAGTGAGAGCTTTACCATTGATTTCAGCTGTAGAAAAACCTCACTGCTTCCTAGAGGGAGCTTTCCATCTGAGTCTCCAACAAGGAAATGCTCATTCACAAGCTGTGTGATCTAATCCATGGCAGCTTTAGCAGAACACATTGACATCCCTAGAGAGCAGGATGAAGTCAGATCAGGGCTGTAAGATGAACCAAGGCCACGTAAAGCCTTGCTTAAGTCAACATAAGGATATTATAGTCGAGATTTCACCACGGCCTTTCCATTGCAGTGGGAACTTGAAGCAAAGAGGGTCGAGCGAGAGTTGAAGCGGGGAGACCCGCTGATGCAGGGTTATGTAATAATCCAGCCTGCTAATCACAAAAGCATGGATAAGCATTTCAGCCTACATCGCACAGGCAAGCATCTAATCTTGGAGATGCTTTCTGGTGGAGTGTTTTATCTGCCTTTCTCTTTCTTTTTTTTTCCCCTTTTTTTTTCCCCTCAATTGTCACACAGCCTGAGGTGAGAGGAAAGAAAAGAAGCCCCCCTGCAGATAAACCACAGCAATCAGGATAATGATTGCAAAGGATCATCAGTCTTCAGGACATGACCTGAGCATCACCGAGGGCTAGAAGAACATTTTTCATCTCTCCCTTCCTTTCCTCCCTCCTAGTTTGTCACTGCAGAAATGTAGGGTAGCAGGGAAGCAGAGATGGTGTTTCTGATTCTTAGGCTAGACACAAGATAAAATATAGAGGTCAGCCCTCTTGGGTCAAAACCAAAGGAATAGGAGAAAAGAATCCCTGAGAAAAGGATTAGGCAGGAATCCTCCAAATCCCTGCCTTGATTCACTTGTTCCTAAAAACGAAAAGAAGCCAACTGAGCTTGCAATTGCCTTTCCCAGATGGGAGACAGGGACTTTCCAAATTCTTCATCTGTCATCAGCCGGGGATAGAAAACCTTTGTCATCATCCCAAGGAAAAGAAGAGGGTAAACATTTGTCAGGGAGATGCTCTGTATTCCATTTGTTAAGCACCTGAAGTGTAAATAATTATAGGTCAGGCCCTGCTATATGTTATTTGTTGTCCTACTATAGAATTACTATAAGGTAATATTTCAAAGGATTTGTTTACAGGAAAACTGTAACCAGGTTACATAAACTCCCAAAGCAGGGTCCGCAAACTTACTTAATATACTTTGTTGATATTTATCTTTTATTCCTAAAGGACAGCAATGAAGAAAATGGATGAGAGTGCACTGAATGCTGTATGAAGATCTGCAAGGTCAGTTTAAATAGATGATTACAAAAACATTTACCTGTTACTGTCACAAACTGCATTAATCAAGCAAATCACATATATCTGCCCCATGAGGGCACTAACTACAATTCTTCAAAGTTTTATCACAGTTCAGATCCCACAAGATCTTACTGATACCATGATATCTTAGAGGTCTTTTTCAACCTTAATAATTCTATGATTCTATGATGTGGTGCTGCTCAAAAGGGTTCAATATGCCATTAGGAAAGGAAATGAATTAGTCTGTGGGAGATGAGAAGCTGATCAGCTCAACCAGACAGAGTAAATCCAGTGTACAAGTGGAGAATCACAGATTTCAAACTCTCTCTGCTCTAATTTAAAACACATTTCAAGAAGCAAGACAAATGGGAGAAGGAAAGCCCTCCCAGTTATCAGCAGTGCCAGCTGTTTTACAGCAGGGTTATAGGGAATACGCAGGGGACACGAAGGGGGCACATCAAGCACCTGAACCCAATATTGATCCCCTCCTAAGGGCTGAGGTATATCAGAGACCTTGCCAGGGAGTGAGCATCAGTGCCATAGGGCTTACCCAGATTGGCACCTCCCTGGCTGGAATGCAGAAAGGACAGGCTCAGACTGCACAAGGTAATGGACAAGAAGATCCAGTCACTTTTGCCACTCCTGAATTCATACATAAGATGTGTTCACAGAAAAGCAATTTACCCTGCTCATATGCTACTGAAGCCTATGGGCAAATTGCTCATCTGTAATGTTCTGCTGGCCTTACAAGAGGGATTAAATAACTATGAAACAGGATGGAAGACTGAACTTATTTTTCTATTACCAAACAGTGTTGCATTAGGTTATTCTTCAGAACCATGAGGGGGAAAAAAGTTCTTCTCATGTCTGAGACTTTCCTTATTCTCAAGAAAACTAAATTACAAAGGGGAAGTAATAACAGAAAAATAAACCTCAACAAAACTCCCGAAATGAACATGCTCTTTTCACTGCACTGAGATTCTCCCAGAGGTGAGAGCAAAACAAGGTCTTTGGAATGTTGGATGTATTGACAAGTTGTTGTCAGACTACATATACATTTATTACACCACACTTGCATTCTTCAGTGCACACTTGGCTAGTAATGTTTTCAAAATACATGGTCCTCCAAAATTATTGTACAAGGCTCTTTCAGAGAGGCTAAAATGCTTCACTGCTCCTAAAAATATGCAGTGACAGCACAGCAATCTGAGGCACAGTTGCTGCAGGTATCAGAAATACGTGCAAAGGGAAGATTTAAGGGATGAAATATGCTAAACTTCATTCCTCTACTTAAATGACTGCAAAAAGACCATGATTTATGGTAATTCATTGCAAGTTCTCCTGCACCATCACATCAGAGCACCTCTCAACCTTCATATACTAACCTTAGAAATTTGCTTAAGGTGAGGTCATATTCCTATTTATGTTCTAGTAACAATCAGTGTAGAACAGATGAAAACTCAGGAAGAATAAAAAACTAATTTCCTGACTGCCATTGTGTCACCTCCTTTCCAGATGAAGTCTTTTATTCATCTTGACCTGTTTCATGCTCAAGATCACCTTCAGATCAACATTTCCTGACATGTAAAATTCAATATACCAGTATAGGAAAATAAATGGATGTGAAGAGAATTGAAAAGAAAAAAGCAAAGTACTCTTACAGAAACACTAATTATAACCTATAATTAAGGACTAGATGATTTCACAAAGTTGTAAATAAAATTACTAGTTTATTTATGGGATTTATTGCACTTTCCAAAAACTAAGGTCAATGTAGTTTATATAACCAAATAGATGCCTGGAAATTCTCACTTTATCACAAAACTCAGTCAAGAAATGCAAGGAAACTCAGGAGGTCACCTTGAAAAAATGCAGCTAAAAGTTAGCAGCACCTCCTTTGAAGTTGCTTACTCTAGGGGCAAACTCTGGCATTAAAAAACTCACTTTCTTGATGTGATTTTGAAATCTGGTGCCAGCAGTAAAACAATCTATGATTTGTTCCTTATTATTTGTTGTATCAATATTTTACTCTATCCCAAGTGAGAAAAAAAATAAAAGCACATCTCCTACATAGGCAACGGCAAGGAGCTCTCTCCCCTTTCCCTTCCCCCCTGCCTGGAAATCACACAGAAGCAGAGTGTCAAAGGAAAGAGTGGAATCTTCAGCTGACATTGGTACTCCTCCATACTCCATAACAAATAATTTACACTTGATGATCCATTTAAAGCAGATCATAATTAAGTGCAATACAGTTGCACTTATTGATCCACAGACCTATTGGATCTGTACAGATCAAATCCTTATTGATCTGTAGACATAACCTTTTTTCAAGGGGCTTAGTCTAAATTAAATTAAATACCACACTAAATGCTTAGACCATCTTTTTAGACTGGTGTGTGCTCTCCTGGCTTCAGAAACCTACTGCTAAAAATATTCTGCTCCTGAGTTTATCCAGATTTATAATAATGTGGCTGGGGCAGCTATCCTCCTAATGGCTGTATGCTAAGCAGACTTGCAAAGCCTGGCACGGCAAAAAGGGATCTTTCAGATCCCACAGGCTACAAGAGGAAGATCTAGAAAAGTCTTGAGGTTTCACTGCAGCCTAAAAGGTCTCATGCTACAGTCACAGAGCTGCCATTGGTCACATATCTCCAGTACAGAAGCACCTTCCAACAATGGCTGCAATTGATACAACAACAGGTTCGCAGAGCATGTCCACACTTTCCTCCAAACAACTGCTAAGTCAACACTGTCAGGAAGCAGAGGACTATTGCTAGAGGCAGTGTCTCTCCCTTCATGTTCACAGAAATAAAGGGGAAAATTTAAATTGCTGAGGTAATTTTAGAAACAATGATTCTATAACATTAAGAGAAAGAAAATATCACACACATGAAGACTTAATCCTTCAAAAATGAAAGTTACAATTTTCTATAAATTTTGGAAGTCTTAATTGTACAGAGTTTTATGTGCAAATATGTATCTAGGAGACAAAACAATAGAGCTAAAATAGTTTGTTAGTAGTATAGGAATGACTAACAGTCTCTAGACATTCCTTTTCTTTTTTTGTATTTAAGCTGAACAAAATTTTTCTATCTCAGGAAACTTCATTTCAAAGTGACATGTTTCATTGTGTTCAAGGGATTTCACAAAGATGAACAGAGTCCAAATGTGTAAAAATTTGATTAAATCTTAGATTCAGAGAGGATATTTTATGATATAAAACATTTCTTCACAAGAAAATCAACACTAAAATAGGGAACTTTTTGCTTGTTCCATTAAATGGTGAGATTTATTTCCCTTAAAAGGTTTAATTACTTCCTGTTCACTGATCTGCTCCAGTGTATTTGCAGAAGCTGATGTCACCTGGACCTTTGTACAAATTTACTTTTCAGCTTAGTGAGGTTGTTCATTATAAATAGGTTAAAGCAAATTCTAAATAAGGTATTTGCTACCACTACTAACACCAAGAATAAAGAAGAGAGCAAGAAGGATACTAAGCAAAAAAAAAAACCAACAAAAAACCAAAAATACCCCCCCGTCACAGTTCTGGTTTTCTTATTGAATACTGCCTGCAGCAGTTCAATTCAAATATTTAAATTATGTCAGCAATTAGACAAGCCTATTGTGCTTAAGATATTTCAGCTAGTCCTAAAAGTCTGAATAATTTTAAGTGGGAACACTTATTTTGTTGAATTTGATGCATTTTTTTCTGAAGTATGCAAGAGGGATGGTTTAAGAGCTGCTTACTCAGCCTCAGTACTGGGGAACTGAAGAGACTGCATTTCTCTCTGATTTTTGTGACCACTGCAGTATAATTTGTTCACAATTTCTTTCCCAAAGACCTACTCACAGAAGTTAAAACTGAAAATCCATTCTCTATGCTGATAGGTTTACCAGCACATTAAAGGCAGTAAAATCACAAAAACTAAAAAAGCCAAGTGTCCCATGCTTTTGCTGTTTGTGGCTCTGTGCCAGCCTTACAGATACACAAGTTCCATGTCCCCAGTACTTGGTGCAGGTGAGCAGCTCCCAGCCAGTCCTCACTACTGAGTTCTCAGTGTGCAGGCCTGCAGCACCTCCTCCTCGAGGGTTTCCACAGCCTGATACTCTGATAAGCATGTTATTTTAAATTGGATGTGTGACACCAGTGCTCGTTTTAGCCCTGTGCATTTCCTTCGCTTTGGTAATGGCTACAGAAGGTGTCAAGATAATAAAAAGCCACTATATGTCCATTGTTAACTTCTGCTTTAATTAATATTTTTCTTTCCAGTCCCTTTGAGGGGAAATTTTAGGCTTGCCTATTTTACAAAGGACAGGTTCGTTTTAAAATAGCTTACAAGAGAAGAAAATGCCTATAATCCAGACCAGAAAAAGCATCTCACCAATTTTTTGCTTACTATATAACACAAAAGACTTCTGCAACTGTTCACCAAAATCTGGATTCGTTGCCTTGTAAAATGAAGTAATGCTAAAAAAGGTGCACTTTTTATTTGCTGAATGAATGCTCTTGAAAAATTTCTAAAGAAATAGGTAAGTATTTTTCACAGTGAGGTACAGGCAAGGCTTGCCTGTATTATCTATACCAATTGAGATGAAATTCAACAAACTTGAGTGGCATAGGTCAAAAAATTCTTTTATATTTTGCAAAACTAAATGAAGTCACCAGAGCAGTGCCATTAAAAGCAACCAAGACATGGAGTCATTTAAACGGCTTCCCCTAGATGGCTAGGTTAATCTCTGTTAAAATTAATCCTTTTTCATGCTGGCAGGTGTAACAAAGAAAACCTTTTTGTATGGAGTGCAAAGAGGGTATTTTACCCTCTCAAAGGAAAGCTGCTTGATATTTCCATGGAGAAAACAGCACAAGTGATTAACAATTTAGATTTCCCATTCCTAAGCTTTGTTTATATAAATATATGGGGGATCATTTCTGAATCTGTAAGAGGATTTTCTACAGTCTAACGTAAAGAACTTAAAACTGCCATAAATGAGATGTTAAAAAAAAATAAACAGATTGCCTTGATAAATGCCAGTTATTGCAGAGCGAGCTCCACTGTAGTAACACACTGCAGCTGACATTTAAAAGGAACCTGACTAGAATGCTAGCTCCCTAGGTAGAATTTTTTCTTCCCTAAAATAATCTCAAGTCTTTGTATGGTTTCCACAAGACAGGATCTCTGTAGTGGTGCTCAGCCCTTCCCAGCTCATGGTTATGACCTACTTCAGGACAGCCTTTTACACACACACAAGTAGCAAAGGAGCAACTTCTTGAGCTGTGTCCAACGATGGGCACGTCATTGCTGGGACAGAAGGGACTCTAGAGACCAGGTTTTTGACATAAACATGGAGAGCAAAATGAGCTTCACTCTCCTCCACTTCCCTGATGACTTTCATCCCCCTTATTTGTAGGATTAATTCTTCCTCAGTTTTCCCCAACTAATATTTCCTATCCTCGACTTGATTTCTGTAAAGGAATGAACCCATTTTCACTGAGAAATAGTCCTGGGTTTTTTCCAAATGCAGAGACCGATGAAAATAGCAAGCAACAGTAGTTTCCATCTTAATGCTGCTTTCTTGATCCCTGGAGCTTTCCCCTCAGCACAGAGGAGAGGATCAATATGCTTTGTCCTAAAGCTCTCAGCCTGTGGGAATTTCTTCTCTGACCTGCTTCTTGCCTGCTCTTCACAGGTCTCTCCCACCAGTTTTAAAGAGCAGGACTCCAGTCTCTGAATGTCAGAGGGGCTGACCCATTTACAAAGAGGCAGCCTTGGTGCTGCTTGATGGCTTGACTGCAAGTTTTGGGGGGCATTTTTAACCTTTTTTTTTTTTTTTTGGTCTGAATAAACAAATCTATCCACTGCCATAACTCCCCTTCCTTGTTGATTAGAAAACCTTGAACTGCTTTAGCTACTTATAAGCACTGCATCTTAGTACAAAATTTACTACATTATAACACCCATCTTAGTACAAAATTTATATAATTGACCCCTCTCAGTTTCTGGAAAAGATGCATAAAATCTATTTCTTACTTGATGATAAGAATGTTTGTTGATATAATTTTTCTCTGGCCCATAGGAGGCAAGTCAAAAAGAGGCAGTAGAGCATTTAAAAAACAGAAGCAATAGCCAGGTCCATGACTCAAAAAGGACCAATTCTTTGCTCAGAAAAACCCCAGACAAGTGCTATAGGATACCTGTGTACTAACCCTCTACACTCTTCCACAGTGAAAGCCATATATGAAAGTATAGGGAAGGACCAACCTTCACTCCCATGAGCTTGCCATGACGAGTTGTCTGCAGCAGCCATGCAAGATGTGCAGGGTGACTTCACCAGCAGAAATAGATTAGCTTCTCACTTCTACCTCTACTGCTGACCAAAGATTTTCCACATCCTGACCTCCCTGACTGCAGAGGGATACATGCTGGGCATGGTCATAACTTCTGAAAATGTTGATGAAAGAAAACATAAAATGACTCTGAACAGCACTTGGGACTCAGAGCACCTGAGAAAGTCAGGACCATCACTGCATAATCCCCACAAATATAGGTAGCCAAAATGTCTCTGTTCTATTCATATTTGTTGAATTCAGAACAAGTTTAAAACTTTGAATTAAATTTCTAGACTTTGGAAAGTTTACCCTTTACACAGATGAAGAACTAATAAAGCTGGAAGGAAACAATACATTTTTAAAGCTGACTGAGACTCAGAACATCGGGTAAGGACTGTTCAAAATGTGCTCACTGCCACATCATTTTGACAGTACAGCAGTGTCTCAGCAGGTTGTAATGCAACTCCTTGGTATTTCTAAGTGCACTGGGCCTCTAGGATCACTCTCTGGGAAGAGACGTCAAGGTTGTTATTAGAAAGTTGTTTACATTTAATTAAAACGCTCAACTTATCTGAGCTTCCATAAGGTTAATAAACCCATCAAATTTCTAGAGGGATTATAATCAGAACATATATGTTCCAGTAACTTTCCTCTGTTTCCTCAAGATTTATATAAAATATTTAAGTCCATCAAATATTGAACATGCACACTTAATGATCTAAACTTTTATTTTAGAATGAGGTTTTTGAGTTTGAGAAGTTATCTGTAAATACTTAAAAGAAAACTTGGCAGAAGCACTCTTTAGCTAGAGGAGCTTGTGAAAATGTGATGACCTTTCATTCAGCCTGACTAGTTTGCAGAGAAACTCTGCAGCCTTTACACATTTAACCTATTAATACTTTCAGGTTTTTGAATCCTGCACTTTCCTTGCCTAGAGCTGTACTTGTTTGTGATCCTGCACAATTTCTAGGTGATTTATTAACCTCTATTCCAGTAAGGACAGCAGTAATATTTCTACACTTGTGGGCCATCTCCTCTGCTGTGGTCATTGTAAACCCACTAACCAGAGTCCACCTCAGTTCATTAGGATGCTTTTCTGAAATGCTTCCTATACTGACAAGCCCAGCACTCTGTCCAGGTGCATCCTTCCTCCTTACTCAAGGTTTTGCATGGAGATGCCCTGATCCTCCAGCTGAGAGCTGCTGTGAGAAGGACTCGCAGGTAAATAAGCTGGAGCGGGGCTGGGAGCAGCCAGACGTCAAGTGGATCAGGTCCCCGGGGCACGGCAGGGAGTGCACTGCCTTCTTGGCCCCGAGACAACCTGTGCTATTTTCCACCAAGTAGCACTTGCTGATGATATCGGCAAGGCAAGGCCCACAGCCAACTCATGCATTATGTTGCTGATGTTACAGAATCAAATTTTATAGGAGAAGGCAGCTGGAAGAGGCCTCCAGAGAAATCTAGCTCACCTCTGTCCAAAAACAAGATCAGCAATGCTTGCGTCATTTTGACAGATGCTCACCCAACTTCTTTGCAAAGCCTTCCAACACCAAAAGCTCCCTAATCTTCCCAGCAAGACTTGACTATTCTTACCATTATAAAGTCAAGGTTTTTCTAATGACTAACCTCTCTTTACAATCGGAGTGTATTGCTTTGTCTTATGCAAGATAAACAGTTCATTTGTTCCCCTTTATGTACTTAAAGATTACCTTGCCTTCCCTCAATCCTACCTTCCACAGACAAAACTTTCATTCATTCTTCTCTTCCATACTGAGGTTACATTCTACTCTTCCATACTGTGAGCATTCTGCCTGGTCTCCTCTGGTTGCTCCAATCTGCAGTTACATTTTTTCAGTCAAAGTGGCACCCTGTTCACAGTGGTTTCATCAAAAACATACTTCTCTAGTTTACTTATAAGAGAACATTGTGAAACAGCATCAAACCCACAAGTCAACAGACACAATGAATATAATTTCCCTACTGTTAAAAAGGTATATTGTTCTGTTACAGAAGGAAGTTGGACATATTTGATATTACTTTCTATTGATAAGTCTGTGGCCTTTGCTTGCTTCCATTATCTCCTTATTTCTTGTTCCAGTATTTTCTGAAGAAATTAAGCTGCACTAAATATTTTTTTTCCTTCTTTAAATGTATACATTAGATTTACTTTTTCCAGCAATCTAATATTTTTCCCACCATCTGTAAATTAACAAAAGTATCCATAAGCAGTCCCTTTTAAAGTATTCTCCAGATTTTATTCACTGAAAGATGAAGTCTTGCCCTTGTGTCCCTCAATTACTTATGCCAACATGGAGCAAGTTGGCACTTTAGTGAAGATGTGGCTTTCTGCCAGAGAACGGGGAGCACTGTAATCTTTGCAACTTCATCTGCTAATAACTTGCCTCCATTATATAACAGGGCACAATTGTTGGCCATCTTCTTACGGTTCTGGTCATCTAAGGTCCATTAGGTCACTGTTACTGTTCATCATGGGAAGCCTTCCATTTTTTAGTCTTTGCATGTTTCCTTACCTTTGTGTTTAAAAACTCCCCTGTATTTTCCACTATACTTGCCATCTGGGCCTGATACCTCAGATGCAGAAATTGCCCAAAATGCCTCCTTACAAATAAAAAATCTTAAATAAAAGAAATCAAATTTCTCCCCTTCTTTTTTTTCTTCTGAATATCTTCATTATTGTGGCACTTGGGTTGAAAAATATGTGATTAGATTTGGTTGTCAGGATTCATATATTAAAACAAGAATCTTCCTACAGAGAAACTGTATTTCTGCTCCTGCCCAGCAATGGAAAAATAAATGGAGTGTTCAATCAGACATGTATATCAGCTGCATCTGGCCTCTTCATACGTGCTTCAGTGCCTTCTGAGATATACAGAAATCCAGCAAAAGAAGAAATAGCATGTCTCATTGGCTTTCTATGTGGAGCAAAGAACTTGCCCTACCACAGAAGACAGTCAGTATCAGAAAAGTCAGAGCCCTGCAGAGCCTGCCCATTTCTGCAGCAATCCTGGTAGGGCAACGCTGGGGGCGTGGACCCTCCTGCTGTGTGGGCCACACAACAGGTACAGGTAGGAGACTGTTGGGGTCAGAGACCTCTCAGCTGGAATTCCCTTTACCCTGCATTTTGGGGTATCAGAAAACCTCTGTAACACTTGTTGAAAATATCTCCTGCATAAGTCTTCTAAGTCTCTGAAATTTTATCTTTAAGTTTCCTTCTTTCCATACTCTAAGTAGATGTTAAAGGCATTTTTCTAGCTCCTCAGTATATTTTCAGGCCACACTGAAGGATAAACCTATCATGTTTCTGACCCACTAGAAAAGCTGCTTTAGTGTTGAAGGAAATGTAATCTGTATGACCGACATGAAAGTGTTATAAGATGTGAGCTGCAGAGATTTTGGAAGGTTGTGTCTGAGCCACAACATCCATTCTTCATTGCTAGGCTTTGCAAGCTAATATCCTCTTAGCCTAATTTAAAATCATTAATTAAAACTGAGTTGAAACTGATGTGTAATGTAATAAGGACAAGAGGTCCCATGCCAAAAAAGAAGAGGAAGTTTTAAGAGATGTCCATGTATTTGCTCTGCTTTTCTTGAATCAGAATTTACTGTACAACATGACCCTAATTTAGTAAAGTCCTCAGATTCGTGAAGTTTACACACACATTTTGATAAAAAAATTAGTAATTACTATGATGAAACTAGGAACCAGGCAGGCGGCTAGCAGGTTTTTTTTGAGGAAATTATAAACACAATCCCTCTATTTCTTGGTCCTTCAAGGCACTGGGTATATCACATCAACGCAGTAAGGAAAATCTGTTGAAATCAGTTGGAAATCCTGACTAGCACAATATGAGCTGTTGCTGCAGTGTAAGAAGTTCTTCATCTCAGCAAGTGATATGCTACAACAGGTTTTGTGAAGCGAATTCATTTTCTCTCCCGTGCGTGCTGGGGTGGAGGCGGGGAGGAGGATGGGGAGCGGGAAGTAGAAAAGATGGTAGAATGGCAGGGTAAAGAAGTTAGCATTTTTTTTTATTAAACCTTTGCTAGTTTTCAGTGGGTGTAAAAAATAGTTAAATTCTGTAATTAAATTATAATTCCAATCTTAAACAATAAAAAGAAATCCTGTAATAATCTATGTGCAGTGCCTGACAGCTGGGCCGTCTGATCCTTGCAGTCTGCTTACAAATTGGTATTAGTGGCACTAATAAAGCTGATTAATGTTGTGACTAGAGACCCACTAACCTGACACTGCCAGCTGGGCGCACAAAGGCTGTCAATCTACATGGCAGCTGTTAAACTATGAGTGCCGTAGCCTTTAATTTACATTTCAGCAACCTCCTCACTGTAATGCATTTTAATGGGCAAGAATAAAAACCGCTGGTGACGTGCAGGAATTTCACAGGATATCGGTGTGTACACATTATATTAGTAAAATACCACTTATCAAAAGACCAGAGATAAAGCCAATTCTTTCCTCAGTTACTTTTCTTGAGACCTGTAGCAACTCTGTCATAAGCAATGCACTTACTGCAAATTGCCAGGGGTATAGCTGAGGGCACATTTGCAGCCAGTTTACCCATCCTGAAGAATTATGATAGCTCACTAATTTCCATGATACAAATAGCCAGGAAGATACTATCTGCATCTTAATGGCATTTTCCCACAACTGCTTTGCTTACAAGTACTTTGGAGGGTCCCAGAACAGGTCCTGTCCATCATTCAGTGGTCTTTAGGAAATCACCCTTCTGACACTTTTTGGAGAGCCCATGGCTGGACTAGGAACCCAAGCAACTCATTCCCTTCACCATGTTATGTTCTGGCAAGAGGATTGCTGCACTGCCTGTGCTCTTACAGTACTATGTGTAAACTATATGTAAACAGAGGTTTATAAGCTTTTAAGACTATCAATCCAGACCTTCCATAAATATTCAGTCCAACCGATCCACTTTCTTCTTAAATGCAAAGAATTTACAGTAATGATACATGAGTTGCTATATTAAAACAAAAAAACAGAAGACAAACAAATGTTCCAAGTGTAGTCTATAGGAAATATGGTCTACTTTCTTTGACCCTAATAAAAGCACGGTTTGTTATGGTAAATACTTTCCTGCTTTGCAAACAATATCATATATGCAGAAATTCTGGTCAGTATTTTCTTAAGGCAGATATCCTGGTAGATTTTTTGCAGATTTTTAAAAAATTATTCTTTTTAATTCTTTAATCTTTGACTGTTTTGCTGCCAAAATGCCCAAGAAATGTCCTTTCATTGTTCCATCATGTTGTCCTGGCAACATCCAAAAGCTAGAGATTTTTCATATGGTTTTTTGGAGGGAGGGAGTTATATAGGAGGTAAGTGTCAGAGGAGAATATGATGTGAAAAAAGAAAAGAATACAATCCCAGAGTGTTTATGCTACTCATTCTAAAAAACATATATAAATTTGAGGACATCACAAATGCTCAAACATATATTAAAACCTGAAATAGGCTATTGGCTATAAACTAAGTATGTCTATCTGAGAAATGCAATCTATTATTACTGAGTCTTTGCCATCAAGGATATATTTCCTTCTCTCTCAGTTCCCAGAGTATAGGTGAGTATATTTCTGAAAAAAAAATCAGAATTAAACAACTTGTAAAAAAAACCCCCATGCTACAATTCATTGAGTGAGCTAAGATTTAAACCCAAGTCAATTAGCTCTTGTTCCTGGGGTTTTTTAATAACTTGACAAGTCTTGTATTCTTAACAAAGCACAGTATTATTTTTTTTTTAATGCAGCCTTTTGAGGACAGGGACAAAGAGCAGAGAAATAAGGACACGGTGAGAGTTGGGTTAACATTTATCTGCATAGCCCAGGTCATGCATCTTGGTTTGCTGTTACTTCCGACTCACACAGTATCAAGTTCAAAGGCAAGTAAAGAGGCCATGAAAGGAACAGTGTTTGTACATTACTCTGAGTACAAAAATGAAGGTACTCTCTTGTCACATCACCAGTCAGCTCTTGTGCCTTTTGTCTTTTCTTCTGACATTTCACAGAAAACATTGTGGAGGGGAAATCTGATGACTTCCTAACCTTGGAATCTTGCTGAGGTAAAAATACTTCCTTATCTAGTATTATATTAATAAAAATTGGGGAGAAAAAGCTACCAGAATCTGTACTGTAGAATACAGCAGAATAAGGCAAATTGTACCCAACTAGCAGGGTGAACTTTATAAATATACAAGTTGCAAGGTCTTGTAGCTTATTTGGGTTTCTGTCACTGGGGAATCTACTGCATCTCATGTTCTGAGGCATCATCTCTCAATGATTTTTGACAAAATATTGCAATACTGAGCTGCCCTCAGTTGCATCCCCACAGGGCTAACAGACCTCCCTTCACAAGCCAAAGAATCCTTTAGTCATGAGGCTCTCATTAAAACCAAGGCAGAACTCAGTGCTCTGAACAGATGTAAGGTGTGATGCATTTGCAATACTGGTTCATTGTCACTGCTCAGTATCATGAGACCATTTCAAACCCAGGAATGATCAAACCTTTCTATCAGTCCAGCTCTGATTCACAGGACAGTATCTTGTGGAATAGCAGAGAAAGTGTCTAAGAATCTCCTCTCCCTTTTCCTTCTGTAAACTAAAACAGGAGTAAGATGACAAGTAACATACGTTATAACTATCCCAGTGTCAGTAAGTCCCATGATTTTTTATATCCACTGGGGAGGGGGAAGGGAGGACATACACAATAAAATCTGTTAACACAGCTGAAATGCAAGGCCAGAAGAAGAAAATTCAATCCTAACATCTCAAACAGGATCTATTAGAAGTGGAAAGAACCATGAAATCACCTACTTATTTTTCTAACTTCCATCAGATAACAGGATTCAAAGGATTGTATAAATGCCAAGATAGATTAGATACAATAGATAGAACCAATTGTTTGTTCAGACCATGCTACAAATATGCCAGTCAAATGCATTTGTAGTCTTTTAGGACTACATGCAGAGATGTAAATGTTTAACTTGAATAGATTTGGGCTGATGACATCCTTAGCCTGCAATCTTTACATGACATTTCCTTTCTCTTTTCCATATTTCATAATGTAAGTTAGAATTAATAAGGAACAATCTCTCTCTGGATTTTTTTAGTATAGCAAGAACAAAAGTAAAGTTCTGCTTTTTAATACAAAACTAAATGTAGTTACTTTTCATAATCTCTAACAATTAATAGAAGCATTGACTACTGAAATGAATAGCTGCAATCTGGTCTAGAAAACTTCTTTGACAAGTGTCTTCTGCAGGTGAAAGGAAACTTTTAAGTGGAGACTGACTTCCAGTGGAAGTTAAAGCAGTGAGCTTCACCTTATCAAATCAAACTGTGTTTTTTGATGGATGTTTTTTGCTTTTAATGGAAACATCTTGTCTTCACATACCCACTCAAAGGTTTCACTGAGAGAAGAGCTTACATACAATATTTCTCCTTCCCCAGTTTAATTTTCATGAGTTCCTACTGATAGGGGTCAAGTGAAATAACATTTCATAAGCAGAAGTTTATGACTAGGTTTTCTTGCCAGAACAGAATGGCATCTGTTCCCATGCATGTTTAATTTAAATATTTTTCATGAATGTGGGATGATGGTATAAATATTTGAAATCATCAATATAGTAGACTGCACTATAGCATGGAAAGGCTGCTGCACAGCTGCTGTTAAATTATAGATTTCTTATGCAATGAATACATTTAACTTGTCTTTTGAAGAATTAAAAAATTATGTCTTCTGTCTAAAATACTTTGTCAGATCTTTAAGAGATGTTCTTCATATGACCTACAGCTTACAGACAACTGAAAGCATAACTCTGTGACCCCATCATGAGTGACACTTACATAGGCTGAACTGATGGAGCCAGGGCAAGAGCACACTGCTTATGGGCGATGAATGAGTTTCTTCTTTTTGCCATCTTTAATTGCCTCTTCTTCCTGTTCTCAGTAAAGATAACTCCCAGTTCCCATACCTTGGTCTAGAGTCTGATTCTCTAGTTTACATTCTAGAGAACACTCATCTCCCCACTGCTGACTTGGAAAAAAAAACTATAAAACCAAACACCACTACAACAAAAAACTATTTTTGCCTTTGTCTCCATCCCAGGAACATGATGATGTGCCAGTTTACATCATCTGTAAAAATTCTGACAACCAAGTCTCAGAGGCAGATGAGGCTCTCCCTTATGTACAAGTCACTTAAAACAGCCTCCAGAAGTTTTTGCTAAAGGCAACCAAATCCAGGATGTGAGAGAAAGGAGGTATTGGAATGTTTCATGGCAGTGTTTATACTGATATCTGGAACCCAGGATGATTAGTGAAACAAACATTGGCAATTTTCACAACTTAACAGACAAAAAAAATGACCATTTTGTTATGGCCTAACTCACCAGCTACACCTTTTTAAAAGGAAAAAAAAATGACCTTATTTTTAAAACATTTCTTGCCAAATTTTTTTTCTCAATGCAGGGTATGTTTACATGCTGTTACTGTGATCTAAAAATTAATTTCTTGACAGAATAGAATCTTTGGAGTCTTGGCATTAAAAGTCTGCTTTTATGATTTTAATTGTTAAAGCTAATTACAAGTTATATAATTTTGCTGTACTGTTCATTTTAGTGATTATCTGTAAATATAAACCATGTAAGTGCCATAGCAATGGAGAAGGCAAGACATGTAGTGAAATATTATATGTGTGGTGGCATAAAGCTTTATTGGCATGAGCTAGGAATGGATGCATTACTCATGAATGGTGAAGCCAGCAGTAAATTAAGAAGGTGGCCCCAAGTGAGTATTAGTCACCTAAATACAACCATATGCCACCAGATTTTGCGTTACGTTTTCACAGAAATGTTATTTCTAAGATTTGCAGAGAATTTCTAAATGGACTCCAGCTTCAAAGCCTCAGAAATGAAGACCTAAGAACCAACATGTGTGCAACCCACCTCAACCCTTCCAAACTTTAAATCACTAATGAACTCACCTGTAAATCAGGATATTTATCGCAAATGGGGCTTTTTTACCAACCATTTCTGGGGAGTAGAAACAGCCTGCATTGAATGCCATGAAGTCACCCTGCTTGTTTCTCTTCGCAAAGCTTAGATCACAAACCACTTCCCACCTACTGAGGGGAGGCTTGTGTGGCAGGAGCATCTAAAAAACAGTATGAAAACTGCTGATCTTGATACAGTGCATCATGCTTGCAAACTAAATGCTACATCTTTGACAAAGTTGCAGAATTCAGGGAGTAACTATGAATATTACCCATCTTGCAAAAGATAAGCTTGTAAGAGGCTGTTATGGCCCATATATAGCATAATATAGGAGTTGTCAGCTACTACCATTTGCTCAGAGCAGCTTTTGAGCCACAACAGCAATATAGAGCAAGCTCTATGTTGCCTTAGCTGTGTTATTTTAACAGTAATTCAATTTGCTGGGTACAGCAGGTCACATTTTGGTTGCTTGTGAGTGATCTGCAGAGCAAGCAAACACACAAGCACCATCAGGGCAAGAACTGTACACAGGGGCTGTACAGAGCACAGCCAGAGGCACCAAGGACTGCACTGGGCATTCTGCTGTTGCTTTGTCTGCCTTCTGCTGTATCTTGGGCTGCCATGGCTTAACCCACAGCTCTATGGGAATTTTCACATTCACTGACAGTTTCTAGAGTCCTTTATGTGAAAAGGGGATTGCAATACAGGTCCTGAGCATGCAGCCACATGTCTCTGAGCTGTCTTGTGCCCAGAGGGCAGGAAGCTTGAAGTCAGTGCGAGGAAGCTTAAAACAACTGTGCAAAGCCGGTACTTAATGCACAAGCACAGTCTGGGAAGGTCTAAGAAACAACATAAGCCAAGAACTGAGCAAGGTTTAGTGTATTTTATACTTTATATGTGCAGACCTTATAAATTTAAAAGCTATTAATTACACCCATGTTCGGCTAATACATGCACACAGAGTAAGTAAGTCTGTTTACAGACCGAAAGAAAACAACAGATCACCTTCCAATAGGGTTATTTTTTCAACTAAAATAGAGGGGGATTGCAAGCCAGCTCTTCCTTTCCCCCTTCTTCATGGCTATTTCTATACATACTTCAACAATCCCAAACGAAACCATTCTCAAACAGGGAAGAAAAAAAAAAAAAAGAAAAGAAAGAAAGGATGGAGCCCTCAGAAAACTGGCAAAGAGCTATTTTGTAAGGAGGGAACCAACGAAAACATTGGCATAAGGCACAGTTGGAGGGTGTCAAATCCGATGTGGCAGCCCTTTCTTGTGCTGCTATGTGGAATTTGCTTCAAAAGATCAGCAAAATGAAACTCTTCATACCTGAACTAATACAGATCCATGTAAATTTGAGCTCTGATCTTATGGAGCCAGTCACATCGCTAGAGGCTCAAAAGGACTTGTCTTTGTTTTTGAAATCTATGTGAAACCGGATTTCACATACTAATATCTTGATCCAAACAATATAATAGAATCTTTTTCTGTTCTCCTCACCCTCTCAATAGAGCTTTCCTCCAGCTAGGTTTCATTTCTGTCTCCTTCTGAAGAAAGACGAAAGGGGTGAAAATAGTTTTCCTTTTGGTGAAATGTTTTCCACCACAAAACACGCAGGAGTAAGATGGAGTGTGGTCTAGGGATAAATAAATAAATATTTCAAGTTTGTATTAAAGGTCTCTTGCTACATTGCAGAGCTGCAAATTAAGCATTTCAAATAGTAGCATCTGTATCACTGCAAACCAAAGCAGCAGAACTGTTTAAACATGCAAGACCACAGGTAATTTGAATTACAAGTTAAAGGCTCAACTTCTTTCACATCATTTATTGAAAATAAACCTATTTGTCTTTCAGAGGACACAGAAATCCATCCTGTACACTGACTTTTAATTGTTTTGCCACATGTAATCTAAGGCAATAACCACTCTGGAAAGAGGACACAAATTCCACTTGTTAACTCTTTCCCTACCTGAATCTCCAATGAAATATACTTAGGTAATACTCCACTGTTCAAATTGGTCAAATGCATTGATGTTCCTTAAATTTAGTTGAGGTATTTAACTGATTCCAGAATTAGGATGCTTTGTATATTTTGAGCACATTGTTCACATGCAAATACAACTGAAACAAACTTGTAGCTTCATCATGACACTGGAATCTCCAGTCAGCCAACAGATTCTGTAAGTTTAACAAAGTGAAAACCAAATTCCAAAGCTTTAGGTAATTATTCATCAAGACTTAGAATTATCTACGTTTTTTGGTGGGTTTTTTTTTTTACTTCTTTTTCTTATGACTGAAATAACCAAAAGGTTTAAGAGGTTTGTTAGGAAGATTTCCTATGAAGTTCTTCTCATTTCCAGCTGAATTTATGAATCAACTCCCACTCATAATAAAGCTGAATTAAACTATTTCTTTATGTTATTATGCTAGCAGGATCAAACACACAAAAGGACAGTCCAAAACCAGAAAACTATTCTGTTCAACACAATAGTTAAGGTTAAAGCATGTGTTTTTTACAAACCTGACCAGAAGCAAAATCCACCTATAACTGCCTTGTAAAATAAACAGCTATGACTACAACTGAACTTTTGTTGCATTTAAGCAAGTAAGAGTTTAAGAGCACTAAAATCTTTGTAAGGATGGCTATAAAAGCAATTATCCCTAGATCACTTCTACTGTAAAGTTTGACTTGAGCAGACCTTTACATGCACCATACTGTTATCACCCTTATAAATCAGTGCTCACCCCATGCACCAGGACTCAGTAGGTGCTCACCCCTGTTACTGGTAAAGTTTCCAGTGTGTTCAAGAATGGAAGATCTGAAATGGCCCTAAAATGCTACATTCAGCATCCACAGTACTTGCAAGGAGGAAAGAGGCTAAAGATCAACAAATGGGGGAGAACCCAGCCAAAGATACGAGTTGAGCCCTTGGTAAATCAGTTTCCCACCGTGTGACTGTAGAGGTCATCAGACAGCATCGCCTGAAGTTCAGGCTGCCTCCTCTCAGGCACTGCTCTGCCGAGCTCAGGCAGATGCTCAGTCCACTTCTCCATATCAGGCCTCAAGCCAAAATCTTGTGAAGTCAGCTGGAGAATTTCCATGTTCCATGAGTGATATTGGAAAAAACCCAGTTGAATATAAGTAATGATGTTTTAAATATACAGTGCTACAGGAAGTGGAAAGATGAAGTATTTGTTCTAGTTCAGATCTGAGCTTTTTTTGTTGTTTGATTGATTTCCGTTTGTCGGGATTTTTTTTCCTTCTCTTTATAAATCAATTTAAAGCCATCAAGAAAAATCATCTATCACCATGTCTTATAGCTTTGCCCTAATATATGCAAAAATCATCACCCTAAACAGCTCAGGTAGCTTATGTGGGAATAACACTTGCCTTTGTCTGGAGAAAACTGGAACTTTGCACATTTATTTCAATTTTTTGCCTAACTACCAAACATAAAATTCTTAAAAATTTCTTTTATAATGTTTAAAATTCCTAGGAGAAACTTTGAGGGGTTCACAAAACCCACCTTAGTAAATACTTTGTAACAAGTGAGAACATGGCAATAATATTCAATAACTATTTTTGAAAATTAAACAGAATTTGAGGTCTTTTAGGAAGACAGGAATTTTCTATTATAAAGCATCATGCAGCACTGAACCATAGAAAATGTAGTGAGAAGGTTGTTTAAAGGATGACTCACGCATTTGCTCAAGCACAGAATAAACCCCAGCGGGTTTTTTGGGGTTTTTGTAATCTTTTTGATTTTCTGATCCCTATGTAGCAAACATAAGCCTATTGATTATTAACTTGCTTTACTCCAGGATTTTCAACACCCCTATCAGCTAGTCCACAGATTGCTGTGGATCATTGTGGTCTGCCACTGAATTTATGCTGTTCTCATTCTAATCTGGCAAATTTGCATTTTGGCAATTATTTCTACATGTGTTGAGAGACTCAGGGCTAAAAATTCTAGATTTAAAAACAACAACAACAAAGAATTAGATTGAAAGGGAAAGCAAAATATTGTTATATTTCTGTTTTCTTATTAAGTTATATTTTGGCAATCCTTGAGGAAATTAAAGCTTTGGAAACATTCCATGTGGCAACACGTTTTCCAAGAGTGAAGAATTGCAGGGAATACGCAGGCATCATTTCATGATTAACAGGCAGTGATCTTGTGGGTAGGAATGAGAAACAGAAGGAAAAATCTATAGATTAAGATCAAATTGAATGGAAGTTGGAGTCAGCAGACAGCCTTCCCTGGAGTGACCATCTAGTCCCTATGACCAATATGGTTCTTAACAGTTTAGCACATCCCTTAGCAAGGCTTCTCATCTGTTGTCTTTTTGTCACTGGTTATGGGATAGATTCAAGGTAGGAAGAAACAACTATTTCCATTCCCCATAAAGAGCTTGGAAAGTAGCCAACTGCTCCTTGATGCACAGGTTGTAATATTAAATCAGCGATCAGAAAACATGGTACACTTCTCTCTCTCCCCCTTGTAATGTCATGGGGAGAAGTAGAAGATATGAGCACTGTAAGTTCCATATTTTAGAGCTGAGCCCACATCTGACAGGATTTCAAAGGCAGGTCATGGTATATGAACTCATAGGCTATTACAAGAACCATAAGCAGGTTGTTACTCTTGTCATAAATTCTCCTTATGTCACAAGTGCCCATTATGCTTACACTACAATTGCTGGTCCCAGAGAGACCGACTTTGTTAAAACCAAGTAACCACAGGCATAAAATTCACAAATCCCTCTGCAGCAAAGCAGCCATTACAATGTACTGTTCCTAGAGAGCTGCCCATTTCTCATTCAGCATCAGACCTTGAGAAAAGGCCAGGGAACAAAAATAACTTTATTAAGCACATTTTAAAAATACTTGTACTTAAGAAAGAAAATTATTCTAACTCTAGATGAGAAGAGGAAGAAATAGAGTTCATAAGTGTTCTAAATTTATGGCCACATTAATTGAGCTCTTTGCTATCCTGGCCTGCTACTGCAAGGCCTAGAAATCAACATCTAACACCTCTAAGAAGGCTTGCAGAGACGCTAACAGCACCCATTGGTAGGAAACTTCATTTTTAGACATATAGAAAAGAACAATTTGAGTCTAGCAACTTGAGAATGGAGGAGGTAGGAGAGAAAACCCAAACAGAAATATGTGAATTTCCTATTGAAATGTTTTGGCTTGGGATTTTTCCAATGAAATTAACAGGCTTTCCAGGAAAGTAGCAGCTCTCTGATTTTTATTTTTTTTCTTTTAGTTAAGAAAACGAAAAATTAAATCTATCAAAGCTTTTGAAGAGACTTTCTTTTTTTTTCCCATCAGCCCTATTGCAGTCCAAGGCCGATCTATTAGAAGCTGAAGAAGATTAACAAACTCATGTAGTTCAGTTACCCGTACCACATTTCTCAAAAAGACAGGGAAATAGAATTTGTGAAATACCACAGCGGAGAAAAATACTATAGTTATTATAAAAAGAGGTTACTCTATCACACCTTAGGCAATCTAATATTTCACATTTGATTTTTGAGTAAGAGCCAAGCATTTAGCTTCAGCACAGGAGCTTGCTCAAGACCCCTTTACCCTGTCAAGCTGGTTTTGCTCCACCAGACTCTCCTCATAAATGGAACCAGGCCTGAACAGAAGTCTCAATAATAATAATCATAATAAAAGTATTCCACAAGCAGAACCTGTTTATCTATTTTACAGCAAAACAAAGGTCAGCAAACAACCACGTTTACCCAGAGAAGTAGAAGAATAACTGTAGGGAAACAGCCAAGATCTACTATTCCATTGATCAATTTAGTGTTATTCTGTTTCAAGTGGAGATTAGATAACAGCAAGTCAGCTTCCACTTGTAAAAACTTCTAATATCCAAGACTTTACCATTATGGAAGTCTTTCCTTCTACAATAGTTTAAGAAATAGTTCTGTGTGCCCCTCATCAGTGCTTTGATATTCCAGAAGATACTGCCTGGACAATTGGGAATTGGGCAGAGCAACTTCAGGACCCCAGCCCTCTTCTATTTCATAGCTGGAGATAAAGGGACTGGGCAGCCTGAGAGCCATCCAGGCTCAGAGCAATGATTTCAGCCTCATCACTTGAGGGACACAATTGCCACAGACCTTTCCTTTAATCATGCTGGCCCAAATCACAGTGTTGGGACACTTGCACATACAGAATCAGATCTGTAGCATAACATTGAGAATAGCAGATGTGGGCACAGTTTTTCAGATCTACCCTAAATTTCCTAAGATTTGGGTAAATCACTTCATCTTTATATCTCAGAGACCTAGGTAAAGATAATACTTCCTTTTTCTTATTTCTGATTTATTTAGACAATGTCATTAAGTGTGCAGACTATCGTGGAAATTATTTGTGCATCTTCAGAGCTTCTGGGCTTGTGTGGCACCACACATCTGGGACTAAGTCAAACATTTCTGCCTAAAGAAATTTTGTCCCAGAGGGAACATTTTCTGAGGAGAGTTTTAACAGAGCTTTGGGCAGAGAAAGGGAAAGGTTCAATGCTCTCTGGCCATTGCATGACAAAGGCAACCCAAGTTCAAGTCCTTGTCCTGATCTGCCCAGCTGGGCACCTGAACACCTGTGCAACATCTTACCCTTGTCCTACAATCTGTGAAAGAAACTGCTCTAGCCTCTTTCACAAGTCATCAGTTTCTTAATCAAATGCAGTTTTCCTTTTGTACTTTGAGAGGCTACAACCCTGAAGGTTCAAATTTTGCCACAGGACTGTCTTCTAGGAGCTCTGGGAAGAAGTAGCTATTAGCCTTCCCCATGCAATCGAGTGGATACATATGCAAATAGAACTCTAGGCATGAATTTTAAACACCACTTACAAAATATGAAAACTAAATGGAAGCAATGCACATAGCAATACTTGGGCAGTAACTGCACTGAACTTCTTACTAAAGGTGCTCTGTAAACTTTATATGACATCCCTTGGTGTAGAGACAGACAGACACTGAAAATTTCACTCAGGACCACCTCCAACAGGCAACACTTTGTCTCAAGCAATCACTTCACCACTAACACATTCCCCTCTGGTTTTCAATGTAATTTGGTTCAGTCCTGAAGACCACCAGAAAGATTTTCACAGGTCTAACTGGTAGACACTTAATTCCTATTTATTTTTAATAGGAGTTAGGTGTTGGACATTCTTGTCTTTGAAAACTTCCCATCATCTCAGTTCTAGTAAGGGAAACATTTTTTCTAATCCTTTACAAAAATAATGAAGCAACAATGACTGTACTAATTTCTCACACAAGCATGCACATAACGCAGGCTGAGGCCTCCAAGTGTAAAACAGATTTATACATGATGGTGCACAAAGAACAGCAGTAGGGATGGTGTAGCATGGAATGATTGCAAAAGCAAATGCTCCTGAAAGGGTGGGAATGGGAGGTATCTGTTTCAGCAACCAGCTTCTGACACAGATGACAGAAAAGGAAGAATGGCATACCTATGGAGCAATTTGACGCTCATTTTTTCCCATGCATCCTTTCCACTGAAGTATTTATATTTCCCAAGTGCCTTGCTTATCTGAAGTAAATCACTTGATTGGATATTTCTTTTGGGTTGAGTTAATTACATGAAAGAGCGCGACAACTTTGATCCAGTTCCTACAGTAAACACAAACTCGTGTTTGAGACACAGCTGCCAACAAGCCCAGCTCCATACATGTGGCACCATGTAGGCAGAAAACTTCCAAAAATACAGAGCAACACATATCAGAGATTGGGGTCCATCTCTGAGCCGACGTCACCCACTGACACTGCACAGGATGCTCACCATGAAGGTATCCCACAGGTGGGTTTGCTCACAGAGCAATGTATTTATGATCATTATGCAAATGGTGTGTGAAACATTCTTCCCTTTCTTCAGTTTTCATGCAATTTAAACCGAATTCCATAAAACTAAATAAAAACATGTTTGTTTTCGCTGTCCCCTAAAACTATTCTGCCTTGGAGGCCCTTAACATTGATGCTGATGAAAAGCTTGAGTGCTGACTTCTTCAGTCCCAAACTGCAAGCAGCAAATGTGCATGGCTAATGTTTAAGTGATAAGTGAGGTATATTTTTAAAAGGGAAGTGCAGCTGTCCCTCTCTGCCGCAAGGTATTTTTCAATTTATGTGGCAAATCCAATATAAAGGTTTATTGTACGGAAGGCAAAAGATCTTAATCAGGAATTAGCCTCTTCTAATGAGGAGAAATAAGCACCAAGGCTGCACGAATTATTTCTAAGAGATAAGAATGTAATTGCCTAATGTGACTAATAATCTGATAAGAGCCCGTTTTATCTGATTTAACCCACGGAACTGCTGCTAATGTACAGAATTTAAAGTAATCCCCAAGGAATTCCTCTTATCACAAATGGGATTGCAGAATGATAAAAAGATTCATTGTTACAGTATTTGCTCTGGACACTTCTGTTCAAAGGAAGCAGAGTTTCGACAGCTTGAAGTAATTGCAACATTTGCTCAAAGATGGGATCATTTCTACAACGCTTGAATTTTTGACGACAGAGTGCATATTCTTATTATGAGCAGACAGTAAATTATACAATCCTATTTCATTTATAGCCTGGATATCATCTGAATACTATTACCAGGAAACAAACACATGTCCCAGTCACTGTGAAAATGTTTTCTAGTGTGAAAAGATTTTCTAATGTATTTTTGCATATTGACAGAAATTAATATAATTTGAAATCTATAGTGACACTAACACTGTTATTATCCAAATTCATGCTCCATTCTAATCCTACTGTATAATGACTTTAATCCTAATGGGCATAATCATTTCTGATGTAAAACTAGATACATGACAATCACAGAATTGAGTGATATTATTATACCAAAGAATAGCAGCTGTTGATTTGCCAATATTAACAAGTAGCAATCTTGTGATAACTCATTGTTCCAACAACTAATCAGAAGAGGAATGAAAATTTGGCATTTTGGTCCTGTAATTACATCTTTATGATGCTACAGTTGGTAATTTGCATGATTTTGACTGTTGTACTTCCCAGGAATTTTCTCTGTGTTCAGTACAAAGACTCACGGATGGTTTTATGGACCAATGTTGTTATTGCCTGTGTATACTTAACAGTACATAGCAAAATACTGAGAAGAAAAAAAATGTAAATATACAGACTAAATAGGCAGGACATAAACCAATGGTAAACCTGAGAAAAAAAATTAAAATTGAAGGTGCTTACCTCATGGCTGTGTGCCCACACAACTATGAAAGAAAACAAAAAACAAACAACTCCCCGAGCCCAAATCCACGGAGATTCCTCCTGTGTGTGTTCTCATGATTGTAAAGCAAATGAAAGATGAGAGAAGGGAGAAGAGGAATCTGTGAGGCCCATGGATAGGATAAAAACACTTGCTTTTTTTCCATAAATTAAATACTTTTTTATTTTAATAGATATCTTTATTCATCTGTGTGTATAGATATATATATTATAGAGGTATCTTTGGAAAGAAGACTGGGCTGTTTCATTTTTCTCTTCTTTATAGAGGAGTCTGAGAAAAAGTTTTTGAAAGATACTTTAGTTGAGTAGAAACACCTTCACAAAGGAAAGCAAAAAACTGGCCCCCCTTCACCCCTCTCTCACAGCAGGCGCCTGTGGGAGTGGGCTGCATCATGGTCCCCATCACTTCCAGGCATGTTTGCTCCCTGACACAGGACCAAGACAGGAATAAGACAAGTGGATTTACTCTCTGGGTCCATGACAGCTTCATCCTTAGTCCATACTTCTCTGCTTACTCTAGGCTTTGTATCTTTTTCTTCACTCAGCTGTGGATATGAGCTGTTGCAGAGTTGTCAGAGCAGTGCAAGTGCAGGAGGCGATGCAAGCAGCAAGACACCAACTGAAAATGCCAGAACTCCAGCAAAAGCTTGTTCACATACAATGCAAAAGTATGAGCCTGGCCGAGTCTCTCCCTCATAAAGAATGTAAATATCAAACAGATGAAAGGGTAACTTTCCATGATTCAGTACTATTATTGTTTGTATTCCTGGTGTCCTCAGAGATCTCAGCAAGCAGAATTTCCACTACAGTAAGCATTGTAACACAAAGTAATAAACAAGCCATTCCCTGATATGTTCTCATTTTAATTTAGATCTGTATACACTAAGTGGGTGTAAAAACTAGAGACAATGTTGAGGAACAATGATAGGAGAGATCAGAGCAATGTCTCTTTGGGAATGGGTTTTATGCTGCTTGGCAAAGAACCACAGGGCTCCAACCTTGGCAAATCCTCAAGTATTACTGTAGTAGATAAGTCAGTTAAATATGTGCACAATTAGATTATATCCAGTCATTTAAATTTAATCACAATATTAAGATAAGAAACACATCAACAATTTCTGTTACTGTTCTGCATACCACCATAGAAAGAGTACACAGAATAAACCACACCAACCATCAGACTGGGCAAGACACTACAGCCTCACCCAAAGCTGCAATGCCCATGACCATGGAGTACCTTCTCAACAGCTGGCACAAGACTGTCAAACCTGTTAAACTGATAACAAATAAACCTCTCCATAGATGTACACTTCCGCACAGAGAATCTACCCCTTCTTTCTACCTTTGCTTGAAAAAAACAGAAGTATATGGAACATTAAAGGATATTTTCTTTAAACCAATCATATATCCAAGATATCTTTTATAGCCAGGATAAAGGAACTTCTGGACATCCCTTTCCTACCTTCATCACTTTTAAAGTTTATAGAATCCTTTTGATTCAGTCAAAGAACAGGCAACCATCATGTTAACCTGCAAGGATTGCATGAATAAGACTAGCAGATCCTATCTACTGCAAGGGACTTAACAAAGACTTTGTAGTCCCTCATTCATTTAGGAGCTCAGACCAATACTACTGGATCCACTTCTGGACAACTGCTAGAAAAGACAGTACTCTAATTTCTCATTCTCATCCCCCAAACTTGTCACGTGGTCCTCATGATGTATAATCAAGGAATGTCTACAGACCTATAGGTACCTATGACATCCTTGCTAAGACAGTAGCAAAATTCACAGAAACATCCTACAGCCTCACATACAGCTGGGTTTTTTCAGTGACTTCATCCTCTATCTACCTTCCCGTGACAGCATACTACTGTGCATTTAGAAGGCAACACCCAACCATCAGACTTCAAACCCAAACATATTAACAAATTTACATTTTAACTTCCCAAACTGACTTTGTTTGACCCTAGGAAACCAGCACTGAAATGATCATGTAACCTCAACTCTTTCATATCCCACTACAAAGAAGTAGTTCTTGGTAACCGCAGCAACCATAGGTTGACACTAACACACACACAGGGCTAAAAGTTTTTGTTCTTTTATTTGTTCCACCATAAATTCAGTAAGAACCCTTTCTTCATCAAAGTATAACTGGAATTATTCCCATAAAAGTACAGTTCACAAAAATCTACTTTCTAGAGAGTATCAGACTCATAATATCATTACAGTTGTAAATCAGATCAGCATAAGAAATGGCAGCCTACAAACTACCATTAGTAAAAATCACTAGACCTATATCATGGTGTCAGAAATCATCCAGAATACATTTTAAAAAGGCAAAATAGACACCCAAACCCTTAGGCACCATCATACTTTCAATGAGAAGAACAATCATGAGACCCAATCTCACCAGCCTATAACTGGTCTTCATTCACTAGAAATACTCTCTGGGGAACAGATCATCTCCCTGAACGAGCAGTGTTAATATTATTCTAACTCATAACAGTACAAAGTGAGTACCCTATATACAGCTAATCCTACCCTACCCTAGAAGTCATTAAACAGTCATAGCCCATCTTCCCAGTAGTAAAAATAAATGCTCATGAGCAAGAGAAACACCAGTTCCAGAACCATATACACATGCACCTCAGAATAGGGTATATCCATCCCATAAAGCTACACAACAGCTACAGGGCTGAGGACAGAGTCAAGATACACTGGAGTAAGCTTGATAATGATCAGACATATCTAGTTACCAGCAGGGAAGTGTCTGTCATAAAGCAATGGCTCCATCTAAAATTTCTCAACCCTGATTATCCAGGAAGGCCCACAATTACATGGAAATGAGGCAAGACAAGTTTGTAGTTAGAGGCAATGTCCCTTGTTAAACCAACTGGTGCAGTTAGAGAGAACACAAGCTTTTGGGCATACGAGTCCTCTTCTATTTCTTGTCTGAAATAGAAGCAACAGACTTCAAAGCTAAAAACGAGTTGAGAACAGTTGCTTAGAGTGTAATTAAGACGAGTATTTATAAGACCATTTCTGAAATAAAAGGTAGTTAGCACCAGTGATACAGAGAGGATGTTTGCAAAGAGAGGGGCAGAAAGAAAGGGAAAGGAGGAGAGAGATAGTAATGGGTTCTCCCTCAGCAGAAGAAAAGAAGTAGGTACTTTATAGCCCATGAATTACAGAATTAGGTTAATGAAGGAAGTTATAGCATGCCATAAATCAAATGTATCTATTGGGCCATGCTTCTTGGTATCCAGTTGTGTCAGGAATTTTAGTTCCTATCTTCATCTTCAAAGAGTGTGTTGTAGTTTGTCTGATGGTCTCAATCCACACCGGGTAGTTTGATTTAAAATGTTAATTCTCACTCATTCAGAGAGCTGGTCTGTAACTACCTGTGGATTAGGAAGTATGATGCCTGGGTCCATCACTGCTGCAGCACCATTCTGAACCTTGGGAGTAGGTACTAGCCAAAAAAATTGATGCATTCAATACAAGCATTCATTCTATGCTATATCATGATTTTATACTCTGCTGTCCCACAGGTGCTGGCCTCCTCTGTCACAGATCACTGAGGATATTGCACCTCCCTCAGCAGTACCACAGCTCTGCTCCACAGGTGCTAACTATGCCTACAAGTTTTCTTATAGAGGAACATGAAATTAAATTTAAAAACTGTTTCCAAAGTGTTCTTTGGCAGTTTTCTTTTCCTCTTTAAGACTGTCCTTTTTATTCTGCCAGCTATTCTCCCTGTTCTAATAAAAGATACTTCCTATAACCTTGCCATACAAAGCTAACACATACATATTTGCTAAAGCAATTTGGATAAAAGTACACCATTCTACCTTCAGTTTCAGGGTGATTGATATAATGTTTCACTAGCAAATTTCTGAAGGCTAAAAATGGTTTGGTTAAAAAAAAAAATAAAAAACCAACAAAAACTATATCCCTAGAGAAAGTATTACCTAAGCTATACTTAATGTAAAAAGAGATTATATGCTATAGCATCCTTTGAATTCAGGTGTATCTATATTAAGACATTATTACGTTAGTACATAGATTTCTACATGCAGGCTGATGCAAGTTTTCATGAAAAAACTTTTTTAATCAGAAGTTATCTTCTTAAAAGCTCTGCTTCCAATTACAGGCTGATATTTGCAGAGAATGGGCAAATTTTAAAGGCATCCAAAATAAAAAATGAAAAAATAAAAAATCCTAGTATCAGTGGGTAATACAAGTAGAACCCCTAAAATCCAAGAGCAAATTTAGAGCTGGCATAAATTATATATATATGTAATATATGCTAATAATCCCCTCTGGAATCAATCTCAATTCCATTGAGATATGCCATGGTTTGTAGTTCAGCTATAAACCAATACATTCTGTTTATATTTGCAATTTTAACTTTGTAATAAGCCAAGAAGAGATTTTCCCAGTACCCATAAAAATCATGGCAATGCATCATTATCTGAGTTATTAATGCATCAACATAGAAAAAATAAGGCATAAAGCAAATACCAAGAAAAACCCTTCTTTAATTTCAGCAGAAAGCACAGGAGTTATTAATGTAAATTAGACAGAGCTCTTCACAGCACAGGCACACCACACTTGCTTACAGTAACCTGTACTGCAAGTTACAGTGCAAAAGAAAATGGTCAACTCTTAGGAATAATTTCTTTATGAGTAAGTTATGGCTCTTATTTTCCCCAAAAACTTTTGAAAATTAACAACTATCATTAACTCAAGCCACTGATTTGTCTTCCTCTGCTGAAAATTGACACCCACTGAAGTCATATTGCTTCTAAAATAAACTCCACTCATTCAATGAGTGTGCTAAAAATGACACAAAAAGCAGTGCCTTTAGCAAAAGTTAAAAAAATAAAAATGAAACCAGCAGTATTTCTGTGATTTTCTAATTACCTGTGCTTTTGTAATATTGTCACAAATCCTTCACTCATTCCTAGGAGAGATCAGTAACAGATTTTACAGTGGGAAGAGCACAAAACACAATATTTAAGAAGGATATGCAAGAGATTAAGTTTTGACGGGTTTTAGTGTATCTCTCCTCTGTGAAAGTGCAGGACTAAGGAGCAGCAGAGAATGCAGAGTTAGAAAGTTTGTCAATTTACTTTGCCCTTCCAATGCAGTTAGTTTTTTCCTGGATAAAACCAAAGAAAAGTTCTCAGAAGACTACTGCACATGAACAGAATTAGATACATATATATTTAATTGAGCTTTCATGTTGCTTAAATACAAACGTCTTAGCAAGAGTAACCGGGAAGCTCAGAAATCATGTAGGATTTATTATTATCATTATTATTATTTCACTCATTAAGGATGGTTTATTAGAGTGGACTGGATAAGTCAGACCCACATGTTAATTACACAGTAAAAAAACCACAAGAGACCACATTACATAATGTAGCAATAATCCAGACAGGACTGACGGGTAGACGGAATCTGGATTGCAACATAAGTACCAGCTTTTAAATGCTATAGCAGCTTAGAAAGACATTATCCCTATATAATGTTATTAATGTGCGAATCCTTTGACGATGGTAGGTAATTGTTCCCCATAATTAAACCCCAGCACCAGTAGGCGAGATATAATGTGTGTTTATCATTTGTATTCGTTCTAGCTTTTATTTATTTATTTTTAAGCACAGACGGTCATCATGTCACCTGAGGATTATCATGGTGGTTGAACGCATTAGCAAACATTATTTCACACTCAAACAATAAGGTCTCCATGGCACTTGCTTGAGAGAAGTGGAAAAACACTCACATTGATTGGAAAGCAGTGACATATCCCATGCAATTCACAAGATGAAAGGTTTTTCCCAAAGTTATTTAGCCTGACAATAAAAGTTTATATTTCACCATTGCTAAAATAAATGTTTCTGTGCTTGGATTGAATAGCTTTAAAAAAACCCCTAAAACTATTGCACTTATCACCTGTGTCAGGTGTACAAGAGTCTTCATTTTATAGCTCTAGAGGAATCTGAACACAAAGTCAAAAGGCCATCACATATTTCATTAAAGATTCTGTCTAGCATCATTTATAAAGCCATAGAAGGAAAAAGTCCCTCATGAAATAACCAAAGATGCTTCAGCACCTCAGAGATCCTCGCACTGGAAAAACAGCAGCAAATCAAATAACTGGGAAAAAAATTTGTTTGGATTCTCATATGCTAAAGAAATCATATGCCTGAACAGCCACTGCAGCTGTCTTCAAGAAAAGTGTATTTGCTGGGTTCCCATGCATCTCAGCTGCTTGAGAATTTGAAAAAATTAGGTAATATAATTATTTATAATCAAAATACTTACAGTTTATATTTTTGTAAAACCTAAAAAACAATACACATACTTTAAACCAGTTCTCAGAATGGCCCAGACTCATCCTAGCAAATTTTTATTAAATGTTTATTAAATAGCCAATGTTTACTGTCAGTCAGAGCTTGTGCTTTGTCACTGCACCAACAGATCCCAAAAAACAGAGAAAAAGGGAAGATATATAAATATATTCTTTTCAGTGTATTTCAATATCAGCTGCAGATCAGTAATCTGCAATTCATTGAGTAAAACACTGCAGAAAATAAACCACAGAGATAGACCCTGCACTGTACAACTAAAGGCCCCAATTCTACAAATACTCATTTTTTTTTGCTCATAAGAGCAATTCCAATTCATTACTAGCACTACATCACTGCAGTGAAGAACACGTGACTGTTTTATGTGATTAAGTGCTAAAAAACTGAACATTATTAAGGCCAAACTGTATTAGCAAAATATACTCTAAAATTAAGAATTATAATATAATTTAGGCAAAATAAAGGTCTCCAGAGGGAAAAAAAAATAGAGGTGCTTTTCCTTTTTTTTTTTTGTTTGCCTTGCAGTAATAAGAAAACTGAAATGCACAAAGTTTCCGTGAAGTTTTCCTCCAGATACTCCAGATACCAGGTGCAACCTCTGCTCTGGAACACTTAACATATGCAGAGCTTCTCCCACAGCTGATGAAAAGAGAATGGGGAGCTCATCAGGTCTCTTGTGTTCCAAGCTTCAAGGTTATTCATTGCTGCCGAGGCTGTGTGGTCATTCCTGTTTTCCCAATTAATTTTCATTTAGCTAAGATCTGTGCTGAATTACATGCAGACTCACGAGCAAGGGATTTTTATAATTTTATAAAATTCAGGTCTTCTGCACATTTTTAAGTAGTTCCAGCATACACTAGCTGAAAACTAAACTCCAACATCTTGGAAGTCTTCCCTAGTATACCAAGCAAAAGTTGGTATCTTTGTGTAGGTTAGCAATTGAGATCTACAAACCAAAAATAGCCCAGCAAGTAGGTAAGACTTCTGAGCCAACTGCAATATAGCGCTAAAGTTGCCAGAAGCCAAATGAAACAATAATTAGATTCGAAGAGAATTTCAATCAAGTCTGTGCGTAATTTACCACAGGTCAAGATATTTCAACATTCCCCTTGAAAGGACCAGGAAGTAGCTGGTGGGAAGATGAATGCGCAGCCCTTACCTTTTAACAATGATCAGGGTCACATGGCTAATTAAAATACCTTTGTTTACATCGGGTAAGAGTCCTGCTGTTAGACCATCTGCACCTGCAGTCTGTTCCATCAAAACCCCTTCCACAAATTGCATGCTCCTAATAGGTATTGCTGTGCCAATGACAATTACCTAATTAGACATTAGAATGTCAATGCCGATTTTAAAATCCATGTTAATTATTTTACTGTTTGACAGAATATTTCCCAATGAGGGAATGAGGCTGGATAGCATAATTATGTCACGAGGAACACTTCTGTATATGATTAAAAGGTTTGGCTAGCTCTGATTGGAAGGGCTCCAGTTATTTATGTATTTAACAAAGTTGCAATCAGCACATACGGTTTTCAGCCGAAAAAACCCATTCTGAACCCTGCTTATTCACTTGCCTGCTATGGCAAAGCATATAATGAAGCTTGTGATTAGGTTCCTCTTCCATAAAGTTTTCCTTTGAGTAAGGTGAGTTTGGAAACAGAGGGGAAACATGTCTAGAAGGCAGATGATGTGTTGGGTCCCTTATCTGGTTACAGTTTGAAGGCATAATGTGGCTTCTGGGTATGTGACTAATTTTGCATCTTCAGCCACATACAAGAGTAAATATCTCTGCACCTAATGCTGAGAATTTCTGGGAGAAATTGCTGCATTTACTGGCCACAAGTTGGTCCTTATACTTGGCATCACTACACGGGTTTTGAAAGAACAGCAACATCTTTCTAGGCAAGGCTTTGCCATTTAAAACAAAACAGCTTAAACCATAACCACGATAATAAAAACGATGCATTTAGAATTTTAAGGTGTTCAATTCAGCTTTCACTGGCTGCAAGTGAAAAATCTTAAAATAAAGCACAATTGAAGAATCTAACTGCTGTCAACTCATCACACAGGACACAAATTCAGTAAATAAAAGGAAACACTGCAAAAGAAAAGCATACCCCACAAGAGGGGAAATGCTTACAAGGCTTTCTAAACAAACTTACTAATTTTTCTCTCTATTTGTCTCACACAGAAAGAATACTGCAAAGAATCCAGGCTAAAACTGCGACACAAGCAATAGCACTACATAGCTCATAACTTCAAGGTACCTGATTTTTAGTTGAGAAGCTGCTATCAGGAAAAGAATCTGTATTTTTCTTTAAAAAATGCTGTGGTGATAGTAACAAAGACACATGATATATTGCTAATGTTACAATTTTCACAGAAGAGATAAAATAATATATAATATATAATAAAATAAGAGATTAAAATATCACTAATTACTCAGCTAAACTCAAGTATCTGTACAGCTACATGCAGTGTTCACAGAGCTCTTGCCTCACTGTGGGGATTTAGTGGCATATCCAACATCTAATAATCTAATTTAAATTCATATCCACAGACTACTGCTGACCAGCATAAATATCAAGTTACACTGTATAACACATATCTATATAACATTCAAAACCATAGTAATGCCTCTGGTAAAAAAAAAATAAAAATTCTAATCTGAACCTCTTGTCAGCACAAGGAGTTAGAAGTCACAGGTCAACTGTCAGTAATGGAAAATTTGACCAATCAGTTGCCAAATGTTTCAAATCCGTCTTTAAATCTTCCCCCAAATCCCTTCTCAAGACTTATTTCTGCTACAGACACTGCAGAAAATTAGCTGGTTGATGAGCAGGTTAAAGGATAAATCAGGATGTCTGATCTTTGCTTGAGTAGTGTATAAGACAAAGACATACACATGTGAGAACTGCCCTGAATGCTTCTGTCCCTCCTCTGTCGTGCTTTCAGCAGCAGCTTTCTTAGCATACATATCTTAGATTTCTGAGAGTCTGTCTGCAAGCACTTTATAATGACTAATGAAACAGGGCTGTAATTCTCATTTTGCAAATCATTCTGATACACTAAACAAATACCAAATAATACCTCTGACAGAGAGTGCCTCTGACAGACAGTATTGTGGCCTGAAGGTCTTTTTCTATATTTATATTTAAATGTGTTTGTTTTATGTTCTGAATGCTCCCGGGTGCATTTACAGCTTCTTTAATGACTTAAATTTGAGGATTACATGTCTCAGTGCTACTCACCATTGCAGTAATTGGAATTCTGTAGCTGTCCCATGCAACACACACTGAACTGCTTAGCTGTGAGTTTTGGGAAAGTTTCAGCTCCAGCAGAGCAGTAGCCAAAAAGACACATCCTTTAATGCCTGAAGAAGACAAAACAGAAACACATACTAGAGGTTTGTACTAGGTTTACATCTTACATTTTACCGGGCACTATATCTTCAGAACATATAAACCAGCATTAGTGTATCATAAAGACTTAGACAGCAAGTCATCTGAAGTAAAGACATTAGAGAAGTTAAGGGATAAAATCCTGACCCCATGTCAATTGGTGGCAGAACTCCAATTGACTTTCTGAGGACTAAGATTTCACTCACAAGTTTCCCCTTAAAGCAACTTTGATTTTGCTCTGTATCTTACATATTTCCCAGTGCTCACTGACCAAGCACAACCAAGCCTTTCTAAAAATCACAGCTAACCAGAAGGACAAAAAGAAGTCTTGGATGCAATGCTCAGCTGGGGTAAGAGAGTTAACTCTCAAAGAAATTAATCTTAGTCTTCCAGCTGGAGATGAGGCCCAAAATAGGCAGACTTCACATGGAAATTTAATTTCAAACAGCTATTTCAGGGCCACATTTTCCAGGTGGGGCATATGTTATGGATTTAACTATCAGCTGAGTATCTTAAGGCTTGTTGCAAACACCCAGACACTATTTTGAGACTATATATGATATGCCATGACTTAACCATATAGTTAGGCATTTAACAAATGAATTTAACTATTAGTTTTAAATTATTTATGTTAAAGCTTTGGTGCAATAAGCTCTTTGTATGATGCAGAAGACATATTCCTTACCATAAGGAGGTTTAAGATTTCTTTTTTCCTCAAATTCCATTACTCTTAAGGGAAGTATCAGACTCATTCGAAAAAAAGCATCCACTTTAGAATAATATGCATCTATCAGGGATATATCATAAATATAGTGAAAGTATATATTTATGAATTTAGAGCATGATTTCAGAAGCTTTCTCTATCAGAGTCATTTTCTTTCTACTCACACAAGGCATAAAACTTCTGTTAACTTTGAAGAGCTCACAGTTAAGTCAACATTAAGTGCTTTTGAAAATTGCAAGCTTAAGTTAACTTTAAACTCTAAATTTATGTTTACCCAACCACAATTTTCATTGTTCTCACTGGAATCATTACAGGAATATGTAAGTCTGTTAATAAATACCTCATTCCTTTAAGAATATCATACCCCAGACTGGCTTTAAATAACTCATCCCTCTAAGAATGACATATCCCATCCATCTCTATATATTTCCCTAGACTCAACAGTTTCGACAACTGCTTGGAAAGAATTTATTTCCTTCAAAATCTGTAGTCCCATTGTGTGTTGTATTAGCCGGAAATGGGACACGGACCTGGATCTGCTGCAGGAAAGCATCTCCTGACGGATATGATTTTACAGAATGTCATATCCAGCCCTGAAAGATTCTTGGTCTAGGGGTCCTTTTCTGACAGGTAATATTCCAGCAAAGCATGATCTTCTCCCCAACAGCCATAAATGATCTCCAAGTGAATGCTGCTGCATTTTTTTGTGTCCGAGATTAATCCAAGTTTTTCAGAAAAGTAATTGTCATTTATCAAGGTAGCATCTACACCCTCAGGTCAGAGCTGGGGCCCCAGTCCAATAGGTGTGTCCATACACATAATGAAAATACATTTCCTGTTTCAAGAAGTTCATCATTTGTATGCAGTCAAATGTAATGAAAAATAGGTTCTAAAGCATTTTTCATGGATTTGAGACACTTTTGACATACTAAGGATTCCACTTAGCAGCAGATCCCATCTCCACCTGGAAACTCCAGCAGTTTCCTTGTCCAGGCTTTACTGGCCACACTTCATTTCCCCCAAGCACTAAGTCTCCACATAAAGATAGGAAAAATTTATGAAGGGGAAAAGGAGCAGGCCATTACTTTCGAAACAAGTTACTGCCCTTCACCACAGCAATTCATGCCATAAACCTTTGCTTCAGTTTCCTGAAGCAGTGCAATATCCTACAAACAAGTGCTTCTTTGAGATCTCATTCATTGTTCGTTGTTTAGCATCAGAGGTTAGTGAGGCATTGAGGTGTGAAAGCACAGAGCTCTTTTCAGCTGCCAAGAGTTTTTGAGAGTTTACCACCCAAAAATATGTTGTCTTCTTATCCAGTCCTGTTGCGCCCCTTCTCTGCAGTCCCCATACCAGCAGATGGTGATGCAGCTCTCACCAGTCTGGATCTTTAGGCCAAAATGCCACTGCAGAATCTTCAGCCTCCTTCCCCCAAAAAGAAAGGCTTTACTGCCCTGACATTAACAATTTTAGACATATTACAGCCACATGCCCTGTTGGTCATCCTGTTTTCTCCCCAGATGCTGAGAGGCAGCACTGTCACAGGGCTGCAGAAGCAATGGTGTAGTGTGGAGGACCACTGAGATCTCCCCGTAGGAGAAAGGATCCCTGTCCCTTTGCTTTCAGGGGTAGGTGCCAGCTGCTCCACCTCTCTCTTTGAGGCTGGCATTTTGAATAGTGTGTGTCTTCACTAACCCAGTTGCACTTGGCAAACTTCAGTTCTTCAGGCACACAGCAAAGAAAATAATGCTTTATTATCCTCCACAGCTAGTGACATCAGAGGGTCAGGCAAACAAAATCTGTTCCTTGTCCTTGCATTCCTCTCTCCAGTTTCAGTAAATGACAGCATAGAGGCTGTCTTCCTCCCCATGCCCCCTTTAACTGATGCCCAGCCTACCTGGCTTCATACCTGTATGAAAAGGTTTTCAAAAGGCCTGCCATAGATCTACAGCTCTGCCACAGGCATCCCTGGAAAGTTATTTATTCTTCTTCCACAGAAAATGGTAGTACTGTGTAACTTCCTTTCTCTCACTCCTTGTCCTCTGCCTAGTCTATATATGCAAAATCTGAGGTCATACATTGACAAGCAAATGAGAGCATGATGTGATCAGAGCCTCTCTTATCATTTATATCACTCTAAATATCCATAGGTGGATAAAACAGATGGGAAAGAACTGTGAGAAGACTGTGATTAGCATAATTGCTAGTGATCACATCAGACAATCTGCGTAACCACAGTCAAGCATTTTTATAAGTATTGCTAGGGAGATTAATAAGAAAATCAGTGTTGGGAGAGCCACTAAAGCAGAAGCTATATTTTTATGGGGGTTATTTTAGGGCTCTATACAGGACTGAAATGTAACAAAATTCTCAAGGCTATTTGTTTGAAAGATCTTTGTATAAGAGGAGTCCAAACACCTTCATTGTTCCCTCACATTTTACTGTGACCTCTTTACAGGTGGCCACTTCCAGCATTTTCCTGTGTAAGTATGCAGTCCAGACCCAAAGACATGCAGCAAAGAAAATCAGAGAAAACAGAAAAGAGAAGAAGGAATTCTATAAATGAGACTACAATATAGAGAAGAGCAAGAGAAGAGCAAGAGAAGAGCAAGAGAAGAGCAAGAGAAGAGCAAGAGAAGAGCAAGAGAAGAGCAAGAGAAGAGCAAGAGAAGAGCAAGAGAAGAGCAAGAGAAGAGCAAGAGAAGAGCAAGAGAAGAGCAAGAGAAGAGCAAGAGAAGAGCAAGAGGAGAGCAAGAGGAGAGCAAGAGGAGAGAAAGAGGAGAGAAAGAGGAGAGAAAGAGGAGAGAAAGAGGAGAGAAAGAGGAGAGAAAGAGGAGAGAAAGAGGAGAGAAAGAGGAGAGAAAGAGGAGAGAAAGAGAAGTAAATTGTATCCATTTTAAGGCCCAAGGATTTTGTGCCACTAAGCCAACATCGTGAAGCAGCCTGCAAAGGGCTGCCGGGAAGAAGGAAGCTGTTTGGATAGACCATGGAGTGGCCCTTGCCAAGTGGAGCAGGCTGAGCCTGTTGTGACTTGCCTGTCTCTTAACGTATGTAGAGGTGTACAACAGGGCACCAGCAGCAGACTGGGGGAAATATGCATGTTAAGGTCCAGAGGTGTGCTTAAAACCTCAAGAGAGACAAATAAAAAATCCCAGATAATCAGGTGCGCTGTAAATCCCTGGAATTCCCACTGGCTTGCTCTTTCAGCTAGGACATGTCAGAAGCACACTTGTTTATTCTATGCTGTCTGCAATGTATCAGAAGAAGCTTTTGTTTCTCACCCTGCATGACAAGTGACAAGAGCAACAGGGTCCCAGTATGAGTTGTGCTACTGGGTGTTAGTGTATTACGAGTACTTAAGATGCTCACTTTAGAGTAGAGCTCAGTGAGAATTCCAGTACACAAAACAGTCTTTTGTGAGAAGCTGTCATACTTGCACTCATACACAACCCCTGAAATTCACCTGACCAAAGCCCCTACCTTGCTCATATGTCTTTTCACTTGGTCCACAAAATTACCTCTTGATTTTGATAAGATATAAATTGTGCCTTTCATACTATTCAGCTGTACCCAAAACTTTTCCAGCTTATGCTCCCAAGTAAAATATGGCAGAAAAATTTCACAGTAAAAAATAAAGTATACAAATGATTCTTAGGTATGAGTTTTCTGTGGAAGTCTAGCAGAGTAGAAGAAAATACTACAGAATATGCATCTAGGGTCAAGTTCGCCCTCAGATGTTTTGCTCCTCGAAGTTCACTTCCCAGGCCCTAACCAGAACAGAAACCCTACGGACAGGACACAGGCATGGCTACTCCCTAAGTCTCCACACAGCATCCCCAAATCACCGCCCACACTTGGGGGAGTAGGATTCTTACTGTCATGGACCAATCTGTTCCATTCTGCACTCAGATGGCTATGCTGGGCAATGGTCAAGCCCCTGAAGTCAAGTAGCATTCATTTTGCATACAAATGCTGAGGGCTCTGGCTCCAGGTTTTTCCAGTTATCCACAGTAGGGGAATTATCACAGTAGTTCCCAGCAGCATCTGTATTATCCTCTGTACTTCCTCTACACCTTGTCATTTCTTAATCTCAGGCACAAATACAAATCACCGCCCTCTGTATTGCTTAATATCCACTTCAGCCCCAGCAACATCTCTGTTTCTGTTTTGATTCATTAACTTCCACCAAAGACTTTCTAATGGTCTTTTCTTCACCCCTTGTCAGCTTTCTCTTTACATTTCCCCACCAGCTCCCTTTTCTTCAGATTACCAACCATGTAATGTCTCATCACTTTCCTTTGCTTTTTTAACCTTTTCACACCAGAACTGCCCTCCTGCAACCACTGCACTTCAGTTGGCATACAGTGACTGACCTCAGCACCTTCCTGCTGCTCGATGTGCAAACACATACCCTCATGACCTCCCTATGCTGCCTATCATCTCGTCTTCTTCAAAATTATTAGCCTTCAGGTAATAACCTTAAGAAAATATAAAAACAAAACCAATACAAACCTAACTGTAACTACCAGTGACGCTGGTATGTGTATTCACTGCACACATCTAAAGTACTTGAGGGAAGACATTTTGTTTCACCACTTTTTCCCAGGACCTAGCTCTCTGACACCATGTAATAAAGCTGAAGAACTAAGTCAGAAAATAAAATATTTACAGTTCCGCATCTAGAACTGACCCCACTTGTCAGTGGAGTAATTTGTTAGGTAATCTTAATTATAGTTCACACATTAGGTTTTTTCCCTTCAGAAGAATGTTTCCTTACAGAGTGCACAGCACTGATGCACAAAGACATGGCAGCTTAGAAAGTGTTATTTGTACATGTGCCCTGACTTCTCAGCTCAGCAGTTATTAGCAAATGAAACTGTGCCTTTTCTAGTGGGAACATCAGATAGCTACTTCAGGTATGCCCTCTAATTAATAAATTAATTAATAATTGTGCACCCTACAAGACCTTCTGTAACCTTTTCTTCCATTATCCTTCAGGCACTCCTGAAGGACAACACACAGACCTCTGAAGTCCCACAGAGGTGGGAAATCTGGCACTGACTTTCCTGACGTGCTCTCCCACACCAGCCTGGCCCCTGGCCCCTCTGCCACCATGCCAGCACTGGCCCAACAACCACCTGCGCCTGAGGGGTGGGAATCACAGAGCAGAAGAGAGGCAGCTCCGATGAGATTCCCAAACTCAAAAAAGCCCTGCTAAGCGGCACACTCCCACTCTCCCTATGTGCATCTTAGCACTGCAACCTCTTCACATCTCACGAGCTAGCGTGGAACAGATGCGTCCCCCCGTCAGGAGGCAGCGACACCCCTCCCTCCTCACATGACTCATATGATGTCAGAGTTGTCCTTGTCACCGACCCCAATTCAGGCTCACACGTCAAGGACACGCTTGCTTGGTGGGTCCTCAGCATGATGGATAATCCATCTCCTCTCATTTGAGTTTCCTACATTCTACCTAGCCACAGAAAACAGAGGACTTTTCCTAGTTGAGGAAACTTGGCTCCTCTGGCAGTTCCAGTGGCACAGCCGTGCCGAGGAATGCTGGCAGAGGCTACAAGGTTTTGAAGCTTTGAAAGCTAGGTCAGCATCTCCCTGTACAACACCAATGCCACCCTCAATCAATGTCCAATACAGAGAGGCAAACGATTTTTATAGAACAGTCATGTACTTTCATGTGATCTAATATTAGCTGTGCTGTATGTAATTATTTTATGTAGTACTCTGCGTTCTGCTTGCACTCCCATCGATATGTCTAGTAGATATTTGTAGTTCCCTAGTAATTTAATAGCTAGTTTGTGCCCTAAAGCATAAAAACATTTCTACCCTATCTAAAGTAACCGTGGGTGGTGTTATCCATATAAAATCTTTGAGTCCTAATGAGCTTTTGTTCTCAAGTTATAACCCAAAAATATATCACCCGGCTGTTCCGTTCTCTGCTAAAGATCCTCACTATGATGTGAAAGGAAAAGAAATTAAAACCTTAGATAAATGTGTTTGATCTGCCACAAAGAGGGAAAAGACATCCCCTCTGTATTGTATCTTGTTGGGATTTTTTTACAGACCCATTTTCTGTTCATTGCTAAATGTTTAAGGCTGAAGATGAGCTGCATTTTTGCAAACCCTGATCTGGAACAGCTGTGGTCTGAGCTGTGCAGGAAGGAGCAGCACACTGGTCCTGCTGCCCTGGGCTGAGGCGGCAGTAGCTGCTAGAGCCTGGACATGATGCTAGAAAGCAGGATGGTGTTTGGGGTTCCTAAGGGGTAAAAGGCAGCAAGTTCCCATGTCCTTGAAGGAATGTTGTTAGACCTCCCACCCTTCTGCCTGGAGAAGAGGAGGCTCCGAGACCCTCAGGGAGACACTGGGGAGAGCAGGTCTCCTGGGCTTTCCACTCTGTGTCAAGAAAAGCCCGTCCCTTGCCCGCAGCGAGGCTTTGTTTCACCCTCACAACAATCTCGTTACTGTGAGTAACGGGGAGTACGGCGATGCCAGCATGCTCCCTTTGCCTCTTCCTTAACTTGTCTTTATTCACAGCCATGGAGGCAGGCCAGAGCCAGGCACTCACCAGGAGCCAGGCTCAAGCCTTCTTTGGCGTGCCCACCTCTGCTCTTTAGGAGAGGGTACAGGCTGTACAATACATCATCTGTTATGCAATGATACCGGGCGCATGGTTCCGCTTTGCTTCCCGGCGGCAGGAATATATCACTCCCCCCTTCCCTTCCCCTCCCACCCCACCCCCCAGCCCCATTCATCCCCACCACTCACTGTTTACTACCAAAGCCCTGCACGATCCGTCAGGAGCAACCCAGTTCGCAACCAATACCACATGAGCTGTGGTATTTTGACCAGGGGAGGAGGCGTGCCAGGGAGCCAGCTTGTAAGAGGGATTTTTCTGGGGGCCCATTTCAGTTCTGCCACTGCTCTTCAGTAAATAGTTGCACTCTACTGCTTACACCAGGTCTGAATGTGCCTGGCCCTACTTCCTCCTCATCGCATTTGGTTATCTTATATTTTAAATGAAATTTAAAGTGTGGGAAGTAACACCAAGAGAGTTTATCATCCCAAAAGAAACAAAAAGTGTTCTGTCAGCTAGGTTGCAAAAAAAAGCTCAAGATAAAATCCTTGGATGAAAATCTTCTGAAACACCAAAGAAATTTGTACGCAGTTTTGACCTTAGAGGTAACATCCATTTCCAAACACATGAGGGAAAGTGCCTCTGATGGTAAAACCTGGCTGCATTATTAGGAGTGAACAGCAAGTCAAAGATATTGAGCTAGAAGGAAAGTAATTCCCTGTGCCATCAAAGCAACAGGTAAAAAGCGCCAGCAAATCCTGTCTACTCTGTTCTAAAGAGATTTCTTAGTACTGATGCTTTGAAACAATGAAATCTAGATACAGCGTTAACTGTCACTAGAAAGTAAATGAAGACAGTGGAAATTAATTCTTCCACTCACAGTCAAGATTCTGGCATTCAGCATTATCAGTAAATCCCAGAAGCAGCAATCAGCAGGTAATCTGTTCAGTGTAACTAGATAGTGCCATCACATACAAGGATTTAAGAAATGCATCACCCCAGAGAGATACCAATTACAAGATAATCAAATTCTGCCTTCTGTGATTGTGGGGAACACTGTAATAAAATCGTAATCCCATTCTTACCATGCCACACCTTATAGCACCTTTCCTTATTGCTTGAGCCAAACACAGATATGGAAATTAGGCACTGGTGGGGAAACAACTGGTTTGCAAAATAAACAAAACAAAATAAAAAGCGCAGATATTTGACTGCAGAATCTGGTCATTTCACTGTTTTTGTAGCAAAAACTGCAAGATACTGTGTCATAGATAACATTCAAGTGATTATCACACTCATTTGATTAGCTCAAGGAATAAGGCTTAGGATTTTGTGCATTTAGTCTTAACCATCTCCAGCATCTCAGGTGAAAGCTGTTGACAAACAGAAAAAATAACCTCATTCTCCCAGAAAAAGCTATTCTAACCACTGAATCTTACAGCAAAAACTCATCAGAATTGTTGAGATTATAGAAGGAAATTCCAATCTCAATAAAGTGGGTTTTTCTATCAATAGAATTGTGTTCACTCTGCTTTACAAGCTTAAGTATTTCCAGCACAGGCTTTGCTGTGTTTGCGGGAGCACAGAGACTGCTGAGTTTTTTGGAGAAGTTCTTTGAGGAAACAGTTCAGCTGCAGATACCTCCACCAGCAGAGAGGCTCTACCCTCTCAGCATGTTTAACATCAAAACACAGTATATAAAATAAATTCTAAAAAAGTGTGCTGGGATACTCAGGGGCAGCAAAAATATTCATCTCAAATATAAATTAAATAAATATTCATCTGAAGTATAAGAACAAAAATTAAGAACAGAGTAAGAGTGACTAATACAACTGCACATGACTACAATAAAATACAACTGCACATGACTACAATACACCTGTGCCTACAGAACCTTCCTCTGAGGGTGCTGGGGAAAAGACCCTGCAGCCCCTCTTTTCAGTATCAGCCACTCAACTCTTTGTGATGATCTGCCAGATATTTGCCAGGGCCCCTCTCAGCCCCAGGACTCACCTCAGCCCCAGGACCTGTACTTCATACATGACCTCCAGGGTATGCACACCCAACCCCATTAATAAGGAGAAGAACCAAAAAAATACCTTTCCCTCACCTCCCACCTTTCCCCCCCATCTCAGTTCTCTCCCTTCCTATATTTTATCTGGGAAGTTGAAGAAAGCATGGTAGCTGAGCCACTGACAGCCATATAGTCACAGTCCTATAATGATAAAGGGAGTGAATAAATATTCATCCTCTGTATCCTGCAACTTCACTCTCTGCTACTCTTGGTCCTCTTTAATTTCTTGCTATCTCACTCACCCCCTTTTTTTCTCTTTGCTGCCTCTTTCTTCCTTTGGCTTTACAGCTTTAGTGTCTTTCATACCTGGGGGAACGCATTCTTTCTTCTTTCCCAAATGCACACTACTCCTTTCTCAAATCTCTTCCAAACACCCGCCTTCTACAAATATAAGCATCATCTCTCCTCATTCTTATTACAGTGAACTGCTCTGCTTTGTTGTGCCTTGCATACACTACGTATCTTTATTTTATAGAGCATTTATGCCACCGTACACATAATACATAACAGAGCATTTCAGCATGGAAGCAATTGCCTCTTACACTGAAGTAAATCTGGAATTGACAGTTCTAAAATGCTTATAACTGCAGGACTGTCTTTCATAGACTCACAGATTTTAAGGCCAGATGGGACCATTAGATCATCTAGTCTGAGCTCATCTGAAAACCTGCTCTGGTTCTTCCCTAATAATGGGTGTCCATGCGATGCCATCAGGACCTACCAGCACAGCATCCCAGGATTCGTGTTTCAGTTGTCACTATGCACAGTGCAGCCAGCGTATCAGCTGCATGAAGCATCCTTCCAACTCCAAATCGCCGAGGCACTCAGAACTACCACCTTCCTCCGGCAATCCTACTTGCACAAAGGAAGCAGGTAGGTAAGAAGGGAGATAAAAGGGAAATCGGCCTTTTTAGGGGAAAAAAAAGCCTCCAGAGCAGTTGTCAGAAAAATCACATATACCATTTTTGCCATTTCTATTGCAACACAGCTGAAATTTCAGGCATAAGCCTAAATCAAAACCATAAACAGTTCCTGAACAAAGAAGCTAACTGAAACACAAAAAAATAAAAGTGCACATGCAGTATCATCTGTGTTCACATTCCATAATCCTGGTTGATTATTTGTCATATTTTACATTTTCTTAAAATCCACATCCTATTTTTATTTTTTACCTTTCAATATTTACTAGCATTATGTTTTTCCATTATCATATGGCTCTGAAAACTGAAATACTTTATTTACATTAAGTTCTCTAGCTATATTTTAGAAGCTAGCAGATTCTTACATTTGGATTACTCTGGTATATAAACAGGGCTTTGCCTTGAATAAATCCATGTACCTTGCATGTACAAAATAAAACACACTGAAAAAGTCTAAGATCAGTCAAAACCCTGGATTTTACATTGACTTAAAGAATTTAGTAAATTATCTAATTTGGCTACACATAATGGGAACTTACCAGAAATTTATCTATATGCCCCCATAATTTCAATATCTCCCAAGGACATGTAGCAATTTTCTTGTTTGCTTCCAATCCACGTTTTTTTTGTGTGTAGGTGTGTTTTAATGCCTTTTCCACATTTCTGGTGTGTGTATCTGCATGAGAATATGCACAATTATCATCTTTAAAAGGCTAACTTAAGCATCCAAGTTTTAAAAGGAGTTCTCAAAGGAAAAGCTAATTTATACTTCATTCCTTGACTATTAACTGCATTGGGAAAGTAGAAGTAGAATCAAATTATTTTTGCCAACTGATTGCTTTCAGAAATTTTTACACTAGCCAATATGCAAATTTCTTAATGAAAACCATCCTGGGAATTTATTAAACTGTTCATACTGAAGAAAATTACTTTCATTTACATTGAAAAGTGAAATAATCTATCCTGACCTATATACGTGCTTGCCAAGATTCTATCTCCACTATACTTGGGGTCTTTACCATGCTATCACCGTGAAGAAGAGCAATTTCTCCTCTTTGTTTTGTTTTGTTGTTGTTTTTTTTTTTAATAAAAAGGCAAATAATAGGCACTGCCAATAGCCATTGTTGACCCAAGTCAAAAGTGTTTGAAATTAATTTATCCGCTTTGGATGGTGTATAAATTTCTCATTACGAGTGTCAGTGATGGACAAGAAACCATTCCAAAAAATGTATTGGGTATCATGCCAAACTCTGTAATCAAGGTCTCTTGCAGAGACTCTGGAGTATACAAAGGGTTTCACACAGTCAGGAGCGTTAGCTATGCATGCTTTCCCGTTGCCCGGGCTCAGCCAAATACTCTGTGAGAACAACACGTATATACACTTTGTTTTATTATGCCTCACAGATGCTTTTTTTGTTTTATATTTCAAGCTTTGTCAGGTCTAATGTTTGTTCCTTCTTCATCCTTCATCCCTTACTCTTCCCTCTGCATCCCCCCCAACCCCCAAATTTCAGAACAGCTTCCTAGACAGACCCAGTATCGATTACATAAACAGTCTTTCTTGGAAAGTAGAGAGGGGGGATGGGGGGGGTTGTATTTGGGATTTCTTCTACTTGCAACTGAAAATGGCAGCCATTGAACAGATCTGGTCAATGACAGTAAGAGAATAAGCCCAGCAGAAAGTGGTAATATATTGTGTTACACTTATGCCAACTTGCCAAGTCAAGTTCTTTTTCTCAAGCGCATGTACAGTTTGTTCTTGCTATCCTCAGTTAACTCTGCTTTCTGAATAGAGGAGATGGGAACTGCTCAAAGGCCACAATAGCATGTTCTACTTAAGGTTTCCTCTCCACACTAACCATTGTGGATAGCACTCTTTACAGTCAAGCGCTCTTGAATAAGAAAGCTCTCATTAAGGAGATGAAGCTATGTTTTCTTTACCTTGCAAGAATTCTGTAAAATGAGATTTTCCTCATTACAGGCAAAGTACCTGCTGCTAAAAAGCAGCACAAAGTTGGCTCTGTTTCCTTGAATGGATTTGAAGCTGCCTTCAAAACTAGCAGCAAAAGAGCATCAAAATGACAATATTGTACAAGAAATGCATCAGGAATGAGCGATTAATCTAAGTTTCTATGGGAACGTGAAAAATGACATATTGGATCAGATGAGTGGCCTGCTTAGTCCAAGATATTCTGTCAGCTAATACTGTGTACTGCGGCAAGCAAAGGCTTAGTGCCCCGTAGTAAACAACTATCCCCAAAAACCTAGAAAACACAGGTAGGACGGCTTAGCTTAAGAGCAAAGATCAGTTGAGGGTCTGAGACAGGAAGGCTGAGATGCATTTTGTAGCTGATGTACAAGGAAGAAGATTGCAGGCAATGTTGCTAAAGCAAATACCATTTTATTATGATTTTTTCCGTCACTCAACCTTGGTAGCACTCACTGTCTCAAGCTGAGTTTTTCAGGCAAGGGAGCCTGCCAAAGGGTGGGTGGCTTGAATCACATTGGATCCAAATTTTTATAGGCCTTTGGGGTTGATTTTTTTGTTTAATAAGGAATATAAAACCCACACACTCTTCAATATTGTGCATTAGAACTGTCATGATGAAGCCTGATGTAGCAGGTATTACTTTTTTTTTCTTTACAAAATACTGCTTAAAAAGAAGACACATGTAACAAAATTTTGCCAGTGCAAGAAAGGACAAGGTTGCATCTTCGATTCAACTAGCTATTCAAAGAGAACAGCAATAAATTCTGCCAGCACAGTGTGTTTACTGCACAATAATCTTCAAATCAAATCTAAAACCAGCAATAAAATGCAGCTAACAAAATATTATGGAACACAGTAAAATATAATAATATGAGGTAGAACAGTAGTATTAACAATGCCCATGGATAAAAGGTGGCAAAGTCATTACCAGCATCATCCACTGTAACTGCATAAGAAAAAAAAGTCACAATTTGTGTGTTTCCCTACCAAATTTTAGTTTTTCCCTTGTGATTCTTCTCCCCAAAGGAGCTTATTCCTAAAATCTCCCACTGCAAGAGTCCATTTCCATGTTTAGTTGTACCAGAAAGTAGGGAAATTATTTGATACTACTTCAATCTACAGGTTTGAGTGCTCACCCACCATTTCAAGGCAAATTTCTTTTCCTTGTAAAAATTACAGGAATAAATTATAATATCTATAAATTTATGTCAAAAATTGAACAAGGAAAATCTCTTCCCCTAGAAAAATACAGGATATTTTACCATAAAATATCTGTGGTCAATTCCTTCTGCTACATATGTCTCTGGCAGTCCTTCTGCTTTTGTTCTTTTTCATCCATAAAAGTGAAAAATAAGCAAGAAAATTATATTAGAAGTTAATTTAAAAGCCCCACAGATAAAGACATGTAAAACTGAGACTGGAAGTTATTTTCAGTAGCAACCTTAACCGCTATAGAGACAATCTTTTAATTCCACCAACATATACCATAAGAACATATTAAACACCACTAAGCATTAGGAATAACATAGAATAATGATAATGAAGTGGCTGGCACAGTTTGCCCATCCACATTTGCAATTAAATTAACTTTCTAGTTAAGCTAATTGTTTCTGGCATGACAATATGGAGCAGTCAGTTAAGACACAATTTTTTTAATCACGCTCTGTTTTCCTGTGTCGAACAAGAAATTGGTAGAATTAAAGGCTGTATTCTGTACAATGTGGCATTTTGTGTTGGCACAAACACTGCAGTGCTTGCTTTGGTTCTCCACTGAGTCCAGAAGCTCTGACTACCCTGGTTTGAGCCCCCCTGCTCTTCACCCAGAAACACAGAGGAACAAAATGATTTCATGGGGTGCCCTTGGTAAGGTTCCCTTCTGGCGAGCATGAAAGCTAGGGAAGACAGAGAAGATATGGGAAGCCAAGAATTTACAACCCAACATTTTCACCTATCAAACTTGCACTTTCAGACCACTGGCTGCTGGCACCCAGTCACAGTCATTTCCATCCTCTACTGCATGCCTGGAGATTGTGAAAAAGCTCAAAACAGCATCCTTGTCTCATCGCACATGTCTGGTCATCTCTGCATTCCCAGACTCCATGACAAATACTTATCTCACATTATTGTGATTATTATAGCTCAATGCAATATAACTTGGTGGATTAGTCACTTCTAACCCCAGGGACTCTGGGTCCAGAGGGGGAATTTGATCAGATATTCAAACACAAGTGAATGAGTATATTAACTCAGTTAAGTATTACAATGAGGACATTAAAGCTTGCTTTTAGTCAGTAGGGAACTGGCATCTACGCAAACCTATAGTGATCACTCACCATGCAGCATCTCTGAACTCTATCACAGAGAGCAAGTCCCAGTCTCATGTAGTTTGTGTGAGGGACTGGTATGTTACACAATGCCCAAATCCCACAGGGAAACACCAGCACTGAACTATGCTATACCTTAAGTCTTGTGCAACTTATCCATAAGCATCCTTGGGAATTCAGATTTTAGCAATTTTGCTAGGAGTAAAATATTCACACACATTTGCTGAGAGTGAATTTGGAGTTTGACTTCAGAGTTGATCTAAGACATGGAAACAATGGTCTGATGCAAAGCCTTCAAAGTGAGCATTTCAAAAACTCTTTTTGCATAAATTGTTTATTAAATGAAATCAACTTTATTCCTCTTTTCTATACTTATTCAGCACCAAAGAAAATGAAATTTTTGAAATTTTCCTAAACTAGTGCCTGTTATTAAAAACATCAAAAAACTAAAGATTTTTTTCACTCCTGCAGTCCACAAAGCATTTTCAGAGAGTGAAAAAAAAATAAAAATATTTAAATTATTCACTTGAGAAATGTAATATTCTCCAACCAAATCTCGCTATCAGTCCTTCTGGACACAGCTGAAGGGACAACCAGCAGCTAAGAGGGCACTCAAGGAGGTCAGACAAGAATTCATACTAAGTACTATGCAGCTGCCCTCCTCTCTCTGCAATTTGTGTATGTACCTCTGTGGCCTTTATCCAAAGAGCAATAACAAAGCATCACAAGCAGGATTGACCAAAACTTGCTGAAATCATTGAGTGGAAGAACTGTTTTTCATTTGTACTAAATACAAATAAACATTAAGCTCATTTACGGAGTAAAATAATCAAAACAATGGGAGAACAACCAAAGCATAAACATATGGGAAGTTTGGAATGAAAATAAGCCCTGGAGTCTAGATGTTTAGGACTTTGGTAACAGAATGCTTGTTTTGGATGGTTGTGGGAGAATCTCCAATCAAAAGCCAAAAGGAAGCATCAAAAAAGAGCCACAAAAGCATCAACAGCATGACTTCAAGATAAACCTTAAGAAAGCTATTGAGGCAAGTGCTGACTGAAAGAGATTGGGAATTTCAAGCAAGAGATTTATCTCTTGTTTGACTCTACCTGCAGAAACAGAAATCAGGACTTTGTAAATAAACAGGATTGCATCAAAGATAAGTGACTCAATCATCAATTGCACTTCTTAGCATTCAGACTTTGGGCTTCCTACAACAGGGTTAAAGAGAGAAAAACCCCATGTTCTGGTTTCCAAGAACAAAGCCTGTGAGCTGGTATCTCTCCTGTATCAGGGCAGAACAAAAGGCAGTACACAGTTCAAACATGTAAAGAACTGGAGGAGTTAAAACAGCACCTGAAAACTTACTGGTAAAGATGAACCATTATTAGAAAGCCAATGGCAAAATGCCCAAAGAAACTAAGAGTTGCAGCTGCAACAGTTGTGGTTTGAAATAAGATTGGAAAGGGCTACAAAAGCTTTGACCAACCTGGAAGTTGCTATCTGATAAACTGCAGAAAGAGCTCAGGGAATTGAAAAGTGTCCTAGAGAATGAAAATGAACCAGTATCAACAACTGTGACATGCTGAAAGGAAGGGAAAGGGGGGGGAAACCCAAAACTTCATTTGAATTGGGTGGGAACAAACTTTTTCCCTGATATACTCAAATATCAGCAAGGACCTCAAGGGCAAATTGGCTATACACCAGTATGCAGACACTCAGGTAAGAGCCGGAAACAAAGATCAGCAAAAGACAAAAAGATATTGTACTGACTGTACAATTTACTACACGTCCTGAACTTTTTTCACAGCTGCATACCACAAAAGGAAACAGCTGCTGCAAACAGATGATGATGCCAGGAATTTGCCAAGATCTCTACAGTGCTGTTTCTCTATCTCAAATTCAGTTCAGCAATTTTAATATGGCTCATACCATCGTTATCCTTTGTGGAAGGAGTGATGACCAACCTGAGTTTATAAAGCAAAAGAAATTGGCGACAATGACAAAAATTAAGGAATGCAGATGAGGTCATTATTGATCCTGAAGGAAAAAATGCCTTTAAAGTAGAATAGTTATAAATACAGGCCTAGTGAGAATAGAGCATGGCATGTTCCAAACCAGATCCCCAACACCAAGATGTAGAACAGGCTGGAGGGGAGCATGAAGCTGAATCAAGCCAGGAGTTCGGACACCACTCACACACCAGTTTGTAGTTTCTGTAGAGAGCTTAACAGCTGCTTTTATTTTAAAGAATAATTAAACAGAGAAGGCTATTTAGTGCATAATAAGTAACTGTGTGAAATGCAAGAATTGATTGTTGAAAACACTGAAAAAGAAGAATCACTGAGTCAGACTTCAGTTGTGACACCAGGAATAGAGGGTAAGGGAATGGGTCATTCGACCTACAGATCTCTTTTGCAGTGCCCAAGCCCCACCTTTAGGGGCAGAAATACCACTAGAAATTACAGGCAGTGGCATCTTTCCAGCAAATGAAAAATGAGGAGTGCTCAAAACTTGCTTTGAGACCCTGGATCCCTGGGGATCTTTAGCTGCTGAAGTTCATCTGGATCTGAAACAAGAGTAAATCTCTAAATTTTTATTGAATGCTTCTGACAATAGTAAGAAAGAGATGGGGAAAGGGGGACTGTGATGACAAAAAATGGTAAACTAATATGAACTATAGGAATTTTGGGTGTGAACATGTGAACACTCAGGAAATGTATTAACTTTAAATCTGGCACCCTACAAAGCATTCAAAGTGCAGCAAGAAAATATTTTTGAGACTGTTTTGTTAGAAATTTTTCTCTCTCTGACAAACACCTAAGTTGTACTTGACTGCTTCCACACAAGAGTGATCATGGATACCCAAAGAGCATCCTTCTTTTCAGCAGGGAAGCAGTAAAGAAGCCTTATAAGCCCATGGAAGAAGCACATCAGGAAGCTAGAACAAACCCTTCAGCCAAATCTCAGGCCAAGTCCAGTTAAGGAAAAAAGGTGACAGCATCAGATTACCGAAAACAACACAAAGTCATTTAGCATGTGCTCCTTTATTACCGTAAATAGTACCCTAGATGCTGGTGAAAGCTTGGTCTGGTTTACTACCCTGAATCTTAAAAGTAGTTATTGGCAAGTGGAAGTGGATCCAGAGGGACAGGAAAAAAAAAAACCAAAAAAAAAACCACATTCACAGCAGGACAAGGACTGTGGCAATTTAAAATGATGGGGTTTGGCTAGCACAATACATCAGCTACATTCAAAAGTCTAACAGAAAGGGTATTACGTGGCATGCCTCTCTCAGCCTGTTTGTTATACCTAGATGATATCCTGGTGCATGGTAAAATGTTGGAACAAGAACTGATACATTTATAAATGGCCTGTAGTTAGCTTAAAGCTGCTAGTCTTAAACTGTCTAAATAGAAGAGCTAGGAGCTTGTTTCAAAAAGAGGTTAATTTACCTTGGGCAAATCAAGCAAGGAAGGGAGCAAGACTTCCTTGGACAATGAGAAGCTGCCCAGAGTTTGCCAGCTGCCCTGCCACACAGGGATAGGCACCAGCTCTGGGAGGACTTTGTTTCTTGTTTTCAAGACTAACAACATATTTTTCAGCATTGTAAAATCACCAAATTGATTAGGGAAAACATCCCAGTAGTCAGTCAGTGTAAAGTTAATGTCTCCAGACTTGAAAAGGGCTTTTGCAATCATTCCTCTCTTAGCTACCTGAGGCTTCTTCATCCTATCCACTCATTAGTGCTTGGGGGCAAGTGCAACTGCACGCAAAACCTGGAAAATGGATTACTGAACAAAAGTAAAAATTTTCAGAAGGGATTTATTCCCCCCACAACAAGAAGATGCCCCAACAAAACAGTTTTCCCATTCTGGATCTGCAAGGAAGTTCATGGTCAGCATAGAACAAGCTTTTGCAAAAATAGTTCACGTTGCGGGAATCCCAAGATGACTGATCCAGCAATGTATGTTTGCATAGCCATACTGATGGCTTCATAGTTATGAAACTATGCCTGGTCCAGTAGCTCATTACATTTAATAATCTCTGGGGAAACACAGTCATCTTCCCATGATTCCCAGAAGCATAAATATTCCTGCTTCATCCAGTGAAAGAAGATTTGTCATCTTCCCAAGAAGAGGATCCCAGTACTTATGGCGCAACATATGACATAAAACTAATTGGGTAAATGTAGCCCTTGGGAGAGAAATCCCTCAAAACACCCCTCTGAGTCAGATGAGCTACAGTGCAGGCAATGGCAAACTAATCAGGAAAAAATCTCCAGGACAAAATCCATGCATCAGGAGTGCTTTTGTCTGCTGTGATGGCCATAATCAGATGCTGGAGATGAGGAAGGACAGAGCAATCCTATTTCCGACTCATAGCCTCTCAGCTTCTAACTATTTTCAGCTCTGAGACTTCCTGACCCGTGTATAGTTTACATGCAGTTACTAATTCTTCCTGATTTTGTCTTTCATGAACTTAAACATGTAAACGTGTCACATTCACAATGTCTTTTGGCAGTGAGCTCCGCTGGTCTACCACCCACTTTGTAAAGCCATTCAATGCTTTGGAACATCCTTGTCTTCCTTTGAAGTTTTTTTTTCTCTATCCACAAAAGCGTTCAAAAATGAAAGGTCCAAAACATGAGTGCATTCAAGGTGAACCTTGATATTCTTTGTGTTGTCTTCAGTGATTTCCCTGGTAACTATTAACTTTTCCTTTTTTTTTTTTTTTAATCATTGTGGAGCTCACAAGAATTCACAGAGCTGTCAACATCCCTGGCACCTTGCTCCTTCATTGTAACAGTCAGTGTAGATCCTGGGAATCGGGGTAGTTTGCAAGCCTTCTACATAACCTGCACTGGTGACAAAGGTGATGAATAGCATGCAGATGTATGACAATGTGCTGACAGAGAGCACTGATCTCATATCCTTAAGCAAAGATAAAGCTGCTAACAGTATTTGCAGCTGATTATCACTCTGGTTTTTATTTATTTTATTTTTTTTTTCCCCTCATCAAATTGGTATCAGTGCAAAAACTTGTCCCCCAGCTATTTCTTCATTTTGGAGCTCTCTCTATACAAATCACTTCTTATTTTCTGCCTTCTAAGCTACCCAGCTCAATCTCTAGTCCTACTCTATTTCTAGTTTCATTTCTAACATGCTTTCAGCCTGATTTTCTCCAAGTATCTGCCAGCCAAGCATCTGCATTGGGTGGTTTCTCCTTCAGCAACACATTGAAAGAAGAGCTGAAATTCCCTCTCGGCTCAAGCATTTGGTACCACTCTGTCTCGGACCAGCAGATCAGGCAGGGTCACTGTGGTTTTACTTTTGGAAATTTGGTCTTGGACATCTCATGGTGAGACAGCAGAAGACAACAATTCAAGAGCTTACAAAGAAGGGCAGATGTTCAGATGTTCATTGGAACAAAAATGAGGTCTGAAACAGGAGAGCTCCTTCCTACCACCTTTTCGGAAAAGATAATTACTAGCCCAAACTCAAACCCAATCTCAACACTTATTGGCAACACAGACCTATCCAGGGAAAGTGGTATTTCTTTTCTATGCAAGAACACATTTACTTTTCTCAAGCTTAAAACAACCTCTCTTTCTCTGTTGCAAATCTTGGGGCATATTTGGCAACTTCTGTGCTCTTTAGGTTGGCTGGAATTTATGAAGGGAAAAAAATCCCAACAACTATTTACTGTAGATAGCAAAACTGAGCCAAAGCTTGGGAGAGAGACTTGACCAGTGCCACAGCAAAAGTTGTCAACAGCAATGAGAACAGAGTATGTGTTTTCCAAGTTTCAACCACAAGGCACAGTACAGCCCAGAACAGTGGCATTGCCTATACACATGCAACACTGAACAATGAGTGATGCTGAATACTCAGGGCACCTGCCAGTGTGTGCAAGTCTTGAAACACAAAATGAGTGAATCAATATAGTGAGAGTTTCAAACATAATGAGAGAGTAGTACAGATTAAGGGAAGTGAATTCCAGTTAACCCAGCTGATAAAATGGAACACTATAATAGTAACATGTAAGAACTCTTTCACAAGAAAAGAGCATATAGAGCATAAAATTAATGCTCAGCTTTCTCCCAACAGGAAAAAAACCCATCCTCCTGAAATCCAGCTACTTGAGTTTTCTCTCTCAAGTGCAATCATGCTTCTTTTGATAAACTCTGACCATAAGTAGCACTGCATGCAGCAAACAAGAAAGCTTTTCAAAATCCAGACCCTGCCTGAATGTTGTGCTTCAGTCAGAGGTGTAAAAACACCCAAGGACATAATTTAACTAATGTAAGCACTTCAGGACTCCTAGTGAAACTGCTTGGAGTGGTGTATTCAGTTGTTTAAAGCTTTTTTTTTTTTTTTTATTGTCACAGGCAAGATATATGTTTACATGGCAGACTTAATTGCTGTTTTCAGAGGACTAATGCTGTGTAAAATCATAGTCATCAATACAGCCATTTATTTTGACTATAATTAACAAATCAAGTCACAGCACGTTTTACTTATTTGCCAATCTGTTGAATATTCACACTGGCCCCAAGTCGCCTATTCATTTAGCAGTAAACATGTAGCCTAGCAACTGACTGTCAATATCAACAGTAGCTGATGAAGTTGTTAATCTCTGGAAGACTGACAGGTTAAGCCAAATTCTCCTATGCAAAACTCTCATTGTCCAAGCCTTACATTAGCCCACAAGGATATTTATGTTCAAAAGATACCACATCTCCTTCTACTATTAAAATTAAATGAAGTGTGCTAGAGGCAGGAAAAGGCTATGTGCTCTGCCTGCCATGCATGTTTTGCATGCACCACAGCATCCAGCATTGTGTTTGCAGGATGTATTGACCATTGCTAATTTCCAGAGACAATTGAAGACACTTTTGCATCTGTTCATCATCCCGGAATAAACTATCATATAAGTGCATGCTGTGCACCAGAATATAGATGAGGTCAGGAGAAACACAAATATCTCCTTTGCTATGCAAATTTGCACTGGAACTGCAAAAGAGAAAGCATGAAGGTATGGATAAAGAGCTTTAATCTGGGGTATTGAGAATCAAAATCAGAGTGAAGGAATTTAAAAGGAGTACGAGCAGTTTGACTGGGATAACAAAAGAAGAATATGATTTAGCCTGATTTAAAACTTGATATACCAGCACTGAACTAAACAGTTTTCTAATCGTTTAGTTGTACTGTTCAGAAGTTCCATCAACACAGTACGTGAAAGACAGAGAGAGACAGGCAGACTAATTATCTGCAAATATACAGCAAGGAGTTTCAGAACAGCAGGAAAAACCTATTGCTTTGTGCTCTCTGTTACAGGCCTGAGCTGGATCAAACTGCCTGCCCGAAGTACTTTCTATCTCACTTTGATATTGACAGCCATGCCTGTTGGAGCAGACATTCTCAAGGGTAAAGTCCTAGAACAACAGCAATTCCACAATGATTTAATTCCTTCCAAGTACTTACAGAAGATGAATGGTTATCGTTAGCACTGAAACTGTGGAACTGAGGAAAGTAGGACTGGGAAGTCTGTCTGCAGAACTTGTTGCTCCAAGACAGAATCAGCTCTACATTTTTTCATTCCTCTTCTTAAAAGCCTCCAGCCACAAAGGGGACAGTCTGTTCCAGAACTGCTCTGCATGAATTATCAGAAAACTGGGTTTTTTGAAATTTCTCCTAACATCCAATTCTTCCTAACAATTATTTCATCCCATTTCCTCTTATACAAAATCAAACCTATCTCTTCCTCTCTGCACCATACTTTTTCATGTTTGAAGACTACTGGTAGGACCCCACAAGAGTTTTCCCTGACCTAGAGTAAACAGCATCCATCTACGTCTCCATAACAGCCACAATATCTTGACAGGACATGGTGACCATGCCCATCACTCTTGTCCGGATTGTCTCCAAGTGGTCAACATCTTTCTGCAAGGACAAAGGTATACCCCAAAGTGATCAGCATCTTTTGGGATGACATCGCCTGTGCTAAGCATGGCATAGAAGTTACTTAACACACCTTTCAGATTATATTTACATTTATGAATTCCTAGATGATGTTTTCCATTTTCGCAATAGCATGACATTGCTCAGTTTGTAATCTTTCCAAAGAACTGCTGTCAAAACAGGTGTTCCCCTTCTCGTATTCCTGCAGTTTATTGTTTCTGTTGAACTACCATTCTTCTGTACTCAGTTAACAAAGTTTCAACCTATTCTTATCAACCCTTTACCCCATTCTCAAGGCCATTCTCTATTCATAAAGCTTCTGACTCTCAGTTTTCTACAAATTTAACATGTATAATGTGTATTGCATCACTCAGGTTATGGTCTAATGAGAGCTGGGCACAGCTCTGTAGAGCACTCCCCAACACATATTTCTGCTGTGATACTACTTCATCCTCCTAAACTTCACTTTCCCAAGCAGTTTCTCTAGCTAGTTTTGGTTTTACCTAGCAGCATTTTCCTCCAGCCCAGGTTTCCCCTGCTTCAAAAAATGTCATGCAAGCCACTTTTAAAGACCTCACAGCTCTCAAGAGACCTATGTCAATTGTTTCTTCTCTTTCCATGAAGTCTGTTACTCTGCTGCACAAGGAAATCCAAGTGGTTTGATAATTCATTCTTGACAAATCTGTGCTGGCAGCTTTTTACTTTCTTGTTATCCTTCAGCTGCTTTCAAATGTTTGATTTTTTTTTATTCCCCTCCCCAGAATTTTTCTGTGGACTGGAGCTGGAGTTAGAACTGGTTGATCTGTAATCCTCTGGCTTCTCTTTTTCCCCCACTTTTCCAAAATGAAAGACATTATGTTTTCTCTTTTCCAGCCTCTGGTACATCACCTATCTCAGATGAGCTCTCAAAGAAAACACTAATGGCACTGAGATCCCTTTAGACAAACCCTGGAACAAAGCCCATCACAACCAGTCCACTGGAAAACATCTGAATCACCTGTAAATCCCTAACTTGGTCTTTTTTATTTTTGGCTAGAATTGTAACCCTTTTCTATTGATTTTAATAATATTAATAATATGAAAGAAAAAAACCTTTCTTAATGAGATGTCAGTTAAAAAGAAAAAAAGGAAAGTATTAAAAAAAGACTCTTCAGCATATTCCATTTGCTTTCTCCTGTAAGCAGAGCAGCAATCTTTGTCTAGATTGTTTTCTTATTAATGTATGTTGAGGATGATTCCTCCTTATTCCAACATCTCTAACTAGCTAGTTAGCATTGCAACCTAGTGCCTGGACCTTCCTTTCATCCCTTCATACTTGTGCCATTTTGGGGTACTCATTCTTCCCCTTTGATACATTTCCTTCTTGCTCCCTGTGCAGAACCCAACTCTTTAGCCAAGCTAATCTCTATATTGGGTTTTTCTGTGCCTATACCATAATGTCACATCTCTGAGGAACTGGCAGCTAATTCACCTTTGCTTTCAACTATTAAATTTGTCTCTGGAGAAATCTTAGCTATCATTCTCTCAAGTGCATTTTTGTTACATTGTGAAGAGATGAAGAGGAACAACAAAGATTGTGAAATCTCATTTCATGCTCAATTTCACCCAACTTGCCAATTGCCTTTGTACTCTCAGCTACTTCACCTTCATTGTCTAAAACATAAAAAACCTTTTGCTCTTCACACATTTCTCCATTCTGCAAAACAAACAAACATTAAAAAAAATCAAGACTAAGCCCCACCACTTTTCTAGAACTTGTTGAATCATCCACTTCCCAGTATGGTTTTTCCCCCAAGAGATGTCTGCAAGCATTTAAAATTCCAGATGAATATAAAATTCTCAATAATTTCACATCCATCTGACCTTCCTGGCTTAGTGTTTTGCAATAGATCATAGCCCCTTTTATCTCTATACATAATTTTCATGAGATCTGTTTCTCAACCCCACAGTCTGGGCCTCAGGATATTTCCTCACCTATCTACTATCTATGTAACACTCTTCATCAATCCCCCTTGTCCTTCATATCCTCTTGTTAGGCTACAGTATCAAATTCAAGACACTTGGTCAAAAATCTGTGAGCTTTAAATTTTCAGTCCTTGCATAGAAGGTGCTTCCAAACCAACTGCAAAAGTTACAAAGCAGGTTCCCAAGCATGAACTCAGCAAATCTCCAGCTTGCACACAGGGAACACAATATGATCCTGATCAGGGCAGGCTCAATCATTCCTTGTCCCTTTGGTCTGAGCCTAAGGCTCAATCCATTTTGTCATGTCAAGTTCCTGCCAGCACTTTCAGTTTTATGCTCCAAACATCCTCCAAGACAGAACTGGAGCATCTGAGCTAGGTGGTGGAGGAAATGTAAAGGTTGGTGTAATTTTTGCACTTGCCGCATCCCACACTGTGTTCCTCAGTAATCCCGTGCAAATGTAATGTGTGTCAGTGGAGCAGCCTGAAACCCTGCAGGACCCCAGGCGAGTGAACCTCTGGGAGGGAAAGCGGTTGCCTAACATGACCCTGGATATTTCCTTAAAGAGATTTACACCAAAACCACCAAAGAACATTCCATTCCCCCTGCCAGAGGAGAGGCAGCTCACACTATGGTTCCTCCCCAGCATTGCCTGATCCATTCTGGGCTCTGTACACAACAGGGCAGTGTTTACATCCGCCTTTTATTGCATCCCATCACAGGTGAGCCACTCAGCTGCAATAAAAAGTCTAAGCTAGAGAAACATGCGTAAGTCCCGACTTTCCTTTTCATTTAAATTTATGTATATTGTTCCTATTTTAAAAGTTTTCTATCAAGTAGCCAACAAAACACAGCTCTATCAGACTTCTATTCATACAAGGATTTAGTGCTTTTATTAGATATTTATTTACTCATTTAAAATCTGTTCCATCTAAAAACAATATCCTACCAATATTATCGCTGGCTGCATTTATTCCTTTTATATAGGTTATTCTTGTATGAAATATTCATTCAAGTGGGCACTGCTATATTTAGAATGCAGAGAAGTGTTTTTTGCACGTAGTTGCTTTTGTATTCTTGCTATGCAGGCAATATTAAAAAAAAATACCAAACTGTACTCCCATTTGTACTTCAGTGTTAAGTCACTTAAGTCACTTAAGTCTGTGAGGTTCAGGCAAGCTTAGACATTTTGCCTCAGGCTAAATGATTTCTACAGAAGTCACTGTTAAAGTCTAGATGGCAAGCTATTGATAGATTCTGGATTGCATGGACATGTGTTTTTCAATTTCTTTTCTCATTTTAGACTTGGTGTTTAAATTGTTTTAAGTACTTAACTGAGGAAAGAAAAGGCCTACAGTTTCTTCTGTATAAACCTTACCCTCTTCAGTTGAATCTCCAGTAACCTTACAAGATTTTACTCTTCCCGTAGTTCTTTTTATGGTAAGCAAGTCATATCAGCTTCAAGTACACGTTATCTTTCTAACAGAATCACTTTAAGCTGCTAATAAATTCTTAACATAACTTTTTAGCCATGTGAAGCTTTAACAGCTGAATTACTACTTGACTCACATGGTAGATGATTAAAAAAACTTCATGGGAGAAGTATGGACAGTAAAAACCTTAAGTAAACATGAGATCAATATTTTATTTAATAAACAAATTATTTGAGGATGACTGATTTTCTTGAGGTGGTAAAGTTTCGTTCTATTTGTGCCCGCTTCAAAGAATGGCAAGTATAAACTTTCTGTAGTCTTCTATTACTTTGAATTGTGTAACCTTTTAAAATAATATCTAAGAAAAAAAAAAAAAAAACAAAAACCAAAAAGCCAGCAGCATACCACATTCCCATACATGCAGCTGGAGGGCAAATAAATTTGGGAGCAACAGTCATTTCCATGGAATGGTAACTTCTACCCCCTCCCCAAACTACCAAGTCCCCTCCAAGACCAGGAAACTGAATATGGCAATAAAGATACAGCACCTGGGAACTAGAAACCATAATAGCTACATGAAAGGTACCTTGTTCACCACCTCCATCTTAGCTAAGGAATTATCTTCTGAACTCTTATTCAGCATTCTCACCAAGCAGCTCAGTGCCTTGGAGCAGCCCTTGGAGTTTCGTGTTTTCATAAGATGCAGCTATATGAAAAATAGTGTAATTGTTTTTGACTTTAGTATTACGATAAGGAAATCCACTTAAGGTAAAAATTCATGTCAGCACAAAGCTGACAATAGCCTGATTTTTATCCTCAAATTAGAAAAAATTCAAGTTAAACTGGTGAGGAATAAAGGCAGAAGAGCATTAGTGGCATGACAGAAGGAATGATTAACAGATGCTCCATGGTCTACCCCCCTCTTGAAAATGACTTCATTAAAATGGTCAGAAAGAAAAGCAGTTTTAAAAGTTTTTATTTACTGTTTTGAAAAATGATGATCACTAGCCCAGAAAGAAAAGGAAGAAGTAAAAGCATTTATGAACTACTATACTCATGGCTTTCCTTCCAGACCTCAGATAAGGAAGCTGCCAAGCTCAAGACAGTGAAAAGTCCTTTGCATTCTGGATGTGCTTATCCTCTAGATTTGATTCTAAATACATGCACACTAAAAATCTCTCAGGAGCTGAAAATAAGAGTGCCATTTGACTCAGCCAATGCAGTTCCCCAATTTATTGAGGCAGACCCAAGATGCCCCAGCACAGAACACTTTAAAGATGCTGAATTTTCTGCTAGCTATTTAAACATTGATACTCATAAAGCAAACTTCATCAGAGTATTACATGCATCTTGAAACTAAGCAAGAACGAAACTGATGTGGTAATATCAGGGCTTTCCCTTTGACTTATGAAAACAAATACAAGTCTTACATGGAAAGTTGATTTTAAAAGGAGAAAATTAATTATATGGTATGAAACACAAGCACACACATGGATGTGTCTGTATAATCTGCTATTCAGCACTCGCAGGTTAAGAGCCTGCTCATGAAAGTCAATACCTGCTCTCCATGTTTCCCACCACATGTCTTGGGGAGAATCATTCAAAGTTTTTAGGCCCCCACTCCTCCATCACTATGGGACCGTCATTTTCACTTAACAACTTCCCAGTTCATCTGGGGATTGACTTGATAATCCCCAGACTTTGAAAAAGCATCTGCATTGGATTAGAAAACCTGATATGGAGTCCAATGAAGTCAGCTGAGTCTTCCTGCAGATGATGAGAAATCATAGTTATTGTAAACAACAGTAACCTCACAATGTACATGGTAGCCTGTAATCTAAAGTGCATATGAGTATCACAGACTATCTAGGATGGTTTTTTTTAAGATGTAGACTTATATAATATGCATTTGGCTAATGTTATTCATAACTGCTGAAAATCAGTGCCAGATATTGTGTCACCTCTACGGTTCTGTACATAGTGATAATAGCAAGTTTACAGGGGATCTTGAAACAGGCTAATATAAAGTCAGCTTGAAACTTAATCATGTCTCATTCAGCAAAACCAAAGCAATTCAAGAGTAATTGTATTAGAACACAAACTCAGACAAAGCTTTCCAAGGAGATTAAACCATACCAACCAATGCAACAGGATTTAACAAACAGGCAAAGAGCATCAAAGACCTTGGAGAGAAGAAATCTCCTGTGCTGGAAAGGAAATGAAATACTTCTAGTACATTTTCAAGTGTATATCCCATCTGTTTTAGCATTCGAAGTGACAAGACACTACAACATCTGTTATAAGACAAATTGCAGCCTAATGGCCTTGCTGCCATAACGGTTTGGTCTTTTGGAATTGATACTCAAGTTCACCTTTTTTAAAGGAAAAGCCATTATTTATCATAAAGATCATCTCTTTCCAAATGCAGGAGAACGTCTGTTGGTTTAAAATTTTTGAACAATGAATAAATGCCGAGCCAAGACAATCTTGTGCATTTGTTTAATGGGCTGTCTCTCTTTGCAAACTATTGAATCAGACTGTGAACATGTGAGATATTTTTCCAGAAGTTTGGACAGTCTTTGGATATAAGCCCTCCAGGAAAAAAAAAAAAAAAAAATCAGATTGTTGTAGAGGTAATTTGGTCAGAATGAATTTTTCTTCCTGAGTGAACATTGAGCCATTACCCAGGAAGGTGTCAGGCTGAACATTATCTCATTATGTGCTGTCTTTCAGGCAATGGTCATTTAAGGAGGCAATGGTCATTTAAGGTAAGCAATATCACAAGAAAAATCTATAACTGTAATATAAACTGCATAAGGTGCTCCCAGCATGAACCACGAGGCTTGGCCAAATTCCGCTTCCGGCAATTACTCTGTGTCAGTCTAATAACTCTTCTGCTCCTCCTGCCCAGCCCCCGCAGCTTCAAAGAAACACAGTTTTCCTCTTTGTGTCAGCTGGCATCCAACTGATCCTTACTACAGGTTTGCTACCTGAAACTGCAAAGGGATCTCGTGGCAGAAAGGGCAGCAGCTGCTGCACTGGTCCAAGGGCACCCGCGGGGCTGTGGCCCCTCCAGGTGACATGCAGACCTTGCTCACCACACAGGCAGGCTTACAGGGGAGGAAACACTACCCTCGAGCACCCAAGTGAACTCATGCTTGGATACTGAGTGAAAAGGGAGTTGCATCATAAATGAGAATATCCCATAGTGGCTGTTCTGCAATATTTCCCAAGAAATAATTTGCATTATCTGCTTGCACAAATGATTTTTTTTTTTCCCTTTAAATGGCGTAAAGACGGCTGTACTCACCAGACAAGGTAATGCACATGCTTCATGTCTAAAGTGCAAAAGAGGTCAAAGCATTGCTCACCACCCCATGAATAAGAACACAAAAGGGCATTGTAAATTCCAAGGCAGTGAACAAAAAAGGAAGGGAGGCAGGTGAAACCGTAGAAATATTACACGTATTAAGTTTAATACCCAGATGAGAATTAAGTTACTACAGTGCCTTTCACAAACTGCTACTTTTTATGTTGCAAATAACTTCTCCATGATAGATGCAAATAAATTAATGCTGTCATTAATCTTTCCATTTATATCTTTCTCACTCCTTATGTCTGCTTTCATCGTTGCACTTACCATACTTAAGTATATGTTAAAGAGACTGTCATTTTCCCTTCTGTAACTACTATTTCTTCAAACAAGCACTACTGGATTCTAAAGCAGAAAATGTTGATTTCTGAAGATTATCTTTTGTTCCTCATTGAAGTTGGGGAATATTCTGGATGAAGACATCCCATTGAAATTCTTATTTAAGTTAAGAACATTGAATAAATACATAATTAGGCCCCCCTTAAATATGCTTTTGTTTTTGATTATTAAGCAAAAGGATATGAGCAGTCTATGTAAAATACATCTCAGTAGAGTTTTGGTTTTTTTCATTAAAGCTTTCATAATGAAATCTTAGAATTCCAATTAGTTACACTGACAAATTTTAGAGAATGTCTGTGACTAAGGACAACTCATATGTTGCCTGCAAAGGTTACAGGTCTGAGACACCATCCTATTGAGAAATGCAATGAAGAGATAAGTGGTATAATTTCAAGGAATAACTCATTCATCTAGAATCATTAAGGCACTAAAGTACAAGGTAGAGGATATCCCAGATGCTCTGCAGTCCTCAGCATAGTGCAAATTGTGATAAAAAGGAATTCTCACTTCACCCTTCAAGCTTTCCTGCATGCAGTGCCAGTGGACACTGTAGCTCTGTACTACTGTCAAGTCAGTAGTGCACAAAAAGGCATGCCACAAAAAAAAGCCCACACCAAAACCTAAGAAAAGAGAGGGGAAAAAAAAAAAAAAAGCAGGGTTACATCTCAAATGCAGAGTCATTGCTCGAGTGTGGAATTGCCCAGCTTCCTATACCACATTTCTGATATAATTACTTATCTTGCTCAAACAGTCTAAGCAGTAAAAGAAGTGGAATTAAGATTGTTTCCAGAATTATCATTTAATCACTATTCAATCCTATTTTAACCACTTCAGCTAAAGTCTTCCAAAAGCTACTGGAGAGGAAGTGTGCTTCTAACACATGCCTCTGACATTACTGGTCGTCATCATCCAAAACTCCCACAGTCTTGTCAGATGCCAATGAAAGTTAAATGCCCTCAGACTCTCACAAGATCAGCAAATACCTCCTTCATTTTTTTCCAAAGCCTCCAGTTTGTAGCAAAATGATGAACACCCAGCAATTCCCATTGGAGGAGAGAATTATAATGATAACAAAAGATTATGCTGGGCCTTTCATTCCCAGTGCCTACAGCTCCTGTGCAGCACTTTAGCACTGAAGATGCATAAACATATTCACTTACCTAGAACAACTTGTGACTTACAGCTGCATTTCCCAGCGTAAAACCTACATGACACCTAAACCCCAACCCCAAAGAAATAGCCTATGACACATGAAAAGGTAGAGAAGCAATTTATGCAAAATAATAACTCTCAGAAGAGTCCTTACATGTAAAGTGCTTGGGATCCCCTTGACTCCATGCACTACTCAGGATTATGCCGCCTTTCCTTACCCATTCCAGAAGCACAGGAGTGAGTTTTAGTGTCCTCAAATTGATTTACAATATTTTTGTACCTAGCAGAATGCAAAGGTTCTTGATCTTTAACAAGTTTGTAACTACTTAAACTTTAGAAATTACTACAAGTTTATTTAACAAACTTTTTACCAGAACTCAATTTAACTGGATTCCCACTCTTGGACAATAAGGGAAGAGCATTATAACGAATGGGGCACGCAGAAGGAAAATGCTCACCACAATCTTCTACACAAAGCATCAGCAAAAGAATCCTGTAAGACCCTTCTGATTAACAGTTGTGGGGAACCTGCAGCACCACTGTTGCTTCACACTTCTGGTAGTACACAAAGTGAGGTTACTCATGCTGCATACATCAGATCAGTCTGCAAGACTGATTTACTGTTTCCTTCTCTGAATTGTATTTATTTACACTGTTTACAGAGGCAGAAAGGTATTTCTCCCCCCAGCTGCCAGTGCACTGATTTCTTGACCTATCATCCCCCACAAATAAAATAAATTTCAGCTCTTCTCAAAACAATCTTTTGGTAGACAAACTGAGGCGGCACAGACATTGGAAGGAAGGATTAGTTGCATAAAAAGCAAGACAAAAAGTTAATTGCCCTTTCATGTCAATACCCATATTGGCAAAACAAAGTCTCATTTTATATTTGAACACCACGTGCAAGCAAGTCTTCAGACACATACAGTAGCAAGCTCCCTAAAGCAAAGGATAAAGATAAGGCTTATGCAGACAAGTTTATCAGCTCTAGGGAAAGGAACTAAAACTTTCAGTGTATGGTCATTAAAATTTTTGAAATCTAGGTCCATATTTTCAGCTGCAGCCTGTGGTTGTATGCTGACAGAGGGAAAAAACAACACATTCATATGCACAAATGCAAATTCGGCACGAACACAGCTGGGCCCATGAATAAAATTTACATGCACAAATTTAGAAACGAGTTTGAGTCCAGATGAATGATTTGATCGTAAGAGCTTTAAATAAGCGTTTATGTAAGCAAAGATTGGAGCCGGCAGCTATTAGAGAAGTGTATTAGCTGAAATAAATTACCAGAGAAAACAGAGCTCTCTTAGATAGCACCAGCAGCTCTTCTTCCCTTCTCTTTTCCCTGCCAGTTTTTGCAAACACTGTTGAAGGGGGTTTGCAAGGGTCTCTTGCACAAAGCCAGAGCCTGAGTGCTGCGGTGGTCCCGGGGAAGAGGCAGCAGGGTACTCAGAGCACTGCTGTTGCTCAGGGTTTGCAAACTTTCCGACACCTCAGCCCGGACAGAGGGACGGGTGCTCACTCCTGCTCTACACTTTGCCAAAGCAAACAGCTCAGCTCTCTGCGCTGACATTTTTTCACAAGAACAAATTTGCATCCCAGCAGTGTGCGGCGGGGTGAGAAGCGGGCTTGCTCCGCACCCATAGGTACGCGCCTCACAACGCGAAGCTGCAGCAAAGCGCCTCACTGGCATCACACAGGCACCATAAGGGCGCGCAGCATTTGCATTCAAGCATATTTCAGCCATCAACCTGCAACTCTGGGGGCAACTGAAACCTGTAGAAGCGACAAATACAAGGCTGGGTCCCTTGCCTGCTCCTTAGACAGCATATTAGGGACTCCTAGGGTTAGGTCAAATACTCAGTTTCTTTAAAAACATGTCACAAGGAAAGCATGGAGTTTGTGAAGCTGTGGAGGGACACTGACTTTATTCTGCAGTATCTCAAGTGGCAGAACGAAACACAATCTTCTGTAAATTGCTTTCTTTTTTCTTTTGACTAATTAAGAGATGTATCACTGAATTTCCCTACACACCCCAAAGTTAATGACAGAAATATTTGGCTACAACCTCAGCGTCAAGCGAGGTCACTGTCACTGACCAAGGAGGATGCCAAATCCCTGGAAACCCTGGGGAATGTCCCAATACAAGGAGCAACCTGGATTTTCTTAGATAAGAGAGGCTTCCCTGCATGAACCCACTGAGACCCACAGTCTTGGGCACATCATACCTACCACTTGCAGCAGGCTGAAGCGCTTTAAGGCAGCTTCCTACAGTACCTTTTCCACATGTACAGCCCGGCCAGAGCAAGAATAACTGGGAATCCCAGCACACAGGCTCTGCTCAGGTGGTAATAGTGGTGGCTGTGGCCATTGTGACTAAAAAGGTTGACCATAACATCTCTGCCAGAGCCATGCATCAGCTATGAAAGCACCAATATCCCTGAGCAGGAGCGCATCCTACCACCTGGTAGCCACATCGAGACTGCGCATCCCACTTGGCGGGTCGGATGCGCTCCTCGCCAGCCGTCGCCTCTCCTCCCAGCACCTCCACTCAGAGTTACACCCAGACACTCGTCCTGCTCCAGCGTGAATATTTCTCTTCTCCCCTAGGAGCAAAGCTCCTTCAACATGTGCCGTCTGCTGTGCCAGCGAGACCTGGCATAGCAGCAGGGTACAAAAGAACATCCCTGACACTCTATGAATATTCATGATTTATGAATATTCATTAAATTAGCATCTTTATGACTGGGCCACCAGATTCACAACTGGCGTCTCTGGAAAGGGGTTATTGTATTTTAATTAAATACCAGACAATTACTAAACAGTTATATTCGCTGGGATTTAACTGATATGAAAGGGATAGGTACTGAGCTACAAACGTTAAGAACAACTCTTCCTCCACACACATTTAATGCTAATGAAAGTCATGTGTAAGCATTGAAAAGGGAAAGAAAAAAATCCTCTATATGAGAAACCAAAATAGCTTCAGATTATCTTTTTAATAGATTCATACTGTGTGGGAACCTTCAGCATTTCCCTGGTGCCTAAGCAGACCAGAATAGCAAAGTAGTTATTATATCTGTCTTCAGTGAAGAGACCACATGTTCACAGATATTTGTACAGCACCTAGCGCAACAGGGCTCTGATCCCTGCATCTGGCATTGCTGTAGTATTTAAACAGCAATAATAATGATATAAAGCAATCTTTGTTGATATCATGAGAGAACAATCTAATCTAGTTATCAGATTATAGCTCATTAAATGCCACACAGAAAAGGCTATCAACACTTCTACACATTTACTGGCCTAAAAAGAATTTTAAGCCATTAATTGCTTCCATAACGTGGGGTGAATTTTCAGCATGGTGCCTGGAAAATTAGGCACGCAGGCTGTGTAATTGTTAATGGGAATTGTGACCCAATTTTCACGCCTGGCACTGAAAGTTTGCCCCTTGCAAAATATTTACATAATTTGCTAGTAGATTTGCCATATCTTTTGCATGTTAATTTTACTTCAGTGACAATTCCTTGAAAAAGTACCACCACCAGAGTATAGTACCACCACCAGTATATTAAGAGTAGCTTGACATTTATATAGTACTTCCTCTGAGTTATCTCAGGCTACAAAGTGCAAATCATTACATGCTGAATCTTCAAGGATATGTCTTTAACCAGAATATTCATTGCAGGGCACAGCCCTTGCCTGTCAGGGAAGGGAATTGATGACCACTTGGTCAGGCTCTTTTCCATCTGAGCTCTCATTCTGCAGCACAGTGGATGCTTTGTAGCCCTCACACCTGACCCCAGAGCTTTTAACATTACCAGATTCACTCGCAATTGTCACATTTGATGTTTCAGTGCAAAATCTACCATATTTTCTTCCCTATAACAGACATAAGAGTCAGGATTTTACATCTCTAGACCCTCAGCACTCCTCCAAGCTGCCACAAACTGTCTGTGGCAGGGAGGTGGGATCACGTTAAAGGTTCACAATTTCACACAGCTGCGTCTTTGCCTGGGAGTGATGATATTTTGCAGGCAGCTTAAGATTTTGAGTACCAGCATCTGTCCTCTTAGCAGCACTTGCTGGTTGTTTGGGTGGCCAAGAGAGTACCCATGCTGTGGGGAAGATAGGGACATTTTGTTTCGTCTTCCCTTTCCAGACAGACATCCTTTCTTTTGCTTCAGAGGGAAAGTAGCTGCATGCAGAAGCACATCAAGCCATTTTCAGCTGCTCTGTAGCACTGACACCAGAGCGACTATGAAACAGCAATGAGCTGGAAAAGCATTCTGGGTATAGAGATGCAAATGAGCACACTAAGCCCTTTCCCAAAGGACGCCACACAAGGACCTTTCATAACATAAGGTTTCACTCAAACACTTGGGGCCTGGTTTCAAAGGGCTCGCTCAGGTAGAGTTCCCATATGTCCAAATGCAAGAGATGCACAGGTGTCCCAAATCTCACCTGCAGATCATGTGACCACTCCTCTGGACACAGGTAGCAAGGCATGCTAGGTCTTTTCCTCATTGAATGTACCTGATTCCAGTTTCAAAACTGCAGTTTTTTGAGTGAAGTTGCAACCAAATGATATTTCTGATTCAGCTAAGTAAAGGCACGAATGAATGCAGGCCTGCAGATAAGACTGTTCTTTCCCTGACCTAACCCTTGGCTAAAACTAGCAGTGGTGCTCATGCAAACACAGGCCAGAGGTTTTTCCTCTGCTAAACCCCTTCTACTGCAGCTTCTTCTCCTCCTGCATCACTTCGCTTTGTCCCAGGGTAAAGTAAATCCTGCAGTAACTTGGGGCAGGGCATGGTCACCTGAGAGTGAATCATTCAGCCAATCTTTCTGCTCAAACAGGTAGAAGCTTTCTCCAAACAACTTAGCCTGCATACTGCTTGCAGCTCCTGTGTGCTTATCCATACCGTGGTTTTAAGTGAATTTGTTTACATATTGGATGTATTGCCGAACAGCAGGTGATTCAGAGCATATTCTTCAAAATAGCTAGAAGCAGATATTTATTAGATAATACCAGGACTCCACCTGAATGAAATGGGAGTGTGTATCATGCAACAGAAATGCAGTTCGTGCACAGGCTTGGGTGTGCACATGACTAAGTTGGAAAGTGATATATATCCTTGGGAAAAGGTTCTGTTTCCCTAAACAGAGTATCTACAGTTAACAATCATTTTTTCCTAGTGTAACCCACACAAGAGGAAGATGGTGCCAACTAGAACCTGATTTCCAAACTGATGGGTAGAGGAGGAAAAAAAGGAAGTGCTACTATATGCTAAGACAAGCCTGGGTATCGTGGCTCCTAAGGGAAAGCAGTAAAGCAGGACACTTGATAGAGCTGATTGCCAAGATGGGAATTAATTGGGAATTTTTTATTTCAGCAAGCAGTAGTAGACCAGATCTGCTTGACTTCAGCAGAGCACAATCCAGCCTAGCTATGATATAAAGTGTCTATCATTTCCTATCAAATACTCTTTTCAGATATCAGAAAATATTTTCCAGTATCTTTTGGACCCTAAAGTTACTTCTTAAACTTGATCTAGCCTTTTAGGAATAGCATTGCCTTCCAATGACACAAACTCCTAGGTGTGCCTAAATCACTTAAAAATTAGAGTACAGCACCTCTGTAAATACTGCCCTCTGTTCAGAGATGAATTAGTGGTTCAGTCCAGGCCTGGGAAAGAGAGGTGGTTTTTTCTTTTTTTTTTTTTTTTTTAATTATGATGTTCCTTCTGTGGCCTTGGGAAAATCATTAGTCTCCCTGCCTCGGTTTCTTCATCAGTGAAACAATTATGTATGAATTCCACAAGCTGTTCTCAGGATTTGACAGTATTCATTAGACTGAATAAAAATGAATGCCCTGAAGTGTCAACCAGTTTTATTTAGTCAACAGATAAAACCAAGAGACTGCAGTAGGCCTGCTACTCTGCTGCATCCCATCTCCTCAGAGAGCCTCCACTCCTTCAGCCGTTGCCTTGTCCTCCCACAAGGTCTCCCTGCCACCCTGGAACTCTCCCTCTCACAGCCCTTGACCCACAACAAGAAAAATCCATTTTTTTTCTCTTCCCTCTTTAAAAATCCCTCCAAGTAGGGTCTGTCTCCCTGTATCTTTTCACTGTTCAAGACTCCTACTCGCGCACGGTTGTTCTGGGTCTTGTCTTACTTCACTCACAAGCTGCTCAGGGCAGGAAATGGGCCTTACCTACAGTCTGTATCACACATGATATTCCCTTTGGAGTCAGCATAAAGCTAAACATACGCGATATAAGCCTCTGTTGGACCAGGGCCTATGCTTATAAACTGCTGTGTAAGCCTGTGTTGCTACAGCGTAGAACTGTTGAGCAAATAAAATATTATAAAATATTTTTTGTTTTAAAAATGGACCTGCCGCTCCATTCACACTGCTCCTCCGAGTTTCAGGCAAGAGCAATATTAGATACAAAGCTTCCAGATAGAAGGACTGCAATGGGAAAAACGCTAGCAATTATTCAAAGCAAATGTAATTTTCACACTGCCGCTATTTAAAACACTTAGAGGAGAAAACAGTTCATCACACTTGGAAAAAAAAAGGAAAAAAGCGCAATATCTTTTTTCCGCCTCCTCCCCCGCACCTCACACCCCCCCTTTTAACTTTTACTTGAAGTGTTCGAGGATCAAGAGATCTTCCCTGTTCATCGTGAAATAAATCTGACATCACACTCCGAGCTTTTCAGCACTTATCCTGATTAGCCAGATAGTAAGATGTTCTGCAATGGGATCTGGCTGGGATTAGCTGTTTTCCTGTTCCCCCTGTGTGCTACATGCTGCCCTGTGATGCCTTTTCTCGGTCAGGGACGTCAAGAGCCCTGTTGTCCCATCCCCAAAGTAAAGCTTTACCATGTGAAGTTATCATGGTTGCTTTCCATGATGGGAAATGGAGGGACCCATTCACTAGCTATTAAAATTTTCACTTCCGTAACAAAACTAAAAACCCAAAAAACTAAAGTTGAATGCAAAATATGTTTTAGTAGTAGCAAGTGATTTCCTGGGGACATTAGTGAACTGCTATATGACAAATCTCTCTAGCTGGTGAGGACATATAAGGTGTGAAAAATATCTGGATTGTTTAATTAGATTCAGCCAGATTGCTTTGTGGGAGCCAGCTCTGCCAGGTGGCATTGACTCTAAATGTAGATATGGCCCACAGACCTACAATGCACGCTGACTTTAGTCCAATGTCCCTGTAGTCCAATGACATACACCCACACATGGCCATGACTCAAAGCATTCTGAAGTAAAAACTGAAGGGGAAAAAAAAGAAAAGAAAAGAAAAAAAAAAAACTAACCCTACTTGCACAACTAATTCCACTCATCCCTGGAGCATAAGATCAGATCCATTTAACCTTATTTAAAAGTTTTCAGGGTCTTACGTATTTGTTCAAGCCAGGTCCCAAAGGAAGCACGAATAGAAGAAAAGCACCATTCCAAGGCTCTGTCTGTACATAATACTCCTTTCAAAACTGGCCCAGAACCTGGGATTTACCTTCCCTGTCACATGCACCTGCAGCTGGCACATCCCAAACTCAGAGAAACTTTTAAATCATACCCCTTTTTACATCAAGCACAATTATTCTTATTTCATCTTCCTTTAAATAACAAATGAAGCACAGTACCCATTAACAGATTAAATGGATGCTTTAGGAAGTTGCATTGTCTTCTTTCTTGAGAAAAAAAAAAAGGAAAAGTAAAATTGCACAAACTAACAGTTGCACTTCCCAGTGAGTGTCTGGAAGTGTTCAGGATGCTGCACTGACAAGGGGAAATGAGGACTGAACCTAAAGACAAAGAGGAGAAAAGGGACTGAAACATCTGAAACAGCTTTCAGACACACATTTATAACAAATGCCAAGTGGCTGGGAGGACTTTGTGCATACAGAAAAACTCACGTTCCCGTGTCAGTGTATTGTCCCCCCACATCAGCTCTGCCAGGGGCAGAGGACCCTCCCCTAGCTCAGTTTGCAGAAATGCCAAAATTGCTCCTTCCTTGTGCAAGACTTCAAACAACAAATATTGTCCCAAAATACCAGAGTCAAACACATCTCCTTGCTTTCAATAACAAGATCAGTTTTAAGCATTTTTCCAAAACTGACGTTCTAATTCATCTAATTATTGAACTAGATGTCATTCCATAGACTTTTCACACAAAGAGTCAGATCACACTGCAACAGTGACCTTTTGCAGTCTTAAAAATCTCTGAACATTAAACCTTAGGCCACCACCTGCCACATTCATGACAAGCTTTGAGCCACAGACAGTGGGAAAAGAATTTTAAGATTGTAGTAAGATACCTCAGCTGAGACACAGTAACCACCACCCTTTGAAGCATCCTAGAAATCTGACATTGTGAATTCAGCAACTTCTAGATAAAGTAGAAGTAGCTGCAGCTATTCTGCTTACTGACATTAAGGTTTTTTACATACATGTAAAAATAGGCACTTAGCATCATACTGATGTGTGTGGTCAAACTATCAAGTTGGTTGGTTGATTTATTCAAGCTCAGTTCCTATTCCTTACAGCCTTCAGAAATGGGTCCAAATACATTTTTTTTCCTTGCTGAAAGATGTGGGGGGGATTCTGGGATGCAGTAGATAAGACAATGGAGCACAAAGTCAAAGGATGAAAGACACAGTTTTTTGGAAGGTTTAGAAACATTAACAAGTGAAGGACTGCATATAATTCTTCATGAAGGCACAAAATTACTAAAATAAGATGCTTAAATTGCTAAAAAAAAGAATATGCAAGGTTAAAATAAATCAGAAATCTAAGAAAACCTGAGGAACAGCAAAATTGTGCTACTGTTGCCACTGTTTAGAGACAGCATTTTAAAAAGAAGTTTATTCAATCTCTCCACTGACTTGTCTCCAGGGTTTAGGAGTTTGCTTATTGCTAGGTCGATGCTTGGTCAGGCTCTAACGCTTCATGGTTCTTGACACAGCTCTGAAATAGAAGCTTTTACTCTGGAGACAGCAAACAGCATGGAACAGAAGTGGCAGGAATTCATATTTCTGTACCATAGGCAAAGGCATTAATTTCTCTATAGTGCTCTGTTTTGCAAGTAGTTTAAGATTTTGAAGATTCAATAAGAAAGTGCCTGGGGAAAGAGATGCACATAGGCAGATTTTAATTCTGAGGCTAATTGGATCTGTATTATTTTAATCTCCTCATATTTGCACCAACCTGAAGTTCTGATTCCAGAATGTGTATTAAAATACAAGTTCAACCTGAAACTGAAATGCATTACTTCCCAAAACCTTCCCCTGCCTGCATACACCCTACAGCTGAATACCCCAGGAAAGTTTCAGAAAAAAAAATTTTTGGCCTTTTTGAGTCATACAAGATGACAAGCATTCTTTTCGGTACATTTACTCTTTTGGGTATTTTTGTGTTTCTGTTTTATTTGTAAAATTGTGTGGTGCAACCACAATAGGCAGTATTGCAGGAAGAAGGGACTGAGCCTCACAATGCCTTGTGTGGGCATCACTGCAAGCAGGGAAAGGGACACAGAGAGACTCCTGGTGTCCATGAAAGCATCAGAAAGGGAAGAAAAGGTGGGATGGAAATGTAGGTTTTGGAAATTCTTCCAATTCTTTGAGCAAGAGACATCAAAAAATAACCCTGAACCATTACCCATGCCAGGAGATCAAGGAAAGATTTGGGAAACGCATGAGAGAGATGGACCTGACTGCCAAATGCTACAGAAGGTTCCTGCAGCCTCCATCTCCATCACCTGAGAGACAGACTAGCAGGGATAGCCAGGACTATTTTTAGCTAACAAGAAACGGGAAGCTGATAATGTGTTAATCACAGCACAAATCACAGATGCATACACCAGTTCCAAGGTGTCATGCATATGACGAATGCAAGCACAGGGGGAAGTGGAAGGAATCCGTACACTGCTGTGAGAAGCCTCAATAATAAATGAGAGGAATTGGAAGTGCCTGTGGATGCCAGTTTGGAAATATCAGTGTATAAGTGCTATGTAAGTACCTTGTTTAATTATAGTAGTACTTGTCATTTATACTTCTGGGGCGCAAGCTGGGACCCTTCTCTTCCACTGGTGCTGCCACTCATCTCACACCAGCCTCACAACATCTCACTTGTGGGGCAACCAGAAATATTGTGCACACACACCTGCTTTGCTGTGCAAATATTGGGGCCTTCTCCGGCTACCATCAGGCTTTCTGTGAATGGCAACAGGTGAGCCACTAATTTAATTGAGATCAGGTGTATACATCAGAGACTAAAGAAATTATATTTTCTATTCCAATGTGCCTTTAACAGCCTTACCCAGAGATGGGGGTGGGGGAAAATGCCAGACGCATTATTCTGTGCAACAGATAAAAGACTGGGCCTTAAGAGATGGACTTATTAAAAACTGCACCCTTCACCTAGGGATCCAATAGGATTGATTGTACAATCACAATGACTGTCTAGTTACAGTGGAATTATCCATATATAATACCTGAGGGAGAAACATATCTTACACACTTCCTGTCTCCAGTGTCCCAGCTTTAATATACCACTGAAATTTGTCAAGATTCCCCTTCAGCATATTGTATCCCTTGTGAGGGAGTGTTTGCTTTGGATTTTCTTAAGGTCTTTGTCCTCCAGAAGACAAGATACATTTGAGATGAGCATCACTTTATTTAATAAGTATTAGATAGCTATTTATTTTTCCATTTTTGTTTTGGCGGGGTTTTTTCTGTTTGTTGTTTTTTTTTTTTTTTTATTTTAATTTCAGAAAGATGTCTTCATACAAAAACGAACTTTTTCCTAACTTGTAGAACACTCACCTTTATCCACTCTGGGATAGAGTAGCTGAAAGAGAATTTCCTGTCTGGACACAGAAATGTTTCCTCTTTCCAAGTTCCATTTTCTCAGTTGTTGAGTGATTATCAATTATGTAACAGTGACATTTTGTAAAGTGTCATCTGTGGGTGGTAGTGAATTGGAAGTAAGAGAATGTCTTCCACAGAAATGAACTTGTCAAGACTGGTCATTAGTTGGGTTTTGGGGCCATGGGAAATGCAGAAGTAGTGATAACAATACTTCCTTTTTTTGCCCACCTCTAGAAAATAAAACAAAGATGATTATATAAAAGCCTCTAAACTCATTAGCAAAATACTCTATAGCACAATATATAAAAAAAAATTGTTTCCAATGGATCAAGTTACTCACCAATTAATTTTTTATACGTTTTTCTCAAATACACAGTGAATAGTTCAGTTCTGTACTGGAGTGCCCCAAGTAGCCAGCAAGTTTCAAATTCCTATTCTAACTCTTACCCAGCAAAGAACTGCATCAGAATATCTTAAACCCTGGATTTATGCCCTAGTCACTGGGATGTCCAGTCTTCACAGACACGGAGGACAAGAAATAAAGACGCGATCTCTGTTCTTGTTTCATTCCTTCCCCAACTCCTTCTTCCATAAATTCCTGAAAATTATTATTTTCAACTTTTCATTGGCATAAAAAGCTATTTTGAAAAACTCCACATCTCAAAAATGTTTGACGCTCAGCTCTGTAAGTGTCAGACAACTTCAGTCTAGAAAAGCAGTGCCACTTTTAAACCATTGGAACAACTTTCAATGGCAACGGTTGATATTTCTCTGAAAGATGTGCTCCAACATCACCACGACTCCTCAACTGGTACCAGTAGCATACCAGACTAATGCAGAATATAATTATTGCAGCGACACCTGACAGCTTGTGCCATGCAGAAATTCAGATTAGCTGATCACCCTTTCCCAAGAAAGACTTTGCATATGTACTATTCATGACTGAATGAACAGAATTCTTTCCCATTGTACAAAGAAATTACATAGATTTAGCTGAATGCTCATGTGGTGGCATATGCAAAATATCTACTGCGTGAACCTGTTGCTGGAATGAATCAGGCCTTCAGGAGGTAAAGCACCTTTGCATAATTCTCTCACATAGGACAGCACACAAAGTATGTCTAACAATAAGCTGCTATGTTTCAGTTCTGCATTTATTCAAATTACTTGACCATAAGCACTAAGCAAGGCCAAAATTTATTTTTTCATTTAAAACTTCCTTTAACTTTGTAAGACTTGGAACATTCAAAAAGAACATGAAAAAAAAAATACCACAAAAACCAACACCACCCCCCTCCACACCCCAGTTCACACTGTAATGCCAAATTGAGCTGTGGATTCACAAAAAAATAAAAATAAAAAAAAAATAAAAAAAAAATTCCTGTCTGTTTTGTCTTTAAGTAACAAGCTGCTGTCTCTCTATTGTAGCCAAGATTGACATTTTCTCATTTCCCACAACAGTCTCTCTATTCTCATTATTTTATCAGTTGAAATTGTTCACCCATTTCTGCTTTTTATCATCCCGACTCTACACAATATTCCAGCTACCTACTATTCATTATTCTGAAGAAATCTTTCCCTATGAAGAGTTTGCATAAGAAATTTCTGCATGGCATTTCATGTACCTTGATAAGGTCTATTCACATTTCTGACACCAGAGATTGCTCTTCAGTTAAAATCTATTATTGTCACATTACAAGCCTCTCCCATTTGAGAACTCAGAATACTCTAAAACGAATTCCCCAGCTACATAAGGAAGTATTATGATTTTTCTTCCATCTGTGCAAAGAGGGTATCTTCACCATCACCCTACTCCTCCAATGAGCTCCATTTGAATAGGAGCCTCTGTTAGAGTCAGAAAGGCACAGAAGCAGTGTTTGTTCAGAGGATTACCCATAAAGCACCTATTCCAGGATCAAGGCCAGTGTCTTTTTCAAAAACTTTCCCATGGTGATATATCAAATCAGAGGCAGGATAAGAAACAGCATCTCCTGACCCCTGCTGCTGGGCTCTAAATGCAGGAGACTACCTTTCCTCTTTTGAAGCAATTCATCACTTCTGCAATGCGATGCCTGTGTAAGGCTGGTGTTATGTAACAAACTCGCATCATAAAGTTAAACTGTCATTGTGTAAAACTTGCAGAAGATTTTCAATTTGAGTTCATGCTTAAAAATAATATAAATTATCTTGCCTCAAGATCTCTCCATTTTCTGATAAATAAGTTTGGCAATCATGACAGAATTGCTGAACAGAAATAAAGAATTCATTCCTTAAGCTGATTACTTTTCTGGGAAAGCATGTGTGCCAGACAGTTTAAGAACTTGAGTGTTTAGTTTATACAACATTGGCTCATCTCTATCATCTTTGTCAAAGACATCTACAATTTATAGCTTACCACAGGTTACCCAGCTGGTTCAAGTTGTTTTATCTTTTATTTAAAAAAATAAAAATAAAAATCAAATAAAAAAACAAAACCCAAAAAAACACCACCTCTGAACTTTTACACTCCTGTGTGTTTTAGCTGTGAGTCCTAAATGGAGTCTCCCATGAATAATTCAAGTTCCTCAGTTTCTTATTTTAGCATCAAAACTGTAGCAATACGTGACTAAAGGAAGTCTAGCCAAGATACTATAGAGCTCTAAATCAATGCAAAAATAAGATTAAAGATAGATATTTCCATTATAACAATGAATGAAAATATTGTTTTATAGCTTGTTGAAACAACCTTTTAAACAGTAGTGCTTTATTTAAAAGCAGGAGGGAAAAAAAGAAAATAAAAATAAGCCAGTTTAACCTATAATTAAGTAGGTAAACTATGAAGAAGGCTACAGCCAATTTTGGAATGCTACTTATTTGGAAGGGTTCCAATATCAGCAATGGTGAAAGGATATAAAAGGTGATGACTGTATTTGTATTACGTAGCAATGATTTTTTTTCAAGAACAGTATCAAGAGACAAACAACAGGTTTTTTCCTCATTACATCATTCTCCAGATTGTACAAGTTTAGCAAGTTTAGTCTGAGGAGGAAATGATTCAGATTTCATCACTGCAGCCTAATTCAGCTTTTGTTACTTGTTTGAAAGAAGAAGAAAAAGCATACATGCAATTTCTAACCACATCAATTGAGTTAAAAGGTGACTAATAAAAGGTCCTGAACCTATTGCTGTTATGATTGAAGAAAATTTTGCCTTCACTAGTGCAAGACTATGGCCCTATACAATTTAGATTTCATATAAATTTTTAACCTACTTGGGACATCCTGTTACAGTAGAATATTAAACAGCAGAATATTAAAATATTTTAAGCAATACTTTCTAGCCTAAGAAAATTAATGGGATTCTAGAAAACAAACATAACCTATCCAGCACCAACACAAATCAACATAAGCCTTCCACCAGTAAGCATTGTGCTTTACCATGGTAGGAGAAAACCCAGTGTTGTTTTGCAGAAGCCCCTGTGTAAGATCTAGGTGCAAAGCAGAAATACTGCAGAGATCCATGTGTAAACATTGCTGCCCACCTTCCCCACCTCACTACTTTAAAGAAAGCACTCACCACATTTGCGTCAGCTGGGAAATGCTGCTACCTCCCTCTTTCCCCACACATTCTGCAGACCACTAGCATGTTAAGTAACACAAGAGCTAAATCAAACTTGATATTTTCTTCTGACGAAATCAGCTCTCAAATCCAATTCTTTCCTTTCTCTCACCTAACTGATCTTGGAGCCAAGAAAACAATACATGTCTTTTGAAACATGTTTTGAAGCATTTTTCATGGTACCTAAAAATATTTTATTCCCTTTAATGCAGAGTTGTCTCAACTACTACATTTAACAGATAACGTTTTCCCTTAATTTTTGCATCACTCTGTCACTGTCTACTTTGCCTTTGAAATACCTTTGCACTGAAGGCAATTTAGAAAAGTTCTAATACTCTTTACTTTTTGTCCAGTTATCATCACTCTGTGACTAAAATGCTACATTTTTCATAACGCTGAGTGAACCACTTAGATTCACTAAAATGTGCTGCTTTAAAAAACATATCTACAATATCAAGAAACTACTTCCATAAACTAGATCATCTTGCAGCTTTAATTATTCTGTATGGGAGCAGATAAAATATCCTTTTGTTTAACTGTCTTGGACCAACTTTTTGTAGCCCTCTTTTACCTAGCAGTGCCCATTAAATAAGAAAGCCGGTTTAAATGCAAAGGTTCAGGTTATGATTATGTCCATATACAAACCAGTGTTTTATGCTCCTTCTAAACCTTTCCTCTTATTAAGGTTTGTAGAAGTCCATCAAGCACAATTTTGCTTTCCAGCCTCTATGGTCATGTCTGTTTTTCACTTACTTTAAAACTTAACCTCACATGCCACTGACCTCACATAATGTATTGCCACATCCCTTTTCCCCCTTAATTTGATTCAACTTTGTATCCCACCCTCTATTGTAATTCTTTGCTTTACCCACATCTTTGGCAGATGTCTCTGATTTGCAGTTCTTCATTTCCCATCAGTTTCTCGAGATTATTATCCTGACTTTTTTTTTTTTCTGTAAGCCCTGAAGTAGGTTCTATTTTGATTGATGCTTCACTCAGCTTTCCTGAGCCCTCCTCTCCTCTTTCCCTCCCTTCTCTCTTTCTCCTTCTCTTTTCTTCCTCAAGATGCCTACAAACACCTAACCAAGCTTAACCTCTCTCTGCTCTGCCATACCTGCTTAGCTACACTTTGGAGAACCTGAGATTACCCTGTCCTCCCCACACCACATAGCACTGGAAAACATCCAGAGAAGACTATCAGAGAGAGACCTTCTGTTGAAGCATTCAGAAATTAACTCTCTAAAACTCTCTCCTACAGCAATGTCAACATACACCCCAACCAAAGGTTTATTCTCAGCTATTATCAATTACTTTGTACCAACCAAAAGTAACCAAGCTGCTTTGAGGTCATACCATATCCAAGAGTAACTACCTAGCTGGTGATCAAATCTCCCATTCCTTTGTAATTAGTGTCTGTGATGACCTTATTACCACATGATAGTTCTTCTAACCAGACAAGTCCCTTCACTCCACCTTACAGCCACCCAGGATTGAGATGATAAGCAGTGAAGTATTCCCTTTTACTATGTCTCAGCCTCAGATTACAGGAAACGCTTTAAAGAACAACCCTATGAATGACTGTGCAGGACTCTCAAAGAGTGTGGCATGGCAAGTCTACCAAAATACTGGCTAGAAAGGTTATGACTGCTCTTTATGGATGGATCCGATGGATCAGAGATAAGCATCATGGATGAAGAATTATTTAGTCAGAGAGAAAAGTGGGACATGAGAACCGGGTATGAACTTGTCTTGAGTTAATGTACACTGTGAGTTGAGGGTAACTACCCACCAGTTGTGACAGCCCATCACTGCTAGGCAGGAGGAAAGGACTAATTTTTTCCTTACAGTGTGACAAATAGATGTAGTTATCTCTAAAACAGGAAACCAAATTCAGAGATGCAATCGATATCACTTCCCATCCTTGAGTCATATTCTTTGAAAGACAAAATAAAGGATCTTCAGTATATTGCAGAATGTCCCTTGCTGTATGTACACCCAGTCCTTCATTGATCACCCAGCCTATACACTGAATATATTTTCTTCCTATTAGTCTTTCTAGAATGCTTACTCCCTCTGGCATAGCTACCACCCCTTTCTTTGCACATGAGAGCATTAAGTGGCTAAGAGTTTAATTTAGCCACATCCGAATTTATTTGACCCCTCTAGCAAGCATAGTTCAGATGGCTTGTGTATGTTCAAGTAACATCCTCTGAAGTCAATCAGGGAACTGCAATGCAAGAAGCAATTTTGAGGTCAATGTTTCCCAACAGGCAAGAAAGAAATATCTAGACTGTGAAGTCAATAAGACAATGGAAATACTTAAGTAAAGCCTGTATTTAAATTATTTTCACTTTTGAAGCCGTAACTATTGGAACCCACATAGAAATTTCTGCTTTGTTTCATTGTGCATTTTATAAAGAAACAAAGCTTTTCTTCCTTTTAGAGGTCAGTTGAGGATCAAGCTTAATAGGCCACAGACCATATATCAAAGATTTCAGTATACTTTTGAAGTGGAATTAAATCATATTTCTTAGGTTAAATGTAGCTCATCACAAGAGTTGAAGTCATCTCAGACATCAGAGATCTGCAGGCTATTGAGCTTCTGTTATTAAATATTTTTTCCATTTCAGCTGACTAGTGCCTAAAGGCTGATTGTGCAGAATAGTTATAACTTGTTGGGGAAAGAAGGGGCAAACTTTGTCCTCTCCCCAGCTGGATTAATGAACTCATTATATATTACATATTTATGGGCATTATCTAAGGACAGACAATATGAATCTAAAAAATGGCCAGTATAAAACCCTAGAAGATTTGAAGGAAACTTATATGAGTCAAAAAATAATTTTACTATTTTAGACTTTAAATATCTATTGCCTATATTTGTACAGAAAGTACTATAAGCTTTTCCTTTATACAAATCTATTCTTAATAGGTACTGCCCCCCCCAAAAAAAACTTAGTAAGACAGGACAGCACATGCAAAAAAATCAGCCTTCCTTCAATAAAAAAATAATTACAGTTGTAGTATTTGGCTTTCTAATGTAATTAAAAGCTAATTTAATTTAAAGGAGGATACTTTGATTTCCCTTGTTGCATTTTTATACTGCAACCTGAATCCCACATAATTAATTTAAAAGGGACAATTAAATTCTAACTAGATTGCAATATTTTTTCTTTTATAGACTACAAGTGCAAATCTAACAGTTAAACTGATAATTTGGGATAGCAACTGATCACTTGAACTATGCAGTATTCAGCAAGTGTATTTTTACGCATCCAGGTGAAGAGTTGTCCAACCGTCAAACACAAAAAAAAAGGTAGAAAACACAGAATCATATTTAAAAAGGACTGTATAGTTACTTTTCTATTAGATTGGCAAGACACAGAGTTAAACAAAGTGACTGTGTTTTCATTCAAACAGTCTTTAAATGATGCCCCACTAGAAGCATTACATAACCAGTCACAAAGTTTTTGCCTTTAGATCACACACTTAAAGTGTCTCATCAAAATTGCATCTTGAAGGAAAGAAAATCACAACTTATTAAATATAAATATATGATGTTAAAAACTGCTTTTAGCGTGGTTATGTAATATTTATTGTTCTGTGGCTAAGGTCATATAAAGATCACATGTGACAGGTGATGTATTTTTATTGCTCTCTTTATGTTAAATGCCTTTCTACTAAGCTAATTTAAATGTTCTTGTCTCCTTGTTCTGGGAAGTATTTAAATCATGAAGTTCATAGGCACTGTTATACTCCAAATAATTCAGAAGCCAAACCAGAACTATTTCAGAAGTTACCTTTTAGAGATACCATAGTTTGGGTTCAGGTAGCAGGATTTTGTTCTTGTTTCATGTACCAGACTATTATGAAACTGTCACATTTACTCAGTTCTAGCAGGTCCTGACAGGATTTCACACTTGCACTGGAAGTCACCAAAACTGCTATTTCCAAGGCTGTATTTACCCACATTGGAAAACCACTACCCAGTGTGGTACGATAGCCAAATTATTGCTCAAGAGAGAGTAGGGCAGCGCAGTAGGTCAGTACAGGGTACAACTCCTCCTTGCCTGCTCCCGGTTCTACCTGGCCACGCATGACCCTCTCTTTCAAAGCCATGACATTCATCAGCAAGTTTAATTACCCCAGCTGACACCCAAAAAGAGCTCCGCTCATTGACAGAGCAGGTAGGACAGAAACATGCTGTGAAAGCACAACAAACTCCCCACCCCTGCACTGCTAATGAGCTTCAACCCTGACCTAAAAGCAGCAGCAAATATTGAACTCCAGGTCTGTACAGCCATGGCCTCTCGGGCGGCAAAGGAGAACAACTGTTTGTGACAGGGATTTATAATTACCATTTCTGACCATTGTACTAGAGGACTCCGTAGGATAACAAAAGCTACTTGCTTCATTCTTTGCCAGGAATATTTTCTTGCATCACTAGAGAACAAGTACCAGCTTTTACAAAAGAGAGGATACCTTTGTTCATATCCGACCAAGTGATTTCTATTTTCAGGGCAGACAAGCCACTCCTTTGATAACACCTTCGCGTGGCCAGTACAAATGACTGTGCACCTATATTTGCAAAGTGCTGCCTCTGTTTTGATAAATTAAACATAGTCCAGAGTACTTTTATGTATTCTAAATGAAGAGAGGAACAGATCTTCCTTCCTTTGAAGTTGTGGCTAGCTTCCAAGTTACTTCAAAAGGGAAAAAGTTTGGGTACTTGTTCAGAGTTAACAAAGGTGTAACAGTGGAATTTAGCTTAAGGTATAGGAAAACATTCCCATTAATTAGCAAGATAAGAATATTCCATGTTCAACCCCAAAACACTCCACTGCTTTTGAAAGAAGACAAAATCAGGCTAGCCCCATTGATGCATTTGCTGCAGTAGAGTTTCGTGGTCCTACATCAAAGTTTGGGACGGTAATTCAATGAGGTCAAAGCTTTTTTCATCACAATAGACCAATATGACTTTTAAAACTCTTTCATAAGTGTCCAAGGTACCAGTTACTTATACGCATCAGTAATTATTGTATTGTACAGTATCACACACTGAAAACTCAGTCAAAAATGTAAATGGGCTGTAAGTGTCAATGCAAATTCTCCCATTCTGAGAATGTGCAATATGCAAGCATGGGTTATTTATTAATTTTTGTCACCACTGATTGATATCTTGATTAATTGCCAGAAGGCATTGGACCAGGTGTTAACTATGTGCAGATTGGATGCAGTGTTCTGTGAACTTCACGCTGTATTAAAGGCACAGACATGCCCAGTTGGAGCAATAAGCCTTTGTTTGCTTTGGCAGGGCTTGCAGCTCCCCGGGGCCAATGCCATAAAGAGGTTTCTGTTAGAAGCCGCAGTGCTCATTGTAGAAAAATTGCCCCTCAAAAAATTAGCATGGTACAATGAAGGATGCATAATGTTACGCAAATGACAGCTGCTTAGCTGAAACAATAGCTAGGAGATGGCATTTGCCAGGGTGCACATCTCATGTAAATTAACTTACTAACTGTTTCAGGAAAAATAAAAGAAGTGAAGCCTGAACCTGTACGACCACTTCATGGATCCATCCTGAGGGCACAGAAGAACTGCAAACTCCCACTAATATCAAAGAAAGTTGGACGGGGCCTCAGCCTCTGCCCCTCAGATGCCGCCAGGAGCCAAGCAGGCACGGGCTGCCAGAAGCAAAGTTTGCCTTGTCAGGGCAGAACAAAGCCCTGGAATCTGCTTTACAGGTGGAAATCCAGAGTAATTTCCCCTAAAGCAGCAAATCTGCAGCTGCTGAGCCAGCACCAAAGGGCCCACCAGACCACCAGAGCCCCTGTCCACAGCAAAGAGCAGAGACCAGGCTGGAGGTACATGTGGGCTTCTCTGCTTCGCCCACCTTGGGGAACCAGAGCTCCGCTAGGTTGCAGCTCTAATCTCTAACCCCAGGGATGGGTGGAATTTCCCCTGATTTACAGCAACGGGGGAAAAGACCCAGTGGAGCCAAAATGCTTCAAGGGGGAGCAGAATCAGTGCCTGGGTCTTTGTGTCCTCTGCGCAGCAGAAGGGACATTGTCCTTGTTCAACCGATTAGAAATACTAATCATTGACATCAAAATCTAGCCTCGGAGTGCAGGCTAAACCAGAAAAGGCTATGCAGCACAAAAACAGAAACAGCATTAGGGGAAAGGAAAAAAAAGAAGAAAAAAATAAAAAAAAATATAGTTGCAATCTGCTCTGGGTTGAGTTGCATTAGTTTTTGCATCTTTAAATCAAGGAAAGGCCTTGGTTTATTCTGAGCATGTTAGTGGAAAATAAATTCACATGAATGTATGGCATAATATGAGGGAATAGAAACAGAACAGAACAGAAAGAAGCATGATTTAACCCCAGAATTCTGGGCCGTAAAGAAAATATGTTGAAAGCCAAGAGTAAAGCAACCAATCATTTGTCATTTCTAAGGGAAGAGAACAATCACTTAATATATGGGAGCTGGAAGGGGGAAGGAGGAGAGCACTGAGCACTGGTTTGATTTACATAGGAGTTTCCCTTCATAGTGCAAGGATTAACACAGCCCCTACTGAAAAGGCGGGAGGGCTCTAAAAGCAAACAAGGTGGTGTTTGGGATTTTTTTTTTTCTTCTTTTTTTTCTTCTCCTTCAGAGAGGGCCCCGTGATACTGCAACTGTTGCTCATCACATTAGCAGTGTGGGAACAGGAAAAAACCCATACCAGGAAAGGGGGAGAGGGGAGGAGGGCTCCAGGCATGGGGGAGGGGGGCATCAGTTGACAGCAAAGCGAAGCAATTAAAACCTAAAATAAGAGGTGTTTGTGAAATGGTCTTAGCATTAGGACTCAGCCAACAAAAATGCTTACTTTGTAACAGAACTACTATGGTCTGAATGATAAATCAAGCCCAAGTAATTACTCATCACCTATTTGGGGATGGAAAAAAGCGATGACGCCAAGGAGGCAGGGCCCGGCAGAGCCCCAACAGCCAGGCTGGGAATTAATGCCACTGCTACTGCTGGAATTGGGGAATTGCACTTGCATTATGGAGATCCCTAGGTCTCACCCTGACCCTCCAAACCACATCCAGTTGGGAAGAACGGGAAGCCAGCATGGCTGGATCAGGGTAATTAAAGCCTATTTCAAAGGCCACATCTGGCATTATGAGCTCCAAATGTTAAGGTGAGTATTCCAAACAATACTGAGGTTGAAGGACAACACATTTTCTGTGGAACTGCTCTTAAACAGCCCATAGACCACACTTGGTGCAATATAAAAAGCAAAATTCAACTTGTTAAACTAACACAGAAGCTATGACACAGAAGCTATGATTAAGCACAAAAGCAGATGCTTGAAGTTTTTAAAAATAATATGCCCTTGTAAAAATGCTACACTTTGGGGACCAAAAGATTTTAAAATGAAACAGAACAACCACTAACCCCTTGAATTTGTTGACACAGTGAAAATTAGCTGTAAGCATATACAGACATGGAAACAAAGAGACACGTGCTAAGAAAACTCCTTTTGGACAATTTCAGCCATAGGTTGCCATACCAACAAGCTTAAAACAAGGGATCTGATCTAATTCCATTATGGATTTAAGTCTGCTAACACATACCAGCCTACAGCCTGGTCTTGTATTACCAAAAACGCCAACTAATTTTATGTAATTTGGACTATTATTCTTGTCAATGGACTAGACTGTTTTTTATAGTAATAAAACGTTGGTAAATGATATGTTTCTATATTCATAGCTGCAAACAAAAATTCCTTTAAAGTGTGCTGGGGCTACATATAAGAGCAGACCAGCTTCATGGTAGAGCCATAACACGAGCATCAGGCATAGGAATACCAGAATAATCCAACACAACCCTTCACAGCTGGACGACCATGACGTATAATCTTGTTTATAGTCTTTTTTTAACGCATCTTAAAAGCTGGGTTTGTTGTCCTTTTAGAAAAGTTTTCCAGAACTTCACAGTTTTGTTGATGAATAGAAATCTTTCATTTAATGTTAACCATATTCGTGACCAACTTAATGTTTTGCTTTCCTACCAACACTGTTCTTTGGATTAACTTCCCCCCCTTTATTATTTACCCATGTGATTTGCTTATAGACAGTAATTATTTCCCTTCTATGCTTTCATTTTACTGAAAGAGACAAACATTTTTCATCTCTACTCATAAAATAGATTCTCCATTTTCCTAGTCCTCTATGCTAACCTTTCTTTGAAGCTGCTCCAGTAAACCACTCTCTGTTGAATATGGGTGACTAAAAGTTACATCTTATTTTGTGTATACAAAGCCTTATTTACAAGCATTTAGAGCTCATACCTCCACTATAATTAGTTGCCTGCACTCTTGTTTGCCTTTTTCATGGCTGGATCACAAGGTAGCTCACAATGATCCTCTGTACAACTGCTTTGCCCTGCAGTAGTTGTTGTACACTCTGCATGTGTAACTATTTCTTCGTCTATACTCAGTTTCTGGCTGATAAACTCACATTTTACAACAAGAACTAATGCTGGTGTTCTCAAAGTCATGACAACCATACAACATGAAAGTACTGCTCATTCAAAACCTAGGCTGTCCCAGACATCACAGGGCTTCATGCAACTGTCTCAACATTGTTGACAGCAATGTATCTCATTGGCACTTTGCTTTTTTTCTATTTTTTGCCCCACAATACTTTAAATTTAATATTATTCATCTCCCTGGAATCAAAAATAAGGTTTTCTTCCCATCACAACTTTTACAATATCCACCTTAAAATACCAAATCCTACTTCTCCTTAACTAATCCTTCCCCATGGAACACCTCACTAAACGTTTGTTATTGAAAAACAAATACACGAGACCTAACACAGTTGCCTATAAGATCAGCAATCACATCAAAGAACACTATAGGATTAGTCTGGCATGATTGTCTTTTGTTAAAAGTACACTACATTTTTATCACATTCTCCACTATCTTGTCTGATAATACTTCCCCTCAGAATTTGTTCCAAAAAGTTGCATACTTCTCAGGCCAGACTAACAAGTTTGTAGTTGCCTGGATAATTTTTCCACATTTCCTTAATGTCTATGGATAATACATTTGCTGTTCCACAGTCACAATATCAGCTTGACAAATGCATTAAAAATCCTCACTGGTGGAATTCCACTGCACAGTGCCAGATTTTTCAAAATTTTTTTTTTTTTTTTTATGTAGACTATCTCCTGCCTGCATCTTGAGTGCATTAAGTTCTTCAGTCATAATTCCACCTCAATGTGCCAGCTTTCACTATACATACTCATTCTCATTCGAAGTCTTGATTTTACCTTCACACTTCAAATTATCATATTTATTTTAAAAACTAGAATCAAAGTACCAACTTACTTATTGGGAGACTACTAAATTTTTGATTGTATCACTTCTGAGCAGCATCACTTCCTCGTTCCTTGTTCTCTTTTATTTGTATGACTAAAGAAAGTTTTACTATTTAACTTCCTTTGTAAGGATACAGGTCAGCTTGACCTTTGGCAATTCTGAAAGTAGTACAGAGGCTAAAGAAGGTTTTTAGCAATCTGTTTTATTTATCTATATGTTGACTGAGCTGCAGAACTTTCAGGTTTAGCGGGACATGTGGAAGAAAAGGGGATTTATAATACACTGCAAAATCAGAAAGATACTTCTAGCTCACGCAAATTGCACATCTATTCAGTAGAATAAAGATGACAATTTTGGCATCTAAAAGGGCATTAAAAAATCTAATGAAAATCGAGTATAAAAAGGATTCACTACTGAAATAATCTGAGTACAGCCAAGACCTAAATTATCATTATAACCTTATTTTCTCTCTTGAAATCATGCTTTGACAGCATGCACATATGCTCCCAAGCACTGTGAGCTTGCAGGAAGGAAAGTAATCTGTGAGGGAGGTAGTTTAAGGTCAGCTCCCTTAATGTACAACACTCAAGATTATAGCACTGCTCAGGGAATACAAGGTAAATTTATATCCAGGACTGCAGGTCATTTTTGCTTGTGAAATTCAGAGGGTAAGGGTGATAGGGGTTACTCCATCCCACCCACTTCTTCTTTCACTTTCAGTAACACTCATTAGGAGAAATCAAACTTCAGTTTTATGGTATCACTGAACAAATGGCTTGAATGATAGGGGAAAAATTTTGGAGAATTTGGAGTAATACTAGTTGATTATTAAAACTAATTGTACCAATTTCTCACCTTATACAACCCAAATACAAGTTCCTAATATACTGCAGCATCTAATGTCTTCTGATAAAGGGCTGGGTGAGTAACTTATCCTGTCCTAGCTTAACCAGAGTCAAAGCTTGGAAAAATCCTTCGTAAGGATTTGCCTGTGGATTTGGACAAGAATTTCTGAAAGAAGTTTCATCTGTGTACTCTTTATTAGAAAATTTCTTCCATGTTACCTGAACAAGGTACAAGCAAATGCAGGACTATAAAACAATGCTAGTCTGGTAGGAGGTTCATCACAAGGCCCAGTTGATACAACTAACGCATCTAATATGTGATGACAGAAGCATGCTTTCCCATTTCAGGGAAACAGGAGTGCTTGATTCCAGTATTGTTAACAACAGCAAACATGTGGGTTGTGTGTCTTTCTGAAAGCACCCAGAATTGCTGAGAGTGTGTAGACTTCAACAGAGGAGAAGGGAAGAGGAAAGCAGCTGTTCCCCCTACCTTCCCATTACCCAAGCGGAAAAGTGAATTGCTGTACTTCAGCCTCAAGGATCATAATTATGAATCAAGGACTTTGATGGTGATATTCCAAAATAAGAACTAGCCATTTTCAGTCTCAACATTTATCAGCAGCTTGGACACAGTCCAGTTCTTCTAATTGAAGAAGGCAACATCTGTGGTCACAACATCCAGGTCATTCCTTGCACGGTCATCAGCACAGATGCATTAACATATATACTGGACTACCCCTCACATTTCTTACTCTCAGCTTCTCTCTCACCCTGGATGAAGTCCTCAGGTTGAGAGCCCTGACTGAGACAGCCCTCCTGCAGTCTTGGGATTGTGCCACAGTGCTGCCAACTAAATGAAAAGTAAGGGGAACCTTGCAAGGACTCTGTTTCAAATAAATGACACCATGGTCATTTCAGTGAACATGCAACTTCTGGAGGCTTTCCTCACCCTCCAGCATCCTGGCTTCACATCTCAGACTGGCATGCCAAATCTGAACGTTTGTCTGAACATGTTAAGGGATATGTGACAGCCTCAGTCGAATCACAACATTACTGGAGAATGAGGTACATCAACACAAAAATACTATGAGGGTGAGATCACCTTCTCCTCAGTCAGTTCAGCATAGGTCCTGCCAAATTCTGTGCCACACAGCTGCAAAAAACCCAGAAGCTTTGTGTAAAAAGTGGCTACTGAACATGCCCACATGCTGCCAGTATTTTAGGTGTTGCCTGCCCCCAATTACAAAAGCATCAGATGATGCATCAGAAGGGCTGTGCCCAGGTGCCCAGCTACAGAATCAATGTCCTGCTTCATTTGTGTTGAGTTGCTTGTACAGACATGACCCAAGTTCAATATAACCACCACTAGTAATCAAACGGAAGTTGTGAAAAGAAAACATAACAGTAGCTGCTTTTGCCTTGATGTGATCACACACATAGTTAGATTCCCACCATACTGGAAAAGTTAAACCAAGATGACAAGTGTCATCTAAAACAAGATGGTAAGTGTGTTAAGTGTCTCACTGCACCCAAATGCCTCTAACACAGCCACAGTTACGCTTTACACAACACTAACTTAAAGCATCAGCCTGGACAGATTTTATTATATTTAAAATATTTTATGCCATTTCTCTCTAAGAAAATCATTCAGAACAGACAGCAATATTTTTATATCAGCACACGAGGATTTTTAGCTCAGGTGACGGCTGTGTAGCATGGTCAGACATGGAAATCGTATTTTCTTATTTCATACAGAAACATTGAAACTGCTTTCTTGGTTTTACCCCCAAGGTAAATTGGTTTGGAAAGTCTGCAGAAGATCTGTTTAATTTTTCAAGATTACAGGAGAACAAGGAAAATATTTTTCAATGAAAAAGAAATTTAAAAAGAGCAGAATAAAGGGGTGAAGGCTCCAAATTCAGCACATGCCTCTATGGGAGGGAGGGAGGGAGGGAAGGAAGGAGGGAGGGAAGGGAGGGAAGGGAAGGGAGGGAAGGGAAAAGACACTTGAACAGCCTGAGGAAATCATATCCTGAGCACCACAGGTATTGAGAGAGATGCCTCTCCTTTTCCAGGCTTAGAGCCATGTTGAGGGAATATGTGTGGAAAAGGCTGCAATAGCTTTGAAATATACAGAGTTTTAACCTGCAAACTTCAGAATCAGAAGCATTTTTTCTTAACATCAGAAACACAGAAGTACTGCTAAGGTTCTCAAAAAAACCAAAAAACTGGATTTCATCATTGGCAGTTCTGTGCATTTGTTTGTATCTGTACACTGCAATTGACCATAGCTCACAACACCTCAAAAGCACAAGTGTAGTCATTGCTACGGGTAAGAGTTGCAAAACCAGGAGTTAAGAGAAGAAAATATATTTATGGCATTAAGGGGAAAAAAATTATATATGCTATGCTAAAAGGGATGTTCACTAAGCATTAGACAGACACTTCATTCACTGTCAAAGAATTTGAAATACAAAGAATTGATGTATATGAAATGTAAAATACTGGAGAGGAGGAGGGAGAGTGAGGGATTTATCCACATATCTTTCTAAGTAGGAATAGTATCTTAGCCTCAAATCTCTGAGCTCAGGGTTTATGAATAGAGGTCATTAGAGGGCTTTAAGTTAGCCCCACTGCTCCCTTCAAAGTGTGAAAATTAAAATTAGCTATATTGCAAATAACCAACCCTTTTCAATAATTACTACCATGCTACTGCATCTGGAGATATCTGAATGACATATCTCTCCATTACCAAAAGGTAACTGCATTTTCATTTTGACTAATATAATTTTAAAAACCATCATACCAGGTGCCTTATATTTGGAAAATCTTGAAAGCTTTTAGATGTACAAACACCCTTCCCACCACTCTTGGCTTATCTTTTATTTACCCTACTGGGTATAAAACAATTGATGCTTCTTCAAAGCAAGGACTTCCCAGCTGATTAGCTGTGCTGAGCTGGCTAAGCTTATTAAAGGTGATTAATGCATTCAAGTATTTTTCCCCTTGCTTGTTAGTTCAATTTCTTGCTCATTATGCTACTGGTCTTTTTATATTAAAACAGACCACCTGGATAGCAAAGAACTTCATAATCTTAGTCCAACAAGATCAACACCTGTTGTACATGTAATTAATCATAAGGCAGTGCATGGTAGTATTCAGTTAAAAAACTAAGATTATCTAACAACAGAAGCAATACACCACATTGGCAATCAGCATTTGAATCTTTAAAATGCAGTTTAAAAAAAAATCAGAGAAGTGAGTCAGTACAAAGGGGCTCATAATTATTCTCTCTCCATATTTAGGAGTCCATATGGGATTTGTGACGTATAAAAGTCAGCATACAATTTTCTGATGAAAAATTCAGTTCTAAAAAAATTCATATTCTTCTCAAGGCTGAGAAAAATGAAATGGTCTTTCTGTCAATGACATTTTCACTCTACACAAAGAAATCAAAGAGGGTTTGGATATTGTATTACAGAGAGAACCCAGAGGTTCAATATAGTTTACTAGTCTGAACACGGATTGAGAACCACAAAGTCCAATCATATCTCTGTCTTTAACTCACTGTGTGGTTTGGCAAGTAGCTTAACTACTTTGACTGTGTTTCTTCATCTGCACAATGTGGGAAAAAATACTTACAAAGTTGATTAGAATTTTACAGGATTTAATGTATGTAGCATGCTTCCAAATGCTAAAGCCTCATATGAGTATTATTAACTTAGCTATGGTGCATTAAAGTGGAAAATACATGTCCTTTTTAACAGTGAAAAATCCACAAGGAGGAGATTCACTGTAAAAGATAAGACCATAAAAATTACTATTGTTTGTTTTTTCTAAAGAATTACAACAGCACAATACATACAGGAAAAATATAAGCCATATAAATACCAGCAAATGAATAAAGCACCTTGTACAATTACACAGACAGAAAAAAAAATGCATCCTAATCCTAAAGCTCAGGCCATCAGCCTAATACATTTTATATGCATTTGACTGAATTTTAATACTGTAAGATTCAACACACTGTTAAGGCAGAGTGAATGAACAAGAACAAAAGGTAAATTAGATCTTATTAGCACTGTAAAGGTGGTTAAGACTCACCAAAACAAATTGTACTACGTACTATCTACAGTTAGGGGTGGGAACTGAATGGTGAATTAAGCTGAATACAGAGAAAATGCTCACAATTAACAGTAGCTGTGATGCCTTTTTCCTTCAGGTTCCTCAGGGATCAGGAGCATTGTGGGATTTATCACATTGTGACCTTCAACTGAGCAGGTGCAGAGGGATTCATACCAAGGTTGCTGGCTCCTTTGTAGCTAACAGCACACAGGTCTACCACCTGCATGAGTTAAGTTCATAAATCTCTCCTGTTAAATGTGCAGCCCACACTGCCAAGTTAAATAGTCCAACTGAAAATTCATTCAGACTTAGTCAGACAATACAATATTTAGTGCAAAGCGGAAAAGTCCCAAGACAAAAATGCTCTTCCTCTATTGTTTGCTTGTTCTCATCCATCCTCCATCCTGACAATTTTCTGATCTCTAAATTCTTCACTCTTTCCAATTGCTTTCCTCAAGATTTTATTTGTCACCAGTAGATGAGAAGAAATGGATACAAATTATCTCTAAAAATATGCATTATATATATATCTGCTGTGAACTTTTTTCTCCCTTCTCTTTTACTTTGTGTGTTTTCTGTTTAAGAAAGCTAAACATACACAAATACATACTTGTCTAAAAGTAAGTAGTTTATTTCAAATGGTTTGATTTCTCTCTTCCAGACTGAGAGAAAGCCTTTAGGTGATATAATAGTATAGGACATATATCATACAAGCTGAGGCAGGCAGAAGGTCCCACCCATTCTTCCTGAACAATCCTCATTGTTATCACCTGCTCTGCACAGAGCTGCAACTGGCTCATTACCACCTCTGCCAAGAGCTAAGGAAGCAAAGGAACCACTGAACACAGGTCCAATGAGAAGACAATTAGAGATACAAGCATACAAGTATCAACCAAGCTTCAGTGATACTGCAACCCACATCATTTTCATAACCTTCCATCTTGCATGCAGGGAAGGGACTGAGGAACTTACAATCAGTCTTCAAGATTTACACACAGCAAGAGTAAACTCCATCCTTTCCACACTGTCCTGTTAAATCTGGAAAAAAAAAAAAATCCTCCTAATGACTGACATCAGCAGAGACCCTAGTGCAGATGTAATGAAGATGGCTTCTGATGATCATGTTGTGCCAGACACTCATAGCAAAGATCACATGTGCAGACAGACACACTCCCAAAATTTGACTGATGCAAAAAGTGTCTGGGAATCTAGACAATTCACATCAGTTTCTGCAGATGTCTCACTTGTTATCTTAAACAAAACCATATCAAAAACCTTGGTGTGTTTAATTTGCAGTTGCCAATTTCAGCTTTTTCACTCTCAGCAAGTTATGGCTATGCTGCCAGTGCTGTCTGCTTAATTCAACCCTATATCCATTCAGTACAAACTCACCCTTCTGTGTTTGTGAGAAATAAGCAATGTACATAACATGACAGTGCCTTGACAGTGCCTGCACTTCCTTATTCCTCTGGCCTTCTGAGGGAACAAAAATAACGTTGTCATTCAACTCCCCCCATTCCAAGATTTTTATTATTCTTTAAAATGCACACTGTCACTCAATGGTTACTTTTCTGTCCGTCCTGGATATTGTCTCACTCACCTACGCAGTATTTCTATCTCAGAGGGACTTGGGCTCTCCAGTCACCTTTGACTGTAAGCATTGCCAAGCATGCCAGGAAGTGTGGGTGGACCATGTGCAGATAACACTCAGTTCTGGAAAGGGACACACAAGCAAGTCACACACAGCAATAAATCAATTGCACACCAAACTCCTTCTGGTAAAACCAAACAAGACAATTGTGACATATTATATTAATATATTATATTTTTAAATACTCCCATAACATTACATATAATAAGTGTGATGATACAAGAGATATGCCACTTGAAGTTTTTCAAAGAGATACTGTTTCCTTTTACAGATGGAACAAGAGTTGTTTAGATTTTCTCTGCATCTTTTCCCAGACAGATTTTTCACTTACTGATAAACAAGGGGACAGACAAGGGGAAAATATGAAATATTTGTAAGAGTTTTTTATATTTTCTGCAGAAGTTTAATTTAAAAAATTTCCAGCAAATACTTTGTAGCATTAATATAGATCTAATAAATAATAATAATAAAAACCCTTTGCTTTTGAAGAGAAACTTTTTGAATAATAGCTGTTTAAATTCTACTGTCCAAGCCAGCCTCCTTGTATTTACACTCTGCCTCTGGATAGCTCATTCCCACCTTTGATTTCAAATTTGATACGGTATTTCCCTTTATTTCCTAAACAGCTCTAAACCAGAAAATAAAATCCACACAAATTTTCCTGCCCTGTTAACTAGCCTGAAGACTCTCTCCCAATTACCATCTCATCTAACCTTCCCACTGAACAACTCCCACCTGCCGCTCACTAAACATGCCAGCTCCTACTTTCATGCACCTGAAGCTACAAGAATCTTCTCCCAAGCTGCAGATTGAATGCCAGACAAAATGATGTGGTTGTAATGATGCAATTGCCTGTATGGATGTCAGAGGGGAATGATGAAGAGGTAGAACACCTTACAGCTGGGGAGCACAGCTCCAAAGCAGACCAGCCTTGCAGTGCCTGTAATTCCGCCATCCATGGGATGATTGCTTGGGGTGAGTCGGAGGAGAACACAGAGCTGCCAGTGCAGCCGACTCGGGCATGGCTCTGCAAGCCACCAGCCGTCACACCTGCCATTATGGCCTGAGGATTCAGCACAGGCATCAAGGACTGAGCTACTCCTTCATTTTACAGATGGTTCATTAACTGGGTGGAAGCACATGAGAGCACTTGGAGAGCAATAGGAAGAGGCAAGGGGCAGGAGAATTAGACAAAAGTTGTTTGGCAGCAGCTTCCAGATGAACTAAAAATCACACACAGCAAAAATAGCAAGGGTGTATTTGCCAGCTGAGAGTGGCCACATGCCAAGTTTGAGGTCTTAAAAATTAACTGCTTTTGAACTATACAAGAACAACAACAACAAAGATCTCTTATTTAAGCTCAAAAGATTTTTCATGCCTATCTAAGCTACTAATGAGGAAAAAGGAGGAAAGAAAGAGACAGTATCTTCAGGCAGAGGCTGAGAATCAGAAGAGTCAACCCCTAAGCAATATGTTTGATTATATATTAATATTAGGGTCTTAATTACACTAAACAAAAATGAAGCATACATTTCAACTTCCCTGATAAATAATTCATACACTCTCACATATCCCTACTTAAACTACTCCTCAAAACCAGCTTTTAGGCAGATCCTCTCAGGTCCAAGAATACCAAGGATCAATGAGGGCATTCCCCAACAATTTAGTGTCTGGAAATCCGTCTGGAAATCAGCCCTCACAAAAATTCACATTTACCAATTTTTTTGTAGTGCTTATTACACACTTCTACTTTGAAGGCAAAAAAGTATCTGTACAACATTCAGTGCTTTACTTCCAATGACTTAAGGATGGTGTCAAAAGCTGATACCTTCCCTATGTAAGAACTTAGAGTCACACAGGAATTCCAAAAACCGCTTAGGAACCAGGAGCTGGGCTCTCTGTTTTCTGCTCCTTCTCCCCACCTTTTTTTTTTTTTTAGCTACATATTACTTATGTATATTTTTACATTTAAATCATAGAATTATGACATTATGTTTATACATGTGCCCTTCAGAAACCTAAACTTCAGACAATGGATATCATAAATATCCTCAGATTGAGGCAGAAGTATGGCTTGAAATATGGAAAGCTACTGAAAATATTCATTCTGAGGTTTTCTTCCCCATATAAGCAAACACACAATTTATCTATCATATATAAATAAAAAGTTTTAACATCTTGAATTGCTGACCCAAGATGCGAATTCCTAGCAGCTTCTCTTATAAAGAATGTTGCAGAGCCCTTTCCATTTCTACTTTCAGTAAATTTTTCAAGCATTCAAGACATTTTGGATGCTCAGCTGTGATTACTTTGCTAAAATGTAATGCTACATACATTAACGAGTTTAATTCTTGGAATGCAAAAATGGTTTCTCTTTCTTTTTAGCCATAATTTGACAGTGAAAATTGTGAATTTACCTCTCTGCCAAAATAAGTTTACCTTCCAACCAAACAGGGCGTTTCTTCCACAGAAAACCATGAATGACTAAACTATGAAAAATGAAAGTTGGCAGGTAGCCTTTCTGAACTTATGTGCTTCCTGACCCTGCCAGAGAGAGTTAAGCTAGGTCAATATGCAAGTGGGAGAGGAAGGCAAGGATGGGGTGGTTCCAGAAGTGCAGTCTCCTTTCTCCACAGCCAGAGGCAAAGCAGTGCTCTTACAACACATTTTTGAAGATCACTGTGTTGGAGCTGTTTGCGATAGTCAAATATTTCATTTTTCACTTTCATGAGCCCAGAGATGCAAGCACGGGTGCCCAAGCCAGCTTCTACTCTGCCTGGATTTCTCTAGCATACAGTTGATATTCTGCTCAAAAATGATGTGCATGTTGCAACTGCACGACCTACCCCAGCACTGGCTGCATTTCAAAACTAAGCAACAGGAGACATCTCAAAAACCCAGTAATGTGAAGCTTCAGCAGTCCTTGACAGCTTCTGGTTTTGGACAGTTTTCAAATGCAAGGTTCCTGGTCATTCCCTGGAAGAGAGTGGATGAACTCTGGAAATAAAATTCTTCCCTTTCTATAACCTTCTCCCCTTGTTACGGCATATACAGGGTTGTCTTCTTTCTTTCTATCTAAATTGAGATTTCTATCCCTTAAATATCTACTTCACAAACACACATGACTTTTCAGCACATCCCTGCCTCCTCCAGCTCTAACACCCACTTCATTGCAAGCATGACACAGACGTTTAAGGCAAGAGTATACGGGTGCAGTGGGGACAAGAGGCACACCCTAAATCTCACAAGCAGGATGGAGACATGCTCCTGAGATCATTTTCCCCTAACCATGAAGGACAACACCCCAGAAAGCTTTCAGAGCCTTCCAGAAATGGCATAGGGCTGCCCACCACTGAGAAGTCAAAGGAGAGTTTTGATTTCCCACATAATTGACTTGACCCATGTTGCCCACAATCACAGACTTTGTCAGCTGATTTGGTTGTCACTTTTAATTACATATTTGCTGTGGAGAAGGAAAACAAGACTTCATTCTCTCACATCTCTGTTCCTATCATATCAGAGCACTTATCTCTTACTGTGTGCTTACCTAGGCTGCAAGCTAAATATTCAGAGAAGTGTTTTCTTCAGGGTTGTACCTCCTCAAGAGGTAGGTACAACCTCCTAGCACCATACACTTCTAATGAAATTAATGAGATGGTTTGGAAGTTGCCTGTGAGAAAGCTAGAATCTCACCAATTAAAACTTGCTGAACTGGGACTGTGGTGAGTTATGACCAATGTGGAAACTGCCACTACTTGCAATGCAACCTTCTTTCATTAATGTAAATGCATACATTTGAACCGTAGGTTTTTATTACCATGAACAATTGCATAAGCAGAACATTTCACTCTTATTCACTGCCACAGCTGAAACTACCTAAAGAAGTAAGAAATTTCTTACAGCAGGTCAGCATCTAGAGCATCTCCATACCCTCATCATGCAACTTCATAAAAACTAGGGAAAGAGAAATAAGTAACATGAAGATTTAATTTATGGAAGTGGATTATAATCTTCTCTCTTAACTATTCTTTCAAAGAGTATTTCCATATATCTAGGAGCCAGGGACCTCAAAGTACTGTAGCAATTTGTGGGTCAACATCTCCAAGGCTTGGCCACCTCAGTCAGAAGTTTAACGTTCTAAAAAAGCATCACCACACTTGTTTTGTGTTTAGCAAGTCCCCAGAAATCCATCCTTGCTATAACATGGAATAGCCATGGCTAAATATGGTTCTGAGGTGAATTTGGGACGCATTTCCCAATATTTTGCCCCAACTCCATTCCTGAATGGTGCGAAAGAGATGTATGTATATCATCTTCAGCTTATTCGGGTGTGCCAACATGGTGACTCTTCCCTCCTCTACGGCTCCTAAAATAATTTTTAAAAACAAGAAAATTTGGGGGTTTTCCTTTCCCCACAGTCACTTCCCACACAAATATTCTGAGAAGACCTACCACTGGGACAAAGGATCAGCCACCCAAAAGTGACATATAACAAGTTTCATTGCCTGGACAAGGGGAGAAGAAGATGGGCTAAAGCACAGCTTCATGGACACCTTGGATGGCAGCAGGGGAATCCCCCGGACTGACACTATTTCAAACAGTGGCAATCTCTGAAAACATCTCAGCAACCACCTGATGAAGAAACATTCACATCATGAGAATGTAGCTGCTCTCTGCCACCACTTAAGTGCAGTTGTCCAAGCATTAACCTGATGACCAGTTCTCCTTCTTACAAGGAAAGGAAACTAACAAACACACTTCCCAGGTATGGAAGGAGTCTTCTGGTATATCCTCAAGATTTCCTAACTTCTTTTTTGCAGGTTTCTTTCTTTTAATCATGTAGCAGCGATTAGTTGGAGACTGTTTTCTTGCTAGAGTAAAACACATAATTTACTAAAGAAGTTTCAGTCCATTGCAAGTTGTCCACAGTCACGTTTGTGGCTTTCTCAGCAAATTCTTTACGTGAAAAATAATCACACCCATAGGCAGCTTGTGCGCAGATTGTTCAGCAACTGATACTTAAGTCTAGTTGGTCAGTTTGAGCAGACCAATTTTTGCCTTTTTTTTTGGAAAGGAAATGTTCCTTAAAAAAAACAGATTAAAGGGGAATCATGCATATTCACAAGTTCACAGTTTGTTCATAATGAATATTTTATACCAAAAAATTCCGCTCCAACCATTCATCTAAACTTAATGATAAAATGAGCCCTTCTTTGAACAAACAGACAAGGGCATTCTCCAAGAGCAGGTGAGAATTGAAGCAGCAGGTCAATTACATGGCAAAGGTAAATTTATTCTCCAAATGACAAGAAGCTAAACTTCCAGAGGAACTTCATTTTCCTCTGAACAACCTCATTTTATTTGCTATCAGCTTGCAGCTACAAGGTTAGGCCAAAGAGATGCACTCAGATTCTGAAATCACTTTGAAAGCTTGTTTTTTCTTAGCCTCACTTTTCATCTCAGTTCCAACCTCAAATATGTGAGTGTTCTCCCATATGCTCTGCATTCCACTTCTATAAAGCAGGTATTTCAGTTGTGGATGAAATGTTAATACTACATGATCATTCATGTAGAGTATGCACATATAAAAAATATGTTGTTGTTCATTTATCAGCAGTCAGCTAAGTCTGTAAAATATGAGGCAATCCCTTAAGGCTCCAGGAAAGTTCTGCCGTGCTCTGATATGGCAACATAATGTTTTTGTTGTATCCTGGTAGACGGGGAAGATGTTTCATTGACAGCAAAAGGCTGGTAGTGGTTACACCTTTCAGCCGAAGGCTGATCAGAACGGAGTATCTGCTCTTATCTGGAATCATCAGTTGTAAAGATTTCAAGCATACATGTAATTTTTATGCAATTTGAGCCTTAGCTTGTAGCTATTTTAGCATTGAAAAATATCCTTTTAAGTGGATTATTTGCAAGGTGGCAGCTGATCAGAAAGCTAGATGCAACCCACAAAAAAACAAAACAAAACAAAAAACAGGGACAAATAGTTCACAGCAAAGGTCAGCTTCCTGACCACATGAATGAGATACCCCACCACAGAGCAATCCCTGTTGCATAAGTCAGTTTTAAGAAGATTGCCTTGCTGTTGTCAGGGGATGTGCGACAGATTCACGATTTTCTGCGCTTGACAGCCAGAGTACTTGTCACTTAGTTCCATCTGGTAGAGAGATAACATTTCATTAATGTTCATGTTTAACCTTATAGCTCAGAGCTTTGACTCTGCAAAGTCCTGAGCACCACTGAAAAGGTGCTGAACACTCAGCACCCAACTAATTTGGCACGTTTCAGCTGCCTGCAGGATCAAACCCTGACTTTTCCTGGGAACGATATGGTATTTCCTCCCCCTGCCTCACTCCTGGAATCTTTCCATTTTAAAACTCTTGCACAGAAGAGAGTTAAAATCCATTGTAATTGGCCAGGTTGCCATTTTCAATACAGATGGTGCAAAATAACTTTACAAAAACATGACTTGCTGAGCCAACTGGACAGGAGATGTCAGTGAATATTAAATAAATGCTTACAGGTCTCTTGGGCAGCAGGTTATATATTTTTGTGGCTTCAGCAAATCAAACCCTTCAGTCCTGTCACCGCATTTAGTATGGATTATCCTAGGCCTGGACATTTGGAAACAAATTAAGAAAACAGAGCCAGGATTCCCTGGTTCTCTCCCCATTCTGCCATGGGCTTTGGCTCTGCCTTCATGCACAGACCCCAGGTTGTCACAGAAACCCGATGCAGGACTAGCTGATCCACCCACGTACAAACTATCCCCCAAACAGGCTTCCCTCACAGGAATATGGTCTGATCCTGACCTTGGTCAAGTCACTTAACCTCTGCTAATCCACCTGTGAAATGGAACTAATGAAATACAGGGGTATTGTCAGGCTTAATTATTTAATACTCTTTCAGGTACCTAGAGATCCTTGTGGGAGAGACAGTGTACAGCTGCACAGCATTATTATTTTATTAAATGAAGTACCTATCAGTATTTCACCCTCAGCAGAATGACTGCTGAGACTGAATTGCCTCTTCACATTAGTTGTACGCCTTGATGAACAAAAATGCATTAAGAAGTGGTGCCGAGGGAAATGAACTTATGCTTCACCCAGCACTTCTGCAAAATGATGTCACCAAATCTTTGAAATGAAGCTTGAGTTTCTGGGGAAGGGGCTACAGTTAACCCCCAATTTGGGGGACAGCCTGGGTAAGAGAGGCTCACTGTTTCCTGTAAGCAAAGAGCAGATGAGCAGGCAAGAATTTCTAGTAGTGTCTTGGCTGTGTTCAGGTTTTCCAGTCTGATAGTGGTCCAAAAAAACTCCTGATCCATTAAAAGGAAGAATACACACAGTCTAAAACTCAAACATCATTAATGCACAGCATCTGAGAAAACAAAGACTTCTTGGACAATAAGTTACCCAAATTACAGCCACACATGCTGCAGGGGGAAGGACAGATGGTACAAGAACTGGAGATACAAGAAACAGATTTGTGACCACAAGGAAAAAGAATCAGGAGACATTTTTACCCAGCTAGAAATATCCAATATTTAGCAAAGCAAATACCAAGGAATCCTTCTTGAGGGGAACAAAAAAAAAAAAAAAAGACTGAGGGGTAACAGATAAAACAAAAAAAAAAATTATGATAGGAATTAAGCAGCAATGAAAGGAGGCCTTTCAGCATTCCTAAAAGGGCAAGTAATCCTCAAGGACTCCACAGTAAGAAATACAGAAAGAAAATTTAGCAACGTGCACAAAGACAACAGGCTGGTATGCTCCCTCCCCGAAACACAACCATGAGACAGAGGCAAAACTGAGTGGGAGGATGAAGTCACCTGGCAAACCTCCACTGGTGATGATACCTTTGGAATAAGTGACACAGCATCTCGTTGTATTACATGGCTTATATAAGACTTCAGGGAAATGTAAAGCCCAGATGGGGAAATCTTAGTCCACGTTATTTTAGACCACCAAAACACATCAGGGAGCAGGATGATTTAATCCTTGAACACTTGTTAAACGTTCAGAATTAAAAACTGCATTACATGAATCCAGTTTGCTGGAAGCCCTCACAGACGGTACTGAGACATTTCTGAAAATCACCGTTAACATTTAACACAACATTCATGCATGAAAACCTTTACAGATAGACTTTCTATTTTGTATTCACTATGTTTTTAAGGGTTCTAAATAAACTAGTCACCAAACCACGTATCAGCAGTTCCCAAAAGGACTACTTAGACCCAAACTCATTCAGCATCAGCACAGGCAGCCCATGGCCAGGAGTACTAATAAGGTTTTGTTTCAAAAGACAGGGATAACGCTTAGTAGATACAAGAGATGCAAAGGAAAGTCTGAATTTTTTAATGAGGAGTTAATCAGAAGGTCATAAAGCCAGTGCTGCTTCCTCAAAGAAGTAAAAACTATTTCTGCTGTTTCTGCAGTTTTTCTGACCATTTAACCACCTCCCTGTAGCAACCACCCTTCAATATTCTTACAGTTTATTCTTATGTATATGAACTACAAAGATGAAGTACTTCCCATTAGAAATTAAGACTTCCAATTTTTTCTATTGATGGGGATGAGTATTCATTATTAAAAACTGTTAAACAATGTTTATTAGTGAATAGGTCCAGATAATTTGTAACTAAAAATACCAAAGATAGTCAGCTGAAAAATGTCTTACTGATGTTATTATTTTTTAGAGTGGAACATCAAATCAGTCCCAGAAGATCCCAAAGATAAGGGTAAGTATACAAAGTGATAAATATTCAAGTAGAGTAGTCAAAAAACCTGTACATTTTTCAGAGTAATGTGGTTGAGTGAAAACAAACAAAAATCTCAATAAACTTCCCAACAAAAAGTTTAGATTATTGTTTTAGTCAACACCTGTCAGTATTATTTTAGTGAAAACAATTGTATATAACACAAATATAAAATTTTACACATGCATACATACGTATATATAAAATATATAAATTCTTTGCAACAGTGACAAGATCAACATAGCTCCTTGCAGAAAAATACAGGGATTGCAGCATTTGGTCCAGTGTGACATTTTGACATTAGAATGTTGCAACAGTATGAGTAGCACACATTTCCCAACTAATGTATAATTAGCTACGGTACAGAAAGCAATCACAGAGGGGAGCTCTGAGCAGCTCTCCACATCTGAATGCACATCCAGCTTTGAAACTTTCACTGACATAAAATTATCACGTACAAGACAAACCATCATAAAATGCATGAGACACCCCGCTAGGTTGACAGATAGTAAATAACAGTAAATGCACAGCTGCTGTACAAAATAATTCACATCAGTTGCTAACGTGGACTCACTCAAACACTGCATTTCAGTAGAAATATATAAAACTATGGGAACAAGGAAAATCAGATAGAATAGAGAATCAGGTACTTCTGCAGTTCTGAAAGCTGATGTTAGAGAAGTCATCCATGAGTAAACCATGCTGCTCTTGAGTTTGCGGGGGACTAGTTTTGCATCTGTTATACTATGATATGTCAAGTCAAAAAATATGGACAAAAATGGAAGTGAGATAGGATCAGATTTTCAGATGGTGTCAGCATAGCACTGCTATTCCAGCTGAAGACAGCCCTTGAAGTTTGTAAAGGCCTTTGAGCCACTTGGACAGACAATACCATACAAATGCAAAGTGAGGTATCCCTGCACACTGGTGATGAATCACTCCTTTGTTCCTCCTAAGAACAAAGATAAACAAAGTGAGGGACCTAAGTCATTATAAAAGCAAGAAAAAATACATGCAGATACAGTAATGTCCCATTGAAATATACTTAAATGATCATTTTCCTCTTCTTTTGCTTCTGAACAAAGTTTCTCCCTCACCCCAAAAGTCTGCAATACTGATGCTGATCTCTCTTGCAATGGTAGGGAAGTCACGCACTTAGACATATTTTTGCACGAGGCGGCAAAAATCAGTCATCAGTTATTTGCTGGGTTGTTCCTTTCAGCAAATCAACAGTGCCATAAATGCAGAAACATTTTCAAGCTTTATCAAGTATAATCTGACAACCCCCTCTGGTAAAACCACAGATATAAATAAGCATATTCTTCACACGCATTAGTCTGCTCCTCATGACAAGACAGGGGTGACCTACAGGCTAAGAGATCCTATATGTCCTTTCTCTTTGGGCCATCTCAAGGTTTTCACTACTGTAGAAGTTTCACTCTCCATTCCTTTTGCATCCATAGCTAACCTCTATTTTCAGTGTAACACTGGGTATCCTGAAGGCTTCCCTAGTGCATATAGAAGGTTTTCTGGTTCTAATTGCTTTTGCCCATTAAAAAATAAAAAAAGCCTATTATTAAACCAACTGCTACATAATGTTCTCCCATCCCCTAGTAATACTTTTCCAAGATAGGAGAGAATCAATTCTTTAGCTGTATGTCAAGGATAAATCACGTAGGTCATGGGACCTACAGTGTTAAAGGAGGCCAGAGACCCAAGCTCAAGCATAAGAATCCCAGTTGTCCACTGTAGTCTGCTGTTAGTTCAGTCTGTTCCAGGCCACCTCCATTCCTTCCAAGACAAGCCTGTAAAGAGAGAACCACCTCTACAGCTGGAGGGGATCAGCCAGTGCTGCTTAAGCAGTACAGGCAGTAACCAACCCACATCTGTATAGGAACCCAGAAGAAAGGTCAGCTACCACAGTTAGACTCATTGCACACCACTAAGAACAAGAACCACAAGTAGAAATACTTTTTTTCATCAAGTTGAATGATACAAAGAACTTGGGAAGGGGGAAGGGAAAGTCAATGTAATCTATCTGCTGTTGCTACCAGTCCAGTCATACTTATTCCCTTTTTGAATTGCCTGGGTCACTGCCTGTGAAAGCAGACCCAAACCCAAAGATTTCATGACTTTAATATAAATCATCAAATTACGCAGTTTAAGTGTGTGTGGCTCCATTATTCCTCTGTGCTCAAAAAGTTTAAGCCATTTACTCAGAAAGAATGAAAGTGCAGCCAGTCAAGCACATCATGAACAAATACCAGCTAGTTACAGAGCAGAGCCCTCATGAGCAACTCATCAGCTGAAAAATGTTCAGAAGCAATTTGGCAGACACTAAGAAGTTGAAAATAGAAGAGAGAACTGGATTATGAAGGATTTAAAAATGGAAAAAAACAATGATAGGTTTTGCTATTAGTTATTTGATCATCTTCAGCAATATGTGAAAAGATTTATCCATTTTGATGTCTGTTTATTCTTCTATTGTTCCAGAAAAGACATCTACGTGTTGCTACATGGCATTCAGTAATAGTATTACTCCTGTCTTAATGTGTGTTTTTCAGCCAAACTGTACCTTAATTAAGTTATGTTATCTAATCCCAACAGCTGATGAATTATCTGACATATTTTATACCCTCTGGTACTGAATCTGACAGGACAGGATCTATTACCCTACAAACTCCTGAACTCACATTTAAAATTTCCATTGTCCTGAAAACAAGTTCCCAGCATTTACTGCTTGAATCTCCGTGAAAAATGATAACAGAGCAGTGTTCATTTCAGGTCAGGAACTACCAGGAAAGGGTAGCATGCAGCTCAGCATGCACTAACCCACACACACCCCAACAGCAGTGAAGTATTCAGTAGAAGAAACTTTACTTCATGGATGCAAGAATTTGAAATTATTTCTACCTCCATGGCTTCATGGGCAACACAATATAGATTCCTGGTCAAATGTTATTTGAGTTATGATCTATATGGGTCCAGGGCTTCTGTATGAGAGATCCTTCCAGTAAGTACTAAATTCGCATTATTTGGGAAACTCCTTCCATGGAGCAGAGTTATCCACAATATCCAAAGTGTCCAGGTGCTATGATGAACAGAGAGTTGGGGGAGGGGGGTGCAATCTCCGTGGCTGCCACTACAAATGGATCTTGAAGTGTACAGATAGTGTATCTTCCCTTTTCCCAAAGGGCTGTAAGACACTCCACTGCTCATGATAACGTGTTTTCACAGGCTACTTTAACCCTTCAAGCAGGTACTTAATGAAGTAGAATAATACAATAACTTGTCTTCTGCTGGGATTTTGGCCTCCAGATGCCGATAGAAAGTCTGGTTTCTCATAGCCCCTTGACTTTGGCAGGATTTCTAAAAGCATCAAAAAGAACAAACGGCACAAACCCAAATGCACACCCAGATCCAGGCTTAGCTGTGTTTACTCTGGACATCTCTGTTATCAACTGTGAGTTACCACAGGAGCCAAGGATATTGCATTACCATCCCCACTTTACAGCAGTAAAGCTTAAGCACAGAGCAGTTAATGGATTTGCCCACGGTCCTTCATGTGACCCGACCCACCCCCCAGCGAGTCCTGCAGCACTGACCTTGCATTCCCCTTCATTCCCTCATCACAGAGGCATTTCTGCACCATCTCCCACACCTTCTCTCATGCTTGGAACAGCTTTCTAAGCTCTAGTCAGCACACATCAGCCCCTCACCTCATTCAAACTGCTCCTGAGAAATCCCTTTGCCTACAAACATCAAAGAGCAGGCCCTGCACCAAGCTCGTCGTTCACACGGCATGAGAATCTGGCCTCCCGTGTTGGTATAAACAGAGGACCCTATAAAAATATAGGTGCATCTAAACTCAAACCACAAATCTGCAAGCTGCAGTATGCTGCTCCCTCTGTTTCTGATGTCTGTTGTATTGTCATTTGTCACATCTGTCATTTAGATCAGTAAGTAATTCATGACAGGGTCTCCAGTCTCTGGCTATTTCCTAAATTATACCTAGAGCAAGCATGGAGATTACAAAGCATGATAGAGTTCTGAGTCTCATGCTGTAACAGCAGAGTTACAGTTTCAGACAGCCTGACCAAAATGCCATGAATGCATGAAAGAAATGGAAACTTTCTTTTGAGAATGTGATGTCTGGTCACTTTCCCCTGGTTGAACTTATTTTTCTAAAGAGTGTGTGTTGAGAGAGAGCTGCTGAATTTTCTCCAAGACTAAAGAAAGCATGTAAATCCAGACATGAGTCGTCCCAGTGAACAATTTTTCTGACTCTGTCCCTGAGCTTCCTGACATCTCCACCAGCGGAGCCATCCTGGGCTGAAGGTGTTCCAGCAGCCCGGTCTGTAGAGGTCAGAGGTACCACACGATCAAAGCTGCTATTGTAAACACCTCCCCGGGATTACAGCATACTGAGAAAGGGCAAACTCCCTGGTAATCTCAGTGTTGCTACATATGCCAGGAATAATGCAAAGTGCCTCTTTGATTACTCTTGGAATATACCACAGCACAGGTTAATCCCAGGTGTAATTCACTGGAATAACTGACAGGCTGGGAAACTTGTTTGTTTAGCAATGGGAAGAGAGAAAAAGGAAGCAGCAGCTCCCTATTTGCCACTGCTTCAGTGCAAAGGGCATTAGTTACTGACACACAAATCACCCAATTCGCAAATCCCTAAAGTGTAGCTGTAAGAATACTTTAGAGAATTATCATGGTGAAAGGAATAATTTTGGCAGTGCTGATTAAAAATGTGATCTCTTTACCTAGAGGCACCTTTGCTGTCAGGCTATCTCAGCCCTACCCTGACCTGCAGGGCTAAATTTCTCACAGGAGATGAGAGCAGAAGTTGGTATCTGCAGCCTTGATCTCTCCTGAGTTGCCCAGCTCACAGCAGTGAATTTGTCTGCAGTGTTGAAGCCACAACAGAGATTCCTGCAGTGAGCAGTCACCAGGCAAACATTGGTTTAATTTACTTTCTTACAGCTGCTGTAAACTGGGCTGGATTCAGACCTAAAAAAAAAAAAAAAAAAAAAAACAACCAAAAAAGGCAGCTTAATGCCTTTCCATCAGATATCTAGGCCAAAAAAATAATTGGGTTTTGGAGAGAGATCTGTCTTTGGAAGGACAAGCCAGTATCAAGAAAACTTCAATATTTTGGAGCTCACTTGAGTTTGCAATGCTACACTTGCTGCACTCCCATGTCTCCTCATCCAGCATCTCCACCTCTCTCCACTTTCAGAGGTTGATTTAATCAACTTTATCAATTAATCAGGCATCTCAACTCCACCCAACCTCAAATGTCACCTTGCAGTACATGCTTCACTCTAAAATGATCCTTATAAAAGCAATTTTTCCAGGACCTTACAGGACTTTTGGCATACATGCCCCCAGGTGGACCATCCTTAGAAAATACCAAATCATCACATCCACAGAGTAAGTCTCCCCCACTGCAGCTCATGAAAGGCATGTGTCATCAGGTGCATCAACCAACATTGGTAGACCACAGAAATCCAGTTATTTGGAAATGACTGAACTACTACTGAATGCCAAGTAACCCCTCAATTGGCTTCTTCTTGGATCTTGGCACACAGAACAATCTGCTATTCAAGGAGGACAGCCAGGTATGATACAGATTCATTGCTATCACCTTCAGGGATCACATTTAGAGGGTCTTCCAAATACTGGAAGCACTGTCCATAGCAAAAGGGTTGTCATTGCCTCTTTGTCAATAAGACTATATTGAACATTTTCCTGTGGTTAAGTCACTACAGATACTTTGCTTCCTGAAAAGAATGTGGAAAAGTTACAAAAATATAGGTTTATCTTAGCATACACTTGGATCCCCAGATCCAGCCCTGGCCAGTGCTCCCTTCCCAATTTCATATCTGCTATGATTATATGCAGAAGGATTAGTCTGAAAAGTCTTGAAGTGCACAGAAAGGTTATGAACAGTCAGTAAGGGAGCAGAGATTAGATCCCATGGGTTGTTAGGCACTAGTAGAGTGCATTTGCCTAAGGCTATTCTGTGTAGGAAAGGCTGTGTTGTGCATGACATTTTCCTATTTGGCCAGGAACACAACAGGATATCTGACAGGAATATGACAGCAGGGTCTTTATATGGCTCAGCAATCTTCATACGGATCAATGAAGCAGCACCAGTCCAAGTCAGATTGAAAAAAAATGCCAAAAAAAAAAATTTATTACAAAAGTGAGAGAAGTGACCCCCTTTTTCTTTCTAAGATTCTTATAATCCACAAAGAACTACATACTCTATTTTCAAACTATTCCATGACTCTTGAGGCTGATAATGAAGACAGGCTAAAAGCTGTCCCTTGTGTTTTGCTTCCTACCAGGTAGGAAGGATAAGCGCAACCTGAACCCATGGCCAAACAGGTCAGGGATTCTCAGAAAATGAGATGGTGAAGAAGATGGACAGAGAGAGCAGCCCTCAGCTGGCAGCCCCACAGATCAGCTCTGCTGCAGCCAACCATGAGCAGCCTCCTTCAGCATCCACAGCAGAGTGCTGACATAACTAGACTGTAGCACCAGCTCCCCTCTGAGCTCTCTGCAGCAGAAGAGACTGTGCTGGAAAAATATTCTTCATTCTGTGGGTGGCAACAGGTGCCAGTAGGGCTTCCAAAGACAATCACACTTGCTTAATCAAGGTCAGAGTTCCAGAAACAATTCATATTATATATTCAGCCAATCCTTTTCTGTCCAAACTAGTCAAACACTGCCACTGGTATTTCCTTTTGCACTGTTTAACTTTTCACCTGAAACCATAAGGCATAGATTGTATGGTCTGATCAAAAGATGGCATACCTTATGCCATGGGGCAAGTCTTGAAGGTAAAACACACAGAGATCCAGAAGGTTCTGCCACTCTTTCAAGTATTTCTTCAAGTAGAGGCAGTAGGACCCAAAGACACCACAACTGGAAGCATAACTTGGGGGTCTTTGCTCTGGGTGCAAAAACCAGAGCATTCCTCCAACCTGGTCCCCTTGGGGAATACTGTGAATGTGCAAGTGGCCACACCATGACCAGACTCTACTTTAAAGGATGATTATCTACCCACCATGGGCTCTAAACACAGTGTAAGGTTCAGCTGGAAAGGCAACCTGCAATAGCCTAGAAGTCAAATGCTGCCAATTAAATAAAATTCTGGTGGCCCACTTAACCTCTTATTAGGAAAAACAGAGCACCCTTGAAAATTTGGTTTGCTGAAGTTAATTAAAATTAATTGCAGAATTTTTATTATTCAAACACAGGAAAATGTATTGTTACATAAGTCAGAGATCTTGTAACTCCTGTCTTTTGGCCTAAACTTACAAGAGATGATGATGTTGGTCTTCAAGATGCCAGTCCTCATTTTGGGGACCTAAACCTCTTACAAAATAGACAAATCCTAAAAATAAGAACCAAATGCAGCTGGCACACAAAAGTCTACATGAGAAGGGCTTGGCAACAATCTTGACAACTATTTTATTTATCAATTTATTTAAAATCAACACGGTTTGCTATTGCATGTCAAACTTGGATCTGTCTATCGAAAGAATTGAGAACAACTTATACTAGTCAAAATGCTTCCCTCAGGCTTTTAAATGAGTTCTGGGTTTGGGAGGGAAGAGCTAAAATACAAATGGGGTTTCATTTGATTTTTTTTTAATAAAACTTAATGAAGGTTCAGATAACAAGAAATTAAAGACACTGGTTTGGCTAGAAGCAACTTTTGCTTGTGATGAATTTTCACTAAGAAGAATTAAGTCCATTTCAATTGACCCAAAGCAGATTTTTACAAGGAGACACTAAATGGAGGTGTCAGGGGATCTTTGCTGCATTTAAACTGTCACCATTTCTATCTATTTCATTTCCTATATTAAAAAGGGACAAAGGAAAAAAGAAATTAAAACAATGAAGCGACTGAGCAAAACTGGACAGTACCCAGGGACGCCAGCAGAGACCACCTGGACACAGCTTGAGGCCAGTCCCCACTACAGCATGTGCACAGCCCTGGACCCCACAGCAACCAGTAAGCCTGCCCTCGCTCTCTGTTCCTGCACCATCCTGGACACCCATGGTTGTACAAAACCACTGATGCAGGCAAAGGCTGGACCCCACCACCCACCAGTCCCTCTTCTTTTCCCCTGCCATGGGCCCATGGGAACATCAGTGTCACGAGAAGCCAGCCAGCTCAGAGAACCTGTGGAGCGAGCACAGCCACGTCCCACAGTTTCTCCTCAGGAAGGCATGAGAGCAGGGCACACAGCCCTTTACTTATTTAAAGACCATGCACTTTGCGCAACAGAAACCACCTCACTCCACTGCTGCTCGCCGGCACAGAGGCTGATTTCCGCATCTGCAGCTACACCCCTGATCTTGCCCAAGAGCAGCTGCTCTATTTCTCCGCTACAGAGAGCGGTGGTTTATCTTGGCATGTTGTTCTTATTTTGTAAGAAGTATTTTGTATTTGTATAACCATATAATTTTGTAGCTGGAACTTTCCCTTCCTTACTTAGCAGGTGATGGCGTACAAGGGCAAATGGCAGTTGTTGGTTTGACATGTTGAGGCTCATCAGTTCTTTGCTGGGGAACAGTCTGTTTCCAAGGTCTAGACCAGAGAAAGACCCTCACGGCAATGTGAACTCAAGCCTCACAAAAAAAATGATGCAGAAAAAAACCCCAGTCTTCTGTGGGTTAAAACTGTATCTCAGGTACCTGCTTCGCCTCTGGGCTCTTTTTGGCTCAGAGGCATGGAGCTAAGTCTTTCTGGTTCCCTCTGCTCTAAATAAAATAAAAAGAAAAATACATATTGAGACAGCCTGCAGCACACAGTGATGCTGAGGCCACTTCAGTTGATAAGTTTTTAAGTGCACGCACATAGAAGCAGGCAAGAAGGTGGCAGATATCTATGGAAAAAGTACGAAGACAAGAAAACAAACCATGCCCAGTTCTGAGAGCTAAAGCCATGTCAAAATTCAATCCAGGAACAAACCTAAAATGTCCTGCAGTCCCAGTGGGAACAACCACCAGCAAGAGATGTCTGCTCAGATAAATCAGGAGAAAATGTTCTCTTCACAGAGAACTTCTCTATTCACCCAGGACGTGGTTCACGCTCTTCTGAGGAGAGGCCATAGTAACAAGTCTCTGATTTTGCTGGCAACAGAAAGATACATGAACTTGGGGCTGTGACTCAGCCCATGCCAGAAAGAGCCCTGAGTCATGCCACTCTCACCCACACCTGACCTTCCCCAGGAGTCAACAGCTCCAGAGCCAGTTATGGCACCACAGGCTCACTCTACTTCCAGTTTCTTCAAGTAAGAGGACAGTTTCGATAAAATCAAATAAGCCTGCACCTGACACTAGTTTCTTTCATCATAGCTTTCAAACAATGCTCAGTTCAAAACAGACTCATTTGTACTTGTTGCATAAAGCCATATATTTTACCTACACGTCACTCTGCTGTGGTGCAGATACAGTTGCACCCAAGGCATATGAAGGAATCTCAGTTTCTGTCCAGCACACAGTTGTTGGAGACTAAGCAGACATTATCGCTGCAAAAACACATTAGATCGCTTGACAAAGGAATGACTTAAATCACTCAAAGACCAAGGGGGAGAGTGACAGTCTTTCTAAATTTACATTTTTTACTCTTTAGCAGGAAACGAAACAAAATCTACATTAAGGACGCGATTGAGATTTACAAAGTGTAAGCACTTGGAGTTACAAACTGCCAGAATTTCAGATGTCAGTGTAATCTCAGTTCAACACTCTTGTGAATGCGCACTACGAGACAGGTTTTACTTATTCGTATCACCCACCAATGAATGCAGGCACCTCACGAGTGGAAAGCCGAGCTGCATTACCATAACACATTGACAGAAGTTTAGGAAGGGGAGAGAGGAGAAGAAAAAAAAACACCACTGAAAATAAACTGGGTAACATAATACTGGAAAGAAACAAACTGAAAATGCATGAGGAGCTACTAGCACAATAGCCCATACCAGACAGACACAGTTAGAAGCCACACTTCTGCAGCCTACTAAGAGTGATCTTTAGTAGTTAAAAGTAGAGCGGACCTTGGATGTTTTTACTGAGGATTTTTGTGTGCCTAATATAAAAACAAACCCAAAAAAAACCCCAAACAACAATATTTTCAGCACCATTGCCCCCTAAATCTCAAGGAGCATTTCTGTCCGAGCACATACTTCAAAGTAAATTACTTCACAGATAAAGCCAAGCAAAAATATAAGTAGCCCCCAAGTGTCTCCTCTACAACTGCTTATCTTAACTTTGATCATCTACATTGATGCATACATGTTTCGAAGTCAAAAATGAACTTGTGTATTTCTGAAGCTCCAGACAAAACAATTGTTTAATATATTATCCAACTAGTATGGCATTGCTTTTTACCTCTAGGACTGAGAAACAGAACTTTTTCCTCGATTAGAACTGCAGCTTGGTTTAATTTTTAGGGCTACTCCTGGACATCTTTCTAAAACATATTCAAGAAAATGGCTGGTCTCAGACACAATCGACTACAGGCATGGCTGAAAGGAAAGTCCTAAACCAACCAAAATATAGAGTGCATCTCTAAGGAATAACTGTGTATTCTTGGAACAGATAAATTAAACACAAATGTGAAAATGCCATTTTGGGCTTTTTTATTACATATTTTCTCTGTAGCTGAAAAGAAAAACCCTACAAGATGCAGAGGTAAAATAGATTCTGTGGAGTTGCCCAGAAATGCACCCTCATTAAATGTCATTTTAAGTAGTGCTAGCTCTGCCAGCTCAAAGCATTTAAGCACCATCATGACTTTTCAAGCCCTGAGAATCTTGTTATTTGCCTTATGGCTTTTTCACACATTAAATGCAATCAGATCACAATTTAAGCCTGACTTCATAACCATCTCGGTAATATTGAGACTCAATAACATTTCAGCAGAAACTTAAAAGTCAAAAATACAGAAAACCAAAGTATTTTCATGTAACCATGATTTGACGGACCAGGGGGTGTGAACACAAAATACTGCAGGATAATAATTAAAATCACAGGAGCTGAAAGTTCTCAGGCAACCTTCTGAAATTTATTGTATTTTCTGGAATGGATTGAATCAAGCTCACATACCTTCAAGGGCAAGGGTATCACAGTTTTCATCAAGGTGTTACTGTCACCTTATCATCAAGATTTTGGTTTAGGCCTATTTCTTCCCCACAATTCTATCTCACACATCTTTCTGTTTACTTCCCTCCTCCAGCATTGCAGCCATTCAGATATTAAAAGAGGGGCTTCCTAACTCGCACTCCCTCTGCTGACTCTGCAGTGGTGCAGTGTAATTTTTATTTTTTTTTCTTAATTTTATTTTTAATGGTCTCTACACAACACTCATCACTCTAAAAGCATCCTGGCACACTCACACATGTTTTTCAAGCTGAAAACAAGGCTAAAACACACTGATCTTTTAGAGCTTCCAGTCAGGTAGGTCTGTGGATTTTTTTGGTGACTTGATGCAACTGGACAGTGTCACTGATTTGTCTCTGTGTTTAATTATGTGTTCTGAGCAAACTAGAGACCATTCACAGTTCCTGTAGTATCAGCACAATGCATAAAAGCAGACAGCTGCTTGTTCTTCCCAGAGACCTTGATATCATCAGTAGCCCTGGATTGCACACACCACAACCTTGTTATATACACATGGTGTTGCATAGTGCTTGACCTAATATTATACTGATGAGCTCACTCTGTATCTAAAGGATGCTGTAGAGAAGGAAAGGATGAGAGGATTTGTGCCTAACACACTTGCAAGGTTGTGAGCTTTGTGGACCTCAAATTCAGGTATGGAAGAGGACCAGGAGGCCTCCTGCTCTGTCTTTCTTCACATGGTACGTGCGCATATATATAGATAGGTATAGACATAAATGCATGCATACAGACAGCTAACCTTCAGCAAGATCCTTTGTCTTCCCCACTTTACCATCACATATCCCACCTTCTCAGATGGTTGTAGTGAGGTCATAAGAGAAATACAGCTCCTGCAGGTTCTTTTTTCTTGTCTGATATACACCCCAACCCTCCACCACTTTATGGTATCCTTGCTACACTCCTCTTATACCACAGTGGTCACAGCCTCTCCACTTGGTCACCGGGTTTGTGCCACTGTTGTTTACTTGTGGTCACAATCCAACCTCTCCTGCTAACTTCCATCCATTTTGAATTTAACCTTTTCCAATTACTAAACCTTTCTGGTTTCAGTCTTCTCCCCCCTCCTCCCCACAAGTTAACTTACAATTAAAATCACAATTTGACATTGCACCATAAATTCAGCAATTTGGTGAACAAAGGAATCACCCAGTACTTTACAAAACATGCACAGGCCCATTCCTTAGTACAACACAATTCTGATTCAGTAAGTGCTATCAAGAGGATTTTACAAGAAGCTGAGCCAATATCAGGGAAAGAAAAGAGTTGTGTTTTTTTTTCCTTAGTAACATACCATGAACATTTGTTAAAATTGAAAGGCAAATTTCTGATTAACCAGATTTATGACCTCTTTAACGTTCAAGCATTTGCAAAAAGTGAGTGCAAAGTTCTGCGCTCATGAATATTCTCCTACATCACATGAGCAAACTGTCACCCAAGGTAAATTCCAAATTGTTTGTGTTTGTAAAATCGGGAATGCTAATTAGTTATATAAGTCATAATGTATTGTTTCTGTTCCTTAACTTGATGACAAAACTACTTAACACGTCTTAAATTGCTAAGTGTGAAAATTACCGATATACAATTTATCACTCATTTTGGATTGGTTAATTACACAAGTTCCCACACAGATTGCCTATGGCATATTTGTCTAATGATCTAATTATTCCCTGAAGAAATTAGTGAATAACTTTACATGACAAACCTGACAATTTCACAATCTGCTCCTGGACAATTTGTAAATAGATAAGTTTGATGATATTTTGATTTTTATCTATTGGTGAACTAGTCAATCAGAATTGCGGGTCTTCATCACCTCCAGAAAAATCAGACTGTTTTTATTTAAAATAACTATTTCTCCCACAGGCGAACTGGGTCTGCCCCAAGCATTACACATTTGTCTGTTTGTTAAATGGGTTGAGAATATGATTAAAGTAAATGGAAAATAACCTACATTGAGTGTGCTTTAGAGAGCCAATGTCTATGGTTTCTCTTAGGAGAAAGCTAAGCAGTGTGTGAAAAAATAATGTATCTAGAGACTCACAAGGACTGTTCAGAGGTCAGGTGGAATCTCTCTGTCTAAGAACTCAGTCCCATGCAACTGCTACAAGTGGGATTTCTAAGTCCCAGACCAGCAAAGAATTAAGCATCAGTGTGATTTGCAAACAGCAAAAGACCCAAATACTTGTGCTCTCAGAGCCCAGATGTACCAAGGTCAATGCCTGGTATCAGGGGCCATATTCAACCCTGGTGCTCACAAGGTCTTTATGACTGGGGTACTATGATGCTCACTGTGGCTCTGCAGTGCAAGATGTTGTGAAACAGGGTCCTGTAAAAACTTCCAAAACCTGATCCCTTCCCCCTTGGATGGACTGGGCCGAGACAGTCAGTGTTACTGACACTAGATCCACTTGGAATTACCAGCACAGGACAACCTTGCTATTACAGTCAGCTTACCAAGGAGTTACCTAAACTTCTAAAGACACTGAGGCTGCATTTCTTACAGTTTCACAAAAGAACATCTTAAGAGGGACTTATGAAAGTCAGTCACAATTCAAAAGTCTTCAGGAAAGGACAGGAGCTATTTTATAGTGGTCATAACCCCACCCCATCCCCAAAAATCCAAAATGACCCAAGTGAGGGAACCACTGAAGCTTCTTTGTAGTACAAATGGTAGACCACATCAGCTGCAAAAGGACACAAAAAACTGGCCTTTTGGAGCAAAATGAGCCTGGCTTGCTTACTATAGCTAGAAAGAGAATGGTTTTCCCTGAGTTAGCACTGGGGCACTGACTTTGCATGTAAAACCTATTTTTACTGAATATCATACACTTTACATAACAAAGTCTGACAACAGTCCATTTCAGTGGCTAGGGGCATAAACAGCTGGCAATGGAATACACATCTAGACACGTAATCTCTAGTCTACGTTATCTTCACTCTGCTAAATATATGAAAAATGGTGTCAGAAAACTAAAGGTCACCCTGAAATAAAGCAGGGAAAGCGTATTCTACCCATATGTAGCCCTGCTCAGTCACGGAACAGATCCTGGCAGTCATCACCACTGCATGGAATTGTGCATCTTGGGAGTGCAAAAGAAGGATCACATCTGTGTCCCAAGGGGCTGTGATCCCTTACTTACCAGGTCCTGGAACCTTGTGAGAAGGGGATCATTAAATTACAAGGAAAAGAAATAGGTGACAATCTTAATAGAGAAAGATCTCAGAAAAGCCATGGTGACAACAGGGTGACCTCATGGTGCTCTTGGATGCAAAGAGAAGACGAGTGAAGTAGCTGTGCTGCTTTCTCATTGTGACAGTGCTGCTAACCATGAAATAGCAGAAAGTAACTCACAGGCTAATTCCATCTTGGCAGTAAGGTTAAATATTTTACTGTGTGTAAGTGCTTGTCAATTTTTTAACTAAATTTTGGATTAGAAAGAAAAACATGCTATCAGAACCTGCATCTTTAAGGACTGAAACCCCGGGGGAGGAGAAGGCTGGAAAGCCTTGTTGTTATGCACTGCCAGTTGGAACCAGACCCAGATTAAAGCAGATTTCTCACAAGAATGTGAAGCATTGAGTGATGGCTGAATACCACATGTATCGCACCTTCACCACCAGATCCTTGCTTCTGTCAGTACCTCCACGGGCTACCACGCTGCAGTCCCCACTGCAACCAGCGCCATTAAAAACCGAAAAATCGCTCGAACGCACCAGACAAGTCACTCATCTGCACTTACCACGTGGTTATGCAAAGGCCCTCTCTCCCTTCCAATTTCAACACTTCATCTTTCATACTGAAAACAGAGTCCAAGCCCCAACGTTCCTGCGTGTACAACACCTACTTTTTTCCGCGCTATCAAACCCGCCTGGCAGATCAATCACAAAAGACATATTCTATTCTTCAGCTCAGCACTCCCCTCTGATCACACAAACAGGTAGCACTCAGGCAGCAGCAGATTTCTCAAAGCGCATCCAGCTGTGAGTGACATAGCTCTGTTTTATAAGGGGTTCAGATAAAACAGAAGAAAAAAAGATGCACAAAATACTCTTAATTGGAAGGGACCCACAAATATCATCGAGTCCAGCTCTTAAGTAAATGACCCATACAGGGATGGAACCCACAACCTCAGTGATATTGGCACCATGCTCTAAACAACTAAGCTAATTCAGGGTCACAACAAAAAAAGGCACAAGGAAACTAGCAAAGGGATGTGCTCACTCATATCAGCAAAAGCTGAGGATAAGGTGCTAACAGAACCTAACAGGAAACACTTTGGGTGGCATGAAGTCCACTTCTAATGCACAGGAGGACAACACAGCCTCTGCTCCCAGTCCTTTGTCTGATGCAGTTATCCACAGCGATGAGCCAGGGGCTTAAGGGAGAAGTGACGATTCTTTTGAAGACCAGATGTTTAATATCTGCATCTGTAGCTTTGCTCCAATGAAAACCTTCACGGCTGTGGTAGGCAGAGCATGCTGCTTGCACCATGCACAGGTGTACTGTGAAAAATGGAGTCACCTTCACCCAAAAAGTACTGCACCCCAGGAGATCAGGCAGACAGCCGTCTCCAGTATCGATATATTGGTCCTGGAAAGATAGCAAATTATATGAGGCTAGGGCACATACCCATCCTAAGGGACTTTGTTGGCTTTGACTGACTTAAGTGAGATGAATCCTATAGTATTTGAGAATTATCCATTAACTACCTGTATTCAAAACCATAGATAATAAAATAATGGCCAGAATGCTCTCAGATGAAAAAAAAAACAAGCTACAACTTTGCCTTCTCACATAATAGCATATGAAGCATGTCTGCAAGCCAGAAACCAGGAAAATAGTTATTGCTTTCTGCATTTATGCAGCACACTAGTGGAACACTCTGCCACAAGACATTGTCTTTCAATTGCTTGGCTGCCATTGGATGAAAGATTTTAAAATGGAAACTAATTGTTGGGGCTACAAAGACCCAATTGGTTTGTGTCTTTTGTCTCCTCAAAGGCCTTTTTTAACTGGGTCTTGGTGCAAATGGGAAGCTTCAACAAGTGAACCTCTAGTTTTAGTCATCACAGCAGTTGCATTTATCAGTTTTGTTGCTCTACATTGAAATAGTATCTTTGAAAAAAAACCAACAAAGCACATAAAAAAGAAGATATCTTGGAATAAGATCTCAGTGCAAGCATCTTAGCCTCTTTCTAGCTAATTCAACAGTTACCTATAGCATATACGACTATTTCTAACCACATGGTTATTTTCATAATTGCAAAGGTTGGAAGTTTAATAAGACAATCAGAAGGAAGCCCTCAAGCCAGCCCATTTTCTTAAACAGCTTTACCTAGGCAATGGGAGCAGCATTGTGTAATGCGGCGATTTACTCTGAATAGCATAATGCTTCCTTATCTTTTTTTGCCCGATTAATTTCCTGACTGAAGTAGCACATAAAACCAAGCTGGTTAGACAACATGTGTCAGGAGCCACGTGTCCTGTTCAAATTGAAACGGGGAGACGGAACTGAGAGAGCCCAGGTCTCTTGCCCTTTCCTTGCACATCTGTTCCAGGTACACTGCTCTTCCACCGTGACACCACCGAGACCGTCACCAGACCAGAGCTTCTGGCAGTCACTGACTACGTGTGATAATATATATCAATATGTTGTTTTTTTGAGAGGGGGGAGTTAAAAGTTTATGGTCCTCAAGGACATAGACTGTAGCTCAAAAACAGAAATGAAGTGGAACAGGGTTTTGTGATGCAACTCCACAAAGCCTTGACGGCCTCACAGGAAGCACTGGTGCAAGCAGGAGACCATCGCAGCAAACCCTGGGCTGCTTCCCTTCACCACTTGCTTCTCAGCTTTAGTTGCCTCCCTCCCTAAACACACCTGCATGCAGGTACATGCTCACCCCTTTTCAGGAATTTCACTATTGTTTTCAAGATGGAAAAGAGAAAAAAAGCCATCCTGAACTCAGCCAGGGCCTCCCGAGCAGAGCAAGGAGGGACGAGGGCCGCGCTGCCGAGGAGCAGCGCCGAGTCCCCAGTGACGCAATCCCCCCGGCCCAGCACCACGGCCTCACCACGGCCCGGGGAGAGGCTCCGGCCCGCCCCCGATCCCTGCCGGCCTCCCCACGGACAGCAGCCCACGGCGGACTGCCGGCAAGCCGCAGGCGCGCGGTGTGTGCCTCCCTGCCGCGGAGCATAAACAGAAGCAGCTGGGCCCCGCTCGGCTCCGTCCCACATGTCGCCTCGCCACGGGCACCCACGCGCCGCGCGGGCCCGCACACCGGCGGTGCTCGCCACGCACGTGACCGAGGTGCCAACGACAGCCCGAGCGCTGCCGCAGCCCCCGCCCGCCACGCTGGGCCCCTCGCCCCGCCGCCCCCAGCCCCTCTCCTCCGCCGGCTTCCGCTCCTCTCCCGCCTGTCCCCGCGCAGCAACGCGGCCTCCCTTGCAGGGGGCTTGTTTGCTCCTAAACAGCGAGCGATCGTCCCCTCCTCCCCTCTCACACCAGCTCGGGGGCAAAGCTCACTTTCCGCCCTCGTTACCTGTTTTGCTCCCTCTGGAGTCCCCCCCCCCCATTTCCCAGGGAATTTCCAGCAACAGTGTTTAACCTCAACGTTTAAAAATCCCTGGTGGCAGAGCCTGACATTCAGTGCACAGAAGCCTGCTCGACCTCAGCCCTGTGCACCAGGCTGCCCAGCATCCCTGCCTCGTTGTACCCATGAGGGTCTCTGCCCCAGACGGTCCCAGCAAAAGCAGTTTCAGGGCTGAATTCAGTCGGGTTTCACATCTTTTTCTTTTGCGGAGGTGATACTACATTGCCAGCTACGCTTTTTTACCATATGCAACACCAACACACTGGCAGTTAACAAGCTACAACACAGAACCACTTGGCAACACAGAGAAAATGGGCAGAAAATCCCCAAGCAAGAGGGAAGAGGGGAAAAAAATGCGATGAATTGACTGCATTAAGCATGCAAGAGAGAACTGTAAAGGAGAGCCTGCCAGGGAGCAAAGGTGCCCTCCCAGGCTTGTGCACAGCACCAAGTAGGGAACTTCAGCAGGGGAAGCAGCCACTGCTAGACCATCAGCGAGATGAAGCACCTGAATACTTTCTGGAGAGCAACAGAGGTGAGAAACCAAACCAATCTTAGTGTCAGTTCCCCTCTTGAAGTCAACTCATGTGGTTGCCTGCTGTAGCTTGGGATCCAGGAACACACGAGGTGCCTCCCAGTCCCAACGGGACCTCTGAATTTTACTGTCCCTTAAGTTAGAGTACAAGCAATACTTGTCTGTAAGTGTGGTGTGACTGTACCAAAAGCATCCGTGCTGGGCAGCAATGCCCTGGGAGGCAGGGGCTCAGGCAGCCTGGCTCCACATTGGAGAGCACGTTGGGCCAATGAAGATGAGCTCAGCCAGTAGTGGATTCAAGGTGAGAGAATGGAGTTTTGTTGCTGCTGCAGGAATGAAGTTTGGAGCTGTCTTCACTTGTAACACCACATAATTCTAGGTGGCTGCAGATTTATTACTGTATTTTCCCAAATTTGGAAGGCTTCCACTTTTGACCACATAAAAGAAAGAAGCATTTTCCTTTTCTCAGTATGACCTCCATTTTCTATTCTGAGACAAAATCCATTATAGCAATGCCTGGAAAAGCTACACATCTAATCATTTTCCCTGAGAATTCCTCAGAATGTTGAGATGGGTTTAGCTTGGCCAGAGCTTTTCTACCCCCCAGCAAGAGAAACTGCTTGTGAGAGTCTCAGTTTTTAAAAGATAATGTCTGTGTTCGCTGCAGGATTTTTCCTGTTACCAGTTTGATTTGCAATCACAGCTGAAGGCCTATGCCATGAATTATTTGCCAGTTAAGCAGTGCTTGCATGGAGGCTGCGTATTTTACACCTTGACAGCTATTACAGGCAGAAGGTAACTGGAGCTTTGACTTAAATGTAAATTATCAAACACCGAAAAGTCTGAAGCAGAGACCCAAGCTGACTTGGACAGAAGACACAACAGAGATAAATTTGCTGCTGACGTTTTATCTTTGGTGGGAGTAACAATGGTAAAGACAAAATCAAAATGTCCATATCTGCCTTACTCTTTAACAGCAGACTTTTTAATCCTTCCTGAAGACACCCAGAAAAATTATTTATGTCATGGAACAAATATTGGAAAAGATAGGTGCCCTCTGTTACAACTAATATGATTAATATCCTTGCTTAATCTTTTTTTCTTAGGGAGAAGAGAGTGATCTCACTACTCCAATCACATTGCATTGTTATATACCTTGGAAACAGAAAAGCAGGTATTAAAAAAGGTGAAAATGGGATTTTATTAGTATTACAGATATGTGCCTCAAATTCAGTTCAGGATCCCTAGAGTATCGTATGGGTACTGTCCATAAGCACATTTAGGACCCAAGATGTTCTTCTCCTCCCTAGCAGAGACAGAGCAGTTGAACTATTTGCTTTGCTGCAGTTAAACGCTTTAACAAGCATGATGTCACTACAGTCAGCCAAACACTGGGAAATGTTTTATTTTTCATTTGTTTGTGAAAGTGAAATAGAAAAGGTCTTTAAGCTATTTAGTAGATTCCCTTTGTTGATTTAATTTACTTCAGATATAATATATGTAATTTTAGTTATTTCATCAGCAATATAAAGCCTATTATCTATTGGATTTCAAGTCTGAGGTAACTCTTTGCAACCAAATACATGATTTAATAATAATTCTGTCATCAAGTGAAATCTTTCCCTGAGATAGATACTGAAAGCAGCCTGCCCACATAGCAAGATATTTATTTTTTTTCCTCGGAGGCTTTTCAGCAGGGTCAGACCTGAAAATGGTTAATCACATTCCTATTATTTCACCTAAAGTTTTGAGCAAGATTGATTATAGCAGAGGACTCTGTCCAGCTTCCTATTTTGTTTGTGCTCCTGCCTGTGCAGGATCATGGAACAGTGTTTCTGTAATCCCCACCTAGAGAACAACATGAAAATATCAGCTTTTTCCAAAATGAGTAGCAGGAGTTGTTGACCAGATGATAAAGATTTTAATATTCATAAAACCAGAATGTCAAAGAAGAACATCTTGTATGAGAATTAATGTTTCCAAGTCGTAATCGTCATTCCCAAATGCATGCAATGCTGCTAGCGAAAGTCTTGCTCTCTCTCCTTCTGACATGTGGAAGTTTAGGCACCCACCAAAGTCTGGGAATTACCTGCTAGAATTGTTCACCTCTTCTTTTTTTATTCTTGTCTATGTTGGCCAGCAAGCCAAACCAGTTTTGATTTCCATATCTTTTATTTGTACATTGTTCAATGAGGCACGGGCCAATTCCACATTAAAAATAAATTTACTTTGTCACCATCATAAACTGCACTGGCCAAAACCATAACATGCTGCTGATTAAGGCTGTGCAAATAGAGCATCCCCTTAAGGAAGAAAAATGGGCACTTGTGCTCATGGGAAAACAGGGAGCAGCCAAAGTCTGGCAACTCAGCAGCTCTGATGACCCTGCAGAGGATTATCAGCTCTTCACTTTGCAGTGGAAAGATCCAAGCCTCCACAGCCTGCAAGGGAGGGGAAAAAACCCATTTCACAGACCAAGGTGATGTTTCTAGCCATGGTTTTCCACACTGTGGGGAGAGGAAAGAATGACAGGGAACCTGATCAATTTGTAGACTAACAGTCTGTAAGAGAAGGTGACAGAGGATGGATCCAAGCAATAGGACAAGGAGCAGTGGGTAGAAACTGATGCACAGGAAGTTCCACCTGAATAAAAGGAAGAACTTCTTTACTGTGCAGTGACTGAGCACTGGAACAGATTGGCCAGAGCTTTGGAGTTCCCCTCACTGGAGATATTCCAGAACTGTCTGGACCCAGTCCTGTGCCATGTGCTCTGGTATGGCCCAGGTGACCCACTGAACTCCCTTCCAACCTCTCTGATGCTGTGAAACCTCAGTTCCCCAACACTGCAATATAAATACTTCACCCCTGACCTGCTCTCCAAGGGCTCGAGAGAGTCCTCTCTTGGCTCCCCTCATCTGCAGTTTTTACAGTAGGATATTGCATGACAAAGAACAAAACATTACCATCCTGTGCTGCTGTGCTCTGCATCTGCCCCTCTTGCTCTGATTTTCATACCATAAGCAGTGGGCTTTTGGTGTATGTGCTCAATTAGAAGAGCAGAAATCAGAGTTCAGTTTCCACTCTAAAATACATCTTATGTTTATAACTAAAAGCTGCACTAATTCAAGTTGAAATTATTTTTTAAACTCTGGCAAGAGGTTTTGTACAGATTCATATTTCTATTTAGGCTAAGCTTTTTCAGGTGCAGTTCAAGCTTGGGATAAAAATTTGAAATAAACACTATTTACACTGCAGTAGATTGCATTTGCAGATTTCACATCTGAATCCATTTGATTCATATTGAATCTATTTAATCTGCATTTTTAGTATGCACGCCCTTCTTTCTATGCCCCTAAGTGTTAAATTCTGTCCTAGTCATACAAAGAATTTCACATATTTATGCTAAAACTAGAAATGCACGTTAAGGATTTTCAACTATTCTCCAAATTCTGCCATAAAACAAGTAGTTAAAATCATCACCAATACATTGATATTGAAACTACTACTTTTTCCAACAACGCCTTTCAAAATACTTTATAGCCCTTACAATAGCTGTGTGTAAAATCTGGGGGAGAGGAAAAAAAAAAAGCAAGATACAAAATATTTGTTTTAATTTAGTCACAAGCTGTGCTTTCTACTTTAACTCAGTTTCCTTTGTCTGGTTATACCTCCATTGCATTCCTTTCCTTAGGTGCTGGCCACCTGCACCACATGTTCACCAAAGGCCTCCTGTTCACATTATTGTGACCGGGATTTTAATTTTTTCCCCCCTCTTTACCATTTTTTCTAGGGCCAGCTTTGCTCCTCCAAGGCAAATGAACCTTACTTCCTGCATTTTCATCGCTTTTCCATTAGTTTTCCGTGCTACTTCAACCTTGCCTCCATGCATTTCTTTCCATGCCATTGCATCATTTTTTTCCCCTTGAAAAAAGCAAGAAAAGATGGAGTATGGTTTCATCATCTTGCAACACTCTCCTACGCTCTGCTGGTCTAAAAGGTAGAAGCTTGAGGCTTGTAGCACCTTCCTTGGGAAGCACAAGTTTCAGTCTTCCCATCCTCAGCCTCGAGCAGTCATCAACACCTGCAGAACAGCAGATCTGTGTTTTCTTCTGAAAGCTTTGACACTAGACCTCTTTAACAATTTCCAGCTCATTATCCCCTTCCTCCTACCCTGCCTCTCCACAGTGCCAGTTTCTAAGAAGCATTGCTTGGGCCTTCAGTGCCTCTCCTCGTGTGCCACAGGTGATGGCACAACAGGTACACCCAGGCCTACCAAGGCAGCTTCTCCAGCAGCCTCTGCCTGGTTCAGCCGAGAAGTGTCAGCCTCTGGCTGGCTTGTCTTTGTGTGTAACAAACCTTAGCATGGGTAAAAATACCCTTTTAGCCTTCTCTGAAGTGATTCTTGCCAACTCACACATTTTCAGTCATCCCTTCTTGTCTGATCCATTGGCCTTCAGCTAGGCTTAACTTCATCATTCTAAGTCCTCCTATTTACACGAAGTAGTGCGTGCAGGTGCTTCCCAAGGAGTCTGACACACAGCCCTCCCTCAGCCTCTGCACAAGATAAACATGTGCCATCGGGTGTGTCACTGCTTTATGCAGCTTTGATTCAGTGGTGTTCTACAGAATTCTGCTGCAAGATCAATTGATCATTAATTACATTTTGTTCATAAGCTCTTTGGGGAGGCAACATATTTTGTTGTCTGCCTGTGTAATGCCTGGAGCATTAAGGTCCCTTCACACCACAGCAATGTCGATAATATATACTCCCAACTGTGCTAGGTGCTATACATAAATAGTGACACCTCATAGATTGGCACTACCATTTTTTTCTTTGTTGTCTGCTAGTCTAGGTAACAGATGATCACAAGACAGAAGAATAAGTGACCCTGCATTACATAGTTTCATAGTCCCAAACACAGTTAAAATCAGGGAGAAAGGACAAGACGCTACTAAAGCAGGTAATCTGAATCACAATACAGAGTACAGTCATGATATCATCAAATTAATATCTAGAGTGATTTGAAATATTTTCCAATAAAAACAGAATTAGTTAACCTGTAGACTCTAGGCATTAAGATATGGTAGGACACCCAAGATACAGAATCAAAATAAATGCTTTTCATTAGGGCATATAGCACCAACAGGAGCAGTCATGCAATATGAAAAAAAATTGACCTTCAGTTTAGCATCACTGGGAGATCAATCATCAGGTATCTACTCCTACCTAGCTTCTCTTTGTGGGCCTCTCCACAACACACAATGAAAATAATGAAGATACATCTCTTTGCCTTATTACAGAACAATGGTTCGGCTGCTTTGAGTTTTGCTGTGGAATAAACATTAATGAAGTGTGCAACTGGAGGTGCCATCCAAGGAGCACACATGGGTACCCACAAATTAATGCTACCTTCTTAGCGATGGCATACTGTTTAGGGGTCAAACATAATCAAAGCTCAGCCCTCTTTCAGGTTCCTCTGACACAGGCCGTGCAGACCAGGCCGCAGAGAGGCTCAGAGCTGTGCTCACTGCTGCACACAGCCTGAGAGGGACCAGGAGCACTCCCAGTGTACCCAGCATCACCTGCTGGAGGGACTGGCCAGCCGTGCCTGAAGCACGGTCAAGTGGCATGTACTCACTGTTCCCAAGCTCCTCCCAAGCATGAGATCAACATTTTAGTCTTACCCAATGAATAGATGCTTGCCAGAGATTAAGTAAACATTTGCTGTGGTTTCTGTTAGCAGCAGATCAGGAGAATTGTCAGGGGCTACTGGCAAGTGTGGAAGCTCCTCTGCAGGGCTACCTTTCCTCTTATCTATTCCTTATTTCAGGGTATTCTTCTTAGGGTCCTTCATATTTTTGCACTGCTGCTATTCTTCTATGGTGCCTCTCATCCAAAAGCATTACACTGCAGGTATCAAAAAAACCCCTCAATTCCATAGTTCCTGTACTTCGGGGCAGAGGTTAAAAGCAAACTCTCCTGGTACCTAGCCTTTCTCATGACACCTCCCAAACTCTGCAGCAGACACAGACCTGGGATTAACTGCATCACCACAGCTACCACAGGTTTATTACACCAGCCCCCCCCATCTGGGAAGCAGCTACATGACAGGTCTCACACACTAACAAATCCAGCTCCCCATCTCCAGCAGCCTGAGGTAGGGTGTGACAGCACACCTCTGCCATCCTCAGCTCTTAGGGAGCATCCCCACAAGAAGGGCACCTGAGAAAATGCAATTCTCTATTTGATGTCCTGATCACAGAAACAAAGCTCTCCCTCTTCTTCACACCACACTGGCCTTTCACTGTATCAGGGGGGGAAAAAAAAACCTTATCTGAACTGAAGTAAATGCCAATTCCATGTCAATTCTGCTTTCCTCAAAATACCCTCATAACACCCCTATTTTAGGCAGGCAAAGATGTTTCACAATCATACAGAGGTCTTCTTCTAAACATATTACATCGTTAAAGAGGAATTACTCCAGTGGGAAAACCAGTGTAAAACAAGAAGTGGGATAAGAATCACACCCTTCATTTCATTCTGTGTAGCTTTTTTTTCCCCCTTACATAAGCTTCAACACTCAAGTTCAAGGCAAATGCTTGCAATATTTCTACATTATCCTCAGTAATGTGACAAGAGCAATTACAGAGTCCAGGGAAGCTAAGTAACACTGCTAAAACAGTGGGTGGTCTAAAGGCTTGAATAGCTCCTGTGCACTAACACTGCAGTGGAGTCCCCCAGACCCCCACTTTGTACCCTAGGCAATTCAGCCATGCTCTGCAACACTGGCCTTTTTGTCTGGGACATTCTGGCACCAGCACTGCTTAGCTGACTTGAGACATACCCAAGTTCTTTCAGGTGGTCTGCAAAGTTAACTCACCCTTAAAGAGTTTGTCCTTGGTACCCACCACATCTCCTTCATTCTCCGTTTCTGTTGAAAGCTCTAGGCAGAAGCATGCTGAACATTTTGCAAGGAAAATCTGCTCAGAGACAGCTATTCCAGGTGCACAGGCCTTTGCTGAGTACAGCATTATTTGGGGTATTCTCTAAAAGAAATTAAAATCTACTTTTACAGTAAAAGAGCCATTTGCCATGTGCAATGTGCTGAAATACTTTGCCACAGCAAAGTCTGGTCTAAACATGTTGTTGGCCAATAAAAGGGGGGAAACATGCTGCCAGTAAACATTTGCGTGGTATGTCTTTGAAGGCTTCAAGGCAGACTAAGTGGAATAATTGTGAAGATGTATTATTTATAATACAACAAATCTTCCCCACAAGATATAGGTCTCCATTAACCTAGTACCCAACTGCTTTTAAGTGCATTTTTTAATGTGTTTACCCTGCTAAGGGAGTTATGTTTTATTATCTCCATTTTGCATTTGGGGAATTGAGGTACTGGGAGATTAATAGATTTGCTCGAGGTTACATAGCAAATCTCCAGCAAAGCACAAATGCAGACCAAGTGTCCCAGATTGTTCTTCTCCACTGGATGTATCCATCGATATGCCAGGACACATTAAAACATCAAAGGTCTCTTGTGAGGTGACTTTTTCCTTTGTAATAAAAAAGACCGATGTCATGCGAGCAAGCAATGACAATTGTATTGGAGTCAACAGAAGTTCATCTATTTACAGAAAAAATTGAAGCAAGGTCTAGAGCATTTTTCTAGCTATCCACTCCATTCAACTCAAATTCACAAATTTTTCACGGATGAGACCTGCTGCATTTGAAAAACTACCTATTCACTCATCAAGATTTAGTGATAGCCTTTACATTTCACATACTACCATTTAAAGTCAGATGCTGCTTCATGTCTCCCTCAAGCCAAGTGGAGCTGCAAAGGGGTTCAGCTTTTTCAAATCTGCTCACACAGTGAAGATGCTGAATGTGGATATGGGACCCTTACTGTGGTACAATGGTGCTATGGATTGTTTGTCATTGATTTTCATCTTGACTTACAGGAAGAAGTGATGGAATCTTAATCTTTTACAGTACCTTACACCAGCAAGCCTTTAGGGGAATGGTCTTATGGGGTTCAGTAGAAGACCACCTTTCTCCCCACGTCCTCTTCACCAGCTCTCCACTAAGTCAACCTCCCTGAAGACGAAACCTGTGCTGCTCTCCATCCATGCTAGAGTTTGTGGAACTGGGAATCTCACAGAATCACAGAGTGTTCTCAGTCAGATCCTGCAACCCCCTCTCCTACTCCCCAAACACCAGCTTAGTACCCTCTCTAAATCCTCTTTGGGAGGAAAAGACCTCAATGAGTGCAACTACAACTTGGTATCTTTCAAGCAGATGATATTTCCATTAATTTCCAAGCTCCTGTTTAAATGTAAGTGTACATAGAGTTGGAATGAATAATAGGGCTGATAACAATGAAAGCAGAATACATTGTGCTACGTATGCCCTTGTCAGCACACAGATGTCATAAAGCATCCTGGTTCCACCATAAAAATGTTAAAGAACCTAGGACTTTGTCTAAAATATCTTGGCTAGGAGCTTAATCACTTCTAAGACTAAAAAAAAATCCCTTTGGTACAGCAAAGTGAGTTGCACAAAAGGAGTTCTACAGAGAACATGTGAGACATGACGTTTTTCATCAGCATGGAGAGTGGGCCCACTTTAGTTCACAAAATACCAGTGGCAGAGCCTGGTAAGTTTACTCTGTGAAACATCACATGTAAGTCAGCCTCCTGACTGGAACAAATGAGATTTAGTCCTCACTGCAAAGCTGCCACCAAAAAAGCCTGCAAGCCAGTTTCATTTAGCAAATGGGCAGTACCTTCTCACAGCAGGGACAGATTTTATTTTCCATTTAGGATCAGGGACACACACAGGTAAACAGCAGTAATGCACCTCTAGGCTGTTCCATGCCTCAGCTCATTTTAAATAAAGCTACCTCAGGGAAGGGAGGTGGTTTTGAGGTGAAATACAAAATTGAGGAACTGCGATATCTGTATCCTTCTTGAAGGTGAGCGCGACATGCAGAACATGATACTCCGCCTCCAGCACAGTCTGGGCTGCTCAAGACACGATTGACATCCCCCGACAAAGATTTAAAGATTATTCAGTATCAAATGTTCACCAGTGTTTTGAACAGCTAAACAATGAATTTTCCCACTGCCTCTCCTGCTAATGATGAGCGAATAAAGAATCCCCTAGGGAATTTCCCTTCATCTGCTCACGAGTGCCACTTCGCTAGTCACATTTATCTGACAAATCTTACAGATGGCTTGGCACGAGCTTGCAACAAGCACACCATCTTTGGAGCTGGGATTGGCCGCCCGAGCCACGCGACGCTTTCTGTGGCAAACTGGGCGAGCCCACAGCGGAGCCCCATACCAGCTACTGGAGAAATATCCCGAGGAAATTTACAGCTTCACCCAGCACTGTTTCAGCAGAAGACACTGATGATGACATTTCCGACACTGCAGCCACCCCATGAGGAGTGGAGTCTCTTGGCACAGGAGAATTTGTTCTCTGACCCAGACAGAAAGATATCCTGGAAAATTACTCCCATTGAGCCCTTTTCCTGCTGTTTTTGTGCTGAATGCCTGTTAAAGATGAATTTTCCCCGTTAAAATAATGGGGAAGAGAATATAAAGATCCATCTGCAGACCACATTTTCAGAGAGGTTTTTGTTTGTTTTCCAACATTGTCTGTGAAACATTGGTTGAGTCTTTCGAGCTCTTTCCAGATGTGTACTCTCCTCGTGCTATGTACCCAACTCTAATTCTAGTTGGAAAGCTGTTTGACTCAGGCAAATGAATAGCAGGATTTTAAAACAGATACAAATAGTAAAACTAGGGCTTTGTGCAATCCCATAGGTACTATAGATGGGACCGTCCAAACACAGATCCTTCTAATCCACCAAGAAAATGCCCTTAAGACCTGTTCAGAGTCAGACTTAAATCCATAAAATCCAGGAAATTCAGAGATAAGCCTGGATATCTGGACTGATATTCTGTCCTCAGTTCACCTTACTGGGTAAATGTTAATGAATGCATTTGTTTATTCCCTACAGTTCTATGCAGGGAATATCAACAATCTGATATTATGGGAGGAGGTGAAATTTTTTCTTCCGTATGTGTGTGTAGGAGTTGCTCAATATAATTTATTCTCTTTCACAATAAAACTGTATAGCTCCTCGATCCTTTCAGAGCTACACAGGGTCTGTCTTATAAAGTTTTGGAGAAGAAGCCTCAAAGGAAAATCAGTTATTACAGGAAACAGGACTGATTTTCAGTACTCCACGATTTTGCCTTTCCACTCACACTAAGCAGGTATTCCAATATAAAACACCATCCAGATGCATTTCACACAGACTCTGAACCCAGACCTTCACAGGCAACATGGGACCAAGTTTACCAATCACAAATGGAGGAGAACTGGAGCACACAACACCTCTAAGAGCACTGACCCACATGTGCCTGCTGCAGAAACCTGCAGGGGCAGAGCTGTCACATCAAGTACAAACAGAAGAATGGCCATACCAGCCCATCTAGCCAAGCATCAAGTCTCCTATAGCTGGCTCCTGGAGCAAGCCAGAAAGCAGCAGAAGCAAGGGAACCACTTATGCTATTTCCCTCACATTTCTGCTAGCCTCCAGCTATTTTCAGATCAAGGTATTTCCTAAGCCAGATGTGGTTTCTAGCTACTTAGTAATCCTCCATGCATTTCTTTACACAAACTTGTCCAGTCATCCTTTGAACTCTAATAAGCTTTTAGCCTCCACAACCACCTTTGGCAGTGAATTCCTTGTGTCCACTACCAGTTGCATGGAGAACATCTCTTTTTGTTTGCTTTGAGCCTGGCTCCTTCTAGTTTCATTTAATGATTTTAATTGATACACTGCCACAGAACAAACAATCCCTGCCCACCTTCTGACTTGAAGCATTCACTCCTACCCCACCAACATCTCATCTTCAAGCTGATGAGTTTCAGCCTAATCAAATTTTTCTCACACGGAAGGCAAATACAAGTGAAGTATAAGCCAACTATTTTTCTTTCCTTCTAAGCTCCCAATACACCTTTTTACTTCACACTCTGGAAACGCCATCTTTCCCATATTAAAGGGAAGTAGGTGACAGGTTTGTAGTTACTTTTATAATCTGCAAAGTGGCAGAGAAGTAGACCAAAATCTGCAGGGCATATTATGACACTGGGGACTACGGTGCATTAAGCCTTAGTCCCAGTGACTTCACCAGGTATTGGACAAAGTTCACTTTACAATTTTTTTAAACTGTATGTATGTAGCAGTCATTTCATCAGTAATGGGCACCATGACCAATACATAATTCAGGTCCTGCTACAGTCACGGGATCATGTGTTTGAGCTCTAGGGGTGCTCAAGTCCCAAAGTCCTGATAGTCTCAATCCAGAAACTACAACTGTGAATTCAGCTTCCAGCAGAAACATTGAATGAAACCCATGGTCACATTACCCACAAAAAAAGCTCTGTACATCTTCACTACCATCAGCTGTTCTTCTCTCCCCATCCCCAAAAGACACAAAATATGAGTGAGTTTAGCCCAAGAAAAGATTTCTGCAGGATAAGAAGGCAGATGTGGCAGAGACTTTGTGAAGTCTGCTAAAGGTTTTGCTATTGCCAGCTAATTTGATGTAAAAGATATGCAGATACTATTGTGATGGGCAGCCCTACAAGCCCCTAAGATAAAACTCCCATTTATGACAAAATTTATCCCTGGTAAAAATGGCACTATTCCATTGAAATCAATAAGGTTGCACCTGTGAATGCCAGCTGTGAATTGAGTCCATGGTTCTCAAATGATGTAAAGTGCTTCAGGAGGAAAGATGCTATATTTAGGTGCCATATTATTGCTATGTAGACATTTTCATAACCCCTAATTATGGGGCTTTTTTTTGCAAGCTCTGTAGTATTAACTGGATTGGATAAATATATAATTAGAGAGTGTTTCAACATGCACACTCTTGATGCTAGAAGCTTTATCAGCTCTTTCTTTTCTTCATGATCTGTTTTGCTTTTCTTTTAAAGCTGTTTCTATCAATTATGGTAAGATTTACTCAGAGCCCCAATAAAGGGTCACTGCAGACATGCCAGCTTAATAGAAGAGAACTACATTTATGTTCCAGAACTTTTCTGTTTTCCAGAAAGACACCTCTGAGTTGTCATTGTATGACAACATTGCCAGAAGCTAAGCCAATCAGGAAAAAAAAAAAAAAAATAACACAACAACAAAACAACAGAACAACAGCAACAAAGAACTTTTCAGAAGTTTCCTGACCCCAAATTGTTTATAGGTTAAGCATTTCTACTCTAACAGCTTCAACAGAAGATCTGCTGCCCAAATATTTGCTGGATCTCTCCACTCTTTTGCTGGTAGACAGAAAGGAAGGACCCACAGAGGTTCTTCACATTCTGCACAGTGCCAGTGATGCACAAACAGCTTCAAAGATCTACAGATAGGATGTAGATACAGCCCTGTCTAAAATGCCACCACTCTAACAAATTACTAATTTTCCCGACTGGAAAAAGGCAAGCTAACTTTTTTTATAGCATCTGCTTTGTCAAATTAAAAGATACCATTAATAATTAAAATCCAACTAGTCTGACAGGAGTAAAAAAACAAAAACAGAAAAAAAGTAGCACCTGCATTTTCCTTTGTAGTTGATGAAGAAACCTGCATAACAATTTATTGCAAACCAAAAAAAGTCCTAAACAAATATGCTTCTTGGTTTTCTGATCAGGTATAGCAAATAAAGTATCAGATTCTCTTAGATGTGTTTATTAACGTTTTCCTTTGCACCAGCTTATATCCAGTGAGAATTTGAAAAGCTAAATTACAAGTATAAACACTTCAAAACAGATGTTAATAATAGAAAGAATTAAGAACATTGCTAGAGTGACACAACACGGATGCTGCATTATTAAACAAATGGCTCACAATGGTGTTATGACATGAGTCATAATGCCTGATGCCGTGAACATAGTGCAGAAAAGAACAATAGCTATCACCAGCTACAGAAATACACAGAGCACCAGGAGCCTGACTGCTGACTGATCTAAAGCAAGGGGTTTGTCTACAAGCCAACGTGATAAACTCACACCTGGTGCAAATGGGTGCAACTGAACAGCTCATGGAGTAATAGCACCTTTGGCTAAGGCTCTGATATTGCACCAAAAGTACTACAGGCTTTGCTCTGTACAGTTTTGAAGTCTGCTTTTTGACTGTAATTGACTGGGGAATTCCAAATTTGTAGGATTTTGAACCTGCTTTCCACAGGTGTGAATAACTGAATCTGGCCCTACATTACCATCAACAGCTTTTTAAACCCAGCAAATAACAGAGTACATCTGAATTGTTTTAACATTCAATATCACCTCAAGAAAGTCTGCCAGAGACAGCAAACTGCTGGCCATCAGCACAAGGACTGCTCTGCCATTCCTTTTGTTGCTTTATCTGCTAACTATGGATGGCAACTGGTGATGTTGAAGAAAAAGATTACTCTGAGAGCTGGCGCATCCACAAGCTTAACAAACAAAGGATGGAATCAAATCCTGGAGTGCATTTACAGCATGTGCTCCCCATAATTAAAAGTCTATTTGCAGCATGCAAAGTAGAAAAAGCTTTCATTTAGGGCAGAACTTAAACACAGCATTACTTTCCCTGTTTGATGCAATAACCCCATTCAAGGAGGTACAGCCTAGGAGCAGTGTTCTCCAAGATGCACATGTCTAAATTGTCAAAAGGAGGGGAGGAGAAAATGAGAACAAAGTAAGTGGAACCCACCCATAAAATGAAATATAGGGCTTGATTCATTGTCACGCACTGTTAACACAGTGATTCAACCACTGTGGTACACAGCTAAAAGAAACAGAGCTGGTTTAAATCCTGCATCTCTGTGCCTATCACATATTTAATAAGAAACACTCAGCACAAAGACTTAGATGGGTTCCACTCTGCTCAAGTGCCACCCAGAAGCTCCCAGTATAGGAAGCATGGCCAAATATAAGGCAAGTGGTCAGGGCACTATGGTATTCCAGCCCTACCTCAGCTTTTACACTGGGGACCCCTGGCAGCAGTCCTAAAGGTAGCCTCAAGGTTGCTCCAAGCTGTGCTAAAGTCCAAACCAGTTTCTGAACTATTTCAAAACACAAGTTGAGCAAAAGTGGTTTGCGGCACTCTCATGGATGTGGAGCAGGCTAGAGCAGAGCCACATCTGAGAACAGGCTGCCTCTCTTCAGCCATCACAAGGACACCTACATACCTCATACTGAATGCAAGAAAGCTTAATTACCAAGAATCAGGTACACAAGAGACAGGAAATCTACTCAAAATAGTCAGTAGCTACACTGCATTACCTCCAATCTCTCATCAGGATCCCCCAAAATAAATTGTATTACAGGAGCATTAACATGGCAGAAGACAATTTGCTTAGATAAAGCCTTGTGTTTCTTGTCTGTGTGTTTACATGCTCACCCATGCAAACATGCCACCCTGATCAAGCCAAACATACACAATGCATATAAGACATAAATAAATACTTATGAGTCACTGATAACCACCTCATAAATTATATGGTCTTAAGAAGTATCACTGCTAAAGATAATGCACACAATTGGATACAAAATACACATACACGACTCTCATTAAGACAGATAACATTGTTTGTTTCCTTTCACAAGAGCCCAAGGCCTTAATTTATAAAGTCCTGATTTTTGATAACCTTGGAGTCCCAACAGCTGAGGATCAGTTCCAAAGTCTGACCCAAAACCAGGCCATATGAGACCAAATGAGATTGCAGAGGATATAGTGAATAGAATACGGCACATGGGGGTCCAAAAGTCCAAGAGCCCAGTCTGCTTCAGCTCACAGAAGCCAGATGCAGTATTATTTATAACCCTTTATCTTCAAATGGATAAAGCACCCAACTCTCCTACCTCGCTCCTGCTGCACTGCTCTGGACCAGCTCCCCCATCACCGGGTGAGGAGCTCAGCTCCAGCTGCAGGAAAGTGCAGCTGCTGCAGCTCTTCCACAGCTCCTCACAAACCCCTCTGCAGAAACAGGCACAAGCCACTCCAGCCAGCACAGTGAAGAGGGGCAAGATGAGTCCAGCAGCCTCCACTTGGGCAAAACCTAAACGCCACTTTGGTGCCACTCGACTGACACAGCCCAAACACAACGTGTTTGTTTTGCTGACACATAGGTTTAAGTTTGCTCCCCAGCCACATCTTCTTTCCCCTTGGATACAATAGTCATCTTCATAGCACTTATTATAACATATTGCAGCAATAATGTGTAATTATCCTCAAAAACAAAGCAAAAGCTCAAGATAAAAATAACAGGCACTGAGCACACTTACCAGCTGGAGGAAGGCAGTGAGGCAGCATGAGCTGCAGCCCTAAAATGGCTGTGCTGTAGCCTGATTTCAAAGGCCAGACTGCAGGAGAGCACACAGAGAGGTGAACCCTCTCCAAAAGCAGGTCCAAAAGGAGAAAGAGAAGTAGTACACAGATTCTGTGGAGGTGTCCTTATAGAGAAGTGCCTCCCCTGGGGCCTGGCGGTTAGGTTCAATGATTGCATTTGGGCCAGGGCAGAACTACAAATGCACAGAACCTGTGAGGGCTGATCTTTTCTGAGGAGAGGTGCATCATCAATCATAGCTTTCACCTGGGTCTTCCTTGGTCTGACCTAGGGAAATCAAATCAGTTTCCTTCTTACCTTTTTTTCCAGTTTTGCTGGATGTGTTTACTTTGACTTTCATGGACTCATAGAATGGTTTGGTTTGGAAGGGACTTTAAAGATCATTTAGTTCCAAGCCCCCTGATATGGGTAGGGATATCTTCCCTTAGACCAGGTTGCTCAAAGTCCCATTAATCTGGCCTTGAACACTTCCAGGGATGAGGCATCCAGAACATCACTGGGCAACCTGTTCCACTACCTCACCACCCTCACAATAAAGAATTTGTGCCTTACAGCTCATCTAAGCCTATCCTCATTCAGATTAAAGCCATCACTCTTTGGCTATCACTAAATGCCCTTGTAAAAAGTCCCTCTCCAACTCTCTTGTAGGGCATTTTAGGCACTGTAAACCTTCTCTTCTGCAGTCTGAACAACCCCAGCTCTCTCAGTCTGTCTTCACAGAAGAGGTATTCCAGCCCTCTGATCATTTTTGTGACCCTCCTCAGGATTCTTCAACAAGTCCATGTCCTTCTTATGCTAGGGGCTCCAGAGCTGGATGCAGACTGCAGGTAGGGCCTCACCAGAATGGAGTACAGGGGCAGAATAACTTTCCTCTGCCCACAACAGATACAGCAGAACCCTCTACTTCCAAGCTTTCACAACAATGTAGCCTGAAAGCAAGTTATGGTGGTGGGGGGAACAAAACAGTTTCAATGACCAAAAACTGAGGGTCTATGAATTCAATAAAATATTGATTTAAAATTCTCAATGGCAGATCACAAAGACAGTAAATCTGATCAAGTATTAAAAAGCTGTACACATATCTCAGGGCTCTGATGACTTCGAGATCTCTCAGGTCATGCGGTGTATGCGTGTGTGTGTAAAAGCTTGACGTCTCTGCTTTGTACAAGGAAGGCTGGTTAGAGCTGCACACATTCCAAGAGGGCCTCTGTTGAATAGAATTGGCCAAATCAGATTAAAAACGCAATATCTATGGTGAAGGCTGCAAGCTGCCTGCTCAGAGATTCCACTGATGTGAACCAGAAGTTCCTTGCATGTGGTCAGGCCTTAAATTTGATACTGGAATTTAAAAACAAATTAAGATTCCCATGTAATATTGACTGGTTTGTTGGGTTGTTTTTTCTTTTTTGTTTTTTTTTTCAGAGTAAAAGATTTTACAGTATGGAATGCTATATGCAGTGGTTACATGAGTCCAAGTAATTGTACCAATTATATAATTTGATATAATTGCACTAATTACATAAACACATAATAATGAAATATAAGTTATTCCAAGAGCTAAACTGGAAGAACATTAAAGAACCTAAATCTGCTCCCACTTACTTTAGTACAAATCAGAAACAATTCCCTTGAAATCAATGAAGTTACCCAAATAAAATTGGCCCCTACTGTTACAAGCAGGCAAGTAAATCCAGCTTTTAGTTCAAGGTTACTGGCTGGGCAAGAAAATGGAAGCTACTGGGGCATTTTGCACTGATGCAGCTTGTTAATTCCTGGCCAAATTCCAGTGTATGTAGGGAGATTCATGACAAAGTTAGATGTCTTCTGCTCTTGTTCTGATCTGTCACCCAGCATGTGTGGGTTTTGCTAAAACTTTTAGCTGCTGATTCCAAAGTAAGAATTACTTTTTAAAGAAATAGTGAGAGCTGAGAATGAGCTGGGCCCAATCAGAAATTCCAGAAAACCGGATTCAGGTGTGTCTTTACTCATATGGTTCCTAGCCTGAATTACAGCTGCAGACTTTTGGAGAGTTACTGTAGACTGACATCAGCATTAACTGGAACAGACTCCCCTCTTAGGCAGAAATTTGTATTTCTGATTAATTTTGCAAAATATTCTCCTACCCTTCCCAGCAGAAACCACTCCATACAAAAATTATGCTTACAAAGGATGCATTCGGTGAGGGGTTTCCCTCTTCTCCGGTGGCAGGGCAAGTGAAGCAATTAATTTTCAGCTGCTGTGTTCATCTCTCACAAGTGACAAAGCAAAGAAGGTGAGAGCTAGCAGTTTTGGAACAGGTGTCTATTATGTGTGGAAATACATGATGTATGCAGAGTTAATCCACAAGTGCTCTGTTGCATCACATCGTGACAGTCACCCTGTTCACACCATCCTCATTAACAGCAGTGGGAGGTCCGGGATGGGGTTTTGCCTGTGTTAGAATATTTTAAAGGGTGAAGATTCTCCAGCTCCAGAGATTGATTCTGTCACATGATAGAAGACACCGATTTAGCATTTAGACAATCGAGTTCAAAGTCTATCAAAGACAAGAGAGTCACCAAGTCACATTTGGGTGGGGGGGTATGGATGTGACAGCTGTTTTTTGAGGTAGAGTACCTAACCTGGTATAAAGCAATGAAACTGCATACTCAGTATTATGAGGATGGGAATGACAGATTGGAAAACCCCAAAATTTTTGAAAAGCAGCCATGAGGCTTGGGCATCTCATTTTTCATTTTGCCTGATTTCAAAAATGCAGGAGGTGGAAGCTGCACAAAGCGGAATTCCAGCACTCCCCTGTAAAAAGCTGGAAATAGCTGTAGCTTTGTCACATCTCTGGAAAACCAAAATCAAGCTCAAACTGTCTCAGATTGGTCTCACAAAAATAAAGATTTTATTTCATTTTAGCCTTAGAAATCTGTGTGACAGGTTGCTATCAGCACCAGGATACAAGAACACCTCACTGTCTGTAGAATGCTCAGAGCAGCAAGGGACTCCATGCTGCAGAAAACTCCAAGCATGTTCAGTTCACATTGATTTCTAGAGTCTCTTTCACACAAAAAATAAAAGGACCTGGGAGCCTGGACTATGATCCAGCTCTTCCTGCTCCCAGATGATGCCACTCACACTATCCTGATATTCATGTTCTTCCTTGCATTTCTGTTTCTGTCCCATAAACACCATGACTCTAGCTACAAATAAGGGAGCAGAGAAGGCAGGGACAGGGGAAGAAAGCTGGGAAAGACTTTTACCAAGAAAAGAGGTGCTTTCTGATGGCCTCTGTGAAAGAGTTCAGGGTCCCAAGCTTGCTTGTGGGTTTGCAGCAGGATGCAGAGCACAGCCTGTTCCTGCCCCTCACTCCTGGCCAGCCCAAGCTCAAAGCATCCTGGCTGACAGCAATTCCTTGTTCCCCAGGTCCAAATCCCTCACTGAGACACCCTGATCTCCCCTCCTGAACACAGGAATCCCAATGTCCAATGCAGGGTTTGGCTTTGACCCCAGGAACCAAACACTTCCAATTAAGAATGAAGCCTCCAGGGCCTCGCATTTCAGTGGGCAAGATTTCTTAATCTACCCCACTTTTTAAAGGGCTGCCCAGTCTTATTTATAATGATGGTGTCATATTAGGGCAAACATGCCTTCAGAGTGAAGGGATGGGTATTGGCCACCACTTTCAAGGGGCATTTATTGAACTCATCAGTTGCACAGCTGACCCATGGTATGAAAACCAGAGAGAAGGCTCCTGAGAGGTGGATCAGCAAGAGTGAGTGGTTAGTGGCTTTGACAATCAACGTGCAGTTTGAGGTGGTGAGAAAGCTGAGATATTAAAAAAATTCTTTCTGGAGGACGAAGTTCTGAGAAGCAGGTTGTTGACACAATCACAGCAAATTATTCTTCCAGGTCCTCCCGTTTAACCCCAGTGCCTGGCTGTGAGGAGACCTGGGCAGAGCTACACCTGAATGTGAATTTTAACTAGAACCCATCATTAGCTGTATGATCTTGCTTCTTCAACACTTTCCAGGTTTCAGGGTCAGATCTAACATTTGCTAAGTCAACAGAGGTCCTTCTCTCAGCTTCAAGCTGGCATTTGCTCATGTGTCCAGGAGGAAGAATTTATCTGTGAAAATCAATTAAATCAATATCTGAATATATGTGTAGCTGACTACTTGAATATTTCTCAACATTTTTGAGGGCTAGTTAGTAGAAGGGAGATATTTTACTAAAAAGGAAAAAAAAACAAACCCTTTTCTTAGTGTCACCTAGTTTTGGAAAAAAAAAAAAAAATCAAACTTACTATTGATCTTTTATTCCTGGAAGTGTTTTCCATGTATTTTTTTTACTTCTTCTAAGCAGTCAGGGAGTGACCCAGGGAAGAAGTTACATTCTTACACAGCAGGTGAACCAGGAACTTGCTGTAAATGACCTGCAGGTATGCGGAACAGCGCTGTTCCTGTGCCCAGAGCCCCTGCGCTGCTGCAGAGAGAAAGAAGCAGATGCTTACATGTATAGACAGCAATAAAACTGGAGTGTAACATTTTTAGGATCGCAGCTGAGCTCTCAGACAAGGCTTTCTGCAGTGACTAATATGACTACGGTCTAATGCGACAGTTCACCGTCTGCAGCCTATTCAGTCCCGAAAGTAAGCGAGTTCCTCCAGATGTTACACACTGAAAAAAAAAAAAAAAAAAAAAAGCAAAAAAAAAAAAGCATACATCCAGTTTTCAATCTTTTTTATTTATTTAAACTGTACACAAATGTAAAATACTTCAACAGCAAATCTAAGTGAAAATTGTTTGGTTTAAATTATTATGGAACAGAACCTAAAAGGAACTTTATTAAATAAACATAAAAATTGGATTTAAAGGATGCACATATTGTAATGTATTCTACAATAGTCACTTTTTTTTCACTCTACATTCCATGTGCGTATGGTATAGAAAAGACACTGAATAGAACAAACAGAATCCATTTTGTACCCTGAAACAATTGGTAGGCCTCGTGAGGGATTGCTCAGTATGACTACATGATATATGATGGCTTTGCCATCTCATAAAAATTATAACTAATATGTTGGCCTCTTTGGTTCCAAAATTTATGTATAATACATTTAACTGTATTCATTTTTTGCTGCTATAAAAATAACATTTTTTTTCAAATGGCAGTTTTTGACTAATCATGCAACTAAATCAGTGCAAACATTAAAAGCAATCATTCGCTTTAAAAAAGAAGCAAAAGATTTAATTTCAAGTATAAAAAAATATAAAAAAGTCATATCATAAGTCCAGTTTTGTCTAGTATGGGTCAACACTTTAAATTGCATAGCTCATGCGGCACCTGTTTACCTAGATAGTGAGCAAAGATAAGTGCACTATCAAGTACCACTTTTCAAGGCATTGAAATTTGCAAGTGCTATTATACGTGCATTCAAGCAGTTTGCAAGTGCTATGCTGTATCATTATTTTCTGATCTTTATGGCCATCCTTGACACCTCCTGGTAAGGAAATTGAAAGCACTCTCCTCTCTCCTCCTTTCCAAGACTGTAAAAATGTTCCTCGCCTGTTATTAAACACACTGCATTTCCCAGAACATCTCCACTCTGTCGCTGTCACTCCTCTTTAGGGTTCATTGGTTTAGCCGTGGTGGCCATGGCTTGTTTGCTTATCCCCCACGTGACGTAGCCTTGCTGAGTCCCCCATTGAAGAACACAGATTGCAACTTTTGACTTTTTGTTCTTCGAACAGTGAGAGATGCCAACAGTCAACACAGTCCAGATATGGTATCGATTCCTTTTTCCAAGACACAGCAGGTGTAGCCAACCATGGCTTGCTAGTGGGCAGTGAAAGCATCGGATCACGCCAGCCCAGCTTGTGACTCCGCAACGGCCAGGTGTTAGAAATACAGCAGTTTCTTACATGTCTGTCCCTTTTTTTTACTCTCTCTCTCTCTCCCCCCGATGGAACCACACAATTCCTTGCTGGAAGTGCTGTAGGAAGAAGCGGGTATCTGTGATGTTTATGTTTAGATAAATTTAAATTAAGAGGAAGTGATCGCCTCCCAAGGCAGGTGTCCTGCAGCTTCCTGCTAGACCTAAGAGGTGACAGTCAACTTTTTTTTTTTTTCCTTTTTTGTTTTTTATTTAATTTTCTAAGTTTGGTCATTTTGACACCTGCGTGCAAGAATACGTTGTGTTCTCACAGTCTGTGCTTTTGCCTGAGCAAAGGGAGCTCATTTCGGTCTGGCTTCGCCGGCAGGCGGGGAAACAGCTGCTCAGCCGTTCACTCGTACTGGCAGGCATTTAGGTCCGTCGTCACTGGTCACTGACTTTCTGTGCTCATGTCCCCTTTCCGAGCTGCTTCGTGTGTGTGTGTGTGTCTGTGTCTGTGTGTATGAGCGCGTGTCTGTGTGCGTGCCCACATTTCGTGTGTGTGTGTGTGTGTGTGTGTGTGTGTGTGTCTTTAAGATATTTCATAGCATTAACTTATAAGTGATAGAATATATAAGTGTCCATGATCCACAAACTGCCACTGTCCTGACACCAAAGTGAAATGATTATTTTTTTTCTTTTTTTTTTCTTTTTTTTTTTGTCAAACTTTTCCACAGTGACTTTCCAACACTGATGCCTGGATACACAGTGAAACTTCCTCCAACACCATCTTGTACGGGAATGTTTCTCTCTCTCTCCCCCTCTCTCTCTCTCTCCCCCCCCAAAACACACCTTAAATCAAGCACAACCACATTCTTCCACAATCATATTGGGAACGTCCCTTTTCACAATGTTGTATTCATCATCAAAGTACAGCATTGACATTGTGCTAAGTTTGGTTGGAATGCAACAGGAGTTCACGGTGCCCGGGTTCAGCCCCCGCATTCGGTACTGATTCACGACAGCGGTGTGAAAGGAGGAAGCCGACCCCGGGACACCGGCCAAGTAGGCCGGGCAGCTCCCTTCACAGTAATTCCCATAGTAACCTGATGGTGCTATGATCCAGTCATTCCACCCAATGAGTCTAAAGTCAATGTAAAACTGTTGCCTGCAACATAGATTGGTCCTGCCATCGCACTCCAGGCCTCTTTTCCGGATCCTGTGTTTGTTATCAGCGAGGCGGGCTTGCACCACTAAAAAAGGCCGGTGGGATTCCTCCCCAGGGTCCACATAAATTGGCAGCACTGAATACTCTTCACAGCCCTCACATTGAACATCCAAGTTCAGTCTCCTTTCTCCTCTCTCAAACAGAGCCTGGATCGCCTCTGTCATGGGAAAAGTGTGCCAACCACTTCTTTTGAGATCAACTTTCTTTTCAACCACATTCCACTTGTTGCTAGTGTCCGGGTCTTGGAAATAGACTTTGACTCTTACTTTTCGCCTGCTGCCTTTCTCTAAGACATATGGAAGCAGCTTCAAGTAAAGCCACAGGCTGGCTTGAACGACAAACAAGTTCTGGTTCCCTTCATTCGAGATGAAGAAATAGAGGCGGACTCTAGATGAGGCCAGATCGTCTGCAAGATAAGGAGAGATCAGCGAGATTAAGTCAAAAAGGAAATGTTATCTTGTGTGCCTTTCTGGATTCAGGGACAACGCTAGAGCACAGCAGATCGAGCGAACGGCAACGAGGCTGTGCCAGTCAGAAGGCATGCACTGCATCAAATATCCCCAATTTGCAACTAGAATTAATTGAAAAGGGGACTTCCCACAGCAACCTTCAACACTGGACTGCATTCGGATGTGTCAGATCCACAGACATCACTAAGAGCTTTCCAGAATATATGTTTTTTCCAGAAAGCCAGATTTAAAGATGCTACAGCAGCACCTTGAAAAAGACCGGCACTAGGACTAGGACTCTGCTATCTCATCAGTTTAAGAATAGTTTTAACTTTCAGCTACCTGCCAATTCTCACGGGGAGAGCTCCTTCAATAACCACTAAAACGCCAATGCCAAACCAGGGATTTTGTTTCGATTTGCACATATTCTCGTCGCGGTTTAAAGGAGAGGATTCACGAGACAGAACGGAAAATATTTCAGTAATGTGCCTGCCTGTCCAACAGATCAAGCTAACCCCCACTTATCTGGTAGAATATCTGCTATTATTAATCATTTCAATCTCTGCCTTTTCTCCCCGAAATGATGAACTCCCATACGAGGCAAGGCAATGAAGCGGTTGTTCCCGCTGTAACGCCGTTATTGGCTGTTCTCAATACGCTTTTCAGCAACACCAGAATTAAAGGAGAGAAATTGTCACAGAAAACCAAATGTCACCAAATGTCTGACATAACCCCTTATTTGTAAACAGAAGAGCCTGCTGCATGAAATATTTCAGAAATACCAGCGGCCTTCCTGCAATTTTGTACTGTAAGTCCTAACTAAATTTGGCGTAGGTGATAAATGTGCCGGCCTTTATGGCGGAGACCGTAATTCTGGTCCCTGAATCAAAGCATCCCAATCGCTATTTAAAATTATTGCTGGAAAGGCATTTTCTCATCTGCCCTTATCGGTTTTGCTTCCGTCTGTACAGAGCTAAATGTAGATTTTTTTTCTGCCTTTCCTTCCCTAAGAATCTTTAGCATTTTTGTCAATCTCTGAATGGGATTTTTTGCGTAGTCGGTGTCTTCATTTGTTACCCTAGATGTCTTTCAAATGTGCCTCCAGAGCCCATTCAGTACCTTGTAATAGTTCAGTGACAAAAATTTTCACTGTGTTTGTCTACGTTTTACATAAAGTCAATTTTGGAAGTGTTACAAAAGACAGCGATTGACTGAATACCAAATGGAAGTGCAAGCCCACCCCCGATTTCCCAACAACATCCTATTAAAAAATAATAACCCCCAAAATGTACACTAAGAAAGCCTTTCGCATGTTAGTAAATACACAACTTTTTCGTAAACTGTGGTGACAGTGACAGAAAAAGAACAGTACGGTGCTGCTGCACCGATCCACATCACTTGTGTTGTGTGAGATTGTGTGCGCTCATAAATTTTGTATGTGAATATAACAAGCATATGTATAATGCAACAGATCCCATAGATACTGTAAATGTATATGCCTTTGGTAAGTGGGAGGGTAGATAAAGAAGATGAGTGGGCAGCATACAGGATAGAAAGAGATTTATTTTGTGGACAAATGATCTATAGATGCCACAAGAAGATAGAGAGAGAAAAATGAACCGAGCGATAGAGTGATGAAGGAAAGGAGAGATGGGCAGATAGACAGGAGAGAGGTAATTTGCAGGGTGATGGTGTTCCAGCCAGATGTGCAAAGTTCACGGGGACAGTGGTTAAACTACTGGAAAGCTGTGCCGAAGGGATTCGGTGACACATAACTGCAATGGCTGGACAGGACTGAGATGGCTGGTACTGCGGGGATGCAGGGCAGTTAGTGAGAGGACTGACGGACAGACAGGAGACAGACACACTTGGTAGGACACCGCATGCAGAGGACAAACAGACAAGGCCAATACTGCAAATGAAAGCTACATAAATGGGAAACAAACGGAAAGAGAGGATGGGCAAATGCAAGCCTCAACAGACAGATGCAGGCAGTGAACCAGATGAATGTGCAGGGCAGACAGACAAGGCAAGGGATGCAAGAGATGGAGCGGGACAGGCAGAGGAGGGACAGTGGGACACGCAGGCACGGAGACAAGCCCCGGTGCAGCTGGAAGGACCGCCGGAGGGAAGCCGGGGGCAGAGGCTGCGGAGGGATGGAGGGACAAGAGAGAGGAGTTGCAGGGCGCAGCCCGGGGAGAATCCCGGGCACAGGGGCACGAGCAGGGAGGACGGGAAGGCGCGGGCAGGGCCAGGGCGAGACGGTGCGGGGCAGAGGGGAGAGCGAAGGAGGCGGACGGCAAGCGGGTGAGCTGGGCGGCCAGGTGCCTGTACCAGGCAGAAGGACAGGCAGGGTGCGCAGGAGGCCAGGCAAGGGCAGCCGGGGGACTGCCAGGGGTCAGGCGGGCGGAAAGAGAAGGTGGGCAGGAGGACAGGCAGGGCGAGAGGGAAGACTGACAGAGGTCAAGCAGGGGGACTGACAGGGGTCGAGCAGGGGGAATGACAGACGGGGCGAGGCAGGGCAGGGGCCGCGGCGGGTCGGGCAGGGGGGCGCGGGCGGCGGGGGCGCGCGGCCGGGCGGCGCCCACCTGTCTCGGCGAAGCTGATGATCTCGGAGACCGGGTCGTGGGCCGGGGGCCCGGCGCTCGCCTGCCCGTCCAGGCTGGGGATCTCCACGCGGCCGTCCTCCCGCACCTTGCCGGCGTGCAGCTTGCGCAGCGCCGTGACCATGGCCGCCTTGGGCACGGCGTGCGTGATGTTGGGCCGGTCCCGCATCTGCAGCCGGCTCAGGATGTGCCTCTTCACCGCCTCCAGGAAATCCCCGTCCACCTTGCCCGGCTCCTCGGGCCGCCGGAAGCCGCAGGAGGTGCATGTGTCCTGCGGGGAGCCGCCGGCGGGGGCCGGCGGGGTCGGGGTGGCCGCGGCGCCCAGCAGGAGCAGCCCGCAGGCCAGCAGCGCGGCCAGCACCCCCCGGCGAGCCGCCCCGTCCATGGCGGAGGAGCGGGGGGCCGAGCTGGGGGCCGCCCCGGAGCGCCGCAGGGAGCCCGTCTGCAGGCAGCGCCGCTCCGAGCGCTCCGCGGCGCGGAGGGGGCGGTGGCAGCCAAGCTGGGGGGCCGCAACCGCTCCGCGCAGGGGGGGAGCCGCGGCGGAGGGAGGGGGCGCCCGGGGAAGCGGCGTGTGCCGCCGGGGAGGCGGAGGGGGGAGGCTGCACGCGCAGGCACCGAGGGCGAAGTTGGCGGCGGGGGGGGGGGGGAACAGGCTTGGCGTGCACGGAGAGAGCCCGGCTCCACGGGGGAGGGGGACGGCAGCAGGTGAGGGGGTGGCTGCGGAGCCCGGGGAGGAGGGAGGGGGAGCGGGGAGCGAGCCGGAGGTGCGAGGGGATCCGGGGAGCAGGGGAGAGGCGGCGCCGCTCTGCCCCGGTGCCCCGCGTCGCTTCAGAGGGGCATCCCCGGGCGCAGTCGCTCGTGGTCCATCGCTCGCTTCGGCAGGTCCGGGCGGGCCGCGGAGAGGAGCTCTCTAGTCCAGCGTCATTGAGGGGGGCCAGGGAGATAAACGAAGCAGATTTATATACAATCCAATTTATAGCCTGGAAGGAGGGGGGGGGGGGGAGAAATGCCACTTGTACCCCCCCGCCCACTCCGCCCCCGCAAGACAATCCGTGGGTGCAGGTCTCTGAGCAGGTCGGCTCCGCGCCGCTCGGTTGTCCCCCTTCAGCGCCCGCTGCTTCTCAACGTGCCATCAAAGTTGACCCGGAGCATAGCCGGGGAGGGAGCCGGGGGCGGCGGGCAGGGGGTGCGCGGCTGGCAGCTCCAATGATGCGAGTCTTCTTCCCCCACCGTCCCGCTTATTATTAGAGAGATGCTTTTATTTTCAAAGCAGCGCGGAGGGTGCGGAGTCCGGCGCGGATGCGGTGGCGGCGGCCGGGGACCCCCGGCGCGGGCAGGGCACCGCACGCTGCGCGGCGCGATCCCGGCGATCCCAGGAGAAGCTGCACGGATCCACTCGGTCAGACCAGCTCTTCGGCTCGCTCCCTCGCTCGCTCTTTTAAACAATATCTCCCTTGTTGGTGGTTTGGGTTTTATTATTATTGTTATTATTATTTTAAGTGTGATTTTTGTTGTTGTTGTTGCTGCTGCTGCTGCTCCAGTTAATCTGTCTCCCTCTCTGCGTCTTTTTGATCTTTCGCTCGCCTTGTGCTGGCTTGAACGCTGTGTTTTGTTTTGTTTGGGGTTTTTTGTTTTGTTTGGCTTTTTGGTTTTTGGTTTTGTTTTTTGTTTTTCTTTTTTACGCGTCTGATGTTCCCTCTCGGATCCGCAGCGAAAGGTCTCGGGGAAGCTGCTTGCTCCTCGCTTATCTTCTCTGATCTCGTCCTGCTAATTTTTCCCCCCTGCAAAATCACGACATTGTGGCACTTTCTACTGAAACTTTTATACAGGAGTTAAAACCACGTGGGAACTCCAACCTATAACAGAGACGCCATGGGTTCCTCACTATTTAGGAGATTAAGTTAAGTCTTTTGCCCCCTGGGCTATTACAGTAACTTCCTGATGTGGAAATATTAACTATGCTGTTTCTTTAACTCCCCCCGTCCCCTCCCTCCCTCCCGGTTCCTGCAAACACACCCACCGCACACCGGCTCGCGTCCCTGTCCCGTCGTCCGGCAGGACGGACGGACGGACGGATGGACGGACGGACTCCGAGCGGCTGCAGCTCTGGCCCCCCTCCCGCCCCGGCCGGGAGATGGATGCCCCCTTCTTCCCCTCTCACGGTGCTCCTTGCCTTTCAAGCACTTTAAAGAAGTCGTTAGAAAGTTTACCGTCGGTCTGCTTTGCGACGGGGCAGGTTTCTGTTCGTGTGTTTGGATGGGGCGGGTGCTGCGGGGACCGCGTGTGTTTTCCGTGGGGCAGCAGGGACGCGGAGCCTCTCGGAGGGGGAGGGGGACCGGGGCGGCGGCCGAGGGGAGCCGGGAGGGGAAATAACGGGACCGCCGCTCTCCCGCAGCCGTGGCGGGGACCGGCAGCAGCGCCGGCCCTGCCCGCGCCCGGGGAACGAGTTTTCCTGCGCGCCTCGGCGGGGCAGCGCCGGGCTTTGGCGGGCGGGGGGGCAGCGGGCACCGAGGCACAGAGAGTGGCTGTGACACCTCTCGCAGCGGTCAGGAGGGATTCCCACCCTGCTCCCGCCAGAAAGCCCTGCCCGGGGGCGAGCGGCCAGGGGCGGGGGGGGAGAAGCCCGGCTCGCACCGGCGGCCGCGGCAGCACCGAGGCGGCCCCGCGGCCGCCCCGCGCCCCCGCCCCGCGCCCCGGCCGGGCCCCGCGGGGCCGCGCTCACCTGCGCGGGGCCCGCGCGCGCCGCCGCCGCCGGGGAAGGCTGGGCCGAGGGCGCCCCCTCTGGGCCGCGCGGGGAAGCGGCGGCGGGGCCGGGCGGGGTCACCGGGAAGCGGCACCGGGACGGGGACAGCCGGCATGCCGGGCGAACCCTCCTACGCGCGGCAGGACCCGGCCGTGGGGGCGCTGGGGAGCTTTCTGCGGGCCGGGCTGAGCTGTCAGAGGCGAGGGGCTGGGGCTGGGCAGCGGGCGGTGCGCGCCGGAGCCGGAGCTGGGCGAAGGAGCACCTTGGGCTGAGCCTCCTGGCGAGGCAGTGGGGCTGCCGGCCCTTCTAATCGCATCACTTTTTTTTTTTTGTTTGTTTTGTTTTGGTTTTGTTTTGTTTTTTCCCTAACAACAATGAAAAATCTACCTTCAGGAATGAAGACAACTCTCAAGACCTTCATCTCTTTCACCGAGCCAGATGGTGCTTTTCAAGGGGCAGATGCAGGACACACAAATTTCAAGCATGACAGCAAAGAACTCCCTTCTGCTCGTTTCATTTCGTAGAAGAAGAAAAGAATAAAACTTCTCATAGATCCCTGGGCTGCACTCTCATGAGCGCTGTTAGCTGTCACTAATACAAGCAACTCAGGAGTGTGAAGAGGGTCAAGCGGAGGATCAGCTTATTACTGTGATTTAAGAATGGAAGGGAGGAGGAGCGCTATTCTCATCACAAATATTTTCTCTTTCTTGTTCTGTACTGCAAAAGGAAAGACATTCAATGCTATACTTCAAAATCACATTGCAATCCCAATCTAATTGTTCATGTTGGGTTTAATATAAACAAAGTCTAATTGCATATACAGCTTTGTAAATCCTCAGCATCACTGGAGCTACCCTGATGAGAGATCAGAATTAGGTACAGTATTTCCTCCCTGCCAGTAACAGGTTTTGAATGGAAAGCCTGGAATGTAAAAAAAGAAATAATGCTAAAAATCCAATCACTCTGACATCCTGTGAGCTAATAAGAGCACGTGAATGCAACAAGCTTAGTACTTCACAGTAATTAATTTGACAGCAAAGAGCTAACAAGAAAACAACAGGCAGAGCAGTGATGACTGGTTCATAGAGGTCACTGTCAAACAAGAAATAGGTGCAAACACAGTCAGTCTCTCTGGAAAAAACTATTTCATTGCCCAGTGAAAATGAAACGCCAAAGACGGAAAATATCATGGGTTTGATAGGGATAACAAATCTGGGAAGGTATTTCTAGCGGTAAAACAAGGTAGAGGTTTTCTTTTTTACATACAGGCATTTTTAATCATGCCTGTTACTCACTGTAGTGGCATGTTTTGGCTTTCGCTTTTTTTTTTCCCCCTTCTCTTAGTTAGCCAAAGCCATTTTGCATATTCAAATATTGGGAAGACTTATCTTCTCTCACAATTACTAACAAACTAATACTGTAATAACCTCTATTGTTATTTAAAGTGTGTCCAACACAGCATTCTGGAGGCACTTCTCACACAATGGACTTTCTCTGGCTTCCTCCTAGAGAAGAACTTAATCAAACCTCAGATGCTTTCAGGCAGAAGAGCCTTCGGGGAGAGCAAACAGGGTAAACAGAATGAAATGTGCCATCTGATTTCTGATCTTGCTCAGGGAGCATGGCCTATTGATTGAGCCACAAAGCTCTGTTAATTTTAAGATTTCCTCAGCTTTCAGTTCTTTCCCTTGGGCATAAACTTGTTGCTTACACATAGTGGCTGAACTATCACGGAAAGGGCAGCTTCACATTCCCCCCACTCTGCTCTCTTCCCCTCCTCCCCTCTATTCTATTTGTTCTGAGCTCATCTGCGTGAGGATACATTTTCACACACACCTTCTCAAACCGGCTGCTATTCATCTGATTCAGGGTCATGCTTTTCCATACATTAAATGCAGGGGAAAACTGGGGAGGAAATGGCTGGGATTTGTGCTTGACGGGCAAGCACACGATTAGCCAGGGAGCCCTGCTGTGAGCGTCGGAGGGTATTTTCTGTAGAATCATCAAGTCTCATGACTGGAATCTGATGCCTATAAAAAGCTAGTAGTATAATGAAAACAGTATAAACTGAGATCCTTAGGCAGTGTAAATCGCCATGTTCCCGAGACATCCAACTGCTACAGAATCATGGAACGGGTCAGGTTGGAAGGGACCAGCCGTGGGGTCATCTGATCCAACCTCCCTGCTCAAGCAGGGTCTTCCTAGATACAGCTCTTTCTTTATAACCTAGATATTGACTTATGCACATTTTTCTCAGGGGTGAGGGTGCAGAAGTCACTCTTGGGAGGCCAGTCAGTGCAGCCCTGAGCTAGAAACTGAACAGGCATCAATGGCACAAGGAAGCTCCCTCAGTATTCTGTGTTTCCACCATGTCCTCAGTGGGACCATAAGCAATTTACATTAGCAAAGGATCCAGCTCTTCACCTTTAGCTAAAGCACCTTTTATGCTCTTAAACCATTAATGATATCTATTAGGTAACCTTACCAATTCCTTTGAGGTAGGATTTTTCTCTACTGTACTGATGGCTGAACTGAATAAAAGCTTCACATATGAGAGGCCTGGTTTGCACTAGAAATGTTTCTCCTTTGATAACCAGCAAATACAAGTTTTACTAGCACAAGCATCTTTTTCTGCAAGCGTTTCCCAAATAAAATAGGCTATACTGGCAAAAGCACTTTTTTTTTTTGCTCATATAGCTGCATCTATATGGGGGATTTTTGCACGTAGTGAAACGCAATCTGTTTTAAATGGCACTTCAGAAGAGCATTGCTATCCCACTGAAGTTTCAAGGCTAGACCTTGAAGTATATACTTCTGCCTCATATCTGAAAGAGGCTTTTTACAAGGTGGCCATTGTCATCTTGCAGGAAATACAGAGAAACTGAGACACACGGATACAGAGGCAGGCTGGGAGTGCTGTGCTCTATCTGGAATTTGTATTCATTAAATTCTTTAGCTTCAGATAAAATTATGTATCCATAATCAGACTCATTCCTCACTACACAAAATTACTTCTTGAACAACTATGACAAAGACAGTGGATGTTTCAAAAGCAGCATAATTCTGCATAAAAGAAAAGTCCTATTGAAAATCAGGTAGGCAAATGCCATTCTGAATGACCTGGACATTTTCTGAACTGTCAAAGGTAGACCTAACTCATGAAAAAATAAAAACACTAAAAGGTTAATCTGGCTTCTTTGCTCCTGCCCATGCTTCTTTAATTGAAAACTGTTTATTAATAGAGATTTGCTCTCTAAAAGAAAGGGTCCTACTCTGAACAGCACTTGGAAAAAGAGGGGTTTAGCATTGAAAGGACCTGACCAAACTGGGAACTCTGTCTAAAGCAAGTACAACGAGAATCTGAAAGATGAGTCACAGAAAAATACAGTAGAGCCCCCAACAGGTTTTGAAGAGCACCTATTGAATGCCAGCTTTCAGCACAAGTGTCAGGCAGGATGGGTGACATGGGGGAGACAGCAGGACAGGGTGGCAGGGATATACTTACAGCCTCAGCCTCCTGCTCCCACTGCACTTGCTTCAGCACAGCTGGAGTCCCACTCCCCTCACCTCAGCAACCTCAGCATGCTTCATGGGCAATGTGTTGACTGACTGATCCTCTTCAGTGACCCTTCCATGCTCTGGGAAGGTTTCCAGCTGAGCCCCAGGTTCACTGTGGGGAATGAAGCGTGGCTGAATCTCGTGCCTGTGGTGCAGTGCAGTCAGGTCTCCGCACACAGCAGCGTCCCTTTGCCTAAAGGGCTGACTTCAGGGATCTGCTCCAATCTCCAGAGTAAAGGCATCAAACGCCATCGGGTGGATATCCTGTGTGATATTCAAGAGCAATCCACTGCTTGTTGACGGGCCCAGAGTGTTCTTGTTTTCCTTGCACAGTCTGTCCTCTGCAGTCCAAAGCCATAGCCTTGTAACCAGGCAGTGACTTCCTCTGAAGTTGCTTATATTGACCTAAATAGGTTGGGGCGGGTGAGGACACACAGAGAACATGAAAAAGCTGTGCTGGTTGCCCAACAAAGAAGTGTCTGCTTTGTGGTGAGCACTTTTAACATATAAGCACTTTTAACATACTGTAAAGAACATGATTTTCATGTTTGTTTAAGTTCACACCAAAAGGCTTGCAAAGTAGCAAAGTGGTAAAAATAAAATCTGCATTTAAGTGGTAAACAAAATAGTTAAAACTTGACTTTTTGTAATTTGAACGCTACTTACCGAGGCAGCGCATTTAGAACTCCACGGGTGCTTTTCTTCTGTACATCCACCCATGACTGATGTATCTGATAGATCTAGAGAATGAACTTTAGGTTGGAGAAATGTTAAAATTAGCTGTCCTGAGAAAAGCAGTGATTATCAGGGAGTGGTGACAAGATGGAGATGTTTACCTCCAATTTTAAATGAAGCTCAGAAACAAAAAATGTCTGTGGCTTTGCAATGCCATAAGAGAAATGGACTACTTGACATGTCACAATGGACAATCAATAGCACTCCACGAGTACTTGAACATAAGCTACTTTTTTCTTTTTTTTTCCCACAAGCAAGTACAGCGTAGAGGAAGCATCTACACCTACTTCCTTTGGACAGGCTGCAGCCAGAAGTCCTGGGCTTAGGCCTGAATTTCTCTCTCTTTACCCCATTTTCACTAAGTTAGAATGACAACATTCAGTTCCCTGTAAGTTGCTTTGAAATGAAGAAAAGAGACATACAAGAATTTATCTTTTCCATGGTGCTTGACACAAACAGCATGGCCTTGGTGCTGTATGTCAAAAGTAATTTTCAATCTGTTCATAGTTAAGTTGCACAGTTTTGTTTCCATGAATCTTATTATATTAAACCAAAACTGTTGTGCAGTTTGGCTGTTTGCAAAAGAATGTCAGAGTGAGATTGGAAAGATGATTGTGATACGGTTGACTCTGCTAGGGCCAGGATCAAGGCACTCCTTGAAGAGCACAAAATGCCCCAGTTTGAGCAAGGAGGCTTTTCCACTGGGGCAGAGCAGTAGCACTGTCACAGTTAGTGGAGCTCTATGGATTTATCCCACCTGAGAGCTGCCCCACACGACTCAGGCTCATCTGCCCAGTGCTATTTAGCCACTGCAGGCCCCTGGCCAGAATGTTCCGACTGCCTCACCCACCCTGTTTGCTGCATGGACATTGGCTCCAAGCAAGGTCCTCTGCTACCACACTAAATCACAGGAGAAAATTATTAACAAAAATTTCTGAATCACCTTCTGCCCTGCTCAGTATCAATCCTAAATCAGTGCCTGAGTATGCTGTGGGATTAAAACAAAATGGGTTGCAAACACTGTATGATTTGGGTGCTAACCTCTGCCATTTCTTCCAAAACACATGAAAAAAGCACTTAAACTGTGACAGCTTTTTCACTCTCCAGGCTACAAGCAGGTCTTCTTGTTCTGTTATTTCCCTGCCAATGTCTTCTCAGAAGTGGGGGAGCTTATTAACAAAGAATAACCCTAAAACTTCTCCACAGCCCTTTCCCATTTCTGAGTAATAGTCTTGCCCCCTCAGTGTTTACAGCTGTGGTTGAGTTTCTTACCAAGAACATTATTAAGAATAAATTATCATATGTGGAAATATTACTGTGAAATATACTGATACTATTATACCAGGATAAGAAGACAAACCACCTCTTCAGAGATGGCAAGAGCAGAAGCACACAGATAATGTTAAGCAGACATTGAGTCTAACAAACCTACACAGGTACTGAAGTATTAGCAGGGTGCAGAGCTGCAACAGGAAAGTGTGTTGTTCTAGGGTTTTTTGCTTAAAAGATGAGAGAGAAGGCCTAGGGGAGGGGAATGCATGAAAAAGAAAAGGATGAACTTTTTTTTTTTTTTTGGCTACTCCACATGGGGTTTTCCTCTGTTTAAATGCTGAAGGACAGAAAGATTTTTAAATTAAAATCTTAATAAATATAGCCCTGAGGCTAGTAACATTATTACATCCAAGATGATTACAGCAACCAAGCCACAAAATATATATATATATTTATTTGAAGCATAATAGGCCTCAGTATTTAGTTAGAAGAAGGCTAGGCAGCTAACTGACTTTCAAACTAGTGAGTTTTCCACTCCACTCTACCAAAAGTATAAACCAACACAGCACCTGGTTTGCAGAGTTTGTTTCATTTCTGTATGAGATAACATTATTACTACTTACATTTTAGATACACATACATATTTTTCAGATCATATGCATGGGAGTTGGGAGGAAGAAACCCAAGTCTGGAAGAGGAAATATGGATAATTATTCAGCTTCATTGTGAAAGAAGGATCTAGATTGCTTGAGTGAGGCATGTTTTCCTTGAGACATTTGCCTTTTTCAGTTGATCCTAGTCTCAGTATAAGATTCTGCACTCTACATGTTTGTGTAGAGCATTGGGGGCTTTTTAATTATGGAAATTTTTTAATAAAGGATACAGGGGAAATATGGGATACAAAGAAAAGGATACAAGCTGATAAAGATGATTAAATCATAGAGCGACTGCGGAGTGGGTCATGAAGTGTTATAATCCCCAACTCCCCTCTGCTTTCTGCCTCAATGTGTTAATGCATCACACTTTAGTACAGTGACACTTTCAGCCCTAGGTGGAAATTCACACATGATGAAGAGGTGGAGGAGGATTTCCAGATGGTCAGACCTCAGGGAGTGCGAAAAGGTGGGGGGAGGAAGGGAGAAACTGCTGAAAGGAATCGGACTTTGGTCACATCAGTAATTTCCAGCTGAAAATGGAATATTGAAAAAAACACTCAAACCCCAAAAAACAATCACCAAGGATCCCATATCAGGGCCAGGTGCATTCAGGTTTGGACATTATGTGTGATAAATCCTCACCAATACTGGTTGTGAAAGATCCCTAGGAAATATTGGTTTATTTGTGTGCTACAGAAAGGTGTGAGCTTCGTTTCTTTGGCCAAATTTTATCGTTGGTACTAAAGCACCCTGACACAGACCCAATTAGTTGTTTTATTCTCCACAATTCTTCTTTACTAGAGGTTATTGTAAACTGGTACTTGCTCTGAATTGTGCACAAATTTTCACTACATCAGATGCTGTACTTGGCTGCTGCATCCTTTGGGACCCTCTTCTGCAGGGCCACCTCTACAAGAACAGTGAAGGGCACTGAGAGAAAATGCAAGGCCTGCATCCAGTTGGTCCCATAACACCCCAAAACAGGCCTCACTTTCTCTTTAGGGGAGCATAAGGCAGCAGCTGCTATCCCACAGCTGGACTTCTCTAAGACAACCTCATTTACTGTGGTCTTTTGGGGCAAATGGGAAGGTAGTCACAGGCCAGAGTTCAAGGGGTCTGGTCCTTCAGGGTGAGAGGTGCTAGAGCTGTATAAAGAATTAGCAATAGATGGTATTTTGTACAGCCACAGCTTTTTCCAGATGTCAGGGCTAGAGAAAACTAAAGATAACCAGTTATTTAGGCATCACAGTACCCCTATATTTTGTATGTGTGTGTTAAAGATAGTCTCTTCATAATGACATAAAAACTGAACATTAGGTATGATGGCTCAGACTGCATTTCTAAGGGCTCTTGCTTCATTCAGCTTCAGGTGTTCCTCAGGTCATAGGCATTTCCCCTACTGCAAAATGTGCACTCAAGCTGCCAATGGTGTGCAGTCACACTGGAAAGGTGCTTTTGTTCAGTATCATCAGTATGATTGCTTGCTATTTACCTGTATTTCCTGGACAGCAGCTAAGTAAATTTACCACAACCTGGTGAACTACTGAAACAAATATCATGAGAAATAAGGCTGGCTGTTGCACAGATTTCACTTTGGGGAAACATTTGTTGGATGTCCACTCCCTGTCACTCCCAGTACAAATCATGTTATGCATGCAGGTCAGTACAAAGTTCAAGGAGACAGAAGACACTTATTCAACTTCTGCTAGAGAGACTTTAAATTTGTGAAATGTGTGGTTTTAATTGATGCTGAATTCCTAACCCCATTAATTGACTATGTTAAAATCACTTGTGTCATAGCAAAATGCAAAGAAACCTTGAGCATCTGATGTGGTGGTGACTTCCATGATGATCTATTTAAGAAGCCCAGGTGCCTGTTGCTGGCTTTAGTGGCAAACCAAAGAAGTCTGAGCCTTGTAAAGCCTGCAGCATCCGTCTTGGACTACAGTCCCTTACAATGACTAGATGAACATCACTTTCTTCCCTAAGGACTCAGTGCAGCAGGTGTTTTCAGTCTGCCCACCTTCCAGATCAGGTGTCCAAAAATGCAGCAGTAAATATATTTTTTTTCTCTTCTCTGTTTCTAAAAGAGCTCAAGGTGGGTGGACAATATGGGTGTAGGCTATTTTTATTCATACCTTAATTTAGACAGTAGTCCAACAGTTCATGAAGAAAAGCTGGGCTCAGTCTTCTTTTCTGCCTGACAGGAGTCCCAGGGAACATTAGAGGTAGCTCAGGTCGTCTTGGAAGGAGCAGGCCATGGGGTGGTGCTGGGACAGGAGCACTCCCCAAGCCTCCAGTTGAGTCAGTGCATGAGCAAAGGGAGCAGGAACCCACAACTCTGTAAATAGACAGTTCAGAGAGCCACAAGCCCAGGCCTCCCTTCTTCTCACCCTGCTAGCCAAAACATTTGGAACTAGCTAAATCACGTGAACCAGCTTTAAGATGATGGAGGCAGTCCCCTCCCTGGCACCAAGCATACCCTGGTAAGCGCACTCTGCTGGGAGAGGAGACATACACATTCCCTGGGGCAGAAGGGAATTGAGCCATGTGAAATTCCCCATGTTCGGCACTAGCCTTTTGAGCGCCGAGCACAGTGTATACAAAACACTGCTGTGCTGCCAACCACCCTGCCTTTCCCTTGCATGAACGGACCCACGCTGTGCTCCTGGAAAAAAGCCAAGAGAGCCTAAATTGTGAAGCCCAAGGGATTTTTAGCCCCCAAGCAAGGTAGATGTAAGAGGCTGTGTTGCCCATGGCTTGCTCAGGCAGAGGAGCAGCCTCTTGGTTTTGGTGGCTGCCATTTTGAGGTAGAGCATAGAAACATCACTTCAAAAGGCAAAGATTTGTGGTGGCTGCCAAGAATTGGCATTGCAACACTCCCCAGTGATGCCCAAGACCTTTTCTAAGCCTGCTTCCCCCAAACTAAAACATCACTGTCATTGCCATGCTAGTACTCCAGAAAGCAAGAGCAGAGGCAGCTCCCCCAGAGTCCAAACCACTGCACAGTAAGTTCTGTACAGACCCAGGTCTCCCCACAAAACAGGCACTACAGGAGAGCAGAGAGACTATGAAGTAAATGTGCCAGGTGACTCTCTTCCCTCTCGAAGTGACAAGGAATGAACTTGCAGGATTAAGCCTGTAGCAAAATTAGTCCTGCTAGAACTTCTTTCTGTCTAGGTAGCAAGGCTAAGCTTGTTTAACAGTAATGGTTAAAGGACAGTAACAGAATACAGGGATAAGCAAGGGTGGATTTAGACAAGGCAAACCATTCACTGTCTGTATCAAGACTTGAAAGTAGCCAAGTGGTTGGCAGCTGTCAAGGAAGACAGTACTTAGAGCAGAAGTGGAAGAGCTGAATGAATAGAACAAGAAATTGAGAGTTCTTGCCCATAACATGGGACCCCTGCTGTGAACCATTACAGGCATGCAACAAGGCAGGAGTAAATAGCTCCCCAGCCCCACAACAGGGATGTTTTGTTATTTAGCAGAGACCACCTGGTGCACATCAGAGAAAACTTCATCTTCTCACTGTGGACTTCCAGCCTTTAGAGGTTATACTCCGTTTTTGGGCTTCTGACACAAATACATGCAAAAGGCCTTCCCAGCAGGAAAGTGCCCAACTCCTTTAACTGGGAAGCCAAAATTAACAGTCTTGCTAAGACACCTTTCTTACCCTCACCCCTTGGTTATTTCCCAAAACAAGAGGAACCACAAAGGAGCCTGTGATGACTGAAAAAGAGACTCTGCCAGCAGCAGAGTTTCCTCTGTGCATGCGTCACTTGCTGCAGCCTGTCTGGGATGGTGGTGCTGTCAGCAGGAAGGGGTTACCAGGAGAGGTGGGGCTGCAGAGCTTTTCACCTTTCACTTCCCAAGCTTTTCTGCAGCTAGGAACAGGCTACAAGTCCATTAATTTTCACGTTTAGGATACATGTTCATCAACTTCTTTAGGCCTGGAAAAGGCTTTTTAGGAAAAAGGAAAGAAGAAAAAGTAAAGCACACATCCCTCTGTCATAGACTTGCATTTCAAAAACTTCAAACCGATCTAATACCTTTGACTTCACCCAATTTGTGTCTCATAGGGAAGACTGTTTCCCTGGAATCTATATCCCCATTTCTTTCCAAAAAAGAAGAACAAAAGATAAGTTTTAACTTGGTGTTGATGCAATATTCACCCCACCCAGAACCAACTTTGAAAGCTCATGTAAAAAACATGAAGAGTAATTTTTACTTAGCTCTTGTTATGAACAATTCAGAGATAAGAAACAAGGCAAGACATGTCTCAGCTGCAAGTGTGAACATGATCTCAACACTGCAACATTTTCCTTGCCTGGCTAGAGATGGGTTGGCAGCATGAGGTATATGAAGGTAGGTTACAGGTGACAAGAATGTAAAAAGCCTGTTATTAAACTAGGTGTAAGCAGTCTTGGAACTTCATTAGGGCTAGGGAATTCAGCCCTGGACATTGCACCTGCTTGATTATTCACGATTAAACAAATGCTGTAAACTTAGTTTCAAGTTGGAGACGATTCAGACACAGCTCTTCCTGCCCTCTGACTGGGCAGCGCATGGAAAGCAGTTTGTGTCATGGACAAACTCCATGTGCTCACCTCTTTCAGGAGAGAAGCTGTCTTCAACACAAGTTTGCACCAGGTGCAGAGTACAAGTCATTTGCTGTCCTCCAACTGCAACTATAGAAGAGGAGTGAACTGCAGTGTGTTAAAGGTACATTTGGGCACTGACCTATTTTTGTTCATCTGCCATGGGAGAGACATGTGGAAACATTGTGGTTTGATGGATTTGATTAAAAATATGCTAATGAATAAAGAAAATTAAGTGCATCCCTTGGGCTTCTGGCAAGCTGCCAAGACAGACACTGGGACCACCAACAGGGGATCCTTATGTTCCGGCTTTTGCAATCCTTCAGATTCCTGCTGCAGAGGATGGTGACCCAGCAGAAATGGGGCTTAAAGTTGAGTGGCTTGCGTGTCCTGCCTCCACTTCTCTCCAAATGCCACAATATTTTAAAATTTATGCCCCAGGTGCTGGAATCAGCAAGCATAAGAACATCTTTGCTTTCATTGAAAAAAGTACTTTTGCCATCATTGTTGAAGAAATAAAGCTTGCAAACATGAAGCAAGGGTACTCAAAATGCTTGGAAACAAAAAAGACTGAAAGAGAACTCCAAGTTCATTTTCTAAAGCATCTCATTATTTCCAAATGCAGTTTTGGAGGCCTGGCTTATGGTTTTTCAAGCTCCTGAGGCAAAGCTGCAAATGTGGCCTTTATTCCCACGCAGGAGAAACTCTGCCTGCCCTCCTCCCTCCATACTGTTCAGGGAGGGAAAGGGGGGAAAAAAGGCAAATCAAAACAACTCAATCAGGCACAGTGTTACCCTCTGCTCCACAAGTGTTTAGTGTACTACTGTCATCATTCAAGCAGATTTACTCAAGGTACCACCACATTAGAAAGCTCTAGTCTGGCTGCTGAAGTAGGTGAATCACATATTCTGCTGCTGTTCTTCAGGTAGGAAACAGCTTGGAAGCAGCTTTCATTTCCAAATGAAATTCCATTTCCCTTCAAAGTCCAGCATTTGAAGCGTCCAGCTCTTCTAGTGCTCATAATCCTTCTGTGAGTAGTTGTTCTTCCCATAGTGTGATTAATTCTTTTGTCCTGCAGTCTTCAGAGCTGGAATGAGGCAGCCAACCATAGGTGGGGATGCAAGTACCTGTCACAGAGTGGCACTGCTCAGCACCTAATTGGGGTGCAGTCACCAGGAGTGAAAGGGAAATAAGGGCTCATGTTTTATTAAGCTACCTGAACTGAAGCAGACCTAGGAAACCCTCTGAACACCTCAAGCAGGCTATAGAGAAATGAAAACAGAGACCCCTGAGTGAAAGATGTTCTTCCACTCCCATGACCAGGGCGCAAACTAGAAAATCAAAACCAAACACCTGGTCCATCCTGCAGGCATTTTTTCAGCAACCTAATACATTTGGGTTTTCATAGCACCAGCTGCCAAGCAAGAAACAGTTTTAATTTCTGATTTCTGAAGTCTGTCATTCTGGGAGAGGACACTTCTGTCAGGGAAGTCTATGTCTGCCCAGGTCCATCTCTCACCGGTTCTCATCAGTCTTTTTAAAACTGAAGAGCCAATTTTCTAGGAGAAAGACTGCAGGATATCTTGGGCAACGTTGCCATGATGGTTTTCATTTAGAAGCAAGGAAGAATTTGGCTATTTTTTCAGATAATTACTCCTTCCCACAGTCCACAGTTGTTTTCCGTGTTTACAGGTATAGAATTGTAATGCCATCATTTTGTGGGGAGAGTAATCATGTTACAGAGCACTCTTACAGACCACAGGTTGAAACACTCATCCAAACAGCAGGTTCAGTTTGTTGTATGTGTTTTCCTTTTTAAAATAAAACAGAGCAATATTAAACAGTAGGGAGTAACTTTCCTTGTCTCTCAATGCTACATGTGTGCACAAGTTTGTCCTTGAATTCTGGTATTTGGCCTATGAAGCCAACATGCATAAAGCCTCTGATACTCCAAATGCTAGGCTTTAAAAACAAACTCTATAAACTCTGATTATATCAAAAACATGATTCTGCCTCAAAGCCAAGTAACAAAGCTCACTGAAGGGAACTTACTGTAAACTCTGGAGATTAATCAAGTCTATCAGGAACGAAAGTGCAGAGCATGTGATCCCAGTCTCACCTCAACTTTTTAGTTCCAACCCCCTTTGGAGTAACAATGCCTAAGGGGCCATTTGCTGCTATAACCCTGGTAGATCCTATTCTCATAACAGACACTGAATAGTTTGGGGGAGGAAGGGCCAGGAAAAAAAAATAAAAATTAAATAGGATATTCTCTGCCCCACCCCCAAATTAAGGCTTTATATTTCAAAGAAAGCCCAGCATCTTTAGTCACCCTTGGAAACAAAACGTTTAGTGAAGTACTGCACAGTCTCAGGGAACAATAAGTATTCTTTCAGGCATGCAAATCAGTGCTCAGCAAGCAGAACAAACTTACACTTGCAAGGCAAACTGGTTTAATGCCAGAGAAAACGTAAATCCACCATCCTCATGAGAAATTGGTTGTTCTGCTGCACAGAAGAATGTTTAGGCAAGATTTAACATTAGCATTTGCATGCAAAAGGAAAATTTAATTTTAGAACAAAGTCTCATACCGCATGAGAGAATAATACAGCCAAGCAACAAAACCAGAAGAATCTAGCTCGTGTGGATTTCTACATGTAATTCAGGTGGCAGATAAATAGCAACTTGTCTGCTCGTCTGAGCACAGCCCCTCTTCATGGCAGAGCTTCTAACTCCTAAATCCACAAGATGGAGCCAGCAGTTCTCAGGAAGAGGTGCCTGTACCATCCCAGGAATTGTCAGCACTTAGCTCACAGAACCACACTAAAATGTTCTGGCTGGGGCAGAATACAGGCAAACACAAAGGCAGAAGCCAAGCTATGTACGAGTCATCATCCTCCCGTTTCATCCTGCTGCAACCAAAGGCAAGCCTGTTCCTCATAAGCATCTGCAGACTATGGGAAGGAAAAGGTGCCAATCTGGGCTTTGGATACAGCTGTGTAACACAGCTGTGCTCAGAACCCTCTCCGGCATCCTACACAACACTTTCCATGCTACCCTTTCTGTGACACAGAATATTTTAAAAGTTACTTCATTGGGAAGGAGAGCAACATAAACCACCGTGGCAATCAGAAACACAGGGCAAACACCATGTAAACAAGATTATGTAAATTACTGTAGTCCTTGGCCAGAAGTCATCAGCTAGAGAATGTTCCACTTCCAACTTGTACAGCAGCGGTGGCAGAAACTGCTTGGAAGTTTACTGTGAATCCCATTGCTCTGCCATTCCAAATGAAGTGGCGTTAGAGAGCAGTGAATCTGACCTGAGCCATCCTGCCTCAGAAGCATCTCAGCTTCTCTCCTGCAGTTCATTCACCACCAACCTACACACAGAATGGAGTCTGGCACACTCAAAAGACTAAGGACTAGTTTTTCCACACAGTGTTGCTTATTCTGTTATTCAAAGGCAGAAGACTGTCTGAAGAAAAGACAAAGCAACTCTGTCATTTATATAGTTGATACAAGCTGTCTGATCCAACTAAATTCTGGAAAATTAACTGAATGAACCAAACTACTATGTCAATTCAGTCCTGAAAAACATGTACACCGTTTCCAGAAAGCCAATGATGAGTGTCTCAGTCACCTCTCTTCCTCCCCTCCCTTAGTCTGCAATATAATCTTGTTACATATTTGATATAAAGGTTAGCTCCAGACACTGAAAATCAGTGGCTGGCTCATTCAAGAATCTGGGGATTAGGCATGCTTTTAGAATGCTGTAAAAATCAATAACAAACAAATATGAAGATAATTTTTTCTTTTTATTATCAATAGTAATACAAATCAGTTGTATTAGCATGATAATGAAAAGTGACCAGTTTTACAGACATTAAAAATGTTTGTGCAAGTTAGAGACAAAGCTCTGAAGCTAAGTAAGGAAAAAAATAAGAATTTACATTGTGTAGTATAGCATACATAGTTTAGAGGCAGTTTCATTAAGTCTTGCAATCACAATCACTTCCTCTACACTAAACCTCTCACTTGGTGTTAGAGATAACACCTTCCCCTCCCAAGAGGAACACCTGCCATTTCTATGGCACACTATGAAGTGTGGAGATTACGGTGAAAGTCATAGCTTTTTTTTTTTGTTCCTCTTCCCTCCTTCTCCCAACTATAAAGTCAACAGGAGGTGAACACTGCAACATATGCTTATAGCAATTAAGGAAAGCTTCTGTCTACATAAGCTCTGAGCTGAACTGATAACAGTATCCTCTTTTTTGAGCAAGAATTGATAGACCAGAGAGGTCTAAGAACTGGGTTAATGCTTTGGAAAGCTTTAAAAAAAGCACTGGGTGAGCATTTAATTAGATGCATTTCCCCCCTGCATACCTCTTTCTACATTCCAGATTGTAATTCTGTACCTTAGACCTGAAACATTCTTGAGCATTATACTTAAGCCAGATAGGACTCAACTGGAACTTCAGATGGTTATTAACATCTTACTGAAGTTTAATGCCCAGTAAATGTATGCATACATCCTTCTCCTCATCAAGCCAAATGTTCCCCTAGAAATCGCAGTAGAGGTGTATCAGTCTGTATAAGAACACATATGGCACAAGTCATTGAAAAACACTTCATGCTGCATCTGTACTCCCACCTGGAGAGATGCTCATCTACAAGAGTCAAGTCTGCCTTCGCAGTCCTGGAGTTTAAGCTGCTTTTTTTTCACATAATGACTTAACCCTTGTTATAACAGGGGCTTGTTTGCTCTGCTCAAACCAGAAGGAAAACTGCAGCACTTGAAGCTAAGCCACATATGGAGGATTGCACATAGCAGTAAACAGTTCCCTGACTTCATATTAAGCCACTGCGCAGTAATACTTGAATGCTTAAGTGCAAGTGCATAGTCAAGTCTTGCATGACCTCCAGCTGCAAATATTCAGTTACCTGCCTACAGCCATGCTCCAGAATGATTTAAGAGCACATTATACCAACTAAGAGAAGTCTTGATTTTTAATTACCCAACATGCAAAGGCCGATAAAATATGTCAACTTCAATTCAGCCTTCAGTCTCCTCAGCTACACAGCAGGGGCAGCCACACACTCCCTGCTGCCAAAATCATCCCTTATTTGATGTACCTGATCCCCAGTTACTCAAAGCTCCAGTCACACTGCTCATGGGATGCTGTGCCATGTTATATTCACTCAACCCACCTGATGCTGATGTCCATTGATGACCAGTGAAGCACACCTGGAAGCCATTCAAGGATCCCCAAATCATATTGCCTCTATTCAGAAGGGCATACATTCAGGCACTTCCACCATGAGGTGGAGGCAACAGGATTCCAGTCCAGGGGACCAGTTTTATTGCCTTCCTGGTACAAGTCAGAAAGCTTGCTGCCCACTGTTCCAAAGTAGGCAAGGTAGCTGCTTTGTTTATTGTGTTTTCAGCTGTAAGTGGCAAGTTAAAATGAATTTGTCGGGAACACTGAAAAGCTGCTTTATTTAGTCTCCAGGCCTAGTCTTTCTGGAGCAGGTGACAAGAACAGAACACTGAAGAGATGCAGCATCAAGCCATGAAGCAGCAAGCACCTTCTTCCAAGTTAAGTCCACCTCAGTGGCGTGCTTTATCAGTTGGAGAAAAAAAAAAAATAACCTGAGTGAAAACAGCACATGGACTGTAAGAACACCAGTCAGACTCACTGTTCTGAGAAGAAATTCATCTGTCCTATCAAATACTGTCAGGTACTTTAAGACTAGAAATCAAAACTCAAGTCATGCAGGTCTCTTGAGCGAATACACTGAGCTGCTCATTGTGAACTTTGCTGAATTCATTATTCATACAGCAAGGACAGTTTGTTCGACACATTTTACAACCCACCTCAGATGGGCTTGACCTAGATAAGCTTGTAACGTGAGCTCAACTGTTGTTTATCCCTTAGGTTAATTAAGGACTTGACCTTTAAGTCTCAAAACCAAACTTAAATGAGTTGCCTTCCTCCAAAAGAGGACATTCATGTGCTGTATGCACAATATACAGTCAGAAATGAACTTTTATCCATAGAAGTTCAAGAGGAAACTTTTTTAGATGTATTACTGCTCTGAGTGTCCTATTGGATGCTTAGGCTTTAGACACAGGTGACAGAGCTCAAATGACAAGTTCTGTAAGCCAGCAGGCTTCCAGCTTCTGCTTCAAAACACTATTGGGTATTACAAAGCCAACGTCACAATTAATTACACTGTTCACAGAGAAGCATTTCCATAGCTGGTTAACCATTCTTTCTGCCCATCCAAGATAAGAGTAATGAAGAAGAAATTTAATTTAACAAGAATGAAGATTACAGCACCTTTTATTTAGTACAGTTTCCCCAATCCAATGAGTTGCCTGACAAGATGAACTAGTTATGGAAGACAATGAGTTTGTTATAAGTCCCTGTGAAACCTCAGGTCAACAGAGGTTCTGATATAGATCACAACTTACTATTTTCAATGTCCAGAGATGGAATGCACAAAAGCAATCTAGAACATGTGAAAAAATATTTTTCAACCTCAAATTACAACACTAAGTACTGAACAGTATTCTCTACTCCATCTCAGGAAGAAACACCATCAGTTAATTTAGTGCTGCAGTGAACTTCATTGAACAACCATTTAGATTGCTTTCACCAAGCAACTGGGTTTTAAGCATCCAGTTACCAGCAAGATAGTTACTCTTCAAGTTTTGCTACTCCTTGGAGGCAGAAGATAGCCATAATTCATTGACAAACTCCACAACCAGAACAGAGTTCTTTTGCACAGTGACCGAAGTGATTTTTGGCAACTGCACTTAATTTAAACTGCATCAGAAAGTTCATTTCATTCAGCTGACAGAACCTGCAAAGTACTGACTTTTCTACTCCTAGACTGTTTTTGTTGAACAGACATGACCACCACTGCATAACTGACAGCAAAATTCATCACATGCTAGGTTGCTGTGCATCAGAAACAGTACATATAAAATGAACACTGAATAACAGATGTGGCAACTGCTTAACTTCATTTGCTTTTTGACACCATACAGCTCACTAGCCAGCTAATCATCGAGAGGTAGCATATACGCCTCACCTATTCCAGGTCATGATTGTGTGATGGGACCCACGCTTACTGAACGTTTTCATCTTCAGCAAGACAGGAGACAGATGCAGATGTTCTCACATTCCAACATTATCATCACAAGTGTTCCAATATAAACATAACTGATTAAATCAACACCTATTTCCACTATTCCAGTACAAGGGAAGGTAAGGATGAGAGATGTAGAGTGTAACTGAGTCGAGACACAATACATGGAAGAAACCCAGGACAGCATTTCAGGGAGATGGTGATAATACAATTCCTTTTCAAGAGAGGCTTACAGTCAATTTCTCACCCCATACCACTAATTTAAGGATGAGAAGACAGACCCTGGCAAGGAATGCATCTAGCCTGTATTTAAATATCAATTTTTGCATTGCCTTAAGTTTGAATTGAGTCCAGAGGCTTGATTCATGAATGCTGTATTGACTAAACAGAACACAGAAGGAAGTTTGTTTTGAGTTGACTCTCAACTGTCAGTTGTTATTTCTTACATGGAGTGTGGGGAGAAGTCAGTAGATTTCAGTGTAAGAAATATCAGTGACAACTAAGAGAAGATGGAGACTCAAACCCTTTACTAGGTGTCATCTAGCCTTTCTGCAGTTTGCACCATCAAGGAGGGCAGCAACAGCAGGAAAAGTGTTTGAACCTGAACAGCTGTGCTTGTTAAGGCCAATAGAGGTTCAAGAGAAACAGAGAAACATTAGAAGGAAGTTAATACAAAAGTACATTGTGTAACCAAGCAGAAGGATTGTAGTTCTGAAACTATTTCTAGTTCTGAAAGTTGGAAGATGAAGCCCATTTCAGTTTAAGGAGGCAAAGGTTTTGTTGGATACCGGAAATGGTTGCAAAGTTGTTTTCACATTTTGAAGGTGTGATATGCAAAGCAAAAGATAAGGGAGTCAATACAGACTTCCTTTCATGAATCCAGCCCTATATCCTTAGTGGTATTTTATCCATGCCACCTGTAGGTAGATATTTACAGTTCCAAAGCATCACAGTAAGCAACATCTTTCTTTAAAGCTTTTCTTGTTCTTGCTGCTTTTCTTGCCATTCTTGTCTTTGTTTTCTGACATTTTCTTTGCTCTTATTTCTCTCATTAAATCAAAGAATACCTAGGAGGGAAAAATAAAGATTAAACAAAATCAGCCACCAGAAAGCAGATAAAAACTACTGTATTCAGCAACAAATAAAGACGTAGAACTACACTGTACTCTACACAGCAGAAGTAAGTCTAGATAAAGACCCCTGTGACAACATCAGAATTATGTAGTGTGTCAAGCAGTGACAAAAAGTTGCACAATCTTACCTGGCTATCAAAATAATTCAACAGCCCTGTTTCAAGAGCTTTTTACTGAATACCATTCTTGCACAAAAGCAGCATTCAATGCTCATGAGAATATTTGTCTGTGCCTAGCAAATATTTCCAATGCTGTTAACTATGGAAAACAGTCCAGTCCTTTCCATGTAGTTACTACCCTACTTGGTCTATAATTAAAAAGGTGCAGCATTCAAGTGACACAGCACAAAAATTTCCCTAAACTATGTTATAAGAAAACTTCAGAGAAAGTCATGCTTCCTTTCATATCTCTCTATTTCTTTTGTTCAAAATTTAAGCAATTTCACCCCTGTATTCCTGATGTCTAGGAACATACCACTTAAGATGCAAGGGCTGTTTTGCTGTACAGTTATTGGGTATTTATTTTTAGGATTATTTTAAAATAATTTTATTTTATTATTTAAATTTATTTTTAAGATTAGAGTACAAGACTTCAGCATCTGTAGAACTAGAGTGTGTTTTTTTCCAAATGGGAAACTCTGAAGCCTTTGATACTTGGAAACAAGACCATGCTACTGATCAAAAGTAGATTAGTTTATAATTCAAAACCCTCTTAAATTTTCTTTTTATTCTGCTACAGTAGTAGCACACAGTCACCACAAAGAAATATCCTGTCATACAATACATCAAACAGTGCTTATACAGAGGATAACCAGCATGCCACATGAGCTAGCCAGTGATACCTGTAACAGCAAATCTGGATCATCATGCTAGTACACTAGATGCACAGCTCCACTGCTGTTAATCCAAACTGATCAGAAAACTAGTCTAAATATAAAACAGCTTAGCCATTCATTAGCAATATCAGATGATTATAGAATAAAGAAGTCTAAATACTCATGTTTCACTACATCACCCAGTTTATGCAACTGATGGTGATTTGCTAGTAACATTCTGCAAGTCAGAATGGTTCTTTACCAAACTGAAATTATGCCACATCCTTTAAACCAAAAGGTCGCAATTCAGAAGTTTCATATAGTGTAGTTTTAATGAGTGAAGGAGTTCCTGCCAGTAACTTGTGTACCAACAGAATTTCCACTAGTGAACTAATATTAAAGAACAGGAAGCTGTCTAGAAGAACTTAAGAGCTCAGCTATCTGCAAGTGTTCTTTATACAGGACAAACACTCATAATTCGTTTCTCCTCTAGAATATCCTACCACCACTGTTTATGCAAGAAACCAGCAGCAGAATAACATGAGAGTAACTGTCCTATACCACCAAGGACAAGTCAAAACAGGACAGTGACGCAGCAAAAAGTTCTTTTCACAATTCAAAGTAGTCTTGGCAGAAAATAATAAAATTTTTCAGATTAACCACACTACATGTAGCTTTATAGGGAAGGGGGAACAATTTCTAAGGGTGCATAGCTTGTTATTTATTGGTGTTACAAGAATGACGCACCCTACAAACAAAATAACATACTTAGGGAATCCTTAGAACCATTTACCTAAAGCACTATTGCAAAACTATTGGTTTAACAATAGTTTTAACAAACAGTTTAACAATTGTTTTAACAAATAGTTAAAACAAGATAATAGCATTAACTTGTTCCAGATCTCAGGTTCCCCTAAATTAGGTGTGTGCTTAAGTGTACACCTTCCAGTAAGTTGTTTTTTGGATTTTTTAAAATAAATTAGGCTTTCAGAAGCCAAACTGCGGACTTTTGCCCCAGCAAGACTCAGCTACTAAACAAGTAGCAATGATCTAATTGAGCAGATGTAATTTATCTTACCTTATCTACATTTGCTCTAGTTTTGGCAGAGGTTTCTACATACTGCACCCCCCATTCTTCTGCCTTACTTCGAGCCTCTTCTACAGGCACTTGTCTGCGCTCCTCCAGGTCAGATTTGTTTCCCACTACCAGTAAAGGGATTTTATCCTCTTCGGCCTTCACACGCAGGATCTGTTCCCTAATGCATTAGGTATTCAAAATAAAAATATCTGTGTTAGTAGTAGCAACAAAACTCTCACACTTATGTGGAGTGGATCAAGTGTCTGCACATTATTAGTATATTATATAATTACAACTGGGTATTTCCCAACAGTTGGACACACACTTTAAAATTATTACAAGATTAGCACAGTAATACTATAGGCTTTACACTACTGAAAGCCTTACACTTCCAGGAAGGCATTTTATCATTTAGTTAGTGAGTAATCAAGCTCTAGGAAAGAAAAAGAGTATGGCAGAAGAGCAACTGGCAGCAGGAGTTCATATTTGAATGAGGAAAACAGTACAAGTGCCATGTTTGCCAAGTTCTACCTTGGCATTCAGTCACCATCTTTAATTCACAGTCTGCATCACATCTCAATATAGGTCTGGGCAGCATCAAGTCTTTGCCAAGAAAGTAGGTTGCAAACAGCCTGAGTAGCTGGCAGATATCATTCCTAATGGCTACCTAAACTTTACCCAAAGGAGAGAGTTATTACATGATTCTGAACTAAAATTCTGAACAACCTTCCTCCTTCAAAGACTCCAGGAAGATATTCAAACTGTCAGCATTAACCTGTAATGCTAAGAGGATGTACTGGCATCCAGGAAAGGAGATGGAGTGATGCTGCACACCAGACTCAGTCTGTGCTGTTACTGGGGTAAAACACAAGTTGAAACCAGACTGACACAGTCTGCTGTCCATCTAGAATGCTGGAAGAATTCTATCACTCTAAACTATTTTTAGATTGCTTCATTTTGTAATGAAGAAGAGCTAAACAAGGCATGAGCACAGTGCTACACCCTCTCATCTCACTGAATTACCACACTACTTCAGATGCTTGCATTTTCCATCTACAAAATAACAATGTATGGAGAGTACATGAGACTCTAAAATAGCATTAACACTGAAGCAGACAATCTGCTGTTGCATTTAACTGCACTTTCACACATTTTCAGATTACAGAGGCACTGAAAGCAAACACTGAATGCATAGCATCAGCAGAAGAGCTAGGGTTTAAAGACAAGCCTATAGCTTGTTCAGTATACAACTTTTTCATAGTGTTAGAATTCTGGAACCTAAAAGATCAATAGTACCAATATACCAATCTGCAGGGCTAGTACTGCTTTTTCATTGTTTTGCTGTTCTGGAATCTTGAACCAACACACCGCTAACCTAGTTAGAGAAGTCTGACAAAAAAACCAAACTGCCAAGATAAATACTCCTACTCTTTTTCATTCAAAGCCTTAAACCTTGGGTTTAACATTATATATCACTTAGGCACATAAGCCAAAACCAAGTGCTTGCACTCTTCTCATCTTCTTTGTATTCTCTGAGTGCTACCTGACCTTTTCCTGCATCTTACATTAGGAAGAGTCCTAGTACTCAGATTTGCAGCCCTGTAACAGTTGAACTGTTGGCTCCTTTCAGAGCTCTAGTTGGAGCAAAAAACTGAGCTCTGCTTGTGTGTCCCATGACTGCCAGCCTTCTGAAGCAGAACAAAGTCACATAAGTATTATGTGATGAAGGAATGGTATTTTTATACCTCGTAAAAGACTTTGTGGTCTTCCACTACTGTTGAAACAGTATGTTAAGAACAGTATGTTAAGAACCTGGACCAATTACACAATGCAAAGGGAGTTTGCCTTAGCTTTAAGAAAAACCTAAAAATAAGTGTCCTCACAGGCATCCATTACCAGTTAGTATTTGTTTAACCTTGTACCACTGAAGCAAAGGGAATACTGATAAAGAGCTTTTATTCTGACAAGCATAAGGAACTCCTAAACTTTCGCTATGCTTTGGGAAGTTTTCCTTCAAGTTATACAGCTGTTCCAGGCAATCTACAGTTTACCTTCTACTGAGGCAACAGGTATTATCAGAAAGAGTTAGAACACTTGCCCTGAAGAATGTGGCTACATGGATTCTAAAACCAGAACAGTGGTTTAAATTCTTTTCTATTTACCCCCCACACTACACAGCAACTACAAGCAGTTTCTGTGGTCAATCTGGTGCCAATTTTTACATCAGAATTGCTAATCCCAAGAAGAAAAATGGAAGTGCTTACTACTACCGTGTATCTTTCTAGGAATACAATAGCAATGCTTGGCTGCCAACCCTTGCTTGGCATCAATCCATACCTGAGAGTGGAGGCTAATCCTTCCCTTCCTTAGAGCACCTGCTTCTAGCAGTAAGCAGTACTGTGTCTGAAACCTGGCCAAAAGACAGACTTAATTCCAGAAGTACTGCTCTAAGATAATTAAACTTCACATCCATGAAGACTGAAAATTGGCTGGAATATGCCTGTTTTAAGAGTCCAAGAATCCATTACTTGCCTGAAGTTGCTGCTGGCATGATGTATTCCTAAGTTGCAGGCATGAAGACAACTAAAGACAGAGGCTGAATACTGTGGTTTAGGTTATCGGTTACTGAGAGCAAAATGGTCAGGTGTCACTTTTATTGACCAAATGGTAACAGACAAAGAATAAAAAGTTGTATCTTTTAGGCAGAGTTGTCAGAGCAACACGGGAATTGGACAACTTCCCCTGCCCAGGAAAGAAACTACTCACCGAAACTCCGCTGTTGCTGTGAAGGATTCATGTTCTGTTATTGAAAAGACAAGAAGAAATCCTTCCCCACTGCGGAAATAGTTATCTCTGATAGCTGCATAATCCTCCTGTCCTGCTGTGTCCAGAATATCTATCTGAACTTCTTCACCATCCAGAACTACTTTCTTTCTGTAGCTGTCAGCCTTGGTAGGTTCATAGTCTTCTACAAACTGACAAGAAAGAGATTAGTGCTTAGAATTACTGTCAAACAGTTTCAGTATTTGTCCATCTTCCTTCTTTCACTACAGTGACATTTAAATTCCCCAAAACCTTCTCATACTTCAGTCAGCTACTAAGTTCCACCACCTTTTTTTTCAGTTTTACTATTAAAAGCAAATTATTTAAAATCTTAATACATCAAAGAGCCAATTTGCCTAGGCAAGTTTTGCTACACAAAACACTGTTCAGGAACTTCAGTATAATTTAAGAACAGAGTTGCAGTATAAGTTACCAGCAATCTGCTGGCATTATCTAGATCTCCCACTTTAAGAAAATGCATCTGAATATACTTCAGGAACAGGTATCTGAGATTTTAACAGGTGTAGATTAGAGCATCCAGCTGCTGAACATGAAAGCAATAATTACACAGACACATACTTCAGTCCATTCAGTACTAATCAGATCCACAAAGCCACTGTCAGTTCAATTTAGTTCAGCAGCACACATACAGCAGAGAAGTAGAGAGGTAAAGGGCCTCTCAGCCTCAGAACACAACAATTAAGCCAAATTAAGCTGGCTGGCTTTCATTAATGACTACATCACCTGTTCAGATACTTACACTACTATAGTATGTGTGGACACCCTATAGATAGAAGTTAATGTTTGAATTACAGGATCATGTATTCTATATCTTCACATACTAGTGTTGGCTGCCTAATCTAGCTTGCTGTATATCAGTATGGAAGAATTCATGCTATGAAAATGCCTACTTCATCACCTGGCACAAAATGAACTTTAATGTTTACTTCTGACTTCAGCCTTAACTGACCTAAATCACAAAATTAAAGTTCAACTCCAAGTAGTAACAGCTTCTGTACACAAGCACCATATTATGCATGATTTCTGAAGACTGTTCTTTCACAAATAAGCATCAATTTTGTCACCTTTAGCCAGAGATGTTCCCAGAGGGCATATCATCCAGCTTTCTACATCCAGCTCCTGCCTGCATTGGGTTATCAGGTCTTTTGCTCACCACATTTAGTTCCCTTGTCCCCTGTGTAAAAAACAACTTAGCAAGCCACATGAATTCATACTTTAGAGAAGCTGAGCCGAAGTTACTTACCTCATCATACATAAACTGAAGTGTGAGTGCAGATTTCCCCACACCTCCACTGCCAACCATAATAACTTTATGGAGGGCCAAGGAACTCTGGTTCTTGCTCTTGCTGGCAGCCATTGTCCTGCTTGTCACAGCGAAGTGCCAGGCAACCAATCAGATCTGTAGAGAAGCAGTACAGTCACCAATCCATGACATTGGTGACATCAGGGTAACATGAGATTTGTGTCTCACAAGTGCCAAAAGACCAGGTTTTAATCCTGCCCTGCAAGCCCAAAGAATGGGCCATTCCAATGCACTGGCATGCAAACCATGCCTAAAATCAGAATGGGACATGGTATTAAAACAAATACCTTCTATTTGTGATAACAGTATAAATAATATATTAATATTAATAATTCAAGTGCCAAAGGCTTCTAACAAGTTACTCTTATTTGTAAACCCAGCCTACAAGATTGCTGTATAGAACAGTTTCTAAAGAACAACCCACTCTTTCTCAAATGACATGAAATTAAGTGGTTTTTATTGTTCTTGTTGTAAAACATTACACCTTTCTAAAATATTTCTTTAATGTTGATACAGCTATACCTTAGATCTGCGCATAGGCAGAAATCTGGCTTTTGATCTTCTCCCTACGTAGGCTAAGAGAACAGCAGAGATACACAGTAAATTGGCAGAAACAAGTTGCAAAAGCTTCTAGCAGAAAGTCTTATGACATGGCATTAGCATTTATTTTACACTCTTCCTGCCTTTTGATGCTGCAAATCTAATTTGCTTAGGAAAAAAAAAAAAATCCCACTTTACTGCAAAAAAATCTCAGTTCCTATTCTTCTCCTGATGTTGCTAAGCCATAAAGGAGTAAGCTTCAATAAACAAGCCCTAGCTAACAAGCCTCTGTTTGTGTGTTATGCAAGCCTAGTAATTAAATGCTGGAGGCTTCTTAAAAATAATACTGCCTCTCTTTTGGTTGGTTGGGTTTTTTTAAGAGTAGCCGGACACAGTAGTTGTACCAGAAGCACAAGCAGCAGCTGCTACACTGATTAGCACAGAGAAGCATCTCTAAGGACAACACACTGAAGATAAAAGCAGAAATAAGTGAAACAAAGATGTGTCAGCAGTCAGGATTCCCACACAGAAAAAAAACCAAATATGAATATTTCAGACACATGACGTGTATATGGGAGATGGTAGGATAGAGACTCTTGTGTCCTCAGAGCACCACAAAGGACCCCAGCTTTCATATCCTGGCAGAGAGCTGTAAGGAGACCAGCAGACCATTCAGAAAACACTACTACAGGAAGTGGCTGCATTGATTTATAGCAGCACACTTTACTCCAAAAGCAATGGACCTTCCAAGGAGTCTCAAATTTACCTAGACACAATTACTCTAGAAAAACACCGCAACTGCCACATCATCATGCGGCTGTATGGAAACAAAAGGCTGACAGTGAAGTTACTGAGTAGTATATTGGAAAAAGCTTCAGCACAACCAGTTGCCCTAAACAAAATTAACAAGAGACTAAGGGATCATCAGCCTACAAACAAGCCATAGGATTATTTAGCTTGGAAAGGGACCTTTGGATGCAGTCCAGTCCAAACCTCTCCCTGAAAGCAGTTTGCTCCAGGCAATCCAGTTTACGTGCCCTGCATTCTGAGACTGAAAATTCCATGACCAGTCTGGACAACTGCCCTTGAAGTACACTGACAGTGACTATTTTTTTCCTTTTGTCATGACCTGATGTTCTGAAAAGGAACAAATCAAGCTAAGTTCTCATTGACTCACGCATACAAGAACAAACATGCCAACAATCAAGAAGTGCCCTCAGGATAGCAATTTCAAACATCTGAGCAGCAGTATTTTTCCATAGAGTCTTTTACTCACACCTGTTTGCTACATACATTTAGTACAGTAATGCAAATTAATCATCTTTAAGTGCTCATCCTGGGATAAATAGTGGTAAGTGAAGACAGATATTTTCCTCTGGTAATCTTCTCTATTATGTTATACATCAGCTCCCTCATCCAGGACACACCTTAGTACAGAAATGGGGTGTGACAATTCCTGCTTCTCCATAGGTTCTCCCTGTACAGCACAAACACACATTTGTTGGGGGCAGTGAATTCAGCCTTTGCCACATACACTGATTTTTAACTCTTAGTCACCAGAAAGGCAAGAGAGGAAGAGAATATTTCCCTGCCAAGGGAATGTGAAAAAACACAACAGGTAGCATCTGAACTCCAGAAGTTCTTTGCCTATTGGCCACATTATCTACAGATAGTAAACTAGAATCCAGCTTGCTTGGGCATAAACACCCAAGAAACAAAAGCTACAGATTGGCAACACAATGAGATAGTTCAGGGACTTCAAGTGTTCTAGAAATTACACAGCTTGCTCTTAAATTGTAGAGAATGCTGTTTTGTCCTTGTTCAAGAGTATCTGGCTTTCACAGTAGTAGATAAGCTGCTTTCTGGAGTGTGACCCTTAGCTACTTTTCACTGTAATTGTGACTGGTTTTAACCTGTGAGTATTCTTTTATCAGACATCTTAACATTGTTGTAACTGTTGTGTTCTCTAACACAAAGTTTTAAAATTAGACATTATTTTGGCATTACAAACTTAGGAATATGTAATAGGGAACAGCAAAAAAGGCATAATTTACTAATAGCCAAGAGAAAACTTCTCTGTCCTGTCAATACAGATACCACATCTTTACATGGTCATGGTAAATTAATTACTGTGTTTTAGGAAAAATACTGACAAGCTTGATTCAGTTCATCATAGAGATAAGTGGAGAGAGTATTTAAATCCTTCCTTCTCTATTCCACCCCAACAAAGGCCTGCAGAAACTGCAAGGTCAGCCTTACAGTACTACCTGATTCATAATCAAAGTATAATAATAAGCAAAACCCACCTAATAGCATAAAAATTTACAGTTTGATTGTATCTAAAGCTCTTCATGGCCAAGGTACTTGATCCTCCCTGCAGAGCTCTTCCAAGTGCCACTTGAATATTTCAGAGGATCAGGACTACATGAACCCTGTGAATACAGCAGTATGCTCACAACACAGACCCTGTGCAGTGTGCGCTCAGTGAGGTCCCAGAGGCTTCACACAAAGCAGCTCTTCTTTGGTGGCACCAGAGGGAGCGTGGCCCCCTCCAGCCCAGAATAGCCAGGCAGTGCAGAGGCAAGAACAGAGGACAAGGCAAGGCTGAACCAGTGTGACACAGGATTAACACAGACAGTATCAGTGCAGAAGTACCAGTGTTTACAGAACAACAGGCTAACAGCACATCACTGGTTCAGAAAGGGGCATGGTGAGATTATAATAGGAATATTCTAATAAAACAACAAGAAGAGGCATTGGAGCCAACTGTTTATTTTTATCTCCACCTCTGCAGCCCAAGAAACAGTTTACACAACATGGTTCAAAGCTCACATTTAACAGCTCATTGAGGTTAAAAAAAAAGTATAAAAAACAAATTTTAAAAAATCTATTAAAACAAGTGGAAGCTCTGTCCTCTGTTATCTCCTAGTATGTGAGGATGAATTTTCTTCCTATTCTGTACATTAAGCATCCTTGAGGCAGTCAAGACACTGACATTAACTCATCTGTTCACATAAAACAAGTCTTGGGAAATCCAACCACTTCTCAATAATGGAGAAGTGTCTAGAAGAACCTGTGACAACTGCAGTTACTTTAAAACATTACTCCATACTCATTACTCATTACTGTTATTCCCTTCAGTTTAAGGGCATAGATTTAAGGCAAAGGGTCTTACTGCATCTGCTGAAGAGCTCTCTCAGAGTAGTGTCCAGACAAGACACTGTGTTAAGATGCCTCCTCTCCCCTATTGCTCTTTACTTGTTGTTTGGGCACAGTTTACTTTCCAGCAAGATTCACCCTCCTCTGACAGAACAAGAAGCAATCCATTGGGCAGTCAGTCAATCTATTTAATTTCCATCTGTCATTTTACCCTCAGGTTTAATGACACCATGTTGAACTTTATACGCTAAGTGTCATAAGCTGTAAAAAAAACCCCAAGAAAACAAACAAAAACCACACCCCAAACCTTCTGAAAGTTTATTTGGGGGAGTGAGGTAGGGGAGATTGTTTCTTCTGGTTACCATTCATCCTGCTTTGAAATAAACCGCTAGACAGACCCCATGTCAGAGAATAAACTTTTTCTAGCCATCTTTCTTCTTTAAGAAAATAGAAGTAATTACCTGTTTCATCTGTTTTGAAAGATAAGGATTAAGCCACTGACTTGATAACACTGCATTTATTCTATAATAGCACAACAGGAGCTTTGTGATGCTGGTGAAAAATGCTCTTCAGATGAAGAGAGGAAGGTTACACCAGCCACAGGCTGCCCACATGAAGCACAAAACCTACAATTTAAACCATAGGAGTTACTAATCAGCTGTTTTGATTTAGACTTCTGAAGTCTACTTTGCCACAAGACTAATCAAACCATACCACCTACAAGGTAGGATATCTAACACTAAATTCACCAGCTATTTCAGCCTTCTCTTGTCTTATCTGTTTAGATTACGATTTCTACAGGTTAACTAAAGCCCCCTGCACAATATTGTGTCTTTCTTGGCTGGTCCCTTGAAACTGAGCACTTCAAGGCAATTGTTTATAAATGGCTTAGTAAACTGCTTTTTCTCCACCCTCTCCTCAACCTAAACAGTAGAACTGCTCAGAATGCAGTTTACAAACAGAACTGGTTTACCTAATACCAAGAAGAGTCAAAGACTATTACTGAATAACTACATCTGCACTTTCACTTTTTTTTTTCACATGCATTAAGATACCACAGCTGCAGAACACTTAAAGAAAAAAGCTCCTGTAACTTCACAAGAAAGAAACTTTGCTACAGTTCATCCAAGCAGAGAAGGAAAAAAAAAAAAAAGAGAAGCTTTACTAAGTCTACCTGTTTTTCAGTAAATATTCTGCTGCTGTAATTAAAGAATCTGAGACCCTCCAAAGGCTTTAATTGGAATTGCTGCTAGTCCTTCCATCCAGTTTGAGATTTAAACTGAAATAAAGCTCTAAACTCAAAATTGCTGAGATCAGCCCTTGTTCTCTTGCTGTGCAGCTGATATCTTTGGACATTTCTTTTCATTGCTATCCTGCCACTGAAAGCAGCCATTCTTTGGATTTTAAAACAGGATTCTAGAAACCCTTAGCCCAAGAGCTTGACAGAGGAGCTTTGTTAAACCCTTCAGATATCTACTTTTAAAGGAAAATCTGGGTATTCAACCTATTATAAAGACTTAAATATGATGTCATCAAAAGCAAGCACAGAAAGAACAATGTTTTGCAACAGTATTTTAGTGATCCCCATTTATCACAATATGAATTAGAGGCTTTGAAGTGTTTGGTTCTGTGATATGCCCACAAGAATGCAGTCAGAGAAATTCCCTGGATCACAAAACTAATTAACAATCTCACTGAGCTAGGAATTGTCAGAACTCCTCAACCATTCTGAAGTTACCCAGAAAATATTTAAGTACTGAAATCCCATTAGCTTTCAACAGACTGTAAATGCTCCAACTGGCAATTCAACTAAAAAAAACCCATTTGAGATTAAGTGGCATATTTAATGCCACTGAAAATTTTAGGATATGCAGGCTGAAAATTTACAAATGCTCCTCTGTCCTATTTGCTGTGCTAGTATCTTACCTCTTGGCATATATCCAATTAATGGTTTCCAAGCTAAACAGAGATCATGATGTGTTTGGTAGAAATTCCTGCTTGGAAGCCTCATATCCTTCCCCATATAATGCTGGACATTTCTACCTTCCCAGTTGTGCTTATAGATTTTTCTGGGCCATGTTTAATTGGATCAAGGAATTCATTCAGCTTGAGATGCCTCATGGAGCACACTGGGGCAGTTTTGCAGTCCCCACTTATATCACCTAATGCTGCCATCATCATCCCCTGTCCTTCAGTCCCCTCTTCCTTGCCCCTGGTTGTTCCAGCCCATCTCCTCCTGTGGCTGAGCTATTCAGCACAGCCTGCTGGGCCTGCCAGTCACATCTGCAAGGCCACACATGCCTCAGTGCTGATGTGAAGGGAGAAAAACAGTTTGTACAACTAAGGCCAAAGAAGGTGGAACTACAGCAGCCAAGCAGTTTGTTTTATTGCTGCAGAAACAGGGCAGTTCCCTGACCCTGTTCACAATTCACTCCTTAGACAAGGGGCAGCCACCAGCCTGCTGCAGTGGCTGGGCTGAGCACTGGAGTGAAACCCAAGCCTTAGATTTCGTAATCAGGCATTTTCTCTCTGTAAGATCTACTAGTAGACCTGCAGTTGCCATGATAAGGGCACTGGCCAGGAAACTCTAAACAGATTTTGAAAACTTAGTATTTTATAGCATCAGGATGAAAAGTAAGAATTTAAGGCAAGGAACCACTTTACTCTGTACACATGAAGGGATCTAACCTCTTTATATAGGCTAGATTCTTGATCAAAGTGGCATCAGCCATGTTCCTAAATGTCACAGGGAAAAACACAGTAAATACATTTACTTGATACACTGAAGGTTACATTACACCAGCTTCAGTCAATTATTACTAGTTATTAATCTCATCTAAACCCCACAGAATTGTGTGTACACTTACAGACGCTGGCAGTCATAAATATGCTCTGGCAGGAGCCACATATACACTGCTAACTAACAGACACATGAAGCAAGACCAGGACTAGCAAGTTCGCTGTGTCACAGCAGTTAATGCTTAAACCACAACCCGACACCAAGTCATTATTATTCTCCATCTCCTACAAGGCTGGCAAAATGATAGGCACAGATTGTAGAACCATTTCAATTCAGAATTGCTCTTCATAAAATGAGTAAGATTGGAGTATTAGCTTCCATAATAAGAAAGACTGCAGACTGTGACATGAACTTGTACTGCAGGAGAGTCCCTAAGACTTGCTCATCTGGAAAATATCACAGCGAGTATAAAAACAGTATTTTTAATATAGCTGTGATCAAGAGTCCTCTCTGCATGCATGAAGAGGGAACAGATATCACACTAAAATATTCTAACAGTATCAACAGCATCAAATATCCAACCACTGGATACCAGCCAATTAGGATTAAGAATCCCTACTAATGTATCTTACTTTTCACTATTCCACACATTTGCATGCAAAGCCATTTCCAGCTTTTCACTTAGACTAAAAAAGTTTAATAAGATCAAGTGATTTTGAGAAGAGTGGACTTAGTATGAAAAATATTTCCTGGTACCTACAGTTATGTAGAACCGGAAGAATAGGAGATCCTTTAACTGATCATTGTCCTTGCAACCTACAAAATCTAGCACACTGCTCTTTCCAACAGGTTATAGCTAGACTTGGAGAATTCCATCTTTTAAACCTCCACTCAGATCTGAACCACCACAACAGTGATATAAACAAATATATATCCCTGTTCCTAAGGAACTTAAATATCAGAATCTGTTTGGGGGGGATTTTTCAGGGATTTTGTTGTTGTTGTTTGCTTGCTTTTGGTTGTTGTGGTTTTTTTTATTTTTAGAATTCCATCAGAGTGAAAGAAAAATAGCCAAGTAACTTGTTTCTGAGCATTAACTCACAGAAGGAAAAGGATTTCCCTCAAACAGTGCTTTTAAGGCACCGGAGCACAACCTCCCTCCACCCCCTGAAAAAAATCACATAAATTTTTTAAGTAAATAAGGTTTCAATGTCATGCTATAAAGCTAATGCCCTTAATAACCAGGTATCAACAGTATCAAGAGATTGTCATTGCATGTAGGCAGTACAGTTATAATACTGCCTCATGGTTGCACAGATAGCATGCAAGCATCATAGTTACATGGAGTTTTATGGGGGGAAAAGTAAGAAATCACTCTCCGCATTATTTTCCATATTACTCAGTACAGAGCAAGTAGTAAAGCATATGTAGCACCAGACAGAATATGCTATTTCAGCAAGATAGTGTTACCTGGAGTGAAAGTCGTAAGACAGTAGCGCCATTACAGCTCAAACCACTTCTGTCCGGAGATATCTAGCCAGACCTCTCCAAGAACTTCCAGAAAGCCTCAAAGTCTAATATTAACACCCAGAAGATGTATTGCAGACAATGGCAGAGAGGAATCTACCACATTGCCCTTACCCTGCAAGATCTTGCTAGAAAACATGATAGAAATCTTCTACAAGCACAAAGTCTGAGTTAATACCATTAATCAGTATTACTATGCTAAGAGCTGTCACTGTGGTGAAAACAGTCTAGTTACCTAATTACTTAGGGTGAATTATGACACCACTGTTCACACTAGTTTAATTTGGCTCATACCAGAAAAGTGACACTTGGGCAACAGACTTGTTCAACAGCCTCCCTCCCACAGACTTGGAAGTGTATTTCAACTATACTTCCTTTGAAAGCTCACCCATACAGAAACATAACCATCTTTGATACACAGCATACACAAAATCCACCAAACCACTAAGAGACAGTGGTCACATGCTTCAGATAGCAAATATCATACCAACTTTTAACTGGATCTCCAGGAGACAAACAAATACAATGGCCAAGTCAGACATCTCAGATCACACAATCAGTGTCTCAAGTGGCACACTACAGCTCAAAATAACCAAAATCTTACCTCAGCACCAGGTTACAACATGGTTTCAGTTACTTCAGTGAAAAATCTGAAACTATATAATCCACAAGGAAGTTATCACTACCACTGATTTCACAAACGCCCACAAATGCCAGTTCAACCAAGAAGTGTGCTACAGTTGTAGGATTCTCATTACTGTTACCCAGCCCTGGGGCTGCCACACCCAGCCCATTGGTCCCACACATGGCACCAAACACTGCAGACAGGTCACAAGCTGCCACTGCTGCTCCCCCAAAGGATGTATCTCACTAGATCATGCTTCCCTAGTGAACTGGATGTCTGGGATAAATCCCAAGTCCAAACATTATTTAGGTAATACCAGCAGAATCAACTGTCTCTGCCCACAGAATTACATTCCTTGCTCACAAACTGAAGTTAATGTCTCATGCTCACACCTCCATTTGAGGAATGTAAACCACTGTTGAGACCACATTTGATACATATAGGCAAGTAATAATCCCCCATCCTGAACTCACTCTTAACCATAGAATCCCAGCTCCCCAGAAGCATTCAGGGATCATCTTCCTATAGTCTATGAAAGTACTTGCACTATTTTAAGCACCTCACTGTGGGGTTCACAGATGTGTACAGTGAGTCACTAAGCTCCCTCAATCAGGCAGCATCACACAAGTGCCAAGCACTGAACCTTTCTCTCCATCTTTCAATCAATGCATTTACACCACTCGAAGCAACAATAGTGACATTTAGTACCCGTAATTCAGCTGCTGTGTTAAGTCACCTTTAAATAGACTTTTACTCCAGTTTCCCCAATCAGGTAGAGTGAATAACATACCAAGGTATTCTGCACATGCAAGGAGCTGCCTTTCTACTGGCCTAGGAGCAGATGTTTTCAGTAACAGACAGTTTTCCAGACTACTGTATTCATATATTTCATACCAAAGCCAAAAGCAGTGTTTCTATCTTCAAATGGGAACTGGATTATTACACCAGTACAGGGGTCTTACACAATTTCAGTTTCCCTACAGTTAAGAAGACTAAAAAGCTGTGGAGAGCTTTACTTATGGGAGAAATGCTATCTTTGGTGTCCCTCATGGAGTGCTGTGCCTACCACTATAAAAACATTTACTGTCAAATGTGTGCTCTCCAACACAGCCACCTGTAAAATGAAGAGTGGCACAATATAACATGTTTGGCAGCTCCGGGATTGGGTGGCAGAGCATTAACTCAGAACCACTTGACTTCAACACAGAGAATTAGGACACGTTTAGTTCAGGACACTTCCCTTTATGAGCTAGCAAATGATGGGTCACATGAACATACAGAACAAGTGCACAACATAAACTGTGCATTTATTCTTGTGTGCTCCTGGAGACATTTCCTATCTCTGCAGAGCACTTAACCAGAATAAAAAACCCACTATTCTGATACACAGCCAGCTCATCTCACAGCTCATGCCTTTCCTGGGAAATCAACACAACAGGGTGTTTCCATACACTAATGCATGCAGTACAGGGAATGAGCTGGAGATGCTGGGGGGTCTGCATGTAGCTGCAGGGGTTAGAACTTCACTGGGATCACAGAGATGATGTCTTTCCCATAAGAAACACTGGAGTGCACAAAGCTCAGCCTAGAGATGATAATGAGCCAGTTTATGGGTCAGGAGTAGCACAGTCAGCAGGAAGACTGGACTAGGCAGTCTCCACAAGTGCCTTCCAGCCTCAGCAGCTTTAAGTCAAGTCTGTGCCCAGCAATGCAGCTGCTACAAATCTTATCTGTGGGAAGGCCCATTTTTCAACTTGCACAAGTAGTATAGCAGAGCTGGAAAACTTAAAAGACAATCCATCATGACAAACACTTAATTAGAAACCTTATCTAATACTTATTTACAAAACTATAACAGGTTCATGTTATGCTATGGCCCGTGTTATACTAGATGATATTAGAAGACAGTTGCAAATACTTAAGGAAAGGATTTGGACAAGAACACGGCTTGATCACTGTTTTACAAGCCAAATGAAGATAAAGATGCACAGTATCGCCAACAAATGGTCTGCCTAATAATTATTTTAATTAGTTTCCTTCCATTAAAACTTCAGAACAGATTCAACCAATAAAGCCTACTGTGAATTTAGTTTGCCTTATAAGACAAACTTAAAAGTAAATTTCCAACGCCTGCAGAATTGTTTAAAAAATTAAATTGATCCCTAAACTGTGTTTTGAAACATGATAGAGTGCAAAGAGAGATAGGAATGTGTGCTTGAAACTGGTGCTGTCTTTTGAAACACCATTTCATTAAACTTCTTGGCTTGTCTATTTTATGACATGGTAGATAAAAGCAGAAAGCTGCCATAAAAGCCAGTCATTGAGACTTCTTGGTGAGCACACTAATGAGAATTCCTTACCTACCCAAAATGAGATCTCACAGTAAGCCAAGAACACTAAATAGCAGAAGAGTACCATCATGGAGAGGAGTTTCCTACTGCAGCAGCAGTTTAGTGGAAAGGCTGTATCACAGATCACTACGTACTTTACAATTAATTCATTTTAATCAGGGAGCAGCTTCCCTAAATAGCAAAACCACCTCTTTTCTGGAAAGCTGAGGCAACTGGCATGCAACTTGATCTAAAATTTTCTACTTCACTTGTTAAATGTCTGCTTTAGACTGGTGCCCAAGACAGCATCCTCTGGAGCAGGGTAGCACTAACCTTATAAAACATCTACTTTAAAAAAAAATAAAATAAGCCACTTTAGAGTGTATTCTGCAGGATGAAGTCCAGGGTTCAAGTAGTTCCTACAAATAATCTTTTAAAGTGCTTTGTCATGTTAAGTATAACCCTGTAATTCAGTACTCTATAACAATCTTGTCTATAAAGTGGGATTCTTTTCTCTGTTAAACCTGCGATTCAAACCACCAGCATGGGGGAAAAAAAAAGTCATCTATATTAAATCCAAGTTGGAAACATTCTTTAATATGTCCATCTACTATGCCCAAAATAGGGACTAAGTTTAGGTCTCCAATACTCATCTGAAAATTAATCTTTCACTATAGATAAAAATATATATAGAAAGAGCTAGACCCCAGAGAGATCACAGCATCTGCTTAACTCAGCATGTTCTCAGCTTTCCAGTTCTATGCTTCAGATTAGTTTTGACACATTCCAAATTTAAGAACATATTAAAAACTCCAGTTTTGCTGCATTATTAGTGGCCTAAAATATTTAACACTAATCACTTCAACTGACAGCAACACTAATTCACAAAGTAACAGCTGACAGGATTAAGAGTTTAACAAATGCTTAAAATCCCAGAACTGATTTTTTTGGTCCTTGACTTGTGATCCAGCAAAGATTCCTAGTCAGGATTGCATTTCCATTAAGTCTCATATTCGTGTAATCAACTATTATTCCTTTGTCAACAGCTTCAGCATGGAAGGTTATGGGCTCAAGGTTCCACAGAAAACAGTTGAAGTTCTAAGCAAGCACTTTGTTACTGTAAAGAATAAAGTAGCTACTTCTACATGAGCCTAAATAACATTCTCACATTACACCACTCCGTGACTTTTCATTTTGACAGGTCTTGAAAAACACATTTGCACATCTCAAGCACAAGAAACAAAACAGATCCTCTAATTTTACTATTAAAGCAGTATTTGGAAGAACATGAATAGATAAAGCATGAGTTATAAAAACTTATCTTGCTTATATGACAAGACAACTTGATATTTCTGGGGCAGGCAGGGAGGAAGGTTGGTTAGTTCTGTTTAATGGGCTAAAAGAGCTATCAACAAAATGATTGCTCCTCAGCAGCTGTTAACAAGGACTTTTTAAATACATGTTCTTTAGCCTCCTATCAAGAAGCAAGTATCAACTGTATCATACAACAAAAGCCATAAAATTGACCACTAGGAGAGTGAAATAGCCAAGACTGTTTGCTGACCTTGCTGCTCCAAGCAATAGCAGGCAACAAGCAATAGAACCTTATCACTACTGCTTGACAGTGACGAAGAACAGTTAGCAGAGACATGGGGCTCAAAGGTGAAGAGAGAAAACCTAAAAACTGCAGGTTTTTATCAGCAGGATAGTATTTCCAACTCAAGACTGAATGAACATTGCTATATAACCTAGCTGATAACCGGGATCAGCACTTCTCCTAAGTCAGTCATGCAAAGTTACTTGAAGTCAGGCACACAGGGAGTGAAAAGCAGCAAGCACCGACATTTATCAGCTTCTGTGGCCGCCCCAGACACTGTCTTTCACTCAAACCCCTGGACACCACTACTGCCATCCCGAGTTGCTTGCTACAGCAACAGGCACAAGACATCTACTGACCTCAGGCACGGTTTGTCTTGATACCACTGCGCACTTGCGCTCCCATGGGTGCTTAGTGCCTGCACAGCTGTCATGAGAAACAGGCTCCTTCAGTACCCCTGCTAAGGGAGGCTATTAATTCACATGAATTCGTTGTGTAATAGAAAGCAATTCATTTAATCAGTCACATGGAGCTTGATTCTAGTTAGTAAGAAATGATTTAATGTGCAATTATTCACTGCCTGGGAAGTGAACAGGTTTACAAGAACAAATGATGAACCAGATTCCCAAATCATGATGCTAGAGCTTGTTCTACTGCTTCATGTGGCCCTTTCTGCTCTGTTCACTGGACAATTTTTTTCCATGTGCAGCTTGGGCCCCAACACTTCCTAGAGAAGATGATAATCTTATCCAGCATTTGGCCAAAAAACAGTAGGTGCAAAATCAATTAAGCAGCTGAAAAAAATCTTAGAGCCTAAATGAGGCACTAGATCACAGAAACTATAAACCATCCAGGATTCCAGTGTACACATCCAAGTTGTCCAGGCAGTGTTCCATCTTTACTGACTTGATTTGATCAAAATGCCTGAACTGCTCTTCTACCCAGATTTCCAGGACCACTGCACTGACAATTAGAGACAAGTTTGAGAGTTTTAAAGGATGGCCAAGAAAGGATATTGTCTGATCAAATTAAGCTTTCAGTTAAGAGCTTTTGTAAAGCATTCCAGTTAAATCTTTAGAATAGAAATTCCTCTGCAGTGTATACATAACACTAGCAAAAACAGGTCAGCTTCACTTTCTTCTAAGGCATGCAAAACAGAATCAAGTTGGCTTACTCCAAAAGAAGTGAAAATAAACAATTTGCTACTAAAAGGCTAATATAGGAAACTTGTTTACAGGACTAGTGTGAAGGCTATTCTGTTCCTAAATGAAGTATTTAATAAAGGAAATATTTCACCATGGTAAACTGGTATCATCTGATCATAAGCAAAAATCCAACAAGTAGTTAAAATTATTCTACCAAGTCTGCTATATGCGAATAAGTGCAAAGATGCTATTGTCAAGTAAGATTGAGCTGTTGCTATTAAGTTCTCTGTAATAAAATAATTTTCAGCCTTCAAGCAAATCACTTCCAAGAACCACAAGTCTGGTTCGTAGTTGTTAGTTCTTACACTCACTTTGACAAACTTTAATGGGGGGGAGGGGCAGGGAGTGTTTAAAACATTGAAAAAAATAGACAGCTTTTCCTGAAAATCATGTACCTGAGCAGGAGAACAGACAAGGCACCTCCCTGTCCCTCAGAAGAGAAATAAGGATCTTAGAAACAGAGAAGTAACATTAGAACAGTTTAAACTAAAAAAAAAAAAAAGGGGAAAACCAAAAACTACTCAGACTGCACACTTCAGCTTTGAAAATGGCAAGGCTGCTCCTTGCTTGGCTGCTCAAGACTGCAGGTGTAGTCTCCTTGTTCCCTTCCACCATGAAAATACCCAGTCATAGTCAAGGCTAAGTTTCCCGTTCTCAGAATAGAATCGATTCAACAGGGCTCCAGTTGAAAGACCGAGTTAGGCCTCCACCAGCTGTTCAGGAGACATGACTGGGCTGCTTTGTCTCACCTCACTCCCTGCCCTTCTCCAGGTAAGGTCACGCTCAGGCACCACCCTTCTCTTCCTACAAGATCTACACCGGTAAGGCTCAGGGAGGATAAAGACGGGCACAGAGAGAACCTATCCAGACAAAACAAGATTCTCCAGGAACTTCTGGCTCAGCTGAGACCGACAGCATCCCAAACCCTCTGCTTATCTCCCACAGACGAAACGTTATCACTTATCCGAGGGCACCAAGGGAAGGCAGGGCAGCCTGCACTAACGCTCAAGGCCAGCTCCTCCTCGCCCTTTCCCTCCCCCACGTCCCACTTGTAGACAGGAGTCACAGCGGTCCCCGGCTCCACCTCAGCCCAGCGCCACCGGGAGCCGCAGGAGCGGCCGAATCCATGAGCGCGGCCTCTCACCTCCCACTGCGGCTCCCGCGCAGGCCCGACGGTCACCGGCTGCCCCCGCTCCCCCCTCGCCTACCCCGGTGCTCTCCCACAGACGAGGAACCCCCAGGTAGAAGCTGTGGGGCTCTCCTCGCCCCACGCACCCCGGAGAGAGGGGCTGACCCGCACCGCAAGTGACCATCGGGCACCCCCGCACCTTCCGTCCCTCCCTCTCCGCAGGACGCAGAGACCGGGGGGCTCAGCCACACCCCCAGACTGCGGCCAGGACTCGGCCACTCACGCCTGGTTCACCGAGGGCGCGGGGCCGGAACGGCTGAGGCCGCCACAAGCCCGGGGTTGGGGGATCCCGAGGTCGCTGCTCACTCTACCTGGGGTCTAAGGCGCGGCTCCGTACGGCGGCTCCAGCCCGGTTCCCGTCTCGGCTGTGCCCTCCGGCCCCGCTGCTCCCGCTGCCGCCGCGCCCCGGCTCTCATTGAGGGGGCAGCGCCGCCGCCCGCGCGCCCCCGCCGCGCACTTCCGCCCTCGCCGCTCCCGCCGGGCCCGGCTCCCCGCGAGCACGCGCCCGCCCGCCCGATGGTCACATGGTGATCACGAACCAATCAGCTTTGGGGCGGGGCGGGGCCGGCGGGAGGGCCGTGACGGGCGGCCCCTGCCGCGTGAGGGGCCGGTCCCGCCAACGCAGCAACCGAGAGCACGGGAAGAGACTGCCCGCCTCAGCCCACGGGGAATCAGCTGTGATTCTTTTGGGTCACACCGAGCCCCAGTCCGTGCCCCCGAGTCCCGCCGGCTCGGTGTGACCCAAAAGAATCACAGAATCATTTAAGCCGGAAAATACCTCTGGGATTACCGAGTCCAATCTATGACTAAACACCACTATATCAATTGGACCATGGCACTGAGTACCACATTCAGTCTTTTCTTAAACACGTCCAGAGATGGTGAGTTCACCACCTCCCTGGGGAGCCCATTCCACTGTCTAATCACCCTTTCTGTAAAGAATTTCCTCTTGATGTCCCACCCAAACCTCACCTGGCGCATTTGAGGCTGTGCCCTTTCATCCTTTCCCTGGCTGCCTGGGAGAAGAGCCCGATCCCCACTTGCCTACAGCCTCCTATCAGAGAGTTGTAGAGAGCGAGAAGGTCTCTCCCGAGCCTCCTTTTCTCCAGGCTAAATATCCCCAGCTCCCTCAGCCGCTCCTCATAGTGCCTGTACTCCAGACCTTTCACCAGCTTCGTTGCCTTTCTCTGGATTCACTCCAGCACCTCGGTGTCCTTCCTGCACTGCGGGACAGAACGGGACACAGCATTTGAGGTGCGGCCTCATCAGCGCTGAGCGCAGGGGAAAGAGGAGGAGTTAGGAAGGGCTCTGTCTTAGATACATCACGTATTTTAGTGCAAATTCTACCAATGGATGCAGAAATTAAGTTAGAATGCAAAGGAATGGAAATGTCCCTGATTTGACTCATAAGGGCTGGGAGTGCTGAGTGTTACTAATCATACGGTCAGGCACAGCTATCTTCAGTTACAAAAGAAAACATACCTTTTCTCATTGCTTTAATTTGCTTAATTTTTCTAGGCTTCAAGGTTGACCTATTTGAATTCCACTCACTAAATTTAAGAGTGAATATGTTGGGTAAAATTATTCCTTCTGGAAAAACATGCTTTGTATGACAACACCCACTTTGGGAAACAATGGAAATTATGATTACCACTGATCTCTGGGGGTTCAGCTCCTCTGGGACAGAAGTAATACCTTAAGGAACTGTGTTAACTCCTGCTTTCACACTGGGCTTCTATGTGGCCTCCTGCAGAAGAGGAAGGGAAAGAATTAATTACGTTTTAGCTCTATCCACTGATGGGTGGATGAAATTGCATTTTCAAGTTGGAGAGCACAAAAAAGGCCTGTCACTTAAAATAAATGCAAAAAAAAAAAAATCATCCTTGAAAAAGTGATAGGTAAAACAATGGCCTATTGCCAAAGCTAAAAAACATGGAGGAGGAATTTGAAAGAGATTTCTAAAATCTGTAATTTCAGAGCTGGGAAAAAATGCCAGGAATTGGAAAAAAGAAGTTGTAGCAGAAAAAAGAAAAAAAAAAAGTGGTTATGTGGCTCTGAGAAACAGCTGAGTACTTCAGGACTGCATAAAAAGGAAGTATCTTCTGAATTTTTCCTCTTTTCAAGGAAACAACATTTTCTGTACTGTTTGTAAGTAAACAGGATTTACATCATCCTTACATCATCATCAGTTTCTCTTCCTAACTCAAACTGCAAACCACCTGATTTTAGTTAACTCCTTCTGAAGAAAAGTGAAATTATTAAATTAAGGTAATATGAAAGGTCCTGATTACAGAAATTCTTTCCTTCTGCCTTATATATTGTATCAGAACTGCATCAATATTCATCCTGCGCTAGAAGCTGGCAGATTGAGAGCTATTTGCTGTTTGATGCCATCCACGCAGAGAAAGAATAAGCAGAGAAAAAAATATTGCCAAATGTGAAAGGATCCTGTTTTCCGCTAACACTTAAATTAGCAAATTTGTGGTATTTCTAGTATTAAACAGGAATGGTTTCTAATATAGATTTTGTACATTTGTATATGGTCCTAAAAATGAATGAACAAGCCCAAGAAGACCCAAGCAAAAATTAATTAGCACTGTTTACTATTTATCCTGTAACTGGGTCTCCATGGCCATCCTTCATGCCACGCAGGCATTGTGGTAGATTTGTTCTCTGATGTGCGGATTCACAGAAGCTAAACATTTCCAGCAAATTGTATCTACGATTAAAAACTGACAGGAACTTGGGAAGCTGAATCTTTTCAAACTGAATGCAATACAATTCTCTCCTGCACATACCACAGTGCTGACACTTCCCCCTTCCCTTTGCAAAAAAAAAGAGGGTCAAAAAATGAACCCCATCTACCTTGCCTCTGAAAATTGCTTAGGGGAAACCTACCTCTTTGTAGTAATCCACTCATGACAAAGAACATTTGTGTGATGCCACATTTTGAATTATTATGCATGTTGCCTGGTATAATCTCCATGGTTACAGATATATTTTTTGCTTCAGTACTTTAGGAAAAGGATTCTATAGAACAATTTAGGGGAGAAAATTCCTTTTCATTGTCATTTCTATTACATTTATTTTATTCTATGTGCTTTCACTTTCTAAACAAGTAAAATTCCAGTAGAGATGGAAAAAATTTTCTCCAGCTGTTGCTTTATCCTGCCATAATGTATTTTAAACTGAAAATTCCTAGCTATGGGGACAGTATTTTTTATGCATATATTTAGTTTCTAACCCAGTAAGAATGTAACAGGGCACCGTGTGTCACTGCCAGAGTCATAAACAACAGTAAGTGTGGTGGGATGACTGAACAGTAAATATTTTTTCTTTGCAAAGATTAGGACTCATGCTTCCCTTCTGAGCAGTTATAAATAGAAATTAGCTGAAGTTTGTGATGGGAAAAATGTAAATCCCAAATATTTAGCTCTTTTCCTACACCATTTGCACACCTGGTTATTCTTTGATAGTGTTCATAGGGGAAACAGAGGAATGCTTGGGGAACAGAAACACCACCCCCACACTGTATTATCTAGAATGCTGTGATGTCCCTTTGTTCCCAAAATACAGTTTTTTGTATGTGCAGAGTTGAGCTGCCAGAGTTTGTCTAGGCTCAGATAACTTGTAAGAAGAGGTAGATGAGCATAATGTGCGCTCAAACAGAGCTTGTTCCAAATGAAAAAGAATGTAGTCAAAGATGATTTTCTATTTGGGCATGGACAGCCTAACAAGAAGTACATTTTACATTTACATTTTATTATTTGTATACTTAAGAGAATGCAGCTGACCTCACCATGATTTATGAACTTCAGCATTCTAAAACCATAAAGCAATAAACTAAAAAATATCTGAAACAAGCAATAGTAAATGAAATATGACTCTGGTTTTGGTCTTGTAGGAGATTATGGTGTTTTGACTGTACCATTCACTTTATTTTTGTTACAAACAGCCGGAAGTCACCACACTAAAATAAAGTTCACTGTCAAATAACCTTTCCATTTCAGATACAGCTGGGATTTGTCAGGATCATATCACAAGGTCATTTTTAAGGAGATTCTCACTGACATTTTGTGAGGTAAGGGATTTCACATTCCAGTTTTACAAGTGTTACACTTCTGATCGTCATGATTATCAACACCATGACAGATTTAGGGCCTGATCTTGGAACTTTTACAGAAGGAGCTAAGTTTATTTTAAATAACTTGATAGCCAAGAATCAAAAGAAAATAAAGGGTTTACAAAGAGTTAGAAGAGGTCATTCCATGGCCCAAAGCCAAGATCAGTTACACATATATAATTTTTGGCATGCCCATTTTTAAAATGTAGTTAAGATTGTGGTATTATCATAGCAGTTTGTTTGAAGTACTGGACTACTTTATCATAAGAAAAGACCCAACAACATTTACCTTAACTGGCACTTTCTGCAGATTAAACATATTAATTAGTTGCATACTGCACATAGCCATGAATCTTTTTTTTCCTTTTTTTGCACCTGAATGATAAATATTCAAAAATAGTTACTTTTTCACTCTTGACAGTTCTTTGCCTCTTTCAAATAACACCTGATTTTGCAGTTGTTTTTTTGTAGTTCATGTTTCCTAATTGCCAGTCACTTTCCTTCCCATTTGCACTCCCTCCAGCTGGCCCATGTTTCCTGATGTGTACTGCTGAAGCAGATACATTAAGTAAAGCTTTACCTGTTAAATGTAGGGTAGAAAGTGTGCCTTAGTGTCTTACAGATCACATTGAAGCCAATTTGGTAAAAACATGAATTATTACAAAGAGATAAGGCAGGAGATTTTTTTCAGAATAATAAGCAGCTAACACAGTTGAGGATTTACCTCCCTGAGTTTAACAGTGATACTTTGTTGAACAGCTGCTGTTGGAAGGTGATGTGAGCATACTTGAAAAAAAATTCATGCTAACAGGTCTTCTCCCCCTTATTTTTAAATCAAAATTTCCAGATTAAATTATTGACAACTATATTATATTAATAATGAAAATTATTGGCTTTTATAGCAGCCAGCATTCTAGCAGTGTGGGAGCAATATTTCAGAAAGAAAAGGATTCTTCAATTAAAATTATATTATTTTCAAGTACTTACTTCTATCTACAATCTCTAATTAAGTTGATGTGACTTAGAATGAGGTTAAAATGTCCTTCTGAAAATTAAACCAGATAATTTTTTTATGTAAATATATTCCGACCATGAAAGCCCTTAATTTTTAGTCTATTATCTTCATTACCATAAATGCAGTTTTCCCTTTTCCATGTTTATGCACAACATCTTTTGCAAATGTTTGGAAGCTCTGATGCCCCTTCACCTTTTAAATGGCAGTAGATTTTTTGGTTTTTTCTAAAGCACCTCACCACTTAGCAGAGAGATCCTGGCAACTGAATTTTGTAACACGGTTTTTGTTATGACTATTTTACATATTCAAGAATGGTGCTCCTTCTAGAATAAACTCTGACATGACTCAGCTAAAAAATGCCAGACTTTTTTTGCACCCACAACGTAACTTTGCACTATTGTGCTAGGAAATGTCTAATTAAAGAAGGCCTAAATGGGAACTGAATGGAAAAGCTCTTCTGGAAGTTCTGTATGAAGTGTTTTGGATGGTGAAATGAGTGGCTACAAATTTTGTCTACAAAAATTCCTCTTCAGCTGCACTTGGCTACAGATACTAATCCCTAAATTTACACCATATAACACTTCACTGCTTGTTAGTTCTTGTATTTAAATATGGAGGTGAAAGCCTTAAAAAAGTGGGTAAAGTGGGTAGTAAACCTGTAGGAACTTATTCCACCAGTGAAGTTTATGAGGAAGTTTGTGTGCCTATGAATACATTAATTTAAATATCATATTTTTATGGCATTACATTGTCCTCAATTAGAGAGCTTTTTAAGCACATAATACAGTCATATGCTAATATTGCTGCATTTGAGGAGAGATTTTCACTACTGAGCTGCATGTTCATATGTTAGTTTACACAGCATTCTTGTCTAGAAAAGACATGTTGCTTGTGGTTGATAAGTCTACAGTCTCCAAAGTCTACTAATATAGTCTACAAAGAGTTCCTCCTTTTTTCAGTGTTAAATCAATAAGAGTACAATATGCTTTACATTAGAGGATTAAGGAAAGCTATTTCAACATAAGTGTGCATTGTATCTTGTAGCATTTGGGCTTTTGATTTGCTTTTTATCTTTTCAGTGAGCAGTAATACTTAGGATCTGTCAGAAAAGTTAGAGATTAACTTTTTAGAAAAGCCAATCTGCTAGAAGCTAATTATGTCACTCGTAGCAAATTGTGATTTGATATATTGAAAGGTTTAATCAATATTCAATCTGCTAACTCATTAATAAATACATTGTAAATAATAATAAAAAAAACCCACTACATTCTGTCTTCTGATGCAATTTACAGTAAATCTCTTATTCCTTTGGAAAAGCTTGGGAGGAGCTGTGCTGGTTTGTGGGGTCCTCAGTCTACAAAAGTAATGTACCTTGGCCAAAATATAAGCACAGGACTCTCTCAGTTCACAACCATGACATAAGCTTCATTCCTCAAGTTTTGTTATTTCATTATGATGTATTCCTGGAATATTATAAAAAATAAAACAAGAGCACTGCAGTAAAATGAAGACTAAAAAATTTCCAAGAGCCAGGAAGTTCTGAGTTCAGACTTCAGGTACTGTGGGTAATGTGAGCAAGTAAAGGGGAAATATAAAGGAATATGTGAGGGGAGAGAGAGATGCATATCTATGTGGGTATATATACATTTCTAATTTAAAAGTTGTGATTGTGCCCAACTAAAATAGTGTTTAAAGGCCAGAAATACTGCATGTGCCCAAAATTCATTGAAGCTACACTGGATTTGTAGCACAAGAGAACTGCATTATGTAGTCACAAGCAAATCCAGCCACACTTCTACCTTGGCTAATCTCAAAATAAATAGTTGAAATCCCAAATTTATCTCATTTTGCACCCTAAAAGAAGCTGTTTACTGGGAAACAGTGAATATTTCCTTTAATTTAGTCTGGCTTTTCCCTTCCTTTGCAGAACTGTGTTTTAAGACCTTGCAAGTTGTGTTAGAGATTTGCCTAGAACAGAATGGCCAAAGAATGGCTTCTTCGGACATTTTTTGATAAAATACCATTTATTGAATAGTGTCATATCTTGGCTGTGTCAAATTTTATTTTCTTGTTTTAACATTTTAACAGATGAGACCAGAATCTGTGTATTATGTATGTGCATTTACTGCAAATCTGCACCTGTACAACTGCTGAATCAGTGTGTTTGTAATGCAAATGCTGAACAAATTAATGTAAGAAGTTTCATCTATTCAGAATGAAAACCTAGAATTTACAGTAAAAAATAAACCCATGTCTGCATCTTCCAAAAGTCCTTGAGAACTATGATTACCTTTAATCATACAAAACACCTTTGTGTAACTTTGAGATCTTTAGTAAGAAGCTTTACACAACCTTTCAGAGAACAATAAATCAAACTTTGACTTTTCAAAATTGTTTTGCTGCACTCAGGCATGAATTTCATCTTAAAGCGGGATTTCCTGAAGGGCAACAATAGACCTTTAGCCTATATTTCCTGATCAGATTTTCAGTAGCAGAAAATGAATTGGTTTGATCTGGCTCACATAACTAGTTATTCCCTTTATAACTCTTGTCATTTTTTTAGGCTTTCCATTTTCTATACAAAAGTTCACTAATATTTTAAATGGAATAATAACCAGGTCAGAAGATGTACAAGGCCTGCTTTTCCCCTGCCTTTTTTCTTCTGTACAAATTTCTGTCTGTGAAAATATCTGCAAAATGCTTAATATCAATTGATACAGATTTAATCACTAGAGAAATAGTCACATAATGTGGAGAGGTGGCCCATAATCCTATATTTCCATTCTCTGGAAGCAGTGCAAAATGCAACAAAATTAACGTGTAATCTTCCTTCAGTTCTTTCCAAAAAAAAGCAGTCCTTCATGCTCTTTGGAAAGTGCCATGGATTTGGCCATTGTGGCTGCAGATATCTATCATGTCATGCAAAATGCAACAGTCATGTCACGTCCATGCTAGATTGAGCTTGATGTGGTTCTGCCTTTTCAGCTTCCTTTCACAGAGCCTAAGCAATGTGACCACCTGCTGAATCCTTCTCTTTAGCATGCAAAGAATCCTTTGTTCAGATCAGCTGGGCTTCTTTGACTTCTTAGCTCAGAAACAGTTTCCTTGTGGCTTTTCTTATACCTCTCCAAGGGTTTTCTTGGGATAACTCGAGAAACTTTCAATTCAGGAAAACCTGATAAAACTCAATTCCTTTTCCACTTAGCTTAGATTTGCAATTTCTTGCTTTGTTGTATATTAATGGAGATAGGTCTAAGCTACCATTTCTAAATATAGTCTGAATCATGGCAGAAAGAGTTGCAGAACTATTCTGCTTGCAGTTAAAATTTTCTTAAACTTCAGGACTCATTTTTAATACTTTATTAAATTGAGCTCATCTTTACAATTCTTATAATTTCTTGCCTAGAGACTGCTGTGATTTTACTAAAGTTTTCCTTTTCACTGAGCCATACTAGATTTTCTGCCATTAAGGTTCTACATCTCTGATGGAAATTTCATTTCTTAGTTCTTGTCATGCAAACAAGGCAATTAAAAAGTAGAAGCAGTTAAAGATTGCAGCATGAAAAAGATCAAAACTTCTGATGGGGAACTATTTTGCAAATAGAAGTAAAAGATTCACTTAGGATGTTTACCTGTGTTAGAAGAATTGATTATCAGCATTAAAAGTTAGAAATCATCGTCATATGATTCCAGAGGGCCTTAGGAGACCTCAGATACAGGAGTCTATTCTAGTTAAAAGAAAATGAGATGTTTTTTTAACAGCTTGATGACAGTGTGGGAAATACTCTTGTCTCATCCCCAGAATTTTCTTGCTTTAAAGCTGTCCTCATGAGATGACTCCACACACAAAATCCTTATGACATGTAGTTCAACTGTTGGCTTTTGACATGGCTGTTGCATGACACAGGTGAATTACCTGATAATTATCAGGTCTACTTCTGAGAAATGGGTATAAATAAAAAATAATCTTTCTTGTCAGTTCCCAAAAGTCATAAATGTAAAAACAAGATGTGACTGCCATGATTGGTCCTTGGTGGCCACATCTACAGCATCAATTTCATCAGCAACTTTCACCTTCTTCCTTCTAAAGGCTTTTATTAAAAAGGACTGCCCTCTTACCATGTTAGTTGTTATGAATGCAGCTGTCTTAAGGGAGGATACTGCCTGTTTTTACAGATCTCAAGGTCACAATCAACCATGAAAAAAGGCTGTAAAATTTACTTCTCTAAAAAGATGTTTTCCATATCCCTCAAGCTAAAATAAGTTTCTTTTGGCTACAAAAGACAAGACTTTTTGTGCTTTTCCAGACAGCTAATGCAGGAGCATGCTCACCTATCCCTTTAGAGACTTCTTTCAGTATATAGGCATTATTAACAGGAAGAAAAGACTTAAAAGCTGACCAATAAAACATTTGTCATCTTTTTAAGATGTACATTCTTTCTCCATCTAGCAAATTTCAAAAATGTGTCAGAGGTTTGGATCATAGAGAGACTCTAAACATGCTGCTAGAAGAGGTGTGAAAATTTGCTAGTCCAGATTAGAAAGTTCTGAGCAGCAGAGCTACGATACATTAGAAGGCACAACACTTGTGGCTACTCCTGATCTCATTTTAGATCCATACCACAGAGCTATTTCCTATTTATATTTTGGTCCATGTGCACTTTTAGCTCTCTGAGAAGCATACTTTGTGTTCCAGCAGATTTTGAGTCAGTTTTTATTCTTATTGACCAATATTAATTCCAAACTTTTGACTATTCATTTTCAGGAGAGTGTCAATGGCTTGTTGCTCCAGGACATAACTCATTTGTATTCTCAACTCACTAAAGCAGACTTTTCCAGCCTGCTGGAGACACAGCTCCAGTTATTTGGGCAGCCAGAGCTCTCATTCAAACCCTAGGTTTTGAGCTGAACCTTTCTGTCATATGCTCCTGATGTTTTCCAAATCTACCAAACCAGTCTGCTGGCAGCCTTGTTTCAGTTATATAAAAAATGTTTTAGTTCCAGCTCTTATTCTGTTCCATGTACAGCCATTTCATTCTAATTCTGCCAAAACTTTGCCACTCTTGTTCTAGTTCCTGTTAATAAAATGCAGTGCTTCCTGGTCTGCATCCTGTTAGTGCTGACACCGTCTCCTCATATCCAGTGTGGATTCATTCCACCAAGGACAGGAAATGTTCTGCTTTGCTGATTCAAATCTGATCAGAAATAATGTGGAGATAGAAACTTTTAAGAGGGATAGTTTAGATAAGAACATGACAGTTGAGAATGTAATAGTCAAAGTTACAAACTCAAAGGGACAAAATATCAGAACTGGCTTGAAAGTCCTTGAAAAATGGTAACAGTAATAGTTATGAAACATAGTCTGAGAATTTAGCCTACTATCACCTTTCTTCTGTGTCTGTTCTTCCTAAGGTTTCTGTTGTGGATTTTTTGGGGGTTTTTTTATGTGTTAGTTGGTTTTTTAAAGTGTATTCTAGTCTATATAACTTGCTATTTACACTGGTTTGAGAACATACCAATTTTAATTTATATTATTTAACAAATGTTTTACGAGAATTTTTGGAATTTAATATTGCTAACAATAATTTTTTTGTGGAATCACCTCATGAGCTTGACAGCTTTAAATCTGCCATTTAAAATATTCCTGCCATTTAAAAGAAATCTGTCATTTCTGACCAATTGTCTAAAAAGAGAATCAAATCCACTTCTAAACAGTTAAAACAAACTGTGTAATTAACTGTGGTGGGTTCTTGAAACATCAATATAACAAAAACTGCCTGTGGAACTGGCAATTGCTAGAAAAGAAGTGAAGGACTATTAGGGCACAATAGTGCCAGAGGCTGAAGTCTGAGGACTCACCTTGGCTTAATGGATATGGAAGTTCTGTGTATAAAGACAAACCATTGTTATTCAAACTCTGCTACGTAGTCACACTAAATATATTTGAATCTTACAAAATGGTGTGCACTAGTTGTGCTGCTGAAAGAAAGTTCTCAGCTGAGAATTTAAATGGGACATGGCATAAATATTTAAGCCAAGGCATAGCACAAAAAGGTGAAAACTGACCTAGTGTGCTTGATAAAGGGAGACAAAAACAGGTAAGCCCTCAGGTTCTTCATTTCATAGCTCTCTTGAGCAAATTAGAAAGTCACAGTGTAGAAGAGTAAAGTTTAATGGTACTTTGCACAGTCACATCCAAAATCACGGCTTCTTTTTCCTAACGAAATCAGAATATCCTTTGGCTTCAACAAGGATGGGTAAGGGATTTGCTGTGTTGGTAGGGACTCTTTAGCTGATTTAGCATGACTAGGCAGGATGCTCTCCTTCCTCTGTGATTGCTAACGAGTGCCAGGAAGTATTGCCTTCCTTCCTGGCTCCAAGCTTGCTACCTCTACAACATCCTATGCCTTTTCTGGCAGGGCCTCCTTGCCAGAATACAGAGCAGACAGATATCCACACAATGCTAAAAAACAGAGGGTTCAGACATTTCTGGTGGATGCAGTAATCTTATTTCTTTCTTCTCCTCTGTTGTATAAATAACCATCATGTTTTATCTAGTAGTGAGTATTTTGGTTGTGAAGGACCAATCTGTAATTAACTTTGTTATGATAATTATTATAGAAATGTAAAATTTTGGATATATAGATTAATTGCAATTTTGGAAAGCAATAGCTTTGACACCTTTGTGTTTGAAATATGCTGTATCAGCAGATTTGGGTATGTTCAATATACCTAGAAAAAATTGACTATGTTCAAAATACCTACAGTTGTAGTTATTTTCTTTCAATTCTAGCTGTCACAATTACATGTTTCACCTCTGTAATAATGCATTTTTCCCAGTGATGACTCAGAGGAAATAGTCTCTCCATCCAATTTTTCACAGAGTAAATCACAGAGGTTTCCCAAAGTTTTCACTGAAAAAAATGCTATTGTAGAGCTAGAATTTAATGCAAGTCCAAATAAATACTAGCCTAAATACGTGACCAAATGTAATTTCATGCAGTTGTGACTTCACTAGAATACTGCCTGGCTTGGGAACCTTCTTACACTGTTATATAGCAGATGTGCACTTCTGCTATGTATTAGCAGCCTATAACATAAGATAGCACAGACTCAGCTTGTACTGCAGACTAAGCCTTATTTAATGTTTGCATAGTCTAAGATACTAGGAATTAATGTATTAGCTGCAGTATTACTGGCTTCCTCTCCCCTTCAGTCCTCTCTGTTTCAAGAGCTATGATCATATTCCATTCCAGTGACTTCAGCACCAATCTGGATATACACTGAGATGGCAGAGTAGAATTTGACAGCTATTCAACATGGAGCTGATTTGTATTTTAAATTTACTTCTTGCTTCCTTCTTGACCTTCACTATTAACTCAGCTGGTCAAAGTATGGTGCTAATAACAACAAGGTTGTTGGTATGAATGCCATATGGGCCATTCACTTAAAAGTTGGACTCAGTGATCCTTATGGGTCCCTTCCAACCCAGAATATTCTGTGATTCTGTGATTTCAGAAAGTTACAGACATAAATGATGCCTTAAAAGGTATAAATGATGCTTAAAGACAAATGCCCCTTCCTTGTGGAGATTATAATCAACAATAAGTAATAAAACCACAATATAAAGAACTACTGCCAGGAGGCAATAGATTCTTTCCAGAGACTATGCTTTCCCATGGGACCTGCATGCAAGAATGAATTTAGTCATTCTTAATCTACAATCTGTCCAGATTAAGTACTCTGTTTCTTTTAAAGATGTAAATAGCAACGCCTAGTGGATTAGCATAGAAACACGTTATGGAAGAAATGCATTTTAGGAAGTATTTGAATGAACATAGCTCTTCCAGAAATCTTATCAGAAAAGATTTTACATTCAGAGAAGAATAGATGCTGCCTTTTCATCACAGTTACTTTCTGAAAAACAAGCATTTAAGAGAGATAAGGAAACTTTCTTGTAGACTATTCCTATTATCAAAAAGCAACTTCACTCCACCCTTCCCTTGTATTTGGCTTCTTACAGAGTGCCTGGAGCTGCCGGTGTGTTCCAAGATTACCTTCAGAAAAATCCCCTGCTATTAGCAGACATGCTAACAAAAGAAATAAGTTTATACTACTTCCAAAGAGGAAAAATCTAATTGATCAAAATCTGGAGAGGTACCCTGTTAGCTTGACTGAGATGACAATCAATAGCAGTTCATACCTCCTGCCATTCACACTGTCATACTTGGGCAGTGAATCAGGCTAGAGGGGAAGGCTGGGTGGAGCAACAGGCTGCAGGGGAAAATTACTGTCCCTTGCTCCCTACTCTGTGTCCCATCCCTCCTCCCCACCCCCCAACAAGTAGCAAATGAGAACAGCAGTGGTGGAGAGGTGCTGCTGTTCTTACCTGTTCAGCAAAAAGTTAAGGTACCAGGCTATCCCCAGGAGTGTTTCTTTCATATGTCCAAGAACTCAAAATCATTCAGACAGAAGCACAGCAACAACTGCTCTGTATCAGGGTATATCCCTGCCCACATTTCCTTCTCTTTGGGATGAGGCAGCAGCTCATCATGAGAATAATACTCCTTTCCCTCTCTTTGGGAGGAAGCAGCAGTTTGTTAATTGGAATTCCCATAGAAGAGGTGTTTCAGAAAAGACAGATAATCCTGCAGACCAGATTGGACCAGAGGGCTGCATTTTGCACCATGCTGGTCAAGAATCTCCAAAATTCATCTGTATCCACTGACTGTGTTCTGAGTTAGGTCAGTGTTAAGAGCTTTTGGAGATCACTGTTCATCTCTGGACATAAAGACTCTTATTCCATCCTCAGTCTTTGTGCAAACCTTCTCTTTGCAATTGGACACTACTCACAACAGGGCTACACAACCCTATCAGGATAGTCTCAGACACTGGGCAATATTACAAAGGAAATTGTCATCACCCAAGAACTTCATATGCAGTTTGTGGCTTTTGGAGTCATCAGTCCTTACTAGAAACAAACAGAGACCAGTATGAACAGGTTGAAGAATTATATTGAATTCATAATCCTGATAGTCGTAGCCAGTTTGATTTTTCCTTGGTTACCTCATTTGTTGTCACAACACTTCATTCTGGAACAGAAAACCAGTGGACAAAGCATGGGATTAGTAAATTAGTAATCCAACTGCACCCTTAGCACTAGCGCTTATATGCTGTGAAAATGTGGAGATTTTTGCATAGTATTATGAAGGAAAGAGTTGTGTCACAGTGCTGAGGTGGGAAAAGTACTGTTTATGATTGTGATTGATATTGTATTGCTGCAGCAGAGTTTTAGTAAGAATAATGCTGCAACATAAATGTTTCCTTCAGCTGGGAATAAACCTTGTTTGTTAGACTACAGGAGTAGAAGGAATTTCCAACATTCAACCTCATAAGATGCCTTTTAAGTGAAAACAGAGACTTGGCTGACTGAGATTAAGATGAACAGGACTGAAGAAGTCTGGCATTTAAATCACAGTAGTAGCAAAACCAGATGACAAATCAGAGCTTTAAAAAGCCTCTCAGATAGAAAGGTTTGGGGTGGAAAGGAAGTGAGAGGAATGGAGGGTGTTGGTTATTAGGGGGAGGAGAGAGGAAATGATGCTATTGTGGCAGCAGAGCTGATGAAGGTCAGAGACGATAAGCTCTGATTTGCATTCTTACAAAATACTCATACAAATATGATTTTTAATGAAAGATTAGGGTCATTGTGTCCAGGGAGTTTGCTGTGCTTGTATGATTGTAATCTATAGTGCTTTAGTTTTTCAAGCAAAAAACAGAGCCTTCAGCAATTTCATGCAAAGGATATCTGCTTTGCATTAGACTTTCCATAAGCCTTCTGAAGAATTAGCTATAAACCTTAAGATCTGCATTTTACAGGAAGCTCTGGGAAGGGTCAGTCCAAGCTCTGGTATCTGGAGAAGTCACTGGAGGACATGGAACAAGCAATGAGGCTCTCAGGTCTAACTCCATCCAAAAGATACTAAGCAGAATATTTCAACTTTAAGTACATGTTTTTGTGACCACCTATTGAAGAACTGTGTCAGACACAAGACAAGTGTCCCAGGGACATAGGACAAGCTGGATCTTGTGAAATTAATGACAGGTAGTCCTACAGGGGGATCCATGTTAAATTTCTTTCACAGAAATTGCTTATACCTATCTATCTCCTAGGAAACAGTATTTATCTACATTAACATTCTATATCTAGTACTAGATATATAGAATATGACTAGGTTCAATGCAGTTTAGCTTTCTCTTCTTTAGCATTCCTACAGCTTGCCAGAATGTCTGCTTCTGCAGAAACAAAGGTTAATTAAACACATCCGCCCATCAGATCAAGGAGTGAACGTTATTACAGTCTGGCCCCGAGCTACCTTCAGCTGTCAGCACTGAAAGATACTTGTAACTTCAAATTAGTCCTCAAGCAAAACTAGTTTCAGCAGAAACCACTTGTTTTATTGAACAGAAAAGGTCTTCCCCATATTTATAGATTCAGCTTGTACTTGTCTTGCTGTACCTAGTTCCAGCAAGAAATGTTCTAGGGGTATTTTGGAAGTTGTGTGATTCAAGGTTCTTGGACCTTTATGGTGCCATGTTAACACATAATAAGGATTGTTAGAAAAAAATCTACTTTGTCTGCATTGCTAACAAACACCATATTTTATAATTAACAGAGTTTAAGGTAACTCTCATTGGATTTTTTTTTTCTTTTACTTTTATTATATAGCTTTGCCTCTTTCACTGTGCTTAGGCAAATAGCTAGCTTAGTGAAATAGCTAGGGAAATAAACTGGCCAACTCCCTCATTATACACTTCTTTTCACTTTTCACTTTCATTTTCCAGCTCTTATGTATAAGCACCATATTACCACAAATGCTTTGTCAATTCTGTGAATCAAATCTAAAGAATAACACATTAATTATATGAACTCTTCAGAGTAGCACTATGGCTGTACCTCAGTTTCCCTCTTGCTGTCCCAGGGAATGAAGTCTGGCAGGACATACCTTTCACAAACATGTACTGTTACCATGCCTATAATCCCCATTACTTGAAGAACTGACATTCTTAAAATGTTTTCCTTCTGTGCTGAATCAACAGAACAAGGCTGCAATAGACCTGACAGAGGGCAGTGACCAATAATCCGATTACTTAAGGTGGGTAGGACACACTGAGGTCTTCTTTGGAAGTAGAATCTTAAATAATGTTAATTTTGTAAAAAAGTATAATATCTACTTAATCATAGAATCTGGCTTGTGTCTATTTTCTTTAATAGTAGATGAAGCAAGTGTAACTCTCTGCATCCAAAAGTCAAGGCCTCTATTTTGTCAGAACTCTTCTCAAATGTGATTGTGTACTATGCATCCCCCATTCTCATTCAAATTATCCACAAGCAATTTCTGCTTTCCTCAAGATGACTCATTCTTCATACTTATTAGAGGAATTGTTAATGAAAAGGAATGTCTACCCATTAATTGAATGTTCATGTATTTAATTTCTACATCATCTACTACTAAATTACTATTTGGCTAGTTTTGATCAGACACACAGACCACAGATTTTTTCATATTCCCGATCTGGAAGAGAACACTTGGGCATCTAATTTTGAACCCTGTTTATCACAAATATTGTCTAATGTTTGATTAAAATTTTCAACTTCTCAAACACTATTACCATTACACTTAACAGGTTAATAATAGGAGCTACAGATAAAAGGAGACATAAATGAAGAGCTACAAAAAAGAAAGAAAAAAAAAATTTAAAAAAATTATTAGTTATTTGCCTTGCTTTCTTGGGTTTGGTTTCAAAATCTATAAAAGTCACAAAATTGTCATCTTTGCCCAATTTGTACCAGACAACTCCTGCCTGCTTTTCAAAAACCCTTTGAAAGGAAGCATCTTTGTCCCTGATAGTGGTACATGGACAGTGCTGTCTTAAAAACTGCACATCACTTGGCATCAGGATATTTTCTGAGGTCTCTGAGAAAAACCTCTTAGTCTCTAGCAAAAACAGAAAGCAAAGTTGGAGTGGTATTCTGATGGGTCTTGGACAGCTCATCACTGATGACATAAGCCCTAGTGGCGAAGTGCAAGATATGCTCATAGTAAACCTTTTAAGAAAAAGATAAACCCCAAAGAAAACTACATAGTAAACTAGAAGTACTGATCCCAAAGAAGCAAAATGTCCTTCTTGGAACATCTCTCCTTGTCATCTTACCTTAAACATTCTGTCTAGCCTGTAATTCAGTAGGCAAGATGTGACAATGTTCTTTACAAGTACAACACCTTAAATTACTTTAGAGTTGTTTCTATAAATATAGCATGCTAATACTTACTGACTGATTCTGCCACCTAGAAGCTTTATTTGCATTCAGCAATGAAGCAGTTGAATCTTTAAGGTATTTTGTTGTTAAAGTTCAATTAAGTTGTAAGGCTGCCTATACCGCAATGCCCTATTCATTATATGTGGCAAAAGTCTTCTAAAAATCTTGGAGCTGACCACAGCCTTTGCTGCTTGTTTCACCCACACTAAAAATACTGTATGATACAAAGTATTGTATAAAGCTGTGTAACAGACAGCTGTGTCTGTACTCAGGTTTAAAAAGGAGCAAGCCATGGTAATACTATTTCTTCATTCCTTTTTCCTGAGGCTCTTTTAAGTCTTATGCCTACATACATACTCTGTGGGCCATTTATTCTATCCTATGCTGAAGAACACTATTAAACAGGTAACATGGCAAGGATTGGAAAAATTTATATATTTCCTATCAGCAAAAACAAATCTGTGGACTGTGCTCAGGAAAGCACCAAAGCTGCTGGAGCATTTAATTAACCTGAACACGGGAACTGTTCATTTAAACAGGTGTGCAAGGATTGGATCTCTTTCTCTACCAGCTTATTCAGAGATGACCCAGCATGTGGTTCAGTACTGCACTTCTAAGCACGTGTTTCTTAACATGCTGTTGCTCTTTTGTGCTTCAGGATGCATTTTCATTTAGTCATGACAGCAGTCATAACCAGCAGACTATCTTTCGCTTTCTGTGGGCCAATAACTTTAGTGTGCTCCATTAATTAAAGCTATGGGTATTATTAAGTGGAACGGCCCTATACTCATGAGAATATAAAAAAAAAATGAGTTTTAAGGGTATTTTTAAAGTGCTGTTGTTGTTGTTGTTGTTGTTTTGGTTGGTTTTTTTGGTGGAGATCTGCTAGATTCTATTTTTGAAGTTCGGGATCACTGTAAACAAAACCAATTGAGCTGATACCCTGAAGTAATATCTGAACAAGACAAAAAGGTCCTAACAAAGGAAAACTTTTGTAAATATTTCAGTATTGCTTAGGTGATTAAAACATAATACTCCAACATGAAATTGAGAACAATTATTTTAATAGACTAAGGAGTTCATTCAACTTTAGAGTTAAGTCTACTTTGATGATTAAAATACAGGGAAAAGAACCAGAAGACATAAAGTCTATTTTGAGCATTAGCACTGACTCACTGTGTGATATTAACCAAGTCAATTTACTTCCTCACTCTCTGTCTCACCTGTAAAATGAGGGAGCCTGCCTCACAAGTGCTATGTGGGATTACTTAATTAAACATTTGCTATGCACCTAACATTTCTTTAATGCAAGGTGCTGGAAATTTTATTTTTGAAGATGTATATAAACAAGATACAAAAGCAGAATCAGGTCGTTTCTATAACGGAAAATACACATCTCTTTCATTTGATTCATTCTTTTCTTTGGATTTCTAAAGCATGACAACAAAATAATTAACTACAGGACCTGTTGGTCAGCAACATGAGTGAGCTAGTTGGTGACATCAATATTGGCAGCAGCCTGGGCTGCTGTGATCACACACTGTTGGAGTTTGCAGTCCCCAGAGATATGGGTTAAATGAAGAGTAAAGTCAGGCCCCTGAATTCTAGTAAAGCAAAATTACAGCTCTTTAAGGAGGTAGCAAAAGGACCCCCCCAATAAACTGCCCTCAGGGAAAAAGGAGCAGAACAGAGCTGGCAGACCTAGACATTTCCCATAGAGTACAAGAGCTCTCAATACCTAGGGTGTAATAAATCAGGAAAAGACATGTGGGACAGGGAGGAGATTTGAGATATTCAGTGTGGCTTTATCTAGGCCAAGTAGCCAACCTAGTGGCCTGACTACATCATGTATTCTAGAATTCTAAAACTGTGAGTGAAGTCCTTGAAATAAGTTTGTAAGCTGAAAAAAAATCATTGCCACAAAGTAGATAGGCCAAACTATAAGTAGGAATAAAAATATATCATTATTCTTCAGTAGATCATACAATTGAAATACTAAGGTGACTTTTTCCCATGATTTATAAGCAAGTTTACATTTAATGGAAATAAATGGCAGCAATTTAAATCCAGAGAAAGGAAGTAATGGTTTTCTAAACCAGAATTTTTACTTAGCTCACGGCCACACAACTTTGTTGGATCAAGATCTCAGTGAATTCAAGAAACAAACATTTCTATGGAAACCTGAACATCTGCTGTGATATTCTATTAAATGAAAGAGTTACAAATCCCTCACGTTGCACAGTACAAGCCAATTAACTGGTAGAGATGTAAAAGTACTAATTGGTAGGCATGTGAAAACATTACCTGTGAAGCCAATTTGACAGCTGATGTCTCTGGACTGCAGCTGGATCAGAAGCACCTGGTACAGGTCACAGGAAGGCAGAACCCTGGAGGAGGTATTCTAATGGTCACCTCTGGTGCAGCAATCTCCATGCTGCTGAGGCTGAGCAGCACACAGCACATCTTTAGCATCCTGCTACTCTTATCATAGCCACGTTATAGAAAATGTCAGCTTTGTTCTATCATAAGACTAACTACATCAGCAATTTTTTAACCTCACAGTGCAGTTTAGCAGACAACAAAAAGCAATGCCTTTTACTAACACTGTGCTGTGACTCCATGAAGGAGCTGATCAAAACCACAGTGGGCAAATTAAAAACACGAAGTAATGTGATCAATGTAAGCAAAGGTTATGTGTTTCCTGTATAGTTGCTCACATCATCAAGGAATTTTTGAAGACAGTTACGGTTATCTTAAGCATTCACAAAAATAGCATGGCTCCTTTCTGTTGGTTCCATCTAATCCTAGGCAGAGGCCTTTATGTAAAGCATGGTCCTAAGTCCTTTACAACCTTGGAATGAAGCCCGTATTTGGTATTCTACAAGGACAACAGACACAGGAAAATTCTGTCCTTTTAAAAGCAATTTTCTAGATTAATTAATAAGTTCTACAAGTTCATTCGGTAGATATAAATGCATGTAATTTATTTACTTTCATTATAACATTTTTATGCTGTGAAACATGGATCATACTACCTTATACATATATTAAATATAATCATAAATCATAATCATATTATTGATGTATTTACCTAGTTTCCACTAAATTAGCATGTCAGAGACATCTAGACAAAACCTTAGGCCCTCCACCAATGGTGGCAGAGCCTTTAGCTCTGCATTTCAGAGCTATGGACCAAGATGGAAAAATGAAGCAGTAACAGCACCACAGGTTATAGTTATACTAAAAAGAGTCAATGACTCACTGTGAATGTTTACTTGGCCTGCATGCTTTAGGGATGACTGAGGATTATTGAATACAACTATTTGTTTTATTCTCCTTTTATTTTTCTTATTACTAGCTAGTACTACTACATATTCCTTATATGAAACCACATTAAGAATAAACAAGAGGTGCCTGTCATGCAGCATTAATACAGTACCACGTGCTTGGGCACAGCTGATTGTGTATGCATTTTAGAAGTTGTTTTTTTCCTGTCTGTCCATCTACAGCAAATAGGTATGTTGCCTGGCGCGATACATGTATCTTTTTTACACCTAGCCCACACCTTTAATCTGATCTCTGCACCCTGAGCCTCCCATGTTGCTGCTGTTCCTTTTCTCACCCCAGCTGGGCCAGGGAACTGCCTTCTCTACTTTACTTCAGTGTCAAATACTGACAGCAAGTTTTCCTTTTACTTTTGTGTCCCAAACCACACACAAATGTAAATACACAGAACAGTGATCATTCTCTGATGCAACTCTACAAGCTAGATAATTGGTTGCTTTTTCAGCTGACACTCACTGTGCTTAAAGGGCAGTTCGTCCTAGAGCAGCAGCTTCTTAAGGAGTATGAATTAGGCAGGCAGGAGATGGCAGAAAGAGCTCCACTACAGTTTTACAGGCCAATCCACATGATGACTGTAGCTGGACTCCTCCTAGTGCCTCAGAAAGTTACAAGAAAAGGGAAGGGCTCAGGATATGATATCATGCACTCATTCTAAAAACAAGGAAACTGTTGTAGATAATTTAAAAAGTAACTGCTTAAAAATCCTCAATAGCCAATAATAGAATATTACTTTCTAATTAATCTTTCCTACACTTTCCAGTGTAAAGTTTCCATAAATAAAAATCACAAACTTAGAATTTGCATCATTAGGAGGACTAGCCTAAAAGACCTATTACAACTGAGCCACCTCAGAGCAATGCTTGCTGCTGCCTGTGTCAGAGCTCAAGCTTCAAGCGTGTTACCAGCTCTGCTCAGGCAAATGTAGCCAGCCCCAACACAGCTGGGTCTGCAGCCACAGCTGGGTCTGTGTCAGCAACAGAGACCCACGTGTATCCACTCTTTGGCAGTATCCTGACTTATTTATTGCTTTTCTCAGCAAAAGTAAAATCTTCTAAAGCATCTAAGTGATTCAGGAATCCAATTAATATTTTCAAAGCAATGTAAGCAAATAGGTTTTTAAATTGCATGGAAAGTCAATTTAATTTTGTGTAGATTTTCAGGGTTAAGTTTTGCTCTTTAGAGCCTTTCCTAATTGCAAGTCTGCTTCAGAAATAATAATCCATTTGCAGAGATATATTACTATAGATTTATTTACTATGTCATTGTCTACAGCTTTTAAAAAAGAAATTAATAAACATTTAAAGCCAAGCAGATGTCCTAACTCAGCACAATTGTTCTTTACTTGGATTTAGTTTGAAGTTTTCTTTTTTTATTTAAGATCCAAAGCAACATTTGCATGCCTGGAAGCCTCTCTGTCCTTTTCAGCTTTAAGAATTCACCTACTAAGCCACTCGTTTTTCTTTCAAGTTTTCAGGATAATTTTATTTCTGTTATAATCCCATAAAATACACTCATAGGAAAATTTAACCCAGATTTCAAGCAAGCAACATTAATGCTGTGTTAGGAATTGTTGCATTCTCTGTTATGGAAGTCACTGTAGCAGCCTTTTAAATTTCTTCTTTTTGTATTAAAAATTTCCAGTGATTTTGTTCATGCAATTCATCCCAGACTCAACATCAAGGCCACCCATGAGTGATATATTATCATTTATCATAATTTTTGAGCTCCTGTATTGGCTTTTAGTTTAATGGCTGGATTTGGAGGACCCTTATCATATTAAATCAGTTTAAGGATCAGGCATTTTATGCTTCAGTATTTGTCAGTACCCTTCTACTGAGCTGCACAACAGGGTGTTGCTCTTGCAGCTGTATTGTTAAATAATATTTTGCTGCCAGATTTCTTGTTCTGTTTGTGCCTTTTGTTAGTGAACTTTCAATTTCAGGAACTTGTTCTATTTAAGAGGATAGGGGAAGAACAATACTTTATAATACGTTATTTATTAAACAGATGCTGGTAGTATCAATGCTCATTTATCCAGTGGTGATGCATCTCCCAAATAAACCAGCAGCAGTAGTAAAATAAACCAGAGCACAAAACCATTTTCTTCTTTCTGGGGTCTTTTCCACTACTTGTACTCTGGAATGAAGGATCTGGGGACAATGACTTCTCAAATTGTTTATGAGTTGGAGGACTGTGATTTCAGATCATTAATGCATTAAGTTTTGTAGAATTTGGGAAGTCCTTCTTAAAAAAACTGTGATAGAGTTTATATGTATATTTTTGTTTCTCTGCTCTCACCTTGATTTTCAATAGTATTATAAAACTTTTAGAGGTTATCACCTTGATTTGAGATTTCCTAAAAGAGCAAAGACTTGTCACAGCTCTGGATTTGACTTGAACATTTCATGTATTCACACACTGGACTGAAAACCATACTTTTTATGTGTTCATAAGATGAGGGAGCTAGAGCTGCTGCTTGCCATGAAGGGAACAGGGGCATCTCTGGTGTGCTCCTACTCCTCTGTGGGCCCAAGAGGGTTAATCTCCAGTGAACATCTGGCTGCAGCACTTGGGTGATTGCTCAGCCCAAGCTCTGAGGAGGTGGGTACTGCCTGTATCATGCTCCTACTCTGAATCTGCAGCAAATAAAACAAATGTGCCTTGGAATATTCCAGAGGAGAATATTCTGAAGACAAGACACACATTTCGAACCAGGCTTTGAGGTCAGACAGATGAAGAAAGCCTTGGTTAACCACAGACACGTTGGTGTTCATTCTCTTCTTGGTTCTCTGCAGATTTTAACATCTCTCTGATTGCATCCTGAGTTACTTCAGTGTGAGCATGAGAAGCAGGATAACTGCACAGCTCTGTTTTGTTTTGTTGTACTCCTTTTGCTTCTTGCCAGAAAAGCATATTTTTCTTAATTTCTTGTGTGTTCTTGCACTTCCTCTTTTTCTTCAAGACTTAATTAGAATTCTGAAATTATTTTGATTAAAAGGAATCACTGGTGATAACCTCATCCTTTACCCACTCAAAACAGAGCTTCAAAGTTAGGTCAGGTTGCTTAGCACTGGTCAGGTGTGAGTATATCCAAAGGTGATCATTCCAGCCTCCCTGGGCATTCTGTTTAAGGGTTTGAATACCCTCACTGTGAAGTCCATATGAGGTGTAACTCATGTTCCTCTGACCATATATAAGGCTGGGAGTTTTCCTTACACTAACATACAGCATCTGGTAGAAAACCTGGATAGGGAAGTAGTTTGGAGCTTGGGAAAGAGGTAGAAGGGATTTATATAATGGGGAAATGAGGAAAAGCCAATATTTTACATTTATAGTAGGAAAGGCAGTGATGAGCAGAAGTAAAAGAAATCATGGCAGAGAGGGAGCTGTTTCACAGGTCAAGCAAGGTTGTGTGTGGGAGGAGAACTTGGATGATGACAAGGCAGGACCATAACTGAAGTGGTCACCACCCCCAGATTTGGGTACCTCTTACAACCCTAAATAAATCTTCAAGAGTGTGTCATAGCTAAAAATATCTTGCCAGTTCTGGCATGAAGTTGATTGCAGGAGCTTCCTGAGCATTTTGCTCTCTTGGCTCCCTGTGCAATTCCAGTTGGATAGTACACTTCACATTTAAAACATTCCTGATCTTCTGGTCTGCTGCTGTTCTGTTCCAGAGAAAGTTGCCTTTTTGAAGAAGGAGCTACAGGTCTTGCATCATGCAAGCATAGGCAACACAAAATATTTATACAGGCCACTGTTTATAGATAACTCCAGTTTGAATCACAGTTAATTCTCTTAAATACCACTGGACTAAAAAATGCTTTATAAATATATGCAGATATTCTTCTTCATAACAACACCAAGGAGTTGGAGCAGTGATGAGAAATTTTAGTAATCAGCAGTATGAGGTAGAAAACACTTTCCAATACTGATAAAAAGGAGAGCAGAAATTGAAGAAGGATTATTTTATTTTGCTGATTATTTAATTGTTCAGGAAAATACAGTGTGATTGTTAAAATTGCTCTCAGGTGTATAAAAGCAATGCTAGCAGCAATTGCACTTTGCAATAGCAGAGTGCAAAGAAGAATGTAGATGTGTGAAAAGAGGGAGAAGACCTTTAAGAAGGGTGAGATGAGTTTGTGTTCATAAGAACCGAAGCCTAGGTGATTTATAATAGGAAATCACTTTTAGTGATGTAAACGTGCTAACTGATGATTCCTCCCAAGACTGTTGTGAAGCAGGGAAGGATTATGCCTTGTTTTGACAGATGGAGAAAAGGCTAAGTTCTTACCAGGAGCTTTGCCAGCTCCTTTCAAAGTAGTTTCCAAGGAAGATCTTTCCTTTTAGAAATCTTGAAGCTACAGACATCTCTCAAAGCTTCCTTCCGTTACCGTGGGAGAGCAGAGATGGTCATAGGTGTTGAAGGTCCTGGCCTGGCCCTTTTGGAGCTCTGACTGGATTCAATCCAAACAAAGAACAAGCAGAACTAACCTTTCCCATATGATGACTCACCCTGCCAGAAGAAGATTAGTCAATGGAAATTTCTGTGTGCCTGTATTAGTCAGTAAATATGAACCCATCCCGGCACATAGCCAGGGGCAAAGCACCAGGGCAGTGGGAGTGGAAGCCTGAGTGGAGGAGTCACAGCTTTTTTGCTGTTGGCACTCCAGCATCAACAGAAGTAAGAGCAGAGGAGTCCTAGGCTGATTTCCAGCATTATAACAGATCTAACATGTGAAAGAAGTCAGGTTCTGAGTCTCAGATCTCCCACTTACCCTTTCTGCTCACAATATGTCCAAGGCATACTCCAACCTTTCCCCAAAACATGCTCTTTTCACCTCATCTGGGGTCAGTACAGGAATGTTAGTTTTTACTAGCTCTTTTCACATGGAAAATTATTCACTCTAAAACTCATGTAACCCTAGATTCAGTTTGTACTGCCCTAAAAGTAAAGTGCTAATGTGGTAACCAGAATTTCACAGTGGTAAAGCTAAGTAGAGATTGAAGACATTGTCATTTAATAAACATTCGCTAAAAAGCCAGTCTGCTTCTTTTTCTTCATTCTGGTCATTGACCACACTTGCATCAGGATAGTTCATATATATAGTCAGGTGTACCTTGGCTTTGCCATCCTTTCCCAGAAGTTTCTGAAACAGAAAGAATTATTTGCCAGCTAAACTAAATCCAGCTCACATTTTCCTGATACTGGTTTGAATGTCGCCAGCAACATGGTACATCCATGTTCACATCCTTCAAATGTAGCCTTCACTAGAGATCCAAACAGAAACTTTCAAAGCTGTCTTCATGGCAACATCTCTCCACAATGAACTATTGTTGAAACAAATCTGGAGATAAATGGGACCTCAACAACATAACTTTCTGCTGCCATATTATTTTCACTACTCATTAATTGTAGGACATTAATAAAGTTATTCATTACTTCCTGAGCTGAACTACCAAGGCCTACAAGCTTCTAGTTTAGTCTGTTTAGAGGGAAAAGAGAAGACAAAATCCTCTTGGTTAGCAAAGGATTTTCCTTATCATTGGTCCTCACTCTTTAGAAGAAGTTCCCAAGTTAGACATATTTGCAAAATAACAAGTCATTTGTCTTTTCTCAGTCTACTCTCACTCCCATGGCTTCCAGGTTTTATCAGCATTTCAGGTGAGACAGAATGCCTCCTGTTGATCTCTGCAGATTATCTGTCTTAATATTTGGCAATGATTTGCTCTCATTTTCAGAGAAGCCTCTCTCTTTATATGTAGACTGCCTTTTTTAGCCATATGCCCCAGCCAAGATACTCCAGCTCTGTCTGCATCAATGGAATTTGGTTTTTTGGTGGGGTTAGGATGGGAACAAGACACATTCAGAGATTACACCCTTAACTGCCTGACATTGGTCTCTCAGTTTTAGTTACGGGTTGAGAGATCAAACATTGCCCTGGTCTAAGCATCATAATAGACTTCATCCAGATTTTTAGTACAGAGTAGAAAGAGACAGAATGGCAAACCTATCACTAATGAGCTCACAATACAAAACCAGTGTATAATTCAATGCAGATAATTTTGCTTCTCTTAAGTGCACTTCATCTCTTGTAATAAAAGCTATTGGGATGACAAGCAGTTACTGGTTAGGATAAGAACAAAAGGGAGAGAGGAAAACATGACTCAGAGTGGGTTACTTGTTAAAGAAACTCATTATTTAAATATTAAAATAGGAAACACATTGCAGAGAAAGAAAAGGTTCCATTTAACTGCTCTTCACATTTATTTCTTGTCATTGAAAGCTATCAGGTATCACCTAGTCTAATTAATCACATCCTGAATTGCTATCCATAAAATAAATTTGTTCATTTGGGGGATCAAAAAATATATAAGGCTGTGTTGTGTGATTTCCTTCTGTTTCTTATCCACATATCCTGTATCTCATCTTCTCCTAATGCAAGAGGTTGTTCTGAAATTAGGTACCGAACACATTTAACCCATATAAGTTTCAAAGCCAGCCCACCTTTTCAAAGAAGATATAAACACAAAAATAAAATTCATCACAGATGATTTGACTCTTAGCTAAAGCAGTTACATATATTAAAATTATGTTTCAACCACTGAGACAGTCTTTAGCTTAATTTTCACCGAACTGTCTACTTTACACAACAATGTACCTTTTGGGGCAGAACATCTTCTTTTGCTACATTCTACTGAGCCACTAGATGTCCCTCGTTCCTACGTAAAGCTCCAGGTAGGAGACAATCCATGAGGAAGAGCGGGTCTAAGGAGAACTCAAGCAGCGCAGAAGCACGTTTGTGTTCCTTCACATCATGAAGGAGTTTTCTGTAACAGGTGCTGGTCTTTTGAATCACACCACTGAGTGTGATTCTGTAAGTCACAGCAGTTCCAGATATTGGTGTTCCAAACAGACAACAACAGTAACTGTGTTCAGACAAATTACAAAATCAAGAATCATCAAGGTTGGAAAAGGCCTCCAAGATGATCATTAAGTGCAGACTTCAAACAAGTATGACCGTGCCCACTCAACCACATTGAAAAGTGCTGCACCTACCTATTTTTTGAACGCTTCCAGGGATGGTGACTCCATCACTTCCCTGGACAGACTGCTCCAACTTAACTCATTCAGCAAAGAAATTCCTAATATTCCATCTGAGCCTCCCCTTGCACAAGGAAGTGCATATATGGCAAATACAAAAATCAGACGAGACTGAAGTAAGCAGATGAAGATAGAATTGAGGAAAATAGACTAGAAACACAGGCATCACAGAGTAAACTGCATCATTTCATTCCAAAATACACACTGACAACAGCATTTTCCATATGCACACATTACTATTTTTTTGCCATTCAGGAAGTAAAATGGCATAGTCTTTCTTGGCAGTCAGACTAGATCTTATTTAATGAAAGCACACATTTGTTTGTAGTCTAGTTGGGGTTTGGAAGTTCCATATCACCACGTAGATTTAGATAACTCCGGTCTAGCCAGGGAATGGTCACGTCAGTATCAGACTGTGAATGCTGAGCAATGTAAGCCAAACACGACACAAATAACAGCATTTGACTTACACTGGCAATGATGAAAGCAAAGTCAAACACTGCTCTGGACGAAACAAAATGTTTCACCAAGTAAATGGTGTCAGGAAGCTGCTTGCAACTGCCCACAAGTTGTACAACTCCCTTTTCCCTTCCTGCACACTATCTGCCTTTCGCAAGTTTCCTGACCCTCATCAGTTAATTTATACCATCAGCACTTTGTAAGACCCTGCCACAGAAAGTGCTGCATCTCCAATTCTGTTTTGGAAACTCTTCCTCAGATTAGGACTCACTTCCTCGGTATTTTAAATTCACAAAGTGGAAGGGAAAGGTTGCATCTAAGGAAAAAAAAAAAAAAACCCTTCCTCTGGATTAGTTTTGCTTTTAAAGTCACGTGTGTGATGCCAAATTATATCCATATAAGCAATAGGATTCCAATGGCCTGTTGGATTTTTTATGTCACCAAAATGTTCATGACAGAAGGTCACAATATGTCCTTTTCCAGTTGTTTTCAAAACAGGGGTGCTGTCATTTTTCAGTAAGGACAGATGTAGAGGGTTTTGCCAACTCACTGTACTTGTTACCTATTTTAGTTTAATGCCACTAACTGAATGATACAGATTTCCATTGCTAATTAAATATCAGAACATGGTGCACAACCTCAATGTTATTCATGCTTTTAATGCATAGTTATTTCAGGAGTAGCTAAATGCTTTTATGAGTCTTGATCCTATTCTTAAAAGAAGGGGGGAAAATATGTAGTTCTCAACCATGTATTTGTTTGTCCAAGGCATTGTCAAAGCACAGAGAGCTAGGAATGTAAGAACTTAAACCTACACAATACGCTTTTGGTCTTCTCTACAGGAGGCCTTTGAACTTTTCTTCTCATTCTCCCTCCCAGCAGTTCTCAGATTGACTCCACTGGAGTGAGAGATGGTTGAAAAAATGGTTATATACAACCATTGCTGACCCTCCAATTGCTGCACCCAGTCTGGAGCTGTTCAGATCAGAGCTAACAACACTTGCAGCCAATATATTGTGTACTGGTGACCAGTTTCCACCAGGCCATCTATCAGCAATATCAGAGAGGGTCAAATCCAGAGCCCAGTGGCCATCAAAGAGTAATGTTGCTTTATTTTCAGTGGGATTTGTATCAGATTGTTATTTCCACTGATGAAAGATAAACTGTTTGGGGGCTAATAAATCTTACAGTTCCGCATAATCCCTGGTGTTGTTTCCGATGCTTAATAGCTCTGGTCTCACCAGTTATCTAACCTAGTCTGAAGCTAAATGGATTTTTTTTCACAGGCCAATACACACATTACACAGAATCTCCTTTCCCCTCCTGCTTACTCATGTTGTTGGCCATCTTTTTAATAGGAAACTGAGAACTAAGAAATGGAGAGAACAGAATGACCTATTGAACCAATTTTGCTCCACAGCAGAGCTGACAGGAAAACGGCTGTCTCAGCTCAGGGCTACAGGAATGGAAAAACAGATGTTTCTTAACTCCATTTAACAGATGCTATTCCAGCTTGAAACAACATTTTAAAATGCAGATCTCAGGAGTTTATGTATTTCCAAAGTATTCAAAGAATGGGAAAGTAGAAATTTCTTGCTAAGTCTTCAAGTAGTGCCAAGCATGCCTTTTATTCATTTTTTTTCCCCTCGTTTATTTTCCCAAACTAACTTCTCCAGTTTAGCATTCTTGTGGCAGATAAATGCAGCTAAATATGCATTGGTGCCTGCATGCCTTAGATAATCAGATCAGGTAGATTTCACATTGCCACAAAACTTGCACGTGACCTTGGGCAAATCACTTGATTTCCCTGGATCTCAGTTCTCACTTGTGCTACCTAGAGCTTTTAACTCTTCCTTGAGAGAATCTCTATCAACTACCAATATCTACAATAACTAGTAGATAGAAACCACAAAAAGAACATAGCCCTGGGGAATTGCCATAGAATAGATTTTAAAAACTAAATTAACTATCAGCTATTCAGTGAATGGCAAGGGTACATAAACCAAAGTGGGTGGGACCACAGGTTCTTTATCAGGGAATTGCAGACTATCCTGTCAACTAGGAATGCTCTAAGTCCCAGAATCAAGTGTAAAGATGGAAGGGCAGAAATGTGAGAAGACAATAGTTTCCAGCCCATTATCTGAATAGATTCAAGTTGCTGTGTTATTCAGCCATTACAATAAATTCTTAAGTTAGAATTAAAAAACAAGGAGGAAAGGAAAGGTGTCCTGAAACATTCTTATCCTGAGCCTGTAAGGTTTGCCTCAGAGAATGTTTAGCCTATGGAAGGAACTCTTTTGTCATGCATCACGGAATTTGTGGGTTGTTATTCTCATACTACAAATAGAGAACTATTTGTGACAGCAAGGAATAACCAAAAACATACATTAAAGATCCCAAGTCCATGGAACTGTGCATTTCCCAAGAATAAGCTTTAGCCCATATTTACACAGTTCCATTCTTCCAGTTATGCCAAGTAAATCACAAGAGCTGGCTGTGATAAAACACTCTGAGCACTTCCTTCCCTGCCTGAAACCAGAGATATGCTACCAGCCCCAAAACAGAAAACACCTCAGCTTAAATTGGTTACCAGCTTTTGTGATAGTTTTGGTGAAAGTGAAGGTAGAGAAGATGACTTTACTGAATGAGTTCTTGAACGTGCTAGATATTCCTGATGTTTAGAGTACTGTGCAGCCTGGGGTTGGGGAACTGAAGCTCTTAATGGGAGAGAGGTATCACCATCTGTGCCAAAAGAAAAGGAGCAGAAGTACAAAGTTAAGAAAGATATTTCCCAGAGGTTCAAATGTACTTGCAGAAATTTCTTGGTGTTCTCCCATACACCCCATTGATACACAGTAAGTGTAGAGAACATGAAACCAAGTGGGTTATCTTTACTGAAGAGTTATTGTGAATTAGATTCTATTCCTCTAGAAAGCTAGAAAAAAATCACCACTCTTTAACAATGGAGATTTAGTCCAAAATTGATTCCCTTTCAAAAAACCTAAATACTTTCTGAAAAAAATATTGACTTTAACAGAATGATTATTCTGTGGGAAAAAAAAAGCCATAATTCAAATATTTCAAAATAAAAGCATAATATTTGTGATTAGAAATTATTGAAACACTCTCCAAACATTTTAAATACATAGACTGGAAACCTTAAACCAAAGACTTCAAATGTTGACTTTCAGAACTAAGATAACTTCTTGTTTTAAGCCAACCATAATAGAACTTTCGACTATATTATTCTATAAACTAAATACTATGTTATTCTTTAAAGAATACTGTGTATAATACAGCAGTGTTAAGGCTAAAACTGCTGGCTTGTAAAAAGGCATTAAAGGCGAGTGATTAAAAATTAATGTAAATTTTAACAACACAGAAGAACTGACACTGGGTGCTGTTGGTCTTTCACGGCCAGAGCCTTTATTCTGGCTTCTTGTACTTACATCTCATAAATTGCTCAAAATTTTATCAATTGAATTAATAGTCAAAGTATCATTTCTCAACATCTGGTTCATATTCGTGTCCCAGCAATGCTGGTACAACTCTAAGTTAAACTAAATGCCTTACATGGAGTAACTCTAAATTTATGATGGTACTTGGAAGAAGTGGGCTTGGTTCTCAGTCTTTAAAAAATGTCTGTGTTTGCAGCCAAATAAAATCACACGTGGTTACAAGCCTCTGTGGCACAAGATTGCCATCCAGTGGTAAGTTCCAAACCTGAATTCGCTGAAGGCATTCTCGGAGACTTGACCAGCAGCCAGTGCTGCTTATACCTACCAATCTGTTAGCTACAAATTCAAACTCCTGAGTAGCTATTGCTAGGCTGAGAGGAACGTTTCTGTTAAAAATTGATAACTTATCTCTTAAAAAAAAAAAAAAATCAGCTTTCCATATTGAAATAGTTTAGACAATGAATGTAGATTTTTGCTTCCTTAAAGCAGGAACATGCTGAAGGGGGAGGTCCCTGGCACAGCTATATTCAGAGGTACTACCACCATCCCAACACTGCATCACAGCTACTTTTCAGCCCGCTCTGCTGGTATGGCATTGGTCAGACCTGAGAGGAACACATCAGTGCTCATTTGAGTATCATTGTACAGAGCCTCACCACCTGCTCTGGAGTGCCCTGTGCAGGGGATGCGGTTGAAGCTGTGCGTGATCAAGCTTTGAGGCTGGTTTCATCTGAATACTTAAAACACCCAGACATCAATATGACTACTGGTATCTCTGATCTGCAAAGAACAGGCCCTGAACTCAGACCTTCCACTTCCTGGATAAATGCTTTACCTCCTCTAGTAGATCACAGAAATATCTTTTAGAGGGAACAGGTACAGCTGCAGTTGTGAGTACTCGGCCTGACTGGCATCCGTTAGAGGGGTTTGAGGATTACCTCTTGAACTGAGCCTCTCTGGGGAACTGAATAAAGCAACACAAAGCTTTTAGTTCCTGATTGAGCTGAGATATGAAAGAGTGCCAAGCTGCTTAGCCCTGTTGAACTGGTACAGATCTAGGCACACAGAGAGGCTCTACACAGCAGAATATAGCTTCTGTATAAACAGGAAATGTGGTTTGGGAATCTAGGCGTGACGCAAGGTCAGACACAGCTCACTGGGGTTTTTCCACCATATCTGGTTTAGACTTAGGAGCTCAAATTCTGCTCTAAACACCCATTTTTTGGACTTGACCTGTAGCCAATAAAATAAATTCTGGTTAAAACCCCATGTATTTTATGCCAGTTGTACCGATCTACCTTATTCTCTCTTTCACCTTACCCCCATCTGTAATGTTTTTCTTTGTATTTAACTGTATCTTTTGCAATGCAGATGTGTAGGAATGATTATGAATGATTCATGAATTTGTTTGGCCTGATTGCCCACAGATTAAATAATTTCATACAATGTTCCCATTAGCATTACAGGCATCTTACTTCTAAGCAGGAATTAAGTTATCTGGGGTTGTGGAGGCACCATTGCCATTAAAACTTGCACAGCAGAGCTCATCTCAGTGAGCAGCTGTTTCTGCCAGGTCTCTTTAGGAGATGCAGAAACAGGAAAAACAATACTTTTCTTTTCAGATAAAATTACATTTTGATACATCTTTTATAGTAACATGTGAAATGAGATGCTGAAGGTTCAGGCTGCTCCTAAGAGCAAAGCAACAGTGGAGTTTTCCCCTCTAACTTCTGAAAGAGATAATATAAAGACAGAACATAAAACTGAAAATTTCACATTATTTTTATGGTCATTTACTTCTACATCACATTTCACTCCGTTCAAGAATGACAAAGTATGCACTAAATTAGTACAAATAAACTGTTTTACCTAGAATTGGTCTAGCCGAAGTAATCATATTCAATATTGAATTAAATATTAACAAGTGTGGAAAAGAAAATATACACATTTTGCATTGAAGAATAAAGACTCAAATGCTGAAAATGAGGCTCCTTTTCCAGGACTAAAATTAATGTGATTTGGCTTATGAATTTAGTGTGGTGCTTTGAGATGAGGAAAGTGAGAGACTGGTAAATCAGCTCTTTGTGTGCTTTGTAGCAATCATCATATTATAGATATGTGGTGGAATGAAACAATGAGTAATTTATGTGTCTTAGTTCCATAGCAGGTAAAACAACAACAAGAAAAAAAGTATCCTCAGACATTTTCAGAGCAGTTTGATTCATGTTCTACTTATGAAACCCATGCTGCAATCCACAATTCATTCAAAAATTTTTAAAAAATCAGAAAAAAAATGTAAGAAGAAAAAAAATTCAGAAAAAATAAGTCCTCCCTTCAAAAAAAAGCAGAACCCAAATGCTTATCAGAATCACAGATACTACTTGGTGTCTGCGGGATTGATACAGTTTCCTCACATTTGTCCAATAAAATGGAACAAACATTTTGCCTGTCTTTTCTTAGACAAGCTGCTTTCTCCAAGATAAAATTTTACTGATGGCTCCTGTACAAAGGGAAAAGAAATTATCTTCTTGGAACATGAGTGCTCTGTCAGTGCAAAAGGCTGCAGTGGGCAGTTTCAGCAACAGGATTAATAACTTGCTGGCAAGAGAAGCTTTGGAGCAAAGGTGGGATACAGGCACAATCACAATTTACATTTTCTGACACCTTTGCTGGGGCTTTCTACTCAGGAAAAAAAAAATAATTGATTGCGGGGTGTCTAAATTTAGTGAAACTTTCATACTGTTCATATTTGATCAGACTAGTGATGAAAAGACAACTGGCAAAATCTCATCCTTCCAGGGTGCAGACCTCAAAGGAAGAGCCAAAGACAAGTGCAGATCTGCCACCTCCTGTTTCTAGTGCGGACAATACAACGACGGAAATAATTAGCTAATCTTTGATTTAAATAAAGCGTTTTGGGGGAAAGGCTAAAAATAAACACTGATTCATTCCTTGTCAGGGAAGTTTCTTCTGTCAATTATCACATTGTTACTGCTGTTTTTAATCTAGTCAGATGGTGAGATTGGCAATCCTTTCTGCAGGGGCTTCTGGGTGTTATTTTGTGGAGAATCTTACTTGAAGGACTGATTACTGCTTTTATGGGAGCCAGTGGGAGTTTGGCCACAGTCCTTCATGCATGTTAATTTGAGGGACTTCCAAATGTTAGCTAATGATCTCAGAGTTCTTTTTATGAAATGTGTGTGGGTTTGTTTTGGGGTTTGGGTTTTGTTGTTGGGTTGTTGGTGTTTTTTTTTTAATTCCTAGGAGAACACAATTAAGGCTGGAGAAAGTGCTGCACTGTAGCTCTGGACTGGCCTCTCAATAACACCCGAGTTCTAGAATGAAAAAATTCAGAAGCACACATCACTACTACAGTCAGGTATATTATACATAATATATTAAAATCAAATGTATTTGTATTATTTATATAGTCCAGACCATATGCTTTGCATTACTACAGATTGGATCTATCTGTTGGCCTTCACTTGCAGCTACCTAAAAAGTAATTATGCTCTTTCTCTTTTTTAGGAACAATACTAGGGGGAAAGCAGTAGCCTGCACCTCAAAGCAGGGAAATATGTCAGCATGGAAAATAGATGCACGTGTGGGTGGGGGAGTTTCATTCCTGTTTTCTGAAGCCTTATGTAGCTGTAAACGAGAAACAGGAGAAAAAGCGAGCCGGTGGCAGCTGAACAGAAAGCCAAGGACACAAGTCCAAGCAAGCGCTGGGGCTGCGGCTCAGTGAAAAGCCTGCAAAGGGATCTTTGGGCTGAACGCTGACTTGAAAGGGCTTGAAACGGAGCGCACCAACAAACACCGCTCTCCGTCCTCTCCCTTCCCACCGCCGCTACCACAGAAAGAAACCCCAAAAGTTATAGATAAGCGTTTCTGGCTGCGTTCAGATTCTGCACTTTCCCCATGGCTAACAGGGCAGTTAATGAGTAGGAGACGTTCCCGCAAGGAACACAGCCCGCAGCACCCCGGGCATCCTCGGCTCAGCCTCCCCTCCGCCGCGCCGCTCCGGCCGTGCCCCGGCCGCAGGGACACGGACAGGACCCGGACCCCGCCCCGAGCGCGTCCCCACCGCGGGGCCAGCGGGGCCAGCGGCTCCGAGCGGCCCCGGCGGCGCCGCGCAGGCTCCGGGCAGCGGCCGCGCCTCCGCCCGCCCCGGGCTCGCCTCCAGCCCCGCCGCCCGCGGCAGGGGCGGGGAGGGTGAGGCCGGGGGACGGGAGGGTGAGGCCGGGGGAGGGCGGGGGCTGCTGCCCCGGGGATGGGGCGGGGTGGGGGGTCGCTGGGCTCCCGGCCGGGCGGGACGCGGCTGCGGTCCGGGATCTCCCTCCTGCCCGCTGGGCTGAGTGCCTGGGGCGGACCCGAGGGGCGGCGGCGGGCGCGGCCAGGCTGGGTGCACCCCTGCCACATGCCGGCTCACGGGATTGTTTTTCCTTCTTCTCCTTGCCCCCGTCTCTGAGGGGACAGGCCCAGCCGTGGTGGGGAGCAGAGGAGAGGGCGCTGAGGCCTGCCAGAGCCCGCCGAGGAGCAGCGCCCGAGCTGCAGGGGCAGAAGGGAGCAGAGGGAAGGCGGTGAGGGCACTGAGAGCGCTCATGCACACCCAGCAGCCCGGGGAACACCGGCACAGCCCGGCCGTGGGCACCGCGGTACCGCCGGACAGCGGGGCTGCGCTACAGCTACAGCTGTGCACAAAGTCGCTTCCACTCAAAGGTACGAAAAGAAACAAAGCGCATGAAAGGAAGGAAGCGCCGTCAGCGCTCGGCAGCCAGGAGACCGTGGGGACAGGGACCTGCCACTTCCGCGATGCTGCGCAGGAGGTCTGTGGTAGGAATTGCCAGAGCTCTTGCTGCCTGCCTCCAGTTTAGGAGATTCACCACCCTCCTTTTGCTCATTCCCTCTTCCACAGTCAAAGAGCATAAAGCACAAAATGCCTTCTATCGAGCAAAAGACAAACAAAGAAATGCAACCATCCAAAACGCAAGCCAAAGTGCATCTGGCTTGGGATGAATACTGGACCATGTCAGCTGGGAGTGAGAATTTTTCAGAAGGCTGGACTCCAGTCCAAAATGGACCCTGTCATTTGGAGTCTGAATATAAAAACAGCTTGCAAAACATTTTTTTCAGGCTTCTGACAAAAGAGTTGGTCCTTCTTTTGCTCTGGTATCTAGGCTACATTGTGCAGGCTCATGCATATCACTGGTTTTATTCACATGAGTAATTCCATTTGAATTTGGAGCGACAACGTGTATGTGTAAAGTTACTCATATGCTTTCTGTCTCTTTTATATATTGAAATTATGTGGGTTTGGTTTTTTTTCCACTTGATGGTGCAGCCCAGTAACTGTTGGCATCAAGGTTATAGTGAACCACCACAGTTATTATTGCTGTTTGTCAGCTGACACCTTTGTTTTCCTTGCCAGCCTAAAATGCAGCTATTCCTCTCTATGCAATCTATTCCAGCTATGCAATTATATCATGTTTTTATGCAACCATCTTTCACCTGATGGTGTAAATTCATCTTCCCTATAAAAGATCTTTTTGTACTCAGCTTTTCCTCCAGTCATGACTGACAGTCATTCCAGTTGTGCCATCTGAGTCTTTCTCACACAAGTCTCTCATGACTTCTCCCATACAGAATCATCTAAATTCATACTGATTCTAACAGGATATCTGGATGTTTTAATATCTGCCAGCTGGAACTTTTTATTATTCTCATTGCCAAATGCCCTCTCTTTCCTCCTTTATATTTCTTCAAGCTACAGCTTCTGCTATTCTCATAGCCTTGTATGTCTTCTCTATCTCATTGCTGCATGTTTGTCTAAGGGCAAAATGTCATGGGGACAAGAAAAACACAATGTCTATCTTCCATGAAGTGTGGCATTAAGTTTTGAGTGTGACATAGTGTTTTATTAGAGGCTTCTTTTCTTCAGTCAGGGGATATAAAGAGCAACCAAGTAAAATGCAGCCTTTTTGTTTTTAATGGAAGATAATAGCTTTTCTCTGATATACTCTCAGCTGTCAGGTATATATTCTACTACCTTAATTCATGCCTGAGGAGAGTAGTCTAGGAGAGTAGGCTGAGCAGCCACTGACTCCTTTGTCAACCAGAGTCTTTCTTCCTAACCTAGAAAATTTTGTGAATTAGTGTGAATAGAGTCTCCCTTAGGAAATAAAGTATTTTGAAGTTACTTCAGCAGCGGGTCTCAAGCTGTCAAGAAGATGCATTCAGTCACACCTAAGGACAGATTTATTACATTCAATCTCCAGGGCATCTGCCTCCTGCATCTTGAAAGAATCCAGCCAGTTAGTTTTTGTGAAATCCCCAAATGATGCCTTCTAGGAACACTGAGAACTGCTATTTCTGGGGGAAGGGTGATGACCCATGCATTGAAATGACCTGCTCCAGGGGTGACAGCACAAATGACTTCCAAGGAAAGGGTAAAAGGCCAAATACATCTTCAGACTGCCCTGCGAACATGGTGGGAATTTCTCATTTCTTTTATAATAAAGTCTGAGGACCAGGAACTGTATTTCCTCCCTCTGTCCTATCTGGAAGATGCAAAATCACCTGTTTGTCTCCGGTAATTTCTGAAGAGCTGCCTTGCTGCAGCAACACTCCACAGCCAGGGTGTCCGTTCCATTTAGGTGCTGAGACCATAGCAGAGATGGAGTTCTGCCTATGGGTGGAGTCACCAATGGGACCCTAAATGCAATTTGAAAAGCAGATTAGGTTCTGAAGTCAATATCCTATTAAGGACCATTAATAAATAAAACCCATTAAAATAATAATAATAATTTATTAATAAATAAATAATAAACCCCATTAATTTTGAGCATAAATTTTTAATCAGACATGGCTGCTGCCCTGGATTTATATATCCATAACATGCTCTACTTGTGCCACCCATGGATGTGTATTTAAGGAAGGTCTTTCTCAGAAACTTCATTCAAAATTGAGCTGCAATTAAATGATTAATTGCAAATGTAAATTGTAATTAACATTACCTGGAGAGATCTACTAATCAAAACTATATATTCTAATTTTAGGTGATAAAAAAGCCTCATTCTTAAAAAAAAAAACCCAAACCTATCAAACAACTAACAAACAAAACCAAATTAAAAATCCCCAGCAAATGAAATTTTAATTTACCAAGGAAACTAAGGTGGTAAAAATGTATTAACTTTCATTGTACCATAAAACATATTTAAATACAGTGGGAAAGGCAATTACCTGATTCATATGTTAGAAGTGTATATAAAAATGTAACAACCCCAGGAATATTTTAAACACTGAATTTATTTTTTACAGATACTTCCTCCTCCACCATATTTGGGAAATAGATTAAATATTTACTGAATGATTCTAAACCAAGTTTGTATTTTTTGTATGTATTTACTTAGAAATAAGAAATATATCTAGCATATAGAAAATGCAGCTACATATATTTTTTTAATAAATTAATTTATTACTACTTAAGAGTTCACTTTGTAACACAGATTAAATAGTGCTACAAAACACTAATGACTAAAGGATTTTCATTTCTGGGTGAAAGCTTCTAGAAAGAAACAAAAGACAATATATTAATAATGTCAATTTGCAAATTTTAATTTTGGAATGATATGCAAACATAAATTTATTATGAACTTCTAAAATTAAAGCTTTAATATTAATGTGATCTGAATTAAAGAAAAGCAGTATCTTGCCTGCAGAGCTCCAGAAACAGGCAATGAGATTTTCTCTGGGAGAGATCGATGAGGCTCTTCTCTGCTGTGCACTGAAGGTGCCAGTGCCCTCGGTGCTGTGGCACTGCTGTCTCCAGAAGGAGCAGTTACACACAGAGCCTTACAGTATATATAGCTATATACACTATAATTATATGTGGCTGGTTCAGAAGAGTTGCCCCCTTTAAAATACCTGTTCATGTCAAAAAGCATTTTGAAGCACTGAGATCTACCAGTGATAATGTTTATGAATACTGCCCTAAACTTGTTAAAATTCAACAAAGAGTTACTCAAATAAAAGCCTCTTAGTTTTTCTGTCAGTTTTTAGTGTGTCTGCTCTAAGCTTTATTCAGACAACAGGGGTTATTGTTTTACTTGAAAGTACCTTTCTTCTGAAGCCTGAAATCAGGATGGAGCCATGTCTTCTGCTTTGTCATTTTACAAGCACTCTTTCTGTCTTTCAGCTTCTCCCTGTAAGAAGCAATACCTCTTTCTGTTCCCTTCCTTTTTTCTTGACTCCTGCACTTGTAAGCTCAGTCATGTGGTAATTGCAAGTTTTACAACACGTGGCAAATCCAGGCCCTTATTTCAGTTCAGAATGCTAATAATACAGAACTGTCACAGACACTCTACAGTCCTAGAGCCATTCATACTTCCAGGTTGAAACTCTGAAGCTGAGCATATCTGAAAATTACTTCCTGTATTTTGAAAAAAAAAAAAAATCAAACCAAAGCATAAAAACCCCATCACAGAAACAGTTCAGGTTATCTTTTGTTTAGGAAAAAATAAAATCACAAACCAGAGGATACTAAATTTATCACACATGGTGAAGCATTGCAAGTAAACATGTTATACTGGAAAAAAAGCACCTTTTTCTCTATTCTAAACAAGTTGGGTTTGTTTCTAAAACTTTGTAAGGGCCTTGCAAGTCTCCAGAGTTTCCTCATTCATGCAGGGAGTCCCATTAGAAAAGACAGAATAAAACCACCTCTAGAGCCAAGGTTTCTAGGATAAATACAAATGGGAAGATCTGTTATTATTTTTGAAGAGCAGTAAAACATCAAGTTGCCTAGTGAGAAAATGCAGTGTTCAGCCTGGAAAGGTTCAAGGCTTGAGTTAAGAAAAGTGGGTCATTAACAAAAAAGCCCCAAAACAGAACAAGATTTCCTACTTGGGCCCCTCCCCATATGAATGGTTTCACATCTCATTACATTCCAAAAAGCTTGATCATTTTTAAAATGAAACTTTTCTGAGTGCATTGAAAACAGATGGAAATGAAGCAAGGGGCCAAGATAGAAAAAAGCTTTAATGAAGATCTATTTAAGCAATACTTTAAATAAATAAATCATTTGTCTGAGAAACCACATCTATCAGAAATATAAATAATTATATAATGAACATATAAACTACATTTCCTGAAGTAATTCCTGTCTTGCTACATTTCCTGAATTATTTGTATTATGAAACAGTAGTGGGACGCCATTAATTGATACACACTCAGTGCTATAGTTACTGCACTAATTGCAGCTCTCCAGGCCCTCCACTCAGCTCCTCCAGCCCTTTAACAATTGGGATTGATTGCACAGGAGCTATTTTTAGGATGGAATGGCAGAAGACTTTGGAGAGCAGCAGACATTTTTGTGTGTGCTACAGCTGTTTTGGGAAAAAAAAAAAAAAAAGTTGAATAAAAATGTTCAGAGTTGTCTTTTTGGATTTTTTTTTTCTTCTGAAGTCAGAGCTTCCTATTGGATAACTGATATTATATCAAGTTGAAACTGAGGTCAGTGGTGCACGACACAAAGGACAAGGCTCCGTGACCTTGTTCTCAGAAGAGGAGCAGCTTTTCTTTGGAAATGGGACTGCTAAGGTTGACGGTAGATGAACTGTGGTGGGTTGGGTTCTAGAGAGAGGCAATCCGGGAGTCAAGTTTGCAGTTTAAAATACCAATGATGAAAGGCAAGATTCATGATTAATTTGGTGGGTTTTTTCCCTCAACTCTGAAGTGGAGCAGTTAACTGATTGTTAGGGATTGTAGGTCTGCTTCCAGGAATGCTTTAGCTGAGAGTATGTGGCTGAGATTCACAAGGATGAGCCAATGCTCAAAGGTGTGACTGGGAGGAGATACCCATTCACTTCATCCCAGCCTGGCCTTCTGTCATTCCATCCTGCTCCCTGCCTTGCAAGAGTTCAGCTGGCTAGATAAACAACTGGACAGGACTTTGTTGCTAATCTGTTATATGAAATCAGGGCTGTCATCATCTCTGAATGTTTGTACAATAGGAGGCAAGGCTTGGAGGAAGAAAAACAGATATATGCAGGAAGAAGGATAAGCAGCTTTATAACTGAGAAAAAAACCCCAAACCACAAGGGGACAAGCCTGTTTTACCTTTGTAAAGTATTAGTAACCTATCACCCTTTTCAGAGTAAATGATATCAATAGCACTAATATCTTGGCACTGATACACTGCACTGCATCAGCAAATTTGAAGTGTTGTACTAAGGAAGTGACTGTCCCCGTTTAGCTGTGGAAGTGTATGATTTGGCTGTGGTTGCTCAGAAGCTTGGCAGAGTTAGGGAGGTAATCCCTGTTTCATGCCTTCAGCTGCTTTTCCCTTTTCAATGGGATGCCAGAAAGCATTATGCTTACACACCTATAATGTGTCATTACTTCATACCTGCTAATTCCCCTGGACATGAGAAATGCACCCTTAGTAAGTGCCACCCATCTTTGTATTCCTTCAGAGAAAACATACAAAGAATATACTTCAGTTCTACAGTAATAGCTTACAATACTGGTTTGCATAGGAAAAAAAAACCCCACAGAACTGAAGTAGTTAATCTTGCCTGAATATACTGCAAGAGACTCTCTAGCATCTTTCTGTCACTGAATATATTCCAGTCTTAAAAATGGTAAATTTTAGAAATTAATTGGATGATAAATTAGATACAATAATTTCATATTAATATGAAATATAACTAGCTTTTGTATCTACCTTGTTTTACTCTATGTTCTTCCTCAAGGTAAGTGCAACTTGCCCTGGACTTACACATTACCAGTCAGGTAAATGACTCTTTATTGATTTCCATCATGGGTTCTCAATACAGCTGGAATCTGGCTTCCATGAAAAGCCTTGGAATTGGGAGACTTTGTCACCTCATTTGGCGACGTGTCACCTCAGACACATTACCAATACACGGTCCAAAATTTGGTCTAATGCTGGGAGGGGTTTTTTGGGTGTGGTTTGTAAAATAATCTGTGTTAAAATAAGCCACTGTTTTGAAGAGGATTAATAGAAGAACATTTTCCTTGTACTGATGTCTTCACAGAACACAGTGACATCTTGTGGCATGGGAAAGGCTGGTGTAATTTTTTGCCAGATGCATCCTCATTTCAGCAGGTTTATAGATAAAAGTAAATAAATTCTGGAGAAGTGCTAAAGCATTATTTCCATCTGTAATATTCACTCCTTCAAAGCAGTTTTTTGGTTTTTTTTTTTAAAGTACAGGTTTATCTAAAATACTCCTTTAGTTATGAAAAAAGACCAGGCCCTAGTATTGTAAATGTAATATGTTGGAGCTTCATTTCAGTTCACTGATATTCCCTGGAAAGCTTTCAGCTCCAGGAATGTTCCTGCCCCAACCTCACTGATACAAGAATCTCAGTCAGAATTTCAGGTGCTTTGTACAAGTTACTGTATTATCACAGATGGACAAAGTTATCCAATGCTGCTTTTGATGGGATTGAAAAGAAAACACAGTAACATTTTATCATAAGGTGGAGACTTCTTTTTTCCCTTCTTAGTCTTTTTGCAGACCAAACAGGGTTTAGGCCCCATCCCTGGTATTTTGGGACCCTCCTCTAACACGGCTGCCCTTTGCAGGTTGATCCTTGGATAAGATGCTGGTTGTCAGCATGAAAGGAAGAGCTGCCCGCGGTGCGTGGGAAGCCAGGGACGCGCAGCAGCCGCGTCCCCGTGACCGCTACAAACACGCCTGTGCTGTCTGCAGAGGGTTTGTTTATCTCTACGGAGGGCACGGCAGCACCACGCTGAGGGACTTCTGGAGGTACCACACAGGTGAGCTGGCCCCTTCTCCTGTCAGTCAGGACTCAAGCAATGAAATTGAGGATGCTCTGTACTTAGCAGGTTATCTTCACTTAAAGTGTTTCCGTCACAGGGATGGATAAACTTCTTTTTGTTCATTGGGCAGATGGGGGGTATTTACTCCTTTTGCAGGTGTCCCACAAAGTTTTGTTTTCTCTTCCTTTTGTTTTGTTTTTTGTTTTTTTTCTCGACCAGAAATACTGAGTCATTTAAAATATCCTGGTTCTAGCAATGAGCTTTCCTGTCTCTCTAACACTGCAATAGTTCATGCATATAAAAGTGCACAAAGGGAACATGTGAATACAATACTTTGTAGGTTTGTAACATAGATGCACTATCAAATATAAGCATTTGTATTTTTTGACTTGATGTATGGTTTTCCCTGTTCAGTTGGTACTGGAATAACCAGTATTTTGCTGGGGTTCATGCTCATGGAATTGTCACATAGGTAACAATTAAAATTCAAGCAGTAACATTATATTCAAATAAATACATTATATTTAAATATAACTATTATTATATTTAAATTTGCTAAATAGAAAAATGCATATATTTAATTTTTGGGAGAACAGAGGAAAGATGACAAAACACTTCATTTTAAGCAGCACAGCCCCATTCAAAGCTCACCTTTTCACATTTTCCTTACTGTTTATGTGTTGACTGCACCACTGTCTTAACTTCAGCTTTGGTTTATAGTGAAAAATGAATGGGAAATGTTGGATTGCTCAAGAGATGGTCCAGAAGAACTGGAAGAACATTCAATGGTGGCTTATAAGGTAGTAGACCAAAATTATATTGTCCATATCCTGGCATTTTATTTTCTACTATACAGTGCAATATAAATGCCATAGGTTATTATATACTGAAATACTATGCCCAGAAAGCATTCTTGTGTTGGTGCAGTTCTGGATGTAGCTGTACCAATGTTTGGGAATCTTTCTGAACAGAGTGACTGTAATTCAGCTCTGCAGCAGCCCCCTGGTTTCCTCAGTCAGTGCTCAATAAGTAGCAGTAATACCAGATAAAGACCCTGGCAGCACATTCTCTGACTTATCTGTGCAGTTGTAACAGTTGCTCTGAATTCATTTGCATGATCAGCTACGGCATAAAAAACATTCACTACAGAACTCGCGTAGAAGAGGGACGGGGGAGTGAAGGAAAATAAGAATTACAGTCCTGCCTGTGAGGGGAAGACAGAATTTAGGATATCAGGAGCTACAACACAATGAAATATTTCTATAAAAACACATAATCCAATATTACCTGAGCAATGCCTCAAGAGAGCTCCAGATTCCCAAATTTCTGAAGCTGCCCCAGGCTGACAAGGAACGAGCGGTTCTGAAATGCCGTCCCTGTTACACAGCAGAATGTTCTTCAGGGCTTCCCACTGGGAGAGAATAAAGAGAGAATAATTAAAAGTTGGTAGCTTCTTGGGACTAATTGTTAAAAGATCATCATATTGTTAGCTATAATTTGCTGATAGCAACCTTTACATTTAAGAATTGTTTTTAAAATTATTTTTATGCTATGTGCCTTCCTGTAAGTGACAAATATTTGTGCATTTTGCAGGGCAGCCTGTATATTTTTGGTGGGATGGTGGATTCTGCTTTCACACAAGCAAAAACTCCTCTCTGGATATATGACATTGGTATGATACACAATAGCCAGTCTTTTCCGTGGGACATTCCCAGTCCCTAAGCAGTAATAAATAGTAAGAGCCAAACTGTTTTCTGCTGCTTGTAACAGAGACTTCCCTAAGCTTTGCAACAAGTAATGTGTGTAAAACTGTGTGCATATTTTCCCCTCAAAATTAGGCTGTTATCAGAGACACAGGTCTTACTTCAATTAGAGAGTGTTTTATGGGAAAATTTGATGTATTTTAAGGTTTCAGAATTTTCATTCCTCCCTCTCTCCCTCTTAAGTTTACTATATGATTATAAAACCTGATAATTCATGTATTAGTTAATTTTTATTTTTTATGCCACGTATATTTTAAAAACCAACCTCTTATAGAAGAATGTAGATCAGTAAAGTGTATCTCATTTTGTGCTTTTACTGAAGAAACACATAAGCTAGATCAAGAGAGATCAAATATAATTAAACAAAAAGGTGGGAAATTAACGACAACATTTTATAACATGGATTTTTTTTCTCCTAAGAACAAACATCTAGGATCTCATAAGTGTGTATTCTAAAAAATCAGTGCAGCATTTGAATTTAATAGCAATGTCATACACCGTGGATTCTCCCTTTGGAAATCCTGTGTACGGTAATGGCTGTCATTTTGATGTCACATCGGGAGGGGAGAGCTCAGTTCTTTTTGAGACAGTAAATCTTATGTCCAGACCAAGATTTAAGTTTCCTGGCTTGTTTTGCTTCTTCCCTGTGTAACCTTAAGTCGATGGTATTTTTTCAATCCTTCCTTTGTGTTTTCCACCAGTTACCAGAGGTAACCTGCTGGAAGAAAGAAAAGCCTCAGAATATATTTTAAAGGGGAAAGCATCTTATTACTCCCAGTACTTACCAGTGGAAATTGGAAATGAACTGTTCAGCATAGGTTGTGTGTCTGTTTCATGGTTATTATTTAAAATCTTTTGGCAAGAATAGCTTTAATTAATGCAAGCCTGCAGTAATTTCTCATTGTACCTCTGGTGCTGGGTTATCTGATATTTCCTCTCCTTCACAATGATCCCAGATCTGTGATTGTTGGCTGTTATTTGAGGGCTATTTAAGGGACCTATGAAAAAGAACAAGAAAGAATTAGCCTGCCATAATAAGGTGTATGTGGTAAGCAGGAGTCATACATCTTTAAGGAAATCTGGGATTCCTGCAAGTTCAGAAAATGATGGAAGTCACAGGTTACTTCTGCATTATGAAATATAGCTTTAGGAAACAAGAATACAGTGTGGTACCTGTGTAATTCGGTATTAGACAAGGACAGAGGAAAACTGTTCAAACTGTATCTCCTGCAAGTCTCTCGGTGCTTCTGTCTTAGCGGGATTTCTTCAGCCTTGTCAGTAGAAAACACCAGGACGAGAGTTCCTTGAAAACGAGCTGTGTAATTTGAACAATTACTGTGGGAGGAGTGTCCTCTTGTGGTGCGGGATCTAAACTGCGCTTTATTAACTCAATCCCCCAGATTCTGCAAGATGGACAGAGAGCTGCAACGAACCAGCAGAGACGGAGGTAAGGAGCCAGGAAGTGGGGAATGTGTGAATCAAATGCCTGTTGCTTTGTTGATTAAACAGATTGCTTTGAAATATGTTCCCCCAAACAGTTCCAATCTCATCTCTTCAGAGACATGTGGCTATACTTTATTTCTTTGCACTTTCAATAACTTAAGGCTTTTTCCTTTTTCAAAACAGTGTTTAAAAATACTGCTCTTAAATTTTAAGTCCTATGTAAGAAGTTAAGTCCTCTCCTCTGCTGCTGCTTCTGTTTTTCTGAAATCCTTATCAAGAAAACTAATTTTAAATGGAATATTGGAACCATACGTGAAGCCTGTGCTTTTAAAAGTAGGGTTGTGAAAACAGATTGGCAGCCACGCTAATACATTTTGGAACGTGAAGTGCTGCAGCATTTTTCATTTCTTCAGTGTGAACACGTGGACTCACCAAGTTACTGCCACTTCTAATTGAAACTCGAGTGGAAGCAGTTATGGCTTGGTCTCTTGAGATTGGTTTTGTATCACTACACATTAAGAATCACTCTTTTTTTGCTACTGAAACTTCATCATTCTATACCTTGAAATTACACCCAAAAAAAATTTAAGATGTGACACAGTTACCACTTTGGTAGCCTGTGCCTGATGGAGGAGTCAAGAGAAAGATTGGGATTGCAGGGTCATTCGTGGGGAAAAAAAAAATAGGTGTATTTCTGAGACAGACATTGCTGCTGATATGACTTCATAAGTTATTATCTTAATTTTGAACTGTTCTAGAGCTCTGCACCAGCTAACAGAAAAGGTCACAGTGCAGTCGTGTACCATTCCAGCATGTACATCTATGGGGGATACTTTGGCATCAAAGGCATTTCTCAGGAGTTTTGGGAATTCCATTTTGGTAAGTTAAAAAGGGAGGTTAAGGTTTTGATCCAGTGTAAAACAACAACTGCAGCAGGAGAGCATGGCTTGCTCTGCTAAGAAAATTCTTATCAGTAGGAATGCTCTAAGTTAGTTTTGGATTCTCTTCGAGAACATTTAGTGATAAATTCTGTCAATTCAATTAATTGCTGGCTGAAATTAATTAGACTATTACGCTAGAATAAATTTTGTAGTACTTGCCAATTTTAGAGCTGAAAATCAGGGACAATGCTTGTTTACTATTCACTAAAATTCTTCAAGGATTACTAAAATCTTTCAGATACAGCAGAGACCTGATTTCAGCCTGTTAATGCCAACTTTTGTTCTGAAATCTCCAGCTGACCCTGGGAAGCCAAACCTGACAGAAGATAGTTTATTAGCATATTCATTACCACTCTGATTATTGCAAACCAGACGATTCCCAGAGATTTCCTAAATGCGTAACTTGTTATCTGATGGCCATTCTGTCACTATTTTGAAACAAATGATGGGTTTATCTCATCCTTCCTTCCCTCACAGGGAGAATAAGCATAGACATTAATGAATTAATGTTTTTGTTGACTGATTTTCCCCTCTAACAGCCAGGAAAGTATCTTTCTGTGTCAGAGTCAATGAACTGACAAAGCTGTAGGAAAAACTGCTCTGTAAATAAAATTTCCATGGCATCTGTCACACAGCATCTGACATTTTCATTAAAAGTTTATTTCAAAACTGATTTTTTTAAATGCACTTGTTCAGTGTCAGAATTTAAGCTGTTAACTCATAATAAGCTTAGAGCAGAAACCCTTATTCTCCAACTGAATAGTTGCCTCCTCCAGGAAGTAAGTCCTTTCTCAAATAGTCAGGGTAAATTTGATCCATCAATAAATCAGTATTTTTGTTTCAGATACAAGGAAGTGGTTGTGTGTCTCCAGCCCCTGTCAGAGCACCAGCCCCGGAGCTCGGCACGGCCACTCAGCAGTGGTTTATCACACAGCCATGTACCTCTTTGGGGGGCTGATGGGGCTCACTGAACAGAGGGACTTGTGGAGGTGGGACTTTGGAAGCAGCAGCTGGTCCAGCATCAGAACAAGGTAAACTATTCTATTTGTTACACTAAAAGAGCAGAGAAAGAGAATTCATCTTATTCTTTGATACTGTGTGTGGGAGGAGAGGGAGACGGTGCCCTCTTGGTAACTGTGGGGATTGTTCAGATCAGGATGCAGCGCTGCTGCCTTCCCTGGGGCTGCAGTTGGCTTTGCCCGGGAGAGCTGTTGGCAAGGCGTTGATGCAGCTGTCAGCAGTGTAATTTTGATGTCCCAATGCAGCTGTTCAGCAGTCATCCTTCTGAGTCAAAAGGAAAACAGAAGCTAAAATCAGCGCTAAGTTTCTTGTTGGTCTCCCCTTAACTGCTGGTTTCTCTTACCTTCAGCCAAGGACCTCCTCCGCTGGTAGGTCATGCTTCGATAGTCTGCAAAGACTCTATGCTGATTTTTGGTGGAGGGATTTCAAATTCCAGCCCTAATGACGACCTCTGGAAGTATCATTTCCATACGCAGACATGGAAGAAGCTCAGTAGTACTACAAAGGGAAACTTTTCTCCCAAAATGTATCACTGCATCTTAGGAATTGGTGCAGATTTCCAAACTACCTCAGATTTCATTGATACGTTCCCCACCCACTGCAAGAGTGAGCAGAAGGACCATCCCCAGCTGGTGCCCATCCCGAGGCACTTTGGCTTTTGCAGCTACTTCTGCCCACAGACGACAGAGCGGAGCAACGCCATTGAAATGAAAACCTTCAGCCTGCCCCCGGAGCCAGCAGAATTCCCTGCCTTCCAGACCACCTCAGAGGCAGGACTAGGCCCAAACAGAGACAGGAGCTGTTTGTCCAAGGACAAATCTCTCCGTCTGTTGGCTTGTTCGGGAGAGGCTTTAGCTGCTGCTCAGGCTCTGGGTGAAGAGGAGAGAACCAACTGTGGGTGTGCGGCCACGGGGGGTGAGAGCAGCTGTACCAACACACTGCTGCTCATTGGGGGCAAACCTTTGTCCAGCTTCTCTGAGATCTCCTTCAGGCAAATGGAGTTTGATTGCTTGTGATTGCTTTGCTTGCAAAGTGAAGGAATAAATTTCCACCACCGTGGCAGTAGGTGGAAAACCAACTGCTTGCAACTGTCTTCAGCTTCCTATCAGCATGCTGGGGAAAAAAATAATTAAACCTTCTCATACTTGCTGCGAACAGATTTTTTACAATGTTAACAAAACCTGACATATATTTAAGTCACAACTTGCATGTAAGTTGTGATTTCTGGGAGGAGCTTGTTGGAATGCTGCTCTTTTTGTTACTTTTCTCCTGGTCACTTCATACCCTTTCAAATTGCAATGGCCAATGCTGCCTTGAAAATCAGAACTGCAGTAGCACATACTGGTTCCACAAGATGCCATTTCAGGGGCAAAGCTTGCTCATCTTGCACTGGCATAAGGTAGAAACACAGTCACGTTCGAGGGATTAAATTAGTCTTAATAGGAATGTTCTCTAAGAATTTAAAGAGATTTTATATTCTTGAGTGTTATTTGCACAATATACTTGCAACATGAGATGGCCTGTGACAAAGGAACCCAACAGATAAATCAGCAACTGAATTCTAGAAGATATTCAAGGATTGTCTGTAACCTTGAGGAAGTGAAACAATGAGTGCTCCCTGAAAATCATCAGCAAGGACCAGAGAAAGGGCATTATACCTGTAAGAACAAAGGATGTACCAAATGAGTGCTGGCTTTAATGACTAAATGAATGAATCAAAATGTTTTGATTTCCCACAGTGGGGTGGGGAGGGAACAGAAAGAGGAGGGCTTGATGGAGTGGCACAAAGCATGGGCTGTTTGGACTGCTAACTCATATTTTAGCCACAAAGGGATTTCTGCTTTTCCAACTCCATCTCTTTTTATCACCCTGTGTAGTACTTGTTACACATGTCCCCTCTGTACTAGTAAATTCTGAGTTCATATATGTTTTTTTCTTTGCTGAAAAGAAAAATTGCTTGTTTTGCAAGGTAATATTGTCCAGCATTCAAAGCATTTATTTCCATAGAAGTTACTAAATACTGGCCTTCTGACAGAACATTAGCTTACTGTCTGTAAGAGCAGCTGGTATCTGAAATTATCCGAAAGTGTAAGTTGCCAAATACTTGAAAAATTCACTTTTCAAGTTTCATGGGAACAATGCCTTTCAAGCCATTTACAGATTTCAAGAATATTTACAGATACTTTCATCATCTCTTCGTAAGTAACTGTCACATGAATTCAGTAGGAAAATTATAGATGGATTTGCAAAAAGCTACCTAGGAGTTATTTGGACCATCCATGACTCTTACCTAGAAACAGAGATGATTGTACGCTGCCACGTGAATAAAACCTGCTCTGTTTCCTATCGCTGTGTGCTCATTTTCACCGTTATGAGTCTAAAATATGTGTTTGCGTTTTCAAACTGAACAAAAAAACTTACCTTTCTGACCAAGGAATGGGATTCTGCAAGTCCCAGTCATTTCCTTGCACTTCAGCTGGCTTCAAGGGCTGCCCAGGCTTTGAATTTCTCCTCCTAGAGCAAGAATTTCCCAGTTTGAGGAGGTTTGTTTGGGACATCAATACAGTGACTGAGCTGAGCATGTACTCAGCACTGCAATCTTAGATCAGCAGCTTGTTTTCCTTGTGCTGACTGACATGTCTGTTCTGGCATTATCCTGAGAGCTGCCGTAACATACAGCCTTTTATCTAGGATTGACAAGGGAAGGAAATTCAACTGGAAAGGGCAACAATAAACCAGTGATTTTTCCGAGTCACATGAGGGCCTCCTGGCAGGTAGCGGTATCCTGGGGATGTGCGAGAGCCCCAGGAAAATGCCATCCAGCCTCTGCCATTCCTTTCTTCCTGCCCCCTCAAACTCTCTTCCCTTTGGCAGCCCCACGAAGGGTTTAACATTTACTCGGAGCCAACGCAGACGGGACACGAGCCAGCCCAAAGGCAATGGCTTGGCACGGGCAGGAAAAAGCAGCTTGGAGCGTGCCCATCTCCCCTGTTGCCTCCCCTGGGCTCTGCCCACGTGCCAGGTCAGGTGGGGGCACTGGCAGCACCGCACCCACTCCATCCCCTGAAAGATGCCAAACCTCTCCAGCCAGCCCTACGGGCCCCGCTGTTCCCTGCCCCTGTACAGGACAGGAGGAGAGCAGGGGCTTGGGAAAGGCCTGGCTGGAGGGATGGGGGCTCAGGGCTGGCTCCTGGGAGGCTGAGCCACAGTTGGCCCCAGCAGTGCTGTGCAAGGGGAGACAGCCCTGATCCTGATGTGTGGCTCTGTGCTACAGCAGCTTTGCTGAAGCCACCGGAGGCTCTGTCAACCCTTGGGGCCCATTCCCAGGTCTTGAAAAAACAAGGGTGAGCTCAAGCTAGAAGGGAAGGGGGTTTGGGATTTGAAGTGACTGCATCCCAAAAATGCCCAGAGCAGTGTCTGGCACCTCAGTCCACTCTGGGCAAGCACAACCCGTATTTCAGGTACCCTCCAGTGTCCAGACCTAGGGACACAATCCTTGCTCATGCCACTGTGACACTTCCTGGGTCATATCCCCTTTCAGACCTCAGCCAGTGCTATCATCTACACCAAAAGGGTTCACAGAGCACCTCACTCCTCTTTTCCCACTGCAGTCACCTTTTCAGAGAGGAAGAAAAGAGCCTTTGTGGATGTATTTATGATATTTCTCCATAACTGTAGTAGTTAATGAGAATTTATCCCAGGCCCAAGCAAGTGACTAAAAGGTGCTCCCATCTGAAAGCTCGGTGGTGGCCTGCATGAAATAATGAATAGAATTACTGCAGCTAGAGGCCAATATTTAGAAACAAAACAAAACACACCATTTTAGCTGGGACTGAAGGGGCTGCCACTGATGCTGGCTGTTCTGAATATCTCTGAAAAGCAGGGAACCTTGCACGTATCTGATATGCTCACAGAAATTCAATCCACAGAATAAAAACAAAAGGATGCAGCATTCTTGGCAACCTCATCTGAGACACAAGATGCGCTGTTGTATCATAAATTGTATATAAGGGAACAAATTTATCATTGCTAAACACCTCAACAAACTCATTGTCTTTAACTGACATTTCGTTTCTGAGCATTAAAATGTGTGAATGGCAGAAATATTTTCTTCTAAATTCTTCAAAGGAGTTTTTTTCAGTTAATAGTAGAAAAACCTAAAGGTTTCATTGTTTTAAGTTGCAAGTGGATTTGATGAACAACTCAGTGATTTATCAGTGGGATCACAATTTGACCTACACAACAAATTATGCCACAAGAGTAATTATTTCCTTTGACCTTAGTCATTAGGATGGAGTAATTTCTCTTCCTTTTGATACTTTCCAAATAGTTTTTGAGAAACAAAGATGATCAAAGGGTTTAGTTGCCCTTTGCTGCCTTCTTTAGCATTTAGCCAAATTCAGGGCTTGGGAGCAGTTTCCTTTAAACAATCATTAGTGCTGCTGTACTTGAAAACACAGCCCAGCCCCTTGCTGGAGACAAGAGTGAGGGTGCTCAGTTAACTGGCCTGCACTGGAACCACCCTGGGCAGCTCGGGCTCTCCTTCTGGGCACACACCTCAGGACTGCTTTTCAAAGGCACTGGACATCTGACAGTCTTCCTGGCCAATCTCAGCACTGTTGGAAAAAAGGCATTTCATTCTTTAGCATCTACCTGCAAGCTTAGGTGCTGTTTTAAGCTATGCTTTAACTGACAACAGGCTAAGTTTAGAGCAGCAACCCAGTGTCCCAAGCCCCAGCTCTCAGTGCTGTGCCAGTGTAATGCAGGGGGCTTAAAGATGACTCTGCAAGACTTTTGCACTGACATGGTGTATTTAAGACAAAACTATAGTATAAATATTCCAAGACTGGGTTGAGTGGACTACAGATCTACTTGTTCCCATGTACAGTTTCAATACAGATCTCAGTGCAGTGCCTAACACAGTTCATATGTCACCAGTGCTGTCAAACAGAAGCAAGAGGGTGCATTTTGTTTTATAAAAAACCCAACAAATAAATTATACATTGAGAGCTATTGCCAAGCTTTACATATAAAAAGTAAAAATACAGTAGTTAGTGCGGCTTTAACAAAACAAATCTAGCTAAAAAAATATTCTTACATACTTTAAAAATAAGTTTGTCCAGTCATATAGGTGGGGGGGTTGTGTGTGTGTGTTTATGGAGCAGAGTGCTCAAGCCAAACAGTCAAAAGGAGGTGAATTCTGCAGGAGAATCCTGTGGCTCCGGGCTCTGTGGGTGTGGCAGCGCTGCCAGCAGTGACAGTGAGCAGGGCCCTGCACTCCTGTCTGTGCTGCCAACACCTGGAGCAAGCACACCCAGATTACACCTGTGTGAATCACTGAAAGGCCATTAGCAGATACTGGTCTGTTTTTTGGTTGAAAAGCTATGATTGTCCAGCTATATTTGAAAGCTGTGACAATACAGTGTCTAACAGCTACATGTATATGTATATATATATATGTATACAGATACTACAACTTCCTAAACTCAGAAACACTATGTGCCCAGACAGAGTTTTAAATGCTAGCTGGCTGTGGAACAGAGCTGCTATCACTTCACCAGTAGATTTGGATTGTACCAGAGTATGTTCACAATGTGAAAAACACATCCAGTGCTGTTTGTGAAGGACACACTCATCCCAACAGCATATCTTTGCTTCATGAAACGAGAAGGAAGGAGCAGGGTGCAGACAAAGGGAGAGCAGGCAAGGACTGCAAGCAGTTTGTACAGACCCACACACAGCTGCACTGCTCACCTGAGCTGCTCTAACAGGGCCACAAATCTTCTTGCCGAAGTTGTGTCCAAAGCTGTCTTACATAGCATGTCTGTCTTTGACAAAGTATGAGTAAAATTTAAATTTAGTATCAAATACAATCAAGCCAAATCATTCATCATGACTGATTAACACGTAAGTAGGTAATTTATGTCATATAACTTACCTAATATTAAACTCTATTATCACTGAACTAAAGAAGATACTCCCTTAATTCTGGTGTAAGAAAGCCTCAGCTCCCACATTTTAATGCCCATTTCCTAAGCCTAATGCACACAGCACATGCAGACTCTGATGGTCTTAAATGGGTGAGACTGAAATGCATCTCTCTCTGGTTAATCAGTTTGAGATAAAGGCTGGGATGCTGTTATTATAAACACCAAGATTTCTATAAAACCTTTTACACTAATCAAAGAATGTGACTGGAGTAAAATCACTTTTACTTTTAGATCCTATCACTTAGCATTCATTCATTCATTCCTGTCAACTCTTACAGCTTTTAAGTGGTTATCAGACCTGCCAACATCCTGACACCAGATTCACACAAAAGTTTTATTTATAAATCTCTTTAAATAATACAAAAAAATAGACTTTAGAAAATGCTTGGACCCTACAGCAAATCAATCAATAGTATAGCAATGGCAGGAAAATCCTTTTTTCCTCAGTAGCAAACAGGCATTAACTAACACTTTGTAACACTAACTGTAGGAACTATTATCCCTATTTGTGTCTGATAAAAGGCAGGTGATGAGTAATGCTATGTTACCTGTTAGTCATGTTGTAACACAATACCTCTAGCTGCAAAGCAGAACAGTGATGCCTAACATCAGGTCACAAACCTGTGTCACCTTAGTCTCACCAGGCTCCCTATATAAGCAATAATTTGGTTAGCCAAGCAAGCTACATCAAAATAAATTGAATGAATATTTGCTCCAAGTATCAGATATTGCTGTGCAGAGTTGGGTTTGTAGCCCCAAATCTATTAGATATTACAAGTTCCCAATTTACCAGTTGAAATGTTTACATTTTTATGTGAAGTTTCAAATATTAAGTCTTCTGAAAATTGAGGAAAGCCTCTCCCCTGTGACATTTCTCTGTGTGTGCATGTGTGTAATTACAACATTCCCCTCCAACCACTGCTATCCTGACCATGCTGAAATAACAGTTGGTTATTTGGAACCATTTAGATTTTTAGAGGACACACTCACCACACGCTATTTACTTGTTATTTGCTGTGATGGCTTGGGAGGAATCTAAGGATGGTATTCAACATGCAGTGCTGGAAAACTGCAAACTTCTGTTATTCCAGTTTTGGGAGGGATTCAAGCTGACAGTTCGCAGAGCTCCTGAACCCAACGGGAAGAGCCAAATATCAAACATGCCTAAGAAAATGCTACTGCATTCTGTCTATTTACAAACCCAACACATGTAGCTGGCGAATGCCAGCTCAGCTGCTGAGCAAACAGATGAATAGCAAGCGCCAAGTTTCCACACACAGTCCTGGCTTTGTGCAGGAAGCAGACTGTTGCAGCCATTGCTTCCCTTTTCCTGCAGGAACTTTGCTGGCAACTGCATTATTAATCCAGACTTAGCTATTTGATATTTGAATCGGGAATCTTCTACGTTTTAATAACCAGTAAGACTCAGACTTAAAAGTATAAAAAACCCCAATACTCAACTGTAAGAAGCAATGGAGAGAGCTACTGGAAGTAGCAATGGGAGAGCTGAAGGGCTGGGAGCCTGAGCCCTGTGCCTGGTCCAGGGCAGCAGCTCTGCTCATCTGGCAGTGCTGGAGCAGGATGTGCCCTGGGTGCTGTCTGAAGGGGCACCTGCAGCACCTGCCACCAATCCTGAATTCCTGGTTCTTGAGGCAATGGCTGCAACTCACTGCCTGCAGAGTCACTCTGGTATGTCAGTCCTAGGAGCTTTCTCTGGTCTCTACATTCCTCCATTAAGGCCTCAGGGGTTTTGAGAAATGGCAGTGGGGCATGCAAAATCCATGTGGCTTCTCCCTTAACTCACATTCAGCACCTTGCAAAGAAGAGCATGACAGTGACAGCAGCATGAACACCGTGGTCCGAATGCAGCAGCCTTGCTGGGCCCAGCTCACTTGCAGAACCCATAGTGGTTTGGTCCAAACCTTTGTTTACACTGAGACACGTGCACGCAGGCAGTGGGCAGAAATGAAGTTGTGCATACAGGTTCCAGAACCAATTTTTACATTTGTTTCTAAGAACCACATGCATATAAGTATCTAAAAACAGCAGCACTATGCAGAAAACACCCTCCAACCCCAGTCATATGTACAAACCTCTTCCTCAGAAAAAAAGATCACCGTTGTTTCATCTGTGCTTCCCTGCTAGATGTGGGATTCATCATCTTTATTTCTCCTTCCTCTGACTCTGCATTTTTTCATAAGCTATATCCCCAAGGTCCATGTCATGATCCTGCTGCCCAGAGCTGAAATGATCTCTGAAATGTATGCACCATAATCCAAACTTCACCTGAGCACCCAAAGACCTCCATCTGCTCTGTGGAGGGTGTGCTCTTACCTTCCTTCTACAGAGAAGTGAATTGCTTACAGGAATATTTAATCCTTTTTTACTATTTTCACCCTAGTCATTCTACTATTTGTTCCATATGCTACTATTAGATGACACTTGGAACAGGATTCAAAGTGGTGTTAAGAACTGATCCAGTTGTACCCTCATGCTGCAAAAATACCTGGTAAGTATTTCTGAAGCACAGCATCTGGAAAAAACACTCACAAACAGCATGAAGAGAAACAAGAATATTCTTTTCCTTTCTAGTCCTAGAAGACAACAATGCTGATCAATAAACAGTTCCTGAAGTAAGCTGCACTCACACCTTCACTGCTTTGGCTTTTAAAACATACAGATATCTAGTCTAAAATGCATGTATTTGAATCATGTAGGAAATTAAATGATCAGTGTCAAATGTGGGAACTCTGCTGTATTCTGCTAATGCTACAAGCTGTTTGGCAAGTAATTTGCATTTTCCTGGTTGCAATGAGCAGCAGCTCAAATCCAGTCTACATAGCTGGTCACTGATGGACTAGATTTTCACACTTTCCAGGTACTGTAACAGGGTGTGCAAGGATTATTAAGGGGGTTAAGGCCAAACTTGAGAATATGTGATGGTAAAATGAAGGAAAATCAGAGGGAATAATCACACAGAAGAAAATGTCCTTGGCTGTACGGGACAATGACCACCATGGAGAGCCCTGTGCAGGGCACGGCCACGAGGTGGCCCTGCGAGCTTTCCTCATCCCTGTGATGTTCATTATTCCACAGCCATCAGCGCCTCGTGCTCACACCCCACAGCTCTGTGACACCTTCCAGCAGCACCAGAGCCAGCTCAGTGTAAGGAACAATTAACTCAGCACGAGCAGAACACAACTGTTTTCTTTTCCTCAGTTCAGAACTAGCTCCAGTTGACATTTCACTTCTTCCGAGGGAAAAGATCAAATGCACATTGGTTTTACATCCCGGTTCATGCTGCAGTTCCAGTTAGATTGTGATAAATGTAGAAGTCTCTTCCTGGATCCTGGCAAACCAGCCAGCTGTCTGACTCCTGTTCAGCACGAGTTTGATCCCAAGCAAGTCTTTTGGAAGGACCCCTTTGAGATATGTTAGCAGATTTGAGTTTTCACAAGGTGAGAGTTTCAGAGACTCCTTCTTCTAGAGTTCAGTGGTGAGTAAACATTTTGTTCTTATTGTAGCATCCTCAGTAACTGGGCTAAAAGGGGAGAAAAAAATAAGGCTCTGTAAATACACTCCTCCAAAAAGGTCTGCCATGATGGATTACATGAGAGGAGTATTGCTTCAAAGAGCATTCTTGGCTGCTCCCCTTGAAACTTAATGAGACCAACAGACAAACCTTTCTAATAGACAACTCCAGAAAAGCAAACTGAGTGAATGAAATTTAAACAATTTAAACAATGCAGCAGTAGCACCACTGCCATTCTTTAAAGATAGTCACTGCAAGGCCTGATTGTCACTGCCATCATTCAGCCTAATCAGCATGGCAGCATTGAATAGCAAGGGAAAAGGCTTCTACCAATTTGGTTTTCTGACATCCTTGTAACTCAGAAGTAACTGGGGGGCATCCCTCTCCATCCCCACCAACCCTCTGGCAAGTACTGAAACACTGTGAAGAGATTTCTCAGAAACTTATTCTTTACCATAACTTTAGCCTGGCATTAGAACTGATAAGAACAGATAAGAAACTGAAGTGAAATTATAATATACAGACATCAGTTTATCTGTAATATTTCAATTGCTATAAACTGAGACAGAACTTCAGTATATTAGCACAGCAAAACAAGGCACTGTGTCTAAATGGGCACTGTAACTATATCAGTGGAAGCAATGAGTGCCCACACAGACTTGTGGGATGTGCTCACCTCACAAGGACTTCGGGTGTCTGCTGAGATGGCGTCAATCCAGCTGAGGACATCAGGGTCTCCGTGCTGCCTTTCACTGCCTTCAAAGATAAGGCAACATTATTTCCCAAAGGCCCGTTGGAAATCAGTCCTGTCTGAATGGGGAAGAATGAAATAAGAAACTCAAACACCAGCCAGGACAAGAGAAGCTAATTTTTCAATATGATTTACTTATAAATGGCATAAATAGGATTCATTAAACTCCAGCTTGGGCTTTACTAAATACAAATTCTTGAAGAAATTTGATGGCATTTATCTGCAGTACAATATAGCAAAAATGAAGTTTAACTATTAACAGGGTATGTTGTTTAATATACTCCAGCTGAATTAGTTTACTTTACTTTTGGTCTGGTACATTACTTCACAGACCTTCAAACTATTAAAAATTATTGCATTTTATTATTTAATTTGAACTCCCGTTTCTTAATCATGATAAAAGCTTTCGGTTTTTTCTTTGTTAAGAAATAGTCAAGTAACTCACTGGCACTAGCCACCTCGGTGTTACAATGGGCTGAGCAGACACCTACAGAAAGCAAACAAAAGCTCAATTAAAAGGCTGAAAGTAGCTGAGAACGTTATCAAAACAGCATTGCCTCTCAAAACCTCCCCCAAAACAATCTCAGATATTTGCCCCTCGTTAGCCTTTGAAACACAGTAGTGGAGTTGTGGCACCCACTGAGCACAGAGCCAGACACTCACTGGGAGCAGTTTCAACTCAGTGCTTCCTTCCAAAGGAAAGAATCCATCATCTTTTAGTGCTTTGGGGACAACCTTAATCCAGAGCATACTACTACTGTGAAGAGTGTAAATGTCCTCCTTCTTCCCCGTTTCTCTTGGTGCATACAGTGTAACTCCATTTTGCCAGTATAGTTTATAAGAGATTTCTTTTATCTATATGAAAGGCTTGATTAGTATTACAAGTTTACTTTTCAAGTATTTGTGCATATATCTATATATATATACAGACATATACATATGTACAGACATCTTCCCATATAATTTTTGAATTATGTATTATTGAACCCTTAGGAATCCCCGTAAGTTTGAGAAGCAGGTTGGCACTTGCAGCAAAACAGTACTAGAGGCTCCTGTGGCACACATACAGGCTCACTCTTCAGGTTCCTTCATTTCCCCTGCAAAGCTGTAAAATCTACACCCCTACACCAGCCACCCTGCAGGTGGGGACCATGTGAGCAGTGATCCCTGACCATCACTTCTTCCCACTGCTGCAGATCCAAGTGTGGCGGACACTAAAGCCAAAGAAGAGTTCATGAGTAAAAATCACGGTTGCGTGCAAAGGAAGAAATTTGGGTTTGAAATACATTTACCCGAGGTGTGGCTTCTGTAAAGTCAATTAGATTCTCTGTCAGTGATGTTAAGGAAACGTCCTGGTCATCTGGAGTGCTCTATGGAATAAATCAGTTTTTAATTGAATTCCCAGTAGTAACCACATAGGTCTACTGAATACTCTAGTGGCTCCCTGAGTTATAGACCAGTACCTTTAACGAACACCACTTTTTACCAGGCCTATTTTTTCAAGTCTTTCTATTTGAACTTTTTTAATAGCCTTTAAATTTCCCTTATTCTCATTAATGTACTGGAAACAGTATCATTGCCCTGTAAGCAAGCAGTGAAATTGTCTTTCCCCTCTGTGAAAAAGGTCAGTAAGGTCTAGAGTGGGGTGTTTGACCATGGTGAAATTTATGATTATTCAGTGGGATCAACTACATAGTACTGGTTTAGAGGCCCAACAGCTACAGGGCAGGGTGTTTTAGTCATCCAGAACAACCTATCAGTTGGCTCAAGTAAAGGCAGCACAGGTCCAACACTCTTGGACTCTGCTTTTCTTTGGGGAGGGACAAAAGAAAGTTAATCCCCGTATTTGTGCTCTTCATGGAGTCCAGTTAAAACTTACCTTAAGGAAACTAGAATATAACAAATGAACATCTAAATTTATACTTTTCCTTCTGTGGTTCTTTTGATGGGAACTGCCTATGTCAGAATTTCATCCCTACAGTCTCCTCACTGGAGCATAAAATCGTTGGGATGCATGGAGTTCTCCGCCAGTGTGAGAAAAACAACCAGTTTAGAAAAATAAGAGCTATGCCAAGAACCGGAAGCAACACACAGAAATGGCCTTTGGAAAGATCCGTGCAGTGTCCCTGCCTGCTTCAGAAAGCACTCTTTGGCATTCCCCAGTGCCTGGCATTCACAGAGTTATGAGAGGCATGCAGCAAGGTCTGCTGGGCTTGCCTGAAGGCATCGGGAGCTCAGAATGTGACATAGAAACCTTCCAGGCTGGCAGGTGGCGATACCTTTGAAACAGCAGCCTCCTCAGTTGGAGCTAGATTAGCTGGAATTAGCAGGTCCTCGTGGTTAGAGTCAGCATTGTCCTCATTCAACGTCTTACTGAAAGGGGAAAACATTCTCATTAGCACCCTGCCTGGATAGCATCGAACAGAATTGCTTCCCAGATAGCTCAAAACCTTGACACCAGTTCCAGGTGGCAGGCAAAAGAGTGATGTTCCCATGTTAATGTAAATGCCTTCCAACTACCTCCAGAGATTACTGCTCTGTCTCACAGTTCCAGTTACAGCTGTGTATAGACCAACAGTATCCAAGTCTTCTATGTCAGAAGAGTTTCTTCAGCTCTTGTGTCTAATTTGCCTGAAGCCTTTCCTGTCATCCTCTTATCTTTCTCTTTAGAGCCAGGGGCAGCAGGATGTCAGGAATCTCAGTCCTTTCAGAAGATGAGAGAGATTCACTTTACTGCTTGCAAGGATACTCACCCCGAGGCCTGACCTACACTGATTAACTGCTGCAACGTTAATTAAAAATGCATCCCTAAACCTGCATAGTTAGATGTAGCCCAAATGCTCAGCAACTGTTACTCATCTTTTCAGACCTTTTCATCATAATCTCCACGTGGTCCTCTTACCCCAGAAACATGTTTCTCCAGAATCACTTACGGAACAAAGGTATTTGAAGCAGGGATTGCTCTCAGCTGCTCTCTTGGATCTTGAAATACCAGACTGGTTGCTGAGGGACTGCTCTGTGATTTGCCTGACAGCATAATGTTCCTGGCAGAAACCAACAAAAAACAAACAAAACAGAAAACAGGTAAAACCTTCCATGGAAAGCTCTTTATGAATCACTTGTTACAATAAAGTTTTGGGACTGCTAACGTACATTTTATTTGTACATTTTATTTACAGTATCACCCTCTCCTCTTTGAGGTCTGCCACGTGTGTATCTTCACAAATGGTCAAGAAGTTAGATGTTGCAACCTTTTAAACTTTTTCAATGCTTGCAATCCCACTGGAGCCTGCAATCATTTCATATTTAGTAATTCTCAGGAAATTGTCACTGTCAGGGATTTGTATACAAATTTTTTTCTCCACTAGTAAACACCTACTGTGAACAGACCCATCCCGTCTCCCCACACTGAAACTGTTCACATTTCAGAAGTAATTAGAGATTGAAATTGCCATTGTAAAATAGTCATCACATATAGGAGAATAAAAAGGATCTGTATTATCATGTATATAATAAAATTTAGCAGTTATAACCCTGGTTTTCATCTCAAAACCACTTCACACTCGGGAGGTTAAGGTAGCCTCTGCAAGGTAAAATGCAATGATGACTGAGCCACCAGCAGACCACACTGAACTGCAGGTTCTCAATTCTGTAGTGGGATAACTACACCACATATTTCTTACAAATCTATTCACTACCTGGCAGCAGCCTCCTGAATGTTGGAATTCTTGACACCTGTCATGCTGTCATCTTTTCCAACCTGAGAGGAAGAAATGAACAGAGACATAAATTTCTGTTACCTGTTTCCATCTTGTGTCACTTCTGAGATTCACAGTAGAGCTGAGTGTCTCCATCCCAGCACAAAAACATGCTGTTCCTCTACAGCATGGGGACTTAGAACATCAAGTCCATGTGACAACTTCAGTGCAGAAATAAAAATAATTCACCAACAAAGCCAAATAAAACACCATTATTTGCTAAGGAATTTACTACAATATGCAAGAAGCCCAGTCTTAGTGACAGAATAATTCCTTGATTAGAAGGCAACCTTTGGAGGTTACTGTCTCAATGACCTCTCAAACAAGAGCTTGCACAGGGTCTTGTCCTGTTACCTGTTGAGTATCAAAGACAGAAATTGCTCCCTGGGGAACCACTATCACTGTAGAGAAAGGCTGAAAAGCCTTCTGACTCTGCCTTGGACAAGACTCTTGGAACACTCTTATCTGCAAGGCACCTTCTCCAATATCAGGCAATTGAAGAGAAATAAAACATTTGAAAGCGTCACAGCTCTTTCAGCTGAGTATTTACCTTGTGCCCTGCTTCTGCCTGGGCCTTCAGGATATTGCTTTTGAGATCTGCTGGAAGCCACTTTGCTGCTACAATTGGGCTCTCGATTGCATTATTAAGACATTTATCTGTCAACTTCACCACTTCATCCTAGACATGAAAACATCTTTATCAGAAGCAGTTTCCACATAGACAAGTCTGGGCTGAAGTTTATCAACATCTCTAAATAACAAGGCTCTGAAGCCAGAGGAAAGTCAGCAGATTTATACTGAAATGAAAAAGCAATTTTCCTTTATTTTGGAACTCAGTTGTAATGTCACAGGAACACAAAGTAAAAAAAGCACAATGCTTAAATGTGGATATGCAAACTGCTGTGCAAAAAATACAGTGTGCAAGAAATGAAGTGCATCCTAAAACTGCAGCCTAGTTTACTGATAGGAGATCAATGTAACAGCCATTATATCATGCCAGTGTAGCCTAAGTAAAAGTTGTTAATTTACTCTCAAATGCAAGTTGGGAAGATTTTTAATTTAAAATCCACTTATGAGTTAGACCAAGAGTTTAATTAATGTGCTACTAACTACCTCTCCCACCACTGATGATATCAGAGCAAACTGGCAGCCAGATACATAATGAAGAGAAGTAAGAACAAGATACCTTTCACTACAGTATATTTCATTATGAGAACAGCATTTCTTAATTATAAAATGTTAATTAAGCATTCAATCTACTAATTGCTATTTGATTAGTGGCAGAAGTTAATTAGCTGAGTGAAAACTAAACCCTGTTGACCTTCCTTCTGAGGCTATGACTCAGCAGGGGGAGACAGAGTCCTGCTTTGCTCACCATATGCCATGGTCTAGGGCAGACTCTTCCCAGGAGGCAAGTGCTGCAGGACTGCCCGGAGCAGAGACAAACCTGCTGCACTCCTACCTGCACCAGCTGCAGCATGCCCAGGAGCAATGAAGCCCATTGCAGAGAGAGAGCAGAGCAGAGGCGATAAAAAGAGGTGAACACCAGTCCCCCCACAGCTCTCCATCCACCTTCAGCTTTCTACATTCCCTGAAGACACCAGTGAGAACTTACAGTTATGTGGTCTTTAGAGTGGTGAAAAACATTTCCTTTTTTTGTCTCCCTCTAAGTCACCTTTTGGGATATCCAAATAGGTTCTTAGGAGACTTTCTAAAGGAGAATCTGTTTTCAAATTTTGACCCAGTCAGCAATGAACTTCACAAAATATGCAAAGGTCATGTCAACATAAAAAGCCATGAGGATCAACAATCAGGTGTTGCTAATGACTATTGCCAGCAGATATTAAGAGCTGCACCTTCACATAATTCATGAAGATTAACAATTATTAAACATTTAAGTACTTTTATTTTAGAGAAGCTGCTGAAATTGCCAAAAGGAATAACTACAACTGAATTATTATTATTTGTACAGCTGCAGCACCCATCTGTGATAATCTTTAAGTCTTTATGCTGGACCTCACTGAAGCAGATGCCATGTGTACCTGCAAAGCATTTTGAATGCATTATTCCACTAATACAATAAATCTGATCATTTTAACTGAGCACATCATTACACTGGTGCTTGAAGTACCATTTTATTGTTTAACTTCCTCTCAGCTTCCTCCACCTGAACAATCAATTTAATTAGGTCACTCTAGTCTAGTAACGATTAGACTCCCTACTTTTGAAAAGCTTAGTACTATTACAGAATATTTTAATAGAGCATAAATTTCATACCACCAAGGAAATATCTCCCTCAATATTAATGACCCTTTTTTTTTCAACCCTAATTTGCACTTGAAAAAAACATAGGTGTATTACAGGCTTTTTTAATGAAAAAAGCATGTAGCTAGAGGGAAAAGCATCCGGCACCTGTTAATGCCTCAAGATGTCTAATTTACAAGACATTTCATTGTTCACACAAAACGGTAAAGCTGCCAGGGTTTGTCATTATTCTAGCTCATTAGGAATGTTTGTCGTTTCCATGGACTAGACAAACTACACTTGTACTGTGTTCTTCAATCAAACATGGAGCTAGGCAGCGATGCAAAAAGGCAAGGAAAGATTAAAGGCAGCAATCAGGCATATGATCCCAATCCTTTGTGCTTCTGAGTTGTGCTCCTGGTGCCACTAAAAATCACTTTGTGCAGGAAGCTGGAGCCTAATACAGGCACATTTTGGAGTAACTTCCATGTATTTACAGGCCACAACAAATTCAGAAAAAGTAAACCCTCACGTTCTTGCATTTCTGACTTGGGAGCAGACTTTGAACACGGGCAAACAGGGTGAACCTTTATTGTTCATTTCCCTTCAGAAGCTGATGAAAGCAGAGCGTTGGTGTATTTAAAGCTATTTGCTCTCTTTGTCAGATCTGGTCACTGCACTAGTGAAAGCTGGGAAAGGACAAAGTCGCATTCTTCCATCCCAACAGATTTTGGCAGTGAACAGCAGAGAAGAATGAAGGCATTCATTCCTGTGCTTCCTCTTTTTCTCTAGAAGAGCAGGGGTAGTTAGATAAATATTTCCCTATCAAAGAAATCAATCAGGACTGATTGATTGCAAGTATAGCATTGTCAGGCCATCTCTGTCCCCGATGGAAAACAGTTTAAGATTGTTAATTAACAAAGCTAAAGTGAGTTGGCATGTAAGTGTAATGAAGTTTAGGACGCAGCTCTGCCTTCATAAGTAGAAAGATGTCCATTTTCCCCAGTGCATTTTAGCAAACCTCTTATGTACTGTAACAGATTCTACACATGCTGAAATTTGTAATCACACACACTCAGAGAGAATGCTGCAATATTGCATTCCCTCTGAAATAATAGCAAGCTCCAGGATTTAAACTTATTGCTAGGTTTTAGTGGATATATTGCAGTCCCATGCAATTCTGCCAGAAGAGGACACCACATACATTTATTTTACTAATAGATTAAGAAGAAAAGTAAGTACAGGAGAAGAGCCCATAGGTACCTTTTATAACAAACACCATAAATGAAAGCTTCTATGTTTTCTAAAGTAGCCTTTAAAGGCAGGAAACAAAATATTTTTAATAGTGACTTTTAGGCCACTCTTTTCAGGACTGGTTTCCAAACAATTAACCTTCCTCTGTGAAGGGTGTGCTCATTTGGTGCTACTGTAACCTACATGTCTTTGCAATCTGAAGCATTGGGAATTTCCAGTATGCAGAGAGTCTCTAATCTTTGTCTATCTTTTTTAAACAAACACTCCCAAGTGACTTCTTGGTAAGTTACATCATAGGCAGAAAAGTTTTCTATCTCTGCTACCTTAAAAAATCCTCCAATGATCTAACTGTCCATTTTCCTAATATAATTTGCACTTCTTTCTTGAAAGCTGAACTGTGTTTTACTCACCTACTGGCATGCTGTTGATCCATAATTCTCTGTTATGCAAATGTTCTTGCTCTCTAATCAGGTTACTCTCTCCCCAGTATCTACAATCTTTAAAGTTACTCGGCACCTCACGTGACAGCAGCTGGATGACTGTGACTGCTCTGTATTGGGAGCTGTTTGTAAGATTAGCTCATTACAGGAATCTTAGCTTGCTTATTATACATCAGCCATGATTTAAAAACCACTGAAACGGTCTCAGTCCATTCTCTTCAATGAACTAATTAAATGTTTTTCCCCTCTCTGTCTGAACCAAAGTGGAGCTCAACAGGGCAAAATATTCTTAAATAAATTGTATTCATTTGCTTTAGTTTATGTAGAAGCAGTGTTTCAGCTAACAGGACCTACAGTCTACTGACTAATCTTCTTAGAGACCTGGTAATCTTTGTAATGCACTCACCAAGCAGAGAGGTGCACCAGGCAGCCCTGACAGCAGCCCTTAAAGGGGACATGAGCCAAGCAGCCTGCAGCACCACCCACAGCAGGAGCCTTCTCTCACACGGAGGTGGAAAACAAATGCTTAGGAGTGGGCTTAGCTCAAACACACACTGCTAAACACCTCTCCTGGCACCTGGTTCCTGTTATATGGAGGGAGCAAGAAAAATCATAGCTGCTTCACTCAAAGTTAGATAAATCCTCAGGCCTCCCTGCACAGGAGAGTAGCCTGAACAGAGATAACACTGTCAGATGTTTCACTCTCTCTGCTCGCCCAAAACACAAAAATCTCCCAAAGCTTCTGCATCAGAGAAAACAGAGTAATGGAAAACTGAACTTCATTTTCTTAAAGCTCATTAAAAAACCCAGAAGAATATCCTGTCTGGGGGCAACTGTCTGATAACCAGTGAATCTATCAAAACTCACTGCTGTTGTAAGGGAGGATCCTGGCCTCTCCATCCCTTCTAGCAACACTACTTATTTTCACTATGGTCTTGCATTTCCTCGACCCCTTCCCTGAACCTATTTAACTCATTGTTTACCACCTTAAAGAGCAAATTAAAAACCTAAAGAAATCCAGCACCTCAACAAAAAGTTCAAAACAAAGGCAGAAAAAAAAATTGTTTGCCAGTTTGTAGATATATTTGTTAACTAAAACTTGCAATGACTTCTGGAGGTGAGAGGGGAGAGAGGGAAGCTAGAGAAGAAAGAGTGAAGAGGAAGCAGGGAGAAGAGAGCCCTCACCCTGCTCAGGGCACTCAGGCTTGTACTTTGGCTCAGCTGCCCGTGAAGTGCAGCCTGCCTTGCTCAGAGGGACCTGAGAGCAGTAATCAAACCACATCACTCCTCTTTGTGTAAACATGGAGCACTAACAACTACATCAGAGAGCAGGTACAAACTGATTACTTTACAGGAGGGACGGATCATCAGCAAACTTGATTCAAAACGTCAGAACAACCTTCTCAAAACTGAAAAATACCAGGAAAGCAGCTCAGCCCTTCAAAAAAGAGGTGAACTACCCAACAACATGCAGGTAGTAATCTACAGATAAAGACAACTGAGAAACATTTCAAGCATTTATGCCCTTTACTCCCACTGATTTTAGAAAATCTCACCAGGCTGCAGTCTGCACACATGTAGCTTTGGCCCCATTTTTATCTCACTGCCCTGTCACACACAGGTTTATATATCATACAGCATTTATATTTCCTTTACTATCCCCCAGTATTATTCACTCATAAGTCTTAGAAGTCTTGAAAACAGATCAAGGCAAGTGGAAGAGTTTTCAGAATGATCTGAACTAAATTCAGGACAGTACCAGGGAGAACAAAAGCCAGTTACCTGTATGTTTATGTTTATGTTGGGACGCTCAGTCGGCACAGGGCTGCTGCGCTCTGTCTCCAGCTGTTTCAGTTTTAGGAATGTGTCTTCAAATGCTGGAAATGACAATAAAGATGTCATCTTCCTAATGTTAACTTGGAGCTATTTGACTTGTAACTTGCATTATTCCTGAATACGAATTACATAGTTTTGACATGCAAAAAAGCACAGGGATGGGGGAATCTATTTGCTCAAGCTTCGGTGCAAATTTCAAGGCTGCAGACTGTGTGCACCAAATCACAACAATACTCCTGGAACTCATTTACCCAGCCATCCTCATAGTGAGTGAGCAAACACAGTTAATTGCTTAGATGGTTGCACTTTACTGTATTTGTGGACACAGTCACATGCATTAAAGAACTGACTTTTTCCCTTGTATCTTCATCCTTGTTTTCCAGTAATGGGTAAAATTGTCCTTATGTATATGATCTGAGGGAGCTTCCTAAAACAGTTCTGCATTTTTCGTACGGAAACAATCTCATATCAACCTAATTATTTAATCTTGATCTCACAAATCATAATAAGGAAAAATCTGTCAGTTTGCTTACGATCAGAGTCTGCTTTTTCTGCAGCAGTTTCCTTCGTGCCAGGAGGAGGACAACTAACAGTCTCTTCTGAATCTCCAGTTGCCAAGCCAACAACTGGACGGCCCACGGCATCATCCACGCAAGTCTCTGGCAACTCTGTGCTGTCTAGCAAATCAACAAGAGGTATGCTGCAAAGGCAGAAAGATGGGCAGAGAGACGCACAATCATGTTACCACTCTTCCTGTAACAAGAAAAAGCTTTAACATATGCAATCACTTTTTTCAAGCTGTTTTCTGCTGACCAGCCACAATCTAGAAAAACTGTTTCAGGTAACTAACAGACATTGGCTTTTGTGAGCTTAAGAGACAGGAAAAAGGGAACATTTCATGTCTGTGTAAGTGACTTCAGAGTCACATAGCAGAACAGGTCCATGTTGCCTGCTGTGTCATCACATAGCAGTGGAAAAAGTGAAAAGAAGGAGGGAGGTTTTTATCCATGAAATACAGTTTTTGGAACAAACATCTGAAGTTTCTCCAACAAACTCAAGGTACCCTTTAGGATTTTTACAAGAGAAAAAGAAAAGTTAGGGTGAGGGAAATTGGTATCACACAAAGCTGTTTGTGCAGTACTTCACCCAACACTGGTAAGCAGAACAGAGGGGAGACGAGTGCACTGCAGAGAAATGAAATGACACTTATGGTCAGGCATACCTAGAACCAGTTTCAGTTTTGTTAACTTCAGCAGGGCCATGAATGAAATCTTAGTAGTCACAGTGTTTTAAATGAACCACAGCATGTACTCTGTACCCTGTCAGGATCATTTGTTTCACCTCCTTTGATTTCTGATGGAAATGTCTCCTTTTAATTTTGCCCTACGAGCTGTATTTTCAATGAACAAGGAAAAACAATTATAAAAACAAAAATGATATTATGATGCTTATGTTGTGCAAGCAGCCAGGAATCTAATAAATTTCTCTAAAGCTTGGGAGCAGCTAAAGCTATCCTAACAGCAAACTAACAAACACAGAAACCACTGCTGCACAGTGCAATGGTTAATCAGACAGCCTGTGCACACAACTGCAGCTTTACTGCTGCCCAGTTCAATCAAAAAACACATTCACAATTTGGCTGCAATATTGATTTAAGAAGAAAAATCTATCAATTCCTTTGCAAGTCCTGTCCCAAATATGAGAACAATGATATCAAGCCCATACCCACCACAACAAAACCTACCCTTAAGCATGGACAACTGAAGTTTTCTACTTGACAGTTTAGACTAGCTTCTCCCTTACCACTACCAGGCTAGTGCCTCATGCCTCTCTCTAGCCCCTGGAACCTGGAAGCAATGGCCTGCTGTCACTATACAGTCTCCAGGAAAAAACTCCTTCCCCTCCAGCTCAAACACACAATGAATCCTTTCAATGTTAAAAATATACCTCTGAAACAGATTACAGGATATCACTGTTCTAGTGCTAATAATGTACGAATCATTATAAGTCAATTAATTGATGTGAGGCAAATTGAGGCCACTGGCTTGATTCTCTTAAAGCAGTGGAATAAGAAGCTACTAGCAAACCAATTAATAGGAAAATTTTTCAACCTCCTGTGCAGCCTCTCTCTGCACCACTAATGGGAAAAAGCAAACAGCACACAGTCTTGCAGAGAGGGAATGATGGATAGAAATTTAATTGCTAGAACTAACAGACAGGAAGAAATACTCTTCCAATTAAGGCAACAAGGAAAGTGAGACTGAATCCCATATACTACTTTACTGATACACGAGTCAAAATGTTTTATAATCTTCACATGGAGGCAACAATTTTCTTCCTATTTTCTGTCAGTTTTCTGTAAATAGTCTCCAATCTTTAATACAACCCCATTTTAAGACGTTCAGATTTTACCTACAGTATGGAGTTGCAGAGACCATGACATTTTGAAGGATAAGCTGCTATGAACTCCACATCAGAGTTGATGTAGAGCACCAGCAACATTTCTTGCCCCTCAATCTCCTAATGCTTTTCTTAGCATCGTAGTACAGAGAAAACACGTGAAAAACAAAAATTTTCTTCCTTAATTGCTAGGATAATTACACTAGACTTCTCATGACCACTGTGGTAACATTTACTAGACAGACAAAAGAGTTGATTCAAAAACTTGCCTACTACAGATAAGGGCAGTCTTAATATCTAGCAACATAATCAAACTCAGTGTCTAGTGTGCTCCAAAAGCTGTGCACCATCCAAAAGCTGTGTACTACTTATACTGAGATGGTCAAAGTTTGTAAAAACACCTCACTACCATTTGTGCCCTGGGATGGAGACCTGGCTGAGGCAGCACAGACAAACAGGCTGAGTCCCTGCAGCTTCACCCCACATCAGGACAGGGCCTCAGAGAAATAAAATGAATTTTAGATAAACTCAAGGAAACCTCCTAAGTCAAGATTCAAGTAGGAATTGACCCCATCTTGCCTTCAGATCCACTGAAACACCTCCTGAGCCACCTGACATAAGCAGTCAATAAGAAGAAAGTCATACTTGGGAGACCCTCAGCTACTGGAATTAGCGGGCATGAGTTCTCCAAAGAGCATCAAAACCTTTGAAGCCTCCCAGACTCTTCACCCTCTTCAAAGCACCAGCAGGTGCTTCATAAATAGCCAAACTATGGAAGCAAAAAGCACAAAAAACTTCAATCACTGCACAGAATTTCTGACATCTCTTATAAAATACTGATGAACTGGCACACCAGCCATAAGGGAAACTGTCCAAGGCCTCCCAGGAAAATCAGGTCTTCTACCACTGTCTTAGGAACTGAACAGGCATTATTAGCCTTCCACACACCTACATTTACCCACATACAAAGGGATATTTTGAACTTTGCATAATAATAAGTGCTGGGCTTTGTCTTCAACTTCTACCATCATATTTTAAGATATACTCTCTGGGAAATGCTGCTAAAAGATACCAGGAGTTCAAGCCATATGAATAATTATGAATATAGGAATAATCAAGGATTGTAGTGCATGTAAAGGTTTGTCAGCCCATTAATAAGTCATTACATGCTCAGGGAGCTCACACAGTTAAGGAAGTAGCTACTCCATTACTCCTGCTTTTTGCCTGGCCCATATATTGGTACGACTATGAACCACACAGCATTCAACATATAACATGACTGAGAAAGCTCTCAGTTAAAAGTGATGGGGGTTTTAATTTCCCAGTTGAAAAGCAAAGCAATACTTCATGCTAGTTAGTGAAATACAATCTTCAAAATTCAGTAACCAAGTCCTACAAAAGAGCTTGCTCTCCTGGAAATATCTGATTTCCAACAGCATGAAGTACCATGCAGGCTCATTTATTTTTTTCAGACTGGTAGTGAGTGACACAGAATAGTCTCTCATGTGGACTCTGCAAGGTAGGACAATAGTACGACATTCTTTGTTAATTTTGTTAGCTTTGGGCCAACTGATGTCCTACCTTAAGGTAAGAAGAGTAGTAAATTTGAGCCTTTTCAAATTGTTTTTGCCTAAACAAAAATGCACAATATTAAAAAAAAAAAAAAGAAAGAAAGAAGGAAAAAAGCTCCTTTTTCCAAGTGAGGAAAGCAAAAGTCCTGGGGATGTAAGAGCCTACAAATGGAGACAGCTCACACACATTCAGTTTCTAATCAAGTCAGTCCCATATTCCAAGAATTCTGCTGTCTCCCATTTGAAGATAATTCCAAATACTGACATAGCACAATATATACAAGTCAACAACTACAGGAAAGAAAATATGCTTAGGAAAATGTGCTGACTGCAGAACCTTTAGGCATATTAAGCAAAGATCTGTCACCACAGAAAAACATCCATGTGCCTCCTCATTGCAATTCATAGAGGACATGATCTGTCCCTGTAAAAATGCAGCTTGGTGGTGCTGGTACCAGTGTGATACAATTTCTTTGTCTGTTACTGAGAGCTGTCCCCCACCCTAATAGAGACTAGGATAATAGTTCTCCTTAAGTCATGAAGTCTTACCAAAATAACCCTAGCACAGAGGAAAATGGACCCTCAGGATGTATACAAGCATCAAAGCCCTGGGGCAAAAGCATGCCACATACAGCATATTGAAACAAACCAGTTCTAAATTATCCATTTTGTTCTAAAGGCAGATGGGTTTCAGGCTGCTTCCTCATCCTGAACCTGTCATTGAAAAAAATCTTGATTTTCTACAAAAACCTAAGCCACAGCTTTGATTACCAAACTTGCTGTGAATTCCAGGGCAGTCCATGACCATGATCCATGATCAGCAGGGTCGCCAGCCCTCTGCTCAGCACTGGTCAGACACTCTGGAGTGCTGTGCCCAGCTCTGGGCTTCCCAGGACAAGAGACACATGGATATACTGGAAGAAGTGCAGCAAATGGCCACAAGGACAACAAAGGGTCTGGAGCACCTGAGCTAGGAGTCAAGTCTGAGAGCTGGGACTGTTCAGCCTGGAGAAGACAAAGCTCAGGAGGACCTCACCAATGTGTATAAAACCTGATGGAGGGAGTAAAGACAACAGTCAAACTCTTCTCAAGGGAGCCCAGAGAAAGGACAAGAGACAATGGGCACAAACTGAAATACAGAAAATTCTACGCTGAACTGTAACCCTAGAAAAAACCACAAGAAAAAACCTGACTTCTCTTCCTGTGAGATTGGTGATACCGTTCTCTGGAGGGTGTGAAGTCTCCATCCTTGGAGATACTCAAAACCTGGCTGGCATGGTCCCAGACAACCTGCTCTACTCAATTCTGCTCTTACCATGGGAGTGGGACTGCCTGATCTCCAGAGGCGTCCTCCAGCCTCAACTACTCCTTAACTCTGCGACAGCTGCATAAAACTTCTCTGACACCTGAGGACTCAGCCACTACTTACAGTGGCCTGACCTTTACAAAAGCACATCTGAACTTAAAACTCTGCAATGAAACACTGATTTGTTATTGCAGCAGCGTTCTTGCATTTTAAATACAAAACTATCCCAAATTCCTCCATTCACATTAGTCGCTTTTTCTCCCTCAACTACACACTATAGGATATTGTAAAGTTAAACAATTTATTGTCATTTGCATATTCTCATGCAACTTTATAACTAAGAAAGAAACAAATGGGTTTGCTTCACTCCAAAAGTTCACAACATCCGCCATTCAAAACCTAAAACTAAAACAAGCACAAGAGATTGCTCCAATCAGCTTGGTAGGTGTCACAGATCTTTAGTTTACAGCTTGCTCATACATTCTTTTAGGCAGAGTTGTAAAACAGAGACTCATATTTTATTAGCAAACTCTTTCCCCCCATCACATGCAGGGGTAAGGAGGCCAAAATATATTGGGCTACACTAAGTTATGTCCTGGCTAACACTTACTTCTTGGTTCTTCAGGTCTGGATATCTGAAAACAATGGTTTTTTTATTTATGGGCTCTGTGGCAATTCGAAACATAGTGAAATAACTTTAAAACCATGCAAACAACTCCTTTATCTTAAAAGCTAAATATAAATTAACTTTAAAAGCCCTCTGTTACAATTTTTGCTCCTTTTTTTTAATAGGAAAGAACATTGCAATTTAAAAGCAATAAACTTCAGAAAATGCAAGAAAACACTGTGTTCAAGGGTAAAGGTTGGTTCTTCATGTTGTTAAAGGCCCCTAAGAATACCAATGAGCCATAAAGCTGGAGTCTTAACCTCTGACTTAACAATTAACCTCGTGAATCATATGGTAGGACTGGTGTTTGTCAGAAAATCTTTGTTTCTTTTCAACTGGACCAGAAAAGCAAAAAAGAAAGAAAACTTTATAAAAAGCAAAAAATAATAATAATAAAAATTACTCTTTTCCTTTTTGACAGTTCTGATAAATTTATTCTTAATAATTTGAAAATAATTCTACTCCATTTCCAAACAATATTTCTCAGAAGAGGTCTTATTGACAAAGGAAAAAAAAAGATTAGTTTTCAGATCAACCATGTATCTTAGATATTTTTACATGGTCATGGTTCAAAAGGAGGGGCAGTTACATCCTCTATTTCTCTTAGATTTTTGGAACAATGTAATTACCCACTAGTTACATATGTAGTTTTATAACAAATGTGACTTCCTGCATGGCTCTCAAACCCAGCCAAAAAAAAATTAATCTTTTGGTCATTAAGAAAAACTTTAACACAACTGTATATATATATCTATCTGTATGCACACATAGATATACTGTTTTTAAAGTAAGTGTGATGTGTGGCTTCTGGTCTGTAAGTTGTTTTTCTTTAAAGACTCACTACCAACAGCACAATCTGCAGAGCCTTTCTAACAAAAGCTTTTGCCCCTCTATAGTCAGCCTCGGGTCCGTTGTCCTTATCCCAGAGGGAGCTCAGGAGGTCATTTCCCAGCCTCTGCCGGGCTGAGTCCTGAGCTCCAGCAGGACTCAGTCAGAGACTGGTCATGGTGGCTTGCACTGCGCAGGCAGTGCCGTGCAGCCCCGCGTTCCTGGCGTTGCGCTCGTGGACGAACGCGGGGCACTGTCCGTCCGTGGGCCACTGTCCGTCCGTGGGCCACTGTCCGTCCGTGGCGCGGCTCCTCGGCGGGGCCCACGCCTCCCACGCGGCTCCACCACGGTGACAGCGGCTGGCGGCGTCGGGGGGCCTGGAGCGGTGGGGAGCGGGAGGGGGAGAATTAGTCAACGAGCACGGAGGAGGAGGAGGGGTGGAAAAGTAAAGCAAAGGTGAGGACAAGAAGACTGATGTGAAAAGACAAGGCAAAGGGGCATTCTTAGAAGGTGAATACTGAAGGGAAGTAGCATGCAAGTACACGTGCACATAACGAAACTGCCAAATAAACCCCTTTCTGCACAACATCGTGCATGATTTTGTACAAGTCCAAGTTGTCAAGTTAAGCTTTCTCTCTCATGTATATGTTGCTTATACTTCCCAAATGTAAAGCACTTCATATTTCAATATTTCATATTTCTTACTTCACAGAACTAAGCAAGAATTGTGTGCATTTTACAGATGGGAGAAAATAATGTGATGGAGGAACAAACCTCAAGTATACTGCATAATTTATTTGCGGAAAACAAGTTTAAGTGGCAGCTCTAAATGTACACCTGAAACAAACATCTATAAGCAATACCAGTTTTCAAAGTGACTGAAAAGTGCAGATTCTAAGCAAATTAAAAAAAAAAAAAAAAAAAACTCAGAAAAAATGACCATTACTGTGCATGAGCAAACAGCAGAGTAAATGAATTATCCACAATTTAGGTGACTAAGGGATTAATACTATTGAAGAAGTTGCCTGCAGCTATAACTTGTATTAACATAAAAATTTATCTGGAGAAGACCCATTTTACAAAGGTCACAACAAAAACTAAGACCTCATTTTCTAGTTTTGTATATGAGAGCATAATGGTTTGTCAGTTTTAAATTTAGAATTCCTAAAATCAAACCCACAGAAATGCTATGCACAGTTATGGCCAGTCTTTGCCACAGTTGGTATAAAGTACTCCAAAAGCTAGAAAGAGGAGCAAGGGAGAACAATCATCACTTTAAAAGAGTATTTTGAAAAATATTATTATGCAGGAGCCCCTAATTAGGAAACTGGAAGGCCTTAGGCACAAACATCTCCCGAAGCAGTAAGGACAAGCAATTTACTGAAAACAGCCAAATTTTAAAATACTTTTAAAATGGACATTGATCTGTTAGCTATTGTCTGTGTAGCACTAGGATCCTTCACCTGTATGTTTTAGTAGAAGCTGATAAAAGGTACAGTCACATATCAAAAGAGTGCTTGGATAAAAAGCACTTCATAAACCACTAAAGTAAGGAAATTCCTAAAACAAAGGTATTCCTTCAGTTTCATGTAAAAGATTCAATGTAATGAGCCAAATCTAAACAAAGTGGAAGGATTGTTGCTGTTCACACAGAGGGGTCAGATGGCCTTCAGCTCAAATTCCACCTTCTCATGTTCCAGAACAGCCAAGCAAACAGCTGAGTTGGAAGATCACACGTGTTAAGGCAGGCAAGCAGAAAAGCATGCAGGATTCACAAGAGTGGTAAATGATTAACATTTGAGGATAGTCCTCCTTTAGAAGAGACATGATTTATACAAAGGTTGCTCATGTGTAAATTCACAGTTTTGGTTTCTGTGAAACACACTGAGGAAGTGACCCGTGAACACCGAGGGCTCTGATCCCCAACAGTTCATTCCTTTATTTTACCATTTCTCTCATGTATGTGGTTAAGGGAAAGCTACAACCACTAGCAAAAATAAAAATAAAAAAAATTCCTTACTTATCACACAGTAAGGAAGTAAATAATAAATCTTTGTCTGCTGTCCTAACTTAGCAAATAAAGAGCTTCTTGGGGAAAGACTAAACTTAGAAAGACACTGATCATGTTTTACGTTTTCCAGACTTGCAACTAATATTCTGGACCATTTTCAGATCCTGCAGACCAGTACAGCTTTCCTGTACTGATAATTTTACAGGACTGAAAGTAAAAAAAAAAAAAAAACCAACCAAAAAAACAAAGCCAGAAATACTAAAATCCTTTGTATCTGGCAAACTACTTTCTACAATGTGGCAAAACTGCTGTTGGCAGCAGCAGCATTAACATTTTAAATTAAAGGAAACACTGACATTAGGAAGGGATTTAGGTTGCAAGGTAGCCAATACAGGCATCTGCCAAGCAGAGTACAGAAACCCAGGAGGTCAGGACCTTACTTCTAAACCCCTTCAATCTAACTATCTACAAAATCCACAGTCCAGAAGATTTTGGTGTTCTCAACAACCTTTGGCAAGCTCTCTCTAAAAGAAGACTATTTTTCTGACAGAAAGCAAAGATAATTCATGCAGAAACAGGCCAATTAAAGACAGTAGCAGTTGAAAGGAGATCTTGTTAGCAGCACCGAGACACCCTTGCAGGCACAATAGCCAAGTCACAGCCCCCAGCAATAAATATGTATGTTCTCACAATTACATTAACCTAACCCCACTTCCCATGTAGGAAACCAGAATGTAGCTAGAGTCCTGACTCAGCTCCAAACTACTGTCTTTTTCCTAGAGATGGATTTGCCCTTTATTACAGGCAATACTGTTTCCAGTGAACACAGTAAAACCAGAAGACAACAACTTTCAGTAACAATGGCTCAAAGAAATGTAACACAGACACAGTAGAAGCACTGCACTCTCAATTAAAATGCATCAGTTGACAACAAGCTGTTTTCTTTAGGACACACTGTTTTGGGTTACATGCATTTGTATTTTGCATTCACTCCCACTCTTCTATACAAACACTACATCCTGCAGCAGCTGGCATGTAAGCTGAGATTCCTGGACAATGTTAAGACAGACAGGCTCAAGCTCTCAATCCTAAAAACTGGCATAACAAACCCAAAACTGAGTGGGTATAGAGCCCTCTCTGCTTCAGAACCAAAGCAGTGGGATTTCAGTAAGCAACGGCAGCCTTGCAAACATGAGCAGAAACATTAGCACAAATCAGGTACCCAAGAAGAGCTGGTCTAGAGCCAAGTCAAACATTTCCACCAAAGGAAATACAGGCGTCTAGCATTCATCTTGCAATTAGGCCAAAAGAATAAAAATAAAACCATGTTGAGAATGCTGAAGAATAAAGATGCCACCACCTTTCACCCACCACCACGGAAGGAATCGAGCGATCAACAGGATCCCACCATAGACAAGCACAGATTTCAGATACTAGATAAATCAAGGGCAAAAGAAAGAAAAACAGCATTGATCATATGTTCTGATTGAAATGTCAAAAAATGCAACTCAAAGCAGAATTATCATCCCCTTTATCATTCAAAATTGATAGTCTTTAAATGAATTCAATTTACATAATTATAGTACATTTGTCACAGCACTGTTACAAACAGGTATCATCTACCCGTAAGAGATACTGAAGCAAAGCAGATTTATATGCCTGACAATGGGAGAAAGACCCTTTCTCTTGAGGGCTGAAACTGCTTAGGATAAGAGCTTTGGTGTCACTCCATTCCACCATGACTGCTCCTGATGAGTCTGGCAGAAGCCAGAATTTCCCTTCTAAGATAAGCTATAGGCACAAGAAGCCAAAGAAGTCAAGATGATCTGCGCACAAGTACTGGGTTGATGCCAGTTTTGGTTTGAAAATAGCTTTGCAATATAGAAGTAGTTTAAGAAAAGTTAAATGACATGTACATTTATCAATCTTCAAATAAATCCCCTTCATTTTGAGATACATCTAATGCATAAAATAAATACTCTGATTACATGAAATCAAAGCTCTTATCTTAAGCTTGTGTCATTTTCCTCAAGCTCCCATTCTACCTAAGCTTATGAGAAAAGTCAGCTTGCCTATTTCAGAAGGTTTGAAAGACAATTCAAAATACCAGTTTACAGGGGTCTGTATTATCCTAATATCAAGTTGGGCCCCACGATACCAAGCAAAGGGTTACAAGCAAATGAGAAGGACCCAACTCTCTCCAAGACTTGAAAATAGTACTCATCCTTAATTCCTTTAGCCCCTGAAGAAATTTTCCTTTGGTTGGCAGTGACTAAGCTTGTTGTCCTCACCTCTCCACACACAATTCATAGGAAAAAATCAGCTGCATCATCCCTTACTTGATTGTCAACTTGCATCAGAGATACAAGGATAGCAGCTTATTTAAGTACAGATAAAGGAAAAGCTACTTGAATCATGCGTAAGTAAGCAGAATTCATTTCCCAGCAAAGCTGAACATACCACTTCTTATCTTGCTGGCTGGCTCCTGGACTTCTTGGGAGGTTTTCAATTTCTACTAAGACTGGTGCAGAAGGAACTGCTGTTAGGACAGGTAGGTTTGGCTTTGCATTCCAGCTCTTTGGAGACAGAATATAAACAAGTTATTATACACACATTAATGAAGTGATGACACATTAAAGTGAACAAAACATCAACACTTCTTAAGCACAAAGCTAAAGCAAGGTCATTTTCTTCCCTTACTTCCCTAGCACTGGGTATCTACAACCAGTATTTTCCAGCACTGTACACAGTTAACAGTAACATTCAATTGGTCAATCGCTGGATTTCAGGAGAAAATAACAAAATCTTCAAATCTGTTGAGACACATGAAAATTGGCTTTAGAAAAAATGAAAGAGAGTCCTTACCTGTGATCCATTAGTTTGGCTGATAACAGCATTGTTTGCAGCACTGAAAGACAAGAAGAATTTGAAACAGAGTCAATTATTCAATTTAATCAGATCAACAAACGGTTTCTGCAGGCTGGTGAAATTGTAAGGACTTTCAGAAAGAAAGAGAGTCTAAGATATTTCCAAAGTATTAATCTCTGTTCACAAAATCCTTAAAAACTTCTGCTTTAGGACAGTTGTCTGATCCTAGAGATCCTTAGTTAAGGGTATCAAGTTATTTTTCCTTTGTTCAAGCTGTAGTTTCTTCTGTAAACTCATCTGTTTTTAACTCTTCCTTTCCTAAACCAGCCGGGTTTAAAACATCTTCCTGATTCAGCAGCAGAGATGTGGCATTTCTAAAGCAAAAATTTTATCATTTTAGTTAAAACACCCAGCAAAATGTGACACTGTCAAAAGCCCACGTACACGCTGTAGATATTATGTTTGTTCCATAACTAGAACACTCCTGATCTGACATTTCACATCACAAAAGTTTATCAAAAAAATTGAAGCATTTCTTTTGCATACAACCACTAATGGACTTAAAAGCAGCTATTCAAATTTACATGCAGAGCAACTCAGCACAGCATTAATAATAATTTTATGTTATTAAATATTTACTATATTTGATGAATTAAATAAGACCCATATCCCTATTCTTGATGATCTCTGAACCTGCAAGAGACATTTCACATTTTTGAGAGAGTTAAAAGCAGTAATTATGCATTATAGATTTCATGCGAAGCAAGCTTCTTCTCCAGACTTCTAACCTTTTTTAAAAGGTTCCCACCTCCTAAGACCTGCTAATTTTCTGATTTATGGTCTGGACAACAGCTATCCAACCTGGCAAGCTGACAATTCAAATAGATTTCTCTATTTACTTCAATGACTCTTTAGAATTATTTTATTTAAAACACCATGATGTCAACACTGAACAAGCTGTTCCTTGCCCGTTTCCCCCTTCATCCTTTCTGTATCTAACAGAAATATTAAGGAATGCCTTCTGACTAGCACATTCCCCTGCGCTGGGTTAACACAAAAGAAGGGAACAACATACATCTTTCATGATGCATTTCAATTAGCAATACTGGAGGGTAGAGTTTCAGAAATGGCATAGCTTGCTGCGGAGACACAACAGTGCCACACCTAAGTGCAGATCAGGAGACTGCAGTCTTATCAGGAGAAGAAACTGCACATGAAGTTTCTCTTCCCACTCTCAGAATGACCTAAGCAACCTGAAACTCAGACAAGGGCACAACAACACAGCATGACAAGAGCACTAATTAATCGAACAGTCACATTTTGCATGCAGAGGATCTTAATGACACCCAGTTTTGAAGAGTACTTTCCCATTGTATAGAAAGAAAAAAAAATACAGGAAATCACACTGCAGCCTTGTCCCCATACTTCTACACCTCTCCCACTCTCATGAAAGAATCACCCCTGCTACTACAGACAGCAAATGCTGGGCTGTATTAAGCTTGCTTTGAAATGTTATTTTGGTATTTCTTACCCACCTCACCATGGTACTTAATATCTGTGAATATCTACTTTTTAAAAAATAATTTGGTTGCAACTGATCATTGCAGTGTTCACAAATTATTAGGGCAAAGGACAGGCCTGAGTGATGTAAGTTTCTTCACTACCAGGCAGTTCCTTTTAACCTGGTTTCTACTCTTCCCTTAAGGAAGGGAATGAAAATTATATGATTCAGATACATATGAGTAATTTACATTGCAACAGCAAGTGTGAACCTACACATCCAGAAAGACTTTTAGTAGAGAAATAAAGAACTGAAAGGCTTTCTTTTCAATGTTATTCATCCATAAAAATAAATGCAAGTGTAATACAGAATATAAACCCATCAACTTATTTAAAAAATATTCATTTTACTGTCTTTTTCCTGTCTATGACCTTCACTGAATGAGGTACTTCAGTCACACAACTGGAGCAGGCAGACTTCAGGTAGAAGACCTCACACACTTTTACCTGATCTCTTTACATGGCAGCACATGAACTACAGCTCATATCCAGCAAGAATCATAGCTAGTAATCAACAAACCTCTTTGCTAGGCAGTAAGCAAGTCTGGAAAAATTGTCTGTGTGACAACAACACAGAAGCTTTGCTTTGAACAATAATTTTTACATAAAGCAAACAAACACAAGACCCATGGCAAAACCACAGTTAAGAGGCCAACACTCTATCCTCCTTCTGCAGACACCTGCTGAAGTACAGGTCCCAAACATCAAAGACAGAAATTCAAATACTGGAATGCATCTTACCTTGTTTCTTCCAATTTAGCAGTGTATGCTGCAAGAATATAAAGCATTAATTAAAATTTAATTTATAATCTGGTTACCAGTTAAATATTAATTGCATGATTAATAAAAATAGCCTAGCACTGCCTAGAAGTAGGTAACCAAAAGAGGAAAAGTTGAATCAAAAGGGCAAAAGTTGCACACATCTCACGTATAATGTGTGAAAAACAAAATCTAAATCAGAAAATAAAGAATCTGAAGAGCAAACCAAAGCCAGATTTAAGCAAGCATCTGTAGGCAGACATGGCTGTCACACTTGACCCATGCAAGAGTGGGAGTCAGAAACAAGGTATCACGTGCTGTCAGATCATGACAAGGAAGTGCAGCTCCAAACAACAATGAAAAAAATCTCAATGACAAAAATTTTTAACTCAATTCATAAATTTAAAATTCTATCATTAATATATCACTGTTTCCTGGGCCCAAGTTTTTCATCTTCATACCAAGACATACTGTGTAATTTTCATGGCTATTTTACTTGCCAGGTAAGCTTTGGACACAAGTTTTTTCTATAAAATATCTGAGTTCTCTTAAATAAGTCAAAGAAAACCTAATTTTGAAAAGTCAAGAGAAGGGCAAACAACTACAGGAGAATTCCTACTCGGAATTTTTAAAGAAGATGATTACCTGATTCTCACATTGGATTATACTCCTCAGAATGGAAATTCTTTTACCTTTCATTTGCAGTGTTCGTCTTGAGTATCTCTTGCTGGGCCTTCTTTCAAAGGATGCTGATCTCCTGGCTTTGTTGGTCTTTGTGGTTTGATATTCTGTTTTCCCACTAAAAATGCCATGTAGAAGTGCAAAGTAGTAAAATAAATAATTTTGATGAATGTGATGATAGAATAGAGATAATAGAGATAACCCTCATAAAAACAGCACATTTCTATTTTAAATTCATAGCTTACTATCTCATGTCAGTTCTAATAAAACATCCCAAACTTCACACTTCAAAAAACCTTCCATAAAAAAGGAAAAGAGTTTTAGAAATATTCTCTTCTTCACCCCATTTCCCCAAGACAAATGGCAGAAGTAACAACTTTTTAAACGTTAAGTTGCTGACAAAAGCATGCTTGCCCTTTGCATATTTCTGTGGTCCCTGTGCATGAGTTTTGGGAGAAGCTGAAAATTCTAGAAGAGACTAAAGCTTAAGTAATATTGCCAAAAGCTGATAATAGAACTAAAACCCAGAATTCAGGAAAAGCAAGGAATGACAGGAGGTATGTGCCAAATGACAGATGACACTGACCTGTATCGGAAGCGAGATCCCAAGCGAATGAAGCCAGACCGACTGGAGCTTTTCTGGACAGGCCCTCGGAGCCGGAAGAAGGCGTGGTGTTCCACTGCACATTTCCACAAGTGTTTGCAGGCTTTGGGATGATCCAGTCTGAACACAAAAGTGTGCTCCTGCTCCTTTCCCTTAAAGCATACAAAGCACACTGATGACTTACAATAGGCTTGAATAAGTCAAAGCTAAAATTGAATGCAAGGCAAATAAAATTTGATTTTTATGACTCCTAATATATATATATATATTTTTTAAAAAATCATTTAGACAACAAAATCAACCTTTTTAGAAGCTGTAATGAACAACTGCTGTATTTTCTGAAGTTGGAAAGGGCTGGAGTCCCCTCCGAATAACTACAAATTAAAGATACTATTTCAACAGGAAGGTACTTGTTGATAAGGCTAACAGCATTTCATTTCCAAATCTAATCTTCTCAAATTACCGATGCTCACTTTTTAACTGTCTCAGGTGTATGCAACTTCTTCCACATAAGAATAATTCTGACACCTGCATAAGTAATTCATTCCACTAAATGTGGTATGTGAGTGTTTTGGGTTTTTTAAACTTTCTTGCGCAATGCACACTGTTTCCAAAGTATCTGGTCTAGTTTCACCAAGGCGTTCTCTTTTAAAAAAATGGATGACAGAAAAGTTTATCTTTTACTTAATAAGTTCCTCCATTTCCCTCCTTCCCCCACAAGTCACAATCAAAAAATCTTTCAGGCATCCACATTAATTCTCAAAACTTAAATATAAAGAAAGATTAGGAGTATGCCAACTAGTACTGTGTAATCAAGACTGATATGTAACTAAACAATATTTATCTACCTGTTCATCATCTTCAACAACAACCAGAGTGAGTTTATTCTTCTTGAAGTCAAGCCTTGTGATCTTTGGCCTGTGAGATGAACAGAAAGTGCAGGTAACATCTAACATTTAGTATCTTACTGAGAAAGTACTTTATATTCATATTGTTCTCACAACCCAAACAATTTTTTTTTTTTTTTGCTATCATAAAGGAAACAAAAGAACCAAGATCAAAACTGAATTTTAGTATACAGAGAGCTTACCAGAAAAACAAACCAATCTTTGTGTCTCCTTCAAAGACAAGAACTCCTGTAGGTGTTAGTCCCAGGCTGTAATCATTGCCATCTCTTGCCTAATTGCCACAAAATAAAAATTATATTCATTTTGGTGTTTGACCCTCTATCCAATTTATTAGAGTGATTCATGTAGTTTGTTTGCCCAGTATTATAATTACACACATATCTGCTATCTTATACAACAAAATTATTGTGTTTCAATGATCTTATGGAATGGTTTTTCTTCTTTGCATCCCTTCAATAAGGCTGACTAAAGACAAAAATTCAAGTTTCTTGATTTGTCTGTGTAATACAGCCATCCTTATGCATTTGCTGCACTTGCATCTCTGCAGGAGACCAATACTAATTTGTAGTTCTTCACCTGGTAGCTGACTACACCCCAGCAAAATTGAGTAACTATGATTTTTCACAAAACTCCTGTCTAAATACAAACTGTAGTACATACTTCCACATCAATCACAAATTTAACATACAGTAGATATACTTGGACTCAAGTTATACCTTCTAGAAATATATCCCAAAGAGTGAAATGTTGACACAAAGCCAGATCACTTATTACACAGATTGCATGAGAACAATATTCCTTTTCTTTCCCCCCTCAAAGCAGAACTCGTGTTGAAATGCAACACAAAACTAACATTATCATTTCCTAAGGACACCATGTTGTGGTTAAACATACCTTGACTATGTGCATGTCTACACCATACATTTCCAGCCATTTAGCTTTGTTTAAGTAGTTAGTTTCAGCCTGTGCTGGTGTTTGCCCCCTGAAACAAAAAACACAGAAAGGAAAAACTGGTATATGAGGAAAGCGGAAAAAAAGTTCCTGCAAGTTTGTGAAAAACATAAACACTGTTGACAACCATTCACTTTAATGAAGATCAAGGCCACTTTTTAAAGTTCTAATCTGAAAACACTGCTGAAAAAATTATTGTGTTTCAAGATTTGGTACCTCAGCATTTTACTCAAGCCTTTGAAAAGTGTTATTTTTCACATTATTTTCTTCTACAAAAGAGGACAGAACCATATTAAAATTCTGTTTCTGAATAAGGTCACAGAAGAAGCATCAGCAGTATCTCTTTAATAGATTCTCTTCACAGAAAAATCAGTGCAAACAGCTGAGCAGCATTCACTGGAAGATCTAGTACCTGCATTCCTTCCACTTCTCAAAAACAGCTAATTCCATCTCTTCAGTCTGAGTGGGAACAAACCTGAACTCAGACACCAGCTCAGGGACATGTTCAGCAGGATCATAGTCTCCAAGTTCAGCTACAAAGAACAACACTGTTAGTCACTGTTCTCAGTACACAGTGGATATTTTTCATACAGAGGAATTTCTGCACACTTTTCTACTTAGTCTATAATACTAAATTCCTTTTTGTGTTCCTTCTCCTCCAGTTCTCCTTTCACCATTTTTGACAGGGAAATTATGGACACTGAACAAATAGTTGTGTTCTCTGCACAAAAGCTTTGCATTATTGTTTATGCAGTATTATTGACATATTCCTTAAAAAGCTTCCTATAAAGGGAATTTATCACCATCCTTGAAACTCACCTTTTTTCCTTTCTTGCAGATAATTTTCAACATTTTTATCACAGAAGTATCTACCAAGATGACAGCTGACTAAAGTTACAACGGAATTTTGCCTTAAAATATTAAAGCAATGTCTCTTGACGTTTTTTATAAAAAGCAAAACCAGTTCTAACACTTTTCATGAAACTATTTGTCCAGTCTGCAACTCAGTTTCCAATTTTATGATACTATATGGCCCTGTCCTGCTAAAATTACTCTGTGTCAGGGCACAATCATGCAGCTGTTATTTGTTGCTCTCCTTTTCATCTGAGGACATAATAAATACCTTCCTGGGTTGGCCAAGTGGCTCATCGAGTCCACTGCTGCACGCTCAGAGGGGCAGTAAGAGATGCTATGTAGAAAACATACTGGAATATACCAGTCAAGGGATGTGCCACACCAAAAACACAACTCTATGTCCCACAGATGCTAACAAGTCCAGTTTTAAAGACAGATAAAAATCTAATATTCTGAAGCTGACAATTAGAAACCTTTACAAAAATGTACTGATTTTCAGAGTCACAAAGCATGGGCTCCTCCTACTAATTTCAAGTTGCTTCTTAATGTTCAGCTCACACTCAAAAAAATATGAATAATTCTCTAACTTGGACTTTGGAAGTCTGATGCAGGCCAATAATTGCTATCTGAAAACTGAAACTACAGATGTTTATGTAGAGAAAAATAGAGACATCACTGGGAAGACCTGGAGAAGTCAAATAAATACCAGTATTCCACAGGTATAGAAATGCCACATGATATAAAACTCCATTTCTTGGATTCTGAATGCTGCAAGAATAATAACAATCTTTTCACCCTCCCTCTTTTTCTTTTTTTTTTAAATGCTGACTGAGGAAGTCTGTAGTTCTATAATAATTTACTCCCACTAAAATGCCTGCCTCTGTTGAAAGGAATGCTGTCAAAGCCAGCTTAGGTTCCAGCTGATTTAAATAAAAGTACACAGCTGTCAGACGGAAAGATTAGAGCCCTGCTACAGGCAGGAGAGAGGAAAGAAAAGACCACCACAAAAAGCAGTGGATATATGGCCTAATTAATCACTTTGTTCTTCCAAAATCTTATTTACTGAATCTGTATCTTAAGGCTCTAACAATGCTAATATTTTGAACTGTGGAATGTATTCTAACTGCTTTCCTTCCACAGAAAAGAGCAGGTTAAAAAGGCAGGTGTCTTCACAGTTTAATCCCAATCTTTACACCTACACACAATTTAGGGCCATTAGCACTTCCTGCATGAAAAGAAGGAAGTGTTTTCAGAAATACTTGTAAGAGAACAAATTTCAGTGACTTAGTCCTACCTCACGCAGAGTAAGTACAGAGTAAGAGTAACAAGATTGTTACAATCAATGTTGTCTGGAGAATTTGTGTGGTTCAAACACATGGCACATCAATTGGGTTGAATAATGCCATATATCCATATATCTATATCCCCCAATAAGGACCCAAAAAGCCTAATCCAGCAAGCAATTTTAAAACTTCAAGGCCCTCCTCTTGTGAGCTCCTTTGCTTAACACCATAGGGAACTTTGCATTTGTTAACATCACAGCCTCATCCAAACAACATATTCTCATCTGGAATCAAAAGCTAAAGACAACTGAGTAATAAAATCTGAGATGACTCAAACACAGTGCTGTATAGCTGAGAAAAAAAGACAATGTCACATCTTGTGGCTGAAGAAGGATCTGAAATACCTACAAGTGCAGTTCAACCAGGAATGTTCAAGTACAAGCATGAGACATGGGGCATTAAGATGTTCCTACAAATAAGATGACGTCAAAAGCTGGTATTTTATGCACAGTTCAAACAAAACCAATTTTGTACCTGATCTGGACAACAAAGACAACACTTGACAGAAACTGTAAGTGATGAAATGATGAAAAATTATGAAAAAGAAGTGAGCTGTGTTACTACATCAAGGTGATTCAGGTAGGCTGCAGACCTTGCATCTTCTGTGAAAGTGGACAGATTTGCAGATAAACACCTGAGAAAAAAACTTTAGGGCAAAGCTGTTTACGTTCAGAACATCCTTGTTCTGTTTCCTGAGGAATTCAGTCATTTTCTGTACATACTTTCAGCACAAGTACAATCAAAAATATCTGCATTTCACACTGGATCACTAATGTCTGGGCAGATTCCATTTTATGGACATAAAAAGGACAGACTTTTTTAAACAGCTAGTAAGAATCTACACAAAACTGTTGGTGCAGCTTCACCCTTCCCTTCCTCCACATACTCACCTTGCATGTTATAAGCTGCCAACTGGACGGCGGTGTCAAAAGGACATTCCAATCTGCCAAAAGAGAAGTGCATTGTTAAAACCTGAACTGACACCATTAGCAGACAACTTCTGTAACTGACAGTAAGAAACTGCAAATGTCTAGGATAAGAAAATGAAAAAATATTGGTAGGTTTGCTGAAAATTATCAGGATTATCAGTAGATAAACCCTACTTTAGTTAAGCATTCCTCTCCTGAAATTCATGCAGAGAAAATAGTATTTTAGAGAAAAAAAAATAACATTACATCATTAAGCAAAAGTTAATAATTATCCAAATACAAATCTAATAAACTCTATGCTACTGTAATAGTTTAAAAGGCTGCTTACTTTCCACTAAGAATATCCAGTTTTAGCTGCAGAACAAATAAATACCTGTAGGATAAAATAAGAAATAAGTCATTGAGTAATGGTGCTAATGTGTTGTTCAGTCAACAGGAGTCACAGCCTGACAAATAAAAATGTTTTCTACTCTTAACATGGGTTTTCAAGACCAAAGAAACAGCACTGTGACCTTTCAAGGTTTTATCAGTTGGGTTTGTGTGTTTTGCAGGCATTTCAAATGAAGCAAACCCAGAAGTACGAGTTGTCAAAAGCTGAACTACTGTGTTGCATGGAAAAATAAACAGGATACCAAACTAGATATATTTTTTATTCTCTTCTGATTCTACTTGAGCAAAGAACAACTTGCAATTTCCATGTTTCCTTCATTATTCATACTCATACCAATCTCATAAAAGAATGGTTATTTTTAAGTCCTGCAAATAACTAAAAGTTTCTACTATGGATTGCTTAGTTAAAATCTAACCTGGAACACTGACTGCTAAGTGACCAAAACTAAACAGCAGGCTGCAGCCTTTTCAACTTGTTTACTCTTCAGAGCCAGCTTTCCTTCACTGCCTTGCATATTCTCTACTCTTTTTGCTTAAAAATGGGGCAAATATTAAATATAAATCCCTTTGGTGTGCAATACCAATTCTTCTGATCCAATACCCCTGAAGAGCAGCCCCCTTGTTCCATTATGGTACACAGCTTTCCTTTAACAGAAGAGGTCTCATCAAGTACAAAACACCAGCATCCACCAAGGTATCCAGTCTGAATTCTAGCACGGATTCCTAGAAGCCCTACACACAACTTTTGCTTCAGCATGTGCCTGTGTCTCCTCAAACTTTCATACAGACACAAACACGTGCAGGTGTTTTTCCTACAGGTTCCACAGAAGTTCACAAATACTTTGCCCAACCATTTATTATCCAAAACCTTTTGAACGCTCCTTTATTGCTCTGCATGGAGAATAAATTTGGTAGGTACTGAACCCAGGTATGAAAATTAACACAGGCGTTCAGTGCACAGCGTGTATGACCAGTCTGTGCTTATCAGCCACGTAACACTTCGGAGCAATTCAAGCACTTCCCCTGCTGTGTCACACGAACACTGGATGAGAATATGAGCAGGCTGCACCTGTGGGAGCTGAAAAGTAGCTCCAGTTGGGTGTCCTGCTGTTTAAGGATAGAACCCTTGGGAAAGTCCTTGCCAGTGACACCTACAACTGGCAGCAAAGCAGGCTTCCTGCCACTTCTGCTACTTTAAGGTGTCACACTGTCTAAAGACAGAAGGACCACTTGCTAGTCTTCTGTTCTGGGGGATTAGCTAAACAGGCAGACAGTGTTTAAAAGCCCTCAGGTTTCAGATCTGCCCTGCTAAAACCTGCCCAGCAAGGTCTGACTGGCAGAACTCAAGCCAAAACAGATGAAAATGTTCTATAGTGTAAATTGATACAGCTATAGGTCTGAATTTTGTCTATAGTTGCTGGTTTTAAAGATAGTTAAATATTTCTTCAGGAACATGAACAGGGATGTGAAACATTCTTCCCAGATCAGCAGGAAAGCATTAAAAAGCAGTTATGTTACCACATGTAAATATGAAGCTGCACAGGGTACATATGGCTGGAAGGGGTAATGCTGCTATAATCTTCCTGGTAGCACTCCAAGGGATTTGGCTAAAGTGCAGATTGAAGATCCACACAGACATAAACCTGAACAACAAACAAATGCACTTCACACCCTTAAAAATGGCTGAGGTATGAAATGTCTACAGCTATTATGAAAATATAACTTAGTTTACTCTCCAAAAGGGATCAGCAGCAGCAGTAACAACACAAGGAAATGTTGCCTTTTACAACAGATTTATACTCCTGACAGATGGTAGGTTGTGTTCTTTTTCAAAGCACCCCTAGTAGTCTCAGTCCAACCGGAAATGCAGTTCTATGAATGGATTTGTGAAATGCTTTAATCAAGAGGAACCACTGCTCACCTGATACTACGAACCTACACCTCTAGTAGTGTCAACTTAGCTCTACACGGCAGTAAAATACTATTTTCCCTTCCCCTAAGTTCTTTGGAGACCACACATGCAATGGAATGCTAACTGAACTTCTTCTTTCCAAAGAGAACCTCTAACCTGCAATCCAATGCTTTTCTGCCTGGAGACAAGATGATTGTATGCAGTTGAAACTAACATTTTACGAAAAATAAAGACAGTGGAATGAAGTCTGTTCTCTTCAGTGAAAACCTCTGTCCATCATGCATAAGCTACTCAGATCAGTTGCTAAAATTGCCTAACGAAAAATGGTGCATTAAGTAATATATAAATATTTAGATCTGTGTCACATTTATTTCCACACACAAAATAGCTACTTTACAAAAAGAAAAACTACATTTACAAAAAGCCAAGTAAGCAACAGCAAGCAGTTGCTAAAGAATTCTCAGAATTGTTTAAATAGATACCACAGAAAACATTTTCCTGGCCTTATCTGGGTCCCACTATCACACACAAAATCCCTCTTACCTTGTTAGCTCTTCACGTAGATTATTGGGCTCTGATGAGTAAAACTTTACACGAAAATGCAGACAATACGGGGGGCCAACTGCAACACAGAATTCATTCAAGACAGCAATAACAGCGGATGAGACAGGTTATTTATTTATTACACAGAATCACATCACAAAATTTGACTGATATTGGTTGGCTATGTTCTGCACAAGGTCTTAAGGCAGGAATTCCCTTATGCCAGGGAAATCTGTGAAGAACATCGGGGTGAAAGGACATTTAAATATACACACAAAATAGTTTTATGTGTCACAAGTCAACCCAATGGTCATATCACATTAACTTAACAATAACTCCTGCCAAGAGCACATGAATCTAGGCTAATCTCTATATTTAAGGGCTCTATTCACCACCAAGAAAGCTGTGCATCTTGTCTCTACTGTTGAGTAAATCTTCAGGCATGCTGCTGGTCTCTGCAACACCTTCCCAGGGCTCTGGGAAATACTGCTGACAACTCAAGTCCTCCTATTCCACAGAAGTTTAGACATACTTTATGGGTATTTAAGAGACTCTTCTATGGAAGAATCATCTCTTCTGGAAACCAAAGTGTTAATTCAGCAAAAGACTGGATCAACAGTTCTTTAAAAATGTGCATCGCTCTGCTGATTCTTGCATTTGACAGGAGGAATTTTCTCCCTCTCACTGCTTCCAAAACCTCGCATGGATTAAAACACCACAAATCCCTGAAGACTTCCCACAGTGCAGAGCAAGGAAGCTGCTAAATAACATCTTACCCAAGCACACATCACTGCAACAACCAGGCCACACTGAACCCTTGTGCAGCAGGTGAGGACTTGGTGGAGTGCACACAGATTCAAGCATGCAGGACTGCGCCATACATGAGGCTCCAAGACAAGTTTACCTATAGCCAGGATAATGCTCTATAATACTAGAACACCTTCAGCTGCCTTGACTCTGTTTCAACTATAATTAATGAGCCCATAACATGTTTAATTAAGAACATTAGAATAAAGTAGTATGAGTTATAGAAGGAAGATGCCATTTAACAGTCAGTAACACCATGCAGAGCTTTTGTCACTTGCCACCTTCACGCTCTCACAGGACACTGCCCCCCACCACTCATTTCAACAGACTGTGCTTCCTGTATATTAAATACAATGTCTCAAGAGAAAACAGAAAGTACACTTACTTTTAACTTGCTTTTTAATGCTTTTTGTGTTGTCCAGCCAATGCTGAAAAATAAATTAATTTCACTGAATTATCAATAAAGAACTCTCTCAGAAAGAACAAAAGAGGAAGTGTTAGTGAAGACCATCTTGGAATAACAAGTAGATTGATAAAACAATGTAATTCAAGTCTTTCACAATTCACAGCTTTCTGTGCTCGTTGAAGATCCTTTTGCTCAAAGTTTGTAATGCAAAAAGTCAGTTTTGAGCAACAGAAACATCCTCTAGTACCTTATTTAAACCAAATCTTCAAGACAGCACTGTCTACTTAAAAGAAAAAAAACCATACTAACAAACCACTTCACTAGATTTTCATCCTGTCCAGACAAACACTTAATTCACACATTAGTAGGTCAGCCAGTGACAATGTGCCAGAGAAGCATAAATCATAGCTGAAGACTCTGGCACTCAGCTGTGTGTGATGTTTACTTGGGGCAGGATGGGGAGAGACAAAATAAATATTGTTGGCTTTCAGGCATTTTCTTTAGATGACTCAAGTGCAGTAACAGCACAACTGCTTGTGTCCCAACATCAGAGACAGCTCTACCTAATTCTCAAAAATCTATTCACAGGTAACATTTTAACAACTGTCACATGGCAGGACAAGTTACTGCCTCACCTACTAATGCTAATTATAAGCTATATACTGGACAAGAAGCCAAAACAATGGCTTGACTTACACTGTGTACAACAGCATGTGAAAAAACCTGTACTTGGCAGATTTAAACACCTACACGTATATACTATGCTTCCCAAAATAACTGCACATAATGACACTGCTGAAGAGTTTATAGCAGAGGTTAAAGCTGGAACTCTAACATACATCTAGCGGGACAGATCTCCTTCAAAGTGCTGCCTATGGCCAACAGCTCCCTCCTCCAAAGAAGGTGACTCACCTAAACAGGAAATATGGCACCCTGACCAACGTAATTGCACTGACTCAACAGCCAGAGCCAACTACCTGACACACCATGTCCTGCATGGTTCACCATGCCCAGGGAACACCACCTCATCAGATCAATCCCAAAAGTCACCTTGCAACTAATACAGATGAATTATATACTTAGCAACACTTCTTTTGTCAAACTGTGTGACATGAACTTCACAGTGAGCCCCAGGGATGACAGAAAAGCAACAAAGGTATGAAAAAGAACCAGTATTTTCAGGTTGCACTGCCAAGTGCAAACACATTCCTGCCTCCACAACAGCCCTGCCTTCTGCAGAGAGCTGAAATCAGACTGTAACACAGCCTGCCTGTGACTGATTGCTGTATTAGCTGCAGATGAGAATGCTTAAACCATCTGCTGCTGCTGTTCACACAGCTGAGAATGCTCTCATTGCCTATTCCAACTAAGCTGCAGAGAGCTATCTGAAATAAATCTAATATATTTTTTAAATAAAGAAGAAGTTTAAGGAGGAATGAAGCAAATATTTACATAAATTTTGCTTACCCTATCAGTGAAATGGGAGCTGAGCAATTATTCTTTCTTCAGGGAAATCATATAATCTTTTTTCCTATTCCATAAATTCACTTGCAATTAAATAGACTTTACTTACTCCTTCCTCTACCAAAAAAATATAGAAACTATGCAGCTGGAGGCTTGCAGGTGATTTAGATACAGGAATGGCAGGGAGGGCCCTTTCTAGGCTCCAGGGCTGACTGTGCCCCCTTTTTCATCTTCCTCCTGTTTTTCCTCATCTCCTCCACATTCCATGGGAAGGCAACAGAGAAGCAGGCCCATGACAGGCACCGATAGTGTTTCACTCTGCTGGGCTTTGACTGCTGCTGCCCACAGGAGTCCTGCTCAGTGGTGAGGGTGTGTAAGAGAGAAGGGAAACAGAGCTGCTTTTAAGTGGGGGTGGAAATGAAAAAAAAAAAAACAGCCCCAAAACCAACACATGAATGGACAGACACAGACGTCAAGAAACTTGAGATTTATTCCAAGTGATTAAAATGGAATTCAAGTGGACCTGGAAAAGAAGTTTACTTTTGATGAGGGTTTGCACAGCGCAGTCTATTGCTGAAAATCAGAGATAAAGTTTGCTAAACAGAAGACAGTACTAACAACAGACTGTGCAGAGTACTGGAAGACCTTATTAAAAGAGTTTGCTGCTGCAGAAATTAAAAACAAAACGCATACAAAAATCCCTGAAATCCTGACCTGGTAACATTTCAAGAAGTTTGGGAAAATGAGGTTAATTAAATAAGATGTTGAGGCTCAAACTGGTCTCTTTCTGAACTAGAAAGACTTTCTGACTCTAGCAGACTAGAGTCAACACAGAAATCCCATGAAAACAACAATTCTTTCACTTCACTAATTGTTTTAAGAACGTCTTTAAAGAAGCTATTACTTCAGTACAAAAATCCAAAATGTCAAGAAGAGTTTCCATTATCTGGGTTTCCTCCACTCCCCAGGAAATCTTTAACACCCAACTAGTGATCACTTAAGCAGCAGAAAACAATGAAAAAGAACCCCAATCCTTCAGTTGTTCACAATAAATCTACTGAAAACCTACTTGTAGTTAAAACAAAAGTGTGGGATTTCCAAAACTTTTTTGTATAACTGTGTTGCTAGTTTGTATCAGTAAAAGTAACTAGGAAGTATGGCAACATTCTTAGATTTAAATGGGGTAGCAGAAAGATGGTCTCCTCTGGAGCCAGTGGACAATGCTGTGTACAGCAAGGGACTGGATTCTCACACTGTTTATTTAACAGGCCTCCTGAATAATCTTAGACAAGTCACTTGATTAGTCTCTGTTCTTTGTTTGCAGCTGCAGATTGGGTTTCTGCTAGAACTTGCCAGCTCCTTTAGCAGGAATGGCTGCTATCGCAACAGTTCTTCATTTCTTAAAGCAATTAATTATCTCTGGCTGCTGCATTCAGCTCTTCTGGCAAAATGCGATCTTTTCTGTTTCATTATATGCATTTCATCATTAAGGTCCAGCTTAAACAGATTGTTATCTCTACTCTGCTGCTTTTCAGTCACACGTAGTTAAGAAAAGGAAGCAAACGGAGTTTGAAATTCCCCGTACCTGGTAGATTGTGCAGTATCAAATATTCATTCATGTACTCTCTGGACTGGCAGTAAGAATTTGCTAGACAAAAGCAAGGCATGAGCCACTTCTGTGGCAGGCAACATTAACCCTTATTAACACATTTCAAGATGAAATGGCTTTATCTGCTAGCAGATCAGGAAGAGAAAAAAAAAATATCATACAGATAATTCTACTAGTTAAAAACTAACCCACTGTGAACTCTTATGAGATTCTAGAGACAATACATCAGAAATACATCAGAAGCCACATGGCAGAAACTGAGTTAGGATTTCCTACTGTTTTCCTGAAGCAAAAAGATAAATGTAATAGAACCCTTCGCTATCAGTACTCATCCTGGACTGCACATGCTGAGCACAGCTAACATGATTTTGAGACATATAAAATGGTGTGCAATAGGTTGTTTTCTCATTTCTGTTGATATGCATGGTTCTGACTGCTATCCATCTGTTAGTGTAATGGTCCTTTTCTCCTGGTGTTAAATGTCTTTGCTCCGCAAGGGGTTTAAAGACCACTTTCATTACTGGGAACTACAGAGCAGCAGCAGCTAATCCCACTGGCCATGAAGTTTGCTTCAGATGCTGAGCACCAATGATTTTCTCTGAGGAGTGTTCTCTACAATTCTCTACAATTACATGATAAGCATAAAATTCAATCACAATAATTTTGGAAAGAAGCCATCAAGTTATACGTGTTTTGGGGTGGAGCACTGTGTCCAAAGCTGTCAGCTTCTTTCAAAGGTGCAAATTTGTGGAATTTTTTTTGCCTTTGTACAAAGCTTCAACAATTAGGAGATCACCTTCAAACTGTTCTGGACACAGACCTTCACAGAAATAAAGGAATGTAAGTCACTGCCTCCATTTTTGTACGCTAACCTTGAACAATTCAGATATTTAGCTCAATTGTCTGTGCTTCCCCTGTGCCATCCTAAGCATGAAAAAGTTCTGAAGAGGCCTTGAAACACAAAAGGAATTAGGTTAATACATCTAGCAAATGAGACTGACATATTCAGCAGGAAAATGGAGATCTCATTCTACCTGGGGATGCTGGGCTAAGTAAATACAAGTTTAAGTTACAGAGATGCACGACAAAGAAAAAAACATTCCTTGCCTAAAGGTTCACTTAACTTGCAGCTACCCTTGGTGAAAGGATTAAATACTTGACTATATGTGCATAGCCCACAAGTGAAAGACCTGTGGTTGCTTGTGACAGTGCTCTGCTTCTGATTTCAAAACCTGTTACATTTTTAGAAACACAAAATAAAACACCAACAAACTTGGACTTGGAAGAACCATTTACTCTAACTGATACAAACACACACATAGCCTCCTAAAAACTTACAGTTGCACATCTGAGTCGCAACTGGTTTGAACAAATGAAAGGTATACCCTTCTTGCAAGCAGACATTAACAAGACATTGCTGACAAGAAAGCAGAGGGCATGTGCAAAGGAAAACCTCCTCTCTGTACAGCATACAGCAAAAGGGCCAAGCACACAGTCTGGTTTTGCTCCTTCCTCTCTGTATCATCAGCACCAAGAGTTTCTACATGACACACCAGGCTCTGGGGTCTGACTGGAACAGCCTGCCTAGTGACAACAGGAGGTGTGACATGAAAACAAGAAAGGAAGAGACAACAGCATGGTCACATGTTAGAGTGCTGGAGATGGAATTAAACTTGGGGACATGGAAAAATCACACACCACAGAACTTCTGCACAAAACTTAATTCACAAAAGGAAGTTTTCTTACAGCATTTTTGTCAATATTGGGATTTAACTTTAAGACTGTTGCATAAAAAGAGCATAGCTACTCACTGCCACTTGTGCTGAATCCATGAACCTTAATCCAAAGTAGTCACTTTCTATAAGGTCCAGATGATACATGATTTGTTCAAACAGGAGCTGGCCTTTGGCTTTTTTCTGAAAAGATAACAGGATTTAGTACACAGCAAGTAGATTTGTTGTAGCATCTATCTTTTTCTCTGCACACGTTATAGTCTAATTCCACAAATTTAGATTCTGAAAATATAATGTGGACACCGTCTTTTCCCCCCCTTGTATTTTTTGATGGATGTTTTTCTCAAAGGCAAATGTTCACACCACGAGAAACACATAGTATATCCATAAAGAACTTGCATAATCTCCTTTTTTGGAGTATGTCAACACTGACTTGCCTAACAGAGTGTTAAAATGTCATTTTATCATTTTTCCTGTTAGGCTTTCCTCACTCAGTGACATTCAATAGAACTGAAAACACAGCCAGTACAATTGCAATAATCAATGTGCTGGAAAACTTTAGGAGTCAAGTACAGCAAACTGCTTATGAATTTAATACTGTTTGGTATCTAGGCGTTTCACCAGTTTAGAAGCAGGTAGCAAAGCCTATTGAATTAGGAGATAGCATTCCATTAGCAAGTGCTTTTAACAACTACTATGAAACAGTCTGGGGCAAGCAACTTGAATAAATAGCACTTAAGATACCAGATTTACAAAACTAAGTTCATAAAACTAACTTCTAGGTGCAAAAAGCCAGCTCATATGCTCACACATAATTTATGAAAAAAACAGCTCTGGCCCCAAGGAGACATCCCTTTTACAGTTATGCTCTAAAAAATTAAACAGTTGTTTTTTAAGAGAAGGCACATAAATAGCACTGAGCAGTTTCTAGACAACATGTATTTTTCATGCTATGAGCTCCCTTATAACAATAAATGGAAATAATAGCTTAAGAGTTATTATACCTAAAATACTTAAATGTAATAAAATACATTAATAAATTATTAGATTAAAGGTCATAGTGTTAAAAAAAATTAAATGCAAAGAAATGCAGACATTACTTATTCTTACTCTGCCAGCAGCTTAAGGGTTTCTCTATTTCTGTAAAGCCACCATCTTACAATCTTTTGCCCCGATATTTATAGATTCACAATATGAGAAATGGGATAACTTTCTAAGTATATGTTTAGTAAGCTGGTAATTAGCAGATTTAGTACACCTCTCAAAATTCTGGACCGGCCAAATTTTTTATTCTCAGAAATAATCTGGTTTAATCAGTAATATCTAAGTAAGTAAAGTAGCATGCCATAGTTTTTGCCACCTTCCTCTACCCTGATCTTCAAATATTTCATATTCTACTTTTCAACCACCATCACTGGTTTACTTGATGTATGAGTTAAATCCAACAAAACATATTACAGCTCAAAGCAAAAACTCAAAAAAAGTTTGTAAACTGAGCCTGTCTAAGCAAATTCTCACAGAGTTATTTCTTTCCAGGTACTGGGGAGAATAGCAGGAATGGAAGGCATCTGGGCCAGCAGGCAACTTCACAAACACACAGCATCAACAAAACATTGTATAAAGCAAATACTAAACATCAACCTCATCAACTTCATTCAGACAAAGTGTTTTCTGTTGGTCTCAGGAAAAAATTATTTCCCAGACAGTAACAGATTTATTAAACACCAGCTCAAAGAGACACTTAAGGCAAACCATCCATACATATAAACACTTTTCTTTCATTGAGTCTGTAGCCTCAGTCTCAAATGATGAAGGGCATTGAACTCTTAGTATTTTTTCTCAACACAGGGTATCTTCTACTTAAACATTAATATAATAATACATGTGAAATCAATTCAGCACCTGCAACAGCAAAACCAGAAAATCACCCTATGTTGCATGAAGCTTTCGGTAGCTTGTCTAAAACTAGTGGAAAATCTCCCCTTATTGAGCAGAACATTTGAGATCCTTCTCAATTCCTCTGTGCGTCATCTTTAAAAAGTGCAATTAACCAGTTATCTCAGCCAAATTCCCTACCGGTGACAGAAGCATTTTCACTCCAGCCTGGCATACTACACATACTATCTCAGACTACCCACTAGCAAAAACTTCAATTTCTGCAGTGTCAAATTAGTTTCATAGTGTGTTTGCCATTTTGGAAATCTCAGCAGAGGTCTCAAAGATTAATTGGACCCAGAATGACTAATGTGGGATAAAGTCCCTGAAGAAGCAGTGGAATGTCTGCGGAAAGATCTGCAGGACTTCTGGTTGTTTTCTGACTTAAATCACCAGGGCTGTCAACATGGAATTAATTATCTACTACTTTGCATATGATTTAAATCCTCAGCAGCTGTATTTGGTGCAAGTCAGCAGAAGTGTCACACATGCTTTTCTTACTAAAGTCCTTCCTCCTTAAACAAACAGCAAAAATATTAATGCTTTGTAACCAGACAACTGTAATGAATCAAAATTAATTTCTTTGCATTCAATAAAACTGCAATCTCAAGAGTTTTCAGAGAGCAAAGATACACTTTTATTACATTTTCTTATGAAAAATTGCCCTAACTTTCTAACGGCAACATTGGTGCTAATAACGTCATGGTTGTGGGTTCAATCCCTGTACGGGACATGAAGAGTTAGACTCTTAATAATCCTTGTGGGTTCCTTCCAATGCAAAATATTCTTGGGTTCTGTCAAAGTGACATTTTTATCCTGATGTCGTCCCATGCTTTTTTCTCCCCTTTCCTTTCTTTCCCTTAGAGCAGATCTCAGGTTACACTCAAAGGACAAATATTTTCAAACTGTTTAATGATTACTGATGAACTATTAACAACTCCACTCACAAGCAGTCCAGTCAGTGGCTGGTCTTCCCTTCAGGGCACAGATTAAACTTCTCACGGGTTTGCAGTTCAGTAAAACCTGACTATTTGATTTACAGAGTTTTCTATTCTCTCCAGGAAACAGCAGCAAACATATCACAGCAGGAGAATCAACAACAGCAAAACGTGAATAAAATACACCATATATATAGGGCAGGACTTCTCCTGGTTTTGCCACACTGGACAAAAGCATCTTCTGATCACTTCGGCATGAATCACATGGCCCCTGCCCCCCTCCCCCCCTTTCCCCAATGAAAGGGATGCTCCCAACTAATGACATCTCCTGCTGCTCTTAATAACTGCAATTGCTGGCTGAGTAGGTGTTACGAAGGCTGGGCTTAGCCCCGGTAGCTCAGCAACAAGACTGGGTGTTCACCTCAGTGTGCTGGTTTGTCCCTTCACTGCCGGGGTAAGGTGATCCCGAGACATTCTCCTTGGCTCAAGCATCTCAGTCACTGCCTAAAACCTGAAAGGCAGCATTTATACCCTCTTCTCATGGTCTCAGAGTATCGCCTATTTCATGGACACGCATCCATGAGGATAAGTCAGCCAGGTGCTCCAAACCTTCCTGATGTCAAAGGCACCTTCAGTACTAGAGCAGGCAGTACAGACCAGCGCGGGAGAAGCAACACAAGCTCACGGTATCTGGAGAAGAGCTTGTGCTGGGTGAGCACCAGCTGAATGGCTCACCTAAAGTTTTTAATCACAGCCAAGTAGTTATTTTTTTCCAAAACTTGAAAAAAACCCTCAAGACCAAAATACCCACCTAATAAATTTACTAATTAAAATACCAGAAAATAATCTCTCCTGTTAATTTCTTTGTGAAGAAATGGAGGGCCCTATGCAAGATGAACTTTGAAAAAAAAATAGATGAATAAGCAATACCTTCACAGGACTTACTATACTTTGTGTTTCTGCAGCTGTACCTTTTATTCAGATTTCTTCAAATGATCATGTTAACATTTTTATAACTAAGATTACTATTAACTAACATAACTATTAACTATTGTCTTCAATAGCTACCAAGTGGCAAAAACTTCACTTCCTGGTTTTTGTCAACTCATCAGGAGGGTTACCATTCATATGCATAGAAGCTTTCTTAGAAATATACCATTTACACCCACACACACGGTATGGATAGATCCCCATTCAAGACTTACAGCTACCCAGTTGCTAGGGCGTCACCTATGCATGTTTGCAGACCACAGCAGCAGGGAAGCAGCAGATGAGCCTGTCCATTCTTTTAATGAAGTAAATCCTCTTCTCCCCAAACCACAGGTTTCAAATAACTAAGCCATGAGAAAGCTCCAATAGTGAGCTTTAAAGGAAGAAGATTTCATCTCAATATCATGCAAACGGTGTCTATAGTTAACACCATTAAAGTTTGCTGGAGAATTGGAGGGTTAAAACCCCTTATCTTTACAAAGGCAGTGTTAGAAGTACACATTATTTGTATCACCCTGATCTTCTTATGGCTTTAAGTACTGACCTACAAATGGAGCTGCTCCTTTCCTCAAACTCCAAGCATCACTCATACAATAACTTTTCCAAACTCTCCAGTCAATTTTCTTGTTCATCTAAAGATGTCACTGGCAGCAAAACACTAGTTCTGCTTCTCTCTCTGGTTTATCCCCAGTTTTTGACAACAGTGCCATACACACTTGTGAATATAAAGGAGAATTTCTACCTCCAGAAGCACAGCTTATCAATTCTATTTACTCAGTGTCTCACAAATATAGGAAGGTAAGCATTTAGGATTAAATATTTTGTTCTTTTATTCTCTGGAGAAAGAAGGCATTTCCCAAAAACCTTCATAACACAGAAATCATTTCAATACCCAGCCTAACTGTACATACATTAGAGTGCTATGTAGAAGGATTTTAATGTACTCTGCTCAGGCTTATTGACCATATAACATAAGCAGACAAAGACTGATAACATTCACACCTGTCACTTTGTTTTATGGAAGTCTGTTTCGACTTTCTGAAGTTTTTATCTTCTAACTACCAATTTGATTAAACCAATTTTTAAATTCTTTCTGATACAGAATATATCCAAATTGCTTGTTCAGCATTAAGGTTTACAGATTAAATGCCTACCCCACTATATTGTAAACATTTCAGTTTTATTTGGTGTTCCACCTGCAGGTTTCTCACGAGCACTCTGATTAAGAGCAGCAGAGAGTCCCAAGCCCTTAAGCTCTTTGCAGAGGCAGTTCAGCAGGAAAGCGAGACTTCAGATAAAATTTGCTTTGAGTTAAGACTGCTAAACTTTCAGGCAACTAAACCAGCCTGCAGCACCAGCCCCAGAAACACACTGGCAGCACACTGCAGGCCAAACAATTTATTCTGCAAGCAGCACAGATTGCTGCCAGCTGCTCCCTTCCTCCCTCCTTTCCAACAGTGCCAGGGCATGGAGCATTGCACCAAGACTGAAATGCTCTCCCTGCCATGGCCCCGAAGTGTCTGGGCATCGAGCAGGACCCAGTACAGGCAGTCAGGGCTGCTCACATGGGTAGAGCCACTCGGCATCCCCTGGCTTAGGTTCCATCTCCCCATGAATTTCAGTCTGGCCCACCCTGCACTGAGCCCAGGCCCCCTCACACCACACACAGCACCTCTGCTTTGGAACACACAGCTCAAGACTGATTTTGTCCAGTTTCAGCCCCCATAAAGGCCTTTCAGAAATTTAAGCAAACATTCAAAAGCATGTCAATACTTTCAGACAAAAGACCACATGGGAAAAAAGAGTTTTAATCCAAACCTTTATAGCCTTAACACACACAGAAAGGAGCACGCTCAAATGTTTATGTTATTACTACTTTGTCAGCTGAGCTTTATTTTGAAACTTTAGAGGTCAGCCTTGAACACTCGGAGCACTCATTTTATTTGATGATTGATTTTCCAACATTTTTAGCAGTATTAGATTTTCTTGTTAATCAGCACCCATGCCAGGAACAGCATTATGTGTTTCATATTTACATCCACAAATATTCAGCAAGTGGCCATAAATACTGTACAGGTTTTTTAATAAACCAGAGTGGATTACTGAGTAAAATCAACTATCACAATGCATCTCTGATCTTGTAGTAGGATGAACACAAATCACCTCTCTCCAAACAAAAAGTCATTGGCACTCTTTAAATGATTTTCACATTCCAGGTAGATTTCTTAATTTTATTTAAAATAATCACTATAAAAGTCTAAACAGCTTAGTTCAATCCCACTATTACACACAGCCCTTGGACTAGTTTATACAAGACCTTGTTTTAATGATACTTCATTATAGTAAGGACAAAATCATCTCATTTTGCAACCTCCATATCAAATTTCATGCATGATTAAGTAAGGAATATTCCAAGATAAACTACTCAGAGAGTATCCATTCTCATAATTTCTGTCTTTCATCTTATACCACCAGGAAGCTTTTACCTTAAACTCTGCACGTACAGAAACTGGAATACAATTAACACTCCATTATCCATGAGAAGATTATGTAAATTGTGGGTTAGGTAGGGTCAAGTTTTTTTCCTGAAACACCGCTGGCTTCCACAAAGTACAGTTCTGCTTCCAGAAGACCCTGTACTTCCTCTGTCTCTCTTGTAAGGCTGACCTTGCTATCCCATAGAAAGCAATCAAAAAATTTAAAAGAAGGTGCATATTCCAAGTGCACATATTTACATTACTTATGTTATCATTTCTCCCCCTATCTACATTATCTTTTCCCTCTCCCAATTAGTACTATGGATAGCATAGGACTTACAAAACGAGTACTCAACTTTAAAATATTTTAAAATCCTCTGGAGCTCTCTGTTACTCAAAACGGCACTTTATTTCAAATTCTTGACCAACATTTTTGTTCCAAATTATTTCATAGTTGTTGGTGACCCTGGATAAAAACAGCTTTCAAGTTCCCCCCCAAACAACCTCTTTCCTCACAAAGCACGAGCACCAGGAGAGCCAGTACTCCCTCCAGCTGTTAGGGGTTCCCTTGACAGACCGGACTGGTATGACTGAGCTTCTGGAATCTTCAGGTAATAAACCAGGGCTGTTCATGGCTTTTGAGCTCTGCGAATTCCAGAAGTGCAGTGGGGGAAGATGTAGTTTAGTTTTGCATGGGAACAGGATGAAAAGTAAGATAAAGGGATGTCAGCATAACAGACAGAGCATAACTCACCACTCATACTACTCAGCAAACATTCCACCCACGGCTCTTAAACAACTTGAATAAAAAGCATAACTCAATTTTTGTCCAAGTTGAACTCAAGTTAACAGAAAAGCAGAATGTATAATCACCAACATCAACAGCAGCATTTACAGATAACATCTATTTTATAAAAACTTTTAAAAGATAAAGTAACAAGCTTCTTAGTGTTTCACTAAGCACATAAGTCTGTAAAAATGGCTGAACACATTTGGAGAAACACAAAGCTTCAAGACTGGTAAGAGAGAATAAAAACTACCAGGTCAATACACATCTTTAAATCTGAGATGAAGCTGAGGGGAAAAAACCTTGACACCTTTCGATCTGCCCCAAAAGAACACTGATAACTTGCATTAAGTTCATGCTCCCATTTTGAACATACCAAGGTGTCAGTAAATAGTATACATGACACTGACATTCTTCAGTCACTGACATAGCTACAACAGCAGTAGATTCTTGCAAAGAATCCAGTCTATGTACTGTGTATGACTGCAGCTTTGGTGAAAAGTTCAAGCCAGGCATTTTTCTAATTAAAAACAACAGAAGACACTGAAAAGCAGAAAGATTAAGTGGATTGACAGACACCAAAGATAAGATCAGTGGACAAAAAGCAGAGCTTCTGCTCAAATTCTCTGTCTAATAAGTCAAATCTCAACTGCATCATTTACAACCTGTCCCTTCTGTCTCACTGTTAATATTCATAGAGTATCAGTCTTTGCTACTTAATGACTCTGAAATGTATTTGGCTTACATGGCAATGTCCCTTGTGGTTGCTTCTTGTTGTTTCTGTTTTTCCTTTTTTTTTTTTTTTTTTGAGGAGAAATTCAGCAAACTCAGGTTTAATTATATTAACGATTGTAAATCCAGAATACTCTTCTCAGTAAAAATTCACTGTAAGGATAAAGCCCAACAGCATTTTAAGCAAACTTAAGCCTGGTATCACCTCTAAATGCTTCTTCACCACATTTGGGGAGGCACATGGGGAACCAGATTGGAGAATCGCTCCAGCTGGAAACTACATAACGAAATTATACTGATTATTTTCAGCCACAGCATTTTCTTGACTTAGCTTATTGCCTGGCTGCTAAAAAACTGTTTCTTCTGCCAAGGGGTATGAGAAAACAAGGACAAACGCAATAACGAAAGCAACATCTTTTCTTCCTGTGGCAGCAACAACTTATGCCACTGTAAAGTATTTGTGTAGCCATGGATTTAAAAAGGTATGGCATTCATTCCTGCCAAGACAACCCTTTCTCTGGCTGTGAACTAACCTGTTTGCTAAGTGATTAATTCTTAAGAAAAGCTTTGTTATTTATTTTTTTATTAAAACAATTTCACAGTGCTTAGGTATACAATGTGATTGTACACAAATGAACTGGAAGACATGGGGGCACCTCTTTGAGAGAAAGGGTTCATTTTAAAGCAAATTTACTGCCAACAAAGTAACAGTGCCAGTCTTGGAAAAGATCTTCGCTCAAAGAGCACAAAGATTCTCAAAGAAAGGTTTTGTAAAAGAAAAAAATACACGTGTATTTTAGTTTAAGCTTTACATTTTAGAAAGTGGTGTTGTTTTGCCGGGATTTTGTACCCCTCCTCTTCATCCCCTGTTTCCCCTACCCTTTTTTCTTTAATTTTTAAGAGTCAGCCCCAAAATATGAATGTTACAAGTGGAGATACAAGAATAAATACTCTAGGAAATTTGAAATGAAACATTTAATTTACTTTTAATTTATTACATTTTAATCACTGCAGAAACTGGTACATGTCAGCCATTGATGATGCACTGTAATTACCACACCTGGCTATGTCGATTTAGCATATTTGGTCACTGTTACTCCCAACTTCGATGCCCACAGTAGATGTCCACAGACAAGGATCTACACTGGCTTTTAAAGAAAATAATTTGGAGTAGAAAGAGTTTCTTGTAGAAGTAAATAGTTACTACTGCACCCTGGCAGGTCATGACACCTCTTCAGGTTCAATTTATGCTCCTCAAAGCCTTGGAAATATTGTTACAGCTGCCAGGAATTTGCCTCCAAAGATTACTGCTCTGGTTATGCAGAGACACCAATTTAAACTTGAGTACTTATGAAGTGTTAACTCTTGCTATAAAGTATTTGTGGGCATTCCTGGCCCCAAATCAAACATCCTAGGCACTAAGCAGCACTGGATATAGTCATTACATTGCTTCAGAAATTTACGAATTAATTTTACCCTCTATAAATGCCTATCTATATAGTAATTTTGCAAATAAAGATGCCAAGGGGTTTCTCTAACTCTAGATTATTTGGGGTTTGGGATATCACAAGAGTTGTTTCTGCCCACTACGCCAACAACAGTGCTCAGTTAAGCTTACTTCCTTGCACTACCTAAACACTCCACGATTAAAAAAGAAAGGAAAGAAAGAGCTGTGTGGAGCAGCCAGTCTTGAAATGGCTTTTCTTTCTAGACAGCAGTTCCAATACCAGCAAAAGTCCACTGGAACTAGCCAGGTCTTGAAGATCAACACCTTCCTAACTTCCTAATGCTCAGCTCTGTAAGCTTAAAACAAGTCACTAACAACTACAACACAAGGAAATGGAAAAACAGAGTGCATCACTTCTGGTGCTACTGCTCATCCTGTTGGCCAAAAACAGGTATATAATTAGGCAAGCAGAACAGGCACGTGCATATTAAGGAAGCTTTAGAAATGTAAAACAGTGGGTAACACCTCTCTCCAAATAAAGCACCATGCCATGAGACAATCCCTACTACATAACCTGCCCTGAGGAAGGGAAGGAAGCAATTTTTCCTCTTCCCCTCCCCTCTCAAGTTAGCATTGAAAACTGCATCCATCTCTGACACAAAACCAGACCAAACCAAACCCACACAGAAATTCCTGCTAATACTCCTGCTCATGCCTCCTCTTAAACACCAAGAGATTCACCTTCTTTGTCAAGATAGATAGCTCACCAAAAAGAAAACCCAATTCACCCTACATGCTATCCTCTCTATGTTAAGCCTTGGCACAATAATTACATTGCAACATTAGAAAGCCTTCAGTGTGTAAGTCAGATGACATCAAGCAAAACACTCTCAAACTTCAGTAAACGCCTAAGTTAACTATTCTTTCAGAATCTTCTACAGGCAGTAACTTAGCAGACATCAAGTCACAACCCAGGGTCAACTGCCAACAGGAAAGAGTAATGCCTTTACCTAACTTGCAAACAGCAATCCACATCAGGGTAACACAAGACAAGTGTATTTAAAAAACAGATTTGGATCACTCATACCGGTAAATCCACACTGACATCTGTCCCGTCCAGCAGCGCCACTCGGCAGGTAATGATGGATTTGGCGTCCCCAGCTGCAGGGATGTGGGTTGCAGCCCTTTGGGCCTCTCTCAGCCTTTCCTTCTCTGCATGCTTACGCATGGACCGGCGTCCCAGCGTGCGGCGGAAAAAGCTCAGCATCTTTGCTACAAAATCCAGCAGAGAAAATGAACAGGGTTAAGTTTTTTTACAGAAGAAAAACTCCAAAATCAAAACAAACCAACCAACCAAAAAATTTCAAACCCAACCAGAAAAAAAAAAAAAAAAGTAAAAAAAAAAGCCTGAAAAGCCTGCAATAAAGTTCTTAGAAAATCCTAGACTTTGATAAAGAAACGTCCAAGAGTCAAACAGATTTTCACTTTGATTTAAACACCCACAGTCTTTGGATGTGAAAATCTTTGAAAAGAAAACAGCTCAGAACTTTGACGACGGCTGGGTGACTTTCTGGGACAACACGAAAGTACACTTAAGGGAAAAAACAACGATCGTGCAGATCAGCTACTGTTTCTCTGCAGTCTTTCACTAACACAAACGCCACCGCGCGCTTCTCCGAGACAGTGATCTTCCACAGCTGGGAAGCAACTAAGCGCTACATACCACCGGCTCCTTTCCTGGCTCGCACACTCCACCTCTCCCATCGAAAACAAGCGATAAGCGACCCTTCCCGCCCCAGAGCCGCACTCACGGCTTTCCGCGCAGGAACGGCTCTGGTAGGACCGGAGAGCGCCCCTCGGGCACGGCGCTTCCCGTCGCGCTGCCGGCCCACAGCCGGAGCTGCGCGGGGATTCAGCCCCGAGCCCGAGGGTCGACCCCAGACGAGACCCGGCCCCGCCCGGCGCCTTCCCCGCCCGCTCCGACCCCCGCCCGCGGCGCCCCTACCCTTACATAACGCCCCGGCCCCACTCGGGGGCCGCGGCGGCCTCACCTGCCGGCCTCACCTGCGGGGCTGCGGGAGCCTCCCCGCGGCGGCTCCTCCAGGCCCCGGGGGCGGGCGGGGGGCGGTGAGGGAGCCCCGGGAAGGGCCGGGCCGCCGGACATGGCGGAGCGACGTGGGAGGCCCTTAAACGGGCAGCGACGCGCCGGCCGTTTCCTCCCCCCCGCGCTCACTCACCTGGGCCCGCTCTCCTCCTCGGTGGCGGCGCGGAGATGGAGGCGGAGGGCGGCGGGAAGGGAGGGCGGCGGGAAGGGAGGGCGGCAGCCGGACGGGAGAAGGAACGCTCTGCTTCCCGCCGCGCCGGGAGCCCATTGCCCCTTTAACGGGGCGGGGCCCGGTGGAGAAGGGGCGCCCCCCCTCCCGTGCCAGGTGGTTTCGCCCGGCGGAGGGGCCGCAGCGGGGGGTGGGGGGGCGCGGCGCGGACCACGTGCTGCCCGGGGGGGCGGCAGCGCCGTGCCTGGAGCGGCCCGAGGGGCCGCGGCGGGGAGCGGAGGCTGTGGGGCACTCCCGGGGATGTGGCTCCCCTGGGGATTGAGCCTTCGGGACGCGTTTCAGATTGTGTCCAAAAGTTCTGGAGTTTTTGCTAATGCGGTGTGGAGGTTTCCCCTCAGTGGTTTGGCCAGGACGGTGACCAGCCCTCGGCTGCCCAGCGGGAGCTGGAACCTTTAGACAAACGCGCGCTTAAACCATAAAATGTGTAAGAAAATCGTATCTTTAAACAGTGCCTGAAAGGGCAGCGGTAGCAGTGTATCAAATAAAGCAGAGCCGTCTACAAACGAACACTGTTAGTATTTATACACTGAAATAAGGCTGCGACTACAAACTGCGGTTTAAAGTCCTTCAAACCCCCGGGGGACAAGCCCCGCTCCTCAGCAGCAAGTGCAGAGGGCTGCACTGTACTCTGTGTGTTGTTCTTTTATAAATATAAATATAAATATAAATATAAATATAAATATAAATATAAATATAAATATAAATATAAATATAAATATAAATATAAATATTTGTGTGCAAGCCACTATTTGTGGAAAACCTCAAGAAAGGCAATATAAACTCTCCGTGCGTAATGCCAGCTAAGAGTAACAAAGCTCGGAGCAAAGGAGCTCCAGCCACCCTCAAAATCCCAGGATAACAGTGAATCCAGTATACCTACTAGTTTGGGGAAGCAGATATTTGGGCTAAAGATAACACTACATTTTTTCTTATGCTCAGCTCTGAAGCGCAGGCTGAGACACTCGGTCAGTCCGTGCCAGGCAGAGGAATTGGCATAACGAAACTCCCATTAATACCTCAGCCTGAATATACATCGAGTTCCCTTGATATCACTTACTGAAATAGGGGGGAAAATTGAAAAAGCTGCCAGGTAATTGCCCACCATTTGCTGACGAAGCAACAGGGTGATTGTACTAAATGTCTGTTGACAACAGATCACTCTCCTGCCGCTGGGAGGAGCAGGGCGAGCTTTGAGGAAAGGTGAGATTCACGTTCATGTGCCTGTTTATTCAGAAAGGTGAATCACACCTTTGCGGGGCGGGGAAATTTAGATAACTACTTTTTATCAGAGGAGAAGGGACTATGCTTGCTCTCAGTAACCTGTCATGAAATACCTATGGGAGCAATAAAGTTCACGAAGAAACCATACAAAATCTTACTATATTTAACATGGAAAAATAATTTATCTCGAATATTTACAGATATCTGATGAATTCTCAGCGCAGATCAACTAACCAATGTTTTGCATATCAAAGATGCTTAGTTTGTAGTGGAGATCTGTCAGGTAAATGGAAGTCTCTTGGCTATTAAGTCTACACATTCTCCTATATGGCAAAGAATTCTGGGGAATTGCCTGATTCTTGATTTGTCCCTAAATTTTCTAACCATCTTCAAGCTATCCTCAAATTTAGCTTATTTCCACTCAGTTATTGACAAGCTCCTATGCTGGCACCAAGACTATTTCCTTCCTGTAGCTTCAGTGACACAAAAACTTAGTTGCTCGTTTTTTGCAATTTTTACTTCACACCACCCTCTTGCTACTCCTCCTGTAATTACAGTCTACTCCTTCCTCACTATTTGCTACTCAGATACGGTCCAAGTCTGTACAGTACACATTCAACTGTGTTATTTGTCACTGGTTTTATATGCAGTCTTCCCATTCCAGTTTAAACATCTCCTCCTATTGGAATGCCTCTTCTTACATCTGTTTTTCCCCTTAAAGTGCTTTCCCACTAGATTATGTTTTTGTACTTCAAATCCAAACATTCTGTCCTCACTTTAAAGTCCTGTATTTATCAGTGGAATTAAGAAAATACAGGGGTCTCAGACACCCATCCCTCCTGAGACTCTGTCTTGCTTCCTAAGTCCTTTCATCATCTTTACCTGCTTTTGTTTTGAACACCCCCTCACTTTTTGGCAGCAAATATTTAATCACAAACTTCCATCTGGAATTTTTCTTCTTCACATCAGTGTTCATCACACTCTCAGCTTTTTGATCAGATTATCATCTCTATGAACACCATCTCCAATACACTCACTGTATAAAAAGTAATTTAAAAGTTCTTATTCCATTGGACCAAATGTTGCAGTATTCATGTATTTTCAGGCAAAACCTTGGGGTGATGCTTTAACTAAGCAACTTAATTCCTGATAATTTGCATCTTCTAATGTAAAATCCATGGGGGTATATTTATGTCATACAATGTCAAGAAGGAAAATACAAGGTGAACATTATCTGGCATCTGACACATATAAATGTGGCATAGCAAAACTGTGTGTACTGTAGCAAGAAAATCGCCAAAAAGAATTTAACTTTAAATTACTAAAGCACATCTTTATTTTGCAATTAAACAATTAAGATCCACAAGTAAACTATATATATATTTTCAAGTCTGTACCTAGACAACTATTTGTCAACTGAAATTAAATATATCCACAAAATATGCATAACAGCATTTTTTCACATAATAGAATGAAATTTTACTTAAGACTAAAACAAGACTTGTTAAATGTTAATTAGCATATTTATCCTGGGAACTGCTGGTTTTCGGTAGAAGTTAGTGTATAATTTTAATGGCAAGAAATTTCATTTTATCAAAATGAGGACAAATACATAAGGCCCTTTAAAGCATACAGTAGCTGCAGTGACAAAAACTGAATTTATTTTCACATTGTCCAGTGTTGACCAATTTCAAGTTTCCATCATTTTTCATCAACCGCCCTGGCTGCTCAGCCAAGATGGAGCATTTAGGCTGTTGGTTTGTTTTTTCCCTCCCCCTCATGTGCTTTTAAACAAATTTATAGGCAGAAGTCTGCTGAATGGGAAGAGCCTTTGCATCCCCCCAATATTAATAAAGATACACAAGAGTTAGTCTAAAGAAATGAAGAGCTGTTCAACTCTGAGATGATTTACTCCACATTTGCAGTCCATCATTCAGCATTATGAAACTGAGATGAAATTTGACAACTGAAAGCCACAGCTGGAAATGCAAACTAATTACCAGAAATAACTGGCAAAAATATTGCCACCATCTGATTGTTAATAATGATCTAAATAATACTCCTCCCTTTGTATTTACATATAGAATAGCACCTGCTACAGAAAAACCCCAAGCCTTATACAAAGAGCCTGGCCAAACTGACTGGTTAAAATGGGATCACTGGTAAATAAAGCAAACCAAATGGAAAACAAGTCTGGATACACTGGATAAAACCTTCACTCTCTCACCTTAATTTTCCTGTAAGATTATTATGGGTTGTTACTGTGGTGCCCAAATATACTGAGATAATTGCACTGGATCATTTATCGTCTAGTCCTTGTGGATATATTCTAGTTAAAGAACAAAACAGCTTAACATAAACTGTTGTAACCCTTTCACTCATGTCTCAGGCCCCTGGCCTAGGTTGCTGTGCATTATCTTTAGTTATCAAAATTCAAATAAGTTAAGTAAAAAGAAAAAAAAAGGAATACTGATTTCCAGGTAATCAATCTAATGTTAAAAATAATGCTTAGCAGAAACATTTACAGTAAACAGCTAATTTGCAGCTAGCTGAGAGAGATCACAGAGATAAATTTACAAGTACCCTGTAAGTTTCTATTTGCACCTTTTTTTTGTTTCCTTTTTTATTTTTTTCCCAAATGCAGGCTTCATATTCATATTAAGACAGGAAAATTGAGATGATAGAATTATCTTATTAATATCTACTTTCTGAAAATCCCTCAAACACATGAACAATCAACAAGAAATGGTTGGAACAACAGAAAGCATTCAACCAGGGTGTAATCTGAATCATCTCTGTATAGAAACCCATTAAGCATCTCTCTCCAAACCCAATTTATTTTGTCCAATAGTTCAGTCAGTAGTAAGCATGAGATAAAGTGCTACTATTCAAACATCAAAACACTTGGAAAAAAATTATCCTTTAAAATGTGTAAGCTTGCTAAATATGAAATACCACAACTAAAGAGCTGCCAGCCAGTCCATGAACCACTGTCCTTGCTACAGCAGACTAGAATCAGATATTTTAGTGACTTTTTAAAATGAGGCTATTAATCAATTGAGTAGTTCAGCATTTTTTTAAAGAAAGTTGTTTCTCTCTCCTTTTCACCACTGAGATCTCAATGAGCAAAACATGCCAAAGCCAATAGCCAGAACTTACACCTTATGCACCAGATCAAAACTTGTAGCAGGAGAAGCCCTATGAAAAGATAGACACCTGTGGGAGTAACAAGCACAGAGGTAAAATCCAGTGATAGGGAACTGGCCTTCTTTGCAGACTTGTAAACAAACAAGTGACTAAGTGCAGTGGGATAACAGGCTGGACAGAACAGTTACATTGAAACAAACCAACCATTTCCTCCTTCTAACAGCTTCCCAATCACCACGAATTATAAATCCCTGCATATTCATGCAAGATCCACAGTTAGTCAACAAATATGTTTTTACCAGATCTTAATACTGGATCCTAGCACTAGACGTAGCAATGGGAAAGACCTTTCTCAGTCTCAGGTCAAAAGATGGGTACTAAAATTGGCAAATATACCCAAACCCAGCCAACTGGGGACCTGAGATGTGAGCTACAAAAAGACTGCAACTGATATTAGATGACACTATTCCTCTACTTGGTGGAAGTCCAGATATGCGAAATTTTTCATGTGGACCATAACCAAATCACTCCTTTTATCCTCAGGGCTGAGAGGCTTGTTGACTGCCTGCAAAGTGGCTCTACAGTCAAAACTACAGCATTTGTACTGAACAACCTCCTTTTGCTTGGAAATTGGTGGATCTGTAGAGCTTTTCATGCTCATGCTAATTCCCTGAGCCATCAAACATCACCCACACACCTGCACACACACTGCATAAGCATAAAAATATCACGTAATTCAGCTCCACAGCATACCTGGAGCCCCAACATCTCTATGCCAGACCTTCCCTTCTTCCTGTTTCCCTGGGTAGCGCAACTGCAGCACGTCTCCTGCATTTTGGCCCTTCCACGGGTACCATGAAGCTTTTTGGAAGGTCTCCATGGAAAGTTGCCAGCCACACAAGTTCCATAACAAACTCCTCATGTTTCTTAATGTCCCAACTGCTTTCTCACCCTTTCTTTAGTACATGGTGTGCCAGACTGTAATTAGATATTCTAGAAGTGTTATTGCTTTATCTATATGGCATATAAGCTTCTGAGATTTAACAGAAAAGCATAGAAGAAATGTCAGCTAGCATTAAACCTAGTGAGAAAAACCCCCAAGCACTGTCTTTTTCATAACTGGGAGAGAATAGATTAAAAAAACAAAAGCTTAAAAGCAGTATTATACTGTTTAAGACTTACAAGTGATTGAAAATACTAATTGCTTCTAAACTCATGATAAATTAATTTTTCAGCTCTCAGTTATCTGGGCTATCTAATGCAGTATTTCTTAAAGTGGACTGGTTGACAATCTGTAGGTGGTTTGTTAAACAATACCTGTATCTTATTTCATATTTAGCAAAAATAAAAAATGCTCCCAAAAAACACTCAAAGCCCCCCACTAGAGCCCCATGTATTTCTACTAAAAAAAACCCCTTCAAATCCATTTTAAACAAGAGATGGTAGCGGTAGTTTTCAATCTGAACCTAAAAGTAAAACCCAAAATCTTAACATTTTACATTGGCACAAAATTGTCATAATATTGCTCTTATTTACAATGAAAACTACATTTTTTCTTCTTAAACTGGATTTGTATCATGGAAGTGTTACAAACATACTCTTTTCCCACACCCACCCAACATTTTTCCTAATCAAATGGTATGAAAATAATTATTCATAAAATCCAACAGTCATAACACCAATCACATATAAGTCTATAAGTCATTATGTCTGAAAGATACATTCATGTTTTGTACAGCATGAAACATACAAAAACTTCTTTAAAAAACTCTTAAGGATGATACAGATCTTCATAACCCAAAGTAAAATACTAAGCAGTTTTGCTTTTTTTGGCCATATAAAAATATTTTAAAGGCCATTTATACCACAACAGGTAGAAAAATTTAAATTACTGATTTATGGTGCAGAAAGGCTTCAGTGCTATTCTCTTTCCCAAGCAGTTTTTGGTTACCTTTATCCTGGCTTTGGAGAAGCCAAAAGCCACTGAGTCGCTGATGGCCAATTAATTAAGAATAGGTACTTTGTTGCAAGTATTTCCCCAGTGCAGCTAGTAAATAAACTACCAGTCAGTGCAGAGGAAAATTTTGAAGAGACCCATTATTCTTGCCTGTGTTTGTAATCAAAACAGTAGTGACAGATGACCAATACATATCCCACACTTAATTGTGGTATAAATGGGTCTTTTGAACTCGAACTGCCATGGTAATTGTACATAAGAATATTTAAAGATGTAACATACCAATCCTATATAATGCTGCTATAACCTCTGTTTCTGATTTCCCTCAGAATAACAGGGCTAATGCTAGTTTTGTTTACAACTTGACTGTGAAGAAAATTTATTTTAGTATAATGGATGAATTATTTTACTTTTTGGACATTAAGTGCTGAGGTCAATATAACGTTCCAACTAGCCAGCAACTCAGCTAACAACCTCATCACATGGAGTTAAAGAATTATAAAAAAGAATTTTTGTTGCAAATGGCTTAAAATGTAACTAAGATTAAAGCTACTATATTACTCTTCCTCAGTTCAGTTCAGATCCAGAGATTCTTGTAAAATTTATTTTTCACTGAGGGATAACAATGACTTAAGCATCAAATCTAGAAATATAAGTAACAGAGCCACAGCCCTCCTAATATAATTTTGTTTTCTAAAAATATTTAAAACTCTATCTTCCATTTGGCATTGTGGTTCTTGTTCATTACTAAGTCATAAACCAGGATTTCACTTTGCCTGAATCCCTTTTCATTTAATAGTTCATAACTGATCTGTTTCAAATGTCCATAGAACACAGTATATTATACAATATAATTCTTCAATAGTTAAAAATTATTTAGCGTAGAACTTTCCATTTTAATTCTATGCTATATATATAGCTTACAACAAAATTTAATGGATAAACATTTTCAGGAAACCAATACAATAAATTAAAACTTTTAAATAGAGGGCACAATGTTATGCTGTCACAGGGCAGTCAGATAAGTGACTTTTTTTTTACAATATATTACACTGGGTACCTTGCTTCTGACTTGGTTTCTCCTATATAGAAAAATATTTGAAAATGGGGACACTTATGCATCTTTAGAATGAGCTCAGATACTGTATCAGACAGACATTTCTTACAAATCTTCTACCTACTTAAATAAGAAGCAACCCATACCAACTGGAACAATTTTGCACAGGCATAACAGAAGGCGACTGGGGTCATTATGAAATGAAAATTAAGTTCTAGGATAACTTCATAGTGTTCTCCTCCCTTCTCCCCTCCAAACAAAAAAAAGAAAATAAAAGGCAGACCTGTACGAACATGGCTTGAAATCAACTATGAGGACTTAACAAGTTAGTTAGAAGGTAATGGAATTAGATCACATCTGATTGTAAGTTCAACTTAATTATCAGTGCTATTAAAGAATTATGTCTAATCGAGTACAACAGCTATTCTCAATAAAAGGATAAATCAAGGTATCAGCTTCTAATGACCTACCAGCATTTCATAGTAAGATGCTAGTAAGTTTCTAGTTGGAAGGAATGAAGGAATGTGTCAGATTTTTCATATAATTACAACACAGCAGCATACAATGCTCATTCATTAAGTTGGCAGAGGTGCTTTTGCTACAGAGAGTAGCACACAAGTACTTGTATAAGGGAAGAGGGAATGGTATTTCCATGACCCCTTGTGGTAACAACACATTCTAAGCACCAAGGGCCATTTAAAAAATCTGAACCCATTAAGATAAATATGACAGGACAATACCACCCCCATGGAATCATGAGTGCCTTTCACTGGATGTACGCTGTAAGTCTCAAGGCACTTAAGGGGTTAAGACATAATGCATGCACTAGTTCCCATCACATAATCTGAAATCACACGAATCAGAATACACCAGTGTATGACACACAAGCTGTGCCAAAGAGATGCTGTTTATTTATATGTTGTTTTTTTAAAATTTTTATTGTTATTATTTTGTACAAGATGCTGGTAAGTGGGCATTATGCAGCTACTGCTGGCTTAACAGACGCCAGCTCTCCTCTAACAACCAGCTGGTCTCTAGTAAGGGTGTAGGACAAAGTGTGCTGCATCAGTAGGCAGTGTGTATCTATCTAGTATTGGCAATATTGCTAATGTTGTAAAAAACAAAACTGTGAGAATCTGTACATAGTAAATAAAACTAGCACTGGAAAAAGCCCATGGCTTAGTGTATTTTTTAATTTTTCATTTTAAGAGATATGGGTGTAAAACAGAGTGAAATAATTCCAAGCCTTGTTTGTAGCAATTCAACCAGAAGCGCAGTATATGGCACTACAATGAAATATCGTAGATTACCCTGAACACAATTAGTTCTTTCAGTTTATGGTTTGTTCGGAGCAAATCGTGAAATAAAGTCTTCAAACAGATGAAGGTTAGAAGAGTTTCAGAGACTGATTTTTGTTTCAACGTAAAGTGCAACAGTGCTGAAGTTTTCAAAGTCCTTTGTCAATTCTTTGCTGTACTTCACTATCATTTCCTGCAAGCAGTATTATGGCACAAAGAATGTTGCCAGTTCATTAGAGAGGACAGGATTCCTCAATTGATGTCATAGGTTTTTTGCTCTTTACTTATGCAGTGATGTTTGTAAAGGTTTAATAAATCCTTCTTCGTACACCTTCAAAATAGCTTCACATACAAATCTGTACTGACTCTGAAAAGGAAAGTAGATTCAGTAAATTGAAAAGAAATGCAGTTGAAAAATGTCATTTGGAAATTGAAAAGGCTTCAAGTTTCCCCACCCCATTCTCTTGACAGGCCAAGAGCTGTAGTTCAAAGTTAGTTTAGGAAACACAATAGAAAAGGAACTTTAGATGAGAGCATTTTGTTTCTCAACAGAAGAATAGGATGAATGGCACTTTGAAATATATACCAAAAGTCATACCCAAAACCCCAATATTATTATTATTACAACATCACCTATTTAGTAATTTTCTGCTCTTTATTTCCTTGCTGAAGTTTCACTGACCTGAGGTTTCCATGCCCTTGGATTTAGAAGCCATAGTTTCAAATCACTTTTTCATACTTACATTAATTCAGGCATGTTACAGACACCTCCCTGTCAGAATTTGATTTAAAAGAAAACTGTTTCATGTTTTAAAAATGCAGATCTCTGTTTCTTAACATTATATAATGTCTAACTCTTCAATACATCCAAGTCTAGCACCTGCACACACGGAGATGACTGTTTTATACAAATAATAGTTAAAAAACCCGACAGTAATCAAATTAGAATATAATGAAAGCAAACCAAAATAAATGCACAGCGCCAAAACTCGCACTGCATCCTGCACAATGTGTCTGTGCTGGTTAGAACTCCAGCACATCTGCAGTTTCAGTGCTGTAGAACAGCTCTCTCTACGCAGCAGTTAGTGACGTCAGGTCTTAAAAGGGAGCACTAGCATATCTAGCACTAGAGCCATTATTTGCTATCCTGATTCTATTATTTGCTGTTCTGTATCCTGGGTGTGTATGAAATAGTCCATTTCTCTCCATTTGTGTAAAAGCCGCGTTTGTCCCCAGCGCTCCCCGAGGCTGCGAGCTGGCCGCGCACAGCGCCCCCGTGCGGACAGCGAGAGAAGCCCAGCTCCAGGCTGCCAGCGGAGGAACGGGAACGGCTGCTGCTCATGAAACCTCAGAAAAACCAATTCCTTTATTAGTCCACCTCTCTCTGATGCACTAAACATCTGCTTTTCACTGAATCTTGACATTGTTTTGTTTTCTAAGAAAACAAAAAAAAAAAAAAAAAAAAAAAGAGACCAGATGATACATACTGTGAAAAAATGCAGTTAAAACCCTCACCACTTCAACTCCTACCTTTGCTAATAACACCTTCTCCCCCTCTACATATGGTAGAGAGATAGCTATCCATCCTGGAGAACTGTCACTAACCGCAAGAGCCATCCTTCACTATTTTCCATGTATCACTTTTCTCATCCTTCCTGTGCTACCTGAATACAACAACTTTTTAGTGAAACACGAGTACTTATTTCCCTTACAACTAAGGCAACATAAAATCACTTTAATTTCATTGCTGAAGTTTTCTCTTGCATGTCTTGGTTCTATGTGTTTATCTTTTATACTATTCCCACCCAACACCTGGAATTAGGTTCCTGCTTTCTTCTCTGAGCAATTTTTACACTGCTGAAAATTGACCCTTTTTGTCATTATTTGACAGGCATCCCTGAAACAGCCGTGCTTTTTTTTTCCTGTAGAAATTTAAAGATTTGCTCCTTTTCAGTAGCCTCAGGAATTTATTTTTGCCTGGAGCCAAGGCTATAGTTACACTGGGTAAAGGTGATCTCTGCAATATGATCAACAAGTATATTAAAAATCCACCCAGTATGACTGAATCATAGGAAATTATTGTTCTACAACAGAGAACAGCAGGGATGATACTCACAGGTGTTTGGATCATCATGGCTCTTTGATCTCTCATGGTTCTTACAATATCTAGAGGATAAACAGGCTGATTGCACTCAATGAGACACATCGCTGTCTCCATCGTGATCAGAACCCCCGTCCGTCCAATCCCAGCACTGGAAAAGCAACAACAAAACAAAATGGAAAATGAAATCAAGTGTCTGGAGTACAGTTCATACTTAAAAGACCTTCCTTCTCCTGGATTCTCTGAGTTGATCATTATGACTCCCACACTGCTGGGGCAGGGATTGGACAGGTTGTGTCTGTGTCTGCAAGCAGCCTCGGTTCCGCCTGAACAGAGCAAAACCCATCAGTATGGAACTGCCACTCCTTGGAAGAGGAACTGCCCCATCCAGCCATTCCCCTGAGTAGAACTTACAGAGGTGTTTGTTAATTATAAACCACATTAACATCTAGAGGATAACAAAACACCAGCATATGCTGGACATGTTGTGTCAGTTTGACCATTACTGAAATGATTTCTGGAATGTTGGGCCAATAAAATTATATTCATGTCCCTCAAGTGATTAATACCTTCCTATTTCCAAATAAGGAAAAGAACAATTACTAGAAATCTCTGTAGGGTGACAATAAGGATTGTTCTCTTGTTATTAAAAAGTACAATATAGATCTAGATTGTATAGATTGAAAAGGAATACATAAAAGCAATCCCTTTCAAGACAAGGAAGTACCATAACATACACGTCAGAATGGCAAAATTATCAAGAGAGCTTACAAACTTTTTCCCTTAAAAATAAAATGAATCAAAAGGCTAATCTACCTTGTTTTATATACACATATGCTTTTCCAGAATAGCAAGCCTTAAAGACTGAATATTTAACCTTGAATTCAATGAACAGTTTCAATTTTCACTTAATGTTCCACTTTTGAAACAGAAAACAAATGTTTCCCCATATTTGAGTACAGGGCTAAATACATATTTTGAAATGCCAGCATTATCCCAACTCATACAATAAACCAAAGTATTTGGATATAGTTATTAATATAAACATTTCAAACTTTGAAAGTTACTTGTTCTGATTTTAAAGAGTTACTTCAAATTAAGTCTGGCTAAACTACTATTTAAATCTTTGACCAGGAGGTGGCATTAAAGCTACTCTATGTTTCAGTGATGTCATAAGAATTTTAAGACAAGCTGTAAGTGTGCTGGTTATATAAAATGATTCAGTAGTATTTCATATTTCTAGAACTTATATATATAGAACTTAAATGCAGAATGCTTTATCAAATCCAAGCAGGAACAAACAGTATCTGTCAAAGAACCTAATGATTAATTTTAAAATTTCAAAAGAATCAGAGGACAACAACAATGGAAAATGCAAAAATTTTCCTGTGACAAACATAAGGTAGGATAGACTTTCAGCTTAGAAAAAGAGAACACTGACTGATGGAATAGAACACTGAGACGGCATGAAAATTATGAAGAGCATGGACAGGATGGGTGGTTCCCCATCTCATCTAGAACAAGAATTAGAAACTGCTCAACAAAACTAGTAAGACCTCGCAAAGATAAAAAACCCCACATGACACAGCATCAGAAATGAGTGGTTTATGCAGCTCAATATAATAAAAAACCTTTCCAGCTCCTTAAGGTCTTTGCTGCCTTATAATCTCTGTGGGTTTGGACCATTTAGTTTCTAAGTTATTATTATAATTATTGTAAAATTAAATAATTTTCTATTAGCTACTTGGATTCTTCACACTAAAGCTGGTGGCTTAGTCCTGAAAACAAATTTTGTTGCACTAATGCCCTGTCCTATTATACTGAAGAGATGTTAAAAATAGAGTGCATGCACCATATGGAGGAACACCTGGGCTCCTTCTGCTTGACTCCCTGCTGGAATTTGGTTATACCTCCCAAGAGCCGCCAAGTTGGGCCAATTAAGTAAATTATGTTCAACTGTGATATTCCATCTCTTTGCTTCTGTGAAACATAAATTTTTCATCCAAGCTTCAATTACAAATTGAAATGGTCAGTTTGGATCTAAACTGGCACCTCCTTGAGATGAATGAAACTGTTCCTACTCTCCAATATTGCTGCAGTGTTTCTGCAGACTTTCATGCTTTATATCATAGAGGGTGTATTTGGCTGCCATTTTCACCATCTTTTCACTACCATATTAACCAAAAGTATATCAATAATGGAAGCTGAGAAGCAGTGTCAGTTAAGGCACTGTCATTCTGGTACTAGTTTCCCTAGTCAGTAAGATTCACCCTGACCTGCATAAAACAGAACTTAAGAGCAGAACTAATGAAATACAATTTCTGATACACAAGGTTTATTTTTCTTTTTCTTCCATCTCCTTCAGTAAATGTCTAGTTTACTCGTATTCTTTAAATATATTTTATCACTTACACTTCTTAGTTTCTCTCTGAAAAGAATGATATATTCCTGACTCAGGAACCCAAATGCTCTGGGGAGTATTCAGAATTGAGAGGTCAAATATTATTCACAGAACTGCTCCCCAAGAATTGTGATAGCACGTGTAAATTTGAAAACAACTAGCATTATTCTAGTTTTCTAATTACGTATTTTTAAATTATTAAGATCTTGAAATTCACTACAGGAATGGAGAATGCTATTAAAAAGTATGGCACAAGAAAAAGAAAAATCACATTTCATGTGTATGTTAAGATCTAAATAACAGTTACTTTAATTCACAACAAAGGTGAATTATTGAGAAAAATGTGTCATCTTAATTTATGCATCAAAATACCACGTAGAGTAAGACTGCAGACTTGAGAGAAAATATTTTTTAATTGATCTTTTAATAAGCCACCCACATTTTCCACTATGGATCATTTACACAGCTATTCTAGAGCTTTGTAGAATAGGAACCTACTCCTCATGGTTACCAAGTATCTTTTGCCATTTCCCTGAAATATTATGTTGATTGTTACAACAAGCATTTAAATTGCAAACAAAACAAAACATCCTAGCAAAATGCCTGCACAGATCCAACACATGTTGCTATGCAAAATTTTGCTTATTGAAATGTGATTACCACATTAAGTATTTGTTTTATTTCAATGTTGAGTTTTCCTGTCATCCCCAAAGCAGATACTATGAAATATTTATTTCAAGAACAAAGCACAGAGTAGCTATTTGATCATAAAAAGTTCATTTTGAAGATTTAAATAAAATAAGATAAAACTGGAAAAAAATTTGATACCTGCAGTGAACAACAACAGGTTCTTCTCTGCCAGCCCTCTTCTTTCGCACAAGACACACAAAATCTAGGAAATCGCTGGAATCATCAGGAACCCCATGATCAGGCCATGCTATGTACTGGATTTGGGTTAGCTGGCGGCTTTCCTCTTTCTAATCAGAAACATGAAATTTCATCAAGGGTAATTCAAGTCCCATTTAAAAGAGCACCAAAAAAGAATAATAAAAAAAAAAATCAACAGCACATTTATAGCAACTTGTACCCATAATTAAAGTGGCTTCAGGCAACTAGCAGTGCTTTATTAGTGTTAATCATTGGTCATCCTGAATTTTATAATCACTTTTTCTTTTTTTTTTTTTTCTTAAAAGGAAAAAAGGAAATCCACAAATGCTTACATCTTCAACAGGTGGAAAAAATTACCGAGCACCTAATAGCAAAGCAGTTGAAGGATACCTGCAATTTAACTGAACACTAGATGTACAAGAAGGTGGTCATATTCTTAGCAAACCAAATTTAACAGAATGAGATAGTATCTTACAAGATCAAATGACAGAAGTGAGGCAGGGAGGGGAGATCAGACATAAAAGCTTTCCTTCAGGCCCTGTGTGAACAGCAGCAGTGTTTTGGCTTGATCTGCACCTCCTACACCTACAAGGCACAATGACTTTGTTCTCCACTCTCTCCTGGCTCTTACTCTGGTATCACAAATATAATCAATTGGCCCCTGGTTAGGGGAGGGGACATCCCGAGCAACCAGAGTCGAATTTCAAAAGAGGAGCTACTGCACTTTAAATAGCCTTTAGGCACTGAATAATTTACAGAGATTCCACGGCTGATAGAGGATGAGCAATTGTCTCAACAGGACACAGGGCAGGAATTTTAACTGCAAATTGACTAAAAGGCAGCTCAATAAAACTGGCTTCTCAACCAGTAACTCAAGCATCGACAAATAAGTATGTGAACTAAATTCCAGATACTTGTTTCCAAACATTTCTGAAATTGAAATGCTGGCTGGGGAGGCTCTGAAAACTACACATGCCCTGAAAATCATGCGATGCATGTTCAAAAAGGTCCTTGTTTACATTTATTCACAACTCCAGGTTCATCTTTCTCTCAGCAGGATTTACCTTTCATCATCTTGTTCTTCATATTGTTCAAGATGGAATTAAGAACTGTTTGCCTCTACAAAGACTTTCAGTTGTGATGATGAAACACCTCAAATTTCTCATGTTCTGAAAACATCATGGGAATAAAAAGTTTCCCAAGTTCTTTTATTAGTCTTTTTCTTTGGCCAAGTTATGAAAGACACCAATAAAAACTTCTAGGATAAATAATATATCCTTCATATGATACAATTAATATGATTATGAAAAATGAACCTCTGTGATATTTTCACTTATGAAAGGTCTGTTATCATTCTATGGACAAAATTTGTCCTAGGAAAGTAGATGACAATGAGTAGCTTTCTAGAGGGTTCTAGAAATAAACAGTTCCATTTACATGGAAATGAGACCAATTCAAAAAGAAAATCTATGTATATTTTAGGTAGTATCCAAGGATTCTGCAGATTAATACATGAAAATACATTAAGATTTTACCTCCAGATTAGTCAATGTCATTTCTCGAAAGACATAAGCAGGATTTCCTTCTTCTGAATGACAGGTAATCTGAAAATTCCCATATGATGAGCTTCCTGATGGCTCTGGCCAGTACTGATGGCATTTAACCTAAGATCAACACATTTTTAAAGATGCCTGTGTATAAATTCACAGTATTATTTTCATTTTCTCTAGTTTTTATACTTTTGTTTGTTACAAATTATTTAAATTATTTTGTAATCACTATTTATTTACTTACCAAATTGACTTTGTTACCTAATTACTGTTTATAAAGTAAGGTATCACAGAGATTTCCTGCTTGTCTTTACAAGAGGACACATGCACCAGGTCTTGCACATAGTTTACTGAAGATGGATGCCTTTAATTTCCATTAAATTTTTTTAAAGGGTTTATCTATAAATATTCCGTCTTAACACTTGAGTGACAAAAATGCTGCTTTATAAACACTTCTGACCTCCAAAATCCTAATCTGATCTTCTCAAAGTACATTTATATAAGAAAAGAACAAACAAAAAAAAGGGAAATACGCAACAAAAAAAAAATGCTAAACTAATGCAGAAAACAGGGGGATGAAGATGGTGGACTTCAGAGACTCCCAATCAAGTTCTTAAATGTGAATGAAAGCTTCAAACACTATAACTTTCTGATATATGGCTTAAATGCCTAATGACAGAGGTAATTTCAGCTCAAGTGTACTTTTGCATTTCCAACCCACCTGGCGAGTCTTTAAGAGCAGCCAGATTTGCAGACTTCCTGCTCCACTGAGACATCCCGGCATGCAGTGGGATAGTGATGTCAGAAGCCTCATGATCAGCTTTAGAGCAGGGAGTCTGCCTATGGGTATAAGACAGATAAGTCCTTTTATTTCATTATTAAGCAGCTCTCCAAAGAACTCCACAAATATCATTATTGAAGGGGTGGGGGAACCTCAGAGAACTGCTATTGCAAGTCTGTTCGTAGCAGATCTGCAAAAAACTCTAAGTAAAAGGGCACTTGTACTGAAATTCCCTCTAATCATGTTTATTTGGGAGCAGGCAGCATCATGCAAACATTGAGTCACTGAAAAATGGTTTAAAAACACTGAAACTTCCCTTCAATTATTTTAATTCTATTTAGAGGCCTGACCTCACAGCAAATACATAGTTATCAAAAAGTCAGAATATATACAGACAGCTGAACTACAGTCCCAGTGATCAGAACAGCCACAACCCACTCTAAATCCATCTTTGAAAGAAGTCCTGATTTGGAGGAATTCCACTACACTATTATTCCAGACAGTCATTTCTGTCCACACACTTAACCAGCCAGTGCTACTGTGAATGCTTCAGACTAAACCAAATAACTCTGGAATTATACTCTGTGTATGACCACACTTGATAGTTTTGCCTATCTCCAAAGGATAAAATTGTATAAAATCCAAAGCTATTAAGGAGAAGCTACAGCTTAAATGAAAACCAAAAATGCCACAAAATACACCTGAGGCCTTTCACAGAACCATACACAATTGTTTTTATTTATTTGAACTCTAATTACTCTATTACTAGTATTCTTTTTTAACATGTTTTATATACAGATTGAAGGGTAATGATTAAACAAATCTTTATAGCCGCAGAATAATGTTTTATGGAAAATTTTAGAATTCAAGTTTTAAGAAAATTCTTGATAAGACAGCTATTCAGACATGGGACATTAACACTACAAAGCTATGTTAGGCTGCCTTAAAAATTAATCTCACTACATATCAAAGAAGTACTCTGTGAAAACTGATACAACTTTTTTGCGTTCTCTCATTTGAAGTTTAGAGAAAAAAATTCTATGAAGGTGAATTCTAGATGTGTTTTACTTTACAGTAAATCAAACAAAGCAGACTGAAAGTGTTTTAGGAAATACATGAAGAGTTTAGTGCATTTCAGGACGGAATAAAGTTTAAATACTAGCTGCACTAACAACACCAGAAGGTTTAAAATCTAAGACTCATCATTGCAAAAGAACTAGGAATGCACTGCTCTTATGAAAAACAGTTACAGAATGATAGAACAGTTCTGGTTGGAAAGGACTTTTTAAGGCCGTCCTGTCTAACCCCCTGCAATGAGCAGGGACATCTCCAACTAGGTTGAGTTGCTCTGATCCCCATCCAATATGACCTTCAATGTTTCCAGAGATGAACATTCACCAACCTCTCTGGACAACTTGTGCCAGTATTTCACCACCCACATTGTAAAAATTTCTTCTTTATATCTACTCTACCTACACTCTTCTAGTTTAGAACCACTTCCTCCTATCCCCCTTGTCATATTATATGCCACCATAATATATTCAGTTTTTCAGAAGATTATGGAAGTTGTATGTAAAGAAATGTTTTACTTACTCTGCCCCGTTCTACTTGAGTTGTTAACATTACAACCATAGAAGAGCCTTGCTCCCAAGTCATCTGCCAAAAATCAGGACAAGTGTTCGGTAACGGACCTTGACAAGCAATGTACTGGTTGATTATTGTGGAAGAAGGGATTTCCATCTAAGAAAAGACAAACTCATTATTTCAGTTCCTGAAATAATTCCAGCAAATGGAAGTCAGGCATCAGATATTTACAGTTTAGTAATTAATTTTTAAAAAAACATCCATGACATTAATTCTATTTCTTAAGGCTAGCAAACATGAATTTGCACAGATAAAAATTCTTTAAGGGTTTCACATGCAAAATGACTACAAAGATTCAAATAGACTTTACATACGAACTGACAGTCATATAGTTGCCATAATGAAGATTAATGGTTGAAAAAAGAAACGACAGAGCAGTTGGCAAATAATTCAGATGCAAATATTTCTTGCTCCGTGGGTTTTTGACACTAGCTTTTAAAATACAGATCTCAGAATTTAAGATCTGGGTTTTTTCATTAAAGTAGCTGTAATCTTGCTGTCACTAACAATGAAAAACACAAGATGCAAAAGAAACTGATGCCAAATTAAACTTTACTGTTGTTGAACACAACTGTCAGAAAAGTAATCAGAAAAGAAAAATTAATTGCTCTGGAGAGGGATGGCTTCAGTTTGCATCTTTTCACATTAAATGTGGGGTTAGACTTTAACATTTATAAAAAGATGTGCCACAAAACATTAGGAAGTAAATATATCTACAGGAAATTTCAAATCATCTGACTAGAGGATTAGTAGCCATTCTAGCCTGAACTAGATCTATAAAAAATAGATTTTTAAAATCAATTTTTCATCGAAAAACTGTAGAACTACTTAATGTCAGAAGCACTTCTGAAAAATACTACTCACATTTATATAATTTGCATTGATGTAATCTTCATTACTTTTTAAAATAACCCGTGTAGCATCATCTGAAAAAAATTTTAGAATGATGTTACTTATTTACTAACCACAGTAAAATACTTTTAGAGCACATATACACACATAGCAATACTTACAAGGCGAAATGTCTCTGTATCTATTTTTGGAAATGTTTTGAGGTAATCTGGCACAAGACATTGTCATTCCAGGCTTTTTCCTATACAATTGCTAAAAGACAAAGCTGACAGTCAGAACATAACAGGTGCAATAGATTCATCATTTACCTAAATAGAATTAGTTCTAAAAAGAGGTGCTGTTTAGAACATAAACTAGGGATCAATAAACAGTACCTTCAACATTTCAAAACATGAAAATTCTTTTAAAATAAAGCATTATAAATTTAGTTGTGATCTGGTATCACTGAAAATAACCAAAATGTAACCAAAATTTGTTTAAAGACAAAGTGAACATTAAATTTCAAGCTTCCTCTAGGATGCTGATCCAGAGAAAAAACAGTATTGTATAGTGGTAAATGAATTCACTGGTAGTGACATCCCACTTGGTCATCTGGGGCAAGCAGATTATGTTGTGTATGTATGTATGTGAGTATAGGCATCTACCTACATTGCACTTGTTTCAGTCAGAGTTTTTGGGTTTTTTTCCCCAGATGTTCTCCTGTATTCCAATAACTGAAGAACAAATCCTGGTTACCTTTCACTTTTCCTGCACAAAATTGCCTTTGAGAGGTTCCTGCCCTTTCATGCCTTAGTCATGCATTGCCACAACCCTTGTGCTACAAAAAATATCAGTGAAATGATGCAGGTTCAAAAAAATTAGCTTAAAAACGTTTGACACAATGAACCTGCTAGGGAGAATGAAAACTTCCATTAAAACAGAATTTGAAATAACTTAGAAAAAAATCTACTCTTTCTAATAATAAAAGGAAATTTTACCAAAGTTCTTAAAGAATAGTATATAAAATATATTTTATAAATGTATGTTGCAAAGTATAATGCTAGGTCTCCATTTGGTGAGTTCACAGAATTTGCACTGCTGTGTTCTGCAGACTATTGTTTCCTGCTTTAAGCCACTCGTTCTTATGTATTTAAAATGGGTATCACCAAGGCACAAGTCAGTGCTGAAGAAAGACCATGGCTATCAGCAGCTTAATGCCTCACAGAAAATGTGGTACTGTTCTGAAATATGTCAGTAAAATCAACTATTTACAAAATACACAGTTACATTAACCTTTAACATTAGGGCAGTATTTTCCATTGGTTATTTTACCTTCCCTTATTGAGAATGCCCATAGAATGTCAACAGCTCAGTGTCATTCAGTTTTTACAGCAACTTGTGCATGGAATGAAGTCCTGAGTACAGAATAAATATTTTGGTAGACATTCTTCAGCCTTCATCTTTATGAAAGTATTTTATTAGCATATACCTGATAACCACAAAAAGTGTAAGTAATCAATAAAGCTATTTATAAAGTGAAAAGCTACAATTAGGTATTCTTAAGACATTCAATACAGGATTGATTTTTGCCTTGGTTGTTTTCCTTTTGAGAGTGTAAGAGAATTGTTTTGCTAAAGGATGCCGACTGTACTGAAATTTAACTGAAATCTGCTCTGTTTAAAATAATTGCTATCCCAGAAGACTCGGAACCAGCTCCAGGCAGTATAGTACTTACATCAAACTGAGCCAAGACAGTTCCAGTGATAAGCCCCTCTGCTAACTGAATCATGGATTCCCTCAGAGCATTATCATCTTGATGGACACCATCAAGTGGAGATTTCTCAGGGATGTACTGAAAATCAGGCTCGCTCTCCAGCTTCTCTTCCACAACATCATAGACAGCTAGAACAAGCAAAGGTGTGAATGCTCTGACTGAAGATGCTGTTTCACTAAAGTTATCTGTAATTAATTTATTTAAAATAGCAAAACCACTACATTTCTCCTGTAGAAAAATCTACATTTACTAGTACATTGATTTTGAGACAGGAAGCCTTTACTGATCATTATAATCCACAATAATTTTTTTTTTTTTTGTGTAGTAGTAATTTTAAGTGAAAGCCCATCATTGACAGCTAAAATTTTGATTAAAACTCACATTTTACCCTGTCTTGTCTGATATAACAATCCAATCTCAGATTCTCACATCATGCCTCTGATATCACTACAGCTGCATTTACATTTTTCTTACAATTCACTTAGAACTCATTCTAGGCTTCAGTTAATAGAGCAAGATGTGCAGACCACCTGAGAAAATTGCAGTTAATACATGGCATTATAAAGCTATCAATGCTCTATGTGTGCTTTGCCTGTAAGCTCAGAAATAATATGCATCCTGTGCTACATATAACAGACATATGCTGTTCAGAAGCTTGTTTTTAAATTATAAATTATAATTATAAATTATATCACATCACTACAAAGAAGGAAACTGGCAACTCTTGACTTCTACAACTCACATATATTCATCCAGAATTCAAAGACAATCAACACACAAGGAAAAAGTTAGTTTGTTTTAGAAAATTTGCAAACAAAGCTTATAATTTTGTCTGAAAAAAAAAGTACACAAAAGCTGCAAGAGAATTTAACACACAGAATGACAGCATATGTAAGTGGGAAGTGCAAATTAGTGAATAAGGGAAAAATTTTTATGAGGTGGATGAGTTACTCTGCAAAAGTAATTTCAATTATTCCAATTAAGCAGCAATATTTTTAATTTTGCTTTTTCCTCTCCAACTCTACTGTAGTTAGGAAGTGCTGCAGAATTAAATCCAGTGCCCATCTGCTGGCTATTATCCAACAGTGTATTTTGTGAACACATTGCATAAGCTTTTATTTACACTGCATTTTAGCACTTCTACTAAGACTTTTCAAGCAGAAATGTTACCAGTGGTTTTGGATTGTTTTAAAAATGTATGGAAGGATTTTGTATATACTGACCTCCAAAGTCACCCAAACACTGAATATTTGGTGAGGGGTTTTTTGTTTGTGTTTGGTTTAAATTTTCCTGAAGGGAATAACAATAACCTTATGAAATATATTCAATATCTATATGGCTTTCTGGACATTTTTATCAACGAGAGTGAGAAAAAAATTTAAATTAGCTCTCTCTTAGAAATACTTGATATCTGACTTTTTTATTAGCTTTCAAAACTTAGTCATACACAACTCCTTAGATTATTGGATCAATACACTGTGTTGTCACAGTTCCTTTTCAGGGAAGGGAGTTATTTCTTACGGGTTAAACATTCCATCCTAGGACACTAAATGGAGGTTAGATAATGAAAGCAGGGTGTGGATTTTTATTTTTAATTATGATGTACAAGCCACTCACCATTGGGTCGAACTAGGAGCACAAGTTCCCCTGAGTGTCTCTCACAGCTAGCTTTAATAAACATTACAACTTGGTCATGGGTATGCTCTGCTATATCTCTGCCATTAATCAGTACAACCTGGTCCCCTTCATTCAAACGAGGGACACACAGATCAGCCTGCAAGGTTCAGGGAAAAACACAAAGTCATCTGTAACACAAGCCATTACTGATTTCTTACCTTAAAATAACTTCAACTTAAACTTTACCTTAAACTAACTATATTAAGGCTCTCAAATCCTAACAGCCCTGTTGCTTTGTGTGCTGCACTGCATTGAAGTGATAAATCCAAGTGTTATACAATACACAGGCAGTGCCATTCCCATGTGCAGCTGGGAGGTGACTGGCACTGTAACATGTCTTTCAGCAGCTGCTACTCTACCCCTCAGCTGATAGAGAAAGCTCATCTGTTTGAATCACCTTTTATATAGGCAATTAAAAAGCAGGATGTTTTTATCTTTGAAGGGAGGGGAGAAACATGGCAAAACCATGTCCAAATCAATTTCACGGGCTTAAATGCTTCAGGTCTGAAATATTGCAATGGTAATGGCAAAAAATAATGCACAACTCCCAGTAATCCCAGAGAGAGGAATCAGGTGATAAAAATTGTTATTATAAAGACAGTCTAAACATCATTGCAGAAAAGAGAGAGCATAAGCCATCACCAGCTATCTTCTCCCTACAGAGTGAATGTTTAAAACCAATTATTATACATGTTATTAAGTATTTCAGGAGAACAATGATTTTGGCAAACATTTCAATACTTTCAAAGAGTAAAAAAAAAAACCAAACAAAAAAAAAAAAAAAAAAAGAAATGGTTAACTCCACTCTAACAGGTATCAACAGAGCTGACTCCAGTCACCTGAATACCAGGTCGGTATTTCTGACAATAAATTCACAAATATTGTGCCTAGTTTGGAGACAATCTTATAGTCACTAAACATCAGTAACAACACACAATCAGACCTGATGAATGATTCATAATGTCTGCTTTTAATCTACTTCTTGGCTTTACTCAGCTACATCTGTCACTAAAGTAAGACATTAGCTATTTTAGTTATTTTTAACACTCTTTCAATATGTAATTTATTGAAATTACTGAATGTCTATATCTAAAAAAAGCAATAAAGTAAAAGTATTTTTAGGATGGCACAGCTCAAGTACCAGTGCATACTGAGCATCTGTAATGGCCTGTAATTTTCAGAAATTAAACTTTGTTTCAGTAGGAAAAAGTACTTTTGAGGACTGAAGAACTTAAAAAAATATGCTATACAGCCCCATCAAATTCTTACTGCACGTAACTTGCTTTGTTCTGATAATGTTATAGCGAAAACTAATTTCTATAGTCAGCTATGAAATAATTTATAATTTCCATTGCATCCTCCAAGATACACAGTATTGCTACCAAGTCTGTTTTTTTGATAACTTACAGGTGTTCCTGGAGCTACCCTGGACACTATTACCGGCATCTTCTGATCATATCCACCCTTTAAAAACAAAGTAAATTAGTAAGAAATCCTAAATGTCAGAAAATAACCTTAGTAAACATAAAAGGAATAGAAGTAATGTTACCTTTACATTGAAGCCAAACCTTCCATTTTCATCTGGTTTCATTCTGATCATAACAAGATTGTCATGAGGGACACCACCATTGGGCTAATAGACAAAAGTTATATTATATTAGTATATATTTTGTTCACAGTTAGATTTTGAGGCTATTGTATCTAATAATTCTGCAGTCTCCTTATCACATAATTGCTCCTGGACACTTGAGAAAATATCAAGCAAGAACACAAATATCTTGGGTTTTTATAAAACAGAAAAATTACACACTTAAGAGTCTTGGACATAACTAAGTTAAAGTTCTGTTCTGTCAAAGCATGCTCAAAGTAACAAAGAATATGGAAAAAAACTAACTGGCATCAAAACTCTAATAGAAACAGCTTACTAAATGGAAATTTCTTAAATTCATTTTAATTAAGACCACAGTGAAGAGCTGCAGTAAGAATGTAATACAATGAAAAGGATGATAATTGAAGGCGTCCTTTTGTTGCTATTAATAGCAATATGCCAGCAGTAAGCAAGGAAATCCTGGTTCCCAGCCTCTTACTCCATTTCCAGTCTAGTACAGTATGAGGTGTGACATATGCTCTGCACTGATTCAACTCTGAAAATTTTAGCTGCTTTTTTCTTGGTTTTATTTGGATGACAGAAACACTGATAAAGGAAATGCCAATAACCTGAGAAATACTAGCTACCTTTTTAATCTGAAAAATACCAACTTAGTGCCATTGAAGTGATTTTTAGTTGGTTCCTGTCTATATTTATTTCACAGACTGAACATTAGCTAGTATTTCTATAGTTCTTCTAGAGAGAATGCAAAGTAATAAAGAAATGTATTTCAAAGAAGTTTTCAATGTTACTGTTACAGCAGAGCAGAAGATACTCAGAAAAATAAAAAAACAACTTAGAAAATCAAATATTTTTATATGTTAGAAAGTTCAGAACATGGAATTTCACTAGGTTAAAGAAATCTGCAGAACTTGGCTCATTAGAAGTTAACTCAGTTGCAGGTGTCTTCTGTTCTTGGTTAAAATAAAATTTGCTAATTGCATTCATAGTAATTAAAAAGTGAAAAATTTGAGAAAGCAACGACACAAGAAATGTTAATGAAAAGGAAGGGTCTTAGGAAGCCTAATCATATGTCAATCATTTCAGCCTATGCTCACTGGTGTGGGAGATCAGGCAGAATGAACATCAACCAAGTGCTCACTGGCAGTGTTTGGCAGCTTTTGTGCCACTGCATTTCCCAGACAGAAAGGAAATGCTAATTTACTGCTTCAAGATGCTATTTTGAGCAGAAGTTTATAAAGCAAAATGTGCAGAGAGAACTGTATGCCATCATTAATGTATTTGACTGAAGGGACTTTGACCACACCTGTTTTCAAGTACTTCTGACATTCTCAGACTAGATACTTAGGGATTGCAGATGGAGTAAAAAGTTGTCATTCCCATATGTGTCGCACTACCTTTCTACACACACTCTCCATACATGCAACAGACAAAGGAAGTTTAATAGCTCTACGAAGTCAAAATGGTGAGGGGTTTTCTTTAAAATACTTGAGATGAACAGCAGAAGACTTTAGTGGTGCAGGAACATGAATTCTGGTCAGAAAAGCAATTTTGAAACAAAACAACGTTCCAAAAATTTCAGTCATGCTATGTTCCTTCTTCTGCAATCCTCAAAATAAAAAGTCAGCAGCAGACCAAATTAGATGTTAAATCACAACAGTGCACTGCCTTCAGCGAGACTGCATAAATGTGTTCCACTGGAGCACAGCAAACAATCACACTGACAATGCACAGAGAAAAAACCATCTCATTCATGCAGCTGTGTTGGTTTTGCAGAACTAAAAGGAGTTAAAAAAGCAAGTGAAAGTTATTTTTGTCAATTTGGTAAAGATAACCGAATACAGGGCAGAAAAAATTGATGACTAAAATAACGGTATCTTTCAAAACAGAACAGTACTTCGATGTGACACAGGTAAGCACCAGCTGAAGACAAAGCTGTTACAGATTCTGTTTCACTATTTAATTAAAACAAAAAATTTTACAACTTTCCCAAAACACTCAAAAATTTAAAACTTCCACTTTTGAGTCTTTCATTAAGACCCCCAACTATGAAATTAAACAGGGATTTTATGGGAATCTTTGGTATAAGGTTAACTTGGTTATAAAGCCAGAGAGAACTATATTTTCATGTAAAAAAAATAAACTAAGATATTTCTAAATATCAGTTTGGGGAGGTGACTCATAATTTTGAATGCTTGAGGTTGATAACACTGTTTACACAGTATTTGCTACATCTGGATGTTTTCCCATCCTGCAACATGTTTCTTGTTTCTATAATGTTCACATCAGTATAAAATCTAGAATCACTGGAAAACTTCTGGAAGGACAAAAATCACAAAAATTATCAGGGAGATCTCTCAGTCAGACAATCAACTGACTGTCTTACTCATCTCACACTTTCTTGATTATGGAGAAAACTTTTGCTCATATTTTTTATTTGCTGTCACAGGCCTCTTGATAGTCTCTTCCTTGAAAATTCTGATGACAAATGCAACCACAGACTCAAGAATCTTCTCCTGATAAAACCACTCTAGAAGCTGGTAAGCATTTTCAGGTTTAGCTTTTTAGCTAAAGCTAGATTAAACACCTACAATGTCTTCTTTAAAACTGATGGCAAATGACTGCTCAAAGAGGAGGTCAGGTAGAAATTTCTGCATGTGCTGAAAAGCTAATGCTCAAAATGTTTGCATAACCATCCCAATGTAGTGATTTGTTGTCAACTGGCAAAGCACTACTCAGCAGCTGGAGTAAAACCAACAGGAGCCAGTGAGGGGACAGCACAGATAACAGAAACGTTGCAAGGTAACGCACAAACACAGCAGCTCTGAAAAGCTTCAGAAGCAAGCTCGTGTAAAATAGGACCATAATTCTGATAAAAACTTACGGTGGATTTTTCAGGTGATGCGGGAACATCAAATGTTTCATTAATATGGTTATCCAGTTCTTGCTGTGAGTGTGAATGATGAATTTGGTTCCAACTGTTCATTTTAAATTGTTTGGGTGGTAATGCTGGAGGCTGCCCATCCATAGGAGTCTCTTGAGATCTAAATACCAAAACAGAAGTATGAAGTGGAACAATCACGAGATATTGACAGATCTTTCAGGGCTGCAAATAAACTGAAAATGTTAGAAGAAACTCGAGAGTTTGAGAGATTAGCATCTCTCTGTATTTTCAGAACCTCAAAAATGTACTGCAGTAGAATATATTGGCAGCCTATGTTTGCACCTGTTGCAGAATTTTTCTTGACAAGTAACTGTACACACAACCAGCAAGTTCATCTTTTACCTATGACCTTTTATAAAATGGTTTTAGCATGCTTAACCCACTACTTCTGATCTGCAAGCACTCCATTCTAGATTAATAAAAATGCTCTCTGTGTTTTTGTATAATATGGAGAATTTCCTTTTGTTAGTCCTCTCTACTCTTGGAATAAAAGCTTAACTGTGTAATTTGTATTACATAAATATATGATTCATCTTTCATTATATGGATTCATATTTAAGAAATAAAAAAAGCATTTGGAAAGGCACAAAAGGGCAGTGAGCTCACAGTTCCCATTAACTTGGTTTGAATGCCAGTTTCTAAATACCAGCAGGATATGTCATCTTCCACAGGCTCCCCACTATAAGGTGCTATTAAGTCATTTAGCTTTTCAGACAACAGCCCACTGATACCAGATCCATAAACCATCAAAAATGAGCTTACAGGTTATAGCTAAATCTAAACAGAATGCTACTATCAAAAATAGGGGTGTCTGTTCTTTCACCCACATCCCTGGCTTCTTCCTTGAAGAACTCGTGCTCCTCCCTTGACTAAGGCAGCTTGCACCAAGCAACCAAAAATATTTTTGGACAAGCCTGGGTCCTCTGTTTTATCTCAGGGCTGGATACTCCCAGAGGCAAAAGCAGGACACTGCTCCTTTTGTTATCAGCAAGCTGTAGTGGTAACTCATCACATAACTCCCTCCAAATCACATGTGAGCAGCTCTAGTGTATTCAGTAGTCTCACCTCAGTGAACTGGTAGCAGGGCAAGACTCTCAATATAAGACTGCACAAGGTTTCAAGCTGCAGCAAATCTGAAAACCTAAGGCACACATCAAACTCCATACCATAAAATATGTCTCTGGGCAATTCAAGAAAGGCAGTTCCCAGATACATGTTCAAAAATAAAAAAGCCTGAGTATTCTGATTTAAAAAAAAAAAGGATGAGCCTCTTTCAAAAAGCATGAAAACTGGGAAATAGAACACTTCACTTTGAAATGCCAAACATTTTCTGCTTCAGTTCTAAAAAAATTAGTCAATATTCTTAGAAAACAAAACTGGTAACATTTTTGTCAGTGTATGCAAGAAAACAGCACATTCAAAAAGATCCCAACAATATTTTTCTCTATTTTTCTGCTTTATTTCAACTTTCAGAAAATATTTTTTTCATGAAGTGTTAAAAGAAAAAAAAAAAGTACTAATTATTCAGTCTGATGTCTGAAGAACCTCATGTTCAAAACACAGTTGGGAAGAAAAATAGTATTTCTTAACACTTCTCAGTGCAAGTAACAGAAAAAAGAGCACATTTCATTTTTCAAGATAAGCAGCTTTTCTAAATTCATTTTTGTGGAGAGAAAAATATGATGATTGTCAACATTTGCAAAACAAATCTGCAAGGCAGCTATAAACTATTTAGACATCAACTTACAAAGGTCACCCAGAGATTTTTAACTGCCTATGCATTCATTCAAGTCTGGCCAGCACAGATTACTCAGTCTTTTAAGTTATGTATTTTCCTGAAAACAATTACTCCTGAGAGTTTTAAACCAAAGAAAAAAAAGAAACAGAAAACATGAATAGAAACACAAAAGAAGTTATTCTGATAAAAGCAGAAGATGGATCTTATGTTTGACTAGACGTCTGTACATACATGTCAACAAACACAAATAAATTCCTACCGAATACACAAACTTATAGAAAAGATTTAAAAAGTTACTTAAATGAACATTTTACAAGCAGCAATGCAAGTACTGTAATATATTAACATAATGAATTGTGAGAACTAACAATCAAGCCTTGGGCATAAACTTCACTGCTTTATATTTGCCCAGTCAGCTTTGAATTTCCTTATGAATGCTCAGACAATGGCAGTGAAAGCAGCCTATTTTGCAGGCAAAGCAGCTCTCTGTTACTGAATTCAGCAATTTACATAATAATAAAATAACACACAGACCTTGGCACTGGAGCTTCGGGTATTTTTGTTACAGATATCCGGTCTGATCTTTTAATATATTTAGCAAAAGTTCCATACACACCCCCATAAATTTATTAAACTAAGCACTTATCACGTGCTCTTGGAATTTGAGGTTATAACTACCTCAGGGAACTACAAGCACTATCTCTCAATTTAGTGTCAAATAGGATATGCAGATGGAGAAAAGATGTTCAATTAAAGGTTATATTAGCTAAGCTATAATATCCTTCTGAACTACATGGAGACTATTAATTTATTTTGCTATGTTGATTCCAAACTCAAAAAAATCACTAAAGCTATTGCCAGTCAGGTTAGCCCCTCTTTTTCACACATATAAATTTGATCAATAAATACAAGTTTCTGACGAATTAGCACATGGACTACTCAAATCTTTTCAGTCAGAAAGGTCAAATTGGTTAAGAAATAGCTTTTTGGACTGTAGAACACTATAGTTTAAAAGTACATAGCTAATATGAACTTCATGTCTACTATTTTCCTTCATAAATGGCAAAACTTCAATCAATAACATCACCTTAAATCTTCAAAAGACCTTGATGGGCTTCACATATTTTTGAAAGTCAACGACCTCATTCTTAAAAGTATCTTATACAAGAGATCTATAGTGGGATATTAAATTTTAGTTTTAAGCTTCCAACAAGAGGGAAAAAACCTATAAACTCAACCCATAACAATTAGTGATAGAAGAGCAATACTTTTTCTGCTTGGGCATAAAAAGTGCAAATACATGAAAAAGAACAGCCAGAGTTGTACAAAACCACTTCCTCTCTTTCTAAGACTCATTTCTATGGTGACTTACTCAAGAAATCACATACTAAATAAACAAATCCTAAGAACACTCAGGAAGATCTTGTACAACTTCAAGTAAAGGCATACAAATAAAAGAGTGTATTTAGAAATTGTGCTTTTTTCACTGTATCACTGTCATTCAGTAAGGCTGACTTCAGTTGGAAGTCTCAGAACAGAAGGAACCTGACCCTATGTGGCCTTTGGACAACAAAACTATAATATGAGAAGAGATTCATGACTGTTCCAGTTCTGAGAGTCCTTTGACATATGAATATGCTAAAAAGTCCACCAAAAAAAGGAGAATTTACATGACTAGGTCAAATTACTATTACATAACCCTGAAAGTTAAGTAACTGAGGGTCAAACTTTAACTACTGTAGCCTATTGTAAAAAGCATCATCTGCTATTTTATAAAACCTTAAAAGTTTTGTATTTTATTTCCCTCCTAAAAATTACATATAGTTGTTAAAACTGAAAGTACAGTCAGTCTAAGCCAGGTTTTAAAACTATTTAAACAGCTTCCCAGAGTAATTTTTCCTGAGACATACCATTTGTTTATAAACATGTAATTAGGTATGTTGTGCTTTACAGTTCTCAATTGGTTTTGAAACTGTTTGCACAATTTCCCTGCTAACAGGGATTATTATATAAAATTATGAGGGCATATTTGGCATTACATGTACAGCTACACTAAGAGGGTACAGTGGCAGTGATAAAACGGTATATATTGCAATATTTTTCCCAATTAATCTGTACTCTGAACACAATTTAATGAGTATTTCAGTATCTTTGAATCACTCAACAGGTTTTTCTGTTTGTCTTCCTTCTGGACCCAATACACAACAATAGATTTAATTATGCCCATTGTATCTTATAGTAAGTAAGCTTCCAGTATAAAGAAGATTCAGCATAATTAGGGAAAAAAAAAAAAAAAGGCCTGACAGTGTCAGCTTAAAAAAAATACACTCTGAAACAACATACCAAATACACTAGCAAAGTCCAAATGCTGGGGTGCCAAAAAGGTCTTTTGGCTATGTAGTAAACTCAGTTCTGTGCCTTGACAAAAATCAACATTTCCAAACTTGCGGGAATTAAAGCCATTTTTCAATTCTATCAAAACCCCAACTTTTGGTTCCACATCCAGACACTGATGGTCACATTACAGCAAACCCACAGCTTGGGTTGGTGGGGATTGCAATCCTGAACCTGGAACATGTCAGACACAGGTCTTCACTTCTGTATCAAGCTCTTTCTCACAATAAGACCTACACTAATACTCCCTAAATAAGAGCCCCCCTTTTATAAGATTGCCTGGCTCTCCCTGACCCCACATTTAACAATAAATTTCTTCAAGGCCAAGATTTCTGACTTCACCTCAGAAGCCCTGCATGCTACAGTGGCGTGGTAAGAGCAGAACTTACGGGGATGATTCCAGTATGATGCTGTTGGCCTGGGTGGAGGATGGAGATCTGTGATTTACAAATACTTCACTTGGAGAGGTGTGAACCACATGATCCACTAAATGTCCAACTGAAGAGGGTCGTAACCGGGCTCCTTCTTGAGTGAATGCAGAGTTGCGACTAAGAAGAAAAGCAGAGTGGTGCAATGTGACAAGAATATCATTGTTAATCTACATTTCTGATACCACCCACTAAAATGGGATGCTAAAAAAATTATTTCCCCTCAGTGCAAGCACATGTTCATACATGTATTTTTATTAAAATTTCAAAAATCACTGACACAATTATGTTGCCAGATGAACATGTATTTAATTTTTTTTAAGTGTTCAAAAATTATTTTAATAAACACTAAGGGCTATTTAAAAAAAATTATTTACTTTTAGTTAAAGAAGCCTGAAACCATTATGGTCCAATGAACAAGCTGACAGCCCAGTCAGCAAGAAAAGGGATTCCTAAGAAGACAAATCCTGACTCTGTCCATGGCAGAAGTTAACCTGAATTCATTAAGATGAACAATTTATCCACTGCATCTTTGCCTAGAAGAATCATAAGCTTTGCACTGAGATTCTTATCATTTCTGGAATCCAGTATTTTTCCATTTGAAAACTAGCATGACAATAATAAAATCCTTTTAAACATGTATGATTAATTTTTGTTATGCTTTAAGCATCATTATTACACAATTTTTCAGTAATTTTTAAATGCTACAGGTATTTACAACATTAATCTTGTGAATAATATGCTGCAGAATCTTAAAATCTTGTTGTTTATGTAATACAAAATTGAGTAATACTGATTCTTAAGCAAGATTCAGCACACTGAGAAAACTGGTCACCTTCCAAAAGAAATCTGGAATTTTTTTTCACTAACTTAGAACAGAAGGCTCTATCATGTGAAAAGAGTGAACACAAAGTAAAGCCAGAAAAATTGAGAGGAATAAATCTGCAAGGATTTCCATCTAAGTAATTTTCCTCAATGTTTTAAAAAATAATATTAAACAAAATAAATTATTTTTTAGAATATCACATACATTTTATCATCGGGGTCTTTTTTTTTTCTAACCAAATTAGTAACTTAGTTTTAACTGTGTTTGAGAAAACTCAAACTCTTAAATTTAGGGTAGTGTGATACATTCTACACTTTACATAGGTCAAGTGAGAAGTACCTAAAACTCACCTCTAGAAACTTTCTTTGAATCTGAAGCTACATATTACAGAGAATCATTTGGCACAGATTTTTTGAAGCTATTTGTGTATGTAACACATTAATCCTTTTATTACACAAGTAGGTCACTCACATAAGATGTATAGAGTCACTTGTAGGGAGAGAAGATTTGATGCTACTCACTGATTTGGTGTTCCAGGTGGAGACCGTGATGGGAGGCTCTGGGTTTCCAATCTATCATCAGACAGTGAGTTCCTACTCACTACTTCCCAATCCATCCCACTCATTACTTTCCGTGCCAAGGGTTTACTGGGGGATCTAGAAGAAGAAAGTAAAATGTCTAACCAAAAATTGTATGATGTAAGAACAAAATTACATCAAACTCACCACAATGAAACTGATGTTCTATCATAGGAAACCAAATGATATGTAAGAAAGAAGTAATAATGCAAAGCTGTATTTACATGGGCAGTTCTGAATTTTCTCCATCTACTGTATTTCATTTACTGTACTTTGAAAAGAATGCAACTGAAATAGTAATAAACTACTGTTGGCTGTGAGGGAGACAGGTAAGACAGAATGTGAACTCACTGAATTTGTAATGCCTCAAACACATTCTGACTCAAAACAGCATAATCTTTGGGAGATCTGAACTTGAAAAATGTAGAACACAAAACAAACAAGCAAAAAAACCCCTCTAAGTAACACAACTGTTTAGCCACCTCAATGAAAACATCAGGCCAAAAAACTCCCAAATACTTTCAAGAACTGAAAGCGAGGTAATCAACAACATTGGCAACAGTGTTACAAGATTTTGTTTAGACATCAGGAATTTCCATCAAGATGACATGCTTTTTCCCAGAATCTGCTTTGTCCCTTGTCAGGCAGATGCAGTAATATTATTTAAATATTTAAACTTCTTGGTGGGTAACAGAATCCCATTCTCCAGTCATTCCAGGATGCCTACAATCTCTTTCACTTATTTTTTCAGCACAAATGAAGTTATACTTGTAATCTCTTATGAAATACTACATTTTCCTTTTATATTGGAAAGCATCAAATGAATCATCCGTGGCTGCTTTTTTCCTAACATTGCATTGGATAGTTCAGTCATCCTACAACTAAACATACCCAGACTTTCATAGTTTGTTGTTTTCAACTGAATATTCTTCAGCTAACAATAAAAATACTTTCAAACAAACAATCTGTACATGTCTTGTATATTTTGTGTTACTGGGTTTTTACTTCTACTGCTTTGATGGTGCTACACAGTTCAGATTTCTCCTCGAACATTACCCAAACCCTCTCTACTTCCAGTGATATTTCAATCTTTTGTGACATGATAATTTAATTTCTATTTGCCTCCATATTCTATCATTAAATTCTCCAGCTTTACACAATGTGGTGACAACATATTATTGTATGAGTAGCACAGCTCCATACACTCACATAAAAAAATATTTTCTGCTTTCACTGTCCTTGTGACACATGGTAACTGTTCTTTATCATCATCATTATTGCTGGTTTACTGAAAGAGCAACTCCAGAAAGAAGGAACTTCAAGAAATTAAGGAATTACCCACACACAAACTACATCCTCTGAAAATGAGAAACTTGGTTACAAATGCATTTTTGCTTCTCAGAGAACATAAAACTCAGTGCAAGTCACCACCTTAACACTATCCAAAAAGTCAACAACAAAAACCAACCAAATATTATATTGAATAAGTTTCACATACAGAAATGAGTAAGATGTCAACATCGTTTGATACTGGTGGAGTGGTGGCATGTTTGCAGAGGGTTTATTTTTATTTTTACCCCACTAAGCAGTTCTAAACACGTATTGCATTCTGCTTTGTTGCTCTAAAGTCTTACTGAGTAACAGCTGACAAATTTCAGACAGTTAAACCAGATGGGCTTTTCCAAATAATACTGTTTCAGGTGTTATTCCACCTGGGGGGAAAATCTAATAGTATATTGATATTTGAAAAGAGGGAAAATATCAATTAATTCCTCAGGAGAAGCACATCCAGTTTCCTAGCATGCTTCACCAGATTTAAAGAATATTAATTTAATTTGAAAAATAATTAGTTTGTTGTCAGATCAATGAAACCAAAATTCCAATTCCTGTAATCTGCTTTAAATGTGAGCAACTCAAACCACCTGGGCATCTTTCTTCACAAACATGTAAATGTGAGCAGTCCTGAACAAGTAAAATAATATGAAACTGAAATAGCAGAACTGAAATCCATGTCTAACTTTAGCCTTTTGTTATTCTTGTATTCATCAGGGCCCTGATGAGCTGGACCCTGCTGACACCCAATCATCTATTTGCAGCCAGCAGATGAGCACTAAGAGCCAGCTCTGCCAAGAGGTGAATTCTACTACTAATGGAAGAACAGTCTGAGGGGAAAATGCAGACCAACATAACATAACCAATGCTGAATTAGGTAAATACAGGACTGCAGATACAGTATTTGCTGACAGACATGTAAAGGCAACTTCTAAACCTCATTTACCTTCAGTGGAGAAGCAACAAATGGAACGTAGGACAGTTGGAGGGGGGGGACTTTATTTAACATGCAACAGTAGAAGTGCACCATCCTTGCCTATGTGAGACTAGATAAATTACAGAGAGACACAGAAGCATATAGAGTGGGGGAAAAATATCCAAGTTTTTCCAAAAAATTACATTTTGACTGCTTCAAAAACCCCCTCTGCTTTGTATCTTAAGTCACAGTCTGTAACTGTGTTTATGTAAACTTCCTCAAGCTATACAACAAAGGAATTTAACTCTAAAATGAGCAAAGCATCACCTTCTTCCCTATGAAAACATCCAATGTCAAGAAAACACTCACCTTTTACTGTGGATAGGGTCTGATCTTTCAGAAGTAGTACCTTATCACCATGATAAACAGCTGCAGTGTTTATCACCAAAGCTTCGTCTCAATTATTTTATTAACAGCTCTAACCTCAGAGTCCCCACCCACTCATGTTTGTTGCTCCAATTTCCTGTCTTTGCAGAAATTTCAAAGAAAAAATTACCACATTGCAGAACTGAACTTCTTAGTGCTGTGGCTTTTTGATTTTAGTTCTCCTGTCAACACTTCTAAATCTAACAATAAGTTATTTTATTTAATTAACATTTAAGATTTCTTGTGAAATTTGTCCTGTGTCTCTGGCTTCTAACAATATTAAAATAATTTTCTCATGGCAGAGTGCAGCTGAGGAGATGGCAAAGGGAACTAAGATGGTTAAAACTTTGAAATTTTGAGATTCTAAATTCTACCTCTGTCTGCTCAGCCTGGATACTTCTGTTGCACACACCACAGAACACTGACAGTTAACAAAATAAGTGATTTTCAGATTTGATTTTGGTGGACCTGCAGAGACATTCCTTAGAAAACTGGAAGCACTCCCATCTATTTGAGTAGCAACAGAAACTGAAAACTTTACCTGCCCCCAAGTCTTATAAGCTGCAATGTTACAGCAAATACAAAAAAAACTCCACCCAAACACCTAAAACTGTGTAGCAGGGCTGAAATTACATAATGCAACTAAAAAAATCCCCATAACATTGTCTTAGCTCAGCTACAGTACAGAAGTTCTGTCTTTGAAGACAGAATTTGTTTGGCATTCCACAGCTGAAGGGCTAAAATCTTGCAGAAGCTGGGAAAGAACAAGTGTTGTTTGGGACTACAGCTGGAATTTAAAAAGTAGTTTCTGTCCCAAAAAGAAACATAACCTGAAGCCACAGCCTTGCTTTGTATTTTGATAAGGAGTACAGGGAATGCATTTCTCAGCAAAACTGACAAATACTGCTGCAGACCAAGAGATTTAAACTACACACAAATCTGCAATGTACATCACACAAATGACATAGCCAATTTAAAACACCTAAGAAATTATTTAATTGACCTGATTAATTGCAGTTGAAGCAAGATTGGATTTTTGGAAACAGAAGCTGCATTTTAATGATAGGGAGTTTGCAGATACAAATGACTGACACCCACTCATTCAGACTCCATTCTCTCAGCCCCTGTGCACACCAGAACTGAATAGCCCTAAAATATTTTGCAAGGACTCTAAGAGAGTGCCCTTTAAACGTTCTCTCAATTCATGACTTGATTGAACCTTTTTTAGTCTTATTATATACTTTATTAAGTTTCTGGGAATTCTTATGGGGTTTCGTGAATTGTGAATATCCTACAATAAGCGAGGCCAAGTGAACAGCTGTAATGAAAATGATAAAAACACCACCAAACAAAAAACAAAAACAAACAAAAAACCCCAAGACCTAAACAACTACAGCAACAGCCTTCAGAATGCTGAACTTAATGCTGCATGAAGAATGCATGCAATTTATTATAGAATATACCCTTCACAGTAATAATTCCATTTTTAAAGATTAAATGTAAATGTTTTTATGATTTGGAAAAAAGAAATCCTTCAGCTAATTTTAAAGTAAAATCCTGAGAACAAACAGCTAAGCCTGCTTCCTGTAGGCTGAAATTGTTTTTTTATTTAAATGGCTGTTAAAAAATTTTATTTCCCTGTCTCATTCTCTGCACCCACGTTCTACACAGCATGCAAAGTCCAGACCAGCTGGTCATTACTTGTGACAATCAGCAATTCCCAACTTAGAATAAACATATCACTCAAGCAACAATTCAGTGTGATTCTCTGTGCTCATTTTCTTACCATGAAATGATTCAGAGGTTTGCTTAGACAATATTAGTTCAAATAAAGTAGTTTCTAATTAGATATTGTTAAGAAATCCAAGAGCAAATCTGGATAACTGTACAAAAAAACCCACCAAAACCAATTTTTAAACTGATTTTGAATAAATCTTCCTATGTAATAATAATTAAGGCAACAGCAATTATTTAAATTTATGTGCCTACCTAATTCTCAAAAAAGACCTTGAAAAGCAACCAAAAGAAGCCCACTGCCTGAAAGCTGAAAAAGCTGTTGAGCACCACCATGACTTTGCCTAATAAAGACACGTCATAAAAGAGAAAGGCAGGTTCCAGAAATAGAACACATATTACACCTGGAAAATCTTAGAAAACAAAATTTATCCTCTGTATGAATACAGAAGTGCTGACTCAGTACACCGAATGTACTTGAAATATAACATTTACTTGAAATATAAATGTTTAGAAGACAAAGAATTAATGTTCTTAGATTAAGTTTCTCAAACAGAATTGTGTTCTAGAAATATCTTCTGTTTCAAGCTTTTTTCACTCTTGAAAATACTTAAGCTCTTTAAAACTGAAAACACATTAACTGCACACTGTCATGAGAAAGACAAGCAGCTGATTTGTTAAAAGCCTTTTGAGATGCATTTGTTAAAATACACCATTATTTCTTTTCACTGATATAAACATATATGCCTCAGACATCAGTCATCAACATTTCTTAGAAACAAAGTATGTGGATAAATGCTCTATTTCTTAATACAAAAGCAACAGTGGAAAATAAAATTCCTGAAGATGGAAGAGCCAAGCATTTTATTAACTAAAAAAAAGCAAAGATGAAAATAAGATCAGTTCCAGCCACAGCGTTCGATTTTATCAACTTCATTGATTTTATCCAACTATATATTATAAATTGGAAGCGACCCCCAGCAGCACTTGCTGGGTTTTGCTGCAAAGAGAAGAGTGCCATCTGCTGCATAAGAGTTTCTGAAATGATAAAAATACTCCTCAATGTCCTCCACTCTCCTAACTTGTGGGGAATTGCCAAGTTCAAAGTGCAACAAGAAAAATAGTTTTGAACTGATTCATAGCTGTCATTTAGTGAAGTAAATGACACCTATTAGAGTATTGAGTCTCCTGAGTACTAAAAAAAGTTGATCCAAGTACAAATCTAAATTCACATTCTCAAAATAAATTGAGTAAAAAAAGACTTACATGGAAAAAAAATGGTTTTATAATATCTACTTGTTCAACTAACATATTACAGCATTTCTGCCCCTCAAACCTAATACAGAACTGTCTATCTATGGTGGGCTGAACTAAAACCCAAATTATATTCTAATGTACAGGGGGAAAGAAGGTATGGAGACAGGGAAGGAAATCAAGACAAAATTCACCAATGCTCTTAAAAGTGTCTACAGGCACTTGGAAAGGTTGCTAGACTTACTATGAGAAGTCTGCAAGCATCAATTTAAACTCTGGAGTTCTCTAAGGGGCAAAAAGGCACCTTGAATCTCAGTAAAAGCAGAAGCATAAAAAGGGACAGAGCTGCCCCCTCCCCACAAGGATTCTATTAATGATCAGGGCAAACTGCCAGGTGGATATACCAGCTGTTTTACTTTGGAAAACAGCATCATAATTTTGGAAGGAATTACTAAATTTATGTCTTGACTCTTTCATTGTGATCACTAAACTCCTCAGGAGCCTGGAATACAATTAAGTAATATATTCTTGATTAGTCAATTACTCTGTGACCAAATACCTTCAAGAAGCAGAGCACTTTTCATAGCAAAATGCCTCACAGAGACTACAGTGATAAAGCTGCTCTCACAAGACTCACTGTACTTATTCTAAAGGAAATACATGTTTACAATTGCAGGTTATTATATTAAAATACCCATTAACTCAGTATTTTAATGGAGTATTTTAGCAGCAGGAGACCATTCTTTGTAATAAAAACAGCACAAAGAGGGCTAATACATGTAACAACAAACTATGTAGACTGAAGGCTATTCTGAGTTTTGAAAATATATAAAGGGGGAAATATTACAGAATGTGAATTACTTACCTTGCAAATACCCTGTCTTTATTTGCTCTTTCTTTACCATACTGCACAGATTGGACCTCTGTTCTCCCACTGGAAAGCAAAAAAAAAAAATCAAACTGCTAAATCTGACATGATTAAATAACGATTTCTTGTTTTAAATGGAACAATCTTGAGAAAATTCCTAAATTCTGTTTTCAGTCATGCTCAAGCAATTGCCCTAGCTACAGTACAGCATAACCTTAGCATTTGGTAGAAATGTAGGTTTTCTTTCCAAATAATTTTATATGTAACAAAAGCTTTCCCTTCTGCTTGCTTTTTTTATCCAAAGCAATAAGAAAGCTCTTCTTGGATCTCTGGGTAACACCTAACACTTAATAATATTTCCTGTTACAGACACTGTCTATAACAGTGTCTCTTCCATACTCTTCCTAATCTATTCCCTGAATTGCTAATAACATAGTTTCTACTTAGTTTAGCAAAATAACACAAAAAAATTACATGATAAGCACATCAGGATTGTATTCTTTTATGCAACTTGTCAAAACTAAGTTTAGATCTTGAACTTGCTGACTTCTCATGTAAGACCAGATGTCTTGTGTCAAATCAAAGATTCTTTATAATATTCCATAATTTCTCTTCTAGAAAAAAATTACAGTTTTTAAGTATCTATCAGCACTTAAAAATTGGTGACAAGATACCAGTAACACTCGTTCTTGTAGCCACTTCCCCATTAATAACTTCAGAACAAGCATGGAGTCTCTTACACTACAAAGCCAAATAATCAGCTACTTCCATGTTCATATTACAGAACTACTGGATGTGTGAAGACCTGAGAAATGGGTCAGCTGGAATCTTATGAAATTCAATGAAGGAAAATGCAAAGACTTGCAACTGAGGAGGAATAACCCCATGAATGGGCTGTGTGTCAACTGGCTGGAGAGCAGTTTTGCCCAGCACAGGTGAGAGCACATCTGGACTGCCTGGTGGAGTTCCAGAGCTCTGCAAGTCTAGCAAAGGGCCACAAAAACAACTAAGGGTTGGCAGCATCTGATGGATGGGGAAAGGCTGAGAGAGCTGGGACTTTAGCCTCAGGAACAGAAGGCTCAGAAGGATCAAATGCCAGAAAGGGAAAGTAAAAAAATACAACCAGACATTTCTTAATAGAGCCCAGAAACAAGACAAGAGGCAATCAGCACAAACAGAAATATGAGGTATCTTAATCAGGGCAGGTGGCAAGGACAGGGCTACAAAACAACAGCCTCATCACTCACCAAAACAAAACAAAGCTTTTACTTTGAAGATAGTTTAGCACTGAACCAGGTTGCTCAGAGATGGAGCAGTCTTCCTCCTTGAGGACATTCAAAACTTGGCTGGATACTCTCCTAGGCAACATGCTACAGGGGACCCTGTTAGAGCAGGGTACTGGATTCAGCAGTGTTCAGAACTGCCCTCCAATCTCTGCATGCTGCAATTCCAGGAAATTTCTCTTTCCAAACCTTCTGCCAGCTAAATAGATGGGGTTACAAATTTTTAACTTCAACAAGCAGTAAGCTGGCTGTATTTGTCTCCATTCCTTTCCAATAACTCTGTCATTGTATTTGTCCTTCTATAACTTCTATTAATAACTGATTTAAGGTTTTCAGAGAATTGATGTTCCTGCTCTTCTTTCTGTGTAATTTATATTGCATTTTTTGGACATTGAGCTTGATCTATCATTTTATTGTCTACTCACCCCTCATTGTGCAATACCACCAAAACTTTCTACTGTTGACTTCAGATTTTACTAGAAGACTTTGTATCACTTCAGTGGTAATTTCCTCCCTCGTGAAGAGCCTACTTGTTTGCCATCTGGTTAAAAGAAACGCTAATACACAGTAAAACACTTCCATGTTTTTTCATGAGCATTTGGTGAGGAATACTACAAGAACTACTTTGAAAAATCCAATGACAGTCTAAAGAAGTCATCTTTGCATCCCTCTCGGAAGCTTTAAAAAAAACAACCTCCAAAAACCTCCAAAAACCAAACTCGCTTTAACATTTGATGCATAGAAGTATTTTAGACCAATGGAAATAGCTTATGTAACAATTTAATTGTTGAACAATTTCATGTCCCGAATTTCTTTCAGAAGTGGAGATAATTCTGTTTAAACCCGTCAGTTCTGTATTTTGCTGATTACTTTTGATCATACAAATGTTGGCTGGAAGTCTCTAGTCCAGTCTCTTGCTAAGACTAGGTCACCTCTGGCCAGGGCTTTGTCTATGTGACTTTTGAAAGTCTCCACTAAGAGGAGCCACAGCCAGTCCACGTAACTTGTTCTGGCAACACAGTTCTAAAAAAATCCAGATACTTTCCTTCATGTCCACCTTGACAGAAGGAAATTCAAGATCTTCAAGAATCTTCAAGGTGAAATCTCACCTGCCTGCTACCAGCACCTTTGGGTCCATCAGTACTGACATTACCCTTGAAGTAGCCTCAGGATTGCTACTGAATTCCCCTTTAGCTTCCTCTTCATCAGATTAAAGAAGCCTAGAGCCCTCAACCTCTCTCTGCGTGCCATGTTACTCCTGTTAACGCTGCCTCTCAACAAGCTCTCAAACTACTTGCAGAAATTCCAGCCTTTTGGCTGTTTCAGCAGCTATAATGACCTTCTTCATTTTTATGCAGTTTCCCTTTTCATCTTATGTTAACTTAAGTTGGATGTCATCATCAAAGAGCTATTCTTAATAGTAACCACAATGATTCAGATTCAAAATCCTTACAGAAATTAAAAAGCTCCCTGAAATTCTCTACTGCAACATTGAGTCAAGTCTCAAATACTGTTCAGTTTCACAGAGTGCCGTTTCTCAATTGGGTACTGTGAATGCTGGTCAAAAAACAGATGCTATAAACGGTTAGCCACTGAATTACTTTCCTTTTTATACATTTATGCAATTCACAAGTGTGACAGAAATAGCCTGTTATTGTGTTTTCTAGCTTTTCATCATGTCCCTTTGTACGTCACAGACACTAATGCCATTCTAGATGGATGATTAGTAGTAGCTCTGTTATTCTCTGTTTCAGGCACAATTTAAACCACTGGCATTCTGCATTACTTGCAGAGACAGTTAATTCAGTCACTGAAAAAAGATTTTTTTTTTTTTTAAATAAAAAATATAAACCAGCAAAACCCAGCACCACCCACTCCAGCATTACAGGAATTATAGTTATTGCACAGTCATTCTGTGCATCTCCAAATTTCTTGCCTATTATTGTAAGTTCATCCTTCAAGGTTATAGATTTAATTTCCTCCTCATTTTCTAAAGTTCTGGTTTTGATACAAAACATGTATGTCCTTTGTTTTCACCTAATTCCTATTTGCATACATGTAGGTAAGTGGGCTTTACATGTACAAGCTTCTTTCCAGCAATTTGTATTTGGTATTTATTTAGGTCTGTTTTGTTGCTGTTGCTGCATGCAGCATCTGAGACTCAATAGTTTTCAAAAACACCAGGTCAAAGACTCTGAGGTTTTGAGACAACATTTTGAAGATAAACATAACCTAGCAGGAGAACAGACCAAAAAATGCAGCTTGGGAGACAATCTCAGAGCACCAGTGCAGTAACAACTACTAAAATTAATATGATTGTCTTTTCCAGCTATCTTAAAAAAATTAGAGATATTTGAAACTTAGGCCAACAGGGAAGGGGAACAGTAGCAGGATTCAAAACCTACTTGAACTGCATTTTAATATAGAGCCTAGATAATTCCCTGTTTATTGATGAGCTGCCTACTCACTCATATTCTTTCCCATATATTTCAAATCAGCACTTACCAGTACCGGAACTTGGAACCCAAAGTGAAATAATGTGCAAAAAAGTTCTTCTGAGGTGGGAGTGGTCTGTCCAAACGGAAGAATGTGTGATGCTCAACACAAGCTTTCCACAAATTCTTACATGCTCGGTAATTCACCATATTGAATCCCAGTAATGTTTCTCTAGATTCATGCTAAAAAATGAGGAAAACGTATTTCAGATAAGAGTTATTCAAAGTTATTTTTGAAACTAAGATTAATATTGTTGGCATTGTTTTTTTTTTTAAATCAGGCTTTTTGAAGTGGTACTCTAATTTTCTATTAACTTCATGTACAACAAACTCTTTTAAAATACCTTTACAAGTTTTTTAAAGATTTTTTTTGTTCCTCTGGGTTGTTTTTTTGTTTTTTTTTTTAAAGAGCCTGCTCAAAGGTTAACAGTCTGTTTAATTATACAGAAACAAGTCTAAAAAGTATGACCCAAACTACATGAAAAGAATTCCATGATTTGGGAGCTCAAAGACAATGTGCCTCTCTGTTCAAAACTACAATTAGGGTGAGGAATTGTTGTGCACTTGTGGTAGTTGGAGATTGGGAACAGGTATTGATCTCAACAGCAACTGACAGTTCCTACTTTTAAATGATTCATTAGATTCCTGGGAAATGCAAGAAGCAAAATGGCAAAGCAAGCTAAGCTATTCTGCCTATTGAGAGAACCTGATAACAACCTCTGTAGGTCCCAAAGTGTCAGCAGCATTCTTCTTTCTCTTCACAGTACTAAGTTCTCCCCAACATTTTGCACACCTTAACTGATTTCACTTAGTAGTAAAGTCTTTTTCCAAGTTAAGCTACTGTTGGTCTGCTCATATTCAGATCTGCTGAGAAACCAAGCTAGAGAGACCTGCAATTCTTTCCCAGTGTTGTATTCAGGAATGACAGTATTTTCAGCCACAGGACAAATTCAGGGGAAAATAAAGTGGATTTAAACAGCAAATTCTAAGTCTTTATTGATGAAATTTAAGAAATTATATCCAAGAAATTAAATCCTTATATTTTAATTCAATTACAAAGATTACTTATATCTCTGTTTTAATTTCGAAGTGCTGCCAACTGTTCCCCATATTTTCTAGACATGTGAACAGAACCATTTAAAAATAAAAAATCAGAAACAAGATAACAGAAATTAAGTCCATTACCTATGCAGTTATAAAAGGCTTTATCAACAATATAAAAGTCAAACAATATAAACGAGGTAGATTACTATTCTGTAAGAGAGCAACTACATGTAATTATGGACTGCCTTCATCTGGATGCAGTAAATGATGAAACAGCTAAGATTTTAGATTCTAACAACAAGTAATCATGATGTAGCAAATTTTCATGTTCTGTCAACCTTTTAAACAGTTGGAAAAGAAAATTTGAGAAGTTATATGAGGTGGTGATCATACATTTTAATGTCAGTCAAAGTATTATAATTATGGTTTGTGGAAAAAAATATAACCTGCTGTTTCCCCTAGTTTGTATTCCAGAAAACTGATCTGAATCTCATGCCACCATCTGATCAGCAGATCAGACAAGAAGCATGAAGGAGGAGCTGGTATGGCAGCATGAGAAGGAGCTGCAGCAAGATCAACTTAATTGTAATGCGAGACAGCACTTTCACAGGAACTTGGTGTGCTTGAGCTTTAAAGGTACCTTAACAATAGTTCTATTCATAGCTTTTAAAGCTTTCATTGCAGTGCAGGGAGAACTCATTCTCGAACCCTACCCTTCATCTCAATTACAGCTAGGGAATATTGTTTAAGGTAAAGAATAATATATGATATTGGCTAAGTACACTCATTCCTTCCCTATTCACCCTTGAAGGTTCTGTAATATTCTAATGTAACTTGGGCATTTGAAATTCATCTTAGCTGATGATTCTGGGGTGCAAGATCTGGTTCTATGGCTAGATTTAAAATAAGGTTGCTTCTGTATTCCTTGGAAACAGCAGCCTTGAATCAATGTGGGCTCAGCACATAGACCCCAAACTAACATTTGTAATATCCAGAGTACTTCAGCTGAAAGCACATAAGGTAACAGGACATATAACAGTTATACTGCAGCCCTGCAGCCCACAGAATGCCTTTACATCACAAGGCTCCAGCAAGATGCAGAACGCTCTATGGTCTGATAACGACATGCAGGCATTTCAGGGGGTTATGTCTGTTGAGATCAGTGTTAGAAGATTACCTCAGAGAGTCACAGCAGGATTCTGCTGAAAAATTATTATCTTACTTATTTTGTCAGTAGTTTTTATTAAACAGGGGAAAACAGTCTGCTTGCTACAGACAGGAAGAGTGAAGGAGCTGAGATGCAATACTGGTAATGAAGCTCTGGGCCCCAGCACAAAACTACAGTAAGACAAACAGAAGTAGGGTATAGTCAAGTCCAAGTCATCTTTGTGATTCCTATTATTAAAAATGTAAACCCAACAAAAAAATCAGACTGGATATTGGTGCTCACACAGAACAGCTCAGTACTTGAATAAGCACCTTGAGTGGGGCCATTCATTCATACCCACCTTTGCCTGCCTTGAAACAGTGACTCCAAAGCAGATCTCTTGCTGCTCAGGAAAGAAACTGGGTTGAAAAACTTACTCTCTAATGAGACCTTTTTTACTTTGGCTAAACAAGGAAAAGCCCCAGAAAAATAAGCACAAACTCCCTACCCCATCTCAGAGAGAGAAGAAGACTTGTGCTTTACAATGGCAGATGCTCCCCATACTCAACATCTTCCAGAAACAGTGAGCAAAAGTCCTGTGAAAGCTTAAATGCAGCACAGATACTTCTGCCAGCAGTGTTTGCTCTTCACAAAAAAAAGGCAACACACAAACTTTGATAGGATTAGGCAGCAATCAAGTAGGCATTTAATGAATGCCAGTGCCACTTAAGAACAAGTATGCACTTGGGCAGATAAGCCTATGCCTCACCTTGTGATTTTAGACCAAGCTCTTTCTAAAAGTCTGTCAAAAAAAGTCAGGTAAAATTCAAAGCACAGACTTCAGATACATAATCAATAATAAAAAAATAAAATCAATTATTTTGGTCACTCACTGAAACCAGGTTTCCATTATGCCCAGAAACCTATCATATTGTTTAGTTCCAGACTCAAGTAACTTTTCAATGGAGATCTGGCCTCTAAAAGAGCAGGAGAAAATTTTGAAGAGTTTCTTTGGCTGTCGAAGAATCAAGATCACAAAAACATGCTGGATGGCATTAAAACAGCTTCAACACATGTAAGTGAAGCAGCATACAGAGCGGGCACAACAATATAAGGTACAGTGGGAAAACCTGAAGTAATGGCTCAGGGGACTTCTAATGTTGGATTAAAAAGTTCTACATAAAACATACTTTTCCTCATTTAAAAAAAAAAAAAAAATCTACTCCAGTGGATATATGTTCCAGCCATATGATTGTCAGAATACTACACCAGCTTCCACTCAAGATTGCATTATACTACTACTGGAAAATGACTGTGACATTCAACTGCTTCATCTTACTTTATTTAAGTGATTTATTTAAACAAAGATATAATCTAATGAAAGTAGGCAAATAATTCTTTACTTATGTTGATGCCTTTAAGCTATGCCAAGTCAGTGAATAAATTTAATAGGCGATTATGAGATAAGGCACTTGCACTTTTGAGGACAGTTGCAATTAAAAGCTCTCAACACTTATTAGCAGTATTTGAAAAATATCTTTTTAGGATTATATAAATGTGTATGTAGCCCAGTTGGGAAAAAATAAAACCAGTGGAAAATTCCTTTCCCAAGTCCGCTAACTTAATATTCTACAGCATCTCAGCTTTGCATTCAAATAAATGTGGTTTCTCAGATGTACAATTTGTTATATATTTACACACCCTTTTGAAACACATCATCAGCATACCATGAATGTATTTCCCCTGCCATATTGTAAATAGGTGATTTAAAACATGCACTCAAAGCACTAGACCAGAGATATTTTACATACCAAATGTGCAATCACTGAGTCACTTCACCTAGTTTCTGCTGCCTAAAGAGAGTCATTTAGGCTCCCTTTATTGTTAATGGGAACAAAAACAAAAGCAAAAGGAAGAATATATCACCAGAGAGCAACTTAATCCATCCTAAAATGTACTTCCTGCTCATGCAAGATGTTTCAGCCTTTGCACGTATGTATGTGATTATTACAGAGGAAGTCTAATGATGAACTGTGGTGAGCCAAGTATCATGAAACAGAAAATATGTTCTTTTAACCTAACTTTAACTGAATATAGGTGGGATGAATCTTATCCTACAAATCTAGTCAGGGAAAGTAACTCTGGAAACAATAATTTTAATATTAGCTGTGATTAAGAAATTAGTTTAAGTATGATTTCTTTGGAAGCCAAATTTGAGCTTTGATCTTAAGATATTCATGACTTGGAACGAATGAAAATTAAGTTCTTGCCACCAGTTTTCATCTGATACACAGAGTTTAAAGAAAAACACTACAAGGCTTTGTAATTTGTTGGCTTGGATAAGATGTCTCAGAAGAGAAATTACATTAATTATATAAACTACATTCTCATGCAAGTAACAATCTGTAGAGTATTAAAAAGCAACAGAGAAACAAGAGGAGAAAGCTATCTTTGTATTACCTTCTATTATAAGGAGATCTCTGCAGAAAACAGAAGAAATGCTCAAGTACCCAGTACCTAATCCTATTTATATCTTAATCTTTAAGGTCCTGAACTCTGCTACCACAGCATTTTCATCAAATTCTGATTTAGAAAACAACTGAAGTTCATAATTTCTGAATTAAAAAAAACCAAACAAATTCTCATCTCACATGCAAATACAACTTTCCTGCAACTGTAATGGAAGTTATACACACTGGTATCAAAACAAAATTTGACATTAGCCTGCCTTTGAGAACAAGCCCGTAGCTCCAGTGGGGTTTTACAAAAATGCTGTGTCATCCCAATACAACACTCCCCCTCCACCTTTTTTGTATCACCATTTTTCTGCTCATGCTGCCTGATGTCTGCTCACATTGACAGACATTCCAATTCACTTCATGATTTTAAAGGATCTGCTTTTAAGATACACCTGTATGACTCCTGTTTTCAGCACTAGTATCAGTCACCAGGCATTGGCCTGACCTGACAGAACAGGTGTTTCTCTTGTTTAACCATATTGCCCCAAAACCTGGTACAGCCCTATAGTACTCAAGATGCATTTATACCTAGAGTCACCTTTATGTCTAGTCTGTAACTCTGCATTTCAGGTCTTCAAATCATAGAACGTTAAGGGTTGGAAGAGACCTTGAAGATCATTTAAAACTAACCCACCTGCCATGGGCAGGGATACCTCCCATCAGACCAGTTCATTCAACTTTGCCTTGAACACTATCAGGGCTAGGGTATCCACAACCTGCTCCAGTGTCTTACCACCTTCATACACAGTAAATCCTTTCAGATGTCAGAACTGCACAAAACCTCTTAAATAATATGACAAGTTAATCATGTAGTCATATTTTTAATAAACTCCTCCATCTTTCCCCAGTGCTATGTCTGTGATCTTTCAAGAAGCTCATCTTTCAGGGGCACAGAACAATCCATTTCTGGTTGAATTAAACGCACAATGGTCCTGTGGTGCCTCGTGGGGTTCCAAACACACTCCTCAAGCAATGAAACATTCAGCTCCAACCTTTTCCATGAGAAATTCAGGAGTAGGCATAAAAATTTATCATATGTAATTTAGAACTACAAAGGAATTCTTGTCTCTTCTGTTTAAAAAGCAAAGTCATCATGTATTACCAAATCTGAATAATACAAATCAACATGTTTATCAAACATTAATTTACAAGCATATAGACAACTGAAGCAGCATTAAGCACTACCTTTAGTTTTAGTTTGATTTTTATGAAATTTAAATTTAATATTGATTTACTTTCAACCTTTTCCACATTTATCTTACCCATAAACAAGTTACATTACCTGCATACAAATGCAGAACTAACAGTATCTAAAATATAAGGCAAATCAAATTAAAAAGAAAACTTATAAAGCATTGTAATGGTCTATTTGAAACATGAAACAGCAAGAATGTTGGTGAAGCTGGACTTTTAATTGCAGACAAAACCAAGAATCAACATAGTATCAGTCAGTATAATGCAGACATGCAATAGAAGAAATTTCATTGCTTTCAGGTCAAATTTAAGACACTACTCACCAATTCTTTCCTAAGTTGAATAAAAAACTGCTTGCACTTGAAAGAAATTTTTACAATCTTCAACCTAAATGAAAAATAAAACCACAATATTAAAACATTTCATATACTGAATCATGGCTAGAGGCTTAAACACATCTACTGAAAATATACGTTCTAGAGAGAACAGGTTTCATTTCTATGGACACAACATAAGATGTCAAAGATTATAAAAAGTTTATATAGTTTGAAATTTATGAACCGTGTGTTTACATTATCCATCAAATTTACTTGTTTACATCCTAAACCTAAGGCAGTTGCTAATTTTGCTATCTTTTCCCTATTCCAAAGCCCAAAGAGCTTTTCTATCCCCAGGTTATTCCAGGCAGATGGTCTCTTTCTGAGGCTGCTTTCACTTATCTCTTAGAATATGATAAAATCCTTTGAACTTCACCTGATCACTGAAAGACATTCTTTTTGTATGTTCTTACTTGTTTTTAAATATAACCAGAACTTGTTTTAGTAAAATAGCTAAGATAATATGCAGGCACAAAGACAGGACTCATAACCTTAAAAAAATTGATCACACTATTAGGAGGAGAAAAGTATTTACAGTATCACATGAGAGGGAAAAATCTGTCTACAGAAGTGTTCTCCTTTCAGGTCATCTATAAACGTATGAAATACTGACAGTAATTCCAGATTCTTTTGTATGGTCACTATAATAGTTATACAAAATGGGAAAAGACAGGCTGTATTTCCATAATTATATACATTTTCTAAGAAATTTAATATTAGGACAGTCCATGTATTTTATTAAATATACAGGAGTATCACTTTGGTCAAGAAAAAAGTGAGGTTCAAATTGTAAAAAGAAAAACATATAACTTTTGTTACTTGAAAAATGAACAAGTAATACAATACTGCAAACTGACTGGAATTACTGCTTGCATATTTATCACTTGCTGAATAAAAAACCCTTTAGAGCAGGAAGGATGAGAAGTAAAACATTAACAGACACCCAAGTTGGATATCTATATATAGAAATTCTCCTCTCAATTAAATCAAATAAAAATATTTTTCTTCAGGGGATTATTCAGAACAGGAATGTCCTAATTTGTCAGGAGAGTCATTATCTGCAGTAGCATAAAGACACTCTGTGAATATTAGTGTTTAAATTATGCTTATTTACATCTTTTTCCATTTCTTTTTTCTTTCCCAGCCTTGCCATTAGTTTAACAGTTAACAATTTAAAAAAAAAAAGCAACAAAAAACAGCAGCAATAACTGTCCTATTTGTTAGGGGTTTTTTTGTTGTTGTTTTTTTTTTAATTCATCACCAATTCTTGCTATCAGAGTTAGTTTCTCAAGGATTTGAAACTTAAAGGGGAGTTACATATTATCTACTGAAATCTAATTATTCCCTTGGCAATGCATCAATCTTCTTAGAACCTCCTGCGACAAAAAAACTGCTTAAGGGTAATGTAGGATGGATCTTATATTTGGATAGGATATACACTACTGATTATTAACAGTCCAACTGTAGAAAAAACAGGGAGAAAAATTAGACTATTTAGACTGCAGTTAATCAACAAGTATGTTATTACTAATTTTTCTAACATTTTGGTGTACAGTGAAATTAAAAGAACATTTTAATATACACCTCAAAAAACTGAGCTCCATACACTTTACAACATATCAGATTTACTTAGCAATTATTCTGTTTATAAAAACATTTACTGTCTCTCACTCTTTGGAATTTCCTCTTCTGCTAAAGAAATTACTGCCCTTAGTGATTTACAAATTCAAAGAGAGTAAGAAGAATACATAGAGAGTTTTAATCTCATCTCGTAATTTAGGCTCAGAGTGAGGTCAGCTGACTTTTAAACCTGCAACCATTTGGATCAGACTCAAAGCTGTAACATTAGCCAATAAGGCCTAACTCAGCTCAAAAGAGTCACCATTCAAGTACAAAGAAAAGACTCAGCAAAATTGATTCCCGGTTATTTTAAAAAAATACAGCAGATAAGAGAGCTCCTATGCACTGCTAATATCCTGCTAGGCACTGAATGAGCATATCCATACTCAGTCCAAAGAATAGCCGTGTCTGCACTATGTTTCCTTTCTCTGACTGTTGTCAATGCTACATATCCAAGGAAAGCATAAGAACAGGCAGGCATCATTATTATTTTCCTGCTATAATTTTCCCATTCACAGCCACCTCAGACATCCTGAATAATAAAATATATTTTTTAAATGAGATATTTGAAATCCTAGTCTAAAATGCAGATTGTACTAAAACATGTGGAAGGAGTCTCACGATACCAAGCCCTGCTTCTCACAAGAGCTTTGCCATCCCAACCCTTGGGAGGGTGGGAAGGCACGACATGAGCAATCCAGCAAATTTCTTGAGCAAGACCTCTTTGACACATGTTCTGGACCAGACACCCAGGGAAGATGCTCCTGGTAGCCCAACTCACAAGAAAGGATTGTCCAGATTTAGTAGCCAAAGACAAAATCAGCTACAGCAGCTGTGCGATGGCAAAGCTAACAATCTTAAAGGAAGTGGAGGGATGTAGCAGACTAAACCATGGGCTCAGGAGAGGAAACTCCAGTTTGTTCAGAGTATTGGTGGGCAAAATCCCACAGAAGCTGCATTTGGGTCACAGAAACAGAGGAGAGGTAGTCTTAAAGGACAATCTTCTCAATCCAGAACAATCCTCATGTGCTGGAAAACATGCAAGCATGAGAAGAGGCCAGCCAAGATGCACTCAGAACTGCTGTCTGGGCTTAAACACAATAGGAAGTGTACAAGATGTGTAAGCAGGATCAGATGACCAAGGAGAAACACAGTACCACCTCATCATTCAGGGGTAAAGCTAGGAAATCCACAGCACAATTGCAGCTGCAACTGGCACTGGATGCAAAGGCAACAAAGCTTTCCAGAGATACATCAACCACAAACAACAGGCTAAGGAAAGCATGTTTCCAAGTGCTGAACAGGTGGTCCAGTAACAAAGCAAAGGCTGACATACTCCATGATCTTCTCCTTTGGTCTTCAATCTCCTCGGATTCCCAGGTCTCTGTGCCTGGTAGCAAAGTCTAGGGAAAGGAAGAATTATATACAATATAGGAAGATCAAGTTAGGACACACGGAACAAAAGGCAGTGTCCTTTGTTTTCCCCTATTCCTCGCTTGTTTTCCCCGTTTCATTTCTCCCCATGATCAAAAGGTTCATAATGAGCAATTTAGATAGAATAGCAGATTAAGAGTGAGAGAGCAAAGACATTTTACTTGGTTCTTCTCTAAGCAATACAGTTAAATCTTAATTTCCGCCCACATACATGCATTTCTATCCTCTCACTTGTATCAAAAAGCAGGAGTATCGAAAAACAGGTATCCAAATATCTACTATACCCGTAAAGCACTAGGAAGACGTTACACAGCTCGGGTTGCATAGGAGTAAGAATAAGTGGAAGCAAAAAGAAGAAGTATCAGTACTAGTGGCACAAGAGAAGCAGCATGATTATGGATAGAAAGAAAGGGTAATAGATCTATTATTGAGCTATATTGTGGAAACTGGTATTTCAGATTACTACTCGTAACAAAAGAAAGCCTCTAACAGGGTGAAAAGGAGGAAGGGTGGCTCTTTTTTCTTTTTTTTTTTTTTTTTTGTAAAGACCAATTATGTTGGTAACTATAGTCTCCACAGCAAGAAATTAATATCCCTGGTGTCAGCTGATATGGTTGAATACAAAGAAGAACTGTTTAGGTAATTACACACACAAAAAAAACCACACTAAGAATTTAGATCCGCATCCCTGGCATGCAAACAATATGAAGCAGAACTCACAGAAACCTCCAACTTCCATTAGGGACGTGTAGCTTAATTATGACTTAGATTGTACATACTCAGTAATTTACCAGTGTGCTTTACAGAACCTATTTCTACTATTGCTGTTTTCCCAAAAAAACCAGCAGTAAAATCAGACTGAAATAAAACGCTCCTGATTATTACAGCATTCCATTTATAAAGCAGCCTTAGCCCAGAAATGGCTCCAACATCTCAAAACTCTCACCTCACGAAGGATAACTTTCCTGAAATGTGCCACTATTATGAGGGCAGGTCTGACTGACTGGTACAGTAGTTTCAGGTTTATCATTGCAAGATCCAGTTTTAATTTACCCAGTAACCACAAAGATTGTAAATTTACATGCTTTGTAATTGTCTCAGACTTACCTTTCTTCAAATGCATACAGGTAAAATATTCACCATGTTCAGTTGTACTGGCCGATAACAGCAGATAACACTCTGATATAGATTTGTTTTTTCTTTCTCTATCAAAATCAACTAAAATTGGACCAATTCACTGTTTCTCAGCTTGGCAAACCATGAAATATGTAACATCCTACAATGAACCTTGAGACTAAGCTTAGCACAGAAAACCAGAATATCTCAGAAATTCACTGGCTTGCAGAAAAGATCAAGCACACATCAGCAGCAAACAAAAATGCAAAATCAGTAGCAAATGAACAGTTCTGATAATTTCTTTAGAACGAACAGCTTTTGTGCCTGGTGAGCTAATGTCTGTTATGATAATCTTATATGACTGATTTCACCCACTCAGAATGCAGCTATAGCAACTCAGCAACACAAGTAAAAAGGCAGTCAAAGCAGATTCCAAACTGGCAAATTAAACCAATGGAAGGTTACTTCTGCGGGAACTCAAAGGCATTTCCAGAAAGGTGACATAACTTCTGTAGAGCACCACAGAGGTTATAGAGCACATCTAAAGAGCACTACAGAAGTCACGGTACAAAACAGGATTTCTCATAAATCTTTCCTAATCTTATATGAATGAAGAACAGGATCCCAACTTAAGCAGACTGATAAATAAGGTACGTTATTTAATGGGAATAATTCCATCTTTACAGAACAGCTTTAAAACTATTTCAGTTAAGAGGAGTAAATCACAGCATTTTGTGCAGTAAAGGCACATTTTTTGAAATGAAAATGGTTATTTACAGATGAAGAGATGACAATATTGTGAATACTCCACCTCCGTTATTCACAAGTACCATAACTACATTAAATTTCAAATACACAGTACAATTAATTTATAGGTCACAAAGCAGGTAAGAGCAGTCAATATCCAAGTCAATATTTTTCAATTCAGCTGTCTCTTTAAAAACTGTAAGCTAAACCATCACACTGGCCCTGGCTATATAATTAATTAAATGTAAAGTATGTTTACAAACTCCTGAAGAAAGAGAGTATTGAAATTCATTCGTTTCATTAGAGTTTCAAAGTTGTTTAACAGCACAGCATGCAGACCAGGAGAAAACTGCACCAGAAAATTCTCCAAAGTACGTAAGCTAAATAATTTTAACATGATTCAATGCAACTTAAGTTTCAGTCCTTTTAAGAGTGGTAAAAATATTTTGAAATAGCAAATAAAAACATTAAACAGCTGTCCTTACCACTGAAAGGTGTTAATTCGTACTCTGTTCTTAAAAATTAGTATTCCACCTGACATCACTCCAATCATTATTTCATTGTTACTCTGATCCTTTAAAAAAAAAGAGAAAATTACTTGAAGAACAGTATAAATATCTTTTGAAACCTCATATATATTCACTCTCATCTCTGTCTAAATACACAAACTAATGAGGAAGAAAATGTGTTTTAATAAGACAAATAAGAAATTAAATTATTCCCTCCTATTTAGGACAAACTTGAATGTTTTCTCTGAGCTCCTTACAAGCTACCACAAAGTTTTAATTTCTCAAGTTAGATCTTTCTTTCACCAACTTTGAAGAAATAAATATGAGAGTATTCTGGTTTATTAAGAATAGCAGCACTAATAGACTGGCTTAGCATTTGCTACACTAAAAGCGACATCAATTCCTACAGAAAAGAAAATGCAATCTCAGAACACAGAGAGGAGAGATCTTAAACCAAACAATATTGTAAGCATATTTAAATAGCACATTTTTCTTGAAATATCTTTGAACTCTAATCAAGCACCAGCTATAGAACTCTCAATATGTGTGCAATAGCAGTAGATACAGTAAGCAGTTGAGTGGGGTACATTTCAAATTCTATTCCAACTTTCTAGCTGGAACCAAATTAAATATTTTCAAAGCTGACAGATCCTTACAGATCAAATGCACATTTAACAAGCACATTTTTCTTATTCACCAGTAGCCAACTGAACTGGCATTCAAGGCAACAAAGCTCAACCTGATTAACACACAGATAACTTAGCACAAATTTAAGCAATACCCGCACTAGAGTGAAACAGCGGATATTCAATCAGTGAATCCTAGTTAGGCACCTAATAAGATAATTTTTTTTCTTTTATTTTCTCTTGTAAGCAAAAGCCAGGAAAGCTCACTAAAAAGAAAAGTGTATTTTTTTCATAAATCTGAGAGGAATACATTTTTACATTGCAACACTAGTGCATCCAAACTTACCCTTGCATAGTGCAATTCAACTCCATAAAGGTCTAAAGTACGTGCTGTATTGAGATAATTGAACTCTGCTTCTGCAGGAGACAACCCTCTGAAAGAAAGCAGCTAAATCAGAAATGTTCTAACACAACCTCCCACATCAGGCTCCCTATGTGAGTGCAGACAGAAAATATGCATTCATTTTACTACTTCTATCCCCACCCTGAAGTTTGAATTTCCTTTCTCATGATAAACAGACTGTAACCCAAAAAAATTAACAGAAAAGAACTTATGTTTCCAAAAGAACAAAAGTCTTGACAAGAGCCCACAACACATTTTATTTTAATGCACTTTATAATTCAAGTGTTTGTAGAGCCCAAGAATAAATTAGTTCTACAATCCTGTATTTGGCATTGGTAATTTAAATTATCATCAACTCACTCAAATGTCTTTACCCTAGCTAAGAGAATTTTCGAAGCCTTTATCTGAAATTTAATGTAGCATTCTGTAGTTTTGAAAGCAAACATGATCAGATCAAGCAAATGTTTTATAAATACTGCTTACATTTTGTTAAATTTAACTAATAAAAGGCACTTAAGTTCTAAAATATGAAGGAACCATCACTGGAAAGTATCACAATGTTACATACTGAAAAAAAAATATTTTCCATTGCTTCATTGCCTTTTCCTCTTTTTGAAAGGTCACAGACTCACACACAGGAAAGAGCAGATATTGAAGAAAAGGACTTTGTTACTTCTAAAGTAACTCTTTTACTGAGAGTTACTCAGTGAAAGCATGGTGAGAGCATCATGAAAACAAAGCCCTTATGGTCAGAACATTCCCAAAGACTGAAAAAAAAAATTAAAGGAAATACGTCCAGCTAAGTTAATATCCTACATAATATGCACAAATACTGTTCTCAGAGAACCTTTAACTTAACATGTTCATTATTTCACTAATTTAGATACAGATACTCTGTATAGACCATCAATGGTATTTATTATACAGGTATTTAATGTAAAAAAAAAAATCACATTATCTTAAAAGAACAACCAAAACCAAACAACCAACCAAAAAACCCAACACACACCCACCCCAAAACCTTTAAGAAAAAATACTATTTTGTTTTATATAATAGCACAGCATCAGCAGTCAGGATTTGACAAAGTCAGTATCTTTGGATGTAAATCCTTACATGTGCTGCTGATGTAATTTTGCTATTTCTTTTTCAAAGTCTTGAGGCTGGCTAGGGATGAAAGAATATTCTGAGAGGTAGCCTGGCAAGTTTTCTGAATGGTTGTAGTCTCCCAGCTCGGCTAAAATATTAAAAAGAGAGGTTATTGTTTATCACTGATGTACTTGGCATTGTGCAATGCCCCCAAATTCACACGAGTGTGCTCCCACATAATTTATGATCCACAGCAAAGAAAAATAGAGAAGACATCTGAACTCCCGATTTCCCTTTTGAATAAACAGTCACATTCTCAGTGAATATAATGGAGATTGTTTAGACAGACCTTTGATTATGCATTTATGAAGGAAGCTTGTAAAGTGTTTAATTTTTAACAGACAAATTAATCCATAAATGCTGTCATTACAGCTAACACTAAGTAGAACATATATATATATATGTAGGAGTGGATTCAATTTTTCTCTTATTATTTTACTTTTGCTTGTTTTCATGTGATTACACAATTTTCTTCTTTTAACACTACAACTGCTATTTCGTCATGAAGATCTGCAAAATCCAGCCACTCATTCTGCACCAAGATATATTCAGAAGCATTAGAAAAATATTTTTTGCACATTCAATTGTATGTATGGAAAAAAGTACACATACATACACCGACGTTGAAACTACTCTACTTGAAACTACTAAAAAGTGTGTTTACATAATTTGTAACACTTTCCTAAAATTATAAGAAATAAATTACAATCACATTTGTCAGAAAACATATATGACTCTTGCTAAAATTCTTTGAGGCTTTCTAACTACAGTAAAAAAAAAATAATTCAGCTTTTAATATCTGCAATTCATGTAACAGATCTACAGTGATAGATAAGAAACATGAAATGAAAAATGGATAGATAACAGTAATATATCATGACACGGAGTCCTGGGCAGGCCTACTGGCACTGACAAGGCAGATGAAGGCACTTATGGAGTAGGAGGATGAGGAAAGGTAGGGAAGGCAGGAAAGAACTCTGGGTCACTTGCATCACCACAAACAGATCCTATTTTAATAATTTAAAAACTAGAATGTTGGACCAGGTTTTATAACAGAACACACTCCCTGCTGAAATCCAAAAGAATAGGACTGAGATCTACAATTTACATGTATTTATAAAGAATCCAGGAAGTTTATTACTAGGCACCACTTCTACAACATTTAAAAAAAACCCCATATTACATTCTTAATACCCTAAAATGTTATCAAGTTTTCATAGTTCCTGTTATCAAATACTTTTTCTCTTCTAAGACAAAAAATCCCTATGGCATGACAGCATTTGCAGTACAATTTTCAGGCAGCTGAAGTGTGGGAGTTTTAAGAGAAACTGTTCTATTCCACTGAGCAAACCATGCATAAAACATGAACATTACTATATATTTTTTACGAAAATATTAACTATGGACACTATTTCTCTGATATGTACAGATATGTATGATATGTTAGTACGAAGTACTAACATAGATGTAAGTATCTTTAACAGTAGAAAAATACATGAATGTGAATGAATATGTTGGGTTGCTTAATTTAAGCTTATGAAGAAAAACTGAGTGAGGAAGAAAATGAAATCTCAGTTTTCAAGTCTCATCTAGTCATTAGATGGCTTAAAATTACCAGGATGGATATTGAACTTTTTGGCCAGATAGGACCAGAACTCCCTTTTCCACACCTATTTGGAGGTTCACTGCATAGTTTTAAAAAGTGTTTTAGTGTCTGAAGAAATACTTTTTGGCATCATTCTCAAGGCAAAACCCACAATTTCACGCCTTAGAATACACAGGAATAAAAAAGTATTGATCTGGGGTTTTCTAACAGCATTGCTTTAAGTGTTTTTTCCATATCCAATTCAGCAAAACGTTCTGGGGGAGGACAACCAATAAATTTCCTTAATCATGAGAAAATTAGCACCATGACCACAAGCACCACAATACAATGCTATATAATGTACATTCTTTAGGAACTAATCTATAAAACTTTTAATATATTTCAGTACCAACAAGTACACAAGCACTAATTATACTTACATTGAACAGCATAGGAAGCCAGAAGAGCAGCAGTATTATAAGGACAGGGCAATCTGTTTTGTTTGTAAAATGATAAATAAATAAAATTACATATTTCATATGACATTTGGCTGTTTTGAAAACCCTAATCTTTTACAGCCTATGGATAAATTTGACAGGTAATTATTATAAACACTTCCACTTTCATAGACAGTGATTTATTCTTAATATGTTTTTATTTTTGCAGGCAAAATCACTCATTATTAACTTTTTCTTGACCAGATTTGCATTTAATGTTTAACACAAGAAAAATGTCTTACCTTCCAGTAAGAATGTCCTGCTTAATTTGCAAAAAGTACTGGTACCTTATTTAGAAAAGCAAACAAAAAAACACTGTAATTAAAAATAAAATTATCCCATCATTTGTCATCAATTTAATGTAATTTGCTTTCAGTTAGTGCAGAACTAACACTTGACATTTTGCATGTTATTTCCTAAACTCTAATAGGAAAGAAATTAAACTTTGCTTTGAAAAATAATAATACAACTTGGTAAATTTAATGTCTTACAGACTATGAAGTTAAACATTATATTTCACTAAAAGGCTACAAATTTCACATTCTTCCTGCTTTATACAGCAACCACAAGTTGAAGTTTGCATCTGTGTATGTGTACCCTCTGTGTACCCTCGTAAGAATGATTTGTACTCCAGGTAGACAGAACTAATTTATTCTGAGTATTTCATACTGCGGTGTTTTCACTTATAGTAATTATTCTTAGTATTTTGGAGTTATATTCTTATTACAAAAGTTGTAGGTTCTATTATGTGAAACACCTCTCAATTAACTTCTCTTGTGCTTCTAAAGTTTTCCTTTAATTATGATGTGAAAAAATCTTGTTTTAGAAATTCCTCCAGTTTTTCCATGTCCACTCTTTCAAGTCAGGAAGGAGATGGATATAACAAAAAGAATGGCCAAACATTTTAAAACAAAAACTATTTCCCACCAAACAGGGGCAGCAGAAACACCACGACTTAACACTCCAACAAGCCACAAAGTACAAATAAATTTCCCTCTAAATTACTTCCTTTGTTTCTCCAACAAAATCCAAATATATTGTTAATGTCTCAGAATGAATAGTTTGTTCATTCAATTTAGTTCCTTCGTATTTCACTCAGAAGTTTTAGAAAATTTGGAGCACAATGTTTACATCCAGTGGCAAATCACACCTGCTACAAAGCTTCACTGAACTAGAGATTGCAGTGCAGTACCAAATAAGATTTATCAGGGTGGCAGGATGTTAGCAAAAGCTTAAACTTTCAGAAGAAAAAATCCTTGTAACGGAGCATAAAAGCTGCTGTAGAATTTGTCTCCACTGCCTTCTAAATTTTTTAATAGAAGCGTCACAGAGTGGCAAATTTAAACATCATTCCTGCTTTCCTATAAATTTAAACTCTACATTATTACTATTATAATAATCATCTGGTTTCCTTTGTGTAGTTCTGATTCAAAGGCTCGGCTATACTCCTTCATTATAAACACCAACATCACTTATGAAAAATATTAAATATTAAATATTTCCCAATAACAACTTCAACTAAGAAATTAAAGCCAAAATATATCACTTGATTACACCTAATATGACTTCTCGTAACTGTGCAGTCTTCAGAAAGTGGATTATCTACCACCCTAATGCTTCTACAAACATTTACAAATACACATAGAGAAATTCAATTATTTAGAAGCTATATAACAGTAGAAAAGTAAAACATTCCATGTTTGTAAGAAAATGGAGGAAAACATTTGTGAACTGACAAGCAAATATTAGTCCATGTGCTCAACTCCTACAAAACCATTTAGAGATTCCTTAACTGATCAGAAAAGCAAGAACCTTAGTTTAAAAGGTATTAACTTCAAGAAATTAAAACTTAAGCCATTAGCCAGGCTTTAGAGACCTCAAAATACTTGAAATACTTAAAATGCATACTGAAACAAAAAAACAGAGATAAAGCATAATTTTTTGATTAAAAAATGCAGTAAATTACAAGTTAAATTTATATGTTAAATGGATATGCTTCACATGCTTTGCTTAAGCATCTCTTCACAAATATATAGCTGCACCTCCATTTTATTTGCCTTTTTTCAGTATAAGGTTTTATTAGAAATATTTCATGGTAGTTAAAGAACACATCTTGATTAAGGGACACCAAGCAGAGTTCATCTTCTGTCCACTGTTTTCAGTGAACAGTGAGGTTAATGGCTTGTTAGCCAACCACCCCAGTTTGAACACTGAAGCCTCACATATTATTGAGCAAAATGGGAAATCAATAGAAGCTTTAGCAAAGCAGATCTGCAAAAGCCTGAACAACAGACTCCACTGAAGCAACAAAGGCAGCGCTGCATTACCATGTTTTTATCTTGCTTATATAGCTATAGCTAGGAAAGGGCAGGACAGAATTATTGCTAATGGAGTCGACATTAATAAGCAATTCTTCCTGTCATGAGGAGAACTAATGAAGCTTCATTCCCTCCCCAGACAAGTTCCTGAAGCGAAGCTCTCCAGCACACACTGAGCACCCGCTGACCTCTCCTGACCTGGGGCATTCAAACCTGTCTCACTCACAGGTTTGTGAATGCGCAGAGGTCTAATAAGACACGAGCTTGCACTGAACCTTTCCCTGACATCTCTTCACACTGCTTCATGCGTCAAGCCACTCCTCTGTTCTCATGGAATTTGTAAAAACAGAGCATTTTGGAACAGTCTTAGCTTCAGCCATAATTGTCAGAAGTTTGGACTTCCTTTTCTTTCCCTTTTCTGAGGCGGGAATACTGATTACATGAAAGGACCCACATTTGTGACATGGTATCCTAACTTCCTTCCAAAAAAGCCCATGGATAATATCTCTCTCCTTAAAATAATTCCAAATACAAATTAGTTTTCTCAGTGGCAATTAGGCCTATTAGCAAAAAAGGCAGAGCTAACCTAGATACAGGAACCATACATTATTTCTCATTTAAAATAAAGTTGTGTTTATAGCTTTGTATTTAGAAAATAGCACTTCTCAAGTTTTCTCCTTTTTTATTGTTTATTTCACACTGATCGACATTTATCCTTTTTGTCATCTCCTCAGGAATATTACATATTTTCCTTTCATTCAAAAAACATGTTTTTCATTATTTTGATAGAGTAAATTGCCAAATTTTCCTAGAGTAAATATTTCAGTAAAACTAAGTCTCATCCAGGATCTCTGAGACTCATTTTAGTGAATTCTGTCTGCAGAGATATGTGCAAAATTTTGTCCAAAATATGACAAATCAAAGGAAATTATAAACAAATGTGGATTCAAATTCTCACCGTTTTGGTACTTAGGTTTCAAAAGCTATCTTCAACAATTTTTTTCAATGGGGCTGACCTGTTTTCAGAATGGCCGACATCCAAAAATTCCAATCTGTTAATTCATGCCATTTATGCAGAGGGCCAGAAGTAATTAAAATATGGAAAAATTGAGGCATTTCTTCAGGGACTAATTGCAATTCACAAGCCTCTGATTTAGATTCACACTGAGCATTTCTTAATAGATTTCAACACACGGCTATCAAAATAAGTCCACATGATTCAAACTACAACTACAACCACAGAGATTAATTTCATTAGTACTAAACAAAAAACTGGGGAGGAAGGTGTAAAAAACAAATGCAGAATGCTCAGCAATTTTTTAGTCACAAAGAAGAACACAAGGAAGGATAGAATTAAATTTGTAATTATTGGTAAATACTGGGATTAAGTTTTTCCTCTTTTCTCTATTTTTCCTTTTCTGTTTCTACTTGGTACCATTTGCTTCGCGTAGTTACTTAGCATATAAATTCATAAGTTCACTCACAGAAGCTTTTCATTATATTGATTTGGCAGAACTGCATAGTTCATATTATTAGACAAAACTTAGAAGTTTGTATATACAACAAGAATGCATTAAAAGAAAATTTCCATGTTATACCTTAAAGAAATTAGTGACAGTTTTAAAGAAGTATTTTATTGACAAAGCAACCAGACCTACCTTGTATATTCTTCTTGGAGCTTGTTTGGGTCACTTACAAAAAACTTAACTCTGAAGTTCAGACTGTGAGGAGATCCTCCTATGGTCAAGAAAAGTTATTTCTAATTAATCAGGGCACCCTGGAAAAATAGCATAATAACAATAGATGAATTGACTAAATACATACATTACTCACTTTTTAATTGTTTCCTGATAGGTTTGTTTGGATCCAACCACCTCTGGAAAGAGACAAATTATAACAACAACTTCAGAGAAACAAAGTACAAATCACAGCTTTATACACCAAGAAACTTTTCTATTACTTTTAACTTGATCTTTTACCAAAATGCCTCACTGGCACACACGGACTTATTACTGATTCTGGAGACATCACCACTATCATCAACAACTGCTACTGCTCTTCTTTCCCCAACCTATCTTGTCCAGATACCTGTTTTACAGCAGTAATTCTACTTCGATTTGCTTCTATGATTGTGGCAGGAGCCTGAGAGAGGTCAGAACGCAACTATACTGTGTTTAACACCTGACATCTACTCTTTAAGAAGAACTACCTATGGTAGTGAAAAGCTGTAAGCAGGCTCATTTAGCCAACTCAGAAGTTAATTTGTTTAACTACTTCCAGTAGTTCTGACTCTGGATTTTGTGAGTCTGGCACACCCAGGGAGTGATCCCACTGGCTCAAATTGTCAGCCTGAGTGTCAGCACTGGTACATCACTAACTGGATGCAGGAAGTCAGAGACTCAGCACTCAGCCTCCTGGATTAAGGACTAAGAATAATTTGAACTGTGCCAAATCTTGATCGTTTACAGGAAAACACCACTGTGTACAGGCAGAGCTTTATAAAAATCAGTGTGGCAAATTTCAGATAAAAGTATGGATGCCTGGAAAGTTCTGCAAGTCGTTGAAACCACTGCCCATCAACAACCCTGCAGACACTGTACACACCAACACAGTCCAGGTAACTCCTAAGTCTATCTTTGGTATAAATACTGTTCAATTTCTTGTGCTGCCTTACAAGGCAAGTCCACAAGCCTCAGGAAATTGTTACATGGGCACAGTTCCTATGGAGTGACAGACACCTAACCCAGTACAGCATGCAACTCTCCCACACTTATCACATGGCTTTTTATTTTATTCAGGTGAGGGAGGAGGAAGCAAACACACATGTACCTGAGCTACCTGACACACACCGTGGATCTGAAGTTAGTCCTGTGTCATTTTATTCATGAGGAATACCAAATAATGATGACTAGTTCTGCATGCTATATCCTTGTAGCAGTTAACTCAAGAGGAAGAGACAGTTTGATACAGCATCAAAAGCATGGTTATCTAACAAAAAGAGCCTCATACAAGATCAATTAATTTTATGACTAAATGTAAAAGTTTAAATAACACTCTAGCCAGGGATGTATATGAACTTCATATAAGAATCTTTCAAAATATGTTGAAAGATACTTGATTTTTACTTTGATATTAGTATTATAAAAAACCACAAGGGTTTTGCAATTCCTGAGACCCATGTTTAAACACAATGCTAGAAGTTTCACGCTCAATTAGCAGAATTCCCATTTCCTCATCATCTTTATCTGCTGCTGCATTAACTATATCTTAGCAATATTCTGCTGTGTTATTTCACAAATAACTAGAGTATTTGTCAACCCAAGATGGTTTCCTTGTCCAAATGAACCAAGTGTAAACGTAAATGCGTATCAAAACCTAAAATTAGTCAAATCCATACATTCTTCAAGCTTGCATGACTAATATTGGTAATATTTCTTTTTAGCTCTGACACATTGTTTTCATGGCAACTAGACATGTGCTGAAGAGAGAAAATGTTTAGAAATGAAAAAAATAATAGAAAATTCTTTAAACTATGTGCTTGTATCAAATACCTGTTAAGTCATTCTTTCAGACTAACCCTTTACCAGACCCTTGTATTACAATGTTGTGCTAATCTGCTTCCAGACAGATAAATTAAAAGAGAGCTTAGAGGTCTACCCTTGGAAAGGCCAGATAAATTTCTGAATGTTGCGTGAAGTACTGAGAGATATTCAACTAAATACTTCTTAAACAGAGCTGAGAAACAATTCAGCCTTCTGCTTGCCTATGTATTTTAAGCCTGAAACAAAGTTTTGATTAAAATTATTACAGAGACAGTCCACTAATGTCTTAACAGAACTGTTAACAAGTGAATGTGGCTGACTTCTGGTGCAGAAGTTGGGAAGTTTTTACCCCATCACTGTAAAATAAGTGCACATAAAATAAGAATTAGGTGAAGAACTGTCTTACAGGAATAATACGTAGCTAAATTGCACTTTGTAAAATCAGTATTGACCATCTGATACTTATAAAAGAAAATATCCAAGAAGTTTTCTTTAGGCAATCAAGATCCCAGTAGGACACTGTAACTAGTGCAGTGAATGGAACATCTGCATCTCTCAGTTTTGACTTGTGATTTACGAAGTTTCAGTTGTGTAGAATTTCCTTTTTATTAAGGAACTATTAATGGACTATTTGTAAACACTCATTTCCAAGAAAGTCCCTTCTTTGTTCAGGTGATGAGCTGACTACCCTTGTCAGATACTGGACTATACGAAGCACTGTTTAAAGATCACCAGGTATCTGGGCTAGAAAAAGAAACTCCATACATGACCATCTAAAGCCCCCGCATTATTCTGCATGCCCTAATTACAAAAACAACCACAAAACAAATTGAAAACATATTCACTATTTTTGACAATGCTAATGCAATCTAGTAAACAGATACAATAAAACAACCAATATACTTTTAAGATATTTCTTCATAAGCACAGAACTCAATATTTTACTCCAAATCTGTGACTATTAACATACAATTTTATCATAACTACAAGATGATACAGAACCTCGCAAATGACACAGTTGGGGAAGATGGCACAATCTTGCAATGGTTTCTATTTACTTCTCTTTAAATAACACAAAGTACAGTGATGAACATGATTATGAGTTTTAAAACTGTACTTATAAAACAGAGTCAACTTACAGGGTTATCAGTAGATTCATCAGCCAACTGTAAACCAAAGTAATCTCTCTCTGTCAAATCGAGATGCTTGAAGACTACGTCCAATAGAACTTGGCCCTGATCATGTTTCTGCAGAGAACAAATACAGACCTTTCCTTTAATCAAGAAATATATATAACTGGACACACAGATTCCAGGCAGGTAGAACACATAAATTCTTTCAGATGTGCTTTAGCAGCACCATTTTAAATATCACAAAGTGTATCCCAGCAGAACTATTTTTAAACGAGCTTCATCTCTTTTTGAAACATATGTAAGGAAATAATTTTTCTTCACTGTCATTTTCTGACAGTAAGAACTTCTCACTTCTCAGCTAGCTACATGAAAGGCTGAAAGCCTTTCATTAGCCTAATTTGATATATAAAAGGAGCATAGAAAAGGAAAAAATGTTCAGGAATTAATAAAGAACTCAGTGCAAACAAGAATCTTGTTTGGATCACTGAATTCAAATGTACAGGTCTTTACAAATTATCCTTCCTTATCAGAAAATCTATTCCTGACTTTAAATGAACCAGCATATTGAAAATGTTTCCCAAGTTTAATAGCAGAGACAGCTGACACAGCCAAATATCTAACCAAGAAGTGTCATTTACATACGTTCTAAGATAGCACTTCACACTAAATGTATTAATTCAAAGTAACAGAGTAACAGTAACACTTCTTTTCAGAGTCAAGTGAACAAACTTGATTTCTACTACAGGGACAAATGTTACCCAAAAAAATGATACAAAAAGATATAAAAAGAATCAGTAGTTGTTAGTACCTAGCAATTTTTTGCCTAACCTGAAAATACTGCCAACACAGTAACTGAAACACTGAGTGTGTCATGACAGGACTCAATAAATACATTTGGTGAAACCTGAAAGGAGTTTCCCAAAGAAGTTAAAAGTGTCATAGCGCCTTGAAATACAAAAGACAAGCAAAATTCTGCAAGAACTGTCAAACAAGAAGAAATATGAAAGAGATGATTGATACATTTTCCACCTAGATTTTCTACTTTTCTGTCATCAAGCACAGAAGCTTCTAATAATCTTCTTGGTGCCAAGCATTATCGCAGCTACAGTGGATTTGATACATGTTGCCTTGTTTACTGTGGGCAGTAAGATATTTTAATGTTTTAAAACAAAAAAATCCCCTGCTATTCTGCTCCCAAAGGACCCCACTTTGCACAGAGATTACATAACAGTTTACCTTCATAGCTGCTAAAATGGAAGCATGTAACTAAAAGATCGAGATAAGGTTGCAAGAATTTCATTAATACTCATACAAGAGAAAAATCTACCTTCAGACATCCGTTAACATCTAAGAGAATCCTACCTACACTAACTTTTTTTGATCAGATGAAATTACACTAAAGTTGAATAAACTGTCAGAAGCAGTTATTTGAGCCTAAAAACTCCAAGAAGCATGATATTTCATAATAATATAAAAGTAGAGAATAATTATCCACAAATTATGTTTGAAATAATCCCAGGAGGACAATCATACCCATAACTCTGCATATATCTTTAAGTTGAAATTACATAAGGTATATATTTCAGATCCCATATAAATCTGGCTAAATTGAAGTGACCTAAGAATTCTTATAATTACTTTGCAGAAGACCTTATTTATTTTTTTAAACAGTTCAGAGAAAATTTCTTACAAAATGTAGGAGCACCATTGTTAACAAGTCCACCACTGAAAAATTTACTTTACAAATTAGTAAAAACAAGCAAAGAAAAACACAGAAGTTAACACAATAAATGTGCCACATCATAAATGCATAAGGCATTTTTATATACAATCTAAATATAGTCTCTTTAATTTCTACTAAATTAGGAGTTTCTATTACATTTTGAAATAAACCAATAATCAGTACAGTTTTTACAGCAAATAAGGCTAATTTTAAAATTACACAGCAACACTAATTGCCTCTTGGCATTTTTCCCACGTAGATTTAAATAAGAACACAAACTAAGAACATATAACAGTAACTATCAGAAAATGGAAGATGTCTGGAACCTAAGTTTAGCCTTGCAATTACCACAGCTGACATGTTACTTCCTCTAACAACATGTAGATACCATCTCTGCAGCTTTGTTCCAATCCAATCCTGCCAATGTACACTGTTTCTTAAATACCTGAATAGATGTTTCCTAATGAAAAAGCTTAGATACTGGCTGATCAGTTTGAATTAAGAAATACAGAACATCATTCCACAACCGCAAGGAAGGTATTCTTCCTGCAATTGAGCAGCAAATTTGGTAAGACACGACAGGTTCCAACATGAAGCATTTGTTTGGATCACAATGTTTTACTCAATGCAAAATAGAGACAAGCATCTAGCAAAACCAGACCTTAGCTTAACCCATCTGTGATATTTATGTAACGATGTTGCAGCTTGCCAAAGCAGGTGAAGGTCACAATTCTGCTTGTTGAGAAAGATCCAAAATATTTGTAATACTATCATAACATCGAATAGCTGCTCAAAATTATAGAAAGTATAATAGCAAGTTTAAATATCTGATTTTTTAATAAAAAAATTATATTTTTTTTATAAAAAAGCAAACCAAATAAATCTAGATGAGCATAAAACGAAACTTGTTTTGTTGCTACAGATACAAGTTAAATATTATTTCCTCATAAAACAAGAAATAATAAAAGTACATATGGAAAATGGGAACTATCTAAGACAAAACCACAGGAGTTAGACACAATAGCGTCCATTGTTTTTCTGAATTGAAAAATTAGAGGGTTATATGTACTTATTAGTCATTGCTGGAGGCAAAATATCTCACAGATTTTGGCCTTTTAGGACAAATTTGACATAAACACTAGACATCAATATGTTAACTGTACTTTATGAACTATTTATCATCAATTCATTTTTAATTGCAAAATGATTGTCACTTGTTCACAAACACTACGTGTGAAAATTTAGACAGACATTTGCAATTACACAGATTTTATGCCTGCTTACCAACTACCAACCTCTTCTCAGTCTGCATTTCTGACATTCTGGTTTTGCTGCTGCCAACACTACTGGCTGCACACACAGCAAGCACCATGAGACATTGCAGCCATGTCAGCTCAAAAAACTTTGGACTTCTGATGACAGAGGAAGGGGATGACAGGTTCTGGGCTTTCCTGGAGCAGGTCACAGCTTGGCTACTCACATGTTTGGGGGAGGCTCTGGTATGGTTTTTTTGGGGGTTTTTCTTGTTTGGTTTGAGTTATTTTACAGGTTTTCAGATTTTATTTCCAGTAGAGTGTAAATTCATTAAGTCTGAAGAGAGTCCTGTGATAGTAAAGGCTCTAAATTGAAATATTTGTCCATGACCATTAACCTTGCCCACAACCCACCACATCTACCTTGACTTAGCTGTCCCTCAAGTTTAGTGTTATTCCTGTATCTATCTATTGGCTTTCAGGGAATATAAATAAGCCAGCCTGCATGGAAAATACATAATTTTAGGTATTTAAATAACTAATTAAAACAAATTAAAATAATTTGATCTCGAAGAAACAGTTTTACGGTAACACAAATCATCCTGATCATGTTGTTTATTCAAGTCAGCCTCCTTTCCCAGCTACATGTTCTACTGAAGTCTGCTTTTCAGGATTGAAGGAAGAAGATTTCTTCATTTGGTAAGCAGAGCATTTTTGAGAAATGGTTTGTACTCCTCAAACACATGCACAGGCTACTTCCAACTGATTTTTCTGCCTGGAACCAATGCAGCCTTTCTCTGGCTACAATCCATGGGGATTATCTGGTTTGATTTGTTACGTTCTCTACAAGGTAAGGCTTAGCACAAAGATGCCTTTTTTGCAGATCAATGGAAAAGACTGGTTGAAATCTGAACTTAGAACATCACATAAATTATCAAGAGACACTCTGTGATCAGCAGTTTGCTGTTGGAGAAGAAATAGCATTTGAGTACATTTTTATTAACACACCACTGCATCTTCCAGATGATTAAGTTTTACAATCATTAGCATACAGAATACCTATAGCAATCACCAGGAGAAAAAAAAAGGTGCTAATTTATTTGATGCTATCTTTGTTCTTCCTATTTTGAAAACAATTCCATAAATATTTATGCCTAAGCCAAGTGTCAACCACAATAAAGTAAAACAAAACTATAAAACCCAAGAACCTGTATAGCATGTAGGTTACATTTGCTACGAATTAATACTTTATTATGCCTTGTTTGTGAAAAATCAGATTGAGGCTAAGACAAGAGATCAAGATGTTCAGCACCAAGGAACTTTTTATTCCCTGGACTCAGTTTTAATAGACAAACTTGCAGGCTGATCTGTATAAGCAGTAAAGCATGATCCATGCAACTAAAATATTTAGTACACTAGGGAGGTGGTAGAACATATTACATAATTTTTTCTTGGGAGAGACAGAAGAGACATTTGAGGATATATAGCTGGTGATTCTGCTTTTCTGAGAGGCACTAGTGTCCTCTAAAAATACACAGTTTTTGAACACCTAGATCAAAAAGAAGCACATCTCCCATACCTACAGCCCAACAATTACTCCTTATTTTTCCTAATTCTTACTTTCTTCATAAGAAAAATCCTCAAGACAGATACCTTAATGGAGAACTCATGCACCTGAAAGCAAAGATGACAACATTTGCAATTTCTTATGCACTTCTAATGCTTTACATCCAACTACATTTTGCACATATTGCTTTTTGGCAGGCAGTATAGACTGGGAAACTGTTAGCAAAGATGAAAAATTAAGCAATACAGAAAAGGGGAAAGGATATAGAAAAAAATATCCCAGAAGGGAAAGGAGGCTTGATGTTAATAAATTAAAGTCTTTAAAAAATCTGTCCCTCAGCTTCATCACTCAAAATTCCCACACTTTACTACTCAGAAGTCTGGAAAAATTAAGTATTTTTTGAATGAACTACAAAAATGCGTCAAGAGAATATCCTAATCCTTTCCATATTGACTGACATATCTAAAACAAATAACCACCAGATCTGCCTCTGAACCTTAAGCCTCTGGATGTTGGATCCTTACAAGTTTTTGCCAGATAAGAGATTTCACTTCTGATCAGCAGCTGCAGGCTCTAAACACTGATTATAGAACAGAAAAAATGCAATCCCTCTCACAAATCTTCTCTGAAACATTCAAATATGTCAATATTCTTGCTGATCACTGGCTATCAGAATTCAATGTAATTACTAAGCATTAGAACTTTTTCAAATGCTCTGAATTAGATTTGTCCACACAGATTTGACAATTGCTTCACTTTCTCCCTCACTTCCATATGAAGTCCCACAGCCTTACTTGATACTCCTACACTCCATTTGCTGAAGTTCAATTTACTTTTGAAAAATTTCAATTACAGCACCTGTTAACTTTCACCATCACATTATTCAACCTTTGTCCATATAACTCATCAATTCTATAGCTTTTAAAGTAAAAGCAGAGTTCTACTACCAAAGGAAAACCTACAACTTCTTTCCTGTTGAGTTCTGGTTCTTCTCACACACAGATGATTTTAAATACTTTAATCATTTCTTGTGAGGTCCTTGCCTATTTTTCATGGTTTTTTTTTTCTTCAGGAAGCTGAAAGAACGGGTTGCATTTGTGTAACATATACACAACAACCATTAACATTTTCATTAGAAAATTAGATGAATAGCCTATTTTAAATTCCAGGTTCATGTGTAAAAGCTGTTAATTTTTTTCCATTAACAGTCTCAGTATTCAGCAACCAGCTTTCTGTTTTCCTTCCTGTCATTCTCATTAGTGGTAGAAGGTGGTATGCTTAAGTGAGAGAAATCACAGAAAAAGAGTATTATCTGAGAAATGTAAAGAGCAGGGAGGTACTCTAAGATGGCAGCCAGGACCAAGTGTGCCCATACAAGTGATTGAACACAGTCACCTACATAGCTAGGGGAAGAGTTCCTACTCCACCGTACTCCTGCTCAAAATACAGAAACCATAAAGCAGAAGAACAAAAGCTTCATTCAATTCAACAGTAAAACTACCCTCCATTTCCACTGGATAACTTTAATCCATGAAGAGAATTACTAGAAATAAATTATGCTTCATACATTGGATTTTGAAATGAAGATGTGTTAGTACTACAGAGGATGCCAGAATGACTAAGTTCCCTGTAACACTGTGCACATGTATAAGCATGCCTGCCTGAACACAACTTCCCCTTTTATTCTCTACTTAACACTTTGTCTGAATGTCAAACTCCAGCCATACAAATGCAGTAAAGGAAAGCAAGCTCAGGACACTGATCTGCAATATGTCAGATATTGATCTGCAATGAGCCCATTACTTACATTAACTCTGAAAGCTTGTACACTGTTATCCAGGAGAAAAATGTTGCAGACCACCTCTGTATGCTGCCTGTCTCGTGCCAGCTCAGATGCTCGTACATTGTAGGTTCTGCCAGCAGGCAATCGGAAACGTGCGGTCATTACTGTCCACACAGGGTCTACAGGCAAAACAAACAGAAAATTTTTAAAAAGAGCCAAAAAATGCAAATGCAAGAATGTCTTTCTTCAAGGAAAGGTGAAAACACAGCAATTCATTATTTAAAAATTCCATTACAGACAAAAGAAAACTGAATTCTAAATTCACAGTAGCCAATAACAAAGCCATGTCTTACATGTTACAACACAACCTTATACCGAAATACTCAGTCCTTTACTTTCTGCCCATTGTCCACACCCTCCCTATTTTAAGGTTGTTTTGTGGGTTTGCTGTTTTCTCATTGGGTTTTTTTGTTTGTTTTCAAAGATTCACAACATTTTCAATTCACAAAGCATTGTAATTGCTGGGCATCATGGCTACCAGTTTCCTGATATTTGATGCAAATAAGTAACTAATTTCAGTGCAAAACAGCAAAAAAAAAGAAAATAACATAACAAGCCTTATAGTGAAAAAGAAAACAGCAAATACACAGCACTTTGATGCATTATTTTGCAAGGCCTCTGCATTCACTGTAAAATAATAAAACATGAGATTGCACAGTGGTAACAAAAACATTAGCATTATTTTCCCCCCTTTGTTTTTAAATTATAACATGAACAGTTTAATGTTTGTCAAACTACTGAATTTTCTGTCTATGTCAATTTGATTGGATTTACACATTTAGTTTGGGAGCACAAACAATTCTCATCCTCTCAATAAGCAACTGTGACCATCACAAGTCTATGCCCTATGCTGAGAGCCGATAAATAAAATGCAAGAATTGACTTTCACTTTTTAAATCTAAGATCTTGATGACTGTCATCCAGCCCCAGTCTAGCAAAGTCCTTATGTGCCCACCTGAAGCTATCAGCTCTATCCAATGATACCAGATACTTCCTCAAGTGCCTCAGTGGATCAAGGCCTGTGATTCACTTAATTACATACTCAGCAAACTATTTCTACATCCTCTGACAAGGGCGTAAGCAAACAGAAAGTTTCGTAAGTTGAGAATATATTGAGACATAAAATTAAAATACCCTAAGAGCAATAAAAGAACACAGGTATATTCAAAACCAAATATAAAATGATTGATTTTCCTTATCTTGCACAAGATTATGAAATCTTCAAACACATCTACACATGAGCTTCACATTTGAGGAGAGGGATGGGAGCATATGATGATAAAAAAAAGGAGAATTTAGCAGAGGACAGCAAACATTTCAGCAGTGATTAGAGAGCTTGCATGGATCATAGGAGGTATCTGTGCTCCAATATACATAAATGAAGAGGGAGGGGTAAGAAATGAAAGATCAATCCCTCCTAAATAGTCAGTAACTTAGATACATAGGCTCTCACAGGAAAGTGTAAGACCAAGAACCTAGCTGGGACTTTGCAGTTCAATCATCTTTCTACAGCCTGCAGACAACCTCCTGAGCAACTGCCCTAGAAATCCCTGAGGTATTTTGCTTTTCTAGATCACATCTTCAGCTCTTTAAGTATGACCACACACCTGAGACATAAAAAAATCTGCTTGATGATCATCCATCCTTGCAAAATGCTTCAGTTCTGACTTACCCAGAATTTTCAGGTTAACAAGTACTTGCTTCCTCACCAGACAGCTTTTTTATTTTGGCTACTCAGTCACTGGCTTCAGAACTGAAATGTTATATTCATGTAGAACTACAGCAAGTTTATTTTTGTTTTCCTAAACCAACATGACAAACTGAATGATACAGACACCAGATAAAGCCACCAGCTGCTAAATTTATGTGTCTTAATAACAAATTTATGAAAAATGGTGTTGCAAACATTAAAACTCTCAAGTAAAGCCTAAAAACAAAGTCCATCTGACAATTCCTCTTGGAGAGGCTGCTTCTGCTATACTTTCTACAGATCTCAAAAATAAAAAGCAGGAGAAAACCTTTAAAAACTAAGAGGTATTGAAGAGGTATTGAATCTCTCCATACCAATGATCCAAGCCAATCACATAACATTTCATAAACAGTGTTTTGACACATAGACACAATCTAAAAGCCTTACTAGTCATAATGGCATAAAAGTTGGCATTGTCAGTGCAGCTACACAACTGGTAGCTATAGCCAAAATTTTAGGTCCGTATTTGCTGCTGAGCTGAAAATAAGGTTTCAGAAAAGACCACAATTTGATTAAAACCATACCATTTCTCCATACCACAGAAACAACCCCTTGACAGGTGTATTATACAAGGATTCGAAAAAGTAACAAATCAACCAAGAAACAGTGAGTGTAATCTTCATCATATACGCAATCACTAGTGCACAAAGGACTGTTCAACTATCAAACAAGTACTGCAGTCATCACAAATCCATTTGGTAGTGAGCTAGGAGAGTCTAACTCAACAATAAACAGTTTTGCAGCAGAGAAAACTAGGTTTTAGACACATCAATGAATCTGTTAGGGTGAGCAAAGAGAGAATCATCCCCTAGTGACCCTCAAGATCCTTTAACACCATGAAACCATTCACTCTATCCCTTCAACAGACCCAAACTGCAGATCTATCAAGGTTCTTGCTGTAACACAGATCTTTGCTCCAGCCAAACAAAAATCATTGCATAGTTACAGACAACAACTGTATTTTTCTCAATGTACATAAATGAAATAATCAAATTCAAGAAAGAAGGCACTGTTTTTATGATTTTGCTATGGAAACAGGAGCAGCTATATTGGGCCGGAACAACAATTCATGTAGCTTGCAGACTGGAAGGACAATGCCTTCTCCACTCTCTCTAAGGAAGAAAGAAACAAATAGGACACACACTCTCCTCATTCTGTTCCATAGTCTGGGGTTTAGCATCTTCCTTGAGAGAAGCTCATAGTCCCACCATGCTGGACATAAGAAATTCATGAATGTTCTCTTCAAGGACTTAAGAAAATATGTTTTGTACTTTCAGATTGTGCAATGAAACATTATATTTCATGTCCCACATAAAATACACAGTAGTTGGAAGCACCATCTCATAGCAGACAAGTTTCTCGCATGAAACTAAGAGGTTTTTGCAACTACAGAAGACAGTTTTACAAGTATAATGACTGAAATCCTGAAATGCATCTACAAAATGGAAATAAAACAGCCGTGAGAGTAATAGAGAGGAAGATGACAAAAGACTGTCTTCTGCAAGCCACATTCAAAGTTACTCTTTCCCTCTAAGTCAGCAAAGAAACTATGGAAGTACATAGAGAATTTGTTAAAACACCTTCACATGCACCTTCAAAAATACTCCTCTTTCCAAGATCTGCCAGGGTTATTACATGGAACTGCTTTGTGGCCAATCATGTGCACACAACCCATATTTAAACCTCTATCAGCACATGTACACTTAACAAAAAGGACGCAGTTGTTAAGCACAGATAGACCCTGCAATTACTGGTTTTACTGACACACTTGTTTTATAACATAATTGGCACCAAACCATACCCATACCATCTTTGCTACTTCTTTCTTTCAGAAATACATGCACCAAGAATACAGACTGTCTCCCGAACACATATTGCTATTCTTATTATTATTATTGCTATATATTTTGAAAACTTACTGATAGTGGCTAGCTATTGCTTCTAAGGTTACAAATTACAGCTGATTTTCAAACAAGTATTTATATATAAAATGAGAAAATCTGATAGAAATTCAGCTACATTCATTGAATACTTCTGCAATAAAAACATTATGGCTAACGTTAGTATGGAACAGAGGACTGCTTTAAGCTCCAAAGTAAAATCTGCATCCCTAAAAGAAATAAGAATAAAAACAAAAGCTGAGACTTAACCAAAAAAACAGTTTGAGAACAACTGGCATAAACAGTAGGTTAACTTAAGCAAGGTACTTCTGTGTGTGCATATCCATGTTATGGGCAGTGCCACAGTCACTTAATGCTAAAATATTTTTATACATGCACGTTGATCATTTAAACTGGACTTAATCTTCACATATGATGAAGGTTTTCTGCTTATAGTTTTTCAGTGTCTTCTGCTAAGCATGTAATATGGTATTACATATGGTAATTAGGTATGTGAACTAACAATCTAAAGAACATGCTGCTACAGCAACCGGAGAAGGACTGTGCAAAGAACTCGTGCAAAGTAACTCCACTTACCTCTCAGGTCTGTGGAGGGAGTAAGTTGTACATTTCCTGCCTTAGCTCAGGTTTCAAGTGGTGAAGCAATTCCAGGGAGTGTTCCCTATCAAAGGGCAGAACATTCCTGCAATACTGGCTTGGTTAGAGCACTAAAGAGCTTATAGAAGCTTCACAAGTGAATTTTCAGCATCCTTTACTCTTTTATGTAAATATATAGAGTATAACAACAATTTGCTTTGGTTTACAATAAACTAACTGATTTTAAGCAGCTTAATAAATAAGCAGTTGGTTAAGCAGTTAATTAACTGAAATTTAATTTATCCAAGAGTGCAGCCAATTTGCTGACTTGATGCGAACTTTCTTTAGAAGAACTCTTGATGTAATGCACAGAAAAACAACTACCTTAGCACATTACTGTATGCACATGTGCATGCAAGGACATGAGAAATTTAATTTTTCATGGCTCATCTTAAGCAGCTAAAGAAGCTCACGCATTGCCAGATTTCCATTTGTTTAGGAGCTTGTATTTTAGCAACCCAGAAGGCACAGATTTGCACTGTGGCCCACCTGCTAATTTGGGTCCAACACAGTACATGAATTTCCTACAAGAAGTAGAAAAGTAGGTCAGACTCATAGAAGACCCACGTCCTTATAACATGATGCAGCTTGAATATATTAAGTAACATGCAGACCCCATTGTTACTAAAATTATCCAGACAACTTAATTATATACATATAAAAAATTTAAAAGTAAAAAGCCAATTTTGAAGGTTTAAACAAAATAATACAACATATTGCCATTCAGACAAACACTAGATAGAAGTATACCTAGAGCCCATCTTCACACAGGTTTATTGAAAACATATTAGTAACACTACATTAAATGTTGCAATACAAACTAGTTTGAAAACACTAAACATTAGCTGGTTGTGCAATTCTCTGAGGAAATTCCACATTAAGTCCAAAGAAAAGGTTAAAATATCTTATCTTTCAAAAATTTGTTTTGAAAGCTTTCAGCAATTCTGATGCTGTACACAGCTTCAGAACATTGCTTGTAAATAAAAGCAGAGCAGAAATGCATTTTCATTTCTGTGAATCAACCCATGCACTACAATCCTGAAATCATTCCAATGAGAGTTGGACTTGATGACCTTTGTGGGTCCCTCCTAGCTCAGGATATTCGGATTCTTTCCTGCTTTATGCTCACCAAATAATGGAAAGTATCTATCATTCATTAAAGCTGATATTTGATACCTAGAACCCCGAAACTCAACACCTAGAACCCCAAAAAGCTAAACCTAGAACCCCAAAACCTGACACCTAGAACTGCGAAACCTGATACATAGAACCCTGAAACTCAACACCTAGAACTGAACCCCGAAACCTGATACATAGAAGCCCAAAACCTGATACCTAGAACCCCAAAACTCAACACCTAGTACCATTTCTGTACTGAATAGCCTCATATTTAAAAATAATTGCTTGTCTCCTTCATATTGGTTGGATTCAGTGACAGTGGATAGAAGCCACAGTTGTTAAATTTAGTCTTTTCTTCTGGCTGGACACAGAGTTTCGTATCACAAAATGCCCACTGACACCTAGAACCTCGAAACCCAAAACCTAGAAGCCCCAGACTCGACACCCAACACCCCGAAACGTGACACCTAACACCCCCAGACTCGACACCAAGAACCCCAAAACCCGACACCTAGAAGCCCCAGACTCAACACCCAACACCCCGAAACGTGACACCTAACACCTAACACCCAACACCTAGAAGCCCCAGACTCGGCACCCAGAACCCCAAGACATGATACCCAGAACACCCAGACCCTACACCTAGAACCCCAAGTCACGATACCAAGAACCCCGAAACCCGACACCTAGAACTGCGAAACCTGATACATAGAACCCTGAAACTCGACACCTGGAACCGAACCCCGAAACTCAACACCTCTAGAAGCCCAAAACCTGATACCTAGATGCCCAAAACCTGATACCTAGAACCCCGAAACTCAACACCTAGTACCATTTCTGTACTGAATAGCCTCATATTTAAAAATAATTACTTGTCTCCTTCATATTGGTTGGATTCAGTGACAGTGGATAGAACCCACAGTTGTTAAATTTAGTCTTTTCTTCTGGCTGGACAGAGGACAGAGTTTTGTATCACAAAATGCCCATTGACAACTAGAACCTCGAAACCCGAAACCTAGAAGCCCCAGACTCGACACCCAACACCCCGAAACGTGACACCTAGAACCCCCCAGACTCGACACCAAGAACCCCAAGTCAGGTTACCTAGAACCCCAAAACCCGACACCTAGAACCCCAAAACCCGACACCTAGAACCCCAAGTCAGGTTACCTAGAACCCCAAGTCAGGTTACCTAGAACCCCAAAACCCGACACCTAGAACCCCAAGTCAGGTTACCTAGAACCCCAAGTCAGGTTACCTAGAACCCCAAGTCAGGTTACCTAGAACCCCGAAACCCGACACCTAGAACCCCAAGTCAGGTTACCTAGAACCCCAAAACCCGACACCTAGAACCCCAAGTCAGGTTACCTAGAACCCCGAAACCCGACACCTAGAACCCCAAGTCAGGTTACCTAGAACCCCGAAACCCGACACCTAGAACCCCAAGTCAGGTTACCTAGAACCCCAAGTCAGGTTACCTAGAACCCCGAAACCCGACACCTAGAACCCCAAGTCAGGTTACCTAGAACCCCAAGTCAGGTTACCTAGAACCCCGAAACCCGACACCTAGAACCCCAAGTCAGGTTACCTAGAACCCCGAAACCCGACACCTAGAACCCCAAGTCAGGTTACCTAGAACCCCAAAACCCGACACCTAGAACCCCAAGTCAGGTTACCTAGAACCCCAAGTCAGGTTACCTAGAACCCCGAAACCCGACACCTAGAACCCCAAGTCAGGTTACCTAGAACCCCGAAACCCGACACCTAGAACCCCAAGTCAGGTTACCTAGAACCCCAAAACCCGACACCTAGAACCCCAAGTCAGGTTACCTAGAACCCCAAGTCAGGTTACCTAGAACCCCGAAACCCGACACCTAGAACCCCAAGTCAGGTTACCTAGAACCCCAAAGCCCGACACCTAGAACCCCAAGTCAGGTTACCTAGAACCCCAAAACCCGACACCTAGAACCCCAAGTCAGGTTACCTAGAACCCCAAAACCCGACACCTAGAACCCCAAGTCAGGTTACCTAGAACCCCAAGTCAGGTTACCTAGAACCCCAAAGCCCGACACCTAGAACCCCAAGTCAGGTTACCTAGAACCCCAAGTCAGGTTACCTAGAACCCCAAAGCCCGACACCTAGAACCCCAAGTCAGGTTACCTAGAACCCCAAAACCCGACACCTAGAACCCCAAGTCAGGTTACCTAGAACCCCAAGTCAGGTTACCTAGAACCCCAAAGCCCGACACCTAGAACCCCAAGTCAGGTTACCTAGAACCCCAAGTCAGGTTACCTAGAACCCCAAAGCCCGACACCTAGAACCCCAAGTCAGGTTACCTAGAACCCCAAAACCCGACACCTAGAACCCCAAGTCAGGTTACCTAGAACCCCAAAACCCGACACCTAGAACCCCAAGTCAGGTTACCTAGAACCCCAAGTCAGGTTACCTAGAACCCCGAAACCCGACACCTAGAACCCCAAGTCAGGTTACCTAGAACCCCAAAACCCGACACCTAGAACCCCAAGTCAGGTTACCTAGAACCCCAAAACCCGACACCTAGAACCCCAAGTCAGGTTACCTAGAACCCCGAAACCCGACACCTAGAACCCCAAGTCAGGTTACCTAGAACCCCAAAACCCGACACCTAGAACCCCAAGTCAGGTTACCTAGAACCCCAAGTCAGGTTACCTAGAACCCCAAAACCCGACACCTAGAACCCCGAAACCCGACACCTAGAAGCCCAAGTCAGGTTACCTAGAACCCCGAAACCCGACACCTAGAACCCCAAGTCAGGTTACCTAGAACCCCAAGTCAGGTTACCTAGAACCCCGAAACCCGACACCTAGAACCCCAAGTCAGGTTACCTAGAACCCCAAGTCAGGTTACCTAGAACCCCGAAACCCGACACCTAGAACCCCAAGTCAGGGTACCTAGAACCCCGAAACCCGACACCTAGAAACCCAAGTCAGGTTACCCAGAACCCCGAAACCCGACACCTAGAAGCCCAAGTCAGGTAACCTAGAACCCCGAAACCTAGAACCCCAAGTCAGGTTACCTAGAACCCCAAAACCCGACACCTAGAAGCCCCAGACTCGACACCCAACACCCCGAAACGTGACACCTAACACCCGACACCTGGAACCGAACCGCGAAACTCGACACCTCTAGAACCCCGAAACCTGATACCTAGATGCCCAAAACCTGATACCTAGAACCCCGAAACTCAACACCTAGTAGCATTTCTGTACTGAATAGCCTCATATTTAAAAATAATTGCTTGTCTCCTTCATATTGGTTGGATTCAGTGACAGTGGATAGACGTCACAGTTGATAAATTTAGTCTTTTCTTCTGGCTGGACAGAGGACAGAGTTTTGTATCACAAAATGCCCATTGACAACTAGAACCTCGAAACCCGAAACCTAGAAGCCCCAGACTCGACCCCCAACACCCTGAAACATGACACCTAACACCCGACACCTAGAAGCCCCAGACTCGGCACCTAGAACCCCAAGACATGATACCCAGAACCCCCAGACTCGACACCTAGAACCCCAAGTCAGGTTACCTAGAACCCCGAAACCCGACACCTAGAACCCCAAGTCAGGTTACCTAGAACCCCGAAACCTGACACCTAGAACCCCAAGTCAGGTTACCTAGAACTCCGGAACCTGACACCTATAACCCCCAAAACATGATACCTAGAACCCCAAAACAAAAAAAACCACACACATTAGTTATTAATGCATATATGACAATTTCTTAAAATTTTGGGACCAAAGTTCGAAAGCTGAAAGAAAAGAAGTTGAACTTCGCCCCTCTCCTCCACCATCAGTTTCTCCTATACATGAACCAGTAGCAGACACCTAATTTAATATTCTAGACACTTAGATAAATTTCTAAGACTGTTAATGTATCTCAGAAACACAAGGATTTCCTGGGGTTGGCTGTGGATTTCAGCGCAGTCTTGATGCCTAAATTAATAAGCATTCTCAGTTAAAAAATTACTCAAGGATTTTTTTTTAATCTAATACCTCCTTGAATAATGCTTTTTATCTACTTTTCTGACAAAGTGTTTCCAATTTGAACAACTGCTGTGTGGTATCAAGCAAGATTTTCACTGTTACAATTATTGATAGAGACAAAGGTTAAAGATGAAACATCTTGCTCTGTCACTCCCTGATTCTCATACTTTCTAACATAAAAATAAGAATTAGTGAGTGTTCAGTCACTATGTAAGATCTGTTAGAGACAGTTGGAGGCTGTACACCAGAACATAGCAAATTAGTGAGATAGTACTGTAGCACGCTATTGTTTTCTCTGAAAAATAAACTGTTTGGACAATTTGACAATTCCCTCCCTTGCTCTTCCCTGCCCCCAAGAAGAAGGGCACAGCTAACAGAAAAGCCCATTATAAATGACACTTCAATCTAATTAAATGTCAATTCTCATTATACTTGAACTGCATGCAGCACACTCACAAAAAAAGCATCTCAAATCCCTTTCTCTGTTTTGAGTGTGAAGTAGACAGCACAGGAAGACTGATACCTGCTTTGCTTCACTCCTGTATGAAACATTTCAGGAAACACATAACAGCAAGATAAAATTCATTAGTTTGAGATTACAACACCTATGCATTTTAGGAGCAATATTAATAAAAAAAAAGAGTTCTTAAAATCCATGCCATCAACACTGACAATTATTTTGAACCTAAACCCTTTATGTCCTCAGTCATATTTCACATGCAGATAATAACATTTTCATCTTCACTATCTAAGACTCTAGATAACAGTCTGAGAAGATATTAAAATTTCTCTGTCAAGGAAAAAATAAGTGGGGGGAAAAAAAGCGGCAAATAGATTTATAAATTCCAAACAGCTCAATATGGTTCATTTTAAGCCCATTTTTAACCTTCAAATATATTTTTAGTGTCCTGTCCAAACCACATTACAGTTTTGGAGTGCAGAGAGCCTGAAGAAACTCAACCAATACACAAAGTCTGCAGCCAAGAAAGAGCCAGAATTAAAACAGTCAGACCCTTCTGCCACCCTCACCATCCTACTTCATCAGGGCCCCCATTTCATTGCATCAGTCTTACAAGCCAGTGTGAACAAATGCAAAGACAACAGAAAGCCTCCTTCCAGATATACCAGCCAGTTCATGGCTCAGTACTCATTGACCTGATGATAACAATACTGCAGAAGATGATCAGTTTCACATAGTGCAAGAAAAATGCATGTGTGCATCCAGAGTGCATGTGCCTTTAGGCAAAGCTTCACAGCGAGCACCTATGGTTATTCACAACCAAAACAAACCCATCTGTTCTACAAGTGACACACTGAGACCACAATCAGAGTGGAAACATCATATGAATTTGTGCAGGCTTTTTTTGTTCCTGACCTGGAGACTTCTCATTTCTAGGCGCTACTCAGGGGTTAGGGAAATTTATGGAACGAGTCACACATACATTTGAAGATGTGTGAAGAACGTCACATGAGGTTTCAGAGATTACTTTGTGCAAAAATGTAGAAAATTTCTCTATAACATTCAATACACCCCTACACACTTTAGGGACCAGAAAAACAGCACACCTATCTCTCTATTAAGCAATGGACTATAGTAGATCTTCAGGAATCACCTGATCACAGTGTGACTGCTTTACAGAATGGTTTAGGGAAGCCATACCTTGGTGTGAAGAAACACAGAGAAGGCAGCTGAGGCTAGAAATGTCTTTAAATAACAATATTGGTATCACGTAAGGCCATCATGTTATATGAAAACACAAGTTGATGGCAAGCACCAGCTAGAGCAGTGACAGCTCGTGAGGTAGCAAGGCCACAGAGAGGGAAAAGGCCCCAGGGCCACGGCTACTGGGGCAGCAGCAGCCCACACTCATACAACGATGATAGAAATGGCAAAGCTAGCAGGGAAAAAAATTAAATCTAACTTTATTTTTAAAAAAGCCAACTAATCCCTGTGGAACGGCAGATAGCTGAAGCAGTCAGTAAGTAAAGCATATGTCTGCCAGGAAAAACAAGAACAGGAAGGGAAGCACTGTTTAAATATCACTAAATGGTGACTTCAAGTATCCTCCTATATTTAAGAAAAATTATAAATTAAACAAATATGCAAATGCATTTCTAAGACATAAAACCTCCTTGTTTCCTAGTATGCAGCTGTCAGTTCATGATATTTGGAGGTGTTTATCATGTGTGAGGATTACTAGGAATAAATAGAAAAGTTTTCCAAGTGAGTTCCTCCTCCATTATTTTAAACTTGATTCTATCCATAACCTGCCCTTGTTTGAAAATAGCATTAAAAAAAATGGTAATCCATGACCTTCACACAGATGATACCTACATCTATCTCTTCCCATTCCTGGAGCTGGGTCTCTTATTCTTGCTTTTATGACTCAATGCTATAATAAGATGTAACAAATGTATAACAAAACATTACTAAAATATCTTGATAGAGACTTCTCAAAATAAATCTGGACTACTTTTTAAAATGTGTTCTTAAACTAGGTTAAATAGATTTAAATAAATCTTTCATTAAAGGGAAATCTGGCTCTGAGACAACTCAAAGATCAGGAAGCCTAAATATTTACCTATCAAAAGAAAAAAGGGCTGAAATCAGTGCAAGTTCAGACAAAGTACAGAAGTACCAAGTGATAGCAACATAGTATTTAATATCTTGCATAAGGTGGGGGGAGTGGTGGGGGGAAAGAACATACACCCCCTCACCTCAAAAGCCCCCAAATCCAAATTTCTTCCTACAGGTACCTTCCTCAAAGGTATCACAGTGTAACTAAATTTGATTCCACTTTGCAATATGACTTTAAAATCATTTCTTCACCTATTAAAGAACTTTACAGTTCTCTACAGACCCAGCTGAAAACAAAAGCTCCTCAATATATAAAAAGAGTCTTTTAAACTTTTGAGCTTTTAATGACAATGCACAACTGCCTATAGCTAGAATAACTAAGAACAGTCCTTTCATGACACTGGTTATTAACAGCTCTAAACTTGAACAACAGCCCAACTACAGATGCTGAATCAAGGAAATGTAGCAAGTGAAAATTAGGTTTTGATTTCAGCTCAAAAAAGAGGGTTTTTTAAACACAATTCTAGAAATCAAAAAGAGAAAAATTATATGCAAATAACAACTGATGGGCCTCAATAATTGTACACAATTAAGTAGATAAAACAGGTAAAACACTAAATGATGCAAAGTTACACATTCTAATTTGTTGTGACTATAAACCAACACAAGTCCCACATCCTGTATGTTGTACAAGCTTCAACCACAATTATCTGAAAACAAAACTGACAGAAAACATATGATGGAGAAAATCTGTGGACTTTCCATTAGCCACTTGAGCGCCCATGGATCAATAGTGCTGCACGCTGAAGGACCCGCAAATCCAGAGCAGCCAGTGGAACTGGCAGCTGTAGCTCCAGCCATGGCATCTGTGTTGCGAAGCCTTTGAAGTTAAAGGCAGTCTGAACTGAAAACAAACAGGCAAAATTCAGAAAAAGCTTTTATTCTACTCATAGCCAACTTCAAGTTGAATTTTGGCTGGCACTAAAACTGAGGTATTAGACAGGGGGAGGAAAAGTTGTCTGTGTATATTTTGTTCAGAGTTGCTAAACCTAAGCCAAATTATCTTCAATAGATTTAAACACAGCAGATGCTAATTCTATGGTTCAGTGTAACCAATTGGACACTTTCCATCAAAATAATTTTTTAATCAGGAACACCATTTCCATAAAATAGAAATTTTCACGTGGAAAAATTCAGTTTTGCCAAAACCCACCGATTTTCCAGGGGAAACATTGAAATAATGCCTATCTGGCTACCTGCCTGGAAAACGCTTGTCAGCTCCACTTCTTCCTCCAGCAGAAAACAAACCAAGGGATGTCTTCTGGCAGGGCTGTCCAGAAAAGTGACCTCACTCCATCCGTGCCCCTGGCTTTCAGCCACCCTGCCTTGCACTCTGGGCACTTGGCTTCTCCACAGCACTGTGGCTGTGGGCTGTGAAAAGCTGCAGGTTTTGGTTGGAACAAGAAGCTCCCCACACGAGGCAAGATCAGTTTTGCTGGTGCACCTGCCCAGTTGCAAAAGAACCATCCTATTTTACATCATCCCAAATTGTAAGGCCTCCTTTTATTTATTTGTTATATTTCACAACTTAACCTCAGCTTAAGTATTCTTCCGACTTGTCTCTGCTTCCTCTCAAAGATTTTCTTAACAGAAAACAATTTCCATTTTCAAGCCAGTTCAAGATTAAAAATTTGAAATTATCTGAGTGAATCTGACAATGAAAATATCACACATGTTGAAACAATCAAATCTTATAATCATTCACATGCAGTAGAATTTTAAACAGGAAATACAAAGTCACAGTTTTGTGGGTTTAGTTTCTTTAACTAAGTATCTTAAAGATGCCTATACTCCCCAGTTACAAATTACAATATGTAAATTGTAGAAGCCCACTTCATAACAATTGTATCTGTACTTCTCACAAAGTGAAACTCTGAGCCAAATCAAAAGTTTTCCAAACTTTCCAAAAGTTTTCCAGCATACTGACCTCAAGAGTCAGTACTGTAGAGAACTGACAGTCCACCCTGTCAGGGGTTATGACACACTTAAATGCCAAGGGCAGACTGCAGGCTCCCTGCACTCATCTTCATGCATTCAGAGTTTTGAAAATTGTTAAACTACACTCAAGTTTGGACATAAACAAGTAAGAAGATAAATGATCTTCATGCTTATTTCTAAGAGTATCTAAAAATATTTTCCTTTTGGGATCTATTTCCTTCTCTTGAAAATAAATTGACAATTTACAGAAGCATTTGTAAAAAGAACATGGGAAGAAAACAATGCAAGAGGAAAGACAAGATGTAAAATTACACAGAAGTTTGTAATTCTTACCAGGGTTCATCAAACCAAATTTCAAAAAAACCTTTAAAGTTTTAATTTTTTTTTGTTTCTGAATATGATTCTTTTCTTCCTTTTAGCTTTTGTTCTTTATATAATTACACAGTAATACTTGACAGTTTCCACAAAATTAACTTAACAAAAATAGCAGACACTATTAATGGTGTGAAAAGCAACATAACACTGTCAAGGCTAACTCAAGGCTAACTATGAATATACTGTGGGGGGGAGGTGGGGAGCAGAAACCCCTACATTCCTAAATCCAAAAGGCAAAGGCACAAAGTTGCAGTATACAAGCGGAAAAGGCGGGAGAGCTAAAAAGCTAAAAAGACAGAGTTTATAATGCACTATAGCTCCAGAATGAAGATACCATGTTACTCAAGTGAAACTAAAATTCACTGACAAACTATATTTCTGTATTATACATCTTATCTGTTCAACTTCAAACCTTTTATTAAAAGTTAAATTTCTTTTATTAACATATTAGAAAATCACTTTTCCAGGTACAGGGTATATATTTTCTATAAAGAAAAAGCCATCTAGTGTATTTGCATTTAAAAAAAAAATCAAGTGAAAAAAGTTACCTGACCATTTTGCTTGGAGCTGGAAACTTCTATAATCAGCTGCCGTTCAGAACCAGCAAGAATAATCTTTCAGTTCGGTTGGCCTGAGATTAATTAAATTCAATTATTCTATTATTTACTGAGTTTATTTTTAGAAGGAAAACAACTTCCACCATCTCCTCTAATACATTCATGTTCAGGAAGACATAGAGGCCTTAATGCTTGTTTATCATATCAGCTCAGTTCAGTATCAAGTTTCACATCCGCTGAAAAAACAGGCGCATTACCATGGCATAAGCCAGTTATTCAACTAAAAACAAATAACAGAAACATGACAACTCCAGTGGAACAAAACACTACCAAGAAGAGTAAATGAACCCACACATACAGAGTTTGTGTGTGCTGAAGTCAAAGAGCAAAAGGCTATTAAAAGGAGAAAGTACTACAAAATTATAAATGGCTATATATAGGCTTTATGTCATGCTACCATTTAATCACACTGCTATTTATGTTTTCTCTCATGTATTTACCACCTCTAAGCAAGAGCAAAACCTCAAATGCAGTTTAATCACCTGCATGTCACAGGGCTTTCAATTGCATTTACTTAGTTCTTGGCTGCTCCCAAGAACTATTCTTTCATCTGGCCAAACTGATTCCCTGCTAGGACACAAGCACACACCTCCTGCCACAAACCAGTGTGGGAAGGGCCCATCGGCCCTGATGAGTCCTTGACAGGAATCAGATTACCTCTTATTCTTCCTTGAAAGACAAGCAGAGGTCTGGAAGGACCCTGTAAAAGTATGTTCTGTCACTAAAACTGCAGTATGGTTCAAATCCTCACCCCAAGCCTTTTCACAGTGCTGCAGCTGAGAGCACAAAGTTCATGTCTCAGCTGAGAGGCTGGGGGGCAAGTTCAGGTTTTGATTTCTTCCCCTAGCACAACTCTAAATGCCAACTTGATGGTAACCGCTCAATACTGAAGTCCACACATCATCACTACAAATCTTCTCCAACTTGTGGTATGAAAGACCAGACCATTTTTTTTTTTTATTTCTCAAAAAAGCCTAATTCTAAGAAAACCATGCTGTCAGGGACGATTACATATCTAGTCACTAAACTCTGTGTAAGTGTAACACAAATGAACTTTTCTACTATATTGCCTACAAGTGACATCTACTTCTTCATAATAAAATAATCCAACCACAATAGCTGCTCTCAGAAGTTGTCTAAATCCAGTGATTAATTTAGCTTTCTATGCCAGAGAATCAGAGTACTTGCACAGAAAACTACTGTTAAAAATGAACTTATGTTATGAACTTATATATGAACTTACTGTTCAGCTGTACACAGGAGAGATTGCCATGTTCTAGTCTTTAGCAATCTTTTCCCACTAGAATGAAACTAAGGATATAGTATTCTTTTTCTCTTTGAAATCAAAGGACTAAAGTTGTATACTTGATTTAGGAGCCTTGTATGCAAAATAATTCACCTTTCAACAGACAGCAGCTTTACAAAATGCTTAGCAAAAAATGCATTTGGACAGTCTCTTCCACTACACTGCAGTTAACAGAGATTACTGTAAGAGAACAGAAGCAGTTAGAGCCCCTAGGCTGTTAGAAACCAGAAGTTTGCAGGGCTGTTCCATTTTCCCTGCAGGGAGTTCTCAGCTGCCCCAGGCAAGAGCTCAACTCCAGCCCCACCTCTGCTGAGCCAGAGGCTATGCAAGGCAGCAGGGCTGAATGACAGATTTGAACCAATTCCCTCAGTGCTCTCAGTTCTCCTTTCATTCTACTGAAAAAGTACTTTACGTAATAATGTGTGATTATGTTGGATGTCTCTCTGTTTCAAATTCATAACAAAGATTGGAAGCATGTGGTAGCCTATGAAAACCTGACAGCAGAGACCCAGTGAAAGGATTAGTGAGCCTGTCTGCAGCGAAGTTTGCACACTATAAATACCAGAAAGGAACTTCATAGTCAAAATAAAAAGGTAATGTAAATCTGAAATAAAAAACAAACATCTCATGATTTCCAAAAGCATGTAAGGAGCACACACTTCAAGGAGCTGATCTGCAGTTACAGAGTAAGAAGCAGTCACTGTGTAAAACTCACCCTGGTACCCTATTTGTTATTTTTATACAAGGTGCAACATTCTGACTCCAAAGCTACTCGAGAAGCATCTCAGTTACACAAGTCAATGTACTTTCATGATAGCGGACCTAAAACATTTGGAAATTCATACAAGCTTTATATATGCTGATGTTAAATCACTATGAAAGATGGCAATAACTCCTCAGTCAGAACGAAGCACAGAAACTGTGCTGCAGTCCTTAAATCTATGGCATAACTACGTCCTCAGGTATAACTCTGGCTCAAGACAAATACAGCAAAGGACTAGACAAGTTTCTGCCCAGCATTTCAGCTCTCAACGATCTCTATGATCCATACTTGCTGTGTGAACTGCCTTGTGGAGAGGCAAATCTCTGACATTCCTCCAAGCCTGTACAGCCAAAAAAACTGCAATTCTCTTGACAGAAATTATAAATGTAAGTGTCCCTACAGAGAAAAAGATTTGCAGAATGTACCCAAGTAACCCAGCTTCTTATCCTTTTGGTAAAGGGGAGAATAAAGATTTTTGGCTGTTGTCTATAAAACCAGTGGAAGGGAAGCTGCCAGCAAGTACAATCACCACTTCCTTAAATACCTTTTCTTTAAATCCATCATTAAACATTTTTTTTTCTGTTCAACAGTCAACACTCTGGAACAGATTTATTTTGCTTTTCTAAAAGGGAACAAAAGCTACTGTGGGAGAAAAAAAAAAGCCACAACCTCTCAAAGTACAGAGCACAAATGACTATCTGTCCAGTGTTGCCCTCTGAATAATGCCATGTGCAGAGGCTGTTGATGGTTAAAGGAAGGAACATCTTGAATTCAACCTGGGGGTCAGCCTGGGGCAACCCCAAATTATCAGCAGCCCTTAGAAGAAATGTCACCATTAGATCAGGTGTGATAATTCACCACTAGTGCTACGTTGAACAAATGAGAAATCTTACCTACAAGAATAATTCATTAAGCAAACCTCAAATATAATGAATGAAGCAAGTTTTGAGAAAATTCTGGCTTAGTTTTCCAAAAGCTCTAGAAGAGCTTTTTCAACACATTTGTGTTTTATATAAAGGAAAAAATACAGTTTTAAAACTTCCCACTACAATTCTTGCTTATGTTCAAAGTTCATTAAGTGACACTAAAAAGCTCAAAGGTATTAATACAAACTTAGAAATGAAAACAAGATCCAATAATGAATATTTGAGGTTTTTTTTATGAATACCATTATGGTCAAAAAGCAGCCCATTAAGCTGATAATATAAAAAATACATTTATTTTCAATATACTTTCTTTTTTAATAAAGACACAGTCTTCCTTGGAGAATCATTCTTCTATAAATATTTGACATGAAAAGCAAGATTTTTTGTCTTAGCAAGTATGTTGTGATTTTTGACAGAAATAACAGATAATGGACAGTGGAGATAGCACACTGTTAAGCTGAATATAAAACATAAAACTATTAAGTTTATGTTCTTGGACATTTAAATGGGGACCTTTAAAACTCATCAGGCATCATTAGATAATTTAAATAATACATTAATTAAGTAATCTTAAAATAGCCTGGCTCTTGGTCCTGTTGTTTTCCCTGGAAAGGCAGGCACAAACATGGGTCAGATTCACAGGCCATGCTGAAACTACAAAGGTAATAATAATTCATTACCAAAACCATCAGTTCTGTATTATTCACTTCCTGCAAATACTCCAGATCTCTCCATGTATGTTCTTTCCATCTCAAGGTGCTAACAGCCCCCCTTCAAACTGATCAATTTTCCTTTATCACTCCTTTATACTTCCCTACATTTTATCCATTTCTCTAACCACATTTCAACTTTCCTCTGGTTTACTTGATGCCCAACTCCTTTGGGGTGGATACAGAAGATGAAACAGCAACAGAAATCTCAACAATGTCCTTAAAATACACAGAAAATCAAACAGGCTCCACCTGGAGGCAAGAAAAACTGTAGCCAAGAGACAAGAGCCATGTCCAAGGGTGCTCCCAAGGTTAATACAGAGATGCCAGGTACAGCCATAGTCAGAGTAACAGCAAAGGTGTCTGATGTATTCTGCTGAGATGCTTTCCATGTGGTTATGAATGGAAGGGATAGATGGCAACATAATTACCTGTGCAGCATTACCAAAAGTCATTAAAAGGCTTTTAAATTTCACACATTTTAACATGCCGTACAGAAAGATTTCCACAGCATTACAAAAATCCATTAAGAAATTGAAGAGTCAAGTTATTTCACCCTAACAGTCTCCTACATACATACAATTTGACTTAAATCTGTGGTTCATTATTCTATCATCTTCACCAACAAAATCTATTCAAGCCTGTAATGCTTAGGGACAATCTCTTTCAAAAAGACTTTCAGAACAGAAGACCCAGAAGGAAAACTGATTAAGTACAAGTTTATTCTCGACATGCACAAACATGTTGACAGTGACATGAATAAGTCCAGTAGCTAAGTTTTCTGATATGTAAAAAGAGAAGAAAGCTTTTTATCTCTCAAGCTGGACTTGGATATCTAACTGTTGGACTTGATGATCTTGAGAGATCCTTCCAACCTAAACAATTCTACAATTCCAAGTGTGAAGAGAGACTCAGATGATAGAAGATTACACTCATCTTTTTATTTACAGGGAAAATATTGTACAAAGTGCACTGAGAAGGAACAGTTTACCAACATACAAATGCAGATGGCATTAAAAGGCAACAAGCTCTCTGAGTCAGCACATCTGCACTGATCCTCTTGGGCACTGTGTCTAAAAGGTCTGTTCATTCATGTGCCCCTGCAGTCAGGCCCAAATGGGACTGAATTTCTCACACCTGCTTCTTTAGGCAATCTTTTGCAATTAAACTCAGCTTCCCCAAGCTCTTTACATCTATAGCACCCCAGAATTAAAAGGCTACAGAAGAGTGACATATGGCAGGATATGGAATGTGCACATTAACAAAGAAAACCAGGCAACTGGCTTCTGCTACTTTCCAAGTCTATTCACATGCACTTTTCCCTGCTGGCAACTCTGCAGCACAGCCTAGGTCCCCTGGAAGCGGCTGCAGGAGCCACAGGCAGAAGCAAAGAGTGTTGGTTTACAGGAAGGGTCTCTCTGAACAGTGGTACTATGCTTATCTGAGGACACAAAGCTCCCAGAAATGCTCAGAAAATATATTTTCCAAAAAAGAAGACGCTAGTATCACACAAGCAATAGCCACCACACTCACCAGTGAGACACAGGCACCACCTCTCTAAACAGCAAGAGACACTCATCAGAGTATGACAGATCAGACTCAGCTCTTCTGGGGACCCAGGTCTTTCACTACAGTAAGTACTTTAAATTGGGACCTTAGGAAATTCAAGACTTTCAAAACTGCACTGGTAAGCTCAGTCAGCAACAAGCTTCCTCTTAACAAAGATGTACAAGACAGCCTAGAATAGCAAGGCTCACCAAGTGCAGAGCTCCAAACCAAAACCGCTGGCTTCTTAGTTCAGTTTTCACAGTTATGTCTTCTCTGAAACAATCAGTGGATCACTGACAGAGATGAACAAGCTTGCCCTATTATGAAGGGGCAAAAAACTTCACAAAAAGGAAAGTATTCTTTTCTCATTACAGGTTAAACCTGGGAACAGACATAGAAACTACATTTTTTAACAGAAAAAGAAACGAGATCTGAAGCCACTACATTTGCATTATGATTATGCAAAACACTGTCTGACAAAGTCCAGATTGACTTGGACCTTCTGAACTCCAGCCACTACACCAGTAGATTAGCAATATTGACTTCAGAACAAGTACACTCGAGCAAGTGTCTGTTGCCATGGATAGACACATATGGAGTAGTCACCTAGGTACAACCATGCAGTTGTTGAAATGGGATGACAACAAGAGAATTCAAGAGTCTCAGAACTGTCAGCACACTAACAACAGTGATAACATACCATTAAATTGTTAGTAACTTCTGTGGAAAGATGTGACAACAACATACAACTTGTTCCCTAGGTCACAGGAAGCAGATCCTGGTGATCCCTGACTAGAAATGTATCAGTAGCTCCAAGAAAAGAGAGTAAAAACAAACAGATGAATGAGCCCCTTTACAGTACAGTAAAGGTTTGCCAAGTTTTGGCTTTGTCCAGTGCTGTAAGAGGTCCTCTCCTCAGAAGTCAGACTTCACGGGTCCGAAGCTGGAGTCTGTGAAACCAGAGAAGAAGTGATGCAGCTCCAGATGGATCACACAAAAACTGAACTGCCAGGAATATGCACTGCCCATGGAACAGTGGGTTGCCAGTGCCATGAACCATGACTGCCTCAGCATTAGTTGCTGGCAGGGTGTTTCAAGCTGAAGAGTATCTGAATGGTTCTTCAGTTCTGACTGTTCAGAGGAGAGAAACGTATCAAGGCTTGCCCTTTCCAGATGCAGAAATTGGTGTCAGGATGCTCTGGAAACTTTTTAAGAATAATGAGCATGATGTTATGTACATCACTGAGAAAGCCAATGGTAAAGAGATTAATACCACCACCATCACATTATCCAAATGAAAAGTAGCTCTCACTCTCCAAGAACCAGGACAGCATTATTAAAGTATATTTACTTTAATAAATAAGTCACCCAAAAGTCTTTGAGGGAGCTTCTCAGCAGCTAAGAGTATGAAGAATCTACAGCGCCCATCTCAGAATTTGCTGCTCTCAATTTCTCAAAGCTGGAGCCCAGAGAGCAGAAATCCCTGTTATTTAACACAAAATCAACAAGAAGCTTGTGTCTGCTACTGACAGGCAGGCAGACTGCTACGAGCTATTCTGATTCTTCATGAAGGATGTAACATAAGCATTATTAAATAACAGACGTGTCCATCTGTCCTCTGGAAGTATATAAAGAGAAACACAAATTAGAATTTCTTCACAGTCTTAGATCATCCGCCTTTCTGTAAGAAAATCTGCTGAAAAAAACAGAGAGAAATGAAAAGGTGCCAACTAGACTGAACAAGTGCTGACAGAGCTCATGAAAGTGCAGAAAAATCTCATCTAGCTCTCAAGAAATCCAAAATAAGTAACTCCAGAGCACATACACCCAAACCTACAGTTTATGTATACTTTGTGGTAGGTTTTGTTTTTTAACAGATATATAGGCTACACTACATGTACATCTCTGTCACATGGCAGCCACCATGGCAAAATAACTCAAAAAATCTATGACCCACCATTAATATTTTTGCCACTATATATTCTATTAAGCTACTTCGTAAGATTACTGTAATACTCCTCTGAAACATGATATGGGAAGATGTTGGTAGCTGGAGTAGGAGTAGCCATGCCACCATTACATAGCAAGTTTGAATACCACTACAAATCTGGTTCTGACATCTCATCTTGCAGTCCCATGGACTGATGAATTTTTAGTCTCAACCACAAGGGATGAGAAAAGTGTTAAAATTGTAGGTGTTTGAACATTTATCTAAAATTCACTTTCATAGTTAGCTTGTTTTCCTGTTTTGTTGGCTTCACTAAGAAGTTTCTTTCAATTTTCTACTGAATAGGATTGAGAGTTTATGAGAATAAAAAATTGCTTTCCAGAGTAACTATATCAGAGTTAAAGATGATCAGAGAGCTATTACTTTAATGTCTGTTTTCAGACCATTTACAGATAAAAACACACCATCTATGGAATGCATATGTAATCTAGGCAAGGCAACGGGAGACAAATAGCTGAAAATTTGTCAGCAACATTTAGGTAAAGAGAACACAACCACTATCTCCGCTGTCAGCAATTCAAGAAAAGTATTACCTGAGAAATCTGAGAGCAACTCCTGAATGAAGATCATGCCTTCCTTTCAGTTGGGAAAAAAGAACAGTGCTCAAGGGCTTATGGAAAAGGGCCGGCACTGGGATCCATGTTATCAGCAGACACCAGCAATACAGAACTGATACAGGCTGAAAAGACATTACACAACTACTGGGAACAGGAGGAGGGTGACGGAAAGAGCTCCCAGAGGAGTGCTGCCAGCCTGATGACATGGGCATCAAATTCCCAAGTGTACACACAATAAGGCCGTAGCATATTTTGGGAGAAGATCTAGAGAGGAACCCACAAAATGTCATATTTATTTTACATCTTATAAGCCACAGACAGTTTGCTTTCCATTTCCATTTGGGATTATACTTCAAGACACTGGAATTTGGTGGTTCACATTCATCAGGGCAGTGCATCAATTCCTGGTATTAAACTTTGTAAAATGACTTATTTACTGAAAAAACCCAATATGCAATGACCACGTAGCCTGAGTGAGCTTACGTCTGTTTCAGTGCATTAAGCTCAGATTTTTGTTTTATTTCATAGCTCAATCTTTCAAAGAACCAAACATTGATTTTTTTGTGTTAGAAACAAATGGAAAAGTCAAAAATTGGTATTATGATAGCCAGAAAGAAGGCAACAGACTTCTTTCTAGACAATGAACTACAGCTTATATGACTGACCAGAGGTTAACTAACAGAATTCCTTTCTGAAAGGTTGTACACACCAAGCCACAGAAATTATTTCTATGGTGCGCATCACACTGATTAAACAATGCCCCTTTTTCTCTTTTTTTTTTTTCAAATAAGTACAGGAATAGAGGAAGCATAATATACATGAATTTTTAAGAAAAACAGAAAGATACTTTTACGTTAGCTGAGACGTTTTGAGACTTCAGCACATGCAGACACACCATTACATACAGGCTTGGAACAAGTCTATTTACACGGGAGTATGCAGAATTTGATTTATAAGGGAATGAATATTTTTTGTGCATTTTAACCTAAGTTCAGATTTGAAAATTACATACTTGCAGGTAATTAAATTCAGATGTATATTTCACCATTTCAATATGAGTTTAATAGCTGTACAATAAAACTAACATTGCTCAACAAACATAGAAACAAGAAAAAAACCACCAAACATTTTTATGCTGCTTGTTAATAACTTGACTGCAAAGTAATGAAGTGAATCTCTGCAGACTTAGAAAAAGGAAAGCATTATTTAGTGCATTTTTGCGCCAAGAGCATCTTGTGATTGATTTCAGGGACATGAACTATCTTGTTGTTAAGATATGCAGTCACTGCTGGAAAGACACTATAAAAACAGGTTAGGTTGCATTACATTTATCTTGTTAGCACTGATTCTATCAAAATGGCTTAAGTTTTTCAAATTTTGCAATAAGAAATCAGTACTGTACTGTACTGATTTGGACAAATACTGATTTAAATAATTTTTTTTGAACTTACACATATCTAACACCAACAGCTTATCAGTCTAAACCTCAGTGTAATTATTTTATGGCTATGTACAAATGACAGTACGGGTTTAACTAATGATGCCTACACAAATGATTCAAATAGGTTTTCAACCTATCCTGAGGGCAACAGGCTCCACCTCCTGTGAACACTGAGAAATGGAGGCTTTCTACTGATATTGTTATTGATCACTTGTTCTAAGAAAGAGATAAACAAGGAGCTTTGGAAAACATGTTAAATAGGAAGGGGGAGAGTTAGAGAGGTTAAGGCAAAAAAGCAGGAGAGATCAGGATTTCCAGAAGTAGGATGTGATAATATCACAGACAACTAGACTTTACTCTGACAAACTCTTTTTATTTTGACATAACCTGGCAGTGTTAGCTAACACAGCACCCCTGACCCACTCCTGAGTCTGGCCTCTTGCTTCCAGCCTTGCATCATCTTCTCCCTACTGCTGACATAGCCATTTGTACAGCCATATGGTAAACCAGAGTGGGGAAATAACAAGCAACACAATTTTGGCAAAATTATTCTTCAGTCAGACCAATTCCCCAATATGACTCACTGTGCAGCGGCAAAAGCACTACAGCAGCACACGGAGGGCAGCAGGTGGCCATGAGGAGAGGAAGGCTTCCTTCATGGTCAAAACAAGGAAAGGAGTAAAGGTATTAGCATCCAGCCAAGTGAATATCATTCACACATTCATTTTGTTAAAAACCATTTCAAGCAAAGAACAAAAGGGTGGAAAATAGTGAAAAGGTGAGGAAAATATGAAGATAAATTCAAAACTGCATTTACTGAATCTGGGGCAGAACATAACCAGATAATACAGGATGATAGCTAGAATCATCAATGGGATATTCTTTTTTTAAATGATGAAACTAAAGTGAGCATATATGTGATGAAAATACCTAAGAAAGTGAGCAAATTAAAAAGGGATTAAGAATGATGGCAAATGGAATGAAAAGAGATGAAGGTGCAAAAACAGGGGCAATCACAAAAAAAAGACAACAGCACATTCTTCTTTGAAGCACTGGAGACCAGAAATTTCATGTATTCCCCACTATTTTCATAGCTACTTATGGATTACCACAATAAAAATATGACTTTATTAAAAAAACAAAGCACACATCAAACCTGTTAACTTCCATATGTCAGTGCTGAAATAATGCCTTTCTTTTTATGTTTATCCAAATCATAATACATATATACCTGAAACTTGCATAATTTCCCTACTTACCTGCTACAGACCTCCCCTAAAATTTCCTGCATTATTTAAGTCCCTTTCACCACAGAACACACAAGGACTTGCATACAATACAGCAAAGAATAACAATGAAGAATCCTTGGGAAGAAACAAATGGCATGTGATTTTTTTTATGGTGTCTGAATCATTAATTTGTATTTTGTTTCAGGAGGTGCCAGGGGAAAGATTAAGATCATAGTGTTAATTCAGACAAATCTGAAAAGGTCAGGTTCCCCCAAACATTATGAAAATTCAGTGATAAAATGCAGCCAAAGACATAACATGACAGAGGTGATAGAGATTGACAGAAAACTACTCTAAAGGGCTCCCTGTACTGTTTCATCTGAAGGCGGTGCAACGTCTGGCGTATCAAACAAAACGGAATGGTAGTTACCAATGCAGACACCAGAGAAGTTTTATGGAAGCTATACTTAAATACAAAAAGAAACTGAACAGAATACACCCTGAAGTGCTAAATCTGACCTAAACCCCTATTTTTGTTTGTGCATTAGGAGGTCTTCAAAAGTACAACATGGCTTAATACAATCCATAATGAGCAGCAAGACTCATCCTACTGTGTCTGTACTGGTAAAAGACTTTGCACAGAACCTGGTATTTGCTGCACTTTCTATCTTCAAATTTATATACACAGTAGGCGTACAAAAAAAAATCTTTTATCCAATGATCTCAAAGTTTTACTGGGAAACTATTTCTCATTTATAAAGGAATAGAACAAGATGCAGTAAACCAAGTAATTTGCCTGTCATTACACAGTGAGTCAGTGGCAGCAGCCCACACTGGTCATACATCTCTTGCTGTTCTTATCAGGTACTGGCATTAGAATAAGGTCTTTTATAATAGTTACATCCATATGTATCAACAACATGATCCTCAAAACTTCAAATTTATGCTCATTCTTTCTTTTGCTCAGAAAATGAACACTAAGCTTATACAATGCACTCTATTTAAAAGATAACACATTAGTACCTTCCTTTTTCAGCCCAGTATTTCTTTGACTGGAAGACACCAGAAATGCTTTTGTGTTTGGTTTTACCATGAACATTTAAAAATAGTTAAATATTCCACAGAATAAAAGTTACAGCTATCAGTTCCTACATGTTAAAACCACACAAACCAAAACAAAAAAAAAAAAAAAAAAGAAAAGAAGAATGGGTTTATAATCAGTTGTATGTGGCTACATCAAGCAAGATTCACTGTATACAGGACACGAGTCTTGTACTTCTCCATATTATTCATCACTGTCAGGATTACTGAGTTCCGGATCTTTTATCTGATCCAAGAGCATGCTCCCATTCTTATCTGCAGCACGTGCTGTGCCAGCCCTTTTGATGCAAAATTTTTCTCCCTGTGGTATGAAAAGTGACTAGTGCATAAGGGGTGGGGGGAGAATGACGATGACAGTACAAATGAACAAGGAACAGTAACACATAAACAAAAGATGAATTGTTAGAAAAAAGGTTAATTTATGCAACTCAAAGGAAAAAAATCTCCTCTAGTTAACAAGCAATTCTTAAAACCCACAGAACTTGGCATAAATTCTATGATTCCTTTAGCATATCATCTCTGGCACACACCCACAGGAAAGATTGGATTTTATCTTCATCAATGACTTTGGCAGACCTTTCCAAAAAGAAAGACTGTTGTAATTGGTGCTAATACATTTTCCTACTAGTCTCTGCATCAGAACTTTCACTTACGTTTCTTACTGCTCTCGGTTTTACCATTTGCCAAAATATTGATGGAGTCCAGACTTTTAATTCACAATTGTTTTTCTTATCGTGCACATGTCCAAGTCCAAGTAGATAAACTTATACTGCAAATAATGATTGTCACTTTTACCAATGAAAGACAAAGAATGCTATTCTGATGTATGGAAATGCAGAGGTTGTGCACTGAGTTTCACACCAGTGCATCCAACATAAGTGGCTTAAAGCTTTCAGCTCAGGCAGCAGGGAGCAGGTAAGCAAGGCCAAGTTGATTATGTAGCTGCTTGATCCATCTTCTCCCACCTGAAAATGCCGTGTAACTGTAGAGGGACAGACTCCAAAGAACTGTTGTGGGTAAAGCAGAAAAGCACCAGCAGTTAAAGGAAGAGAGAAAGCAGGATCTGATCCTTCCTTTCCCAACATCTGTCATTACTGGCTCTTTCAAACAGCTATTTAAAGGGAGCATCCTGGATCTTGAGTGGTTGTGTGAATGTTTCTGCTGCACCATGCCAATCAAAAACCCTATCAATCCACACCAGCAATGAGCACACACCCCTGTCACACCCTGGTGACAGAAGATCATGACATGTACTGAGATGGTGGCACTGGACTTGAAAAGGCAAAGGCAGCTGGATGAAATAACCTCCCTTCAGGAATGCTGCAGGCTCCCAGAAGTGTGGGGAGCAGCCCCACCTGTACACATACTCTTCAGCTTCTGATGTATGAATACAACTTTTAACTCTTACTCTTGCCATGAATGTATACATTCCCTTGAAAAGCCAAAGTATGCATAACATTTAGAATAATTACATTTTTAAAATGCACTTTGTAATCTGCACAGCCACAGATAACCTTGTTTTACAGGATCTACAGTGCTCAAGGGATGTATCACTGCTATGGTCAATAGCAGTCAATACAGCAGTGAGAAGAGCCAAGGGGACTTGGGTTTAACTACGCATGGCTAAGCAAACATGTTCTGGAAAGTGACTACCAAGCACTGGTGTAGGTCCTGGAACGGTAATTGCTACAGAAGAAAATCATTTATACACAGTAGCCAATGTTTAATTGGACATAGGGGAAAGGAGAAAGAACATCCCAACATATTTGTAGCTATACTTGTCTATTAGCTTACAAATAATGACTTTCAGAGAGCAAATTAACTGTTCAGAAACTATTTAACTGATTTAGAAACCAGTGTTTTCTTTCCAAAACAGAAATTGACACTGAAATAATATTTTTTATTTACTTTTCATAACATAAGTTGTAACTGCTTAGGAGTCCCAGTCATGTAGAAGTTTTTAAATATCACATGACATGTATTCATTTCTTACCTGTTCAAATATTATGTTCCATACATACTGATGTTTTCTGCTTCTGTCTATTTTGATACATGAGATGTTTAAGATACATAAAATTACTCAACAAAATCTTTTTCCTCAAGAAAAGAAAAAGGCATTCTCTAAAAAGATCAAGGCCAATGGCTTCAGATGTTCAGTTTTCAATCCAGATTAATAAAAGATAACACAACTTTTTCTTCCTCTTTTCTTTCCTTCTCTGACAATATCCAATATAAAAGTCATTTTTTTCAACTGTAAGGCTGCCTTTATTTCACTTCATACTGAATTGTCCTTCCTTCAGAATTTGTTTCTGCTTGTGTTTAGTCTCATCTGAGCTTATTCAGATCAAAACTATTAAAAATCAAAAAACAAACAAATGAAGAACAAAATTCACCCCCAAATAAATCATGATTTGTCTACACAGATACATCTTGCAAAATAAAATTCTGCTAACAAGCAAAATCATTACGGTGTAACACTCTTCTCTGGCTGTAATTATTTCTGTGGTGTAACTTAAATGTGATAACAGAGGCGTTACCACCATCTCTGATCGGCCCAGCCTTCGCTGGCAGCACATCCATCTGGGAGCCACCAGGGATTGGCTCCGCTGGACCTGCAGGGAGCTTCCAGCAACTTCTCACAGAAGCTGCCCTTGCTACCAAAACCTGGCCATATAAACCAAATAGATCAGCTCAGCTAGGCACATTGTAGGCACTGAAAAAATGCTTCATACAGTCGGACCAGGTCCGTGGAGTAGATGTATTAAAGTCTCTAAAGCACAATATATACCTCACTATTAATAAATTATATCAGTTGCTCTGAAACAAAGGGTTTCCCACTATTTCCCTACCAAGTTTTAAGTATAAATATAAATATAGATATGCAGCATAACAATATAATATTATATATACATAAATATACATATATATAAACATGGTAATATTATTGTAAATGCTGTAAATCTGAACAAGGACACAAATGTTCAGAGTGAGGTATAATTAGTGGTATTGCCACATTAGTTCATTTGACAGTCAGATCCAGATGTTCCTGCTCATCAGCCTTTTGTCTGTCTTAATAGGGCACCAGTAGCAGCACTCTTTTCCAGGGAAACCAACCTCAGCTGGTCTCAGCACAAACCTCTTCAAGTAAGAGGCCATTATTTCAGTTTGTTGTCCTAAGGTCAGTAAATCAAAATACCAGTATATCAAAATATAATATAGATTACTGTTAAAACTGAGTTTCTAACATTGACACTAAAACTTATCAGTTGAAATCCAATTCATGCAATTGATTTTTAAAATTAAGATCTTTCAAAACTCTCATGGAATGTTTTTTCTTTCCAGTTGTATTCTCATGCAAAAAGAAAAGTCTGGGAAGAATTGCACAAAAGAAACTGTCTTAAAGGACTTAGGTATTTCTCAGAAAATAGCTTTATAAATACATTTTTTTTAAAACATAACCTATAGACAGTAACGAATTTGACTCTACCTTGACAAGCATACCAAGCAAACAATTTTTAAATTCTGCACTGAAACTTTTTTCCCCAGTATAGTCACAGTCACCCTTAATTTGTGCTCTGGGTGAGACTTTCAGAGCTGCTATCCTCAATTCTCTTCTGCTTTCCAAGCCAGCAATAAAGATTATTAGCCAATGCAAGAGCGGGTACAGAAACTGCTCTTGCTCTACACTTTGCTCTGACTGTGAACAATAGATAATTTTTAGGTGGGTTATCCTTGCTTGTGCTTTCCATTGGGAGCTATTACTTACATCCCTATCAGCATCCCCAAATTTCTTTCCTGCTTGCCAATTCTTAACTCCTAAATTCAATAAGTTCTTATGCCTAAAATACTTGATTTTGTAGTATTAAATAGTATTAATTTTTTGAGTACTCAAATCTTGAGTTTATCTTATTTTCCTTATGGTGCAATCCAATCATCTGACACACTAAAAAATTTTCTCAACTCTGTGTTATCTACAGCTTTTAATAAGAAGAGACACAAATGAGATAGGATTAATTTCAAGACTCATTTTTGAAGAGCATGACTAATAATGCTTTTAGAATATAACAGTTTGCAGGGTTCTCTTTGGTCAGCTTCTGATCCAATTTATGCTTCCTCTACTGATCCCAGTAGTTTTCACAACCCCTTATGGACCCTGCATCCAATCATTTATGGAAATTTACACTCGATCTACTTCATTCCCAACAACACGTGCTTAAATTTAGCAAAAACACCCACATTCCTAAAGTGTCATCAGTGTCTTCAGAACATAATAAGATTTATTCTTAAAAATTAAGATGGAAAACTATTTTCTGAAGACATAAATTTCTTTCATAAGTATGGACAATTTCTTTATCAAACAGGCAGAATTCACTGCAAAAATACTGAAATTGCATACAAGGTGGTTATACACCAATTCTGCTGAAAAGGCTCTTAGAAGGTAAGTGGGAAAGAGAAAATATTTTTAGTAGGTCATAAGATACAAACATAATCCAACTATGTCATGCTGCTGTAGACAGGGAATTCCTCATATGAGGATACTGAGTCAGGCGTACAGCCCACGGGACAGATGAATGTCCTCTCTCATGTTTCTCAGTATCGCAAAACCTCAATTGGATTCGGTTTTAAGCTTCCTAAACCAGATGCAGGTCAAATAAGAACAGCCAAGAGACTGTTCCCACACCAAGCACTACCAAAATTAAACACCTGAAAAGGCACAATAATAAAACAGAAATAATTCAGGTTACTTCATACAATACTGCAGAAATTCAATGCATTATAGCTTTCAAGCACTTTGAAACACAATTTTTATCTATATATAGCTGATGGAATGCTTCCTAAGACATTCAATGTTAAATCTATTAGATTCAGGTTTTTTATAACGGTAAGGAAGAGTAAAGCAGACTCACAGACCCTGCCCTGGCAGAAGAAAGCACTTCTGGGAAAGAGATGAAAAGTACAAAACACAGTAAAGTGGTCAGGGAAGGATTTAGTTCAAATTTAGGACTATATTTTTGTCCCTGAGATAAATTTTTAACTACCTGTTCTACAGAGAGGGTATATACTTGCATATACTTTGAATAAATTCAATAAAAAGGATTACCTGACAATGGGGAGCTAGGAAACACATCATGCTGTATCAAACAAGAACTTCTTTCTTGCTCCATACCAGTACTATATTTTATTATATCCATGTTTAAGGTCTTCTGGCACCTACTTGCATGAGCTGGACAGATTGCTGATTTCCTGGTCTTTTCCATCTCCTACCCCTTCTGGTATTTTCTGGGAGGGTTTTCTGCTTCTTGCATTCAAAACAAATTACAAACATTTATCAAATGTTTGTATGTAAAACATGTATGTTTGTTTCCAAAATGCATCAAAACATTTCTGATATATTTGAGGTTGGCTGTCTGAGAGCAGCAGTGCCAAAGTGTATTGATAATACCCACAAATATTTGACCGTGTTAAATAAAACATGAGATACTGGGTTTGTCTTGCTTACTGTCAAACTGTTTTTCATTAAAAAAGCAGAAGACAGATAAACCTAAAAATACAGAGGGATGTTTGCTTTTAGACAAACCTAAAATTATTTTTTGCCCTTTAGCAGAACCAAGTTTCCTTAACTAAACTGTTTCTAGATGCCCATTATTATTTCTTCCATTTTATAAATTTGTTACAAAGTACCTACAAGAACAGAGGAAGGGCAAGAATATGTTTTAAGAAAAAAGAAAAAGTCATGTTTAATAAACTTTAAACAGTAGGCTTACAAATTGTGCCAGCAACATTCCATTATCTTGTTTTGATAAATGCCAAACACCCTGGGAAATTAAAAGCAGCTTCATATTGCAGTGACAAAATTAAGATAGGTTTTGGTGTACCTATCAGTCAGCTGAAATGCAGACATTAACATACTAACTTTGTGGATCCTTGAATGACATTAAGTGTCAAGATGAAAGCAGCTGACTCAAATGCAATCTGAATTAGACAGAAGTAGAAAAGAAAATGGGGAAGAACTTTGAGGAACCAAGAGAAGTTCTAGCTTCACTTTCCTTTTTTTTTTTTTTTTTCAAGATAACACCATGACAGGATTTAAATTCTAAATGAACATCAATGGTTCTGCAGCTATGGTATTGTCTGTGTTAGCAATCTTGCTTCTCACCATACTCTAGCTTGCCTCTCTTTCCCCCATCACCAGCAAAACACTTCTCAACGTGCAGTGCAAGTTTGATCTGAACATTAGGACAGGGAAAGACTAGAGACAGGCCATGCTTCCCTACATCTCCACCAAGCTGAAATGTTTCTCAAGTGTCAAAACATGGACCTGCTCATGCAGCAAGGTAGGTGAGGAGGGGATTGTGGGTCTGCATCTCAAGGTGACTGGACTGGTGGCAGCAAGTTCTCAGTTGGTTCTCAAGATGAAATTTAATCCACAAAAAAGCTCTTAACACCTTCTTCTCACACAGAACCAGACTGTCTGGTGAGCAGGAATTAGGAGATTGTGAGGGTGGGGAAAGGTGACTGTCATCTAAAAGGCCCTGCTGGTAGCTTGGTTTTCTGAATTATCAGCAACACTGGAAAGTAAAGCAAGAATATAAAAAAAATCCATTCATGTGAGTACCCTGCTGACAATCAGAACAAAACTCTTCCCTTCTAGATGTGCTCCCCACCCCAGATATGAACACTGTACCATTACCTAATGGATACTGCCCAAAACACCACTCAAAGGGTTCATAAGGCAGTGAAACACCACTGAACACAGAGTGCTGTATTTCACATCACATCATCTTCGGACTACTTCAAAAGAAAAACATCAACTTTCTAAAGCTTCTGGTTTGCTCAAACCACCTCCTTGGAGATAACCTCACTTCCTAGAACCCACCTAAAAACTTCAGGATCAAAAGTGATGTTCCAGATGACATGGCCTAAGGTGTAATATGAACACTAAAGGCTGAAAGTACTTCCAGCATAACCCTGCACAATCACAGGCTGGTCACTTCTGTGGTTGCTAGCATAAGAAAATTGAGCATTTTGAAGGAGAGGACTGACTTTACACTGCATGAGTTGGAACAGATGAAAATTAAGCAAACAACTCCATTATCTGAATACTGTTTTTATATTTTCGTCACAATATAAAACCAGGAGATTATGCTTAACATTTGGTTGATGTCTAAGGAAAAATCCACCAGTGAATATTTCACTAACAACCTCTGCACAGAGTACAACATGCAAAATAAAACGAATAGAGCTTGAGAAAAAAGATAAAAATTACACTGTTTTGGAATGCCAAATGTAAATACATCATTTTCAAATGAAACTGTCAAACATCTTGTTGTGGTGGTAAAAACCAAATCACTATGCAAAATGATAATACAAGAAAAGTCAATTGTATGTTTCTAATAATAAATGCTCTTGTGGCTTTTGAAGTCACAAAAAAACTCTTGGCTGAATTGAAGCATTGATTTCTGTAGTTATTTATGTGCAGTTCCTATTAGAATTCTATTGAATTCCTTGAATGGTGAATGGAAGTGCTTTTGAAAACACACACAAAAACTGTTAAACAAGGGACAAAATAAATGGAGAGTGTTGCATTGCCAAAAAGTTTCTAAAAGTCAACAGAACATTTCAATATTTTTTGAAGTGCAAGCATGTATGATATAGTTTGACAGAAAATAAGTCTAATACAAAGACAATATTCAAAATCATTTTCCCCATCACTCCTGAAGAGGAAGCATAAACACTGGTATTTGCTTCTCAGACATTATTTCTAAATAACTTGCAATACTCTTCAAATATAATCTATAGTAAAATATAGCTTCATTTTACAGAATTTTAAAATCCTATCACTCCATCTTTTTGTCCACTATACACCCAATATAATGATATTTTACTTACTATGCATACAGATATATCCAAAGTGTACAATACATGTTAATTACACTAACAAAATGAAGATAGTTATACACTGACAAAAGAAAAGTTTTGACTGTGGGTTTTTCTGAGTACTAAAAAGAGACATTTAAGTCTGGAAAGAAGATTTTTAGAATAGAGCTTTCTGTTTACAGCAGAAAAATAATAACATTAATAAGCTTATCTTCAGAACTTCTGTATCAGCCTTTTTTTAACAGAAACAACATATATTTTCTCATGGGAAGTAATGAGCACTTCTAAAATAATCTTACCAAGAGAGCTGTTCAACAACTTAAGTAGTATCTTATTTTGAAGCAATTTAAAATTATTATTATAGCACTGCTCAATACATATTTCTTTTTTTCTATTTTTCCTTATTACTCATGGCACACTCATTCTGCTGAACTATGGCAACTTTGAATCTGCAGTTACACATCTTTGTTCCTAACACAATGACATGATTTGCTATCATGCTCTACTATCCGATGAGAGATGGATCTCTGGTCATATAACACATCCCAGCTTATTGTACGCAACTGCTGGAGCACACAAAATTATGGCACACCAAAACACAAAATATATTCAAATGAATATGAAAGTCTTCAGTGGAAAAAGGCTTTTGCAGATACCAGAGCAGCTACAATCATTTCCGACAACAGTTAGAATGAATCTGTTTGTCTGGTTCTATTCAAAGGTAGCTGAACATGAGCTGAAGTTTTAGATGTTAATCAGGTTTCTCTTTCAAGCTACTCTCTCACATACATTTCATTAGTATAATTTCTACAAAGCACTTTTATTTCTGTTTTCTCAGGACTGTGTATGTGCTTCCAATGCCAAAGAAATTATTATCTACATCACCCTTACTCAGAGAAAGATGCTTTTTATGAAAATCCTGCAGAAATCATCCAGCATTAATGAGCTCCCATATAGCTTTCCCATAAAAGGAGGGAGAACATATGTAACTGGGGAGGGGACAGCACCATGGTCGTTAAAAGGAGGCAATGCTTCTGCTAGTAACTACAACCCAGTCTTTTAATTGCTTATTTCAGTTTTATTAAATAGCTTACAGCTATCTAGAGAATTTCTAATCTTTCATTTAATTAATCTCAAGAATGAAGTTCTCCTGCAGGAATTTCCTCTTGGAGGACTTTTTGTCAGATGTTCATTTTCAATCTGTTTTCTAGTCCTCTACTGAGGAATTCTGCTCTAAGTGTAACCGTATATATACATCCTTGGTGGTTACTCACACCTCATTTTCTTACTGTATGTCTCAATCTTTCAAGTGGATGTGTTTGAAAGCAGCAATATTTTAATTAATATCTTTATTATGCCTGTTATTCAATTCTATACAATTTACTTAACTATTGCGAAGCTTGCAAATAATCCAGAGTTTCTGCAGGCATGCATATTGTGGAAAGTCAAAAACAGTTTTACCAGAAGAACCCAGGGAACCCCCACCACACTGCATCCCTCCCCAGGCACACATTCCCAGGGTCACTTCCCCAGGCAGATCCAGGAACCGTAGAACAAGATACTCAAATCTATACTATGAGAAAAAGGAAGAGACAGTATCACCAATACCGTAAGTCTCTTAATTAACAGCAAACCTATTAAGCAAAGTTGCCAAAAAATTGTAACCACATTACACCACACAGGAAAGAAAAGCAAAAATAATGTTTTCCCAACAACAAACTCTAAAATTATTTTCTTAGTCCAAATTTGAATATCTGAAGGTTTAAAAAATTCAAGCCACTTCCAGCCCGAGTAGTTTACAAATCTGAATTACATGGTATATTTTAATATATCATACAATGAAAGGAGAAGCAAAATGTTACTTAGTGAAGGGTTAAGAAAGGTAAGAAACTTTTGCCAGCATTAATGTTCTGTCCCTCCTCACCCAGCTGCATGTGTAGTAAACTTGAGATAACAGAACTACAACCAGCAGCAACTGTATCAGCCCTTAGTACTCAAGAATCTAAATCAGTAGTCTTATTTAAGCTCACAGGAAACAAGTAAGCCAAAAAAATATTCAAATCATTTGGAGGTAAGACCCCATAATATAACCATTTGGTGTGTTTATTCCATTGTAATACCACTTCTGCATTTCAGTTTCTCCCTTGTGTGGTTGTGTGTACCATGGTTATTTCAGCACAAATATCACAACAGATTATGAGATTTGCTGACATTAAAAAAAATAATTTACCTTTCTTTTTTCATTATGTTGTTTACCAAAACCCTACACACTTTAAAATCATTGCAGGGCAGCTGTCCTTTTCCTCTTTCCTCTCTTTTCTATCCCAACTTAGACAAAGATGATATACCCCTTCAGTTTTAGAGGCAGACACATTTCAGTCTTTCAAAACCTTCTTTTCAGAAACGTTACATCCTTCCAAATATTAAACAGATCTGTCTATGGAAAGCAGGTGCACTTGGATGAGCTAACAGGATGCACTGTCTTCTTACAGAGTCAACACACAAGCCTAAAACATAGTAAGTGGGGAATTACTTGTAGATTAGGATTCTCAAGACTCATCCATAGCCTCATTTGCACTCAAGTACTAAAAACAGACTGTGGCATCAGTCCTAACTGCAGTCTGCCTCCCAAAAAAAAGGCAAGAACCTCTTCCAAAGTAAGTCTCAAGTGCAGCTCACAGTTCGGAGGTTACAGGCCACAGATTTCAAATTTAAATGGCAAGTTTCATAAAATTTTATTGTTAAGTCTAACAAACTGATATACATCCCTTCTCCAAAAGTAAAGTTTTTCTAAATAGGAGCACTCTAAATTCAGGAAAACATTTTAAGAGCAGTACTGAGACTATAAGCAGTTTAGACACAGTACAAAACATGGCATATGCAGTGCATACACACAATTCGCACGGGAAAAAACAACTTACAATGCAACAGATCACTGGACATCAGCATTGGTCATCTTTAACCTTATTTACACATCAAAAGACAAAAATATGTCTCATTTTTTCAGATGACACTAACAGCTTGTTGCATGCATCAAGATAGACAAATGCAAAGTGACATATGCTAATTTTAACTCTCTCCAAAGCCAATTTTTCATGGGAAGCCTGCAAGTTTTTTTCCCCCAAAAATCTCTGAATTCACTGACAAGGTTAATGGAAAGAAAACAAACCCAGTTTTATAATGTGTTCTTCCTCCTAAATTGTCTTTTTTTTAATCAAAAGCATTGAATCATAATTGTAAAATGTGAGAAGCATTTTTTTCTGTACAAAGAAAAATACATCACACTTTGGATTATTTTTTTGTTCAAATCAGTTATAAGAGCTTTAATGACAATTAACATGTTTTGCAACTTCATGGCTTAGGAAAATATAAGGGAAAGCACCATCAAGAAATTATCTCATGGCCCAGATAAAAAACAGTGCCAAGCTGGAACTTCAGAGAGCATTAATAGCAATAACTGTTCTTCCACTGACTGGTATATTTTCCATGTGCTCTTACTGACCATGTGGTAATTTCTCTACCTGAAGGACAGGAATTAACCACTCTATTCAACTAGCTCTATTTCAAGCCTGAACTAAGTGTGAAGTTAGTTCAGCACTGTATCACTGTTGGCACACAGAGAAAGTACAAGTTCTGGTATGTCACACTTTAATCTCTCCTTTTAAAAACACAGCTTTGTAGTGTTATCAAATCCATTTGCTAGACTCTTGCAAATATTACCTTCCACTGTGACCAGAAAAATACAGCAATCTCACTTGTTAATCTCCTCCAAGACAAAGTATGCCAGCTCATCTCCGAGACAAAGGAGCCACAGCAGGCTGTTTTAACCAGCTGCTGCTCTGGTTTACATGGAGAGCGACCCATGATCATGTTTGATACATTTTGATCATTGTTTGATACAGTTTTAATTTCTGGTTTTAAACCTGACCTATGCCATAAAAAAAGCAAATTACTTAACTAAGAATCGTTTTCTCATCTAAGAAAACACTACTTATGTAACTTTCATTGCACTCAATAACTGACACAAGTTTCAGAGCAGTACTGATATAATTGTTTCTGGTTTCAGTTTTTTGCAGCAGATACAAAAACAGTCTTTGGAGGTTTGGTTGGTTGGGTTTTTGGGCAAGTGGGTGGTTTGTAGGTCAGAGAGATGTTGGTACACAAATACAAAAACCTGGCCAAAGGACTTGGGAAAAACTAAAGTACACTCAACTGTCTTAACCTTTTGGAGACAAAATGAGGATCATTTGCTTAACCCAAGCACAGTTAAAGCACAAAACCAAAACCAATTAAAATTGGTTTTTTGATTTACCCCTAGCAAACACCAGAAAAGAGCTTACTTTTTTTTTTTTTTAATTAGCTTATTAAAACTATCAAACAAAATAGCAAAATCACACATTACTCAATACCTTCAGACTTAAATTGATGTTTCCCAAGAAAAAGCACCAGTCAGAACAACGTTTTGACTAGGACATATTTAGAAATTTTTAAGTTAAAGTCCAAAACCCAGGCTAATAAGAGAACTGAACACATCCTCCTTAAACCTAATCTACACCATTCTAATTTACAAAATTAAAAATTTAAAAAAGAAAAAAAAATCCAAGTATGAAAATGTTAATCTCTAGTAGCACCACATTTGATTGTCATTTGAAGATCTGGACTTCTGGTCACACAGAATAATTCAGTTATTATTCTCTAATCTAGTTACCCTGAAAAAGATAAGAAATAACCAGGAAGAGAGTGTAAGAATGTACATGCCAGAAGAAGTGGATTGTCTATTTCTTCCTCATCAATCTTAGGGTCAGACTGAAAATGGTGAAGTGGTAATGAAGAGCTCACTTCACACCCCAATCAGTGAAAATATTTCCCAGAGCATTCCTCATTACAGATCATAAATGCTCACAATTAAAAGGCTGTTTATTTTTAAATGGATATTAGCCATTTCCCCCTTCCTCATGTAACTGTAGAGATGGCAGTGTCTCATAAACCACACAAATGGAATTGCATTTATCATCCAATAGTCACAGTAAACTTCTCCAAGAAGTAATTGCAGTGTGAGACAAAGTAGTGTGCCAAGAGAGGTCTAATTGCATCACCCTACCAAGTCTTTTTTTGAAGGTGCATAAGCTGAGAAAGGAGAAGCTGGTTCAATTCTCACATTTCAAAGACAAATTCATTGAGTTGTTTGTCTGATCTACTGAGAAGCTCTGTGACCACCAGCTGTAACATTCTGTGGCATGTACTGGGACACTGCATACAGCCAGTACAGACATAGTGTGCTGTTAACCAGATTCTTTTAACCTACTCATCTGGACACTGAATTCTGGTATGTCAGCACATCAATAAAACTTCTGTGAACCCTTTAACTGCTATAAACTTGAAGTAATTGATTTTGTAAGTGACAAACAGCAATAGTTTTCTAATAATTCTGAAATTCTCCAAAATAAAGATGGAGATTAGGAATATGTACTTGCATATATAATACTATAATAATGAGATATATATATAGACTTAAAAGGAACTCCAAAATTTTAGAAATTAAAGGATTTCAAAAGCCAAATAAAATTGTTTTTGTGCTACTTTGCTGGATTACAAGTCCTGAAGGAAAAACAGCCTCTATTCCCAAACAAGCACATATGAACAGCTGGTCCAGACAGCAAAGACCTGCTGTTGTATTACCTCCCCACTGCTGAGCTCCTTGGGTTTTGTCTCCAGCTTGAGCCATTCTCCCCTCCCTTTGCTCTTCCACCTTCACAGTTCCTTCTTTTCCCCCATGAATAATTCCATATTATATACATACACAAACCATTTTTACAGTTATTTAGGTTGGAGGACATTAATGCCCATGATAATTTTGTGTGGCCATTTTATGAAAAGAGACAGCACCAGAGTGAAAGTGTGGTATTAAAAAAAAAAAAAAAGCACAGTCAACCATCTGCTGAAAGATTCTCTTGTTTGACCATTTTTTTTAATTGGTGGGAATGGAAGTGAGGTGACACAGAAACAGGATGTGAAGGCAAGGGATTCATATGATCTTGCACCAAATTTAAACCCAGACTGGGGAAGGGGAGGAGCAAGGCACAATCATGATAAATCAGAGGATCAAATTACTGGTAGTAAGAAGACAAACCACAGAAATGTGCTATTATCAGTTTAAGAAAAACAGTTTAACATTGATTCTAACACCAAAAAACCCCATGCACATGTCTACTCTTTGTTTTAATTAAAGTTTTGACCAGTTGAAAAGTTAAAACAGAATATTCAATTCACTGTAATTTTCAGAAGACATTTATCCAACCTACTGACTATGTCCAAAGTCTAAACTGCCCCAAACAAGCTATTATTGTTCCCACATACAGATGAGTTTATGGCTAACCCACCCTGGCTACCTTCCCCTCCAGTGTAACTTCCCCTCAGTTCTCCAGAACACGTTTGCAAAGCGTGTATCCCACTTTCTCTATGTGAACATAAACCAATGCACAAAACTCCCATGTAGACTCAACAAAATCCTTATAAAGTAACGACCATAAATAATGACCCAGTGAAATGGAACCCTCAGATGCTGCTCAGGACCTTTCAGCAGTGCTGTTACAATATGAAAGCAATCTTTTAAAAGTCTCTTTATCCCCGAGTAATCGTGTCACACACTGTTGTATTAGGCTGCCAGCCCTGGAGCTCTGCATGCCCAGAAGCCCCTATGACATCACACAAACACAACCAAACATTCACACACAGCAAATGCCCGCCACAAACACAGGCCTGATGTCTACTGAACCAATGTTTGAGCTCACGTTCCTGCAGCAACTTTTGTGCAGGTGGATCCATCTGCCCAAACAGGAGCCACTGCAGGATCTGAGCCAAAATGATGCACCCTGACTATTAACTTAGCATATATTTCAAATATGCTAATGGCAGTGACATGTAAATAGTACTACATGAACTCTGCTCATTAACAGAGCTCATCCACTCCACAGAGCCATTAGCATTACTTCTAAGATTACAGGATTTGGGGTTTTATTCATGCTTTACAAATATAGCTGCTAATAATTAATTAATTCTAGTCACAGAAAAAGAGTATTGGCTGAACTCTCCTGCTGCTATAAGTGTAAGTGTACCCAACCCTGAAAGTATTTTTAGCATGGGTGTTCAATCAATACTGTACAATCTAAATTAGACATTAATAGGACATAAGAATGGTAAAGCATGGCAACAAACAATGCATGTTCCATAGACAATTCTGCTGAAGAAGTAACCATCAAAGTAAACTCTAAATAGGTAAATCTGATTCCAAACAAATTTAACTTCAAACATAAGGAAAACATACTGAAAGGTAAAATTATTTAATACATTTCTGCTTGTGAGGAAAATGCATTTGTATTTCATTGTTTAATGTGACTTTAAAAAATAAAACTTAAAAACACACACATCATCTAAAAACACAAAGAAACTGTAATGACAACAAAATTTTAGCAAAAAAAATCAGACCAACAGGACATTTCTGAGTTTATAAAGTATAAACTTGCCTGGGAAACATTGACACACATGTATATATTTGTAAGTTTATCACCCAGAATCATATTTTATCAATATGGTGCAAGCCAGACTCATGGCAATATGTATAAACAACTTTTTAGGTCAGTGAAGCAAGAAATCCATTGTCAAGAAAATGGCATCCATAAGATTATAATACTGAATATATTATGTTCAAGCAATGAACTGGAAAACTTTCCTACAACATACATATATCTAACAAAAAATGAATTTACCAATTGTAATGTAACTCATTCCTGTATTCCTGCAATGCACATTTACAATGTGATGAGCACACAACGTCTGCACGCCTGTGAACACGTCGGTGGCTCCCAACATTACAGAGCATTTATTTGCCAAAACAAGCAGGCAAATGTGCACTCATAAAACCCCTTTACCACTGAGCTCGGAGTTTAGCTCAGGGCAAGAGAAATGCCCCGTGGGTGAGTAAACGTATGTGCACAGGGCAGTTTAACAATTATTCTTCAGATAAGATCCATTAGCACTTCTGTAATACACAAATCACACAAATATTTTCTATTTCACAGTCGAAGAAATTATAACAGCTTGGCCACACTGAAGTCCTGGATGGGTGTAAATAGTAGCATAAAGTTCATTCACGTGTATTTTACATCTAAACGATGTATATCCTTCGAACAGACCAGAGGTGGGAACATTTCACGTACACTGGCAGCTATCTAGTTTTAGCTACTCGCTCTTTGAGATTTTTGAAAGGAAAAAGACGTTATGCCTCTTCCAGCCGGTGCTGCAACAGCGTGCACGAGTTAACCCATCACCAGGTACACGGAAAGCCTCTGTCGCATATAGACACAACGATTATACAAGCCTTCTGCTCGAGGGAGACACTAAAAATGTACCAGAGGAATGCAACGACAGCACTCAAACCTATTTTCCCTGCCCATAACCAGGGCAACGCGCACATGTGCCTAGAAAGCACAGGATCGCAAAGTTTTTTATTAAACACGCTAAAATAAAAATCCGTTTCAGGCGTTCCGCAGAGTTCATCGCATTTTAGAGACCCCGAACTGCCCCCGCAGCTCGTTCCCCTCGAAGCTGTTTACGCGCCCCCCCGCCCCCCCCAGCTCCACACAGCCCCCACATCCCCTTCGACAGAAGGGAGCCGGCTCTCCTGTTTTTTCGGAGAGGGAACCGGAGGGAGAGCGCACACACACGCCACCCCTCCACCGAAAGGGCTCAGGGCAGAGTCGCTCTCCGCCCGCGGCGACCTAAGCGCGAAGTTGCGGGAGGGGGAGCGGCGGGGGGGGGTCACAGCACAGAGACGCGGCTTGCAGCACCCCTCGTCCCCCCAGCCCGGAGCCCCGAGCGCGCCGGCGGCCGCCTTTACCTTCATGTAACATCCACGTCCTGGTTCCAGATGGAGCGGGGAGCGCGGAGGGAAGAGGCGCGGGGGGTGCGCGCTCGCGCCGCTGCCGCCCCGCGCGACCCCCAACCCGCCTCCGCGGGCGCGCGCGCCGCAGACGCTCGGGCACGCGCAGCGCCCGCACCCCCCGCGGGATCGGGATCGAGACCGGGAGCGGAGGCGCCGCTCGCCGCCCCCTGCTCAGTCTTCCCGCAGCGCCCGCCCGAGCCGCAGCCTCGGGATCAGCGACAGCAGCCGCCCCGCGTCCCGCCGCAGCGGCGAGCGCCGCATCGTACTGCAGCGGCTGGGCCGAGGGAGCGGGGGGAGGAGGGGGAAAAAGAGCTGGGGGAGAAGAGGACGGAGGAGCCCCGGGGGGAAGGCGGAGGACACCCCCACCCTCCGGCCTCTCCTTCCCCCCTCTCCTCGCAGCGACCGGCCGGAGGGGCCGCACGGGCCGGGACTCTCCCTCACGGGGCGCGGCACTGCCTCGCAGGAACCGGCGGCTGCCCAGCACGCAGCACCGGCCGGGAGGCAAAGGGGACCGGGGGGAGGTAGAGCGGCGGGGCGCTGCAGAGACGCCTTCCCTGCCGGCGAGTGAGCGAGCGCCCGTGGAGCAGGAGGGGGGAGGGCCTGCAGCCTCCTCCCCTCATCGCCGCCCTCCCGCCCGCCTCACGCGGGCAGCATAGCAACCAACATGGCGGCTGCGCAGTCACCCGGCGGCGGGCGGGAGGCGGCCCTCGAGAGCTCGCGAGAGCCGAAGGGGGGCGGGCGCTGTGCTCTCCTTTCTATTGGTCCAGCGTGTGTCCATAAAAGGGAGGGGGCAGAACCGAGAGTGTACCTGGCGGTCTGATTGGCGGGCTTACCATGGCTGAAGACGGCAGTGAACACGGATTGGTCAGCTGAGCCGTCACTCACGCCCGTAGCGGGGCGCTGAGGCGTGCGGCCCTCAGCGGCGGTGGCTGCCTGTGGTTGCTTCCCGCCGCTGTCTCGCTGCTGTGCCGCCGCCTTCACCTCGCCCGCGGGACGAGGTCCTGCTGAAGGAGGTTGTGCCCGTGGGAGCCGCAGACGGCTCTTCTGACCCGCTCCGTTCGGAGGGAAAAATGAGCCACAGAGGAGCAGTGGGGGTGTCTTAATGTCGTGCCAATGCCTCCGCCTTGGTCACATGGCCACCCACCCTCATCCTGCAAATGTCCCAGAGGGTCATTACTGCCTGCAGGTCCTTGCCGGAGCTTTCCAGAGTATGAGATGTATTGTGCCTCTTGGCCACATAAAGATTTTCATAAGTGGCCCATGGGAAGGTTTGCGTTCAAAGACGTGGTTTAACACAACCCGGTCCTTTGATGTACTTGTCCTGTGTATGAAAGGGTTTGGTTAAAAACGTCTTTAATGTCCACTTATTAAAACACAACCTCTCACAACAAGCTCTTTACCTAATAACAGACACATAGACTATATAGAATCATTTAGGCTGGGAAAGACCCTTAAGATTACTGAGTCCAGTGTTTGGGAATGAGTTATTTGATTTCACAATTAAAATCCTAACCATAGCAAGATGTGGAGTAATACTAAAGGAGTTTGCATGTTCTCTTCTAATTAGGAAGCTTTCTAAAATACAATTCGTTTGATGTTTGCAAACCTTATATATATTTCCAGCCTAAATTGCTCTTGTGCCAGTTTTGTTCTTTAGCTTACAAAGTCCTTCCCTCTTAGCAGTGTTTTCCCCCACTTACTTTTAATAAAGTAATCATACCCCCTCCATGTTAATGAACTAAATAGTCCAGGGGCTTGTAGCCTCTCCCATTACCTGAGTATTAAAATATACAGGATACTCCACATGATTTCTTTCAGGAACAAGTTGAATCAGGGGTGAGAATACTGAATTTGGGGAAAGCAATCAAGCCGAAATTTCAGATCATAATCTCTAGAGCACTTGAAAATAATAGACCTCTTAATGATAAAGAGTAGAAAACAGTTATAAATTGCTGAGATTTACATTTTATTAATGAAAGTCTAAAAGATGACAAAGCTTGAAATGTGATTGATTCCCCTGGATTGAACAATTCCTAGACTGATTATTTCATAAAGCCCCAAAATAATACACACAGCATCAGTAATGCCATTCCTTATTGCATTCCTGGTTCTCCAGGTCTTCCTGAACATCTCTGTAGTTACACTGACAGACTGATTGTGGTGCAAGTAGAAACATCCAGCAACTGCATCCTGCATTTGTGAGCTGCTGCCAGCCTCTTGAGCAGGGCATATATTCTGTGCATTAAAGGCATCCTCAGCTGCAGGGTAGTCTTGGCTTCCTGATAATTCTCTTTCAGATCGTATAGAATTTAGTCACAAATTTTACACATACATTTCAATCCATTTGCACTTAAGATTCCCATTCTGCCTCATGTTCATATAATTTTCTTGTGCATGGTTTGTGTTAAACATATAGTTACGCTCAATCTGAGAAGAGCAATAATTAATATGTTACTTTCAATTTAGTGTGTGATGGAGGAGCAACCCAAACCACGCAATGTGATGGTTGTAGAAGTACAATATTGTTTTGGCAAATGTAACCATGCAATGTTGTAAAGGGATTTGTTTTGCTGATCTAACAAAATTGGTGACATACAGATATTATATATACATTCCAAAGTTAATTCCTTGCAATACATTGTCTTTTCTGCATTTTGTTGTTTACAGAAGACTTGATTCAAAGCCCTAAATCAAGGCAGTGGAAGATTCCAACCGTGTGTAGAGTACTTCAGGTCAGGCCTACATTGCAAGAGCACTAAACAGACATTGAGACAAAGTTCTCCAGCTCATGCTCTTCCAACAGCAATGGAGCAAAACTGCAATGCAGAATGTTTGAGTGCAGATATTGCTCAGACCTTACAATGCAGAATTCAGCAAAAAACTTACTCTGCAGAATTCTGAGTTACACATTTTATACCCTGACCAATCACTTCCCAAAATTATGAATGAAAGAGAGAAAGCGAACTGAAATGTCACTTTGTCATTATTTACTTGAAAGAGCACATTCCTTTCTCATGTAAAAAGTGCATTCAGCTCAATTCTTTTTCAGGAGCATGGCTCTTTCATATAACAGCAAGTTTCTGGCTGTTGTCTGCCTGTGTATATAAGCAATGAAAGCTGTGTTTTGCAAAGATATTTTGCATAGCAAGAGTTTAATTTCCAAACCAATGGGGATTTATCTGTACCCTTTTGATGTGTTTCGGGGAGGATATGTTATCTCATGGCTTGCTGTGTCCTGCTAGTAAAACACCAGTATCTTAAACTGTTTTGTACATGTTAAACCTCTTATGTAAATATAGAAGCAAACAAAAGATTCTCCTTTACCTAACAGATCTGTGGTACGTGTTTGTGCCAACAACCTTATTACTCATGCAAGACCTGCCAACCAAGCTGTGATAATTTATGTGAGAAAAATGTATATTAAAAATGTGAATGGGATTTTAAGCCTCTCACTGAAATACATGCAAACTGCTATGTGGCCAAGAAGACTTACTTAAACACAGCATTAAAGCAATTCAAGATAAATTACTCTCACCACAGGTGGAGTTTAGCTGTGAAAAGGGGACAAGGCACTTAATCTTAACGCTAAGCTTGATCAAGCATAATATATGTTTATTAGCAGATACATTTTCTATAAAGTAAGGTCCTAATTAAGCAAAGTCCTTAAAACATACACACATTACTCAGGGAACAACCTTAAAATTGGCCAAATCCCATGTGGGAAATGCCTCTGCTCAGCATAAATGGCAGAGAATTTGTGCTGGAACATGGCTTTGGGATCACAGTTAATATATTCATAGTGCATAGTATGGACATAAATGCTGAACATGAGTGTTCAACAGTGTCCTAAGCTATGGGGACAGGGGAATTTTGCTGCTTGGGACAGGAACTCACTTTCTCTTTAAGTTCACGCAATACCTGGTGCCATAGGGCTCAACAGTACTAATTGGTGGAATACTACAAAATAGTAATTTGTGATAAGATTGTTGCAGCTATCATCCAGTCTGGAGGCTGGCTGTATTTCTTTTGTAAATATATGCAACAGGTAATGCTCAGAAATGCACTAAAACTGAAAGATAATGGAGACCTCAGTACTTAGAGTTTTGGATCATATTTCACAAAGTCCTTTTTTTTCTCCAGCCAGCCTCTGACAAACTTCTTTGCCTTTAATGCACATCAAAGTATCATAAAGTTGAATTTCTAGATACCCACTGCAAACAGCCGAGTGATTTTGTGAAGTCCACTTGTGCATTCACTCATGGAATACTGTCATTTTCTCCTTCTGTCCAAAGGGAGAATTATAAAGTCTGGCAAATAGCATAAACTGGCAAAAAAACCCCATAGTAAACCAGGTAAAAAAATATTCTGAAGCATAATTATTTATTTATTTTTCCCCCAATACATCAAAAACAGATCTGCCAGAGAATGTGAGGAACTAGCAGACAACAGAGATGTAACAGAAGCAGTCAGGGAAAACTGGAGAAAGCCAAGTACATTTTTCCATCACTGTTCTTTATGGCAGATTTTGAGGTGATTGCCACAACAAAACCTTTTTTAGGGGCATTGTCAGAAAAAACATATTTGCAATACTGTGTACCTGTGGTTTTGGAGCCAGTTAGTAAACTGTACAGTACCTGACTGCCAGAACAATGTATTTTTAACCCCAGGGTTCAAAAGGAGCTTGGATCTGAAATCACCAAACTATTAATGTGCTTTGTAATTTATTTGGTTTGGAGTGAACTCAGTTCTGGAGGAATAGAAATTTTTAGACAAGACTTCAGAGAAAACAGAAATAACTATCCAGTCAGTCTAACACATGGCTCATCACCATGTAATGAGAAGAAGCAGAAACTGCAAACCTGGAAGTGCTTTAAAAATGTCAGCAAAGTCAGCAAATACTGATAAAGAGGAGCTGGCTTATGTAGACTTTGTATAAACATTGGGACAGTGGAGTCTTCAGCCATAATCAATTCCCTGTTGGAAGAAGACTAAGTTTGTACCATCTTCTGCTATCTTCTTCCTCCTCTCCTCCTTTCAGTTTGCTTTTACTCTCAGTCTAATTTCCACAGAAAGGAAATCCAAATGCATGGGACTCAGGGAGACAGAGACATCATGTTTGGGATATCTTCCCAGTCTGACCAATAAAGGAGCTGTGGACATGATGTGAAGAACATTTAACATGAAGCCTGGTTGAAGCAATCACATATAAAGATTTCCCCAAACAGTTTTACAAAGCCCAGGAAGGGAGCTGTCTTTGTGATTGGTAACTGCTTCAAAGGGAAGATGGATAGGTAAATGATTACAAGGGGAGTAACCAGTGAGATTCCAAACACACCTGAGCTTTACAATCTATTCACAAGTGGTAAGTGAAACAGGATTGGACAGTGCTTTCTAGGGATTCACAATTTTTCAGGAAAAATCAAAAGTGCTGACACAAAGTAGCCAAAAGAAAAAACATCATGATAAACATGGGGTAGGTGATAAAATAGCAGCTAAAATGAAATGTTCATGTCAATGAAAGGAAAACAAAAAAAAATCTACTTGTGCAACATAGTAGACTCTGATTAGTTCATATCAGTCAGCAAAGATATTTTGAATCCATTATGGATAGTTTTCTGAAATTGTTCTCTCACTGCTCAGAGAGTCAGGACTGATAAGGAGAGAAGAGAATGAAAATGAAATAATAAAATAAAAAACTACTGTATGAATCTTCAGGATTCATGTTCTTTAATTCAAGACAAAATTCTGCTTATTGCATCTTGACACGTGGTAGCATCTTAAGCATTGGAAAAAGATGAAAAAACATGAAAAAGAGAGACCAGATTGATCAGAAAGATGGAATACCTTCCAAGACAGATCAATTATTCTGGAACTATTTAGAAAATAGATGAGAAATGGGAGATATAATACAGGTATCAAAAATCAAATCTGACATGGGAAAGGTGAACAGGCAACAGTTACTCATTTCTTATGAGAACAATGATGAATCTATAATATTTTTTTTCAAATGGAAGTGTAAAACAAGCAAAAAGAAGTACTATTTAAACAACATCTGCTTAATTTGGATAATTCATCATCATGAGATCTTTTAGATGCCAAAAATACTTAGGGCTGCAAGAAGTTCCTAGACAAATTAACAGAAAAACAGGCTGCTTTGCAGAGAAATAGAGAAAGCCTCCAATTCTGTCCTTAGATACTCAGAGATTGAACTGGTAAATAGAAGAAATTAAGCCGCAATTGCTCTGTCCTTATATTTCCACTGTAGGGAACTGCAGGGCACCAGGTTACCTGGACCTTTGGTGTGATTCAGGCCAGCCTTTCTTTTATTACAGCTGCAGCAGAAAGACATCCCCACCTCACACTTCTTGCTTCCTGTCATATCCTGTGGGGACTGAACCTGAGAAATCCTAGCGAAACATTGAAATCAATGAAACATCTAATGAACTTTTTTAGAACTTTAGAAGGGGTTTAATCAAATCAACATTTTGAGATGAGATCCAGTGATCTTAATTTAGCAGCAAACCAGCTGCACAGATACAAAGCCAAAAATGACGGTTTACTTAGACCTTCATTTTGACTTAGCAAAAAGAACCTCACCCAGTAATTTCTGCAGCAAGCCTATAACTTTGGTTTGAGCTCTGTTGCATGTTTTAAAATAGTTTTTTTCTAAGTCCATAATTAAGCAACCCAGCACTAACAACTGCCACTAAAGCCTTCTGGATTTGGAACTTTCCAGAAAATTTCTGGAGTATTTGGGAGGAGAGAAAGATACATGCAAAAAAGCAAGGAGAGTAAAAGTGGGCTCCATTTGTGAGGAATTAGTTCAATTCTACTATTGATTTCTTTCTACAGTGATAAAAAAATTCAAGTAATATTTGAAATGAGCAGCTCACACATAAAGGTTTCACCTCTACAGGCTTTATTTCATTTTTCCTTAACTTTACCTTGACCTGTATTTGACTGAATTGTAGGTAACTATCAGGAAGGTAGATAGTTTTCTTTCAAAGCTGAAAGTCAGATAGCACTGGTTCTAATAAGAATGATGTGAGTGCACAGGTTGCTGTGTTTTGTACTCAGTGCTATTTACATTTCTGTTGCTAAGATCCCTGAGTGAAGGCCACTTTATTCTCTTAAGGTGACAGCAGCTTGTGTAGATAAGCAGAACACACTGTACATTGGTAAAGAAGTTCCTTGAATTGGTTTTGCTTCCTTGATCTACATGGCAAACACTGGAATGGGCTCACCCTTTCAGATGGGCAGTTTCATATTTCAGGCCTGTTTCCAATAGAATATCAGGAAACCTTTTGAAAAATAGGAATACATGTAGAAGAAGAGAGGAGAAAATGGCTTCTCTGTTACCCCTTCCCATTATTTTTTCTGCTGTGGATTAAAAAAAATACTGTAGTGCTTGGTTCCTTTAGCTTTCCCAGGCTTCTTTATAAAAGTTTGCACAGAATTCCTCACTCGTGTGAGACACAGAGGAGACCATGTGTCACCTCTTGCTGCGCAGCAGTTTCACAGTTGCGGTTTTGAGGTTGGCATTGTCTGCCAACAGCCAGCAGCAGTGCAGGGCTTTTCCCCTGCTGGTAAAACATAGCCAGAAATGCAGCCTCAGTCCAGAAAATGTCTTCCTCCATTGCAGTATAACATGACATGTTTCCAAAGTAAGTGTTCTTAACAAATATCTCTGAAGAGAAAAATAAAAGAGTGTTTATTGACTGTTGTGGTTTGCTCTGACATTGAATTAGAGTGCTGTACAGAAAACTGCCAAATTTGGCCTGTCCTAAGAAAAAGACAAAGATGGCACAGCAGCAACTCAGCTAAACAAAACATATGTGCAAAATACTTCCTGGTACACCCATATTCTGGCCTCCCTGCAAAAAAATTGCCAAGACAGATTTTTTTGACCGGTAAAGTTATTCCAGGAACTGTACAACATGTTCTGCATTTTTGATTCATAGAATATTCACTTTATGGCTTCCTGAAGTGGTTGCAAAGTTGAGTAGTCGTAAGTAGAAAAAAATTTAGAAAGCTTGGACTGATAGCGTAGAAATTAGCCAGACTAATTATAATAAAAAGCATCAACAGAAAATTCAGCTCACTGCATTTTCTAATTGGGCAGATAAAAATATATTCAGATCAAGAGTGAAAAATGGTGTATGTTTTCCTTTTTATTTAAAAATATTTGTATCCTAAAACAAGAATGGATGGAATGTACCACATGACATCTGAAACTTTCAGCAAAGACAAGAGGACCAGAGAGCCAGCGGAAGTTTTCAAACTATTTGCCATTTGGTGAATAGAGCCCTGGAAAGATGCTTTCACAGACACAAAATTGGCTTCTGGGTTACCAGGGAATAGGAGAGATACCAGTAAAGGATAAGTTGGTAGCCCTGTGGACTCAGGACGTTGAAACCAACAGAGCACAGTATTGCTCTTACACAACAACTCTACCTGCACCTTCTTTACTCAGCCCCAAAGGGACCACACACAGAGGACAGGATCTGTCAGTGCTTCGTGGCTCTGGTGACACCACCACCAAGGCTAGCATTTAGTTGCACATTTAATGTGGCTTTTATCTGATCTACAACAGGTTTTTAATGTTACCCACAGCTCATAAAATTTGCTTGTTATCTAAGAAACTTCGCTTTCATGTACTAGTGTTACAAACAGCCATGGTACTGATAAGAGTGATAATGATGATGTTTCTAGTCATAATAGTTGTGGGGACTTGGAAACGTGAAAGTTGAAAGTCAGAAAAAAACCCCAAAGAACAACAGAATGAAAATGAAATTGCACCTATATTATTTCTCAGTCTTGGAAACAAACTCTTTTTTGAATGCTTGGCTTTACAGTAATATTGTTACTGATACTCCCAAGTCGCCTTTAAGGACAGTAGAAGGTGTCTGTGAACTCCTCTCTGTGTAAAAAGGTAAAAATCTGGAGCTTTTTCTCCAGCTCCAGGCTCAGTCACTGGACTGCAGTGAGAGGGGTTTTTTGGTGATGTCTTAAGTGCTTTCTTAAGTACTCAAAAGCAGGATAGCTACCCTCATTGCAGTGAACATTGTTCTGGGGTCACCGGACAGGACCCCCAGCAGTTCAGAGGAGTAGAAAACATCAAGTAATGGGGGGTTGGACTGAGATTAAGACAGAGCTGAAAGACACTTTAGGATATGACCTGGGAGGCATTTTGGAAGACAACTGGGCAGTCCCACTGCTTGCAGGCAGCACTATCAGCTCTGCTCTTTGCACCAGGGTAGGAAAACAAGAATCCCCCCTACTTTACATCTTCAGTGTGCTAATGGGGATGAAGGAGTGAGCAGATCTGATCTGTCTTGCTTCCAAGATTTAGCAAGGACAAATACAGAGTGGGGAACCCTTGAGTCTGCTGCCTATTGGTTAGTGCCACAAGACTAATGCAGATTCTTCTGTAATTGCTTGCTACACATACGTGGCAACATACAGATGCCTCATGAATTGCAAAGAAATTGTATCTCAGATAATTTTGGATTAATCACAGTGTTCTCTGGAGGTACTGTTAATGAGGGACATACCCTCTACTTTGTATTCCTGCCCAAGGCAGCACATTTCCATGCCATATCATGAGGAACTGGCTCTACAAACCCATCATTAATTTCATAGCTGTCTCCCCCCTCTAACAGGGGAGGACTCTCCACTATGAACTCTGCCTAGAGGCAGATTGGTGCATGGATTTGTGCTTCTTTGTTCACCTCCCCATAAAATACTAAAGACATTATGCACTTGAAAAGTCACAATAAAGTTTAAAGAAAATAATTATAAAACAAGCCTTCTATTCTTTACTCTGCTAAGGTCACAGTTAATGAAAATTAAGATTTCTTCTCTCTTACCATGGATATGCTAGTCTAATTTGTTTATAAACAGGATATAATAAAGACATTCAGAAAAAATTATATTAAAAATGTCACACTAAGCTTTTTTTGCTGTTGTTAAATAATTACACAGAGGACCTCTTTTTTCACGACTTGCTGAGATTTGGTATGTCTCGAAAGCTAAGCCCTTGAATCCCAGATTAAATATGCAAAGGCAGCGGGAACAATTCCTGCTTTGCTTGTGCATTCACAACTTCCCTGAGCCCTGCAAGGTCTGGCTGCACTACGGTCCTGGACTAGACCTGAGCCAAGTCCCCTGTGAGCCAGATCTGGCTGTGGTGTTTCCAGTGTGACCAGCTGCTGCAACACTGACATCGTTTGGGTTGTGTAAGGGCTAAATCAGGACAAAATCTGGGGAACAGCAACTCTGGCTCTGTAGTTAAATTGGACACAGTATTAGCAGGAACTCAAAAAACAAAACAATAGACTAAGCCAGGACAGAAACATTATTGCTGCAGCAAAAGCAAATTTAAACTAATTAAGAAAATGTCTAAAGGACAATTTGTCTTCACAGCAATTGTGTACCTCAAACAGAGACTCTCCTGAGCTGGATCCAGGCCAGTGATACCATCCTGCTCTGCCAGGATTAGAAACCCTGCACTGTACCCAGTTAACTACAGCCACTTTGCAGAAACACTCGAAGCGTTCCACTGAATGATTCGAGGGAGCATTCCCAGTATTCCCCCTCTCCAACGGGGCACACTTTCATTCCCACTGTCCACCAGGGTTAATGGCACTGTTCTGCTTTGCATTTTTTCTGTTATTTACCCTTTCTCCACTAGATGCTACACTGAGACCATCAAACATTTATTGAGTCAAATAACATAAATTTGGAGACTCAGCGCAGAACAGTGTGTTTAAAACAAAACAGTGACAGCATTGCTCTGTGTGGTGTGAGAGTGAGACTTGTGTGTTTCACACTGGAGTAACTGCTCTGACTTCATCAGAGATTCTTACTTGGCACTGCATGAGAGGGATAAAGCAAGTTAGTGTTTCCTGGCATTATTACTCATATGCAACTGTATCAAGAAATTACCTAAATGTGTGAAATGGTTTACCGAGAGTGCCACAAAATCTAAAATTAACCAAATAATATATGTCAATATGAGCTAGTCTTTTGTTTCTCTTTATAGCTTAGAAATTCAAAATCCCATGCTGAGCTGGAAAATTACACTAGATTATATTCTTTAATGGAGCTTTTTCAAATACTATCACAGATACACATTACTTTTCTTGATGTTATGCAAGCCTTTGACCCAGGCAGCTGGGGAGGTGCTATGCAGTGTGGCTCCCACAGAGCCTGCCAGCCTGGTTTTCACTTATGCATTGTGCAACACCTTCTGGTAAACAACCTGAGATCCTCTTACCTCTCAGTGCAGGCAGGCCCAACCAAGCACTGCTGTGCAGCCTTTCTCGTGTCACAACTTTATTGGATAAATGTGTTACAGCCTGTTTTGGAGGCTCTACTTGGACAAAGCAAAGTGAAGGTCAGAGACTGTTTCAGCTAATTAAGGTCTTCAGGGCTGTGTCTCTATCAGGTCTTCTGTTACCCCCTGTTCCTAGAGGTCTGCTTATTATGTACCACGCTATTCAGAAAAGTGCTGTGTGTTATGGCCCAATTAGCAGCATCTTGATTGTTTTAGGAAAGGGGTAAATATAATTTAGGGAAACTGTAATATGACCCGGTTAAGGTACAGCATCGGTGACATACTTTCTTTCCAGCAAAAATCAAAATGCAGCTTCAGAACTCTGTTATGTTGGCCTATCTTACTGTGACATGCTTTAATTTGCTTATCTGGACTTAATCTGGGAAAAGAACTTGAATAGAAAAGAATGGTTTGTTCAATAGGGCCTCATAGCAGTCAATATCTACTGCTCAGGAACACAATCTGCTGCTGGTGTGATGAGGTTCAAAATATAAATTATATACATCAGCTGAGGATCTAGGCCAGATGCTCAACAAACTGGGCCCTGGCCTCCCTAATGACCATTCACAAGCCCATCCTCAGATTAGTATAGAGAAAGGTGGACTAAGAGTGTGGGGAGGGGAAATCTCCTATTTTGCTTTTCCTTTCTTCCTGTACACATGGTTAGGCTTAGACCAGTTTAGCCAGTGGGAAGATGCACCATGGACATAGCACCAAGCTATGGACACTTTACAGTATTTCAGGCCAGAAATTTATTTAATTTACTTTAATTTAATTTTGGCAGAATTTCATTTAATACTCTGCAGTAATGTATAAGACACTTCATTGAGGTTAGGAGTAAAAGCAACAGATTTACAAAGAAGGGCCCTAAATATTTTTACATTTCACTGGTTACACTGAGAAGCTATTAGAAATATTAAAGATAAATTATTAAATGTATTAAAAATAAATGTGTCTCCTCTGGTAATTAACTCCCTTACTATTAACTCCATCTGAAGAGTTAAAAGCAAGCACAAACCCTAGCCACAAAGTAGGTCATAATTCTTTGAAAAATCAGACATAAGGTCATGACCTAAATGAAATAGAGTTTGTTTCATAATGATCCTGGGAAAGAAGGGATCGGCCAGTAGTAGGGAATTGGCATGTCAAAGGGAATTTTAAATGGGAGCTTTGCAGAACTTCTCATCTCTTCCAGATGGGTTCATCTCCAGCTCAGGTCAGTATTGATCAAAAACTGTTACTCTGTACAGTCTGTTCAGTGCCCAGTGATTCTGGGAATTGAATAATATTCCCAGCAGACAAGCAGTTGCATCATGTAAAACCACTACTAGACCTGAAATTAATTTCTAATTTTACTGGCAGCCTTCCAACAGAGAGGTCAGGCCAAGGGGTAGCCATAAGGATGAGGATTCCTCCTGGCAAAGCTGGAGGCATTTGGGGGCACAGAGCACAAGGAAGGGCAGATGTGGCAGGACACCTGTGAGAGCTAATTCATGGCAAGAGAACAGGCTGGAGAGAGACCATCACAGTCAGACATGAGAACCAGCAAGGTCAGACAGCCTCTCCCATGGCCCTGCCAAGTGCCTCCATGAAGCTGCTGTGGTCCAGGCAGGACCACACAGGTGGTAGGTAGCCTGACAAGAGGTGACTTAGAGAACTCATTTTGTGGCACATTATTGCCAGTGGGGGAGGAAGGAGGAATACAAATTTATAGGGTATTACAAAAGTTTAAATGATCTCATGTGTGCAGATAAATATGGCTCTTTATCTGCATATACTAGGAAATAAAGCAAAAATATCCCCGTGTTTCTTTTCCACTTGTGCTGGTTTCTGTGTTTGGACAGTGTCAGACTATTTTTGGGTGGTGAAATTTTTCTTGCTAAGGAATACCAGGGAGGAAGCATTAAGTTTTCAAAGTCATTGGTTGGAGCTTATTCTTGCCATTTGTAAGGAGAAACCCAAATATTATGGGGACCTTTTTTGCTCCAGTTAACCATACAAGAAACAGCAACAAAGCCAGGGAGTGCTGCAGTTTGCAGTATTGGAAAGCTTGCTTAAAAAAAAATAGTAATAGGAATTACTGAAAGCAAGGAAGCAATTTTTGGGCCAAATTTCTTCAACACATTTATATTCCTATAAGATTAGTTAATACTCTTGGAGGAGATTCTTGCATATAATGAATCACACTGCCCCAAGCCATGTAGAATGATGCACTGCTGATACTGAATAAATTTAACTTATCTTCAGATCACAATTGTTGAGTACCTGTCATTTTATGGTAAAACTAACCCCAGGAAAGTCTGGATGAGTGATACCACTTTCACGTATCAAGCATAGGAAAATGAATGCACACATAAACTGACCCTATGATATAAACTGTCATCAGGTTACCACTTTTCTATTTAGTACATTCAAGAAATACTGCACTGCTTCTGCACTGTGCTGGCTTGGGCTGGGCTACAGCTCAGTTTCTTCACAGTAGCTACCACAGGGGCTGTGGTTTGGATTTGTGCTGCAAGCAGTGCTCATAATTGGTGGTGTTTTCATTACTGCTGAGCAGCACATACACACAGTCAAGGCCTTTTCTGGATCACCCACCAGTGAGCAGGCAGGGGGTGCACAAGGAGCTGGGAGGGGACACAGCCAGGACAGCTGACCCCAAGTACCCCAAAGATATCCCAGCCCATGTGGCATCAAGCTTGGCACAGAGCTGGGGAAAGGTTGGTGAGGGGCTGCTGCTCAGGAACAGGCTGAGCATTGGTTTGTTGGTGGTGAGCAGTTGGGGTTTTTTGTATCACCTGTCTTTCTGGGATTCTACTTCTCACTCTTTCATAATTTGACGCAGGATGGCTAAGCCACATGGAGCAACCATTTACTAAGTGTGTTTCAAAAGCAAATTTGCTGGCAGGTGGACCAAGTGGATAACACAGAAGTTATATTTAGGGATTTATAAAATGTCCTTACATAGAAATAGGAACTGTGGGAATGTTCTTTTTCATGCATGCCTTGGATCAGTGCTTTCATATGAGGATGAGACAAAGGGCTTCACCCAACCCCAAGCATAGCAGGTCGTGCCCTACATGCAGTGCAAGGGTACGCTGGCACACCTGCACTGGCAGATCCCTATCTCAGGGGATAACCTACTCATTTAATTCCTGCCCAATTTGCAACCTCCTGACTCCCTTGCCTGCACCATTCAGGGTGCTGTGGCAGGTACAATCTTGCAGATAGGATGTGCTGCCATGTCCCCTCTCACTATCTGGTTTCTCACGTGTCAGAGTGATCGTTTCTCACACCACTGGAATATGCCCTGGTGGGGCACAGCACAGGTTTTGAGGCTGTTAGAGGGCAGGCACTGAGGCAGCTGTAACAAGTGACAGATTTATATATCCACCCACTGAAGCACTGTTAATGCATCATACATGGAGTTTGATGCTGTAACAGGAAAATCAATGCTAGGATCACACTTCTACCGCAAGTGAAATGGCTTGTTGTGCACATCAGTAATTACACTTCTTGGCATTTTACCAAAGGCTCACAGTATTTTTTGAGTTTTTTGTCTCTGTATATTAGTGATTTTGCCAAAGCTGAGCCACAAATAAAAAGGGAAATATAGTACTCAATTAAAAGCAGCCCAGGTGCAGTAATATAATTTGTAGGAGGCAAATTCACCAGCTGCAGTGGGTGTAGTTCTCTGATGGATGGTCAGATTGACTGGTCCCTGTAGCCTCATCTCACCCCAAATGGTGGAACTAACCCTGGAATAGGGTCCACATAGGAAGATGCTCTGAGCCCACCTGAAGGCTTACCATGTGTGATTTCTACCTTCACATCCCACCTTAGGAGGAGCACACAGCTCTCTGTTATCAGCTTCAACGTGCCAGCAGTACTGCCAAGGGGCTGCATATCTCAGAGTAGCCTGGGGGGCTGCCCTGCCAAACTAAGTGCAGATGTTTGGCCAAATGTGCATCAAATCTATTAACTTAATTTCCCAACTGAAGGTCAGTTTTGCTAATACTTATAACACACCATGCTATATCTGGTGAGAGCAAGGTCTTGGCTAATGCATCATTTAATGCTGTTAAAATTGTGCTGTAACTGCTAGGCTGGATTTTTTTTTTGGTTTGGTTTTTTTTGTTGTTGTTGTTGTTTGTTTTTAGCAGTGTGAACATCTTGGGTTTGCTTGAGTGAAATAAAGAATTAGATCCTGCTAGAATAAAATTCATACATAGTTTCTGAAGCTGAAAAATGGCATGAAGTTAGGTCTTTTCAGTACAAACAAATTCAGGTTCTTATTGCATGAATAGCCTGTCAAGAGAAAATATAAATGGAAAATATATACTTAAGATACAACTGCTCAGACATTCAGCAAAATAGATGCATTTTTGCTTTTACATCACACAGCCTGAGTTAGAGCTGTGTGACTAAACACCCCACAGAACTGTGATGTGGCCGATATAACCTCGTGTCAGAGCCTGCTCAGATCTGCAGTGTGAGCTACCCTGGAGCTTGGTCTGAAGACACTCTGTCCTGTCTCAGCATGGAGGCTTCAGCTATTTATTCCTGAGGTTGCCAATAGCATTCATTTTCTCCTAGAGAGGTCTTCAGAGGAAGCCAGGTACTTACCAAGCAAAGCCTTCCAGAATGAAGGGTGCTGAGGGAAGGCAGGCAGTGTGAGGAGCCAGAATACATTAGCCAGAGGCCAAATACCAAGGACACAAAGGAAAACAAAAAAGCAGAGGGAATTTTGCCTGTCTGAAACAGGTCCTTAATGAACATGTTAGGATTTGATACGGCAGAGATCAATGACTTTCTAAAAACGCAGACCACTTGTGTAGATAACATCAGCTCTAACACAGGAAAAAAACCCCCAAACACCCGAGAAGGCATCTCTCAGAGTGTTTAAGGGTAACTCTCATTTAGAATAGCATGTAACAGTAGTTCTCAAGGAAAAGAAAAAGCAGGTCAAATCTGGAAAAGTGTAAGAAGGTCTCAAAATGAAAGAGTAATGCCTCTAGCAATGAGGTGTCAATAAGAGCTGAAGTGTGACGTCATGCTGCTTCTCCAGGTTGAAACTTCTGTCTCAAGGGAGGGAAAGCAGATTTGCCTTATGCAGAGTCCCATGTGATCCCAAGAGAGGTTGGCTGCCCATTACCCACAGCTGGCATGCACTGTCAACTTCTGGTGGATCAGAATCCTGCTCACATTATTTCCTAGTCAAATCCTTTATTATTATTATATTCAGAAAATGGTGGTCCTGTAGTTTTAACACCAGCCCTGTACCAAATGTCTGCAGCAAGGAATCATTTTACAGATACTGTTTTTCAGAACTGTCTACAGATAAAAAATGTGGTCTCAAAATGAATCCTTACAGGATATCCACTAAGTGGATTCATGGCTGATCATTCACATTTACTGCTGTCTCCTGAGGGGATGCTGCTTAACAAGCTCACTGGACGGCCTGGCTAATTTGTAAGTCAGTGTTTCAGCTTTGTCAATTACAACATGCAGCATCATTTTATGCAGCAAGAACATCTTTAATTTACATATTCAACATCATCAAGCTGTTCAGGTGTGACCATGCTATAAAACCTACATGATTCTAGTACAGCTTTATATAAACATTAATTATATATTTGTTCTATCAGTCTATGTCAGCACAAAACAGCAAGCAGAAAGGGCACATGAATTTTCTTTATCTTAAAAATCAGTCACAACAACCTTGTTCCTACAAAGACCATATAGGCTGTAAACCCATATTTTTTGTCTAAACAGATCTGCTTCTTGCAGTCTTTTCCAGTGATTTACAATACCAATTATGCTAGAATTGGACATAGGGAATGGCGTCATCAGGGATGATAAAGGACTGCAAGCTTTGTATAAAGCAAAGGTGTTTTAAGCAACACAAGAGTTAGATGTTTGTTTTCCAAGAAAAACCAAAATGTACAACTTTCTGCACCCAAATTAAAGCAAAGCCTCAAACCAAACAAAAGCAATACATCACTAGAGCAAATATAATGATGAAATAATTTTACATATGCATCCATAGAGGATATCAGAGTGATCAATTTGCATACCCAATTCTGAAATAAGATTCCTGTGTGACCAGTTGGTTTTGTTGCAATCTTTTGTTCCATCTACAGGAGCCTCCACCTGTGCTGCCAGCCAGTTGCATTAGGCTGTTACACAACTCAACACATGTCCCAGTTAGGCCCTAAAACTGGTTTCACCCAGCTCTCAAGATTTCATTTCTCTTGAGAAAAGTAATTTACTACTTGTGATGTGTATTTAAGGCTTCTGGTAATGTCCAGTGCCTTCAAAGCCCCACTGACATCATGTTTCTGTGTTCTTGGTGGCCTGCACTGTATTGCCTGGCTTTTCTTCAGTGAATTTCAAGACTTGGCTTCCTGAAAAAACAACTCACGTTTCACTAGCACAATGTGTACATCCCCACTGCATAGTTCAATGTACAGAAGTAATGGTTTGTTAGGATGCCTGTAAAGATAAGCAGAGAGATGTAAATAGATACAACACTTTCTTAATGTTCTATTATTAATATATCTTCGTTATGGCAATATAACTGCTATGTTATTAAAACTGCTTTACAACAGATGCAAACTTTTAACCAGGCATATGGGTTTATACAGTCTAGAGAGCTCTTTGAAGTCAGAGGGTGAATAATCGAACCAGCTTAACTTTAAATCCTCTCAGAAAGCACACAGTTTTTGGAATCAAGCAGCTGCAGTTTGCTTTAGAATGACAAGCTTTTAAAAAAGCTAAATCTAGAGGAAATGTTATTATTCTATTATTCTATCAATCTATTTTTCTTTTTTCTCTTACACATACCTCATATACATCTCTGTGGCTTGGAACATGGTTTTGTTCACCGCCTGTCCAGGGCTTAACAACAGGATGACAGATTCACAGGTATTTGCTTGACTCCCACTGCCTGCCTAAATGTCAATTGTAGTGAAACAGTAGTAGAAACATGGAGGGAAGGTCTTTCTGAGTAAGCTTTCTAGATTACTGTGTCGTTTTTCACAAGGGTTTGTCATCTTTGATCAGTGTCCAGTCTTACTCATCTTTTGGTACTTCCCATCAGCAATTTGTTCAGATTCTAATCAGCTTTTAAACACTAAATTGTATCAATTTTAAACATGCCCTTTGTATTGATAAGAAAAGGATGTTTAGGGTGAAACAAATACACACAGAGCCCTACAGAACATGTCCCTAGTTTGGGCTGCTGCATTATCCCTCCATGCCAGTCCCAAACAGCCTCCCTGTGATTAACATTGCCATGGCCTGATTTACACACAGATTTAGTATATGCAACTCATTATCATATTTAAACTTCTGGGTGGCTCAACTCCTGTGAGAAATTGGACGTAATAGCATTCTACACAGAAAAAGATATAAGTACCTATTAACCTGTAGCAATTTACCCTAGCATTTATAAAGATATGAATAATGTGCAGAGTCATGCACATCTTACTAATGCAGACTGAATTATTCATTGCAAAGCTGGGCAATATTTTTATCAAATACTTATTATGGATAAATATTTTCCTTATTCAGTACCTTGATATATGTTTCAATAACACTTTGCAAGTAATTCTCCATGCAAATGTTGAACTGAAATATTAGCACTTTCTTCCTTTGAATAGTTATTTCCAAATCAATTTCCTTTAAGTTATTTATTCATTACAAATGAATAAATGGTATTCATGGAGCTTGTTTCTCTCTAGGCTAATAAACAGACTTCGTGTTAGCCTCCAAGTACTTGTAATCTCAGCTTCAAATGTGCAAGCTTTTGCACAAGAGCGGATCTCTAAGCTATCACAATATTTCTGGCATCAACATGGAGATAAAAGAAACACAGGAAACCAAGGAAAAGTGACTCAAAAGTTCAAAATATGTAGTAATTGCATAAATATCAGCTGATATGTCCTTATTCTATTGAATGTCATTCTTTATTTTGTTTTTGATATTTCTGCCCTTTTCTTCCTTTAATGCCTGAATTTACTCAAACTCATATTCTCTTGTCTATTTGTTTGAGATTAGCCAATTTATATTTGCTTGAAAGTAGTCCCCAATTTCTGATCAAATGCTGCTCTTGCAGGACTGTAAATACACAAATGCCATAAATAATTCTCCATTGCAAATATTCTCCAAGACTTAACCCCAAGGCATGCAGGTGCTACTTTTGTCTCCTTTCCTTTAATTTTCAGATATAAACACACCATCACCATGAACAAAATTCACCTCTGTCATCAGTGGCCAAAACAGGACAGCCCTGGAATTTTGTGGTGCAAAACCTTGTGGACACTCTGTACTTCCTAAGTTTCAGGGTAAGTATTTCTTCTTATAAACTATAGACAAGATGTGCATACCATGAGGTAAGATGTGGTCAGTGATTCCTAGCTCCTGGAGGCACAGGCTGGCTTAGTCCATAATGAGCAGGGCTCCCTCCCTCTGAGAAAGGTCACACACACATTACAGGATGGCCCTTCTTATTGTGAGACATCATCATTACTATCATTATTACTGTTATTACTGCTACTATGGTAATGCCAATAGCAAGGAGCTGGCTTTTTTCAAATGCACCGTGTGAAATAACGTGGCGGCTGTGCTGCAGCCCTCAGGAGTGAGGCTTTTACAGGTCATGCTGTTGGCCTGGCGTGGGGTATGCAGGAACATGGGGGCTCGGGGGTGGCACTGGATAACCAGCCAAGGTGATGGGGTGTCACACCTGGCAGAGTTAGGAGAGACATTTCAAAATCATGCTCCTGAGCCAAACAGAAATGCTGGTGCAGGTGCACCCTACAGTGTGTGCACAGATGTTACTCTCCTGCAGCAGATCAAGCTCCCTTCTGCTAGAATGAAATGCTACTTAAAAGATGCTTCTAGCTGCAAATTGGCATTACTGTTTCCTCCCAGTAATGAGGCTTTGGCAAACAATTTACTAGCTTTACAATTTACCTGTACTCAGCTTTGCACTTGCATTTGCTGATCACTGCAGCTGAAGCAAAAGAAAATAAACACATCGGATGCATGCACACATTACTTAAATATAGTGCACATTACTAGGCTGTCCTCAAAATAAATAAGAAAAACAGAAAGCAAATTCACAGAACAGGGTCTCTGTCTACTCTGCCAGCTGCTTAGAAGTCTATTGTGATCTCTGATCAACCAGATCAGTCATATATTTATGACATTGTAATTTTTGAACACAGAAATATTTAATTCATAGCTAATTTAAAAGAAAACATTGGTGTGTTGAGAAAGAAAAGATAATAGCAGCACAGATTCTGGCCAGATCTAAATCCCAGGTGATGGAAAGAGAGGAGATTAGGATAGGATCCTGTGGTCCAGTGACAGCCAAACTAAATGGTGATTATCCACTTCTAATTTAGGCAATCTTCTATTCACCTATGTCATGTCTTTTAGAAGAATAACCATAAGAATTATTTATCATTTTTATTTACTGCCACTCTTCTTTTTACAGATAAAGGCTACAGCAGTTACCATCATGAAACAGGACCATATGGCTTCAAGATGAGAAACCAATTTGCTAAATGCTGACTTTATTATTTTAATTCCTATCTTGATAATGAAACACCAAACGAGAACAGAATTCAGCCTAAGAGATGAGGTGTCAGAATAATTTTAAATCTTGTCACTAGGTAATGACTGTAATGGTATCTCTTACTTAGGTACCTTCATTAGCAACTTAATGGTGAGAGCATGTTTTAGCAATGGTGAACATGTGGAATAATCCATGTTCTGGGGCAAAAGATTAGCTTAATGAGGAGAGAGCCAATTTCCTGAAGAAGTGCCTAATATAGTTCCTGCTTTTAAAAGAAGAACAGTAATATGGACAATTTTTCATTACAAGGTATAAAAACACTTAACTTCATGCTTTGGTGCATTTATAGCACTCCTGCAGAGGGGAGAGAGATTAATAGATTTTTCTCATGTGGTAAAATAGGTGGAAATCTGTTCTTCCAAATCCTTTTACTCAGTAGAGTAGCATTCATTACCAGGAAATTGGGTTCAAAGAGCAAACTGTCACTTAGCCTTTCAGTCACTTCATGTTTCTCTACATGTTTATTATGTTTTTAGGCACCTTTGAAAATGTGGCCGACAGACACCCAAACCCCGTGAATACAGCTTTGATAAATGCTCGTATCTTTCAAATACATTGTACTTTATTTTGTTATAAGCAAGTAGCTTTAACTTCAGTGGTCAAGAAACAACAGCAATAGCAAAACCTCAAAGCAACAGTGCTGCAAATCTTTAGCAGAAGTACAGAAGCTGCAGCAAGGAACAAGCATGAACATTATGTCATCTGGTCCATCTTGCCAACAAATGATGTTTCTCTACAGCCTTGGCAAGAAAACCTGGTAATTGGGCTTGCCAAAATTAAAACCAGCAAGAGCCTTGATACCTGATGTACAAAGAAGAGAAATGACTACAAACCTAGTATTTACTTTGCATCTTTTTCAGAATTGAAGCAGAAAGGCTTCAGTATCCTTGAATATTCATCCACAGGAAAAAGCTGAACTAAATTTGCTGTCTTGGTACTTCACAGTTCATGCCATCTTGCATTCTTCCAGTCTCTTCCTCTTCCAGAGCCACAATTCCTAAATTTCCTCCTGCACCATGACAAAGGATCCCCTTCATCCATTAGTGCCTGCAACCCCCTCTTTCATATAATCTCCAGGAGATTATGGTTTAAATCTACAAATCATAAGCCTGAAGAGATGATTTAGCACACATCTATATCCTCAACATGCACGCTAGCATGTTACACAACACAGTGGGCACAATGTCACCTCCTCAGCCGTGTGTTAAAAGGGCATCCCAGATCCCAGTGGAAATGGGTTTGATCCTAGCAGTGAAGCTTTGGGTGGCTCAGAGCACAGAACAGGCTGATCCCCTCCACAGATGCAGCACCAGTGACCAAGTGGCTGAGCAGGAATCTTCACTGGTTGGCAGCAGCACAACCAGGGCACTTCCAGAGCCTGTCTGCGTTCTGCCTGCCAAGTGAGCAGAGGTGCTCCTGCTGGGGTGATGCACCTTTCGTAACTTCCAATTTGTACCACAACATCAACCATGCCTCCTGCTGGTTTTAGGCAAGCACCTATATGATTTGATGGATTAGGCCACCAATATTGGCTCTCTCTATACCACCCAAAGCAAAATTCAGTGGAAAATCTTTAAGATTAAAACCAGAGCAACGCCATGAAAGAAAACTAGTGCACACAGTAGGTCTCTTCTTTTACAGAAGCTTTCATAGTTTCAGCTGAAGCCAATATGCATCCAACACCCATAAAAAACAGCTAAAGAACAATTATTTCACACAAGACATCAGAATGGAAAGTCCAAGGTGATGATATTGAGTAAAAGGAGAAAAAGTTTGGATATATCTGATCCCAGAACATGCACACACACATTTTTGCAGAGTTCAAAGCTGCATCAAATCTTCTTCCAGCCTCAGAATAAAAGAAACTTCAGGGACAGCCATAATAAAATGTGGAAAATCTGTGCTACAGGTAAACTTCCCTTTGGTATTGCCACATAACACTTCTCCAATGCAAGCAAATATTTTATCTGGATCAAGGAAATAATAAATGTGTGTGCCAGCTGAACTGCTTGTTCAGAATATGGCATCACATTTGGTTATTTTTTTTCTGCTCACTGCATAAGCAGAAAAAAAAAGTTCTGGTCACCATGTGACTCCAGAAGAAAATGTACCTTTTTTGATTAATCTATTGTGAGGTTTCAGCAGAGATTTTTTCTTTAATACTAACTGAAAGAAATCCCTAATATGTAGAAAATCCCAATTACTCCTCATCCAGCTCTCAGATAATTTCCACAGCTCTACATATCCAGTTCTGCTGCTGGAAAGTAAGAAAAAAATTGAAAGACATGTTTTTACAGTTCAATTTGCAATTGCTAAAGCATGACTTCAATTTGCAACACATAAACTATGTGCTGGCCAAAAAATCAAGAAAAAACCTTTGCCTTTTCACCTGCTTCACAGGTGTAAAGCCATCATACACACACCAAGTTTTCATCCAGCCACCTGCAACTGTGCCACAGCTGTCTTCAAATATGATACAAGCAAACACTATTAGGATGTCTAAACTGTGACTGCAAAAAAACTACCTGAATTTATAACATCCATAAAATGATGGATTCAGCATTTCCTTTTATAAGGTGCTGCCATGCTTAATAAAAACTTCAATAAAAAGTTTGTCTGGTTCCTGATTTGACTTTTCCAATATTCACTATGATATCTTTAGGTTAAGATGAAGAATGTGGAAATCAAAGGGAAATAACTGTTAGGGGATGAACAGAATTTTCTAATTGCTTAAAAGAATATATATAAATAATAATCTTTGGGATCACTGGCTTTTATTTTCCTATGGCAACTTAAAACCATCACAGGCATATAATGAATGTCTGAACATTAAGAATTTATGTGTGCTGCCTTAGATGAGCATAATTCTCAACTATTATTAATGAGAAACTATAAAACACACTTCAAGTTTTATGCCTAAATTACATGAAGTTTCCAAAACCCATAAATACATCTGTCTATTGGTATCTACAGAGAATTATATAACATGCTTTTAAAACATGGTTACTGAGGCAGTGAAACTCATCCCAAATGAGAAAAGATCTTACAAGGAAAACTTTCTACAGAGTAATTCTTACCATGCTCTGCTGTCTGAAATATTTATATAGATTTCTCCAGTCTAGTCAGAAAATGGAGAATAAAAAATGGAGAAAAAAAGTGGTTTTTTTTTCAAAACCAAGCTTGTTATTTACAACATGCTTGATCTCGATTTTCAAACTTCCCTGAGAAATTGATCCAGTATTTCATTGTATAGGAATTAATTTAAGAATCAATGTAGCTTTAAAATAGTAATGCAGATTATAGTGTTATCTTTACTTCTACATAAGTTAAATCTCTTAATAGCTAGTGTTGTAATTTACTAGTTTTCACTTCTAAAATTCCACTTCTGATTTTTATATCACAAATTATAACTTCAGTCTTAGCCAATTCACATTGCTATTGACAATTATTTTTGTGTAGTGGAGCTCTGCAAAATTTTATTTTCTCTGGCTGGAAATAAGCAGTAGCATGGACCTTTTGGATCAGCATATCTGGTAAAGCCAGTGTGGTATTGAAGTGGCACATGCTGCTTAGTGCCAGTTGGAGAGGGAACCATCACACTGAGTTTTCAACTCCTTTAAATTGTGACCTGCTCCAGTGAAATCCGCAGTGGCAGAGCAGCAGCTGCTTCCAGGGCAAAGAAGCACTCGAGGAATTGGTTTGGGTAAGGGGGCTGAAGCAGAAGCTTTGTGTTACCTGGGGTGTCTGGAACAGGCCTGCAGACAAGAAGCTGGGAAGGGATGGAAAAGGTGCTACTTGAGGATGCACTGAGCAGATAACCCAGAAATCAGATGCAATTGGTTGTAGAAGTGAATTGCAATAGAGTTTGTAAGGAATGTGGGATTATTTTCCTTGGTTTTGCCTACGCATTTCTTCCTCATTGCAAACGCCTCATCCTTGCAAGACTCATTTAAAGTATTTTGTCAAAAGTAAGTGTTCTTTTCAGCAGACAAAACCCAACAGACCCCTCTGCTGCTGCTCAGTGGCAGGTGATTATAACCCATCTATAAAGTTCTCAGTGTAACTGGCAATATAAGCAATGTAAGAACCCACAGTTCTCCAAGTCAACATCAGTACAAGCAGCTAATAGCACTGCATTAGTTATAATTTCTCAACTCACAACACCACACCTAGCCAGAAGTATATGAAATACCCTGCAATTTTCAGGAAGAGGAAACAAAGTTCCTAAGGGCTTAAAGGGAATAGCAGCATCTTAAAAGTGACAGAGGCAAATTAAGATCAAATGTGAACTGGGTGACACAGACTACGAATAAGAAATACAACTTTTAAAAAGTAATGCTAAATGGAAATTTCAAAAGTAACATTAAATTATTCTCTTGTGTCAAAACAGGAAAGGTTTTAACCACTATGCCTATTTTTCATGTAGTTAAAAGCATTTTTCCCTGAAAAAACATGTAGACTAAATGTAGTAAAAGACAGAAGAATTGTAGCTGCTGTGGTCCTTAGAAGGTAGGTACTGTAGGAAAAGGTAGGAGGTGCAAATGAAAGTGCAAGCAGCAAGCAAGCACTTAAAAGTTCACAAATCTTGCTTGAGCAAGCTAAAGCAGCTTGTAAGATGAGTCAGCAGGCAGAAGAGGCAATTAGAGTAACAGAGCAAGGGGAAATGAACAGAGAATGAAGAAACAACAACATTCCCACTGGAAAAGTTCCAGCATATGATAGAAACAAAGCTTCCAGAGGTCAGCAGGTCTGCACTAAACCACTAAACAGTTACTGGATGAAAGTTGTTTGGATACTGCATTTCCTTTCTTCATGTTCACTCTGCAAGAACTGCTGGAACTGTGAACCTGGGACCAGGCTCACAATGTCTTATGTTTTCTAAATACTCTTAGTCACCCTAATGAGATTTGCTGTTTTGCAAGACTTCTACAGAAGTAGTTTTTCCATACACAAAGGAGGACACAGCTTCACCTGTTACTCATTTATATTGAAAGAAGCTGTTAACACCTTGACTACATTAACAAGGTAATGCGCCTGCAGACCAAAGCAGAAAGTGATTCTGAGAAACCAGGTCAGGACTAGAAAAGGGACCAACTTTCCAGATGATGGGAATTCTACCATGAGAGAAAGAAAAAAATAAGCTAAACAGGAGGAAGTTCTCCAGTAAACATGATTTGGGGGACAATTATTGTTTCAAAACAAGCAGAGAGCACCACAAATTCTTCTGGCAGTGTGTTTTTCCCACGGAAAAACTAAGGTAGGAGTCAAAAAAACATACACCTGCGTTGGCTGTGTTGATCAAAGTGCATTTTTAGACACAGAACTGAGTTTATAAGAGCACTCTTTCTCTCAAAATTGGAGACCTGGATAGATTTTGGCAAACTTGGTCTTACTGAGGAGAGTAAAAACTTCCAACTACAGAGATACTTCAGTGTTCATTTCTGGCTATGAAGCTTAAGAGTTTGACTTGTACTTTTTCAGATGGGAAAAACAGACTGGTTTCTGGCCAAAAATTTAGTAATTTTCTCCAGTTTATGGATTTGTCAGTTTGAACAGCCTGAATATACTCAACAAATCAATATATTCTCAGTGAAAAAGATGCCTAGCAAAACATCCATCAGTGCCTTCAGTTTAATTTGTCTAACATAACAATTCCTGGAGAGTAATGACATTGTTTTTCTGTTCTTAAGTCTGATTTTGACAACAACCGAATTTCTCTCTCCCTGAAGGTGTCCTCCTTATTCCAAGATCTTAAGTATGTCTTCCTACATTAGCATTCTTCTGCTTGAAAGGCATTCTGCCTTTCAATAATATACGCTTCCAGCTGAGTGAAATCAAGGAGGGACTGGATGCATGGATAGCAGATTGTCTGCAACTTACTAGTTTTTATATTGATGTAATCACACCTGCTACACAGAGCTTTTAATGAACAGGAGTAGATAACAGTTGCAGGACATGGCCCACACACTGCACATAGCAGTAATCACTCCTTGATGGATCCTTTGCATTTGTTCCTCTGGTGAAAGCCACCTGTGTTTCAGCCATGGTGATTTGATTCATACATTCAAATTCACACCCCACCCATGCAAGCCACACTTTGTCACTGTGGTTGTTTCACAACTGCTACAGCCAAGGGCAAAACGACAGCAGTAGGCTCTTCCCAGCATCACCTCTTCCAACAGCATCAGCTTTCCCTGCAGGGCAAGAAGCTCCACAGCTCTGCAGTCAGCTCTCACCATCTTATCTGTCAAATTCTGTAAACCACTCTAATGTGAAAAGGGGTGATAGCAGTGCTCTTTGGTAATAAAAAAGGCTGTTTTCTAAAGGACCACTACACTTCAACTGAACCCCTCTGGGCAAGCCCATATACTTATGTGCCACCTGGGTGGAGATTTCCCTGTCTCTGAAGCTCCTGCTTCCAGTAAACTGCTAGAGAAGCCAGATACCCATAGCAGCTGACTTAGGAACTGCTGTAACCAGATTACTTCCACAGCTTGTCTGTTTTCAAATCTGTCCAGCTCTCAATCTTGCTCTTTTCTGACTCTATTTTTTTGACCATTAAACAAGCTGAAGGTATCTCCACAACAAGAAACTGCAATTTTTAGTATAAAGAAATACATGAGTCAGGCCCTGGAGTACATTTCTTGCACTTCAGTGGGAATTCTGAGCAAAGAAATGCTGACCCTCATCTCTTGCAGCATCACCCACTAAAGCTTTATGTAGCAGCAAGAATACATTTATATAAAAAAGAAATTACAAGGATCATTTTCTTTTCAGTTACCTAGAGTATTTAGGATAATAACACAAATAAAACAGTCAAGCAAATTCCTCTTTAAACTAGATTTTATCTAAATTTAAACTAGCAACTCATTTTGGTCATTTGCTACTTATACTTCTTCATCCTTTAACCACTTTATCAGACAGAGAGCTTCATATCTGTAGATAGTATCCATTTTTATGAGAGCTCATTATTCCACTGACATCTCTGCTTTTATGGTTTCTAGAATTAGACTTCTTTTATCCACATCTCCTAGCAATTCCTTTTAGCCTAACATCTTTTGCTGCTTTTCTACACAAAAATTTGTTCAAAGTCTGCCTTGTCTGAGCAGCAAAAGACAAGCTAGTCAATACTAAAACAAGTTCTTCAAATTCCTCAGATTTTCAGTGTTAGAGCTGGGGGAGGCTGTTCACTGACATGATTTACAAACTGATTTGTTTGGCCTTTTCTGGGCCACTGAATGAACTTGCTTTTCCACATCAGTATATTCTTAGTACGGAACATTTCCACTTGCTTGCTTCTAGTGAACTCTCAAAATGAGACCATTTTTATCACCAGTATGTGGAGTTCCTGGTTCATTTCAGTGATAATTCTACAGAAAAACATCCACAGTATAATAAAAGACTTTTCATGAGTACTGTCATGGCCATGTATTTGAGTTGTGCTATTCTTGATTTTCAAACAGCATGGGTGATCTTGCAAGCAACAATTACCTCGCAACACACACACACACACACACACACACAGTCTTTTCCAGGACAACCTGCACATTCCCAAAGTTCAGGGTAAATCTTATTTAGCAGTTGTGATTGCAATTCTTGTTTTCCCTTTATTGACAGTATGACACTGCGCTCAACTATATAGAGATGGAGGTATGTAAAGCCTTGGCAAGAATCTGTCTTTGGAAAGAAGGGGCATGTGTCTTGATGCTAGCCAGCCCCTCCTTACCAACACCACTGTGCCACAGCAAGTTCAAAGAAGGGTAAATGGGGCACTGCATTTATAGATATGTGAAGCTTCTTGGAGAATCCAGCTGTAAGAGTCAAGTGAAGCGCACAACTGCAAAACCCATTAGCATCACTGGGGCTTTACAGCCTGAGAATAACCACACTAGCTGCAGGCTAGTGTTGACAAAAAGCAACAGTAAGCAGTGGCAAAAGACAAGTAGATTACTTTAATTTTATTTTGTTTAAACTGCTACTTGTTGTAAATCTCCAAGAAGGCCTTGATTTCCTCTCTGCACTTTTTATATAGCAGCAGCTCCTTCAACCACATAATCCAAGTGAGCCAATATTCTCTCTCAGAATATTTCATGGAGTTTAGACTTCTCTGAAGGAGTAACAGGGGGATGAACTGAAATCACAGGCAATATAAACCAGGAATTATATTCCAGTCTTGAGTCACTGTGTCACTCTACCAATAAACTTCTGTAATGTCTTATATTGGATTTACCTAGAAGATCAGTAAAAAAGAAATTAGCCCAAAGCTTTTGAAGACTCCTGCCTAAATGTAAGGTCTCTTTTTATTCCACAGACCAGGAAATTTTATCAAACTCTTTCACAACGAACACAGAAACAATAGCTTTATGGCTTACAGTCAGAAAAGCACCAGAGAGGCATCTCATGACTTAATGAGATGAGGACAAGTGCAAGCAATAGGTGATGTTTCAGAAGCACACGGCACAGATTACTTCAGTGGAAACTCAAACATCTCACTTGCAAGGCTTCAGCAACGGAAAGCAACAGCAGTGCTTCAGCAGCCAGAATATTAACTTTATGTCACCATGTGATTCAAAAGGAAAACAGAACTCAATAATGCTTTGAGCAAACACAGGCATGACAGTTCTTATTGTAGCAGATGAGAAAAGGACAAAGCCAGGGCAGAGAGGACACTCAGCACACCTCTGACAGAGAAGACACAAAATAACAGAAGTTGCTGTTAAGAATGACAACAGAGGTGAGGAGAACTACTCTGATGTCACCAGGGAGAGCTACTGGAACAGCAACAGAAATGAAGAAAAGAGGGGACCACAAAGTTTGAGAATTATCACCTTCAAAATCAAAGTGAGGCTATAGTAGAAATTTTACTGCCCATGCCCTAAAGACTTCTCCAGAAGATTAGTAATCCTGGGAAAGCCTGGCCTGACAGACAAAATCTTCTTAAACCAGTCAGATAGAGGAGAACAATTTCCTTTGGCAACTCTTCATCAAAGACCTTACCAGTTTTTGCACCAAATGCCAGACTTATGTCTCATACTTTGCTTTCACTGACGTAAGAGGTGACACACATCTATAGGTATTTTTAAATGAAATAAAAAACTATACCAAAGCAAGCAGAAAAACCTTTTCTCAACATGCTTATTCCACTTGTAAGAAAACAATCAACCCAGGACAGTCCTATTACATACTACCACTCCTGGGAAACATTCATGGTGATGCTGCAGTCACCATGTCCTGGAGAGAGCAGAACTAGATTTAAGCAAATGATGCAGGTGCTCGTAATAATCTGTCTGTACTGGTAGGAATTGCAGCATAACTAATGTCTCCTCCTGAAGAATGGTGATTGCACCATAAGAATATACACAGCACAAGAACTTATACAGAACAGAAACACTCTGTATCTTGATATTTATGTAACCACATGATACATACTGCCCATTTCTTAAAATATCTTTGCGTGGTTCCATAGGAGAAACAGCAAACACCCCAGTTTAAATGATAATGATCCCAAAACTCTCTGCTGGACTTGCCCCTTCCAATTTGCCAGACTGAAATGGCAGGAAGGCAATGCAGCACAGCAGAACTTCCAGATCAGCATATGAAAAGTTTCCCTTCTCAGCAGTCTTGTGATTTGAGATACACACAGAACTGAGCACTTTGGAAGCAAGTCTTTAATATTTTAAGAGAATTCTTTATTCAAGGAACGTGCAATAACTCTTCCTGAACTATATGCAAAAATAAACCCCAAAATTCTAATGAAGATACAGAAGGAAAAAAAAAACAAAAAAACCCCAAAAAACCAGCACAGCGCTGTTCCAAAATACATAATTCACAAGTTTAAAATTCAAGCACTCCCATCTGATGCCTCGAGCTCTCTTAAAATGTTAAGAATCAAAGTTCTCCGGTAAGTATATGGTGTATACTTTATTCTGAACCAGTGCCTTGGGAAAAGGTTACCACTCGGGGCATACATTTTCATCCCCTGTTTGCCCATCAGACCACGAAAAATCCTGTTGCGGGACAAGATTTTATCATAGAATTCAAGGCCACCTCTGGCGTAGTCCTTGGAAAGCCTGGCTGCCTTCCTGTCGGCCCTGCAGTCCAGGTGATAGGTGACAGCGTCAGAAGAGACATAGAAGCAGAGCAGTCCTCCCATGGCAGTGACAAGGTTACAGAGGCTGCGGAGGATCACGGGGCCCGTGGATAACCCCAGAAGCAGCTTTAGAGCTCTCCCACAGACAAACGTCCCAGCCAAGCAAGTTGGAGCCACAGCTGCACTCACTAAAGGGCTGCCAGACTGCAAATACACAACTTCTCTGGCAATGGCAAACTTCTGAGCTTCAAGGGAAAATGTGAGAGCTTCTTTTAAAGCCACACCTTCACTGCTCTCCCAGTCTACTTCCTTGCCATTTATTACAACAACATGGTTGACTATTCCTTTTTTATCCTCAGCGGTGCTATCAAAATTAGGTGGGATGCCCACCAAAGAGCCTGAGGGCAGCCAGGGAATTCCAGCGCTCACAGGGTGGAAGCCAGAAGCTGCAAAGGCTCTGTAGGAGTCAGTGGACTTCACACCAGTATCCTGAAGGACATCCTGAAACACACCACAGAGCTGCTTGGAAAGCTCAGCTGGCTGTCCCTCTGACCAGCCCTCGTGCAACAGTTTGAACGTCTGCTCAGGAAACACATGATAGGAAAGGTTAGTGCCAAGCAGTCCCATGCATGAAACGGCCACCACAGTGATCTTGTGCTTCTTTAACCACACAGATGCCTTCCGCAGAAATGGCACTGCCATAGTCAAATCCTAACCTGTTTGTGACACAAAATCAGGAATTAAAATCTGCATAAATAGGTTTGTCATCTCTCTAGCATGAAAAAAAACCCAAACAACCAAAACAAAAAATATGAGAAGAAGCAGAGCACAATAACCAAAGCAACATTTTTTTACATAAACAAAACATCTTTACAGAGGAAGAGATATGCAATCATTTTTGGGCCTTGCAACACAGGATGATTGATATGAAGAATTAATTTCTCGCTTTCCTCCAGTAAATCAATTTACCACAATAAAGACAACACTAAAGCCACCACACTTCCTCCTCCCCCAGCAATCAATACCCACACTGTATTTACCCAACATACTTGTCTAGTCTTTTCTAGCACAATCCCACTCTTGCCTTCCACTATACAGTCTACAGGTACTGAGCTCAGAAGGAGCCAATAATTAGATCAGTCTATGACCACCTCCTCTACAGTGCAAAAATCAGTAACCTGAATACTAAAATCCAATAAGCTGAGTTTGACTACATCTTTCAAAACAGGATCATATTTTGATTTGAAAAACTTCAGGAGACAGAATTTTCCTTTAGGAGTTTGTTCTGATAGATAGTCAAGCTCACTAGTGAAAAAAAACCCCAAATAACAGAAAAAAAACAACCAACCAACCAAAACCCAACAAGAAACAGTGTTTTTTTTCTACGCTGTTTTTTTCTTTTCTTTCAGATTTCAACTTCCAGGCAGTGGTTCCAGCTTACACAGCAAAAAACTATTTTCAGAAAGCAGCATGCTTTCAGTAGCTTTAACTTTTAAAAATTTGTCTCTGAAATAATTTCTCTGACAAATACTATGTTCAATCTAGAGCAGAAACTGGGACATAAGTTGTTTCAGGGCTTACAACTACGTTGTGGCTCCTTAAATAAGCAGATAAACTTAAAAACTTTCAAACCTGCCAACTTGTTCAGTTCAAGAGTCCTGCTTCCCTTGGGAAGCATCAGTTCTTTTTCTGATCCAAGCCATATTACATGCTCTGCCCAGGAAAGCTCCAATTTCTTCTTAATAGAAATTCTATTGGCTACAGAATTCCCGCCTAGAATGATGCTACTATGAAGGTATGTATAGAAGTGAATTAGGCACCTAAATCCAACAGAAATCAGTGAAAACTAGATGCCTTTCCATTTGCAGAGTTCTCTTCTCTCAGGCCTTTAACAACGAGCTTCATAGAATCTTGCTGCAGCTGTTAAAGACACGAGTGTTTCCAGCTGTCCTCACAGGAAGCCGAGGTGGCAGGAGGAAATTGTGCTTTGATACAACAACCAAAGTCTTAGCGTGGAGTACCATCAAAGGTGGGTCTCTGCTGCTGGGCTTTGTATGGCAGCAGCTGAAGCAGGGACATATGCTCTCCTTCCACATGTGCGGAACAAGAACTTCTCACAGAGGGGTAGAGTGGACAACGGGGCTCTGTAACATCATCAAACAGCACTACAGGACGTGCCAGGATACACCAGTCATGATCAACAGCAAATGAGTGTTAACCACAGGGAAAGAAAAAGAGATTAATTTAAAGGTGGTGTGCTAATGATATATTATTACTACTCCTTCCTATGAAGATCTTTGGGACTGTAAATTCACCGGGGGAAGAATTATCTTGTTTAATGTTTATGCTGCACTGAACACACACTGAGTGCTTAATAAAAACGATGATGTATGTAACCATACAGTAATTTAATATGTATTACTGTAATAACTAGTCATATTCTTACATTCTGCTGAAGACAGAAATAGTGAGGTTTTTGACAATATTATTTAAGAAAAACATGCTAAAGAGCCAAGTGCTTGGCTGAAACTTCGGGCTTCTCCTGAAATTTGGATGAAACCAAATTTCAGGAGAAAATCTCCTTGATAATAGAACTAAAAACTAGAAAATGGTAATACTTAAACTCAAATGACCACTCTCAGCAAACCTGGTAGTCTAGATCTGATTGAAAAGGTCATGTCATTTACAGTGCAGGGAGAAGCACTTCTAAGGGATGACTGTAGGGAGCCTATCACTTGATCCTCATGTGAAGCTGAGGCAGGGACATTACAGGTTTCTTCTGTCAGAGAATGCCCTCTCACTGGAGCTGGCTAACATAGTTTTAAGATTAGAAATGCTGCAAGGAAAGAAGTCCCTCTTCAGCTTACATCCACAAGGACAGATCACACTGAAAACTCTATTCTCCTTTCTTGCATTACCAAATGAAAACAAACTCCTTTCTTGCATGATCAAATGTGATCTTGCATTTCAAACGCAAAAGTAAGCAGGAAATGCCACAGAGTATTTGTTTTCTTGTAACAGTCAATACTCAGGAAAATAAATGGAAAACTGCCCACAATACATTTTAGCATTTATGCTTTCAAACCTTCCCCAAGGTCAGTGCAGATGCTCAGCTCCTGCATATATCCCACTGCAACCCTAATCGGGTATGGCATCTTTATTTTTGTTCATAAACTTTGTGCAATTTATGTATGAGGAAAGCAACCGGAAATTGCAAGGCAATTTATATGGCCCATATACTGCAAATTTAATCGTTTAGTAACCATGAAGCCTCCACCACGCTTACACAGCGGCCTCCCCCAAACGCTGGAGTACTTTCGCTCTCTGTGGTATCATAGGCACTTAATTCTCACTGAACCCAGAGAACTGTAAGAGCTGAAGTTCAGGTGGGGGACATTCAGGCAGGTTTGGCCGTAACACGTGTGTGTTACTGGATCGATTGCTTTAAACTCGCACGTACAAGAGGAGAAAACCCGGCTTAAAGCACAGTAAATCATGAGATGGGACACGGCCCGGGCCCGCCTCCAGGGCTCGGGAGGTCATGAAAATTAAAAATATAAAGAAGGAGGGTGGTAGAAATTCACAGCTACGGGGTCCCGCTGCGGGAATCACCCGACCCCCGCTCGCCCAGCACCTACCGCGGGTCCGGGGCCGAGGCGGGGCTGCGGGCGGAAGGGGCGGGCGGAGGCGCCATGGCGGACGGGCGGGGTGGGGTTCCCCTCAGAGCGGCCCGGCTGCTCTGGCACAGCCCCAGCCCGGCCTTGCGAGGTTCCCGTCAGAGCGGCCCGGTGCTGCTGCTCTGGGACAGCCCCAGCCCGGCCTTGCGAGGTTCCCCTCAGAGCGGCCCGGCTGCTCTGTCACAGCCCCAGCCCGGCCTTGCGAGGTTCCCGTTAGAGCGGCCCGGCTGCTCTGGGACAGCCCCAGCCCGGCCTTGCGAGGTTCCCCTCAGAGCGGCCCGGTGCTGCTGCTCTGGCACAGCCCCAGCCCGGCCTCGGGAGAACGGACCCAGACGGACCCAGGGTGGGATCGCACCCGCTGCCCCTGCAGGCGGAGAGCAAGAGACACCCACCCCCAGCCCTCCAAGGGCAGCCGCGGCATGAGGCGGGTACTGCCGCTCTTCCCCGCGTCATAAATTAATTCCGTGCGCTTGTGTTCTGTGCTGTAACTCCCAGTGTTCTTCCTGCAGAATAGTTTATATCTGTGTTATTAACACAGTCGTCTCCACTGCAGGGCAGGAATGCTTGCAGGGAAGGCAGCAAGTGGCGGAGTTGGCATCCGTGGTGTAGGATTTGTTTTCTCTGTCATTCCTAATGGGAAAATAACACATGCAGGGATTTTTTAATTTGCTTTATAGTTACTGTTTGCTCAAAGCAGATGGCCGGTGCAGTTTCTCAACAAACCCGTGTGGATTTGTTGCTGGGCACTCAGAGAGCCCTGGAAAGATGTGAACTGCAGAGGAGGTGGGTGGCAGAGCAGCACCCTTTGGAAGCACTGTCATCCGAGGGCAGGGCTCTGGGAAGTCCAGCCGTGCCCCTGGGATGTGCAGTCCTTGCAGAACAAGAATACAGAGTAGCTTTTGGCCAGACTAGCATTTTATTTGAGTAGGGGATAGTAAAAAGTTGGTTTTGTCTCATTTATAGGAAGTTTGCACTCATGCTGGATGATTGTTTTAAAGTGTCCCTTCACACCACACATTATTAATGTTATTAATACATTATTATAAGGTAATAATTTTTCTCTATTCAAATGGAAATTATGTTGGGTAGTGGATTGAGAGGCAACAGATTAGAAATAAAAGCAAGCTGTTCTTACTTTCTATTTATGTTTAATTTTGGTAGATCTTGCTTCCTTTCTAAAGGAATGCCCCCGATTGAAGCATCATAAAGGTTTAGTTCCCAAACATTTTAGCCCGACATTTGCATTCACTTGAAAGGATTAATATTGTAAACTGAATACTTAGGAGTTCTCATTCAAAATAATGGGGTGTTTGAGGACTTCCATGAAAATATCCTAATGAAGACATTTATCCTATGCTTTTCCTACTATATGATCTGATTTTTAGAAATGCTAGTGCTAAATAGGCCTGGCTAGGCATAGCCTGTTGTGAAAAGAAGCTGGTAACGACAACCTTGGTTTTAACTTCCAATAATCAGGTTGCTAATTGCTAAGAAAACACACTCCTTCATAACTGGGCACAGTTCTACCCTTAGGTTATGGTTTTATGCAGCATGGCAAGGCAGATTAATAGTTTGCTGCCACCCAAAGGGTGAAGTCAGAGGAAAGATCCCACCTTTTTCACCATTTCCCCCTGTGAGCCGCTTTTTGCAAGCTCTGTCATCCATCAGACCCTTTTATACACAACCTTTATCTCACTATTAGCAGAAAGCATAGTAACAGACAAAAAGGCATCATTTTTGCTAGGTTATCAAGCAAAATGGGAGCATTGAAAACTCTGAGAAGTGCCAAGGCTTTAATAAGGTATGAGGCAGCCAGAAGAAAAAAAAAAAACAGCAACAAAAAAAAGCTTCACCTCCCTCTTTATGTAACAGCAAAAAGCTGTTACAGTCTTTGGTCTGCGTCCTCAGCATGAAGTTTCATCATCTACCAAAACTTAAAATTTGTAAGTTGGCGTTGATGTTCATACTTCATGCAGATGTACAAAGAAAAAGTGTATGTAGGTGATGATGGACAACAGACTCCCACTAACTGAAACACACAGAGACTCTCAGGCTTTTAAAATCCCTCATCACACTAAGACTTACTTATCCTGCTGGTGAATATGGAGAGAGGGTTGGGTGGGTTTGTGAAATCTGACTTTGAAAGGTGCTTCTGCACCAGCTGAAGAGATCTAGGAAACAAAGATTTCTTACACTAAACCTCAAAAATCTGGCATTGCCTTTTTACTATGGTTTCTCTTAAGAGGTTTATAATAAACACGATTGGGAAAAACACCCCAGCTTTACTAATCACCGTGTTGGCACGGTTCTGGTTTCAAGAAGCAGCTGTTACACCAAGGAAGGTGAAACAAGACCGAAGTGCACCCTGGTTTTGATGTACATACACCTCGTTATAGTCAGAGATCCAGGGATAGGGACCACTTCTAAATTAGCCTGCTAGGTGGTGCTGTAGGACACGCGCTACTCATTCAGGACTGTGTTCCAGTTATCTCACATTTTTTTACCGTAAGACAAAGGTACCATCATCTGTATGTATGAAACCTTGTTGCTACATTAGGAAAAAGGTTGACATTTAAATACAGAACTGAAAGTCATTCATTTTGCTTAATAATTTGTGTGGTCTTGCAGTCTGTTTTGCTCATGTGATTTCCAAAGGGGAAATGTGAATGTGGTCAGTTAGTGAGTGTCCACCAGCCAAGATATAGACATGTTTCCCCTTGACATCTTCTTCCTCTATGGAGTCTATTTATCTGACTTATCTGCCCTTCTATGCAAGTTTTTCCATAATCTATCCTCTATATATAAATTTTAATGGAGGGTAGTGAGAACCTTATAATTTTGGCACAAGTTTATACAACATTGCATGTCCCAGGTGTTAGATGAAAGAGAAATTGTGGGAGTTTGGTATTAGGAAAATACACTGTATATGTCTGAAGAGTTGCATTGATAGCAGGAGGAGAGAGATTTCAAAGTCTGCAGGACATAGATCATCCACCAGTTACCTATGGATGCAGTCATGAAAACCAGGGAACTGGAGTGTGGACATTAGGGGTTTTACAAGACATGAGGAAAGAAGTCTCATGAAGAGCAGAGGAAATATTAGAGGGCAAAAAGATCTTGGTGTGAGATGTGTTGGCTGATCTGGGGCAGATCTTACTGTGAAGAAAGAGTGACTTGTGAGCCTGCTATTAGGTGCAGCTCCCTGGCCCACTTTTCAATATTGCTGAGTATAGTGCTTCAGTAATGAACGTGCAGAAGCAGTGTGATGCTCTGAAGCAAAACATATGCCTAGAAAGTACCTGTACTAAGGTGACTTACAATGCTCTGTGCTGGGACTGCTTCCAACTCAACAGAAAATGCATTGAAAATTCCTGTATTAAGTGACCTTTTAAGTTCTTGACAGGTGCCAAAAGGTTGAGCCTGTTCATACTTAAATAGTCATCTTACTGCACTGAAGGGGAAGAAGAGCTTGTGGCATGATGGGCTTTCCAGCCTGCCATTCTGAGCAAGTTGCCCATCTTCAAATTGCAGCAAATAGCACAGTGACAGTAGAATTGAAGTGTATGCAGCATTGAGCAAAAGCATGAAGGTGCAGCTCGTCAGATCTCAGCAGCTTCTGTTGCTGGGAAGAGAAGATAAGCAGCCAATATTGATAATATATCCTTGCATGTCCCATTCCCACTGTGCCTCTTATAGCCCCATGTGTTCCACCCATGGAACATTCATACTCACCAGCTGATGGGGAATACAACTGCAAAATTTGCCAGTATGCCAGGATTTTGCTATTGGCTCAGTTAGTACAGGTTAGAAACCACATTTTCCTTTTTGTATTGGGTTTATGGACAAGGTTTGGCTGACATGACATTCTTATGCTGATAATCAAAGCCATGTGTAAGAAGCAGTAGGGAAAAAAAAAGTTCCTGTCTCCTTGTTAAACCTCTTCTATTGAAAATTCACAACTATTTTTCTTATTACTGTTTCCTCTCAAGATGGGTGATGTAGACAAGCATAATAAAGGATAAACATTCAGAAACACAGCCATGGGAAGAGAAGAGGGAATTCTATTTCTGGTCTCAAATCAAACCTTCAAACCCCAGTATCCAAGAAGGATTAAAAAGATGACTAATTTTGTTGTTGGTATTGACAGGTATATAGATCACAGTAAAGCAGAGAGTCTTTAGAGGAGCCGGGAAGATAGTTTCTTCCTAATATGTATTCCAGCTTGGAAGTGATCAGGGATGAAAAACTAGTGTTTTAGAAGCCATAAGGAGGCTGTAAGTAATTTAGATGGCTACACAACTCTGGGACTGACTTTTCTTTCCAGAGTCTTTGAAGTATTGAACTGCTGATCCAAACCTGCCTAAACCTCAGACAGGCTCTCTGTGGCAGCAGACACAGAAAAGGGGAAATACACAGGTTTTTATCTCTTTGCTACCGCATTTTCAGATCTGGGGGCTAATTGTACAAGCTTCCTCACCTCTGTCTGGATGTACCAGAAGCTGATAGAGGGTGAGCACCCTGTGAAGTAAAAGAGAAAGTCCTTCCCTCAAGCAGAACTCCTTTGAGTGTAATCATCAAAAAATCCTTGATCTGAATGTGCTTTGCAGTCTCTGCTGAGGCTAATAGACACACATCCACTTTGTTTAGGGGTGGCTATGGTGGTGCTACATTGATGGTTGGACTAGATGATCTTGAAGATCTGTTATAACCTTGATGATTCTGTGATATCCAGGTAAACATGGGTGCTAGAGGAAAATCTGGATACCTGCATCAGAGAGCTGAGAAGCAAAACCACTTACAGATTCTGACCAAATCAATTCATGCTGAAGTCTGTGATTCTGCAAGTATTCTACTGCTATGTAAAAGTGCTTCAGGTATAGCCACATTGTACAGACAGACCCTATACCACATTGCATTTTGAATTGCATTAGTTGTATTACAGACACCATTGTCATTTGGTGAAATCAAAAGAAAACTGATAAACATAAATTCATTGTCTAGCCTGGGGTTTCTTGGCAGTGCACATGAGACAAACTGTTAACCAGGATGATTGTTCACTGTCTATATAAGAACTCTGGTCCTGCAATTAGCTAGCTCTCCTTAAAAGGAAGGTACTATAGTGAATTAGGATGTCATATCTTAATAATATAGCTAATTAGCCCCATTTCCCTTCAGAATTGGAAGAAGCATGTCTTGGGAAGGGGAGGATTCCAATTCTTAGAGGCAATGGTGTAATATTTAACAGATTGAATCATACTGTCTAACCTTGAGAATATTTAAAGTTACTGCAAAGGTAATGGTATTTGAAAGCAAGTAGAAATTGGGGCTTCACTGAGTCAGTCAGCCTAGGTGGTCACTGAGCTGTACCTCAGAAATGCTGTGACCTTCCAAGGAGGTCCTTATCACTGCAGATAAGGGTAATTTTTCCTTTCTCATTAAAAGCTATGGAGCTGTAAACAGAATTACTGGCTATTCTAAAAAAACAGTACATTCTACAGTAGCAGCAGACCAGAGATTCCACTCTGCCTCAAGTCAGTTGAAGAGACATCCAAGTTCTAGGGAAGAGAGATCACTAGAAATAACAGAGTAAAATTATGAGAAAATGCAAGATGAATGTTAACATGAGATCTGTTTGGAACATTGGATTCCTATTAATTCAATCTGTTTAAGACTTGCCTTATTCGGTGTTATTACCAAAGCTCAGATTCACATCATTACTGTCTAGGAAAAGGAGACTCGTGCTGATAATAGTAACAAAAGACACATTCTGTTAATGCACAAATCATTCTCTTTGACACTGGAAATCTGGCATTTTCTTTATGTTACCCTACTGATTGTCAGTTTTCCCAGTGCTTTGCTGGGGAGCTTGAAACTCAGGCCCAACCTGTTGAGTTTCTAATTCAAAAATACCTGGCTACAGTTTTTTTACCCACTTTCAAAGTGGCATCTATTTTTTTTTTCTCAGTCAGAGATCTTACTTTAAAATAGTTAAGAAAAGGTCTTTATGAGAGGATGGGATCATGTATAGCTGTAACACACAGCTTTTTTTTTTTGGACAGCATGTGTAACAGGAGGAAAATAACAGCTTCTGAGTGGGAGCTGATCAAGTCTTACATAGAGTGTGTGAAGCAGAGAGCAGCTACAGTAAACCAAAGCTGTTCTCCATAAACCAGCTGCCCTGCAAACCAGGTAAAATCTGTCTGCTTTAGCACTGTGGTATGTCTGTGTGTAGGAGGGAAGGGGTCTGATCCCACTCTGTTCTTGGGAAAACATGTTCAGCCACTGAACCGTCCATGTTTCTATTGCATCAGTCACTTAAGGATCTTCCAGTACTTTAAGAAACTTTTTAAAATGTTCTTCAGGCTGCACAGATCTCTGAGACTGCACATCATGCAGCTTTATATACGACTGGATCAACTCATATATGCTTGTAAATTAATTAAGTTTTGAAGAGATCCCCTCTCAGCTAAAAAGTCTAAAGAAAGCAGTATCACCCTGAGAAACCCATTCCTGTTTAAGCAGTAAATTTGGTTTGGAACAGATAGGTTTATTTACATGGTTTATGAGCATCTCTTTAATCAAATACTAGCTTTCCAGGTCAATAGCTTTTTCAGGATAGTTGCTAAAGGGAAATCTGGGTACTATAATATCAAGTTTGCTTATACATCTACTGCCACTCCAATTATATATTGCTGATGATGCCTAATGAAGCTAGAGCTACATACAATTTCCTATAGCTGGCTTGCAGCATAAGCATCCCAATCTGAAGGTAAGGTCTAAAGATGTTGTGAGTGCCTTTTAAAATAAGCATTGAAGACCTACACAGCTGATGTAGTTGCTACATACAGTCATACCAGAACAAATTTTTATGTTGTCTTCCAAGAGCTGCCCAAAACTAAAATTATTCAGATCTCAGTACTGAAAAGTGAAGGACCACAGGCCTAGTGTCATTTAAAGTGATAAAGCATTTTCATAGTATAAAAGAATTCTTCTGGATTTTTTCACATCCTACAAATAACTCTACATGAGAAGAAATAACCATGAAATCCAGAGACAAACTTCAACCCAACCAGCATCCTATGAAAGGGAATGTACATTGGTTTGCAGAAAACAGTTTTGTTTCAGAATCTGTTGTTTGTATCAGTGGTGTTATATCCTCTTCAAGCCTCCTCACTTGTTAATAAAACCCAAAGTAGAAACGGTTGTTTTTTCCCCAACTGAAGGTATTCTCCACATTAAATTATAAACAAGGGACTGAGAAAGTTGGTGGACTATAGTGAGGATAAAATTCTAGGAGCAGATAAACAAGTATGAAACTCTATGACAAAGAATATGCAAGGAAGTAACCTGTGGTTGTTAGACCACATCTGCAAAAGGCTATTAGCACAAGTTTACATTTGTAGGGAAGATGCAGGGATAACTGATAAGCCACATTCTGAAACACAAGTTGATAAATGCCAAGAATACTTCTGATGAATGCAAACCAATATCCCTGCTAAACTGGAGCTGATAACAGCGATGGAACAGTTGAATCTGGAGGATCACATGGAACCCGTCAAACTGGAGAGTCAGTCAAAACATTGGAAGCTGCATTTGAAGGAGCAGTCTACATGATCCATAAAACCAAAGGAAAACTTAACATGTATTAAGATAACTACTTACTGGATAGCTTGTCATAGATAATTTAGTGCTAAAAACAAAGTCAGGAGCAGCCATATAAAGCGCAACAGATAGCCAAAGTGGTTTTCAGAGAGTAACTTCACAGGTGAGGGACAACATCTAAGAACCAGGCGAGAAGGAATCAGTGTGTCCACAGCTCGAAAACAGAAAAAAAAAAAATCAAAAAGCATATCTCTTTCTGTCACATGATTTCCTCATGCAAAGTTAACAGATTTAAGCTTAGGAGAAATTTCAAAACAGCACTGTAACCAGCAAGAGCTGACTGTAGTTTTTACAGATCCCTCTGATACCATGATTTTATACACATAGATATCAACATTCCATCCACTGAAGGGTTACAGGACAGGAAGACTGTTCCTGAGTATTCTTGGAGACCATTCAGGTACTTGTTTTTGCTCCATGCAAAGGAAGAACTGGAATGAACAATTTACATGAAAACACATACACAGACAGAAACCATAGTAAAGACCAAAAAAAAATATTTAAAAAAAAAATAAATTAACAAACCTGTTTGTCCTCCAAGTCTATCCTCAGTAAAGCAGCAAGTCAGGAGCAGTGTGAAAAGATTCATTTTTACAACAACCAGCAACACAGGGAGGGAAAAAAACACCCCAGTATCAAAAACAAGCAAAACCACCCTTTCTTCCAAAACAGACTTAATTAACTAGGAACTTCTCCCTCCCACCTATATGTACCCCAGGTTAATTGATTCATTGCATGATCCAGGCCATCTGAGTCTTGTTTCCTTTCTAACCTGCAAATTTATAAACATTAAGGACCATTTATAAAGATATGAACAGCACTAGTTAGCCATTTTACACAAAAATCAAGATCTCAATTGTGTGTATACTGTTAGTTTCAAGAAAGTCTAATAAAAACTCTAAACCTGAAAACCTTATTCTGTTAATGACCACAACGACAGTGTAGTCTTGGCAGACCTTCTAGCCAAAAAGTCCCTGTGCCTGAATGGTTCAACCCGCTCCTTTCATCTTTTATTTGGCCACTATATATCTTGCTTTACTTTGTGAAGCTGCCTATGGTACAAAATGTAGGCTAAGTGCGATCTGAAATAAAGCTGCTTATTGTACAGAGGATGCCAAAATTATTAGCTCTGCATTTTAATGAGGAGATGCTTGATTTCTGTGCCACTGGGATTGCAGGAAGTAAGATAATACGCATTAAAACAGGGCAGGGGGAAATAAATAGAGTAACCAACTTTGTCTGTAATGGAGTTAACCCATTTAAATGGCTGAAACAAAACCTGCCTGCAGGTTTCTGTTTTTCAGCATCTACATGTTTAAGCTCTAACAATCTGCATTCCCAAGTTACTCTAGGTCCAGACAAGAAATAACAGAATCAGGGTTTATTAGGGGGAAGTTTGCTGCATTCGGGTCATTGAAGAATCAATCTGTCTAGCCAAATTGTGCCAGATGGACAATACCATTTGAGCACTCATGGTACTTACTACTCTTCCCCCTGCCAAAGTTCCTTGGGAGTGACCTAGAGAGCCTCTTTCTCTGGTGTGAAAGTCCATGCTGAGCCCCTGCTGTCCAAAAACACTGTTTAACATCTTGCTGTAAGACTTGTTTTGATTCCATATGCTAGTAGTCAGGCTGTGACTAAATGACTATTGGCAAAGGTATTGAACTAAAACCTAAACAAATTGAAACTTTCATTTCACTTTCATTCAAAGTACATTTTTGTTGACATAATCACTTCTCGATAAATGACACACAGCTGAGTCTCAATTCACAACCTTTCCCAGGAGGTCACTAGGACTGCATTCAGTGTATTGAAACACTGTGCTCTTCAGTGGTTTAACCCAGGGTTTACTCTCTTTTTCTAAGCAGAAGAGAGATCTGCTTAGACTTGTCCAAGAGACTTTTTTTCTTTTGAAAAATAGACTATCTTCAGTTCTTCCTCATGCTGGTCTTGAATTAATACTAGTTTAAAGTAGCTGGATAGTTCATGCAACAACCAATTGTTGCAGAGCTGTAAACACTATTTAGATAATGTTGGACACAAGGCTCCAAAGTCAGTGTGCCAAGTAAGATCATCATGGGGGGAAGCACAAGTAATAGGATTATTGGTTATTGTTGCATTATTATGAATAAGAATGGTTTCAAAACTCATCCCAAATTCCATCTCCATTTCCTCTGCTTAATGAGGAACTTCTGTTCAAAGGGAAATGCCTTTCGATGATTTAAAAAGTTCTCCCATTTCACTCACCCTTAATGCACACATGGCCGCCTCGCTCTTCCTACTGACCCCTGGGCATTTTACCTGTCCCCCACACAAGTGGGCCCTTCCCTGCAGCACCTTCTGCTGGGCTCTGTACCACTCATGCTCATATCCATCAGCTGCCAGCCAGCCCTGGGCACCACTCTTCCAAAAACAGGCAGAAGTTGCAAGAGGTTGTTCTTACCTTGCACCTCTTGGAGGGTTTCATGTGGCACTGGTGGAAAAAGTGCCAGCAGATCAGGTCATCCATGGCACATTTCCTGGTGCCTTATGGTCCAGAAAACAGGAAAAGGTGTCCCTGCACTTCCCAGCTAATGAGTGAGAGGCATTTGTCTGCTTTGACATGGTGCACGTGATGAGAGAGCAGTGTGGATCACAAGCTGGCAGAAAACAGCATGGGCTTAGCCCTATCAGTTCTCCAGGGGTGGTTTCCTCTTGTCACCCCCAGTGACAGCACCTTATGCACTGAAAGAATTAAGGTATTTGGAGGAGTCCATAGGGTTTTTCTATCTGATAATTATTCTTAGGAGAAAGGCTTAAGCTTGATACCAGAGAACCCCTTGATGACAGGGAGGGAGAAAGGGCAGCTGACAGAATGCCCATCTCTTGCTATTTTTCATCCACCAAAGCTGAATATGATCCAGTTCCCTGTTAAGGGCTGTTGGACAGGCACTCTTGACTAATTTTCACTCACCTCTTCCCAAGTGACCTTCTCCTTCCAAAAATGATGAGGAAATCATCTGTCTCAGCTGCACACTCTGGGAAATATTATCTTTTGCAAACTTTATCTTCATTGAAATGAATTGTTTTCATTTGAATTTAGCTTTGAACTTGGCTGTGTGACTGGGAAGAGATTCACTGCAGTGCACAATAAACATTGTATCCTGTGCCTCTTCCATCTTTTTAATATCTGCACAATAGCAAGACCTGGAAAGCAGAAACACTGAATCATCTTGGTCCAGGAGTGTCACTTCTCTAAAGAGAAGCCTGCGGCATCTCACATATCATGTAAGAAGTGAGCCCATTCTTGAATGCACAGATCATGCAACATGGCTCATTTAACTCGTAAGCTCAATGCTTCATAAATGATACTTTCCTCTAGGGGCTGTTGCAGGAAGACATCAGAGCAGAGAGCTGTGTTTCAGGCCTCTGTTTTCTAAAGCTTTGTGCTAACCCAGAAAATCTCCTCTAGTCCCAAGTACGAACAATAGCTCACTATAAATCTGTTCTTCACAGTTTTGTACACCTTTAGATTTTATGGGAAATACCTCTAATTGACAGATGATGGTAAATGGTTTGTAGTGAATTCTGATTTTGCACAGTACTCTGGGAGTCATTATCTTTACTTTTGGATAATAACTGGAAGCCAAAAGAACACAAGTTTAGATTAGATATAAGGAAGAAATTCTTTGCTGTGAGGGTGGTGAGGCACTGGCACAGGTTGCCCAGAGAAGCTGCGGATGCCCCAGGCCAGGTTGGATGGGGCTCTGAGCAGCCTTATCTAGTAGAAGGTGGAGGGGTTGGAAACAGATAATCTTTAAGGTCTCTTTCAACCCAAACCACTTGATGATTCTATGATCAGAGAGTTCATTCAAGAGCTAGTATTGAAAGCACTGAAATAGCATATTAGATATCCTAAAAATGCCCTCTGGGTTTAAGAGAGCAAAACATCAACATATTCTGTCTAAACACAATTATACAAATAATTTAAATTAGCTGTATGGGTCATGAAAAAGTCAAAAATTAAAACCCCCTCCTCCTTATGCCATCCTGCTGCTCTGTGTTAAAGTTCCTTGCTTTCACAGTACTCCTGCATAGCTGAGAGCAGGTAATATCCACTTTGAAGGACACTCAGTAACTATGCGTAGGAGCAGAGTTAAACACAGGCATGAAGGCCCAGTTCTCTTTGTTTGAAGGCACTGTACATTTTAAGGACAAATTCTGAAGCAGAGTGCTGTGTTCTCTCACAGATGTCACCACATCATGCTTTTGTGTGTATTTTCTGGGAAAGTCTAATTGTTATTTGGAGAAAGTCCTGAGTACAGGAGGTCCTTCTACAATTTGCCATGCTGGGAGCTGCTTGTGAAACACCATGGTGCTTCTGACCTGTAGTGTCCGTCCCCTTAGGTCCTCCAGCCCACTGCCCTCCAAGGGAAGGACTGACATAAAAATGTGGTTTTTAGGAACATATTTGGAAGTGTGCACTGTGCACGTCCCACTCTGATTGCCACCATCCCAAAAGATTCTTGATCCTGAAAAATTTCCATTGCTATAACCTGAGTAGTGCACACAGGATGATGTGTTCTGTCTCTAATATGGAAGATCCGGACAATTCTGCTGTCTTCTTGGCCTTAAATTTGGATTCTTCTAGGCTTCTTTTAGTACCTTTTGGGTGTTACTAGAGAAATAACTGAACTGGACTTAGCTCTCATGAAAAAATTTGAGAAACTTTATAACCCCTTAAGTGTAACTCTCTCTGATTAAAAATTTCCCAGCTTCATCAAGAGTCTAAGATAGAGTACAGATAATTTTTTAATAGAGAAGGGTTCTACAGTTCTGATAAAATAGCATTTAGTAAACACTGCAAAGAGAGAACAAAGTGAGAAGTCTTCACTCTGTTTTTCCTTGCAGCTTAGAGAGTAACATATCTCATTCCACTTGCTGCTGAGATCCTCCCTCATGGACTAGCCACTTGATCACACCACATCCCACATGCATGAAACCTTCTCACAGCACTGACAGAGGAGGAGGAGAATAAACACACCCAGCATTTCTTTACCAGCCTCTTTCCAATCCCAAATTAATCCTGCCTGGACATCCCAATGACTAATCGGGTTTACTGACTCAGCTTTAACAAAACCTCGAGTGGATGAGTATCCACTTCATTAATCCTCTGCCTGATCTCCCCGTGTACAGTCCTTATAAGCGGGAAGGGGCAGACACACTTTGAAGACATTAAGCTACAAGCCGTTTGCAAACAGATTTTCTCTCTTCCCCTAAACAGACAAGTGCTCAGTGCCTCTCAGCATCCAAATTCAGAATAATTATAGTGACCTCCCAGCTGTCACCGACAGAAGTGCGGGAAGGCGGATTATGCACATGAAGTCCTCTACATCTAAAGCTACCATATGTCCAGGTTTCACTGGGCATGTTTCACAAAGCCAACTTTCTCAGGCTGAAAAAAGACTTTGGCCATTTGTCCTGAACTCATCTGTGGCTGGAAACGGTCCCAGGCTGGCTGACACTTGGAATGGAGCCATGAAGCACACTGAAATCCCCTGCATTATGCTGGCTTCAGATATGCTGGAATCACCATGTTTGTGCTGCCCATCTGCCAGAGCAGAGCCTGAGGGGCCTTGAAAAGTCAAAGAGAAAGGGAGCTTAAACCTTAGTGATGACAATTTTGATGAAGAGAGGGAAGTGAGAGCTTTCTCCTGCCTGTAGCTCCTGCAGACAGCTCCCAGAATGGGCAGGAGTGATTTGGGGCAAGAGGTAGAGCCTGAGCTCTTTGACAGAAGGCTGCTGCCCCAGACAGGAGCCATGTCCTGCATCACTGCTGTGAGGAGTGCCTGTGGCAAGGCAGGGGAGGCAGCCCTGCCTGTACAGCCTCTCTGCACATCTGCTGCTGTACTGAGTGCCCCATGTGAGGGCATGGCAGCCTCAAAGATCTCACGAACCACACTTTATTACGTCAGCTATGTCTTGACTAGAAAATGCCTTCTGCAACACACTGCCTGTAGCTCAGCTACAGATTCAAGAAGGTTTTTGACTGTAACTCCTGGGGTTTAAAAGGCCAACTGTATTCTTCTACTTTCAGAGATTCATAGACGTCCTGCAGATATCATACCATAAAATGAAAGCACCTCCCCTCATCATGTCTGCATTGAAAGATTCAGATTGGTGAGTCTCAACTGGTTTTCACCAGGAACTTTTTGAATGCTGAGTCTGAAGAAATGTTTGCTTAAGCTTTTATAAAAAAAAAAAAAAAAAAAGAAACCTATGCCAAGGAAACTGAGAAGAAAACAAACAATTAGAACACGCAGAGCTTGGCTTTTTCCCTCCAGTGAAACAACACAGACATTTTAATAATTAAGCAGTTTCATAATGTTTGTAGAGGGAAACAAAAGTTTATTGCTTTTGCTATTTCTATAAAGGCACAGGGCAAAGTGTAGGAGCTTGTAGGGAAGGAAAGTCATGGTGCTATAGGGGTGAAAGAATAAACCTCGAGCTCCCTAGGTAATATTTACAGTACTGCAGTGGGAGTTCAGTTAAGGAACATGTGAGTCAGGGTTTGGGGCCTCATTTGGTAAACCAGTATTTTTGCACACGAGGAACTTGAGTGAGTATGTGGTTTAAGAGAAATTCTTTAAGTTTAGCCCAATGAAAACTGGGTTGTGCAATTCTGACTCATATTTTAGGATCACTCATGCTCTAATTTAAACCAATGGGAATTTTTTTATTGACTTGAAAGAGAACAAGATTAAGCCTTTACTCCATTGTGATTCCTTCAGAGAATGTGGGACTAGGGTGAAATTAGCTGATGGTCACTAGAAGTATCAAAATCAAGTGATTGCATCTTCTCCCTTCCTCAGAAAATGTATGAATTGGGAGAAACACATTTATTTAATTTCTTTAGACAGATGCACCCTTAAATTAAACTCCCTCAGAGTTAGGAAGATTATTCTGCCTTTGTATCTGTGCAAGAGAAAGGCAGGGTTGATTCAAGGCATACAAAGCTAAGAGATTTAAACTCTGCCAGTTCCTACATAGTGCTGAAATTGATACAGTATGTCTGGAATTGATTTTTCCTTGGATGCTTGCAGACAGATCTCCGAGATATGTTGGTGTCTGCTCTGTAAATGAAGGAGTGGCTGTAAGTTTACAGATACCTGGTTTGTACTTGCAGCATTTGGGAACAAAAAGAGGGAAAGAAACCCAAAGAATGAGCAGCAGATAATATGAAAAACAGCAAAAACACAGAGCAGCAACTGACAATTATAAAGCAAATATAAGAGCCTGTTCCTACCCTGTAGTGGGAATACCACACTGCTCAACATCAAATTGACTGAAATAATGCATAGCATGGTTGGGGGAGATGAAGGAAATAAAATCAGCAAGATCCCAAGAGAGACTGGTAATGGTGGAAATTTAAATTTTTTCTAGCTTTGTTTTTCTGATATAATTTCAAGGTTTTGTTTTTTGTTAGGTTTTTTGTTTTTTTTTTTTTTCTGTACAGTATGATAGAGTAGTTATTGCTGAAATAATTATTTCATTTCCAACAAAAGAGATGACAGGTCTCAACAATCACATTTCAGATACAGAACTGTTTTACATGTGCCCTCATTCCCCCACCAACTTTCTTGTACTTCTGTGAAGGATTTGTCTTGTTTGGGGGCATTGACCACAGAGCTCCTGGGGCAGGGTCAGCTGTGGAAGTGCTGATGGACAACTGTGTCTTGTGACTTAGTGCCACTGAATGCAGCTATGAACAGGCACAGTGGAAAAAGTTGAGCTGAGTCTTTCTTAGATCCTCTCATATCCCTCTTATTCATTGTGTGCTTGGCAGAGTAAGTTCCTATGGGCACATTCTGGTCTGGAAATCAATATACTTTATTATAGAGTAGGAAGCATAGGAATAAATTCTAATTTAGTAGCAACATAGAGGTAAACACTAATTTAATAGAAGTTGGATCAGCCTCTCTTCCATCCAAAACATACAAAATGACATAAAATTCTTTTTTTTTTTTTTTGGTGGTAGCAATGGTGGTAATTATTTTTAAAGTCCAGGCTTCACTGTGTGTGCATTGATATTTTCTAATGTAGTGTAAGAAGAACTCTTACTTGCTTGGCAAGACTAATTGAATCTAAGTTATGTACCTGCTTGGACAACATGGTCTGTGCAAGGATCCACACGCTTATTCAGATACTTTATCTTGTGGGAGGGACCTGCAATTTGGAGTATTTCTGTTGCAAACATAGAAATACACTTGGGATTGGAGTGAACAGAGGTGGTAAATGAGGGTTGCTCACAATATTCACAGTGTTTGTGCTTCTGTGGGGTAGGAAAAGGAGGAAAGAGTTGTTACTGCTGACAGGGGAGGAAAGTGGAAGAACAGAAACCCAGATGAACACACTCATTTATGGTCCCATCAGTGATCTGTGGAAATAATACAGATTATAGCCCATATTAGGAGGAAGCCTTCTCAACTAAAATGTTAAATGGGATGGGAAGAAACCCATGCACAGAGACATCAAAATCTGAGCAATGAAACCACAGACATGTTGTTCCTGTAGATTCATGTACAGGCAGAGTTCCAGCATGGACCCTCCTAGATCTAGAAAGAGTAGTCTCCACCCCAGTCTTCCCTTCACCCTGTGCTGCAAGTGGAGGTCCTTGATATCATTTGTCTTCTCCCCTCATTTAATTAAATTTGTGGGCACTCGATACATTTCAGATTCTAATTTCCTCCCCTGTCAGCTGGTTTAAATTGGGGTGATACAGTTGATGGTGATAGGACTGGGAGAAGAAGGATGTGGGTGACAGTATTGTTGCACAAGACTGTTTTCAAATGGTAACATGGCTAAAAACTGAGCAGTCTGGTGTTTTGTATCGTCAGTTATAAAAAGGTACTGTCAAATCTCTGCCAATGAAGAGCAGGACAAGATGTTTAAATTGACAGAGATTTTATCATCACAAATATCAGTGTAACAAAGTAGCCACTCTAAGTGTGACTTTTGGTTGTTCAATTTAGTTATCACCATAGTTTTCACATAGGGCAGGGTTGAGTTAATTATTAAAGCAGGTTCCCTTGCTGCATATGTTCACCTCTGCAGAGAGATTATTGCAAAAATATTGGAGAAAAATTTTGAAGCCTTACGACCACCCTATTTTTCATGCCCTAATTATCTTGTAAAAAAATCCTACTTTCCAGTGAGTCAGTCTTTGCTGAGATTAGTGGAAATGCTTTTGGTTTATAGTGAGATACGAATTATCCAGAATGTACCCCGAGGAGAGAGAGTGAATGCTATTTAATGTCATTAAAAAATGAGAAAGAGAAGCTCAAATAGGTTTTGTCAGTGGCATAATACTGTTCCCAAAGAGTTGTGACATCTCTGTATTTCCCAGGGCTAGAAAGGCACAGTGTTTTGATATTTTGTCCTTCAACTCCCCTTTCCTGCTAACAACCTTTTTTCTGGGATATAATAGCTCCATATCCACTTCAAATTAGTTGAGACCTACTGGAAGGCAAAGCACTCAGTAGGGACATGGAGTCTGTAAAGCTCCTCCTTCATCAGCAATCTAGGGATCCTGGCAGTGCGGGGGTTAACCTGAGGCTAGGGACGGTGCTGGGAAGAGACAAACTGGGAGAGACTTGAATACATGGAAAAGCCACAGCACAGAGAAGAGGAAAGCAGCAGCAGTGTGGGCAGGGTAAAGTTGCCTCACCACGAAGCAGCAATACCCAGCCTAAGTGAGAGCAGCTCTGACAGACCCCTGGGGATGTAACAGCGTTACCAGCGTTCCTGCAACAAACAGTGTGAAATTCAAGCACAGAAACCAGGCCTTCCCATTTCAGTGCCAGTTGCTGAGATGTGCTTACTCCTTTCAACCAAATGGCAAATGAAGAAATAAGAAATCTGAATGCCGTGGCTGAAAGAGAAACACTGATTCCTAGAAAAATTCCCAACACTTTTCCAATTCTCATTTGCTTGGGTCTGCTCCCCTCATAAACTGGGCAACAGCTGAGCAATTGGGGAAGAGAATTGTAACTTAGATTACACACAAATTTGCCTTGAGAACTCTGATTTGAGATCTACTTAACCTAACCCTTCCCCCTACTTCATTTGCTTTCTCTGGTTTGTTTAAGCATGTTGCCTTACCAATGCAGCCAGAACAAGGGACTTGCAGTGGGTTGAGAGGCTCCTGTTTTTTCCCTCTTTTGGAAATATCTCAGAGCAACCATCTGTCAGTTCCCACCAGCCTGGAGAGCTGCTCTGACAGCAGATATACACAGCATCTCCCTGATCAGCACTGGCACTGTGGGAAATACAGATGAGGGAAGAGTTGTGCAGGGCTTGGGAGCAGAGCTGAGGGTTGCAGCTGCTGTAAGAGCTTTTTGCTGAAGTGAAAACCCCCCAAAGGGCTTTTCTCTTCCACATGCACCTGAAATGGCTTGTCTGCTACAGTCAATAAGTAGAGGTTTCATTTGCTGCTTTCTGTGAAGAAGGGGAGGGTGTATGGCTGTCTGACAGCTACCTTGTGCAGATTTGGTGGGATCCCCAGGGTTAGTCGGAAAGCCTCCCAAATGAGCAGCATGCTGTAGGAAAGGGGCTGGTGGTGGCTGTCTCACTGGTGAACTGACAAGACATGAGAATCACAGCTTAATAATTTCTTGCATCTTAATGGATTTTAGGTAAGAATTTGCCAGAACAATGGATAAATAATGTGGCATTAAAAAGCCAATACCAAAGCCAATAAGCACCAAAACATGATGAATTTCTGCTGTTTTTATAAGGCACATGAACAGTGAGTGCTGTGCAGGAGTTAATGCTACTGCTGCACACGAAATGTCAGAAATCAAGTCCTTCATCTATGCAAGTATTTGTTCTGGAGGAGTTGTTGTAATTATTCACTCAGGAAATGGAAATCTATCTTGCATTTTTCTTTCTACCCCATAAAACTGCTTTTGAAGAGTTTGTAGCGATATGCTAATTGAATACAATACTTCCAAAATTTGGTTACCAGTAATTTATCAACAGCTTTAACTAATGCCAATAACAGGTTAGACATAAAAAAAGCTCATGTTTTATATTTTGAAGTTTCTCCCTAAACTCTAGACTCCAATCAACTCCAACACTAAGCCTTTGTGCATTTTCCCTCCTGCCTAGAAGGTGATACCAATTTCCCTCCTTGGCTTCACATTCCCTGCTCCAACTTCTGTGTGAACAAATGCAGGCTACAGCCACTTATTTAACATATTCCAAGTCCTGCATGCAGACTAAAAAAAATGTCCTGAATTATCTTTGTCTCTAGGCTGCAAACAGTCAGCTGGTGCTGGCTACCAGTTGCTGGTGCTTTTGATCTAGGGCTGCACAGGTAGAGTCAGAGTGGATATTGCTGTGCCCAGGTGCTATAGATGCCACAACTAAAGCCCAGATAGCTCTTTTTCCAATAGGAGCTGAGCATACACATGCATTTTATGTGGCAATATGGCTGCATATGGTCAGAGGCTCTAGGTAAAATGCAATTTTTAAATCATTTTCTTTTTAATGAAACTTTAATGCTGTGGAAATCCATGGAGGAAATAGAGGAAAGAGTTCATACTAGATTCAAGAAAGGCTCACTCATGTTTGATCTGTTTCTTGTACCCTTTGGAAGCAGATATACTTATTTGCAGCACAATCTCAGCTCCACTGAAGTCAGCAGGAAGTCTGCCACCATCTTCACAGGCAGCAGGCTGGTGCCTCAGAGGGCTGATCAGCTGAGCACTCTCCTCCTCTGCTGCAGAAGGAGCCACTAATGTGTGCCCTTGGCTGCTTGCTGTGCTAAACCCATTTACCTGAACCATGGCAGCAAAAGAAGCAGTTTTAGTGATTAACCCACTGCCCTAAACCAGGACACCCACTTTTACTGCTATAAAGCTAATCAAGCTGCTTCTTTTTGTTTACTAGTGGAGTCTGTTTTAAGTTCCCAGATGCTCAGTTATAGTGGGAGAAGGTAAGTTTTGCACATTTAAATGGAGTATTGTACTCATTTAAGAACAGGAGAGGAAGGGAACAGCAAGTGATCCTTTCCCTGCCTGCAGACTGACAGCCTGGCAGCCCCCAAAACAGAAAAGCCTTTGTTCATGGCCACAGTGCCCACAGCTGTCAGGTCCAGTGCTCCCATACTGGCCAGCTCCTAATATTAGGAAGAACCACTGTATCCAAGCCTTCAGGGACAAGCTCAGCAGATCCATCAAAGCAGAGTACGCAGAGAAGCCAACAGGTCAGGCTGTTGAAATCAGGCAGCTGATTTCTTGAGATGGGAGACCCTGAAAATCCAGAAGGGTTAAGATGCTCAGCGCATCTATAAGGCTGTGGAACAAATTTTAGGGGAAATAACAGTGCAGGAAAACTGTCAGATGTTATGGAGGAGGATGGTTGGAAGGTACTGCTTGTCTTTGAAGTTAGCAGCATTAAATGTGCACTTTAAAGATCAGTTATAATCTGAAACTGCAACAGAATTTACCTCCAACTGTCCTTTGCTGGCTGGGGGACATGAGCAGCTGCTCCCTCCAGCAAACTGTGCGTGGCTGGAAGGAGAGGTTGGGAGGTGAGGAGGTCCTAACCCATGTGCTTAATGTTCATGTGAAAAAGTCCCAAGAGGTGCCAAGCTGAGTTATCCCTGCTGCACTGACAAACAAGAAGCACTACTCTTCAAGTTTCAATAATAAGAAGCCCTTAAAGCACAACACATCCTGTCCTCTGGATTTCTAGCAAGAGCAGTTCAGATGAGCAGCCATGGGAATTAAGCTCCCTTCAGGCCACAGAGCCCACCTTCCCCCTGCTTTATAGCCCAGAAGAGCAGTGGTGATTGCTCTTGGCTGTAGTTGATGGCCTGCTGGAGGGGTTAAAGCTCTTTCCTCAGCTCTGGTCCAAGCAGACCTTGAGCCAGGATCTAAACAAAAGAGCTTTGCCTACAGCTTCCCCCAGCCAGCTTCAAACTGCAGCTCACACAAACAGTCCCTGGCAGTGACTCGGAGCAGCTCTGCTCCCAGGCATGCAACCAGGACCTGCCCTGTGCCTTGCCAGTTCAGCTAGTTGTGGAGTCCCCCTTCTTGCACCTCATGTTCTCTAAAACACAGGACACTTCTCCTGCCTCCTTTACCCCCTAGGAACCACGACAAACATCTACTAGAAATATCAGTGAGACTTGTCAGAGCCACCCCACTGCACTTGCTGCCCCACAAGCATTCACCACAGCATATGTACCAGCCCTGCTGCTCCTGTATTCCAGCTGGGGAACCACGGGCAAAAGTAGTCTATCAAATACTGTCTTGAAAGAATTAAGTTTATTCCCAAGATTATGACTTTTCAGGGACACCGCAGCAAGCAAGCTGAGGGCAAATGTTGGCCTTGCAGGGGGCCAACTGGCAAGAGCTCAGGCAGTAAGGCAAGCCTTGACCACAAGTGCTGGCCTAGAGCAAGCCATTTGAAGTGCCATTTGCTAATAAAACGAAATAGAATGAAATAAAGTGAAATAAAATAAAATAATCATTAAAGTGGCACAAAGGGGCAGTTAATAGCCCTCCTGTATTTTAAACTCTGGAAATATGGAAAACAACTGATTTAGAACCTCTGTTGTTCTGTCCCTTTTAGTTGCCAATGTCAGCAAAACTGATGAAGACAGCAGTGGGAAAGCAGCTTTGTGTGTAACAGTAATTGGTTCTGAATTGCTTGACAATTCTAATAGCTTTCAGCCGACTTGGACAAAGGGGCAAGCTATGGACACTGCAGCAACACTGAAGTGAGATAAGGCATAATGAAAAGGTGAGAAATATATTATAAATCTTCTGAATGAAAAAAACCCCTATCATCATTTTCACAACCTCTTTCTGATGTCAAGCAGGTGCCCACAGCAGGGGAGAGGAGTCTGAGAGGAACTGGTAGCACACAGGAATTCCTTCCAGGAGCCACAGACAGGGTTTCAGAAACAGTTTGCCTAAAAGCAGCTGGCACATTGCTTGCTTTTGGGCTTTGAGCCCAGGTAGAGGCTAATGAGGCAATGGAAACAGAGGTCCACCACCACTGAAATAAGTTTTCCACAAGACGCAAACCCACTGGGATTTTCGTGGTCCATGTCCCTGTACTGTCCCCCTGCAATAGTCCATCTCTTTGTTGCTGCTCCCTGGTACATCCCAAAGAGCACACCCTGCTCCTCACACCTCTCCTCTGATATTTTCCCATGTTTTTCTCTCCCTTTTCCCATTTGTTCATGTCTTTCACTCCATGATACAGCTTCTAAGCCAACTTCCCTGCTGCCTCCTTGCCCTCCATCATGTATTTTGCCTCTTGCCATATCAAAAGGCATTATGGGATTTGGCTGATCTGAAGGCACACAGGGCTAGCTGGCAGTCAGCCATCAGCAAGCAGAGGGATGGCCTTCAATTTTCCCTCAGTAGAGGCTTTAATATTATTATCTTCTATCCAGCCATAGATTTCTACACTGAGCTTATAGAAACTTCTCTTGGAAACCTCCATCTGTCTGCCTAATGTGTTTATAGGGACAAAAAATTTAGATTACCACAGGCAGACAGAGAAACAGTCAGAAGGACTGCATGGATACAGTTGTCTTAGGGAGCTATGTTTAAAAGCTAGAATGTTATATTTCTGTATGACTTAAAAAAGAAATATGTAATAAAATAAAGTAGTCTTTACTAGCTTCAAAAGAAAGATTTCTGGGGAGCTGACAGGTTGCAAATAGCTTTATATGCATTGTCTGATGTCTGGCAGGTGCCCCTAGAGAAACAAAGTCCATATTTCTACATGCTCTGTTCACTCTTTGGGAGACACTTATTCCTCGGACTGACATTTTGGTTACATTCATTCCCTGAGGCATTTTACAGGAAAACACAGGATCGTATTTGATTGTTCAGGAGGTACTGAACTTTACATAGATGACATTTAGAAACACAGAGAGCTCACGCCTGGGAGCTCCAACTGCTCTGAAAGAAGCAACACTGCTGGGCTCAATTATTTAGAAATGTAAATTTGTGATGACAGTAATACCAAAACAGAGAGAGAAGTTAACACTGCTGGATTGTACTAACTTGGCTGCAAATTGTACTGGAATTTCACAGTAAAGTGCTAAAAATGAAGGTTAGAGAAGACTTTTGAGGCAAAAGCCTGTGTGAGGAACACACAGAGGAACCTTTCTTTGGTTGCATGAAGCCAAATTCTGAGAGTGCCATAGGGAAACATCGTAATGAATGTGAAGTGCAAATGTTATAGGTGGAGGTTCCAGGGGAGATGCACCCTCCAATGCCCAGAGGAGAAGGAGCAGATGGACAAGTTGGCCAACTTTGTCCAGAAGATGGGCCATGACCCATGAAAGGTGCTGGATCATCATCACCTTGCACTTGCTTAAATGATCACTTGGGTTTCACCTGCTTCAGGCAAAGCTGCAGCCTGAAAAAAGGCACAGGCTCCTGGCCAGGATGAAAGATTTCATTTGAGTCCAGTTTGTTCCAGTGACCAGCAAATGCTGAGCACTTGGCCCCATCAGCTGCATTTACCCTGTCAGACCTGGAGTGACTGGGAAAGCATAATGCAGTGCCATGAATTTATAGAAACTGGGGACAGAGGAAGGAGCCTCAAATGTAAAGTCAATATATGGCAAGTCTGTGTAAAATACACATTTCTCACTTGCACACACAGATACACGTGTCCATATGGTCTCTCTCACTGCATCTTCCAATATATTCTCCTCCCCAGTAAAATCTCACCTCCCTTCTTCCCAGCCAGAGAGTGCAAATGGGTTTGTGAACCTTAGTACATCATTTACAGCTGCTGTAAATCTGGAGCAATGTACACTATCAGATGTGCAGGTTTCATTTATAAAGCAGGATTTATGGTTTCACTCCTTAGATCTACAGATGGGTTTTATTGTGATTTATGCCTGTGTCATGAAGGACCATATATAAGAATTACCTGATATTATCGAGGGACCTATTCTTTTTGGCCCTTATCTTTCTTCTGAAAGCAGACACTACTTAATCACTGTTAGCTATATACTGGGTAGTGTCCTTTGTGAATTACCCATATCCCTGTTTTCAGTATTATTAGCTTGTGATGTTAGGACTAACCCAATGAAATAGTCACAACAGATGCTGAATTGCAACTATATATACAATTTATAAATGGCTCTTTGGTGACTGTGTTGGTAAATTTAATTACAGTCTTTTTAAAAAAGACATTACATCAACATTAACTGAATTCCAGCCTCAAACTGAGGTATGAAAAAGGCTCTTTGAGTCCTCTGAGTAAAATATTTAGGTTTCTACTATTATTGTCAGAGACTACACCTCAGTAGCATAAATCATAAGGAAAATTTCCCATTTCTGAGAAAGGTGGAGGCCAGCTTTTTGAAAGCATTCAGCCAAATAACCACCCCTGATTTTTAAGAGCATTGTAACACTCCAGGGGATCTTGCCTGAAGAAGCAGAGTAACACCTAATAGAGTTTCCCAATATCCCATTTATTAGGCTCCCATGGTTTTTACTAGGCCTGGAAATCCAAGGGGACCTTGTCAGAATGCCTCCAGTGCTAACACACCCCCAGGAATAAGACTGATAACCTGTTTTTCTTTGAAAGCTAATAAGTCACAGGGTCCTGAAGATGTTTTGATATCTTACTCACTAGAATCACCTTTGATGGCCTGGGTCTAACAGCATATAAAAGATAACCTATGCCCCTTAGGTGGGTTTGGAACATCTACAGCAATTTCCAGGAAATACTGCAGTATTCCAACAGGTCTCTTTACTCTCAGTTATGCTAACAACCAGGTGAAGGCCCAAAACATGAAGCTCCAGCATTGTGGCCTGGTCTGTACGTGCTCCTTCAATGCCATATAGGCCTGATACTACTTTTCTCTGCTTTTGATCTGAGAGGTGGAAAATTTCTCCACTAAACAACTCCTATAAGCCTGGAGCAAGGCACTATCTTGATGAAAGGTCTTTGAATCTCCTTTGAATCCTGCTTCTTGCTGATCCCAGCATCAGGAAACTATACAAACTGTGGCATTGCTGCTGCCTTTCTGGCATCTGCACTGTTGCAAGAGAAGGGCCCAGGCGTGTTTGTGGTCCCAGCAGCACAAACAGGTCTTGGCAGGGATTGGGCTTGAGCCCAGCCTTGGTCTCAGGCACCACAGACCCACCATAAGGGAAAACCTCACCTCTAATCACACGACCATCTAGATGAGAGGATAATTGGAGCAACAGCCCTCTTCTCCCTTCCGTTTCTACCTCAGCAGTAAGAAGTGCTCCCTGGGAAGAGGCTGGGACAGTCAAAGGAGCAATCCCTCACAGAAAGCACCAGGCTGCAAAGTGTTACTGATGAAACTCCTCCCATGTGCTCTCTGTTGGCCCTGACTGGTGAGAGCAGCAGCTCTTTGCAGTGCTGTCCCATTTCAGGGAAGGTGTTGAAGTGCTTTCTAGGAGCATTTTCCTCCCTTTGTTCCTCAGGATGTTTGTGAGAGCAGTGAGGTAAGGATTATAGGGAGCACCTTCTTATCCCAGGCTCCCTAAAGCTTTTTGTCTTGCTGGAAAAGAACTTACCAGGCATTTATCCCTGTTCTTGCCTTGCCTGCCATGATGGTAGCTTCTTCCTCACTCATGCAGGAAAAGCCTGCAAAGTTGGGAATTTGGATCAATCTGAAAGATTGCAGAGAGGATGTCAGGGTCTGATGGAAAGGTTAATTTAAATTATTTTAGATTCAGGAAATTACTTTCATTATTTGAGTCCTGAGGGCTTTTTTAACATACATGTGAAGGTATGTGATATGCCAAGATTTTCATCTCAAGAGCTGGCACAGAACCCACAGAGGGTGAGACATCAGGCACAGAGCTTCACTTACTGTGGTCCATGTGTGGATGCAATCTCTAGGAAGTCCTTTTTGGGAGCTGAAGAGTGGCCTAAGCTGCTGAGAGAGGTACAGCCCTTTTGTCCGAGGTATTCTTAGTGCATGCCTACCAGGCTGAGCCTCTGCAAGGAATTAGGGAAGGAAATGCTAAATTTCTGGATCCCAAGGAGTTGTAGATGCACATGACATCCCTGAGCAGCTCAGCCTGAATGGGGTGGGAGCACTTTTGAGACCCAGAGATAAAAATGACTGTAAACATCTGGGGAGCTTTTAACAGGGAGGTACCTTTGGAGTTCATACACACTGAAAGTCTGGAAAAAGCTGCATTCAGATTTAGGCACCCACATCCCACTTCAGGTTTAAATCCTTAAGTAGCTCTGGTTCATAACACTCAAATTTACTTCAATAATTTTCTTATTCTGCGTGCAATTTCCCACTGACTGTTCCATTTGCTTTCAGGTTGACAGCCTAAAGAATCCTAGTTTAGCTACTTAGCTGCTAAGTAATATATATTTTTCATCAAAGCAAGTAGAAAACTTAAATGAGGTATATAGATTCTTACCAAAAATTCAGCTTTCAGCAGTTCTTGTTACATCCATTTAAAAAAAAAAAAAAAAGTGTAGGCAAAAGTTTTTTAAAAGTGCAGAAACTAATTTTTTCTTCAGATTCAAACAGCAATTTTAGAACTACATGACCCATTTTTAGTGCTTTCTTTTACATCTCTCTATTTTTTCTCACACACAAAAATTTAAAAACTAAAGTCTTAGCCCCAGAGGAGCATCCCACATAGCACAAGCACATGAAAGTAAGAGACTGTGATGCTCAGTGTTTTGTAGCTTTCTAAATGGGCCTAGAAACATTTACAGCCTTAGCTAATCACATTACATTTGCTTAATTAATGGGAAGAGCCTATGCTCTCAAGCTGACAGGCTTTGATAGATGAGTACAGCTGCCCTGGCTTTCAGCAGCATTTGTGACTGCTTAATGGGAAGAGGGTGGGGGACAGCAGAGGAGGGGGCAAAGCAATGAAGTAAATGTTTTGTATGCATACTGTTTGTGCTTACTCTGCTCCTGAGATGGAGAGGTAGCTCCAATCCCCGTTCGGGTTAGCTGTACCTGAGACCCAGCATTCCTGCAGCCAATTCCCTGGCACAGCCCAGAGCCATCATCATGTCCTGGGTCACCAGTCCCTGAGGGTGCTCCCACCCAATTCACATTGTTTTAGGCAGCTTGGGACAACCTTACTGTGAGATTTCTATAAATGAGAGCTAGAGGATGGGGTGAACATCAGTGGTTTCCTAAGCAGAGAAAGAGAAATCCTGCTCTAGATGGCATGGGAAATCACCTGCATTTTTCAGAGCTTCCCTGTACTTAAGTCAGAAAAACAACCTTGTCTCCTGAATTATCTACTCCATTCCCATCCAAATGACTCCTCGTGTGCCTGCGTTGCAGTACACGAGTCTGAAACACATGATATAAGCAGCTGCCAGGCCAACTGCTCAGATGATAATTGAGCCAGTTGTACACACTTTTGTACATCATACTCCATTGCATCCGACTCTTACTCACCCTGTTGCCAACTGCTTCTTGTCTATTTTCTCCAGGAAACAGACTTTATCCGTGTAATTTGCAGGAAACCCTCCCAATCCCAGCTGGAAAGTCACACTCTCTCCCACCTCCCTTCCACCACTTCCTTGAGTGCTCTAAGTTGCTCAGCAGGGCCAATTAGGAATTCAAACCAGGTAGAAAGTGAATATAGAGTAGCGATAAGAGTCAGTGGCATGATTGATGATGCTTATACATATGCTTCTGGCTTGAAAAGCAATGTCTGGGTCGATTCCAGGAGTTGGGTCTAATTTCAAAAGGATTTTCTGACAGAAAAAAAAAAAAAAAGAGGGTTAGCAGCACATGCTACAGAAAGCAACTTCCACAGATTATTCCATCCCTAAAATATCAACCAATTACTAAGAGCAAAGCGTGAGAGAGCTAACAAGAGCTTTTACTCATACTGATCCTCCTGCACCTTTACTGAAATAGGGCTGAGACTGTTTTTTCCTGTGGGTTTCCCAACATTCAGCGCTGAACTGGTCTAAGGTTTAAGACTTATTTTGTTACATATGTTAGTAATAAAGGCTTAAAATTCTGAACACCTGAATAGCTATTAATTGCAGTGAAAAAGCAAACTCTAAATTTCCCACTTGATTCAAATGAATCTGTGCAATTTTTGGAGACAAGAAGAGATTTTCGTACATCAGCCTCTGATTTTTACTGACGTCTTCTTGCAATGCCTGTGGGCCTGGGTGTTTGTGCATGGCTTCGATATAGTTAAACCAAAAAACCCTCATTCCCTGCCTGTCCTTCCTTATCAGTCAATGGCTCTTCAGTACTGTCCTGGCACATCTCCTTCTGCCATCCATGGCAGGAAGGGAACAGAAATCCTATGGAAAGATGTTGACCCAGATTTACCCTGGAAGCTGCCAAGCCCAGGAGCAACAGAAAATGAATGCAGGGCAAACGTCGAGGAAGTGTGTGGACCTGCCAGCTCCACAGTGGCACAGGCAATGAGCTAGTGGATGTCTGGATATCTGCCAGGCGAGCTGCTGGGCATCCAGAAATCCTGGGAAATGCAGAGGGACACTGTGTTCCATGCACAGCAATCCCCACGCTTTGGGAGGCATCAGCTGCCTTCTACATGTGCAGAGGTTATTCAGAGCAATCTAGTTTGGGATGCTTTAAAACATACTTCAGGACACAAAGGACTGGTTAGGACTGTACAGGACTGGGAGATCCCCAGAGGGCCAGTGCACAGACATTGGAAAAGTGGTTAAAGACAGACAAGGGAGCTGGAGGTCTCCACTAGTACTTGTTGCTGTGTATTTGCACAGCCCAAGCTGAGGCACTAAAATTAGGTGTCTGATTATGGACTGTGGTCTCCAGAGCCCCTGGAGACCACAGTCCATAATCCTGGATTCCTTGGAGAGTGTTAGCCTTTCCTGTGGCATGATCTGCAGCAGAGCCTATGCTACATGGGAGAGGAGCCCATCTCACCCAGCAACTGCAGAGGGAGCCATGGTAGTTTGGACTCTTCCCTTGCACACCTAAGCCAAGGTTAAATGAGTTAAGTTAAATGCAGAGTTAAATGCTGTGACCAGCATGTCTGTCAAAGAGGGAAAAGCCATAATGTTTATATCTTTAAGGAGGTATCTGGATGGGAAAAAATATCCTTTGTCCGTAGATGTAAGACCTGTAACCCTCACTGGGCTGCACCCCTGTTGTCCAACAAGAACCACTTCCCTCTGGGTCACACCAGGAAGACTGCTGCTCCTGGCCCTGTTCTAGCTCTTGCCAGAAGTGTAAAACATGGTTTTCATATAGTGAGGTGTCTGAATCATCCTGGGATCTGACTGGCACTTATTACACTCAGTCTGTGTATAGTGCAACTGTTCCGTGGCTCAGAGATGGGAGTTTCATCCTGCTGAGAAATGTTAACTATAGTAACATGTCCCACCTCTCTAAAGGTTTTTGCTCTGGTGACTTCTACTTCTTTGCCTTTAACATGGGACTATCCTTAGCATCAGTAGAGCTCTTCAAGTAGGTTTAGAGTTTTTAGGGTGCTGCCTGTTTTATTTTGTAATCGCTGAGCCACAGTCAGATGGATAATCACCAATGCTTCGTTTAAGGCATTGTTGCATGTGGCAATTCATTAAAAAGCCCCGGGGAACAAGAATAAGGTTTTTATTTTAAAAGCTATAATCTCTGGGACACACACAATGTTCTCTCCCAACTCAGATTTGTCACAGCCGGCTGCTACAAAGTGCCATTCTCTGCTGTAAGCCATCTTCAATGTATTGTCATTATAATTCACTACAGATTTTTTTCTTCAAGTGACATTCAAGGAGGATTGGAGTATGACAGCACATGGCAGAGTAAATATAGTTAGGGAAACATAGGAAGAGCTGACTTTTCCCAGATAGCTTGTGGCTGTTAGGCAGGAGTTTCTTTTTTGTGTCTGAAATGGGAGTAAGCCAAAAGGCTCATGGGTTTACTGCCATTTGTGCTCTTGTTCTTTGCAAAAACAAATAAAACTCTGTCTATTTTCAATACACTAGATTAAGATCTGAGTTCACATTTTGCAGGGTTTGGGAATCAAAGCAAGTCCCTGGCAGGGCCTTGTGTGCACAAAGGGGTTTGAGAGGCTGCCCATGCTGCTGCTGGGCTTTCTGGTGTGGTCATCAATGACCGCTTTGGCCCTTTCCAGGCTGCTGCATCATATGAACAGGGGGGGTCTCCAAACTTTGATTTTAGGATTTAAACAATCTCCCTCTGCCACTTATATTTCAGGCAAGAAGTGTTAAGTTCTTCCGTGTAATTACTGCCTGCCCTCCATGTGAAAGGCCCCTCTAACTCATCCAGCTGACTGAGACCCCTCTTGCCTTCAGAAAAAGCCCCTGCTCTGGTGCCACCTTACAGGCACAGTCCTGAGCAGCAGTACTGCAGTTTAGATACTACATTCAAAAGGCTTCAGCAAAGGAAAAATACTAAATGCTGGTAAGTCTTAAACAAATGGAGAATCAGTGGCAAAAACTACAACAGATTATTCCAAACTACTCCAGAAATGTGATGCAATGAAGAAAGGCTCTTATACCCACCATGATGTATAACATGGATAGAAGATGGAAAGGTAGCAGCTGGAGGAGTAAAAGCAACAGTTAAGAGAAAGGCAGATAAGAAGAAGGAAAATTATCTGAGTGCTGATTTGTGGAGGCTGTTCTCTGCTTGAAAGTACCCTGCACCAGCAATACCAAGCATTTTTTTTGGTAATGCATGCATTGGTGAGCACTCTGGATAATGTAATGGCCTACCCTAAGTCTCTGATTTGTAACTGAGTGTATATTTAGCTGTAAAGGTTCTGTGAGGGTAGCAGGTCAGGTGGACTACAGCCCCTCTGCAGACCAAGCTTCTTACTGTACTCAGTAGATACTACTTGTCCTGACATTGCTGTGGTCTTAGAGATTGAATCTCTGTTCAGCTTTGGATGGCACAAATGCAGAAAACTCTTGTTATAGGCTACCTCTGCCTGTCACTATCATATGGATGTGATCTGGTATTGCTGACCCAGTGAAGAGAGGCTCCTTGAGTGAGCAGGCACTGCAAAGCAAACAGAAAGGTGATTCTCAAAGCACAAGAAATAGCAAGATTCAGAGTATGGGCAAATAATGATAGTAAAACCCCCTTCTGTTTAAGAAAATTCACACCCATAAATAGACAAGTGATGAATTTACCTGCATAAATGTCTTTCTGCTTTTCAGGAAGATATTACCAGATGAAGACTGCAATAAATCTTGTAGCAGAATTGAATGTTTTACTGAGAGGTCATTTCTTAATTGAAATTGTCCAGAAAGAAGAATGGCTATGAGTTAAGGTATAATTGCAGGGCCACATGCCTTTTGTATGAATAAAGAAGCTGGTCACAGCTTTTCTGTCAAAATGATTACCGACTTGAAAATTATTGGTCAAGTTGGCATTTTTTGTGGAGTGTGTCTCCTTATACAGAAGTATTCTTCATTTGTGTTGCTAGAAGCCTAAACCAGTGCAAGGTCTCAGACACTTATTTCCCTTATGATATCTAACTGAATCACATCTGATTTATATTTTGTCTTGCTTTTTGAAAAGTCAATATTTTTTCTGCTTTTTCTCTCCATTGCTCTTGCCTGCCCACTGCTTATGAAGGGAGAAGCTGAGAAATAAAGCAGCCACAGAACAGAGTACCTCTCAATGGACAATGTGCTTTAGCAGTGACTGAGGGCCCCTTTGAAACCAACAATAAAAGCATCTTTTCTGTCGAGGAGTACAAGGCTCACAGGGGTAAGAGACTTTAATGACACCATTATCTTTCAGGCAATTAGGACTTGCTGGCACCATCCAGCACTGGTACAGGCACTGTTTTGATTGCACTGCAATGGCTTAGTGAAATGTAGACTGCTGAGACTTAGCAATACCATAAATCGCTTTTAATCTCAAACCACTGTGGATCAAAACGTACTAACACAGGCATAATCAGAATTCACAGGCATATTTTCTCTTTTAAAAACATATGCCTGGGAACAGAGGGCTCCCTCCTCCCATCAGCTCCCCACACACACAGGCTGTGTGATGCTGATCCTCGCGCTTCTCTCCTGACACGCTCGCCGCAGAGACGGGTCTGAGCCTGCCAGCTGTGAGCATGTTTGTTGTCCGTTGTGGATTATATTTTAATGACATACCCTAAGCCTCTTAAACTTGAACAAATGTGCATTTAACTGTCTGTGCATTTGTGCCAGTTTATAAGGTAGAGGGCCAGCCAGCTTATCCCCCAGCTTCTCTGTGAGGGCACTGTCCAAGAATTTTAATGGAGCTTTCAAAAGCCTCCCGTTATGCAAGGTGCCTTAATGGAGAGTCCTCCTGCGTCTGAAAGTTCCCTCTTGTTGCTGGACACAATGAAAGGCAAGCCATAATCTCTGTGGAGAGTGCCCAGATTTTTTCCTGTCGCAGTGTGTAGCTGGGATGCAAAGCACAGCTTGCTCCGCTCCCCTGCCACAACCAGGGGGATTCATTTCATTAGTTTGGAAAGCTATTTTAGAGAGGAGGGAGGTTATGTAGGTCATCAATTCATCCCTGCTGCCTTGAAAAAAGAATTCATTATGAAATTTCACTTTAATTAATGCAATGCACCAGCTTGTAATAATATTTCATCGGGACATCTGGTAAAAGCACATTAGCTACAGTTTAATGTTAAGACATAATTGAACAGAGCTCCTGTTGGAGCTTGGCTTTTGCAATATGTTTTACTTCTGCTTCTCCTGCAAGCTGCCAAATAAAGGAATTCTGGGATTCCCTCATCAGAAGGTGATGGACCCTGACCCAAAGCCTTTTTGACATAACAGAAAAGCTCCAGTTAACATTCACCCACTCTGAAGTGAGTCCCTGAGGAAGAGACACAGCATCAATGCTGTATTTACATACCAGGTACTACTGGTACTTCCACTAATCTATAATCCCAGATATAAAGTAGCAGCCTTGGTGTTTTGTTCCAGTTCTGTTTGAAAGGCCGTGATCAAATGGTCTTTATAAACCATTTTCTATTGGCTTAACTTAGAACCTTTTCCTGTTCTAATTATATATCTGCATAATTGTTTGTTTTAATACTTATTTGATTATCTGCTCAAATTAGTGTCAGTGCAGCAGCTTTCCAAATGCTGTATTAAATATTCACATTCAAATGGGATTTCTTTCTGCCCTTTGTTTTGTAGTGATCTGGACTATAAATGTGAACTCTCAAAAGATTGTAGTTATTTAGTAAGTACTAGGTCATGATTATTTAAATCTAACTAATAGGCTAAGGAGTCTTTGGAAGATTAATATATTTAGAAAAAGTTTGTGAACTGTTTGAAATCTGTTTGATTTGAGGCTGCTGTCTCCACTTCTCCTTTTCTTTTTTTGGGTGAGTGTTTGAATAGCCAATAACAGTAATAAAAAACATCCGCCACCAGCGCAAATGCACATTGTAGTTCCCTTTTACACTCTCCCCCTTCAGCATTTTTTTAACCATTGTTTCTGGGACAGTTTTACTCCCAGCCCTCACTGCGAAGTGACACAAAGACTGAGACGTTAGAGAAGCTTTGTCTGCTGTTTAGTTGCTCTTTGGGTTATTTTCTGCACCAATAGGCAAGAGAGCGGGGCAGGACTGATGTGGAAAAGCACAGTGTATGTACCCTTACTGTAAACCCCAGTGCATTCCCAGCAGTCCTGCTGCCAGCACCTGCACTGAACACACATGAAGGCATCCTGGGCTGTATTGACTTCCCTGCTCATGCCAGATGCCACCCACCCCCTGTGTGTGTGTGCTTGCTGCTGGACATTTTTACAAGTGGCAGGTGACTGACAGAGACCGGGCTGGGACAAGGCCAGTCCACATGGCAGGTAAGGTCATCTCTCATCACAGATGCTCTCCTGGGGTTTAATCTATGTATAAACCACCTAATTCTGGTACCACCTGAAAACACAGACAAATTGTTCCTGCCTCAGCTGGTCGATGCAGATAATTCATTTCTTGTAAATAGGTAAATTGCCCCAAAGAGATGCTAAGACCCTGCTGATGATAGAGGCATGGAGAAGACACAAGCCCAGGCCCACACAATCAAATCAAGGCATTTACCACTCTCCAGGGAGCAGCAGCAGCTCTGCCCCACTTTACAGGGCCTGTGGTAAAAAGCTGTTGCAGACAATAGACACCTGGGCAGTAACAAAATGTTGTGCTATGGCTAGACTGACTTTCCAGTGATTTTTCAGTGCTACAAGTCCCATACTGGTTACAGTAAGAGGAAATCCAACTTAGACTGTTGGTAGACTTGACTAAGTCTGCAGTTTGGCATAAAACATAAGAAAATAGGCAGTAGTCTGGAGCATTGGTCAAGCTGGTGCCAACTCCTGTCTCAAGAAGCAGAGGCAGTTTTTTCCACACTGGCATCAGTACCATTATTTACATGGCTGGGTCTGGTGGCCCTCTGGATGCTGGGAGGAACAGTCACTGGCATTAGACAGTGCCATTTCTTTGTTATTGTCTTAGGACAAAATTGCCAAAGGACCTGTAATTTTAAAATTAAGCACTAGCCTCTGATCCATGGAAACACAAACCAGCAACTTCTCTATCACATCTCTATAATGTGATAAGATGAATCCTAAATTAAGAAGGAGATAGATTGCTTAGGGGGAAAAATCAATTGAAAATACTGAGAAAATGCCCCTTATGGAAGCAGCCTATATCTAGTAGGTATTTACAGATTTTATCAGGAGCTGAAGCTCTCGAGATAGCTGCCCTTAGACCTCTTCTTTTTGCATTTAATATTTATCTTCAGCTAAGTCTATGTTAATTATAGTTTCACAGCTTAAAGCAAACTGGTCACAAGTCCCAGAAGCATTTGATGTTCGGGCATCTCACCAGCTCTGGTTCTTTGTCTACATTTCAGATGTCTGTGCTCGTTTCTTCAGCCTATGGAACAGGATCTGCCACTTCTAAGTGTCCTGACTGCAAGAGGTTGAATTGTTTCTTGAATGCTTTAAGATCCTGAAGTGAAAAATCATTAGTCCTCTACTTCTTTCATTAGTTCTAGTTCTCTATTCTTTTATGGTAGCAGGTGTCACATGAATTTTCCCAGAACAATTTTTATGTGCTAAAGTAAAACCAACAAAAACCTAGCAGAGGGCCACCTTTGCCTTTAAGTGTTTTATGTTGATGGTGTGACTGCTTTGCTTTCCCCATCCCCTGCTGAACCTCCTCTTCGTGACAAAGCACCTTCTGCCAAAGGCTGCCCAGACACCCCATCACCACACTAACCCTGCTGCCCAAAGGGTGCTGGGGGAGACAAAGAGACTTCACCAAGCCAAGTAAAGAAAACCCATGGGAATGAAACTTCGTGACCAGCTCTGTGGGAGATTCAATGCCAGAAACCAGCCCAAGCTCTTATGAAAGTTTGGCGACTGGGATGAGACAAGGCAAGGCAGGAAGCTCCCAGGGGAGGGTGAGTAGCACCCTGTCCCCAGCTCACATCATTGTGCTTTGTTCAACCTCAACAACTGTGTGAGCAAAGCTAGAAGCATCAGCCTTAACTTCAAATTTCCTGCTTTCTGTCGGCTCCATCCCAGGGACTGTTGTTTGAAGCTCTTATTATGCAGCTTGTAGAAAAGAACTCCCTGCTTTATGGGGACATGGGCAATTGAGTTGCAAAGAGGCATGCCCAGAATCTGTCTGGGTCTGGGCTGGTTGGGCTTGACTACTGTAGTGAGAGGAGCTGCTGTCACAGAAGCCACATGATAACCACCTCTGTGTGTGGCAGCCCAAGGAGCAGCTCGTGACTTGTTCAGCTGGGCTGACTTCTCAGCAGAGATTGTCTTAATCACGAGCTGTATAATGTCTCTTGCCCAGATTTGCAGAGGATTTGGCTTTATAGAACAAGGTCCTGATTCACAAAGCTCCTTCCTTTGCCTCCTGCTCTCTTATTGACCAAATCCAGGATATTGCCTGAGTCCCTCTCTTTGGCTCCTGGATCTGACCACATGCCCAGTCTGGGCTCTCAGACAATGTTGCACATGTCCTGGTCTGCACCAGAGAGACCTGGGAGAAGGGATGGAAACCAGAGGAGTAGTGATGCTTGTGGTAAGTCACAGACTGCTGTGTTTGGCTTGGCATGATGTTGCTGGTCCCCCAGGATATGGCAAAGGGATCCCTAAATTCAAAATAATTAAAAGAGCTGTCCAGAACTGCCAGGATTAGGGGATGTTGGCTGTCACTACTCTGCACTCAGCACTGCTGAACATCCCCCTCCTGTCATTAGCAGTAACCGCTGCACTCACCCACCTGACATGTCTCACCTGCCGGGTGTGAGCCTTCCTTCCCTGGCCCTTCCCTTTGGCACAGCACTGACACAGTGCCTGCATGTTTCTCCTGCCTTGGGAAGTTTTGACCTGCCTGACCTGCTGGCCACCCTTGAGTGACTTCTTGGAGCTGGAGAGAATTAGCAGTGATTGGCCACAGTGGTAGGAAACCCCTTCAGACCAGAGCCCTCCTCTGTGCCGTGACTCCTTGTGCCTCCCCATCATGGGATCCAGCACATGCAGTCGTTTCTTTCCCAGCTCTCTTCTGCAGCAAGCAAGTCCTGTGTCATCCCAGAAACCATCTATGAGATCATCTATGAAATATTTATTTCCTTTGCACACAAGAGAAAAGGAAGCAAAAGGCCTGCATAATATTGATGGAATCCTTGATAGCCAAACGTTGAATTATTTACAGCCTAATTGTGCAACTGATGCTCATGAGATCCTAGGATGCAAAATTCAATTAATACATTTCACAAAATTAGTTACTTCTACTTCAGACTTTGTCTAGTTGCATCAGTGAGTCGCTAAAACACAGGTAACATCACTTTGCAGGAGAAGAACTAGGGTATCCCCAGACACTTGAAATATCCACTCACTTTTCTCAGAGCGCTGCTGTGAAATAGAAAAGGGTTCTCAAAGCACCTACTGGCAGCCCCAAGGTACACACCTGGAGCCATTTCAGCTGCTCCTTTCAAGAGTCCTTGACTGATGGGTGCTGCTCCAAAAGGGCCCAGATTTCCCATAGGTCTCGTGTAACGGCTGAAACTCACAGGTAAGTGCCCAGGGTACCCCCAGGCATCTTCAGATGGCATTAAATACATAAATGAAAGACACTCAGTTTAGCTTGTGTGACCACTGAAGATCTCCCAGCACAGGGAGCAGTGACCAAGAACAGCAACCCTTCCCGTGCCCCAGCATCCTTCCTCTCCTTTTCACTGTCATGTTTGCTGTGAGTGCAGTCCTTAATAAATGCACTCAAGCTCCTCCTTCCTTCCCAGCCTACAGCAGATTGAATAGGTTGACCAGTGAACCCAGCCAACAGAAAGCAATTTTGAGACACAGAGCTCTTCTGTCCATTCCAAGGTATACAGGTTGATGTGGCAGTTGTCACAGGGCCTTGGCTATTTCCCTAATGCCAAACTTCTCTCAAGCCCTCTCTCTTCCTCATTAATAAATATCTGAACTCTGACATCTTAAATAGACCATAAGTTGAATCTCTTAAACTATCTTCTGTATTCCTCATATATTCTGCTCTTAGCAGAGCTTTGAGGGGGATCATCTCCTTCCCAAGCACTTCAGCAGAATTTAGGGACCATCCCTTGAAATCACTGGAGCTGAATAAGGCTCTGGGCAATCCATTTTGGCCTGAGAATGGTAACAAGCTAAAAAAAAACCCTGAACCAGCATTACAATGCTGTCCTCTCTGTGCCCAAAAATGCTCATTTCCTCTCCAGACGAGACACACCATGTATGTCTAAACCCCTCAGCCTGTCCTAATTTGCAAATTCTAGAACAGCTGTAGGTTAAAAGAGCCAGCCACAATTAATTATTGCAGATTAAGGAACTGAGCAACATACTGCAATGGCCTCTTGTTAAACTGAAACATCTGATTCAAACCAAGCAATTTCAGCCCCTTGCTTCTCTTGTTCACCATCTTGTGTTTTGCTGCTGAGCGCCATTATCTGAACATGGTTTATTTAAATGTACCCATGCTATTAAAGAGCAGCTTTGCCAGTGACAGCACTAGTCTTGGCTGAGGCAGCCAAGAAAGTAGGTTTGTAGGTGGCCACAATGTACAGGCCTCCTCAGATGTGGGGTGGTGTTGTTTGGTTTTGCTGCTATCAGGCTTTTGTGCTATTTAGAGTTAGCAGGCAGAGAGGGACAATTAAACCCTGCTCATCCCAAAGAAATGTGTATTTATTTCAACCAGGTACTGCTCCTTTTCCTCCTTCCTCCCCCTCTTTGAGAGACATGAGGTTGACAAACAGGTGATTTGGCTTGTACAGCAAATGTCACGTACCTCAGAAGTTGGTAAGAAAACAAAGCCAGTGGCTGCCTTATAGGTAGGACCAGAGAGAGGAAACAGCAACATGATTTACCTGAAGGCAGCATACAGCTGCTATGGGATCCAGATCAGGGAGGTGATGACACCTTTGCAAAGCCAAAACTTAGGTGGCTTAGTAATTGTTGTTTGTTGTTCTACAAATATTATTCAGTCTCTAAAATAGAAAAAGGAGGTTATTTGGCTATTAAATACCAGTAAATCTGTAATGATTTACTCCTCTTTTTATTTTGTTTGAAACGGTGTATTGAAAGCAAGGTCAGCTCTATGGCCAACTCTACCTTGCCAGTTCCTGTTTAACAGAAGAGGAACCAGACTGCTCTGAGACAAGGCAATGATGATTTACCCAGGGGCTGAAGATGATGTTAGTCACTTGCACCATCCACTCTTTGGAAATGAGCCCCATATGTGCTCTTACAGGGTCCTTCTCCAGACTGCCCCTGACCACAACAAAAATGTCCCTATCTACTGGATGTTCCATAGAAAAAGCCACCCACAGCACAGTAGTTGCTCTCTGCAGTGTGTCACCAACTGGAGTCTCCCTGCCCAGGTCTGTAGGTGCTGTGAGGGGCAGGGAAGGTGCTTTCCATTTCCCAACGGCCCTGAATATGGGTGGGTTAGGTGGCAGAAGGCTTTGCATATCTCGCTATTTCAGCACCCTAGGGTTGTCAAAGATGCAATCCTTGCTGGAAAACATTCCTTGCTACAAACAAGCTGATGAACATAGAAGACAACAGCCATACCCATTGGCCACTATTCCATATTGTTGTTAATCTGCTCCTTTCCCCTCCTCCTCCCCTCCATTATGCTGCAATAGCTGCTAGTTGCTAAAGGAACTGAAGGAACAATTAAGAAGCTTTAGAAAAAGCAGATAATTTCTCACATGCGGTGCTGAGTACGCAGCAGATGTGACTCAAGAGACACGCTGTTTTCAGGCAAGCATTCCCAAGGGTTTAGATAAAAATAATGATGTGGTGTTTCAGCAGAAATCTAGTTATTTTTAAGTGGAAGGGCTCTAGGGGGTATTAAAAGAGCTCCCTGAAAATGCCATCATCTTCTTGTGTGTGGGATCCCCTAGCATTAGGAGTGTATAATTAAAACTATTAAGCCAGTAGTCAGGCTAGACAGGGATTCTGGTAGGGAAGTGGTTACAAGGGTGATGGTCAAAGAGGGTGGTTGCAAAGATCACACAATTTCTGATTCCCTAGAGGTTTTCAAAACAGAGCAAATGAAATGCCTACAGGGAGATCTTCCTCCAGAAGGCAGAGGCAAGTCTCAAGGACCAGAATTTGAAATAGATGGCTTCAGCTGCTGCAGCTCTGTTCAGCCAGCACTGGGAGAAATGCTGAGATGGTTGGGAGCCACATCTCAGCTGACACAGCATGTTGCTACTTCACTGAAGTGTGCATCCCACATCCAACCAAAGAGTCCATGAGAGACACTTCTTTCCAATATCCCCCTGCTTAATCCATTCCCAGCATCTGTTCCCACACCACAGGAGACAGAGGCAGCAGAGCCAGCATTACCCTAAGCAGCTTGCAGAGCCAGTCACAGACTTTTGCCAGCCTCTGGCTATGATGAAGACTGGACAAATTAACATGTTTCCATTAGCCTCATTCACCTGAAAAATAATCAGCAGCCAACTCGCTTCTAAAAAGAGGCCTGGCAAAGGGTCAAGAAATGAAATGTAGTGGCAAATAGACAAGTATGGACAACTAAGTTTGTGATGATCCATCATCTTGGATGGATCTTCAATATCCAATACCAGGATTTTCTGTGCACAGACACATAAATCTCAGGCATTCATACTCTGCCAATATTTTAAGTCTTGCCCACAAAGCATATTTGAATAGGATTCAAGCTGATGAAAAGCAAGTTGCTACTTTTAAACAGGTTTGGTGACCATGTGAATGGAGCCAATGGATTCAATCCAGCAGATGACATTCCATTAAAGACAAATTTGCTACTGCAGTTCTTACTGCCAGAAAAGGTGTGAAAGAACACGTGGCCCCTCCAGGATATGCACAGCCATATTTCTGGTGCTACCGCCATCAGTTTGAATGCTTGCAGGTTTTTTGTCTTGTCTTTTCATAAGGCATATTTAGTCCTTGCTGTTTTCAGGGAGACATTTTAGATACAGTCAGCTTATGAAGAGACACATCCCACTTGAATCATTTTAAAAACACCTCTTCCTTTCAAGTCACCAACTTGGCGAAGGAGGGAGAAGAAACATTGAGCCAAAGTCCATAAACAGATTTTTTTTCCTGCATGTGTGAGATGAGCCTGGGAAAAGCAAAACAATTAATCTACCCACGAGTGGCTTTGCAGGGAAAGGTTAAGGAATAATAGAGAGTGATTTAAATTGCACCACTTTACATGCATTTATGAGGGAGAAATTCAACACCCAAATAACAAATTCAGTTCAGATTTTACTTCCTTTCTCCCTTCCCCTCCACCCCCCTCCCCCAAAAATGACATACCCTTCCATCTGTAAATTACTTTAATTTAAATACTTCCAGGTTAACAAAATGTCTTAAAGTTTGACATGTCCGAAGTTACAAAACAGAAACAAAACTTCTTGACAAAGGGTAAGGAAAAAAAAAAAAAATAATCCAAGCCCAAACCTCCTTTCCTAAGCTGGAGCTTATGGTCTGTGAGCTGGCGACCCTCCAGAGTCTGACACAATGTCTGGAGCACCCAGAGCAGCTGGAACTAATTTTCTTCCTCCAAATCTATGCACTTTCATATAAAGTTGTGTTTTGGCACTGCCGCCCAAGAGAGAGTTCAGTGCAAAAAATCTAAGCCTGGCCGTTGTTTCTTTGCAACCCAACACTTGCTGAGCAAACAACACAAAGGAAGAAGAGGACAAAAAAAAAAATCAAGAGAAAGAAAAACCCTTTCCCTTCCCCCACACATACACAGACAACTGTACCAAACAGGGGGGCTATTCAAGGCTGTTCAGAAATGGGTCACAAAGAGAAATGTTTGCAGATAAAACCAACACTTTTTTTTTAACTTCTGCCTTGTTTGGTTTTTTTTTAATAAACATCATGGAGGCCCCTGGAAGGTGCTGGGGATGTTTGAGAGTTGAGGTCCTGCCGATCCCTTCCGCCTCCCACTGGCACAGCTCCCACGCTGGCCCTGATGTGCAGCCCCTCTCCGGGGGGGTCCGGACCCTCTGAGCCGCCTCCTCCAAGTCTGAGCTGCCGTGGGGAGCCCGAGGGGCCACGGGGCCATGTGGGCATCAGCATCCAGCTGCGGCTCCTCGCCTGGGCCGGCGGTGGGTCAAGAGGGGAGGAGGGAGGCAGCCAAGGCACTCCCAGGGTGTCCCGTCACAAAATCACGCACTGGAGTTTATGGGAGCCCGTGGCTCTGTCCCCTCGCCATTTGGTCTTTTTCTTCTTCTTCTGGCTTTTCTCTGGGATCTGTTGCCTGTTTTGGGAAACAGAGAAGAAAGCAGGCAGGTGAGACATAAGGCTGGGTTGGATCCAGAGCCCTGGGCAGCCTGCAGAGCAGCATCTTGGCATATACGTATCTCCATATACCCTTCCAGCACTGCATGGCTTTTCATGCCACACAGCTGAGAACTGCCTGCACTCTTCAGGAAGGAGGAAAGAAGCCATTAAGGCTAATGGCAGGGATCTATGTCCTGCCAGGGCATTATGCCTCTGGGGTGAACTGCTGCCTCCTCCCCTGCCACCGGGGCTGCTCTGGGAAACAAGGATGCTCTGAGCTATGCAACATCATCCATTACACTGCTGCTGACAGAGCAGGGAAGAGGATGAGAGAGATACAGAGAGCACAGAGAAATATGCTCTTCTGCCTTTCAGCTGGCATTGCCCTTAGCCAGCTGCACTGATGCAGACTTGGTGATTGAGGGGGGATAAAAAATAATAAACCAAAACCAGAGTTTGCTGCCAATGGGGCTCTGGCTTCCTCTGAAGTTGTGAAGAGCACCTGAGCACAGAATGAGCTGACCCCAGAAAGATGTCCCTAGCTGTGTGAAGTCAGAGCCACCAGGAACACACAGCCGAGAGCCTTCCTGCACTGTGCCATGGAGCTGTGAGCAGCCTCTAAAGCATTCTGTTCAAGGTTTCTCCCTGTCCAGTAAGATGAGGCATTGCCCAAATGCCTGTTTGCAGCTGCACCCAACTGCAGCAGCCACTCTGCCAGCCCAGCAGTGCAAACCCAGCAGAAGGGTCTGTAGCTCTACCACTGACAGGCAGCCTGCAGATGTAGATTTTAGGGCAAGATAAAGCATACAAACACCGGCAGCTTCTGTAGATTCAAACCTGAGAGTCTGAACAGTTCAAAAGCAGCCTGTTTGTCATGTAATTTGCCAGGCATTAAACCAAGTGTCCATACCAAGTAATCCAGACCAGGATGAGACATCACTGGGGCATAAGTCACTATGGCTTTAGCTGATGTTTCTCTTACAGCCTCAGCTTCCAAATTCTTGCAACCATCTGAAAAACTCAGCTTTGACTAGTTAGACTTTTTATCCGTGAATATGAAGGCTGGAGGCATGAAAACCATACCTTAAAGCTCAAAACTGGAAGGATGACATTCAGAAAATACTTCAGATCTGGATAAAGACTAAGTAACCACAAGCTGTTCACACACTCTTCTGGATCTGTTTTAGAGATGCAGAAATCATACCCTGGGCCTACTCAAGGCTTCTGCTGTGACAGCTCCTGTGTGTGCACTGCTGCAGCATAAAAGGGGCATCAGGAAATTTAAAACACCTATCAGGTGGACTCAATCACCCCACTCCTTTCTGGATTACCTCCAGACAACAGTTTCTTGCATGAAGCTAAATACACTGGGAGTCAGCCAAGTGCAAGGAGCCCAAACCCTGAAGGAGCATCCTCACCCTGAGAGCTCACAAGGGCTCTGAGGAAGCCCTTCATTTGCAAAGCACTCCATCAATGACAGTCACCAGGGAGCTGAAATTCACATTTTATTTGGAAAAGCTCACTTGAAAGCTAGAAAGACAGTACTTGTGGGTGATACTACCCTTGCCTTTGGACAGTTTGTAACATCCAAAAACCAAGCAAAGCTGCTTTGTGGCCAATGACCAGCCAGATCACACAGCATCTCCCTGCTCTCTGACTTAACCTGAATTCCAGCTCTTGCGAAGAGTTTTGGTGCCTTTGACATCACAGAGGGTTTCACCTGGCTGGCAAGGACTTTCACAGTAGCTAGTCAGGAAACTGAGGTGTACCACTTATCTTTGGGCTTATGGAGTGCATTTTCACGGCTTGAAATTAGTAATGCCTCATTACAATACACGCCTCCTTTCAGCCTGCCTGGAATTGTGTTATGTAGAGAAAGCAAACAAAGCCTTTCCATCTTATTTTGTCTGTTTTCCTTCCCTGCAGAGCAGAATGGATGGTGGTAAGAGCTTGTTGCAGCACAAAAGTAGTATCTAGCCAGCTAATACTGAGTTACAGAACAGTTGGGAAAGAGCCTGGGACACTTCCAACTCAGCTCTCCAAAGACTTTCTGCCCTCTGCTTTTGAGACATGTGGGAAGAGTGGGCAGTACCATCTGCTTTTGATGGAGGCTGGCTTGAGGCTGTGCTAGGATATTCACAAGTACAGATATGCTGTGAATAAATGCCTTGTGGTTTAATTGCCGGGCGAGGCACTTCGACTGCACGGCAGGGAGGAGCATGATTCCAGCTCAGCCCCCTCCCAAAACATGAAAAATGAGGGCCCAGAAAATCTGGCAGACAACTAGTGCCAGAAAAACAAATCTCAGAGAGAACTGAGGTTATCAGCTGAGATGCTGGGATGTGTGTGCAGCTCTTTTCCTGCAGGGGAGCCGGGGTTTGGGAAGGCAGTCCCTCCCTGCTGGCAGCGGAGCAGGGCTTCGCCCAGAGACTGTGTATGCCAGAAGGAGCAAAGGCAGCTCATGCCAAAACTGGGAACAAACCTCTGCAGTCTGAGGAAACCTGGGGCTTAGCCATTAGGTCATGCAGTTTCTCATACAAAATGGCTTAATTTTTTCCATTTAGTTAGCAGAAAATGTTAGAAGTCACTTACAACATTAGAATTTTGTAGAATTTTTTGCCAGTCCATTTTAACTTCTGGCAAGGCAAGACCCTGAGAAGACAAAACTATGAAAACCCAAATTACTGGTCCAGAGCTTCCAATGCCAGCCTTTTAGAGCTGATCATTATAATACACTTTTTGTCCACTGAATAAAACATTTTCATTATGGCCACAGCTATTTCTTACTGTGCCTGGTACTGACATCCTGCACAGGTAACTAAGTGCTAGTAACATACCTAAGCAGATATAGGACAATAAAGTTAATAAGCACCAGAAATATCCCACCCCCAAGAAAACCTGGCTCCCCAGCAGCTGCCTCCTGACTCTCTGGGCCATGACTCCTGCACATCCCTGGCAGTAAGGAAGGGAGGAGTTTGCAGCTTACCTTATTACCCTCACGAGATCATGGAAGGCCTTGTCCACGTTCAGAGGTGGGTCCTTGGCACTCGTTTCTATATAGGGAATCTGGAGGAGAGAAGTGTATCATGAAAAAGATCAGTAACAGCCTACGTGTTGGGATAATACCAGTTTCAAAATGAAAAGCCTAAAGGCTGGAGAAATGGGCTGCTAATACCAAGGAAATTCAGGTAAATAAAATGTTGCCATGACACCGCTATCAACACCCTCACGCTCACAGCAAGGTCAGGGAGCTCTTACAAAAGGTCTGGAATAAGCACCAGGCTAAACAGCTGCTATCAGAGCTCTGGGTTTGGGGGAGAATAAACCCAGACTTCATGTCGTCAGATGTTCTCTCCCCCTGAGCTGTGCTCACAGACATGAAAATAGCCGAAGGTTGTTGAAAGACCAGCACTTGCCAAAAATTCTTGCTTGCCACATTTTATTGGGACTACTGCATGAATATTTCATGACTACAATTCCCCTTCAGTGTAAAATGATCTTCCCCTTCAAAGTCTGACAGCCAGATGGGGCCTCCTAGAGTGCTTGTCCAGCACACTGGCAGATTTATAAAACTGCCTCTGATAAGGTATTTTCATGCATGGCCTTTTCCAAGGCGTGTGTATACAGATGGATACAACATGCTGTGCTGCAGTTTAGGTGTCCTGGCTCTGACAGAAACCAGATTCCTAGGGGAGGGGTGGGGAGTGAACCTGCCCTCCCATCGTGGATTGCTCAGAAACCACCACACAGCTTGTCCTTTAGGCACAGCAAGCTGCAAAGAGGTTCAGGCTTGTTTGCCTTTAACCTTTCCATTCAGTTCCACCTCCTAAGAGAGTTGTTGTCTCCCTCTGGGTATTCAGGGCTGCTGGCATTTAGAGGTGATTAGCTGAGCAGCATGTGATCTACACCCATCTAAGACCAATTTCTCAGGCTAAGCTAACAGCATGAATAATGCAGAGCTAAGATGGTGGGCCAGATTTATATAGGCTTAACAACCCTGTTAACTTCATTATCTTTAACAAGCTCAGGCACCTGGATATACCTCCTGATGCCTAACTCTGCCTTTTCACTCCAGGAGAGCACACTTTCTTCCCTCATGCTGAACACTTCAGACACGCTGTACCTAAGCCTTACCACAGCTCTGGTAGAGCCTGGTGCACAGCAGAGGTTCTGGTTTCAGTGATGAACTGACCCTACTGAAAGGAGACGGCATAGCTGCTACTTTGTAGTAGTCAAAAATGTATTTATAAATGTTTAATTGTAAGCTTTAATTCAGCTCCTAATGAGCACAGATTTAAGTTCTGAACACCTGTAATAGGACTTTCAATAACTAAATAATCCTGCAAACTTACGTTATGTTTTGTTGCCATTTCTCTCCCCTGTTCTCTTGTAATTTTCCGTAAGTGCATTAGATCAACTTTGTTTGCCACCAAAATCATTGGAAAAGACTCCCTGGAAAAAAATCAAAAACACCACCCAATTATTAGCAGATTACAACAAAAATTATGAGCATAAATTTCACTTTTTAATGCTGACATCAAACATTTTCAGCTACAAACATACCATGTATGTGTAAAGAAATATAAAGAAAACCCCCAGGCTCTGCTATACATATGTTCATATTGTAAAAATTCACTTGACAAGTTGCATGCATGCACACATTCATTGCTATTTGTAGGCACCTCAGAATTTATTGTCACCATTCTTGCTATGCCTGAGGATAACTAAGTCTGAAGATCCAACTAGGTGAAGAAAGATCTAGAGAATTAGCCAGAAAATCAACTGAGACATAAAGACAGATCTTGGACAGGAGACTGGGACTCTTTTGTAGCAGCTAAGGCATCTCAGTAACTGCGTATCTTGGCAAGATACTGAGGGATGATGGAAGAATTGGAGTAATTTCATTCCTGGTCATCCACTGAAAGTAACCGTGGGGGAAAGAAAGATGGACTCTGGGAGCTGGTGCTTAGAGAGGCATCAAATGGTGGAGAAAATGAGTGAAAGCAAAAAGATGCCCATCAGCTGTTACCACAGGACAAACTGAGCTTGGCAGTGGTAGCTGGAAGGAGGCTGGAGGGAGTCAAAGAGATTTGCCAAGCTTCCAGTGCTATTACCTACCATCTCCTGTTTCTAATCCCAGAAAAAAATACCAAACCCATCTCTTCTCTGTAATAATACTCAGTATTTCCTTAGCTACCAGGCATGTAAGTGCCTGTCTCCAGCCACCACCTGCAAAGATCCATCTATCCACCACAACTCCTGTGCCAGGCTCTCCCCCTGCAGAAAGCTCCACTGTTCCAGTGATAAACAGAACCAAGACTGGGAGCCATGGGAGATGTTGGCAGTGCCATTCTCTCCTCTGGCTTCATGAAACAGAGCAATCAGCTGCTGCAGGGCCTCTTAGCCACTGCTGGGAGGGAGGCTGTCCCTTTTGATCACTGTCAGTTACTGCAGTATTGTTGTCTTATATTTAACTTTAAACCCCTCCTAATTGATCTCAGTGTTCCCTGCTGTAACAGAGCTCATTTTACTGGGGTGAGGAGCAGCTGGCCATACTCATTCCCTGGGTAACTCTAGATTTTTAAACAGAGTTTCTGGGTCATTTTTCATCGAGATGATAAGAGCTCCATATTCCCTCTGGCATCTTGCCCCATTGCTCTGGCTGGAAAAATACTGTACTGTACTCTGCATTTTAAATGAGTCTTATGGTTATTAATTTTGATAATGTGACGGTGATTTAATGTTAATACCTGAGCATTGATATATCTTGACTCTGATCCTTCTGGAGCAAAATATTTGCTTGTCTGGATTATTTGATTGCTTTTTGGCTTGCAGCACATTGATTAGAAAGGGATTACTTTTGGATGGTATCTCATTTGCCTTGTTTACATCAGGCATAAAGCTCTATGGGGACTTTGTTCCCTATTGTAAGCTGTACAACTGCTAGTAGGACAAAGCTGCTACAGTTGGAAATTTTAATATAATGAAAGTTGCAGAAAGAAATGGGAGGAAGGCTTTGAATAGCCCTGCTAACACAGCAGCCTGCAATTCTTTTGGATTTTAAAGCAGCCAAAACTGCCTGCCAGACTGAAAAGCAGGGTGATGCTCTGCTCCCAGCTACCTGTGGGTTTTGCAGGAGGGATTTTTTACTCACGCTGCTGCCACTGCTGCGATTTGCTGACCAAGCTCAGCTTCTGGATGAAGCATTAATACGCTCCTCACGCTCGGAGTGGCGCTGAGCGAGGAAACACAAACAACCTCACCAGCCTGTTTCACTTCCTGCCTCTCACACTGCTGCAGCATTTGCACGGCGTATGGAGGGTAAAAGTTTCAGTCCAGAGCAAACAGCGAACACTGCATCTTATTTTCACCAAGTTAAATTAGATAAAATCAACATCAGATTGAGGCAGGTTACAGGAAATTCTGTCCCCGTCTCCTTCAGCTTTTAGAAACAGATTTACTTTGCCCCGAGCTAAGCCAGCATTGCTGAGACTGCTGTGATCTGAGAGGCTGAGTTACTGACATTCTTCTTAGTTTAAATAAAATCAAAGGGTGGTTTTTCCTTTACTCTTCACCCTTGTGGGCTACACTTTGGATGCTTTACTGGAAGAGCTGTCAGCTGTGAACCTCACATGATACGAGTCCACCCTTCCTGTGGGGAAGTTATTCAGAGCTGTGAAAGGAAGCCAGCAACGAGGCCCAAACCCTCTGGTGACTTTTCTTGATGACTTCCATAATTAAAAGCCATTATGAGCGGAAAAACTAAGTGTTTCAAATCTGCAGACATATAAGGGCTTAATTCACACCCCACCCAGTGAGGATGGATCCACTGCTTCTTGAACCAGGATGGGAAGAGGGAGTTACCTTGGAGATAAACCAGCAGCTTCCCCTCACTCTGCCAGGACACGTTTATTTACCATGATTAAACTCCCAGTGCTATCTTCTCCCCTGCACATGCAAGGAGGAGAGAGGTGACCTCTCTTGCTGTCTCTTCAGGCACAGACAGCTGTTTTATTCTGTGCAACTGTTTGCGGCAGAGCACAGTGCATTAACTACATTACATCCCTGGTAAGAAATACAGTTCCTTCCAGCATGAGTTTTTTTCCCCTTCAAGACACTTGTCCACACCCCTAAATAATGCAGGGCCTTCGAAGGTGTGTTTGGCACAAGCCAGAGAAAGGAAGATGGTGCCAGCACATACAGAATAATCAGGGCTGAATACTTGCTGACTCCCTGCTGGTGCCTGCACTGTGCACAGAGCATCCTTCCCCCTCTTCAGAGCTGAGCTGGTTACCTTCAAAGGTGTCTGATCTCTTTCTCACACTGCTCTGCCAGGCCATTCTGGCAGAAGTTTCTCCCTTCCAAGTGTAATTTCACTCCATTGTAGCACTACTGACCCTTTCCACATTGAAAGTACTTAATGCTTATCAGAAGTAGTAAACCACTTATTCACCACACTGAGGTCCACAAATCCCACACAAGGATTCATCTCAGGACACCCAGAAGGCAGAAGTCAGGGTGAGATGTACAATCAGGATGGTTGGCAGCCTGGTGGGTCAGGCAGTGCCCAGCCCCGTGGCACCCACCTGTCCTTGACTCGGAGGATCAGCTGGTGGAACCGGTCCACGTGCTCGAAGCTGGCCTTGTCTGTCACCGAGTAGACAATAAGGAAACCATCTCCAGTCCTCATGTACTGCTCCCTCATTGCACTGAACTCCTCTTGGCCTGCAGTATCCAGAACTAGGACAGAAGAGACAAAGGTTTTTAGTTCTTGTGAGGGACCTGTAGTTGCTGGCAACACTGTGTGTCCATTCTGCCTCTGCAGGGCTTGCTCAAAGACTGTAAGATCTGATGAAATCAAATTGGATGGACAAGGGGTTTCTGTCCCAGACCTCACTCATCCCCATGTGCCTAAGTTGGGAGCAGATGGAGGGGAAGATGACTATGTGGATTTCATTTTCATTTTCCATTACCAAATACTGATCACTGATTTTGGAGATCCTCTGCCAAGATATGGCTCTAAGTATTTCACAGCCCTCCCAACTTTTCCCTCTCCCAGCAAAGAAAACCCAAGACTGGAAGACTAGCTAAAAGCCAGTTTAAATGTCAGGGATAACCTACAAAATGCAGGGTGAAGTGGAGTTGAGAGACAACTCAAAGTAACAGCTACAATAATTTTCCTTTTCTCAACACCTGGATATTATTTCTAGACAATTTTGTCCCTTCAGAGTGAGTCTTGGGGCACTCCCCTTAAATATTTAGTCCCACATGGTGTGCTAAGGAGCTAACTAAAGCAGATGGAAAAGCTTTAAGTGCCTTGCATATCCAATACAGTGATCACATTTCTGTAAATCCATGTTGAAATCCCCTAAAACACCTCAGTTGTGACAGCCACCCCGATGCTGTTCCCCACTAGATTAAACCTAATGGAATCATAACTTGTTGGTTCTCCACAGATCTGTCTCGCAGGGCATCCCATCACCTGTGGAACAAGCTACCCCAGCCTTCTGGGCAAACACCACATCCTGATACACACATTAGCGCTAGTTCCTGAACCCCAGCTTTGTGCACAGCCAGGATTTTGAGTGGCAGGAGGAGGGTGCAAGAGGAGTTCATCAGTTTAGGCTATGCCAGTACCAACATGGGGGACACTCAAAGTGCATCAGCTGCTCAGAAGCACTAGTCCTAATGCATCGTTGCACTCCAGAGGCAAACATGGGACCTTAATGATGACTGGGAACATTTTCACATTCCAGTCCACTGGGCTGGGTGGGAAAACTGTTTTGCCTCTGCTGTACATCCATGGTGTAAACAACTGCTGCCCACAAGAGATGGGGAAAGCTCAGGGCAGCCGTGGTTGGAGACAGCGGAGACAGTGGCAGGAGCATACTGCTGACAGAGCAGCAGGGCTTGATACAGGTTTGCCTAGTCTGAACGGGCCCACAGACCCAGCAAGGTGTTCCCTGTAGGGGTAAGTGCTCAGGCTGCCCCAGTTTCCAGATGGGACCATGATAAAGACCACTTTGCTGCATCAGCACAGGTGGACACGCTGCATGTCACAGCGCACCCCACGAGCCAGCCACACCTCCAATGCATGTCTGGAGGAGAGACAACTACACTGGACAACTTGGAGACCTTCCTTAGTGATGGCAGGCCCTTTAAAGCCTTCAACCTCATTTGTTCTCCTGCCTTAACTGCTGTTGAATATCTGTTTTTATGAGTTCTTAAGGTAAAAAAGAGCTATTAGGCTTTTGCAAAGATCCTAAGATTTAGGTTTATTTGCCAAGATTATTGGAAAGTCACCTGAGTCTCTTCATAGCCTCTTATCCTGCTCCTCCCCTCTAAATCTAGGAAGCAAGGGTTTCAGCTCAAAGGCATTAAGGCTATTCTTAAGGACTGTACAAAAAAAAAAAACAGAGAAAGAAAAAGGAAATAGAAAAACCCAAAGAGACTGCATGTGCTGGTAAATTTCTATGCCCTGGGCAGAATTGCTACCATGGAATAAGGCCAGTACTCTGGAGCTGGGACAGAAGAGGAAATTAATCTCTCCTACCTGCCCAACCTGTACGGAGAGGCTGGGCTGCCCTCATCTGACTCCTGCAGCAGCTAGACACGGTGTCAGGGCAGGGCTGAGAGCTGACAACCAGCACACAAACCCAACCTGTGGTGGAGTGGGAGAGCTCCCTGCTGAGAGCTGAGGCCTCCTGCCCTCCCTCCCCCTGAGACAGGGCAGGTGCCCCAGCACAAGCTGTGGGCAGGAAGGTGGAGATGGATGTGCTGTATCCTGCATGGTAATTTGCTTAGGGACTTCCCCTTGCTCTGGCACATTTGCAAACTTCCCATGAAATATGTAAGAAGCATCCAGCTCTGCCTTTGCACCTATGAGGCCATCCCCAGCTGCTGCCCCTGCAAAGCTCTGCATCCCCTGGGAGAGGGGCAAGCCCTGGTGGGCTGTGGGGATACCCCACTGCATGGGCCTTTCCATCCTTGCCTGGATCTTGGCCATCACACTAAACACAGGCAGAGCTGCTGTGTCAGCAGCTGCTACTTAAAGGGAATTCACTTGCAGCATTGATAAAAAGGTGAGCAAGTCCAGACAGCATTTAAAATTGCACTTTGAAAGTGCATATAAAAGACACACAGCAGTGAAGGTTAATCTCAGATGGGTTATTCATACCAAGTTAAGCATTGTGTAGACGGCCAGAGAAAGTCCTTGTCTTAATTTTAAAGATCCTCTACACCAAGGCAAACCCCCAGCCTAACACTTCTGTGCTTTGTGAGTTATCAACAGTAGAGTGATCTAGATCTTCTGTAGGCAGGACAGGACCACATCCTAAAAGCATCAGCACCAAAAAAGGGCCAGATGTAAGTGACTTTGCTTGTGGTGTTACCTTGCAGCATAAAAGCTTCAAGAAGACTCCTACCTACAGGAATGGGAAAGTGGCAAGGAGAAACCTTGGGAAGGGGTAAATCACAATGTGACTGGCTTCCCAAAGGGATGAGGAGATTTAGCCAGCATTCACCTTCTTTTAAAACTCCTGTTTCTACAGACAAGATGCCAGAAGACAGAAATAACCAGGAGTAGAGAACTGTGAGCTGGTACACTTTAAACCACCTGTTGCCCCACTGGCAGCACATAAATGCCAGCATGGACCAAAGCACAGCGAGTTTCTCCTACCTCATTCTTCCAAGAACTGAAATTGGAGTCATAGGTTGCCAGTGCATTGTTAGGGACTTCCAACAGAAAACCTGGTGAAGTTCTCACAAATTTGACCTAAGAAGCAATGAGGAACAATTGGGAAAGCATTTGGGTAAGCTGAAGGGGAGAGAAGCTGAGGAGGATGTCTGATGTAGGAACAGACATCCAAAGAGGGCAAAGCCATTTACAGCTATCATGAGACCAGCTGGAGACTAAACTAAGAGCAATTAGGCTGTGAGAGCCCAGCAGGAAGGTCTCCTGCTTTGCAGGTAAGAGGTTGCTGAGTGAAGAGATGCCCTTTTCCACTTTCCAGTGGATGGGACCCCCAGCTGCTGTGATGAACTCCTTTCTAATTGAACCCTGCCCCTTTAGAGCTCTCCACACCATTTTCCTGGGAATCCTGATGGGTTATGCAAGAGTGCAGCTGCCTAGAGAGAGCACTTCTAAGCAGGCACAGGAGCCCAGGGATACACAGGAATTTGTGCTCCAAAAACAGAAGCCCTTGGGGCTTCAAGGTGTATCATGTGGCAATGTCTCTGCAACTGACAGTGCTCTGAGTGCCCATCCAGAGACAAAGGCCCTTGGTGGATCTAAACCAAGGGCAGAGACACACTGTGAACTTTTAAGTCAACAATGGCATTGCTTTTTCTGAAGTCTAGGCTGGATGCAGTTCAAACACAGCATTCCCAGCCTTCGAGGAGCTCAGATCTGGTTGTGCAGGTGAGTTCTTCTCTTTTTATATCTAGGCAAAACTTCCTCCTACGTCTTTACCTTTACTCTGCCAGGCAGCTGAGTGTATAGGTCACCTCAAGAGAGCTTCTCCGCTGTCCATGGCATCTAGAGGGGATAAAGATGAACTGACAGGCACGTTAACACATTTTCTGTCCTTCAGCCTTTGGGTTTCACTGCCCTGCAGCTCGGTACCTAACCTCATGGGAAAATTTAACTTGAATTACCAAGTCAAACTAACGAGCCTTAGGCTGAGGAAAGCCACATCCAGAGTCTCAGTCTTCTCCCATCAGCAGCACTCTGGGAGGGGGCACTCCTATCAGCCACTGGCTTCAGCTGAGGAACTGGTATTCTGGGAACTGCACAGGTGGGGTACTGGGGTCACAGCTCCTATTCTGTATTCCCACACACCAAGTCACCTTGAAGAGGCATGAGGTGCCCTTGCCATGCCCAAGGCAAGGCAGATGCTTCACTTGGTCACTCTGATGCTTCTGCTCCTTCTCAGACACAGCCAAGCTGCCCCTGGCATGACAGCTTTCCTCAGCAAAAACACATGATAGGAAAACACTGGGGCTTTTATGAGCCCTTCTTCTGTGTCCTAGCTAAATACACAGATGCTATAACATGGAAAACCCAAGTACTTGAATTCTTGCCCTTTCTTTAAGCAAAAAGAAAAGAGGAGTCTTCAGGAGAAAGTGTCCACATCAATAAGCAGAATAAAGATGCAAGCCCTTAAAGGAGCTCTTTCTCTAACAAGGAGCAAGTATTCAAAGCCTTGTGTTTTCCATGTTGCAACACCAAAATTTTCCTGGCAGGAAAAAAATTCCTCACAACCCAAGACAAAACCCCCTCTTTCATAGTTGCAAAATCCCAGCAATTAAGGGAGGGGAAATACTGTACACACAAATAAAAGAATGAAAGTCCAAATTTAACTTGAATTTTAATGCTCTCAGTGATGCTACTGGAAGTCAAAATTAGCAGAAACGAGAAGAAAGCGAGCCACAAACCAACCCTTCTGCCTGCAAATCTGAAGTGACCTTTGATCTTCTTCTGGCTCCTCATGGTCAAGTACTCTCAAGTTTCCCAAGAAGAAAAGCAGACAGCGTGCCCAGGGATGACTAGCAGCAAAAACCCTCAACAAAAATGGATGCAAGGATAGTTGGGAATGGTAGAGAAGTGTGGGGGAAGGAATGGAGCTTAGTGTGACTGCACAGAGTGCACACCAGGCTGAGCAGGTCAGGCTCAGCACAATGGCACCCCAGGATTGGGAGGAGGTCTTGGGAAGAGAACTAGAAGGGAGACTGAAGTTCAAGAGCAGAGAGACAACTTCTAGGCTGTGAGAGTTCCATCAAAATCATACCAAGGAAAGACAAGGGAAGGCAAGGGAGACCACAGCTTCCTTTCATCCAACACAATTCCTTGTTTGGCCAGTACCAATTGGCACAGCCCTGCTGTGCTAGCCCTACAGCTAAGAGTTCAGCTCAATTCCCCAGCAAGACCAAGCCATGTGCTTGTGGTCATCTCTTCATCTCCCTTTGCTTGACACCTTTTTATCTCTGTGTGGTGTATGAGCCATAAGAAATTCTGAACCATAGGGAATTTTTGCCATATTAAGGTATTCCACTTTTGGCTTCATGCCCAGATTAATAATTCCAGACTGGCATTTTTCAGCTACACCAAAAGAAATCCTCTGCTACTTACTAAGTTAGCCTGCACATAGAAAGGAGTGTGCAAAATTAATCACAGCAATGCAATTGAAGCAAGAGCTAATCAAAGCAGATTAACCCTGGCTCCCACTTAATTCTGACCTCATGTCTGTACAGCACCTGCGTCTGAGTGCATTTCACCAAGCACAGCACTGTGCTGATTTCAGCACAACCAGCAGGGAATAAACCAAGATAACATATGCAGAGAAAATTGGAGGCTGATCCTAAAGGCTCATTAGAGTGGTAGCAACCAAAAAATGGGCTAGCCACAAATTGCCTGTGCATCTTTGATTCAGGTTAAGTGTCCTCTTCCTCTCTACAACACTCATCTTCCAAACACTGCATCGATGGTCTTCTAAAGCTGGCATAAGGTCAACAATGAAGTGGTTTTGTGTAGTGGGAACATGAAAATGTCAAACACAGGTTCCCCAATCTTCTGGGAGGCAGGGAACTATCACAGACAGCTCTATGGTGAGAAAGATAGAGAGATGTGCCCAAGCCAAAGGACAAACAGATAAAAGAAGATTCTGAATGTAGCTTTTGCTCTGAAATCTACAATAAAACCCTATTCCATTTCAATCTACTTTCAGTGAGAGATTTCAGCAAAGGAAAAAAATGCAAGTCAAACATTTCATCATGCAGACAGTTACTGCTGCTGAATAAATGTGGGTGAAGGTCTTCATGGAGGGAAGCCAAATGCTTTATGCAAGCTGGCTAGCAGAAGAGTTTTTTTACCATAATGCTGGTGCAGTTACAAAATGCTTGAGATGCTTTGTACAGAACTGCTCAGGCAACAGCCTGGAAAAAGGTGAGATGTTTCCCCTTTTTTTTTTAAATTTTTGGATGTCTATGAATTTGGTTTTTTAAAAATAATAACTTTTCTGAAAATTTCAAGACTTATGGAGCCCCTCAGGCTATATCCTCACTTGGTTGTTCATGTTCCAAAACTAGTTCCTATTTTAGGAGTGGGCAGCTGCTTCTGCCCACCAAGCACTGCATGAAACCACAGCTTGTAAAGGCTTTGGTCATAAAGAACAACTGGAAAATCTAGGATTTATCATGATGCATCTTTACCCTACCTATCATGTTTATCCCTAAATTTATACCGTAAGTGATTCATGTAGCCACAAGAGCAGCTGTCCCAGTATATGGTGACCTCTGAGAATGGCCTAGATCCATTTGCTGTGGCAAATGACAGGAGTGTTAGTCAGTCTTGGTGCTCTGTTTCTGCTGGGCAGATGGAAAAGGGTCTCATCCTTTTTCAGGCAAGAATATTGCCTTTCTTCCAAAATTGTGATTGTTCAAAGTCTCAAGTGGTAGGAAAGAGAAGCAGCTGCAGTTTCACTTCTCTGGCTGTAAAGCATCTGTGGGCACACAAGCTCTGGAAGTCAGGGATTCCCAACATGCCATTCAAGGCCACAGCTGAATTCAGTTCAGCCCAAGTACAGCCATTTAGGTCCATCTGAGCAAAAGAATGGCTTTTTCATTAAAACAAAGGGTTAAGTTTCTGCTTGCTGGAAAATAATTTCTTTTACCACTCCCACTCAGATCAGATTTGGTTGGGTTTTTTGTTGCTTTGATTTTTATTTTTTTTTTGTCTAAGCAAAAACTCCAAATATTCAGTAAAAGATTACTTTTTTACTTTTCAATAATTTGCAAATTGCAGGTGTTTCAGCCAACACCAATATGTACAGTAGCTGGTACTGTTATATTAGAACATGAGGCATACCAGTGAATGCTCAGTTTAGAAGGCTGGATTCTGGACCCAAAATAATGAATTTAACTTACAGCAGGACTGGATTTTTCTTTTACACAGGACTGGCATTTTAAAAATAAGGGCACATGTATACATTATGAGATGGTTAATTGGTCGCAGATATCTCTGATGCAGATGACAAGAAGAGACATTTCAGCACCAATTTCCCTGATACCAAATACTCCCTTCTACCAACTATTAACATATTCAAATGAACAAAAGTTGGCAAGATTAACTTCTTTTGTTGTTTTCTGGTTTTGAATAAAAGCTATTATTTTAAGGACTTTGTGGCCATTTGCACTCACTAAATTACACCTGATAAATCCTTAAGAGTACAACTAAGCTTCCAGACCAAGCTAACAGTCTGCACAGCAAACCCCAGCAGCACCCACATTCCACCACTCATGACAATCCCCCAGCTTTCTTTCCTCACACACCAATGACATTTGGGCAGAGACACCAAAGATCTTGAGCACTGTCTTGACAAGAGGGTGGAGGCAGAATTTGGCAGAAGTGGGGCTAAATTTAGTTCACTTATGTTACTGGCCACATACATGAACTTGGGTAATTAAGGAACAATATACTTGCTTTTATGTACTACCTAATTATTGTATAAAGCAAAACAAAACTTACAACATTTAAGAGCAAGATTGCCTTTGTAGCTGTGGTTAGTCTGCCTCATATGCAGCACAAATGAAAAAGCTGCAGCTTTAGGTAATACAGGGCTTTCTCCTCACCTCCTAATCAAGTCACTTTTCTTTTGTTTGGGTGGTAGTTGTTTTTCTTTTTGTTTATTTTGTTTTTTGGTCGGTGGTGTGTTTCACTGTTGTTTCATTTAAAAAAAATAAAAATAATAAAGGCAGTTTTTCTTCAAAGAACTGAGAACTCTTGGCTATAGCAATTCTCCAGGCTGGTACCCTACCCATGTTTAAATGAAACAGGTACTTAAATATTAAAACATCACACCTAAATAACTGGAGTTAAGAGCTATAACAATTCTTCACTGTCAGTGGACAACAGCTCTGATTAAATGCTCTTCCTGGTTATAACCCTCACTCACCCACCCATTGTCATTTCCTGGGGATGAGCTCAACCACAATGAAGTATGATTAGCAATATCCACCTGGCAGTGCTGTAATTCACCTGCTGCAGAAGCCTACTCCAAATGCCAATGAGGATCTGTAGTTTTCACAGGCCTGCAAGCAACATTTCTGTGCAGAGCTGGAACCAATGCAACTGGAAGGAGAAGCTTTGCTGGAGACCAGCTGCAGACCATGCACTGCAGCTCCAGTTCCTGCCAGCCCACAGCAGAGCAGGAGGGACACAGGGACACAACATGCTGTGGGGGACACTGAGGTCTATTTGCAATTATGCTCAGCTAGAAGGGAAAGGGGACTGTGAGAGCAGCTTGCTTACCATCAAGAATTGCCCATTGCCCATCTATTTCCGTGTGTTTCAGGTAGGAGTCTTCAATAGTTGGGTCATAGTCTGGCACAAAAATCTTCTGGAAAAACTGAATAGTGAGAGCACTCTTCCCCACACCACCATCTCCAACAACCACCAGCTTGTACGTGGGGAGGTTTTCGCTGGGAACGGCACTTGTAGCCATGCTTCCAGTGTGCTGAACCTGCTGGAGAGAGAGATCATCTCCAATCACTCAGCAGCAGTGACAAGAGGGCAACATGCACAAGGCAGCTTTTACCTGCTGCCTAACAAGTGAGGATGAAGGCAGCTCTGACTTAACACAATCCTTTTGGACAGGAGCAGCAGTATCAGCCCTTCCCAACAGCTCTGCTCCAGCTCAGAGCCAGCACTTACAAGCACAGACAACTCCACCACTGTGCCTCATTTACTCCTGCCTTGTGTACAAGCATTGCTGTCACCAAAAATGTACATGCAATGCCTATGCCATTGCATACCTTTTCTACAGGGGCTGGGTCCACATGGTAATGACAAAAATCACCCTGGCTCAGTGCACCTGTCAAACTCCTGACAGTTTCCTGCTGCCAGTGACCAAATCCCATTGATAAATCAGAGTTGTGCTATTCCTTACTGCTTAACCCAAGGTATAGCAAGCATTAAATGGTCTAATACATCCCAGGGCCAGATCTGCAGGCACAGCTGGTGGTGATGGATGAAACAGGAGTTAAAGGTCCAATCCTAGCTCTGCCAGCAGACAAAAATGCACTTAGCTGCTTTCTTCTCTCTCACTTTCAAGTTTGGGAAATAAAAACAAGAAGGCAGTAGGCCAGGAACAACAGGTGGTTTTTGTTTTGCCTTTTTTTTTTTTTTAAACCCCTCAACCCTGCCATGGCAGGAAGGCTGGTGCCTGTGGCTGTGACACAGCCAGGAGAGCAGCTTCCTGGCAGCATGGTCACACTGCTCCCCTCACCTCAGAGCTACCTCCTAAAAGAAAGATGAAAAAAATTCCCTGTCTGAAACTGGCCAACAGCACAGGTATGTGGAGAAAGAAGAAGAGGCAGCCGGTTCTGACTGGCCCATTTCAACATTCAGCAGCAGAGACTGCTTGTTTAAGCCAGGCAGGAGGTTCTGTACTTATAAGTGCCCTGCATGCCCCATGAGTAGCAGTGATACTGACTCAGATCACAGAGGAAACAGGTGGCCATCTCCCAGATCTGAATGACCACTGCACTTTCTGGGAGGTCTTTCACACCCTTAAAGAGAAAAGAATAATAATAAAAAAAAATCCATCATAATGATAAGGCCGAAGACAAGGCAGTTCATTTTCTTGGTATTGCTTTTCTAGAAAATACTGTTCAGTGCAGCAGCAGCTGTTGTGACAGTTTCTGCAGACACCTGCTCCCAGACACTCTGGTTTTGCTGGTGCCCCTTGGGCTGCAGGTGCTGGCTGGGCTCAGCACAGAGGTGGGACCAGGACTGCTCTGAGGGAACCTCCATAAACTGTTGGCTCCCAGCTTTTATCCCCACCAACCCACACAAGCTTTTGGAGGCTTTCCCAATAACCCTAGGGATCTCTTTTTTATTAAAAAGACAACTTTGACTTTCTCAATCTCAGAAACCACCAAGCAAGGGTGATGTGCTTGGTGTCACAGAAGCTGATTGTGTTCTTGTCAAAACACAATCTCCTAATCCAGGTTAGTTTCTGATTTCTATAGTCCCTTTCTCCAAAATCATTACTTCAGTTTAATCCAAAGTACAGCACCATGAAAGCACTTTTGACCTGGCAAACTTGGGTGTCTCATGTTCTTTCAGCACAACTGGAGACCCCATAACACCTCTAAAAAGAAAAGCCCATAAGGAGGAGACAGAGGATAATATTGCTGAGTCTAAGAAAAGCAAAGGCCTCTTGTCCATGTTGAGACAAGCCAACATTTTCAGAGCAAGAATCATGATCAAGTCTGCTTGTTTCTAAACCACCTGTGGAGGAAATTCTTGAGAATAGCAAGAATTTCCACTGCAAGCAACAGCTGCTGGATGGGGAGAAGACCAAACCAGCTGAGGTTTCAAATAGTCTTACTGCATTTCCTCACAACAACCCCAAGGAAAAATTTCTTAGCCCTATTTTTGAGTAAGCCACCTTCTCATATTTATGAGGCCGCACATCAATACACAGCACACTGGGCTGCAGAAAAACCTATGAATTTCAACTAAATGCCTTATTTTTGCTTGAAAGACCAAGTTTTATTTCTGTGTAATCCTTCTTGGGAGAGATGATCCTCACAGGCTTTTTGAGACACAGACCCTGGCTAAAGCTCTGCCCCTCCTTCCAACACATTTAAAGACAATTTTTTGCTTTGCCCATGGCCAAGATTTCACCCCATCCTTCTTTACATGGCAGAGCAGCTCCAGCCAGGCAGAATGAAAGACTGATTGTTACTGACATGGCAGGGGACAGTCTGTGGATGTGAAAAACATACTCCGTTTGTGCACGATTTTTGACCTCCTCACAAAACCACAAGCTGCTGCTTGGCAACGAGCATTACATTTTCACTGACATTTTGTGCCAGCCCTTTAACCCGCTCCTAAGCGGCCTCAAGCTTATCTTGCATGAAATGCTCCCCAAAGTACTAGGATAATGTTTAGCCCATTGTACAAACTGTGTCTCTGCCCAGCATGCTTATCGGCTGAATCGGCATGACCGAAGTTTGGTCATGCTGTGTGTCTGAACTGCCAGACTCTGTGTTACGTAGCCTGGGGAAAACAGCAAGAAATGAACTGAAAAAAAGAAAAAAAGAAATTGAAAAAAAATCAAGAACTGTAGGCTGGTTTGTTGAGCACAATTCCCCATATTTTAGGTGATGCTAACACAACAGATGAAAATTTCAGAGTGTCAACAGGCAGCAAGTTTAGATGTTTCTGCAGGATTGTTTCTACTGCTCATGGAAGTACTCCTCTTTCTATTGAGATGGCAGGTCCCATGCTCCAGCCATGCAGGTACATAATGAAAACCCTCCGAAAGCCAAGCACTTCAGTCCCTCTACCCTTCCACCTGCCCTAATAACCAGAGCAAGAAGACAACTCATGCCTTGACAAAATTATAAACTTAACCAGCTCATGATTCAAACCTTTAAAACAACATATATCATTTCCTGGAAAAGATTAAACATTCCCAAAGGTGATAGAGCTACAGGCAAGTGCAAAAGACTTGGGCTGATTTTCATGTGTTTTTGGCAAGAGTACTGACACAGTCCTCCTCAGATGGGAGTAAACGTGTTTGCTGTAGATCTGACTGGGAAAAGTGAAGCACAAATGTTTTTATCTATTGTCTGAATACAAAGCAGCATGTGGTAATACACTAATAAGCCCTGATGATAATCATCTTACAATTTATATAGTTATTTATTTAGAAGGAGCCAAGAGAAGGATCTGTACCCTACGAATGCCATCAGGGTTTAGTCACTGGAAGGAAGCTGATTTATACAACCATCTTCATATACACTGGCAAGACTGGTGGCCTAACAGCACAAGCCAGTAATGCTGAGACAGAAATGTGGCTACTTCTGGGGTAGGTGGATGGGAAGAAAAAAAGAAACATTGATCCAAGGGTGTCATTGAGGCTGAGTGAGCCTCCTCAGCAAAAAGTATTTTTTTTTAGGAGGCAGAATAAAGCGCATAAAACCCCATCTACCTGTCTAGACATGGAGATGGAGTGTAAGGGCTGAGGTATCCCCTTGGAGCAGCTGAGTAACATAAAACCACCAACTTCAGCTTAGTTTGTATGACTGGCCCACAAAATGTAGGTAGCATATCTAATCCCCACCCTCATTACAAAACTTGCCCTGAATGCAAGTGGGTCTGAACAGAGTTGTGGCCACAAAAGACAACAATAAAAGATAAAATGGACTCCAGATAGTTGATATTTGATGTCCCAGCACCCCCTTCCCTGGTTCCTGCTCTGCTGTCCTCGAGGCTGAGCTCCCAGGGCGAAGCCTTTACAGGTCAGCAAGCTCAGAACCAAGCCCTGGATTTGTAGGGGAGGTTAGCGCAATTAAAGACACCGGCTCCCTGACTGAGAAGACCAGCATGACAGTGATTTACAGTCTCCATGGCAACATGCAACACAAATTGCTTAATTCTGTTATGAAACCTCCAGAAAAAGCTACAGCAGGGCCTGTGTGGGAACTACCAAGCTCCCTCCTCCTCTGCTGCAGTTCAGACAGCTTCAGGGAGCTTATGTCCACTTCAGCAATAGGCTGTGATTTAGCACATATTAATGTATAAGCATGCATGCTGATGATTCCATCAACCCATGGCCAAGGCAATTTTCCTATCATCAGCTTGTTTTGGTCCACGGCTCCTCACCCATGGCCTGCCAGAACTCTGCTTACCTGAGGACGCCAATCTCACCTGAGGAACACAATCAGCCACCGAGGCTGCCAACTACTCCTACAGCTGCAATTAAGAATTCTTCCTCTACCCACAGCTCACTCGATTACACCCTTTTACCCGGCCACTTTGTAAGCATTAGCAACTCCATGCAGTGCCTGCAGGGCTGAAACTCTGCAAAATCTGAACACTTCCCTCTCTGTTCCTCTTGCAGACTGCTGGCTGCAGCCACACAACCACCGCGACACACCCAGAGACGCTAGCCAGGTACCAAAATAGTTCAGCCCGATGCGTTGTAGGCAATCCCTTGGGCTGGGAACTAAGAATCCTTGAAAGACAGGACATGCCCTTTTAGGAGGCTGCTGCTTCCCTTGAGTCATGCTGATCAGGACTGAATGAACTTCAGGAATTTCTCCCTCAAGTAGGCATGACCATGTCCCAAACCTTCAGGAGCCAAAGGACTCGTAGGTGTATGAAAACCCACTGCTAATTATTACTAAATAAAGACTATTTACTCTTAGCCAAGTTTTCTCCAGTCTGTCAGATTTCCTTCCCAGTCAATGCCTCCAAAAGGAGGCACTGAACAGAAGCTGGACCGTGTTCCAGTCTTCAGTGGGAAGTCAGCATGGAACAGATCTGTCATGCAGGAAGCCAGTGTCTGATGTCTTTTGTAGTTCTGGCAGTAAGTTTTTCAAAAACCTAAGTGCAATTTCAATTCTCTGAGGTTTTCTAAGAAGAAGAATTCTAACAGGTGCTCCCAACTCCCATCAGCTTCCGGATCTGATGGAGCCCAGTACCTGGGAAGACCTGCACAGGAAATTACAGGCATTTCCTTTTGGAGCAGTGATCAAAGCACTATCAGATTGCTACTAAAAGGGAGAATAAAACCCAACAAAACAAAAACCTTAAACTAACCGTATTTTTAAAATAAAATCCTCCACCAAGCAATAAAGACCTGCAATTGGCTGGGCTTTGAATGTGGGGGGAGGTAACTGTTGGTCCTGGAAATGGCCTCTTCAATTCTCCTCCTGTGCAAAAAGATGCTGTATCCCGAGTGTTGTATTCCCTGAACTGCTCACTGGCTTCCTGTGCCAGCCAGACCTTTTCTCCCTTTCAACCCAAAATTGCATCACCTCCTCCACCATACAGATGCTGCTCAGATTTACTGTAAGAGAAAGAAAACGCACCGGGGGAGTAATGAAGCACTTGAGATTCACACAAAAGGCAGCTAAAGGCAGTAGCTGCCTGATGAATACTTGGTAGTTATTTCAGGAAACATGGAATTATAGCCTGAACAAATAATAATAATAAAAAGCCACGTCACTGGAAATGGCTTAGGTAGTAGGCGGCCCCCCCCACCTTCCCCCTCTGCAAATCCCTCAGTGATGTAAGGAGAAGCCCTTGCTGTAGAACTGAGCAGCAGCTTCCCTGTGGCCAGGCTCGGTTCAGGGACTCACTTGTTTTCACTGGGAAGCACGTGCTTGTCGGTGTCCCCAGTCTGTATGTAAGTGCAGCACAGCATGAGTCAATCACACTGACAAATGTCATCCAAAAGCAACTCTGCTCCCTCTCCCAACTCCTCCTCCACCTCCCACAACAACACCATTAATCTTCAGCCTGTTTCCCTTGGAGATGTAGTGCCCTTTTCAAAATAAGAAGAGTTCTGTCACTCTGACAAGCTAACAGTCAGGTGCAGAAACCAGATTATTTTTTTTCCCATTATTATTAAAAAGAACACTTCAGTCAGATTTGGGTCATTTGTAGTTATAGCTCTGCCACTACCAGTTCTGTAGAAGAATACAGTTATGCGACCAGAAAGCAGCTACACAAGATCCATTCCTGTAGCTCTAAGACCTCAAATAAAACTGTATGGTTGCCAGTTTAGGGGTGTCCACTGGAGGCTGATCCAAGCCTTTTGCCAAGCTATGAAATGAGGGCAACTCAGTAACTGGGGCCTGGCTCAGCTATTCTTACTTCCATTACTTCTTGTGTGTTAAAATCCACCATCCCTTTCCTTACCCCTTTAATTCCGAAGCTCTCATGAGACATCAAGAGATGGCAGATTCCTGTATTACTCTTGCAAATTCTTTGTGAGAATTTGCCAGGAAGGCCTCTCCTATGTTATCATGGAACCAATGAAGTTGACCTAAACATACTGTAGCAAAAAAGCAGATAGCCAAGATGTTCCCCTGCCCTGCCCAGGCAGAGATAACACAGCAAGAACAAATTCAGTGGAGGAAGCGGCTTCAAATTCCAATAGCTGCCCTTCCTGCTCGCACAATCCCTGGAAATGGGCAGCTTCCCTCCTACACATCCCAGCCTGCTGACACACCAATAGGAAAGACCCCAAATTCACTGCCCTGGGTGGTTTTGCTGCTCTTAATATTGCTCAGCGAGGTGTCTGCAGCAATAGCCCAGTGCTTCAGCAACACCCTGTTTGCAGCCCAGATATTTTGCTGCCTGCATGCAGCCCTGATGCTAGTAATGCAGCCAGATGTGCATGGCACAGCCAGATGTGCATGGCACAGCCCTCCCAGTCTCAACCAGCATCACCTTGGGCAGGTGGAAGTGGTCCAGACAACGAATTCCTGAGCTGCAGCGTGGAACTGTGAAGGGATCCTAAGCAGCACCAAGGACTGCCCAGCACAGACCTCCTCACAGCTCTACCCTGCCTTCCCCACATCAGTCCCAAAACAAGGGGTGCATCCACCCCTCTGCCCAGCTCCTTGATGGGTCATGGTCCTGCAGCCTTATGGGCACCATGCTGTCCACACATGGCTGAGCCAAGGCGCAGACTTTGTGGCACCTATGGATGCTTTGGAGATGATTAATGGATAGAAAGGGTACAGGCCACCTCATTCCAGTCACCCTCCTGCAAATCAGTCAATGCATTTGGCTCCAAGCTTGTCTTCCAGTCAGGCTCAATTCAGTATTTAATGCATTTTACATCTCCAGTGTTTCTACCGGATGTCTTTCAGGATGTAAATGGCTTTTTAAAGACTCCTTTCCCTCCTGGCAAACACACTTTGCATCTTTTAGACAGCTGCAAAGAGCTTAAGGCTGTGAAGTTCCCTGGTAATAGCATTTCCACTAGGGGCTAGGTGAATCCTATCAAGTCCAAGGGACTGATGAAGGAAGGTGAGAAGAGTGGGGATCTCCAGGCTATTTCCAAAATCTGTCCTCTACCTGCAAGTCTTTTCCAAACCTTGACTCATGTCTATCTCCTTCCTAGACAAAAAGACTATCGTTGTACATATCCTATGGAAAAAAAAGACACATTGCCTGTTCACTTAGCATCAGGATGTTCCCTGAAATTATCTGTGAGCTATGGGGCAGCACTGATGTTTCTGCAATAGTTCTACACCCCAAGGCACAGGGCAGGCTTGTAGGGCTCTCTATAAATTTTTCTAGAGTCTTGAATCAAGGGCAGTCCTCCTGGTTCCCCACAACACATCTAATATTCACTTACAGGTACAGAAGAACAGAGTATACTAGACTGTATACTGGAGATGAGATTTAGCAGAGCTTCACCAGAAGGTGAAGGAACAGCTATCTCCCAAATTTGCCCAAATAGGCACATGGCCTATTTTACTTAGAATTTAATGACGCTAAATCCCAGAACTGTGTGGAAGGCTATTTCAGGCATTTCCCAGGTCCATGTCATTGCTCTGTCACTTGGAAGACTCCAAGATCTCATCACTGGGCCAGGACCCGTAACAGTAATTTTTTCCAGGCTCGTTACAATGTCTGCCAAGAGCACAAGCCTCTTATTTACGTACAGCATGCTGGGGAGGTGACTCCATACTTGGCAAATCCAACAGCTTGTCTCAAAGAGGAGGGTGGGCAGAACTCGGGACTGGGCACAAGGATGAGGAGTGGGATGAGGGGTGGATGCACAGGCCCCTCCTCTGCCTCACACACGGTGATGCAGGGTTTTGCAAAGCCACAGCATTCCATTAAACCTGCCTGAGGACAGGGGGCACATACACTGCCAGCATCCCAGCCATGTGCCGGGCCAGCCCTGCTGCCTCTTCCTACCCCTCTCTTTGGCAAACCTCTTGGCTGTCAGCTTTTCCCCTGCTCCTTCCACTCTGCGCCAGCTTGGTGGCAAACGCACACCTTGGCACTCAGGCACCAGTGGGCAACTGGCCAAACCACCCCTGAGGAACAGAGTTTACACTTGCATCACTCAAGTCCACGCCGCTATCAAGTGCCTTCACGCTGCCAGCACTGGAGAGAAACATCCCATGAGAATACCCCTCCAGAAGAGAGGTACCAGGGCCCCAGCTGGTGCTGCTCAGTACCTGCACTTTGTTGTTGAATGCCCAAGTTACATCTCAGGTGCCATGAGTGGATGAATCCATAGAGCAGCAGCTGAAAATCAACACATCTAAGAAAGTCAGCTGACCAAACTTTAGACCCCCGTGGCCACCCCTCACCCACCAGTTTCAGCAGAGATCTGCATCAGGATATGCTAATTCTAGTTCCTTCTGCACTCAGACTAAATTTTCTGCCTTGACTCATAAGTCATTCAACTTGCAGCCGTGTGGGAGGGTATATATGTACATTCATTAACACTTCCATTATGCCCCATGGTTTGGCAGGTGGTGCTGCATTATGGATTTAAACAGTGCCAGCAAGCAAATCTACAGCACTTCACTGGATTAGCATGCTATGGGAAATCATACCTCAGAAGTGTTTTGCACTCTCATGAAGCAGCTCCGATGAACGAGGCAACAGCAGGGCTCCAGCCACCACTACACCGTGCAATCACATCAGAAATTCACCCACAACTTCAGGGAAAGATAAAGCCCCTCAAAACTCAATTACCATTTGGTGGGGGGAAAGAAATAGAAATAAAAAAGCAACAGCAGATTCTCTTGCCAGTTAAAGGAAAAGGGAGGCACACCCGCTTCTGCACTTTCACACACGCCAAATAACAGTAACATCTGCTTTTGCCCTGTAAACTGTTTTCACATGGGAGAAACACACCACACTTGGTTATACACTTGTCAGAAGTCAGCTTTCAAGGTACTCAGAGCCCCATGCCCAGTGCTATGCCTCCTTCTGTCTTATCAGGCTGACACTGAGAGATGCACAGAAATTGCAGAGTCAGATTCCCTCAGAGGATGCTGTCCCAGAGGGAGTGAGGAGATGTGCTGGGCTACAGAGCAATACAGACAGTGAACACACTGAATCTTGGCAAAGGGGCAGGTAAGGATCTTTGATGGGACAAGAGGATAAAGTATCAGTTAAATACTGGTATCACCACACTGCTTGACATTTCCTGAGGCTGAACCTTACTCACCTTTCCTTAACTGTGAGTGGTACTACAGTGCCACTGTACACTGCAGTTGTACCTGAGTGGTCCAGAGCTCCTACAACTGCACAGCACTCATGCTTTACCTGAGCCATGGGACAGGTCACTTCACAGCTAAAACCATGCATGAACCAAATAAAGCAAATTAACTAGACAAAGTTTCTGAGTCTAGACTAATGAGATAAATCAAGCTACCTTCAAAGAAGAACCCCTCATCCTTGATTAGCTCTTCCAAATCATTGCTTTGGTTCAGTTATTCTGCTCTCCTTCTGCTGTTTGAAACCCAGAAGAATCTGAGCAAGGAAACATGTTTAATCTCCTAGAGACCTTGGCTGAGAAATTCCAAAGAAATGTTTAGGTTCTGCTATAAGACTTATTTTTAACTTCCATCTACCACAGAGCTCTGAAGTACAGCTACCCTGCTGCAAAGTTGTAACTAAGTCAATACACCAAGGTCTCTTAAAACCAGTGGGACACAGAATTATGTAGCTCTAGCCTTAAGGTAGATCTCATGTGCCATTCCTATGCATGTACAGTGCCATTGTTTTTAAACACCAAGCAAAGAGATTATGGATTATCCTTAGTCTTGGCAATCCAGGTAAATCTCTCATTTGCATAATATTTTACATACCAGACTCACAGAAACAGAAAAATATTTGGATTTGACCCTTCTTTGTACTGCAGGGCTCCCTGCAAGGGACATAGACCCTTACATGGGAGTCATCCTCTTATGCTTCAGCACCTTCAATGGCACTTCAGACTTAAAATTTTAAATAAAACACAACTACAGATACTTGTTTTTTGTATCAAACTAGTGAGTGATAATGTAACACGGGGTGATTTAACCTGATGGCATCTTGATACATCTCTGCATATAAAAATCTTTCTATTAAAAGCACAGATAGAGACAGCATGGATGGCAACCACTTGAAAAAAATAAAGCCCCAAAGCATTAAGGCCTTGTAAGGGACAAGATTACTTTCATCCTGCCACAGCATGTTTCAGTTTAACCACTGCATCTCTCAGCACTTTTGGTTCATATTCTTTCACCACACAGAGACACAAGTTTGGTATACGCCCAGCTTTAGGAAGGGGAAATGGTATTTTGGGTCACCAGTTCCACCCACGGTGTCCACCCACCCCTCGACTCAACAAGGCTTTTGAAGTGCACCAGTCCCAAACAGGAACCAGAATATATTAGCCTGGGGTCAGGACGGCTGGAGAAGCCTGAGGTTGGAAGATATTTAAGGAGTTTTTTGGGGCCAAGTGGCTTTGTTAGCAAGTCCCTTGCCTCCTGATGCCCACAAGGACACCCTGCCCAGGGTCTGCCCCAACCATGAACAATGGCAGACATTTCCTCAGCCCTTTTGTCATTGCCTTGAAGGTGGCACACCTCCAATCACTGCTCAAGTTTAGCAGTTCTTCACTGCTCTGGCTGAGACAGCTCCTCTTTGTCCTTTCCCTCAGCTATGCCAGTCCACCTTCTGGAGTCTTCCCAAGCCCATGAACTGCAGCTCCTGTTACTTTGCTCGATTCTCTTTTCCCCCAAACCACAGAAATACTCCCAGTGTTTCGTGCAGTAGGGTTTATTCTTATGCTGCACAAAACCAAACAGATGCTTTGACACAGGATATGGCTGAAAATACAATTTTTCTGCTTTGCTTCGACGGCCTAGCATTTATTTCCATATTCTTGTGAGGTTGGTATGTAAACAACAGAGAGTAACTTGCTGTCCCCAGGAGACCTTAAAAAAAGAGTCCTATTTCTCTGTCCTCCTGGATCCAGTAAGCCATCCTCCTGAGGTTCAAAGAGTTTCTGAAACTCATAATTTAAAAATCCATGGAATAAAAATGGGGTTGCTGGAGATCTTTACCAACAGAAAAGTAGATTGAAACTGTTCTGTTATTTAATAATTCAAATCCCAGTTGCCTAATTAAACAGGCTCAGTACATTACAGAAAGAATAAGGAATTCTATATTCTCTTAACTAACTCTGCCGATTAACATGAAAGCCACTTCATGCTCCATTTGGTCCAAGTCAAACTTCTGAAGACAGACTTAATACTTCTCAAGTAAATCTCATGTAACAAAACTCTTGCTGCTCACAGGACTAGGGTGATGCAGCAGCTTGCCAGCACCTTTGTGCTTCGTGGAACTATTCTGCAGTATGCACAGAGGAAGTGATGCCCAATCGTGCATCTTAACAGAGCATTCAGTATCTCTTTGGACCTGCCCAAACCTCAAGAAAAGCAAATGGTCTGCACAGTTCCTCATGCCTGACATATTCCCTGTTTGCAGATTAGATCTGAAAGCATACACAGCATATGGAGGAAACAGAAGTCTCTCTCAAAGCACTCTGCCCTTGAGCTACAGAGTATTTTCTTAGGGAAGTGCTGCAAGTACTCATTCAAGTCCACCTCATCACTACAGCTGATTATGGACCTGCTAATTCTGAGCTACAATCCTTCCCCAGCTACCCCCAAGGTCTCTTCATGTGGCAGTGTGGGCTCAGAGTGGGCTCAGGCAATACCTTCCTTGCTCTCCAAGGGCAGCTGTGTCAGATGCAGGCAGGTACCTTTACAGAGAGATCATGCACTATTCTGAGAGCTACAGCGGCACTGTTTGACCTTGCGCTGTTGCACAAAAACAATTCACAACAGCTGAGGGTTTTTCCAGAGCACTGGGGCATGTCTCCTCCTGTTCCAGGGTTAGTTAGGGATTCTTGTCCCCACAAAACACCAGCAGCCACCAAACCAGCCTCAGTCTACAACTGCAGCTCAGCAGCAAGCACTACTGAGCCAAAGGGATTCCTGCAGTGACCTCCTTGCTCCCAGTTCATCACCCTGCAGGACAAGCTCTGTGGATGCCCTTCATGACTTTCTGGCAGTGCTTGGTACTGAATAACTTCTTCCAAAGAGTCCTGCTTTATATGTTATATATATGATATGTGTTCCCCACCCAGCAAGTGTTGCACTTAGGCTGGTGACACCAATACTTCCATAGCAAGTATTACACAAGACGTCAGCTACATATTTTCTGAAGATCACAATCTCTACTAAACTGCCAGCTGTCTATGCAGACCACTCAGGAGCTATCTGGGTATGCTAAGCACAGATGACAGACCCGATAACAGTGTCTGGATGTGTCCAACAGATTAAATTCCATCTGCATCCTGTTACTTTTGTCATTTAGTACCCCTTCAGAGTCTGTGTTTCAACAACCAACTGGTAAAGAGCTTGTATCACAGGATCACAAATTCACAGAAAAAAAACCTTTAAATGCTTTTTTTTTGGAGTCACCAGGTACCTGAAGACATGCTATACTGAGTGTTTTAGTAGTTCTTTATGTGGAAAGGCCATCTCAAGAAAAAAATTGGATGTGATTCCCACTACACTGATGTGCATTAACATACTTTTAATCTGGGCTGGGTGGGTCTTTGTTCCAGCTACTGCCTATCAGACTCACCATGAGGCTTAGTGCTTCCAGCAATGCAAATAGCAGATCCCTATTCAAAAGCTTTTCAACCCCTCTTATATTTGCAAAATGAAGATGTGTTTCCATAAACCAAAGTATGCCTTGCACTGGAAAATAGAACAGGCTGCAATAGTGTATCACTCAAAACTGAACTGAAGTTCAAACACATTCATTTTCATGCTGGTATGACCAATTCTTAAAAAAATACAAAAACAAAACCAGAACAAATCAAAAGAAAACAAATGAAAAAAGTCCAATAAAGCTGAAGATTTCACTTAATAATTATTTTTTTGCTCACTTCAAAAACTCCTCCTTCCAATAAGTGGATAAAGCAGATGAACTGCGGAGTCTCTTGCTGTTGCCAAATCTGCATTTTTTGGACACATGGCGCTGTCAGGATTTGTTCACAGTGTCCCTCTCCATATTCCACTGTTGGCTCACCCACCAGTGAAATCCTAATCCCAGTCCTTCCTATAGCTGTGACAGGAGCTGGGGCATGCTGGCAAGCAGACACTTGGAAAGCTGAATTCACTGGCACTCTCAATCAGATAGCAATTTCATTAAAGAACTTTTAAATAAAACAAACTCCAACATTTGAACTTCATAATTAAGTGGAAGCCAAATGAATTAGTATCAAGACATGCCATAAGTGGAAGTCTCCAAACCCTGGGACTCCTGTGTCCCTGTGCAGCTCTGAAAGGAAAGCTCCAGCAGCTTGTAGCACAGCAGACCCTGACATTACATCTCCTTGGGACCACAGCTGCTGCGGAGGAGCAGGAGAAGCCGGGACATGCCAGGCTCTGCCTGCTCCCACTCAGGGAGCAAGTACCCATTCCTGTGATGCTGCAGGCATGGCCTGGGAGGCACAGCAACATCCCTGCCCTGGCAGCAACCCAGGAGTGACTTTCCAGTGGCAGAACAGTAACTTCTGGGAGCAAGTCAAGCTCCTGCCCAAGCCCGGGGAAGACGGCAGCACTGAGCGCTCCTGGGCTTCCCAAGAGGAATATTTCAGTGTAACCCACACACAGTACATGACATGGGCCCTGAGCGAGGCACAGCATGACTTACAGCTGACTTCAGCAGGCTTTAGTTTGATCTGTAAATCCTCTAGACACTTCACAAGAATGTTGCTCAACTCCCACTGCCTTCAGCCTCACAAGAGGTAGACATAAATACTTAGCATTAGCATAAGCTCCCCATGACTCACTTTTTCTCCTTTTTAAATATAGCATCCTATAAACGTGGATACATTCTGAGCAATAAAACTCACATTGTTACTGTTCATCATGAAACCATAACAAAAAATTCCTCCTGCCAGCTTTGGACAGTTTCCTCCACCAAACCCCAACCACTGGTGACCCTCCCACAGCTGAGATAGAATAGATGAGGCTCTCCTCTGTCAGGGAACCCAGGCAGCACAGGGACTCGGCATTGTGGCAGCAGATGTGGAGCTGGGCAGAAAGCTCCGTCATCAACCCAGCCACTCATATCAACTTTATTAAGAAAAGCAGGGATTTGCCAGAAAGGAATATTTTCAGTAGCCGAGAAGCAGCCTGTGCCAGCCCTGGGGAAGCCACTCACTGAAGAAGTGGTCATGGAGGCATCTCCAGCTGGGGGATGCTTCCCACTCTTCATCTTCCCCCAGACATACATCACCTCCCTCCCTCACCAGGCTTGAGCTTCCTTCCTTAGAAAAGCCAAACCCACATCGTCTGGCCAAGCAAATGCCACAGACTGCTTCAGAAGCACCAAGGAAGAGCCAGATAGGAAAAGCATGGAGCTGAGCTTGTTGATTTTCACAGGAATTGAGACCCAGTTTCAGCACCCTCCTGTCTGTCCTGCTGCAGACTTTCTTGTGTGATCAATCCTTCACGCTGTGTTTAGCTTTACTGAATACTTCAGTTCCCCAGCTGTACAAATGAGATAAAAAGCAGGTCCCTATCTCACAGGTATGTTGCAAAATAAATAGATTTTGCATTACAAGTGTTACAGGAATGCTTTAAAACTTGCACAAGTATCAAGACTAATCCATCACTACTAAAAAAGAACTCTAAGACTGATAGCAAATTAAAATCTTACCTACACAAACATTGGAGCATGCAAGACTGTTTTCTTAGTTTATCTGTTTCTTCTGATAACAATGTTTGCCCCAGTGACTTGAACTGTTCTAGTCACAAGCTATTTGAGTTAAGTGCACCAAATCCTGTCTAGGGAAATACATGCTTTGCTCTGTCTACAACAACAGCTGAGGCATCAGTCATCCTCTCAGCTGTCCTAAAGACTCAGCTGAAAATGCATGCTCACATCCATCCTGCTGTCAGGTGACTGTAAAGTACATTTTTACTTCTTGGACCTGTCTAGTAAGATTACCCATGAGAATTTATTTACCACAGTATTTTTCTAATTGTTTCTCCAACATTCTTATTTAATATCTGAAATGAGTGGAGTGGCAGAGCTGCCACTCTGATCTTAGAAACTGGCATTTTAAAGACAAGATAAACAAAAGCCTTTGCTTAAAACTTCCAGGAGTGTGTGTAGCTTAAAAAGCTAATTCCTATTTAGAATAATGACTAAGACTCTGAGGAATCTAACTCCCAGAGTCACACAGGTAGTTTTGAATATGTTACCCTTTCAGAGTAATTATGCCATCAAAGTTCCAGTCAAAAGCTGATGAGCGTTACTAATATATGCTGATGAGAGAGCCGGAACGTGAAAGACCTTCTTGGTTTATTTACACTCCAGTAAATCAGAAAGACTTATTTTCACATAGAGAGTAACAGACCTAACCACAAGGGACATTTAAGGAGGTTAACCCACAGCCCAGGGAGTAGGTTTACTGTAAACTGGCTGCAAGCTGATGCTGTTGTACTTGTTTTCACTGGAGATGGTGGAAATTTGTAGCAGCTGTTTGGACTTCACTGGACTAGCACCAGTCACTATATAAAGCAGTGGTCTGGCCCATTACCTGGATCATTACAAGTCACCATTCAGATGCAAAATAGTCCCCAGGCAGTCCTCAGTGACATTCATCTCTAGACCAAGAACCAGGCAGATGCAGTCAAGAGCTGATGAAGACAGAATAAACCACTTTTACCACCCTGCATAAAGTTAGATATTTGGTTCGACATTCTCTGCAGAAGCAGATCTTCTCAAAGAGAAGGCAAGGCAGACATTGTGTTATCTGGGAGAAGGTGAAGGAGTGCCAGGAACTTTTTAAGCTGCTCTATAGTAGAAGAAGAAAGTACAAGAAACTAGTTAAAAATTTTACTCTTGAGCCTATCAATGTCAAACAAATTCCAAGGCTAACAAAATTTTGCCAAAACTTAATACGTAAATTGTACAAGCACTGAACATTTCTGCTGGTCAGTTCTGGCCAGAAGAGAAGTAGCAGGCAGGGGAATCCCATCCAAGACCGTCTCAGATACTTGGATGCCTTCTGAAGTATCTCATGTATATTTATGCTCTCAACACACCCCACAAAGAAATAACTTCTACTACCCCATTTTAGATGGAAGAAAAGTGATCTCAGTGAGAGGCAGGTTCGTTGGTACCTGTAAGAGTTGCTGACCTTAGCTTAGCCACCTTTGGCCAGTTTGTCACAAAGAAAGTACTTGGGGGCAGTTTCCAATCCCTTCACCTAGCTCCAGCAATTGGGCTGGTCTCTCAGAAACCTATCTGCAAGTGCAACACCAAGCACCACTCACTGGAAAAGCAGTGTCTGAAGCAGTAAAATTGCAGGAGAGTCAGTAATGAGCACTGTAACTAGAGCAAGCTACTTAAAAATATTGTTAACCTCCCCCAACCCTGTCCCTACCCCTTCCCTCAATTGTTATTTCAGGAGACTTTTTTGTACAAATAATTTTTGTACAATTATTTCATTATCTAATGGCAAACTGGCTGCCTGTTCCATCTCTATGCAAGATTTCCATATATATTACTCCTCAGCTGACATTTTCTCACACATACACATGCCCCAATCAGCAATTGCTCTGCTACATGCTCAAACGGAGAATAAAAGAGCCATAAATCTCAAAAAAATGAGTATGCCAAAAAATTCAGCATCAGAAGTTACAGCTCTTCATTTCTCCTCTCTGTTCAGAAAGAGCCAGTTGTGGCTTATTGCAGATGTTATTGAAGTAGACGGTGTTTCTCTAGATTTACTTTGGATACACTCAGGATGTGACCCACTGGAGCGCTGGAACTTTGTTTCCCCACAGAGAAAAATACAGCCAGTGACATTAAAGTAGAACAGGAAGGCTACTCTCCCCTCCCTGGTAAGTATCTTCTCTCAAGCACTCCTGTAAGCAACAACAGGAGAAAGAAGCAACAACTCCACCAGGGAGTGGGCTAATGTTCCTCCCATCTGCCAGACCCACGCTCATTCTGTTTTCACTTGGATCAAATCCTCCCAACCCCTTCTGCTTTATACTTCATTAAACTTGGGTGCTTCATACAACAAAAATAATGTCATCCATCTTTGAAAGGTCACTTTCAAGGCACATTTCCATATCTTTAATACCACTTCTCTTCCTTAGCCCTGCCTCGGAAGCCTGAAAATTAATTCCCTATTTTTCACATTGAATCTGTCCCCTGAATCTCAATCTACTTATTTATGACAATAAAAGCTTATGCAAACACACCACTTTGGCAAAACACTCCCCTCTTCATTCCTGTGGATTCATGTTGATATTCTCCACCTCCAGAATCTGAAGTACTCCCTGCATTAAGAGCTGCACATTCTCATGCTAAGGTGCAATCCCTCCTAACTCCACCTGTGCAGGTAAGAGAGGTAAAGGGATGAGCAGTCATGGAGATGTTACAATGCTGAGGCAAAAGAAGCTCTACAAATTGTAGGGGCACTGCACTGAAGGCGCTGCAGGGCTCCAAAAGTTGAGCGAGTCTGAAGTGAGGAGCCACCAGAAGTGACAGCTTGGCTGAAGGAGTGACAAACAACCCAGGGAAAACCAAATTATTAAGAGCAGTCAAGCTGAAGTCTGGAGCCTAAAACTTTTACAGAGCAAACTGATTCATCCTAATGAACTGACTCACCTGTAGCCAGCATGTCAGTAAGGATGCCAGGCTTGGCAGCTGTGGATAGAGGTTCTTGGCTTGAATCCAGCTACAGAAAGGACTTCACACCCGGGGGAAGGATGATAAAAATGAAAGGGCAGAAATGAATGAAGCTGAACAGCTTTGCTCAAGGAGCCTTCCAAAATTAAGAGAAGGGAGTAGAGTTTCTGCTCAAACGTTGTCAATCCTGAAACACCACTAGAAGCACATGGTGCAGCTAATGGGCCAGGGAGGACTCAGGACACTGCAGTTAAAGAAGAGCCTAAGAAACCACAACACAGTATCAACACCAATGAATCACCACATCCATTTTTCTTATATCCACCTGCCTTACACTGCCTTTGCCAATGACAATACCAGCTCACGTGCAGGACTCATTTTCACACTTCCAGTCCCCAAATGCCATGACTCCACCAGTGCCAAAAAAATGCACGGGGAGAATGAAGTCAGTCCCCTCTAACCACCTTCTGATACAATGTTATTCCTCCCTAGTGCTAGCCTCAGTCCCAGGTTAAGAAAAAAACATCCAGTGCAACAAATACTAAAACGTCCTCCCATGAAGAAGGCAAGTTTAGTTTCTGCAATTCTTAGAACATCTGCAAAAATATTTGAGCTTGTGAAAATACCCACCAAAAACTTCAGTAAATAGTACTGCCTCTCACATAATTTCTGGAAAGAGGTGCTGGGCCAGCTCTGACCCTAGCGCAGCTGCCCTGGCTCAGGAGTGATGCTTGGTGGGTCGTTTGGCTCTCTGCAGTCTGGGTATACACTCTTTATCATATAGGAAATCTCCTGGAATGGAGGAGAAAAACCGAAGAAAGACAAACAAATTGATGAGGAACTATAATATGAAGCTAGTCATAACTATTTTTTACATACATTATTATCTTTAAGGAGAAGCTGTCAGCTTGGTATTTTCAGACTCAGATATCTAGAAAGAAATCATACCTCTCTTAGGCAGCCCAAAGTTCTACTACAGAGAGGTGCTCTTCTTTAAAGCTTTTACTTTGTAATTTCCTTGCCACACCCCTTTTTCTTTCTCCTATCTTTCTCTTAGCCTTTCTTAAATTAATAGACCATGTTTCTGCAAATCTGTTTCAACATATTCAGAGCAAGAGACAAGTACCTTTCATATTGAAAAATTACAGTTTCAGGGCTTTGAAATGCATCTCACTTGTGCAGAAAGAGCCTGAGCTAACCAGATAATATCAGAGTGAAAACTCAGAAAGCACATCTATAGCTGATACGACTATAAAGTTCAGTCACTTTTCTTAATCTCAACTCTTCTTTGAACAATAGTTTCCAGGTAAGATGTTTAAACATTTCCAGTCAATAGCATCCCTTTAAGCCTGCCAATAAAATCCAAACTTAGATGATTTAAGCTACTTGAAGAATTGATGGCTTAGATTTTCGTATTTCCATGGCATTACTGGATAACTGTGCCAGCTGACAGTGATGAAGGGCTGCAGTTCCCTGTGCTGGGAAAAAGCCTCACGCCGGGCTCGGGGCTCCCCTGTGCGCTTTGCTCTTCTGAGAAAAGCCCTGTCTCCACTCCGACCTGCCGGTGTGAAGTCCCGATTTGTTTCACGACGCGATCAGCTCCGCCAGGGAGGGTCACTGGAGCAGAGGAGAGCACGATGCTTGAGACTTATCCCCCCGAGCTCTAACACTTAACTCGCTCCTCAGCTTACAGCCAGCGTGGCTTTAGCTGAGTTTCTCTGTCTAGGAAGCAGGGCTTCATACGTTGTTTCTAGGGCTCTTAAACCGTTGATTTAAATAAATAAGCAAACAAAAAACCTACAAGTTTTCTATCTAATCCCAGCAATCCCAATCACAAGGTCAGAAAAATCTTAGTCCTATCTGTGGTTCAGGTTGTTTTCTTATAGCAGAGAGTAAAAAAGCAAAGTAAAAGTAAAGTAAAACCAGAAGAAAAAAAACCAAAACCAACCAAAAAAACCCACCCCAAATCCGTACCTCCTCCTCCTCCTCTCTTTGTTTCTTTGTAATTGAAGATAGCATCTCTATCCTTGTAAAAGTTATGGAAGCTTATACAAAGTACTCAGTGATCCAAGAGCAATTTTAATGTAAGATAAGAAAGCTCGCCATACCCAGATCACATCAAAATACACCCAGGGTAGGAAACTAAAATATTACCGCGACTCTGAATGTGCGGCGGGGGAGGGGGGGTGTGTGTGTGATGTGTAATCCCTGTCACAAGCAAAATCCAACAAACCCTCAATCTACAAAGCCCTTCCATCACGCCGCGTAACTCAGAGCGACCCCTGTTCTCAGCGCACAGCCCGAGGAGACACGGACCGCACGGCGTTCCGACCATTGCGCCACACATTCCCTCCTGCCGGCGCTCGGCGGGGCAGGGACGCCGGGCCCCGCAGCCCTCCCGCCGCACGAAGCCCCCGTACCGTCCGTCCGCGGCGACAGCGCTCTCTTCCCGACACCGAGCTGCGGCCAGGGAAAGCGGCGGTGCCCGGGGCGCGCTGCTCCCGACGGGGGGGCTCATGCCAGCGTGGGGCGCCGCATTTCAGCGGGAATCGCTGTAGGGAGAGGGAAGAATCAGAGGGGGAAGCCCCGCCGCGGTTACCGCCGGGTGTCACGGCGGTCCCGCCCCTCCGGGGCTTGTCACGCGTGGAGCGCCCCAAGTGCGCGGCGCTGTCCCGCGCCCCGCGGGGGACGGCCAGAACACGCCCGGGTTATCGTGTGCTCGGCCGCGTCCCCCCGCCCCGCTGACGGGACGGAGCGGCACCGCTCCGAGCCCCTCCCCGCCCAGCTCACCCCGGGCTGCGGGGCCGCGCCCTCAGCGGCCGGGCAGCGCCGGCGGCCCCCGCGCGCTCCGGCGGCCGCGGCAGCGCAGCCCGCGCCCGGCCGTCCCTTATATCGCCGCCGCGGCTGCTATAAATAGCCCGGCCCCGCCGCCGGGGGCCGGCCCGGCCGCCGCCGGAGGGGGATTCGCGGCGGTGCGGGGCCCCGCCGTCACCTGCGGCGCGGCGGCTCGGCCGGGACGCGCTCGGGACACGCGGGGGTGCCGCTGTCCGGCGGGCGCGGCCGCGGCGCCGCTCCCGGGGGCCCGGGCCCGCCGACCCCCGGCGCGGCAATGGGCCCGTCCGCCGCCGCCGCGCGTTAAGGTGGAGCGGGGCGGCAGCGGCGGCACCTTAAACCGCTCGGGCCGGCTCTCCCCGCCCGCACCCCGGGCCCCGCGGGGCTGTGGCTGAAGGGGAGCGGACCGACCCTGCGGCCGCCGGGTTTGTGCAGCCGCCAGCTGACGAGGAGGAGCAGGATCGTAAACAGGCGGTTCCATCTGATGGACGGGGCAGCAGCCGGAGGGCACGGACTGGTACAAGCGCCTTACTTACCGCATGAACGCAGCACACACCGAGCTTTTGAGAACCGGCTTCTATGCGCACACAACCCCCCTTATCCTCCTCCCCCATATACATATATGAGAAAGCCTCATTAACTTTAATCCCAGTAAGAAAATTCCTGGTTAATACACCACAGCTCATCCTATATAGCTCTCATGGGCAGTGTTTTTACTTCTCATTTGTGCCCCTGGCTGGCACTGGGAGGCAGAACCAAAGCAGTGCTTCCCAGGCCACCTGCGGGCTCTTTGCCACCTCACACCTTGCACCTGACACCAGCAAAACTCTGCTCCCGCACCTACACACGCTTCCTGACACATGCTGCCCTCACAGAGGATGTGGCAATGGCTGTGTGAGAATAATCCGTGGCAGGAAGGTCCTGCCACAGGTCTTGTGTCCTACCAGAGGAGCACCTTGGGCACAACCCTGCAGGATGCTCAGGGACATACGGAGTGCCCACTGCATCTCAGGGGGCTACACTTAGGCACCTGCTAATTTATCTTGCTGGGTCAGGGCTTACCTCCTTGGTGGTTTGCAAAACAGAAGTACAGGAACTCAAAATGGTTTTTAAACCCAAGTGAAGAGTCACAGCTCTCTACCTGTGCTGAACTGCCATTACATACACTCCAGTAGTCCCCAGAAAGATCTACCCAAGGAGTCACGCTGCAACATGCACAGAACAAGACAGCCTCTGTGCTCTTTCCCACACGTGTAAGAGGGAGAGAGAAGTGTACTGTCATTTTACATACAAGATACATGAGTATCTGCCTCAAAATCTGCGTTGGTCCAGCAGTGTGGAAGAGGTGAGAGGGAGCAGACTAGGAGGATCCCCACAGGCTTTCTCAACCAAACCGTGGGACAGATGTGTTTTGTTCACATGAATCAACAGCTGGATTTATAAGGCGTGGATTTGTCAAAAGGAGTCACATGTTTACACCTGAATTTAGTGTGAAACAGCTTCTCTGTTGGTTACAAATTTTCCTGCTAGGACAAAACAGCCTCCTCATCTTTCCAGGGCTGACTGCAGTGCAGTGATGGAGGCGGCTGGCTACGAGGAATCTGGTTTTTGCTATCAGCACATCTTGCCACCAGCAAGGGCAGAATCGTCAAAGCTAAACACAGCAGGTCATTTACACACCCTCAGAGGTGTGGAAATGCTGTCACTAAATGCTGGGGACACAGCAGTCCTGGGACTGGTAGGCCAAAGATTTCAGGTTTAGATCTTTAAATCTGGGCATCCAGCTTTCTATTTGGGCATCTTAAACAGATCATCCTTCAGAGCTGCACATTCCTGCTTCTGTGAAGATAGCTGTATTTGCCAATCAAGCCAAATATTCAGACACCTAAATCTGAAAATCTCTGAAGCATTTCATACCAAAGTCAGTAACATTTGACAGGAAAAGCCTGTGGCCTGGCTCCTGTATGTCACGTATCTGGGCTATTGCTCAGTTCTCAGTAGCCTCCTTATCCATTAGAAATACTAAAATTATGGATGGAGGAGAATGCCAGAAAGTCCTGTTTCAATTCCATCCAGAATCTGGAGCAGCATTAAATTCCTTGTAGTGCGTATTAGTTAACAACATTGCTAAAGGGGAATTGCTGCTGTGGTTGAGCGCTTATACAATACAACTCCTATTTAAGTGCATTTTTGTATCCTGCTGACTCACCCCAAGGAGCCCTCAAACAAAAAATCACGTTCAGTTTGACAGCAGAGGCAGTGGCATGAAGAGCCTCCCCTTTACCAGCCCTCCCTGGGGGGATGTGAGTGCAGGATGGGCGACACTTCAAACCCTGGAACAAAATACAAAGCTAAAAGAAAAGAGTGCCTTAAAATTTCAGCTAACATTTCCCCCATATAGATTTAAGCACATGACATTTCCAGTCTGTTTCGGCTTCAGTGAATAGATTGAAGTGACTGTACAACCTCTGAACTCCTCAATTCAGATTGTACTTCAGGCAAGCTCTCACTAAATCAGAGGTTGCATTATATATGTAGCATAATATTTCACTATTAGGTCTAGATGAAAGTGGCTGTTTATTATCCCATATTGAGTGGGTTAGTGCAGCATGAGCCTCTTGGCCTGTTTTGTTGGCAGCTGCCTTTTGGGCTGCTGGGGACACTTTCCTTGTCCAAGCTCTGCAGCAGGAGGTTGCAAACACAAGGGTTTGCACAGCACCACAGCAAGGTCCTGCTGGTGCCACACAGCCAGGGATAAGAGGTCACTTCAGGGAAGTCAGAGGATGGAGATGGGGTTGGAGGGGATGCAGTGGCTCACCCAAGAACTGACCCAAGGTGCTGCTTGCATCTCTATCTGGAGGACAGGCAGGTTGTGCTGGAGCCTGGAGCTGTACCTGCCTGTACCCTGCAGAGGTAAATGCACCATCCTGCATCAGATGAGATCTTGCTAGAGCAGAGCCCTGTGTACTTGACCCTTGGTGCTGAATTTGGAGAAGAGCACATGGAGACAGCCTGAACCCTGTCTGATGGCTCAGTCTCAAATGAGCTGCAAAGGAGAAGGCTGAGATGTTCCTACATTCCCAGTTGACTCCAAATCTGTGTGAACCCATTGCAGTAGCTTTGCTGCCACTGTGAATCCAGTTGGTCAGAGATAGCAGATCACACCTTTGGGCTATGGATGAACAATATTGCCCTGCTTCTATGGGCTAGGAGCAATGAAGCTATAAGATAGCTTAAACAACTGAGATTGATTTCACCGTATTTCTCTGGTGCTTGGCACAGACCACGGTGAAGCTACTTAGCAGTAGAGGACATCTAGTGATATTCACGTGCAACTACATAAATGTGATAAAAGTTCTCATGTGACTGCCTCAGAGTCAGTGTGGCTGGAGATGGGACACGGTGTGGCTGTGACAGCTGCAGGAGGGCTGGGACAGGCTGACCATGAGCACCCTCTCTGAACGGGTCACAAAGCAAAAATCTCCTGAGAGGCTCAGGGAACATACAGTGAAGGCACAGGTAGGAAGCTCAGGGGGGCTCGTGGTGCTGCACCTTTTAAGGAGACATTACAAGGGAGTGCAGAGGTTTTATTTCTACAGCAAAGACCATGTAAAATGGGATACAGAGATTAAAATCAGTCATTTTCTTTCAGGATTCTTTGCTCTTATCTCAATTTGCCTTTCATGTGACTCATCCTTAGCACAAGCTGCAAACATCAGCCTCAAGATCAAGATTTTTTTTCTTCTGGTACAAGGAACCAGCCCTTTCTCCATGCCCTTTTAGAGACCACTACTCTTTGTTCTAGGAAGCATACAAAGAACACTTTGCTTCTCCAGGTTATTTATAACAGGGGATTCTCTAGAAATGTTTTCCCAGACATACTCCAGGCCTAGGATGAGGAATTTGGCTGTGAAACAAAGAGACTGCCAATTTGGTTTCTAAAAAGGCAGGGATTGGCAGAGCTTTATAAAAGAACACGCTTCCCTAAGGAAATAGACTCATTTTATCTGACACTTCCTTTGAATGGAATTATTCCCATTAGGATCACCATTAATTTCAGAGTAAGGGCTTTGCATTTGAGGTCTCACCATCTTGCACTTACTTCCATGCCAGATGCTCTCAGTTTACAAGTGTTGAGGGAAGGTGTGACTTTTATTACTCCTAATAAAACACAAGGGAAGTAAGTTTTTGCTGGCCAGATTAGATCCTTGGAAATAGCAGTGCAAAGCTACAATACCTACTCAAAATGCAAAGGGTGATGTTGAAAGGCATCAGTGACATGGGTGAAAGAACAGAAGAAAAGGCTGCATTAGCAACTGCAACAACTGTTGATTCTTGTGCCCTTCATGCATTTATGTTATTTATCAATGCACTATATTTAGCAATCATAAGACCAGAGTGTGGAGCAGCCCCAGGTCTTTGCTCTGCTCTCCAGAGGGCAGCTGGTGGCTAGCAGAGACTGGCACAGCTCTGAGAGATCCACAGTAGCTGCTCATACAAGGCAGAAGTAATTTCTGCAGCACACTGAGTCATTGTAGGAAGGAGACTAAATCTTACCCAATTTCCGAAAGCAGAAGAGCTCTAGGCTCTCTTGTGATGAAACAAAAGCTGGCAGAGCACATGTTGTTATGTGGCAGGCAGGGAGGCCACTTGAGACACATTCAGGAGGTCTTCATGTGAGCAGCAGTGAAGGACACTTCAGAGGCTGAAAGCTGCTGGTGTTGAGCAGCGAAGGCAGTGCAGCTGCTTCAGTACTGGAGAGCCACAAATTAATGTATGATGTGAGTTGCAAGGCAGAGGAGATGAGGAAATCAATGACCCAGACAGAAGGAGAGATAGTGCCAGATGAAGCCTGATGACGACATTTCCAGGCAATTTGTTCACACTGCTGGGTGAACTGCTTGGGGAGAGATGGAACAGATTAGAGATGACTGCATATTCTTCACCCAAGAGCAAGACTGTGAGATTCACAGTAGCAAGAGCCTTGGTGGCTGTGCTGCCTCCATGCAGAAATATTAATAACTGCTTCTCTTAACTATCAGAGCATTAGCTCCAGCTGATTTTACCATTTGTGCATGTGAAAAAGCAATTACTTTTCCTCTTAGGGATTTCCTCCGAGGGATGTACAATGTTAGTCAATTATGTGTTCACTCACAAATATAGTTTAGTGAAAAAGGCAGGCACTCAGGGGAATTTGAACCTGACAGGACACATGTCAATCAGAGCTCTGGTAAAATTTAGCTATGAAAATCATGTTCTAAGGAATGTAGCAAATTCCATTTTATTGGAAAAAAAAGTGACAAGGGTGTCTTATGTTGCACTGGCAGTTCCAGGGCATTAACCTGCAGAAATCTGACCTTGAACAGGGCCAAAAATGAGATAATCTGTCTAATGAATATATTTGATTGTTGCTCAGGTTTCTGGCTGGACATTCACTGCACATCAAGAGCTCAGACAACAGAGTTAAGCACAGGGGAAAGTCAAATGGCCATGCAGACTGGCTGTGTGCTGCAAGGCACAAAGACGTGGCAAGTGGAAAGTGAGGTAACTTTTAGCAGTTTCCATTTATTGGTCTCAGTTCCACACATAAAAGCAAGTTTATCTTCTGGGAGTGCTTGAGCTTGGGGCAGGTCTGTCCATCAGCACATGTGCCATGCAGCAGCATGGTGCTCTGGAACACGCTGTGTCTTAGCCTGTGACTCCAAATGGAAAGCAGGGAACACACTCTCAGAAATATACTCAGAGAGCTAGGGAGAGGTGTAGCAGCTGCAGCAGCTGCAGTTGGTGGTGGCTCTGTCCTGCTGTTCTCTAGAACCTCCCTACAAGTTATTTTTTATTCTTAAGCTCATTTCAGTCATCCAGTTATCTTATGCACCTTTTGGGCTGCTTCCATATGGCTAGAACATAGGACAGATGATCCCCCAAGAGAAGACACAAGACAGGCTTGGCAAGGAGACTAAGAAACACAGGCCTGGGATTTCCCAGAGCTCTGTCCTTGCACCTGGAGCTTATTTCTGCTTGTGCTGCAGACAAACCATAGCTGTATGCACAAGTGCCATGTGTGGGTGACTCTCTGCCCACATGCTCTGGAATTGGCAGGGCTAATCTGAGGGCAATACCTTAATAAAGCTGTTGAACTTGTAGTGGCTGTCAAACCTACACTTGGGACAGGGAACCTTCTCTTGTCCCTGTTTGCTTGTATACAGAGCAGAATGCTGTAAACTGAGCTATAAATACTCCTGTGCCCAGTGAATGCTCGAGGTCAGAGCAGATCAGCATAGCAATTCCCTCTGGCTTTGAAAATAAGCTATGAATCAATGCATTCATTGCAGGCTGAGTATCCCTGGAATGAGGCTGATAGTGCTGCTCCAGCACATTGGCATTCTGGGAACTGCACAGAACAAAATACGTGGTAGTGAGCCACACAAAGCAGCCAGGTCCCTAAAACCTGCCTGTGTCAAGAAGTAATTCATCAGGACACCTGGATGTCAAACCTGGAAGTACCTGGTGGCTCAAGGAAATATTTATAGCCCTCTGAATGGCATTGATTTTTATTTATAAATTATATGTTTATAACCCTCTGAATGGCAGTCAGGTTATATTTTGGATCTCCCTGCTACATCTCAGCCTCAATGCTCTCCACATGAAACTCACTTTATCAGCTTGTAGTTGAGGAAGCAAGACAGATGAGAAAATGGGAACTGACCTGGAGGTGGAAAGCCAAACCTCAACCCCAGACAGGTACCATCAGGTACCACCCTTCAAGCCCAGAGATCACACTCAGAAAGGCAGAACACATCCTTCTCAATATTACCAAGAGCAAAACCTAATGCTCTTCAAATTATTTCAAGCCCAAGTTCCCTGCACCAGGGAAAAGGTTTCAGATCCAGAACCCAGCTTTAGATTCATCCAACTTGAGCCAAACATGTGAATGAAGGTCCAGCCTTGCTACATCCTTTATGGGAAATCCCTGTAGTTACAGCTAGAAGTGATGCACCTTCTAAATCCACCTTGGATGTCTCCTGCAGGGAGACAGTTCTCTGATTTCTGAAAGACAGTTTTATGTGGAAAGAACAATCACATAAAAAATCTCCAGTAAATTCTTGATGTTTCTGGCCCAAAGACTACAGTAGCCATGGAAGCTGGTGAAGGGTTTGGAGCACAAGTCCTATAAGAACCATTTGAGGGAGCTGGAGGTGTTTATCCTGGAGAAAAGGAGGCTCTGGGGTGACCTTATTGCCCTCTACAACTCCCTGAAAGAAGGTTGTAGCCAGGTGGGGGTCAGTCTGCTCTCCCAGACAGACAGGGAGAGGATGAGAGAAAATGTCCTCAGGTTGCACAAGGGAAGATTAAGATTGGATGTTTCTTAGAAAAAAAAATATTCACTGTTAGGATGGTCAGGCCTTGGAACTGGCTGCCCATGAAGTGGTGGAGTTATCAGGCCTTGAGGTATTTAAAAGATGTGACACTTAGGAAGATGGTTTAGTGGTTGCCTTGGCAGTGCTGGGTTAATGGCTGGACTTGATGATTTTAGGGAGATTTTCCAATGTAAATGCTTCTATGATTTTTGTGGAAAAACATTTCAGAGACTCTCCCTTGGATTCTCTTTCTGATTAATATTGTTTTTCTCCCCCTTCTTGCCAACTTAGCATACATTTCTGTGTCTAAATAGCATTTTTAGTCCACTGCCTGTTGCAATCAAAAGAACCTTCTTACTGACCTCTGGGACAGCCAGGCCTAGCTATTAGTGAAACATAAAAGCATTCGAACCCCACACTACTGGGACTGTGTGTGTAGATGGCATTACTTGCCTCCTCCTGTGGTTCTTCACGAGACCAGGACACAAAGCCTATCTTTTGGGACCCATCTTTCGGGACCCATCTTTCCTTCAGAAGCCTGTTTGCCTTTCTATCTCATAATGATGGTGAGAAATCCTTAAGGGTTTTCTAGCTCCCATTCCCCAGCAGAGAGCCCCAGCAGGCAAAGGCTTTGTCAGGCAGCATATTAATGAAACAGAAAACATGACCTGAATTTTTATAGCTTGTACTTAACGGGTCATTTACTTGTCATGAAAAGGGACATTTTGCATTGGTTGCCAATAATAGCTTCAGAAAAGCGAGCACTTAGCTCTCATGTTTAATTCCCATGAGGATGGAGGGTGAGAGGAAGAGCCCACCAGCTGCTCCCTTACCCCCACCCCACGCTGGGATATTCAAACTATGCTAAGCACTCTTCTAAAATTTTGTTTCAGGAGCAGGGGTCTTGTGTGACCCTGGTAGTGAAGCCCACACACAGGGCTGAGCTGTGTCCCAGATCTCATCCCGGAAGGATTCCTTATCCTCGCATCCCACGCAGCAGCAGCCCAGCTGAGCAGCTCTGTGCAGAGCTGAGCTTGCCAATTTCCTGTCAGCCCAGCATGGTTCTGGCTGGTCAAGTTATCTCTCCCAGTCAGGGCTGGATCACTAGACCCAGGCAAAATTTTTGATGCAAAAGTGGGATAATTTTTACAAGCTGTGGGGTGATTTTCACAAGCTGGAGTGTCAGGCTTTCCTCATTGTGCAAGGGGAGCAGTGGGGCATGCAAATTCCCTCAGAGATTAGGAAGATGTTCTTAAATGGGCCCTGAATCCAAACTGGCATATGTATTAGCTACAAGATACATGAACGAGGCACAAGAACAATCTAGACCTGTGCCAAACTTGAATCATTAGCTGAACTGTTGATAAGTGCCTTAAGTCTCTACAGAAGGGACAAAAAAGCCCATTTCTCTTTTCACCTCTTCCAGGTAACAAGTGACAAGACAGAGGAAACGGCCTCAAATTGCAACAGGAAGAGTTTAGATTGGATATTAGAAAATATTTATTCACTGGAGGGATTGTTAAGCATTTGAACAGGCTGCCCAAGGAGTGGTTGAATCACTGTTCCTGGAGATATTTAAACAATGTGTTGATGCTGCACCTGGGGACATGGTTTAGTGGTGGTCTTGGTAGTGCTGGGTTAATGGTTTGACTTAATCATCTTAAAGCTCTTTTTCAACCTAAAAAATTCTATGATGATGTAAGCTTCAAATATTAAAAAGGGTTGGCATGCACCTCCTCACAGGGCCTTTGAACATCTTTAGGTGCAACAGCTCCAAAAGCTGACACTTTCTTAGTAATTTCACATACTGCATTTTGAGCTGTGCAATATTCTTTGTGTCTTGTGGAGAAACATTAAATCTGAGGCCAAAAATCTTTGTGGGTTCCACTCTTTAAATGGGAGAAACTTCAGACTTCCACAGAAGGCTCTAGGGACTAGGCAATATCTGTGGGTTTGCTCTCCACCCAGTATCTCAGTGTTTTGTCTCAGCCTCGCCCTGCTTGCTGCCCCTGTTGCCATAAGCCTCTTCAGCACCTCCTTGATGTCTTCAATTAGCTGAGTGCCTTCCAAAGAAGAGTACTAAAGGCAGATGAAGGAAAAGAAACCAACACCATAACATTGTTTCCAGATCTCTAATGATTCACTCACTGTGTGTATATCCAACAGCTTCTCTTTATCCTTAGACCCCCTTCTTTCTCACTGGAGTGTGAACATTTGTGTGTCAGACAGGACTCTCAGGCAGGGTCACACACTCCTGAAAGGCTTGTTAGGAGGGACTTGTGGAGGTCTGCAGTCCAGCCTTCTGCTCAGACTGGAAGTTTCTGCCATCACTAGACCTGCAGCTGTGGGTTTGAGCCTGCAGAAAACAGCAGTGTGTTAACTGTGGACTCCTGCACTCTGACGTACGTGAGCTATGTGACTGTTGGTCAATGGCAACAGATACTGTTCTGTTCATTCCTTCTCTTCCTAAGCTTACTTCTAAGTCCTGCTGTCATCTATACTATTAATAAAACCAAGATCATTTTCTGGAGGGCAGTGAAGCTAAAGACCCTAATCAATTAGTAGCACTAATCACTGATTAGTGGTTCATCGCTGATTGTTGATAGCCCTTCACTCCGAAAGAGCCAGGTGTCAGGAAACCATTCCTGCCAAGAGATGGACCCTGTCCTCAACAGCTGAAGCAGACCAAGCATTGGTGAGGACACATGGCTGCATGAGGTAGGAGCCAGGAGTGCTGACACTGCTCTAACTCATGTAGTTCCACACACTTCATCACATATTTATGTGTCTGAGGAACAAATCCCCAAATCTGTCATTGTTCTGATTGATTCCTTTCACATAAGAGCTATCAGACTGCCAAATGGGTCCCTGTGCAGGGTGTCTAAGAACCTGGTGTCCAACCCTGTTCACCAGGCAGAATCACTGAATTACTGAATGCCCTCAGTACAGGAGATTTAATAAGGGCATGAAAAAGCTACTGAGAAACAGAGATCACGACCTTGCTTCTGCTAAGCCAGTTTAATTTAAAAATAAAAATATGTAAAGAAAAATCTGTGGGGACTTATAAACGAGGCTAGCATGGCTCATCAGATTAATTAGAGGACAGAGTGCATTTCAGATATTGATATGGGTCTGGAAAGGATTTAATAAGATTAGTTAGGAGTTACTAGCACAAAATGGACATATTTATCTGGTTCATAGCTTTGCTGAAGTCAGGTTACTTAGGCTAGGCAGAAGTGCAAATCTGAAATCCCCAGGCAGAAACTACCATGTGCTCTACAAACATCAGTGAAAGAAGCCTCACTAGGAAATGGGAAAACAGGCTCTTTGCTCCACTGTTTCACAAGTAGTTGATGGAAAACCTTCAAGCAAAGCAAATTTGAGAAGACAGCTTTGCAACTCAGTGAATGTGGCAGGCATGAATGTGATCAGGTCACAAACAAATTGAAACTCCTTACTGAAAGAAGGACTGTCTTGAAATGTAAAGTCACTAAAATTGCCACAATGGTTGGTACAAGTCTGCTCTCTTTCAGTGCTTCCTCAAGGGGAGTTGAGTTTGGAACAGCTTCAAAGGCAGAGTAATGATTTCAGCCTGAAGAGACACTGCTTGCCCAGCATCTAGGCCCCACATGGACATCTCATGGGGATGCTGCTGGGATTGTGCTGCTCTTCAGACTTTTGCTGCTGATAAGTGTTATTAAAAGTGAACTATTTCTTTTCAGAAAGGTATTATATGTTGCCTGAGTGAGAAAAGACTAAGCCCTTCACCCCCCATCCCCTCACTCACCAGGTGGTGTTTACGGAAGGCCAGACATTTCCATGGCTATCTCTTTGCAAGGAGCAAAGCAGATCTCAGGCTTTCAGTGGTTGATGAAGGCCTCTAATGCTGGAAGAGCCTCTGCTTGAGTATGGTTGGGTGCACACATGCAAAGCTGCTTGCACTGTTGAGGTTCCACCTCACCCCTCAGTATATTGCTGCTCCAAAGTCCATTTGGGTAATGGGGGCTGTTGCTTGCACAGGTCTTTATATCCAACAACATAATCTTTTGAATTCTACAACAGTCCAGGTTCCAAAGGAATAATGCAAACAGTTTGAATACATGGGGGTGTTTTGCACTGACAAGAGGTTAATTTGATCTAAAGAGATGTTTCATCATGCTGCAGTAATTCAGATTGCATGTTAATTCCATCCTTGGCTTCTTCTCTGTTAAGAATGTGTCACCAACATTTCCAGTATTCCATATCAACCACATACCTCTAGAAAATAGAAACTGCCAGTTCATTTCAAAACCAGCTGTCAAGTAATGCCATTTTTTTACACAGACATCAGCCAAGATCCAAATCAGCAAGATTAGGAATAAAAGGTTCTGAAGTAGGCTACTAGCTGGGAACCATCCATTCTCCCTCAGCTGTGCTGAAGATCATGAAGATCATGAACATTAAATAACTTGAGTACCTGAGCACTATTTCTAAAGCAGAGGAGTCCAAGTGCTATGGCTTGAGACACTTAAGTGTCTTACACTTAAGGAATTATCATAAAAGCATATGAGAACAATTCAGTGATTTGCAGAAAGAAAATAAATTCCAGGACACAAGGGCCAAAGGACCTAATTCAGCCATAGATTGTAAAAAATGGTCTGGCCATTCATGAGAGATTTTCCTTTCTTCCACCACTGGTAGATGGCATGAGCAATAAAGTGTATTGATCACTGACTAGTGGTAGAGTAGAAAAATCTAAAACTTAAGAGATGGTGTGGTTGTGTGATGGTATGTGGCTACTGAGTTTAAAAATGCTGCAGTTAAAAGGAGAACCTCTGAGGGAAATGGGAAGCAAAGAGCAGACTGAAAAGAAAATACTTGGAAGAGTGCAGACTCAGACACAGAATAAAGGGATTTAAGGGGCTCACATGTGCACTTAAGTGATCAGAAAAAAAACTAAAATAAAACTAAGGACTCCTTTGTAACTTTTACTTTTCTTTGGGAGTAAGGACAGAAAAGAAGCCTGACTCTCAATTGCACTGGGGAAAAAATCCATCTGATTGTGTTCTCCTCTTAAGGAATTAAGCTAACAAGGGATTTACATTTGACAGAAAAAAAGACAATCTTCTATACTTTCAGATAAAATACCTAACAATGGCATTTCTGCCCATAGTGCTTAAAAATCTATGGAAGTGCTCACATGTACACTAAATCCAAATGAGTTAGGTCTTGGAGGGTGAGCCACAGGCCTGATAAACACCAGCAGTCAGGCTTCCCCTCCTCCCACAAATCTCTCTCCTCCCACTTGCCTTTTCAGCTTTGATGAGAAATCATTTTCAGGATGTGTTCTTGGAAGCTCACAATCTGATTTTGGGGGAAATCCTCCCTCCATGATAAGCTGTTTCCATGGATATTAAATATTTAATTTTCAGTTTTGTGCTGGGAGCTTCTATAGAAGATTTACTTGCCAGTTTTCAAGCCACTAAAAAGATAAGGAAAATATCACCATGACAGAGGTCAATCTGTACTCCCTCTATGTAGAAGGTACTGGCTGGGGTAAAGTATGGCATATCAAAGCTGCTTGATTCTGCATGAAAAATCCAAGCATTTTTTCATTGTGGAATTATCTCAATACATAAATGAAGGAGAAATATCAAGAGATCAATTTGAGTAGGTTCAAGTTTCCCAGTCCCTATTAGCGTTCCAGAAGAGCCAGTAGAAAAAACAGCCCCCTAAACCCCATCAGTCTGGAGAGCAATCTGTGAAAACAGATACTAACACACCTAACCAGGGATTTCTCATTTGCTTTTTGTTGTATTAATGAGGACTACCCCCAACCTGAATTCTGCAGGTATGCAAGATCCCCAGTGAAGCCACAAAGCATTAACCAGCAGGACTGAAGCCTATCAGTTGCACTTTTGATATCTGGTGTCACTCCTCCTGTGCCTGGGAAAGCTGAAGAGCCTGGGCCTTATCCTTTCAGAATTGCCCCTAACTAGTATATAACTTTGCAGTGTCAGTTTACTGTTAAAAGGTGCATCTTTAATGCAGTTTTTCTTCTGCTTACTATAATACAAGATCACTTATAAAAGCAGTGTGTCCTATAGACTACTTAGTCATATCTCCTGAGTGCAAAACAGATATTTGTCTAGCTCCATATCTGCCTATTTGCTTAAGCCTGAATTGAGACTAAATATATCTTGGGCACCTTCTTCACATGTTTCCAAACATGGTCACTGAGAGCAGTTGTGAGGTCTGTGGGGTAAACTCTCCTTTGCTCTTGTCTCCTCAGATGGGCCATCTGAAAAGTCTAATTAGCATCCTGCTCTCGGAGCAGTGTCCTGTTGGGAAGAATGGATCCAAACAATTCAACAGCAGAGACAGAGCAGACACAAGCCAACACAGAAACAGCAGGCAACTGAGCCCTGCAAAAACCTGAAGCAGAACAGTTTTGTTGCAAGTGATGCCCAAATGTGTCCTTCTTCAAGGTAACTCTGCAATTCAAGTGCTGTTTCTTGTGCAATTATCTGTATGGGCTCTACTTAAAAATGATGATCTAGAACTCCATCAGACTGTAATCATAATCTTAGGCATTTGTCATCATCTTGGAGCTGATCAAACAGTGGTCCAAAAAGTTTGGGTTCTTTCCTCCAGAAGTACCATTTTCTGTTGAAAAAATGCATTTGTGTGTGTGTTGTGTGTGTTTGGGTGGGAACCCTCAAAGCATCCATCAAGCATTCTCCTGCTTTCACTAGATATCTCTAGCACTTTTAACCTCAACATTTTCCAGAGGTAAAAAAACCCACAAATGTTGACAACAGCAACATCTAAAGAGATCCCCCTGCCCTCTTTCATATTAAGAATGGGAAGTCTTTGAAAGGTGCTTTCCAGACAGCTGTGATGGTGAATAACATGCAAGGAGTATGGGACTTGAACAGAGAAAAGACTTTTTATCTTACCCCCTCCCTATATGTGCCTCTCTGGGAAGCACAGCAGTGTCTGTCCACCTTTTTGCTGTCAGATAACACCAGCTCTACGGTAGTCAGTAAGAAGCTGGGATTGGGCAGTGAAGAGTAAATAAGCGCTGCATGAGCTAATTGGAGTGTTGAGGAGAATGGAAGATCCTTGCTTCCAGCTGTTTTGTTGTGTGTTGTCTCATTCATTTAGTGATTTATAATCTGTTGCTGGTGAAGCAAACCAGAGCCTCTGCCCATTGCTGCCACATGAAGAGCAATGGGGAAAAACTCCCTCTGTAGTCTGCCTGTGACACAGACCTTTCCATTGCTGCTTCTTGGGTCCAAGAACATTTGCAACACACTGCTTAAAGGCTGAATTTGACACTGTCTTTCCTTTTAACAAAGCTTTAAAGCCACTTCTTTCTATTTAGCAAGTATTACTACTTTGAAGAATTTGATTCTCAAATTCAGCTTGTAAAATTAATCTCACCATTTCCCTCAATCCCTGTTACCAGCTGGAGTAAAATATCTACACTGTTTTCTTGATTAAAAGATTGTTGCAATCAGCAATGAATGAACAACTGTTTGTGAGGGTAAAATTGAAATGATCCCTGATGTGAGCACATGAGCTGAATTTTTCCATGCTGAGCTTTCAAAATAATTATAGTAACCCTGCATAATTAGGCCTAGTTTTTATTGTATTCCACATCAAACTAAAACCAATAACAGTTATTTTTAAAATAGCAGTATTCCTTCAGTACAACTCACCCAAACAGAATCAGTTCCTGCAAAGAAAGTGCATTATCTGCAAAGAAATACAGTGTGATTTTCAGCTGTAGAGAAAATTGGCCCATGGATGCAATTCTCTCTGGTGTGATGAATAAAAGGCTTTGCTGTCAGAGATTCACCTTGTTAAAGATAGTGGTTATTTCACACCTAATACATCAGTGACAGCCCAAGCCTTCCAGTTGCTCTAGGTCTACACCTTGGAGAAATAAATGCTTCTGGTTTTTCAGTTTTGCTCTTGATCCTGCAAACAAAACCAGCTCTGCCATCCACCTCCCAATAGCCTCAAGGTGGATCCTAACAATTTACAAGGAAAAATATTGGGTTAGAGGCCTGAGTCCTGGTATTTGTCAGGACAAAGAAAAGGAATCAAGAATTGTGCTGGATTCAAATAGACATAAAATATTGCCAGATACAATTGATAAGTTAATGCTCAATTGGACAAAAGTCAGAAGCCCTAGAAAATAATTAAGAGACTTTGGACTGATGAGCACTGAGTTTGGGAAACAGGAATGGGAACTGAAGGAGATAATCCTCTTATTATGCCCTAAACTGTTGGTGAAATTACTAGGTGAAAGCCCAAGTCATGAATTGATGCCATGAATATTTACCATTAACAGGAAATTTGATCCCTCTGAAGTTTACCCTGGCAACTATTGGCAGTACTTGAACAACCTGCTGCAAACTTAAGCTAGAAATATTTCACAAAATTAATAAGGTGAGATAGTTTTTATCATTGGAACAAATCCCTGGTGGAAGGGCTGGATTGTCTCACATTTGTGCTTTTGTATGGAGAAAAGATCTGAAAAAAACCCACAGGTTTTGACCTTAAATGAGGAGAACTTAGTAAAAGGAAAACAATATAAAATACAATGCTGTTCCTTCAAGAAAGACTTCACTTTTGCAATAGTTTTTTGTCTTCTACCAGCTACAGAATTAAAGCTTTCAGGGCTCCAGACTCCCAAGTAGAGAAAGATTCCTGAAACAATTATTATGGCAAAGCCCAGGGCTGCTCAGCAACGTAGCTGAATCCTCCTCTGTCCAAGCTGGTGAAAAATTTTGGAGCAGGTGCATTGTTCTGTGCACTCCTCGTTGTCATAATACAAAAGCTGCAAAGATATTTCTTTGAGCTGAGCAATAGTTATCATACTAAAGTTATAAAATTAGTTATAAATTCTTTCATTACATTTACTAAAATAATTTCCATTATGAAGAGATACATTTAAGGTTTGAGGAATTGGGCAAAGAGGAGGTCTGAAGAGATTGCCCTGCAATTCCACATGTCCTGTGAGGTGATTGCAATACATGAGCTGGGCTGCACAGACCTTATTCTCCCCAGCTTGAGACATCCAGGGAATGAGATTTTATTAACCAGCTGGCTGAACTTTAAAGGTAGTAATATGAGCTTAACAGGGACAATTGTGAAAACTCAGGTTTTTCCTCCAGTCTGAAATACACACAGGGGTCTATGGGATGTTTCCCAGTTGGATTGTTTAGTTGTCAGTGAACATGCAAGGGAAGAATTACCTTCAACATGAAGCACACACTGATGCTTTACGGAATCAGGACTCAAAATGACACCAATGCAGTCTGTCCAGTAACTAATTAGCAGACACGGTGTGAAAGCGTTCACACTTTCTTATCCACCATGAGGCAGACATGCTCTGTGGATCAGGAGGGATTGCCGGGGATTTTCAGCTCTGTATCACACCCTGCAGGTCAGTCTGCCATACTCCGCAGGTTTCGGGGGGCTGAGCCCCTGAATGTGGGTTACAATGTCTGCTCAGTGTGGGTCCCATCCTGAAGCCATTCAAACCCGAGAGGCATCAGGAGAGATGCTGCAACTCGAGGTGCTCGGTCAGAGCCTGCGGAGGACTGAGTTTTTCAGATTAACTCTTGTAAAAAATGCGGGTAAACTCGGGTCTTACTGCTTGTCAGCCTCTGACCTTCCTGGAACGAGAGGCCTCCCTTTTCCTAGTTGGTCCAAAAGCAGGCGAGCGGGGACACGGAGTGGAGAGTCCCGAAGCAGCAGCTGCTGCTCGCAGCCGGCTCCCGGGGAGCTCCCCATGCCGGGAGGCCAGGGCAAAACCGTGGTTTTAGTGGTCACCGGAGCTGTCTGTGGCCAGACCAAATAGCAAAATGGTCACACACGTAGCGGTGGCACCCCTGACGTGCACGCTGAGATACTGCTCAAATTCTGTACAGAATAAATGGCACAGCCTGGTCCCTGTGCCAGGCAGCGTGAGCATCACAACCCTTCTTCTTCCATGCTCCTAGACTTGTTTGTTCGTGCCAGCTTGGTGCTCTGGACAGTTTAATATTTTAGTTTGTTCAGTGTGACTCTGCTGGTTTTGGCTGAGATAATTTTGGGATGTTTTCCTAGAATCATAGAGTCATGAAGGTTGGAAGAGACCTTTAGATCCTCAAGTACAACCTTCAAGCCAGCACTATCGACACCACTAAACCTTATCTCCCAGCTCCAGATGCCTCTTAAACACCTTTCCCCAGCTCCTCTGTTACTATTGAACAATGCTTGCACAGATCTGCTCCCCACCCCACCAGGGAGGAGCTGGGGCGGGGGTACAAGAGATTGGAAGGAGACGCTGCTGGGACAGAGGACACCAGCTGGCCACAGGGATATCCTGAGTGGCGACAGGCTCTGCACAGAGCTGGGGGGAGACAGAAAGTGGGGTGTTCAGTGTGATGGTGTTGGTTTTCTTCAGTTGCTGTTACACTGGAGATGGCTCAACATCTACTTGACCATGGGAAGTGATGAATTCATTTTTTAGTTTGCTTTGCTAGTGTGGTGTCATCATTTATGAGCGGTGAGGATCATTATGCTGTTGCCAGGGGAAAATTCCTTCTTTCGAAGAAAGGCCACCTCCTTGTGGTGGGACTATGAAAGTACCTTGGGACTTAGTCGTGGGGGAAAAGATTGTTCCCTGGTAACTGGAGCAAAGGATTTTGTAGAAGAATGTGCAGTAATTTACTTAGTTACTCTGAAAAAACCCACCTCACATCTGTATTTGATACCAGAAAGCTGATGCCTGACATTTTTTAAAGAACTGGCCAAAGTATCTTAGATAATAATGTATACATAATCTAATCTAATAACATAATCTATTTTCTTATCCTTGTTTTTTGACTCCTTTGTTGCACCATCTGTTTTCACTGCAAGATATAACAAATTCCTTGCAATCTTTCTGCCATAGAACAGAGATAGAATAAGAGATAGAATAATAACAGTCTCAGACTAAACCAAAGGTTCTTCTCTCACAGAAACAATTTTTCCCAAGGCTATTATCGTGTTTGCAAACTCTGCTAACCATGTTGAAATTAGGTTGCAAATGACATTCTTTTTGCAGAAAGAGATCTCTGTAGCACATAGGGCATTTGCAACAATGCTACTAAAAATAAGAGCATGGTCTGACAGAGCATTCAATTATTCATGTGCTCACAAGTACAGGGCAGGCAGGCTCACAGAGCTGCATCAAACACATCTCCAGTACTGCCTGGCTCTCTGTCCAGTGCAGTGTGTGCTGGATGCATGGCACCCTTCTGCTAAGAAAGGGCCCAAGTTTTATTTAACAAAAAAGAATGGAAGTCCAAAGGGGAAGATCCTCTTAGAAAGCTGTCTCAACTACCAGAGGCTTCATGGCTTGCTCCTGCTGGCCCTGAGGCTGCCACCACCCTGCCAGATCCTTCCTCTCAGGGAAGAGTCTCTTAGGAGATTCATGAAACATTTATTCTGCATCCATACCATACTGTGCAGTTTTCTGTCCCAAGCTATAAAAAATGCAGCATGCCTCCCTGCCTGCAGTTAAAGGGAATGGTTTTACAGTCAGCTGGTTAACCTTTTCTTCCCCACCCTTCACTTGAAGAAATCTCCCTGCAACTTTACTTTAGCTCAGAAGGAACCCAGGTGTTTAAGGCCACTTGTGGTATGGAAGCACTTCTGTTGGGTGAATGTCCTTCAGAAATGACTGGGAGAGCAGAGATTTCTGTGAGCAGTGAAGCAGTGGCAGGGACACTAAAGTCTTCAAGTGAAGTCTGTGGCATACCTGGTCTTTTGAAATTTGTTTGAGAGAATCTGAGGGAAGGTGGAGATATCTTCTCTTGGGACTCTGAAATGCTGTTCATCCTGCGTCCATCTTGCCATCAGTAAGATGAGGCACCAAGTTTTGTCATTCTGCATTTCCCCTCTTAAAAGGAGATTAATTGAAGAACCCAACAGGACCTACAGGGAGCTGCCAGGTGGGATGTGGATAGGTCTTGTGGGACCCACTAGGTGAGCTGCATGAGCCTCTGCAGATAGAAAGCAGGTTCTGGGGGTTTGAAAGGCTTTAGTTCAACAGCTGAAGGCTGAGTAATTGTGCAGTAAGATGCAAGAGGAGTTTAGAGACCATCCAGTGTTAGCAAGATAATTTTTATAGTTAAGAAAGCTTACATAAATTCTGCTTTGCCAATTGCTCATCTATGTGGAAGTGGCTATCTTAATGTTTTAGGTCTCATCTCTGAATGGAGTGAAATATCAATTAGTGAGCCTCAAAGGAAAGGAAATTACCAGGTGCTGCAAAGATGCAGAGCATAGAAGCCATCCCTGTCAGGGATACATTTGAAATAGAGCTGCCCTGGCCAAGACAATCTTGTATTGCATGACTGCATGTTAATAAAGACCACCCATGTCATGGTTACTAATTCATAATGGCAGTAAAGAATAAGAAGCATCATAAGATTAAAATTTAATAGTCCCTGGATAACCATAACCAGTTACTTCCACTGGTGCCCTGCCTTCTAGCAGTTCTGAAACTGCAGAAAAGAAACTGAGTGTCTGTAAAGTAGGAGCCAAGCAGTGAACAAACATCCCCTGCCTGCCAGAATCAGCCAGGAAAAAGTGGTGTTGTCCTTCAGGTATGAGCTTGAAAGTCAAGAGATCCAACTTTATTCTGGTATATGTTTAAAAGGTGAAAGCAAGACTGATATGATTTGTAGCACACAGATTTGTGCATCTTTAGGAATTAAATGTTTTTTTGTCCAACCAGTTTCCAACCAACAATTCATTAACTGTTTGGAACCATCAAGTTCTAATTTACATGTTAATATAACTCAACTCTTAATTTACTGGTAATGGTTATTGTACTTTTGCAGCTCTAAAGGTAAAAACCAAAAGGCTAAAGAGCTGAGAAACAACCTTCCACTACCAGGGCCTACAACAACTTTAAAATAGCCACAGCAAAACTTCCCCAGAGCTGTGGTGCTGAAAGAGCAGATTCAGCTCCTATTTTGAAAGGCAATGTCTGCAGTAGAGACTACAGCTGGTTGAACTCATTTGGTGGAGTGGTGCTCAGGAGGGTTGGGTGCTAGGGTGGAATGAGAACTTAAGACTCCTTGGATGGATTTGTTGAGGTGGAAGTGATCCACCATGTTTTGTGTTAAGGAATCTGCAAATCAAACAGGAAGGAAAATTCTCTTTCATCACCAGCTTCAAAGTAATTTCCAGTAGTCTCTTTGACTGGCTTATTGATTCTGCCTTTTGTTTTCAGAGAGGAAAAGAAGTCCAAGAGACATAGCTTGCCTTAAGAAACAAAAGGCTGTACTGTGAGTCTCATTTAAGTTCCCTGTGATTATTCATTACTTGAAGGCTTGTTTCAAAGCACCTCTTCTGCTATTTATGTGTCTTCACTTCTAATATTGTCCACCATTATCCTGTAAGGTCCTGATCTCCTAATGCAAAGCTTCCCCCACTCAACAGAACACAAAGGAACCTTTCTGTATGTCTTAAACATTTTACAAGCAAACTCTGGTAGGTGTCTGCAAGTTCCATGTACTCCATGACAATTCTGGGTGCATCCCATGACCTTTCATGCATTCTGAGGGGTGTGCAGAGCATGAAAAATTGTGCTCAGCAGTGTACAGGGAAGACCACAGACATCCTTCTCTCCTCATACTCTGCAGCATATATCAAGCTCTACCAGATAGCCAACAGCAGATTCACTTCATGTTGCCCCTCAAATACAACAGAGATGTAGCTAGGAGCAGGAAAGTCCCAAAACAAATTCAGGCTCCTAAGATTGGTAATATTTGGTGTAATTTTTGGGACAGAAAAAAAGTACTCAGGAAACTTTTAATCTCGATTTATTTGATGACAAATTTAGCAGCAAACTGGCAAGCTTCTGAACTGGTAATCACTTCTGTGCAGGGCAGCATTCAGAGTACGAGGACGAGTGCAGAGCCTTGGCGAGTGGCAGCAAATGAGATGGGGAACAGCTCCAGAAATCGCTTTGCCCGCATTTATTGGAGTTTAGCACCACCTAATGTGTGAGTGCTTCACGTTCAAGCACTTCCCATCACGGCCAGGACGAAACAGCCTAAGTGGAGCTAGAGAAAGCCTCTGGCATCAGAAAGCATTAAAATTTAATCTCTTGTCTGCTCGGTTCCTTGTTGTTCCCTTACCAGGAGAGAAGAATCTAGGAGCAGGCAGCTCTGCTGTGAGCAGACCTGGAAGAGTCAAGAGGCAGAAGAGCGGGGAGAACCAGGGACACCAAAGGTGACAGTTCACAGATGAGATAGCCTGCTAAAGGCTGTTCTTTGCTCAGACGACAGACACAGCTGAGAAGAGTTTGCAGCCTTCTCCTGGTTGCTTTCATCCTGGCTACTTGACATTTGTAGTCTTAAAAGTGACAGATGGCCACTCCAGCCGTTTTGGGAACAGCAGATGTCAAGGGGACCTGTAAAGGATTTCAGTACTGCTCTGAGTCTGGGATCAATTTGGACTGTCCAAAAGTTGCAGGAATTGCCTTAGAAACAGCTTTGCAGGGATTGAGAGATGAAAAAAGTACTTCTAAATTAAAGCTGCAAGTGTGATGATTCACAACACCGTGCAGGAGCATGGGGCTATTTTAGCACAAGTAATTCAGCTGAGTTCTAGTGATATTTCTATGCTTCTAATTTCTTTAGCCTGCAAAGAGCTATGATTGGGAGAATACTGTCTACAGTAATACTCAGGAAATCAAAATGAATGCACTGATAAACTGTGTCCTCCATCCTCCAATTTTAAAAAACTGCAGTTACAATTAGGATGTGCAGACTTTGGGGCTAAATGATGAATTCAGTAAAAGAAGATAAAAGAAAGGGTTTGGGTTTCTGACACTAAATTGGATCTAAATAGAAGAGAGGGGCTGAAGTGCTTCCAGGTTTGCTAAGGGAACCTATGGAGTACCTGGAGAGAAGTAATCACTGAAGAACCACCTACAGGAGCCACTTCCTCTTACACACAGAATTTAGCTGGGACATCTCATCACACCTGTCTGTCAGAGCACAAACTCTTCATATACCCATACTTTGAGCTGTTGGCCATTCCTTAAAGCTTAGCACTTGGGCCACATATGGTGCAAACAAATGTTTTGTCCTCTAGCCTGGATAGGAGCCACCCTTGGCTACAGAAGCCATTATGTTCTTGACATACTATATCTAAAAAGAGAAGAAGCCCAGTGCTTCCATCTGCTTCTCCCCTGAGACAGAGAGAGGACACAAAATAGACCAAAATGACAGCTGCTTTTCCAAAGACCCCACAAGGAATGATTTCAGGATCAGGAAATAAAGTCCTTCTGGTGAAAATTCACCAGGGTGTCAGGAAAATGGTGAGACCACGTCCTGTGCAGCCTACACTGATTTTTCAGAACAACACATTCAGAAGGCAATATCCAGTGATATCCAGGCATACTCTCAACTTTACCCTGGGCAGGCATCCCCAGGACATTTGAATGCTTTTTTCGGTATTGAAAACCAGATTATGAAAGCACACAAACCTGAGCATCCTCCTTGCCCAGAGTCATTTGTCTTTACTCACTGCCTGGTTTCACACAGGGGTCTGGGCAGCTCAGCATGGTCAAGGACACATCTGGAGCATCTGGAGTTGGTGTCCTACCCTCCTCCAGGAAGAGGGATTCCCCAGCTCCACTGAAAAAGATCTCCTTTGGCCTCCCCAAAGTGACTTATCAGCATTGTTATGAGCTACTAAAATGTAGCCTCTGGGATAGGTGGAGGTTGAACGAGAATAAAAAAATAAATATTGAAAGTCTCAGCCATACCAGGGTCATTCTAAGTCAGCTTAACAAACAGAGCCTGAACAACCCCTGCCCTGAGAGCACCGTCCTCTCTTTACTAAGTGCACTTGCTAGCAAGGTGACTCAGATATAAAATGTGTGCTTCAAAAAAATTGTAAATTAAGGACTTATGACACTGTGACTTGTAGCATCTGCATTACTTGTTAAGACTTAATGAATCAAACTTCAGAGATTTTTCTCCCCAGAATCATTAAATTTGGAGTAATCAGAAACTTTAAAATTACATGACCTCTTGGAGTATATGCTGAAAAATAGAACATGTCTATTATATTAGTGCTAATGCTGCAGAATATATAGTCTTGTAACAAATGAAAGGGAAGTTTCATCTTTGTTAAGTCCAAAGTCGAGTGATTTTTAGCAGGCAGAAATTAATTAACATCCCTAGAGATAATTATCTGTGTGCAGGTATGGTTCCCTGTATTCCGACCTCTTAAAAAAGTTTGATTCAATCTAATAGCAGACAATTCAGAAGTCCCTCAGCCCTTTAGATCTTGACAGCTCATGATTTTCAGCTAGGTTCTTATAAATATTTTGGTGTTTAAAGCAGCTAATCAATTACGATTCACAGCAAGATTGTAAGTGACTTTGTAAACCACTTTCATGGAGAGGGCTCTCCTGAGATGCAATGCTCTGGACATTTTAAGTCATTGATTTTAATCACCTTACCAAAGTACATGAGAAAAAAAATCTGTCAAGGTAGAGCTCATCCTAACCATAAATAATTTTGTTAAGGGACTAGTAATACATAGGAGAAAGCTTCAGCATTTCTCATTTATGTGATGGGAAAACCATAATGAAGTTTCATCCTGGCTGATTTTTCTCCCCCTTTGTAAAACAGAAAACAAACTACAAGATCCTACTTATTAAAAAAAACCCTTTTTTAGCTTACATCCTTTGCAGAAGTTTGATTGCCCATAAACAAACCACTGTAGTTGTGTTAATCTTTTCAATAAACTGTTAAGCTATTATTCTCTTAAGCTTACTATTCTGTAGAACACCACTCACCGAGTCAGTATTGCAGCCCAAATGAAATAAATTAATGGATTTATAATACAGTACTATAAAAGCAGTTAATAAAACTATCAGACTGAAAAACACTGGGAAAATTCAGGGAGCCCAAGACTAGTTTTTACAAATCATTGGAGCATCTCAGAGCGCATTCTGCTCACCAGACGAAGACAGCAGATGAGTCTTTCTGAAATTTACTGGAGCTTCACCTTGTCAAAGCCTTCAGTGAAATATTAAACCAGCTTTCAAGAAACACATTAGAACTAAGGTGTTACAGGGCACATCAATAATTTGGGGCTCAGGGTTTGCATACCAACCCTGTCTGCATTTCCCAGCTGGCAGGCTCCAAAGCAGCTCTGGTTCAAAGCCCTGTAAAAGACAGATCTGTGCATCATTCCCTGGCCACACAGTCTACAACTGTTTTAAACTTACTTGTGCAGGAGTATGTGCACTCTCTGAAGATGCCATTATAAGTCTTTTTTTTTTTTTTTACCTCAGCCATCACAATCCCAACAGCACTGTCACAGTGATCACAGCATCCTCTGAAGCCTGGGACATTCCAGCATGTTCTGCCAAGATCCTCTCCCAACAAAGCTAAAAACAAAGAGGGAATAACAGTAAAATAAGCATAATCTACATACCACGGAGCATGTAACACACACCTTTGTCCTCAAACATTGTCTCCTACAGATACACAGGACCATTTTCCTCCAGAAGCTCATTTACCCCCATCGAGCTCCTTCCTGTTCAGTCCTCCCTGTGTATGACACCTTCCAAGAGGATCACATGGTGATGTTAATGGAGATGTAATGGTCTATTAAGCCCTCTCTAATTAGTGTGGGATTACACAACTCGTGAAAAGAATTTCATTAGATGGTGCAAATGAGATGACCATTATGGAGAAGCATATGCCTTCACTACATTGCTACTCTGAGGAAGAAAAAAAAAGTGGAATAGCATAAGAACTGGATTAATATCTCCTTCACCCAGAGCATATTGTCAGTTCTTTAGAATGAGACAGAGCTCTCCAAAGCCCAGAGTGAAGTGGAAACTCATGCCAGGTGTAATACAGCTGTACAGGAACAGGATGTCACCGAGTATCTTCTCCTCCAATTTAAATGTACTCCAGACCGACTTTCCAAAAGTCTGAAATTCTAGCTCTGGCACACTGAAACCTGAATATTCTCCTTAAAGAAAAAAAAAATCAAGTGATCATTTTTTTTGCCAGGCTTTTATAATTCTCATCTTGCATCAAAATACAGCCTGGAACGGAGATGTTTCAAAGAGACTTTCCATTTAGGCTATGGCTGTAGATGCATTTGGAGATGGAATTATGCAGGTACAAATCTGTGCTCATTTCAGTGTCTGTACAAGAGAATGGGATGTAAAATGAGGTTAACAATCTGTAAGACCAGCTACTGTGAGTGCTGTTCAACTCAACTGATCTCTGAAATAGAAGGGTTTTTTCTGCAGCAACTATCAAATCAGAAGGAATTGAAAATTCAGAATAATACTAAGGAAATTGCAGCAGTGTGTTGCAGAACATCATTGCCTTTAAGAACAACTTGGTGGGTTTGGTTATTGCTGGCAGTGGCTGGAAATCTTGTTGGTTCTCTGCATTTCTACAGGTTTGTCCTGAGAGAGAACTGCCCATTGCTGTCCCTGTAGTTTGGTCAGGTGGACAGCAAAATGCTGATAGCTCTGGCAGTTATTTCCTTGGCATTATGGCTAACATTACCTGGAATTGTTATGGTTAATATATTTGGCATATGGAAAATAGTACCAGAATAATCCTATCCTAATCCTGCCTTCAGTCAAACTTTGTATCACTGCTTTTTAGCTGGAAGGTTTGACTGCAGGCAGAAGCTGTCTTTGTTTTTATGTAAGTTAAATCTGCTTATGAAAGTGCTTCTAGGGTGTATTTATCCTTCCATACTTAATTTTAATTTTTTTTTTAATTTGTTCTTTTTTTTTTTGCTTGCACTTCTATTTTTAAAGAAACCAGTTAATAGAGGGTTTGTTGTTTGTTTTTTTTTTCATTTTTAATTTTGTATTCAAAACTCATCATTCCAGTTATATATAACTTCCCCTGCTAAGGAAGATCGTGAACTCGAATCCTATATAAACACAAGGCATTTTAAGTCATTGATATCCAAAAGCTTTTTTTCCTTTTTAATGCACTTTTCACTTAGCACACTTTTTAATTCTGATTTGGTAACTCCATTGCTGCACCTCCAGTAATGAGGCAGAACTACACTATGCCAGATGCTGTGTAAAGAGAAAATAATTCCTGGTTTAAATAAGTATGAAGTGCAGTTTAGGTAAAATATTTCACGTCTCCTTCCCTGATGGTCGCCATAAGATGCCAGCAGAGCCTGGAGCAGCCCCAGCAGCCCCCGCTTCCCCTCTGCCAACTGCTGCAGCAAATGCTACTTTTGCCTGAAAGGGCTCTTGTCTTTCAGGGCTGCTGCTCTCTCACTGCTCAGCAGTGACAGCCACGGCGCATTTTACAGCATGAACCAGAGGATTGTTCTGTGCTGAATATTGACATATGATGATGGTGCATTTTAAAGCGTAAACCAGAGGATTGTTCCGTGCTGAGTATTAGCATATGGCTTTTGACATCTGGTCCTCTAAGAGCAATAAACTGCCAATCAGGAGGCACATTGGGTACAAACATATTTTTTATCACTACCCTTACTAATCACCAAGATTAGTCCCGGCTTGGCAATTGTGACTGACAAACACACTAAACCTATTCAAATATCCTCATCCATATTCATTTCCTTTAAAACAAATTAAATTCTCATGTAAAATAATCCTCAAATTCTCAAAAAAGCTGTTTGTTTTTTTACGTAGGTGGCATGAGTTCAAAGACATCTGGTTAAATATGCATAATTTCTTAAGAGCAAAAATTACAGTTTTTAATGGTGTTTGCCTTCCACCTCATGAAAATCTCTTTTAATGTCACTAGAGATCTGTGTAGTCTGGACAGAAGTTTCCTTTTCTAGCCCAGAAGGGTAGAAATGTCATCATTCTCAGAGCACAGCTGCTTTGTCAAGACAGTGGCACAGACAATTTGAATAACAAATACTGAATTCCTGCAAGCACTTCTAAATCTTCTTTGATTTAAAAAAAAAAAAAAACCCAAACAAACCAAACCCTCAAATCTAAAACAACAAGCTATAAAGGAAGAGGACAGGATATGGATTATCTTCCATTCATCCTGAATCCTAAGAGTTTTGGGGAAGGAAATAGGTTTTTCAGAAAGTGACCTTCAACAGCCAGTAAATACACATCAGAGAAGGCAGTTTTCAGTGGTTGTCTCTCAGAGGTGAGAAAGAAGGACATGAATTTTAAGCAGAGATTAATCTAATGAGCCATTGTATTAATAATAAGAAAAAAATCTTCAAGCTAAACTGAATTGTTTCAAGGAGTTGAAGGCAGATGAAATTGAGAAGATGAAATAAAGCCAAAAGTGAAAAGTAGTTAAGATAGATTTGACTGAATTGCTATTTGTCATGGACTCCTTAGTCCTTCATCACTTGGAAAAAATACAGAGAGAACAGAGATACTAAGAAAAACTTAATGAAGACAATTAGTGCAGGAAGGAAGAGTTTAAAGGAGTCAGGGAGAACAGGTATAACTGTTTAGGTTCAACTTAGTTTGGCTTGCATATAGCATGGGCACATTCTTCCTATTGTACCATGGGGCTCAAACCTATGATTCAAAGAAGCTGAATATTAAAAAAGAGTAATCAAAGCAGTAGAGAGTTATTTGATACAGCTGGCTCTTTTTCCGTCTTCTGGTAGTATATCACCTCTTTCTGGTGTGTGGTTTTGTTCATGCCCTTTTTGGGAACACTTTCTTCTGAACTGATTTAAGGATTTTCCTACTATCTATAGGTAATAGGAATTTTTATTCTAAAATTGTTTTGTTTGCTTTACTGTGACAATTTACTCAGAAGGCTGTACTTCGTTAGAAACATGGATATCTGTATTTGGCCTTAAACGAAATAATTTTATAGTACAAATTATTTATCTAGAAGAGTTCTTTTTTTTGTCTATTTATAAGAATATACATATTCCTGAGAAACAAATATTGGATTATAGATTTTCAGTCTCTGTGCTTTCTTGCTACAATAAACTGTAAAAAAGGAATGATAATGGAATCCTCTAGATCAAAAGGCAGCCCAGATGTCATTTTAACAATTTCAGAATATTGCCATGACCTTATAAAACGACTCGTTAGGAAATTGCAGCAGTGTGAGAACCACTTGTGATGTTCACTTAATGTTGCTTTGTCTCTGCATGCATAGGGGAGAATAATATGTCATTTTGCAAGTAGCATATCAAAAGAAGACAGTGATTCTGTGGACTTATGTCTTCTAGCTGCTTTCTCAAGTGCATACTTTGATGTCTTACCAAGGGTCAGTTTATGCTCCACTCCTTATTCTGGGTAAAAGCTCTACTAGAGTCTCTCTGATCTTTTCTTAGTTTTGCAAAATGTATGGGAATTTCAGGTCTTTGAAACTTCCACTGTGTCAAACAAATTCAAACTCAAGGAAAGAATGAGATACTTGCAGTCCTTCAAACTTTGTTGCTATAGAAAATCAGGATAATGAGACAGATTATTCCCTGTCAGATCCTACTGGAAAATATAATGCAATTTAGAAAATATACTAGAATGCCATTAGACAGATATTTTCTACAGTCTCTAACCTCACTAATGTTGCCATTACTTACAGAGCAAGAAGCACTAGAAAAAGTTTTTCAGAATTTAGCACAAGCCAGCCAAGACAGAGTGGAGGAGACAACTGTGTGCCCACGTCCCTGATGTTGTCAATGGACCTGACAAGGCCTGATCACTTGATAGTGTTAAAGAATGCTTAAAAAGCATTACAGTCCCCTCTATCTTTCCCGAATCCAAGTGAAGACAGCTCTATAGAACAGAAATGAATCCTCATTTTGCTTCTTCTGGGAGTCAGGACAGGCATTTAGGCAGATCCCATCAGCTCCTTCCCTGGCCATCACTAGTGTGTCTGTAGAGCTTTTAGTGCTGTGCTCTGTGGGAAGCCTTGGAGCAGCCCCCGTCCCGGGGAGGAGGCAGGCCCGGAGGCAGCACTGCTGGGGGATGTCTGTGCAGTCTGGCAGGACAGGAGCAGGGATGCAGATGGCAGTGCAGCAGCAGCACCGCGCGATGGCACAACGCGCACACGGATGCGGCTGCAGCGCCTGCAGAGCAGCAAAGGCAGGGCAGGAACCCCCCTGCTCCCCATCCCTGCTGCAGCTGCACGGTTTAGTGGGCTACCGAGGGGACAAGACTACTGAAAACCAGAGATTCAATCTTCCTAACTGTAGCAAGTGGGAAGCATTGACTACTCTGTACTGCACATCACAAATAGCCAACAGGGATATTCTGGATTAAAAAAAAAAAAAAGAAAAAGTGCAATCAGAAGTGTCGCTTTTGTCCCCTCTTTTATAAGGACAAATATTGGGAGGCTAAATTGAGTCTATCCTCCATTACACCTCCTATTAATGAGAGAATTTGGAACCCAAATGACTGGTTGTTAAGGCAGAGAGGCTTGATTGACAACAAGAAGTCAATCAAGCGTTACACTAATCCTGTTAATAGGTAGACAGACAAAAAGACAGAAAGAAGGGAGAAAAGTTCAGGTATTTGTCATGGTTTAACCCCTGTCAGCAATTAAGCACCCCAGTGGGGTAGGGGACAGAATTGGAAGAATAAAAGTGAGGAAACTCCAGGGTCAAAGTAAAGACAGCTTAATAGGTAAAGCAAGAGCCATGCACATGAGGACACGAAACCAAGGAATTCATACATCACTTCCCATGGGAAGGGAGGTGTTCAGCATCCCCAGGACAGACAGGCTGCATCATATGTAATGATGACTTGGAAATACAAGTTGCATCACTCTGACATCTCCCTGTCCTTCTTCCCCCTGCTCTGTGTGCTGAACGTGATGCCAGATGGGATGGGATATCCCTGTGGTCAGTTGGGATCAACTGTCTCAGTTGTGTCCCCTCTCAGCTTCTTGTGCATCCCCAGCCTCCTCAGTGGTGAGGTGGGGTGTGGAGCAGAAAAGGCCCTGACTCTGTGCAAGTGCTGCTCAGCAATAATGGAAACATCCCTGAAATATCAACACTGTTACCAGCACAAGCCAAGAAGCCCAGAGTATTTACTATGAGAAAAATTAACGATAGCAAAATAACTAGAAAGAGATGTAGAACATTCAACAAGGAAGTAATGAAATGTTCTTGCTTTGACTATGGATATTTTTTTTTCTAACTTGTTCAGAGCAAGGGCAAAGGGCATCTGTCATCAACTAGATTTATATCTGGGCATCAGGCAACAACACAAGAATAGTAATTTCACCTACCTCCCTGCTAATCCTTAAATGATCAAATCACCTTCAGCGTTCCTGACTTCTTAGAGACATGTTCTGCTCACCAAAGATGGCCTTGCTGGCTAACTGTTACCAAGATATCAATTATTATAAGATGCTCAAGGTGAAATATTTAATACTAAGTAAAATGCATTGTTTGTTCTTCCTGGTGTAATAATCTGTTCCTGAAGCTTCTAAACATTTAATGAAATGCATCTTTTACTTTGTGCTTTAATTTCTGTGAAGGACTCATATTCCATCAGGAGGTTAAATTTGGACTCAGAATCAATGGTTTCTTGATAATTTCAGTTTTATAAAACGGATACAAGGGACTGAGGCAAATTCTGAAGAAAATAGGAGCCCATATGTCCTTATGACTTCAGAAGTTCTCCTAGGCTCCCAAGCAATGCCAATACTATTTTTGATCCTATAGCCTACTATTTTTGCATTTTCAAAGCACTCTGAAATGACACAGCAAGGGTTCCTGTTTGTAGGGTGCATAATTTTTCAGAGTGTAGTTTTCCTTCCATGTTCCTGAAGATTTACTGAGAGATCAGTTAGGAACAGCATGAAACTTCAGCAGCTGGCACTGTGACAGCGGGGAAGTCAGCTCTGTTGTTGCTGCTAATCTCGAAGCCTGTGTGTGTACCCAGCTCACTGCTCCACTACCACTTTCCATATGTGAGGAGCCGTGGTGCTGCATGCTCTCTCCCTGGGAAATGAGACTTGTTACTCATGGTAACCTTTATCTCTGTGTGACATTTGAGCTGTGAGGAGAGGATGGCAGCCTCTCATTCCTGCGCTTGCGCCTTTCCTTGGCAGTGTCAGTCAGTTCTGGATTGTGCTGCTTCTGCTGCAGTTCTGGCATACTTCACAGGAGGCACAGAATTACAAGGTTTACAGGATGCTTTATCACTGCAGACAGTCTTTTCCTATGCCATTGCCTGTATTCCTCTCCAGTTAGAATAAAAGACAGCAGAAACTCCTATCTGCTTCTGCTGGGCATGCGACTGATGCTCTCACACTCCTTAAATTCCTCGGTGACCTTGATTTCACACAGAAGATCACTGAGGTGCTGTTTTCTGTTTTAAGGCTTGTCTATCTATTTGTGCCAGGACTGAAAAACTTTCAGTCTGTTCCTTTTTACTAAGTACCAGTCTATTTTTTTAAATAAAGGTCCATTTAAAGTAAATACTTTTTAAAAATTTTTTTTAAAGGGATTATATCATGCAGGTAATTAGAAGAGAACTAAACTTTGTCATCCAGGAAGTTCTTTTGCATTTCTGTTAAGATTATAAACATTTGTCAAGCTATATTGTACTTGTGTCTTCATCCTGAATCTTAAATTCACTTTATCCAAAGTACAATGAACTAATCTTGAGTTCTTGAACCCTTCACATCATACTCAGGTTTTCATTCTATTAAACAGGATAAAAACTCATCTGAACCTGTCAGAAAGCTAATATGGCTGGCTCAGATTCTGAATAGGAAAACATCCTGAAACCTTGTGTTTAAAAGAAAGCTTTAAATAAAGTTACAAGAAATGGATAGCATGCTTCTTTTACACTGCATTTCTCTAATGTGTGTCTGTACATGACTGAAAGGCAAGGATTTTGGTAAGAAAGGCAAGGATTTTTTTCCTTCCCAGAAAGTCTTGAGGAGAGCAGATGTGATAAAAATATACACATTCTGGTTTGTCCTTCCTGACACATGCCAAACAGGGGACCTGTCCCTCCCTGGAAATTATATTTGATTAAAAGATTCATATTTCCTTGAAGGTGGAACTCAGATGCAAGTAGCTGATACAATGAATGGTCCTGAGCAAATCTGTAGTGAGAGAAGACAAGCATTAACAATCCAACTCAGCTGGTACTGCTCACATTCTGGATTTTGAGTCTTGAAATACTTCTATTTTAAAGATTCCACTCTTGAGCCCAGTGAGCTTCAGTATTGACTTGTGTTTAAAGTTCATTTTTACAGCTCTAAAGAGAAGATGTACAAATGTGATCAAATACTACCTTAAAGTTACAAATCAAAGTAAAATGCAGTCCTGGGGACTGTGAGATGTGGCAAAGATCTACAGTGTCAGTCTTAAAACCTTAAATGAGCAGGTGTCTCCATTGCAGCACGTGGCAGAGCAGCACCTATGGAGAGCAGGAGCAAGGTGTACAAGTAGGGCTGCAAACAGCCCCCAGACACTGGTGCACATTGAACCTCTGAGACGTTGTACCTGGAAAACTCTCAGGCCATTGCTGTAACCATCTGCCTCCTTCCCACTTCCTACAGTGTGAGGTATCTCTGCAGAGCTGTTCTGGCAATGAATATTGCAATGTTGTTCTGAGCCTCAGGCCAGTGTTGTAAAGGTCAATGTAAATAGCTCCTTAGTTACCCCTCAAAGACTTCAATAAAGCACTGCAATAATGAAGTTGTACCAGGCTGCCCTGGAACAGAAATGCCACTGACACCTGGCAAAACTGATGATCTTCATAATTCTAAACAAATTCTAGGTCATTCCAGTGACTTGCACTCGCAGCCTCAGCTTTGATCCCCCTTCCTTCCAGAGAAAATAGAATTTGGCTTAAGATATTATAAAATCTGTATTTCTTGAAGAAATAACCACCCTTTTCATATAGGGGAAGTGAAGCAAGGTCAGGAAAGGCTCTCTTGGCAAGGGAAAGCCAACAGTTGCATACTATACTGGGTTGCTGTGCTGAGTTTTACTTTCCTCTTGAATAACTCTGAAGGATTTTTTTTAAGCTTCAGTGGTGGGATTTCTGTATTTATGATCCAATCAGTAACTATGACCCATTAAACTAATATCCAGCATTAGTCACTGAAAGAAACCTGCAAAGTTAACCACAGAGCAGTCAAAGGGAACTGAAGGAAAGGCTCAGACAGTTCACTAGGTAGAGCTCTAAAGTGTCTTTTCACCCTCCCCCCCACCCCTTTTTTTCAGAATATTTCTGACTGGTAATTATGTAGGAATAAAAATGTCTTATTTCGTGAAGCATGAGGAGTAGGGAAGGGATTTAAGGCTGTCTGACTGAGGGAATGCCACAATGGAGATACTTCAGGCTTTGGTTCTTAAAAAATTCAAACTGATTGACCTCAAGCCCTACACAGACATTTAACATTTTATAACTGGAGTCTGAAATACAGAAACTGTGTTTATTTAGGATTAGCACTTTTGAAATGAGCAACTGATCTGTTTTCATGCTGTGGGAATGGGGAAAACTCTAAGGAAAGACTGTTGTGCTTGAGAAAGTTTTGGGTACCTCATACAGAAAGCTGGTATGTGTTAATGTGAATAGATACTTATCAAGTCTAACTTCAAAATTGGCTCTTTTATATCACTGGTTATTCCTACTTTCAGCTGCAAAGATTTATTGGAAGACATATTTTTCAAGGTATTTTAGATACTACCAATTCTAATCCATGACGGAAAACAGAATGGGAGATAGATGGGAAAAAACCAAGCATCAAAAGTAGAAAATAGTATTAGTGTGACATTAGAGGTGTTACTTTAAATTTTAAAATGCTCAGGAAATGTAATATCTTGGTTTTGTCAACATTTCACTAAAAAACCAACATTTTAATGAAAATAAAATCACCTTTTCTGTGTCTCTGTGTAGAATTAACTGTATCATGCTAAATAAACTTGTTTTAGTGCAGCCTATAGATAGACTAATACATTAGTCTGCTAACACCCTCTGACAACCCCCCAGCTGTGGAGATCCAAGTGCATAAATGTATTCAAGACAACCTGTGAGGGAATAGTGAGGTAAAGCCCATGTGCACTGAAGACCATTGGAGTGGCCTTTATGGCTCTAAGTCAATATCTTTATGTCAGTCTTGGCTCCTGAGGGACTGAGTCCTGTTTGGGATTTGGGACACTGCTGCTCAGGTGACACCTCTGTCACATGGAGGGTGGGGTGAAGCAAGTGAAGAAAAGAAGTTTGACTCTGTTTAGTCTGCCTTTCAATTTCCTTAGGCCCTTTTGCCATCAAACTCAAAACCTTTCAAAAAATGTTCCCAAAAAAATCAGTGTTTTCCATTGAGTTTGTTTCAAAATCCCATAGGGAAATGTTGACCTCACATAAAAATTGATAGTACTGAGGGATAAATTTGAAGAGGATTGTAATTCTACAAAAGTTTATAATGAGATCAATTAGTCTTAAATCTCTGACAGTGATGTTAAAATAGGCTCCATTAACATTATTAACTGTGATTAATGAAGTTAATAAAGGTAATGAGGTTTATTTACTTCAATGCATATAATATTATTTGTAGGCATCCAAAATAGAAGTATGATCTTGGTATCTAACAGCATTTGATATGTGCAAAGTGATTAAAAACCTATGAAATATATTTAAGGAAGGAAGAGAAGATGAATGATCTAATTTAAGTAAAAAAGAAGGAAATGAGAACATGTAAGTAGAGCTGAGTAAATAATTTGGAGTTAATACTTTATTTCATACATACAGCCCTACTTTTTTTGCTCATGGGATCCACTGAAATGAAGAGATTTCCTCAAACCTATTTATCATATGAACTTGATAGTTTAAAGAAAGCCTACACAGCAATGGGACCAGGAGCATTGGAAGCTCAGGCTTCATTGTGAAGGTGTGAATGACTGGGGAAATCAGATTGTGTTACTTCTGTTCTCTCTTTAACTAAACAAAGATTCCAGCACCAGTAATTCTCAACGTGGCAGGTAAATGCCAAGTATTATCAATATGTATTGTCAGCCCTAAAAAAAAATCCTCTGGCTGTGACTGGAGCCTACTGCTCCAGGGTATTCACAAATACATGACAGAAACACTGTGTTTGTCTTCAAGGCTGTCTACAGTGCTGGGGTCAATCCTAGGATGCCTTCAAATCCTATATCCTGGTCCACTGAAATGCATCCAGTAAATCCCTTTTTTCCCTAGCTCAATCCTTCTTTTGAATTCTCATTCTGCTTAGTTGTTGCCTGATGTATGTGGTGGCATATTTGCAGCTTTCACCCATTCTTCAAGCCTCCAGCTCAAGCAGGACACTGCCTGCAATGCCAGAACTCCCTGTTTGGATTTTTGTTTTACAGCTCATTTTCTAAATCTGTGACAATTAAGCTATGGGCTTCTAGAAGAAAAATCAAATAAATATGCAGGGTGATCCCTTGAACAACCCTTCAAGCCAACCTGAGATACATATTGCAGTATTTAAGGAAAAAAAACCAACCCTACAGAGAAAAACCTATAAGTCAATCTTAAATATGAATACAAATTCAGAGTCTACCTGAAAAAGTACTAACACTTGCTTTAGGGTGACCCTAGTGATAGTCCTTATGACTATGCCGGTTTTCTTGAGTGAAATATAGGAACAAATACCTACAAATAGGGCACCAGGCTCTAGATGTACAAAGAATGAGGGAAAACAAGGAAGGTCCTGTACTCATCTACACAAACTTTGTAAATTCGCTTGTAAAATACACATGGACATAAAGGTGGCCACATTTGGCATGAGGTTGTAAAAGGTACCTGGGGAGAGTGAAAGTGAGTAATGGAAAAGAATGCTGTGTTTGCTGCAAGGACTACACTTACAGCTAATTTGTGATTACCAGCAAAGGGTGAAATGGTCTGTTTGGAATAAAGAAACTAGAACAAATGCAAATTGAAAACAACAACAATCATTAAGACTTAGTTGTATCAAAAATTTGCCTGTTTCATTCTAAACTATTATCTTCCAAACATATATTAAAGCTGTCAGAAATGTTTTACTTCACTCTGCATTAAGCAACTTAGCTTCCTGAGGTGGGCACTTTCTTTATGATATAAATCAGAACACATTGAAAACAATTCTCTCAGCTTCAAAGAAAGCAGGGCTGAATTCCTCTTACTAAAAAAACTGCTCCATTTTCTCTGCACCCCATCTCTGCACTGCAGGACTGCTGGTCAATTGACCTCAGATGCCTGGCTGCATCTTTCCTTGCACGATTTATCTTCCTTGTCAAGGGATAGTGTAAATCAATCAGTTCTTCAGGTCATGTCACAAATTTCTGATATTGCCCTGGTTCTCTCTAAATCCTATTAGTTCTCGCCTGCAGCACAGGCAATCAGCTTAATAACAAAGGAGGTGGGGAAAATCTGAATTTTCCCTCCCTATGGACAGCTGAGTTTTGAATCAAATTCAGTCATAGTGAAAAATGTTTATTTTTGTGGGACAATCTGAAAAAAAAGTCCTGTAGTGAATGCAAAACATGTCCATCCTCATCTACAGCCTGTGACTCTCAGACCAACATGGGTGATGGAGAAGTGGTTGGCAAGGTTTATGAAGAATCCACTTGATAATCACTGTGAGGTTTCTACAGTAATCCAGGATTGCACTGGCCCAGCCTGTGATAAACCAGTCACAATACGGTGCTGCACAAAGAAAGACAAGAAAAACAAAGCACAGGGATGCTAAGTCATGGTTTTCCTCCTTTTTTGGACCCTTTGGGATGAATTCCCTGCTAATCCACCCAAAGCATTATTGAATCTCCACTAACAGGAATTTTTGATGTAGTCCTGAGCCACTCTTGCACTGTCTGGAGGCCCTGCCATCCTCTATAGCAAGACATTTTTTAAGGGTCCCTGGCCCTAAGCCCATTCTCCTTTTATAGCTTCTCCAACAAAACACTGTTGGAGGTCACTGTGAAAGGAACTGGTCAGAACAGGGCATGCTTAATAACCGATTTCAGAAAAACAGGCTGAAGTTTTTAAAAAGCAATCCAAGACCTGATTGATTTATCAGGGCCTGTCAGCAAGCTTCTGCCCTCCATGAATCTTTGCTAAAGCAGGCCTCCCAGAATTTAAGGGACATAGGCTGTAGGTAGCTCCTGAGATAGTAATGAGAAATTTCTTGGTCAGTATGGACAGGGATTTTTTTCTTGTTTGTTTTCTGGTCTGCTTTTGGTTGTATTAATTTGCTTGTTTTATTTTTGGGATTTTTCCGTTGTATTTCTTGTTGTTTTGTTTGTTTTTTGAGGCAGAATTAGGAGTTTCCCACTCTCTACTGATGGCAAAGACCTACAGCAAAACCACTCATGGCCCACCCGTGCAGAACACCTGTGCCATGGGCACTAAGGCTTCCCACAGAAATTCCCCTGTAGGAAACCTGCTGCTCCCAGCACTGTCAGCTGTGCTGTTTTCATGGGTACTTGAATGAGGTTTAACTCTGAAATGCAGCACTTCATCTGGTGAAATGTGCAGCAAAACCAACCTCATTGTGGGTTATGCAGATACTCTTCAAGTAATTTACATTAACTTAATCTTGCTAAACTCTTATAAGATCCTACAAACTGCACCGTGGGGGACTTCTCTGCTTTCAGCCTTTTATATTAAAAATGCGTCTTTACAGAAAGCCTTTCATTTGAATCCTTAATCCCATTTTAATTCTTTTTTTCCTTAGCAGACTGTGAGACAGTATAGAAGGCTCTTGTCCATGCCTAGCCTTGCAGCTCAACAGAGGCACGGTGCAGCCTGTGCATCTGTGTGCTTCTTGTTGGAGGATGGGTCTCCTGTCATGACAGCTCAATGTGAGGAACCAAAGGGACAGCACAGATTTCAGGAGCTAGCAAAGTTCTTATGAGAGCCCTTGAAACCCTCAGCAACCTGGATGAAAGTCTTGTTCACTTTATTGCCCTTGTCACTTGACTTTTTTACCTGCTACACTTGAACAGAAAGGTAAAAGCTGTCCCAGTATATGTAATAAAAAGTTTCTAATTGAACAGGACAACGATGAGTTATTATGCTAAGTGAAATCCTTCTGGTTGGGTACAATTGCTAATTTTGGAAAGGGAGAAATGAATCCTCTAGGTGCATTTAAGTAGTACAGTGGAGCCTTGAAAGGTTTGGGACCTTCACCTGCATGTGAATTTTCAGAGATACTCAGATAAGCATCTCCCTTGTGCTGCTTTTAGGCAAGTGCTCAAAAGAGCAGCTTGCTGGGCTGCATCCAAACCATGTTAATTTGGCAGAATGGATGTTGATACGTTTTGATCTGGCTCTGGTGGTTGATACTGAGCTCTTGAATACTTGGCCTTCTGTGACTTGCCCAAGGTCACAGTGAAGGCCAGTGCCAGAGTTGAAAAGCAGACTCAGATGTTGAAATAATTTCATTTTGGCTGTTAACCCAAAAATACACCCTCTCTCATTAGGCACACAGTACTGAGGCCACAGGAGACACCTGAGATAGAAAACCCCATTTGGATCTGGTGATCTCGACTAGAAAATGAAATGGACATATATGAAGCATCTCCTATTTTCTCTAAAGGTTTCAACTGATTAAATGAAAGCAATGTGAGAAAACCTGCCGTAGGCCACAACATCTTTTAGGGCTGTGGAAGGAAAAAACCCTTACAGCTTTTAATGAGCTCATGAGATTTTACCCTCTGTAACCACTAAATCCATCACTTTGCAACAATGAAGGTAATTTATGATTGCCTCAATTGTTTCTTTTATTTATGGGACATTTTTAGTATGGAATTTAATCAAAGAGATTAAATGTCACACTACCTATTACCTTGCTGTTAAGATATTAATCCTATAGCAAGAAATATCAAACTCTGGATTAATCATAAAAGAAAAGTAGTATGATGGCAATGCAATTGCTTTAGGATTCATGATTTTTTAACTTATTTAATGGGGGCAGAAGTTGAGATGCCATTGCCTCTTGTAGCATACTTGTTGTTTTTCAGGATTAGAAAGGAATATGAAAATAACCAGAGTTAGGCCTTGATTTAACAAAGTGCTTAGCACACACTTAGCTTTAATGTGCTTGCCTTGACTCCAGTGAAACTTATGCTGTGGTTAAGAGCGGTATAAGGCAGGATTAAATCACATGTTTAATTTTAAGCATCCACTTAAGTGCCTCTTGGTAGGTAGGCTTCAGTAAGTTAAGTTACATATTTGACAGGTTTGCCAGCTTAATAGGATAATTTCAAAACTAAGAAAAGGGAACGAATATGCTGCCTTTATTTATGTTACACATTCTATACAAAATGGTTTCTCAAAGCCCTTTATGAACCATAAACTGAACTACATTTCAGCAATTGATTTCAAAGCCTTTTCTACCACAAAAGCATAGCACCAAGAAACCTGGTGAGAGAGCGCAAAGACAAAATGTTCGATACACACTTGTAGGAGCTATTGTATATTGAGGGAGAAATCTGAGACCACAGGAACACAACAACATGGGATTAATTTGTAGTTTTAATCTGTTGATGAACTTTTGAAAATATCTGTATTGAGTAAAGCACTCTTCCTGCAGAAGCTATCTACCATCACAGACCATAATGGTCATCTCTGTGTCATCAGGAATAAAAATTCACTTCCATTATAAGTGCCACTGAGAACAGTGATTTAGGCATAGGTTACTTAGTGAATAGGCATTTACTGTTTACTGCATCAGTGGAATACTTTCTGGGTAGGTCTGGTTTTCAGTACTCTGATCAGCCAAGTTACTGTAGTGTCCCACAGCTGCCTAGACCTCCTTCTCAGAAGTGGTTGAGTGGGTTAGTTTTCACCAGAACTCCCCTCAGTTCTATATTTTGCTTCTCCCCATGCCAGCCCTTTTCATCCGTGCTCACCTAGACTCAGGCCAGTGTGGCCTCTCAGGGTCCATGCACAAAGAGCTTCCAGCAGCACCTTCAGAAAACAAGAAGTCTGACAGCTACTGGAACTGCAACCTATGGCTTAATATTCACCTGAAGGAATAGGTATCTATAATAAGTTTTGTATGTGTATAAATTGGATTTATAAAACCAATTAGTCACTCCTGACATCAGCTAGGTTGAGCCTGGCCGGACTGGAATCAAACAAGCAGTGAACAAAGGCTCCCTGTTTGCAGCTACCTTTGTTCCTCCCTTCACAGACCACAAAGAAAAGGTTTCTAAGACACAGCCCTAGTCACTGTCTGGCTTTACCTTGGCCTTCCAGCTTCATTAGGGCAAGAAGCACAGGGATAATATCGCTATGTCATCCAGAAAATACACAAAAAAGCATCATCTGGTAATAATGAAATATTCAAACAGGTTTGCAGATGACAGTGCTGGTTTCTGACAGGAGAATATTGTCTGGGAGAAGTTATTTGCACAAACCAGTGAATGATTGATGCAAGGTCAATGAAAGATTGATGTGTGAAAACACAAAACACATCTGCCCTAATTGAAAGTCCTGGGTTCCCCAGGATTATGGGAGGGGAGAAAGATTCCTGCCTATGAGATTCACCTTGTCATCCCATCCTCCAGAAATTTTCTAATCACTCATCCTACCTCTTTCTCTCATGCTGATTTCTCCTTGATGCCTCCATCAAGATTATCATGGAGTGACATACGTAGAGGACTTGGTAGAAATTCAGGTTGGAAGCAAAGTAGTTGTGGAGAAGGAAAGCAGCAAAGTGAGGGGAACTGAGAGGGGAAACCAGAACTTCTGCTCTGTCCTTTAGCACCCAGCTTACTAGAGAGCATTAGAGATGCTATAAGGATCCATTCTGGTGCTTTGGTTTATGACCAACAATAAATTACATAGAGTCAGGACAAACTCTTATTATAACCACATATGGTCCTTGCTTCCCCTGTAGATAATGCTTAGAAAACTCAGATAATTCTAATAAATACCTTGAAAATAATGTGTATGCATATGCAATTCAGGCAAGCTAAAATGGCATCAGGATGTTTATTCCTGTGAAATACTTTGCAGGGGTAAAAAGATATAATGCATGGACTTATCAAATAGTAAAAGGCCAGTCTGGGTACCCATTTGCAAATCAGAAGACTGAAAGATTTGAAGGTTTAGTTGTACAGAGTTTGTAGGCTTCACAGCCAAATCTCACTGGCAGTGTAGTCAGGACATGGCAAATTGAACCTTGCTCTGAATGTCATGCCCAGGATGTGCTTTCTGGTACACACTGGCACATAACAGAATATTAAACAAGGGTATATTTTAGTCTCCTTCTCTTGCAACAGTCTGAACTTCTCCCTTCAGTGCTTCCACTCTCTGACCTCCTCAAACAGACACCATCACTGCCTTTTTCAGTGCATGGATTATCTGGCACCTTCAAGGCCAGGAGCACCATTAGAAAACACTGGGGAACCTGCCCAAAAGCATGAAATGACAGGCATTAACTCTCAGCCAGGGTTCACTGGTAGTTCACAGAATTTCTTGCAGCCAGGAGCTAACTAAAGAGAGTAGAATGCATTTGATATATTTTAAATATCATTGTTTTCCTGCTAATCTTGCTGGTGGCACAGAGCACCAGCAACTATGTAGGTAATGATAACTGAAAAATGGGAACCAGCTGAATCATTAGAAAGCTTCAGTCTCACCCAAGAATTTCCTTGCTAATATTACCAACATTGCTCTTTCTGCAGAGCTATATGATGGTAGATGGCAAGAGATGTAGCTCTGTAGCCTGGAAAACAGCTATACAGCAACAAAGAGGTGGTGCAAGGAGACTGTTCTTCCCTCAGCTTTGCAGACTTTAAGACAGCAATAAAGAATAAAGACAGAAATAATCACATACATTATTTTCTGCAGTCAATAATCTCACACAATCAGTTTTTTGAAAATTACTGGGAGACATTCCTGATATAATTTAAAATTTCCAGTTATGCCTGGAAGTTCTGTATTTGAACTCTCCCTTCTCAGAGAAGACTCTGAACAAGCATAGAACAAAAAGCTATCTGGTCCCAGTGATCTTTCATAGGACAAGCTGCACCAGACTGGATCAAAACTTTAATGTTTACTAGTTTTACCCAAAGAACAACACCCAGGGTTGAAAACAGTGTTTTTATAATTATTACATGCCTTAAATCAACTGTTAATTTCTGTTCTATTAGCAAAGTCAAAACGATGTGGGTAGAGGGTTGCAAGAGGACAAGAGAAGGTTTAAACATTTCTAATTTGTCTGTACAATGTCTGCATATTGTACTGTGATCCAGGGAGAAAGTTTCTATTCAGGTAGCATTAGGGTGACATTTCTGTCACTGAACTGCTTGATTTGGGCACTGAGCAAGCACTGCAATATTCTTGTGTATAACTTATTTGCATGGACCATTAATAAAAAGTGACTTTATTCCTTCTGCTGGCCCTGCTTTGAGCAGGTGTTGGCCAGAGTACTCCTTTTCCAACCTTAATGATTCCACCCATGGCAAATGCCCTCTCATCTTTAAAATAGGCTTCCCTTTCTAAACACCTTCTGGAGCCCCTCTAGCTTGAGCTCTGTCTCAGTAAAGCTCAGCCTTTGATTTTCCCGTGCTTCCAATTGCTAATTGCACAGATAAGAAATAGAAATTTTATGTTGACTGCCCCTGTCTTTGAAGTGACTTGGGGGTATCAGAGGGATTGCTGTTGCAAAGGCTAGGCTTATAAAAATACTTCTGGGAAACATGAGCTAACCTGCTCTCCCATTTGGAAAACAGCAGTTTTGTTTTAGAACTAAAAAGTGTTGTTTTTACACAGCAACAAGATCAAGAAGGACTGTCATTGTGACATCTGCTCCTGATATTGTACTGTGATGAAGTGTAAATCCAAGCTGAGCAGGCTATAAATTGCATTATACCATTGCTCCTCCTGACCCTCTAGTCAGACAAGTTTTCTATTTCAAAGACCCCATATTCAGGAGTTTATATCCTGGCTATAAAAGTTTACTTTAAGTTGAAAGTTGGTATAAAATACCATAAATTCAGAGTGATTCTGTTTTGTAAACTTGATAACAGATTGTAATACACTTCAATAACCTCTTTCACAGAAAGAGGATGGACTGTTTAAAATTCACTGCACCCCCATGGAAGCATTTACCAGTGGAATCACCTCTGGAATAAGCAGTGTAAAATATTGCTTCTAGTTTAAGCTGCAGAGGAAAAGACTGAGTTTTGATGCCTGTTTTGGTAAACTGAGGAGGAAAGCAGCAGATTTCTTTTTCTCTGTAAAAGATCAACACAGTCATTATAAACTACTTTAAAGATTTTTTAAGTTGTAACTTTAGTTATCAATACTATGAAACTAGAAGCTTCAAAACTAGAAAAAAATCTATTTCTATTTTTAAAACACACTTGGTAAGAAATAAAGATTGTACTTGAATATTTTCCCTTCTTACTTGCAAGTTTTTCAGCCTTTGAGTTTTATCTTAGTTCAAACATTTAAGTCAAATCTCTTTCCTCTGCAATCTTGATTTTTATTTCAGTTGATTTGATCCCTTAAATCCTATATTATTGTCCCTGTTCTCTGCACAGATTAGCATTGCTTGAAGCACCAGCAGATGAATACAAGAATTCAACTGTTAACCCATAAAGAGCAGACACAACCCAATCTCTTCTGGACAGAAATAGGTTCTCAGGAGCATTTGCTATGAAAAAGGATCAAAATCTGATCAATATATAACTGAGGGTGAATCACAGCTGTTGCTTTGCATGGGAAAATCCAGTTCCCAACAGTTTCACAGGAAATAACTCCGGGCACAAAGTGGGCTCAAATTGGAGTAAATCCAATCCAGGACAGTCTCAGGGGCTTTGCATTTGAGTGAGACATTATTTCAGCACTAAACAGAGGAGTTTGATTAATGCCTTTTGAAATTTTCACCCCAAAGCTCCTGTGATGGAAAGCCTCCTTGGGGGAAGCAGTCCAGGACATAAAGCTGTGATCACTTCAATGAGAGGGATGCCAAGGGACACCAGCTTTCCCTGTCTCCTGCTTATATATAAGCACTTATACCTTATATGTATATAAGTGGAAGCTCCTGTGGAAGGAAGGAAGACCTGTATGTACAGTTGTCAGGATAATCCCCCCATTAAAGCCTCCTAACTTGATAAATATCCTCCTCTTCCAGCAGGATGTGTTGTTTCTTAGCTGTTTCGGACTAATGAGTGTTGACTGTGATACAGATCTTAACATGACCTAGGCACGAGTCAGGTGAAACTCTTGTCAATTTTTCCATGTGCATGCAGAATTAAAACCTTCCTGAGACCTAATGATCCACAAGGTAAGTGGGAGAAAAGAGGAGGAGAGTGATTAATCTCCTACTGTTTAGCATTGCTTCATTCTTTACAGACAAACACCTCTGCACGAGAGTTTTATATATTATCATCCAACACCTTAGTATGCACATCCCTGGTCCCTATGGGGAAATCTAAGGTTTCTTGCTCAGTAAAATTCTCCTAAAGTTTTCCTCCCCACAGCATGCAGAGCTGTTTCACGCAGTATTCCACCTGGGCTGACGCAGCTCCATGCAGGCTCCAGGCTGGCAGCACAGCAAGATGAGCTTAAGAAACCCCCACAAGGGATTTGAACTCCCTTCTCTGAGCATTGTTGGGGGGCTCCAGCTTGCCTTTCACCAACCTGCTGGTGGTGCTAGGGATGTAAAAGGCTCAGCAGGACTAAGAGAGGCATGTATGGGGCAGCCCAGCTGGCTCTCCTTATGGAGCACACAGTCTGCTGCACTCCCTGATACACCCTGCAAGGCTGACGAGCACTGGTAGCCATTTGGTTTACAAAGTATGGAAAGAGAGGAGGTCTCACTGACTTCAGGGTCTGTAGAGCCTTATTTTCTGAGTACTTGTGTCTTTATTCTCCTCCTAAGATTAAAAGAAAAAAGTAAAAAAAAAAGTTTCAGCAAAAGGCCTTTCTCTAGCATAAGATTTAAAACACACAAGGAACAAACTTCTTCCAAAGATTAGAGTATTTTGTTATTTGTTTAAAAAGAGCTCTTTGCTCTGGTGTTTTTCCTTCTCCATTAATCAGAATTCTTTCTGTATGTCATCTTAAACTTAAGGATACACCTATACTGCTAAAGAGAACACAGTGCAGCCTTACATCAGGTGGGAATGACAAAGGAAACCAGGAGCATGTACTTAGTCTCTGAGTCTGGGCAGAGGGAGACACGAGATCAGCTAAACCACTGTTAACATTCCCCCTGCAGAGGTGGCTCTGGGTACACCCAGAGATGGGTCTCCAGGCCAGGTGTTTCTGAAATCCTGCCTGGGACTCCCCTGCACCTTTAGACCAGAATCAAAGATTGGTCCACAGCAAGCACAACCCACTGCTGGCCTTGGCTACCTGCCCTGCCTGCATCCACTGACTGCTGGAGAAAGAGGTGTGTGGACACCCTTTCTCCTCCTCAAATGCTTACCTGAGGGATAAGGAAGACACAGGTAGTCCCATGACTACCTGTCTTCTGTCCCATGACAGAAGTAGTCCCATGACTTCTGTCCATCCTGTGGGATGTGGGAGATACATCTCTTCTTCACTGCAGCACACAAGGATAGGTTTTCTTCCTTGTCCACTCTTTCGTGGCAGCTCCTCCAGTGTCCCCTGAGCTGCTGCAGTCACTCCTTCCTCCCCACTTGTCTTGTTATCAAGCTGTGAGCTGAGGAAGACCACAGCATTGGAGGTAACAGGTTCTATCAACAGCCCCAGATAAAGAAAGGCAACACATCAAGTCCAGAATCCATGCAAAGAATGTACACAGGAGCAAAAGAAGACAGAGACAAGGCTGCAGCCGTGGTCCAAGCACCATCCATGAGACAGGCTGGAAACAAGCTATCTACAGCCCTGGGCCACGTCTGGAAAGAGAGTCTGCAGCAGGGCTGAGAACAGATACATCCACAGCGCAGCTTGGGGAAAGGTTGAACCCCCTGGCCTTTGCTTAGATGGAATCCTCAGGCCCAGGGGAAAGGTGTGGATATGGGTCCCATCTGAGGCTGGGTCATTTGAGGCTTATTAATACCCTCACACCTAATTACATTTTCCACGCTGCTGGGAGTCCTTCTCCCTCCTCTGTGGCTTGTGGTCCTAGCCCTACCTGGGACCTGCTGGTGCTTTTGCAATGCAAATAATAAAGCAGTTAATCCGTGATGTGAATTAAATTCATGTCAAGTGCTACTTGAAGGGTGCCCACACAACCTGCCAGGAGAAGTGTAACTGCTAATTAGCACCCATGTTGGCTGTTGGGGTGAGGACATGAAATGTGTGAATGGAATACAGAGAATAAACTACCCACGCTGGGAAACTGCAAGTTGAAACAGTCTTTTCTATGCCAGATTTTCTGTGCTCTAATAACAGATATCATCAAAAGGGAAGGGAGCTCTTAGCGCGGTACCATTTCAGATACAGGAGACTCAGAACCAAGATTTTGGATACAAAGAGTGTTGAACTTTACAGGCAAAGGTATCTTAAGAGATAGGTGTAAACTACAGTGAAACACTTAGAATTGTTTTTAAAAGGTAACATAAGCAAAAAAAACCCCAGGAAACAAAACTGTTTTGGTCATTCATATGGGTTTCTCTGTGTCTCTGCAGCTTCACTCTGCTGGCAATGTAGGTATAGTTTTCCAGCTTCTAACCATATTGATTTTCTTAGCAGAAAAAGCCTAAGGTTATCTAAACAGTTTAGTTTCTTGATTCTTTGTGTTGAATTCATTATTTTCTTTCTGCCTGGATATGCTACCCTGTGTTGTACATGATGCACCAATCTATAACCTGAGCAGAAATTGTCCACAGAACTGGCCAACAATGGAGGGGGATGTGTCCTCTGGTGATTAACACATCAACACTCCCATCACTGGCCAAGATTTCCATTAGAACTCCTCAAAGGGGCAATGGGCCAATTACTGGTGGTGTCAGTGGATGCAGTTCCCAAATTCTACATGTTTCCTTATTTCCTGAGCTATGTTCAGCATTGCAGCACCAGCAAAAGGGACCCTTTGAAGGTATTTCCCACTAGGGCAGCTGGTACTGACTTAGCTGAATGCTTTCATTGATTTCATCCCAAATGAAGAACAAAGGAGAAACAAGAGGAGTTTCCAGGTCAGGATAGTAATCATTTGCATACTAGGTCATCCCAACCCTGTCAAATCCCTCTTGTACCTGAGATTTCAGAGGCAGGTGTAAATCTCTTACTAAGGTTGGTACACACAGAAAACCTGGCATGTAACACAGCAATGAGATGTGATTCCTCTCCAGCTCAAGGCCACCATAAATCATTGGTTACACTTCTGCCTTAGAGAAGTCATTCAGGGCAGAGTAAATCCATTTCTCTGGGTAGGAGCTGTGCTGGAGCAACAGAGGACGGGACATTCCTGCAGGCAGAATTGTTTCAGAGTCCTTGAACCCTGTGCAACAGCTCCATCCCTGCACGTCTGGGCTGGAACCAGGACCATTGGCAAAGCAGGTTTTGGAGGTGAAGGCGTCAGTATGGAGCACAGAGAGGATTTGACTGTTGAGCAATGCACATAGCCATGAGAAGCTCCTCTTGCTTGACTGAAGAGGAAGCTGAAACCTCTTCAAGTCACTCCCAACGTTCCATCTAGGTTCCCTATCCACTGTAAACCCCTCTTCTCTTCCCACTGACCAGCCAGACTGTTGCATGGCTTGTGCCAGGGGATTGATCATGCCTGGGTGCTGCTCATCATCCCACTTTATGAGCTGTGCCAGCAAGCAGCCCCTCCATCTCAACATGCCTCAACTACCTCTCCAGTGTTGCCAGTGCCAGCTGTAATTGTCATGGAAAAGGCCTTTGGAAAGTGTGTTTTATGGACTGAGATATAGATTCTAGATTAATGACCAGAGTCCTGCAAGGCTGGGGAGGAATCACCACAGGTTTTACCCTGGGACAGGCTGTACCTTGGCTGCTGGTGGACTCCGCTTTTCTTTGTGTGTTATACTCAAGTAGATATTAAACCAGTTCTCTTCCAGCATTGTTATGGATGCTGCTCTGATCTGCAGCATTAAGTAATTTGTGCTTCTCCCCCCAGAAAAGAATTTATTTCCTCTCTGTGCTGGTGTCAATGCTAATATTAGCTAGCGTTACTGAACCGTTTTACATCTGCTCTAACAGCAGCTGCTCTGCAGGAGGGTGACTTGACAAGGGGACAGGGCAGAGGAGAAAAGTCACAGTAGGTACTTAACAGAAGGGGCAGGAGGGAAGGGCTGGAGACTGTGGGCAGCTGGAGAGGGGCATGCAGCACTCAGCAGCTCAGGGATGCAAAGAAGGATATAAATACAATATAAACAGATCTCTTCCCAGATGCATGCTTGAGGAGTGTGAAATGCCCCACACGAGAGGGGTCTGTTGCATAATTGTCACCAGGGAGGCCCGTGGGGATGTGTCAAATTAGCTCTGCTCAAAACCTGCCTGGGAAGCAGTCTGGCAAAGAAAAGAACAATTTGTAAATTTTCTTTTCTCTTGTGTTAGCAAAACACCAGGCTCAGACCATCCTGATTCTGAGGCAAATATGTTGAAGTTCATGTTTGCACTTCAGCAAAGTAAAGGGGCTCACTGCCAGCCAACAGCTCTGCAATTGGGTGGTTCTTACAGAGCAGCTCAAACCAAACTGGGGAGCATCTCTGATGGGCAGCAGTATGAGACAGAGCCCTGGGGGTGCGAAGCAGCTCAGCTCCGTACTCTTACTGGCTTATAGATTTTGCAGCTGGAACAGTCCCCACACTGAAGTTTCCCTGCACAGGGTACCTGATGCTGTGTAGCTGCCTGTGGGAACTTGGTTAACTCATTTTAGTGAATTTAAAGGGACACGGTCCCTGTCTTATGTTCTTACTGCGTTTCAATAGGTGAGCAGGTCAGTGCTGGATCTGTGGAGATGAAATGGAAAGCCACTTGGTCAACATATCAAGGTATAAATTGGGAAATTCAAGAACTTAAGAGTGTAACTACATTATTTTTGTCAGCCCTATAGAGTCAGTCAGGGCTAGGGGCTGGAATGTGTCTCTAGTACAGGGACAAGGCAGACCAATGGAAAGCAATGTGGCAGGCTACATCCAGCCTCCGGAAGAGATCCAGGTTTCTTTAAAAAAAAAAAATCTTGATTTTTTTTTTTTCTTCCCAAGTATTAGAGGTTTGCAAAGCTTTCCTCTCCCTGCGGAGTTACAGCACGGGCTCCTGCAGAAAGAGCATTTCCCACTCCACAAACCCTCCTGACTCCAGCACAAGTTTTCCTTCGGCGCAGGGCTCAGAGCAAGAGGCAGCGATGAGCTGGTAGCTCTGGAGCCTGCACCTGAGTGCGTTCTAGCGTTTTAAACCTCGGGAAGATCCCCGAGCCGAGCTGGGCTGGAGCCCTGGGCGGGATGGAGGCTCCAGCCCAGCCGGGGGCTGCAGGGGCTGCTGGAGATTGCGCTTTGCGCACACCGGCTGCTCCACACTTGTTTACATCCGAGAAGATTTATCCGTGTTGTAAAACTATCTGCTGCTGAATAGATGAAAAGAAATACGTGAGGGAAACCATAATCATTTAATACTTATTCTGTTTATTTTCTATTCATTTAGCAATGGTGACATTCTCATTATAATTACAGGGAGCCGGGTGGCCTTCTAATGCTTTTCCACACGTGTTTCTTCCTTTCCTTTGAAGGTTCTTGGCAGATTTAGGTCATATATTTTCTTCCTATCGTGCAGCGAGGGGAAGAGGGGAAAAAAATTCCCAGCACCAATCTTTTCTAATACTTCTACATTATTTCAATCCAGCAGAGGTTTGCTCTGCCTCAAGCTAAAGAAAATCTATTAGGCTCTTTAAAGAAGTAAGTCAAAGGGGATGCGTCCAGGATAAGGTCAGGCAAAGATGTGTACAGCAGAGAATGATAGTGCTCAATATTGCTTTGGCTGCCAGGAAAAGTTCACCCCACAGGATGCCAAACTCCACTTAAACTTGTCTCTTGTCTTCAAATGCCTCTGAAAGCTGGAGACAAGCACTTCACACTTTTTCCTGGCACTTGCCTGAAGTGGGTGGGAAACAAAAATTCAGAGGGCGGGACCAGATGCCCTTGCCACAGCAGTGCAAACTGAGAAGGGGTTGAAGCTGGAACTGTCCAAAAGTCATGCTGCTGCTGTCTTCAGGGCATTTTAAAGCATGTTTAACAATGCTTATATTTAACAGCTAGTGCTAGTTAAAATTATTACAGGTAATTTTTTACTTAAAAAACAGAACGTGCAGCTCATCAGGGCACATATTTTAAGCGGATGATTTATGGTTAAGTTAGGGGTTTAAACATGTATCTTTGCACCCACTGCTACAGATTTTCTTTTGTTCAGGGTCTGAGATAGGGACAGAGTTGCTGAAGGTTTCTGCTACACTTCCAGACAGTTGTATCTGGAACAGTTTCAGAAATTAGGATCCTTTGGAGTGTGTGACTCAGCCCACACAAGACACCACGTCTCTGTGGAAGGTCCCATCTGTGCTGCTGATTGTAGCAGGGCATGAGGGTGACAGCTCAGTTAGACTCCTCATGTCAGAGGGAATGAATACAGAAAGTGCTGCTGAACTGTCTCTTGCCTGCTTTTTTCGGAGTTTGGCAGCTGATGAGGGTTCAGCATCAGCCTCGGCACATCTCTGATGCTGTGACAGTGAGGTACCAGTAGCTGCTCCTGCCTCAGTTTTGGCATATCCCCAAGCAAAGAAGCAATCTTTTTGTCTTCCTGGAGGATGAAGACAAAGAGAAGGGGAAGATGGGAATGCATAACTTTCTGTCATTTCTCCTTCTGATCCAGCTCCACAGCCATTTCAAAACACCCTCAGTTTTGGCAAGCAATGCCTTTGCTCCTACTCCTTTCCTTTGGCTCTCTTCCTTCTCCAAATCCTGAAACCCTCACAGAGTTTTCTTGTTGAATCTTTAACCTCCTCTGTATTGCAGGTGTTGTCCATGCACTTCTAAAGCACCACAGCGAGAGAGGAAAGGGGAAAACAAGTTTCATTTTGAAATCCTGCTCTGTAAAACCTTTTATACAGCAGTGTGACAGGAGAGAAAATATAACTCTGAAGAGGCAAGATGTTTTAGAAGCAATTTTGCTTTCCCCACTTCAGCAGTTCTGGAGTGCTGGAGCAAGAGGATGCTGCAGGAAGGAGGATAACCCTGGATGCCGTGGTGCTGCCTGGCATTTTGCTATCAACATCACATTGAACACAAGTTTGGAGTGTACACTGAACTCTGCATGGCCATTATAGACAAACAAATTAAAGGCAGTGGCCAAGAACACCATAAGCAGTGGTGACTGAGGGGTCTGGCACCAGTAATTTAAAATGTCACAAACTGGAATTTCCAAAACCTTAATCTCTGAAGGACTGAAGTCACCAGGAGGGGTTTGCAGTGGCTGTTGGTTGGGCAGCCCTGATGGCTGCCTCTAAACACCCTGCCAACCTCCTGCCATGGCTTGGGGAGCTGTGGAGAGCAGCTCTGGCATGGGGGTCTGTTCCTCCACAGCCCGAGCGTGGCCCTGCTGCTGCCAGCGCCCTGCTGTCATTATTGCCACTGCTAATTGCTCTCCAGAGGAGTCCCACGGCAACGGGGTGTGCTCTGCTAAGATAAGGCACTTAACGCTGGCTGGGAGCAAACAACAAGGGCTACCAACCCTCGTGCTTCAGGGCTCAGACTGAGCACAGTTTCAGGCTAGGGAGCCTGTGAGAACTGTTCTCCACAAAAACAAAGGCGTGCAAAATTCGCTTGCTTGCTTACAAATTCTCAAACCCAGATCTGGATTAATTTTCATCCCAAATTTAAATTGTTTGGGATTTGGGGCACAGGAAGGAGGTTGAGCCAAATCCCATCACAGCAGAACCCCCAGAGCTCCCAGTTTCGCTGTGTTTCCTGTGCTGGGGCTTCAGGAATGGTTGCAGAGTTGAATGGGTTTTGGTTTGCAGCCCTGGTCTTGCCTGGGAGTGAAATGCATATGAGGGAGGTCTCCACAGATAGAAATGGAAGAGTCAAAATGTCAACTGGCAGCACTTCTGCCCCTTTCACCTCTCCAGCTTGGCTCATGAAATAAAAAAATTCCATTGAATCATGTCAACACCAGAGGGTATCCTAATTGCCTCTGCTTCTACCCAGCAGTTCTTATTCCAGCCTGACATCTCCCAGCAGCTAATTCCAGTGTTGCTCTATCTAATAAACTACAGAGAAATCCCAGTACCTTTTAAAAATCCTTTCTTTGGAGATAGCTGTATCTGATTCTCTAATAAGGATTCTATTAAGAGAAGCCTCTGCTGTGCTTTGTTAAGGAATTGATGCAATTTGATTTTTATTACATGAACAGACTAACATGGATACTAGCTGTCTCTGATACAAAGAGTCACTGCAAAAAGCATTGTGCTTCCTTGTGCACACCAAGATAAAGTAATTAACTTTATATTAAAAAAAAAAAAAATCTCTGTTGAGATCTGTTCTGCATAATTCAACACCTTGTGCCAATTAAAGAGAACTTCTTTGGAAAATGGTTTAGGCTGTAATTTTATAAGTCTTTAGATTTGTGTGCAAATATTCATAGCTTTATGAATGTTTTGATGAGTGTAATTTTTCTAGTAGAGTTTACACATTTATTCATAAAGTGAGATTTTCTAGAAGAGCTTCTGGATCAGGCCTAAATCTCAAACTTGATGCCCCTGTCAGGGACAGAAGAATCCTGCCCAAGATAAGAAAACTCACCCAAACATCCCCTTCTCTGCACTTCTCCCACTCCTCCTGCCCTTCCCAGCCCCTCAACACTGATCTGTGGTTTCGATGGCAAGACCAGGATGGGTAGACTGGTGCTGGTGATTCACCAGTGTGTTCCATGGTGCCTTTCTGGGTTGCAGGGAAAATTTTAGGACAAATTTGGAAACACAAAACAATCTGGGAACTGTCTGAGAATGACTGAGGACAACACAGCCCCTTTCTCTAGTGGGCAGTTCCTGTGTGCTGCTGCCTCTGGGAAGGTTGTTTCCTCAGGCCCGTTGGGTCATTAGGGTGAATCCTGCACTGTGGTGTCTCGCCAGCCTCCTCTCCACCCCTGTGAGAAACGGAGCTAGGGTGGCTGAGAAAAGTCCTGAGAGAAACGTTCAGGATAGGTAGAAGTTGCCCATCACCACTGAAAGCCCATCCTAGTGTTGTAAACAGCTCATGCTGCTCCCCCATGACACAGAGAACCATCTCAGTTGGTGCTCCTCTGACTTTAATTTGTGTGAGGACTCAAAATAGGTTAAAAATATACAGTCAGAACAAAGCATTTCTTGTTACCCTGGTATGCCACAGATCAGAACAGTTGCTTGATGGATAGAGCTTTCTGAGAAGATGTAGTGAGAGTGACTGTGATAAATAAAGAGTCCAGTACTGGCAACAGTAACACAAATCCATGGCATGGATGGATTAGACCAACATCAAGAGATTAGGTGGTGTGCAATCATCTATTGAATAGGATAAATACCGTACACGTTAGGGCTACATTTTAAAGAAGAAACTGCTAAATGAAGGTCAAAGTGAGACACAGAGTTTTTTCTCTCAACAGCCTGTCTACTTACCTGGACTGATAAGCTCCACATGAGGGTGATTCACTTAAGAGGATAATAATTAACAATCCCCCAAAGCAGACAAACTCTGTCACTGAGCCAGTCAAGAGTCTCATTCCCCCTTTCATATCCTCAGCTTGCAAGTGCTGTAAGTCACTTATGCCAGCATTAGGAAGTTAAGGTAGAACACCAGCCAATGTGTTTTAGCTGATATTTCTTGAAGCAGCTTGAATTGACTTAATTAACATCTGGAGGCTGCCCTACTGGACTGCAGTGTGATAGTTCCCTGTGCCACAGATGGAGACTGAGACTCAGAACTTTATCCCAGTATTTGGGCTTCCAATACTTAGAAAATTCTTTACAAAAGTGCCCCCAATAGATCCATCATCTACATCTAAATTATATCTATAGCCACATCTCTTTGCACCTATATCTGCTCACTATGCTAGTCTATGGTTAAGATTTTTCTTAGTATTCATTTTTCTATTATCATAATATTGCTAAGCAGCCCTGATTAAATGAGATCCAACTACTGCACTGGTTCCATTAGAGTTATCTATTATTTCTTTGGGTGTTTACCAGATATTCATGTTTCACTCAGTAAATTTTACTTTGAACCCATGACCACTGATTCATCCAGGGTGCATCTTTTGAGTTTACTTCAACAGCTCTAAAAAATTTAAACGGGGTGGAGGCCAGTACATCCCTTCACCAGCTTTTGCCAAGCAGTTATCACCGCACCCAGGTTGCTCAGCACAACACATAGGCAGATACACACATGCTCACTTTAAGTAAAAGACTCTGACCTAAAGAAATTATATATTTAGACAAGTAAGACATGCAGTGGGTGGAAGAATATTAAACTCTTCTTCCCTCTGAGTGGGAGAAAAGAGGGAGAGATATGAAGCATAAGTATTAAATAATATTAGATAACCTTTTTATAGCACAAAATATGAAGTTACTTTTAAAATTCTAGTATAAATATGGTATAGCACCATGAGAGTAGAGTCATGTATTAAGGTACCTGTAGTAATATATCTTATATCTGTCAGAAAGGGCAATATACTACCCAGCTACTAAGAACTTTTACACTGATACAATTTATAAAATGGTATTGATTTACTCTTGCAGTAGAAAAGCCCGTTCCCTGCAAGTGAAACAACATACTGGTAAAAATATTCTGGGTAGTGGTCTGTATGAGAGCTTGAAACTTCTTTTAGCTCTTTCACAGATATAGGAAAGGCATAATTTGGCACTCTCTTCTTCTTCTTTTTTTTTTTTTTTTTTTTTTTTTTTTCTCTAGATTTTAATATTTAGGAAGGATTCTGCAGAAAAATCAGCCCACCAGTGGGTTCATTTGGGAAAAAATAGGGATTGTTAAAACTAATTCTATGTTCTTTTAAGCCATCTATATGATCCAAATACAATTGTAAATATCATGCACAAAGGCTTCTTACTAGAATGTCATTGCATTCTCTTCCTATTATTTTTCAGTTTAGTAATCCCACAAAACCAGCATGTTTCAGTTAGATCAATAAAGGAAAAATCATCACCTGTAAAACAGGTGCAACTTCTCCTCTACCCCACCAGGCTGTCTGGTTCTTTTGATCTAATATTTGCTATTTGTCTTGGGCCCAATAGTTTTTTTTCTACTTTCCAAACCAGCCTGTCTCGTCCCTATTAGAAAAAGGGTGAAATTCTGGCTACAGCTACAGCTTACAAGTCAGTGAAAATAAATGTTGCCTCTGACTCTGCAACAGTCTATTTGCACCTTGAATTCTTATTAAATTTGTTAAATACTTTTATTTTTCTTAATACAGAATAATCCTTTTGCTACAGCCTTTAGTGAGAATTAAGATAAAGGTACAAACACTTCAATGTTATTGTATTATTAGTCCTACATATTTCTCCCTGTCTCTGCTGGAATTTGAATTGCTTTATCTGTCCCAGTATAATAGCCTGGTCCATGGGCATCCTGGCTGATGAACAGAGTCTGTTGTGGATTTCTGTCTTATATCCCTAGAGCTCTACTGCAGTAATAGATTGAGTGCTGAGACCTATAATTTTTTTTTCCCCATAAAATTATTGGACCATCTGCAGAGTCTCTTTTACTATGCCAAAATTGCTTAGAATTCTTCATAGATTGAGAGTTGTGGGTTGCAAGGACACAGTATGGAGTGTGCAGACAGTATGATCACATTGCCTTTTCCTCTTCTGAGATCTGAGCAAAGACAGAACAACATCTGCATACAAATGAATGCAGAAAGGCTGAATCTTGGGGCCATATCCATGGGATTAAGAGCTTAGAGATTCACTGGGCACAATCCTTCACTGTTGTGAAGGTCAGCCAGTGTGCCCATGGAAGGTCCTTCAGCCCTAACAACACCAAACAATCTATCAAATCCATCAGTAATCTATCAAAAAACACTTCACATGAGTAGGAATCCAAGCTCTGAATTGATTGCCTTTGGATGCCAGCATTGTGACCTCTTCTTGAGAGAGCGTGGTGTAAAGAGTTCTCTACTGCAGAGGGATACATATTGGAGTTATGTTAATTATCCAAAGCACCTGGAGTTCCTAGGAGAGAAACTGCTGAAGAAATGTAAAGCATCATTTTTATACTGAGAATTAGGGAACTGCCAAGGTTTTCTTGTCAAACAGGAATAGCAAGGTTTTGGTTCTGAACTTTTTAAAGTAGCCTTTAATAAGCAAATGCTTTAAAATGCGAAGGCTATTGACTTAGGAACATTTGTAATCCGCTCTCTGTCTGGGGAGAGCTGTAAGCCTCTTCATGCAAATGATATGATGAATAGTCTAAAGCCATCGATGAAATGCACCAGGGTAAGCTTTTTAATGCCAGGAGCACCAATGAGCTTTTGAAACACATCTTCAATCTTTTTTTTTTTCCCCCTTTTTTAAAAAAAAATGGATTAGTTGTCTTTTGTTATTTTTAAGCCTTTTCTAGAGATCAGCTGGTGGCACTGATAAATTATCCATGGAGCTAGACAATCTCTGCTTATTCAAAGCACCCTTTTCCATCAGGGAGATTGGTCTGAATGGAATGTGTTACTTTCCATTGACATGATTTTATGAAAGATTTCTTTATGGCAACACTTGCTTCACTTACAATGCATTACCTCAACACAGCATGTCATGGTGATGGAAAAGAGCATATCCAGGGATGTCAGCCCAGGGATGTAATGCAGTGAGAAAAAAATAAATACATGAGACTTCCTACCTAATGCACACCCCTCTATGGGGCACTCTCCATACTCCTATAAATATGAGAACTGATGTATTTTGAATGTTAATACTGAGACAGAACTGAGTCTACCTTCTGTCCTGTTACAGAAGTCAGCTGGATTACATCAAGTGTTGTACGTTAGCAAACCAACCTAGCACAAAATATTAGGAGAGTTATCAAACCATCATGATTATTTTATGCATATTGGAATTAATTTTGATACCTCAATTAAAGAATACCTCTACTTCTATGAAAGGTGTTAGTTTCTAATGTAAAAATTTGTACTGACTGAGCAGACTTTAATCCCAGTCTGTTCATAAATTCTGTTTCTAGCAATTCTGCCTCTGATAGAACCTGCAGACACAGTGCAAGAAACCCCACAGTATTTAATTATGGAGAAGATTGCCCACAAAAATCTGTTTTAACCTCTGGTAATTACAGGCTGCATGAAAGCCTGAGGCATGTGGGTTTGTGGGCTTATATCCCCTTCAAGAATTCTGGGTTTAGTAAAATGCTTCTTGCAGGATTTTCTAGAGGCTGATGATTTTCTTACCCATTGAATGTCCATTCTATCCTAACACACTGAAATTAACTTCTGGAAAAAAGCCTCCCAGGATACCCATGTGTGAATAAGAAAATTCCTTCTTTCATGTAGATAGTTAAAACTGTCATGCTTCCTGAGAAAAAGCCCATGAATATATATACCATATATATATATATATACCATATATATGGTATATATATATTTAGAGCACTCATGAAATGTTTATTTTTAAGTTGAGAGAACATTAAAGATAACTTGCTTTCATTTAATTTTACATGTGTCAGAAAATGTGATATATGGTGATCAATGAAATAATTTTTTTGATGGTAAAATGTCCTAGATTATTTTGGCTGCTATCTTTATTATCTGATATCCTCCTCAGGGAAAGCCTTGAGCTCTGAGAAACCTTAGATTTTTGTTCTTCTCTTAGGGAGTCCAGCTGAGCTGAAGCAGTGAAGATGAGTGCTGACTCAAGAAGTCATTTTGCTGTGTTGTACAGCAGAAAAGGCAATTTGGTAATAAGCCCTGATTTGGCTTGGGATTACCATCAGCCACTTCACAGCCCAGTTGTATCTTGGTTTAATTAGCCCAGAAATGAGTTGCATATGAGCATTTTTGTCACTATAACCATGTTTCCAGTAAATGCCCTGCCACACAAAAAGGGGTGATTTATGGCAAGCGTGGGGAAGGGCAGCAGCTCTGCATATTACTTTTCCTTGAAGGGAAAGGCAGAAATAAAAAAAACCTATGCAAAAAATAGAGGTGCAAGCACATCCCCCTGAATATGCAGTGATCCTTCTGCCTATGGTCTTCAAAGCAAAAAAATACACATTTTAAAATTGGGGAAAGAAATCCAGACATATTTCTGCTACCAGTTTCTTTATCTGTATTCCCACTTTTTTCATACTTAACACTTCCCATAATTCTTGAAGGAAGCAAAAAGTTGCATCGGTACTGCAAATGATCTCATAGCAACTTGAAACTGCAAACACATAGGGAATCTAGCAAGTAAAGAGTTAACCCTGCAAGGATTTGATATTACAGCAAAACAGCAGCAGGAAATTGTACCTGGATTTTCTTTCATTATTCTGAACCCTTTAACCTGAAGGGCTATAATACACAAGTCTGATAAAGCACAACATGCATGATTTTAATACCACTGTTATTCTCTTATCCACAAAGTGCATTGCCAATGTAAAACAAGGTATGAGTGCTAATTACTTTTGTTAAGGCTTATATTTTCATGGTAACTTAATACAGCTAATATCCAGGGTAATTTACCAGGTTTCAAATACAAATACAAATTAGGGCCAGATTTTACATTTTTCTTCATAGTGCTAAAGCTGCTGGAATTATGTAAGGACAAGCAATACCCACTGTGGCATTTAGGCTGGTTCTCAAATGATTTACACAGTGTCTCTTTGAAGTCCATAATACAGTGCCTGAGTGAGCTGCAAGTTTTTCTCCTGTCGCTAAGAGCTTACATAATATCCCCTTTTTCTGTATTTTCCTAATTTTTTGCAATTGTAATGACTATAAAATAATATTTTTCCTCCTCTTTATGGTAGAATTCTTGTCATTTCAGGGACCAATGGAACAACGTCTGCCACGTCATGAAACATCAATATTTTGCTTTGCAGGATAGTGCTTAGGAGTTGCAATCCACAGCTATCATGTTCCTCCTTGTGTCTTGTGGCCAGGGTCCCAAGTGGGATTTCATTTTCCAGGGTGACTGGACCCACTGTGGGATGCAGTTCACCATGAGGAACACATTGCTGTGGTCATGTAGTTTCAGCTCCCTCCACAAACACCATTTAAAGGAATCCCAGGAAAGTGGGCAGAGAGTGACCAAAGCTTTTAAGGGTATGAACTGTGGGGACATAACCTGACTTGTGTTGTCAGAAGGAAAAGAGGATAAAGATGAAGGCACAAGAATAGCTATGGTATTTCATTTAGATTATTCTTTTTTTTTATATGAGCATAAAGCAAAGGACATCAGGTTGATGAGGTCACCAGGGATGTAGTTCAGTTAGACCTCAAGGGACAAAAAATTGGTACAGTGCTAACAAGTAGGGGAGGCCTCATAGTCTCTACTGCTGGGGTCTCTTAAGAGCAGCTTAGCTGAATGTTGGGTGGTTCAAAGCAAAAATGTACTGAAACTGTTTTAGGGTGCATGAATAGGCTTCTTGGGGCCCCTTAATATTAACCTTTTGAGAAAAACAGGCAGCTTAAGTTGCCGCTACCTTGGAAATACCTGGGCCAATGAGCATAAAAAAACAAAAAGAGAGAAAAAAAAGAAAAGAGGAGCTGGTTTTTGATCTATTTGGGTGGCAGAAGCAGTCCCATTATGTCGCCTGCCTAAGCAGACTTCTTTATGAAATCTATGTACATTTGTACCACTTTATATTTAGGTTAATAATTTATCAATGGTTAATATTTCAAAAGAGGAAAGTAGAAAATCAGATAAAATTTTTATACCTGCTATTAAAAGTAGAATGGGGCATTGAGAGATAATCCAAGCAATCATTCCCTCAAACCGACCCACTGAATCAACCTGGCTTGGAGGAAAAGGGAATCCTGACACTTTATTTTATGCTCAGCATGAGGGTGTGTGTGTTTGAGTGTGTGCTGTCCCCGCAGTGATGATGACCTCTCCCAGACATACATGTTCAACTGGTCACCAGCTCCTGCCAGGTCACTGTTAAAAGTAAAACCTTCCACCTGATTAATTACTGGCCCTTTTCCTGCTGTGGTACCTGATATATCCAAGGTGTGATCTTTCAGCTGGTGTAATGCTGACTCACACATTTAAAGTCTTTGCTGCTACTGATACCAATGGCACTGAACTGATTTGTAACATTTTTACTTCTTTGAATATGTCATGGCATAACTGAATGAGAAATCGATAAGCTGGGTGGCCATCACCTTGTATGGAAACTGTTGCTCCTAGCATCTAACATAGCAGTACAAAAGTAAATTAAAAAGAAAGGAAGAAAACCAGATAGAAAATAAAGAAAAACTGCTTAAATGTTAACTCAGGTGATATGAAAATAGATTTTGATGTATTTTAGAGGCTGTTTGTTTGGGATTTTTTTTGCTTACTCAATAAAAATGGCAGGAGTATAATAAGCTGTATGGTATTTTATAACAGCTTTAATGCAGTCTAAGTCCATTAAGGGACCTTTCCTCTGCTTTTTCAAAAAAGGTCTTTCAATTTTCTTTTTCAAGGGAAACACAGTTCACTATTTTTTTTAGGTTTACAGCTTAATGCACTGAGTCAAGCACAAGGTGGAGAGCACCTTTCTTGGGAAGTCAATAGACTCTTATTACAAGAAGTTAAAACACATTTGTTGATTTTTGTGGTAACAGAAGCAGGGCAAAGACAAATCTACTGCTGCATGTACCTGTGGCTGAAGAGGAGCACAGACCTGTGAACTGATAAACAGCTCACAGTCATGATCAGACATTTCAGACTAGGAGGCAACAAAAAGCAGAGAAGCCAAAGAAGGTAGCTGAGGTAATTTTATCTAAGAAACTGCATCAAAGCTAAATGTAGTTTGGGTTTTATTGTCAAAAGTGAGTGCTTTCATACAGAGCAGGGCTTTTGAGAACCTTTCAGTGGGGTGCTGAAGCAAAGTTACAGTGATGTGGGTGCGTGCACAGGCGAGTGGACATTCACACCCTCTGACCTGAGGTGTGTTTGCTGTGTCACTTGTGGAGCCCTGCGCTGTACAGCTCAGCACACCCAAGTCAGCTTTCTCCAGGAGCAGCAGCAGGAGCCATGATCTGTCACTTGGACATGAAACAGAGATGGTGTGACTGTGGCCTGCTCTCTCATAGAGCTTGTGCATGGTGGAGGACCATCATTACTTCCATCAAAAGAAATTTTGTTAATTTAAATTTCTGGAGTTAAACTGCCATCTGAGGCTTTCTCTAGATAGCAGGCAATAAAACACATGGCCTGGTTCTATCACAGGAGAGTATCCTCCTTCATTTTCATGGGAAGGAAAATAAAAGAAATCAAAATTACCTATCCTGAGTCTTTGAGAAGCCCTTGTGCCTCTCAAAGCTCATACAGCCAAAGGCGATGTGTCCTGCAGGAAAAACAAAGGAGACGGCTAAATTTCTGTCCTATCAGTAACAACTAATTCCCTTTGTTCCTGACCATTCTAATAATACAAACACTTATTCAGTACAGAGATAACCTAAACCCCTTTGATGTTAATAGGTCTGTTTCTATTGACTGCAGCAAGCTTTGCAATAGGCTGTGAAGATTTTATTTCTTCTTGCTTAACTGGTCAAACAGGGTTTCTTATTACATGCCTTTGAGGGAAAATGTGCCATCTTCTCACTAGAGCATTTACTAAGTTCAATTTTTCATGTTTAATTTTTTACTAGTGATGTATTTAAACAGTCAAAAACCAAGGCTATCAAAAAGCTCCGTCTGAAATATATAACTTGGGGAATACTTGCTTGAAAAAATCAGATTCTATATAGTGTAAAATAACAACCAAAACTTATAGCTATCAGAAGGAAAACAAGAATTATAAGGACAGCAAATTTGTACTGATTTAAGAGTCATCATTATTTTGGATTGTTAACTTCTCTAGAATTATTTGAAAAAAATAAAAGTAGTTTATTTATTGTTAATGCCCATTATGTCATCTTTTTTATTTGAGTAAACTATTTTTTTACTGAAACTTTACAGCTACCATCCAGTCTACTTAAAATATTAATGCATTATAGACTATGGAGAAAAAAAGTTTCTCATATTATTTTAGGATTAAGACGTTTTCAACAAATGGACAATAAGAAAGGCTCAATTTTTTTCTAGACTTAGCTAAGAATAATATAAAATGTTACAGTGTCATATCCCCAAGTGATAAAGTAATATGAAGTTATAGTGGTGTCATTAAGAAATGGGATTAGTGCCTGGGATTGTTTAGTTTGAACAAGATAGAGTAGCATTTCTTATTCCCCAGAAAGGGAAAGAGCATATGTGCTGCCCACAGCAGCTGGTGTTTATTGATTCCACTGGACTCAATATCTTAACCCTGGGGTAAGAAAGTCAGTGAGGTCTCATCTTGTACTGATATAGCAAAGGATGCAAAGGAGAAATGGAAGGGCCTTGGGGGTTTTATCAGTATTAAAAGGGACTGTGCAGCTCCATCCACCTGAAGATGAAAGGGCTCCCTTCATTGAGAAAAGCAACCCAAGAAAGGTGTCAGCCACAGCAGAGGAGCCCTATAACCTCTCTGTGGAAATACCTTGAGACATGAGGTCCCTAAAGGTCTGATGAGCAAGAGGTGTGGCAGTGAGGTCACCCCGAGGGTACAGTGCAGGTTTGCCGGAGGTCTCTTGCTGCTGGCTCCTGTCACTCCACACAGCTGATTAGCCTTAGGGCTTGTCCTTGCCTGGAGCTTTTAAACTGTGGGTAAAAGGCATCATCAACCCGAGCAGCTCTGCCTGAGGATGCAAGAATCACTTTAGCTGGTGATGGTTGGGCTCCATGTAAGATCCTTTTCCTCTCCTGTGTCAGGAAGTAACTCAGGGTGGGCTGTCAGCCTTGGCATAGAGACCAGGCAAAAACATAAAGCCAGGCCCAAAAATATCCTTCTCTGGGATTTTTTCTTGCCTGTTTGGTGCATTTGACTTCTTGACACACATAATTTAACTTATTTGTAGTTAAAGATTAATTTTTTTTTCTCTTGATAGTACTCCCAGTTCAATTCTCTATTTAGACATTTTGTATAATTAATGTTTTTGCTGCTGGGTTTAGAATTTTTTTCAATAGCCTCCTGTTGATATAATTTAGCAATGTACAAATTGCATGTAACAAATATACTTAGGGCAGATGTATGACAGAAGACTCCTTTTGAAGGAATGACCTTTCTGCTGTAAATAACATTTTCTTTCCTAGCCTTAGCACTAATTTACTGTTTATGTAGCAACAAGTTGCAATTATAAATGTCTAGACGTTTTAGGGAGCAGCTCTGGAATGATGAAAAGTCAGACTGCTGGCCATTGCTGTATGTATTGATCACTATTACTTGAGGTGCAGAATACCATTTAATCATGCTATTTACAGTGATACCAAAGGCTAAGATTGTTCAATGTGTAAACGTGTAACAAGCAAAACTTTGTGGTGTTCAGAGGATATTAAATCCCACAATTTTGGAAAAAGGAGAGCAGCAAACTTTCTCCCTTCCTGGTGTTTTTTTCTCCAGTTCTTTTGCCTATGGCATTTATTTCTCCCTGGTGAGACTAAGCCACAGCTAGAAACACTCTCGCAATACTGATTCTCAGGCAGGTGCTTGAAATACCTGACTTTATTCTCATTTATATATTGAAGCCCTCTTGCACTGCCAGAAACATGTAAATCACAGCAACCCATCTTTGACTACTAGTTTTGATATAAATTGCTGCACAATAAGCAAGAAATGAGCTAAAGGCTACAAAGCAGGTTCAAAGGAAGTCCTCTGAGAGACACTTTAAATTTTATGTTATCCAGAAAACACATGTCCCTTTTACTAAATCCTCTGCTGTGACAATTGATATGGTAATCTGGGAAAGAAGGGAGGCAGGTTCTTTGCCATGAATATCCTTAGGTATTTAGAAGCTGGCAAAGAAGTTTACATGTGGGACTCTAATTTGGCATCACCTACACCTCAAGCTGTATGTCTGTATAAACATTTGATTCCATCACATTGCCAGGGTTGGAGATGACAATAGGGGAGGTTGTGCTTGGACTGTGGAACTTAATTTCTTCTTCTCCTTTTGGTCACTGTTTTATTGGAGGAGGGTGGGGAAAGGCACTTCAGTAAATGATCTCCAGAGCTCCACATACACAGATTCATCCTCTGCAAACAGTACTGGTAGCAATTTGTCTGTAGTTTCTTCCATTGTTGCCAGTGGGGAAAAAAGGCAGGCTTTCCATGAACCTGGGGAAGCTATTAGTGCAGTTTGGAAGAGTCTGCTAGGACACACTGCTCAGAGCCAAATTTAGCCTTTGGTATCTTCACAGCACTGGCTGTGAAGAAAAAGAAGCCACATGTATAGTGGTTTCCTCACAAGGGAGAAGGAAATGTTAACTGCAAGCTAAAAGGAAAGAGAAAAAGAGATTCTTCCAAATTGTGAAAGAAAACTCAGTAGCAAAAAGGAAAACTTATCTGTGACAATGTGAGGAGGCAAAGATGAGGCTGTACAACTTCATCCACTACACAGAGAGATTCTTTGCTCCTGCCAATGTGCATTCACCTAATTCCATGTTTCCTATGCACAAATGAAAACTTTCTCTGTCCTGGGCTCATGGATACAATATTTTTCTCCTTACCTCTTAGCTGTAGTGCCTTCTCTCTTGATCTCTTTGCACAGGCTCCAAAGAAAAGGATCATCAGCATCCTTCCCTCTGGCCTTGTAAGGGTGATTTCTTGCTGCTGGCCTCATGCCAGCTGGGTTTCCTTCTGTTTCCTCACAGCCCTCAGCACTTTATAAGAAGGGATTATTATCACTACACATGATTAGAAGCTAATAGCAATATTCTTAATCTGTGTCACAGTCAAACATAAAGATGACTGAACCCCACAGACTATACTGTCTGGCTAAGAGTAGATACAGTTTACATTGTGAATGAAGTCAGTTCTGAATAGTGCTAAAAATATGAGGCATTAATGCTCTCACACATTGCAAACCCCAGTCAGCAAGCACAGGAAGGACAGGAGAAGTTCAGGGCATTGGTTTTTAGGAATCCAAGACAGTGTAATTTAGTACCTTAAACAATGTGTTTATCCCATTATCTAAAACTAACTACAAGTATAGTGATATTAACAAAGCCAACACCACCACTACCAGAATTTTCCTTGAGTAAAATAATTTTAACCTTTCAACCCAGAACTGCAGGAGCCCTAATTGTCATAGTAATCAGGCTTGAGTTCAGTATAAATCTCAGGCACAATTAAGTTTTGCATCTGGACTGAACTTTCTGGTAGTTGTGCAACTAATCTGGCAGGTCCCTTGGCTTGAATTTGTTCACCTTTTGTTTATCTGAAGGTATCAAATGGTTCATGTAAATATCCACTAAACCTGTGCTTGGTCAGACCTGGTTTGCAGGATCCAAAGCGAGGTTCCACTGCAAACATCTTCTCCTCCTCCTCCTCCTTTTTTTGCAATGTTGAGATGGTGCAGCTATTTAATATTAAAGGCAAACAATTTGTATTCATCTCTCAAAGGAGAAGGAAGAATAAGCAAATGCTCTATTATGATTGTGTGCATTTATATTTGATAAAAATGGTTGCAATTTATATGCAAATTAAGCGTGACTCAGCCTCCTGGCAATTTGTCAGTGGGACCCTCAGCATCACAAACCATTTATGTCCCTACCTAAGCAGCCCTGGGGCTGTCTGGAGGCATTTTAGTGAAGAGAAGCCATGTTCTGCTTAAAGGGGTTGTAAACATGTTCAAACTATATGTTTATACAGGTACAAGCTTGGATTACCACCTCTTCCTGAATCACTGAATCCTCTTGACTCATTCCTAAAGATGTTTTCTTGTGTGGTGCTACTTTTCATAACCTGTCCTTTCACACAGAGGCTCAGTGGTCAATGTGTCTTGGCTTTAAAGCACAGGTCTCCACAGCTTCTTTGGGATACTCACAGTGAACTTGGGGGGGAAACATCTTTTTAGTCCATGTAAGACTACTTATTATGACCTTTTTACTACCACATTTACCACATTACCACATAGTAATATTACTATTACATGTTGCTACCTCCCTCAGTGCTTAACAGCCTTTGAAGATGGCAGCAAAAGCATGAGTACCACTTCCCACATCCACTGGAAAATGCACTTGGCTACCATTCTGACTTAACCTGCTCTTCCTTCACTTTTTCCTGATGGTTTCCAGCCATTACCCTATTACTTTCCTTATCTCTCCCATTTTCCTGTCTTCCTTCAACAGCCAAAAACAAGGATCACAGGATATGGCTTGTGTCTTTTCTCCCTGATCTTCCTGCCATGTCAGCGAGACATTTCATAATCTTTCTGGGGAAAGAACCATTTCTTATGTCTGCATGCCCTTCCTTAACCCTCACTTTGGAAAGGTACATTTTGGGATGTAGAAACAGTACATCACATAATTCCACAGCCCTCTTTCTGGTGCTGATGTACATCAAGGTGTGTTCATGCACCATGAAGAGGAGCAGGCCACCCCTACTGGCAAAACAAAGACTTGTGCCAGACAGCTTAACCACACGTGGGCTCAGGAAGGGCTCTCAGGAGGTATCACAGAGAAAAAAGCAGTCATGGAAACCAAAAAACATAAGAAGCAAAGACAGTCAAGGCCAGCTCCAGGGAAGCCCCAGAGTGAGAGTTTGTAATGCAATGCTGTCAGTAACAAACAACACATCTAAACATTCCAAGAAGCAGATGTACGAGGAGAAGTGATAACAGAGCTCTTCTCTACACTAGATTTAATTTTGTTAAAGGATGGCTGGAATTAACTCTGGTTAGATAATGCATTTGTAAATGCTAGTATAGACAGTCTGCAAACATTTATTCCCAGAGATGAATGTTTGTGGCTTACTGAACTGGCTGGCTAACACAAGTTAACTGGCAATCAGTTACAGCACTGACATACCACAACGGGGGAACCTAAACCACCCGTGACTCAGTTTGCTGTTTGTGATTGTTAATGGATTAAAAAGTGAGCTTTTAAAGAGAAGATGAAAAAATATGCATGTGATTTGGACCAGTTATTCGATGGCCTTTGCATTCTCAATAGCTTTCAAGCACAGCAGAAGTAATCTTTGCTTTGTATGTATGAAGAAATCAGAGGAGGAAATTAGTTTTTATTATTGGTATTGTCACACCATAAAAGCAGGGTCACTGAATAAGCCAGTGGGCATTTTTCAGATCACCTTATCTTGCCAAGGAAGAAAAAGGCTATTAATGAAAGAGAAATTAAAAAAATAAATCAACATATATAGGGAACCTTGAAAAAAATATAATTATGGCATGTCATTCATGGTGGGAATGAAAGTTTGCAGCTGTAGAATTCAGTAACACCAGTGCGAACATTTCAAAGTCAGCTGCAAGGTATTATTTATTGGATTGTTTCATTTGAATGAAACTCACTTTAAAGTTCCAGAAGGAATGCTCACACCTACATTTTTCATCCAAGGTTTGGCAATTCTGGGTGACATTCTCCTCCTCTCCCGTTCTCTCCACCCTCCCAGAGATGTGAGACTAATCCTATATAGAACCACTGTAGATATAATTGAACCCCAGGGTGCCAGAGCTGTGCTGCTTTGACATGAATTCCATATAAAGGTGTTTCTGTTACTCCACATTTGTGCTGTCTGTGGATTTTAGTAGTGATTTACAATATTGATTGATTACTATCTATCTTCCTTGATATTCTGCTTTGCATTCCACTTCAGAGAGGCTGAATTAATCACTGACAAGACTAGCAGTCTTAAAAGTATATCATGAAACCGCACTGTTTTATTAGGCATATATTCTGGCAACACATTGTTTATAAAAATGGAATTTCTACCAGGACCCAAGCAGTAAAACTCATGGACTTCTGGTCAAACTAAGAAGAAAACAAAACAAACAAACAAACAAACCAACAAACCAAAAAGAAACCTGCAGCCCCCCCAAACAAACAAACACAAACCTCCCAACCCCTCATATTAAAATTTAGTTAATATGAACTGATTTTTCTCTCATAAAGTCTTTTTGAAAGAAAATCCCTTCAGGTGTACCTTAAACGAAGCTGCTCCTATTCTAAAACTCTCCTCTATAATTTTACAACACTTTAAAACTTTTTTTTTTCAGCTGAAAATATTTATTATGATTTATGAATAGCTTCAGCCTCACAGGTGCATTTTAGGTGTATTTTGACAATCTAGTTTAAAGGAACTCCACTATTAGAAATAACTTAAGAATTTTATATAGATAACATGCTGGTCTTTTCAAAAGGCCCATCATGTGGATTTGCTTTGTCATTATGAAATCACCTTGTCTGATTAGTGGCACTCACTTGCTCTGCAAAACCTGCATAAAGAAATACTTGTGTTACTACTACGTGTGCTGGTGATAACACACACTATGGACTTGGCCCAAAGCCTGTGAGAACCAGAAGCTCAGTGAGATCCAGACCAGGATTATTGCTTGAACTCATGTGGTGGTATTGAGAAAGGTGGGTTTATTGTTTATGACTGGCACCACTAATAACAAAATGCTGCAGTGTCTTGCTCTCCATCTTTCTCTCACATTTTTCTGTCCTGAGTTAGTTTCTTGTTGCATTGTGGAAGGTTTCTGGTCTGGAGTGAATGATGATAAACAGTCAGGCTGCTTCTCAAAGTAGAGGAAACTCCCTTTTCTTACCTGTCCCATTACTTTTCTCCCTGCATTTAAATTGTACAGGCTGCATGGGGTTAAACAGCCCTTGATTTTAGCAGAGGTGGGGTTTCAGCCTTTAAGGATGGGGCAGTTTTTTCTCCTGATGCATTTCCATCACAAAGACTCTGATTATGAGACAGAGAAACCCAGACTTTGGAATAAAAAAATCATTTGTAATCAAAGCAGCAGAGAAATCTTTGCCAGGCAGTATCTGAACCATCAAATTCTTTACAAGGTCTTGTTCTAGCACACCGTTGTGCAAATACGCAGGATACTCCAAATGAAGTTCAGAAAGGGTTGAAAAATGCAGCTAGGGGAGGCAGAAAAGTTCTGGGCTATTGCCATTCATATTGAATGATGTTTAGCTCTCAAACACCTCAAGCATGTTCCTGAAAAGCAGTGTGCTGTAAGCTGTGACTTGCAGCTCTGTTTGGCCAGAAGAATGTCATGGTGTATCTCATCCCTGAAAAAGCAGGTAAACATCTCTGAAGTGCTCATTTTGCAGCAATGAGTGGTTAAGAGGAAATGATGGGCATAATTACAGTATGTGCTTTGTGCTATTAAGCCAGACAGCCAGTTAGTTGACTGTGTGCCCCAGGGCCAGTTTCTAAGTTATCTCTACTAAAGTGGAAACCAAACTTCAGTTTAATTTTATTTGACTTGTAGGATCTGGTGTGCACATAATTTGGAAAGAGCTAATTTGCTGGTAAGCAGCTTTTAACATTTCACATTAGATTAGAAAAGGATATGCTCTAGAGGTTTTGGATGATTATTCACTAAACAAACAAGCAAACAAACAAAAATCTGTAGCATCTAGAGCTGAACTGCTGCAAAGAAAATTAGATTTAAGAGAAAGTAAAGAGAGAATTAGAGAGAAGGCAAGACTGCTGGGGGACTGGGTGTGAAATGAATACATGGGGCTTATAAGTAAATGCAATTTCATCTATTTTTATATTGATTCTCTAGTCCATTTGGCAGGCAAAGGTTTGGCAGACCTGTAATATTCCTATCTCAGTCTGCACTATTTTTGTGCTGTGCCTCAACATTTATCCCAAGAGTTGAAGACAGTCAGGATGGAATTTGGAAAGCATTTGCTCGGGAACACATTGCATTTACCTAAGTGAGGCTGTGTTCCTGAGCGTAGAAATGTAATATATCAAGGTAATTTATTATATAACCTGAAGTTATCAGAAGTGCCACAGGATCCAAAGTCACCTGTGGGTTGGTCATTGTACTAGTCTGTTATTCCTCCCATTTCCATGGTGTTTCACACCTCCACTCATGTTCCTCAATCCTTTTAATGTCTCTTTGTCATCTCAATGTAGGAAATATTTTACTCAGTGGCCATTCTCCACAAAGCCTCTTGTCAATCTCACCCCCACACTGCCCCCAGCTCCTGTTGCTGCCTGATTTCTGCCTCAGTTATTTCCATGTGAGTGTTTTATATTTCTAAATTTGATCTTTCCTTTTTTATTGTGTTGAAATGGCTATTCTCAGTCTGAAATGTCTTTTTGACCTTATTTCAGTCCTTCTAGTCATCTAAATCCTCTATATCTTCTCAATTATTTTTGCTAGTCCCATCATTATGATACATCAAGAGTTTTTAGGTTTCTCCAACCTCTCAGGGTGCCCCCCCATGCCCCATCATCAGAGTTCTCCCACTCACTCAAACTTGTTCAATTGCCATTTTTATGGAAATGATTCCAGTCTCTTCTCACTCCTAACCTGTCTGCAGCCATATCTCCTTTCTTTTGCATTTCAGGCTTTCCCCTGTCAAATGGTTCAGGATTAAATGAAATGACCAAGGCCCAACTTTTTGTGGAAACCTCCTTTCACTCTCTGTGGTGTTATCCAGTCAATGTTGCTTAGTTCCTACCTCAGTTTGTCAAAACCAAATCAGACCAGAGAGTATGTGCATGTATGTACCTGTATGTGCATGTCTGTGGACATCTGCGCTTCCTCCCACAGGGATAAGAGCTGGATCACAATATCTGTGAAGCAATTAAAATACTCTTTTTCTGCAGCCATTTTCAAATACTGATTTACCAACTCTGGAATAGACAAGAGAAAATTTTCAAAAGGAAGAGACAGATCAACATCTCAGGGGAGTATAACTGATTATATAAACAATTTAGACTTTTCCCTTTGGTTTTTGCAAGCTTATTTCTACCTGTGTTTTATTACAAAGTCTTTCCTATTACTTGACTATTTGTAAAGCTTAGATTCAATATATGAAATCCGCAGCCTCTCTTCACAGATAACATCACTGACAGCTCAATATATTCTCCCCCTTTGGTGGAAAAATGAAATGAAGCAAACCTTGGAGTTAATGAAGAAAACACAATGGATATTGAACAATGCGCGGCTTTATAAATTAAAAGTTTTTCTTGGAGGAAGGAGAATAGCATACACACAGTTCTTGTCTCATTTTAAATGGTCATAGGACTTTCTTGAGGACGCCCATTAGTTGTTATTCATAATCCTAGCAGCAATGATTTAATGTACTTTTATGGAGACAGGCTGCCTCTGCTGAGGCAGTGATGCCTGATCAGATCACTATAATTTATTGTTACAGTAAATAAAGGGTTTTTATATATATGTATGTATGTATGTATGTAGGCATACATACACATACATATAAAGATATATATAAAAATTATTTTTTGGCCATTGAATAATACCACGTTATCTGTGCTTGAGGAATTACAGTGACGTTTAGGTCAATGGAATCTGTAGTAAACCACACTGGCAGGATGATTACATTATCCCTAAATTGTTTCTCACAGATGAGCATAATTTAGCTGCACTACTGGAAAAGGTGGACCCACAAAGCCACCACCAAGTCTTTCAGTTATTGCTGGTGTGAAAAATAGTGATCCTAGCATGCTGAGCATATTTTAAGACTTGTATTTTCTCCCAACATAAGTTATCTCTGCTCTATTGCACCCCTTTCTTTAAGATCAAATCTGTTATATTTTCATTTTTCCCTTTTGACTATGTTGCTGCTCAGCCCTTGTGGCTTTTGACAGGTGAGAAATTCAAGATTCAGAGCAGGATCTGTGACAGCTTTTAGAGGACACTGTAAGGAGATGTGAACAAAGGTGCTGATGACATCATTTCCCAGTGCTATTAATGCAGCCTTCCAGGATCTGAGCTTTTGGCAAGGCTTGGATCAGCTTGTGCACTTTAGTCAACTTGTAGAGCTGAGACTTTCTCCAGAGGTTCCCTGGTTTTTGGAAATATCCTCAGAGAAATAATTATGTTACAGAAATACTGAAAGTATTGTGTTTGATTATAAGAAATGCTTCAAAGACTGGACATAGACTTCCATGTACATTCCAAATCAGAAGTAACTACACTCAGACAGCTAAAATGAGCTACAATTCTGAGATCATGCTGAGTTTGTTACTTGTGCCTTGCTCAGGTTCTGCAGACAAAAAGTCCTTCTCTTCTTTCTCCTTGGATCTACTTTTTTTTGCACAAAGCCATGGTCACAGAAATTAGTGCAGCTATTGTTCAGATGCTGGATGTATTTGATGCTCTCAATCTAACTCATTGTTAATAAAACACATAAAGCAACACATAGCTCTGCAGGCCTTCCTCCAGACTGTAGGCAAAGGCCAACCTCTCTTTGTCAATAAGACAATTTTCTACTCCCTACCCAGCAAATCCACAGCATTAAGTGGCTTTCCACCAACAGAGCCCCGTAAAAGAGGCATACTGATAAAACCAATCAGCCCCAAAATATACTAAAAATTGGTGCCTCAAGAAGCCCCTTATGATGAGAAAAAAAATAGCTCTTCTCTGAAAAAACAAGTCAAGACCCTGAAATGCTATGACTTCTTGAGCACTCTTGCTGTGACTTTATCTATTAACACATATCCAGTTACACAGCATGGTGCAGCATTAACCAGGATACCTCTGACACATCTGCATAGTTCTTCTCAAGATTATGGATCAGTCTTTTGTTGGATGTTTATTCATGCCTATATCACCCTTAAATCTAATATCCCTTCCCAAGCACTGGCAGCAACATTAAATATGCTCTAAGTGCCCAGTTTTGGGATGGCCTTTGGACCCTCATAATGCCAAAAGATCAAGAAGTACCTTGGCCACCTCTCTCCTGCTGCTGGGCTCTCTGGAAAGATGGCATTTTCAGCTGTTTCTGCTTGTGTCCCTGCATGAGCCTGAAAAACAAGTGCATGGTCACTATTGTTATTGAACTTGGTATTGATGTACTGAGGGCACATGGATTGCACAGTTCAGTTTAACCACTTATAGAGCAGAGATTACATTTTGTAAGCAAGGTACATGCAGAAGCACTTGGTCAGTCTGCATATGAAGTGGCTGAAAAGGCTGTTTTCACTCCTTGCTTTTAGGACATAGCAATTTAGGAAAAAAATACTGAAGCTGAAACACTTAAGAGTGTAAAGGGCCTGGGGCTTTGTGCCTGAATGTTAACTTTGCTATAGGCAGAATTTTAAAGAAAAATTGCTAAGGGCTGTTAGCCATATGGGTATGTAGGGAGAGAGAGAAAGCTGGAAAGTGAGAAAAAATGCAGCCAACCATGTACCCTTCCTCTACAGGAGAGTTTTTGGGGTCAATTTCTGAAGTAAAAGCTATACTTTAAAAGTATTCTTGTTAGGCTTAAGTGACCCACTACAGTGAGTAGCCCTCCCAGAGGCATTTATCTTTGCTAATTCTGTCAAAATCTACACAAAGGAGTTTCTCTATTCACTGGTAACTCAAGATACCTTTTTTCCCCCAAGATTTTCAGCCACTTTCATCTTTATGTATTTTATTTTCTGCTTGTGATTTTAATCTGAAAGACCAGTCCTGTGAGAGGATGCTTAATTGAGAATAGTAGTGAGATAATGAAGGAAACCGTTTGTCGCATCTCTTGCTGCTTGGTTGTGGCTTCCCTTGGTGAGTTTGCCTAGGGAGCAGACAGGCTGCCCTCATTCCATGATATTTCAGCTCTGCTTATGAGGAAAACTACAGTCACCAAAACTGTACATTGTCCTGACAGCAGAATCCAAATGCAGATGCTTTTCATGACACCAGATGAAGGAGTATTCTTGGGCAGCAAAATAAGTGCAGGACAAAAGAAGGTCAAAGACAAGCTTTGCATTGCATTATTTACATCAATGCTGGGAAAAAGCCTCATGAGCTGAGAAGGGGTAAGTGGAGATCAAAGGTGGGCATTAAGGCTTCTTGAAATCAATGAGTAGGATTCCACTGGCTTCTGTGAGCTCTAGAGGAAATGTGAACAGCTGTCACATAGCCACTTTGTCTATGTGGATTATCTTTTTCTTCTAAAAAATCCCAGTGACAAATATGGCTCTTCTGGAAGAAATGCCAGAGATATTACAATTCTTCTCCACATTTCTTGTATAGGCTTTTTATTTTATTTTCTCCCCTCGATTATGGATTTTTCTCAATGTGTCAAAAAGACTATGGACTTCATCACAAGGTTTTATCAAGTGGAAAAAATAACAGGCATCTAAACCAGGAAAGGTTTGTGAAATGCAGTGTTCTAATTAAGTGCATGGTGGAATAGAAACACACAGAGTTATTTTGGGAACACATTATTAGGAGTACAGAAGACTTGAACATGAGTATCTTTATTTCCCTGTAAGTTCTCTATAGCTTAACTGTGCAGTGTCTGAGCAGTATCACTTAACCCTTCTCAGTTCAGCTGCTTAGCTGAAAACTCTCTCTTAGCTGAAAGGTTTCATACCAGGGTTAGGGGTGACTACAGCAGCTGGAGGTGCTGAACTTTTGTCCATAAACTCAGTCAAATTCTCTTTCTACAGCGGGTGCAGCAGAAAGTAGCAACAATGAGACCAATCTCTTGCTTTTACGCAGAACTTTTATCAAGTTTTGGGCCTCTCCCACAAGGAAGCCCTTGAGGTGCTGGAGCAAGTCCAAGGAAGGACAATGGAGATGGGGAAGGGTCTGGATAAGTCATGAGGAGCAGCTGAGGGAGTAGGAGATGCTTAGCCTGGAGAAAAGGAGGCTCAGGGAAGTTCTCTACAGCTACCTAAAAGGAGGTTGTAGCTAAGTGGGAGTCAGTCTCTTCTCTCAGATAACAGGCAATAGGACTAGAAGAAATGGACCCAAGTTGTGCCAGGGGAGTTTAGACTGGATATTAGGAAAAATTTCCCCGTGTAAAGAGTTGGCAAGCACTGAAACAGGCTATCTAAAAAAGTGGTGGAGCCACCATTCCTGGAGGTATTTTAAAAAAGTGTAGGTGGAGCACTTAGGGACCTGGCAGAGTGGTGGACTGGCCCATACTGAGTTAACAGTTGGACTTGATGATCTTAGAGGTCTCTTCCAAACTAAATTATTCTGTAATGAAATTTCAAAGTGTTTAAAAAGAAATCTGAAATATCAACAGGGAAGCCACTGCAGAGAGTGATGTTATGATGGTCTGATTCCAGTCAATGGTCTGACTCTCTTGGTTTGAGATTGTAAATCAGACTTCCCCAGTTATAGGACAAGAAGGCTTTAGGGTGCTCTGCAGTAAAAATAAAATAATAGACAGCAATAGTGTAGAGATGGAGAAATTATTTCTTGGTGTCTCAGGTTTGCCTACATGTATATGTAAAAGCTATTACCAGCAAATAATCTTCAGATGTGTATTTTCCTTTAATACCATTTTTGAATGGAAGTGTGTCTATGCTGAGTGGCACAGATGTTCTCATGAAAGGTCGTGGGCTAGAGTCCACTGAAGTCAGTAAGAGAAATCATATTCTATTCTCACTTTAAAACCAGAGGCTATCAGTGTCTCAAACAAAAGCAGCTGAGAGAAAGCACCGCATGTAAGTGCACACAAGGTATCTTTCCTTTTCCTGAAAAGCTGAATATGGAAAAAGTAGCAGTGGGCAATGGGTTAATGAATCATAAACTAAATCTTGACACCTCCACTGAAAGAACGAAATGAAGATTAAGTTCCTTTGGAGAGTCATGATTTTCATTAAATTTATGAACTTCAGGATCAATAAATTCTAATCTCTAATGTCTCTACATTATTCCAAAGCTTCTTGATGGGATAAAGCTCTTATAGGAAGGCAGTGAAGTGATTACATTAGATAAATTGGGAATAGGACAATGATCTCTTGCACACCAGCTACAGCAGGGCTCTTGTGGACTGGATTATCCTCTGGATGCACAAAAGGGGTCAGTAGCAGGTAAATTAAATGATGGGCTGCCAGAGAAGTTAATAACTATAACTCCCATATCAGATGCAAAGTCCTCTAAAGGAGCAGCCTGGTGCATTCATTAGTTATTTGACTTCTTTCCAAAATCCTCAACAGAGACAGTGTCACCACATGGTCAAAAGAAAGGCAAAAGTGTGAGGGGGGAAGATTGGCATAGATCACTGGCAGCTGCATTCCTCTGAAAATCCTGAAACCCAGTAATTAACCGCAAACCTCTCGAGCTTTTTCAAACTTAATTTTGCTGCACTGCTGTCTGCAGCAGTTCAGGAAATCCCCAATGTGATGTGACCAGCTTCCTGTGCAGAGCCTGTCTCAGGATGGAACTACAGAAGGATATTTGCAAAGCTTCCCCAGAAATTCAGGGTAAAGGATGTGCAAATGAAGAGAAACAATTCATTATTTTGCTAATCTGGGTGAAATGTGAGTTAATTACTCATACCAACCCTCCCATCCTCTACAGTTTCTACAAAAATAACTGCTGAAACACTCGCTTTTTTTTCCCTTCCTTTTGCCTTATTTCTGCCTTAACAAAAATAAAGGATTGTTATTCTTGCTTATATGTGTATATCCATTTATGCACTTTAAGATCTTGATCCTGCCTCAACTGAAGCCATTAAAAGATTTTATGTATAAGTCAAAGCTCTTGAACTGATAGCTATAGCTTTTAATCATTTATTCTGTCATTTTCTTGAGCACTGCTGTTTTAGCATGGCCTTGCCTTATAAAAAAAGCCACACTTTGAGGGATCTCACCTAAACTCCTTCAGACTAGCTGAGAAGAGAGATCTGCATGAAACTGAGCTAAGCCTGGGTGCCTGGAGAAGCAGTAACAGGAGGCAAGGGACAGGATGGAACTGTACAATCCTCTCTGCTAATTCAAAGGAATATTGACTGCAATTGGTGCTACGTGAAAGGATTGGAAATGGAGAGACAGTTTCGACTCCAGAGCCATAGGTGAGTCTCATTCAGTCCTCAGATGATCACCTTTTGGGGTGATAATGAAAACTTTCCATTTAAAAGTAGCTGGAGAAAATAGCAAATAACCAGGGAAAAGGAATGATAATTGCAAAGAGAACATCATATTTTGCAGCAGCAGAGCACATTTGGGGCATTAAACCTCAAACACGCTGAAAGTCTTATCTTGGACACAGCAATATAGTGAAGTAGCATGTCTGTACTGGCAAGGATATGAGAGCCTTTCTGTTCTTCTTATAGTTGCATAGCTTTTGAAGCAGGAAAATAATGTGAATTTTCATAGGCATTGCTGATTTGGAAGGAAAGCCATTCTGTATCAAATAAGGCTTCCTGCAACACTTTGGGTTTCCTCTAGCAGTGCTTCAATTAATCGCTGCCCAAAGCCAGCTTCAATTGCTTCAAGAGGGATTTGCCTGCTGGATCAAAGCAGTGGTCCACCTAATCCTGTGTTCTGTTTCTAACAGTGACTGGCTTCTTCAGAGGAGAGAGGGGAGAGCTCCTCCTAGGCTGTTACAGGAATCTTTCCCCAGGGAGCTGATAAGATCACAGCCAGAGGTTATATGAATTCAGGCGAGGTGAAAATAAATTTGATTAAAAAGACATCAGGATTATCGAAGTAGATGGAAGAATGTTAACTTAGAGATAGTGTGAGGAAGAGGATATGGAGGGAAAGAGCAATGCTGGAAAAACACATGTCCTACCAGGGGGCATTTTAGTAGTGTGACTACTCCCTTTAACATTTCTCTCAGGACAACAGGTGGTAAATCATCAGCAGAACACGAAGAAATCAAATAACCTTCACAGCTCAACTGAGGCTGTGTCTGTAGTGTTTGGCATTTACCAAGAAGTGGAAATTAACAGTGCCAGAGTGTTCTTATATGTAATTTCCTTCTCCCCTTTCTGCTCTGTGCAGATTGTCATTACAGGTAAATAAATTTCACTCAAGTGAGTATCACTGCCTAGAGGAGATGGAAAGATCAAGGCACTGTATTAAACTGGAATTACTGGACAGGATAAGGCAAAAGCCAAACACATGAGTTTATTATTTTAGATAAACAAACTACTGAGACCTGAAAATGTCTGCATTTTGTTTGGATTGCTATTGAGCCTATCATCTGTGACTAGCACAGCCTGAAGACTGGGAACAATCTTGGTTTCAGTGAGAAACTCCTGGTTCAGTGCACACCCTGGATCAGGTTTTCCTTTCATATATGGCAGGGGTGATCTCATGTGTCTTGCCTCATCTGAGATCATGGCAATCTCCCTGTATTCCTATTGTGTTGGTGCATGGTTGAAACATGGTTCACAAAATGAATGTTTTCTATTTTTGAATGCTTGGCTCAACACCATTTGAATTTTTAATATATGACATGAATGTCTAAAGATAATCTATAAAACCACCTAAATAATCAAGCATACATTTTTAGGTCTATTGCATTTTTATAACAGGAATTCCAAGTCTACATGTACTTTAAACTGGACTAGATGGGATTCATGCTTACATCTGAATTTATTTTTTCCTACATTGTGAGGTACCCTGAAGCTATTTTGACAGAAACCACCATGACTGTACAATGATCATCACTTATGGCTGGAAGGCAGATCAAAGACCTTGTAGTTCCTCCTTCTCCCAATGTCAGGATGTATGCTGATAGTGTTCCACCCAGCTGCTTCTTATGAGCTTATTATTCCTACCTTCAATAGTGAGCACTCCCTGCCCTTCCCTGGAGAATCCACTCCAGAGCAGTGCACTGCCTACTTTTATAAACATTTCCCTAACATCTGAAATTCCACTAGAGTCCCTGTGCCTAATGATTCCTCCTGGCTAGACACCACTGAAGACACAGGGATGTAGATGGAATTAGGCTGTCTGGGGATGTCTCTGTACAGTCAGAATTATCTTACAAAACAGCTGAAAAACTCAAATAGATCAATGGGCTTTTTAATGGCAATTTACATGCATAGAGACTGTGCTGTCTGGACACAGAGGACATAAGTCCAGATTCAATATCTTGTTGTGAACTCTGGGAGCAGCTCAAATTGCATCTGATGTGACCGCATAACAATATTTGGAAAATTCTATATGGAGGTTAATATATGAACATCTCTGGCTCAACACATAATTAAAATAAAGTACATTTTATAGTGATTATTTGCCCTACAATGATCATTTACTTCAGGCAGAGAAAAATGCCCTGAAATTTAGCCCTTCTCTGTGTAGATTCTTAGCACTTCCTATTGCCATTTCATAATTTTCTTTACTGGCTGTCAGTGTTTTAGATAAACTGGATTCCAAAAACTTTCTGTTTAACTTTCATTTCCAAGTGGGAAATGACAAATCCACCGTTTCCTTTTGGTGTTTCAAGAAAGTCTGTTAGTGGCACTGCCACTAATAGCAAGAAGTCAGATGCTGTCCCAAGGAGCATCTCAGAAGCTGGCTTGGAGATGGAAGGCATCTCCTCCAACACATGGCCAGTTCCAGTTACTAGAGGGGGAAATCCAGGGAGAAGCACATGGTTCAGCTGTGTTCTCCAGGCTGCAGAAACAACTTTTTTAATATTCATTTCAGCCCATCCCTATTTCTTCTCCCCTAAGCTTGAATAGTTCACATTTCAGGGTAATGCTAGAAATTCAATCGGGGAAAGATTTTCCAAGCCAAATAGCCATCACACTTCAAGAGTTTAAAGAACAATGTCAGAATATGTGACTCTTTCTAATCTAAGGTTTTCATGCTCTTTAACCCAGGGATACTCAAACATTCCATTAAATAAATGAAGGCCCCATCACATCTCCTTCTGTACTTTAAGCCCTGAATCTAACTACCTCATTTCTGAATCTGACTGTGAACCTTTGAAACGTACCTACGGCAGTCACTGCATCATTTGTTGGCTTTATTAAAAGAATCTTCTCAAAATAGAAAAGCAAGCAATGGGGCATCATGTTTCATAGAACTGATCTTTATCTGAGAGATTTTACAATCCAATTTTCTTCATGCATTCTCTGCTCCATTGGGGCCTTTTATGTGAGGTATTCACTAGAATAACAGTGCATTTCCATTTGTATCTCTTTTGTTGCACATAAAATCTCAATTAGTATTCCAATTCGCCATCAGCCTGTACCTATTTAATGAACTTTTATCCACTTCCATGTTCCTTAAGTTTAATTAACTAAAACAGAGCAAGTATCTTGGCATTATTAAATGCTCCTAGAATAAAAATATTCTTTCCTTGAAAGTTTTATAAAAAGCCAGAAGCAAAAATCTCTGAGTTCAGTTTGTAACTTTAACATTGTTTTACAGTTTGGTGTGAGACTCAGTAAAATATAATACCACAGATTTAAGTTGTTCCTTAACTGGATTTTAATCCACGTAACATTTTCAACATTTGGTGCTGAATCCCAAAGGAAATTTCCATTCAAGCATCTCTCTTTAACAAGAATGATAACTGAAAAAATGATTCAGATATATCAGTGGGGGATTTGCAGAAACCTCCTCCAAATGCAAACACTGAATCTTATGTCACTATTCTGCCTTTGAGCTCAAAAAATGAGATGAACACACAAAAACATTTTTCTCACTCAACCTATGCACAACTTTATTTTCAGCAAAAGGAAAATTTGTAATTTTTTTTTTTAAATCATCCTTTGAGTCAGTTTTCAGTGTGATAGTGCATTTTCTGAACATTTTGCCAAAAGAACATTTTGTGTGCTGGTTCAACCTACCATGGCCTTCTGCAGAGCTCCAGGTGGAATGCAGGGACCTCAGGTGAGACACCACTTCTCTGAAGGCTCACTTGTGTCTGCCACAGTGCAGTATTTTTGCTGACACTGGTCCCTGCTTTTCAGATGAATGAACTTTTCTACTTTCACCCTCCTTAAGATCCAACTCTGTGGCCACTGCTTTGCAGTCACAATATTTATGCTGAAGTGCCCCAGAAAATTGAAGTGCCTACCCCAAGAGGATAATTTCTATCAACTCCCTGTTACAATCACTCTATATGTAAAGATTCCTTCGGAGAGTTTTCCAGAGGAATAACTTTGCTTAAATACTGTGACTTTCCTCCTGGAGGAAGGAGCATCCCTCTTCACAGTTATTGCAAGGAGGTTTGGCCACCTCATTAAAAAGGCGGGATCTCCCTCTGGACAGGTGGTTTGTGGAGCTGCATAGGATGCACTGCAGCTCATACAGATCAGGACAGGAATAAAGGGGCAGCTATTGAAGTGTCCTTGTGAGGTATTGGTAGAAGTGTCCAAGCAACAGTTAATGAAGGGAGAATGGCACTGGCAGGAGTGGTAGGAAAGCACAGCTGTTCTCTTGACTCTCTTATATGGCAATAACTTTCCATTTCACATTTTATTTTTGTAACATGAACTGTCCCAGGGCTTTCTGTTCTCTCTGCTCTAAATCCATTTCTTACAATATAAGGCCATAATTGAACATGAAATAGGCTTGAAGCTACATGGGTAGAGATTTTTTTTAATATACCCCTGGAATTGTTTATAATTTCTTTTGTCACTCACTTTATTTTCCCCCCTTTGCCCAAAAAACCCAAACAAGCAAACAAACAAACAGAATAAAAAATAAATGTAAAAAATAGAAGGTATTAGTAAGAAATGCCCAATCACTACTTTCAGGAAGGAAAAGGTGATATATCTGTTGGATTTGCTTCCTGGAATCTGTGGGATGTGCCCTGGAACAACAATTTGCTGCTTACTGTGTGTCTGGTTCCTGCCTCAGTGGTAGCTGCAGTTAATTGGCAGTACTCTTCTGTAGATGGGTTGACATTTTCAAAGCTGCTCAGTAGGAATTATAGGTGCCTAAAACTTTCAGAAGTTTCCAGTTCTGTAAATAAACATACAAGTTATACTTAAATTTACTTGTTTGAGAAGCCCATGACACTGTGCTTGTGTTCTTTTCCCCTGAAGAACCTCTGCAGCCAGCATGCTACAGTTAAATCAGAAAAAAGGCAAGATATTTACACCTCTGGCAGTGAAAGAGAGGATGCTTTTTTGTTGTGATTTATAGAAACCAACATTAATCTCTATTGCTTTGTACTATTCTTGCAATAAACAACTTTGGAGATTGATTAAAGACTTTGTCTGAAGCTTTCACTCAATTTCAACAGCTCTTCTTGCTCCATAAACTCAAAAGGAATAGAGATTATGCCTTAAACAAAACCCATGATATCCATCTCTAGGAGCATTTACTGTTTTCAGTGCTTTGAATTGAAAGTTATATACGTGTATATGTGCATGTGTTAATTCTAAACTTTTCATACAGAGTTTCTTCCATGACAAATGGAACAACAAAATTGGCTAAATACACAGTTCTCAATCTCTCTTCTTTCCTTCTTCTCCCCTATTCCTTTGCCCCAAGCTTGATTGTTGATTATAGACTTGTGCATGTATATTGCATGTGTTTTAGGAAAACACATATGAAAGAAAAAGCATGAGAGAGAGACAGAAAACTCTCTCCAGCCTGAGCAACATTTTCTCCACCTCAAATGCAGCAGAAATAGTTTTATTACTTTGGTACTTAGTATGACAACACCACGGATTACATTATAACTTTTAGAAGTTTTTACCTCCGTATGTGCCTTGTGTTCACTATTACTGACTCCACCCTTAACATCCCTCTTTGTATTTAGCCCCTTTAAAAAAGGCAATTCTCTGATCATTTTGAGAACTATTTCATCTGTGTTTCCATTTTCTTCAGCCACACAACCTACTTCTGACTCCTGCTATCCATTTAATCCCATGTCTGCCCTGTGTCTTGTCTCCTGGCCAAATTCAATTTATTTTTGGACTTCAGCAGTCTTCTCTTTTTTGTTATCATAAACTCTGTCTTCCAAGTTTCTTTGGCTCTACATGACAATAGTTTTCAGCTTTGATCCTACCTTTTTAGCTCCTATCCCCACTTCTCTCAAAATCCCACTCTGCAATTTTTCAGTGCAGTCTTGTCACTCGCACCTGGATAACTTTAATCCTTTCTTTTCTGGCCTTTTACCTGCCGCTCTTTGATCCCTTTAATGAATAGTCACAATGATGAATATGCAATTCTTGGTTGGGATGTTAATCTATTCACATCCTCCTCCGCCTTCCTGTCACACTTCTCCTGACTCATCTCATCTCATTGACTGTCTCTGTCCCTGCATCATGAAGGTTCTCAGTGACTCTGCACCACCGAGTCACAGATTTGTGACTGTATTGATCAGATGAGGTGCTCCCATGTCCACCATGACTGCCATGCTAGGCTTCCTACAATCCCACACGGCTCTCTAAACACCCCTAGAGCCCCTGAGAGGAGCATTCCCTTCCTGAGCTGATATATGGCTATATCCATTTAATTTCTTCTCTTGAAACTGCTTCCATCTTTCAGGAACCCCAAATTATCTAAGCTAGCTAGAGAAATTCAAGCCTAGTTACATAACTGCCCTCACTAAATTAAATATCCCATTAAAATGTTACCTTGTCACTGGTTTCTTGGTACTGACTACCCTGCAAACTCTTGAGAGCTGGTTATTGCTATTTGGTCTTGCATAGAATAGATTTTAGTGCTGATAAAAATAATAAAAGACCAGAACAAAACAGAATGAGTAAAATTCAAAGTCGAAGCAAAGGAAATCTAAAACTTTTTATCCAACCAGGGAAAATATTTGAAGAAATACAAGTTTTCAATCCACACCTGGACTTACCTCCATAAAATAGTGAGTAAAAACTTAACATTTGAATAACCTTGACTGTTGGAGAAGTTGTCAGCAAGCTGGCAAGGTTAGGATTTCTCTAGAGCCAATCACTAAGAAGTAAAAGTAAACCTGAATTCTACATCTTGAATGTTCTTCTCCTAGCTTTTTGAAATGGAAGCTGTCGGAGTTAGGAATTTACAAGTCTATTGTAAGAAAGTTCAGTGTGATGTGAAGACATCTACTCTTTGAACTGACTTTTGTATAAAGAGTCTATTGCTGCTCTTCCTCCCCTGCCTTCTTTCTGAAGGACAGTATACAACAGAAAAATCTCTCCTGTTGGCATCTGCTGACCAGCTTGCCTCTTACATAGATGGCACATGATGGCTCTGAGCAGCTGCATCAACTCCTTTGGTGTGAAGCAAACCCAGAGAAGAGCATTTGTATCACCACTATTGACTGCTGCTGCTGGTTGGGTCCCTAGAGCTGGATGCAACAAAGATCGTGACCATGCCTGTGAAGCTGCTGCATTACATAAAGATAGACAAGGACTAAGATGTTTCTATCTATTAAATATTAAAGCCACAGGTAACTTAATAAGAAAAAAACAAAGTCTCTATCAGGCAGTTGTGAGATATGAGGATGTACTGTAGGTAAGAGTAGCAAGAGGCAGCATTCCCAACACTGAATTGACACATTGGAACAAACCCTTTTCCATTGGGCGTTTCAAAGCAACCTATTCTACCTGATGTGGTCCATCACATGTTCTTGGTTGTGAGCAAAAATATAGCATTGTGCAGAAAGACAGTACGTGAATAAAAAGTCAAGTAGGACCCACCTCCCCAGAGACAAAGGAAGCTGAAGGCAGTTTGCATATGAGCTTCTCAGGAACCTGAGTGACAGCTTGCTTGGGTGAGCACAACGCCTGTGTCCTGCTCATACCTGAAAAAGAATGTTTGTTAATTAAATTAACCCCCATTGCACGCAGCTCTGTTTGATTATTATCAATGTGCTAATTTTGTCATTAGGAAAAATAAACAGCACATCTTTGCCACCTGCCAGATTGTGCACATTCAGACTGCTCCTTTCTAGCTACACTGGCTGCCTGGCAGGTGGGCTCCCACTTGGCACCTCTCCCTCCAGCTTGCTCTGTTCCAAAACAGGAGCCAGGGTCATGCAGCTGCAGCAAATTGGGTTACAGTTATCCAATAAAGCCCTAGTTAAAGGGCAACCATCTAGAAAGATGCTGGCGAGGTTGATGAGTTTGGATGAACTTGCATGTGTGGGGAAGAGCATGGAAGATGTCCAGGTTTTGCAGTTTATTTACAGTGAAACTGTATGGACCAGATTCCTGAACCGGAATAAATCTGTTCTGCTTCATTATTTCAGTGGTGCTCAGTAAGAAACATCCCTTGGGCTCTTCCACCCTGCCACAAAATGAAGTGTAGCTGAGTACTTAAAGCTTGAGCTTAGATCTCCAGAGATCTGGGCTTTGTTTCTGACCTCCTGTGAGGTCCCAGCCTGAGCAGTGCTTGTTTACTGGCTCTGCTGGGGCGGTGTGGCACCGAGGCTCATGGCCCGTTTGGCTGGGCCATGTGAGCATCTCATGGAAAGGGTCCCTTGCCCAAATGTGCAGAGGGAAAATGAACTTACTGTGATCTCTGTGCTGGTGTGTGTGCAAGCTCTGTGAGTCAGACTTTGTGTGATGCAGGAAGCCCGGCTGTGCTATTTGTGGTGTAGCACATCCTGTCCTACACTCAATCTGGATTGTCCTCAGGCACCAGACACTTGGTTCTCCAGGCAGCTGCATCTTTCCATTTGAGTGCATCACTTGGAGTCACATGAAGGGCTAAAGTAACAAATTCCGAGTAGGAACCTGAAGTAATACACTTCTCCCCTTGGTGAATGCAAATAATTAACATTAATTAGAGCTGTGCACATGCATTAAGAGCAGACTTCTGCACTCTGGGGAAATTTTATTTTCAATTAAGTGAAAAAAATACTTTAAAGTCTGATAGCTCTGAAAACAAGGAGCGCTTCTGTGCCAAGACACCTGACTTTGTTTTAACCAAGTCTGCTCAGAAATTAAAGACAAGGGCATCATATCTAGATGGTGTTTCCCACTGAGGCAGATCTTTCAGCAGCATTAATTAGTCTTGGATAAATGGCCAAGGACACCAGTGGTTTCAGTGGCTGACAAAATGCTGGGAGATCAACTCTTCCAGGTATGGAAAATAAATTGTGTTACTCCTGTGTTCCTAGAAGCTCTCTCTAGTGGGGCAGTATAAATTTAATATATTATCTGCCATACCTCAAACTCATATTAATATTTTTCACAACCAAGTCCTGCATCTACAGACTATGAAATACCTGAGCAGGCCAGGCTTGTAGCCTGAACTCAGCTCCTAGAGCTTTTGTAATTTGGTAGGCTCTTCTTGTCTACAGTCACATACTTTTATTTCTCTGATCACCTCCCTGCTTGGCAAGCAGGATGGATGAGCCTCGGAGGATATTCAGATGTTTGATGTTTCTTCTTATCTTTGTCATTCAGCATGTGTCCCTATGCATTATTTACTATGGCTTCACTGGAGCTCTTAAACCAGGATCTTTCTCTTCCTTATGGACTCTTTCCATGCTGTACAAGCTTCTTCCAGAAAGTCTGGTGTTCCCAGGGCTGTGGGGAGGTACTTGGATTGCTTGTTTACATTGTATCCTGTATTGTATTTATCTTCCTCCAAAAAAGCTGGTGGTGTGATTTGGCTGTAGCTGATTTCAGCAGAGCCTGGGCCATCCCACATCCTGCTCCTGGTACTGGTTAACCAGGTTATATTGCTTGTCCCAATAGACACAGGGCTTCGTTTTGGGAGTGGGATGAACTTGAAAACAAATTAAACAGAAATTGTAATCTGTCAACAGCATTGTTTTACATTAAGACAGTGTTGGGAGAGGGGATTTCCAGATGCCTGGGTTAGTCTCTGCTTAAGACCGTGCCCTTATTTCATGTCTGTCTCACAGCAATTCATCTGCAGCACTCAGTCAAGGAGAGACTTCACAGAAAAAGGCACTTGTTAGAGCCAGGATGTGCTGTGAGCAAGGCTGGCCAGCTCAGGAGGGGAGCATCTCGTACGGAACGTCTTTGCACTGATGGAGGGAAGAACTGGGTACTTTCTGCTTTCATTTACTCCAAGTGGGAAGGAGTGTGTGACGCCTGAGCATGGCTGGGCTGGTTGCAGACGCCAGGGTGGTGATGCCAGGGGCTGGCTGTCCTGCCTCCCTGGCTGGCAGAGGTTTGGGCGCTCCCAGAGCTGTTCCACCTTGGCACGCTGCATCTCACCGGAGCTGCACCCCCCTGGCCAGCCGGCAGCCGGCCACCGACACAGATGGACAGGAGTGGTGGTGGCCAGGGCACGTCACATCGCCCTCCCTCCTGCCACGCTGCAAAACCTCACAAACACTGCTGTCAGTAATGAGAGCTGTTGCTGCTGAAGATTTTCTCTCATTATTTGCAGTTCATGGTGTTGGTAAGGTTGTTTTCAAGCCAAGCAGTTTTTCAACAATGTATGTTTATGTAGATCTCATTTAAAACAGTAGCTTGTCACATGCTTTATATTCATGGAAACTTCAGAGAACAGTTTTTAAAGCCCATGCAATCTGGATTTAATTTGCATTTTAATTAATATTTCAAATTAATTCCTTGGCCTCCTTTATTTATTTATTTATTTCTTTGAGCCTTCAAGAGCAAAGACTCTATAGAAGTCTTGAAATTAGAAGGACTGGGATTTCTTTGAATGCAGCTTTTATTTGGTCATATTGTCCAAGACACCTCTGACTAAATGTTAATATTAAATGGAATTAGCTACTCTGTATCTTAGACTCAAGCTTGTCATTTGCTTCGTGGCAGATGCTGCAGCAAACTCATTTTTCAAGAAAGAGGAAAAGTATCATATTATCTTTTAAGAGATAATATGAAGTTTAAAATGAATTTTTAGATACATGAAATTAAAAAAAAAAAATCTCAGTCTTGTAGAAAGAATGAGTTTGCATGTAGATCGTGAGGAAAAAATGGAGATTGCACTTCAGGAAAACATTTAAACACATGATTAGCTTTTTGTTGCACACAGTGCTTAAACATAATTCAGATTACACACTGCTTATCTTTCAGAAGTTAAACAAAACAAACTAAAAATGAAGTTAAATTCTATTCAAGCAATGAATGTTCTAAATATGTTTGAAATTAATTGCAAGAAAGTGCAATTTTCCACCTACCCCAAATTGATTTGTTAGATGTTAACAACATCTAATAATACTCTGGGTCAATTCTAGTTCTTTATGAAGGAAACATAAAAGTTATATTGGTTGGCTCTACACCTGCTATAGGCAGCAAAACAGTGGATGACGCACAGCATGAATTCAGTGCAGAAATAATAGCACTGAACTCTAAAAGAGCTTATTGCCTGAAAATTTCAAGGTAAATAAGCATGAAATTAGCAATTAAGGAAATTAACCTTACTACCTTCTTCTCAGTGTCAAAGAAACTGAGGCAGGAGACAAAACATCAACTGCTGTAAAATCAGCAGCCATCTAGCAGTAAAGCTGGAAGGAAGACATCCTTCAGTTCAGCACCAGTGGCATTCCTGGCAGACTTTATTTTTGCAAAGCTGATAAAACTCAACTCAGCTCTAAACTCTTTTCCTGACCAAAACAAACCAAAATTCTTCTCCAAAAGATTTAATTTGTTCATCTCTTTTTCATAGTCAAAGGATCAAGCTTGCTGCTCCATGTGCAGTATTCTCTGTTAAAATCTGCTGAGAACATTGGCAGGTAGCTGACTCTGCCAAGCACATCCCAACACCCTCAGAGTGTGAATACTTTCAGGGATTGGTGACGAAGAACAGGACTCCAACTTATTTTTTAGAATAATTTTTACCAACAAAGCACAAAATTCAGACTTCTGTAATTGGAAGAGATTCTGTATTATAAAGTAATTTAGCAAGAGATTATGGCAACAGGAGATTTTACCCTGAAATCAATTCAATTGTGCTGTGTTCATGCAAGATTTCTTGCTTGCTTTCTTTTTCATCACTACTTCCAGCAAATACCTAGAATCTTAAAGAAATTTACCTTGAGAAAAAGAAGAATTAGTCAGAATGAGGAAATGTGAACTGCTGCCTTGGAACAAAGGGGAAAATATTTCCAGTAATTACCAGCAGGAAAACACTGGGCAGGACAGAGTGAAGGTGGAAATTGTTTCAGTTCGTGATGGTGCCTGGAGGCGTTTCCAGCATGAGAACTTTCTTTTCAAACTTATACTAAATAACAAGAATTAGGAGGCAATAGATTGGGATTTAGAGAGTGTAGACAGAGAAGAATTACCTTTTGCACCAACTTCCTCTCTTATCTTGAAGCCTTCAGCCTCTTTCTCCTGTCTTCAGCAGTTAAATGGGAATCTGAAGGAACAACCTTTGCCTTTCTTACAACTTTATAGTCAGTTCTTCAGCATATTCCATGAAGTTAAAAACTCCCAACATTTTCACCCTCCAACCACGTGGGGGTGGTGAAATTCATGTGAATCAAATCGCAGTTACCAGAAAACACTTCCAAATTAGCACACTTTTAAACTTTGTGAAAATTGCAAAGATGTTAAAGAACACATTCACATGCACAAAAATAATTATGATTTTGTTAACAACACATGATAAAATGTATTCAGAACTCTTCCTGTGTTCTGAAAATAATCAGATTATTATCTGATGCTGAAATTACACAAACAGATTCTTGGCAAGCAATTATATTTTCCCATACAGGTATTTTTAATCTCCATGTTTCTCCAACATGTCATTCATTTTTCATATTCATTTATAGTTAAATGTAAACAAAGTGCTGTAAATTATTTCCATGTGTAGCTAATTTTTCTGATAAAATATGGATGAATGAACATCCATATTTGTCTTCATTCATTTCAGTTAAGAGGCTTCGATTACTTTTAAAATCACAGTGAAAAAAAATCCATGAGACATGCTTTCATTCAGGTCATATGTAGATAAAGGCATCAGATAAAGACCTACAACAAACACTGTCTGAATGACTTCTAGGTCATTCTAATCTGTCTGATAAATATGTAACAGAATGGTAGTTTAGTTTGTTTTATGAAAAGATCTATTTTCTTTAAAAAAAAGATTTTTTTAAAAGATATGATCATGCCAAAATACAGTTCAGGGCAAGAAGACAGTGAAGCATAGTATTTACAGAAGGATGGTGAGGAGGTTATAATTGCCTCCTAAGGAAGGAAGAACCAGAAGACAGAGAACTTTTAAAGCTGGACTTAGGCAAGGAAGAGAAGGACTGGAATATGGCTGATCAAGTTGTGTGCATGACTGTGAGTTTCAAAGTGACGCAGTGTCAAAGATGAGTTTTAAATAAAGAATAATGATGATAAAAAGATAATTAATTTTATAGAGCTTACACTGACCTTAATATGGCAGCAACATAGCTTGAGAGTCATTCTTTACCTCTAGTTTCTGGATATATTTAAATATTTGCTATTGTAGTGCAATAAAAATCGTACTGACTTTTGTTTGGAAATCTATTGTTACTGGAGCACATTAGCCTCTAGACACACAGTGAATCCAGCCTCACTGTGATAGTACAATTATGAAGCCTTGGCATTTCAGAGACCTGGCATTATTTTTTTGGTGAGTTTTGCAGTGAAATTACTGGGTGGTGTTGTCTTTTACTTTTTCCCCTCTAAACTGGAGAAGAGCGTTCATTCTATCTCTCCCTTTACCCAGTTTTACTGATATGTTCTGCAGTGTCTTGGTATTTGTGGGTGCAATGTCACACAACTGAAATTTGACAACTGCAGAGAGATCTGTAAAACAGTAAAACTGTGAAATTCAGGAGGTATATTTAAAGACATCAGAAAGATCACTAAGGCTGGAACAATTTCTGTCTCAGAAAGAGTAATAAACATAATCAGCCTGGTAATACTGAGACAAGTAACATTTGGAGTTCTGAAAGAAAATGAGGAAGAGGGGTTCTTAAGCTATCAGGCTAGAAAAGACAAGATGAAAGAGGAAGAGAAATGTCCTGCTTTTCTTTCTTTATCTTTGTGTCTATTCAACTGATGATGTTTTCTTGTACAAATAGGATGATGCACCCTGTACAAAGTTGTCAAATGCAAGAATAATTAAAGGTAATTGAAATAGTAAAATAACTAATTAATGTAGTTTACAAAGTGCTTAATCAACATGTCTATGCAAATCAGCCATCTTCTCAGCAAACAGTTCCTGCAATTGCAAATGTTTCCCCCAGACTTTCACCAATTAATGTTTAGCTGAAATAGGTCCCCTTGGGTAGGTGGCTTCCTAGCACAGAGGGATAAAGTGCTCTTCCTTTAGTGTTACACCAGTTCTGAAGGATTACCATTGTGACTTTTTTCCTTTTAAGTGCTCGAATTCCCTCCAAAAGATGACTCTGCAAATAATAGAAACAAGTTACTCATGTTAGTCTATTTTTTGTGTGAGCAAGTTCACTTCCAGTTTAACAAGTTCCTTATCTCTTAAAAATGAAGCAAACAAAAAAATTCTAGCAGGTGCCACTAACATTGTTGTCCCTGTGCTGAGAAGTGTTTGTTATGGTGGCACCTGAAATACATATTAGGGGTAATTTCTTAAAACAAAAATAAAAGAATGTAAAGAGTGTCCATGGGACTTTCTCATCAGGGCTAAACACGAACTGTCTTGAGGTCAGGGAGGGAGTGAAGAAGGAGTATGGAGCTTAGGGCAGTCACAACTCAGCACTCTTCCTGCCTTCTGCCAGTGCTGTAGGCCAAGGAAACCCACACAGTCCATTGTTACAAAAGTGGCTTTATGTCATTGATTTTATCTATGGATAATAGATATGTACATATCTACATATATACATAGATATCTATGGATATCTATGTACATAGTTGCTTTATTTCTATGACTATATGATTATTAATTTGTTATTGTTATTGTTAATTGTTATTATTAATTTCAGACCTGCCTACAGTGAAAACAGGAGCTATGCAAAATAAGAGCTATTCCAAGTTTGTTTTCCATGAGATGGAAGCACAGCAGCATTCCCTTGTACAACAGGCTGGCCAAAGCTTTGCTCCTTTAATTTCACTGATTTTGCCTCTGAAGTGCAGGCTCCTAATTATTATCCTTAAAGGGAGTGCTGCCAGGAAGGATTCACTTTGGAAATGTCTTGCTTTATTGGCAAGGCAACTAAACCTGACAGTGAAGGCTGCCAAGAGGAGATTGGTGTGATTTTACTGAGTAGGAAGGGATGACAGGAGGAGTCCACTGTGCATAATGTTGCCTGGGAAAGGCCATGAGAGAGTGATGCTCACATAAAGGAGAGGATTTGTGGCGGAAAGCAAAAGAAGATCAACAAGGAGCTGAAGGGCATGGGGGTGAGGGTGGGGATGACAGCACAGCAAGAGCAGTTATGAAAGAGAGGAGGCTGATCTGATTATGCAAAAGAGACTGCTCCAGTGTTTTTTTATTCTATTCTGTGTTAAAAATTACTGAAAATTCCATATGTGGGATTTTCTTCAGGCTACCAGTAAAAGCCTTCATTTGTTTGCACCAGTTGTACCATCTATTGCACTCCAAATTCTATGTTACCATATCTAACACCCAAAGAGAGTTGGGTGGTGGGAGAAAGGGAAGCAAAAATTTATAAAAAACCACAATGCTATGGATATAAAAAGCATAAGAGATAAAAGGGTGGTAAGTGAGTGAAGAGAGAAGGGTTTTGGAGAAAGAATGTTTGAATCCACGAAGAAGAGTCACCTTTACTATGCTACACTTTCAGGAAATTTTTCCAGGTAAAGGACTGTAAGTCAGTCCATCTTAACCATTTTAGTCTTCACAGCAGAAGAGAGAAATTTTTGGTCAAAAAGTAAGGTATTTTGCTCTTCTAGGTAATGCTTCATTAAAGAAATATTTTTTTAGAAATGATCAAAGTCCTAAAAATCTCTACCAAGTATTAAATGCTTTGTGCTTATATGCACTTCAGTAAAATGAGAGCAGAATTTAAATGCAATGTGTATCAGCTTTCATGACCATAATACCTGAGCAGATAAGGCTCTTACTCTTGCAACTCTTCTGTTTCACAGCAGGGCAACTGAGGCATGGAGAGACAATGTCTTAGGTCATTCACATAACTTTTCAGAATTTTCTTAACTTCTGAAAACAGCAGGAGTTAAATTCTGCAACACCTCAAAGAGACTGGTATTAAATGATTCATTGAAGATCAGCAGAAACCCATAAAGAAATAAAGACTTTAACCTGGAAACCTCAAGTCCTAGGTTACTACCTTAAACACTGGAGCATTCAAGTCTCCTACTGAAGCTGAACTAAAGTTTCAGGTGTTGTGCCTGCTCTCAGTTTAGATTTTTCAACAAACATAATTTCTGAAGTGTAATTACAGGGGAAGAACCTTTGCTCTGTAGCATCAGTGGAATTCAATATCCTTTGATAGGATTGCTCATCTGTAACTGATGTCAAAATGTAGGTCTCTCTCAGATATGTCTTACTTTGGCTTAATTAAAATGTTCCTCCATTATTGGCATAGAAGTAATTTTATACAAAACCATAAATATGTGTATTTACTCATCTTGCAAAAAAATGGATCAAATGGTCAGTAATGGTGATATAAATATGTAGTATTTTTTTTTCTTACAATAGAAAATATGCATAAAAATTACTGTCATTTTCTGTAAAATAAGATAGTGAAGGAACTGAGAAACAGCTTGATAGAAAAGCAAATGTTCAGCAAGCAGTTTAAGAATGTAGGTATTTGTTCATTTTCATGTACATTATGAAATATTCAGAAAGAAGAAACACATGTGAAATTTGGAAACTAGATGGCTGTCAGACAAGGTCCAGTAGTTTCAGCAAGAAGAAAATTGAAAAATTTTATTGAAAGAACCACATTATAATTAACTATTCAGAAGCTGTGAGAAGAGACAATATTAGCCAAGTAACATATTGCAAAGGAGTTAAAAGGAGAACCGATGATTCTGATGATGTGTTGACACTCAGTGCTTTGATTTGTTGGAACTACATTAGCAGTTTCAATCTTACTTATTTCCAGAACTGACCCATTTATTTTGTAAAAACATCACTATTACAGCTAGAAAAGCTTCCCCTCCCCCTGTCCCAATTTCTTTAAAGTGTGAAAAGAAGTGGTGTTGTGGAGCTTTGCACTGGAAGCAAGATAGGAAGAGGCAAAATCCATGAGCTAGGCCCTGGAACAATTTCTCAGTTTACATTACCAGGAACTCAGAGAGGCTGGCAAAGAGCTCCTGAAGGACAGGCTTTGTGCCAATGGGCTTAAATGAAACACCACCGGAGAAACAGCAACCAATAATAAATATGCCAGAGGGCAGGAGGCTCTTTCATATCTCCTAGCTGGATTAGGATCCTTCTGAATTTTCATCAGGCTTGCAGTGATTTTGCTTGTTACATACTTTAGGAGAGTTTCCCCAAAACCCTTCAGAGATGCTATTTCTCCTCTCCGGATGTTATCTTGAAATGACTATGCAAGAAAACTGCACAGGGAAAACCCACTTCTTCCTCTCTGGGTATTCTGTACAGTCAAATTCCCACTTAGGATATTTGGAGCATTTTCAGACAGCTTGTTAATTCTCGCCATTGAAGCCTTTTGCAGCACTGAAGGTATCTTTCATTCTGTAGGATGGAGCAGAATGACGAAAACACCTCTGCCAGCCTGGTGTCTTGTCTCAGGGGAGCAAGGGTGGGTGGATGGGCTGACAACACTGCTTTGGGCAAGGGGAATGAGCCTCAGCTGCTGGATAGTAAACTGCAACTGAGGGGAGGGCAAAGTAGGTTTCCTCAACCAACAGCAGGATTTCAAGTGTGGAAGAGGGGAAAACTGTGTTTTCCCACGTGGTCTTCTGGTCCAAGACTCACTGAGTTTTATGGAGTAATGTTCTGAAGTCAACAGGGTCATTGCCAGATTGAATCTCTCGGTTAAGTGGCTTATGTTGACAAGGATGGCAGCACCAACATACAATTCCTCAGCTTTTGGAGAAAAAGCTTCTCCTGAGGATGTTGCAGTCAAGGAGCCTAAGCAGAGCAAGGCTGAAGGACTGCTTCCTCCTCACAGAACCTCTGAACTGGGATAAGCTCTCCACAAACTCACGGCAGATGCACCTTTCCATGGGACAGGGGGAAATAAGAATGTGGTGGTGGGGGATTTCTGCAGAGACAAGCCCACCTCCTTGGTGGCTGTTCACTCTGGTTTTTTTGTTCACTTGGTCTTGTGTATGGGGTTGCAGATTTGACAAAATATGTGAAGTTCCAGCACCAGAAACACAAGGTCAGAGGGAGCTGACCCACCAGGGAGCTTAACCTAATCGCTTAAGGAAAGGAGATGTTAAGCTCTTCAGCCTTCTCCTCTTTCTACCTAAAGCTGAGCAAAATAAATACTGATAATAACAACAGTAAACCCTCCATACTGAGAGTATTTCCTGGTTTACAGTCTTCACAAGCAGAAATGCCCTTAAAGCCTCTTGGCTGAGGTTTATTTAATCTCAGACTCTGATGTAAATTTGCACATAGTGACCTGGCAGCAATCAAGGAGAAGAGGCTCTAACTGGGAAAAGATCCTGCTTCTCTTTGTTTAAACGTTCAACTTGGGCTGTGAAATTGCATTTGTAAGGGAGGAATAAACTCTGAAGCCCTTCAGCAGAAATGGATTTCACCTATTTAGTGGATGCCTCAAGGCAATTTCTTTTCTTAATGGGATCAGAGCACAGCTTTAATTTTTCACATTTTATAAGGCTTTTCCTTGGAATTACTTTTTATGTGGTTCCTCTGTTAATGGATCCTTCACACTGAGGCATGAGTAGGAGAAAAAAATCTTTAAAGAAAAAAGTAGAATCATACTGGGAAAAAGTCACATAATAAATTGGAGATCAGAGGCAATAAAACGATCTGCCATATTTTCAGTTGACAAATGCTGATCTCATCTTTAGATTTTTCAAGGCATTAAAATATTAAGCCAAACCTTTGTTTTTTAAAGGAATATTTTACTAGCTCATTAGAGTCACAGAAATTATTTAGGCATAATATTAAATTATACCTGGGAACTCTGAGAGTTCTGCTATGTTAAAATGTCATGTTCCTAGGCAGGAATAGTGATCTCACCTGAACAAAAAAGCAGTGTCTGCGGATACTTTGCTTAAAATAGTACAAAAACAGATGAAACAGTCTCAGAGAGTTTTAAAGGGTCCACTTTCTAACATCAGAGCACTTAGGGTGGATAGCAAAGGCAGAAAAGGATAATTTTTGTTTTCTAAGAGGTTATGCACAGCAGTTGAATTTAATATAACCCATGGAAAAAGTCCCTACTTATTACTGAAGTCATTACTCTTTCCTCGTTTTGCCACTGGCATTTTACAATACTGGTGCCATTTGATCTCAGAAGGTTTGTTTCTTTTATTGCAGCTGAGGGGTGATTTTACAAATAACAAGAATCTAGACAGCTCTGTTATAATAATGAAGGACATTTCTGAGATGCTTAATATGACAAACATACCTTTTGTTTTCCTTAGATCCTAATTTTCCTTTAAAAAAATAAAAATGTGCAGAAGTAGTCCCATTATTGATCTGGAATCCAAAAGAGTTAGTTTTGAGTCACTATAATTGGCAAAGGCTTTTACAGCTCATTAACTGCAAGATTATGTGGCACAATTCATTAAAATTCTGTTTCACTGAATGCATTTGTAAACACCTTCTGAGAAGTTTATCACTCTTTGCATAATGCTGAGCTTTCTTTCAGCAGATACATTTCTCTGCTGCTGTTTACTGATATAGGAGTCTGGAGTAAGTTATGGTAAAAAAGTCCTATCTTTTCACAGCAAAGGGAAGGAAAAGGAATTGTGTTGACTCTGAAGCGTTACAGATATTAATTAAACATTGCTATACTATTTCCATTAGACCACTGTATTTATTAAACCTCTCATTCCATTACTTCAGTGCACATTTTTTGCAAGAAGAATTTGAATTTAGTACAAGTACAAAACAAAATTTACAGGACAAGCCATCTTTATTATTTCTTTCTCTGCAGCAGCAGAAGAGATCGCTGCATCCTGGCCAGCAAAACCACAAAAAAACTTTCTTGTCAGATAGATTTTAATTCCTTTTCATCTAGAAGCATTTATCCAGGAGAATATCTAACCTATTCCTTGCAGCTCTATGAGTAAATAAGTATTGTACTTGCAATACAAACTGGGCAAGCACTTGTGAAAATAATGGGAGATATAATACAGTTTAGAGCAGAGAAGATTGAAGAGTAGAAAGGTCTCCCACTCCCATTCTCATTTTAGCATCAGGGGGTTGAAGTCATCACTGCTGAAAGCATAAAACATTTAACCTTCATTACAGTTTAAATCTTTCAGGTAGGAACAGAGCAGATGCTTGTGAATTGTGAATCCAGATGGGTATGGCCTGCCAAAGCACGGAGTAGGTGGTCTATGTATGGATAAACGAACTCTAAATTCCATTAATTATATTGACTAAATTTTCCTTGACTACAGTTCACCCAGCATGCTTGTTTCAGAAACTGTCAGCTCTTTTGTGGACAGATAAAGCTGTCAGACAGCCCTCTGAAGCTGGATCATGTTGTGGGTCTCCAGTCCTTCTGCTTTTGCCTGTCTGGATGCTTCTGCCATCACTGTCTTTCTCACCACTGGCTTTAATACATGTGTGATGGCCAGGTAAGATTTGTTCCCATATGAGACATGACTCACTGTGATGTTTAATGGAGGCAGGATAACATGTAATTTAGGGTACAAGTTTCCTTACTGATGAGTACATTTTAAGGCAACAGCCCTGAACCATTGCACCAGAATTTTTTTGCAACGATGATAACACACCGGTAAAAAGGCAGTACCTGGTACCTGGGCTTCCTTTCCCCAGCCGTGTCTGAGGCTTGGCACTTTTATGTTGACAGTTTTGCTGTTGAAAGCTTTAATGCTGAGAAAATCAGTTTAGCTAATTGACATAAACATTATGTTTTTCTTACATACCTGTAGGATTTCTTTGATTGAGTACATGAAAAAATACCAGTTAGGCTGTTGTCTGAACTCAGATGTGGCACCAAGGTAGCTACTTAGATATAAATGTCTATTTTGTGTAGCTGGCACTACTGTCACACAGGTAACAAGACTTTGCTTTGTTCTGGTACATTTTGTGTTTTGAAAATAGTAGATGGTCTGAACTCTTAAAAACAAATGACTGAATTTTCTATTTAATGCCGTGAGAATAGTTTTATTTCCTCCCCACAATAAACTGTATCTTTCCTTTGTTCCTTGGGCAAGGACCATGCTTGCATTTGTAGATTAATTTTCTTTGAAGAAATTAAGTATACATATTTGTGTGTGTGAGCATATGTGTGCATGTGTACATGTTTATGTGTATGGGTTACACTAACAAATAAACACTATTGCATGTGTATATCTGTTACACAGTTAAACTAAAAATGGGATAGTTTTTTTAAGAAGTTGTAGGTGCTCAGGTCTGCTTACCTTGGTGTCCAAAGTTTCAAACAGACATCACTGAGTTGGTAGAATTAGCAGGGCTGTCAGAATATGTGAGCACAGCCTGTCTGAAAACTAAAAATGTCTGAGAAGAATGGCAAATCAAAGCACATGAGTAGCAAACTGAAGACAAGTGCATCTTCTGGTTTCTTTTTTATCTCGGCTGCATGTTCCTCTCTTTTATGTTTGTTTGACTTGCTCCACAGGTTGGCATAACTGTTATAATGAACTTGACTGAAGGGGTTTACTGCCAGCAGATTAAAATAATCTTTCCTTCTTTAAACTCCTCTCTTCTACTCTAAGGAAAGGGTGAATGATTCATGAAAACAGGAATCACCCGAGGAATGCAAAAGCAGCTTAACTGTAGGAATGAGGTGGACCCTGCCCTTGGGCTTTCTGCTCTCACACAGTTTATGCAGAAAGCCTGACTTTATAAAGCAGCACACCTGTGATTTTTTTCCTTCCTGCTTACAGAAAGCAAGTGATTAGGCAGGAGGAAGAAGGGGAAAATGCTTCACTCTGTGTTCTCTGTTACCAGCTGAAATCACAGAACAGTGAGGGGAACGAGCACATACTAAAAATTGAATGTTATACAGGCTGATGCTGAAAAGCAGCTTGAGAAAATTATTTAGATTCCTAATCCCTTTGACATCACTTTTCAAGCTCTGGATTGTAAATTACTCTGTCCTGCAGTAAAGGGAAAGGTGAAGAAAAAACAGGCAACAAAGTTTTTACACTGATCTTGTCTGATAACTTTGTGAAGACAGGATCCAGTCCAGGCTGGGTAACACTATCTGTCATTCAGTGCACTTAAAGACTTGCATTGTCAAACTGGTACAGTTTTCTGAGAATTTTCCTGGACAAATACTACTTTTGTTCCACATGGAAAAAATATTGCAAAGTTTATATTAGATGCTGAGGCAGACAGAATGCTGTAAAAAGGAAATTTTTTTACAGTATGAATATAAAGGCTTTAATTTCAAATGCTTATAGAAGATGCAGAATCTAGTTGATAGAGATAAACAAGAGAATGAATTCTGAATTTGGTCCTCTAGGGTCATGGAGACAGAGATCCAGAATTTCTGTAGAAAATATTTTGTGATTTGATTATTTTTTCTAAGATTTTAAGTTAGAGCATCCGAGGAAGATTAGTATGTTGAAACATCACTTTTCCATTGGTATTTATTTTTCTCAAAATTCATGAACTGTTTAAATAGCTCAGGCATCATGCTCTATGGAAAGGGACTTCAGAGACAACAAAAAGCTTCACACTACAACACATCACCATGACATTTCTAAGTGAAATTATTTTATATTAAGTGTATATATTTCAAGCTCCAAATAATGCCTTGTTTTCATTTTGATGAAAGTAAAAATAACAGGAAAAAAATCAATTTGTGGACAGCCTTACATTGCTAGGACTTTCTTACCACCAATGAGACTGAGGAAGCTGAGAGTTATCACAATGAAAATAAAAATAAAAATACTTCTAGTATTTTCTAGTGTAAGGCTTATTTTCTCAGACTCCTTGCTTTCCATGAACAGAAGAGATTGTTGATAGAGCAGATTGAAACCCAGCTAGTTTTCCATTCACATTCACCTGAGATTTCATGGCTTCTACTCTAGTTCTCCATCAATGCTTGCTTGAAAGTTAAAAAATGTCAGGTTTTGCAAAAACACAGCTCAGAGGCAGGACCCTTGATACTTGTAATTTTGAACTTGTCAAAGTAAATATGGTTTATATTGTATTTATTTCCTGAAATCTGAGCAGACAAAATTCATTCATTCTCAAGGGGACTTAAAGCAATTGGCCAATTGCTTTAGAAATGTGTCCTTTGAGAGTACACAACTTTTATTTGTAGGGTTCTTCTCCTCATACTTTTCTATATGCACCTCCCATGCATAATTTTAGGGACTGATTCTCCATCTCCAACAGCATTTTATACACCTATGTCTCCAGTGCTGTAGAGGAGATGCTGCTATCAGCATCATCGTGAGCTAAAAGAGTCCAGAGGATTTTACCACATCATTGGCAAAAGCAGCTTTAAACTACATTGAATTTCATTGGTTGCATTTTCTTGCTTTCAACAGCAGTCTCTGCTTATTGTCCTTATTTAATATTAAACAAGGCTGAGAATATATTTCATTTGATTATAGAATGTTGGAAACCTTCAAGGGTTGATGAAGGGGTGGGTGTATTCTGGACATTTCTGCCACTTAAATTTTCCTAAGTCAACATCCCACACAGCAAGATCAAAGTCGATGGTGCCATATCCCAACTCCCTTCTTTATCTCCATATATCCATTTATGGTGTTTAGTTATAGGGATTTGCAAAACAGATAAGAACAAGACTGGATCCAGACATAATGACACTTCTGCCATTCTTGAGCAATTTTCTTCTGGGCAAACACTGCACTTAGGAGCTGGCAACAAGTTATCTTTTCCAATTCTCAGTGCTAAGGGAGCAAGACATGCACTTGCAAGCACAATACTTAGGTGAGAGAATTATCTTGGATATGGGCCTAGTCCTACCTAGTCAAAAGTTCTGCTTTATCTAAAATAATTAAAGTTTTACATAGTTGAGATTTTGTGCTGAAGTCTTCCATGGTCCCAGCAGAGCAAGACAGCTATTAGACTATAGTGTCTCATTCCCTTAGTGAATATTAAATCATTAGAAATAGTTCCACTTGATATAAAATACTTAAATAACTCTTAGCTCAAAAAAGGGGAGAAAAAGAATCAATATTCCAACACTGAACACTCTCCTGGAAAACAGCAAGTTTAGTTTCAAATCTGTCTCTACCTGGGAAATCTGTGGCAGATTCAGGAGCTGAACCTGGGATTCTGAGGGCACAAAGGAGTAACCGCAACAGAGTTCAGTGCACTTATCTTACAGTCAACTTGGAGACAGCCTCGTGACTGTGGGTTCCTGCCAAAAATTCAGAGTCGCTGTGAAGACATTTATTTCTCTAAAAACACTTAATGAAAATTGTCTTAATGTTCTGGAATATCTTGTCTGGATTGTAACTTGTTATTGGTGAGATAAGTCACAAGAGGTAGCCAAAAATAAATTAGTTAAAAATATGGCATTTGGGCAGGAAAAGTGTGTTCTTATCAGAGTGATTATACTCTGCTTTATTTACAGTATGGACAGCAAGCATTGAGTGTGCTATTTTTTACATTCAGCTACACAACAGAAATCTTTATAAATCAAGTGGTTTTATATTCAGGTTGACATTATCATGGGCAAGAATGGATTGTCTCGGTTAGTTTAAGATTCTCGCTTCAAAGTCAACCATGTATTTAACACTTATCAACAAAATTAATGAGCAGACACTGATGGCCTCTGAGGGACCAAGTGGCACTGCTGGCAGTTTTTTCAGAGAAGAATCCCCATAAAATAATACCTAATGTCTTCCTAGTTGAAATAAGAGGAGGATCTGAAACCTTTAAAAAGAAAAAAGTTTAATATTGAAAGCTTACAACATTAAAATCCTTCATGTTTATGTCTGGGCCTGTACAGACAAGACTGCCTGGGTGGAACACTCAGAATGAGAAAGTTCAGGGCTAATCCAAATGGAACAATCTAAAGTGGGCTTAGTCTGGTGCAAAATCTGCTGTGGGAATAAATCTATCTTTTCCTAAAGTGATGTATTTCCTTTTAACTATGCAATCAGCTGGGAAAAAGAGCATGTTCCCCAGGTATGAAGCAACTACACTCGTGGTTTAGCAAGCAGTGGCAGTGGCAAAAAGTTTTTGCTGGCAGTTCACGTGTCTGCTCTGCTTTCCAATGCCAGGGTAATGCTCTTTATTTTAGGCACCCAACACAAAGCTCCAGAGAAGGACACAGGGTACACAGATAGGGTGTGATGCACTCTTGATATAACACATGGACAAATACTGTTGGCACCTCTGCATCAGTGCTTTAGTGGGAAGATGGGACCCTGTTACTCCCAGCTATGGTAATTGGCTATTCCTAGGAAGAGGGGGGCAATGGCAGTGGCTGTGTGATCAGACTTCCTCTCTGATTTGCCTTACAGGTAAAGTTCTGTCCTTATTGATACAATTTCAACAATGGTGCAAAGCAGTTAAAAAATAACATTTTTGTCTTCATTTTCTCCAGGTCTGCAAATACATTCAGAAGAAAGCCTATGGACCTACTGTAAGGCTGTGTGGATATTCTGCAAGAGGTTCAGCGTGAAACTAATATTCTTTAGACTCTTGGAATCAGGGTGTAAGAGCTTATTGCCCTAACCCATGTTGGAGTCTGCTACTCTTGTGACAGATGCAGCAGAAAGGAATTTACACCTGTGCTTCAGCTGTTCAGTTTGTAGTCTACTGTCTTAACACAAACTTACACATTCTTCAGCAGGTTAAACTGAGATGCCAATATGAAAACTGGAGCAGCTGAAATGCAAACACATGCTCTCTTCCTGAAAACACAGTTTCTTCCTGCTCTCAGCCCTGCCAAAGCATTTCATCAGTCCTTTCCAATTCCCACCATTTCCTATTGAGTTCCTGGTATTGGGGAAATGGAGTTGAATGCAGTGCTTGAAAACTGCACCCTGATTTTACTAAGAGACATTATTTTTATTTGAAAGACTTTGAACAACCTCCCTTTTCTCAGAATTAGATTCTACCTGGTCATGGGAGGGCTTGTCTAGTAAGTGATTAAATAAAAAAGGAAAACCTTAAGCAATAGATTTGGATTCCCTTCCCCATTGCCCTGATTTTTTCAAGATGTAGTTCCAAGATAAACACTTTTTGGATCAGGAGTTGAACCTGTAACACTCCAGCACTATAGTCAGGGCTATTTCTGGTACCTGCAGGCAGTGCAAAACTGAAAGATGACAGCCAGCTTCTAGGCTGCCTTGACCATGATCAGGTTTTCAAGGTGATCAAGACAGAAATGTCCCAAGAAGGCTTTTAACTGAATTTGCAGAACATTTTCGGCCTGGAACAAACCCAGGCTGACCTTTGAGCAGTTTTTTCCAAATCCTTACACAATGCATATCCTCTTTGGAATACTCTTGTGCAATAGAAGACTGGAAAAGAAGATGAGAATGACAAAAAAGGAAAGAATTGCATTATGTTTTACATTAGTTTTATCTGCTCAGGCTTCACAGCTTCTTTAAAGCTACTGTAGGATAATTTGATGGAAGATACCAGGCTTTTCCCAACCATCCCCAGAGCAACCAAATCCCACTGTAAATTTGGTAAGTTGCAAACCTTTAGCAAACTCTCTGAACTATACAATGAAACATATAATGAGAAATAAATGGACAGTAGCCAGCAAGTACAAAAGCAATCTGTCACTGTAAGACATTTCTACACAAACCTAAAATGTTGCACACAAAAGGTGTACTATCAGTCAAAAGCAGAGGAGTTTGAATGTAAAGCAGCCCTAAGCTCCTTTGTACCATGGGTCTTTAATTAGACCTAACAAATGAATATGAATCTGGAGGAGGAGAATTGGCAGGAGACCACTGCTGACGATGCTCCTCACAATGAACAGTGGTGTTTTGACTCTAAAATACAGATAAAAGTAAATGTGTGTCCTTTGTTTCTATAATAGGATGCAACATGCATTACACAGACAAGAAAAAAGAATAAAAAGATCACTGTCTGAGACTTTCAAGGCTCAATTTCTAGAGGGCACAAGGTACAAATGAAAAAGTTCATGGGAGACAATGATCCAACACTTAGCCCCAAGTCTGTTTTCTTTACAATTAGAAAACACTGTTTCAAAAACAATACAAAAGAGCCCACACACAGTAATGAGGAAATACATGAAAACACAGGAGACTGGGAAGGATTAATATTAATTTTGTTCTAGTTTTACATTCATGCTGACATTTTTTCCTGAAGATCTCACTCCCTGAAGGAAAGCTGCCTTGAACTTGGTAGCAGACAGTTGAAGCATGATGTTGACACTTCATACATCATGAAGGGGAATAGACAGTGTTCCAAAACATGTGAGATGGCCACATAACAATAATTTGCTCATGGGACATGGAAGATGGCATTTTGATCTCTGGTTGCAACAGTCCCCAGGAAACCGAGGACACCCCTGACTAGCTGGAACTGGGATGTGACTGCAAGTAGGAAAGCAGCATTTCTCTCGTTTATGGCATCTACAGCACCTTGAGTTTCTGCTCTCCTAGCATGTTAGATTCCCTGCAAGAAACCCTGTCATGGAGGGAAGGTGGGTTCTTTGGGGGAAGATCCTGTTGGACCACAACCTCTTTAACCTCTGAGGGAGAAGAAAGCTTCAGAGCAGCTGACTGTAATTCAGCAGCAAGGCGTAGCAACTAAAAGATGAGGTTTGATCAATTTTCTAGAAACTTGAATTTCTTGAACCAGGAGTGAGGCAGCAGTATAATTTGCCTTTCAAACTCTTTATTAGTGTAAATTGTTAGATTAAAAAGAGTTTCTGTTCCATTTTAGAACTTCAAATATTGTTGAATTTTATTTTAAAACAGGGTCCTATGTCATCCTGAATGACATAGGCTTAATATAAAATAATCATGGCATGAATTTCTCTAGCTTTCACTGTGAATTTTAATGACTGTGACAGACTTTTGGCCTTAGGAATGTGCTAGTCAAGCTATTACATCTGGTGTCTTCTATACCTGATTTGTTTTGTCCCAGATGAACAACATGTTTAAGTGGCAAGATTTTTTATTTTCAGTGTTTTATTTGAAATTCAAACAAGTTCTTAATTGAGAGATATTTGAAATAAAATATTTTCCTAATAGCCTTGAAGAGTGTGTGTTTCAAAGTTGTAAGGAAAACTTTTCTTAAGAGATGAAAGTCTCACTCCCCAAAAGGTAAATAAAAATTAGGTTTTAGCTTATTTTCCTTGGGGGGACTGGAGAAAGTGGGAGCATAATTTTTCCTCTCAGACTTCACAAAGGTGTTTGGAAGGTGTTGTGGAAATGAATGAAAGTCATGGCTTGTTGTGGTTAGGAAATCTTTTCCAAAACCAAGATCTGCTCAGATCATCTCACTTTAACCTAGCTGACTCAAGTTACAGCTCTTACTCAGAATGATTACCTCAAGACTTTTGGCTCTCAATTTAGGCACAGCCCAAAAAGAAAGACCCGACTTCAATGATTCTTAGAACAAAACAGGTCCCTGGGGAACATGAAGAGTATGTGAAGATGAAAAATCCTTCCACACTGAAAGTGAATATTGCTTTCCTGCATCTTCAAGGGATTCAGTTCCAGATAGAGGAAGACTTGAGAAGTTACTCCTCCTTTTTTACTTACATGAGCTCAGTTCTCCTGCTGACCATCTCACAGTTTCATGCCTGCTGTGAGATGTTGAAAGAAAAGGGAAGGGGAGAACCAATCATTTTAAAATACAAAAGTTTTGGACTGCTCAGAGTGCAAGAACCATAGTTCATTGGAAATCAGTGGGGCTCGCAAAGGAACCAGTTGGCTCCCCGTGTAGGCCTGGGATTGACAGAGTTTCTGTTTCATGAGAGGAATGTGATGGAAAGACAAAGAAAATGAGATGCAGAAATTGAGGCAGTAGCACAGATCTGGAGAGCCCTGAAGCATGGCAAATTGTCTCCTGGGTTATTTGACTTGAGATAGGAATACCAAGTACCTCAAGGAAATATTCATAGAATGCAAGAATGAGTATTTTAGCTAATTTTCCTTTCAAAGTCTATAAAATGGAGAGAGAAAGTAGTTAGAGAATTAGAAGCTGTAGGCCTTGAAGAAAAAAAAAAATTAAAATATGGCACTTGAAGGAAAAAATATTCTAAATATGTCATGATCTAAGCTATAGCTGGTTGTACAGCTCTTTTTAGTTCTCTCAATGAAAGCAGCCTGTTGGCTGCCTCTGGTACAGCATAGACTGTGGTCCTGTGGGTCCACCTGCAAGATACTCATCTGTCTCTGTAGAGCTTTTTGGGATTATATTTAACTCCTTGAGTGAGCTCTGTGTGCCTTCACATGTCTCTGTCCTGTCAGCAGTTAAAGGCCTTGATGAAGACAGCCTGAAAAGTACGCTATCCTTCTGTGCTCCTCTTCAACAGAAATGAAGAAAACTATGATTTAACCCCATCTAAAGTGTTTCGCCACATGTGAATAACAAAAGATCTATGGGAAATCCTCTTTATATAACTGAAAAGCTGATTTGACATCACTTTAGATGGGTGATAAAAACAGGGTTTGTAGAAAGACAGCCATACAGGAAAAAATGCCAATGTAGAAAGAAAGCTCTCTCTACTGCAAATGGGCTCTTTTGAGTAGAGGCAGGTCAAATCAAAAAATCTTATTCAGATCTCATGTGACATCCAGCTCTTTTCTAGTATCCTGAAAGAGCTCATTTCTGGAGGCAGTGTCATCCTCCTCTGCAGCTGAAGGCAGAGGTGAGCAGCAGGACTGAAGCACAGTTTCACAGCACCTTAGTCAAGGTGATGCCACCCCTCAAGAGGAGAGAGGATTGCCAGCAGGTCACAGCGCTGTCAGCCCCATGCTGCCATTGGCCATGCCCCAGCTGGGGAAATAGTGTTGCCAACCCTGCAAAGGGCAGGTGGGAATGGAGGTTTCACTTGTTAGATGTGTGGCAGAGGGGGAAAAAGGGTTTGGAAATTATGAGGGAATTTTGAAATTCCAAAGCCATTGATTTCACAGAAAAAAAAGAAAAAAGAAAAATTAAGAAAAGTGGAAGTGCCTCTGGTTTATAGTTGTTCCTTCTCTTTTATTGGCCAGCAGTGGAGCTCAGTGAGAAAACAATATCTTTCTGTTACCATTTTCTGCCACAAAATGAGAGAATAGCTCGGAGTGCCTCAAATGTTTTTGCATCACAGCAGCAGGTAGCACCCAGTGTACTCATTTATAACCGATGGGAGGAAGCAGAGAGATAAGAACAAGCTCTAATATTTTATTACCCTTTCCAATCTGATTAATCAAATTTAGTCTGATGAATGCAAAGAAAGAAAATAGCAATTCTTTGTGCTCCACTCCTACATTTCATTACAAGCGCCTAATGAATGTTAATAAATTAATTTTCAGACACCTCTTCTGAAGCAAAGTATTTTTGCACCTGACGTGCTTACACTGAGAAAGGGAGGAGTAAACAACTAAATACTGAAGGTCTTGCACATTAATCATATATATATATATATATATATAATTAATTTTGCAGGCAGCCTAAAAGATTTAACAGTTAAGGTTTGGCAGAAATCATGGAAATTGAAATAATGGAAAGAAATCTGTCTCCTAGTCCTTTAAATGCAAGAATAAACTTTACCCAACTGTGCATTATACAATCCTACATTAAACTTCAGAAAGTATAAGTAGAAGGGTTTTCCCTTTGATATTTGGAAATTTCTAATTAGTACTGTGTTCTACATTAAAGGGACACTTCTAAATTAATGTGGCCTAGAAATATTAGTATTTCAAAAATAAGCCTACTGGAAAATTGCTAGATTTAGTGTAGGAAATCTGTGACATAAAATCTTAATTTGTTCACACGCTCCTTGGGTTTGGCTAGTACATGCATACATACATATATATAAATGTATATATACTTACAATGTTGGAACTTGGTATGGCATCTGACTAACTGAATCTCCTTCCTTTTATATTTTGCTCATCCTTTGGATGATAGGATAGGATAAGAATGCACATAGTACCATACACACCTGGGTTGAATTACTAATAGAAATAGTATACAGAGATGACAGTTAAAGAATTTTAAACTAATGAAAATAATTAATAACTTCAAAAACCCGCAGTAAACATATTCCCCTAATTAACAGAATAAGCCAAGTGTTCTTATATAACGACAAAGCTCTAGAGATATAATGTAATTTCATGCTAGCTCCTCCTGCACTGCTTATTGCTTCAAAGTAACTGTATCACTGAAAGTATTTAAGAGAGAAATTGCTCTTGGGGATGTAAAAATCCTTAGAAGTTTGCATCTAAATAAACTGGGTAGCCCCATTAAAATAGAGATAAAGGCACATTATCAAACAAGTGGTAATTAGAGCTGTTATACTTTCTGCATGAACAACCCCCCAAAAAAGTATTAATTAGTGATTAATATCACCTGAGATTAAGCCGAGCCAATATTAAATTTAAGTACTCAAGTTCATTAAATAGCTTAGACTGGTGCAAAAATTTATGGACAAGCACTATAATGATTTTGCACCAGTGAGATGTGGTTTATCTATTTTAAACCACTGGGCTACATTTTATTGCTTTATTGCTATTCTCAATAGAAAATTAGAATAGAACAGATTTATGGTTCTAGAAAGATTATTAGGCCTCATTTCATTCTTGTTTAGGCCCAGTTGCAGGAAAACAGAGCCAGTTCATGAGGACTCAGGACTGCTCGGGATCTTTGTAGCATTCCCTTTCTGCATTGACACAGCTGGTGGGGCCCAGCTTGCCGGCTGTGGGAGCCATACAGATCTCTTGGATGGCTGGAAGCTGTTCCTAAAAATCACAGTTTGTTTCCTACTACTTGTTAAAATATTTTGCTTCAGATTGTCCAGCTTTTCTTGGCAAAAACACTAGACTGAAAAAAATATATTATACTTGCATGAGTCATGCCATCCCCAGTTCTCCAAACTCATAAAACTGTTGCTGAAGATCAGAGGCGACATGAGGGAATTATCTGAACTGGCAGTGCCTGGTTGCTGATGGCCATGTTTTCCAGTGCTGGTTATTCTGGTTAGCAATAGTTGAACTATGAATATCTTCCCTGTTTGAACACTCCACTATTTTGACCAGGGAAATAAATCCTGCAAAACACCTGCATTGATATTTTGCTGATCCCTAGCACTTCCTTCATCCAGCTTGGATCACACCTGACTGGCCGTCTCCATTCCCAGCTTCTGAGTGTCTTTCTGGAGCCAGAGGAATAATGAGTGTGAAAACACACAACAGCCATGCCAGAAATATCCAGCTGGTGCACACTGTCACCTCTGCTCACTGGAGTCAGTCCTGGATTAAGGACTGCAGAGAAAGCAACTTGGTTCCCTTTCTGGGTTTATTTAATCTACAGTTTTCTTCAACTCTACTGTTACCATGATGATGGCCCCAGACTGTCTCATCTCTGGGCACTGATCCAGGGACTGTATTTGCTGCTTGGGGCACAGATTGCCTGTAATGCTCAAGGGCAGGAGTAGCCTCAAGACCACAATGTCATCTGACCAATGAAGGAAGATGTAAATCCATGCTGTGACTGTGAAGATTATTTTCTTGTGATGAAACAACATTACACAATAAATCTGAAACTTGGTCTTAATTTTGTCTGACAATCCTTGAAATCCATTCAGTCCAAAGAGCTCTGAGATGGTTCAGCTGATATCTGAGTATCTCCTACTTAGGCAGCAGTATCAGAGAAACACAACTACAAAGGCTGTCCTGGCTCTTTGTTGAAATAGAAATGAGACCAGCTAAATTGCAAACGGTCCCTAATGGTGCAGATTTTGTGACTAATACAAATGAGGCTTTGCCTACAAGTCATTACTGCTCCTAATTCTTAGAGAAGACATGATCATTACTATTTCTGCTGGAAGCTGCCACTCAGGTGTTACAGAAAGACTGCCCACCATATCCAACACATTGTGGATGTGTTGTGTCACCTGACTAAGTGATCTCCTCAAAGGAAAAAACACTGCTGGCTGTGCACACTCATGTCCCTCTCCTCTTGGCACTCCTAACATGAGCACAGGATGTTTTCAGGAGGGCATGGGGCCATGCAGACAGATGGGCAGGGGGAGCAACATGCTGGAGAAATGGGATGTGTTTCAAGGGTTGAGTAATTAGGCCTAAATACTCATCCAGGGATGTCAGAACAGCAGTTTTGTCTGGATACCTGCACAGGAGATCAAAGGAGTACTCTTTTGCTTTCCATTGCAGTGCAGGATGTGAGGAATTAGGTACTTAACCTTTGTATGGTGTTTATATGATCAAAGCACTGTCCTGACAATACCTAATTAAACAGTACAGCACACTTCTGAGACATGTATGGCCTTTAGTTCACTGATGGGACAGCAGATGAAGAGAATTGTGTGTTTTGGCCACCAGTGCTTTTTCCAGGACGTCCCATCTTCCTTCCCTGTGCTTATTTCTCTATGCCCAGCTATGCAAAAGACACTGTAGTTGCTGAAGGGGAAATTTTGCTTCAAGGGACTTGTTTGCAAATTGATTTCCATTGCATGTAACATTTGTTAACCTCAAAGAAAGGTAAAGTCTTCCCTGAATTCTCTGTCCATACCCTATCCCTGCCTCCTTTGGTGCCCAGGTTTGTGTGTGACATGACACATGACAGAGGCACTGATCTTCCATGTTCAGTTTACAGTAAAATCTAACCTGTTGCTCTGAGCATTTCTCCCTCTTTGTTACAGCAGTGCTGAACAACTCAGTACATTTGTGTGTTATTTGCATACAGAAAAACATGAAAACACGTTTTAATGGAAGAGTTTCCTTTTTTGGGGAAGGGGAACTCTGAAGCCAAAAGCACAGTCTCCCTGTTGGGGTGTCTCATGGAGACAGCTGGCTGAGCTGACAGAGCCAGTCATGCTGCAAACCCACAGAGGGGAAATCTCTGCTTCCACAAAGCTGTTCACTGGGTGATACTGCCAGAGCTGTGCTGATGACATCACAGGTGAGGACCTGGGATGTGCTAGGATGGATCCCTACATGGAGCTAGGCTGGGATGGAAAGCACTGGGAGTGCCCAGGACTCCTGCAGCATCCTGTCCAACATCCTCTGTGCTGGCCCCAAGCACACCTGAAGCCCTCACAGCAAGGACACATCCATGTATAACTCCACCTCCTTGGGAATAACCTAACCTGTTATAACCTAACATCTCTTTAGGAGAAAGTATTTGAGAGGAATTTCTGTCTGCCTGGTATTTTGGCCTTGGATCAGCACAAGAAAGCAGTTGCAAGAAAGAAAGTGCACAAACTTTTCAGAAACTACTCCTTCCACCTCCAGACTCCTTCCTACGGAGTAAGTGAGCACAGACTGGTCTTTAATGTGGGAGTTTAATGATCAATATTTAGCTAGGAGGTTTGATGAATATTATATTTATTATGTAAGTCTGGAAAGGCACTTCAGTCTCTGTATTTAACTTATCACTTTTAATACGGCAGAAATAAGAAAGCCTCCTCACACTCTGTTCTTTCCATAACAGGCAAACTATAATGTTCTTTGCTCTCATGCTGCTTCATTTTCAAACACAGCACATGTAAACAAATTTGGCAATAAATTATGCAAAAGTGTAATAGCAACAAATATTTCAGAGAGCTAACTGGCAAGTTTATTCTCTGAATATGAATGACAAATAATTGCTTTATTTGCCTAAAGGAGCTTGTATGTATATTTAAAATGCTTGGCACTCCACTCCAGCTCAATGACAAAATTCTCTGCACTGTCAGTGGGTCTCAGATTTTAATCTATGGATATAATAAATTAGCCATATTTATAATTTTTATCCCCTGAATGAATTAATAGTAATTGATCTTTACCTTCCATGTGATATAAATCTTATGTTGATGAGAAATGGCTCAAGTTTTTTCTGCTGTAAAATCTCACAGAAGACTTCCACGTCCCCTGTTGGACTGCTAGTTTCTCAACATTATTTAATGTTGAATTATGAAGATTTTTTTTTTTGAGACTCCTTAAGTTTTAATTACCTACAGTGCAGCCACTAGAACACTCCAATAAAAAAAACCAAAACAAACTCTATTTCCTGTGAGAAACTGTTTGTCCCTTCTGTCATCCACAAGATGTGTCTGCAGATGGACTGTAGAGACATCATGAAGTGCTGCTGTGGGTGGGTCTGTGTCAGGGATTTGTTCACTGTCTTCCATCCCGAGATTTGCACCTCACTTAGCTGGAAGTTTGCTGGTTGCACTAAAGGTCAGCAGACACATTATCAGAGCTGAACAGACTCTCAGCCTGGGGCCCAGGTTTTATTCCATCTTTCTGACACACAGGCCATGTGATGCCATCAAAGAAAGAAGCATCATCCCTTCAAAGCCTTTTTCCTGGCCAAGCAGAATTTCCTTTGGGAAGTGCCGATGCAGGCACACAGTAAATGGCTCACTGTTACTGGTGAGTGACAGCAGTACAAATCTGTACAAAGTACTGCTTATTAGTAGATTACCCATCAGGGAGCTTAAAGGACCCATCTCAGCTCGCTGAATAAGCATAATTTCTTGGTAGTAAATGAATTGACATCAATATCTCTCCAAAAATGGAAGGACTGGATGTATTGAGAAGGAAAAATTAAACGTAGATGATTGTTTTTTTTTTTGGTTCTTGCTGCTGGGAAGGACTCCCTCTGTTCAAAATCCACAATTATATTTTGGTGGGTTCTTCAAACAGCAGTGAAATGTATAGGAGCTGCAGCTGCAGGCTCACTTTATGGTGCACTAAGTAGGCATGGTGACTCTAACCACAGGAGGGAAAGTCCTATGGTTCAACATGAATGAAGAGCACAAAAATATGCTTATTTTTTTGAGGCATGGAGGCACTTCCTGGATGAGTGCAAGACTGGAAGAGAAGTCAACAAACTGAACAGATGTGCGTACAGGAGTGGCATTTTCTGAAAGCCATGCTACAAAAGGTATGAGACACCTTCAAAAATTTTAATGAGACAAATCTCACAGAAATGGGCATGGGAGGTCACAGATTTGCCTCCAGACGAGATTGCCATAAGAAATGGCACAGTTGCAGATATACTGCTTTTTATAGGAACTTTCTGTAAAAAAAAACCACTTCACATGAAAGCTTATCAATTTGTGTTCCTTCTGTTGCATGTTAGAGGGAAAACTTTTAAAGAAAGTGCTTAACAGTTGTTTTGACAGAAGAGGTAGGGAAGAAAGAGCTTGAATAAAGTCCAGAGAGCATATGAATAAAAAACCCTCCCATTAGACATGAGAGGCTCAGGTTCCAGTTCCTGAGATTAAAGAACCAGAAAACCTGTGTACCATCTTCAGCTTGGGGGAAGGAAGGTGAAAGACTGCACTCTCCTATTTTTTCTGGGTTCAGTACCCAAATTTTCATTCAGAATTCTCCTACTGAACCAAGGAAATATTCCCAACATGGAAATGCTTTTTATATTGCTAGATTTCCATGAAAATGATGATTTTGAACAGGTGCTGTGCTGCAGCAAAAGTGTTTAGTAGAACATTCCCAGTGAACACCACTGATTAGCTGGCAAAACACCAAGCTTGCTTTTTAAGAGAAGAACTTGCTGATTAACATGTAATTTTACTGTTTTTAAAAAAATAGATTTTTTTCCCTCAAAAGAATTGCATTCTGTACTTCAGTTCCTACATGCTGAAGCTGTAGACTTCAGGTGGCAGCATTCTGGTTGCTCTCATGTAATTTCACTTCTTTCTGAAGGATAAGAGTGAAGCAGAGACTTTCAGATAACATTTCATTCGTCTGTAACTGAAGCAAAGGAACTATAGCTATAGTTGGCCAAGGAAGGATGTCACTTGCTTTGGGGATTGCTGGTAACCACAGGATGTCCAAGTGTCTTATTCTTCAGAGTCAGGAGGAATTTCTCCTGTTGCTGATCAGTTTTATGTCCACTAACTTAATGATATTCCTCTCACTTTTTTTAAGCTCCAGGTTACACAGTGACCACTAGTTCAGTCCAGGTGCATAATGTATGTACAGGGAGAAAGTAAAGTTACTTGTAGCAGCTTTAAAGTGGAGAACTGCTCCATTCTGTCTACAGGTGCTTCAAATTCCCATAGAGGCTCTTTAAAAGAGTCTTAACTATTTCTTGTATTTTTTAGAAATAAAAAGAGAAAACAAGCGCTTCTGAGATGACTGTAAGAAAAATAAAGGCAGGCAGAGTTATTTCTGTGAAGGACCAGGAGAAAGTTTCTCTGCATAAACTAAGAGGAGAATAGTTTTGCAACTCAAGCCATCTATCAGAGAGCTTCACCTGTATATAGGACACTTGTTTGTAGCTAAGGCATAATGCAACCTGGCATCCTGCAGCCAGAAAAAAAAAAAAAAGAGTAGAGAGGCAGCAGAACCATTTACCTTTTAAACTCAACCCCAGAACTGCAAGCTTAGCATGAGTACTCCCTTCACTCCAATCCCTAATACTTCTTGTTCCTTTTCTCTTTTTATAGACTCTGCTCTGAATCCTGACCTAGAAACCTGGTATTCATAGAAAATGAAGGAAACCTTACAAGTTTCCTCAAGTGCTCCTGCCCTCCCACGCTGCCAATCTTCCAGCCCACCCAACAGCCCCCACAGGCTGTCATTCTCTAACACTACGCTGTGGCTCCAGCTGCACTCTTTTATGGCAGTGGCTCTGTGCCTGCAGCTGGTTTCACACCTGAGGGCAGTAATGAACTGCTTCTGGCACACTCTGCTGAAGTGGGAAGATTTTATTAACTCATATTATAGGTGAGGAACAGCTTGAGGGACTTAAACCCAGCTGCCCCAAAGTATGTAGGCATTTTGTATATTGCACTGTAAGGCACTTTGCACTTTTAAGGACTTGAGCTTTAGTCATTTGTAAAAAGTTGTAAGCTGTTACATGACAAAAGAGAAGCTGTGTATGTTCTCCCCACCAAGGAGATTTTTTAAAATAATTGGAGTCCTTCCTTCTTTCCAGGCTTGTGTTCTTAGGCTGACTATAAGGCTGAGTAACATAGAAAAAGTGGACACAGTCATTGAATTTGCAATTGTGTTTCTCTTATAAATGAGGTCAGATGGGTTTTAAATAAGGTTGGCCTTGCAAATTATGAGCAGCTTTAGGAAAACAGCTGCTTCTGAAGGAACCAGACTTATGCAAGGTCAAAATAATTCTGGGAGTCCCAATCCCAAACATTTTTTTCCAACCTAAGGTGTTGCAACACCTTACAGAGAGTCAAGGGAGGCAGGGAACTACACACTTTGCCTATGGAGAGAAACTAAAGAACCGTTTGAAGGTCACTGCTTATTAGAGCAATTGACTGAACATTAAATCAGCAGGGTGTTAATGTCCAAGGATTTTGGCTCCAGCCCTATAAAGTCCTTTTTTCAGCTCCAGGCAGGTTTTCTATACCTTGTTGCTTGTAACTTGTTGCTTCCTTCCTGTTATTTCTTCTCAAGGGAGCTAAAAATGTGAAGGACTTTGCTGAGCCGACACTTTATTTCTGGACAGACCTGAGTTTTGAAGAAGTTCATATTGAAGACACATCCAGGGTGCTTCCATTATCAGCTTCTACACAGATGATACTTATGCCCATCTTGGAGATCTGCTTTATGAACTGGCTGTCAGACACAATGTCTTGTGATTTTTCCACAGATTCTACTCAATTTAAAAAAACAACCACAAACCAAATATTTGATGTAGTAATTACTGGTAGTAATAAACACTGCCTGACTCAGGACTGGTTCTTTCTCTCAGGTGGGAGAGCAAAAAAGGTCCATCATGTATTTTTTGTGCTCTTTACTAAGAGATGTCTGGAAAGGGAAGTTCCAATCCCTCAGGCCTGAAGCTTCTTATTGTGTGTCCAAACAGGGAAAGACAAAAATATCAATGCTTGTGTAAGGTGACATGATAGAAGCATAGCCAGACCTGAGATGTCAAGTTCCACAGAATAATATCAGCAAGCACAATTCTAATTTATATATTGGGTTTTTATAACCTCAGCTGCCAATACCACATTTTTCTCTCCTTAATTTCCTCTGTTATGAAAGCTACCCAAACAAGGTTACCCTGAGAGTTTCCCTACCAAGGGGTTTTCTGATCCTGTAAGAGTAAGTCATAGAAGACTGACCTTCATCCTCGTCTGCTCTCTCCTGTAGCTGCCAGAAACTGCAGCTGTTATCATGGCTCTGCTACTATTAGTACTTTCACTGTGTCCCACCACTCACACAGGGGGCTTCTGCCTGGGACTCTGGGCCCACACTGAAGGACAGTCACTGTTCTAAGACACTTGTGCTTCATGTAGATGAGACATGCCAGGGTGAAAATCAACTTTAATTTGATAGAGGAAACATATGGTGAAATCACCATTTGAAGGTGTTCAGTGCTTTACCAAATTATCCAAACAGTTTAGGTTTTAAGAAAAACAAAGCAGGTTGATTCCTTAAAAGATCCTGTGACGATGGATGGATACGCTTGTGCCTTATGGGGAACCTGTGAAATCACAACGATCTTAAAAGCTAAACCCAAGTTGCCTAATGACTAGGCAGAGAACTACCAACAGAAATTAATCATGCTTCCCAAATCTTCACCTGGTGTTTTCTTTGTTTTGCTGGCAGGAAAACATCAACAGCAAATTTGATCAATGGAAAGAAGTAATTGTCGTTTTTTCTGCTCTGATAGTTTTCATCTTGGTGTTTTTAGCAAAGGAAAAAGAAAGTAGTAATCTGCTATCATGGGAAATACAGTATTGGCCATGTGAAAATTCATAAAGTTTTTCCCATGTTATTCTAGTATCTAATACCAGTTTGGCACTCAGGCTTTCACTTTGGCTCAACTTTAGACTTGAGTTGTAGCTCAGGTCTAATATATTTTCCAACTATGATCATTTCAACTCCTATAAATATATATATATATATATATATTAAAAAAAAGTTTAATTTTAGTCATCCACTTGCCTCTAAAATTACTTTTGATGACAATTATTGTAGGACATGACTGCGAAGGTATCTGCAAACATTTTAGTGCCTGTCAGGCTAACTTGCTTTAACCATCTCAGGAGAAGAGCTTGAATTCTAATGAAGAGTGATAGGAACACAATCAAAATGCTTGTAGAATAGAGGATAAAAGCCTTCTACAGGTAAACAAGGTAACTTTTGCCTTTGGTAGACCTAATTAAACCTATTTTTAAAAAGCAGAAACAATAAGCAAGTAAGTAAGTAAGTAAATTAATAAATAAAGTAACCTTCAAAAACACAGCAGCAGGTTGCTACATTAGCATGAATATTTCATGTCTAATCTGAGTATGCCCACACAGAATTTTATTTTTCTCTGGGACTTGCTGGTTGTCTTAAGTAGAGAAAAAAAATACCACCAGAAATTCTACAAAGTCTTACCTACACGTCTATGTTCCTGGCATTTCATGCAGGGACCTTTTGCACATTCAGACCATCTCTGTGCAGTGTGGAGTGGAAAAAAAACAACTAGGAAAAAAGTGCCATTTCCATTTGCACAAGAAGACTGAAAAAGAGATCAAGCAAAGCTCAGCCTTCTCAAGTGTTATCAATAATAAGAGACACTGACAGCATTTGGCTTAGACTTGTCCATTTTGGGCAAGGGCAGTCCATGGTTTCAACAGTTCTGAAAGGGAGAGAATGGCATGTGCAATCCTCAAAGGGCTGTGCCACCACTCCTGTGCCTGTTATATGTCAACATACATTAGGTTTCCTTTCCTGCTGGGAAAGTGCTGCCAGTCTGATGGCTCAGAGTACTGATGTTTACAGTGTTTATAGTGCTTCTGGGGGACCTGGAAGCCTGAAGTGCTGTGCTGCCTGTGATGATTTGGGGGACAGAGTGGAGGTTAATGATCACAGGGGTTTGAGTCAGACAGTATGGTGGTGGCGTCTTGGTTGTCAGCCTCCCTTTACTCTCCCAACCCTTGCATCTCAATTAGAGTCAAGCAAAGTTAATTGCTCTTTGGCCAGCTGTATTTACATGACCACAATATCCTGCAAAGGTGGCACTGGTAGGGAAATTAAAGTGCAGGTGGAGGTGAAGGGCTGTGATCATTGTCTCTGTGGCATTTGCTTTCCAGCTTCCTCTTACACTGAATGTCAGTCTCAATAGCTGTGACCTGAGCGTGTATCATCCTTGTGAATCCACAGCCTCCCCCATCTAAGAAGCTGGTTCTGCACCTTCCTTGGTTTTATTTTATTTTATTTTATTTTATTTTATTTTATTTTATTTTATTTTATTTTATTTTATTTTATTTTATTTTATTTTATTTTATTTTATTTATTTTATATTTTATTTTATTTTATTTTATTTTATTTTATTTTATTTTATTTTATTTTATAATTTATTTTATTTATTTTATTTTATTTATTTTATTTGATTTTTTAAAATTTGTTTGTTTGTTTGTTTGTTTGTGTTGCTTTTTTCCAAATCTATCCTGCTCTTCTCTTTTGTGCTGTGTCCAGGAGCATGTTTTTCCTTCTCTTCCCTACCCACTGACTGCAGTGGTAACAGCAATACTGTTATTAGACAGCAGGATTGCAGCAGTCCTTTGAGGCTCCAGCATGGGTGCAGCTTTAGTGTTTTGTTAGGTTTACTACAAATGTGCAAAGGCCACATTTCTCAAGAGGAGCTAATGATTCCATGTTCACTTTCAAGACTTTTTAACACCAATATAATGAACCTGCAGGTCACAGAGAGTTTAGGCACCACTTTTTCATCACCAAGCTGTTTTTCTCCCAGCATCTCAAGTAAAAGATGATGACTGACAAAGTGTCACGCACAGTCTTACATTAGTAAATGACAGTGCCAACACTTGTAAAGAAAAAAATGTATCTCCTTTGCATGTTGGAGGCAGAAAGCTCGCCAATTTTAGCTGAGGACTTGTATGCTTAGTATTTGAGATGTAAAATTATGAAACCTTATGCTCAGCACAGTCTACACATGCAATCAGACCTGACCTTGCAATGCTCTCAAATCTCTGAGGGCAGATTTTCAGAAGCACAAGTAAGAGGAAGATATTGACACTCCCTCCCCCCCTTCTTATTCAGTGATATTTTGTCACTTAGCCATTGTTTCTGTTTTGGAAAATGTCATATCAAGGAACTTAATTTTGCTAGAGGGAGACTCCTCGATGTTTAATATAAGTTATTAACTTCTTGCAAACAAGTGGGATACAGTAAAACATAGTAGAGAAGATTTAGAGCAGGAGTAAAGAGCAAAATGAGCACAAATAGATAACTATCATTCAAGCATTTTATATGGACAAAAGGAGAACACAGAGAGCTTTTTTGATGAGACATTCACAAAACAAAATAATGATATAAGATTGAAACAAATTGCAGGAACAAAAAGATATACTGGAAGAGTAATAGCTCAAAAAATCTGGCTACTACCCTGGAGAATAATGGAGACAAATCTCATTACAGATTTCCTGTGATGTTATCCTCTATATCACATATAGTGCAAGCAAGAACATGGAATAACTTTCATGAACTATGCTTGTATATTGTTATGTTTGACAAAGTATAGTATTAGGCAGCTACAGCATGAGTTAGTGAAATAACTTGGTAGCTGTGTTCACTCACACAGGCTGTTTTAATTTGAAAATTAATAGCAAAGTCACAAATCATGGAATTGTAGAACAACTTGTTTGGAAAGGACTTTTGTAGGTCAGCTAGTTCCAACCCCCACTTCCCCAGTGCAAAGTAGAACTAACTTCAAATGAGAGGATGAAAAAAAGAGAACATTCTGTTTTATGCTAGAGAATGCCTGACATGTTTTTCTTGTGAATTTTTCTATGACCTCTATTTACAGCTCATTTACTACCATTTTCTGAGGTCTCTTTGCTGCAAACCCTTGTATTTCAGACAAAAATCAGGTGGAGTGTACCTGGACATTAAAATTTAACTCAGACTTATTGGAAAGGCAGTGACTAAAAGTGACGTCTGCATTTTACCAGAATGAAGGTTGTGAAATGGCGCCGAGGACTGTTTTATTCTTCTCTTAGTCTTAACTGGCAATTCGGTCTTCATGTTTTGTGTGTAATTTCTCTTCAATAGAAGGATAGTCCTTGAAGCAAGAGGTAATTTGACATGGCATGAGAATAACATTTTATGAGGAGCAAGAGGGTTTTTTATTGCCACAGAAAATATTTTGTATGTCTGCTCTGATTGTGGCTTTGATAGACAGGAAGCTAGAGGCCATCTGGTGGCAAAGTTTATGTCACAAATTCCTTGATTATTCTCAACAGATATGGAAAACCTGGTCCCTGGAGATGCTTCAAGCTTAGGGTATTCATGTGAACCAGCTTTGCACATTCAACGTGCCTTGGCAGGAGCAGTGAGTTCAGGTTGTTGTTCTTCGGTGTCTTTGTTGAATCCCAGGACCCTTTCAGGAAATATTTCTGGATCTCCTCTCTTCCAGCCTTGTCTGAGTGTTGCAAAAGCAGATTTGGAAGATGGCTGAGTCAGCAAATATCTGCTGCAGGTATGTCCATGGAAGGAAATGCCTGGGGTTCCCCCATCCCCTTCCTTAGGTGTGTTACCTGGCTGGCCTTGCATGTCCCTCTGAGAGTACTCCTGCAAACCTGTCTGGCCGGCTGGTGACTTTAGCACAGTGGTAAAGCTAAAGTGAAGTGGCTTCTTAGACATCCAGCAGATGCAGAGTGTCTACCTAACTCTGTCATTACTTCATTTTAACTTTTATGCTTTTTGCCCGTTTTACCGATAGACCAGGTTTGTTATCTGTGCTGAGAAATGAGGCAAAGCATAGATTAAGTGACTTATTCAAAGTCACACACCAAAAGTGTAACTGAGCAAGATATTGAATTTTCATATCTGTATTTCTATTCCAGTGCTTTATAATCAGATCACAATTTAAATTCACTTTCAAATTGGAAGAGAAAAGGCTGAGGATTTTCAAACATTTTCTTATTCTCAATCATTCATTCACATATTTCCAAGACTGAGAAAATAACTGTGGAAGACAATTCAAATTGACAGACATATTTCAGAACTGGCTACCTGATCTCTAAACTCTGACTTGCATGAACACACACATCCTTGCTACCAAAATCTGTTCCAGATTTTTACCTTCCGTAGTCAGGATTTGATCTCAGGCCATTCCTGAGAAAGTATGACAACATCTCTCTGTCTGCCAGCTTCAGGTTTGCTGCACATCTGCAGTTCTTCAGGCTGGAAAATCAAACCACTGCTGTATGTGTAAATTCAAAAGTTAACAAACGGAAAAATGAAGTACAGCATACAGCTAATGATTTTGACCATTAACTCTGATATATGCTTGATTTACTACAAAGATGATGGGTTTAAATCAGTGATTTGGAGGAGGGATTTAAAAGTTAGATTTTCACTGCAGAGGATAATAAATGGGAAAGAAGTATGAATAATAAGGAACAGAGCAAACACATTCAGAAAGGTTTGGATAATTCATTAGGCTAGGCCTGAGAATAACAAATATATTTTGATAAAGAGAGTTATAATGGAATCTAGAAACTTCAGAGATGACCCAAGAGTTATCTTACAAACTTGGCAAAAAAACACCATTCAATCACCACTGCAAATTTTCCCTCTGTTATTTCATCCATGAATCAAATGGATGGCATCCATAAGCTCCTTTCCTTGCAGCCTTCACACAATGCTCAGACTTTTGCGAAATATGCAGCAGCACAAGCAAAGTTATATTTTTGGAGAGAGTCTGCTCCCATTCAGCTGTGTGAAAAGCAAACACTGGGATACTCAACACCAGCTTGGAGAAGACATTGAACTTTCTCTGCATTTGTAACTTGCTTCAGTCCTCTGCTGAACCAGGGCCAAAGGTATATTAATATATCCTGACTAGGGGCATACTGGCAGAGGTTGCTTGCTTTGAGTTCCAGGGCATTTTTAGCCATAAACCCAATGCCTTCTTTCCTTGTAAGGAGAGAGAGATGAAAATTTCCTTTTTTTAAAAAACAGATGACCTCTTTCCAGACTATGGAAATGGTCTTCCAGGGGTCTCCTGCTGGGAGAAAAGTTTCATCATACTTAAAGAAAATATCTTGAAATTGTGAGAATATCTTGAAAAAGTGAGAATTGCCAGTGTAATCACAATAAGTAAACAAAACTAGATTCAAGCCAATAGTTCCAGCAAACTGTACAAAAGCCAGTGTTAAAAGAGGCAGGAAAACACACACTGAATACAGCAGGACTGAATTTCAGCAGGATGAACACAGCAGCAAATTATAGTTTCTGGGGAAAAGAGAGGGAGACACAATCTGAATAACTGGTATGAAAGTGGTGAAGACTGTGCTGTTTTGCAATAAAAATATTTGTCATAATAGTACATAATTTTAACTTGGAGTCTAAACACTCTTTTAAATTGGCATAAATCAAACACATTGTCTGTGCAATTGGTTGCCACCTGTCACAGTTCCATCCTTTTTTCTTCATTAGAGATTTTTTTTGACCAGGGAGCTGTTTCTGACAGATTAGAAAGAACAAAGTGCTCCTTGGACCACCACTGTTCACATACAGTCCTTCTGAAATAGCTGACATGTATAATAGCCACTGTATAATCACCAAAGCTGTATTTTCTAGAACACTGCATTCCAGGGCCAGCAGGCATTTTACAATTTACTTCTGGACAGAGAACAAGTGTTTGACTGGGCTTCCTTCTGATTTTTCTGTTTCTGACCATTTGACTTCCAAAGTTCCTTATCAGTGAATTTTCCTCCTCACATTATGGCATCCATAACTGGTAAGTTCACTGGTTTTACCAAAACCTCTCAATGTGCAAGAGTAATTGGAGTGACCTCCAGCTGGCTTTAGATTTAGCAGAGGCTTAGGGGATCACATCTACAGCCAGGATGAACTGTTTGGGTTTGAGAAGTGCTCAGACATTCAGTAAAGGCTAAGTGCTCCTGCTCTCCTGATGAGTTTGCTGCCCTCAGTGAAGCTTTCAATGTGGATGTCTTCCACAAGATTTCTCTAATTTACCATTTGCAACCTGATACATTTCTTCCAGCATGAACTTTAGTTATCCACTTAGCACTCTTTGCTTGCTTTATTTTTTTCCTGGATGCTTCCACAAAGCTGTTACAATAAGAAAAATGAGTGATCAGACCCTATTTATTTATTATTTTTTTAAAAAAATCACATTTTTAGCGGGACTGTTCTCAGTTTATTGGCACTGGTGGTTTTGTTTCTCTGGAAGGCTGCAGCTGTGTTTCAGAAGCTGAAGAGCAGATATTATGTTATCTTCTAGAGTGATTCATGAGGAAGGGCTGCTGTGAGACTGCTACAATTAGGTGGGGGCATTGTGGACATAGCACTGGAAAAAGAATAACACTTTATCTGTAGCATGATAAATAAACGGAAGCTAAATCTTGATTTAAAAGGAATTTAAATGTATAAATCCATCCCATTGTACTTTTGTGGGTACCCTGATAATGTGAATGTGAAAAAGAGATTTGGGTCTAGAGATCTGTTTTCTCTTTGAAATGAACAAATTTCTTCCCTCCTTGCCTTCCCCACCTTTTTCTTTCCTTTAAACAAATCCGACCCCATATGATTCGGCAGCAAGAAATTCAGACCAAACCTCTCATCTCTACTGTGTCATTTGCTCATGAACAATTCATGCTCAGTGGATCAAAATCTGGTTTTCCTGTATATACATCAGCAATTTATTTGACAGACAGGTCATCTTGAAGAAAAAAAAAATAATTAAAAAGAGTAAAGGATTTAAAGTAAAGGAATTCATAAGCATAAAGAGGTTAATGTGCCTAAAGGGCTCTACAGCACTCCTATGGCTGAATGGTGTCATATCCTATGGTGATTGTTGGGAAGTGCTGGTGGGAAAATGTTGGTAGAGGTCAGAGCAATGTGTTGCTGAAACACAGAGTTAAATGGGGAGGGGTGCAGAAACAGGTGTCTAACTTCATTTTAGGCACCCAAAGCTATTCTCACCCACATCTGAAATGGCATTAAAGGCCTGGTTCGGCACCTGAATTCCTCTCTTGGCATTTTACCCAAGCTCTCACAGGAAAACTCTGACAGACACTTGAAATCACATCTTTCAAATCTGTGTGAATATTTCTGAACAAGCAAACTTTGTACTGAAACAGGCTATTTATGAGTGCCTCATTTGTCAGCTGGTAACGTTCTTTAACTGGATCTTGTTACTCATCACACACACACACACACACACACATGTAAGTATATGTATATAGATGCATATGTATTTTTAAAGCAAGCTGAATAAAGACAGCAAGCTGCCATCAATCAAGAAACTTTCCATCCACTACACAGATCTCTGCTGTCACTTACAGAAACTGAATGACTGACAAAAGCAGGTTGGTAACTTCTCCCGCCAGCTACCACTCGAGAGGGAAATGTCCCTTTGTTTTGTTTCCTTGTGGATGAACTATTGATAGCTTTTGGCAGCTGAGATGATGTTGAAGGTCTCCTTTGAAACATACTTTATGATTTTTTTTCTCCTTTAACAAGGAAGTGTCTTTTTCAAAGGAAACTTCTGCAGGTTGTTGCCCATTTTTCAATATTTCTGCAGCCAGAAAGTCTGTTTTCCTCTTTCACTAGGTAATTTTCCTCTGTACTTTTGCTTGGAAGTGTTTGGCCCTTTGTAGGAAGATCTAGCTTTGCTCCACTGTCTGCTGCTTTTGTAAGCCTGATACCCAGAATTTTATTTCCTTTCTTGCCTCTCCCTGCACCTGAATGCCAAATACTTACTTGTTATCCACAAGGGGCATGGAGAAAAAAACTCTTCACAGAAAGCATGACTTGAGCAAGACCTGACTCCAGACCCATTCCCATCTAATGGTGAAAAAATTCTGTCCTCTAAGCTTAATTGTAATTGTTTTTATGGTGAATTATTGAGAGGCAAATGCAAACCATAATATCAACAAAATATAAAAGCAATTGCCGCTAGTGTAATCAGCAGTTCAGATACCAGTAGTTCCTCTTTGTCCTGCCACATTACTGATGATTCTGCAAAGATTCAGAGTACCCAGGGCTCTGTTTCAGAGTGCCCAGAACAGGGCATGAAAGCTCTTTTAATGTCATTGCTTTACTTCACTTTCATAAATGAACGTTTGCATGACAGAAAGAAAAACAGAAATACGGCCTAATTATGAAGGAAGAAAGTACAGCTCCAAGACCAAATGCTCATGGGGAAAGCATCCATCAGGTTTTGCCATCATCTGCCATGAGAACCAAAGGCTGCCAGATGCTTAATTCTTTGATCTCAGCAATGCCAGATAAAGCTTTGTCAGTTTGTAGTTCCGGATGGCAAAGTCATCCTTCCTGCTAATCTCGCTCCATTGGTCTGACTCTACTACTGCCAGACCTTGTTTCTGCAGCTTTTTCCAGGTTTAGGTACTTGATGGTATTTATGATGCTTTCATGTAGCCTAAATTCCCTGAAAGGAAAACATTCTAGTCAAATTGTCATCTGTTCACAGAATGTAAACAAAAAAAAAGGAAACATGATCATTTGGGTGGATCTATCACAGGCTGCTAGCTTTGATTTGGGGGCATCTGTGTTGAGCTCAGTTATGTGGGATTGAAACATAAATGGTAGGTACCAAAGGTAAAACAAACAAACAGACAAACAAACCAGCAAGGCACACAGGTTTGGTGTGGAGATACTGGGAGGCAAATGCCTTGGTCCTCAGGGAAGTTATTTGGTCTTACTATTAAAAAATGCACCTCTCTCCCATGTGAATTTCTCTCATTTCTGCTTTCAGCAGAGAGTCAATCTTATGTTTTCCTCCATTAACATAAAAGCCTTTTAGGTATCCAGTATTTTCTGGCAATGAAAGCATAGTTTGTCAGGGTACTGTTTTTCCTTTTCTCAAATAACTAGATTGAAGTTTTAAACTCTTTTTTAACTGTAAAGGTTTTCCCATCCCTCAACTTCTTGTAGTTCTTTTTTTGCCTTGTTTAAAGGGATGTTTTTTAATGCCATCATGAAATAGTTGGTATTTTTCAAAATGTCACAAACTACTTTGAGGGTATATTACATTTTCAGAAAAAAAAAAAATAGGAAAAGAGGTTGAAATTACAGTGAAAACAACGTGCTTTCTTTTCCCGAAAACATGCAACATGAGTCCAATATAGTGTATAAGTTGAAAATATGTTTATGTGAGAAGTTTTCTCTACTGGCAGAGTATGATCCTGATATTTCAAAATGTCTGTAAAGGAGCCAAAACAGATTCACAAGTTGAGATAATGGTAATCACAAGTCTTAAAATTGCAAAGGATATTTCTGAACAAATTTTTGGAAAGTGGTAAATGATTATGGTAACTGACAGAGACATCACCAACAAAGATGAAGTGATTTTATATATTTTATATCTGCAATATGCAGGATGTGCTATTAACATTTATGAAGTGGTCATCAGTTTGAGCAATGTAGAGTGTATATTAGTAGAGCTTTTCAGAGCAATAAGGATTGACCACTGCTTCCTAAGCTGAAGATGGACAACTGCGCATAGAAAATATTATGAAACACCTGCTAAAATGACAGGTTTAATATCAGCTATGAGATCTAATTTCTGAAAATATATGTGTGTGTGTATATATATATATATATATATATACAGTGATGACTTTGCTTTTAATTTGGCATGGATATTGTTAAAAATAGTGTAATTTGAAGGAATATTCTAAAATCTGTTTACAAAAATAAATGCACTTAGAAAACAAATATAACCCAGAAAAATCACTATCTTTCAGGTCAAAAGACAAAATAAGTAGCACAGCCCTCTGTGTCCCTGGCCCTTTGTAGTGATGCCAGCCTGATGAAATGTCTCAGCTGCTGAGGGTTACCTTCAATTAATGTAATTTGATCTCTCTGATACAATTAAAATTCAAGAAAAATACTGTGAGAAAGGCCACCTGTAGAGCTCGAAGTTGAGCTTCTCAGTAAAACACTAATAGGAACAGTGAACCTGAACTACCCAAATACAGCACAGACTATTTGTAAATCCATTTATTCCAAAGCAATTATTTTATGGTGCTAGTACTCCTTTGAGATTAGAGCAGAAATGCTTCCGAATTGTATCTCTAGAAGATATTGCTGCAACCATAACAGAAAGCTGAGGTGAGAATTTTGTTTCAGGTGCCAGCTTCAATCATGATTAACTGCTGAGTTTCATCTATTGCAGATGTACTACGAGGTCATTAAAGTCAGTTCAGAAATGTCTCCATCCACTCAGCCATGCCAAATGCCAGCTGTTTATGAGATAGGAGAAGTGGATAAAAATGATTTTGATAGTGTGTTCAACCTGTGATAGGAGTGCAGTTTCAGAGCTCTTTATCATATTAAAGCCCAGCTTAGATTGACAGTGTAGAAAATCACTCATGACTTTGAGAAGCTGTAGAATAATGTTTCACTTCAACAAACATGAGGTATTTGTCTAGTTACACATTACCTATGGCTTTGGAGAGGATTTAACCCTCCACAAGCCACTAGCTGCTTATGCTGTGTTGAAGTCCAAATTTTATCCAGGTGTGGAAAAGGAATGGTGTGTGGAGATGGATAAATCAGTCTATCCAGGCTCCTAACTTAAAAGAGAGGATGAAACACTGGAAAAAGAGAAGGCAAAACCAGTTTTTTTTTTTAAATTTTATTTTTATTTTATGTTTTTTTCAGTATAGGACTGTATATTGAGAAACAGGAATGTACATTGAAGGTCATCAGATGACAGCTTGACAGTACTATACTGTTTTTCAGCTTCCTACTGCCTCTCCTTGTCTACATTCTCATGTTGAAATAGGACAGGGATTACCAAAAAGAGGATAATAAAATTAAAAAATATCAAGATACCTGCTCACTTTTAAAGACAGCCTCAGTAGATATCCCTGGCTTGTAAACCCAAATGTTCTTACAGATTTTCTCTCAGTATACTGTACCAGGCAGGAATAATTTTCCTGAACTGTCATCTTTAAAGTTTTGTGAGCCACTAAGGGTTTGTGAGGTTAGACACTAATACACAAGAAAGCTTCTTCACAGTCCTACATCCAGGTTCTCTATTTTCCCCCAGTAAATGATGTGTTTGTGATGAAAATGACAGCCCTTCAATTTTTTCTTCTATACAATGACATGTTGCAAAGAATACCCCAAAAGAACACATGCTGATGTACCCAAAGTGCTCAGAAAAGCTGAAACTTGTTTTTTCCTTTTATGACTGAAGGAAAAAGACCTTACTGTTTTGCTCTTTTTAATATTGTCTTTCCAACTGACAGAGTCCCTCTGCACTGCAGGTTACAATATTATCTTAGAGAACCAGATGAGATCCATTCAGAATATATTTTTGCCTAATATATTTATTGGGATCTTTCATTACATAAAACAGCTCTCTGTTTGTCTTCTTGGTTTGGCTCCTTTAACCTGTGCAGGCACAATACATTCAAAGGGTAAAGCAATAGCACATGTTCCTTTCACTCCTGTGACATGGATGTTTGTACCTTAGATCAGCTATTTGGAGGAGAATAAAGAAAAAATTGCTGGTACCTCACTTGCTTCTGCAGTAAAATACATCACCCCATATCTCAGCTGCACGATAAAAAAGACAAATTTAGTCGTTCTCAGGAAACTCAGGTGTGCTATGATGCATTTGCTTTTGGCAAGGGAAAAAAGTGAGAGCTTAACTATTTCTCTGACCATTTTGCTCCAAAGAATGAATCTACAGGAGCAAGCTGATTCTGCCAATACTTTCCTCTAACGCAGGCACAGAAAATAGCTCGCTAGACTTTCCACTTTTTTGCTTGTTAGGAAGAGGTTGTTGCAGGGCTTTTGACAATAAGTGGCAGGGATTTGGAAGGTTATATACACAGCTGGTGTAAATTGTCCAGAATCTCCCAAAGTCAATGAGTGCTGAAATGTATTTGTAGGTTCCATCTCCTGTCCCCCTCTGAGCCAGATTTTACTTGCAAAAGACTGTAACTAACTTATTTGGTAAAAATATTAGATTTTGTTTCTACACCTGTAAAATGTACCTAAACTTATTTACCTGTACCTCAGGGGCATTATAAGGTTGAATTAGTTAAGCAGTGTACACTTTGAATTCCTTGAATAAAAAATGCAGTAGGAATGCAAAACAGTGAGAATCCAGATCTCCTAAATTCTGCTTACTTTGTTATAGTAATTCTGGGTAAACTAGAACAGAGAGCAATGAACTGGCAACACCTCCCCATAATCCTTTGTGAACTATTATTGGTCAGGGTATAATAGATGATATCCTGCAACTCACAGAGGTACTGGTTGAGTACTATCATATTTATAGATATTACTGTAGCCACAGAGATAGGCAGTTAGGTTTAGAAGTTCTTGATTAGTTCCCCAGTGTTAGCCCTGCTGTAGAGCTGAAATAAACAAGTTGCTCCAGGTGATATTATAGCACAGTAATGAGGTTTAGATGGCAGCTGTAGCAGCTGTGGTTGCCCTTGTTTTATTCCTCTGATTAACATATACAGGTTATTATAGCTAAGGTGATTTGGGCCCTTATTTCTGTCTTACACTTTCCTAAATTATTTTCCTGTGGGATGAGAGACTTGTCTGCAAAAATCTAGACTGAATATCATTATCACTCTTATGTTTTCCCCCCTTTTTTGATCTTGTTTCCAAAAAAATAAGATGAACCATGATGAGCCTTTACAGCTCCAAGTCAGCTGATATTACTACAAGTTTATGAGAAGAAGCAACATGGTTAGCTTTGGTAATTGCAATCCTTGATATAGATCTTGTCTCTGTTCAAGCAGACCATCATCTGACATAAATTGACTAACCTGGTCCACTTGCTGCCAGTTTGCTTTTATGCACTGTAGTGGAAGTTGCTTTCCCTCTTTTGTTACCCTTTTCTACCAGTGTATCACTTGTGGTTTTTCTCCCACCACAACTAAAGATTTGACTCATTCACCACCTGTTATGATTGATTCATTACCTATACATTGATTATTAGAGAGGAGTAGAGTAGAGGTAAAATAGTGGTTAGGTACTAATCACGTTTTCTTCTTTTTTCAGAAGCTGTTAGACCACCACTAAATGGGAAGTCATTGCACAGTTAGGCAGTGAGAAATAGGAACAGATGATTTGTAGACACAAGCCTTTGAGCAAAAGTTCTATATCCAATTGTTTTCACTTTTGGAGGAAGAATCTGAAATGTTATCAAGTTGCTCCTCCTCTTGTTATCTAAATCAATCAAACCAAATGAAAACTAGACAATATTGTAAGATGGATGCTTATTTTATTTTTTTATTCTAGGAAGATTTAATTATGTATTGAAGTTGCCTTTTTAATAATTTTCCCTTTTTTACTTCAAGCACTGTGAAGAGTTAAACATCCTTGTATTTCAAAATACAGTGAAGACTTGATAAATACTGTATAAATAATAGGATTGTCTTCAAAGATAAATAGGCTGTTAGCTTTCCACTGTTGAAGAATAAGAGCACTTTGGGTGCATATGAAGAATGGGTGGTGTTTGAGATGTGCTCTTTCTTGCAACTATTTATCTTCCTGCCATACAGCATTTAATGGTAGAAACCAAAGAAAGGGTTATGAAATTTAGGGATGGAACAACCAAAATCTCACGTGCTTTACAAAAAACATTCATAATTTCAATACATTTTAAAAGGGACTTTAAAGTCAGTATGGAATCTCACAGCTGTAGCATAATTTCCAGTTTTTTATCTTGTTTTGCAACTCAAAACAATTCTTTATCCAAAAGAATACAGTCCAAAATATATCATTAATTTGTGAACTCACACTTCATCATTCAAAAAAACTGTTTTAGTAAAAGAGTGGAAACCAAAATAATTAATAATATATGTTACAAAGAATTGCATACATTAATATCAATTGTTATAGTATTTAATCTCATCTTTGAATCTGAAAATATGTATTTTCTGTAAATGATAGTTCTACAGGCAGAAGGAAATTAGATCAAGTGGAGGAAATTAGATCAGAACTTGCAACAGAGGAGGAGAATAATATTAGAAGAAAGAATTGGGTAGCTGGAGTCACTTTCAAGGGATGTGGTCAAGACAACATTGCTACACACATTCAAGAATTAGTTAGATAAGACATTAATGGAGATTCTAAATTGAATTGTCTGTAATAGCTGTAGGCTCTGTCTGCAGGAAGCAAATGTTTTTCTTGTTTGACTTCACTGATTGCAGACAAAAATCTGTTTTGGTGTCAAGTAGAGACTGACAAGGGATTTGTTGTCTTTTTGCTATCATAAATTTTAGCAACAGGCAATTTGAAATAACTACACTGGGAGTAAACTTATGTTTGACTCAAGTAGGAGGAAGACTCCTTAGGAAAGCAATGAAAAAATTACTCTAAGCACAAATAGGTCAAAGTCAACTGATTTTCAGTTTAATGGAAAGTTTATTTTTTCTATATCCAAACTAAGGAGAAATAAATTCTGAAAATAAACCACTGTGGACAAAATGCAGGATTCTCTTAAATCTTACAGATGGGTGTTGGCATAAAGGTAGAATGGAAATCTCTTCATTTTGACTTTACGCATTTGCACTTATCTGAAAGTATAAACAAAATGTACAAAAATATACAGAGATAGCTATGAAATAATACAGTTTTGCATGTGGATAATGAAGGAGTATAAGTTACTAGGTACCACTTTGCTTCCTCATCTACAGATTAGGAACACGACAAAACAAGTAATTAGAAGCAGTGGTGGCTCTGACCTAGAATGATTTCCTTTAAAAAAAAAAAAGATTGTTTTCCTCTCAGAGAATGAAAACAGATTTGTTAAAGTTTGAGAGAAATGTGATAGATTTTGTCTTGTTTCATTTCACACCTCAGAGTTGATTTAACTATAGCATAAAGGAAAATGTCTCTGGCCGAGATAATATACAATCCATGCAGAATCACAGCACTGAGAATAACTGGCCATCTGAAAATACCTTTTCAACTTATCTTACATATTGATTACTCAGTTAGCAGGGGAGGTAGATTCCATTTGTTATTTACCTACAAAACATTCACCCTTAAATTAAACCTTTGACAGTCTGAAGCCTTTCCTTGAATAAAGTGCTGGCAACAGGAATAACTCCTGTGTTTAATGTTGCAGACTACTCTGGAGTCCACACTTGTGTAAAGCTTTATGTTTGTGTCAGTGGCTAAAGTACAGGCAAAACGTGGGAGAAGCCTTGAGACAGCCCTGTTCTCAGCTTGTGCTTGGGCCCTGGGCTCATCTATTTTCTTCAAGAAGGCCACACCCAAACTGGACCGAGGCTCAGACTGCACTGGAGCAAGATTGCTCACATTCCCCCTGGTGCAGATCATGCTGGCTACATCTACTGTGCCTGGTTGAGTTACTCAGCTACAGGGATGATGATCCTGGCACCACTGTGTGCTTGCTGTGAGCCCAATCTACAGCTGGGCCAGGAGTGAATACAGAAAGGAAATGGGCAAAGGCCATAAATATATGTGACCCTCCCACTGATTCTGCCCTTTGGCCTGTCTCTCATTGTGCAAACTAAAGAGGATCACTTCTGAAGGGAGTGTTTGTGCTTCGTTCTCAAAGCACCTGAGGGGGTTTTCAGAAAGATGAAATTGCTCTGTCCAGGACAGATTTTCTGTTGTAGTGTTATCTGGTAAGCAGGCAGAAATGGACACATCTCCCACCTCCTACTCAAAGGTTATCCTCTCTCCTTTTGGAAAACTATTTACCCATTCTGAACATCCTTCTGCAAGACTGAAATATTAGATCCATCCTCCTATGCTTGAGACCATTGTCTTATTTCAATCTCCTTGTGTTGTCTGTTCCTTTAATCCAGCTCATTAGAGGTGCTTTCTGAGGGGTTTCCCTGCAATATATTCCCATTTCTTCTACCAGAGCAAGCAGTGAGGATTGTCCCCTATGAACTCAGGAGGCCTGGTTACCCTGTGTCTCAAAGATAGGGATGGAGAGAAAATTAACTTCACTGAAGTCAACAGAAATCCCAGGACAGAGGCAAGAATAGATTCACAGTTCTTTAGTATTTTTAAATAGCACAGAAACTATTCATATTACGTGGAGCAAGAGAGCGATGTTAACCAGCAGTATTAGAGAAGAAATATTGGTTAATAAAAATGGCTATAGCTGCATGCAGGCAAATTAGATGCATTTCAGTTAATCTGAATTCTTAGGAGCTCAGCCATTGAAGTCTACTGCTAACATTTATCAATAATAACTACAATAGCAATAATTATTAATCAGAGTAGTTCTGATTAATTATATACTCTGGCTGTATTTTAAATGCTTTTCTTCTTTTTTCCTCATTCTTCTGACAAAAGTAACTTATCTACCCCTTTCATTACTGCTGGCATTTCACATACACACACACAAACACACACACACACACACACACACATACACACATACATGTACCAAATAATAGTTAAAAAATAATTTTTCTTTCATTTTAAACAGCTTCTAATTTTTCTAAACTTGCTACAAAGTGAGATTTTTTTACTGTGTCTTTCAGTTAAAGTATATTTCTGCACTTGGCTCTTAATTTCCTGCACTTTATCCACTGTACATACCCACTTGCTGCCAAAATCATCATTTTGCATTTTAGTCTAAATGGTTTCAAGCTGGTTAGGTTTCATTCCCCTGCTTTCTGGAAAGTAGCAGGGGAGAAATCTTCTTTTCTTTTAATGCTGAATGAATAACTACAGTACTTGAAGCCTATAGTGAACCAAGTGGGCAGAGTCATCATTATCACACTGAGGCCCAATTTTAACATCTCATGATTTGTTTGAAATTCAAGATATGCAGCAATCAGCCTTCTGTAGTTAAGCAGTTCCAGCAAGATTTCCACAGAGCAAAATGCAAAGGAATTATGACTCCTTGGGCTGAACATTTTCACAGAGTTCTTAGGGGTTTTGTCCGATTCCTCAGGAAGTTAAAATCCAAAATAACACAGTTGACACTGACAGCTCTGAACTACTTCAAAGGGCTGGAATTTAACATGACAAATCTTAAGGTCCTTAGTTTAGTTCTTGCTCAGACAAACTCTTCCTCACTCCTGGGTGGGAGGCTGTAGTGGAGTCTGAGCTCCACTCTCTGTAGGACACCTCAGTGCTCTGCTGCCCTCAGCCTTGGTCAGATGCTCCAGAATCCTGGATGCACAGCTGCACTTTTCTGTCAAACAGGGCAGGGTGGGCAACCCAGCACTTGTCTGCACTGGTAGCAGGGATGGGTGTCCCAAACCACTGCTTCCCACCTCTGCACATCTCCGGTGGCTTTGCAGCTGCCAGCACTACAGCCCTGCAGAGGTTTGCTGAGGGCTCTTTGAGAGGCCCAGCCTCCTGCTCCTCAGGTTAAATTCTAGCCAAGGGAAAGCCCCAGACAATAATATATCACTTGGGACACTTGGTGTGCCCCTTGCCTGCCACACAGTCTCCCTTCTCCCACATGGTCACAGTCTGCAAGCTGTTCCTAAGCCTTACCTTATGTCACCAAGCCCCAAAGTCATAAAACAGCACCCAGCTTACTCTCCTTGCTCCTCACAGGTGGGGGGAGCCTTTATGATGCTTTTCAATGTCCCCCCTTCCATAAACACTAGTGAGAGCTTGCTTACACTCTCTGTTAATCTTTACCATCTTTAGCAACTTGTCCCCAGTTTGAGACCCTACTCTGACAGCTATGATGGAGGAAGAAGAGAAGAAAAAGGAAACCAAAATGTTGTGAAATGCTGGGAGAATGAAGGACTGCAAGAGCAAGCTGGTGTTGGCCGCATGGCCACAGCCACTCCCAGAGCCACTGGGCAGGAGTTCAACATGCAGAGTGCTGAGTAGAGCCCATGAAACACGGCTGACTGGGGGGGCAAAGCTCCCTCACCTCCCGTGGAAGCAGGAGACACCAAAGGACCTCATGATAGGCAGCTCACAGGAAAGTCTCCATGGTGGAGAGCACACCAAGTACCAAACTGGCCCATCCAGGTGTGCCACCGGCCCTTCAGAGCAGAGAAAATTGAGGCTTATTTCACAAATGCCTCTCCTCTTTTCCTGTCCAGAAGTGACCACCAAATATGACTATGCAGACAAATAATTTCTGCTTTTCTCAAAGCTTTAATGTTGGGCTAGTTTACAAGAATATTTTTTGCCAGCTTTAGGTGTCAATTTCTCAACTCCAGCAAGCCAGTCTTAAAAATTTCACTGCACTCAAGCAGAAGACAATCCTTTAAAAATTTTTTGTGGGTTTAGGTTAGAAAGGAAGACCTGCAACTATAAGTCAGAGACAACTACTTATGGTCACTTCCTCTTGAAGCAGCTCTCTTTTGATGAAACAGCTCTCTGTATAGACTGGTATTTTTTTTTTTTTTTATCTTCAGGGTGGTTTCCTGATGCAGGGTCAGGATTTTTTAGGGTTAAAATTAAGCTATCTCACTGAAAACCCAAAGCAAACCCAAAATTCCCAAACCCTGTCTGTGCAGCACACATTACCCTCAGTGCACCCAGGTGTAAAGGAGTGTCCAGGCATCTGAGCTGGGCCCTCATGAATGGCTGGACATGCTGCCAGTCCTTCTGTTACTGACTGTGATGAGATAATGGATTTTGATGAACTTGATCAAATGTTTCCTCTGGTATGGAAAGGATTAACTTTCAACTCACTCTTTTCTTGCCTGCTAGAGTGATGTTTTTTAAAATAAAATTTTTCTTGTGAAGGCACATTTGTATCAGCTATAAGGTCCTTGATAGATTCCCTCTCCTGTTTTCCAAAATCAATTAGGACATTAGGAGTAATGGTTGCACTGATTTATAACTGTAAGTTTTTTAGGATGTAGGGCAGCATACGCCTGTAGAATCAGGGAATTTAAAACGATTTGCTTCTGTGGGTTTTCACTATACAAAAATAAAAGTGCATAATTTCATCATAATGCAGTAAGTGCAGGTGTCAGTACCTTTTTTTTTATGCTGTTGGGACATTTATATAAATATGAAAGAAAGATTAAAGAAATGCACCCTATCAATAGCTTATCGTACTGGGCATAACTTACATTCAATTAAAAAGCTTATGTTGTATTTTTAAAACACAAAATATAGAGAAAATGCATTTTTTTTCAGAATCTATAAAGAAGGCATGGGATACTTGAGAAAACAATTTGCTGAAGACTCATTAGGTCAAAGCAGCTCTTGGAATTTTGCCTCTGGCTCTCTAATGATCCATGAAAGTTGAATTCAATAAAAAATGATTTAACTGTAAAGTAGTTGAACTGAGCCGACTTTTGCTTGCCTGGATATTTTTTTAAGCCCTTTGATGTGTAAATAATATTTGTTTCTCTTGGAGTTAAAGGTTTTCCATAGAAATATTACTGAGATGCTTTGAGATATTTTGCAGCCATATTGACCTTTGTGCCTTTTTTCCACTGACAGTATCACGTACACCCAAAACCCAATAGCAGGAACTGACGGGATATGCACAATGAGGCTGCTGGTCTTGAGAGGCTTTTGAAAGCTCATACATTAGACTCTCACTTTCCAATCCATTAATTCTGCTGTTCTCTGCCTGTTGGGAGTTTTGTTGTGTCTTGTAAGAATAACAGATCACTGCTGAAGCTTTTAAGATCTGTTACCAGGAGAAGCTGCTGTGCAGACAGTGTGTCTCCACTAGCCTGGCACTTATGGCTGCCAAATTTTCATTCCTTTCCTGCTTGTTTTGTTTTGGTATTTTTTTGCTAATAAAACATTATTTTCAAGAATGACCACTGTAGAGGTCTCTTTTTCTCTTGGCCTTGAACTACAGAGAGTGATATTTTATATAATACGGACCTGCCAGGGGATGGCACAGTAAGCTGGAGCACTGCACCTACCACTGGAGAACTCTGGCTGATTAAACTTGCATGACAGGGGTTGCCCTGCAGACCCCTCCAGGCAGATGTCTGGCAGCAGCTGACTTAGCATAACTTTGCACAAACTCCTCTACCCTCAGGAAAGCTCCTCCTGGAAAATAACCTGTGTGAAATTTCCTAGGGCAGATTTACCTTAGGGCAAAGCATTAAGTCTTGTGGCTGCTTTGCCTTTCCTCCTGGCTGCAGTTGTGCCTACATTCAATGTGCAAAAAAGCTGCTGCTGTGGGTTCCTAAATTTGCACACTATGTAGATATTTTACCTAGAAAACTGCAGGATGCTGAGGGACTCTGCAGTGCTGTGGTGACCATGGCATGGAAACCAGTCCAAATTTGCTGCAGAGCTGAATCTCTGGACCTGCCTTGGCTTCTAGGGAAGTATTCTGGCTTACAGAGGGGAATTGTTTTCATAAGTTTGTTCTGCCAGCCTGACTACATATTTGGTGAGTATAAAGAGTCTTTCTTAAGTGTAACTTATTCAGACATTGTTGCAGGATTTATCATTCCAGAAAAGGTAATGTGTAGAAACTGGTGTGTCAGCTGGTGTAAAAAACCTATCTAATAGGCAACAAGTGCAAAATAGTTTCTTAGACTATTGCACACAAAGGCATTCTCAGTACAGGCTAAGAAAACCCTCATGGCAGGTTATTGCAGAATACCTTGAGGACTGTAAATCCACATCTCTCTGCACACTAACTTCCCCATCCATCCGCATGAGCTCATTGCACATGACACTGATTTTAGAGTAGAACTCCCCACCGGCTTTTATAAACATAAAAATCAGTCCCCTGATTTCCCTGCTTTGAAAGCCATTCTCCAGGTATGGCATATATCTGTCCTTTATTCTTATTTATGTTTTAGCTTAGTGTGGTATAAACTACCTTCCATCCAGGGATTGCTAAGCACTTTGCAATATTCAGTTAACGAAGTCTCAAAACACAGGTAAATAGTCACATACCAAAAAACGTGCCGGGTTTGTGATTATTCAAAAGTCTTATGGTGAGCCAATGTGCCTGTGCTTTTCACTTCCCTCCAAATTCTGACCTTCAGAAAATCAGTAAATATTAGGATCAAATATTCAAATATACAATATTATTTAAGAGAAATGGGGCCAAGGGAAGTGAAGTGCAGGCTAAAAGCCTGCAATTGAAGAGCTACAGACAGCCTCCTAACATGCAATAATTTGTTGTCATGTCTGATCCCAAATGAATGCAAATCATTGTTTGCATCTTATAAGCCAAGGAGATCACTCAAGGATGTTCACAGTAAATACATTTCCAGACATTTCATACCACTGTCATTTATCAGTTCAAAGAAAAAACCCAAACCAATCACCCCTGCTCCTACTTAATTGCATTTGAATAGAAGTAATACAGGTTGTGGATTTTCTATTAATTTAAGGAGAATGGGTGTATTGAAATGTAATATATAGAAATTTGAGAACAGGGATGTGACCAGGCAGGTCTTCTCCTGATTTATACCCATCTAAACTTGTACTGGCTGAAGACCTGGATGAGGTAGACTTTTGAGATTAATTGGCCTTAGCCTTGTCTTGCAACTGCTTGTGCTTACCCAGGGAGGGACAGGGTAAGATTTCAAAAACTGCCTTTTTCACCTGCATAAATTGGGATTTTTTCCATTCCCATCTTAAGGTCTCCCAATATCAGGTTGGTTGTGCTGTAATGGTTAAGAACCAGCTGCTGTGTCCATTAGGGCTGTGGATAGATGAATTGTTTGCTTTATCAAGCAGATTTCTTCTGTTTCTGCTCTGTGAAATAGGGCTGGGTGCTGGATTGGGAAACTGAAATTTTTGTAAATGCCTGTGTCTTCACAGAGGGCTAGTCATGCCTTGATTTCCCATCCTGATTTGGGAACTGAGAAATGCAGCAAGGTCCTGCAATTTAGGTGTGCTCTTCCATTTCTGGTGTCCTACATTCATTCTACAATGAATTTCATATACTACCCTACATCTTTCAAATACTAATAGGTTTCATTCACTGCAAACTTAGTTTCTATTTGATTGAAAGGGAAAAAATTACAAAGGTATGATTCTTGGTTATGAGAGGTTTATTAGAGCAGTTGTATTAAGGTATTAAATACCTTCCACCCTCAATAAATATCTTCTGCATTCCACATTGTTTTAGATGTTTTCTACAGTTTTAGATGAAAAAACTGGTTGGATTATGAAATCTGTGGTGTGCATTATACTCCTAGTATTTTATTTACTACCTGGAGCTGCTCCCTGCCTTCCTTAATATCTTTGCTTCCACAAGGAATCAACTTAATTTGTGTTTTTTCTTGGTTTTCACAGTATCTTAACAGTGTTGGTATCTTTCTGCCTTTTCTTTACATGGCTCTCCAGTGAAAGGATAGGGGAAGGAAAAATTCAGACAGAAAAAACCTGTATTTATTTAGCTTCCACCCTGCTGTAGGCTGGAGCTGCCTCAGAGATCATCAGAGCCTATTATTCATGTGCATTTCTCATAGGACTCATTTAGGCCTGCAGGAGAGAAACTCATTAGATAGGTCTTTATTGAAGGTTTAGTCTTGACTCCAGAAATGATCCTTACTAAACTTTCATGCTGCGCAGATCCCTTGTTTGAAGTCACCTGCTTTCATTAGGATTCTATAGGCTGGTGCTTAAATGCTGGCTTCAACTTGGCTGGTAATCTATACTAATATAAAAAGCCTAAAGCATCTGACAGTTTTTTGGGTGGCTTCCAACAGGTTCGCTGAAGATAACCAGCTGATTAACCAGAAGACTTTTAAGACCATTAGAAACCAAAGATCCATGAGATTTTCTCCATGATCTCTTAAAACATTCACAAACAAGTTGAGTAAATTTCTGTACCTTTATGGTTTGGCTGATCAGACCTCATTGGACCAAATCTATGGATTGTAATGTAACAGCTTTGAATTTATTCTGGAAGAGGGGCATAACCATTACCAGTGGTTCTGTCTCTTCACCTAGGATAATTTCCCTGTGGAAACAGAGCTCATGTCTGAGGATAACAAGAGCAATCCTTTACAGAGATGTGTTGACACTGCATCTTTACGCAGTTTTTTCATCTCAAATTGCCAGAACTTACAATTTGTATGTGTCCAGAGGTTCCAGCTTTGTTCCAAGTTGTGTAATTGGCTTCCAGATATGAAACTATTAATTACATTATCATGAGCACTCAGGATTGCTGGTACTATGATGGTAGCTGTACTGAAGCTGGTGGAAAGAACTATGTTGGCATTAAGAAAATATGACACGTACAGATAGTCAGTCAAAACAGCTGTGAAAACATATCTTAGTAACACCATCTGATTGTTCTGATAGTGGGGTGAGCTGATACAAAAGGAGAAGCTTGCTTCTTGTGCCTGGAGGTGAAAAATCACTATTTCAACTTTCCATACAAGATAGGATTTTTTAATGATTTAATCTTTATACTTCTTATTGATGCTAAGGGGAAATAACAGATCAAGGATGTTTAGAAGAAGATTTTACTTTCTTTTTTTTGTGTTAGCTAACGGATGCCAAAATTCTGCCAAAAGAACACAAATTGCTTTAGAAAAGGAATCTGAAATGGACTTCTGTTTTTAATTTGTAACCACTACTAGGTGACTCAAGTAAATGGAGGACTCATATGTAAGACTTCAGCCTAGCATGAGTTGCTGAATGTCTTCTCCAAGTTTCAACATCAATAAAGAATTCTTTTGTAGCACATTTTATCCAAGAATTTCAAAACTTGGAAGTTCAATGTTGGTACCTGTATTTTACTAATATCAAAACAAAGGTGCAGAAAGATCATAAAGATTAGAGCCAGAAGTCATCTATGAGCCCAGAATAAATAACCTTGATTTAATTATGTTGTGATGCTCAAAAAAATTGACCAGCTTGGAATCTAAATTTTGTGTTCTAGCTGCAATGCCATCAATCCAGGGTAAAAGGAGGAGAAAGGAAAATGGCTAATACTCCTGCATCCTTTTGAGCTTTCTGGGAATGCTTTGCCTGTAGGATCAATCAGAAGTCAGTTGTGCTCGTGCTCTAGTGGGACACTTTGGGACCTAAAGTTGTGCGTCCTCATTTTCCACGTGTACTTTGGCAAGTGTGTTTTAACAGACCCAGAGATCCTTTTTCAAAGAAAGGAATATGGGAGACTGAAGTGGAAATAAGATCTAAGAGCTTCACCAGATATCCATTTGGACGTCTCTTCCTTACATGTCTCACACTTGACAAAAGCAGAAAGTGTGAAAGTAGAACTAAAAGACCAAATCAGTGTAAAAGTCTGTAACATTTTTTGAATCTCAAAACGTGTTCTCTTGGGTGATCAGTAGAAGCTGCTATAAGTTCTCCCAGTATCCATCACTGTCTCATTTAAAATACTCTGAGATAATGTTATATCTCCTTAATTTACTCTTTAAATATGCTGAGCAAGTAGCTCTAGATTGCTCTTCACCCTTGAAAAACGTGAAACGATTGAATAAAACAAAGGTATGAAAGTGTGTTACTTGTTGTTGGGGGCTGAACACCTACAGCTGTCAGGATCAACAGTGATTAGCATTCCCATGGTACCAAGAAGCTTCCAATCTGGAGCTATCATATCTGCTGTCTTCCTTTTAGCCTCATTTTAGTCTCACATATCTCATTCAACAGATGGTTTCTTGGCAGGAAACATTACATTCCTTAAAGCAACATTAATACAGCACTTATGGGAGTGGCATAATTGTTCAATTATTTAATTCTCTGTACAGAGCCATAAAATCCTGTTATGCAGTGGAAAAGTGAAGCTTTTTCCAAGACAGGAGTCAGCTATATTATTCAGGCAGAGCTACTAGCATATTTGACTCTTGTGCAGTTGGTATGAAAAATCAGATTGGTAGCTCTAATGGAGAGAAATCTGTCTCTTGGTTCCAAAAAAATGCCTTGGAGTCAAGTTGTCTGCCAGTGGGATTGTTTGTGGTAAGGAACTCTGATGCCCTGCACAATTATTTTCAAGTACAAATGATAAGAATAAAATTCTTTGCTCCATATGTAGTTCCCCCATCCCATTTCAAAGGCTGTTATGTGAAACAGCATGGAAGGACACCTGAAGGAAGTTGTCAGCTTTTTGGCATAGTTTTGAAAACAAATGTGAACTTTCCTTCACATCAGGGAGATGAGGCCATGGAGATTATGCATTTGAGTCTCTTTGGACTGTCAGTCTCTCAGTTCCTCAAACATTTGATACTTCCACAGTCCTAAGGTTCCTGATAAGTGTTGAAAGTGTTTAAAAGCAAGAATTCAACAGAAATGTACGGTAGAAGGGTTGCTTGTCACCACAGAAATAACAAATCTCAAAAGTTCTAATTCAAATTGGCTCTGGTAGTATCAGGCCTTCATAAGGAAGTAACAGGGTGTGGGGATACCTGGAAGGGTCACAGTGTATAAATCTCTGTCCTTAATATAACTCTTCCTGAGAACTTTGAGGCCGGAGCATGACAAGCACCATTTACAAAATATTCCTTTGCCCTTCTGTGCTCTAACACTGTATACCTGCAGAACCTGGGTGTGATTTCCTGAGCTTGTTTTCCATTGTGTTGGTGCTTTAGATGTATAGCCTGGTTATTTCTGTTTGCATTTACATTCATAAATCACCAATGCAATTTATACATGTACAGACCAGATTTATGCAGCAGAATCACGTTTATGGTAATATTTGTGCTATCATTCCCTAAAAGTTAACAGGAAGTGTTTGGCTGCTTTATTAGGTCCCACATAAATGCTGAAACAAAGGCTGGCAATGTGTGAGCACTGACATTACTTAAATATATATATATATGGCCATTGTTAAATTAACAACCTTTTTATTTATAATACTATTATAAGACTGATATGTTTATATCCATGCTGTCAATGATAACCTTCCTGCCTTTATTTCAGGCTTAGCTGGTAATGTTTATATTAGGCTTTTATGTTGATGTGTTTTCAATGGCATTAATGTCACACACAAAGCAGCATTAGGCCTGCAATATCATTCGTAATATTTTGATATGGATTTTGTATCTGTCCCTTTACTGTTAACACAAGTATAATTTACGCCTGTCTTTCACTGGAAGGATTTTTGACGCTTCAGAACCTCAACATCTGTCTCTGAAGACACAAAAGTTGCACTTGATGAAAGCCTAGCTTTCAGATTAAAAAACCATCTTGTTATCAGGCTCCTCCAGGTTGACAAGAAATAGAAATCCCCTTGCTCTCTTCAAACAGACATGAGAGAGACAATCCCTTTATCATTTAGCATACCTCTAGTCCAACAAGGCAATAGCTTAAGTATGTGATGTCCTCTGCTGAAATAGGATGGAAATCAATTATTATTATTGTTGGTATTTCAAGTGAGTTTAAAAGAGCCAGCTAGTCTTGTCTGAATGACTGACTGTTTGACTTGCTGTTCAAACTGAAGAATGGAAATTTCAAACAAAGGAAAAAAGACGATTTGAGTGTTTCTATGAAACAGTAAAAAAACCCCAAACAACTATGAAATGCCAAGTCAAACTAAAACAAGCAATTAAAAAGAATCCCAGAGCTTTTTTTAATTAATTGAATGAAAATGCTTCTCTGATTTCAAAATTATTTGCAGATTAGGATCAGATTGTGAAATACGCTTTTCAAACCTACACCACAACATCACCTTAATAAATTTAGTCCAAATAGATGTAAACAGATGTGGCAGATTTTGAATGTCCAAAGTTATACATTAGATATTTACTAGGGCTGAATAAAGAACAGAAGAGGATTTAATTGTCTAGTTGCCTTCACCACTAGTCTACTCTCCAAGATTTTAAGTTGTCCTACAGAAATGCAGGCTGAAGAATCAAGCCTCCAACTCTGTGAACTGGATGTGGACTTGAAGTCTTGAGTGAAGTAGAAAAAGGATTTAGGGAAACAGAAAGGACTTGTACAGAGAAGACATTAGCAAGGATTCACACTGAAGCATGAATAGGTGATGATTATTAGTCACTATGTCGAGCTCTATGGTTATAGATTATGGGTATGGAAATCTCATTCAGGGGTCATAGAGGGAGACAGAGAGATGAGAAATGTAACACAGAGGGGTTCTGATATTGTGGGTGATGTAGGCATATAGATGTGGAGGAAAAACCCAGGGCCTGGAAGAACAGGTGGAGCGCCTCAGGGTACATGAAGGAAGGACAGGTGACTTATGGAGTGTCCTCAAACATGAGAAGGTACCACATGTGTGGGCTGTGAGGAGTGGATGCAGAGATATGTCTTGCTCTCAGTGCTTGATCCACTAATTTTATGATGTGTATATACCTGCAGGCTTGACCCAGAGAAAATGATCATTTCCAACTAGAGAAAGAGAGGTATTTCAGGATGCCAGTGACTTTATAAGAAAGACAAAGAAAAGTAAGTCACTCTGAGTCACTCTGGTATTTACATTGAAATATCTTTGAATGATTTTTGCAGAAGTTAATTTGTGTTTCTCCAACATTTCTTTTATTCCTTCTGTTGTCTCGCCATAAAAATCATGTTTTAGTGTTGACCTCTAGCAGCCTTCTAACTGAGACATCATCGTACCTTACTGCATGAATTTGCACTCTGTATGCCAAGCATATACACTGAAGTAATTTCTTTGCTGAAGACAGTGGGAATTTTGCCAATCGTGTCAAAGGTGATAGGATTTCAGCCAAACCATTTCAGTAATGTAATTTGGCAAAGGTCCACTAAAATCTGTGGAGCCACTTGAATATACATCAGCTAAGAATCAAGCCAATAAAATACATATTACTCAGCATAGTCATGTAGGTATTTAAGAAAAGTTAGGAAGAAAAGAAGCAGCATATGATACCTGTAATTTTGATTCAAACACATGCATATAAATCCTAAAGGAATTTGGATGGCTACAGGTTTGAACACAATTTAAACTAAAATAACACCAAGGCTGTGCTGAGATTTCATAGAGCTGTGCACACCGTGAAGGCTGACACTGAGGCAGAAGGAGAAACCAAGGAAACAAAATATTTTAAAATGGTTTACTGCTAAAGCTGTCTATTTTCGTTATTAGAGAGCAATATTTAAAGGGTAAATGGTAATAAAGAGGGTAAATGTGCCTGGTGCTTACAATCAGGTGACTGTATGGAGGTTATTTTAGTAGGTTATGGAAAACTAGACTTCTTAGATTCCAATATTTAGCATGAGATCCAAGGATATGGACAAGGTAACATCAGATTCCATTAGTGAATGCTTGCAAAATGCAGAGTAGTTGTTTCACACAGGAAAAGGCTGATGAGAACAAAAGGATTTCAGATGAAGTGGAACATACGGCTGCAAAACAGATTTCTATAATGAATTCGGAGGGGCGCATCTGTTATTATCTATGTAATATAAAATTGCTCTTTTTGTCTCATTTCGCTCAGTTGCGCAAGATGCAATCACATCAAACAGGCACGTTCAATAAAACTGTGATCTGACTGATTAAAATGAACAGCAATCTGTTTTCTTCTGACAGTCACACAGCAACTTGAATAACAAGGACTATGAACATGGAATTGAATAGCCACTTGGAATTGATATTAATGTTCGTGAGTGCTGTTAAGGCATTTGACCAAATCTGTCCATCCAATGAAATAAAAACCCTGGATCCTTAAATCATTTAAACCACAAGTAATTTGTGAGGCATATTCGATAACATCCTGCTGCTCCTCTTCACTTCCAAAGCCTTCTCCTGAGCCACTGCACTGCTTTTCTATGCAGCATAAATACCAGCAAAGGAAGTGTTCCTGGAAGGAAGGCATGGGCATCTGTTAGCAAGACTGTTAGAAGTTTCCATTTGCAGTAGCAGGAAGAAGATTTGCTTCGAAAAAGACATCTTGATGGAGTCATTTCCCCTAATTCCGTCTAGCCTAGGCTTTCTGTTCACTCTGTTAGCTGAGAGTGGAGAGATAACGCTTCCCTTCCTGACAAAAATTAATTCTACTTGTTCAGACACATATAGGTGGTGGAGACTGAAATGTGTTTTGAGATGTCCCCTGATGAAAATGTTAAACCACTGGATTTTTGTAATTTTCCTACAAAATCCATCACAGGAGATTAATACCACTGAGAGGGTGCATTCCTTTGTCATGGAGCAGGCAGTCTGAAGCTCTTTTATCTTGAACATGATGAAGTTTAACATAGCAATCAAGGGGTCTTATAAATCTACCAGCTCTGTTAATGTGGCATAGCTGAGAATCTACTGATTCTAGTATTAAATCTTATAAATTAGTATATTTGATGCCTGTTTTGTTGTCTACTCCAGATCTTGTTTTTTTATCTTAAGTTCTCAAACCCACAATGAACTTCCAAAAGGGCTTTGGAAGACTTCTAGCTTGAACACAGTAAGTAGGTATTTCTATTTGCACTTTCTTTCCTTGTGGTTTTGAAAATCTATATTAGCTTGCATAATATGTTAAAGTATGGAAGTAAATTAAAGGAAGTTGAGCAAAAGCAGAGTGAATTCATTCATCCCCACACTCCTCTTTTACCAGTCTCTCTTTGGTTTTCCATCAAGACCTAAAATATTAAACAATGAGGAGAAAATTTCAGGCCATATGTTTAAGGCATAAACAATACATAGCCTCCAGATCATATTCATTTTATATGTAACTTTTTGATCTTGTTTGAGTAGACATCAATGTTTCATTGAGGTAAAGAAGAAAAACACTTAGAAGGGAAATTTACATGTAAGATGTCTGTAGATGATAGAAATTTATTTGACTTATAAAGAGGTAGGAACAATGGGTCTGAGGAAAATAAGCTTCCTCATGTATCACTGTTTAGGGTAAAGTCCAAGATCTCCACCCTCCCCATTAGCAAACATTTTATGGAGCAGGGAGTGGCTTGACTTTCTTACCAAGAGAAATACTTGTGTTGTTGCCTATCCTCTCCAGGACTGTTGGAAGAGAAATCAGTGTCTGTAGAAATTAGATCTCTTCTTGCTTTGTATGTATCCTCCTCCTCCTCCTCTTTATACATCTGTCAGTAAGTGCTATTGGGAAAAAAACACTGGTAGACCTTTCCTCTGATGCAGGATAAATCTTTTTTCCCCTGTGATGGGAATAATAATTTAAAAAACTTCACTTCACTGTACACCTTTAATCCAGGATGAACTTAATTAAGCTCTTAAAAGACAAAATTCTTAGAAGAGCAAATGTGTCTCCCTGTGCGCCTTTCACACAACAACTTTATGCCAGCATTTCAGCATGGTGAAAGAAAAATTGTTGAATTGTATTTCATGTACTTGAAGTTCCCATTTTTCTCATTCCTTTCTCTATTCTCTTGACAGAAACTTCAAGGCTGTGAAAGTTGCTTGGCAAGTATTTTCAAGATCCATGTAAAACTGTCATGGCACATTGAGTGACTTTTGGAGTTTCTTGCCTGCCAGCACAATTAGATTATGAATAAACCAATTGTCAGAAATGTTTCTGTGATGACTTCTCATCTTGACAAGTATTTAATGAAAAATAAGCAATATAAATTTCTTAGGGACAAGGGAGTAAAGAGGAGAGAGATAGGTGAAATATTTAAATCTGAAAAGGATTTTGTTTATAAATTTAATTAAAAATTTTTAATTTCCTGGAAAAGAAAAACAGAGTAGCCTACTTACTACTCTTTGCAGACTGGATAAGATAACACAGTGAAACATCTAAAAAGTCTGTGTTCTCTTTAAATTAGTAATAGACTATAACAGAATTGTCTGGCATGCTGTGCTGCTTTTAGCTAGGTCAGAGCTAATTTTCTTCATAGTAGCTACTATGGAACTGTATTTTGGATTTGTGTTGGGAATGGTGCTGATATTTTAGGGATGTTTCCATTATTGCTGAGCAGCACTTGCACAGAGTCAGCGCCTTTTCTGCTCCTCACCCCATCCCACCAGTGAGGAGGCTGGGGGTGAACAAGAAGTTGGGAGGGGACTCAGCCAGGACAGCTGTTCCCAGCTGACCACAGGGATATCCCATCCCATCCCATCCCATCCCATCCCATCCCATCCCATCCCATCCCATCCCATCCCATCCCATCCCATCCCATCCCATCCCATCCCATCCCATCCCATCCCATGTGGCATCATGCTCAGCACAGAGCTGGGGGAAGAAGAAGGAAGGGTGGGACATTGGGAGTGATGGCATTTGACTTCCCAAGTCACCACAGGCATGATGGAGCCCGGCTGTCCAAGGAATGGCTGAACCCCTGCCTACCCATGGGAAGTGGCACCTCCTTGTTTATCTTTGCTTGTACATGAGGCGTGGCCTTTACCTATTAAACTGTCTTTATCTCAACCCAGGGATTTTCTCATTTTTTCTCATTTTTACCCCAGGGTAGGGTACGAGAGGGGTAGAACACGCAGTGAGTGAGGCTGTTTGGGTCTATCCTGCTGGCTGGGTTAAACCATGACATATGCCTAAGTCTGTGGAAAGCCAGTGGTGATTTAATTCCAGTGTGCCCTGTTGACACCTCTGAAAATGGGAGGTTCTTGTTCCCTGTACGGATTTAAATTTTCTAAGCTTCTGTCCTTGTGTGGAAGACAGGGTGACATGAAAACATAAGAATGGATGCATATGTTTCATGCATGCGTACTAATGGTTTACATCAGGTTTTCTTAATATTATTATGCAGATGTTGAGCATTGTGCAACTGGTGAAAATTGACTGTGGACAGAGAGAACCTTGCATCCTTCCTCCAGCTGAGGGAATGGTTGCAGAGCAAGTTCATCACACCATGATGTGTGTGCCTGTTAACTCACCAAATAACTCATAAGTTGTCCTAGCATGTAGAGCTCCACACCCACAAAAGAAAGATATGGCCACTATGTAAATGACTTATTGAATGGGTACATGAGTGTGGACAGAAACAGAGATGTTCAGGAGAAGCTGTGAAGACAGTTCAGTGAGGTGGCTCAGGAGATGACTTTGGAAATGCTGAGGATTCAGCAGGAGCAGGTGGTTGCAATAGGTAGTGACACAGGACATCATTACAAGGGAAATCTCCCACATAGTTCCACTGATGGTGAAGTGATCCTTTCCTTTTGCAGTTTTTTTATCTTTGTGAGTTGCTTTAGCCACTTACATGTCATCAAAACAGTATTGTTTCTTGCATTTCTAGAATCTCATTAAAAGTTGTGTTATAGATCACCTTCTGCTGCCATCTTTAGGAGGTATCTCTAATATATTTTACTTTTTGTCCTTCTATGGTATGTGATGCCATATCCATTTGTCTGAGCCAGAAGGCACTGGAAATAAATATTGTAATTTCAAGAAACTTAAATAATTTTTAGTGAAATTTTCCTTAGCTATAGTTCATTCCATGAGGAGGCCTACAAAAATAATTTTTAAAATATATTAAATCAGGTAGATTAGACAAGTAAAATTGGTGTAGAGGGTATTGTGAGTCTGTTCTGCCCACAGCATCAGTGAAGCTATCATATTCTCATAAGATTCTGCAGTGGGAAGTAAAGACGGACTAGAGATTATTAAAGCAAATGATGGCAGCTTAAAAAAAGAGAAGAGCTTGTCCAGAAATGTACAATTCCTTTCTAGTTTGTCAAAAACTACCTGACAAAAACAATCAAATACAGTAAAAACTTTATTCATAAACCCAATCCAGGTCATGTGAAGAGACTTTGTCTATAGGAATTGTGGCAGGCTTGCTTGTTACTCGCTGCGGTGTCAGTCAGGGACAGCTCTCTCCAGGTGATGGACTCCCTTGAGCCCCTCAGTCAGAATATTTTTACTTTCTTTGAAATCCCCTGTAAAAGCTATCTTGTGATATCTGAAGCTCTCACAGGCAGCCCATGTGACAGACACGACTGTGTCATGCTCGTCATTGTGCCCAAGCGAGCTGGGAGTACCCCACCATTTCCTTGAACTTTGTGTCCACCCCTCTGCTAACTTAGAGATTTTTCTTGCATTTGTCTATAATGTCTAGCATCAAAAAGCTTGTGTCTAAGAATCTACCTGTCAACCTTAATAAACAATAATAAAGATGAGAGAAGGACTGTTTTGACACATCTGATTGCTTCTCTGTCAGTAAAAAAGAAAATCTTGACAGAATATCACTTTCCCAAGGAGAGGGAAGGCACATCAAGGTGGGAGAAAAGCATATTTATTAACTTAATTATTATTAAAACCTCATGTAAATGGCCTCAAATAAAATTCTGATTTTGCAAGTCCTCTGAAATCAATAGGCAGATGTGGATTAGTTATGTGGTCTCTTTGTCTCTTCTTGCCTTAATAGCTTCAACAATTATTATATATGAAAAAAACCATAAGGAGTTTTATAGACACCAGTCCCCACTTTAGTTTGTATCTGCCCTCTACTCCATGTGCTGTGTAAGCTGGGTGTTTTCCACAGCAACCTTCAGACCAGTCAACTCCTAGGCACTAATTCTGGAATAAATCCCTCAAGAATTCAGAAAGGATTGTCAAACATTGTGCATTCTTCCAAACACAGTAATTCAGATACTTAAAATGCAATATTTTGATTATTGGATGGTACAACATATTACTTTTGGCTACAATTTCATTTTTTAAGTCTCAGACCATGAATCACTTCATTTTACCTTGACCATGATCATGTTTATCATCCTCCTACCCACTCCCTGGATAGGAATTTTCTGATTTAATGCTAACAATTACATTATTGGAGTAATACATTAAATTGAGTGTGGAGATCAGGTAACATCCTTTGAAAATGGTACATTCCAATTAGATACATCTCTTCTGCACCCATTTATTCATAAATTAGCTTGCAATGATGAGTGCAATGCTTAATGGAACTGAGGATTTGTGGTTTATATTTGTGTAGATATTCTTTCATAAATGCAGAGAGAGGTATTTATGGGGTAAAAGAATTGCAACAAATGGGGCCTGTCTAGTTCAGTTTGTTGACACCTTCTGAGCAATCATAATTTGGCAGTAACAGCTCTCCAAGATTTCAGTGGCTAGTAATGAATGTACTGTTACTTGGCTATACCTAAACATATGTATTTCAGTGGATGGAAGCAAGCAACCATTGCACACAATTTCTACAACAGACCTTCCCACATATCTCTGCCAACCCTTTTCACTGCCTTAATGTTGGTTAAAATTTGAGTTCTTAGATATTTTTTACTTAATTTTAGCAGTGCACCTCTTCAGCAAACCCTTTAACCTTTGGATATGTTCAACTGCAAGTTGTCTGAAAGCTAAAACGGAAATTTGGCTTTTGCATTAACTGTTGAAATGAAACAGCCAAGCAAACTTTTGTGAGTTTGTCACTTCCAAATTCAGAGTGTTAGTCCAGACGGTGTGCCTGACTCATCTGGTGTCACTTCTGTCTACATTTGGGTTAGCTAAATCAAGAATAGTGTGAAGACAATTTGGCATGTTGAATTTCTCAGAAGGTAAGGACTCATGCTCCAGCTTGGTATCAATGTCATTGCTTTGTTGCAGTTTTGTTGCTGTATTTTCTTTCCCCAACCGCGACTGCTACTAGCTCATTTACTAGTTTTCCTTGATCAGCAGTGGTGGGACTGACAGATCTTTTCTCATGTGTAAATAGCTCTTTGATGGGAGAGCAACCCTCTCTGCAGAACCATGAAATCTCAATGTGGAGAGCATTATCCCACCTTAAGCTACTCTATAAATAGAAGTCTGCATATTTAGTGCTTTTCATCAGAAGATTTCAAAACATTTTACAAGAGACGATAAGTGTATTTATAGTGCAAGTGTATTTATAGTCAGGAAAGACATTAGATTCTGAGACATCAAAACCAGATGTAAATGTAAAGACTTTTTAGAGGGCTATTGGGAGAACTTGTCTTGCTATCTAAACCAGTGCTGTCCCTCTTTCTGTGATTTTCTAAGCTAAAGCCTACATTGCCTCTTTCCTGCAGCTGACAGCTTACTAGAGCTGTCAGTCTTTTTCTCTTTTGTGCTTTGTATATGCTGAATTTTCAACTGGTTGATCTAAAATAAGCAATGGGAAATTGTGGCCTCTTCAAGAATGTAATAGCTCTAGTGGCTTGTATAGGTTAACAGGTTCTGCACAGGGCATTAAATGCTCTAATGATATGCCCTTCAGCTCAACAGGCTACTGGGAAATCTGGAAAACCTGAGTCCAGACTTGAAGATATAAAGGAAATACTAAAAATGGACTAAAGTTTTTGTGCTTCTCAGCTTTGGACCTGTTTATGAAGTTTCATGCATGATAATAATAAATTAAAATATTTAAATGCATGGTCATCATGGTTTTTAAATTAAAGCCTTCCTCTCAAAACATCTGAGTCAGGTGAATGATCTCAGGTAAAGTTTCCACTGTCTGTGCTGCTGATTTACTAATTTGGATGCTAATCAGAACAGACTGTGTCAATTTACTTCTACAGAGTTTTTATTTTGAACCTTTTCTTTGCAATCAGGCAGCTGGAATATTGGTTAAAAAGTTTTAATTTCTATTCATTTCTTTCTGTTCTGTCAGCTTCTCTACTGCTGTGATGATTGTAGCTGTGAGGCATAAGTATTACCTGAACTTTCTATGACCTAATCAAGCTCAGGTAAAGATAAAAACCAGGCCTAATTCCTCTTCCTTTGTGCTCTTAGAATTCAAATGATATTTTCAAGGTAAAGGGGTCATCATCTCTTTTCTGCCAGGTATGCTTTTCTTTTTCCTCCAGGTTGTGGATTTATTGTGAAAACTGAACAAAATCAGATTCATGTTAAGGACATGAGCTTAGTCTTTACTTTCTAATCAGATAACAGCTCTTTGTGTATAGCGCTTAGAAATCTGAGTCATGGTTCACAGCTCTGTTGTGTGAACGTATCCAAAGGCAAAGAACAAAGAGAAGTCCATGCCACAGAGAATAGTTTAACTTTTTATTGGATTCAAGGTGACAGAAAATACAGCTGACACTTTAAAACCACCACTTTCACTAGATTATTATTGGCAGTAATTATGAAATAACAAAGCTTCCTTCAACTTTCCGTGAGCCTCCTCCTGAGTAACATTGGTTTTCTGGTTATGATTACAGCAATATATCTGTTTAAGGCAGTGATTATCAGTGATTAGATAATTAGATATTGGAATAAAATAATTTTCTTGGTTTTTTTTTCCCCCCCCCATGGAAGATATGAGATAAAGACAAGAGAACCATCAGTATTAGCTCATGATTTCCTTCATCCCAACCACAGGATAAATTTCAGAAAGGACCTTTTTGGGGAGACCCTATGATGAGATATGATCAATTTATATGGTAAGCAATGTGACCACTTTCAAAAAGATTAAAAAATTAATCCCACCTAAACACACAAAGGTGAAAAAATGGCTTATTCCTTTCCTTTGACTCCACCCTCATTCTTCTTCTGAACCAGGGATCTGTTTCTCTAAGACTGTACTCACCCAAAGTCATATTTTCTTTTAAAGATTAAATCTGCTTTGGATAAAGTTCATTAATGTTAATCTGATTTTAATTATAAAAATCATATATTGATCCTTGGTAGTACTTTTAAATTGTTTTAATATTTCAGTTTCAGAGGAGGACTTCAAAAGAACACTCTGGCATCACCTAGTCAGAATTTGGGTAGAGGAACACCTGCCTGTGAAATCAGTGGCAAATGTAAAGTTCCCTACCTATGTTTCTGTAAAATTAAACCTTCAAAGTAATTTTCTTACATTACTAAATCTTCACCCCTTGTCTAGACTGTATATTCTGATTACTTAGTTTTAGAAGCAGATGACCTAGCAACCCAAGTTCTCTTGTGGATTTTTAGCCCTAAGGGAATTCTTTACAGCATCTTCCGTTACCATAGCAATCCACATCAGATGCCATTCAAAAGCTGAAAGCCAGAATTTTGTTATAAATCACAGGAGAGAGGCACTGTCTTTGGTGCTGACAGTGAAATTTTAGAATACTGAAATTAGCTGTCTGAAGTGTGGAATGTTGATATTATCAAGTTTTTAAATAATTTGTTAAGCATTATTCATAGAAAGGTTTTCCTAAGGTCACCTGTGAAGCCTGTGGTATTGTGCAAAAATAAAGGCCTGTCTCCCAAGTCCCATGAGTGCACTTTACCATGTGGACAATTAATCTTCTGGCATATTATTTTGGCAGAGTAATAATATAAGTATTGCACTCAGTGCTTTCTCTTTTTCTCTTAAAAAATTCATCATAATTCAGCTTTCTGGCATTTCCATGCTGTTGAGGGTACAGCTCACCAGTTTACCCAGGCAGAGGTCTGCTTTCTGATCCACTTTCCCACTGCATTAGGTTAGCTCAATTCAAACAGGAAACTATTTTTCCTAATGAGCACCAAGGGTTGAAGTTTTGTAATACAATGAGGTTTGCCCTGTGCTTAATGCTGTATTTCAGTAACACAGAAGAACCTTTGTTTTACTATTTAGATGTATTAATCATGCTGGAAGAGACACATTTAGAGAAAATCATTTTAAGTTAGGTATCAAAAATGGTTACAATTACTAGAGACACTTTTCCAAAGGACACATATACCCTTGAAGCTTTTGGAAATCTATGGTTCCCTTCATATTCACTCCTGTTTGGCAGTGCAGGACTGATCTGAGGCAAAGGACTGAGGGCTGCATCTGAAACAAGGGCTAAATCAACCATTCTTCCATCAGACAGAGACACTTATTGCATGAGATCTTGGGCACATATAAATCATCAAGTCAAAAATATCTGTATAAAGAACTAGCAGGTATATGCTCTGTACTCTGTTTTCCAGGACTGTGACCAGTGTTTTCAGAATATTTTTCTCTGCTACATCGTCCTGCTTTTGGCTGGGACAGAGTTAATTTTCTTCTTAGTATCTGGTACAGTGCTGGGTTTTGGATTTCACATGAGAATAACATTGTCAGTACATTCACTGATGCTTTAGCTCTTGCTCAGCACTGTTTACACCAAGACAATGACTTTTTAAGTTTCCCCTGCTCTGCCAGTAAGCTGCTGCACAAGAAATTTGGAGGGAGCATTGCCAGCACATCTGATCTGAACTGGCAAAAAGAATATTCCATGCCTCAGGATGTCATGCTGTGTGGAAAAACAGGGGGGAATGGCTGGAAGGGGTCAACTGTTGCTCAGAGTTGAGCTGGGCATCATTCAGCATCTAGTGAACGATTGTACTGAGCATCACTTCTTTCTTAGATTTTATTCCTATCCCTCTCTGCTTTTTACTACTACTACTATTATTATTGTTGCATTTTCTTTTATTTTGGTTATTGAACTGTTCTTATCTCAAACTATGAGTTTTAACTTTTTTCCAATTTTCTTCCCCATCCCACTGAGTGGGGGCAGTGAGCAGCTGTGTGGTGTTCCTGTCTGGGGTTAGAGAATTATACAACACAAATATACAACTGTATTTGGGGTGATGTTTGAATGGATTGGGCTGATGGGAATGGCCCAATGCTTTCTCATAACCTCATCCTGCAAGTGCTTGGTATGATACCACTTTGTCTACTGCCTATCCAGACAGCACTGCAACCTCCTAGAGAGGGCAGAGAGACAATTCTTCCTGGGATTCCTTGGTGCTGCTGGCATGGTGGGGTCTGAGCCCCCTAAACGCCGGTGTGACCAATGTGCTCCTTCTTCACAGCCCTCTGAGGCTGTGTCTGCATCTTCCTTTTCCCACACCCAGCTGCAGGAGAGTCCCCCTCCCAAAGCTGCTGAGAGCCCCGTGCCCAGCACACATCTCCCACCTCACTTTGAACTTGCAGGACTGAGAAATTGCCATTTTTCAGTCTCTGCAGAGCTGCACTCAAAGCTTTGCTGAGCAAGAGCAGGGGATATTCAAATGCAAAGATGAAAGGGACAGAGAGGCTGTGATTCACACGCTAAGACTGGTCCCTTGTTTTCTCACGCAGGTTAGGATCTGAGAGATTTCCAAGGAAGAAGACTTTGAGGATTTTCTGAGGAGAATCCTAATGCAATTCAAATTATTTTCTATTAAGTCCATGGCAAATACCTGTTTGGTTAAAATGCTGGAATTCTGCCTACACACTCCTCTGCTGAATAAATCCCTGGGTCGTCTGCTCCAAACAAGTGACTGATCATTGGATAATTCAGCTGTATGAGTGTGCTAAACTAATTCCCAATTATTCTCATTAGGTTCCTGTGCTCTCCTGCCCACTTCATCTGGGCTGGAATCCAGCTGACAAGGGCTCAGAGAGGCTGAAGGTGGAATCCAGGTCTGATGACAGTCACTAAAAACTCATTTATTTTCCAGGCAGTAGCATTTATTTAATTTCCATTTTAATAGACTGTTATTTCAAATACTAGTCTACTTCCCAGATACCTTCAGGTTTCTCTCATCCTATGCACAAAGTATGAAGAAAAATATTTGCTGTCATTTGATGTTGGACTCAAATCAGTGTTTAGCAAAGCAGTTAAGCTTGTACTTAACTTTCTATGTCTTCATAGTTTCATTCCATATTAACAACTGAATATTGGCTGAGTTTATTCTGCTAATAATTTTTCAGATTTAAGTAGTAACACCCTTCTCAGTCTTCATGTAACTTACTAATTATCAAACTCACTAACAGTATTAATAATTTCTATTGTGATGACTGAACTTCTTTCTTCTCTGTAGTCCTGTCTTTCTGAAAACATAATTTTTGTACTAAATTATTTTTTTAAGATAAGGAGGGTTTTTACCTCTATTTAATAAGCTGTACAAAAAATTTATAATATATTAAATTTCAATTTTAAAGCTTATTTTTTTGTGTGTGAAATTGAGATATTTTTTGAAGATTCTTTGCTTCTGTAATGTTATACTTTTAAGAAAATTTCCTTGTAAAAAAGATTGGTATTTTCTTATAACCTGGTTAAGGCTACTGATAAATTCCTGTTTTACAGCGCTACAACCCTTGTAATTCTTATCATATATTTTCTCTAGGAGACTGACAGTGGACAAAAGAAGGTACAGCTGTAACTCTAACACAAGTGAAAACTGAGGGAGGAAATTATTAAAGTTGTCTGGAAAAAACAGGAAGAACAAGAACTGAGTTAATTTTTTAGTCTCTTTTTCCACCAGGGAACTAGTTAATCTCTCCAATAATAACCTTAAATTTCTTTGTCCTATTTGAATGTGTGTTTGCTTTGGCAGCTTCTGAATCCAAGTAAGCAGGATTAATTTCACTTGGAAAGGTTTTCTTGAGTGATTTTTTTTGAATATGAGGGGCAAAAAAAAAAAAGAGCTGCAAGGCTCTAACCAAGTTCAGAAAAGAGAAATGGGGAAAGTTTGGGATTTGTTGTTCTTTTTTAACTCATCTGGGAAAAGACTTCTCTGCTCTGCAGCCTTCTTGAGGCTGACAGAGCAGCTGAGGTTCACTGGGCATCCGCAGAGCAGCACGCCTGGCGGCTCCCTGGCTCGTGTGGGATTTATCACTGTGCAATCAATCGTAAACAGGATAAACTATACCGAGCACCAGGGCTGCAGGAGGTGGAAGAAAGGAGGTTCTTATACCACCAGTGTGGAGAAATACAAACCTCTGAGGAGGTGAAAGAAATGGAAACAATCTGACCAACAAGTTTGTGCAGGTGGTATTGCGGGAAAAAAATGATAAACCATAAAATTGGCTTTGGCTCTTGAGAGAAAAAGTTTAACAATAAAGCACATGATCATGAACATTTTTCTTTCACATAAGTAAAATACTACCAAATGTTGAAAAGAATCCTAGGTTCCTATATATTTTTCAGCAGAAAAATAATTATTTGCCATTACTGAACTTTTTACGGTCAAGGATGATTTTGCCATGTTAAGGTTTGCCATCATAAGACTCATCATATGTAGCTTTCCAGTTTGGACTTTGCAGGCCAGATCAACTGTTTTTTCACTGATCATTTTAATCTTTATTTTTGTTCCAGTGTAAATCATAAATTAAAAATATTTTCATTGTACTGAACATTCTATTAAAGAATGATTTTAAAAATGAACCTATTCCTCCCCCCCTTTTTTTTTTTTTGTTCATTTTCACTGCCATAATTTCAACAAAGAAAATAGCAGGCATTTCACTCTCTCAACCAAATATTATTCCTCTGGGAATGAAATGAAATCAAATAAATGCAGTCATAAAATTAGAGCTACCTACAAGCCTGGGTCCAGGTGGAAGGATGAGCAGATGAATAATTTCTGATTTCAGTGGAACTGCTCATCTGCAAAAACTGTTTGGAGAGTCAAGAGAGAGAGAGAGAAGTTGAGCCCCTAATGCATAAGGGATCCATAAACTGCACTATGTATTTTCAGTGTCTATGTTCCTGAGCATGCCATAAGTACAGCCCTGGGTGCTGGGGAGCTGTGGTGTCACACATAAAGACACTTAAAGCCTTTAGCTGTTGCTGAGATTGTGTGGCAGATGAGCAGATATATTGAACATCTGAGTCTGAGATTTAAAACTATACACACCTAAAATGCCTATCATCACTCCCTGGTTAAACCTAGAAAGAAAAAAACCAGATTTCTTGGTCTCCTGTGCAGCCCCTTCAAAGACCAGTTCCCTCTTCAGATCTGAGAGGGAAAATGGCCAAAGGGGTGGTGTGCTTCCTGCACAAACCTTGCAGTAAAATATTATGCTCTTCTGAAAGATAGTCTGAAGACATCTAAGGCATTTGCCTTTCACTGACCTTAATCTTAGAAATTTCCTCTACACATCTTAATTTGAATATAAATTGCAAATTATTCACATCTTTTTCACCAAAAATGTCTAAAGCAGGTGTACTGTCTGTCTATTTATCACTTCCTTTTCTTATCTTTTCATTGTAAAGGTATTCTTAGCATAACTGAGAATTACCACAAAAGCCATCATGATTTAAGTGAGCGTGTAGAACAGGTTTCATAGAAAGCTATGGCTATCATAAAAATGATTCTCAGTTGTTAAAGTTGATTCTGCCTCGTAATGCTTCCTCATAACCCAATGCTTTAAAATAGTCTATCTTTGGAACTTGCAGCATCTTTGCTTATCTAAATAAATCTCTGAATTTTGGCCAGCACTTCTATATTATTTCTACAGATCAGTGGCACAATCTCTGTAAGACCATCATATATAATGCTAGGAATCCTTCATAATTCTCAGCTAAATCCAAACAAATGTGAAGAAAAAAGCTCAGAAAAAGGCTCAGGATAAGCCAGCATCCAGAAAACATTTGAAGTTTGTAAAGGATAATCATGAAGATGATCACATCTACATAACTGAAAATAAATAAGGCATGCTCACATTTCTTGGAAATGTAGATGCGTGAGCCTACTGAGGGTGTATCCAAAGACACGATATTGGGGCTATAAGGAGGAGTGTGTGGTCTGTGTGTTGTTTTAAGTCCTTTTTTTCCCAATGTTCTTTTTTTGACATGAACAGCTCTCAGGTCACTGTTAAAACATGTGGCTGAGATGAAGAAACTCATAGCCCTTGTGGCTCACATGGTGAGAACACCTAGGATCATAAGAAAGCAAGAGGCTTGCAGGATTTGGTCATCATAAAGAATGGAAAACCAGAATGTTTTAGATTTAAAACACATATTTTAGATGTGTGAATTATTATTATCATGTCAGTAAGTGATATCTATACATCTCAGAAGTGGTATAGTCATCATGGAAGGTGAACTTTCCAGTTGTGTCCATCAGGAGTGGTCAGAAATGAGTAAACTTCATTTTTTTGGGTTTCCTTGCAACTGCATCCCCAATGCCTAAACATGATAGAAATGAAATTGGGCCTTAGATTTTTCACAAAACCTGTTTTGTAGGGTATTGCTCAGGTAGAGAGGACTATGGTTCAGTAGAAGTTTAGAGTCTGTGAAGGAGAACATGGGCATGGGGAGTGAAGCAGCAAACTCTATCTTCCATTAGGGAGAAGAGTTATGTTTAATTTTTTACTTTCTACTAAAAATTTAAAAGTGCTCATAGAAATAAACATCTTCCACCAATGGAATTCATTCTCTTGTTTTAATAAAAAAGATAGACTTGTGCTAGTATTTAGTTCCAGATTTTAGTACTAATCACAGAAACTTCCTTTGAATTTATGATGCTTTCCTTCAGAGGTCCTGCAAAACAGAGTCTGCCACATCAATAACCAGCGACACTTCCTGTCACTGGCATGTGTGGTACCTTAGGTATTTACAAGAGAGAAAGGCTATATGAGAATTTCTGTGCCAACTGGGTTTATTAGGAATAGTTATCACGGCTTGTACAATTTTCTGTATTAATATTACGTGTCCACTGATTTATCTAGCTGTTACTGAAAAGTACCTAAATAATATAAAACCAAGGTAGGATAAACCACATACAAAATTAATTAAAACTATGTTAGGTCAGTGATGCTGGGTAATGAAAGCAATAAAATTCATAGCCATATTCCAGTCTTTGGAGGTGCTTAGCAGATGTGGGGACCTGAGCACTCTTGCTGTTCCTCAGAAGGGCATGTCTGGTGCAGAAAGACCTCAGATGTTTGGCATGACCTGCTATGTTTTGTTAGCAAAGCAAACTGTTTAAAAACAAAACAAACTTTTGTAGCCTTTACTATATCCTCATTTAAATGAATTTGCCTTAGCACTCTCTTAACCTAGTTTTTTGTTCTCTGATTAAAGAAATTATTAGTATTGCAGAGCTACTGAGCTAAGCTCAGGGAGACCAGAGTATTTAATAAAGGAACAGATGATGATACAGAACACAGGAACTTTGTCAGCTCAGTCTGATGGGAACCATTGCTGTGCTATGAGACATCACAGCCCCTGTGAGGTTTTGACACCACTTAAGCACAGGTTTTGCCCGTTTTCAGACTGTGAATGCACAGTGCAATGAGTATGAGTAGCTCCAGACTATATTGTCTCTCCTTAATTACATGACATGTACCAAGGATTGTCTGTTGGCAAACACATTTGGCAGCAGTGATGATATCACCCTTTAATCCCCACTGCTCATTGCTGTCTCTGCAAATGCCCACTGTGCTATTGTAGGGCAAATAAGTGCTGTGACCAGGAGAAAACCTATTTATCTAAAAAAATACAGTTTTTGTTTTTTTGTTTTTTTTTAATTTGGGGGGGGTGGATGAGTTCCAGTAAAGGTTGCCATAGAAATCCTTGTAGAATAATGCAGAAGGGAATGAGAGCATGTGAGGTTAAATGCAGGCAGGAGCAGTGTGTAAGGGACATGGTGAATATGTAACCTACTTACAAATGAGTGAACACCATATCCTGCAGATCCAATATTGTTGTTTACTGAGGAATTCACTTCCCAACACAGCTTAATAGTTTAAGGACGGTGTGTCCTTTGAAAAGGTTACCTTGTTACCCACTCCAGAGCCCCCAGATGTGCACTGATTCGGTTATAATGTTTGTATGGATGAAAGAAGATGAAAGCACTTGAAGAGGGACACAGTAAGAACATAATGTCTGTACCAAACTGAAGATCCATCTTTTCTTTTGTATTCAGTGACAGACCTGTAAGAAAATATTATGTGGATGCAGGACGTACACACGCAGATCCTTCCACTTGTATGACTTAATCTCTGAATATTTTGCATATTTAGGGGCATTCTGACCAAAACCTTTCATCTATATACTGTATTAAATAGATGTTTAACTTTTGTATTGCACTTGCTCTTTGAATCTGTGTTCAAATTTCATCTGTGGTTTAATTATTTGTTTTAATTCTGTGTGATTTTTTCCACAAAATGTCTTCACACTCCCGTTTATGAGAAATAAAGAATAGCTATTTCCCTGCTCAAAACTCTATTCCATTAATGTTTTTATAGCTCTTTATTGCATTTCTTGCACAATCATTTTTACCTAGGACAGTGAATCCTAATTTTGTTTTGTTACTTCCATATGGATACTGCTCTATGTTCCTAATCACCATCCTTCTGCTCTCAATTGCTTTTAATTCTGTTATATCTTTATTGCGATGGGATGACCAGAATTCCTCTTAATGTTTTTGCAAGTTAGGGTACCCTATAGTTTTAATAGAGATATAATCATGATGATGTGTCTATTAATTTCTCTATTCATTTCCTCATGATCACTAATTCTGATTTGATGCAAAGGCCTAAGAAATTATAAAATACTTTCATAGCACCGTCCCCTCTGAATTCAAGCTCCATTTTGGAGCTAATTTAGTACTTATCCATTTCTATGTATTCTTAGGTTTATTTTTTTGACTGCACTGATTTGCATATATTAATATTTACATTTCTTGTCCTATTTTAGTAGCCAGTCACACAATCTTGTGAGATCTTTCTGCAACATCTCACAAAGGAATCATTTTGCATTGGAAAACTTTACTTCCTTTAATTTACTTCCTTTCCAGATTGTCCAGATTGTCCAGGTATTTTGAGCAGCCCAAATCCCTTGGCTGTCTATGGAGGACTATCTGCTTTTCCCCACCCTTTGCTTCTAACCTCTTGCACAGTTTCTAATTCATTGTGGGACCTGTTAATTATTATGTTCTTGTATTCCATGACAGCTTCTTCTCCTGATGATCCTTTGCTATCCATGTGAAAAGTTTTGGGAAATTCACATCATCCCATTGTAGCTTCTGGACCACAGTGATTCATGTCCTTTTTCAGGACTGGCAGACCGGAAAGAGCTATTGAAGCACTGCATCCATCTGTCATTTGGATTCATTCTCATTTTATCACATTTATTCACGTGTCTATAAACTCTGTTCTTCGTGTAATGTCAAGTAATTTGCTCTGTATCCCAGACTAGTTTACTGCCACGTAGCTCTGTGCATCCCCAGAGCCTTCTTTCTAAAACGGAGGTCCCATTTTCTGCCTTTTACTCCTTTGGTAGTATGACTGATTTAAACACTGGCAACATACTACATATTTTACATTTTATTTCCCTTAGAGCTGTTGCATGAGTAGCATCTGGTCCCACACATTTGTTACTATTTATTTTACCACCTCTTTCAAAACCTTTTCAACTAACATTTGAATTTGAAACAGTTACTCTGACTCATTCACTCTACAGAAAGGTGCAGGTGTGGGATCAGGCCTTAAATATGTGATTTCTTTTTATAACTCTTTTCCACATTAAAAATATATTATAAATCAATCACTTATGTGATTTTTTTCTCATTTTCAAGAGATTCTATATTTGAGCTTGAGCATTTCTGTATTTTTTTTTTTTTTTTCCCAGGGAAAAGGCATTCAATAGAGCCATTTTTTTCTGAATCCACTTTAATTAATTTTGTTTCCTGCTGGCTTTTTTTTTTTTCTTAATTTTCTTTTTTTTTTTTTATTTCCTGCTGTTCCCTCAGCCTTTTCCTTGCAAGAAGTTTCTTTTAGGTGAAAAACATTCTAAAGTTTGAGAAATTGTACTAGGCAATACGTGAATGTCTGACTTTTTGGAGTGTTTGTCATGTATTTGCTTGAGTACTATCAGTATTTTCAAAGCTGCAACCTAAGGGTGGCCAAAGTCCCTCTTCACACACATTCATCCTCAGTCGTGATTTCAAAAGCTGCCTGTGCTTTTTAGCTGCTAGTAACCCTAAAAGAAGCTGGAAACCAGAGATATCATGTCAGCCTCACCAACACAAGACACTCACAAGAATCAGGGAAAAGTCCTTGGAAGTGCTTAACAAAAATGAGTGACATGCATGATGGAAAAACAGCACTTCAAAATTTAAAGTAGAGGGAAAAAAGGTCGAGGGAGCTTTCAAATACATACTGGAGAGGGAAAGATGTGAGGACACTGTAGGACACCTAAGTGGCTCAACTGTACTGTTCAAGACTGTTGTTAACCTCAGGTCTGCTGCACAGAACAAATCTTTGGTTTAATAATCTGATTTATCAGGATTAGAGTTATGCCTGACTACATTCTGAGAATCCTTTTATTAGGTACTTAACTGCAGTTATTTCTTCTGAAGAAACCAATGCCAGGTTGATAAATCCATCCAGAGTACCTTTTAGTGAAGAAAACATCTATTGGAGCTGAACAATAGCTGCAGCCCTTTCAAAATAAAGCTTTTCAGGCTTTGCAGTCCTGGGGACCCTCATGTTCTCAGCAGCACACAGTGCTGTGCTCAAGGAGCCTGTCCTTTGCAGAAGGATCTGTGCTTGTTTTGTTACCCTTAACTTTCCAACACCAAATGTTCTCCTGTCTCTTTTGCAGTTCCCTGGTGTTTCTCACTGTGTCCTCTGATCCTGGTGAGGCACCAGGCTGGCGGAGCCAGTGCAATGAATTTCTGTTGTTTAGCTTTCGTTTGTGACCACAGTTGGAGTAAATGATTCATTTCAGCAGCGTTTCTTTGCACAATGGTGTTGTGAGCGTGACTGAGGAGAGCAAAATGCAGTCCTCAGCTAGAAATGGAAAATAGTCAGATGCCCCTCATGAATTTTAAACTGCTTTTATTTCTAGCATCAGTAGCAGTCAGAAGAAACCTGGTTATAAAATTGTATAATTCCTACTAGATCTAGGATGAAAAATGAAAAGCCTTCACTCCTCAGAAGCCCATTTGACAGGGCAACAGTTTGATATTTCAGAGATCTTGAAAACCTTTCAGGCTCGAAGCTCCTTCTGCAGTCACTTTTCACCTGAAAATATTTTCAACTTGGGAAGTCAGAAGTGGAGAGCAAGATTAAGAAAGAGTGAACTCATGCTGAAGGTCTAAGACAGACTGAATTTGAATGCCTGTTCCAGATTAAAATCATCTTTCACCAATACAGTCACATTAATTTCCACTAAGGTGGTCACTGCAAAGGATAATGTGGTAGAAGCTGATTATGTGCTATGAAGAATTTGTAGACATGATATCTTCTGTTTGGCTCGATTTTGTTTGCATTTATTTTTATGCTGCTTGTGTTAATAATGTTTTCTTTGTCCTGTTTATTTTGAGTACTGCAGGGTCCTTTCCAAAACTCTTGACAGATGTATCTTTTCTGCAGCATGAACAAAGTTTATTGCTAGTACAATATTAGCTTTTCTAATCAGAAACTGACGTTATTACCTAATAGTTATTGCTTTGCATTACCAGTCAGATGTTGGAAATAATGGGCCGATAAAGATTCTATTATTTTGAACAGGTTGACAATTTCAGGCTTTTGCTGCACAAGATCAGGAGACCCATAAAGGAACAGAAAAATAATTTGGGTAGCGAAGGTAATCAAAAGCTCGTAAACTCGAGAATTATTATCCAAGTGTGACACTCTTCCTAAGGCTGTGGAGCCACAGAGCATGTGCTGCAGTCCAGAGACCAGGCATGGCCAGACCTCAGGCAGACACAAAGTGAGCCTGTGCCAATGTCATTCTGAATCTGAGCTGATAGGCTGCACTTCTTTGCATGAGATATTTTGTCATCTAGCACTGAGATGGTCCTGAGGTTTTTAGTCAGCTGGAATTGTGGACTCATGTTTCCAGCAGCTTACCATGGATGGGTTTTAGTAACATGTGGTTGTGCATAATTAGAAACCAGTTGGAGAAATTTTTCCTTCTACTGCTAGAAGAGGAAAACAGGAGCTCATTTTAGTCTAAACCACACCCTTTCCTGCTACCAAAAGAATGCCTCGCTCATTTTGGGAATGCATTTTTGGCGCTTGCTGATCAAGAATGGGAATAAGGAACAAAACTTTGGTATCCTATCAGGTACCAGTCTTTGATCTTCCATTCTATGTTTAAAATACAGAGTACCTTAATGTAACACAATGGTATAAACTTAAATAATCAGCAGTTAACATTTCAGTGCATGACTGTCTGTCCTTGGAGCAAGATTGGAAAGCAAAGGGGTGTCAGATAATAGAATATTTAATAAACATTCATGGTATTTAGAAGCAGTAGCAATGAGGAAAAGAGGACATCTATTGTCATTCAAAACCAGAACAGAGTACACAAAAGAGCAGCATCCTTTTGGAGAAGAAAACTTTTGCCGCGTTTGCTACACTGATGCTTCAATGTCCAAAAAAGTCAAAAGGAGTTTGCCACCTGTACTGCATCAATGTCTCAGAGCAACTTCCAGTGAAAGTAGGTACAGAATGACTCTGATTCAGTTTCCTGAGCTTAATCCTGTCTTAAGGGAGAGGAAAAATGCAGAAGTTAACCCTCACTGCTAGATTTACTTGTTATTATGGCTGAATTTTCTTGTATGGTCTGCACTTTTTTTATGGTCTAATTGGGATATCTACTTACATGTATCTGACACATAGCTAGCTAATTTAGAGAATTTATAGAGCATGCTCTTGTCATGATTTGGCTATACCTATTTATATCACCTAGGAGAGGAGGAGTAAGAAGAGGAAAGACAGAAAAGTAATTTAAATTAATGGTATTTAAGTTTTGAAATCTCACATTAAGATGCTTGCATTTTACTGTTATTTCATAAATGTAGAAAAACATAATGAGAAAGAAACAATGCTAGTTCCAAACTTCTTGTTTGAAACTATGGTATTTTTATATTTATGCCTTTAGTTAACTATTTCTGGTGTCATTTAAAATTTCCCTTAGAGAATGAATATATATTTAATAGAAACATTTATTAAATCTTTATGAGGGCATTTACTTTAGCCTTCGAGCATTTTTAGAATCTTGACTAAAAAAGTTCTCATTTTGATGTCAAATTGGATCTGACAATGTAGTTTTTTTCTCATTTTTTTAACAAGCTGGTAGAATACATGGAAATGCCACATTGATCACTGAAACTTACACTGAAAAATCCTTCCTGTAACAAAATGATTCTCATTCTGTTTGATTGGCATTCACAGTGGCTTACAGGTGGTGACTTTTATTCATCAGTGACTATCAAGGTACCAGTGTTGTAGGGCATTTTTTGTGAAAATGGCATCATTGACTCACATCCTCATCAGAAGTATATTCACCCAAATATAATGGACTAGATAAAAGGACAACATTTAAGTAACTATTGTAGTAATGTTGTAGATGAGTTGTCTAACCAAAAACAGTAATCTAAGGCACATCCCAATGACCTGTCAAGAAATACTGGACATATCTGGAGTCACTACTTTAAAAAAAATATATTTACTTCCAGAGTTGATAGTATCTGAAGAGCTATCTGGTCCAGCAATTAGTATTTTTAAAAAGATAAAACAACCCTGTTGCCGCTGAAGATGAATAGATCACACGGACACAGGTCGAGGTGTGGTGAAAGGAAGAGAAAGTTTATTTTTCCTCCCAGGATTTATAGGCTTCTGACCATGGCCAGGGATTGGATGGTCAGGATAACACTTTCTCACTGCACTGGCCATGAGAGATGCCTGTCACAAGACGTGTAACAGAAAGAATGTACACATATCTATGTTTACAGTTACTGTCCTGGGAAAGTCTTTAGAAAACCATGTCAGCAAGCTCAAAAGCTGAGTTTTCAGGGCGACACAACCCCACCAAGTATGGTGGTTGAGATGAGCCCTGGTGTGCCTTTCTGCCTGCTGATTACTCTGAACCAGAGGAGGACAATGAAGCTGGTGAAGGGTTTGGAGCACAAGTCTTATGAGAAGCAACTGAGGAGCTGTGGGTGCTTAACCTGGGGCACAAAATGCAGTATTTTGCTTTTCACTTTTTTCAGAATCTGAGCGATGTTATTGCCAAAAAAAAAAAAAAGTTTAGTTAGAGACATAATGGATTTTTAAAATTATAAATTTTATAAGCTGAGACGTGGCCTTGAGCAGCTATATAGTGTTTATTGGGGGACTGGATACCTGGAGGAAACCACAGAATTATTTCATTATTAAGAAGCATTTTCAAAAGGGAGTAATTTAACTTTTTTTTTTTTTTGAAAGTCTGTATATATTTTTCTCAAATAGTATAATGGTAAAACCAATTGTGCCAGTTATTTGTGTTAAATGAAAAGAAAAATGATAATTAGGATTAACATTGTGAAATTGCAGCTAGAGCCTTTGTAAAAGCATCAAGCTTTCATTCATAAGGAGTGGTTGACAATGCCTTTGTAATGCAGATGTACTTACTGTAAGATTTACATTTGATGAATTGAATTATTTAGAAGGTGCTGAAAGCAGCACTAAAAAGCAGCACTGTCCTCACTGACATGGTGTCAGCAATTACAGACCAGTTACTTTCATGTTGCACTCTACTTATGTAAGGTGGACAGAGTAGAATTCTGTAGGCTAACATGGATCAGATTTGCATGAATGAATTAAAGAAGGTTGGTTGTGTTGCTCTGAATACATATGTGTATCCAAATTCAAATTCTATTTGAAATGTGCCTCATAAAACAGTTTATTTCTTCTTAAGACATTAAATTGTGATATGTTTCGAGAAAGTGCTATGATGTAACATGTCTTTGCAGGAGATGAAAGAACTCTGAAAAACTTGTGGGTTTTCATTATAACATGCAATGGGAGAGGCTATAATTTATCTCTTGCTATAGAGCACAGGCTACTTCATTTTAGGAAGAAGGAATGCTCAAGATTGCAGCTAAAGGTTTGTGGCTTTTTTGAAACTCTCGTCAGTGCACAACACTTTTGTGTGAAGGAAATAACTTTCCTTCAGTGGCTGAAATACCTGGTACTTGACAGGTCCTGGTGCTGAGTTTTTAAATCTGCTCTTAAAATAAACTTGCAGAGGACATATAGTCAGACAGCTTCTCACTTCCAGGTTCTTTGCTTAGCAAACAAACAGCTGTGCATGCTTTTGCTATTTAAACATGACAGCTTCATTTCAAATGCATGTACAACTCCTACTGAAGTCAAGGAGAGCAGGTCATGTCTGAAAATATGGTTTATCTTTTACTTTCCTTTGGCCTTCTGATCAAGACGCCAGGAGAAGGAACAGCATCTTGTTTGGGAAATTCGGGGTTTCAAAGCATGTCAAAAGGAATAGTGAATAATGAACAGAGAGCTGGGACTGAAAACAGAGATAAAGAAAAGAAAGATAACAGAGGAAAAAAACATGTTACAGAGTTATTGAGGGGTGGAGAATGAAGGATGCTGCTAACATCTCCCACTGAGGTACTCTTGTCCCAGTAATACCATGCAGAGAGGAATTCTGTTCTGTCTAGTCCTGTCTTGGAGCATGGGAACTTTTTGGAATAAATATATGCTTGTTTCTAGTTCAGCATTGGATGCCTTAAAATTCAGCTCTTTGAACATCTCATTTCCATCAGAAGCAAGAAACTATTATTTTGTAAATGTCTGCTGAAATTATCAAAGATTATCACCCTTCTCAGAAGATGAGGTCTTCTAAGGGAACATATAGAAAAACTTATAACTTGCAGTAAAACGGTGAGACTTAATAGAACCAGGCTTCTGGAGACCACCAATGAGAACAGATTGCTAAAATCACCTCAGAGTGGTTTTACAAAGCACTAAATTACTGAAAATTGAACATGATTTTATCTTGGGATCGCAGAAGCGAGTTTTCAATTCAGTTTTTTTTTAAATTTTTGATTGTGACCTTGCCTTGTAGTTGACTTTCTGCAACTGCTTCCCTTATTTGGATCTGAAGGAGTTCAAAGCTAAATACTATTCCCTTACTGTGAATTTACAGTGGCCCATGTCATTGGCCCCAATTTTAAATTGCAATGATTAAAACTGAAGAGACATACCTGGATATTGAAAAATATTGGTCACAACCTCTGTTCATTATCAGAATAATAAAAATGAGCTGGAGATTGAGATGGAAAATATACTATTTCTGTAACCCTGATGGGAAAATTTTGGGAATTAATTTGTAATACTTTGATAGAAGGAGGTACAAAGGAGAGAGTGGAAAAGAATACACTCCTTCAGTACTCAGCAGAAACTTCACCAAAAATGCACCCCCAAATCACAGGCAGCGATCTGGGCCTCAAGGATGTGTCTAGATCTGAGCAAACACATTTTGCTTGGATAAGGAGCTGTACAGTCTGTTTCTACTACAGGACTCAATCTCTTATTCAGCCAGCCCTTCTAATTGCAGAAAAATCTCATCCCAGACAAGTTCTGCTGCACACAGGAGAAACAGAGGAGCTGTAACACAAATGAAAGAGAGGGAAAGGGAAGCTTTTATAACAGAAGACAAATTGCATCATTGTTTTTCTGTTGCAAACCACTCACAAGTACAGGAGTAGATCTCACATGTTAACAACACAAAAGAGACAGGAGCACTGGTATTAGCCTGCATGACAGGTAAACCTCAGTCTGCTCTTCCCCACAGATGAAGAGCACCAGAAACCAGATGGAGCCAGGGTGGTCTCAGACTGAGAGAAAAGGCTGGGAGGCTTCACCACCTGCCTCCATCCCATGACTGGTTCTTGCACAAGCTGGCTCCCAGCTTGGTTTTCTTTGGTTGGTTGCAGTGTCTTGGATTTTGTGACCTGATTTCTGCTGCCTTTGATGGAGGGTATTTGAGTTAAAGTACTTTCATGAGCAAAAGCTGGTAAGACCCAACTGGTTTCACTGTCAAACCAGCATGAATCAGCAGCATCAGGCAACTTGAAAATGTTACAAGTGATTTTTCCTGTAATCAAGAGAGGTTTATAATGTTCTGAGCTCTACAATATATGCTGATTATTAAATTACAGTATTTTTCCACTGTAAAGTACTTTTGTCTTTGTAAAAAATATCAATATTGCTTATTAAATTATAATCAGAATAGGTGCTCTTTTCTATATGTGTGAGGATAAAGTGATTGTTTTTTTCTCACCAATTCCTGTTCAGCAGCTAAAAAGCTTATATGAGAGGTAAATATGAAATTTATGTTCCTTTCCTAGGGTCTACTATAGATGTTTTTGCTGGTGTGGCACCATTTCCACATAATGACAGGAATACTTATAGATGGATATTTTTTTTCTGTTTTTAAACAGATCATTTATGGCATATGAAAGAATTAATTTAGGAAAAAAAATAGGAGGAATAAATCACGAGCAAGTGTCCGGGTACATTGAAAAAAAAAAGTTAAAAGCTTAGAAACAGATGAATATAAAAATATTTGGGTTCTAATGTCTAATATTTTTCTTGCATTGGAGGAGTGGTTTGATTCTAGTCTGAAGGTTTGAAGAAATCAGCCTATGAATTGTAAATGAAATGCTAATGATCTGGGGGGTGTGTGTGGGAGTCTTGGCTCAAAATATGCTTAATATTTTCTGTAATGGGTGTGTGTGCCCACACTGCAAATATGTATGTTAAAATTATGTGTCAAATGGGAAAATGAAATTTATGGATTAGTGCATTTTGATTTTCAGGCCAGAGTCACCACTGTGCCTTAGGACCCTGATGCTCTGTGTTGCACTGGGTCCCAGTGCAGAATGAATTCACTATTGTTTCTGCAACGTAATTTACACTCGCTAATCTGCTACCAAGCGACCTTTTAAGACATCAGAAGATAAATAATGGGCTTAGAGAATCCCTAGAGCATCTTCATAAAGGTTCAGCAGAGAGCCCTAATGATCCATACTTTTATAAGCCTTGGTTTTCATAGGATTAGTGCTGATGCTGATGTCCAGCAAGTGATGAACACTCAGATATCCAATAATCAAACAGCCCAGGGAAGCCCCTTTTCCCTGCACCCATATCTTATGCTTTGTGCTGGTAACAGTTTGCACAGTGGGGTGAGTATTTCTGATATTCTTAGAAAGAGCCATTAAATGAAAAGGAACTGCCTGACTTCAGGAGCCTGCACAGCTATAAATAGCAGCACAAAACAGATCTATAATTCTAGTCAATGGCACGGCTCATTTCTAAAGTTGTACTTTCCTGGATACTTTCAATGAGAACGATGCTTCTAATAGCGATTTAACATGATAGTAAATTTCCACTTAAATCATAATTTAAGGATTTATTACCCAGGCTTGGGAAAGTAAATCTCTCTCAGCATGAAAAAAGGCAGAGCTGCGAAGGCATCTGGATCAAGCCCAAAACCTTACCTATGGGAAGAAAAGTCACAGAGTGATAAAAAGCTCTTTAAACTGTATGGTTAATAACACATATATTCTTGTAATGAGGAAGGAGAATAAAATGTTAATTCACCCAAGATTTAATGGATTTATTAGCTTTGAGACTTTTTAAGGAAATCCTGAGACCCTCTGGATGGATTTAGAAGGGTCTTTTCTGATCCATATTCTGACTGTGAGTATGAGTGGTACCAGGACAATTCACTGCTCTCTCCATGTCCCCAAGTCCCCAAGTATGGATGGTGTGGGAACCACCCAAACAATGGGAAAACCTGTAGACTTTCCCCTTATTGTACAGGAATGTCTACAGACATTGTCTATACACCTGCAAAAACCTCTTGGGATAAACAATCTTTAGCTAGTGTTTACATTTTACTTCCTTTGTAATTAAATTGCTCTCTAATTTTTCACAATTTCAGCACAATTTGAGGTGCAATGGGACAACAAAGTTAGTCAATATAGATGCTGACTTTGGAAATGGTTATGGTGATAGCACAGAACTCACAGAGCCACAAAACCCCTCACACTGAGTGATGTGGGTTTTAAAAACAGGGCCAAGGCATGAACAGCCCTACACCCAAAGAGACCAGATGGCCCACAAAACCACCTCACACTGCCTTGTGAAGAAGTGTGCTTCGGCCTGGGTCAAAGGTGTTGGAAAAAATGAGGTTGTGGAAGTAATTGCTATACTTGGGAGACATTTCTGAAAAGACTGTTCATTTAAAATTAAAGGGGAAAAGTAAACAGTCAGGGGAGCAGGATAATCAATGAGAAATTCATGTGGAAATTAAATTACATAACTGAGGGATTTGAATCAGAAATAAAGCAGAAAATATACATAAAGAGAGCTTTTACAATTGACATTTCTGTTTCTTTTCCTCCCCTTTCCCTTTTTACTTTTCCAATGCATTTTCCTTTTATTTTCTATTCCCTTACATTTTTCTTTTCTTTTTTTCTCCTTTTCATTGCCACCCCCACAGAGGCTTCTGAGACCATTTTTAAGGCTAAGAAAATTAACAAAGCCCAAGAGAGACCGTCAGTGACAGAGAAAATGTTATGAAAGAGGCTGGTATGATGGAAGTTATTATGAAAGGTCAAGGAAACAGACCAAAATGCCTGAGTGCTGTGAAACTTATGAAGGAAAAGATGGTTGGAGGTTATAATATGATAGAGGAAAATGAATGAGATAAAAAGAGAAGTGGAAGTGAAGATTGTGATGGATGGATTTAATATAAATAAGGCACAGTGCATATGACAGGTAGGCACACATGGCACTCATCTCTCAGCTCCCACCTTGAAGACTAGATATATGGCTGACAATATCAGTAGGCAATAATAAGATTATTAAGAAGTAAAATTTGTAAGACAGAACAAAACAGTGTATCAAACACTTAATTGTATCTCTTGTCTCAAAATATTGCCTCTATTTCATACTAATCACAGACTTTAGAAACTAAGCAATATTCAGTATGAGTAAATTTTCCATATAGGATATGACATAATGGTGTTTTAAATTTGTTTGAAATATGTTGTCTTTAAGAAAAGAAGAGCTTTGAGTAGAACAAGGCAGCTATGATTTTCCTTTCTGAGAGAACATGAAGAGTAAAAAATTTTCACTAAAAAAGTGACTGAAACATCATAATATTAAAAAGATAAGTAAACAGGTGAGTCTGAGGACCAAACTCAAAATAGTGGAAATAGTTTGATAATGTCAATATGTAGCATTTTGACATTTGACTTTTTATTAATTTGTAGGCAAATTTCAGAACAAAATGATGTTGATAATGGTAACAAAAAACTTACACAATTTGAAAAGTCTGAGTGCACTCAATCAAGTATTTCTGGAGCTTACTCAGCCATTTAAACTGAGTAGTGAACTCCATTCCTTATTGAACAACTTGGACTGATTCACAGCCCCCAGCTGATGTTCCTTTGGCTGCAGTTTTTGTAGTCACATAATCCTTTCCATTCAGCTGCTCTCATCTCCAAAGGGGAGAGTGGGCTCAAAACTCCCTTTCTGTTTTGCTTTCCATCCTTAAGAAAATATATTAGATTCTTCAATCAAGCAAAAATCCCTCTGAAGGATTTCAGTGAGACAAGCTTTTCTGTTGGTCTCAGGGCTGGGAAGCCTCTGCTCTGTGGTCTGTAGCAGATCCAATCTCCTCTGTTTCTCAGTGTCCTGCCAATGTATTTATAGGGAAATTTGGGCATGTCTCTGCCACTCAGATAGCTGACCTTTTAGCCTCAGCTCTTGTTAATACAGCTGCATTGGTAAAAGCCCTGTAGTGGGGGGGACACACAGTTATACTAATGAAAAAATAAGAATATCTGGTGTTTGGGTATACAATTCAATCTCTTCAAAGAACTAGTTTACAAAAGAAGAGCCTTTACTTCTTGAATAGTTTCTATGCTCCAGACCTTTGGGATGCAGAATGGCAGAAAACCCAGGGCAAGGATACCTTTTGCACTTGCTGGAAGTCTAGCACAACAAAGTCTGAATCTTTACTGGGGCATTTAGGGGCTCTTTTAATACTGTTCATAACAACAGAGAAAAAGAAACAGGCAAAATAGCACACAGCAATTTGCTGAAGTAGATTTCTAAATTCCTTTTATGTTACCTGCACTAACATCCTCCATATTTATGACTAACCTTTTCCACTACACTCTGCAATCATTAGTCTGCCTAGCCAGTATTTATAATGGTGGGACAGAGTCTGGTGCCCCAAACCCATTATAACTTTCAGAGACACTTCTAACCAACAGCTAAACGTATGCAGTAAAAGCTGACCAAGCACATGAAAGGTTTCTATAATTGCTATAATTATGTAGAAGCTCTAAAATAAAATACCATTTCTCCCTGCCCCCATTTTACCTTTGAAAATTCATTGTCAAAGAAAATGAAAAGGAATTGTTCAATAGCGGGGTCACTGTCTTCAGACTTTGATGCTTTTGATTGGAAATTAAAGCCATAGTGATTACAAAGTGGATACAGTACCTAATTATAACATTGGTTCTTGTGGTAATATATAATGATAATGTACCTCATTTATATCCCTTCTTTTGTGGTAGAGGATTACAGGAGCCGGGGAAACACGGCCTAGTTATAACTCTTTAAAAGTTACTTCTGGAATAAAGCTAGGGCTGATAAAACTGCAATCCTATCACAGAAATGAAATAAAAGCTTTGTGAAGATGTGGGTGAGAAGAAGGACTGTTTAAGAACCTTTTATAACCATGCAGCATTTTGAGGCTTTGAAGGTCACATAGAGAGATGTCTGCAGAAGCAAGACGTGAGGAGGTCCTGCTCTGTGGTGATGTACCCCCCATGGGCAGCAGCCCCACCACTCAGCCTCAGCAGTCCCTCTGGCATGTGAGAGGCCATAAATCCATTGTAGTAAATGGAACATAAGTCTGTTTTTCACTTCCTGATAATGAAATTAATGTCACAAAGGCTACTGGAGAATTTCAGGCTTGAGAATTTTATCTGATGCCATTGGCCTGCCCATGGTTATGGAGAATGAAACCCCATCTGTAGCAATGAGGGTCAGCAGATGATGTTGATGTAAAGGCTCCTCAGGGGGTGCCTTGCTTCCCCAGCAAGGAAGAGCCAAGGTCTGTTATCTGTTCAGCCACAAACACATCTCTCTGCAGAGTGCTTTTTGTTGAATGGGAAAAAAATCCAGCATTCAGTCTAAGCCCTTCAACATCCTTCTCTTCTGCTTACACAGCAAGAATGGATGAGAGTGACAGAGTTTCAGTATTTCAATATTTTTGATGGTCAAAAACCTGACAAAGAACATCCAACAATTTACAGATGCCTAAGGAATATGTTCAGTACCTAGTGAAATTGGTTGCTTAAATTCTGTCCACATCTTGTGAAGAAATCTGTAAATTATACCCACATGCTTAAATAGGGAAACAGTATTGAAAATTCATTCCTAGTGTGTTCATGCTACAGCTGTGGATCAATTAAACATAGTTAAATTATGTAGAAATGGCCAAATTTTCCTCTCTGATGGATCAGTATCTATCTAATTTTCAGAGCTGTTCCCAGTGTACATGGGCAGAAGAGAAAGCAGAATTTCAATACTGGATCATACATAAGTAAAACAAATAAAGCAAATCAGATATGAAGAGAAAAAAATCTAATCAGAAATAGTCATTTAAAAAATATGGAAACCAACTCTATTTCTATTTAACATGTCATCACTCAAATGAACACCTACTGGAACAACAGAACTTGTTGACGCTTATTAGGACCCAGTAGTTCCTGAGTGATCATGTTGTGCAAAGAGTGTTTAGCAATTAGGTTTTAAACTTACAGCATCAAAATGTAGAAAGGATTTATATTTATCCCTTCTAGTATCAGTGTCAGTGTCAGTAGTAGCGTCACAAAACAGCACAAAACTGGGAGACACTTTGGATCTGTGGATCCAGGAGTACGGGAGCTTCTGCTTGCAGTCTTTGCACGTGTCTCTGCTCTTCTCTCCTAAGTGATCTGTGGTTAAGCTGATTAGCCTGCCTCTTCAAGCCAGGCAGAGAAATCCCAGGGATTTCACTGCCTTGGAAATCTCCGTGAGCCACAGGGAAGTGCAGTAGCAGCACAGCAACAGGATGGTTGCAAATGGGATATAATCAAGTGACACAACTAACAATACAGAACACATCTGTGGCCAACAAGGCCATCTCTAAAAAAATTATTATCTACTCTGCTCTATTCTATTTGCTCCCTACATTGCAGCTGTCAGCTTTGCACCAGAGCCCAAGTGATTTCTGTGACAGATAGTCTGTGCAACACCAAAAAACTTGCTTTTTATGCTGCTTCTAATGCATACTTGCACATTTTATTCTCTCTCCAGGGTATTGTGTTTGTCAGGTTTATCCTGCAACCATTCAGTAGGTAATTATTACCCTAGAACAATGAACAACTCATTCAGCAACACTCCGAAGTTTGCTGGTGGTAGCAGAGAGTTTTGTTAGCAGTGCTTACCTGAAGGTGCCTATTGAGCCCTGGAGCTGTGCTGCACTTTTAATACCTTGTAATTATAAAGCCATGTAAGAGAAAAGAAATTTTCTTTCTCTGGATACTTTTCTTCTCTTTTCTTTTTTTTTTTTTTTCTAAAAGTCTTTAATAGGCATTGATTTCAGCTTTTTCTCAGCTTTTAGAGGGAACTATTTATTGCTCCATGGGTTGAATGATCTCAGCTGACCTGCCAAGTCAAAAGCTTTCATGTAGTCAATACAGTGTATCTAATGTCTCTGGTTTGGGTTCTCTGTCAATTCTATAACTGTCTTTCAACTGAATGAGTCCATCCTCTGTTGTTTAACTGGGTGTTTTCTGGCACCATTTCACCAGCCAGGTTCTCTTCTCTTGACCCACAGTGATACTTTGCTTGCAGGACAAAAGAATGGGACTTTCAGGGTTAATTATAAGTGAGAAATTTTTGCCATCTTTTTTCTCCATTGCTTACTTTCAGAAACAAACCAGCAAGACTTATTAAAAATATTATGATGTTCAATCATCCTTTTTTCTGGACATTTGACTTGTTGGCCTGGTTGAGGGGCATCCCATCCTGATCATAATGTTCCTTCTTTTAAAGCAGTTTATCTTAGAGGAATTTAGTTTGGGTACTGTGATAGCTGCCTAGCTTTAATTCAGATTTTCCCCCCATTTTGAAGGCAGACCCACCAGCTTCCTTATTACACAGTCTTCATCTCTGCACACTCTTGGTTTGCTCAGCCAGAACCTGCACATGTGAGGCTGACATCCTCCTGGGCTGCTACTGTCAATAGTAAATTTGGGTGTCTCAGCCTTCCCACTTGTCCAGAAAATGAGGAATGGGTGAGGGAATAAACTGGGGTTGTTTAGCCTGGAGAAAAGGAGGCTCAGAGGAGCTTCATCTCTCTCTACAGCTACCCTAAAGGAGATTGCAGTGAGGTAGGGGTCAGTCTCTTCTCCCAGGTAACAAGTGAGAGGATGAGAGGAAATTGCTTCAAGTAGTACCAGTGGAGATTTAGATTGGGTACTGGGAAAAATTTCTTCTTTGTAAGGATTTTCAAGCATTGGAACAGGCTGCCTAGTGAAGTGGTGGAGTCACCATCCCTAAAGATATTTTGAAGATGTGTAGATGTGAAACTTAAGGACGTGGTTTAGTGGTGGGCTTGATAGTGTGAGGCCAGTGGTTGGACTTAATGGCCATAGAAATCTTTTCAAACCTAAAAGATTCAATGATTCTATGATTCTAGTTCTTGCCTGGTGAAAAGATATTGTTATATTTATGTTTTTTAATGAAACAATGGTGTCTTTTGGAAGGTAATAATTTTAATTTTACTACAGATTCTGTTTGCAGAATGGTTTTGGTGAATGTAAACTCAGTTCCCTTCAAAAGAAACTAGTCCTCAATCTCTTTAAAACTAGACCAAGACCTTTTTGTCAGATATCACCAAATGTGCTCCAAACCCAGCGGAGACAGGAAGTCTAAACCAAAGATGTTTTGGAGCTGTTTGAATGATGTGCTCGTGTCATTCAAATGTGTTCCAAGACACAACAAAAAGCCTGGTTTGACCTTCCACCCCAAAATGCATCATCTGGATGCAGGGGCTTGAATTCCATTTTGATCTATGGAAATGTTGCTGTAGTATTAAATTACTTGTACTCTTTGATATATTGTAGGCTTGACAACTTCTGATTCCAGTTATGTCAGTGAGAGCATTAACTTCTGGGTTTGAAAACTTCTTTCTACACCCTTTTGCAGAAAGCACAATTTTTCTAATTTTAAATAAGGAAGTATACCTCTGATTGTGGCTGTCTTGGTTTCAGGAAGCCAAACTTAGGCAGAATAATTTCTGAAAATTCTTTATTTAAATTCAGATAAAAGATGAGCTGAACTGAAGAGAGAAAGAAACATTTAAGGCAAGTTCTAGACTTTTATGAAAACTTTGTCAAATGAATTTTAATTTAAAATCAGTAGAAGTTCCTAAAAAGAATACTACACTTCAACAATCTTAAATTTTCTTCAGCATTCAAATTATGGACTGCATTTTCATTGTCCTAACATACATCATCTGTCAAGATAGCAGCTTTCAATTTGATTGTTAATTATTCTCCTTTATACAAAAGACATTTGAGCCATTTTAGAGCTTTATTCATCTTTGCAATTAGATTAGAATATCTTTTTTATGCTGTTAGAATATTCTTTTAATAGTGCTTGACTACATTCTTGCTTCCAAGTATTCAGAAATGTCTCTCTATTGAAAATCTCTAGATATGTCCCTGTTGTTTTTCCATTCCAGTGTCTCAAACTGATCACTGATGAGCTGATGAGTCTTTATCCCATCTCAGCAGAGAGTGCATGTGTTGATTTTCTGCCAGCTATTCTTTCCTAGTTTTTTCCATTTGGACTTATTTTGCTTTTATTTTTGAACTTTCCTATGCTCCAATGACTCAACTGAAATCCAGGTTTTCATTTGGACAACTGGACTTTTTATTTTAAAAAAATTAATTATAGTTTTTGTTCAAGACCCTTTTTACTTATTTCTGTCCTGCAATCTATAATTTAATTTTATGTCATCTTCTATTTTTGAAAGCCTGTTGGTTTCTTATGGCAACCATACAAGTTATGAGCTTGAGCTCATGACAGCAGGCTCTTATTTAGTGTGGAGTATGTTGGTGTTCTACCTCCTCAGTAATATATGTAATTAATCTAATTCCCACCATGATATCAATCTCACTGCAGGTCTAAGCAAACTATTTGTGCTGCTCCTGACATGACCTCTGTCAGTTTAATGTCTAATTATACCCTGCTTGATTCTTTTCTCTTCAGATGAATGCATTTTGTTCTAGATAGACTCTGTTCTTTCTTCAGATTAGTTGTGATCTCAGCCTCCAAACCCTGCTGACAAGCACCTGTGAATGTGGAGGCCAAACCCATCTATTACTTTCCTATGTTGCTTTTATTCCTTTATTTGATCCTTTGATAAGAATTATAGTTAATTCGGAAAGCATGAAATTCAAATAGGTTTTAGATCTCAAAGTTTTCCTCCTCTTAAGCCTGAACCTCACTCTATCCTACATAAAATCTCACTATAATTAGGAGTACTTCTGTTTTGGTTTTTTGTTAGGGTTTCTTGTTTGGTTGGTTTTAGTTTTTTTTTATATTTTTTTTATATTTTTTTTTTTTGTGTGTGTGTGTGTGCACTTTATTAGAAAGAGATACACATTAGGCAAGGTATTTGTTTTAACAATAGAAAATCTGAAAAACTGTACCAGAATGAACTTTGATTTCAGGATCCTGTGGCATACCTTAGTACAGATTTAAACTGATGAATCATCACTGAAGGGAAATACTTCCTGCTGTTCCAATTCTTTGACTAGCTTGCTGGTCTCAAATAATGCACTTTATTAAACATTGTCTTTGCCACAATACTTTTTTTTTTTTTATCTCTATGCCTTTCAAAGACAACAGGACCATATATAAAAGTTTTCAAAACTACTTAGAGTTTATGTTTCATTTTTCACTTCTTTATCACAAGTACTTGAATACACACTGTGCAGCAGGCAAGAGCTGGAAAGGCTTTAGTTTTCTCGGTTTTGTTCTACATCCTTTAAATTGAATCTGCTGAGAAACATCCTGAGTCACCACGGTCATTTACCCTGAGGTCTGCTTCAAATCCTGACCTCTAGGTAGTGTTAAACATCCTGGCTACAGCTTAAATAGCGGCAAATTGAAAAGCACTGCTAACAGGAATATGTATGTTTCACTGTGAAGTGACATGGGCAACAGAATATTTTTCTTTAAAGATTCCAGATCTATTACATTTCCTGTCACAATCTTCCAAGCCATACTAGTTAAAATTTTGTCTCCTAATCATCTTGCAGATTACCATTAATTAACTACAGAGGATATAGTAGATAGTATACTATCTATACTATAGATATAGTTTCTCTTTGTTACTAACTGTAAAAATATCTGTATGTCCTGTTCTCCTGAGTAAATATTTCCAACACTAAACTGAAATCTCTGCCAGTGTTTTAAATAACAAAAGTCTCAAGGTGTCTTGGCTGTGCAACCTTTTACAACTCAAAATATTTTCAAAAAAGTGAGAGTGACAGAATTTCACGAAGACCATTATGATTTTGTTACTTCTTTATACAGGAGTCTAGAGGATATTTTTTGAAGTCCCTGCTTATGTGAAATGTTGATGGAACATCATCTAGAAAGCCTTTTTCTTGAAAATGTTTCAATGTTTGGCATTCACAACTTCAGAGCACTTTAAGGTCAGCTTTGAAAATTTATTATGACATTTTCTCAAATTAGTACTTGTTTGCCTCTGCTCTGGCAAAGACAGCTTTCTTGGGTCGTTTGAGTCTTCAGCCCTTTGCTAGCTTGTAGGATAAGCAGGGATTCGCTAAAATGTCTCTGTCACATTTCTGATCAAAAAGAAGTGATCAGTGCTCATCAAAGGGAGACAACAATGGTATTAATGTTTTCTTTTCTTTCAGACAAATAAACAGAGAAATCAGCCTTTCTGTAGAAGGCAGTTTAGCAAATGGCAATTATCATTGCATCATATAAGTGATCATAAAGGATTAGAGAAAAAATCTAGTAATTGAATCAACATGATCCAATTTCTCTCTATTTAATTAGAAAGTGAACTAGATAAAAATTCTTTACACTTACTTCTATGTAATCCTATCTTATATATTTCATTTTATACAATTCTAATAATCAATACTTGATAATTCTATGGCATCTGCCAGAAAGGATGCTAAACATCAAATACAGTCATGTAAAATTGAAAAAAATAGGTATAATAAAGAATGTTTTTTTCACACTATGAAAAATAGTAATTTTTATGTCTTGAAATACATCTAAAATATTTGATGACACTACATATTATGTGCTCTAAATTATTTCTGTTCTTCAATTTATGGTTCAATTAAAACATGTTTTTGTTGATGAGTACTAGCGATGATGTATGGTTACTCTGCCATACTGCTGTAAATATTGTACAACCAGAGCTTTCTTCCTTCTCTCCGCCTTTCATTACAGTGCTGCTTGATGACAAAGCAGTTTGCTTCATTTTTAGTTATTTGAGATGCCTCCTATTTGTTTTGTGCCTTAAGGAACAGCCAGGTGTCTTGTTAATGAGAGGAGATGACTGCAAGGCAAGGCAACACAACATGATCAACTCTGCTTTGCCACTGCCTCTGTGAGTTTCCAAAGTCTTTTGGAACCTAGTAGAAGTCTATTAACTTTACTTTTGCCTTAAATTTTTTTATGTTCATAGAACAAATACTCTAAACAAAGCCATTTATCATTTTTGTTTTTGCTAAAGAAGTAATTTTGTTAGATGAACAACCATGGGTCTACCATTGTCTTTAAATCAACAGGGATTACTTTATAGGCTTACATAGCGAAAGAGGAATACAGTAAAAACACTGTTGGGATGAAATGAGGAGGAAAAGCATCCAACTGTTTTTTGCTGCATAAATCATAAAACCAAAATAAATAAATCATGAAATCTAGGGTACAGGATTTTGGGTAGGATTTAATTAATGCTCTCTATTAAACAATAATTTTCAAAACTGTTTCCTCAACAAAGGGGTATTTTAATAAATAAAGCAAACATCCAGTCTTTTGAGGGTTATTACAGGTATTTAAAATGCTAAAACTGTAATGGTTGGCTATTCTTTATTGCCAACATTTTTTTCTGTATAAATAACCTGCTGCCAAGAAGCTAGAATTACTATATGCCAAGAGATTTGATTTAATGGGAAGATAATAATCTGTTGATTCTTCTTAATCTAAACAGGGTGTTTTGAATAAAATGTGGAATATTAAAGGTAGGTGGCAAAGCCCATTAAGTTTTACCAAAAGGCAAAAATTGAAAATCTAAATCAATGACTGAAGGATAGCTTTTGAAAGACCATTTAAGTATAGAGTTCTGAAAAATTAACTTTCACTTTGGTGCCAAATACCCTCTATAAACAAATTATTTCAGTTTCATTTTGTATTTGCAGTGAATTTTAAAAATTATTTTAACAAGTTGTTGCTCTTTTAAACATTTATGTAGGTAACAATAAACAAATATGCCTTTCTTGTTGTTTTGGTGGCTGGCCAATTTAACAGCTCTTTTGGAGATACTGCCTTCAGTTAATTGACTATTCTATCAAGACAAAGTCACAACAAACCACTTATATTCTAAAAAATATTTCAGCATCCGTCTTCTCCAGGAATGGGCACATTAAAAAATTTGGCCAACACTTGTGCTGAAATATTGATCCTACCCCCTCCATGGGATGGAATTCAGGAGAAAGTTCCCTGAAACTTTTAGATGTGTGATCTTTTTCTAAGTAAGTATATCTGGTGTGTTAGACACCAAAGTCATGAAGTGTTGATGAGAAATTTTGTTCACATTGTATTTATTCAAATTTAGGGACATAAAGTCTGTTGAATAGTCTCGAGGAATGAGATGGTATTTCTTCACCAGGCTTCAGTTTATTTCATTTAACATTGAACTTCAAATTTTAAGATGGAAGTGGGTGGTGTTGGGAAGCATTCAGGATCCAGATGGAAGCCTAGTGGAACCACTCTAGTCAATAATAAACTTAGCAAAAAAGATTTTGTATCAAGTTGCAGACCCTTCTGTTTCCAGCCAAGCACAGAGAGGGGGCAAGCAGCCTGGTGGCATATACATATTCTGATTCAAGCTGTCAGCTGAAGATACCAAACTACATCTGATTCCTCTGAAGCCTAAATAGTGTTTAAAATGACTAGAAAGGTTATTTTGGAAATGATGTAAGCCAGGGGAAGCTGTAAGAGTCTTACTGCTATATCAATATCTTTGGGTAAATTTGTTGAGGAAGTAAATGCCAGTTTTTGAAGGGCTTCATTTCATGGAAAAAGCGAGCCATGAGGGAAAATCTCCATTAACATGGATGATGTATTCTATTTGCCTTGCACATTCACTGTGGCATTATACAAGGATAACTTAATAGTATTGTACAAAAAAACCCTGTGCAGACATAACCCATTTGTGAATTCTAATTCTAAATGCTAAGTGGAGTTTTCATAATGCTGGTGACAAGTTTCATTATCCAGGGTTACTAAGAAGTTCTTATCAGTGAGTGGTATGCATCAGCATTATAAGGTCCATTTGGGGCACCAACAATTATGGTTCTCTGCCAAATATCATCTTATTTGTCCTCACTCCTTGCTTACTGTATGGTATTGATATAATTGGAATTTTGCATCAACTGTAATTTCAAAGGAATTTTTGACAAATGGCTGTCAAGCACTGGGCCTTTTTCTACATGTAAATAAAGAAGATGAGCTTTTGGCTCTTCAAGGGGTTGTAATTACACAGTGCATCCAAAAATTTTATTAACAATTTGATCATTTCCTAAGGGTTTTCTCATTCTTTTTCATAATTAAATGTGCTCCCAAGAAATAAACTCAGCTTACTATTATCACAGTAATAGAGAGATGGGTCATTCATTTTCCTTTAATAGATCGTTGATATTTTCTTATGGATGTCATGTTCTTGGTGAATTTTATGCACAGTATTTTGATAAATAAACTAGTATTTTATTCTCTATTTCCCTGAGCACATTGTTTCTGGAAGGGCAGATGTGTGGTTTGATGCTTTGCACGTTAATTAACATTTTAGTAGGGCACAGTCTTTGTTCTTGTGTTTGAAAGTGTCTTCCCCTTTCCTTAATTCCACAGAATACCCTTAGCCGTTGCTATAATATGCCTGCAGATTTGCTGTCATCTCTAGGAGATACATAGACAGAAATAGAAATACTTCTTTTAGTTTCTCCATTTAGGATTCATCAGGCCTCTATTGATCTTTGTTATTTCCCTCAAAGGATTTTCTGAAGAGGCATATTAACAGTATAATAAATATTAAAGGCACTTTAACTTCTGGCAATGAAAGCTTTCCTGTTTTAGGGTCTCTTTGGTATGCAGAAAGTGTTCCTAGCCATTGAAGTAACTACACTTATGCACCCACATTGCCTGCTTGAATGGATCCTGCCTTGCTGGATCCCAACCACTGTGAGAACATGGATGAAAATTGGTGGAATTACAAAAGGGTCAGGAGTCAGGACTTTGGTTGAAAGAGCTTGAAATGTTTTTTACCTTCACTATATAAAATTTATCTGACTGGAGAACCTGCATCCTCACACTCTGGGCGTGGGTTACATCTGGGACAGAGCAGAATAATGAAATTTTGAGCTCTTGTTATGAGCCTGCACAAGCTCCCATTGCTCTGGGTGCTCATGCAATGAGGAGATACACTCTTCCCCGAAGTGTGCAGAAAATAAGTGCTGCATTTCATGTTATTATGATGGGATCCCAAAACTCAGGATCTCTCAGGCCTATAAGGAAGTCCTGCTTATTTCTTGACTAAGATTTTTAGGATTTTTTTTTATCGGGTGCATCAACCAAAGGCAGTACAGAACTCTAAAGGTGTGTCAAGAATACTTCCCATTCAGAGTCAGACAGGGTACTGCAGTCCTGAATGGCCAGCTTGGTTGTGTCTGGGGACAAGCATGCAGACAGTGACATTTGTCCTTTCCTATCACCACAGACACAAGGAGTGCTTAGGCAGTAGGCATGAGTGTCCTCAAAGTCTTCCTGGCTGACATTTCCATGGCAAGGCAAACCATATGGCTGCATTGCTTATTGGCATACAGCCTTTTGCACCACTCAAACAGCAGAAGAGATAAGAAGATAGTCTCAAATAGTTAGAAAATAATTCTTCCTGCAGAAAAATGCTCCCAGACATTGAAAATGTGCCAGCCTCATATCCCTGGCTATCTTCTCCATCAATACAAAACTAAGACAGAAAAGTAGTGCTAAGACCTGGGCTGACTAACCATCTTGACTCTTTGCAAGTCCCATTTGTATATTCACTGGACATACATCACATACCTTGGAGAAACGAGGGAAAAAATAGGTCCTGAAGCATTAGAGCTCACAGGTCCTTGCATTGGGGAATTCACCTCTGCTACAAGCAGACCCTGCAATGCTGCTCACAGCTGTGTGCTGGTTGATGCACTTTCCAGAGCTGGACATTAGATCACCTGGCCAGCCCTAGTATTGGCAAGTGACCACACCTGTCTGTACCTGGGCAGAGCATCCTTCCTTAAGTCAAGGACAGACCTCAGAGCTGGCCAGCCAACATTTACCTGCTATTCACACCTAAAGAACTGGGATAGTTTTTATCTCCCTCATATTTTCACCCCTTGTTGTACCAGAGCAAAAGCTGGGGAGGAGATAGACTTCATTAACTATGATTAATATAATGTGCTTGCTATAATGTTCATAAAACCTACCTAATAGTGGAACAGATTACGTAAGTAAATAGGTACTGTAAAATATGACAAAGTTTACAACATGAAGTGGATTTCCCTTCAAATCAAAACAAGTACAGCATAAAAGTTATGTTAATTACCTTTTGTAGCATTGGATAAATCTCCACTTGTTGGGAGCATCTCTCAGCAGCGAGTCTGTTTGAAGTACATCCAAATGGCTTTTTGAAGGACCCTCTTTGGATTCCTAAGAGCAGAAATGTTTTGATAAATAGTCCTGCTAATCAAGGATGAGGTCATCAAGTCATAGTGTAAGAACCTGGAGAGCAGGGATTATTCTTTCTTTGACCTGGATTTACTAATTTTATTGCTCCTGTTCTCAGTGTTTTAGAGACTGTCTTTACAATAATATTAAAGATTGTGTAATAACACCTGGTCAAAAAAACCAAACCTCCCATAATGCAAGCCAGCTGGAAATAAGTTTCTAAATTACCTATGTATAGAAATAGAACAGCAAATTTCATTGATTTTATTCAATGCAGGCACTTAAAACTTTTTACTTTCCTCTCTGAAACTGTTAGGATGGGTCTGAACTACAGACTTTGTGGTCATTTCAATTATTCATAGTAGCTGAGTAGATTTGTAGGTGATTGTTTCATTTTGCTTGAGGGATAAATTATATTGCAGGCAGTTATACGGCAAAAAGCAGTGCAAGATTTTTTTATTACTTATTTACTGCACACCCCAGGTTGTATAATGACTTTAAGTAGCATGTATTATGCAGGTGGACTATTGTCTGCTGCAGGAGAAAACCAGAACTTTCCGTTTGCATCTCAAAAGCCCCTGCAGTGACACAGGTGAATGGCTCATGCATTTTAAGCAGTAGGAAGCTTGCTATTTTATTCTACTGTTCTCACTTATATTTGTCCTAGTCCTCCCCTTAAAATGCCAGTTTTTCAGATTCTCAAATTTCAGCAAACTCTGGACAGAAACCCCCCCCTTTTTCTGTTATGTCCTAGGTAGGATTTCCAGTCAAAGCAGAAGAGAGGATGCCAGAGAGCACAGGCACTGTTGAGTGCAGCAGTGGCTGACAAGGCTGTCACAGCAGGCTCGTCACCAACACTGTGCCAGCTTTTCTGAGGTGTGGTGGCAGTGACACTGGACACACACTTTTCAGTACCCCACATTAGCCCATGGCATTCAGCCCACCCCACACTCAGGAAGGAGGAAAAGGCAAGCGTTTGTCTTCTCATCAAACATCACATTCACAGTCCTTCATTCACCAGTAGAGCTGAGAGAGAAAAGCAGTGTAGATTTTGAGCTCATTTACAGCACAGAACAAGGAAAAAATGTGGAAAAAAAAGAAATATGAGAAAATATGTGGTAGAGGTGAGGTTTGATCATAATGAGAAAATGTTGCCTTGCTGTTCCCCATGCTTTGTGTTCCACATATTAATCATACATGGTCATAATCTATTTCATACTATCTGAACAAGTGCTAAATATTTGGGTGGTAAAGCTCTCCATACGTGTCAGATTTCAAATACTTTAGAAATAGAAATATGGGAAGGTTTGTGAAATATTTAGTTGCCATACACTGAAAACATCTACAGCCTTTGGGAAGTAAAGTGCTTTCTAGGCAAGTGGTTTCACCACAGAAGCTCTCTCTTGTGCATTGGTATGTCTGTCATATTTTCACAGCTCTCTGGGATAACTTATCTAAGCACCACTGCCAAACAGGACAGGGTCATATTACCTTTCCCCCTTTCTTTTCACTAATGATGGCACACAGGGGATCAAAATGGGAATGTTATTAATTTAAACCCCATTTGTATATGATTGCTTCTATGGTTTTTTTTTTGGACCAAAGTGGCAGAAGACAAAGTGGGGTTGTGGGGAAAACAGTTGTCAGAGAGAGGAGTAAATGCATCACAACCCTTCTGAGCAATACTGAGCAACATTGCTGATTTCTAGGAGACTAAAGTAATTATGAAACCACAGCATATTGCTATGGTAGCACAAAAGTTGTTTCCTAATTATGAGAAATACAGTTTAATATCTGTAACAAATTTCTATGTTTTAATTCTAATAAATTATTGTTTTATTAAACTAAATAGACTGCAAAAAATACCTGAATATTGAAAATAGGATGCCTTTGCCAGTATCACATTCATTAAATATAACTCAATGCTTTTTTTGCCTTCACTCATCTGACAATTATTGAATGTTTATGAGATGTGCTTGTATCCTCATGGCATTGCAGCAGAACTGTGTATTAAAGAATGAGCTTTTAAATGGGGGCTAGCATGGAAGCCTCCCAGAAAGTGCAATTATTCAGAGCTGATACTGCAGGATTCTTACAAGGACTGAAATAACTATCTGAATATCAGATTAATAATTGGAGTGTGGCAAGTTTGCAATTCATTACCTTATATTATCAGATAAGTTGTTTATTCAGCATTCATGTAAAAAATAAAATAAAAATAGAGGAAGAAATACTTTTTAATGCAAGATATTTTCCCAGTCAAAACACTCTAGATTTTCATCTGGGCTTGCCAGGCTATATATGTGGGGGACTAACAGGGGAAGTGGTGATTTGACCTAATTATAATTTGAAATTAAGACTACTCACAAGAAAATATGCTGAAATTAACCCCCCCCACCTTCCCCAAATCAATTGCATAACTTACTAGAAATGCTAAGTTGTAGGTTAAACTTTAGTTTCTTTTATTTTTTTTTCTCTCATATGAAGAACTGGGGTGAAAAGTAACAGGGCCACATTTTGGGACACTCATGCATAAAAAAATATCCTTTTTGAAGGAAAAGTTCAATGTGCCTCATCATACTGACCTGAAATGTAAGGATATGCTTAACTCCTTTCATTACTTAGGGCCTGGATCTTAAAGCAATAGTTGCCTCCTTTTTTAAGATCACAGAGTAGCTGGGCTTAAACCTGAAAAATATTGCTTAGATGCCTGTCTTCCATTGGAATGATATTCAGTCAAATGTCACAAAAATAGGACTACAAAAGTTCCTTCTCTGTTGAAATGACTGGACTTTATAAATGATTAAGAAGTGTTTCAGAGATTTTGATTAGTTAATGGATGGTTTATCCATATTTATTCCATCCCTTTATGCTTGCTATGCATACCTTTTTTCCAATTTTTAACAAGCACATGTCTGAGTTTTATGAGACATTTTTCTTTTATGTACCATTCATTATGCAGAGCCTCAGTCTCCAAAAACCACATTACATATGATCCAGCTATGGGAAATTAGAAATCCAGTTTCAGTCAATTGTCCAGCTTTTTATCATCAACTCAATCTCTAGAAAGCAATTCCACTCTAGACGGAGAAAAATCTCTCACACAGGCACAAAGCAATCTTTCTTCCCTCCAATGATTATAGAGAAATATTAAAGGGCAGTGAAGATGGGACACCTATGTGTCACCCAAACTTACCTAAGTAACTTTAACCTAAGGTGATTTACACTTCTTGTTCTTCAAAAATGCATGTTGCCAGTAATGTACAAAGGGTTATGTTCATGTTATACTAAATTTTTCCCTTTTGTTCCCCAAAACCACATTAAAAATTTGCTTCTATTTTTATTTGTATGATTTGGCATCCTCTGCCATAAATCCTTGCTTTCTGGGTGTGCAGCAAACCCAGTATTTTTATAAAAAAGTAATATATGAAGCCCTCCAGGGGTGTGTTGCTAAGCAAACCAGCCATAAATGCTGAGTTCAGTAAATCATATCCCATCACATACAAGGTCTCTTACCATCCCTTACCATCCCTGCTTTAGCTTAGTCTGAAATCCTGGATGATGCTGGATGCACAAGCTGAGCTCATATCGATGATATGACTTCTCCTAGAATAGGTCCCTTAAATCAGAGGGCTCATGGAGGTACTTTTAATCACTCCACTTGAAGCTGTTTGAGTTTATGTGGAGGAATTCTCTACCCACAGACCTGCAGGAGAGAGCTGGGCTGGGCCTGACCACGGTCAGGCTCTGGGCTGGAGACTAACGCAGCTTTCCCTCTTGCTGTCCAGGGACTCCAGCCCAGGAAAACGTGGATCAGCAGGTCAGATGCATCTTCACTCTCAGTATGAAAAGCACAAAGAGCTGCCTCACACTCTTACAAAGCTGAACTGCTGACAAGCTGAGCAGCAGTGATTAGATGTGCTACCAGATAAGGTCTGGCAATAGAAGAAGAGCAATTTATTGTGTCTCATGAGCACAAATTTATGACTAGCTCTGTGGGCCTGAGGAGACCTCAGCAGACTTTGAAGAAAGTGCTATCTAATCCGAGTATACAATATAACATTGGTAAAATTTAGCCAAGAAGCACAGGCTGCATCCCTTGTTTGTTTGCAGAGTGCCACAAACACATTTATAATTTGGTATAAATAAAAGATAACATTGAGTAATGACTGCAGGCAAAGCTACAGCAGTTTTGCTGGCTCAGCCATGAAAATCTGATAGTGCCAATAAAATAATAAGAAAACCATAATTAGGTTAAACACTTTCCCATGCTACTCATTTTCAAAGTCTTGCATAATAGACTTCTGGCTATGTCTTCTGACATTCCTTCTGGAAAGCAAATTTATACTGATTATATTTTCTTCCCCTTTGTTCTGTTTTTGTTGTGCCTAAACTTGTTTTCCCTCCCTTTGCTTTAGAGTGCATGAAAAATACTTGTTTAGAAACCTACATATGTATAATAGGATTTCAGTTAAAAGACCATAATCAGGAAGTGATTATTCTAAAGTGTAAATATGTTATTTACAGGACAAGAGTACCAGTGGATATTTTAAGTGCAGAGGAACCAAACATCACAGTGTATAGGAGTGGAAATCTTAAATGGGTGTAATCTCAGGTCCACGGTTCAATCCCGATTTTTCCTGTTCTTTTCAAAATTTGAAAGATTATGGGTTAACTAGGCATAAAATGTTTATGGATGGGCAGGCTTCAAACCCAGAGCAATCTTGGGTTTTTTTGATAGGTGGTCTGGGACACAATTCTAGCTATAATTTACCACTGGTGTTATTTTATCTTGACATTTTTTGGTCATAAATATTAGGTGAAATTGGAAACACCTTTCAGCTGTTCCTTAATTTGTGCTGATGCTTTCACCTCAGCATTCTGTATAGCCCTGATCAGAATATTCTGTACTCTTCAATTCTCTTTGGTGGAGATAAGCAGACTCAAATCAATTCTCAATGAGTTTTGTGATCATGGCAGGAACAAATGGTGTTTATATCTCTGTTGAGTAATTAGAAGCCTTTAAGGTGAATCATGGCCTGGTGAATATACACTCTGCTAAAACTGGCAGTAGAGCCTGTAAACCAAGTGGTGTTGTGTCCACAGATTCACACAGAGCTGTGAAAAGAGCTTTTTCTGCAGAACTCTCCTGATGACAGCAGGTTTCAGCTACCCTCTCCTTTGTGCACACCCAAATGGTCAAACAAAACCCATTTGAAAGAAACAGAATGAAAGCCTCAGCCAGGGATTCACACACTGACTTTTGTGACTCTGGACAATGTATGCTGAAGTTATTCTCTGTTCACTCAAGACTTGTCTAAAACCATCCCCAAACCGTGTGGCTGTGATTTCCCCCTGCAATATCTCGACTCTTTCTTCCCCTCCTTAAAAGCTTCTCTGCAGATATGGTAGGCAAGGAGCAGTGGGTGATGGCCACTGTCTCATGTCACCAATTCTGTCAATACTGTGATGAAATACAATGGAAGAACTTGAGGCAATCTTTGTCTTTGTAGAACCAGATGAAAGAGAGTGGTACTCCTGTATGCACAATGTGTAGAGAATTACAGTTCTTTCAAAGTTGAGGCACTTTGCTTCTTTCTTAATGCTGTGTACAGGATGAAGAAGAGAACTGAATGAGAAGGCTGAAAGGCGACAATTCTAGCACAGGTTAACAAAACTGCCAGCTTTCACTCCTTCTCTGAATATAACTGAACAAAAATAAATCAACAAAATTAATCAACAAAGCATACTGGCTCATTTGCCCATTAGCTTTTAGAATAAGAAATGCTCTTCATGTAATAATGAGATAGGTTAAAGACGGCAATAAATAAGTGAGGGAAAATAGCATACCTTTTTACCAAAGCCCTGGGGTAATTTAGGGGATGAGTAAAGAAAGCATTGATGGTAGAGTGGTCTAGACTGTGATCAGTGAAAGATGATTCCTATGAAAGATGCAGATCTGTCATGTTTTGGGGCAGTATGCCAGAATGGACTTGCACAAGGACTGAGGGCTGTCCTGGATGGAAACCTCTCTCCTTGCACACACAGGTTTGAGCAGGGCTGAACTTAAACCTGTCGGGCACATACTGGCCGTGATATTACTTTGGTTCCCTCCAGATCCTTATTCCTCTTGGTGACTGAAATTACCTGGGGTTAAACACCTACCACTTATAATGATAATGATCACCTTCATTGGCCTCTAAGAAAAATCGAAACTCGTGTATTGTACATGTAGGAATTCTTCTGTCAAACAACCTTACCTCCAGATGACAAACTCTCCTTTTCTGCAGTGGCAGACTAGATATTATTAAGACTCTGTAGAATAGTTCGTGTAGGACATTGATTTTAATAAAATGCATATTGATTACAATAAAATGTCAGTCTTTCTGCTCTGAACATAATATCTAGCTGTCATTAGGTAATGTTAAATTTTTATTAAATCAATATTATGTGCTCCCTTTAATTAAGAAGAGATTGTCTTTGACCTTATTTCTGCTGCTTGAATGAAAATCCTCTCCGAGTCAGCAGGACTGGTCTCTTTTCAAGAAAAACCCATAAAATTAATATGTGCATACATTCATATTTCATTAATGGACAGAGTCATATATATCAAGTCAGTTTAGGGTTTTATTCATTAGAAAGAAGGGTATTATTAAAAGCAGTGTTTTCAGCTTTTCTGGAGCTCCTCAGCATCTCACAATATCAGGTCTGTGAGAATACAGCAATCCTATAAAACCTCTACAGCTGGAGTTCAGAATGGTAAAAATTGGAGAGAGGTAACAGGATTTAAAAAGTGACTACATTTAGGCTACCCCAAAATCCTTATAAGTTTTTAGTGGCTAAAACCTGAATGAAACATGAGGCTAAAAATGCATTCTCTAGGGCAGCAAAAATGAATGGCTAAAAATCTCTAGGCAGCAGGATGCCATTAAGGGGAAAAAAGTCTCAGAAGGAAATCTCAACTGCGTATTCACTGAGCAACTGCGTTATACAAAAACCCCAACCAACCAACCAACCCAAAAAAAAAAACCAAAAACCAAACAAAAACAACCACTTGTGAGATAAAAGGAACATCAATATTCATCACTCCAAAATACCCTCTGAGTTATCATTTCACATGTTTATGGGAAATTTCTGACCCTCCATTAGCTTCTGAAAACACTGGTAAACCGGCTCAATTGGATGGGTGCCTGTAGGAAGATAAGTACCAGTACAGGCAGTGTGCCTGATCCAGAGGCAGCTTTATTCAGGAATGTTTGTTAGTACCATTTCACCATGCACAGTCCTGCAGCAGCTCCTCTGGTAACTTGGGGAAATATGAGAGGTACAGCAAAGGGCAAAGTTATTCACTGGATATTTGGATCTCATGCCTTGTTGGTAAGATATCTGCTGTCCTTATTAGTGACCTCATGGTATGTTTAGGAGTTTTATTATTCATATGTACAAATAATGTCTGGGTAGTTGTGATTATTATTGTACATAATTAGTGGGTTTAGTAGTTGCCCAGCCATGAAAAATTATATATACCAGAAAAACAAAAGTGTTTTTAAAACCTAAAATTTTCATCAAAAAGCAGATGACACCACCTTCAACTAACAAAATGCCCACTTTGTTTTCTCCTGTATAATCTAATAATTAAACCACACAATTAGACCCATTTATAATAACAGCCCGATTTATAATAATTTCAGCTCAGTCAGAATTCTTCCTGGAATGTATTTCTTTCCAAGTTTACATGAGGAGAAACGGAATATTTTAACTGAATAACCACATGAAGGAAAACAATTATATCTTTGCTTTAGTTAATTTTTCTCTCACAAGAGGTACTTACTTAATCATGAAGAGTGAAATTATTATGAGGCTGGGAGCTCAAACATAACAAAATACTGAAAACCAGCTTCACATGTCTCACCAAGCTGCTCTAAATGTCATGTACTACTACACAAGAAGTTGGAGAAGGAAATAACAATGAGTTAGCAAAATGTCAATCACCTGGAGGCAAAAAACATCATAGGATTTCTGGAAAATTATGACTAACATTATTATCCTATTGATTAACATGAAAACTGAGTAAATGTTTTCCTAAATTTAGATTTTACTGTTTTAATCTACATCATAACAACAAAGTGATAAAGCTGGAGCCTGTTGTTTGCAAGGGCATAAAATCTCTTTGTTTAGAACTATCTTGCTTTGTCCACTGCAGTGGATTTATTGTGTTCAAGCATCTTCTCAGCTTCTTATTCACCCTGCAATGCCTCTCAGCTATATTAGGGAGCTATACATACTTATATAGTTTATTATCAATAACACATATAATTGTAATAATATACTTGCTGGAGGAAAGAAGAGCTGGGGAGAATACGAAAAGACATTTTTCCAAGCAGATCTGAGAGAAAGAGAAGTGAACAGCAGTCAACAGTGCTTTCAAGCATCATGGTGTAGTAGGTAATATATGCAGCCCTCTGAGCAAGAGACACAAAGCATGAAACCAAAATGACTCAAAGTGAAGAGATGAGACTAATTTATGATGGTAAGGAAGGAAGAGGAATTAGGAGCAAAGCCATGGTTTAACAGGGGTGGGGAAAAGGTGAGAAGCAATGGGAAGGTAATAAACCCTCCAGAATTAAGGGACCAAGGTATCACTGTAGAGTTGCAAAGAAAGATTTTTCACATTTAGTTTGATTTCAGGTGTGAGTTTTCTTGCATTTAATTATAATCAGTGCTCAAATGTTGTCCATACTGACATAAACCTGTAATAGTAACTCCACTTGGCACACTGGGGTGGTTTTGGAGACAGGACTCCTGTTCCCTGGGAAATAGAAAGGGAGCTGCCACAGCAACCAAGCTCCCGTCCCTTGTGCCATGACTCACCAGTGTCACAGGTTGGTCCATTCAGCTACTCCGTGCATCACTGAGGTAAAGATCTACCCCTGCTTCAGCCCCAGACCTGGAGGTCTTTCACTGTCTGACCTGCACATCCTGACCATTACAGAGCATTTGACATTTTGCCAGTCAAGGTCTCTGTGCAGTCATTTTGTGTGTGAACTGACAAGAGACAGGAAGGGTTTGTGAGCAGTGGGTGCAGGTCCAACCTCTTCTTTATCACAGTTGCTGTTGGTCTGGAGCTGTGTGTCCTGCCTGAGGGCTGGTCCCTCCACCCCAGCACTTTGCAGGCAGAGCAGCTCAGCCCATGCAGAAGGCTATAAGCTCAATGATGTTGCTTTTGAGGCATAGAATTCTGTGCAAACACAAGGGTGAGACAGAGTGAATTGTGACCATGGAAGGGGTCTGTGAAGTTGCAGAACAGGTAGAAGAACCATAAAGAGGAGACAAAACAAACGGGAGTTTTAGATGCAGGTACAATGAGTGGCATATAGCTGTGATCACATGAAATGTAAAGCACTAAATCAAATGTGTGCTGGTAGATTTAGGAAAAAATATGGGGAAAATATTTTTCAGATAAAGGGAATCAATTTGTCCTGCTTGTATCAGCTTCGATTCTGTACTCAGTCTATGAAAGGACATAATGACATCTATTACCTTTCATAATCCCCAGGATCAAGGTTTGCACTTCTTGTTCACCATGAAACCTTCAGTTTTGCTGAGGGTCTGAGGGGACTTTGTGAAACTGGACATGAGTATGGAGATGCTGTATTTTTGCAGGATTGAGTTGCAGTAGTTCAGCACAAAGGGTTTATGAGACAGTGTAGAAGGGCTGTGCTTGAATGAGCTGGCTGTTCCTGCTGTGTTTTGTGGGATTTTGATGGAGTTACCTTTTGTGCTAAAGCTCCAGAAGAATGACTTTTTGAGACCTGAGTGCAGCTCTTGCATAAGTGGCACTGATCTGATGAGGTCTGTGTTATCCAGTCTCTTTGTGGTCTACATTTAAATTGATTTTCCTCTACACTTCTAGTCTGGGCTGCATGTAGTATTTTTTCCCCTTTGAATTCTCCAAGCAGCTTGGTGAATGAGATTTGTGGTCCTGGCTTTCACCACACAGGCTGCACGGGAAGCTTAGGTTTAGTTTTAGTGTTGAAACTTTATTGTAATTTTAAATAGGGTCAATAGCCTTGAGAAGGGCAATTTTCTTCAAGGACTGGGAGTGGGAAACAGGGATCATAATGAGGAGGATTCAACCAAATCTTGAAAGAATGAGAGAAAGGAATTGCAACTAAACTTCAGAGGAGGAAAGAGCAAATCGTATTTGGCCACTGGTACTTTGATAAGGGTGTGGAGAACAGGAAAGAGGGCAGTCAAGCACTTCCTCTCAACCCGTGAAGCTGCTGAATTTGCATCACTGGCTGCTTGCTAGTGTTCACACCAGACACGTGGGAGAGGGAGGTATTGAAGGGACTTTGAGTCCCCAGAAACTGCCTTGTCACAGAATCACAAGTTGGTTGGAAGGGACCTCTGGAGATCATAGAATCCAACACCCTCTCACCTAGAGCAGGTTACAAGGAACCCATCCAGGTGGGTTTTGAATATCTCCAGGGAGGGAGGCTTCACATCTTCCCTTGGCAGCCTGTCCCAGTGCTCTGCCACTCTCAGTGCTAAGATCTTCTTCCTCATATTGAGATGGAATTTCTTGTGTTTTAGTTTATGGCCACCACATCTCTTTCTGTCTCTGTGCACAACCAGAGTCTATCACCATCCTCTTGACACCCATGTTTGAGATATTTATGTACATGATCCCTCTCAGTCTTCGTTTTGTAGACTAAACAGGTCCAGCACCTGCAGTCTCTCCTCTTCAGAGAGGTACTCTAGACCCCTCATCATCTTTGCAGCCTCAACTGGACCCTCTCCAGTAGCTCTTTGCTTTTTACTGAGGAGCCCAGAACCAGACACATCAGTCCAGATATGGCCTCACTAGGCCTCAGTGGAGGGGGAGGATCACCTCCCTTGACCTGCTGGCCACACTCTTTCCAGTGCACCCCAGGACAGCCCTGGACCTCCTGGTCCTCAGGGCACTGTCAGTTCATGGTCACCTCATCATCCACCAAATCTCCAAGGTCCTTCTCCACAGAACTGCTCTCTAGGGGGTCAGATCCAAACCTGTGCTGGTAACTTGGGATTATTCCTCACCCAGGTCCAGGACCCTGCACTTGCCCCTGTAGAACCTTGTTAAATTTCTCTCTGCCCAGCTCTCCAGGCCTTTGGGGTCTGGCTGAATGGCAGCACAGCCCTCAGGTGTATCAACCTCCTCCCCCAGTACCATATCATCAGCAAACATCCTGAGGGTAGGTACATTTTATGCCTTTGTCCAGGAAAGGACAAAGGGAGTGGTTTCCTTTGTGCCCTTCAGCAACTGAGGTCATCCCCATTTGATTCAGTTTCCTCCTCTTTAACAGACTTTCTCTTTGTAATAAAATAGCTAATAAAATAGCTAGCTAATAAATTAGCTGAAGCTGTCAAGTTAGTTGAATATGCAGTACAAGCATCAGGTGGAAAGGAAGGAGATTATTTCCAAACATATTTCACAGTTTATGCGGAACGGCTCTTACCATATAATCTTGTTGATTGCCAAGCATTGGAACAGTGCAATTTTCCTTTAAACCATGAGATTTGAATGCAGTCGCTGAGGACTCGGCAATTTTAGATTTCTTTTCATAATCTACTTATGCTTACTTCTGCTAGCCACTGCTATCTGTGGAAATCTAACTGGCTTTCTCCCTGGGTTAGTGCAGTCCCCAGTAAACAGTTTAATCACCACTAAAAAGTGATATTTCCATGCAACCAACTTAATGATATAGATGAAAGATGACAGGTGTTACAGATACTTTAATTTCTGCATATTGGAAAACCTGAGGGGTTCCTGGTTTGTTTGCAAAGCAGATCTGCCTTAGAAACAGTAACAAAAGGATTTTAATAGCATTCTGTCCTTGGAAGCTTCTGAAACTCACTTCTGCATAGCCACACAGCTCCTGCTTTCACTAAATTGAAACTATTTGTTATTATGTGATGGTATTTATTTGAACACCTCTTGTACCAAAAGAGTCCCAGCAAGACTGTACTGGTTTTTGGCCAGTAAAATAAGCACAGCCCTGAAATAACTAGGATACAGGAAGTCTGGAGAGCCATAGAAAAGATGAAGTGCAAAGCAAGCCAAGTCCCTGTAGCTTACTGGCAGTGCTCAGCTTGCAAGGTTCTCCCCCTTTCAGAGTTGCTCTTATGACAGTTTTTGAGCAGGTTGCAAGTGATTTTTTACATTGGCACTCAGGAAGAGAGTCCCCAGAGCAGGGACAAGATAATATCTCTGAGATATCTGTGAGAAAAGTGGTAGAGCATCCCAGAAGATGTCCAGCCCTCAACTCCTCACTGCAGTGCTCTTGTTATTGCAGATGCAAGGTGGGAGAATTTACAGCTGCCTGACCATGCTGAGCCTTTTACCTTACCAGAGACGGAGATGGGCCATACAGTAATGCATATTGATCCATGTCCCTAAATGTAGTTTATGTCTTACATTTCTGGGCTGAACTATATCAGGGGGAAAGCAGACCATTACAGCCCAGTCTCCCATGTGCAGATACAGCATGAGTGATGACAAGCCTTTCAGGCTAAATGGATGTAGGCACACACAGGATGATGGCTCAGATGGACTAACTGGCCATAACTGAGTGGATGAGCATACTTAAGCCTGCCACAAATCTAAGGTAGAAGGAGTTAGCTTGAAAATCAATAAAAGATCTTAAGAGTACTCATTTGATTGTTTGTGATACCTCAGCTGAGCTGGGGTACATTGCTAAGTGACCAGACCTTGTGAATATGCCTAAACCTTTCATGATTAGGGCAGTAGTGAATTTCAAAGAGACATTTCCCTGTCTTGAGAAGTGCAAAAGCAGCTGGTAGTGCAAAGGAGGCACTGATTCTTGGCAGTGTTAATGTAATAACATGTTATTACAAGTTATTACAGTCGTGTAGTTATTATACAAGCAAGTCCTGGAGAATACTGGGAAGAAAAAAACCGGTTCTTAAACAGACCAAGAATGCATTCTCTGGGAATTTACCCAAGACTTTTTTTTCCAGGAAAAAAATATCTACTGTACTCTTGTAACTGAACATAAAAAGCCTTTTGCACTCTGTTGGTGGGCAAAATTAAAATATAAGGATTTGAAATGTGCTCATTTTGGTTTTGCTCATTCAAAAATGATGTAATTCTAATATTTTCTTCCAGTTACTAAATGCTGGGGCTCATCACTGCTGTCGCTCTGTCCCCTGACAAGACAGAATATAGATATCCAAATCCTGTCTCTGGGGTGGTGGTGACCTGACACAAGAACTGTTTTGTATGTGTAAGAGCTAAGGATTCCACCTTCTCATCACAAATGATGAGGAGGAAATGATGATGGAAGGAGAGCCTGTCTTTTGCTGTAGGGAAAAAAGATCTGAGGAGGGTAATGTGGAGCTCTGCTGAGTGATGACGACTGAGCTTTTAAAATTTTGTTCATCACTTGGGCTATAGGAAATAGCCAAACACATCCAAATGGGACTGTCAGGGTTTCTTTTTCGCTTTCTCTCCCTCCTGAAGAGATTCGACATCAGCTGTATTGGAAGTTAGTAATTTCCTTAATGCTGGCAAGTGTAAGATATATTTTATGGGGTATCTTATGGAACTGATAGGGGGAAATAAATAATAACAATATTAATAAAAAAAGAGTGTTATCCAAACTGAAAGTGTTGCAAGGATAAACAAATCAGTAAAAGGTGCAGTTTTCTTATGATACAGTAATTTTATGAGCAATAATTTTTCAGATGAACTGAAGCTATCATCATTATCAACTAATAACTCTAAGAATGACTTATCTAACTTGCTACTGCCTATGGTATTTCTGGAGTGTGAAAGAATTTTAAATTGTCTGTGAGGAACTGGTGCTGCTTATAGGACATTAGAATAAACGAACCAGAGCATTTAAAGTGTTATCTTTTCAGAAGAAAAAAAACAAACATCCTTCACAAAAATACATAAGGGTGTCTGTATTCTATGGCTTCTGAAGTATCTGTGCTGTTCTTCAGCAGAAAGGTGGAATTAAAATTGGATCAGGTCCTTTAGTTGCACCAAAGAACTACCAATAATGTCCAAGAGCTTGTGTCCCTCGGGTGATCTGAACTCCACTGCAAAGAGGCTGGGGCAAGGTACAGCACTATCCAAAGAGATATGTGAGAATTACAGAATTGTTCGCATTGTTTACTGAAAATGAACCAAAAGATGTCATTTAAACTTGTAACAAAATGTGTATTTAATTTGGAAAAAGGAAAAAATATTTAGTTCTGCTTTTACTTTGTCTTTTTTTTTTTTTAATTTTAGAACAGCTGCAAAATAAACAAAGAGAAACAACAAAGAATGTTAAATATCCATTCAAGAGGAATTTACCTTTTAAAAGCAGAATTAGATATCAAAACAAAAACTGGATGGTTTAGAACGAAAAGTTCATATATTTAATTTTGGAAATGTCACCACTAATCTCCTGCATCTTCCCCATAGCCACTCTTGTTTTCCTACACCCAGAGAAACAGACTCAAGTGGTCACAGGTGTTTATTCAATGTAAATCTGCTTGGTGAATTTGCTATTTGCTGAGGAAATAAAACAAACAGAAAAGAGAAATTCTCTTCCTTTTGATCACCTCTCTTTCTGCTTAGGTAGGGCAGGGATAGTAGCAATTATTTTGAGAGCAAGATAAATCAGCCACTGCAGGACTGTTGACACTCATGGTCATCTGACAGGATTTCTAAAGGATTGTGACTACAGCTGGAGCTTCCTCAATCCCTTCAATGCTCTGCCTCTGCTCTTCAGACAGACCTGAGAGAGAAGCTGGCAAAAGTCAATTTTGACTATACCAAGTGATGTGGGGCTCCTTCCCTGTCCCAGGAGCAGGCTGTGAAGCACTTTTGTGGAGGCAGTGAAGTTAATTCTGTAAGAATGGTGCATCTGCATGAGGTTTAACTGAAAAAGAACTACTTTGAATTACAGCTAATTAATATGTAAAGGGCTCTGTTCCTGTAGAAAGCAATGAAAATCAGAAAAGTGCACTGTACAAACTAGGAAGCTGTAACTTGCTCAAGAAAAAGTTTCTTGGCTCATTGAAACGTGTCAACTTGACAAAATAATAGTATTTTTTTCTTTGATAATTGAATCAGGCCAAAATAATTTATTTTACACTGTTTGGAAAAGATTGTTTCAATTATTTAATTTCAATTTTGTTAACTCTAAATAGTTATAGTTTAACAGAGACTTCTATGTATTTTCTCTAAACTTAAGAAGGTTTTAAATGTCAATATTCTGAAATAAAGATAAAATAAAATAAAGTTGTAATCAATGATCTTGTATATTTAGAAAATATACCTAATGCAAAGTAATACCCTTACATCACAGTTGAATTATTTCAAGTGATGCAGAACAATTTTTAACTTTATTTAAACAGGAACATTTGATTAAGAATAAATCATGTTTAAAATACCAGAATAGTGTGTGTGTGGTGAAAGTTTTGCATTTCCAGTAATCCTGTGTTTTTCTAATTCAAAATCAGGTGGTCCTGAAGTTTTTTTCCTATATCTTATTCTGAGAAATGTATTTGATTTCACATACAGTACCACTTCTGCAAAGAGCATAAAATACACACAGGTAATTTCCACAGGGAAGAGAATGCTAATTAGTTACCTCAATGACTGCTGTAGCCTTTTGAAACCCTGATCATGTTTCAAACAATCCCAGCGGAAAATAAAGAAAAAAATTAGTTTTTCCACATCAGAGGTGAAAAGCTGACTGCATCCTCAAGGGCACAGGTGGGCTGAGCATGGAGGTCCTGGTACTTTGCAGCAGTCATGGAATAAAGTCTGCAAGAAACATTTGGGAAAATGTGGCAACGTTCTAGCATTTCTTCAGCAAAGAAAGGATAGTCAAGGGCTCAGTCAGAAACAGTCCCACAGTCAGGCAATGACAACAGCTGAACTCACTGGATCGATTGCTGCCTTTGTCATGCAGGGCAGTTTGACTGCACTTTAAATGTAAAGAATCCCTGGCACTGAACAGGGGTATCATGGCAGAGGCTGTGTGTGACTAATAGAAAAACAGCAAGAAGGCAGACTGCCCCTAGATGCTTTCCTTCTCCTCTGCCTGTTATTGCAAACTGAAAAACGTGGGAACTGTGTAATGAGGTGAGTGCATCTACCACAATTCATTCTACCACACTGAAAGGCTTCAACACATGCCTGTTGATTCAAGAGAAGCTTGAGGATTCCAGGTTTTTCAAACCCAGGATGATTGGTTGCTCTCTCAGTGGATCTTTTAAAACTCTGCAAACCAAGTAATTCATTCTCACTTATGAATAAGAAGATGAGCCTTTTCATTCATTAGAATTACTTTGGTATTTATCTCCAAGAGCTTTGGAATGGAGGTCAGCCTTAGCTGTGTTCAACAGTTGTGGAAACAAGGATGGTTTTCCCAGAGGCCAGTGGTAAGGCAAGGACTTGAGATCCTTGCCTACTTCTGTTTCCTAAAAATTACCTCCTAAAAACAGAAGCCACATATTTCTAGGCATAATCTCCACCTCCTGGTGCATGTACAGAACTCCAGATTTGTTGGCTGACAATGTGCCACATGGATATGAGTGCCTGTCTGATTTCTGGATCACTGTTTCTGACCCCAGAAGTTTCAAGATGGACTCCACAAATATTTGCCCAATCTGTGATGTTCTGAAACAAAAATGTCAGGCTTAAGGAAGTGGCATCTCACCCATACCTTACTCCCTGTCCATTTCTCATCTCTGTTAAATTAGGGCAGCATACTGCGGGGAGTTTGTTCCAAATAAGGCTAATTACTGTGCCCAAACATGGTAAATTATTTAAAAAAACATTGCATATGGACATGAGGCACGATAGGACAAATTAACTAGTTTACAATGGTGTAATAATCCAGCTCAAATTTGCTCAGAGTGCAATGCTGCCAGGCAAGGCAGCACATGGAAAAGGGTTCTTCAGTGGGATTGAAAATTTATCCTCTATGATACAGAGATATTTCAGAGCTCCTTTAAAGGATTGTTCTGTAAAGAGGAAAGAAAATTGTAACTTCTATATGCAATTTGTTTATGAAATATTGCTGCTGGGAGCATCTTAGAGAAAAAATATCTACACAAATGGATTAAGACACTGGAGATGATTCACATAAATGTCTTTTTTCCTATTCAGCTTAATTAACTTCAGAGTAGATGAATTCTTATTGGTGTAGTGGAAAGAAAATGAAACCAGTGTCAAGAGAAAATCTTCTGCATACAACTGCTTGGTATAGTCCAATTTTGGATGTTGTAAAAGCATAAAATTTTTGTTCATTAAATTTTAAAAGCTTTCTGACTTACTGGAATTATAGCATGGAGTTGTAAATGTTGTGTGAAATGAAATGCACTTCCCTACAAAAAACAACATACAGTGGGAGAGCTCTGGGATTACTATTATGGTCTACTATTTGCAATAATACTTAGATAAGTCAGCCATTAAGATAAATAAATAAAAATACCCACCCCCCCCAAAAAAAAAATCACTGAAAATAAGAAAGGATGAAGATATTTTAAAGTACTCTGCTTGTGTGTGGAGAAAATCTGTAGCAAATTGGTATACTTTGTATACTTAAGTAAAACACTTTCAATGCTTTGACTCTTCCATTCTCTATTTCTATAGGAAGAAATTCTTTTAGGACAGAAAGACACTTCCCAATTGACAAGACAATTGCCAGACCAAAATTCTCTTTTTACATATTCCTGCATTCAGCAGAAGAAAAGGGCTTTATAAAGACATGCCATACTGAATTCAAACTTCACCTAGACACACAGTTCTCAAATCTGTGTGACCAGATGTCCTCTGACTGTACTCATTATAGTAGGATGTAAAGTCTGCAGTCTGATGAATGATTCCCAGCTGACCCTCACTGGTAAGGCCTTCTTCCAACTTGTTATTAAAAACTTATAATAACCACATTTTAATAGCTGTTAAAGAGCTTCCCTCAAGTATACTATCTTGGCCATTTCCTTAGAGGAAAAGTACTCATTATACAAATTTGCAATAATATGGTGAAGAAATACAATGGCATTATTAAAATCCAGATTACTTGCTCAGAGACTTCTCCAAGGCCTCAGGCTGCCATTTAAACTAAATTTCATGTAAACTACACCATGAAGATACAATGCTACATGCAGGAAAAAAAAATATGTTTCTGCAGAGTGGAAGCTACTACCTAAGTTTCAGTCCCAATTAAGTTTTTACCACTTGAAATTTTCTTTTGCTTAAAATTACTTGGAAGGGGTAAAAGTTCCCTTCCCTTCCCTTCCCTTCCCTTCCCTTCCCTTCCCTTCCCTTCCCTTCCCTTCCCTTCCCTTCCCTTCCCTTCCCTTCCCTTCCCTTCCCTTCCCTTCCCTTCCCTTCCCTTCCCTTCCCTTCCCTTCCCTTCCCTTCCCTTCCCTTCCCTTCCCTTCCCTTCCCTTCCCTTCCCTTCCCTTCCCTTCCCTTCCCTTCCCTTCCCTTCCCTTCCCTTCCCTTCCCTTCCCTTCCCTTCCCTTCCCTTCCCTTCCCTTCCCTTCCCTTCCCTTCCCTTCCCTTCCCTTCCCTTCCCTTCCCTTCCCTTCCCTTCCCTTCCCTTCCCTTCCCTTCCCTTCCCTTCCCTTCCCTTCCCTTCCCTTCCCTTCCCTTTTTTCCCTTCCCCAAATGTCATTACTACTTTAAGCAGCATGTCTAACATATCACACGCTTGTTGTCTAATCCTCTCTCCACTGGGAAAATCTACTGAATAATGTTTTGTTCTGTGCTTTTCCAAAGGCAATTCACACATACTGACATAATTGTATAATAGTGAAGGGCAGAGCCAAGAAATTCTCTTAATCAAGGAAGTTTTTCTCCCTTCATCTCGGACTTGTCACCATCACTAGTGCAGCATGAGTGGAGTGGTCATAGACAGGCAAAGGTCATTGTAGTTGGTGACAAAGAGGGTTTTTTTAAAGGTTTGTTTTTCTTATTTTTGAAATAGAGACTAACACCACAATTTTCTAGGCAAGGGAGCAGAGATGTGCTTTGGGGCAGTCTGCATGGTGGGCTTTGGTCTCTGGGACACATGGGATTATTAACTCTGAAGCAATTTAGGAGCTGCACTTCTTGGGGGAGGGGAAGGGAGGGAGGGAGGGACTGACAGCTGATTTAGCAGCAAAATAGGAAAACTTCCCAAAGACCAGAACAGAATATAACTCCCAAGGGGTCTGGTCTGGAGCTCTTGTTTTGAAATTGAGATGAATACATATTCTGTCCCAAATTTACCACAATAGTTCCACAAAAACATGGTTCATCTTTAGAGCTATTGCTTAGCTCAGGGAATGGAGTCAGAACTAATGCAGGAATAGTTAGCACATCTTGAAAGGCAAAATACCTTGTGGCTTCTTCCAAGGTCTGTGCTGCTTCACAGGTTCATCCTTTGATGGTTCTGTTAGGGAAATCCCTGTTGGGCCATCCAGAGGATGCTCTGGTTGTTACCAGTAACACTCACACCACCTGAGGCCCCTTTGTAGCTACACACCCCACACTCAGAGTCAGACCAGGTTTCCTGACCTGCTTGACACAAGGTTTTCCATAGCACAGCCTCAGATGTCCAGATCCTTAAAACTAATCTTGGCGCAATAACTAAATAACAAAATATCAACTCAAACTGATGCCTCCAAAGAGAGCCCAAGCAAAGGAACCTTTGGGCTTCTAGCCCCTCACAGTCCAAGACAGGAAAGTCTGGGGGTTGTTGGCTCCTACCATGTCTCTGAGTGTCTGGTGCCAGCTGTGCCCAAGGTTTGTGTGGCCTTGGTTGTGCAAAAGATCAGCAGTTCATGGCCTCTCCTCTGGGACTCAGGCTCCTGCCCCACCAAAGCTCCACCTGCAGCTCCCACTGCTGCTGCCCACAGAGCTCCCTGCACTGGATATGTTCCTCAGCATCTGTCTCTACCCCCCAGGTGAATCAGACTGAAGTGTTGGCAAAATTAACCTCAGTGGCCAAACACATGCCAGAGGTGTGCCTTTCTGCTGCTGACTTCACCTCTGCTTGAACAAGAGCTCAGGTAAACTTTTAGTGGATGTGTGAAACCTTCTGAAAAGCTTCCAGGGAATTTGAGTGTGTGTGAAGGACAAAATATTCACATTATTAAAGTTTCCACCATACCTCTAAGCCACAGGGGATGGCTTATGGTGAGAGGAGATCAAGAATTTGGGTAACTTAGTTAAGTTATATAAAAATACTAAACATTTCACAGATAAGCATAAACATTTTAGGAACCAACTGTGTGTGCAAAGGCAGAGCTCACAGTCCTTGACTTGTGTAACTTACAAATATTGTGTAATGGTTCAGATGCCATTGGATTCCTATGCACAAGACAGTTGATCTATAAAACATATGGCATTTTAAAATATTGATCTCTTCTGTGCCACTGAGTAAGAGATATTAGTGTAGCATGGGATTCCGTTTGTAATGCTGGGATTAAAGGCAGGGAAGTGGAAAATTGGAATAGACCTGAATTCATGTAAAGTGGAAAGTACAGCTGCAGCATTACTAGAGCAGGAGAATAACAAATAAAAGCAGGTATTTTTTAAAAATCATATTAAAAATCACGTACCAACTATTGGGGCAACAGAGTGAACATACAAATGAATGTTTTACATTAGTTTACTTTTAATTCTACTGGTAATGTAAAGTCACAGTATAGTGACACACACCAGAATGGGACAAAATAAAGAGTAATACCAAAAAAAAATGAACAAACATTTTCTCTACAATGTAAACAATTGTCTGTATTTTAAAGTGCCACTTGATCTGAGTATGCAATCTGTGCCATGAAATATGTGTTTCTGAAATAAAGAAACAAAGCAACCAACCCCCAATCTTTGCTCAATTCCTGCAGATTTTTGCCTTGATCCTCAGCTGGTGAACTGATTTAAATTAGGTGTTTATTCTTCTCTCCTTTCTTTTTTGGACCCCACTCTATCTTCCTTTGTTTTCTTGGTTGGAAATGTAGGATAATTGGGAAGAAATTTCAGAAAATAGAAGTTTTTCTAGTGTTCTTCATAGTAAATCTAATTTTTTTTCTTCCTCCTTTCTTTTCCTATTTAGCCTTTAAATGAGACTGATAACTTGTGTTTGATCATCATGCCAATTTTAGGACAGCAGCTTCAGTCCTTGTCTGAAGCTGTTAATACCTAATCAGAAGATTTCATTAAAAAAAAACACAACAAACCAAAACAGAATCCACAAAAAAAAACAACAGAAAAGCTCAAGACCCAATGAGCCAGAAGCTTCATTTCTATGAAGATTTTACCTTCTGTAATGTGAAGCCAGTGGTTCTTGCACTTTTCTGTGATTGATTGAGTCCTTTACTAGATGGCATTTTCTCTCCATAAAGGCACTGCTATATTGCAATTAAGTAACTATTGATCTTTTTTGATGAACAGATTGAGCTCTTTAAGTCTTTTATTATGAGCATTTTTCAGCCCTAAAATCACTTTAATTTTTAAAAGTGATCAAAGGTTAGCTGAACCCTGGTAAAAAGTCATATATCTCTTCAGCTCACAGTACTTTCTTCTTTTAGTTCTATAATAGTGCAAAATGAAGTGCTTTTAGTTTTTTTATGCCATTATCATTAACATGATATAAAATGACACATTGACACAATAGATGATGTAGATGATGTAGTTTTTACACTGAGTTTAATGTTGTTCTATTGAATAAACGGAAATCTTACCACCTGTTTCAATGGCAGTAGAATTAAACCAATATTGAGTAGTTCTGAAACCCTCAATTCAGATGTATTTCTGTCCTAAGGTTCTAGGGAAATGTGGCAGAGCAGATGCAGTTTCATAGCAACTGGTGCTAAGTATTGACATTTTAATGGCAATCATTTTATTGGAAACCTCAGACAACATGATCTTCCATGCCCTCTTTATCTGTGTCTCCTGACTCAAATGTCATTATAATATTTCTGAGATTTTGTTTGGGTTTGCGTCTGACCCTGGTCTTGAGAATTAAGTGTTTGGAGAATCAAGCAGATCACAAAGGACTTGGTATCTCAGATGGCCTCTAATGCATCCTGTGGGTAAGGCAGGCATATATAATCATGGACATCAGAGTTCAGTCTCTTTGGGGAAGTCAACAGAGGTGCTCCTGTTTCTTTGAACAGGCTTGTGACAGAGCCTTACAGGCTTTCACTTTTTAAAAATATCTTAAAGGTTTTAGTGGAGGAATTGTTTTAAGGAAAAAGTAAACTAATCTAGATACCCCATCCTGTTTTCCAAAAATAGAACATGGATGGAACAGAGACAGGTTTTCTTTTTAGGGGATGGATGTCAAAGAAGCTGGAGCACTTGGGCAGTGTGTGTCGTCCCTGTGTCTGTGTCTCTGCTGAGCCTGGAGAAAGACTCATGCCCTTCCTTGTATGTGATCGGTGGTGTCACCTCCTGAGTGACTGCCAGCTGGAGGCAGCTCCATTCTCCACCAACCCCAGCCAGTTTTTAACCCAGGGAAAGATGCACCTTTCCCAAAGTGTGTCTGTTTGTCAGCCTTGAGCTGGGGTCAGCCACACAGGGAAGAGGTGGAGGTCAGCCGAGTATCGCAAGCCTGGACAGTGTGGGAAACAGTCATCAAACATAAAAATGGCACAATTATCAGGCAAAATAAGGTGACACATCTTTCTTTACAGTTCTTAAGGAACTCATGCCTCCCACAATCCTGAACCAATTTTGAACGAGAACAAGGAAGGAAACCCCTTACACTTCCAGCTTGACTTTGTTTACTCACTTTGTTCTGTTCAGGTAATAAACCCTAATGACCTTAGCATAGGATATCCCTGGAGGGAATAAGGACTAATTCAGATGAAAACTTGCTCTTGTCTTGTTCTATTGACATAGAAATGATGAGGATAAAAATCACTGGTCTGCAGCTGGACTGTGCTTCTCTAATAATTTAACTAAAACTGTTGAAATTCCTGTCTTCCTTTGAATGTCACCACAGGATTTAAAAGTACACTTAGCTAGTCCACATTTTAAATAGACTTTTTTATTACTACCTTAATAATTTATTGCACTAGCAGAAGGAAGAGAGGATAATGAACTGAAAGTATTTTAAAAATTAAAATTCCTTTTATTTTTTGACAACTAACAATACACAGACATTGATAATTGTTACTTTTAAGCCACACTTTGCAAAGTTTCAGCCTCATCAAGAAAACACCAGTTTTTTAAAAAGAAACTGGAAATAATAAATCTTTTGATTTGGAGACTTCTGAATACCTTTTGGAAATACTTTAAAGTGTTTTTTGTGGAGGTTATAGATAATAATTTTCAGAAATTAATAATGTACTACTATTAGTATTATCATTATTATTATTATTTTTATTTTTATTATTAATTTTTCTATTAAGAAGGTTTTAAGCATTGGCTGGTTTATGAGTGAGTTTTCTCTCCACATAAGACTTTGAATATATTTTGTGCTAACATGGTTTTAAAGTTTATAAGTGTTGGTGTTGCTATCCCTATTTTAATGGCTTTTGGAAATTTAGTGACAGCTTTTGCAAATACAGACACACATAGAATGTGGGAGACTAAAGTGCTTGTTAAATTTTATAAATACTCCTAAAACGAAAAGTGCAGCAAGCACTTTATAAATAGTTTTAATTTATATGTAATTTAAATTGTTTATAATAAGTAAAGTATTTGAGTTAAGAATACATTTGGCTGTGTCTGTGGGAAGTGCTCTGTAAACTGTTGACTGCTTGGAGCTCTTGCTTTAGGCATTTTTTATGGATTTCAAATTTCATTTTTCCTAATCTTAGATACAATTGTTTTCCTGCTTTTTCATTAAACCATCTCCTCCCTAAAAAGAATTGCCATAAGTTTTTCATCCCTCTCCTCAACCCTTCGAGAACCTGAAAGCTGAAAGTTTTTCATGCTTCAACTATAAATGGTTTTGGTCAGTCTGTATGTCCTGCCTCTATTTGCTCACATTTTCTTTTAAATTGAACTCAGAATAGTGTAAGTAGTAAACACATACATGAGGAAGTAGTTGCACTCACGTTATTCTGGCAAAATAAACACTGACATTTCCTTCAACTGTCTATGATAATACAGAGGAAAAGGTTTATTTTACGTAATTTATGTACTTAATTATTTAAATGTGACTGAAAGCAAGGTAGGAGGGCCAAACACCTCAGAATCTCTGGAAATATCCTCCAGGCGAAAGAATTAGTAGTCATAGTAAAAACCCGCACATAATAAACTGAATTACAAACATTAGTAGTTCCATTTAAATAATTTCCAGTAAGATATTGATCACAAAATTTCCCTTTTCCTAATGCTTCTAATGGTAAAATAATTAAAAAACCCTTTATCTGGAAGCACTGCACTTCAAGTTTTCCTAGTTAGAAAAGAACTAGACAGCATTAGAGAAAGCACACCTTAACCTCCTGTCTCCAATACAATTTTTGCATCTGGTACCAGGTGGAGCTGTCAGGGATGGCACTCTCAGCTCCTGTACTTCACAGTGAAGAATCTTCAATTTCTTCAACTTGCAGAATGAAGTACAGTGAAGTGGTGAATAAAACCCCTTGTTTGTTCCTGTTCTGTGTTCTCGCGAGCTGTAGAGGATTAGTCCTGGTGATGTCTGTGGGGTGTAATGTGAGCAGCATGTTCCTTTGTGACTAATGGGCTTGCACTGAAGTTAAATCACTCATCCCATGGAGTTTTCATTTCTACTGCACTGTGGTGATAATTATCTAAATAACTAATAAATGAGGTGCTTCTGCTGGTGTGACTGGGCTCAGATTGCTCACTTTAGTGCAGTGCTGTAAGATTTGTGTTTCCATGACACCCAAGGTAAGCAGTAATAAATGTTATTTGTGTAGGATTCCTGAAAAACACTTCCTACAGCCCTCACCTCATCACTGAGCAGCAATAGCAGACACTGGAGGGGCAGGAACATTGTGAATTGCAAATAGAAGTGCTTAGGAGGAAAGAAGATGTTTTCTTTCAGCCAAAGGTGAAGAGAAATGTGTAAGTTTTGGTACCTCAGTCTGTAATCACCAGTTACAAAAAGCATCTCGGTCTCCTTTGAAAAGGCACACAGCAGGAAATGAAAGGAAGACTTCAAGAGAACAGAGAAAAGAAGGTCTCTTTTGATGTAGTAAGGGAACTTTTACTGTATTCAGATGTGGCAAAGGAAAACCAGGCTGGAGGAGCAGGGATTGAAGTACTAGTTACAAGAAACTAGTTGGAAATTACTTTTATCCCTTGTTAAACAGATATAAACACCTTATCTTGTACATCTTCACCATGGAGCCACCATCTGGGTTTTGTTTTGGGGCTGTAAGACATGCACTGATCAGACTGACAAATCTAAAGGAGTTTCAGTAGGTTGACAGAAAGTTACTGTCAGGAACATTATTAGAGCAGCTGAGACCTAAAAGGTGGGAGCACTTGATATTTGTGCTAACTTCAATTCAAGCTTTTCATTCTATTTAAAATATATATTTTTTATAGTTTTAGTATGAAGGGATGGACAAGTGAGTGACTCAAGCAGAAATTATTCCAAGAGATTACTCTTGTATATTCCCATCTTAAAATTGCTCCTAAAATTTTTTAAACTAAACTTCATTAGAGGCCATTCCAAAATGTATTGAAGTCCATGGAATGAATGCCTTTCACTTTGTTGTCATGGTTGCATGAATATTCTGCTAAACAAAACTACCACAAAGGTATTGGAGCTTTTGGAGAAGTTACTGCCTGAGATTTTTATAAAAGCCACATGGCATATGGAAACAGCATATGGAAACTTGTTAACACAGAAAGGTAAGGAGAAAAGTGGCAGTGAGTGATGAACTACTTGGAAATGTTTAAAAAGCTGAATCACTGTCATCTGCAGAATTCCTGATGGAGCACATTGAGATTGAGATGAAGTCAAGAGTTTTCCAAAGCTCTCCATCACCTGAATGATAGCAAAGGGCTAGACAGTAACCATATGTCAACTGCTCATTGCAGAAAGATCTGCCTCCTGAGAAAAAGAGGGTGTGAAGTCATTAGCACAGCCCAGAAATGTGGAAAGTGAGGGATTGTCACATAACCACACAAAGAAAACTACCTATAAAGATTATATCAGCTAATGAGTTTTTCACACTGCTGCCTAAAACAGGAGAAAGCTTCTGCATTTTTTATCTCAAATAGAATCAGAGGGGTAGTTGAAAAAACATCTGTAACATCAGCAGGGGTGAATTTAGCACCTCTGTGTGGAGAAGATACTTTTACTTGAGCAATTAATCATGCAGTGGCAGATCTGAATCCAATAGTAATTAGAGCTTAATTGACTTTACTGGCACATGCAATGCTCTGTACCTTCTCTAATTATGGAATATCCTTTGTGTATATGCATTTTCATCAAAGTTGATTTTTTCACAAATATTGTCTGTATTAGAATGGCTTGAGATCCTGTGTTAAAAGTGATGGACTAGTTTAAGAGTCAGCCCTGGAATTGTCACTCACAAGATAATAAACAAACAATAACCTCTTTCATCTTAGTAAATCCCAAAGCTCTGCCCAAAGTAAATAATAATTAAACAGATGAATATTTACCAAAAATATATACATCAAAGACGCATATCACATTAAAAATATATTTAGCTTCAAAACTTCCCCACCATCTAGCCATTGCTTATCAGGTTTAACTGCATCCAGGGATGAAAGAGTTGTCTGATTTCACAGCCCTTGTAATTAGTGATTCTCTTCCAATTACCCTCAAATTTGGCACCCTGTGTTACTACTACCCTGACTGTGCCTCTTTCTGGGATGTTGTTGCAGTTGCACTCCACTTCTCTGCCCATTAGAGAGGTAGTTTGTCTCTGGAGGTCGATGGAATACAATCAGAACCTTTCCACTTCCTTCACCAGTTGCTGGATCAAGATTACCGTAAATTCCAGCCCATTACTTTGCATTTGCTTCATTTGCCTGAGTAGCTGGGGCCAGGCCAGTACACTCTCCTTCAGATAGTTTGGTATCTAGTCACCTCTAGCTGAAGGTTGCATGGAGCCAAAAAAGGCAGACTTTTGCATAAGCCAGTAAAAATGTCTGTTTTCAGAATTGTCTGGATTAATGAGAAACAACTGCTTTTGCATGAGATCAAAATCTGGCAACAGACAGGGGAATACATGGAGAAGGGACTGACTCAGCCAGCTGTGGTGAAAAAAGTTCTCCACTGTGCATTTTTCCATACCTACCTTTCAATTGTTCATATAGGTTCTTAATTTTTAAAGATGCAAAGATTTTCTCATCACACTAGAACATGAAATCTGTAAGAGTCAGTGCTGTAGGGACTGGCAAAATTTGTTGTTATTCTGTTGGCCCAAGCTGCTTTGTACCTTAGTTTAGGAAATCTCACCTCCTCTTTATTTTTCTATTTTGTCATCCCATCCTCCCTCTGCCCCTGTCCATTTTGTTAATGAAATTATTTATTCTTGAATGCAGGAATGGTCTCTGTTGTTGGGTGTAGCAAAGGGCACAGTAATGAGCAGAAACCTTTCTTCCATTGTCAGAGAGTCCCAAAACCTGTCTACATCACTGTATATGCACGTATCTACATATTCTTTTGTCTAGAAAATACTGTGTAAAGCAAGTACTGATCAAATATTTAGAATTATATATGAACAACTACACTATCTCCTCCTGGCACTCAGAAAGAATCAATACCTTAGTTACAGACAGATTTGCCAGAGACAGTAAGGGCAGTGAAAACACCTATTCTTTCTGAAGGAATGGATTCAATTTCTAAGCAACTTCCAAGAAATCAATTCAGGTAAATCCGAATGCAGCTGCTAATTATGCCTTTTAATTTTGGAAGTGGTGTGAATTTGTGCCGGAAAACCAGGGGGCAGTTGCTGGTAGAGCCAGGGGAAAATCACTGAAAGTCTCTGAAAGCTCCTTCTTTCAACTCAAACTTGGAACAACAAATGAGAAGACTTTTAAGAAAATTTAGATTTCTGTATGTATCTTTTGTCCTGAATAAATTTTTGCACTCCTTCAAAAATAGAGTTTTTCAGCCTTGGCAAATATTAACTCCCTTACTTGCAGATTACTATTCCTAATAGTAGCAAATGGAACTGAAGTTCACATGATTTTAAGGTGAAGTCCCAGCTATAGTTCAGGCATAATTAAAGGCCCACTTTGGCTGCAGGCTTTCTCCCCACCTCAGCAGGTGATGACAGTCTTCAAGAGGTGGTATTTTAGGAAAAGGGCAAACTGTTCTCAGAGGCAGAGAAAGCATCATCACTTATTTCCCTCTGTCTGTCCAGGATTGTCTTTCTAAGCTGCCTGCACCAAGCCCAGTTTATTACTGTTCAGCAAACAGTTTTACCAGCACTCAGTGTCTGGCTCTGCAAAGCCTTTGCTCACCATGCTGACCTATCCTAAAGCTGTGCTGTTGTGCTGGCCTCACAGAAACCCCTAGGAGTGAAGTAGCTGTAATTAAAGGTTTTCAGCTACAGGGCTGTCAAATCCTTTTGTGTATCTGTTTTGGCAAGTGCTTCAAACCCTACAGCAATATTAAATAGACCATCTGTTAGCCTTCATTAGGCTCTCACTCATCAACAGGGCTATTAAATATAACTGAGGATGCTAAAGGAAACCTTGACATCTTGGCTTTCGATTGGAATAAATCAATATTGATAACAAAAGTATTTCACACGTATTTATTATTAATAGAAAGTTAAATACAGCATAAATATGGATGTTTTGCCCTACAACACAGCTTTATTGTAACTAATCTAAATGATATAGTGAAACCCAGCTTTATTAGTGTCACTATCTGCAATGAAGAGCTCCATGCCAATGGCCCTGTCCTGAAAACATGTGAAGGACTGGTCATCACTTTGATGTTTGCTAAAACACAGGGGATGTTATAGAAAAAGACCTGCAATTAAAAAATATGCAGTAGACTTGGCTTATTCTTTCTTCTTTATAACAACTTCTTACATATTTAAGGATAAGGTATAGTAGCTTCCTCTGTTGTCTCATGTCTACAGTAGAAAAAGTTCCAAAAGCATTCCCTGGAGAAAATGTTTTCTATACCATTTGAAACTTTTGAAACTGTTCTCCTTTACTCCATGTCTGTAGTTAAAAGTAGTTAAAAAATAGGAATATTCATAACTTCCTTGATATTCCAGCTAAGGGAAACTGGCAAAATTCTTATATACGAGTGTCTGGACCTGTTGATACAGAATCCAATTGTAATTGTATGAAATCCTGAAAGAAATATTTTTGAAATTTTTAGATGACTTGTTTGTGATTTTGATTTTCTCCCTAAAGGAGACATAATTAGGGAAAGCTCAGGGTGACACACCTGAAGTACAATCCACTTGAGATTGAAGCACCCTCTATAAAAAAGTAAAATGGTACTCAGGCAGTCTGAGGAGGTGGCACTAGTACATTTCAATTTGGAGGTTGTTTTCAGTCATCTTTTACAGTGCCAGTCATGTGCTGGATTTTTATATTTACACTAATGTATCAAAATCTAGCAAAAAAAATATATCCCAGAACATCACTATAACTGAGACAAGTTTTTCCTCTGTGTTGAACTGATCATATTGAAGAAAACCCCAAATATTTGTTCTGTTTTTGCACAATAAACTGTGGTGGGTGAGATGTGATTCAGATTTGTTAGTTTACACTGATGCAGTTTGAGGAGGGACATTTGTCAGAGTTTTAGTGTGAATGGCCAGATGCTCAGCTGAATCCCATACACCACATGTCAGCCTGGCCTGCTTTTTTGTCTGATTTCCTTAATATTAAAAGCAAACAAAATGAACAGAGGGCTCTTCAACTGCTGCTTTCCCCAATTCTTTCTGAAAACTCTCCAGACATAATTTGTATCCTTGTACTTGAGAGATTATTTGTTTTTTAATTTACTGCAATTTAACCTTTCATGACTAAAATTTCCGATTTTGTCCCATATGAATCACAAGCTATTAATTAAATTAATAAGGTGAGAACCTTATACTCAGGTATATTTTCATGTACTTATTTCAGTGGTTCATGCATTACATCACAATATTCCTACTATAAAAGAAGCAGGTGTAGCACCAAAGGAAAGCCAAGGGAAAATCTGGAAGATCAGTCATGGGAGGAACACAACAGAAGTGCAAGACTGAATGTCAAGACCTACATCATTTCTCAGTCAGTGAATAGTCATGAATGTAATTTCTGTCCTATAATTAGCTGTTGTGTTCAGCTGACAGGATATTGCTGTGGTATTTGAGGAGTGCAACAGCACAAGGGGCAAGGGGCAGAAATTGATGCACAAAAAGTGCCACCTGAATATGAGAAAACTTCTTTACTGTGCAGGTGATTGAACACTAGATTGCCCAAAAGAGTTTGTGAAGTGTTCCACACTGGAGATATTCCATAACTTTCTGGACACAATCATGAGCCATATGTGCTTTGGGATGACCCTGCTTGAGCCGGAGGATTGGACCAGATGACCGACTGTGGTCCCTCCCAGCCTTACCTCTTCCATTATTCTGTGATTCTGTGAAAGTTAACTTTATTTTCAGCAAGTAAGTGTCAGGATCTATTTTCCAGGTCACAGAATGACTTTACAGATGCTGATGTCTGTGAAGATGTTTTGTGAAGACAAGACCAAGAATAAACAGCAAGACTTGGCAACAATTTAGTCCTATGTCTAAGTAAAATCATCTTTATCTGCATTCCAGTTCAATGAATCTGTTTTTATTCACAAGTCAGTTTGGATGTGTACCATGCTGACAGGAATCCTTGCCCTGAGGTAGGTAGGTTACCTGTTGGTGCAGTTGTAATTTTATTTTATTTAAATTCCTTTTAATTCTGTTCCCAATGGCACTCTTCTAAAGAAATGTCACACTGTATTTACAGCTGTTCTTTTAAGATTTCTCTTGTCACTTTTTACATACTTTAGGACTAATACGTGTAGGGAAAAATGCTTTAATTTCACTCTTTTAATTTTTGGGAGAAAAAGAGCAACTGTTTCATTTTGAAGAAAGTCTCTCAAGTTATAGTAAAAGAGGGGTATCATACATTAGAAGTCACTCAGAAATTTCATTTCTGCTGAGGCTTTCTGAGTTCTTTATATTTGCTTTGAGAGATTTCAGCATTTCTTAATAACTGAAACCAAACAAAAGAGCGTCTGAATGTAATTAAATCAGTCCTAATTGTTTATATAACATTTACAGTTTTCATGGCCCCAACATACAAACAAGTTCTGGAGCATCTATTTATGCAGCATTGACCTTCACACAATATTGTGTGTGGCTCGGCATACTCAGTGAAGGTTGTGATTTTCACACACTTATCTGCTTCCTGCATTGCATAAATGAAATAAAAATTACAGTGGGTAAGATACTGAGAGAAACAACAAACAGGCTATGTGAAGATGTGTAAAGGAGTTGCTATTTGGGAGAAATGGCAGGGGCTGCAATGGCTTCCTGGGCTACAACCTGTCAGCAAAGCCACAGTAACAAGAGCTGTGCAATCTTGGTCCATCAGAATTGGAAACCAAGAGCAAATTGATCCTGTGCCTTTTACCTTTCAATAGGACAGATCAAAAACATGGACATCACTATTTCCTGTTGACCAAATGGCCTGTGATAACTCCTCTATCTGTTGCGTATTTGTGTGCCCAATTTTGGTTGTGCAGCTACAAAGCATGTACAGAACAAACTATCCATGTAAAGAGTTTATAGGATATGATCCTGTGGAGTTTCACAGTCTTGTATAAGAGCAGTCTCAGGAAGGGATAATAGCAAGAGTAAGGAGGAGAGGATTCAGGTGGACACCGACAGAAATGGCCTTTCTTAGTGGTATCTTTTAGTCCAAGTAAATTATAGATATAAGTAAACAGCAGAAATAAAATTAAAGAAATAATGGTTGACAAATGGCACAGAAGGGGGAAATTTTTCTAGCTTGGAACGTGGCTGAGGCAGGATTAGTCTCAGAGAAAATGAGTAAGTGACTGAGAAAGTGTGATGGTGAAAGGTGTGTGCAAGGGAATGGGGAAGTAAGCAAAGGAGATGGAGAACAGACAACAGCCAGTTCATCATCAAGTCCAAAGTTAATCCTCTGGAAAAAAAAATTTGCTTATACAATGGAGATGGTCCTTCCCTCAGCAGCACATAACAAAGCAGTTTTTAAAGTCAGTCCATGGTTTTAACGTGTCCAGAAGCAGAAGATGCTTGCCATGATTGCTGCTATTGCTCAAATGACATGGTGTGTCACCTCAGTTTGCATTCCCTGACGTGGATAAAGCTGGGCCATCTCTGATTAATTCTCTGACCTAGAGAAATGTTTGAATTACAGAGGAATGTCTATTAATCCTTCTGTAATGCTGTGTACCATCTATGCATTCCTCCTCTCCAGAGTAACTTTTGGAGTTTTCTATGGTTTAGGAGAGGGGAATCAATTTAAAATCCCTAAAATGGAAGGATATCCCCTGGCAATAATTACTGTGAAAGTCTGTAGTGTGCAGATTCATGTTTTTCACCTGTAATGGGAAAGTTAAAAGTAATGATGGAGTTCTGATTTGGTTCATCTAATCACTGAATTCCAAACTAACAGATTCTCTTGGGCTTGAAAAACTGGGCCAGAATTATCATGAGAATAGATTGCCTCTTGGTATTCCTGAATGGAACAAGGGCACGTTAATAATAGCAAAAATGAAAAATAATTAAAAATAGAAGGTCTGATTCTCCCTGCATCAGGATTTTGTTTGCTGATTTGTTAAAAAGGGGAAGTTTTTTTTATAATAGACAAGATCAAACTTATCTGTGGTAACTTCTGCTATTTAAAAATATTATTTTAAATAATTTCTAACTCTTAACAAAGAGTTACTTTATTTTTCCTGAGTTTTCCTTTCCTTATTTGCTAGAAGATTCTAAATGAAAAATTTTTGTAATGACTAGGTAAATAGTTGTCTGAGGTTGTGTTGTAGCCAGGGGTGTGTGAATTAAATGACCCTGTCGTTCTCTTGTGTCTTCATTCTGTGATTGTTCTGAGCCTGTACAATGTTTCTATGACCTTCACTACAGGATTAATGGGAGTTATTTCCTCTATTGGTGCAAAGCAATTATGCATGCCATCCTGCTCTGAGATGGTTTAAATGAAAGTTGCCAATAGAAATGTTAACCTTCACCTGTCATAATGCTATTATGTTATCTTGGGCTAATGGTGAAAAGAAGTCATGATTTCATTTTATTTAAATTTCAGCTGGGTATTTGACCATAAAATTATTTCTAAAAGGAAACATAATAAAAACGGTAGATCAAGAGTTCAGCAGTGAAAAAGAAAAGTGTTGTGTTATTCTCTGGAATGTAATTATAGAAAAAGCTTCAGTGTAAACCAGAACAAATGAGGCTTAGATACTCAAAAGATTCTATACATGTGAAGAGACTGACTTCATCACTGTCCTTTGAAAATCCCAATATTTGACTATTTTATTATGATGATGTTAGTAAATGCTCATAAAAATGGCTGACACAAGATCACAGTTAAAGTTTTTGATCTGAATATCCATTCTCAAATCAAAAGTAGGGGCTAGTCTAAAACTGAAGATTGCCTAGAAGCCAATATTTGTTTTTAAATGAAGGCTAGATAGTATGGATTCTACAAGATAAGCAGAGAATATAGTATAGTAATGGTACATCTGGTCATTTTCCATTATGTGTGATTGTGTGAGAGAAGTGTGAAAAACAATGTAAGAAAGCCAGTCAGAGATAGAGTGGGCTGAAGTGAAAATAGATTGTCATATGAATATATATACACGTGTCAAATAGGTTGTCTGGGATTATAAAAAAAAAAAAATAGTTGCAATTGTTTGAAGATAAATGAATAATACTATATTATTTCTGGCAGAGTGTAACAGAAACAGGCTTAAATGTACAGCATTTTGTGACTGGTAATCATATCCCTGCTTTAAATCACTAAAGCACTGTGTGTTCCAGAATAGGCTGCATCCTCTGAATGTAAGAAATTTTTCCTAACAAGGATAAAATCATATCCTTGTGAGAAACTAATAGAAAAAAATCAATTTTTTAGTGAATCAACGTTTTTTATTAGAAAAAGGTCTCCTGAAAATTTCTGTCCAAAAAGATGAACCAAAGGCTCAACATTGCATTCTGCAAACCCTAAACTCATGTAAATTGCCCTTGCTCAGTGAAACTAGAACAAAACTTGCTCTTTTTCATGAGGATAAAACTCTTAGTGTCAGAATTTGGTTTATAGGAATACATAGAAAAAAGTGTCACCACTAAAATTCCATCTGAATTCTGGATTATCTCCACTGACTTTAGTTTGCATCTTCTGAATGTCTTGCTTTAGCTTACTTGTTTTATTTGATATTTTAAAAATTATCGTTATTAGAGTAGGGTGCAATTGTGTTTATCCTATTTCTTTATTATAGAACCCATTAATTTTGGAAGCATGGGGTGATCAATGTATAGAAACACAAAACTGAATCCAACTGCTCTGGCTACAGGAAGATTACACCCTGATGAACTTGTTCCATTTTTGCTGATCCCAGAAATTGTGCCAATTTACTGAGTTGTGTCAGGAAACCTGCATGAACACACACCTGCAGCCAAGAAAAGCATAAGGAGATAAAGATTTTAGTAATAGAAATGGACCTTGTTTTTAGCCTTTGCACTGGTAATCCACACTCAATTTTAATTTTTGCAGTCTCTTTAGATTGCACCAAGAGTGAAGTCACATTTATTTGCCTCTCCTTTACTGTCAGGATAGGGACAATGTGATCCTAGCAAATGCATCAGTGAGACTTCCCATTGCATATCTATTAATAACCATACAGTACTTGGGTCAAATGCAAGGTACAATCTGACTGGGAAACATGGAGACAGTTAAATTGCATCTTGGCATCTGTGTGGAATATCTTGTACCACTATAATTACATTATCAAGGTGAAAGATAGGCAAATATGAAACAGTCATTGAAATTAATAGCATGAAGTGTAGCATTTACAAAGGAATATATTATTTTCTTGGTATCCTTTAATACCTTTCATTTGTAAAGGATTTTTTTTAATGTCATCACAGCAGGAGTTTAGCAAACATGTAACTACCTTTTTTAATGAGGTCATTTAATGAAGATAGCTCTTCTCTTATTCTGATTTTCATCCCATATTTCCTTCCCTGATACTTCTTGCTGTATTTTCATAAGCTTTTAGAGAGTATGATTCTGTAAGCCTTCTCACCTTTTCACATCTAATCTTTACTTGGTTTGAAGTTGCAGAATTATAATATAAGTACTTAAAAATATCATTAAAGTGGAGAGTACACTCTTCCACTGGGCTCTTCTGCAGTTATACTGCAGATACTATGGTGCCATAGTATGGCTATTTGCCAAGCCTGTAGCAAGAGCAACAGAGACATTTATCAGTTCTGCAAGTTGCATACGAAATTTCAGCAAGAAGTGGGAAGGAGGTTAGGTTTTGTTCATATTCCTAATCTGAACAAGGACCTGTGCAGATGGAATACAATTTGTTTGCCTCATGGACCTTATCCCTTAAAATGGCAATGCAGACACGGGGAGTACTACTCATGTTTTAACGCAGAAGATAAAATTGCAGATAGATCAAGTGTATTGCCTTGGGTCAAGCAGAGAGATTGCTGGGGACACAGGGCTTGACCTGCAAACCAGTGTCTTTGGCCACCACCCTATTGCAAATCTACCTGGCCTGTTCTCCTGTCATCCAGACCCATAAATTCAGTTTCCAATGTGTATTCTCTGTGTGAAGAGACCGAAACGAAATAAAATGGGTCAGCCTTGTGTCTTCTGAAACAGTGTGAAAGCTCCATGGTTTCATTTATCTTTTGCATTAAAAAGAGCCATGAACTCTGTACAGCTCACAAAGTTCAATCCTACATGGATGAAACTAAGATGAAAGGACACGTGAAGGATTCTTTACATGTGACTGGGTTTGATATTACTCAGGGAAGTCAGCATTTGACACCATTAAGGATAGTAGCTGAACTGGGATGGAGGGACTGAAGAATAGGCCCTTCAAGTAAATCTATCTTTTCTGATTTAGAACCACAGTGTATTTTTCTACTCAAATAGAGATCTTTAACCTAATGAGCAACTCCAGTTTACAGGAGCAGAATATATGAACAGATAAGGAAGGAATTAGAAACTGATATATGCATTGAGGGGTGTAGTGCTGACTACTTCTGTGGTATTAGATGAGAATTAAAGAGACTTAAAGAAGCCATGTGATGGAAAAAGAAAATTAAAAGATTAATTACTTCATGGGAAGCAATTTCTTGGAGCATTTTTCCTGGTTCATCATGTTCAGAATTATGAGGCAGGTAATTACCAGTTCTTTTCCATTTCTCACACTGTGTGGAGACCAGATCAATACAGCTCTTTTTACAGTCACCCTGGCACTTATCTATTCTACACCGGAGAAAAATTTCTCTTTCCTTTGATTCAAGAAGAAAGGATGGGTGCAAGATGAGCAGACACTTGACTTGTACTCTGTCAGTGTCTCTCCTTTGGACTGTCTGCCTGACAAGATGAAAGAAAATTTTATGTTCAGGGCTTTTCTAGAGGCAAGGAAAAGACCCCTCCAGCCTGTGATGCATGATTAGCTACTGTTTATAAAGACTTTCTCCTGAAAAACATTCTGGAGGGGTCCTTCAGAGCTAGCACATCACAAATAACTGAGGACAATGCTCATTTAGTTAGGTTGCCACCAGCTGATCCATCGACTTCCCACCCCTTGTGCTACCCTGACACTAATGGCTACCTTAGAGCACACAAGCTGCACATTCTGGGAAGAGTGCTTGAAAAAGTCAGACAGTGTATGCAAGAGCAGATTTTTATTTTTTTTTATCAGCCCGGTTCCTGCCTTATCTCAATAAATTTTCCAGGTTCATGCTGCATACAGAGAGATGGATTGCTGCTAAATGCACTTACCCAAGACATGCTGCTGTCTTGTTCCTCAAACCCTGGAACAAGCAACTGGAATTAATATTAGGGGAGGCCAGTGTGAGGCAACACCAATTTGTTTATGTCCCAGTTTCGGTTGGGATAGAGTTAATTTTCTCCCTAGCACCTGGTACAGTGCTGTGTGTTGGATTTTCTATGAGAGTTATGTTGATAACACACTGATGCTTTAGCTGTTGCTAAGCAGTGCTTACTCTAAGCCAAGGCTTTTTCAGTTTCCCATGCTCTGCCAAGGTGCAGGTGCACAAGAAGCTGGGAAGGGTTATTCCATGCCATAGAACAACATTCTCAGTGTATTAGATGGGAGGATTGGCTGTGAGGGATCAATCCTTGCTCAGGGACATGCTGGGCATCAGTCAGCAGGGGGATGAGCAATTGTATTGTGTATCACTTGTCTTTCTTGGTTTTTATTCCTCTCTTTTTTTTTTTTTTTTTTTTTTTTTTTCTATTATTTCATTTCTTCCTCACTTTCTATTTCTTCCTTTTCATTATTATATTTCTATTATATTTTATTTCAATTATTGAACAGTTTTTATCTTGACCCAGGAGCTTGGACACTTCTTTTCCCTCAGTTCTCCTCTCCACTCCATCTACAGGAGCACAGAGTGAGACCCAAATACAGCTCCAGCTGGAGCAGGAGGCATTCAGGTCAGCTTGCAGGGGGACCTTTTATATGAAAAGGAAATAGAAGTTCAGGTTACCAGAGAAATATGCCAAGACCTCAGCTCTGGGTCCTTTTGAAGATGTAGATGAACTTCTGTCAGGAATAATTTAGATGTGGTTTTTCTTGCTTCAAGAAGGGATATAAAGAATGTGCCTTCTGGAAATATCTTTCAAATAAATTTGTCTAGTCTGCTGATTATTCTTCTGTCCAGGCTTGAAGATGAAGCCCTCCCAGGCTGGAGATGCCTAGGGAAAGCTGGAATTCAGATCAGATATGCAGTATCTGATTCAGCCTATCTTAAGGGATTCACGCCTTAATGACTGAGCTTTAAGGAGTTTTAGCGGGCATTTTATCAATATTGCCTGGCTCCAGAGACAGGACAGGGTCATGGGATGCAAAAGACCTGTGCTCCTGATGGAGCAGTGTGGTTAAGAACAAATCTTTATGAAATGGAGAATCTGGGGAAAAAACACAAAGCATTAGATTTTTATTTTAAACTTTAAACATGTAGAATGGAATTAAAAGCAAATTTGGAGAGTCGTTTCAGATGTGTTTAATACTGAACCACATATATTGGATCATCATGAGCACTAGTTAATTACCAAGACCATATACTAACACAGAGTGACTCATTTTCAACTTCTGGGTGTATCCTGCAAATTCTCAGTCTTGTCTATTTATCTCCAGTTTAGTGTGTCACCCCACAGAAAAAATAAACAGCCAATATACAATGAGATCCCTCAAAAAACAAGAGAGATATATAGATATTGTTAAAGAAAGAATAAGCAGGTGATAATGACCTTTAATTATGTAGTTAGACTACAGTAAAGATGCTGATTTCATCCTTCATCTTCCTTTCTTAAGTGGATGCTTCATAGCATTAGACTGTATTTACTGGCCCCTCACACTGATTTTCTTGCAATACAACATCAAACACTTTTAAAAAATTCCAAAATTATAATAGAAACTGATCAGAAACTTTTGTTTCAGTGTCAATTTTACAAAAAATTAATTCAACATTTTAGTAAATATAGACGACAACATAAAAAAAGCTATTTTGTATCATGATTTTTAGAAATTCTTACCTCCTTTCAATTGCTGGATCATGTTTGTCATAGAACAAAATTAATTTTGAAGGGGCTCACAGAGTTAATTTTCCTGAAATAATACCTCAAAGTAACAGCTACATTGATTCAGACATATTGTATCTGCACATTTACATATTAAATAAAGGTCTTTCTTCCCCCAAGATGTTAGCATAGCCTTTTTAATAAATTCCCAATTAATTTTATCAAACATCTTTGAATAAATAAAAGATGAACAGAGAGATGAGGTGGAACTCTGCCCTCTAATGTAGAAAGCAAGCAGAAACAAAGGTGGTTTTTTTCATTTTTTGGTTAATTAACTTTGTCTTCTGGGACTAAGAATGAGTCTTCAATTTAAATGATGCAACAAAGAACAAAAATGTATATAAATAAAGAATCTCAAATAATGAAAGGGAAGGCTAAAAGGAAGCACACTTTTTAAAAGATAGCTATCATATATTAACTAATTTTATTAAAATTATAGTTAAGGCTGACATCTGTTCTAGAAGGCCTACAAACTACCACTTCTACCTACAAACTACCAAAGAGCAAAGGCTAAGGCAAAATATTTTTGTAGAAGGCCCATCCATGTCAGCTTACTGCAGGGTGACATTCATCTCTTTTTGAAGATTTCATTACTGATCTTCACACTGGACTATGAATCCAGTTTGAATGGATTCATAGTTGGAATGGTTCGGATCATCAGAGACATTCCTGACTTCCCATTTGTTAAATGCATTGTCCACAGAAAAAAAGGGGAGAAGCAAACTTTAGACAGATGAAGAATAGGTGATTTATTCCAGTTAACATAGAGTAAAAAAAATATAAAAAATCAATTGTTCTACTCCTGCACTATACTTGAAAACTTTAAACTTGACTTTATGTGGAATATTAATACAGAGATGATATGAGTATGAACTTTGAAGAATACATGTAAAGATTTTTTCCAGTTTTATTTTATTTTCTCAACTGTATTCTATACAAATAAACCATTCAGGGTGAGGCCATAAAAAGTTCATCTGATAGTACTGGCTGAGGCTTGTTACAAATGTGGCTTGTTGCACACCGAAAACACTGCTCAGAGCATAAATCAGATCAACACATCTCCCTGCAACTGTTTATTTAGATGTTCCCTCAAGGCTAGCTCAGTGTTCAATTACTCCCACTAATGAAATAAGGGAAGAGGTCCAAATGGTAAATGACTGGAAGTTATCTCTTTATAAAATGACAGAATGGAAGAGAAATAATACCAGAATACCATAATCCTCAAAGTGGTGTACCAGGCAAACTAAGGTTTACAGGACAGGGGCATATACAAAACTGTCCTCAAGTCAAGCTTATACAATCACAGTTTATCTAACAGTCCTCTAATATATTCCCAGGTCTCCTCCTCTGTGTACCTCCTCTTTTCTGTAATTTCCCAATAGCTGTGCTCTCTAAGCCTCTGGGAACTGGGGCTTCCATCTAAGGTGGGTCATGCTGTTACTTACAGAAACCACCTCTATTGCTTTTTGTCACTCCATCTTGAGCCTTTTCACACTGAGAAAATTCTCTTATATTTTTATTGCATGGTATGTGATTATTTCTTGGTTCTGCAGGCTTGCAGATATAATAAAAGGTGACAATAGCTGGACATTTAAATAGACCCAATTGCAAACCTACCCATGGATCTCATAGCCACATGACATTTTTCAACCCCCCATTTAAAAGCTTTAAATTAAATTTACATTTCAGTTTCTACAGAAGATGGGGGATGATGAGGTGCTGCAGAGAGCATCTTAATAAAGCTGGCGTACTATTAATTGTCATTCTTTTCCAGCTAAATATTCACTAATGATAATGACTCATTTTGCCTCATTATTTTTCTAGTTAAGGGTTTTATATTGTTAAGGGTTTTAATATTCCTTCTTTGCCTATGTTTCTAATCCACCAAGGTCTTTCTCTTCACCCTTCCTCCCTTATTCAAAGCCAGGAAAGTTTTCACTACCCTTGTAGTGAAACAAGCTATTTGTGGTTTAGCCCAGCATTTTTGTATTCAATCATCTTTCTTTTCTTTGTTGTCAACTCTTTAAAGAGCTTTTCTGTAATTTATAGCTTCTCAAAATGTCTAATCAATTTATACCTTCCCCACAGGTTCAGATCCAGCTTACAGTGCTGGTTGTTTTGAATTCACAGTAATAGGTGTTGCATTTTTGATAACACATTTACTGGTGTGTTAGCCAGGATGATTTATAAAGGGTGTGTGAGAGGGTTTGATTTTTTGCCATCCTTAAAACAGATGAATTAGGTGAAATATTTCTCAACCAAAAGCTGCCACACAAAGCTTGACTTTCAACCACAGCATAAGCTCATTCAAATGGTATCTATGAGCTTGAGGCATGCCCTAAAATACAGCATTACAGCAGACAGATCCTCCCAAAGCAGCCTGTAGCCTTGCAGTGGGAAAAGACTTTTCAGACTACCAGAAACTGCTAAAACATTAAGCTGTCCACAATGAGAGCAAGAAATCTATGCTACTCTCAGTAGACATTGATTTGCTTAGGTTAGTTCCTACATGGAGGGTTTGTGGGCAAACCATTTTCTCATTTAGTTCTAGCTGGAGTAAAAGCTCCCCCAAGCTATATCAATCAGTCAGCCCTCGAGTTTTTGAGCATGAAGGCACAATTTGTGCCTCAAATCCAGCAGCCCTTCTACAACACAAATCAGAAAGGGTCATTCACTGAAACAATTTGATAGGTGTATTCAGTTTCCCCTTCTAATGAAGGATTCCCCTGACATGAGCTGTTAAGGTCAGGGCTTTAGTACCCACAAACTTATTGATGCTTCAAGCTGGCCCAGAGCTGTTGTTTCACTGCTCCGCCGCTTCCACCTGATCTCTCACACCGAACTCCAACATTTCATTTCTCTGTGCTTACAAGAGCATTTGGCCTTTGAGCTGGTGCTAATTATCAACACTCTAAGGTAACAGTAAGAGAATATGGCCTTCTTTCTCTTGATTTCTAGTATCTGTTCAAGGACCCCAGGAGATGCAGGCAGGCAGAGGTGAGAACAGAGGAGCAAGAGCAGCAGTGAAGATGAATTTCCAGCAGAGGTCACGAGAACTCACACAACTTCTGTGATCTTTCATTAGAGAGAATGTGTGACTATAAGGTCTTTTCTTTCAGAATCAGTGCTAGCTAACACTGCTCCTGAAATCAGAAATCAGAGAGGCCTGAAATAAAAAATCTTTATCCCTGACAATATGCACTTATAGAGAAACACCAGTGACTTTCTAACCTGCACATTTTCATAGTCAGAGCCATATTGCCAGGGCTCTGCCTCCAGAAAAAAAATCCCCTCACTTTGGATGTAGACTGGCAAGAAAGCCCTACATCAGATGAAAATAAAATAAAATAAAATAAAATAAAATAAAATAAAATAAAATAAAATAAAATAAAATAAAATAAAATAAAATAAAATAAAATAAAATAAAATAAAATAAAAACGTTTAGCCTGCAGTCAGCAATATACCCTTCTAGCAGAAATTTCCCCACCCAGTGACATTTGCTAAACTTTGCCAGCCCATTTGTAAATGATTATTACTGAGTTCTTTCCTTCTACTCCTGCCCCAAAGGCAGAAAACCCAAACACAGGTGTTTCTATTCCAACAAAGTGTGTCTAGGTATTGTCCAGCTTCTCCAGCTGGGAACTCTGATATCCTTTTCCAGGTAACTCTCTGTCTGCAGCCAACTCACATAAGATATCTGATTGCTTTATACTTCAATATTTGGAAAAATATCCATGAGAGCCTCTTTCCACAATATTGCCAACACTAATAGACACTTACTGAATAGAATAAATTTCTTTTTATTGTGTGACACTGTAATAACTGATTAGCTGTTAATGTGAAGGTGCATGAGATGATTGATTTTATTTTGCAAAAATGTATGCCATTCTCTCTTCCTAATTGGGAACGGCTTAATTTCTTCACCTCATCTCACAGGGCACCTTAGTGAAATGATTGCTACAGCACACATTTAACAAGGTTGAAGTTATCCATCCTTGAATGTGCAGAACTGGCTACAATCCTTGGCCTTGAGGATCTATTTTTTGTTACTATTTATTAGAATGAGCATAACCACTTTTACTGTAGCACCTGGAGCTATTGAAGTGCAGGAAGTCTAATATAACCCCTGAGGAAAAGACACTGCACATGCACACAATCAGAAAATCTTAGTACTCTCTGGGATTTTTGGATAGAAATATGAGAATCCTACGGGAAACCCTAAGGGAAATTAAGGCAGTACAGTCTTAGGCAGAAAACACACTTCTCCTTTGTAGAGGTAATTGATAGTTCATTAAAAAAAAAAAAAAATTAGGAACTTTTTTAAAGAGAAAATCATAATTATCAGTTGTCTGTGAAAGACAATAAATTTCTGGACATAAAAAGAGTTCTCCCTACAGTCCCCTTTTTAGGGGGCTGCCATAAACTCTGGTGGAGCAGGACTCTCAGACAATGCATATGGAAGCTTACTTTAAAATTAAAGGTAATGAAAGGCCTGGGATCCCCAGGTTTACAAAATAACTTATTCAACAATTCTAGAAGCTGAGATTCTGAGCTTGCTTATAAAAGCTGCTGCCCAGGTATTAGGACATGGTAGATTTCACATTTTCTACATCCACAGTGTTGACATGATGGAATACTCTCCATCACTGAGGTCAGGCTTCTCAGCTGGCTAAGGAGACCAGGTGGAACAAAGGTATTTAAGTGCAGGAGTCATTCCCAAACTGTGTGACAGCTTTGGCAAAATGAATCATTCCTTGTCACATATACTTGCAAATAAGCATGTATGGTACTGAAATGTAAACATTTCTTAGTAAACCTAGTACTCCTAATTGTCTTATTGCAAAAGCCCCTAATTAATAGCTTTCCAAAGGCCAGACAAAATGCTTTTCAAGAATTCAATCAATCCACTCTCATAAAGATAACCTTTTCTTTCAGCTGTATCCTCCTAAAGCCTTCCTTGGATACAGGAAGAAAATATGAATGCAGCCAGGAAGGAAATGCAATATCTGTTAATGCAGCAAAGTTCCACAGTTATTCCTCAACAAATTTGAGAGCTTTCATCTGCTTTCAAGAGGCTTTCTGCCTGGTTGATCACATTTATTTTCACTTCCCTCTCAAATAAAAACATCAACACTATTGATAACCAGTATCATTGGTCACTGTTCCTACCAGGGTTTACTTAGGTATGTTAGAATTAATGTCTCTCTGGTAATTAGTTTTAAATCATATTAATTCATATTCATATAAAATTCATTAAAAATTGTCTACATAATGGGAATAATTCTTCTCTCTCTTTCCCCCCAGAGTTCTCAATTATGCATCATATTTTCTGGTGAACGGCCACTAGAGAGGAGATAAAGCATCCATTACAGTTTTTGGAACTAAGAATAATTATTCAATGAAACCAAGTGAGTAAGAGATATGGAAATGGTTTAATGGTCTGCTTGTTAAGGAGTGACAAAAGTTGATAGCCTCAGAGAAATGGCCCAAAATCAATCCTCAGAATTATGGGAAAACACTGTTGCAGGTGAAATCTGATAAATTGCAGATGAGAGAGTATATCAGTCTCCTGGGCTATGTGTGCTTGTGTAAATGCTCCGTAAGTACTTGAAAATATACATTTCCAAATCAAAAAGAAAGGTGTTTTTCCGTATTAATATATATAATATATATATATTATATTTCTGGATATTGTCTCTAGGATGAGAACACCCCTTAACTTACTTTCTTCTCTCCTTTTGAGATATTGTTGGGGTGAATTTTGAGATTTCTCCTGGAAGCTTCAAATGAGATAGAGGGTTGAGTAAATTCTTATGGAATAGATGTCCTTTAGGCAAATCTTAACTAGCCACTCTTACAAAGTATCATTGTTTCATAATCCTGATCCCCTAGAAACAAGGGCTACCCTCAATGCTTGGAAAGCCCCTAGCAAGGTACAGATACTCTTCTAAAGAAAAAGAGAATACTGGATGCAATGAAGGAGTAATATAGCTTTATATTTTTTCTGATTCAATATTTTTCTTCATTAGGAAATGAGAGAGAATGGAGAAGTTTTCAGTAAACCAGAAAGAGTGGAAATACAAAATGTCTTGTAGCACCACCCTATGTATCTTGTCAGCAACACGACTTTACTTTAAATGATGGCTAAAATATATTGTTTGCCGTGCCCCTTGATTTGTTAAACCATAATCATGAAATTGAATTACAGGACAGGAACGATAATAATAGATGAAACTATTATGTGTCATAGAGAGGCAATTATGCTGTAGCTAATGATCTTTACTAATGGGATAAGATATACTGCCACATGTGCCTTGAAGACCATCATCAGATAAAATGGAGTAATCCATCAAGCAAACCTTTAAGGCAGTGTTTAATTTGAGAGGTGAAAGAAATAAAATTGGACTTTGGAGGACATAGCAAATTCCATCCATGTAAGGAGATAGAATATTGATCTAATGAACTACATGAAGTCTAGACTGTATCATTTACCTGGAGCCTGGAGCAACTGGATGCACACACATGCATGACCAAAAGGTTGGTGGAGTATAAATTAACTTTTCTCTCTCAAAGGCAATATGGTGTTCCATATAAACTAAAATATGTGTATGTCCTGGCTACAGATTATATACTGTGCTTAATAACAGGATTTCTACTGAATGCTGTATGGCTTATTCAAAGAACCTGCTCAATGGTACCTTGCATTTGTCCCTGCCAGGGACTTAGCAATATGGAAAAAAGGGGAAAAACGTCAGGTTTTTTTCATTGCTGTGTTGCTCTTCACTAGGTAATTTCCATATTATTAACCACATCCATTCTTCATTCTCCACCATGCTCCTTGTGAAGTAATTCTTCAGGCACTGTGTCCAACAGCAGCAGAGGCCACTCACACCAATCTGGCTACAGCTGATAGCAAACAGTTGACTGGATTGTTTTCATGATGAATATCCCCATGCACCAAGACAAGAAGGTATTTAATTTGGTATCCAAAAGAGAAATGTCTATGCCTAATTGTGTGTGGGATATATGTAGATATTTATTCCTAAAGTCTCTGAATGGCATCTAAAACAATTGCAATTCGTTTGCAGCAGCTTGTGAGAAGAAAATGCCAATAGACAGAAGTGACATTTATAAATACTGACTAAACGAACAATGTAAAAACAGAATAACCCCCAAATCCCCATGCCTTCCCTCTTCTTCTCAAAAGGACTCCTGCACTTCCTTCAACCTTTAAAAGGAAGACAGCAAAATCAAATGGGAATAATCTACTCCTGAAATTTTAACTAACTGTATTATTGAGTTTTCTGCATGACAGATGTTGACCTATATTTAGGACCTGTGTATAAATCTGAGTAAAAAGGGCTAATAATAAATGTTTGTTGTGCTGTGTGTGCTTTGTTTCCCATCCCCCATCATGCTATGGGTTCCATGTGTTTTAGTATTGATGAAAATTGTATTGATTGAGAAGGTTTAAGAATCAGGCTTTCATTCTGAGAATAATGTTAAGTCTCATATAGGCTCTCTGCAAATTTCAGAGGATTTGCATGAGACTGAGCCAATTATCTAACATTCAGCCAGAAGAATGTCAGGAAAAAGCCAATCTGAGTTAATACAGACAGTTCAGTTTTGAGTCAGAGACTGCAGAGTCTCAGAGAGGTAGGAACATAATTCTGCCTCTGATTAAACACAACGTGATGTGCCAGGAAATTCAAGACAAATTACTGAATCAGTCAAGGAACTGCAGATATTGTAGCAGTCCTGTTTTCTTTGTGCATTTTGGCCTTATTTTCTGTACATTGTAGCAAATAAGGTATTAATCTAAAGAAAATCCTTAATTTGTTATGGATTTCCACTTTAAGTCTGCTATCTAGCATAAGTGTTATCTTAAACCGATTATGTCCTACACTTGGATTTAATGTAGTAAAAAACACATGAGATAATTCTACCAATTGCTTCTTGCAACTTTTAGTTGTATGTGTGAGAAAAAGAGCAACATGGGCAGGTGGCTATTTTAAATGTTTGTAAAATTCAGTTCATTCTGGTAGAGAATCTGTGAAATTTCATTCTAAGCAGACTTTAAATGCTCTTATCTTCTCTGTCAATCTGGTGGTGTAATATGAATAAATGTTTAGCCATATTAAATGAAAATAGAAAACTCTTGACTGGAAAGCAGTGCATGGTTGGTAACATGGACAAAAATATGAGGTCTAAACCAAAGGCAGGTGCTTCAGACAGTAAGCAATCTGGATGTAAAATTAGCTCTGCTGGAGCCAATATTCATAGGTATTTTAGAGAAACTGAGCCTTCTACATAATATAGAAAAAAAATGCAGCAAGGAATCTGCCCCACATAGGAAAAATGGAATGTCAAATCTGCAATTCCCATGAGACACCTTGGCAGCATAATATCTAAAACTCACTTCTCATAAAAAAAATAATTAAATACCCCTCTCCCCAAAAACACCCCAAAAAACCCCAAAAAACAAAAAACCCCGGAAGAAACACTTTCTGTTTAAAAAAGGCAGAAAAACTGGATAAAAATTTTTCAGCAGCCTGATTTTTCATTGCCAACTACATAAGCAGTACTCAGCTGCTTGGTTTTTTTTAGGACTGAAACAGAATTAATTAAGTTATTGGGAAATACCCATAACAGACATATTGATAACACGATTTAACAGGAAGCCACCAGGGAACTTGGATGCCTTGTTTCATTCATGCCCAACCAATGGAGGTAGCGCAGACATTTTAAGGTTTAATTTAAGCTATCAGGCTCTCTACTATGTGTGCTTCTTCCATGTAAAACCAGTGCCAACAGCAACATGCTGACTAAGTTTAATGAAATTTTCATTACTTTCTCCTATTTTTTGGATACTGAAAGAATCATTACTTTCATAAAGACAGTCTTAAAGAGGATAATTTCAGACTGAGGTGGCCAGATTTGAGCTATTGTCAGATCCCTTAACAAGTGAATGTTTCATCTTGCTGACATTCTTAGGCTTGGAAATCTTCATCAGGAGTATATTTTTCACTGTCTACCATAGATCAAAACTCTTCTGTTCAGGAAACAATGTGTGACAAACTGATTGCTTCAAAATTGTGGGTCGAAATAGAAAACTGTATTGTAAATAAATTTAGAGTTTAATGAAAAACTTAGTTATGGTTGAGTGTATTCATAGCACTAGAAGATCTGAAGAAGTCAAAGAGCTGCACTCAGTTCCAGCAGCTGCTTGGGCAATCCTCTCCAAAATCAGCCATACACAGTCAGAGTAATCTGGCCTGGAGTGCCCATGGCATGGGACAGAGATACAAAGAAACTCTCACTTGTCTCCAAATATTCAATAGTGCTGCACTGCTTTGTGGCATCCAACACTTTCAGCCTGGCCCTAAAGAATTTCTTTTATGAGTCACATGGTTTTAGGATAAAATCTGGCACGATTTAAAAATATTTCACCATGAAAAATTCCCTTGAATCAAAATATACATTTTCCATAATTTTGTCATCTTCCTGAATTTTCCCATTCAAACATATTGAACATATAAATTCAAGAGTCTCAAAGTTTATAAAACTCCTTTTAACCTATTTTATTCCCTTTGCTTTTTTCTACCTTTTTCCTTAGGCCAGGATTGTTGTGATAAGATTCTATGGGCAGCCTGATTTACCATTTAGAAACCTTGTCAGAAGCTCTGCTATGGCAAGCTGGATAATACATGACAAGATCAACCCATGTAATACAATTCTGCACATTGTTAGACTGAAAAATCAATGCATGAGTCCTTCTAAAGAAACTTTTCCCCATGGGGAAGATTTGAGAAAGCCTCCTGATATGAATGGAGCATTCTGTTTGTTCTTCTGTGAAGGGGACATCTAATTACTGTGCTGCCACGAAGAGTATCAGAGGTTACACTCTCTCCTCAGGGAGATCCTCTATGATTAAATACAAGCTCTCATTTAGGTTGCTTCAGTCAAGGGGTCAGGAAGGCAAAAGGAAAAATTCATTCACCCACAGCATTTGCATGTTAATTGTCAAGCTTCTTAGCTGTGCAGATGTGAGGTAAGCACCCGACCTACTGATATGCAGGCAAGAAATGTGAAGTCTTTGAGCTGAATTATTTCTTTTTTACAAAAGTAATATAAGATCACTGTGGTATTATCAACCATGGGAGAGCTGTTGCAGAATTGCAGTGAAGGGGAATATGACCTCTCAGGCAAGCCATGAGCCAGCAAGCCGTCAAAAAGGCAAAATTAGCTTCTGCTTATTTTTCCACTTGCTGACAATGTCTTTGGGCATCTAGGAGATAAAATATCATTAAAAAACCTGCAAGAAATAGATTTCCTCAACATGTAATCAAATCCTCTCTCTACTGCAAATATTTCTTAAGCCTGACTTGGAGCTTTTCAGCTCTGTAGCTGATTTACAGAGTGTGTACACCCACACTCAGTTTAGTCACTAGGTTCTATATGAGAAGCTAAAACTCATTCACTGACTGAAAATTTGCTGCAAAGAAGAAAACAACAAGAAATTCATCAAACATCTCTCATAAGGACACAAATTGCTTAAAGGTGACTTTCCAGTCATTTTGGAAACATTAAGAATGTTTCTTTTCCCTGCATAAAAATTTTCTTAAACAAATTGATATGAGTGCAAGAGAAAGACCCATTTCTCTTCCCACTTGATTTTACTTTAAAATCTTTGGCATGAGAAAAAATATCCTCTTTCAGGCTTGGATTATTATTCGGCCTGTGACACTTCAAGTAAGTGTTTGATAGAGCTAAATCTTTCAACACAACCCTGGTATGGAAGGTTTGTACAAAACCTCTAGCATCCAGCTGAGTGCCTCATGCCACTTGGACAATTTTACAATAAGTGCAGATTTTTTGCAGAGGAGGGCATGATTATTACCTCTTTTTTAGCCTACTGCGTTGTCAGGTGGTTCTAGTGTGCCTCTATCCATTCTAAAGTGGGATGACTGCCAGATTTGATAGATGGATTGTCAGTGGTTTTCTGACTGCAGTTGTTTTGAGGACATGGGTGGATTTTCCTGGGGTTTCTGAACCAAGGAAGTGCAAGAAAGGAGTGGGGAAACTGGGATACAAAGTCCTAGGTACCAAAATTATTCATCTAAAATCTGACTTTGGGAGGTCCATGGAAGAAACTTTGCACATACCACTGCACATACCAGGCCATAAAACGTTTCCTAGTGTTTGAGTTTGAGATTGAAAGAAAAGCATTGCAAGAATTCTGAGTAAATGGTGGTGAAGAATAAGTGAGATCACAAGTTTTGGTAGTTTCTACATTCTCTTGTGCAGTAATGGATTAGCAGAGTGAAACTGCGATAGATTCAACAAAACAAGTGTAATTTCACACTGCAGAACAAATGACAGAAAAGGCCTGGGGTTTCTAAGTAATATTAGTTTTCTGTAAATTTCCCCTTAGAGTTTTGAAGGAAAGGGAACATGAAGAACTGATGGCTCTGACTCAACTTCAATGTGTAGAAAATTTACAAGACTTTCACATTCTCAGTGGTATATCTTGTTTGTTTTTTTCCATTTAATTTTTTTCTCCTTTTTTTTAAAAAAAAAAACAAACCCTCACAGCATTTAATTAGCTATTTAGTTTTACAGTATATCTATTCATAAATAAAAAGATATGAAGATAAAAGAACAGAATAAGAACATCTGAATTTTTTCACTAGCACTACAGAATTTGATTAAAATGCTCCTCTAATGGAAAAAAGTAGGATAAATTCTCAATTCTTCTTTTCTGCAGAACATCATCTGTTTCTCCATGGGATGTTTATTTTACATAGGCACACCTGCATACAGTAACTAATTAATGTGTAAAGAGCTGATATTTAAAGGGGGAGTGGAAACTTACACAGCTTGGTGGGAGATTCTGTCCATGTAAGAATCTCACATCAACAACCAAAATAAAATTAAATAAATGTAACAGAAAACAATGCAAAAAGGATCTAAGGACAGGTAGTCTGGGAGGAACACAGAGAAGGTGTCCAAGCAGCCAGGGATCAGATCCTGAAGGAATCCAGAGGTTCTACCACCATCACTCATGGACTCAGCCTTGGGCAACTTTGTCTCAACCAGCTCTGTTGGACACAGGGGAATCTTCTGGTAGCTTCTCATGAAATCCACCCACACAGGCCCTTGCTACCAAAACCTGGTCACACAAACCCAGTACAAATGGCTTTGTTTGATAACGCAGAATGTTGCTACACACTGACTAATAGCAGCAAAACCAAACATTGATTTCCCATATTTCCCTTTTCCCAGTTAGGCTGTTAACTGGGATTGTTCAACTTTTTTGGTAACTTGTTCAGCCTTCAGCAATGTCCAGCACAGGTCATGGGAAAATGCTTCTACAGTTCCCCACTATAAAAACAGGTCTGCTATAGTGAAGCTTCCCATGTGCTATTTGAACAACCTCACTATGTGATCATCACTGTTACTAAAATAAAAATGAAATAAAAAACATCATGGCATTTAGGACAAAAACTAAAGAAATATGAGAAAACACAAAACAATGCTGAATAACTAAAGGTCTACTAGAAAAAAAAATCAACAAGTTTTAGACATGCACAGATGTGTGAAATGAAAATTAAATTAGACAGCCAACTGCAAAGCTTATGTTGAGAAAACAGAGAACTTAAGACTTAAACAGAATATATATAGACACAGTTGAAACTGAGTTGAGTGTCCCTTTAGGCTTCGGTGAAAATTGAATAGACATTGATGGATTTGTTTTCCTTTCAGATTAAATTGAACTTTTGATTTAGAAGTGGTTTACCTGCTCCTGTACTTGAAAGCTACATTTTTTCTTGACTAATTTTCTCTTGTTAAGGCACTTTAGTTTTATAGTGGTTTATAGTGGTTTACAAATTGACACTGTAATCATCTGGAAGAAGCAGGAAAAGAAAATCATATAAATTATACTTTTCTGTATTGCTTTACCCCCACAGTGGCCTGTTCTGTTTTTATAAAGCCCATTTTGTGCTGTTATGCTTTTAAATACACTTGAAGTGATTTCTAAAGCTAGATACCACAGTTTGCACAAAGTACAAACCTTTCTGACCATTTTTAAGGTGCTACTGCAGTACATAATAATGTAAATAACATAAATAATTGTTCTAGTCTCAAAAGATGTTGGTATTCACTATCAGCTTATACCTGGCTGTGCAAACTGTAAAGTACAGCCTTTACATTTTCTGCTCTTCTAGGCCTTTCAGGTCTCAGACCTGTTCTTTGTATCTGTTCTCCTACTCTGGGGCTTGGACATCTCTATCCCAGCTCTGGATCACCTCGCTCAGTGTGATTCAGGGAAACATGCTGCTCTGCCCAGAATCTAACATCAGACTCCAGATCATGTCCTGTCTTGTGGGAAGGTGCTGTGGGAGGCCCCTGTGGTTGGGCTCAATGCCCAGCATGTCCCACCTGTTCTGTGACAGCATCATGTGGCATGAAGGAATGAATTTTTCCAACAGTGACTTCAGTGCTGCTTACCTGAAGGGCAGAGGGGTCTCCAAATGCTTCTGGGGCAACCTCTGTGTGTGGAGAGCAGTCTGGAGGTGGATGGCCTTCTGATACTGCCTAGTTTAGGCTGGCCAGCAGAAACTCATCCTGCATCCCAGGAAACATGTTTTGAAAAGAGAAAATTTTGTGCTTGTTTTGTCATTATTATCTTGAGAAGAGTGACATCAAGGAATTTCAGCCAGGACTGAAATGCTGTTTAGACACATAGTGAGCTATATCCCTTTCTAGAAAAAAACAAACCAAACCCACCCAAACCAAACAGAAATCTGTCTTCCAATCTAAATGCATAAGTAGAGAAATAATTATTATATCCTGTGGGCATGCAGAGAAACTAAGGCACAGAGAGCTCGTTAGGCCAAGATGAAATCATACACTGGGTCGTGGGAGAACTGAAGGTCAGGTTTTCCAAGCCCATCTTAAGTTGTCATACCACAGATACTAAGCATTAGTATTATCAAACTAAATATTAAGACCCCAGTTGTTCAGGCTACTCTGTCACTAAATTCTACAGGAATATTCACATACAGGAAGCTGAGGTTTAAACTCCACTTCAAAAAAATAAAAACTAAAGCTCTGCTGAGTAGTTCTGTGAGAGTGTCGAGGACATGGTCTGAATTTACAGGTGATTGGACAATATATAGACTGGTTGGACCAACATTCAGGGGCACTATGAATTATAATTGTAGTGGAATTCTTAACTTTTCATGAAGGGCACCAGATTGCCTTTGTTTTGCACAGAGATTTTCTTTCCTATGTGCATTCAGAACATCTGTTCCAGGGAAATATCAGTCAGTGGGTTTTCTGCTTCATGCACAGATTAATCTCCTAACATCAAAAATTAATGACTTATGTTCAATATAAAGAGAAAAATAATTGTTTGTTTACCACAGCATCCTGCCCCAATTTCTGCCATGTCTTTCTTTCCAGGTGTTTTCCTCAGGATATAGGGAAGTGAAGGTGGAGAATGAATTCTGAGGCAACCCATTATGGACTTCTGAAGTGTTAAAAATAAGCTTAAGAATAAAAGTGAGATAGGAGATATGGGTGTATGAGAATTGGTTGCTGTTTCTTGTCTGTTTGTTAAGGAGTATCACAAACAGAGGCAGAAACTTTTCATTCCCCTTGTTGTGTTACTGAGCACCTTAAAAGGCTACAGATTGTGACTACAAAATTCAGGGTTCTGCTAGAAATATCCCTTTGCCTATTTCATTTTCATATCCACAGAAATAAAGAAGACAGGAGCATAAACCGTTTCCTCAAATATGGATTACAAAGTATATTATTTCCTGCTTCATCAGATGCCCAGGAGCCAGATGTTCAGTGAAGGTGACATAGGTGCCTGTACTGTCTGCACTTGAGCTCTGATGGTTAAGACAAACCAAGCATCTTTCACTGTGCATGACATTCCCTCACAGAAAAGAATGTCTCCTTGTATAGATGAAGAGGCAACTAGAGCTTGAGAGATACATGAAACAGAATCCTTAAGGATGATTGGATTATCATGGTCTTTTCAGACTGAGAGTTGCTGCAGAAGCATCTATCTCCAGTGGCAGGATTTAGGCAGATATTTGTTCCCAAATCCAGCCTTGCTACTGAAGCCACCAAATCATTTTCAGCTGGTAGCAATTTTTTGGATTTAACTAAAGGTCAGAAGGTGGCTATAAGAGTCTAAGTTAAACTTTACAAATAATTCAACATCTACATTCAAAGCCGCAGCAAGGAGAGATGAGAAGCCTTAGTGGTATTTTGCTGCATTTGCAAGACAAAATTTATAGCTCAAGTTGGTATCCTTATCAGAAGGAATTTAGTTTTACATCCAAAGCATTAAACTGAAAAGTATGTCTCAACTTGTGGTCTTCCATGACATAGGAGTCTTGTTTTCCTCTGTTCAAAAGAAACTTGGTATTTAAATCCCTTTCTGATGTTTAAAGTTTACATTACATTTTACACCTTGAATAGTCCATCCAAAGAAAAATATTTGTGGGAAAATGTATTTTAGAATATCAGGGTTGTTTAGTTTATCCAGTTCTCAGATCTATTAACCCCACCCTTGGCTCCTCATCTTTGAGGTACAAACAAATATTCAGAAAGACAGCTGTTCCCTGCCTAAAAAGAGCAGGTGGGAAGACTCAGGTCAACATTTTCTGGAAGAAAATTTAGTATATCTTCATCTGAGCTGGATAGGAACTAAGCGGTGGAAAATGTGAAAATTTACCTTCAGTTTTCAGTGTCTGTTTTAGTTCAGTTTTAATTTTGTTTGAGATATGATTTAAGGTTTCAATAGCAGCAGCAGTCTTCTCTCTTCCCAGACAGCTAACTCACCTCTAGTTTCTTCCTTGTTCTAATATGAAAGAAATTCATTTACTGGAAGAATCACTGAGTGCCAGGCTGTGTTTCCCATGACAACCCCCTGAGTTTATGCAGCGCTCTTAACTTCTGCCATAAGTTTTTGCACAATGTCCTTTCCTCTTTCCTTGTGCTTTCTCCTTCCAATTGCTCTGGAGAAGGATGCAAAAACAGGGAGTGTAAACAGCACCAACAGTGACTCAGATTCTTCTCTGAGGGGGCTGTAATATTGTATAAATTCTTACAGTTATATCAGGAATTAATGTGGCCATTTATGTGAGCAAGGGAATTGGGAATTGGTGACTGCATATGCAAGCCCTTCAAAATGCACTCTTGTGATCCAGATTCTGGAGTGTGCAGAGTGAAGCAAACTTTTTAAATTTCTATTTGAGAGGCTGTCATGTAGAATCATGATGTTATATAATATGATGCATAATCTCCCATAATATAAAAGAGGAAGATAAACCTTTTTATTTAAAACCTGTGACAATACCCGGTGTTGTTGATGGAATTCCAATTACCTGGGAAGCATTCAGCACATCACATTTCAACGTCATCTCTCCTAAGTGGAACCAATTGCATTAAAACAGTCATGAAACTTCGGGCCCCCACACTTCAGTAAAAATGTAATCATAAAAATTTAAAATGCATATATTCATTTTCCCCCTTCTGCAACAATGTCAGGCAAATATGCCTCATTGGGATTCACCACAGGCACAATTATCAATGCTCTGTCTGCAGAATTGTTAATGGAAAAATTACATACACAGACTCTCGACAAACTGTGCATCTGATTTCACTGTTTGTGAAGCACAGAGATATTAATTGTTACTGCTGTCACTCTTCTGCTAAGAAATGGCAAAAGTTTTTTTGGGACATTCCTCAATCCTTCTTAAGCACACAGTAACTTGATCTAAGAGGCAAACAACAAAACATCAGTAGCATGGCTGCACCAAATGGCTGCTATCTGGAAAACCCACAGAAAATTCTAGTGCCACATGGTTTGTTTTTAGTTAGGACTGAAAGTGCTCCAGAAACTCTCAGTTTACACCTCTCTGGACTCCATTGTTCCCTAACCTTGTGATAATTAACATTAGTTGTATATAAACAGGAACAAGAGATAGGCCAGCAAAAAAATCTCAAACCAAACCAAAACAAGCTTTTTTCTTAACATTTTGTTTTGCATCTGCAGAGTAGCCTGTAAAATGTGAAGTCAGGCTTCAGATAACAAGGATGTGTGAAGCAGTTATCAGCAAACCCCAGCACTTCCATTATAGGAGGTATTGTTGATATATCCAAACATATTCAAGACCAATTCTGTCAGGTTCTGAGAGGTTTGGATGAAGTTTTTTCCCATTGTTCTTGGAAGAAGATCTATTTTATTTTCAGAGGTTTTGAGCTTAGTCTTGTCAGGCTTTTAAGTTGCTTTTTTTTTTTTTTTAGATTCAGCATGTCTTTGGCTGCATTTCTCTAGGCCTGCATGAATTGAAGCTGTTAGGGCCAGTGTGGTTCTCCTCTTCTAGTCTGGCTGGCTCCAATTTCAGGCTGGGTAGTGCAGAAGGTCACCTGCTATGAAATGATAGAAGTTACTCCACTTTTATAATTGGCTTTTCCAGCTGCAGATAGGTATTCCAGGCCCCTCTGGTGAGCTCCCAGTCCGTCCTCTTTTCTGAACAGGGCATTGAAACAGACTGGTCATGGACCAGGTGTCACTGCAGGCCAGTGTATGTCAAGCCATTGCCAAGGCCATCCCTGTAAAAATCTGTTACAATTTTACACATCCTCTACCTTTTCACATCCTCTACCTTTGCACATCCTCTAGCTTTGTCTATTTCTAGCAGTAGAAGCAAGCCCTGATATATTGATGACATATACTTTTATATTGCAGTTATTAGTTTAAATTTATAAGTCAGCATTTTAATTTCCACTACATTTTAACTTTTATGCAGACAGCTTTAGAGTCATATGTGAATGTTTTGAATGCATTTGTATAACATCCTCTCCAAAATAATATTGTGGGGTACATTACTTCATCACTGAGGGGTTTTGTCCTATTTTTTTTTTCTTCAAATATAAAAGGTAAGTTCTAAATAAATAATTCTGTTAATTGTTCCTTTTTCAATAACTTCATCTATTTCTTTCTCACTTGAACAGCAAACAATGAAGATATTATTAGCCTGCTACACCCATAAATATACTATCACTGGGAATCAACGGGAAAGATTTGCAGAAGTTTTATGAAAATAATCTCAGAAGGAAACTGAAAGAAGTGAGCACTGGAAATAATTTAAAATAAAATAAAGAAAATCTTCTGAACCGCTTTGGTCATGCTTGCAGGATGAATGCTGAAAGTTTTTTGACATATGATTGTAATTTGTCAGGGTGGTTTTGTGGATTATGATTCACCTCAGGTGACAGTGGTAAGTGAAACTTGAATGAGAACTTTTAAGTGACACTTTGTTATAGGCCAGTTGTATTGCAAGAGTTGGAGGGGTAAACTGGTACTTGTAATATAGTAAGTGGCTTCCTCATTTTTGTGTGTATGAGAAATGCACTTCTCTCTTCTAAATCTTTCTGAAAACAGTCCAAAAGCTGACACAGAAAAATGAGTTATAGAGAAAAAAATAAGATGGTCTGTTCACCTGAGATTTTTCTTCCTTTAACTTCTATTTTCTGTGAGCAACAGAATGAAAAAATATTCTTTCATGAAACATTTTCTTTGATGGCAGTGGTTTGGAGTAAGTGTGTGATAAGAATATCTGCAACATAAAGAAAGCTGGGAATTATGAATCAGGTCCTTGGCTGACAGTGGGCAGCTCTGAATGTTATAAAGAAAAGTATGAGAAGTCTTATGCTTGGCAGAGGAGGAATAGTTCGCAACCATCCTAATCAGGGCTGCCTTGGAATTCATTTAACTCTGAAGCATGAGGTAAGTTTTTGATTGATTTTGTTTGTTTTTTTAGTGAATTTCCACCCCCCCCCCAGCACCTCCCCCCAACTTCTCTGCAGTAGCTCTGTATATTTTTATGAGTAAACGACCTTTTCTTCCTCAGAGCTATATTGGTACCAATGTAACTTGTAGTGATGAGTGTCACTGTTTATTGATTTGGCGAGTAAAGGTGCAGAACCTTCCTTCTAACACAACAATTTGTCTTTCTTATTCAAAATATTTTTTTCTTCTGCAATTGCTCCCCTCGAAAGCTAAAGACTGATGCTTTTGTTTTACACTTAAGTTTCCAGTGCTTCATTTATGAGTGCATATGCTCTTTTTGGTAGCTTGTCTTATTAATCTCTTTAAGATAAGCAAGCCTAGTGTTTTTCATTCTTTGTAAATTAGTTTTCATGGTAAATCTATCTGCCATTCTGGGGACCTCTTTTAACTCCATAGTGCTTCTTTTGATCTGGAATGTTATATGTAGTAGTACTCTTGATTTATACACTTGCATTCTGTTTTTCATATTATGAAACCCAGTAAAGGACAAGTAGATCTTCACTAGGATGCCACTGCTGGGCCATTCACGATATCCCAGACTGGCTTATAGCAACTGCAATGATTAATGAAAAATAGTTTTTAAACCCCAACAACAAAACCACAGAAAAAAATCTTATTTATTAAGTTAAAAGTATTATAAAACACAGTATTATGAGTTTATGATGTTAAAACCACAAAATTATAAGGGACCATTTTTTTGATTACAATAGCACTGTGTAGTTCAAGGTACCATTGTTTTGCTGACATAGGTTTTTCTGTTAATGTAATTATTTCCTGACTCAATGCTGGCTACTGTTTAAACAGCTGAGACAAATGCAGTAGCTGTGATGCTCAGCAACTCTATTATTTTCATTATTTTTACAGGCAGAGAAAAGTATTTATATGCATAGACCCATATCTTGCAATCACTTATGCAGTTAATTAAAAACAGATGAATAATCAGATTGATTACAATATGATTGTATACATGCTTAAGAATAACTAAGCTTGAATGGATGTGGTTAGGGGGTTGAGACATTTCTGCATAATCAAAAAAGTATTAGTTGTGGGAGAAAAATATGTGAATTGCATTATTAATTGTTTAAGTTATTGTCTTGGCAGAGTATGGATGCACAATTATGTCTTCAGTGGCCACTCTGTGAGAAAAGACATAAGATGGATGAGAAAAAACTGGGAGAAGTACAAGTAGCAGTAATGAGGAGCTATTGCATTTTACTGCATTGCATTTGTGTAGGTGGTAATTAAGGAAAGCCAAACATAGCAAAGTTGCAAGAGTCTTTGGGAAATCCAGAGAGATCTTCAATCAGATTCCACCTTGAAAACTGAGATAAAACACTAGTTAATAAAATCTTCATACATGCCTTGAGCAACAGATTGATGAAAGGTTTTTGCTGCAGAATTAGATGATCTTAAAACACTCCTTATGCTACCTTGGAAATGTGTTTTTTGTGGATAGGAAATCTGCTTGCAGTTTATTTGCTGCTTGGAAGAAGTGACGAAGCAGAACAGATTTTTTTACTTTTTGCTGCTTGTGTGGAATAGTTCCAGAGAAATTTGGAAAGCAGTAATGGAATTTAAAGAGACTTCAAATGTTGCAAAAGTTTATCTTTCCTGATCCACAATGCTTAGAAAGAAAGAGGTTTCCAGGGAAATTAAATACAGCAAAGAACTATTCACAGGTTCCAGAGTAGAAAGAGGTGGTTTATTTGTCTCCAGTAGGTATTCATAACAAGAAGAAGAGAGACAAAGTTTGATTTTGTTGAGTTTTGGCCAGTACCACTCAATGAGAAGAGAGATTAAAATATCCAGACATTGATTTTTTTCTGTGCAATGTGTTCTGTGATTCTATGCTTTAATATGTGTGTTTGCTGAGTATTTATGGTGTTTGATTATGCCAGTTATTTTATAAATTTCAAAGCAGAAAGAATCCACAGAACATGAGGAAACAATTCCTCCAATCCTGTAACATTTTGTGCCTCATGCATTTCTTTCTTTCTACTCTGTTTCTGACAGAAAAGGGTAAATATATTACCTTTGTAATTGATCTGTTCTACAACAAGACCGCTGAGCAACCTCTGACTCCGGAGTCCTCCAAGTTTCCTTGAAGGCGCAGTGAGTTCAGCGCTCTGCTGTGCCGAGTGACTTCCAAAGCGCCGCCAGCAAAACCTGGGAGGAGAGGACAGAAGATGGCTTTGGGGCTGCAGCAGGGCCAAGGAAAAGGACACTGGGCAGGGAGATGCCAGCTGGGCTGCAGCCAGGAATAGAGCCCAGGCTGGCCACTTTGAGCGGTATTCAAAAGCCTGTTCTTCCTCCCTGCTCCACCTGTTGCTGCACACGACTGCTGAGAGGCATCAAATGCCTCTTCTGCCAACTTCAGTTGTTGGTCAGGGGCTCCTGCCAATGCCTCTGCCTCAGATCAGTCCCATACTGTACTCTGGCTTTTAAAATTCACTGCATGCCCTCTGTTTTTTTTTATTGCATCTAAAATTCCTGCTGGTTTATGATGCCAGACTCTAATAAAGACAGGCTTTGTGTTGTGTACTTATAATGCTGAATTAGTCATAGTGGCAGCTTTGAGGGCATATTTATTTCTAGAACCTCTTGTTTAATTTATGATTCTATCTTGTCTTTCACAACTCACATTTTTCTCAGTAATGCCTCCAATTCCACAGGTTTATCCATCCAAGGAATTTCCCTGACAACAAAAATATGAACCCTTGTTCACTCATAAGGATGCACGCTGATATTGATTCACCCTTACTTTTAGAGCACTGGTTTCTGTGTAAGATATGCAGCAGGTGGTTCTCAAATTCTCCTCTTCCCTTCTCTGGTACAGATGAACACTGCCAGTATTGATTCTGTGCAGAATTTATCTTAGTGCTCTTCTTGTCCTCTCAATCATTATTGCACAGGTACTCTTTCCTCCAGCTTATGTTTTACTAGCTGCAGTGATTGTTCATAGACTGACTAACAAGGCAAAAAATGGAACTTGTTTCCACTGCTGAGCAAGGATCCAGATCTGCCTCCTAAACTTTGTTTTTGAGCTCCTACAGGATGACTACTTCAGCTGTCCTCCTTATTATGGTGCATTGTACTCTCCACATGAAAATCTGTACTGGAAACTGCCTGGAATGGCTAAAAGCAGGTTATACAGCACTTTACAAGTTCCTCTGGTGTGGAGAAAGATGCTGCTCACCAGAGGGGATTTTTACAGGTTCTGTTACTGGCATTTGTGTTGTGGAGGGTGACTACTCCTGCAGATGTGCTTCTGGACAGGGCTAGCATATCATTCCCTTGCAACAGAAACATCAGTGTTGCTTTGTTGTTCCTGAAGTATCATAAGAAATTCCTCAAGGGCATTCCACATTATTTTTTCCCCATGTCTCTTGTCTCAATGATAAGTTCTTAGTTTTCCTGCAGTTTCTGTGGAAGGCTCTGGTGCTCTGTCCTTCCAGTCAGTACTCGTCATGCTGTCAGCTCTTCCATGGTGTACTGTAAGGTTTCAAGAACTGAAGTTAAATGTACATATTTTCTTGGTTATCCTACTCTAGACAGACTCCAAACACGAGTTTAGGTTGCTTTGCCTAGTGGAAAGATCCCACATAATTACAGGAACAAAAAAGAAAAGTATTTAACTTCAGAGGAAACTTAGTTCCATTAATTGCTCCCACTATGACAAAATTCCAGAAAAACAATAAGGTGATCAACCTCAGTATTGTTCAATGCTTTACTTTTGATATACCTATGTACTGTAAAGTAAAACATTACTATTATTAGAAATGCATTCTAGTATTCCCCATGTGTCAATCTTAGTCACCATCCACATCTAATCTATATATCTGGGGTTTAGCATGTGAATAGTCCCTCCTGGAAGTTTCTGATAGATGAGTGCATAGGTAAGTGCTTTAATTGGAGCAGTGAAGAACAGATACTTATTCCTGTCAGTGGACAACCAGAGGGAGCATTTTGCTTATGCAAATAATTAAGAAATGTTACAGCAAAGAGAATAAAATGGCTTCCCAGGACACAGCAGCCCTCATGCTCGTGTCTCATGCCGTCATTTCAGATTGGCTGCCTTGCAGAGAGGATGGCTGCTCTGTCACTCAGAGAAGATGCACTTACAAGCTGCATGGTTAGTGTTTGAGCAGTGCCTCATGTGCTGACAGCACTTCATGTGAAGTGCACTTCTTCACCTAGGCAGAAGAAACTTCTGGGAACTTTTGGACCCAGTTTTGCTCTATTCAAAATCAGTTGCAGATTTGTCATTGACTTTAATAAGCGTCAGATCAGTCCTTTAGTGCTGCATAAGTGGAAGACAGAGGAGAAATTGAGATTAAATAGGCTAAAGCTGTATTGTCTTTGTTTATTTTTCTTTGCCAATGAATAGGTGCTGATGAGTTTAACTCAGTCTCATAAAAGAAAAGGGAACTCTTAAAATAATGTTACATTATGGTATTTTTTAAGTATGTTAAAACTGCAGTCATATTATTCTGAAAAGTGGCAAATCTGCTTGCAAAGCTCATTGTAGTTTCAAACTGCAATTTAATATCATGGTTTATGTACCAGCCCTTAGGATCATGACTTTCCAAGTGGAACAGAGGTAGAATTTAGACATTCAGTGATAAAAGTGGTATATTGAAAAGTGTTGCTTAGATAATAACTTTTCTTCCATGGAAAATCACAAAAATCTGTACACATTCCAAGACCTATCTTACAGAAACAATTGGCTGGCCATCCATGCATCCAAGTGTGTCTCTGTGCCACCCATGCTACTCATGTACATCCCTTCAGGGTGAAGGGGATTCTCAGACCATGCTCTTGCATGTTGGGCTGGGCTCCATTACAAAAAGGAAAAAAAAAAAAATGGATGCCAGGTTTTTTCCTTTAGATTTAGCTATTTAGTGTAAAAAAATTGTCTTATCTTCTTGCTTAAACAGTTTCTCTGTGGATAAATGAACATGCTGACCCAGGAAAGGTTCCTCCTTTAATTGCTGGTACTGAACACCTCCTTGATACTCAAATTGGTAATTATTCAGATCAGTTGGTAGTAAGATAAATTAAGTAAAATCTCCCCAGTCATGATAGTTTTGCCCATGACCAAAGGATGACTGTTTACAGAAGAGTGTGAACTGGTGATTACCCTTCTTACTGGGCTGTCCTAATTCTTCACTGTGTGGAGACATTGTCACAATACTCTGGCTAAGTGTTGATGCATAATAGTGCTGTAAGTTACCTGAGGGCCAGATATCCTGAAAGGAGGCACTGAGAGCATGCTGGTAAGTGACCATGTGTCTTGATCTTAACAGAACTAAACCATTGCTCCTCAATTGTCCTTATTGCTTTTGGGTCAGCCTAGATAATTTTAAAACACAATCAAAAAGTGTACCATGGGGACTAAGAAAGCTCAGCTTTCCTCGTTTGTCTGACTTTGATTTGACATGAAGCTCACATTAACTTGAGAGTCCACTCTGTCTTAATGGCACAGAGGAAGCTCTATTTCTCCTTATTTTCTATTTATGTCCTATAAAAGCAAGAAGGAAAGCTTATTTTACATTTCTCTGGAAGAAATGCCAATTACTGTTGCTCTTCTAAGCCTTGTACTCTAAGATAGTGCACACTACACTGGCATTCCCACAAGGGGAAAAAAGCATTTCATTTACAGTGGAAAGTAAAATGTAGAGGGTAAGCATGTGCATCCAGCTGCCCTAAAGCTTAACAGGATTATTTATAACAATGATAAACATGGAGCAACCTCTCATTTAAAAATCAAAAAAAAAAAGGACTAAAAAAAAAATAAAATTAACTGTATCAGAATTATTTCTTGCAGAGGAACTGAAGTACCAAAGTGATGACGTTTGGCTTTTTGCCACTCAGGGTGACAATAATTTCTAGTCCAGCATATGTGACTTTTGCAACAAAAAGAGTTTGTAAACTGGAAGATAAGGGAGACCTACTGGCTAGGACATAAACAAAAAAACATTATCCAGCTGCAAAAATCACTGGAAAACCACTAAGCTCTGGAAAGCATCTTGGCCTGATGCCCCTGGACATATGCACTGAGTTTGACCCCGTGAGTCTGAGGAATGTGAAGAGGGATATGCTGGAGCAGGGAAAGTAGCTGTTATAGTGGTTACACTGCAAGAGTGACACTTCTGTGATGCGCTGGCCATGAAGGGACATAAGAGAGATTACACCTCTTCAGGTACCATTGGGTTCCTCCCAATGGATCCACACTCTGAGGAGTGCAAAACAAGTGCCACTAAACACTGCCAACAAGAAGAGTTGCAGATCCTTTAGGCAGGATGGCTTTATGTGTCAGGCCGAAAGGCAGATTAATCCAGGAAGTCTATTACAGATGAAGAGCAGGAAAAGTTCTCATAACCTGGTACTTTCAGCAGGAGGCAGAAGCCTGGGCTCTGGCTGCTGTCCCTGTTGTGCTGGCTTTGATCTCAGAAGCTGCTCTTCACTCTGTGCTGCAATGCTGGCCTGTTTGCACCCCGCAGAATTTCCCAGCTGCTGGTGCTCCTGTCTACCTGAGTGTGTGCCTCCAGCCCTGTCTGCATCACCTGCTCTGGGATGCTTCATTCTACTCTGCCTGCAAGGTGGGTTTTAGGCTGGATTCTGTGTATTCCTTGGCTGGTGCCTTAAGGCTGACAGAGCGTGTGGAAATGGATTGCTCGTTCTGCACAAACACTGCTGCTTTATCTCCAGTTAATGGAGCGCAAAAAGACAAAAAGCACTTCCCAGTCAGAAAAGATTTGAAGACTCTACTTCTGGACAGACCTTTCTACCTTGCAGGCATCATATTTTTCACTGAACTAAAAGGTACTGGTCACTATCAAAAGTGGTACACTAGACTAGTGAGTACATTTCTCACTGTAGTGGTATTTCTTAGGAGTGACATAACCTTTGTTTAACAGAAGGAACTTGGATGCTGGATCAGCAGCATATTAATAGGCCAGAATAATTAGACTTATAAAAATCCAATTTTTTGCTAATAAGAAAATTAATTTGATTTTTTTTGTGTTAAGCATCTGGAACACTTGTAATACTAGTGTAGAGATTTGGTCTGGAAAATTAGAGTATGGATAACAAGATGACAGAGGTAGTTGCTGATGTGAGAGGAAAGGTAAATAGCAGGAAAAGCGTGGGTAGATAAGGAAAGGCTTAGAATATTTAAAGACTAATACATGAAAAAGACAGTTCAGTGTAGATAAATGATGAATAATGAGTCACGGCAAAGTATTGCCAGCATTCCTGGGTGCTTCATGCACTCAGAGAAATCAAAATTAAGGGAACAGATCATGCTGTAAATTAGCATAACTGCACTGAAGCCTGTGGAGCTTTGTTTATTTAAACCTCTGAAGGACTGGACCCTTCAAGGGTGAGTGTTGATGATGGATGGTGAGAAACAAAGGAATAAATCATAGTTTTCTTAGAAGTTCTGAATGGGGCAGTTACCTTACTTGCATCTTCTTTAATATCCAATTTCCTGTTTGTTAAGGCATTACAAACCATAATAGTCATTCTTTACATTACTTTAAAAATTCACAGAATACAGAGGCCATCTAAAGCACTTCATCCTAATAAAGAAAAAGTCTTTTCAAGTTTATGAAGAGCTCTTAAACTCTAAACTGTGAAAGAGATTTACTTGACAGTGTTACTAGTCACTGAGAGATGCGGTTTGAAGGCACATGGCATCTCTGCATAGATGTGCCACAGTTATTTTTGCATTTAATGTTTTAATCAATACTTGGATTCTTTAATTTAAGCTATAATGACTTTGGGGATTTACAGATAAAAATATATGTATGCCCTTTGTCTAGCTTTAAATGTGCTAGTGAGTAAATTCTTGGACCTGGAAATAATAAAATGTTTACAAAGCTCGAATGAAAATGGAGTCCTGCTGGTAAAGACCAGGAATTTTGAAAGCTTCAGTAAATAAAGAAGTTTCAGCTTGTCTCTTAGACTATGACATATCCAAATACTGCAGTACAGTGTTTCTCTCCGCTTGTTGATAACTTCATTAACCTCATTGCCATTGTTTGTTTTAGATTTAGCTTATTCAGAGCTAAGCAGACTTCTACAAAGAAATTCTTGAAGCTCACAGCATCAACTTAAATGAAGAAGCTAAAAGTTTATAATGGCCTTACCCTGAACAGGTCTCAGAGAAACTTATTCCAGCCCTGACTTTCCTAATCTTCCTCCTGCTCTTGAGTCCAACACTTATACCCTGGATGTGGCTGTTTATTTCATTCTCCTTTCACCTTGGTTGCATCTTCAGTGTCTCATCCATATGTTACCCCGTTTTCCTCTTCTGGTCTTGAGGACAGTAGCAAAAAACAATCTTAGATCTCTAGTCAGACTTCTACAATAAGGTCATCTGCTAACATGATTTCAATTGCAATTTTTCTGTCAATATCTGCTATTGCTAATCCATTGGTGGGGGAAGTTGTTCCTATTATGTTCCACGCTAAACCTGAAAAGCATTGCTGTATCCAACACCTTGACTGTGTCCTAATTGAGTCCAAAGATTGTGTTCTGTTCTTGCTAATACAGAACAGCTTCCTGCCATTCATGTGCATATGAATGCAGGGGAGCATGTGTGAGAAGCTGCAGGAACTATCTCAGCTTCTCTTGTGAAGGGCATTTCCACAGGGGATGATGGGTGCCCATAATGCAAGTTTTAACCTTCACCTGTTGTGAATCAGCCCAATCCTCAACATTATATTAAAAAACTTACACCTCAAAGTGAATGTTTACTTAAGGATGTAGCATGGATTGATAACATTGAGAAAGACAAGGCAAGAAAAAAATATTTTTTCTTGTTCCCAAAATTTTAAGTATTCCTGACAAAGCTATTTTCTGAGTTGAACATTCGTCCCTGATGTGCTCATTACTAAACTACATAAATATGAGGTAAATACTGAACAAGAAGTGAGATTGTGATGAAGAAAATAAATACTCAAGAAGAAAACTTCTGTAGCATATTTTGCACTGCCCTTTTAAATTGGAATTGACTTCACTGCAGGGAGTGTATTTGACTGAGATAGGACATTCTAACTTGGTGGCATTGATATGGATTCTGGATTGGAGTAATCTAATTAACTTCAACAATTTCAACACAACTCACACAGGTGAGATAACATCCAGGCTTCTGTCTGCGTTATTCTTGATTTGAGGTATGTTTGATCTCCTTCTTTCCCCAGACCTGCTGGCATTTCTTTTTCCTTTCTAAAATCGTTTTGCATAGTCCTTGGCTGTGACAAGGAGAGATTAATGGCTGCTGATCATCCTTCTGTCATTACATGAGGGATTGTCATGCGTGTGGATTGATTTCACATGTTGGTCTGTCTTGTAAAAAAAAATATTTGTCAATAAAACGGAGGAAAGGAAAATCCTTTGGCACTGATATTATGAGCTGATTTATCTTCACCACCATGAAGCTGGCTGGAAAGGATATAAGGCAAAGCAATCTGTTCTCATGATAAACCTGAATTGCATTTAGGATAAATACTACCCTACTTATCTCCTGAAGGCACTGTACATTATAGTGAGACATGGAAGTTGAATAAGATAAAGTTATTATTATGATCCCATTTATTTTCAGATTAATTTCCAAGTTCCTCTCTTATTTGAAAAAATCAACATCTAAAGTTGAATAGGAAGGCTTTTCTCACACTTTCTGTTCTGTTGGCTTGTTACATCTTCATCTCATCATAGTACCACTGGGGAAATTTTCTTTTCTTCTTGCTAAGTTTTTGTGTGTCTAATGTAAGCAATATTGTGTCTTGCATTAAAATACCATGAGATTGGTTTATCAGCAGCAAGGTTGTGTAAAATTATAAATCTTGAACATTCTTTATCTTAAAACCCAAATTTCACAGTTCTTTAGGAATGCTCATTTCCAGTTTTAAAACACCTGTGAAGTTGAGGATACAAGCCACTTTCTATTAAAAAACAAAAGGAAACTAAAACCACAAAGAAAATGTCAGAAGCCCCCAAAATTTTCAGTGGAACCAGTACACATCCTTGATTGTTATGAAAGCTCTTTGGTTTTTTTCTGTCTTTAGAAAGATTGTAACAATGGTCTTTAGGTCTTCATCCTACAGTACATGTAATTTGGGTAGAAAAAGAAGAAATCAGATCTTGTTCATAAGAACAAGGCACTAGTAATACTGATCTCAGCAGATGGAGGGACTAGACGTAGATTATGAACTTCAGCCTTCAGAAAACTCCCCAAACAAAGTACCCACCTAAGCTGTCTTTATACTCAGTGCAGTAGTAGAAGAGATTCACATCATCCTAAGTGTCCAAGACAACTTGGAGGAATTGTTCTTTGGAGAAGTACATTATCAAAAGTCCACAAAACTGTTTTTTAACAGCTGGAAAATGCAGTAGTACTAATAATGAACAGAAAAGGCAAACATTGTCTGTACTTGAGCAAAGATGTGTTTGTATTTCATAAGGGTGATATGGTATTTGGAAGTCTATTTGAAACTGAGGGGGATGTTAGACAACATCTAATTGAGCAAGTCTAGACAAATTACACATAAGAACCCTCAAAGAACTGGTGGGAGAGAGCTCTACTCCTACCTTTTGCTTCTCCAAGTACCATCTCATGGATTGTTGTCTTTACCAGCAGTTACCAGGAAGCTAAGTTATCAGTAGCAGTGACAGCACTCTTCAAGAGCTATGCACTCTTAAAACTTCACAAGAAATACTAAAAATTGAAAAGGAGCTTTTCCTTTACATCCCTTTGCATAAATATCTGTGATCTTTTTTTCATCCTGCTATTGAGTAAAATTATAGACTTGTGGATAAATAGATTCAGGAGATTATTGTTCAGTCTAAATCTGTTTGTGCCTCAGTTCCTCATTTGTAAAAAGTAGATATTAAGTTCCACTCTTTTCCAAGATCTTTTTCTGATCTTAGTATTTCAAGGTAAAGTCTCCTATGGTATGAAAGGGCCCAGGACAATGGCTATTTCACTTCTAATATGGACTATCAGACCACTACGAATAAGAGGAATTAAATATGTTTTAGAATTCATAAAAATTCTAAAATATTTTTTTTCTTTTTCAAGAAGAAATTAAGTTTCTTATATCTAGTTACAATTTCATCTTTCATATAGCCATCTCCTTCAGTTTCTCTGAATTCCTTTAAGCTGGGAAGGCTTCTTTGTTAGTGTTACTATAGCAATGAAACACATGAAGCTGTCACTTCACCAAATCCAGAACATTAGCAGTGAAATGGGATCAGAATAGAATGGAAGTTTTCTAAAAGACATTGTTCAGATCCCAGCTTTCCAATTCTTACTGCAAAGAAGAGTAGAGTGCAGACCCTGAAAGATGTTTTGTTCTCATTTTGACATGCAGTGCATGTCACTGAAGTGTAGGCATCAGTCAGGGTAGTGGATTGGCTCAGGCAGTATTGAAACTAAGCCTATTAAAAAATTCCCATTAAAAAAATGAAAAAGAGAATGTACTGAGCTGTAAGGACATTTAATTATAGTTCTTGCAGAAGGACTTCAAATTATTATAATTAGTAACATACAACTATTTTGCAGAACCTTTTGCTGGTCTGCCAGGTCCTATAGTGTTTCATATTTTTAATTTAAAAGTCAAACAAACAACATTTATCCAGTTAAGGACACTTAAGTGATTAACCCACAGCTCTACAACAGTCTTTGGATCACAGGAAGACATTTCTTTGAAATAACCAGTCATTCTGGGCTACTTACTGAATGATGCTTCCAGATCCATATGGCAAACATCTACAAAGCACAGACAGGACAAAAGCATCCTCATGCTAGTGTTAATCTTGACAGAAGAATCAAAAGTTTCCTTAAATTAATGTCACACAGTAGCTTATATTTAACTGTCTTTTGTACAGACACTAAAAAGGCCAAAGGTGGCTGCAAACTGGGATATTTTGTGATCCATCTGTTCCCATGCAAACTGAAGCAGCCTTAAGACTGCAAAAAACCTATGGCTCCTGTGCTGAATTTGCTCAGGTGCTGCCACTGCAGGCAGTGCTTTTCCCTGCATCAGGAGGCTCATGCTGACTGCAGCTCGAGAGTCCGTGTCCCACGGCTTGTGGAACATTGCATCCAGCTCTGGAGCTCTCAGCATGGAAAAGACATAGAGTGCTCTGAGCAAGTCCAGAGGAGGACCACGAAAATGAACTGAGGAATGGAACAACTCTTCTGAAAGGAAAGGCTGAGAGAGTTGGGGCTGGTCAACCTGGAGAAGAGAAGGGCCCAGGGAAATCTTATGTGGCCCTTTAGTGCTTAAAGAGGGCTTATAAAATTGGGGACAGACTCATTAGTAGAGCCTGCTGCAAATGACAAAGGGTAATGGTTTTAAAGATGAGTCAGACTAGATAAAAAGAAATTCATGTGACTAACAGGGTGAAACACTGGAACAAATTGCCCAGAGAAGTGGTAAACACCACATTCCTGGAAACATTCAAGGTCAGGTTAGATGGATCTCTGAACAACCTGACCTAGATGAAGATGTCCCTGCTCATTGCAGGTAAGCTGGACTTAATGGCCATTAAAGGTCCCTTCCCACCCAGTAACTCTGTGATTCTATGAATAGCAGAGCTGGTTTTGACCAATATTCACTGTGTATTAATTTTAAAAAATCCCATTTCTCCTTCACCCTAGCCTTTCCAACAATCTGCTTTCCTCTACCCACAAACATTCATCTTCCTCTCTTACATCAAACACACTTTTTGGTTTTCACTTAATTCAGTACCTGCCAAATAATAGATAATAGATTCAGGGAGATTTGTATTAAAATAGTGTCTTCCATCTAGATGATTACCAAGACCTGCATACTTTGAATTATAAATTATGAATCAGTTTCTAGTACTGAACTTGCTTGAGATCAGCCTACTTGTTGATTTACCTCACTTAAGGTTCATTCTCTCTTTTATGGAACAATTCTTCCCTCCATTATAATGCAGGTAGCTATTGCCAGAATACAATAAGCAATAATTTAATAGTTTCTAATTTCAAATAAAGTTTCCCACTTATCTATTTCATGGTAAAAACCTGTTGCTTTCTAGGTATCTTGAGGCAGGGATGTGAACTGAACAACTTCTAAGAGCTTTTATATAACTTTGAAATTGTACTGACTGTTTTGTAGTTCTGTGTTAATAATATTAGGCATATGCAAACTTTTGCAAAGTTTTAAACAGGGAAAAAAAAAAAAAACAACCCAGAAAAAATATGGTGAATCTTCATGAGTACAAGCAGTCAGTTCTTGTCTGGATTTTAACATCTCCAAAGGCTGAGAACATTTGGAAGTACTCATGCCAGAGATAGGTGCCATTTTTAAAGTAAGAATTTACATACAAATTTTCTTGGATTTCAGGAAGGTTTTAGGAAATCTGTATTTAAGGAAATTTTAATTTTAGTTGTGTAGTCTTACAGAGACAAGTGTTATTGACGTGTTTAGAGTTTTGGATATAACCCTCAGAAGAATAACTTTGATAATAACAGCTTGCAAAATGCTGATCACTGATCAGTACTAACTAACTTTCAAAATCTGCAGCTTGTAATAGTTCATCCAAATTTATACTGTAATTATAAAGACACTCTTTTTAACCTACTAATAGAATTTCATCATAATTACAGATAGCTTAATAATTTTCCGATAATGCATGCAAAATATGCAAGCAAATCAATTAAAAATTTTGATAGTGGCTTGGAAGGTGAATTCTCTCCCAGGTTTTTTGATGGATAAAGAGAAAATTTATCTCTTATTTAGGAAGACTTCAGGATTTTCTCTTCTGCATATAGATAGCATGACAAGTATAGAGCAAATCTTTTAAGGTATGAAGATGACATGTAATATTTTTTTTATTATTATACCCATAGAGACCAGAATTCTGTAGTTCATATCTTCATAGAATCAGCCTCAGTTACCCAACAGGAGAATAATAAAAAGTTCTGAGGTAAATGGCTTATGTTTTTGGTTTTCTTTTTTTAAATTACCTTATTAGTGAAAAATTGTGTCTTTCCCTTCAAGGCTGTGTTTAGTGCTGATGTTTCAGCTGAGCCAGACACAGGCACTGATGAGCAATGGAGAAACACCTCTCAGTTTCATATGCAGCTAAGCACTGCTACTGGCAGAGAGAATTTGGGCTTTGAAAGCTGCTTAAAACAGAGAAAAATATCTGAATGGTCTTTCAAAGCTCCAGAAGGAGCTGTAGTGTCATGATTACGCTGAAGTGATCACCAAATCCATTGTGTTGTTACAGCTTAAGAAATGTTTGAGCTCTGTTAAAGTACAAAAAATTCATTTCTAGTTATTCTTGCATAATTTAAATGATGGATTGGGATGCAAAGCACTTCAGTTTGTCATTCTTTTCCTATTTATACTAAGGTGGTTTATTGCAGAGGAGAAAAAATACTAAATATATTGGATTCAGCATTTTTATGGATTCTTTAATAAATTTATGAAAGGGTATTCATAAAGGCTGCTAATTGTGCACACGTTGCACTAACTAGTGGTTGTAAAAAATGTTGTTTATATTTTATATTAACTCATTGTAAAACTGGGATCATTAGTGTGAAAGAAATGTGCTTAATTTATAAAACTTCTCTGTCATTTCTATGGAGGAGACTTCAGAATGAATTAGGCATTGTGGCCATTGGAAAAAAAAGAGGGAAATTCATGTCCCAGTTTACTTTGTGGCAACTTGGGGCAATTTGCAAAGATGGATCATGCATCACAGGTTATGTGTCTCATGGAGGAATGTCCACCCATCATCCCTCTACAATACTGAATTATTTTGTTGCTCTCTTGTGAGGTAGTGGCCAGAGAGAATCTGCAGGATTCTGAATTGCATAAAAATGCATTTATTTAAGATTTATGATTCCTTTTGGCCTCTTTCTGTAGTTCTCACTTGAACAGAAAAGTGGAAACAGCTTTTTCTGAATCACAGCTACAGAGCTGAGTACTATGTTCATATTACACTTAAACAAAAGTATGTGTTAACCTCATTTGGATATAAGAAACATGAAATGAGCCTATGCAATCTATTATACTTGAAAGGACGGATTTGCTGGTGCATATTGGTTGTTCAACAGCATTTCAATAATGCCATTAAAACCATATTTAAAGCTATTCAATGTCACTGGAATGGCACAAAGTGGGTAGAGCACATTAGTCAGTTTGTCATTAATCCAGCAAAAAGACATTACTGATGCTTTTCTTTTTTTTCCCATAGAGCTCTTTAAGTGATGTGATTTTCATAAGAAATGCTAGCAGCAAGACCATATCTGGTATGACTTTTTAAAGCTTAATTTATGAGTGTTTGTCCCCTACAAAATATTTATATGAAAAATGTAGTCATGTAACAATTAAAATAAAAAAAGAAAGAAATCTTTTCACTGTGACTGGAAGGGAAAACAAACAGATTTTGTGAGCTCTGATCTCTAAACTTAATAGGGGTTATATTGCTCAAAACAGACTTTTTATAAGCTTTTCCTCTCCAAAACTGCATTGGTTGTTCTAAAGAAATTTTTTTTCCTGAGTAAATGCTGTTTCATACAAAACTGGTTTCTGTGAACAGTCAAGTGTTCACAAAATTCTCTCACAAAAAAGATGTTTTTTCATAACAAGACTGGGGTATTTGATTATTTTCCTCTCCTTCTAAACTGATACATAAGATTATAAATAGGCATAGGTTGAAAGTTCCAGTAATTTTGAAGTCTCCAAGGAAGTACTGAAAATTACTTTCTTAGGCTGAACACTCAATGGCTGGATCTGAGCTGCTATAGCTTCTAGGTGGATGAAAACATTATGGGAGGACATTCTGTTTTCCAGGACAATAATAACAAACTTGAGACTCAAAGCTGAATAGTACAACATACCTGCAGGCTTCAGAAAGCAAGTACATGGTGAGATGTACAAATAATGGTTTTATACATTTTATTATTTTGAGCCAGTTTGTCACCTGAACAACAGTAATATAAGTGGCATCATACTCCCTTCTGGCAAGACAGGAAGTTCTTGAAAAAATTAATTTAAAAAGTACCTCTCACAATTTTCTATTACTGGGCATCACTTCTGAGAAGCTGGGTCATCTTTAAGAGCTGTACAAGTTAGATAGAATAAAGAACATTTTTTTTTATTGGAGTCTTGTCAGAAAAATGACTCTTTCCTTTCCTAAAAGAAAAAAAGTCTTATATTGCTTATTCAGAAGAAATTCTGATATAGTAACTGCAACTCAAATGGATAATGAGACAGAGACCAGAATTCTGCCTGTACAAGAGTTTTATCCCTGCATCTCTGTTGTGGGAAAACTGAAGGCTGATCAAGAGGAACTGACAAGCAGAAGAATAATATTCCATTTCAGAAAGAAAATAAAATATTTTGCCAAATACAGTGATCAAAAATGAAGAATGAGGAAAAGATAAAGGAGATTAGAAAAAAGTCTGTGAAATTCTAATTCTAAATGGAATACAGATTAATATCTGCTCATGGAAAGCAAGAAACCCCTCTTGGTAGTAAAAAAAAATGGGCCACATTTTTTTCCACTGATATAAAACACCCAAAATCTGCAGATTCCTCCCTAATCATTAATTTAAAAATAAATAAAGCATATAACCCCATGGGTGAAACTGGGTTGAGGAAAATGTGCTCGACTAGTCATCTTTCTCTGCATGAAGTCCTCATTAAAAAAAGTCAGTCCAAGTGGGAACCAAGTTCATTTATGACCTCTTTACTTAATGCAAAAATATGCCATGCTTAGTGTGTGCTACATTTGCTGTTTTTGCAGTGAGCTAGCACATGCAGAGGAATTGGGCAGGGAGGTTAGTAGGTGCTTGTGTATCAGGTTTGCTGAAGTTTCTTGTTAAAAACAAACAAAAAAAAAATCCAAACAGCAAAACAATGACAAGGAACATTTTGTCACTGTTTCACAGTTAGCATTGCTGGGATCCATCTAACCCAAATAGAAAACCTCTACCCACCTTTGTTGAGACAGAAAAAATGTGAAAGGGTAATGTGTAACTCAAACTATGCTAATTCCTTTTCCTCTCTGCAGCTTCCTCTTCACTGTTATCTGTGATTGTTCCCTGTACCACCACGGCTGTATTGTGACCACCTGGAAGAACAGACAAGTTTATGACAAATAAATTCCAACATTTGAACTACTCAGCCCCCTTAACCTGGGAAGATCTTTCCAGAAAATTGGCCAAGTTTAGCTCTACATAGTTCTACATAGTCATAGGGATGGTGAAGGACCTTGAGGGGAAGCTTGTGATGAGTGGCTGAGGTCACTTGGTCTGTCCAGTCTAGAGAAGAGAAGATTGAGGGGAGAGCTCAGGTAGTGACTTTTTTGCTCTTGTGACCAGTTGCAGGACGCAAGGAAATGGCAGGAAGTGGGAGATTTAGGTAGGATACCAGATAAAGGTTTTTCCTCCAGAGACTGGTTGGGCACTGGGACAGGTTCCTCAGTGAAGTGATCACAGCACCAAGCCTGTCTGAATTCAGGAAGCGTATGGACAATGCTTTGAGGCACAGTGTGACTCTTGGGGTGTCCTGCATAGGTCTGGAAGTTGGACTTGATGATCCTGATGGGTCTCTTCCAACTCAGCATACTCTGTGCATAGCTGCACTGAAGAACTAGAAAGGACATGTATGAATAGACATGCTAGGAATGGATGCTGAGGGTGACTAAGCAAATCAGACTAAATAATACCTTTCCCTGGAAACCAGGTTGGCTTATTTCCCCTTTCAAGAAATAAAACAACAAAATGATGGGCCTCCCAAGCTAAACCAAACCAAAGAAGTAGACAATGCCATTGCTATGCTAACATTATCAGAAGAATTATTGCTAATAACATCACAAGAATTTTTTACTAATATGATTCCCTCTTATTATATAACTCAATTCTGTACAAAAGAAAAAAAGAACAAAACCAAGGCTTCCATCATCAACATATTCTGCCTGCAAGTAGTATATTTGTCTAGTCATTGTTCCTGGTAGGATTTTCCTTATATGATTTGAAGCTGGAGAAAACATACTCCTTATCCACTAGGCATGGAAACTTTCTTTGTTCAGCTGGAAGAATGGGATTTGATTCACTTTGTGCATGAGACATCTCACAGCTCTGACCCAGCACCAATATCTTTAAAAAACAGCATCTGAAACACTCCATAGATCTTATTACCATTAATTAGTTCTATTATGACACTGTCTAAAAGTTCCAGCTGAGCATGGATCCATTATTGTTCCCTGCATTGTGTGAGCACAAAAAATGCAGTCCATGTTTTAAGAAGCTTAGTGTCTGGATAGAACAGGCAGACAAAAGGAGAGAGGAAGACATAGTACTAACAGTTTAAGTAACTTAACCAAAGTGTCATTTATATTTGGAGGGTTGAGTCTGGTATTAGAGCCTCAACCTCCTTCCTTAACATGATATTTGCATACATTCCTTCTTGCAAATTATCCTTGGTGCATTACTTCATAATCTTTCATGCTGGTGTTCTCTGTATGAATACATGCCCCATTCATTGTTTAGCCATTTCTCTAATGAAAAAGAGGTAGTTTCCTCACACATTAAAATACATAAGGATAGATTCCTCCATCTCAGCTGGCACCATTGGGACTTTTCTTCTCTGGATGTATCATGTACATCAGCGTGTCTCTCTGTCAACCAGTGTTTGAAGATTATTTTAAAATCCTGACCCACAAAGCAGCTGTTTCTTCTCCTAAAAAGCAATTTAGAAGCCTGAATGCCACAGATAATATGTGGGAATTGGCCACCTGAAAGTCTGACCCAGAGGTGCTCCCACAGCATTAAATTTATGTCTATGCAAATGGCACACAGAAAGCTGTGCATCTATAAAACAGGCTAATAAATAGTTTTCTACATAACATGGGCATTTTAAGACTTAGTGCATCAATGTTCATAAAGTATTAGGAATTTGAGGAGCAGATGGTAATGACATATTTAGATTTTATTGCAACTTTTGTTTTGTTGGAAAATTCCCAGTCAGCTTTGAATGTAAGCATGAAATAATTATTTTTTTTTATCAATATTTTTTCCTATTTCTGCCAACAGTTTAAAATCAATTAGCTTGCCCTAGTAGCTGATTTCAAACAAAATGCATTTGTATCCATTATGCTAATGCAGAAAAAAAGTTTCACTGTGAGCAAGATGGGAAATCCCCTGAGTTTTATATCTTTGCCTTTGTAATAAGCAAGCTTTTCTTCTGCAAAGTTTTTTACTAGATGGACTTCTGAATGTACTTCTGAATGCACTTTGAAGAGGATGTGGAGAGGGACAGGTGGGTATCATACTTCCAATACTGAACTCATACTGGTTGGACTAGCCTTAGGCAACTTGGAATAATTTTTGTTGGAGGCTTGGAAATGGCAGAACCAAGATAAAATTAAGTTTAACTGAAATACTTTAGAGATATTGTAGGATAAAATGGCAGAGTTTTGTGTGGGTCAAGACAGCAAAGCTCTACTTGCAATGCACTTAAATCCAGAGAGTCTTCTTTTATTTTTAATTCCTGAGGAGAAGTACTAAATTCTCACAGATTTAAATAAACGTTGTAGGTAGCTGCATGCCTAATTCCTTGCACAATTGACTCAAAATGCACCCCTTAGGAGCTGAATTGATATGTACCTGTCAAATACTGCTTTGGTGTTGTTTTTTCATGCAAATAGAATCTTAGGCAATAAATCACATCCTTGGTGTGCAATTTTCTTAAGTACATGTCTGGTGTCATTAAACAAACAAAGAAGTAATAAACCAGGTTAAAGGAAAGAAGAAAATAGCAGTACATTGTTTTAAGAACAGCATAGAATCTGAAACAGCAGTTAATGATCTTCTTTCTTTTAATGATTTTTCTTAATGATATTGTTGACCTTGTATTCTTTTCTGCTTGCCTCCCTGTGGCTTGTCCTTCTACTCTTTCTTTACAACATTCTAAGTCACTTATATTTATTGAATATATGTCTTTACACAATTGGTAGGGGTCGTTCACTGAACAAGAACATGGCCAGCTTTAAGATCCATTCTGACAAGGATGAGATCCTCTCATACTCCCTACACTTTCCCTCCTACAGTTTACTTGTCTTGTGTGATTACAATACCTCTGGAGCACAGATGGCCTCCTACAATTGCTGAAGAAAGGCTGGCCCTGGCTTTACCTGGAGCCAGTAGGTGTTGATGCAACACCAAAGCAAAAGGTAACAGGGAAGAATCCTAACATAACAAGATCTGAAGTTGAAGCTATAAATCAAAGTGCATTATATTTGACAATTTTTTAAAGTGTGGAATCACTATGAAGTTGATGGCAAAACCACCAGAGAAGGGAATTAAAAGGAACCTAGCTAAGTTCTTTGATGAAAACAGCATAAATTTATTTGCTAAAAAAATATTGAGAACACTGTTTGCTCATTTCAGAGTATTTCAGTGGGAGAGATCTCAAGTGAATTAGAGATGTCAAAACTTGTCATTTCTGCCTATACTAGTCAGAGCTGTGCTCATCTATTAACCTTTTTTTAACCTTTTAAAAATGTTTTTAGTATGAAAATGCTTAATGAAATGATTAAATTTTTATATCAAAGTTTTGTCAATTATTCTGCATCAAAAGCAGTACTTCTATAGCCTTAGCAATCTTGGGTCAGGTCTTTGGTAGGTACATCAGAGGTCAGGCTGCCAAATCTCTTATCTATTGACACAGAGAATCTGCTATATATCTGAGAGGTAGACCAATGAGCCACATGATACAAGGCCATGTGCAAGATAAATTTTCAGTTGTAAATTGCAGAATCTGCTGGGTCATAACAAAATCAGAATACTGTGTGATGAAAATCAAGAGAATGCAGTACAATGAATTAAAAAACCTATCATTTTCAATGATGCACACTACTGTAATGATCAGTCTCATTCCTTACCAAAGAAGAGAAATCAGTTGAATCTTCACACACAGAATAATCTGAAAACTGCCTTTTGAAGTGTTGTTTTTGTGGCCATTCTCTGAGCTTGTACCAAATTTGCCCAAATATGTCTTTTATTGTATAGCCAAAAGGTAGAACAAGGATTTCAGATTTGCATGCAATTTGACACAGAGATGTAGCAAATAAATAGAACTTTCAGACACAAGTGCCAGTATTAAATTAATAATTTTCCAGGGGACATGTTTGGTTTTTTTTCCTAATGTCCACTCTGAAGCTTATCTGCTACAGCTTGGCCATGGCCCCTTAGTACACTCCCTGGTGTGTCAACACCATCTGGCTCCATTATCCTTATCTTTCCTTCAAATGGAAATGGATTTGAAGTAAATATCTCTCGACCTTCTCTTTGCCAGACTAAATCTCAGCACCACCAGTTTCTCTGTGCAGATCATGTTGTCCATGCCTCACTTCCAGGGTTGCTGACTGTTGGATCCCTTGAGGTTTCTCCTCTTCTGTCATGGGCTATATGTGTGTGTGTGTGAAAAGTGGACACACTGCTCCCTCTGGGGCCTCACCAGAGCTGAATGTATATATAAAAAGAATGCAATTGCACCTATATGTTGCTATACTTTTAAGTGACAGAAGACAAGATCAAAAAAGCACTGTTTTAGAAAGAAGGTGGTGAATTTTATATTTGCCTTGTAGCTGTATTGTATAACAATGGCCCAAATAGCATTCATCCTCTCAAGGATGTTTAGCTGAACTCTGGAAAACTCCATAGTTCCAGAGCAGCCAAGATGGTCACCATGATTTGTCTCCCCAGTAAATTTGTCAGTCTTATAGTAACAGTAAGCTACTTGAAGGGAAGGACTCCAAATTTTATTAAAAATGGAAGAGACCCTTACTTGCTGCAAACAAACCAAACCCCATTGTGTTCAGTGTGTACCCAGTGATTTACCATGTAAATAAAAGTTATTACAAGGTGTGCTTTTAAAATATGTGAATTCTCAGGACTGTACAAAAATGAAGTGTCTTTAATCAGGAATTCCTATTGCATATGCCTTGCTAACATGCACAGAGTAATGGTAGTAACAGCAAAAATCAGAATAAAGCACCTCCAGGAGACCACCCAGTAACAGACAAAGGACATAATACTAGAAAGATACTAATCTGTGAATATTCCAATATAAAAACTGTGGGTTTACACTTTTATTTTCTTATCTCCTCTCATGTTTCAAAATTTGTATACTGAAGAACTGTAATGATGGTTGAGATAAAGGTATTTGGTGTTACTGAGTTCATTACCCTCACTCTGAACTTCTCATTCTGTCTGTAGCATACAGCTCATTTATTACCTGGGTTTGAATTCTATCAGAGAAACAACAAGGTTACGTTAGTTCTGCCACCTGTAATATTGTAGGTTCTACATTATTACACATAACAAGATGACCAGGGATTTGGAAAAAAAAAAATTCCCCTCCCCTCTCTGCTCCCATCAGACGTGGTGCCATTAAATACAGAACCTTTCAGGAGAGATCATTGCTTGTTTGATGCAGTGGATGGAAATTCTCATTTCAATCAGGTAGTGAACCTTCAAAGGAAAGCATCATCAGGAGGAATGGGAGAGGCCTTGATATATCAAAACAAGCCTTTAAATAATAAACACACTTCAAACCCAGGGCTTATCCTGCATATAAAGCATAAGGACTATGAGCAAGTCAATGTGAAAGATATTTACAAGGCTATTTTCTATGCAACACAAAACTGGCTACTTTTACACTCATATATAACATATATTTTCATCATGAATCACAAAGAGTTTCTCTTCTCATGAATCCAAAAGAGGATTTCTGGTTTTAGTCCCATATTTTGGCACAGCAAATTGACACCTTTTTGAAGCTGTCAGCATAATAATGGGAAGAAAGACTCTAGACACTATGAATCTTCCTCAATACACTTAATGGGTTTTGTCTGCCCTCTCTGCATCTCCAGCCCAGTTAGCTCAGAATGAAGAAATGTGAAATATTCTAATAATGGCTTTTTCTCTCTCTGGGTGTAAGTTTCCTTTTAAACAAGCCAAAGAGAGACTTTCTGCTGACTTCAGAGTACTTTTGTACTGTGTCCAGTGCAACTGGGTTATCTTCTTGGACAGTCTTTGGAGAATATAGATGAAGGTTGTCTTACGCACCACTTTAGGGAGGAAGCTGTTGACAGGCCAAGAAAAATTAGATCTTGTTTCTTGTATTTTATTTTAAATTCCCAAATTTTATCTTCCTTCAAAGAAGGAACATTTGACATGTTTTCTTGTAGAAAACATGTAAAATGTGCCCAACCTGAGGTCCAGGACCTTTTAAAAGACATTTTACATGTATGAAAACATTGCTGTGTGTCCCATTCAGAGTGAATGTCTGGACAAATGTGATGGTGAGACTATCATGACAACTCACGGCAGAATAGATCCTTGGTTAATGTTAGATGGGATTTAAATGCAGAGTAGGTACGACTTTGGAGGAGATTTAAAGGTTGGATAACTAGTGCACATGCCCCAAGCAAAGATACTGAACAGACCTGTGGAACTGCTCCCATGAAAGGAAGAAATATATGTTGGATGTCAAGGTCAGCATTAATGGAAGTGTGTAAGTGCAGGGCATCAATAGCTTCATAGATTATTCATGCATAAAAAGTATAAAGAAACATCAAGAATAGGCTTTGAAAGTAAATATGGGAAAATTTTTACCATATGAAGTGGAAAGAGGGATCATAGGCATGAGGTACCATGACAGAGGTGATGGATTGAAGCAGTGGATATTTTTGTAGCCCCATTTGCACTGGCCTGAAAGGGAGAAGAAAATGTGATTCTCAAAGCCCAAATAAAAAATGTTCCTCTCTATCACTCCATTTTCTTTTGGCTGTGGGTCAGTTTTTATTATCCATGAGAAACTATGGCTATTGGATACATTCCAGGTTGGGGCTTCTGTAATTTCAGCAGAGCAGTAAAAATAGAATGAAGGAAAGAAAAATTGATTACAGCTTGAAGGCTGGATATATAAAGCTGATAGAATATTCAGGGATGTTCACGCTGCCTAACTTTTAGACTAAAAAGTCTAAGCTCAAGCTAGGAAATGAGGCTCTTGGAGGGCCAGCAGACCTCTCTAGGTTTTTTCAAATGATGATTCACAGGACCTGAATCACATTTCTGTTTGTTTTCCCCTCACAAGAGATCTTGAGTAGCTAAGAAGTCCACTGGTCTAATAGTAGCAATCTAAGGTAGGTGAACTCTTTTCCTTGTCTCTCTTCAAGCCTCTGTTTCATGCAACAACTCTAAGAATGTGGTTTTCATTCAGATCAGATGTCACTTATTACATTTTCTTCTCCCTGAGTGTAGAAAGAAAAGAGAGGAATTTGTATCATGCATTCCATCTTATTAAATTAGTAGATTATCTGCAGAAACAAGTTTTATTGGGAGATTCAGGCATATTGATTAGCTAGACTGAACAGAAAAACACACAGATTAATGGATGAACAACATACACTGAAGAGTGAAAACAAGTTAGATATTTTCCTCCTGGCTGTTTTTGGAGAATTATCTTTCTCCAGACACTATTGTATAAGATGTATCCTTCTCACTGTGACATGAAGTGTTATACTGGCATAAGCTATTTCAATTTATTAGTCTAGCTCTGAACCAAGATAACTGAGAGAAGTTGGACCTATATTATCTTGGATTTTATTAATTAAAATTTATTTCATAACCATCTCCTTGTTTTATGCTACCTTAATCTGAAATCACAATTAGAAGGAAAATCATGAGACTACCATTTTTCTCCCTCTTTATCTCCCACTAAGCACTAAATTAATTACACGGAGATAAATTTTCCTGTAGGAAAGTCTGAAGAAGACATAGGTTCCTTTTTTTGTGGTCTGTAACTTTTGAATTCCTAGCATGCACACAGCAAAACAAGACTTATCTCCCCTCTAAAATGTCCAGATTCATCCCAAGTATGAAACAGGTCGATATGAAAACAGCTGTTTGAGTAAAAGGGAATATTTGATGGAACCAAATGCCACTACTCAGACCTTTTTTCCTGAAAATACGTATAAATTACATAGCAGCAGTGATGGGTTGTTTCTGACATGCCACCAGGAAAAGCAGTTGCTTGCTGTAATAGGCATGAATTTCTAAATTAAAGCAGGTCTGAGCTGAACTAGCTTTCACCCCTAGAAGCCAGCTAAGAGCTGCAGAACAAAGGCGATTTTCCTAAAACATCATATTGTGGGACACATTACCAGATTTTTTTGAGTGGAAAAGACACAGGGAGACTCAGTTGAGCATTTTACTGCATATGAGCCTTAAAAAAAGTGGATTTTCAGTACTAAAAGGACAGCTGAGTGCATTGGGCTTGCAAGTCTCAGAAAAGCCCTTTTTATTAAGAAAAATAATCCCTTTTTATTGTATTGCAGAATCCCATCATCCCACAGTTACCCATCTTGTCCTCTTTATAAGCATTTCCATGGAATTACAACACTGAAAATAATGAAGTGCTTTATTGAGGTTAGGTTGATAATTTCACTGGGCCAGCTAGCAGTGGGAGGGTACTGATTCTCAGGGTGAGACACACAGATCCATATCCAGAGCAGGAGGGACACCAGCTTCTGGGCAGCCCTCAGTGGCTCTCTGCAGAGAGGTAGAACGCTGGAAAGACTGGGAACACAAGAAAAAGACAGGATTGCTGTCTCATGATATACAGTGGTCAGCACATTTCATAGCCTAACACAAAGGATTAGGCTGCAGCTCCTCCAGGTGCTGTTGGCTGTACTGCTGGTCCACAGACATTTCAGAAGAAACAGGAAAATGGTGCATCCTCACCGCCCCTCATGTCCCCAAATGAACCCTTGCAGGTGACCTGCTTGCAGGTGATCCATCCCATTTGCTCAGGGACAGATGGCAACCGGCCGCCAGAAGGATTCAGCTGACCTGAGACCCCTTCCCCTCTTGGGTGTGACAGATTGGCAATGGTTTAATGTCCCTTCAGAGGTACTTTGAACACTCCCAGTGCCCATTAATAGCACAGATGGAAAGCATCTTCTGCCTGCCTATATTGCATTAAGACAGAAGGCAGAAGTCCAGACATGAATCAAAGCAATCCAGTGGGTTTGCTGAATAATTCCAAGGTGCTCCATTCCTGAACTATCCACAAGGTCTTGAGCAGGTAGAGCTGAAGGTGCTTTGAGGGTCACAAATGGGATGGCTTTTCTCTTAAGAGAAGCATTTTTCAGCTGAACACAGTATTATGCTTGGAGGTGGCTCAAGTTCTGTCACTTAAGCTCAGCAATGCTGAAGGACCCACCTGTGGAAGGCAGAGCTGATGCTTGTTTCAATGCCAACATAAAAAAAAAACACCAAAAATTTTCAGTTTTCACAATTTCTATGCTATACCTTTTGTCCCTATATCCACCTGGGGTACCACCCCTTCATTCCTGCCAGTGTCCCAGTCCACAACCCATCGAGGAGAGAAGAGGAGAGTTTTCCATTTTTTATAGTTCTGTATGCAAAAAATTGTATTTTCTTTTATTATTATTATTTGAAACTCAGAAGCCAGAATACTCCACATTAATGCAGCAGCAGCAATAGCAACAACAACAACAAAAAGCCCCTAACACTCAATCAAACCCAAACCAAAATAAAAATGGGAAGAATATTAGTTAGTTCAGGGAATAGGAAATATGACACCATATTCTGAAGATGTAAAAAAATATACAAAAGCATAATGAATGCAAATCCCCAGTTTTTCAGAACTAAAATATGCTCTCTGCTCTAGACAATGAGACAGTGCTCTGTAAAATGCTTTGCAAAAACTCATATTCAGAATATGTGTAACATTCACACTATAGTTTTAAACATGAGGTTAATATCAGCATCCTTCTTCAGTGGAAGGTTTTCATTTGAAAATCACACTGTTAAAGATAAAAGGAAAGTTAAAGTGATTATTAACATGTGACTGGTTATACAAGCCAACAGTTGAATAGGAAAAAATATAATTAAAATTATTTAAAATCTTATTTTAGTATTTAAGTTATTAGTTTCTTTTTACATTTGTCTCAGGAAAAATCATAGACAATCTACATTCTTGGGCTATCAGTAAACAAAATTCCTTCTGCACCGTACCCACACGAGCACAGAACCACAGTGCTTTAAAGTAAATTCTAAGTCTAGCAAACAGAAAATGAAACTGAGCAATTCCATTAGATCATTTCATTAATTAAACTTAAATCAAACCTGCATCAGAGATGTAGGATCAGGGCTTGGTACACAGCAAGTACTCAACCCTGTCAGCTGAGCTGGTAGCAATTGCTAAAGGTAAGATCTGCAGTTATAAGCAGACAAATACTTCTCATTCAGATGCCTGTTAGTGCATATATAGGGCCAGGAACAACCTTCATTTAAATTCCGGTATCATAAGGAACACTTTCCTGAGTAATTTCCTGAGTCTGTTGAGTGGACTAAAAATTGTGTTGAAACAAAATCTGCTTCTGCTTCATTGACAAGAACAGTTTTGGTATTTTTCTCCTAACTTTCTCTGTAAAAAAAAAAATTAATGAAGCACACAATGTAGCTGGTAATTTCCTACCAGTGCACATCCATCACAAAGCTTTGCTCTGAGGCCGTGCTTTCCTGTTCTCTGCTCTGCTGCTCATTGTATTGCTGGAGTTCAGCAAATGTCTACTTGAGCAGATCAAAGCATAATCTTGGCTTTTGTTGCTTCTCTGTGGTTTCTGGTGCTTATGTTAATCCTACTTAAACTAAGTGGTCAGAGATTTGGGAGATTTGAAATACAAAATAGATTCTAACCTTGAGATGGATTAGGGTTGTCAGATGACACAGAACTGTCATGTAGGACTAACATTATGAAAACAAGAGCTGAAAATACTGTTTTAGTGTAGCTGTCAACAGGGATTTATACTAAAAGAGACATGGATGAGTTTGATTAAAGCAGCTCCTTAGTGAATACATAGCCTGAATGTCTTGCAAGGTTATTGATTATGTATCTTAAGTCAAAGATATGGCTTCTTCCTCAGAGATTTGTTTTTTCATCCAGTAAACACAATAGTCTTCAGAACATGGATACAGTCTTTCACAAAAGCACTTTATTTTGTATGATAAGGAGCAGATTAACTTGCATTATAATTACATATCTATGACTTTTTCTTCAGAAAGCCTGCTTGTCTTGCAGGATATTTTCAAATAGTAATGAAAAACTTATCTCCCAGGATCCAATGGGGCAATCTAAGCCTCTCAAATGGGAGAGGACACTCAATTTGCTCTCACTGATTTATTCAGAGGGCAGGGACAAGTTGAGAGTATAGGCTATGGGTCCTGGTTGAATCAGTGGCCAGAGTCTGGTTTGTGGACAGATGCTACCAGGAAGCTGGCCAGCAGAGACCACACTCATGAAAAAGGTTTTCTGAACATTTCAAAAATACTTCTGGGCTGAAATTTTTTTTAATTATGAAAACGTTTATCAGTTTTATTCAACACTTTTTTTTTCATCCTAATATCCCATTTTGACATGGAAGTGTTTGCCATGACTGACCTTCATTCTGCTCAAAAGAATAGGACTTTGTATGGTTTTATCATCAACCAGTAGAAATCAGGATCTACCATTTTCTTAAACCTTCTCTGGAAGCCTGGGCAATTGTCACTTCCTGTAGAAAGGAACTGGCAATGTCATCAGAAATGACAAGGTATGTGGCAGCTAGGACAGTGATCCCCAAGTCCTTCCCTCTTCCCTCTGGTGCTGCAGGGGCACCCATGAGCCCAGCAACCCTCACAGACACGGGCAGGAGAGCAGTCAGCTCCCACAGATCTGCAGCAGGCTTGAACCACGACTGAGCCATCTCTCCTCTGATCACATGTAACTCATGTCTAGCCCTGGATCCACGGGCTCAGAGAGACAGAAACCTGGGGAAAGGCAAGGCAAGAAGGGTTTGGCCCTAAATTAGATGACTCAGTACATATTTGTTATCATGCTGGCATTTACTTAGTTTTCCTTTTGCTTTTAAACATGAAACCACCAAGCTATGCTGCAGCACTCCTCTTATCCCTCCTCTTTGTTTTGCTGGGCTGTGAATTCAGGTCTTGAAAGAGAGAGCCATCCTCTCTTTACAGTACAGATAGATCCAGGTCCAGGTGCCTCTGGTGAAAAAGAAACCCATCCACTGACCTTTTGTACTGGGAGCGTTATTATGGTGGAGGGCAAAAATCCATCCTCAGCTTTTTTAATCTGGCTTTCCCTTCAAGAAATAGAACGAATAAAATGCGACAAAATAATAACTATGGAGAGGCTCCCATCCTCCTTATTCTCTGCAGTTTTAAAGACTGACAGCTAAGTAGTCTTTTTCTGCCTTGCTGCTGTTCTATACTTACTTTGGGAAGCAGAGGGATAATGAGATATCAAAGTAAAGGAAGAAGCTACTTACATGAAACAAAAGCGCAAACTGCCTAGAAGAGAGAATATTTATGACAGAGTTGTCTCCAGTCTGCAGACAATTATTTATTATCATAATCTCTATTCTTGGCAAAAGAACAACCTGCAGAGAAAACAGGGACCCTGAACACGCCTCAGCTCTGTACTTGCAGCAGCCCATTACCTTTCCAAAATGTGGGCACAAGCTCCTCCAGCTCTTGCTTTGGGACAGCAGCATTCTCTGCCCACTTGCCATCTCTAAGAGTGAAGGTAGGATGGGGCAGAGCTGAGGACCTCTCTGCCACATCACATCTACAGTGAGGAAGCACAAGGGCTAAAGACTCTTACTTTCAAAATACATTTCAAGAATGAACTAGGTAAGCATTTTCTTCTGAGCATTTTTCATCTTCTCCCAGACATTCTTCATTGAAGCTCGCTTTTGGATGAATAAACAGTAAGTTGGAAATATTTTACCTGATGATATTTATGCATCCTTAGTTCCTGGTACAAAATCTGATGGAAGAATCATTACCAAATCATAACAGCTAATGGTAATGCTAAAAAACAACTGTCTTTATTGATCCTACTGTTCTTCTCCAGACTTCAGGAACAAAAAGCATTTAAATCAAGTTTGCTAACACATTAATATCCTTTAAGCAGCTGTTATAACCTCATGTAGACAAAGAAAATCATATTGGAAAAGATGTAATGTGGTCATGATCAATTAGGCAACAGATTTACACTCTGAAGGTTCAGGGCCAGACGCTTCCTAATTTAACATAACTATCATAATTTCACAGAGAAAGGAACACCATAGTAAGAAGTATCAATATGGTAAAACAAATTTATTTTATAATGACAAAGTCCCTTTTATGTCAGTTAAGCTGACAATCATGTCAGTTAGAGATGCAGGACCAAAGACAACATTCCTCTGAATATCTGGGCAAGCTGTCAATACTTTCAGCCTTTATGTCTCTGCTTTCGAGTGTAAATAACAGCTTTCAAATGTGACCACACTGCTTAAATACTAATTTCTGTTCGTACACTTGGAAACTAAACCAACAATTAAGGAATTCTTTCCAAAGATCACCTAAATCAGTGGATATTCCTAATGGTCATCTGGATAAAAATAATCTCATGTGATGAACAAGACCTCATTAAGAATGAACACAATTTGAACTATACATGTGAACCACATTCCCTTTCACTTCTCTAAGAAATATCAGCAAGAAATTCTTGAAAAGAAAGATGACAATGCATTTTCTGATAAATTATTTGAGACAGATCCTTCAACTAGCTTTTCTTATATGGATTAATTACTAACTTTGAGGATGAAAAATTTAGTAACAGGTATTATTTATTGCTACAGCTAAAAATTTATTGTCTCATTCATGCAATACAGCACAACTATTTTTAGCTCTTAGGCTCGGAAAATCATATTATTTATACTATGATAAATACAAGCAAGCTGTAATTCAGATTATACTGTAAAATATGCTTAATTAAGGACATGCCTCCTTCCTTTAATTTGAGGACAAGGCTTGCCCTGATTTTAGCTGTGTAGGCTCAATTCATAGATCAAAATGGCCTTGCAGTGTGAAATTTTAAATGATGTTAGGTTTCAGGCTTTCTGAATTATCTTTGCAGCTTTTGTTTGATGTCTTTTTTATACATTTTTGAAAGGGAGCCTTTGGAATGTGTCATGGCTGAAATCTTTCTATCTGTTATCTTGTTTTTGTCATTTGTTATCTTTTAGATTAGGGGCTTTTTTTCCTTTTTTTTTTTTTTTTTTGTTTTTATTAAAGAATTTTCCATTCTTAGGAGAACAAAATAAAAGGAGAATAAAATTAACCAAAGAATCCACCTTAGGCTGTCACTACCACTAACTTTTCCATTTCATCCCATCTTGTTTCCTTATTTATGCATATGGAGGCACATAAATGTTTTGGGTTTTAGATATTCAGCTGTTATTGGGGCAATCCTGTGCTATTTTATACAAGCTATTTGTGTTTTATGTCTGATTACCTTCCCTTGAGAATTGACTAAAAAGTGGAACATAAAGCTCTTATGAAATGGACAGATGATACTGAAATGAAGAAAAAATAAAATTATCAGTGACAATACTTTGGTTATGAGTTAGATGCTTCCATCTGTAAGAAAAACACAATTTTCGTACAGACCGCCAAAGAACAAGTTCTACCACTGCCATTCTGACTCCCTCTTGTAATATTAATCTTTCATTATCCTCTTCAAGAACCTTCCCTTCTCATCACAGTCGACTGCCATGCCAGATGCACAGAAATCCTTACTCTGGGAAGAATTTTATGATTAAGAGATGTGGGCAGGTTTAAAATCTTAAAGGGAAGCCTTGTGTGTTGTAGTGTGTGGATTATTGATCTGTGGGAATAATAAGATACAAAACCTTTGGTGAAAACAGTTAAACTAAGAGCTGTTCAGATCAATTAATCCACACTATTGAAACTGTTTGGGAAAAAAATCCTCTTCCATAAAGAGCATAACAATCAAAGATTTTTCATTCTGACATGCATGAAAACCCTCTCAAAAATGTTAAAATAACTTGTAAATAAAAATGGCAACCTTTTTTTTTTGGAAAAGAATCAAAATAGCCAGGGTTTCTTTATATTATATTTTGTTGAAAGTCATGTTTCAATTCAAGTTTTTCAAGACATTTTTGTTTTATTTTAATCTAAATGTTGATTAACCTTAGAAAATCAGAAATATATATATCTGGCTTTCAAGAGGTAAAATAGCTATAAAGAGAGAATAGTCACTCTTTTGACCAATTCATACATATAAACCAAAAAATGAATATAGAAGTAATATTTAAGTCAATTTATTTTTCTATTTAAATATTTTTATCTAATTCTATATAAATTAGTTTAAATTATACCTTTATTTGTATATAGAATATATACTATGCTATTATATATAAATTTATAGAAATTAATTGGTTATAAGAGTACGAATTTTTACATAGAAGCAATATTGCCTTATTTTTGGATCTCATCCAACAAAACAAGCATTTTTTTCAAATGTTGTCTACTTGGTTTTTCAGACCAGTGTTTTAATGGATACAAATGTGGCATGAATAGCTCACAAATGATTAATGGATTATATTTCAATATATAAATAACAAAAGCAATTAAAAAAGCCATGATGGATTGTCTTTTTCATAAAGGAAACCACTTTTGCTTCATGCATTATGCTTTAGCAATTAAAAAGCTATTTTACAAAGGGAAAAAATTGAAATAAACTCACATATATTAGAAAAAAAAAGCAAATGAAATAACAAAATTGACAATACAGAGCTATCGGAATGCATTTTAAAACATACAGAAGATTCTGCAAGGAAGGGTTAATAAATTAATTTGATGATATGAAACTTACTGACATTAGAATTATGTCAATAAACAAACTGGAAGGATGTTTGAAAAAAATATTGACTTTGAAGCTGTGAAGTCTCCAGACCCTCTTTGTATATCCTGAATGATGCTGTGAAGGGCACTGCATTTCTGAGCAACTCTTGGCCACCTTACATCAAGTTCAGGCCTGCCTGATGGAGTCATAGCCAATTCCTTTAGTGTAAAAGCAAGTCAGAAGAAGGGTCATAAAACTCACAAGCTCTCAAAGTTGAAGTTAAAAGTAATATTTAAGCAAATAAGCTATGTTTGCTTATGAATTTTCTCAGTAGTGTAACAGACACTATTCTGTAGCACTGGTGTATGGGTAATGGGGCATTAGTTTCACACAGTTCCTGAAGTACTTTCATATATCAAGAAAGTTCAACAGTGGTCAGATTTCTTTCAAGAGAGTTGTTTTTATTCCTAAAGTCATGCAATTTGTAGTGAGAGTCACCCACAGACTGCTAGAAATGTTGTACTGCTGGGTATGAGCAGCGTGCTCCCACAGGCAGGCAGGCAGAACAAGTTTTGGGCTCTGAACATGAAGGAATGCCCAGTCATCTCTTCAGAGAGATTTTCAATTTGTTCAGTGCAAAATACCTGAAAAATGCTGTAAGAGTCAGAGTAAGCAGCGGCAGCACGTGGCCTCTGGGAAGGGATTTACATGGCAAATGCTAATTATTACATGCCAGTGAATTCAAAAGCAAGAAGCCTTTCTGAGTTGGCATAGTTATCGCCAGGAAGCTAAGGTACCTTGCCTGGCCAAACTGCCCCTTCAGTAAGGCCTTGTTACCTTGGTCAGAGGTTAAAAACAACACCCATCAGACTAAGCCACCACTTGTTGGCAGGACTGGAAGGCAGAAGTGGCCGGTGTGCTCACCCAGGCCAGGGCCATTGTGCAGTTCCTGCCCTGCCTTGGTGTCCTTCCAGAGCAAACCAAAAGTTGTGGGGGCTGCAGCTGGGTGGACCCCACTGTGCTCCCAGTGTGGCCCAGGTGGGAGCTTTCAGGGGGCAAGCCATACTTGGAGATACCTGTCTTGAAAGGACCACTTCTCTACCTGAGACATCCCCCTCAAAAAAGGAATGATTTGCAGATTCTGGTTTCTCCAATGCTTTACACAGCAGGAGCTTAGAGGTCTGTGACAGCTGATAAAGAAATGCTGTGTTCCTTTGCTTCTTTCACAGTTTGGATGTGTATTGTTACTCTGCTTTCAAAAATGCAGTAGCTTGCTACTTCTGTGGTGAATCGTACAGCTAAAACCTCTTCGTATCTTTTGATGAATGATCTTTATAGTTTCCTCATCTTTTGATGAATGCTTTCATGAGAATAGATAAATATTGTACTATTTTATTTTCCTGACACAATCTTTGTTACATGAATGAGGCAGTAACTTTTAATGTCTTGTGCCTCCTGTGAATTATAGAAATATGCTTTTAACTTTCTGACCTGTTTTCAGTGGGCTGTGTTTCCAATAGAAGGCCATTCTACGCTATTTTATCAGCTTCACTTAATTTGTGGGGAAGGGACAGGCATGTTCAAGTGCAAACAGTAGAAAGTACTCACTCTTCTGTGCTTACAGATGCTTACAGGATGGTGTTTCATTAGTGGTACACAGCATCAACATCCTGATGCTTTATCTGATGAGAAAACGGAAGATCACATTTGCATAAATGGATTCCCACAGCAACAATAGGATGCAGCACATTCCTACTGAAGGATTGTTATGAAGCTGCGACAGAAGATCCTGTACTTCCTCCTAGATAAAAACACAAATATATCCAAATATCTTCTCATATAAGTATAACCAGTGGTTGTATTTTACTTTAGTGGCTTTAAATAGCAACAGCAACAACATAAATAACAAACAAGACAATTTTAAGACCTGGTACTTAGAGTCCCTTACCTTAACCAAAGAGTGACATTACTTATTTAATGGACTAACTTCAAAAATTACTAGGGTTTTTCTCAGGGATCAAACCCTTAATAAAAATATTAATGGAGAGCTTAAATTGACACAGTTTGCTCAGCTATAAACCTGAATCACAATTTGAGATAAAATATACCATGTGGTGATCCTCAGATGTGAATCTCATAGTTTGCATGCTAACATAGAGCTGATCACCAGAGGTCTCTTCCAACCCCAACCATTCTGTGATTCTGAGATTCTCTGAAAGGCCTTCTCTAACCCTAAAAAGAATTTCTTGTTTATTGATTGTCATTAGAAGAGGGAGCAATATTAACAGTTAAAGTGTTACTAAATCAATCACTTAATTAATTAATTAAAATGCTTTTACCCTTCCACTTGAAATAATCCACTTTGTCATTTAACAGAAGTTAAATTCACACTGAATATAAGATATGTGGTTTAAAGATTCAGGGGTGGTTCATATCCCTAAACATTAGAATAAATAGTAGGTAAACTACCAAACCCCACAACCTGTGCTTTCTTATTCTCTTTCTCACATATTCTCTAGTATGTGTTTGATTAGAGTTTGCAAAGGGAAGTCCATCAAACTCCTAAAACAAGCCATGGGACAGAAAAGTGAGCTCATCATTTATAATTTTAATTGTAGAGCTTAGCACTTGCAATCAACCACTCACCCAAAAACAAACTCTGTGCTGCCTATTTATTTTTAGGCACTGCACAATTAACACTCCATTAAATATTACACCTGCAGTTCCTCTTTCTTTCAATCTGTTGCTAGGTCTTTCAGGCTCCCTGCACCTTAAAGTGCTCCAGAATTCCTTTTTCTCCTTTTTCTTCCTTAACAATTTCAAGTTACAATAACAGTCTAAGGCTTAAGACTACTATTTATTTTTAAACTAGACATGTTTTTTCAAGCATGCATAATTACACAGCCATTGTGCTGGAAAAGTGCAAGGATACAGTGGTGTTTTGCTTGGTGTATTTACCAGATACCTATGGATTGGTAGGCTAGATCTTTATTTGTGTATTTTTCTGGATTATTCTTCAATAAAATACATGCAATATTTTTTTGCCTCTAAGTGTAATTTTTCCACAGAAAATCTAAAGTGTAAGCACTCCTACCCAGTGCTGCTACATCCATGTGGTTAATCCTATCGAGTTAGTGTGTAGGTGTTTGGACAGTACTACGCCATCTACAGCTCCAGCACTTTATTTAGATAACCCACCACATACCCCACTTTCCCAAACCTCTTTCATCCCTCTTTCTGAGGGATGTGGATGTGGACGTGGATGTGGATGTGGATGTGGATGCGGATGCGGATGCGGATGTGGATGTGGATGTGGATGTGGATGTGGATGTGGATGCGGATGTGGATGTGGATGTGGATGTGGATGTGGATGTGGATGTGTTTCGCTGGCAGGATGCACAGGTAGAACACTCACTGCTGAAGCCCAAGTGACACACCTTGAGTAAAGCCCATTGAGAAGGAAAAACATATTGGATGTTTATTTAAAGGTTGTTGAACCGAGCTGTGCATCCACAACATTAGCTGCTAATATTATTTCCCTAGTCTACAGCTTTAGGAAAGACCTTTACAGGAAAATTTACTGCACACTGCTTTAATTCCTTGTAAACCAAAAGCAAACAGTTTAATCCTTGCTGGCATTACTTGCGCTTTATTTGTCAGAGGGAAACAGAGAGGCGTAATTAACCGTCATGTTTTGCATGGACAACTGGCTCACAGAGAAATAAAATAAATAAGGGAGAATATGAGACTTAAGGCCTGGTGATGACCCCATAACTCATCTGAGAATGAAGCTGTTATTTTTAATTTGAATGATGTCTTCCATCCACAAGGACACAAGGGTGTCCAAGTAGGGTCTCAAAAGAGAGAAGTCTTTCATTCCTGTCACCACTTTGCCCTGGCTTAAACAACTTCAATTTGAACATTAAAAATGGCATTTGAATCTTACAGATTAGTGTAATGAAGCAAGGGAAACAAATCACACTTCTTCCAAAAGTCTGCCACAGCTTTTTTTCCTCAAACTGCAAAATCTTCTATTTTCTATATACCAGATGGCAATGTCTTCAGACAACTCCCAGCCTTATAATGACAGAGAATTGTGGTGTTACATGCACCCCTGATTTAAATCCCAAACAGTCTGGGTTTTATTCAGATCATCAGAAAAGGATGTTCCAGTAGAGAAACAGCCAGTCGACTGCCTCACACCTTTAAATCTGGAGACTATAACAACATATGCCACAGCCAGTTTGGACTGCTGCTGGGAGAGATGGCCAAGTTCCCAGTTCTCTGTAGAGTTCTTGCACCAGGCAATTATACATAAGACAATAAATTTTTACTGTATTTATGTAAAAATGAGAAACAATTCATCACCTTTCAGGATTAGAGCTGTATTCACTTATCAATGGCACAAATGACTATTAAGAAGCTGTCATAAATTTGTGTGTCTGTCAGACATGAGAAAACAAAAGGTGTAGAGAAAAGAGGAAAAGAAACTCATATTTCTGAACCTGATTCAGTACATTATGAGCATCACAGCAGGTTCCCTCTTGAGCAAGGCATGACTCATCTCCCTTGCCCACACCTACTGCCTCTCCCCTGCATGACATTAAATAAGCATCTGCAAAAGTGCTAGTTACTAACAGGAATTCAATTCATCACACAGAAGAGTGAAAAGAAATACCAATCTTTTTAAGCTTTTGTGTTTCTTCTTCCAGCCCCCACCACCTCTTTTTCTGGCTCTTAATTTGAATAGATTTGCATTTGAGGACCTTTCAAGGAAGATGAATTAAATTAGGTGCCCACATCTGATTGACATTCACCATGCTGGATTGAAAATTGTCACAAAAGACATTGAAGAAATCAGCACATCTGATTCTTTTTTGACACCTTTGTTTCTTTTCTTACATAATTTTCCTCCTGTTCTGATCAAAGTCTCTTTTCTCTTGACTTCTGGATTGTTTTTCATCATCTGTTACAGCCTCTTCTGTTCTGGGCTCCCAATCATGACTTTTAAATTTCTAGTTTGTTTTGGTTCTATCAGTCTCCATCTTAGAACTGTTTACTACAATGTTGTGTAAGTTACTCGCTTGTAACCCCTGTTGTTAAACATGGATTCCTTATTTTTAGGTGGAAATTTTTGTCTCCCGGGTTTTTCACATGTTTTTAAAACAGAAGACTTCTCTTTGATAGCAGAGACAATTCTGCTGCCTTTTATGCAGACAAAGCAGGAATTAAAGGCACCTGTAGACACAAGTGGAGACCTGCATCTGATCCCCAAGGCCACTAACAGAGTACTGCAAATAGTGAACACTTGATGGAGACTGGGTAGGAGATGTCAAGAACAAGTCAATCCAGAAAAACTCAGAGAAAACTACTTGTAAGAAAGAAATTGTAGAAGTGCTTGTATAATTAGGAGCCAAGAGATGTGTTGTCTGAAGCCCTACCAGTAAAAGTTACTTTAGAGTCCCTGGGATGAGCACTTCCCTGTTCCCCTATCAAGGCACCAGTCTTGGGTGTCATTGGGTGCAACGAGGCTGAAGGGAACACCATCACAAGCTACTCCTTCCGCCTTCCTCACAGGAAAGGCATATTAACTCTTTCACTATAACATATTTCATACATTCATTAAATATAGGAGAACCACAAGAATTTCTTGTCCTTCACATGTTCCCTACACATTTTCCCCCATCCCTAGCCCTTTTTTGGCTATCAGACATTTCTAAAACATCTCTTCCATTTAGAAAACCTAGTTGTTTTCTGAGGAGGAACACACACATGAAATATATTAAGAAAAAATATGACTTCAAGAGCCATTAGAATCTTCAAAAGACATCTCAATTACTTATTTAGCAAAGAAAGGAAATGGAATACTGTGAAGAAAATAAGTGAATTAAAATGAGGAAATCAAAGAGAAACCAGCCTAGTGGAATCCCTGTGGTCTTTCTTTACTTGTTTGTTATTAGTTCTTAACAAATGTATTTGAACTAGTGTTGTCTATTGTAATTCTTCAACAATATTCCATTAGGATGTGAGAAACCATCCATTTAGGCATATGAAGAATATGTTTAATTTCATTTTATTTCATTTCATTATTTAGCACATTTGGAAGAGATTTATCACGATTAATCTCAAGAGGAAGAAAATGAATTTTATACCTTTGGTGTAAATCAGCCTCATAGATGAACTCAATAGTTTTGTCTGCCTAATTACAAAGGCAAGTTGTCACAATACAAATCTCCTTCTCTAAAACCTGTATTTAAAACCCTATTCCTCTTCAGGACTTTATACTGAAACATATACTAAATTTTAAGTTAAACATGAGCTTTGTCACGGCTTAGAAAGATAACAGATTTGGGAACACTGAAGTGCCTTTCTGATGTCCAGTTCTTTAATGTTATAGAAGCCATCATTCTATCCTCCAACCACATACAGTTTGTTAAAATCTGCAGGTACTTTATACCTCTTTAAAATTTTGGGCTTTTTTAAATCTGACTTTCTGCAGTTTCTAAGGACATAATTTGGCTGGCACTGCTTGCAGGAGAATCCCAGTTCATGCAGACACAGCTTTTACCGTTCCAGAGGCCCCACCACAAGACATTATTTGCAGCTCAGTGACGTTCCATGACTGCATCCATCTCAATCATGGTGCTGGCACTCTGAGCCCAGTGTGGCTGCCAGGTGGCTGAAAGCAGTGTAAACACTCACAGCAATTCACAGTTCACTGATGCCTAATCTTAATGAACTTGAACTGCTACTTCTTGCTGATGGCAACTAATTTGTTTATTTTGGTTTGGTTTATTTACAGGAACCAGTATGCATACTTCTCATTTTAAGTGAGGCCTAAAATGGCGTGAATACCACACATGAGTTGTAACAGATCCTCAGCAGGTCTTGAGACAATGAAGTTCATGAAATTATGTGACATTTACACTGAATGTGGATTTAATCCAAATCCTCTTTAAGATACAGCACTTCCACCTTTGTTGTCTGGTGCTTGGGAGGCCAGGGCTGCTCCTCAGTCTGAAGTCAATTTTCATTAATTCTATATTATCTTGTAATGAGATGAAATACTGTGAACAATACAAGTGAAAGCTTTTCCCCAGCTTCAATTTTGCCCCAAAAGGATTTCTACTGCAACAAATAATGTGACATACAGCTGTATGTCTTTGTCTTCATCAAAATAGATTTGTTTTTCATATTAAGGTTACAAGAAAAATTCTTCCTTCCCTGTCTACAGCACACTTTCCAGGGAATTTCATTTTACCTACCCCTTGCCAAAGAGAAAAATTTCTGTGTTATGAAGAGGTTTTGCTTTACTCTTCTTCTTTTCCACCCCACTAATTGGTACTGAAGCTGCAAGGTAGGCCAGAATGGCTGCTTAACAGATTGACCAGTGGCCAACTTTTATCTGGAACAAAAAAATTTACTAACAACTTGATTGCAGTAATTGTGCTTACAATTCTGTTGAACCAGTACACCATTCCAAAATGCAGGATCCCAGTTTTAATTAAAAATTACTTAAAGATTGTCTAAATTGGCCAGATAAACTGAATCCCTAATGTGAAGTGTTCTTTGTGGTTAATGAACCATTCCCCTGACAGTAAAAGCTTGGTACAAAATCACTGGTGTTCATAATGTGGTCCAATAATAACACTGTTCATTATAATGATGATTACTTTTTGTTACAGTACAGCTTAAGGGAAAAGATGATTCATTAATAAATTTCCATTATTTTTCCTAATTCTAATAATTACTGCCTTTCTATTTTGTACCAGCATGATGTCAAGATTCAAAGGTTAAGCAGTGAGTCCTAAATATCTGGTAGGCCTACTGCACACCTCAGGATATTTTATTTGTGGAAATTTAAGAATGGCACAGGATTGTTCTATCAGACCCTGAAGACTTCTGCATGCAATATGGACTGACTTTATGCTGTATTACATCAAAGCTGATGCTAGATCTTTGTAGCTTTCAGTCTTGGGAGAATTATTAATGCAAAAGTCTTGAAAATAACATGGAGAAATGAGAGCAAAGGGACATCTTTTCTGTGGGGATATTCAGCTTTTCCCAGAAGTGTTTAGGTTGGAAAAGACCTTTAGGATGATTGGGTTCAACGATGAACCCAGCACTACCATGTGCACCACTAAACCATGTCCCTAACTGTCACATTTACACACCTTTTAGGTACCCCAAGCAATAGTGACTCTACCCCTGAGCAGCCTGTTCCAGTGCTTGACCACCCTTCCAGTGAATAAGGGTACAAAATAAGGGTATTTTTTCCTGATATTCAATCTAAACCTCCAATGGTTCAACTTAAGCCATTTCCTAATATCCTATCACTTGGAGGAAGAGGTCTGTCCCCCCCTCCCCAGCTACAGCTTGCTTTCAGATAGATGTAGAGGGTGATAAGGTCATCCCTGAACCTCTTTTTGCCAGGTTAAACAACCTCAGACACTGGGCTGACTCTAAATGTGATTTTAGCCAATGACAAATACGTGTGTAAGCAGTAAAATATGTGGTTAAACAAATCTTCAGTTTGCTTGTGCAATACTTTGATTAGTGCACGTGGGCTTGAAGCCTTCCTCATGTTGAATATACACAGTAGGAACCAGGATTGCTGAACAGTTCATCACACAAAAACCCCCTTCATTGAACATCTGAACTTCATTCAAATGGCTTGATTATAAAACTACCCTAAATTCAGAAATATTTTGATATGTAATGTGCTTTAAATAGATACATACATAAAGTACAATGTCTTGCTGAGTCTTTACAGTGCAGTAACAGGAAAGCAGTGTGCAGTTATGGACTCTATTTCCAAAAGGATAAATTGGATCTAATCTACTTCAGAAGAGATGGAGCACAGGTGAAACTGTTTGAGACTGAGAACCTTCTTGCTAAAGGATCTGTCCTCAAACAGCAGCCAACAGTGAATTCCTAGGATCACACTGACAATTTGGTAGCCCTTTTTGAAACTACAATTTAGAGTTTTTTAGATTTTCAAAAGTAATATGCATATCTGCTCCCAAATTCCATTAGCTAACAACTCAGTTATTGAGGTTTCTCCCACTGTTATGAACCACAAAGTGCCCTGGTTAGGTTAGTCTGAACTGTCCAGCCAAAGCATTCACTTGCAAAGCAGTCACACACACAAAAATACACAACTGTCTGTATTTACTTCAGTGACTTCCTAATCTCATGGACAATATGTTTTAGAGATTCTTAGGGGTATAATGAAATGCCATCTATGGCAAGAAACTTATTGATGGTGGCATGAAAATATAAAATAAAGCTGAGAAAACAGTAGTGTGGCTGTGTGAGTTCAGCTGTGAAATCACAAAGCAGCTAGGTCAGGTAAGAGCACTAGCTCTCTTTCTCATATATGCCACTGGCTATCACCAGATGCTTTCTATAAACCAAGATATTGGCAAGAGATATCTCAAAAATTAATTAGCTTGTATTTCAGAAATAATAGGGAGCAGCAGGCTGTTCAGGACTGGAGTGCTGAGCACCTTCAACTTTGTTGGCTTCAATTGGGAAATGAGGAAGCAGAGTGCTGGCAGGCAGCCAGTGTGAGGTCTTGGTCTGAAGCAATTGGTGTAAATGTAAGGCAAGATAGGCTATGATTTCCAAATTCAAGACACTCACCAGTATATTATGGTTCTGTATATGTATTAGCTATAGGCCTGAGGCTTAACACTGAAATCCTTTAGACAAATTCTTGCAGATTAATAAAATAATGAAATATAACAGACACTTGAAACCTTTGATAGACATAAAACAGTGAAAAAAAATCTTGATCTGACATCATTAACACAGTGATTCGAAGAAGATTTGGAACAACTTGATGGAAAAATTGAAATTAGCTTAACACGCTCCTTTTCAGAGGTTGTCTCTAAAACTGCAAAATCCTGCTCAACACCACTGAAGTACCCCAGACTATTTCCTCAGAGGCCTCTAAACTGCACCAGAGTCTATCTGTTCTAAAATTCCAGGTGGGAATTTTTTTGATTATTTTTTCTCAAATATCACAAAACCTTCTAACTCCTCACCAACTTTAAGAACATCTGTCCCAGCAGTAACCTGTAGAATAAGTAAAATCCCTCTCCCAGCAGGCACAGCATTACAAGATATTTCCAATATTTTGCCAGTTCTCTATTATTGTGACCAAAATAAAAAAACTGAGAGGAAATAGGCCTTATAAATGCTAGATGTCATTGTGATGTGCCACTGCTGTAACAAAAGCACTTGTTTGTGTGTCTTTCGGTCTTTTTTGGAGGGCTGACAAAGTCCAGCTGGATCCACCTGATCCGTCTGACCAAGTCTGGATTCCATTGCAACTTCTCTAAACATATTAACATGTTTCCAATATAACAAGCTGTAGCAACAATGTAATGCCAATGTATTAAACCAAATTCGAGTTTGAATTTAATCCACAACTCACCTTGCCTTATTGAGACTTCAGAATTCAATTCTTTTCCTCATTTTGTTAAAGAAAGTATAATGTCATTTTGTCAATTGCCATTATTAGCACACAGGACATTGATCTTTTCCAGTTCCATTCAAGTTAATAGAAAACTTCTATTAATTCTGTTTGGAATTTACTCAAGCCTTGTGATGAGAAATTACCTTTAATGTTTTAAAAAAATGCTATAATATGTTCAGGGCAGAGGCACGTGCTTAATTTTTCTGGTGGTGTATTCATTACCTGTAAACCCCAAAGCTGATTGGTGGCCCTTAATATGGTCTCAACAATTCCCAAATATGTCTATAAAATAGAGTATGCATTCATCTTTTCTTGACAGCAAATGTTTATGCCAGTGGCATTGTAAATACAATTTCAGTGGGTAACTGAGGAACATGTAGCATGCGTTGGAACTAATAATTTATGACTTTTTATTCGAATATCACTGTTAGGGCACGTTTTGGATAATTGTGTCTAACAATTTCCTAGAATTCACTACAGTGGTTTTCTGTAATAGAGTCTCTTATCTCACATTTTCTTGGAGGAAAAGGTTTTGAGGGGAGAACGCTTGAAAGAAAGGCTTCTAGAACCACGTTCTTGCAAGTGTGCTGGTATTTGCTGAGATAATTTTGTTCACAGTAGCTTGTAAGGGGCTATGTTTTGGATTTGGGCTGGAACCCGTGTTGATAATACAGAGGTGTTTCAGTTATTGCTGAGCAGTGTCAAGGCCTTTTCTGCTCCTCACATCACCCCACAAAGCAAAGAGGCTTGGAGGGCACAAGCTGGGAGGAGACACAGGTGGGGCAGCTGTGGGAAGCAGAAGGAAGGAGGGGAAGTTCATGTGGTGGTGGTGGTTGTCTTCCCAAGTCACTGTTACATGTGATGAACCCAGCTCTCCTGGGGATGGCTGAGCCTCTGCCTGCCCGTGGGAAGAGGTGAAAGAATTCCTTTGCTTGCATGCACGGCTTTTGTTCTATCATTTATGCTGTCTTCTGTCCAGGATTTTCTTGCTTTTACTCTTCTGATTCTGTCTCCCATCCCACTGAAGGGGGGAGGGGAGTGAGTAAGCAGTTGTGTGGGGCTGAGCTGTTGACTGAGGTTAAAGCTCCACAGGGAATGCCATTTTGCCTTCTTTTCCAGCATATATGTAGTATGTGGATAAATTTCAATGAAAGTATTGGTGATAAAAAGAGCTTTAAAAAGTCAAAGGTGATTTTCTTATGCCAGTCAAACACTGAATTTTGCAAGGAGTGGGTTTTTATCCACACTGACATATAAATACAACAAAGGAGTCTGATTGAACTTCAGAAATGAAAAGCAGAAGCATGTGTATCTCTGGGGTCAGACAGGGAAAACAACATGCTAAATGTCAAATGGGATTAAAACATGCAGGGTATTCTGGTAATATCAGTCACAAGAACTGAAATAGGAGAAGCAGCAAATCTTTTTCGACAGTGCATTAAAAGTTAATTTTTGAATCTGCCCACTGCTCTCTGCCAACATGATGGGACACAGCACTAAAATGCCTCCATTTCTTTCTGCCTTGGGACATAGCAAACAACCTAAATTCTTTGCTTGGCACCTAAGAACCATGGAGGCTGTTGCTCAGTAGAAGATTCTCCATAAACACTGAGACTCTGACATGATGATAAGGCACCTTACGTGTGACTATGCTGCCAGACTCATTGAGTGGACTGTGCAAACACAGACAGATTGTGAACACTTCAAAATGAGAGAAATTCTATGGGAACCAAGATGAACTTTAGCTATGTACTATAGACTTCACCCTGCAAAAATAATGACACTATTTTGACCCTCATGTAACCCAAATCTAATAGTACCTTAGTCTGGATGATGATGGTTTAGTCTCTTATTTGATATTTCACACTAAGAAACTGATGGGAGAAGGAGAATTACTAGCATTTTTGTTTATTGAAATTAAGGTAAATTTTTGGGCAGAGATGGGAAAAAGTATATTAATAATGCTGCAGGAATTAACAAGATATGTTGTGAAGGGACAGCTGAAACAGATGTCACAGCTATAGACAGTCACAGCATCAGACCGAAAAACAAAAATTATGGCAAGCAACACTCTTAAAAGGAAGCCTTTTAAAAGACTGCAAAACTGGTTCAGTTTCTTTTCTTCAACCTCGTGCACTGCTTCCTTTCAGCCAAAACTGAAAAAATAAGTGTTGGCAAAGTCATAGCAGGACATTTACACTTGTGACTAGAGAAAAAAAAAAACCCTTCATTTTTCTTGCAGAAAAATGAAGTTTCAGCTGTCTAAAGTTATTTTGAGATCATGAGAAAGTATGGCTAAATGTCTGAGTCAAAGTTCATTTAAATACTTTTGCTCTTAAATAAAAAATAATTTTGATATTATAAAAATTAAATATCTTTATATTCTATGTTGGAACAATATTGTTTTAAATCTTCTTCAATTCAAAATTATAAGAGAGAGAAGGAAAACAAGAACTAAAACATGTAAATAATTTAGAAGTGGACAAAGTAAATATTATGATGAATTTTTAATTCCTTTGTTTTAATCAACTGGAATATCAGTTTTCCCAGAAGTTTCATTTTTTGACATATTAAATTTTGACATATTTAGTCCTGTTTCATTAACTCATCTTCCCAGACATGGCTTTGTCAAAGTGCTGTATGCTTTTCCCTATGCAACTGCATATGAAGGATGTGAAGAGAGATTGCAATTTGAATGAGAAAATGAAGAAAGAGCCAGTCATGAATGTTTAAGCTCTGCTTACAGACAGTCAACAGCAAATGGACCCTTGATCTCTAGTCTTGAATAATTTTTACTGTGAAATACAGCTTTTATTTCAGAATGTGCAAGTACTCATGGTTCTAAAACGCTATAACCCTTGGGGATTGAACCAGCAAGAAAAGAGCAAGGGAAAGAAAATTAAAAGTTAAGACCAGTTTGATTATTTCTTTGTGATCAGATGGAAATTTCACTGTACTGAATGCATATACTTTAATTGTAATGGTCTTTTTTAAGTTTTAAAACTCAGGACTTTTACTTCTACTATGGAGATGACATCAATTTATAATACCTCTTAATTTCTGCTAAGGAGACAGAAGAATTCTGCAGGATTCTAACTGGTAGTGATCTCTCTCTGGTGCAATGTGTTCATTTAATTGTGAGGAGCAGTTCCTATTCAGTGACGCTCATCAGGAGAACACAGTTAAATAAGGATCTTTCTACTCATTCTTTGGTAGGACAACCTTTAAAAAAAAGACAGAAGTGAATAACCTAAGGTCTCTGGTACAGAAATCATATTCCTTTCCAATCCATTTGATTGGACCGTGGTATAGGAATTTTTTGTCTGAACACTCAGCATATTTTTCTGTATGCCCCTTCCTCCTTAAGGGGACTTGAGGCTATAAGAATTGAAATTGATATCATAATGAGTAATATATACTGCAGAGAAGAAATCTATCAGAGAGTAGATGAGGAAAAGCAGTTTTCCCATTATCTTTGTATTTGCATTATTTGTAGGATATAGACATCATTTTTCTTTGTCACAGGTATTTATTATTGACTGTGATGAGACTATTCTTTGCTTAATGAGTTTCCATTTTGAGCAGTAAATGTAAAACCTTTGCTGTATCATAAGGGGTGTATCCATGATCCAGATCCCAAAGACTCAGAAAGACTCCCTCAGGTGCACCCTGAGAAAAATGACAGGTAGAAAACATGTAAATTTGGACAGTGGCAAGGAAAACAGATTTTTTTCATTGTGAGCAGCAGCCTGGCTCCCAAACACACCTTGTAGTGATGCTGTACACTGAGTTTTCCTGACAGTCTTCAGGCAGTCAAGAAGCCAGCTAAACAGAATGAAGAGTAGGGTAGAAAAACACATGTGAAAGGGAATAGCTCTCAGTGGAAGTATGGAAACTGTCCATGAGACTCACAGATTGTCATTGCCCATACTTGCTGAAGGACTGGTGCCTTCTAGGAAGAATAAAAAGGTTTTGAATGTTTTTATGCTTGCATCTCTGGTCTCCATCTAAGCTGGTGCTGATTTGGAATTCTTGTAGAAACAGTACTACCATATGAAACTGGTCATTTCCTCCAGTTTTGTATGGACCAGATACTGTCATTACAATATTGTGATGAGGAGTAAGAGGGAAGAAAACATCAGCTGCCCTCAACATGTGACTTTTTTATTGGGCTCAGTAGGAAGGGAATAACACTGTGGAATGCTGAGTAGCTGTCTTGGCATCACTTGTGGTGGTGCAGCACCAGCATAGCTGAGGTTGGGAACTAAAGTCATTGATTTGGGTCAGAGAAATGAGGTTCAGTTCCTGGCAACCCATCTCCTGCAAAGCTTCCAGTAGTCTGTACAAATCCAGGAGCTGGTGCTATACAACAGATTTATTGAGGAATAATATTCCAGTCACGTTTCAGGATTCAGGTAAGAGAAACTTGTTTGTCAGCCTGTATGAAGTAAGGATAAAAGCTGAATATCACATTTTTGAGGAAGAGGAAACAAAATGTCTAAACTAACCAAAGGAGATGAGATGGGAATTTCTCTATTTCTGAAAAAAATCAGTGATTTCTAGGTATTACTGGTCTCTCCAATTTGGAAATGACTATTTCACACTATCTTCAGGATACACCTGATTGCACTAAATAACATAGTGCTTCCAAGACCTAAAGGATCAACTTCTCTGTGTATTGGTCTATTCACACACTGAAGAAAAGCTTTCCAATATTGAGAGAAATGAGGGGATTTTCCCTTCCAGGGAAGAAAAGCAAGGGCACAATCTGCAACTGTGAAATGTGATGCAGAATAAGATTGAAAAGCAAGAGAGAGCCATCATCCTGCGCAATTCTTTGATTTTAAGCATCAGCGGGCAGTAAAGCAGATGTGTACCAAAAAGTACTATTCTAAGTTTGTGTGATATGTGCCACTTACTCCACAGGTCTCACTTGACAGGGACATTTCCATGAGGAGGACCATGAAGACCTAGAAAAGAACCTAGGAAACAACGTAACCTTTGGCACCACAAAATTTGTAAGGAAGATGAATGTCTCCTGGCACAAGGACAAAACCAAAGTAATGAAACAAGGGTTTGATTGACAGCTATGTTAACTGATAAGAATATTACCTGTGCTGTGCTATAGGGCACTCAGCTGTGGTCTCTAAAAGTGGAAAGGGAAAACATTACAGAGAGATACAGGATGCAAAAATGACTTTTTGGGGCTGCAAAATTGATTTTTAATAGGACATCATCAAACTTGGAAAGTTATAAGGCAGGAAATAATCTATTCAGTGATGAAAAAAAATTACTCAACTTTTAATAGAGAGAAGGAAAACCAACAAAGTCATAGATTTTTTTCCCCACTTATGAAGATTAAAACACTGAGTCTGAGCAGGGATGTAGAGGCCAGTGGTTTGTGTAGATGTAACAGATTCATTCACTCACCTGTTTGGCCACAAAATTTCCTATTCCAACAATGGCTTTACATTCTTTAAGACACTGGATAATATTAATTGCAGTTTCAAACTCAGGATGACAAAGATATGGATAATTTTTTGAGGAAAATTAAAAAAATATTTTCAGAGGATTTTTAAATTTTTAAAATCTTTTAACTAGATGATGTGTCATTCTTTCCAAATACTCTGTGTTACCCTTGTTATTTTGATTTGGTCTTCATCTGGAAAATAATCTGAAAAGACCTCATTCACCAAGTAATACTTGGGGAAAAAAAAGAGAGCTTTAGCCCATAGTTATTATTCTACAGCACTTGATTGTAGCTTGTGAAGTGCAGAGTTCTGTGGCTCTGCAGTCTACTCAGGAAAAGACCCTTAAAAGATAGCTAAGGATTTTGTTTTGTTTTGCTTTGGGTTTGGTTTTTGTTTTTTTTTTTTTTTTGTGTGTGTGACTGTAAGTTCAAAAAGTTTAAGACTGCTAGTCTACAGATATCACCCTGAAATTTGAAAGAGGAGTTCAGAAGAACCTACCAGGACTAGAGCTGGTCTCTTGTTATCTCTGAAATACATTAGAGGTCAAAATTGTTAACTTTAGTCCCATGTAAATAGGCCCAGAAAAATCAAGGCCAAGATGAAATCAATGCTACAGGAAGACTTGGAATAGATAGAGAAAAAAAGTTTAATTTCATGACAACTCTGACACTTCTAAATTGGTTTTGCTGCTCTCTGCCCACCCTTCAGTGTATTCCCCACTGGAGGTTAAAGATACCGCTTTCTTTTGGAAGTGGGTGGGTAGATTTGAAATTTAGGTGATTTTTTGTTTCCTCCCCTCAATAGCTCCATTAGAACTCCTCTCCCCATAAAACTTTTTGGCTTTGAAAGTGAATTTCAGCAGAAATCTATTCTGTTGAGACAAGTTCTCTGAACAGATTTTACTAGAGTTTAGGCAGTGCTCTGGATCTCTAGACCTCGTGGGTGCAGCATGAAGGGCAAATGCCTTCAGTCAAGGGAATGACAGAAGTTCCCTCACTGGGAAAAAGGGAATATGTTTGATGAAGTAGGACAGTTGTCATTAAAGGTCTGTGTTTGGGGGAAAGCAGCCTAGGTCTGTGCCAAAGGCATTTAACATTTCCTTCTAAGCTTTTCCTTTATCTGTGTGGAACTCTCAGTGAATTATTTTTAATCACACACCACAGGTTGAAGTCCCAGAAGGGAGAATTTTCATCAAAAGCATCAATCCTTCCTTCCATAAAGAGCTCCAAAGCCAGGTGGCTGTGTTTTCCAGTGCATCATGAAACATGAGATGCTATTCCAGCAAGCACCCAAGTGCGTCACACTTTACAGGATATTTTTGAACCTGTTGGAAAGTGCTGGTTTTAGTAACTGTTTGCATGTAATTTCTCTTTCCTGTAACTAGTGCTGTGTCAATATTTAATGAATCATTTCCTCATTAAAAATGCTAAGCTGGCATTTTCTCTGGACAGTCCTTTATGTTAGATTATGCCAGACCTAAGGGTGATATCCAATTGTCTGTGCTCCAGAGTTTCAGCATTTAGCACTATAAAATCCTCAAAAGCAAAGAGAAAGAACAGTCTGTAGATTAGAAAGATGAAGTAAGATTTAGAACACTTTTTTCCTAAATAGACTGCATCCCTTATTTTTAACTGAATCTCTCCTGAAAGAACTACTGTGAGTAAAAATACAGGCTCTCAATTTTCTGGCAAGGTTGCCATTTCCTCTTTGTAACTGACATTTTTGACCAGGTCTTGTAAGAGGGTAGGACTGTGATAGCTCTTCTGTAAGAAAAATCTTACTGAGACAAAAACAGGACAAGATGTTGAGTACATATTTGCCCAAAAAGGGGTTTTGATTGTTCAAGAATGGAATGGAGAAGTGCTTTTTAAACAGACAACTGCCAGAGGAGGCATATACTTGGATTTGGTTCACTGTTACAATCCTTTGTTAAGTCTAATAGCTGAGATGAAGTCAAGTGATTAAGCCAGGGAAACACAAGCTCTCTAAAACAGCACCACATAAGAATGAATTGTCAGCTGTCATTCTGCAAGCCTGCAATACAGGCTTATAGACATTTTCTTGGCTATGTTGGAAAAGTTAAAACCACACTGGTGACCTGAGGTGTCCCTGTAGTCTACAAATCAGATGCCTACATTTCTCACTACAAGTGACTGGAACAAGAAGTTAAATTAATTGTGAACTGCTGATGCTAATTTAACCAAAACATTGATCTGATCTTTTAATTTTCTTTTTCTCCCCTTTTTTTCTTTCTATTTAGTCTTGATGTAAGTTAACATTTATAAAAAAAATAAAACATTTTCTTTTTTTCAAAGCTTCCTTGTATTAGCAGTGTTCCATACTCTAATAGCTGAATAAAGACAGAGACAAGGTGTTCATTCCTCTGTGACAAGTGACCATCTGCTGTTTAAGTAAACAGACTGGACATATAATGTCCTGTCTAAGCTTGTCTTCTATCAGTTACTAATTATAAAAAGCTCTTCAAAAAGCAGCAGAGGAATAAAAAATTATTTGAGGTAGGCTAATTCAGTGTCCATCTAGAAAGATAACTCTCATGTACCCTACATGTGCTGCTCATTTTGAGATATGTTTCCAACATAACTAAAACTTAAAAAAATTAAAGGAAATTATTTGTGGGAAAGCAAAGTTTTTAACATCTAAATAAGATGCCTTCTCTCTGCAGCCCTCCTACATTCTCTGCCACTAATGAAAGTAGAGGAAACATAGCAAGAAATTGGATTTCTGACCCTGCTCCCTTTGAAGTTAGTGACTAAACTCCCATTAATTTCTACAGAAGTAGGTTCAGTTTTTTAATTTGCATTGACCATTTCACAGTGGAGTGTATATATTGTCTCAGCAGCTCACCTTTGTGCTGTTGAAACCCACTGAGATGCTTTGCACTGACATTTAACAGAGCAGGTTAAGCTTTGTTAACAGTTAGCTAAACATAGAGACTGGCTGCTTTTCAAATGCTAAAATTTGAGACTTTCCCTCTTTTCTCTTCTACTCTGGAAAAATACCTGACATACTTTGAGTATCCTTGGCAAAACAAACAAGATCTTAAAGCATATCCTGTGTATTGATTGAGCCCTCAAATAATCAGAGGGGGTGCCATCCACCTTTCTAATATGTCTTTGTAGAGTTCACAACCTTGTGTTTAAGAGAATCAAACCTGGATGAATCATGTTAAAACAGTGGAAAATCTACCATTCAGTGCATTTAACCAAGTTTAAAATTCTCTTCAACTGATTTAGCTGGTTGCCCTCTGTAAACTCAGCCAAGCAACTACAAGAGATTAACTGGCTGAAGTCTGTCATGTTAAACCACGACAACTTTTCTTGCACACTTAACTCTTAAAGATAAAATTTCAGCTAATAGGAACTTCTTTCAGAGACTGCAACTCATTAATATGACAAACCATAGAATCATATAATAGTTTAAGCTGGAAAAGACCTTTAAGATGATTGTGTCCAACTGTTAACTAGCACTGTCAAGTCCACCACTAAACCTCGTTCCTAAGTGTGATACACACCTTTCAAATACCTCCAGGGATGTGACACAGCCACTTCCCAGTGCAGCCTGTTCCAGTGTTTGACTACCCTCTCAGTGAAGAACTTTTTCCTTGTATCAAATGTCTGGGGTGTATTTCTATCCTTATATCAGGTTTTTTTACAAGGAATGCCCTTTAAGGTCTCAGATGGAGAGTAGGGTCTTTGGATGTCCAACTCTTCTTAGCCCCATCAATTGGATCACAGGGCTTTACAGAGTCCCTGAAAGTCCAGGTGATTTGTGATGGGCTGTTAGAACCTGCCAAGGGGAACTGGCTCAGCTTCTGTCCTTCCCGCAGCAATTAAACACCATGAATCAAAGCTGCTCTTGGGGTGCAGCCATCTACAATGGATTCACAGTAGAGCTCAGGTAAAAATCCCACAAGCATTGGAATAAAAAAGAAGGAAATGGCTTCCAGCTGGTGCTCAGGGCACGTATACTAGAAACATTAATGACTGGAAGATGAAACACTGACTGTGCTCTGAAGAGCATCAATTATATTACTGTAGATAGTCACAGAATAATGGAAAAAATCATCAGAAGATCTATTGCACAAGGACTGAAATGCATATATCCCACTCTGAACTAAAACCAAACAATGCTAAAAGAACTGAGTCATGTAGATTAAAGAGGTGAACTTCGAGTTCTGTCTTTTATATGTAAAGGATGGGAGTGCCAAAGGCCAAAGTTCTGATGTGATTTTTGGAGAAGAGGAATGGAAATACAGCACAGGAAGCAGAGATGATGTACACAATTATTTGTACCAGGTCCAACTCTGAACATTTCATACAGCTACACTACACTGAGAGCCATTGATACCTTTCTAAAGCACTTCCTAAATGAGTTTTCCGACCCTTCAAGAAGTTGTTTGGACTAGCATCTTGGAAAACATATCTCAGTTTATTTTGAAGGGGGAACATTTTCCCTCAGTCATAAATGTCCCAATAATCTTCTGTAAATGGCTGAGGTTATGCACTGCAGTAATATATTCCTTCCTCTAACGGATAGCCTTGTTTTCTGAAGGCTTATTAAAAAATAAAAATCTTACATAAAATGTACTTCAGATCATTTAACTTTTCAATCTCCTTTTATAATCCAATGAATTTTATTAATTTTAATAATCTCCTTGTGGGGTCAAAGATTGTAGGGCTGAGATTAAAATGCAGTGCATACGAATCAGAGTTCATAAAAGACATTAAGTCTCTTATTGCTTATAAGGTTGCTGTTACTTGATTCAGCCAATGCAGCTGAGAAATGTGAGTAAACTACCTGCTAACTGAATTTTATTCTTCTGTGTTGACACAAATCAAGTAGAGATGGTTTAGCTACTATCTAAATTAGGATTGATAAACCTGACATATATCTGTAAAGTGTCCTTTCTAGAGATATTAAACCTGCAGCCCATATCAGTATTTTTGTAGCACTATCAGTCAATGCAATCAGTGACAAAGATTAGCAGAGAGCTGATGTCCATGGCAATTTTTTCTTTCTCTGTTTCAGCAGAATGGGCCCAGTACTGCAAATACAGATATGACTGATTGTAAAGGTGCTGCCCTTTGCTGGCAGTTGCCTTTTGACAACAGCAAAAAATGAAACCCCCCAAGTAAAGTACTTATCCTTTGATAACTGTAGCCTCCATTGAAGCCAGTTGAACTGTAGCCCTATATACTTATAGTAAGCTATTCCTTAGCTTTCACCAATAGCTGAGAGAGTCAAACAAATGAGAATCGCCTTATTTCTTACTTTTTAGCTTAAGAGGAAAGTCTTCAAACTTAGCTTCCTGTAAAGAATACATGCCTGTGAAATTGAATATGATTGGTGGCCTCTTGTAATTTTAAATAATGCCATCTAATGCTTTATTACAATTCTTAAAATGCTTTCATTTTAAGGCTGTTACTCCTGACAGAAGGAAAGGAAAAGGAGAAGGATAAGGAAAATGAAAAAGAAAGGAACCAAGAAGTCAGAAGCACAGAGTAAAGTACCACTCTGCTCTAGGGCCAAACTTGCCCTCATAAGATTCCACCCTCAGGCAAAGAATAAAGATGAAGGCACCTTTTTAGATCAGCTTATTTGGAAAGATCAAAGAGAAGACAAAAGTACAGCTACATCCACATCCTTATCTTTGATGTTGTGCTTTCAGAATAACTTTAAATATTCCAGTAAAAAACTGATTTGCATGAAGACAATACTACCTTGTTCCTCTCAGTAATCTTAATCACTTCCAGCTCCAATGAGATAGATCCAAAATCTTGGTGGGTAAGAGAAATGGTCAAGTACGGAATAAAGAGTTCTTTCATCTTGTTTTGAAGATAGAAGACACAAACTGGCTGTCCAAGAGCAAATAGTTCATTCCCAAGACTGCTCCAAATCCATACTCAAACCACTGACTCAATGTTGCAGTTCTGAGACATCTTGTGTTGCTAGAAATGAAAGGCATCATAAACATCCTAGTGATTGTTTATTTCAGTAGCCAAAACATAGGAATATGGTACTTCCTAATGTGATATATGTTACTTAACTTACATATGCCATAAATAAAGCTAAAGCATAGAAAAATTTTAACTGTTAAATTTCATTCCTCCATCTCTGAGAGGGATCACTAACTGGGGTGATACAGAATTGTAAAAAAATACTATTACACACTTTCAAGTGTGTCTCCAGTTAAAAACAAAACAACAACAACAACAACAAAAACATCAAAAACCTGGAAGAAAAAAATAATCTGGTTTCACTGTTGTTCTTCCAAAATTTTTTTAGAAGGCTTGGACTTTGGTGAAGAACTTTGGGTAATTATGCCACTTTCCAACCCAGACAATGGCAAGATGCAGAAGATGGGATCTATAAAAACTCAGAGCAATGAAAAGCAGTAAAATCTGTGAAAAGAGTAAAATCTACTTCATGGTTAAATAGAAAAAAAGATTTACAGAAACATGAATAAGGACAGACACATAAAACCTAGACATATACAAGACAGGTCTTATTTGAATTTATCATGAAAAATATTGTGGGTGTGGTATTTTTGGCCTCATATTTGTGTAAGGATACAATAGCTACAAATACTTAATAATTTTCACCTTCATAAGCTAGTTAGAGACTGACTAAGAGGAGTGAAGGTGTAAGATATTGCACTGCTGATAAGCAGGGACATTCTGGCCCTGGTCCAAAATTGTTTCTCAAAGACCAGTTTCTTCATATCCCATTGAATACCTCTTTGTTCTTGTGAATGGCTCCTACTTTGGGATCTTCTCAAAGTGGATGTTACGACATTTACTCCTATAGATAGAGGAATAAATAGCTATAAAGTATTTGAACACATAAAGTTCCATGGCAGTATGGAAATTGGTCAAAGCTGCCAAAGAGAAATACATGGAGAACTTTTCAGCATTAGCTGAAGACAAACATTGTCTGGATCATCACAAATCACAAACCACAATATGACATAACTAAGTAAATTGAAGGAATGCATGACCTCATACAGTGAGATTTATCAACTGCAGTCAAGTTTCCATGGTAATTTATATGCCTAAACCAAACTATTCACAATTTAATTTCTGCTTGTCTCTATGTTGAAAATTTTCCCAAACTTCAGTTCCTTTAGGTCATAACTGAAATATTAATTAGTCTGTAATGTAGACTTGAGGGACTTCTAACAAAATGCAGAATAGAGATAGATTCAGGATAGTATAATTACAGTTTTCCACTATACTTGGTAAGCAGAGTAAGTTCAAGATTAGCTTTTTTTGTTGTTTTATACTATTTGAAAGTAAATGTCAGACACATCATGCTAAAATAGGATGATATTTTTTCTACACAAACACAGACAGTGCACTAATGAGCTGACTCTTCCATCAAATTTGGAACATGCAGGAGCTGACCAGGGAGCATGTCAAGGAAGCTTCTGTAGTACATTATTTGACTAGTAAATAACAGGAAAAGTAGGTCAGTGGTGCTTACAACTACTGCAAACCAGTGAATTTTCACTGAAAAGTATTGTCTAAGTGGCATTAAAAAAACGCTTGGAACTTGCAAATTAGTAGAATATTATGAGAAAACTCTTTTTCAGGAAATTAGGTAAGTTGGACAAATATACTGAAGCATGCTCAATTAATGAGTGAGAAACTTTTCAGATAGTTTTGGAAAAAATATGAGCTAAAACCAAAGCTCAAGAATATTTTTTAATAGGTGAATTACTATTCACTTTTCAATCAGAAATCCTATATGTAATGTGCAGACACTGATGGCTCACTGTACATCTTTTAATGCTTTTTTGCTGAGTAGAGGATGTATTTATTAGGTGGGTGACTGCTGTACAACATCAGTGCTTAATGACAAAGCTTGAACTCCGTTTGTCACTTTAGCACAGACTGATGGTGGTCAGGCACAAAGCAGCTTACAAAGTGCTGGGAGTAGAACTGGCTGCAAGAAATGCCTGTTGCATCTCCTAACTAAGCTGCGCTTATTGTCCAGGTGTAAAAAAGAGGCAAAGGGCATTTTCATGTCTATTGTCCTCAAGGAATATACCAGAGAGAAAACTGTACTCCTTTGTGCACAGTGCTCACGATTATCAGTCTCTGCAGTGCTGGCAGCATCTCAGCAACATGTGCCTTGAATCCTGGCTAGGTTCTGTGTGACACCATAACACTCCTGAGTCAATAAATATTAATTCATATTCAAACTACATCAGTACAAGGCCATAGCAGAGTCTGCATGTCTAGTATTTAAGTAAGGACAGTTTTTCAGAGGTTCCAAATATGTTGGTTTGAGACAGTCTGGACATAGTTGTATCTCATTCTGCATCATGATGTAGCTAAACATGAGATTATATACATAAAGTGTGACTCAGTAAACCTTTACAGTTACATTGCAAGAGATGATGGAAGGTTCCTCTTTTTATGGACAGAAAACCCAGAGGTGATGCAAATAAGCACGGGCAGGATTTAAAACATTGGACAGTGATTTATCACCTGATTTCCATTCATTGTCCAAAATATGAAGTCTGTACAAAAAAAGGCACATGAAATTATCATAGACTACTTGCCCTGATGCTGATGAAGTCTGTAATTAATTGTGAAACTCACTTTTAAACTGCATGAACTTCTGTGGTGAATTAAGGTTTAGGCCACCTTGAACCAAAGATTTTTCATTCCTCATCCCACAACTAAGCCATGAAAACACCAAATTTCTGCTGCTGATGCAGGCTCTAGTTTCAGAGTCTATTTTATAAGTATATTTATCCCTTTTCATGCTGCCCAAATCAGAGCATAACTGTAATAATGGAATTCCTTTTCAGAAAGAGAACATTTAGTAAAATCTTTCTGTATCAAATAATTGGGCTCACCAACTGTGAAGTTAGGTCAGATGAAAAAAAAAAAAAAAACATAGAAAGATCTTGTATTCCCTACAAGGAGAATGATTCTTGTTATTGTAAGAGTACTTCTAGACTTTTATTCAGAGACAAGTCACAAATTCAGGATGCTAAATAAGATGTGGCTGAGCAACTTGGTCTTCATTTTCCTTGAGATGTGAAAAAAATAGAAGAAACCATACACATTGCAATTTATGGAGCAATAAATGGACTGAATAGTGGAATAAACATCAGTAGAGAACATAAAAATGCCATGAAACATTTCCACCAAAATGGTTGAAGTCTCGCTTCCCTGACAAATCCACCAAGAGACATTTTCATTCCTCTCTATTTCTGTAAAACTAAGGATAGTCTGAACAAAGGGAAAAGAGATCATTAAGAGATTAAAAACAAAAGAAGTTTTAACTTCGTACATTGCATGTCTTTCAGTGATGCTATTAGGGAAATTAATGAAACCCATTTTCGTTACTCTGGGGCTCTGGAAAAGTCATTAGATTGGAATGAATATATAACACTACATCAATCTAATTTCAAGAGAGGGAATCGGCAAACCAATGAGCAGATGCAGCTTCAAAAAATTCACCTTAATGGCAGTAATGTAAGTTTCATGAGTTACAGTAGAAAACAAATTAAAAACAACACAAAGAGACAATGATGCAATGGAGCACAAACACAACAATTAAGTGCCTCTGTCTATTCAGCATCATCTTGACAATTAACAGTGCCACTTTACTAATCTCAGTATTTGGCTTGTCCTATTTATTTGAATGATACCCTCCCAGTGCACTCTTCCTCAGACACAAACTGAAAGCATGTTCCCTTAAATAACAATACATTTGGTGACTTTGAAATTTCACTAAGGAGGCAATTTTACAGAATATTAATTTGGGGGAGTGGAAAAAGAATTTATTGTAGGGTTTTAAAAATGTAATTACTTTAAAATTGTACCTGCTTTAGAACACTTGAAACGTTAGCGTACACTATCTTTTTTAAGTGATGCACTTTTGTTCTTTTAATTAAGCTTTATTGCTTGTATTTGCTTTAAGAGTCACTGTGATACCAAATGAAAAATAAAATTGATGTATTAATGCAAGAACCAGAAACAAATACTGGAGATCTCTGTGGAACCAAGAAAATAAGAGAAACTGAAGATAGAGAACATTCCCAGGCATTGCAACATCAGTAACTAAAGCTCCTGCTTGTTTCTGCAGTTTCACAAAGATCCTTGTTGATTCATAGAGGTTTTACATACCTTCTGCCTACACTGACACTAGAAAAAGCTCATACTCTTCCTATAGAGGCTGCCCTTGGACAAACATCACATGATGAAGAAAATGCTCTAGAATTTCCATGCACACCAGTGGGACACAGAACTCCCTGGTTATAATGGTGCCTTATAGTGCCTTTGGCAAGCAGCTGCAAACAAAAAACTACATGTCTGCAAAGTATCATAAACAGGGTGGTCAGTTCTACCTCAAGTCTGTGCTTGAAATAGTCATATGCTTTGCACAGGCTTCTGACTTAGCCTTTGGGACTGACTTTTGACCAGGTGGCCAAATAAAGCAAAGCCAAAGTCATATTCCCACTTGTGCAACCACAAGCTTTCAGACACAGGTTTCAGACCGAGGTCTAGTACAGCATCCTTCCCTGCCAACTTCTACTTCCTTTGGAAGATGAATTAAAATTAACTAAATTCCCATGTCTTGAAGTCAAATTCTCCTCTTTCATTCAAAACATTAAAGAGATAAATGCTCAGCTCTCCAGTTTAACTCCTTAGTCCTTGACAGGAGTTGAACAGGCGATTTGCATGGGGAGCATGTTCTCAGTACTGATGTCTAATTCTTTGTGTGCATACCTGTACAGAAGTACAAACACCCTTGATTCCCTTCTTTCTTTATCACAGTTCATCTTGTATTATTTCTCTTCTTTGTAATGTGGAATGGTCAATTTTTCAATGACAAGTCAAATACAGCCTGTCTAAAGCAGTCAAACACTCTACGAATATCAAACACAAAGTCAATGGTTCAGTGGAATCTGCTGCATGGAAATCTTCCTTGCAGAAACAACTTTTGCTGGTAGTGAGCAGCAGTGAATAGTGTCCAGTGCAAAGGATAGAAGCACACTGCTGATGTCCTGTCAACAGGAGCAGGCACTAAGATCTGCTGGCAGCTGGTGAAAACCTTAAGTGGGATGCTTGGATCTTCATGATATGTGTAAAGGAGCACAGACCTTGATGCTGGCCAAAATAATCACTGGTGCAGGGACTGCATCTGATACTGTCTAACAAGTGCCCTTGTTGAAAAAGAAAAGAATCAGTGACCCAGCACTTCTGTTACAAACATTATATTCCCAAGAATCCTTATCCATCTGCACTTAAGATTTAGTGTGACAACTGACTGACTTGCCATAAGAAACAGGCTTGGAAACAGTACATGTTGCATCTTTCCACAAAAATACTGTATTTTGTGGAGTGGTACCTATCACTCCACTAAATTTAATGAACAGCAAGTATAACAGAGAAGATTTACAAGCTTATTGCTTTATTGCAACTGCAACATTGTTTTTGTAATCAACAAAACAACTATACTGTAAAAATATTTTATGCTTTTCCTGGTAGAAAGTTATATAATATTTTATAAATGTCAAGAGAGGTAGGAAAAAACAAGTGAGGGGGAAAACCTGGAGGAAGTCTGGTCTATTTATTTATTTCTGTCTCTTGGCAGCTCTGTTCAAGAGACAGTGATGATATTTGTGAATAAATGGCATGACTTCAGAAACTAATAAATTCCTCCAAGAGAAGGAATTTAAGAGGCTTGAGAAATTTGGTGCTAAAGAGGAGTTATTGTAATTGTGAGAAAAACCCCAAACATCTGGGCTGTGCTTTAACACATAGAATAGGGAAGTAAAAACTTCATTTTTAATAAACTTTATTTTTAATAAAGTCTTTCAAAGCATCTTAGGTGGGCGCTTAAGTAGATTCTGGCTTGTACAGTGGTGCTCCCTTACTCTTTCCCCAGCAGAAGTTTGTCTGGAATGTCACTGTCACCACTGAAGTGAAGAAAGCAGAGTTGTGGCAGTAATGACTTGCTACACAAGGCACTGACAATGACTCCTAGCTAGCAGTAAGCAAGGGGGCACTGGAGGAATTGTGATTCACTGAGGTACCTTTGCTGTTCTGCATGTTCTGAATGTCCTGGGTGCACCAGCACAGTATTTTAATTGTCACTCAAACACAGGTGTTGTTGCCTTCCTGCTGAATTTAGGGTGTGGTTACACATCGATGTTTCACTGATGCTGCTGCAGGCTTTTGACAGAATACAATTTACTGCTGTGCCCCCTGTCCTGTGCATCCCCTTTTCCGCCCTCCTTCATGGTGGAAATAGTGATCCTACACTGATATCATACCTGGCAGTGGTAGTGAGCCACTGACAGGTGATAGAGGAGCAGAATTATTCTTTTAACAGCCTCTTGGTACTATGACTTTGCTATAATGTGAAACTGGATCCTTAGCTAGACTATCTGCCTTTGGGACTACTCTCCTGCTCCAGCAATTAAAGTCAGAGTGATGCAGGCGGGTAGAATCTGATGAAGTGTGAAATCTGATGCAACAGGTTCACCCCATATGAGTACTTTTAAACAAACTTGAACGACCAGTGTGACAGATAACAGTTCACATAACTGTTGAATTTTTGCAGTTACCTTTGGAGATTGAAAACTGAGTTTACTGTATCAACAAACCATGGTATTAGGCACTATGCCTCCTGAGACTGCTTGTCAGCTGGTGGACCTTATGCATATTCCATTGCTCAAGGCAGAGCCTTAGATCCTCTGGATTTTTAGAGAGAAAGAAATAGCATAAGCAGAAATGTTTAACATCTGGGTAGCAGAAAGTTTTTGCAGCCACTGCTCTTACTATTAATCTGTTCTTAGCATTTGTCTCCACATTATAGCTACATATCAGATATATTCATAACTATAAACAGCTACACTAATGCAGCTCTGAGGCACTACAGTTACTAATTAACACCATTATTTTGCCCTTTAAAATAGGGGAACTATTGTTTTGGTCTCTAAAAGAGACTAATTTTTGAGAAAATTTGCTATTCCAGTGTACTCAAGTAATGTTTTCCTTCAGCTTCTACAGTAACTGTGTTTTGTCTTTTACAGTAGACTCAATTAATTTGTTTTTCCTAATGCAACAAAATAGCTGTTTTATTATTATTTAATTTTCCCTGTAGCTTAAAGGTGGGTGTTTCAGCCATGATGCAAATTACTTGTCTTTTCTTTAACTCTTGACCTGCTTGATTTTGGCTGCATCTCATGACAATACTGTGAATATTTCTGAAGAATTTATCTTGAGAAAGTTTGTCATAAATTTGCTACTTACCTAATCCAATTTATCGTGGACAAGAAGTGTGCATTCACCCAGAAAGATGCCAAATTTCACTGATGCTTTGCAAGCATGTTTTATTCAGACACATGATTTAGGCAGGCCTTAGCTTAAGCTCCTTTCATTGTAGAACAATTTTCTCTGGATTAGCTACTTGTAAGAACTGCAAACACAGGTAGTTACTACAAAACAGGTGACAAATTTCTATATAGCCTTTTTTTTTTCTATGTCATCCTTATTTTTTTTATGAATCTCGTACATGTTTCTAAAAGACTTCTACTTATTCATCAATTTATCTATCCCTGCCAATGAACAGGGACACAATATAACACATATCTTTCCAAAGTACTGGATAAAACATGCCTTAAGGAGCATTCTATTTCTCTTACTATTCTGTATTTTAATGGTCTGAACACCAGAGTATATGAGAAAACACTTGTATGGAAGATTCCACTTTTGCATTGCTGAACATATCCCTTGGAAGAAAGTTTCCTACGGGTGAAAATGATTCAGGACTTAATATTTTGGTCTTTACAGTATGACCTTTAAATTTTGCTTTCAGTAATGAAAGTTATCCTAAATTCTGAGATGGCCAGTAGGAATGAGGTGAGTCGGGCCATTTATTTGGCTACAGATTTTTCTTCACTCACCCTTACCTATCTGGGTAAGATATTTCTGGGAAGAAGCAACTAACTACAGGCAATCAGTAATTAAAATTACTAAATCTGATCATTTGTAAACATGACAGAATGAAACTTGAATGCTTTCATCTTGTTAGCTTAAAATTAAGTGCTTAAGAATAGGGTGGCCTGTGTTTTTTGAAAATCAGGTCTTGCAGCTGAAAAATTAAAAATTAAATCCTACTTTTTTTTTCCTTTTTCCTTTTCCTGAAGATGGGCTTGTTCAGCACTGTGGAGAAAAGCCTTCCGAATATTCAGACAAAACCTTGCAGGGAGGTGGCACTGTACCTTTCTCCTTGCTTTGCACACTTCCAGGAACCCTCTGAACTGTAAAACCTCTCCGTTCCTGCCCGTCAAAGTGTGCTGCCTTGTTACAAACCGTGTCTCTTCCTTTACCTTGCAGTGAGCCCTCAGCCACAGGAAACTCTGTTTGAAAGCCTGTGAGAAAAAAATAAAAAAGAGAAATAAAAAAAGGAATATGGTTTATGAATTTAAAAGAGAATTGCAGTTATTATCTCTTTAGGCCAAAATAACAATGTTAATGTCTGAGATCCCAAGAGCAGCAGACTGACCTGAAACTGCCAGCCTCATTCTCACGTTCAATTACACACAACCTTATTTTCCTTACTTCCAGAATAGGGACTATTCAGTATGCAGATGCATGAAGCAGCATAACACAGTATGAATAGACGTAGGCTTAGACTCTGCTGTTTGTACTCATGATGATTAATATTGTACTAGAGCTGCGTGAAAAATGGATTTTTTGTTTGTCAGCCAACAAAGTAAACAAATGGAGAGAAATTGGGGACTGAATAAATATTCAATTCCAGCCTTTTTTTTTTTTTTTCTCCATTTTATTTATCTTTAAAAGAAAAAATTGTTTGAAGACAGAATTCATAAATTCTGTGTGGAAAAAAGACAAAAAGGAAAATATTTTCTTCCTTTGTAAACTCAGTTTTCTCATGCAGTCCATATGTTGAAATCAGCTAACTAATGATTTAAAATGCAATTATCCTGTGATTTTTGGTGCCTTTTCATTGCTCAGCAGCTGGCCTTTCCCAGCTCTCCTGAGGCAGCTGCTCCCCTGTTGCTGCCTGCAAAGGTCCCCCAGCCCTCCTCAGCGAGAGGTTTTGGGCATCCTGAGGCATCTGGTGAAGCATCTGCTCCAAGCAGAGCAAATCAGCCAGCAGCCCCTGCAGACCTGTGCTGCAATGGGCACTGAGTGCATCAACAGCCCCTTCTGGTTTAATTCTTCCTTAAATGTAACTCACTGTTACCGTCAATGTGTGACATCAGCCACAGGCCCTGCCAGTACCTGTCTCAGCTTCCTCTCTACTACACCATGTTCCTGAATTCTTCTGATCTACATAAGGTGGCAGTCTAAAGTCCTTTTTACCCAGACTCTAAGTGCTTCTAGGTGTGACAGGTGTGTATAGAGAAATATTTGCTTCAAATGAAACATTGCTTACCTTTTAAAAAAAAAAAGGAGCAAAGTGCTTCTTATCTCCAACCCACAGAACTTCTACCTTTTGGATTCCTAGAGTTTAATTCAAAGTATCTTACAAGCTTGCTTAAAGACAACTCATTTGGCAAAATACAAATTAAGAAAAAAACAAAACAAAATGTAGGAAAGATTAAAAACAGAATAAAAGATAATAAAAAATGCTGCTCTGACAAGACTGGCAATGAATATAGGTGAATGGGTCTTAGGCCCTTGTCATCTTTCCTCCTTGCTTAATTTCACAGCTCAGTGCACTACATCTTCTCATTTCACTGGTGTGAGGTGGCCATTTAAGGGTCATTTTGAACACAGTGTGTAGTTCTGGATATACCACAATTAACGAAACACCTGCTCTAAACAACTGTGCTAATATGCTAGACACATCCTGTGAGCATTCCATACAGCTCTCATGCTTCTAACTGGCAGTATGTAGACTCTGATTGTGAATTTGTCTTTGCTGGGCAATATAAGGGACAATGAGTTGTTGTTTACCTTGAGAGCAATCTGCTTACAACTCCCAACATCGCTAAAGGTTGCCAGGGACTCAAGTGTGCATTTCGGGATGGAGGGAAGGACCATCAGGAAAGAAACACTGGCAATTTGGTCAGCTGTAAAACATAATCTGTACTAATTGGTACACTACCATCATTCAACACACAGTATTTTGCACTGAGAGACAATATAGTGTCTTCAAGAATTCTGCTAAGTGAAAGACATCACAAGAACCAACAACATAATAGTGAGAAATGGCTGATGAAAGCATTACAGAGGGGCTGTTACCTCATCTAGCTCACTGTTTTTTATTCTCTACAAGATTTGATCCCAATTTCGTAAGCATATAGGATGTGCACTGTAACTTCTCCAGTGCTGTTTTGTTTAGCTCTCCTGAAGTAAATGGAAAAGAGTGGGAGTGATGGTTTTCTATGCATGAGATGTTAAAATTTGAACTTTTTTACTTCCTTTCTCATAATTCTTTGTCTTATAGTGCTCATAGGTTTGACATTCTCACATTTATCTGTTCTGTTAGTTTTGGGTTTCTATCCCATCTCTCTGAATTGAATCATTGAGTTGGTGTTCCTTTCACTGGAGATAAAATCTTCATTATAGCAAAATTAATTTTATTCTACAATCTTGAAAATTTAATAGCTGGCTACATGCATAAACACACAAACACCAGACACCCCTCCTGCTGCTAATTCATAAGGTTGCATTGCAAATACAGGCAAACAAATACAGGCACAGCTGATGACACAGGATCACAGGGCTCTCTTAGGACTTCCTCCAGCCACCTGCTTCTTGACACAAAATATCTTCCCTTTACTTCTGAATACCCCAGCAAAGGAAACTATTGGCAAACAGCTCTGCTTTTGGTGCCTTCAGGATTCAGACGTTTTGTTCTTACTGTTTTTTACTTGCCTCCCACGTCTCTAACCTGCTTTGCAGAGAAACATCACTAGCTCTTGATAATCTTGATAATTCTACAAGGCATGGAAATACAGACATGGTTGGTGATTACTGGAGATATCAGATAATGATGGATCTTCTGTTGATATTGTTTATACATTCACCCTCATTCATGTGAAAGGACACTCACTCCAGCTCATACTAAGAAAAAGGAAAGATGTGGCACTCCAGGTTTGCCAAAAATCAGTGCTTCATTTACTAGAGAGCCAAACTCAGAGTGTCTTTGTGAGAAGCTGGCCCTGAACACTTGCACTTCTTCCTATTGCTGTTCCCTTGCCCAGCTGTGAGGTCCAATGGAAGGTCTTGCAGGATCCTCTTCATTGCCCTGGCACACGTTGAGCACCATGGTTGAATGCATTCTGCCTTTGCATATTTTTCTCTTTCACTACCAGGCAGAGGGATTGATCAAATATATTATCCCTAAAGCAGACTGCCATTTTTTTCCCCTTTGAGAAGTAACCAAACCCATTCAATTTTTGCACTGTAGAAAAATATTCTTCCAAAACTTTGCCTCTTGCTGATGAGAAAGCTAGTCTGTCCATCACAAACCTCTCCAAGATCTTGGGTCTGTCTTCATAGTCTGCTTATCCTTGCAGAACAGGTTTGACAAAAAGTTACAGCCTCTATCATCAGTTGAGAGTTTGATGCAAAATGCAACAATCTCAAAAGTTCAAAAGATGTTGCCATTCTAAATAAAAAAAGTGAAAAATTTTAATATGGGATTAAATACTGAGTGTGCAACACGCCTTCTTTATTAGAAAAATAAAACACATACAACTAATGGTGGCAATTATGGCAGGTTGTCTTCTATAACAACCAGGTTTAATTGTTCATTCTGACATGCTCCAGCACTCTATTAAACACAGATTACTCAGGACTGAATAAATGAATACAAAGTAAACTGGTCCACTGCTCTGCAGATATCAGTGGAAGTAATGAATTACATCATTTCATGAAAATGTATAAAGGGCTAGGGAAGGTCAAGAGCTTGTTATAGTTTCACATTGACCATTTCTACTCCAGTTTTCTTGAGTACACTATATCCTGAAAATGCCTTATTTCTTACATGAGAGGTCATTCTAGTTTATAGTCTAGATTTTCTTTCCTGAACAAGAATTTCATATAATTCAGCTGGCAGGTTGTTTTCTTTTAAATGTTTTAATATTCTAGAGACTGTATTTTTTTGCTAAGACATTTATCAAGTGATTTTTTGTTGTTACTCCTTAGTGTAGTGATTGATTTTTCTAAGAACACACAGCAGGAAACATACATCCACAAGCAGAGGGAGGGAGCATGGATTGTCTAACATTTGCATTGTTTTTCTATGTCTTTCTTTTCATTGTTCTTGCAGCACCTTGAGATCTCTAATAGAAAATCCTATTTTGTTAGCATGCTGGCAAGTGCCAGTGAGATTATCTTGCATTGCACTATTGCTTTTAGAATGTACCTGGAAAAATTGCATTAAAAAATTATCAAGGATTTCTGGGTTGTGCTTAAACAGATTTGGTTAGTTTATAAGAGAATGCCTAACAAAACAAAGCCACCAACAAAAAAGAATACCGTGCATGTTACTGCCTTTTGTCCTAATAAACCCTGCACAGCAATTAAATGGGTAATGTTCTGTGAAAGCACACAGTATACAAAGGATTCACATGAATGGTGTGTGTTTTACTAAACTCATCAACCTTCTTGTTCAGTCCAAGGGACAAACTTGCTTTTCCTGTAGTAGTCCAAATCTGTGATGGAATAGATACAGTGTCCTTTTCTCTTTGCTCATGTTTTGACATTTCTGGAAGCCTATGCATTTGAAAGTTATTAAATTCCTGGAAAGTGGAAAAGTAAAATTGCTGCTAATGGCATTAATGTTCCCCAATGAAATATTGGCCCTTTAATGCATTCAGGAAAATAATAAGAACTCTAGAATATGCCATGTAAATTTTTTGTGAGGTTAGAAGCAGGTCTTTCAGATAACCATTTACAGATGTGTGTCAAATAAAATCAAGAGCTCTAACAGTTGCTTTGCCTGGGAATATCACTGTAAATTATGACTGAAAAGGCTCTTTCAAACTATGTATAGGAATTGGTCCAAGGCCTCTTGAAATCATCAAAGCCCATTACTGGCAATGGAGACTCAATATCAAATCCCTACTTATTTGGGAAAATTTCTGTCCTTTTCTGTTTTATTTTTACCATTTATATTTCAACAGCATACCAAGGCCCTACACTGAAAGCCTACACTCCCTAACAGCTTCCCAATGTACATCCACAGCCAGTGCCAGGCAACTGGGCAGAGATTGACTCTTTGAAGGTTTGATTCATCAGATATTCTCTCAGCTCCTGTGGGAGAACACCCAGTAAGATTAGCCAGCACGAAGATGGATATTCTGCCCTGCTGCAAGACATCATCTCTTTCCCTAAGGAAACACAAAGCTATGCAATTTTGTAGCACAGATACCTCTTAAAAATATAGCCAGATGCATTTCAGGGTCCATGGCTCTCCAGAATGGGGAAGGCAGCATTAAAGCCCAACGAAGAGAGCAGAGTTACCAATGTCAAAACATTATTGGATAAAAGGGATGATCACACAGCCACAGCAGGTAATTCCTGGGTCTTTTAGGCCTCAATCACTTCCTACCATTAGGGTTTAAGAGAAGGGCTGAAGGAAGATTCATACAACACCTGCCTAATACAGGATGTCTTTGAAACTTCTGAAGCATCTGGCTGCTGATGGACCATGCAATACACAGCTTTGTGTCCTGATGACAGTTCCAAGGTTATGGCAGGGAAGATGAGTCAGATGCGAAGCTGAAATTCATTTATGGTGGGTTTCATGCCACTGGACTTAATAAACTGACTTGTTTACTTTCCCTGCTAAAGCTTTCACACTGCCTCCAGGGATGTCAGTGAGTACAGAAAGCCTTTCTTCAGGAAGTTATGTCATTGTTCTGGATGCAAATTTATGATAATTGTAATTGTTCATGTAAGTTGCCTCTTCTGCATCTTCCACTAGCCACCAGAAGCACCCTAGTGACTACTGGTAACTGCTGGATCTGCACGTTATGCAAGCTCCAAACTCTTTCTGTAATCCTCTCTCTTCCATAAAACTGTTTCTTTCACCCCTAATTGGTGAAACAAGCGGCAACTCAAAACTGGATTACTTGTATGAGCAAGTACAAAGTTGTACAGTGGAAAAACAAATCTCTAAGTGATCAAAAGCATTCCTACAGTGTGGCATCCTTAATCTAAAGGATCCAAGTTATGTCTTCCTCCCCTCATAAAGTATATAATGTATTTTTTTAATAATTATAATCTCCCATTGTGTAATTTTCAAGTGATTAATTACTTTATCCATACACAGCGGGCCCACAAGCTCCAATCATTAGCAGCACCATGTGTTCAGTTCATGTCACAAATTTCTAACTAGTATTTTGGTCTGCATGTAATGTCAGTGTTGTCTGTGGTGTCTTGTACAGATATTGGGCAGACCTTGATGGAAGACAGGCATTCTGCTCATTAATTTTCTAGCTGTTTTTCAGTCATACTGTCAAGTCCCCATTATTTCAATTGTATGACTACAATAATTAGTGTCTTTAGACCTCCTTAGCCTTGCTTCAGGCTACATGCTGATGTCTGCTGGGTTTAAAGTTTATTCCAAATGATTGTATGTTTGTTTACTTGTCTCCCAGGTGCTGTATTTTTAATCCTTATGGGGGTTTTCTACCCACTTCAAACAAGCTCGCAAAAAAGTAACATGCTCAAAGGAGCAGAGCTTCCAACTGAGGAAGCTAATTAGGAATTATCTGACATTATTATATTCAGATTCAGTAGCTGAACGGCCTGGTAGCTGTGAAGAAAATCACAGGATATCTGGACCTGTAGAATTTTCTAAAGGTGTCTAAATTAGTCAATTTGCTAAAGGTGTCTCACTGACAGAATTCATCTCCTCATTTTCCACAATATCATACCAGCATTCTCAAACCGGGTATGTGTGTACCACAAAACTCATTTTCCACCCCTGAAAAATACACACCAAGACACCAAGAGCAAACCACAATTACATCAGGTTGAACAGATACCAATCTTATCTCTGTATGTTTATTATTAAGTTTAAGGGTGTCATAACCTGAACCCTGACTAAAACTTTGGGCTGCATCCCTGCACAACACTGAGAACACGAGGCAGGCTGAATTCCCATCCATTGCAAATTCCATATTTTGGGTATTTCCACAGTAGGATCTCCTCAGTGGGAAGAGCAAAATCAGGCAATTGTGTGAGGCATCTCACCCAGAGCTGCTCCAAACACCTCCTGCCCAAGCAGCACCTGCCCCCACTCCAGGCTCGGCTTTCTCACATGCTGGGGCCATACCCAGAGCCCAGTGCCCAGTGCCCAGAGCCCAGTGCCCAGTGCCCAGTGCCCAGTGCCCAGAGCCCAGTGCCCAGTGCCCAGTGCCCAGTGCCCAGTGCCCAGAGCCCAGAGCCCAGAGCCCAGAGCCCAGAGCCCAGTGCCCAGTGCCCAGTGCCCAGTGCCCAGTGCCCGGTGCCCAGAGCCCAGTGCCCAGAGCCCAGTGCCCAGTGCCCAAAGCCCAGTGCCCAGTGCCCAGTGCCCAGAGCCCAGTGCCCAGTGCCCAGTGCCCAGTTCTCAGTGCCCAGTCTCTGCTGTCCAGAGTCCAGTGTCCAATGTCTGGTGCTCAGTGCCCAGTGAATTGTCCCTCCTCCATGGAGCTGCCAGTGTGGGAGCAGCAGTGGTGTGACCCCTGGGGCCCCCACCCCAGAGCTGAGTCCTAATAAAGGCATGAAACAGGAGTCTGTCTCCTGGCCAATTTATTTCACAGTGACACTGAGAGCTGGGAAGACAGGCACCCCACCCCTGGCCTGACATTAGGAGTAAGCCCATGCCTTTCTTTCCTTTCATTTCTCAAAAATGTTCATAAGGAGCTCCTGGGCAGGGGCTGCACAGGCTCCCCCAGACAGCTTGTTCCACCTTACATTTGTTATTTTTACTTTAGAATGATTTTTAGGCCTCACCAGCTCTGAAATAAACTTCGCTGATCCACTGCTGAGCAGAAGATGATACTAATGACCTAAAGTGTGCTTGTTTTAAAATATGCTATTACATCAACAACAACAACAACACTAAGATTTACAAAAATCAAGGACCTGAAATTAAAGTTCATAAATTTGATTAAAAACATAATCAGGAGTGCACTAAGGTCCTTTTGTAGAAGAGGTGGAGTACAAAACAGCACTGGGATGCATAATCTCATAAAAGCTCCTATCCAGCTCCAGACTAGCACTTGAAATGTTTCCAGAAGCTGCCTGAGTGCATGCTGTGGTTGTTTTCCATTGTCAGTGGATTGTCACATAAACCAGGAAAACATTGATATGAAGTGGATTAGTACTGTAAATATGGCCAATGCACTGTTCAGTTTAATTTTCCTTTATGATCAAATGGCAAAAAGCAGCCATAAAAAATAAAACACAAAAAACAACCACAAAACCAAACCAAAACTAGAACCCCAGCCTTACAGACTGTAGAATCCTTGACATGTCACTTGACTGACCATTGCAAGATAGAAAGTACTTAAAAGTTTTGACAGCTGATTTAAATACCTTGTTAAACAAAAAATACTGAGGGAGAGTCCTTTCCTCAGGTCTTCACTTTCAGTTTCTGACTGGTTTCCTTTCAGTGCCAAACAAAATAATTTCTGTATAAACAAGTGCCAAAAAAAGTATTTGATTTAAGTTTTCAACTGAACATAAGAATTTACTCATGTAAATGTATAGTGGTAAAAAAGCAAGGAGGACGACTTTCATATAATATCAAAACAGATTCATGAGTATCTTCAGTGCATCATTCTAAATACAGCACATGAGGAGGCAGAATAGCAAAAAAAGATGAGTATCTTATTAGATTCTGGCTGGGAAATTAACTCCTCAAACCTCTTTATGAACCTACACTCTATAAACAATAAATTTGGTGATCAAAATTATCTCTGATTTTGTTTATCCTCAAATACAAGAACTCCACTTATTTACATATAGATTCATTTTGCAACCTAATTATGCTTATCTAAATTCTACCAAATAAGTGCACCAGTTGATTGTATGTGTTTTAACCCTAGTTAACAAGGCTTTGTCTAATTGCATACTTGGATTATTTGCATAAAGCATTGAAATCTGAATGGCATTCTCCCCCAGGTAATCATTTTGTACACAAAACTTGTCAGAGCACTGGTATTATTCTGCTCTTGAGAAAACAATTTTGAAAAAGCTTCATTATCTGCAGCAAAAATAAAATGTATTTGAAATATATAAAAAGATTTGTAGGATCAACTGTAATTGATTGGAAATTGAAATTAATGTGCAATATCAATCCAGCTTTTTTTTCACTATGTTTCAATAGTGCTTCATGAAACTACCAGGACTATTCCAGGGATAAAGTTCTATGCTGGACATGAGAGATTTTCCTGCTGTAATACCTAGTGGTGCAGTGAAACTGTGTGGAAGCAGACATTATAAGCACAATTTATGTAAGAAAGTATTCAAGAAAGCCTTCTTAGTTAATCCCTTTGCACAAAAGTAATGACAGTATTCATGTGTTTCTGATAAGCACACTGACATGGAAGGGAAAGATTTACCAGAATAAAAGGACAATGAAATAAATACTGTTTTAGTTCTCATTAGAGCACAGGAGTCCTACTTAGCCCAGGGGATATCACCCTGTCCTACAGCCTGATTTTATTTCTGCTGCAATTAAAAGCAAAGCTGCCATTAATGTTGATATTATGGGGCAGTGGGTTAGTGAGCATAAAAGCCTGTGCTCTACAACAGTACTTAAAAAGTGTGGGTTCAAATGGAAACTGTTTCTTCATATTCCTCCTTGCTATACAGCAGTGTACCCAGGTGAAAACAGACTGAATTCTGTGAAAGCAAGGCAAGTAAAATTACTTGGCAACAACAAATACAGGAAAAAACCAGAGGTTTCAGCCCCAAAAACTGTTAATGTGATTTGAGTAAAATAGATTCCAAAGGTGTGCTGAGCCTGTTAAAAACTATGCTTTGCAAAATCAAGCTCAACCAACAGTGAACTAGAGAAAACAGTTTTAAGGTTTATATGGTAGTGGTTTTGCTTTATGTAGCACTGGAGGGAAAAACATCTGGAATTCTGTGTCATGTATTATGATGGTTTTACAGTGTGGAAGCACATACAACAATTAGGAAAAACTACAAAGCAGTGCAACAAAAATGGTGCACAAAAAAGAAAATTACATATGTAAGCTAACACACAGGGAACTAAACTAATATATGGCTGGGAGAAGAGGACCCTCAGGGGAAACATGATCAAAGTCTATAAATACCTTCTACAGTCTATAAACACTTTCAAGGTAACCATAAAAATAAAGGATAGAATTATAAAGCCTTAGAAGGTGGCAAGACAAAGATCAATGAAGTAAAGCTAGAGAGGAAAGAAGTTAAATGTAAAGGTAAAATGTTGGGAAATAGATGAACCCTGAATAAGCCTGGCAATTAGAAGCTGTCTCTACTCATATTCCAGACCAGGATCATAGTCACTGCCATTAAAATTTTATAATAAATGAACCTCTGTATTTTGGGATGACTGAAAATAGAGTGGGCTTTTTGGAACCACTGTCTAGACAAAGAATTAAAATCACAGGTTTATTTTTAAGTGTAATGATATGCTGCTTTTAAACAGATAAATTCACTACAGAGTACTTGAAGTATTGTAACATATGCACAACTGAAAGTTATCTTTAAGGCCCTTTCAAGATGAGCAGCATAGTATTTGCCTTCCTGCCCAAATGTACCTGAGGGGCAGGGCAGCACCATACTCCTTCTCACCTCTTCTTTTGTTCTTTTGATCTCTGCTAGTTATTCTGTAAAGATAAAGGTTAGAAAGAATTTGAGAGAAGTCCTGATCCTATTAAAGTCAGTAGCAAAACTTTCACCCAACTGCTGGTGTTTCTCTGATCTAATTTCATTATGATATTTGCCTCTTCAGGACATGGGGTGGTAGAGACCCGGAGCAAAGTTCCTTATGGTGGCAAAGGATGAGATGTCTGGCTCTATCCTCAGCAAGAGTAAGTGAAATACAGACAAGAAACTTCTTCCCCTATCTTTCCACAAGGTGAGGATACATGAACCAAGTCTATGATAGTAAAATACATATATTTCATATATGTCCTACACATATATGTATATACATATCCATATATATAATCAATGTCCTCCCACTTATTATTTGCTGAGGTGGCTTACTGGTATCTTTCAGAAGCTGTCACTTTTTTGTTCTTTCATGAGTTGAGACTCAGGAATACATGCAAAACCAGTTTAGTACTAGGTTGTGCTGGATTGCACAGTTTGACATGACATATGATGGTTTCTGACTTGTGCTTAGAGCCTACATCAATTCACAGGTGAAAGCTGCTCATTATCTCAATAAGAAGCAAACAGTGGTAAAGTATTAAAATAATAACTGGGGAGATACTGAGCACATGCATTTCCCAGTGACTTCAATCAGAGATATCAGTGAACTTGCACTGTTAAAATATTAAAATTAAATATGGCATGTCTCAAATTGGTGAGACAAATTAATGCACTATTTTTACTGAGTTGATCTGAATCTACTTCCCAAGTTCCCCAAACCAGTATCTGGTATAAATATAAACTCTCTGACTCCACAGCACTACAGGCTCACCTGCTTTCTCCTGATAAGTGAATGACTACTGCAAAACTGCTGTTACTTGAAAGTGAGTTGAAAGGAGATTTGAAAAAGAGAATTAGCAATCTCCAGTGCTATGAATAGTAGAAGTTAGAGTAAGATTAAACATAAGGAAAAATAGGGAAGGAGGAAACATAGAGATGAGATCTGTTAAAATATATCATTCATTGAGCAACAAAGTTGTTTTTTTTTTTTAATTCTGTGCTTTGATAAAATAATGGTTCTGCTTAAACTAAACCTTTTTTGTTCTTTTCTCAAATTACACATCAGAATGCAAACACCTATTGGTTCATCAATCTTGCAACCGTCAATATTTTCAAAACATTCCATTTTGAAGCTACAGGTTAATTATAACACTTTGTGATTCTAACTGGAAAACTTTGGCTTAGATAGTCAAACATTGGAAAATGCTTGGTTCCTGCAGGTCCTTCCCAGTCAAAATCAAAGTGCAGTATTGATCATGACTGATCAAAGTCAGTGGCCATCTACTCTCAAATTTTGCACCTAGTAACCATCAGTGAATTACAGGAGAGAACAAATTGTCGGAATGCATTCAAAGTCATTCTAAAGTTTTCTGTTTTGCTGGTTAAGTACTAACATAGTAATCGGTACAGTAAATTATAGCAGTCTGTATTTTGCAGTGAATTAGGAAAAATCCATCTCTTCTGAGAGGTTCTGCCCATGCCTCAGACTTGGGACTGGTGAAAGTCACCTATTCCAGATTAATTGATTAATTTTTTAGGCTTCTTTGTGATCAGATCAAAAGGATGCAATTCAGAAGCCAAAGACTGTAACCACAAATACCAATATAATCAGAAGAGAATTGCTGAACCCAATCCTGCTTCTGTTTTGGATGTGTTCTTAACTGTAGGGAACTTTAAATTGTTAGGACTCGAAGTCATAAGCTGTGAATTTTTAAAGCATTCCATTCTTAAAAGCACAATGGAAAGGAAAGGTTGTACTGCTCAAAGTAACAGCCTGATGTTTGTTGCACTCTCCCAGCACGTACCAATATTGACATTTTATGAAGACTCAGCAACAAATAAAATAAAACAGATCCATGCTAAAGAATGACAGGAACATCAGACTTCACATGTGGGGGCTGGTGACTCAGTGAAACGTGGAAACATATATAAAATAGCACTTAATTAGCAAAGTGTAACCCCTAAAAGGGATTTGTTTATGGGACAGAATTGGCCCATGTTTAGATATAGGTGTGTATTAAGGTCATAAGTTCACACAGTTTATTTCATGAGGGTATTTTGTATCTGGATGTTTTCCTCTTGGGTTTTTGACAAAAAAATACTGGCATCATTGGACAACAGCTGGAAAAGCATGGCAGTAACAATGTAATGGGAACTTCTTTAAACTGAGAGATCAAATGAAGCAGTATTTTTGTATTAAACCACATATTTTTGAAAGATTCAGTTGCAAAATTATTAAGTCCATCTTGTATGAAAGGTTCATGAACCAGGGTAAGATGTAACTTTGCAAGCAAATCAGAAACTGGAACTAGTTGTCATGGTTTCCAGTGTTATAGAAACATTTCCATAGAGCTGCAGAGATAAAACCATTGAACATAGAAATTTGAATTACTTTCTTAAACAGTGACACTTATAAGACATATGCATTAGGTATAACCCTGGGGAAATTTCCAGATAAAAATTATTTCTGCCATAGGATTCAATGGTTCATGTTTTAATGTGAATGTTTATGTGTTGCTTACATTAGTAAATTTAAAAAAATCCCAATCGATATTATAAGTCAAAATTGTAACAAAATTTTGGTCTTTGTAAACATGGCCATATATCAGTCACAGTCATCTTAAATAACAAACTAATAATGTTGTGTGCACCTATTTGAGCAATGGAATCTTTTTTTTTTTTTTTTTCCCCTGCCTCTTTTTATATTTCTTTCTTAGAAGGCTGAGGATAAGTAAGCTGAGTCACATTAGCTTTGATGAGTCAGGTTCTCTGCTGGATCTGGGATTAGTATTTTAAGGAAATCTTTTTGCTTCTATCAGTTTTGAGGTTTCTTCCACTTTTATCTACCTACCAAGCAAGGTAACTAATACCACCTCAAAATTATACAAATCACCCTGTCAGAGAGACATGGGAAACTCACATCTTCAGAAGTAAATGTTAAGGTCACCTGTCCAAGTCCACAGATCTTAGGGAAGTAAATATGTATATCCATTAGACCTAAACATCCCTTCTGCAATAAAATAAAGTAAAACCATGGTGCAATCTTTAGAAGCATTTCAATAACCTTGTCTCTCAAGGTGGTTGGATTGCTCCAGATTCCTCTGTAGATCCTTTCCATTCCACTTTTCTCTGTTTTATAGCTATGATTAGAACATTATTAGAAGTTTTGAGAATGACCATGAAGTTTCCTTATATTTACAAGTAAGTAGATACTTGCAAAGATGCAGAATTTATACAATCCCAGTACAGTCCAATACTTATAAAAATGTCCAGTTGCATCTTCTGTGTTCCTTCATGAGGCTGATAAATTAAAATGTGCTGACAGCGATGCAAGGGTTCTATACATAGGGAAGAATATGGTCTGACTTGTAATTGTTCTTTGCACTTCTGTAATCAGTACCAGGAATAAAACACAGCACTGAGAGGGAAACAAATTGTCTTGAACATGTTATGACTCTTTTGCCCTTACTGTAGGGAAGCACAAGTCTAGAAGTACTGATCTAATATCTCTTATTAACCCCAGGAGGATATTTTGGTTCAAAACAAATCTGAACTTGTGACATGAAAGAGAAATGATGCAGAAAATAAGAGAATGCCTTTAAATGAAAATACCAAACTTGTGGTAAAACTCCCACAAAATAAAACCCAGATAAAACCCCCAAAGTGTACCTAAATCAGGGACAAATTTTAAAATTGGTGTGCAGAAACAAGATTTTTTACAAATCATTTGGGGAAGTTATTCTCTGTCCTGCCTAGACCCTTAATTTTGCAGAAACTTCAGGGACAGTCAGCTATGAAAATAAATAATCTTGAAATCTTGGCATGCCAGGGGCTATGGAGACTTATCTGTCTGCAGAGCTATACAGCTTGTATAGGGTTGGTCTAGGTTTCCTAAGAGTTGAAATCTTGCTCCTCTCAAGCCCACAACTGACACGCTAAGAAACCTTCAGGAACAACCTGAACCTGGCTAAGGCCACCTATAGGTCACAGGAATTTAAAGGTACAGGGAGCCTCACAACTCACAGAGGGAAATATCTGGGGATGTGGGCAAGCATCCCCGAGACTCCAGAGCTAAACAAACATCTTAGTTTTTTGACTCAGATCTGATTTTTCCAACAAAATTATTGTTCTATCAACCATCTCCTAAGATTCATTTGTAGATGCAAATCCTGGCAGCAAAGCAGATCGTAGATCCTTGAGGTGGTTCTGAGTAAGCTGAAATATCTTGAATTATACAATATCATGCAGAGACATTGTTTTGGGTTGCTGGAGCAATTGAGTCATAGCAGGTTGGCACTGTGTGTAAGCTAAAGCTGTCTCTGAAGAACTTAATCTTAGTACTCTAGTGAGTGAGGAAGTTTTTTTTTACTTTTCAAGCCTGGGTTATCTTGAAGCTGGACTTTCACTCCACAATGAAAATTAATATTTTAAGAATTTATTCCTCAACCTGGTTGAATTCAAATGTGGAGCTAAATCTATTTGATAAAATCTACTGTAGTGTTTTTCATGGTTCAATAGGTAACATCTAATGAAGTCACACAGGACCCAGTCCGATTCCAGAAGAGATGAAATTGCAAACTCTAAGATTTTTTTAGATCCTTCTATATGGCTTTTCTTTATTGTCAAACTTTTATGATCCCTGCTGTGTTTGCAAGCTGAGATATGTTGTGTTTTTTTCCACTTAACTGTGAAATCCCAGAGCACTTTTGTTTATATTACTGTTACACTAGCTTGATGCTAAATGTGTTTGCTTCTAGTAAAGAAAAGTAGGACATGCACTTACAGTTCTAATACTTATTTGGATTGGCACCTCCTTCTCCCAGGAAAAATATACAAGATCTCCCTTAGCATGGAACAAACACAGTGTCAGCATCTGCATTTGAGTTTACTGAGAAATAATTCTGAGTGTTAGATTTAACATTATGTGTGGTTACTGCAGAGGAGTGTGTCTAAGGATACTTTCCATAATTTCTCAAGTGTGTGTATATCTCAGTCTGAATACATTTTTCACAAGGTTAAGTACTTCCACAAAGATTTATATTGAACCTACTCTTTCGTGAAAAGCGTCTTTTTGGTTTTTACCTCTGATGTGCTGATTTGCCAGATACAAGGGAGAGCTGGTGCAGTTTTCAGTTAAATAGGTAACTAACCAAAATACAGTTTGGTGTAGACTGATTGAAAGATGATTCTCAAATTCATTAGCTAGGTTTACCTAAAACCCAGTCTTTTAATTTCTGAAACTTGTAGCACTTTTTTATTTCAAAACAAATGAAAACTTACAATTAGAAAACCTCAAACAATTAAAAAGCCCTAAAATAGTGAGTTGTAAATTTTCGAGCATATAATTATATTTAAATTTAAAAAATCAAAATTTTCTGAACATAAGACAATTTTTTTTTGTGCCAGAAACCTTGGAAATGTAATTTTTTATTTAAAAAAAAATATTTATATTTTTGGCAATGAAAGAAAATGTTTAGCTTTTTCTTCATCCTGATTCAGCCTAATTTTTTTTTTTTATTAGTGTTCCAAGCTTCCCAGGACTAGCACTAAGTTAGCCACTATTAGACCACTTTTAGTCCTCTTACCACTTTTATCAATGAGACTGTTGTCAGAACCTGTCTCCAGGTCCTGTCACTCTTAGTACTGAATGAATTTGGTTTACATTTACTATGTACACCAATTAAGCTAGGAAGTATCAAAGTGTGAAACTGGACCTTCAAATTGTATCTGCACTGGCTGAGTGTTTAAAATTGATATAAATGAGAATCATTTCAGCACTAAAAATTCATGCATGTTTGTCAGAACTTAGGGTAGTTAACCTATGTATTAATATGGGAGGGAAATATGTTTTATGTGATGTAAGCAGCTTTGGAAGTTGAGGCTCTAGGAGTAAAACATTAGCCTTAGAAGGAATATGTTATTGCATTTCTATGGCTCTGAGTTGCTTCTCTAATTTCTGCTATGAATGTTGCTTATTCAGACAATTTCTTGAACTTTTTGTAATTAGATTAAAAGGAGGAAAAAGGATCTTTATTTTGATGCACTTCCTATTACCAACATTGCAGTTAACGAGATTTTCTGCCTTTTAAGTTTTCTTGTTTGTTGTTAGGGTGGAGTAGCATAGTACAACAAATCCTTCTCCCAGTTCTGGCAATAAAGCCAGGGGTTTTTTTTCTTTCTTTTTGTTTCTCCTCCCAAGATTATACATGCTTCCATCATTCCTTCCATAAGGAGTGCACATGCAGGGTAAGTTAATGGGATGGCATCAATATGGAAGAAGTGCAGTAAGATTTAATGGAACTGTATTGCAGCTAACCACACACTTATCTTGTTAGCCAGTTTTGTTTCTCTAAAACAGTTTTGTACACTGATGGTAATAGAAATTTTATACAATAACAAGCTTTACATTTACCTATTAGGGTCCACATGTTAAAATTTGAGAAGGTACCAAGGCTTTAGCAAAATTATCTTTCACAAACAGAAGTCATTAATGTCTTGGTGAAAGGATTTTCTCTGTCTGTGTGTACATGCACGTGTATTTATGGATATACATTTACCATGAATAAAATATAAAGTGAAACCTGAACTGTAAAAAAATTAATTGCGTCATTTAGAATTTTGAAGGACTAAGGGAATAAGAAAATCCCACAAATGCAAAGACACAAAATATGTTTTCATCATAATTTCAGCTGCAGCATATAAATAACAATAATTACTAAAATTCAGCAAAATAAGCCAGCTGCTTATTTGCATCAAATAGAATGCAGAAATATATGCATTTGACTCCTCCCCTGAAAACACCCTTTTTAGTCCATCAGCGTTTTTAAGAGCTTTTAGTAGGTAGTTGTACATAATTCTAATAATATTTCATCTTTCCTTTTCTTCTGTGTTCAGTCCCATCTCACTACTTTCTCGTTATGTGTTACTGAACATTTGTTTGTAAGGAGGTGCCACGTATCTTCTGCCTATTTTGGGAGGTAAATTATTAGAAATTGAAAAAGGTAAAAGCTATTATTTATGAAAATTTTTCAAACTGACCCTTACAGGAGATGAAATGTCTGAATTCTTCAAGCTGAAATAAAATTATTTGAAACTGTGAAAAGCAGACCTGGATTTATAGAATCTTTCCTACACAAAGATTGGATCAACTAGATCAGAGTCTGGTTAGGGCTATCTGAAAGCTAAGTTTCCCTTGTGTGTTATGCTAAAGGTTGAATTCTGTGTGAATTTGGAATCATAGAAACACAGACCTGGAGAGACGCCTTGAGAGACCATCTTGTTTGTGCTCCCACATTTAGTCAGGATCAAGCAGTTCCACCGCTCGAGACAAATGGAAGGAGACATTTTTCTTAGATATCCTATGGTGCATTACCTTATTCACACTTTTTACTTTTAGTATTGGTAAAAGATGCTCATGAACTAACATATAATTTGATTTCCTGACTGATTCCCCAATGTTCACAAACAGCTGAATGCCATTATGATAGCTTCATATATAATGAAACATTTTTGATCATTTCTTCTTCCTTAGATTAAGCAAATTCACTTTCATCAAACTCAGTGGGACATATTTCTTGACCCCTTGCAATCTGCTTTTATCTTTCTATAACTGAAATCCCATACTGAGCCTCTCTACTTAATAGTTCCTGTTGAAACCAGCCTGGAACATTGTTTTCTCAAAGAGTATCTAAAGTTATTTCCAGTTTATGTAATTTTTTAAGAAATACCAACTTTTACAACGGCTCCTCTATGACATGAATCTATTTTATATCACATTAGAGACTGTATAACATTTCATCCTTACTTTTCAACAAGTTCTAAGACACTGGTCCTAAGGAAGCTGAGGAAGTAGGGGTGTAGGGGAAGTTAGGCTGTGCCCCTACTCCCTCAGTTGTGCTCTCCATATGCTTTCATAGTTTGACCTCCATCACAGTGTTTTAGGAAAATAAAAACAAAAACAGCACTCCTAAAATTATTCAGAAGGTGTGGACATGATTTTCTGAACCTGAGAGAGTTTCAGGCTCTCAGTAGCTGATCTGTTTCCCAAGGAAAAGTCTTTTGGGAAACTTTTCTCTCTCAAGGACAGTTGTGTGAATAAGATATTGGTTGTCAAAACAATGACACAGATGTTCTGAGAGTGTTTTTCTCTTGTCCCACCAATGGGATGGGAGAGGCATTGTTCCTTGTACCAGTCAGGTTAACCTTATCTGAACACCTTATAAAAAGGGTTGAAATCCCCAAAATAAAGGCTTTTCTCCTCCTGAGAAAATGAAACCTCAGCTGCTTGAGATAAGAAGCCTTGCTTCATACTTTGTGTCCACTAGCAACAAGAAGGTTCATATCATTTTCCCTATGCAATCTGCCTTCTGAATCCAGAACAATACACAAATTCTGCTGTAAAAATGACCAGCTTATAGGTAAGAACCATGTTAAGATATCATCAGACTCTGCTTCCCTTCAGTTCCTAAGGGAACTTTTTCAACAGCAAATTGCTCAGTGCAATTGCATGGATATAATTGACATGATAATTCAGTCTTCTAAACTTCTTAATTCAAACCCCAAGCAAAAATCAAAAGCTAAACGTAAAAGCTAATAACAGTAACCAGTGGTCTTTGGTTCTTTGTAATTTGGCAGTGTAGCTTTATACCAGAACTGGAGGTTACAATTTGTCATGTTTCCAATTAGGTAAAATATGTCTCTGGCTGATTATGTCAAGAGGGGAAGAAAGCAGCGCCACACTCAGACCACTTGTGTACTTCTGCTTTTAAAATAAGGTTGAAAGGAACAAATTTGACTGAACAATTCTGATATCCATGTCATTATCTTATATCCGAGCTATGTGTCATGGGAGATGGGATCTAAGACTGTCTAGTCTCTAGTATGATGTCCATGATTCTTGAGCTGTTTATGTCTGGATATGGATAAAACTCTTTGTCCTGAATTATCAAACAGTACATCTTGACAGTATTTCACTCTCAGAAGTTTAAATGCAGAATGAGCTTAAACAAAATTTACACCATTATATGCTTTTTCTTCATTGGTTCTAGTGGGTCTTTCCAAAATTGAGAAGTTGGTCTATTTTTATGAGGGTAGACCAAAAGCTTAATTCAATTTACAGAAGTCAAAATGTCTCCATTGACTTCAGAAGGAACTTAAGAACAGGTGCTAAAGGGATTGACCAGTAGTTATCAATACCTGTTTTCAGTCTCAAAGAAATCAGCCTCTTAGCACTCGCTCTTGTTTCATTTACCATGGTCTAGAAAGATCCAATTCCTTCCTTTCTGGAAGAAAAACAGTAACTCCTCAGTGGCAGTGGGTCAACAGCAGGGTGAACAATACATGTAAGTGATGTGGAAACTGCTCCAAATCCTTTCAATTTAAATGATATATGATCCTTGAGGGATCCTTGTTCAGCATAAGCATGTTTTCTGCAAATTAAGCCAGAGAGAGAACCTTTGATCTTAGACTTACAATTAGTCCTAAATTATACATCCAGGTGCAAATATGGAATACAGATAGGAGAGAGGATGTTTCTCCTTTAATGAGCATATCTCCAATCCTCTGGACACACAGCCTGTTCTCAGACTACATGTGCAGCACATGTGAAGAATGACAGGTGCTGCTTCTTGCTGCAAACCACATATGAGTAGGTGTCTGTCTGGGAAATGCAGGACAGAAAGGCAGCACTATTCTAGGCTATGAGAGCTCTCTCTGACGGAATAGAAGAGAAAGTTAAAACAATTCCCAAGGGAACAGAGAGGTCAGCAATATAGCAGAGCAATACTACACTTTAAAGCTCTTTAGCACCTCTGGGCAAGTCAGCTGTATGAGCCATTCAGTGTTACATTCGATAAAGATCAAGATGACTTATGTTTCATGACATGTTAAGGACTCAGGAAAAAAAAAAAAAATGTCTATTCATGTCTAGTATTCTCCCTCCTATGCACTTTTCCTTCTGTTTCATAATGAGACAAAGAAGGAGTCCTTGAAGGTTTTTATCGATAATGCATGACATTCTAAATCAACTGTATCTTGTGCCATATCTGTCTGGAACATGTACAAGACCACAAAGAGTTATAAAATGCTTTGAAAAATGAGAGACAGATGACTGATTGACTGGTGGCTGTTTTGACAGTTCCTATTAGACTATATAAACACAGATCATTATTTTCCCTGTCAGATTGGTACTATCCTGTGGAAAGGGAAAGTCAATGATCAAGAAAACTCTAGCATTGAATTTGAAAAAAATCTGAATATTAGGTGTGCCATCAGGGAGGTTTAGGAAGAATGTAACAACTTAAAATACTCTCAGAATGGGAACTTGGACTATTCACACAGGCACATTATTTTCCTCTCCTGATCTGAGGAGATCTGAGAACTCAGAAAGAGTCTGGTGAAATGAGAATGCTTCAAACAAGGATGAGTCTTTAAAACCTTTATCCACAGCATGTGAAGCAAAGCTAACAATAGAGGGAAACCAGCTTAAAATAGCAACTGTTGAAAGTAAATAACTGAGATGGGGTAGATGATTTGTGCTGCCTTATAAATATCTTTGATGATTGCCATCAGAAATATGGAGTGATGGCATGATTAAGTATCAGAATTCCAGTTTTGGAGGAAGATATTCTGTTACAAAAATAACTGATTTCTTTCACAGAGGAATCATTATCAGGAAAACTGTTGAGGTTTCCTGCCTAGGCTGGTGCTTTCTTTGGGCAGTGTAACAGTTTGGTGTTTTGTATAGTAAGGGCAGAACTGTGCCAGAGTTCTGTGCTGGGCAGGTGCTTCACCCCATGACTGTGTGATTCCCTTTTCGAACATGTTTCACCAAACTGCAAAAACAAATGAAAAATATTCAGGGACAGGAAAGATCTTTTGCACTGTTTTTCATTACACATCACCAGCATTTCTCCTCTGCATAAGAATCATCATAGATGGTAAACATTATTAATAATAGCAGTAATACTACTAATGAAAGCCATCCATCATCATAAAACTTAATAAATTATTATGGTTCTATAAACTTAGTAGTTTATTGTTGCATGTACTTTGGTTCTGGAAAGCACTTTCACCTTATCACTCTTTTTTCACTGTATGTCAAATAATCAAAATGGGAACAATCAAAGACAACTCTCTGAATACTATATAAGATCTGTTTTGAATTGAGAGTAAGTCCTTTGGGAGCACACTCTTTAGTTATGTGCACAGTACTGAGTTTTTGGTTCTGTCTCAGCTTAGAATTTCACTGCCCAAATTAGACATACCCTGTAGATCAGATCAATCATTCTCAAACAGACCAATCTCTTGGCTGGCTAGAGAGGGAGCCCAAGGTGATGAGATTAGATATAATTATATACCAGCAATGTCTAATTTTTTTGTGGGGTAAATGCCATCCTTATTGCCTATTTGATAAAATTAAAAGATACAATAATCACTATATGCAAATGAAAAAGGATGATTCACTGACTAATTTTGCTTCATATAAACTTGGTAGCCTTAATTGACTTCACCTTTAGAATGTCTTTTATAAAGAAAGGAAGACAGCACATCCATTGGTACACAGATTAGGATCCTTTCCACATAGCTTCAGAGTAAGAGCCAGTGAGGTGCTGCACAGCTTGGTCAAAGGAAGGTCTGATGATGCAAACACTGGACCTTCAGTTTATTTACTGTGATCTATGTGTATTTACTGGGGCAAGGGAAAAACTGGAGAAAGGATTTGTTCCAAGTTAAAAAAAAGTCCATATACATGATTATGGCAATTATATGTGTTAGATCTAATTTTCATTCCTGCATAATTATGGTGTATATAGACAGAGAAAGGATTCACTGTGAGTTTTGAGAACAACTATATCACGAGCAATGAGAAAATATTGACAGGCAAAAATGTCAGTGCTTTTTTTAAAGCAGAAGTACAATCTTATGGAATTATGGAAATTTAGCAAATGCACTATGTTAGTGACTAGAACATCTGATACTGTAACATGAGCTCCTACTTGAAAGATTAATTCCAAATTGGCTTGGATGGGAACACTTGTGCAGACTCTGTTAAAATTCCAAATAGTGGAAAAAGAAAGTAAGTGAAAATGGCAATACATCAAAGTTCAAATTAGTGTCTAGGAAATGGTGAAATTGTTAATGTAAATAGTGGTCTGATCTGGAAAGAAACAAAATATTAAAAAGTTCATTGGTCATCTCCTCCAGAGAAATTACTCTGGAGTTAGAACACAAAGGAACTTTGCAGGATCATGTTGTAAAAAAATAAGACTTTATTTTAAGGGAATCCAAGCATACAGGTACAAGTCCAAGCATGATTCATATGTAGCAGTAGTAAATATGTCTGAAAATTTGTTTTCCACAACAATGCTACGCATTTTCTTCTTACATAAAAGAAATCACAGTGAAGCATTTTGCAGAAAAACATTTGTTCAGAGGGAGTGTGACTCAAGACTTGTCCTTGTTCCCAAGCCTTCTCTTCTTCCCTGACATAGGTAGACATCATATCCCTGTTTAAGATGCAGAAACTCAGGTAATCTGTAAAATAGCATGTTACTAAAGGTTCATTCATACAGAACAGAACTGTACTTTCTCCTTTACCACACTAGGGCTTTCTTACCATCTGATCAATATTACAAATTTTTACTTTTCTAGAGAAGTAGATTTTTTTTTTCTCTACAGCATTCAGTCTTGCTCAGCGGCTGGCAAAGCTGTACAACCACCCTTCTTTGTCATAGAAGTTCCAGGTTGCCTCAGCTGTGCAAGCTGTTGACATTTAGAACAGTCATGTTGAGTAGGCTTTATCTCAGGATTTCAAACCAGCTAAACAATGAACTGAAGCTGACATTTCGTATGTGTCTGTGTGTGTGTCTGTGTGAATCTGTGTGTTTTGGTTTAACCCAGTCATGAGCTGAGCCCCACACAGCCACCTGCTCACTGCCCCCAGGGGTATGGGGGAGAGAATCAGAAAAGTAAAATGAAGAAAACTCCTGGGTTGAGGTAAAAGCATTTTAATAGGTGAAGTAAAAGCTGCACATGCAAGCAAAACAAACCAAGGAATTAAGTCACCATTTCCCATGGGCAGGCAGGGGTTCAGCCATCCCCAGGACAGCAGGGCTCCATCACACAACAGTGACTTGGGAAGAAAAACACTATCACACTGAATGTCCCTCCTTCCTTCTCCTCCCCCAGCTTTATATGCAGAGCATGACAATACATGGAATATCCCTGGGGTCAGCTGGGGTCAGCTCCTCCCAGCTTTTTATGGCCTCCAAGCCTCTTTGCTGGTGGGGTGATGTGAGGAACAGAAAAGGCCTTGACTGTGCAAGCACTGCTCAGCAATAACTGAAACATCTCTGTATTATCAACGCAGGTTCCAGCCCAAATCCAAAACACAGCCCCATTTTGTGAAGAAAATTAACTCTATCTCAGTCAAAACAACCATCACACTGTGTTAAATGAAGAATGAGGAAATTCAGTAATTTGAGCAAAGCTACATAATCAATATGGGAACCAGGAATATGTTTCATTTTTCTTGACACACTCTCTCTTGATCTGATACTCAGAAAGCCTGATTTAACTGAACTAGGGCTTATTCTCTTTCATTTTACCTTTTGCTGTATTTCTTTGGTTCTTTATTCTCTTATAACTCTGATGCAGTGTGTGCCTTGAGAAATCCTGGGAAAGAGAGGCACACCTGTCTCTGATGCTATATGACATTGCAGCCTTCCAAACTTCAGGCTGTTATAGAAAACATATATTTCTGCAAATGTAAACAAAGAGTTTTATGGCTATCATTTTAGTTTCTGACTTGTTCACTGCCATCATCTTTGTTGACTGTGGCTATGTGCATTTCTGTCACTAGGAGTTATTTTCTCCAGATGGATGCAGATAAACTTCTTTAAAGTAACTTCTGTTACTGTTGACAGGTGTATGCTCCTGCAAACCACCCTTGCCTAACAAAAGTCCTGACAGCTAAGAGACCCAAGTGAGAAATGCTTTGCATCCATGGATTTCCACTAGTGGGTGTTTAATCATCCTTCTTTTTCTCTTGGCTTTATGTTTTATGGTGATAAAAGCAGCAAAGCATAGAAACAAAGATATTTCAGCTTTTAGTCAGACTAAAGAGCTTCACAGCTCCTTTCTGTATAGAAAGGGCAGCCTCTGCACTTACTTAAAAGAAGTCCAGCTGCTGATTTAGTTTTCTTGGTTTTGTCTAAGTGAGGAATTCTAGTCAAGAATTCAGTGCCTGATTCTGATTAATACTCTTGAATACTGGTATCTAATTTAAAGCTGAATGGTATAAAAAGACATTAGTACAATTATAAATTAAGTCCAGTGGAATTATGTCTGTGTACTGATGCTTGTGAGAGGAAACTCAGATCCTTAGGTCTTTCAATTATGACTGAAAAGTGAGGGGAGTGTCAAGATATGATTCACTGGAAAGCACATTGTGAAAATTTCAGTGCATCAAGGCAAAGATTCAACTACCTCTTTATTGCTTTGCAAATACTTCATAAGCTCACAGATGCTTACCCTTCTTAGTAGGTAAGGACCATTCTGAGAAATCTTTAGTCAACCTAAATTATACATCTGAGGATGAGGGTGTGGGATTGAAGACTCCTGTACTTTGGAGCATCCAAAGGAACACCATTTCTTTTTTTCTGGTAGACCCTAGAGGTGTCTTTAACACTTGTTAAAATATTGCATGCCTTGGTCCTCAGTGGTGTTTAGAGTGTCTGATAACTAGCTGCCATTTTACAGAAAGGTGCCAGAAAGGCTGGCAGAGACAGACAAATCTGCCTTCTAATAGACATTGGATACAACTGTTGCCTATTTAGTCTTAATTCTTATGTTTGTTTGTTTCTTCTTTCCTGCAAGAAATGTTGCTGTTCTCTGCAGAAGGCCCCAACTTGTTTATGGGGTTTGTTAGAGTTTAATGTACATGGACTTATTTTATGGTGTGTGTTGGGTGGGACGACCTATAGAATACAGTTCTGTAAAGTCCAAAGCTTGGGAAACTGCTCAAATTAAAACTTTGATTGATATTAATCAATATTTAATTGTTAAGCTATCGATCCCAGTCTCTTCTCTCCTTGCTCACAAATCTGACATTGCACATGTATCTCAGATGGATAGTCTGCAGCAGGGTCTGCAGTGTCATTCAAGCACTCTTCAGTTGGCTGAGTAGCACAAAAATTTGTACTTGATTTTCCCATCCCTAAAGAATGTCCCTGTACTGTGTGAAGCATAAAAAATCATCCGTGTCTCTGGCTCTTATTGCTATCCTTATCTCATAATAGAGATAACTTTCATGAAGATTTTTTAGAAGTATAGAAACTATCAGCTAATACTTTAGATATTAATACTAATGCAAAAGGGAATCTAGTGTAAAAACTGTAAAAATCTAGTGAAAAACTGTAACCAAGGAAAGTAAATTAGATTTTAAACTGATAGGAAAGGTATTTGATGAGAGTAAAAGAGAAACATGCCCTGTATTGAGCGGCAAGAACAATAATGGAATAGGATGTCAGGAAAATACGAATTGCAGCTGTGCATAGTGACAGTCAACAGGGACAAGCAGAGATTTATTTAAAAGATATTTCCTGGCAAAGACAAATAAGTCTTAGTTATTTATTTAAAACATTGCTCTCTGGGATGGCCTTAGGTGATACACAATCTCATTTCCCAGTGGGCCCCGAGTAGGGTGTGGGAGGGGAGCTGATGAACATCTGCGTTTCATAGAAATTCATGTTATATCCTTTAGAAGGAAAGTGTGCTTCTGCAGATATTTCAGGAGTTATATGTGTGCTCTTTTGGAAAAGTTAAGCCAGTGTTGCCACCAGGCTTTTGGTTTGACAATATAGAGATCCCTTGGAATAGGAACACCAGATTTAACACAGACTGCTTTGCTGGAGAAGCTCAGTTCCATCGCACAGAGAACCCTTGAAGCAGTGGAGGTGAAGCACTGTCCCCACAGACAATTTATTCTGCATAATCTCATATTATCAATATCAGACTGTTCAATCAGATCCAGTTTCACAGACATTTTGATGTGTGCCCAGGGTGAGTAGATGAGCACCACACCATCGTTTTGCTCAAGCAAGAGCCATGAATGAAGTATTTTTAGCTATGAATGAACCAGTTTCTGTCATAGAGATCCCCTGGGGCTAGAAAGATCCACAGAGATTTTATTTTCCCTGGCCTCAGTTTTTCTTAAAAAAAAAAAAAAAAAGCTGTTGAATTTTTGCATGGGGAAGGAACAACAAGCTATTTTTGTCATCAGAGTGACATCCAATGCAATGCAGCTTAGGCTAGCTGTTAAGAAATGGGGAAGATGGATGTCACATCCCTGTTCCCAAGACTGTTTCTGAATTTAACACAAAACATGCTAACACATAGCAATAGTGATACTGGGATGGAAGTCCTCTTACATAGAGAAACCTGATCTATTTTACACTTGCTTCAGATAATCATTTTTGTAACACTTTCAGTGCTGCTTTTGAACAGGGTACTGATGTGTTCAGTTCTGTAGAATACATACTTGAGGATTTGTAAGGGGTATAGAAATTTCAGGAGCATGAAGGCATTCCAGGTTTAGATACAGGACAGGAATGTTCTGAACATATTTAGAGGATGAAGTGACTGTTCTATTCTCATAGAAAGAAGAAAAATGCAAGTAAAAGCCCATCACACATATCTTTTTCATGCCTTCTGATGAGAAGACTGAAAGGTTGATAGTATCTTTCAGACTGTGCTTATACCAGCTCTGACTGTTTCAAGATCATCAAAGCTCTCTTGAAATATTTATTCAGGGAACAATTTTGACAATAGAGATTAGAAATGTAAGAAAAAAAAGGAAATTATTAATTTCCAATGTGCCTGAATCACAAACAGCTTAGTTCCCTCCTTTTGTTGTTAACTACATTCCACACTAGTAGACAGAGTTGCCAGACAATCTGAATTTCTCAACCACTTTGCTTGTGAAGTAGGATTGAGTGGGAATAGAGGGAAAGGGAATAAAAATGGTGTAGCTGATTTCTGTTCTGTTTTTTCACTAGAAACGGCCTAGAAGATTAATGTTTTTCATTGTCAAACCTCTGGTCCTGCTAATGAACCCCAGAAAATGAGATCCTCTCTGGGCCCTTTTCTGCAAAAATTTTGTCTTTTCTTTAGCAGGCCTGCCTATTTTGTCAAAGAATAACAGAAATTAAATTATTTGGAACACAGCAAAAAGCGTTGCAGAAGTAATAACTATGCAACTTATTCTTTAAGGCTATATAGTAGGATCTTTTATGTTTCCATGTATTCACTCAAGAAAACTGTCTGGGCCTTTTTAATTCCACTTGTCATTATTTCCTTTGCTATTTTTCTTGTGATCTCACAGCTTTGATATTTTATGTAGATGTAATATATAACACAAAGTCTTATTTAAACTTCAGTAGAGTTTGACAGGCAGACTTTATTATCCACAACCTTGATTTGATCCTTAAGTGTAAGAGAAGTCATTATTTAGTTTGAGAATGTTGCTGAAGGCATTTTCATTTCAATTTCAAAGCACATGTTTCAGGGTTCAGACAGTTTAATACTTTTCTATGTCATGTATTACTGGTAGGACTCTATCCCACTAACTGAAGCAGTGCCCAACACCTGTATTGATTACTGTGATGATAATATTCAAAAACTCCCTTAACAGGTGTCAGTGAAAAATTTTAAGATAAGCTTCTGTGTTCTTACCAGTTATTTCCTACCTATTTTCTAAATGTCTTTTTGTTTTGACTTAGGTTGAATGCAAAGATCATTTCCCTCTTAGTGAAGTGCAGTATATGGTATGAAATAATACTGTGTTTTGAGTCATACTTTTTAAGCCAATTTTCATCGTCATTTTGTGCTGATGTTGGAAATCTAATTTTTTTTGTGTTTTGCAAACATCTTCCTGTTTCAAAAGAAAGAAGTAAGCTGAGTAGTGAAAACACAACTTTTTTTTATTTTTTTTCAAACACCCTAAAAAAAGTGGAAAAAACTGGAAACCAAATGACAGATGATTAAGACTATAGTCTAAGAAATAAATTTAACTAATAAACATCGTCATTGTGGTTTAGGCTAGAAAATTTGAAGACTTATCTGTATCCATTACCTGAAGCTGGATCAGCAGATGTGGAGAACAATGACAATATTTGTAACCGTGCAATGTTTCAGTGTAGAGAATTTAATGACTTTGGAATTATATATTTCATGTTTAGTTTTTCTCTGAATTTAAGCTGGCTGCTGAGTTCTATGTACAATGTAACAGGATATTCTTACAGAACATTTACTCTGAAAAAAACAACAAAACAAAAAACAGCTTTTATATGAGAATTCAAAAATTTTCTAACTCATATCTATACTTCAGACAACATTGTTACCAGTCATGTTCCATCATATCTGGTTTCTGACTGGATGGTATTATGATTGTGTCGTGTCTTGTGTAATTTCTAAATGGATAATTTCATGATTTACATCAGAAACATTACTGGAGATTTTAATTTGAGGGGAAGATTTCAGGTTTTCAATAGAAAAAAAGATTATATGTTACTTATAACCATTTAATATAAGAGAATTTACTCTTTCATCTGTGAAGTAAAGAAAATATCCTATTTCTCTCAAAGTTGTTTGTATATTGGTGACTCAAAGCTTGGCATTTTTACACCGTGTGTTTTTGTTTTCATGTTCATACATTTGGGAGTCATGTAGAAATATTTAATAATCCTAAGAAAAAAGCTTGTAGGAGACTTACTGAAGCCTCCTCAAGGCAAAAGCAACCACTTGTGACAGACATATGTCTAATCTGCTTTTACAACTCTGGTGATGAAGGTCTCTTAATCAGTCTAAGGCAATTTATTCAAGTTTTGGCTATTCTTTCAGCTACAGACTATTTCCTAGTATTTATCTGTCAGATACTACCACATATATGTGAAGATAGATATTTTGAAGTAATGTTGCAAAGCACTGGCACACTGTGGGCAGTAGTGATGTACATTTACTGTACCACAAATAATGTGATCTAGCACAGACTTTGAGGAAGTAATGTCCTGCATTTTAGTCAGTCTGGTGATTCATACAGCAATTAACCAAGAGTAGCTGATGTCTTGACTATGCTTGTTATGAAAAATTAAGCCATGGTCCTCTCAATCAATCTGAATTGGTTGGGAATTCAGATCCCACTTCACTTTTCAGAAAGTCTTGAATGAAAGCCTCTTCATAACTTATCAGCATCTGAATACAGTCCTGGTGGCCCATGGCTTTAGCTTGGTGTGTACCACAGGTACAGATTCTGCATTATGCATTCCAGTTACCATTTAACTCCTACTGAAGTAAGCATAGACCTATAAGGCACAGGTGTCTGAATGAAGCTCACAGACATGGGTCTCACTTCCCTGACAAATATTATGACTATATGGAGGAGTGTGTAGGAAGATTGAGTTTCATTCCCACCAAAGTGATGCTTACCTGTTTTTCTTATTTTGAGGCCTGCTTTTCCTTATCTGGCAATGAGCCTAGGAAAACACTTAAGTAGAAGAGCATTGTGATTTTCTAACAGAGAATGTCAAGGTGGATTATACTGAGGATTTTTTCCCCTACTTGGTTTCAGAGATGCTCTGAGGGTGTTGGTGCCTCAAAATACTCAGCTGTGTGTAGAGTTCTCCCTTATAAGCACAGGAATCTGAGCTCACTCTTAAGACACCCATGAACTAAGTTGGCCTGACTGCATGTTTTCCACATAGTTCAGGGTTCTTGAAGGGATGATAACTTTTTGTGAAGGAAGTGATTTTTATCACTCTGGATTCATAAGCCTTGAACAACTAGAAAGGCCATGGGTCAGGTCAGAGAGGTGTGTAAAATGATGTAGTGTATTGTAGAACTCTTTCCTCCCTGCAATCTGCATACATTTTGATTACTTCATCAAGACCTTTATTCCAACAACTAGAATGACAGAAACACCTGGTTGTTTTTTTTCCCATGAACATGGACTGATCAAGCATGTTTCAACATTCTGGTTAGTGAAGATAAAGAAGCAAATTATAATAGTAAGAAATATAATTGGAACATAGATATGCATCTTTGGTAGGTTTCATTTCTGAAATCTTGCAGAAAAACACTTTCTCTACGTATGATGTGTTATTCTATCTCTTGGTGAAAACAGAAGGAAGGCATTTGTTTCCTATACTAAAAGATCATCTCAAAGCAATAGATTTCACTGCAGAATAGAAAACATTAAAAAGAATGAGTATGTACTTAATTATAGTTATTTAAAGTAATTACATAATATTATCTTTCCTAGAGGCTCAGTGTGTTTATTTAATGTTTTTCTGTATCTCTGATGCAATATTATCCTCTCTAATTAGGAAATATATTTATCTATCATGTTTTATCAGATTATAAATTAAACTATGTTAGCAGAAAGATGTAGCTGTATTATAGATTGTGCCCATGTGTATCTCAGACAAACACTGGAGCACAAGGTACCTCTCACCACTTTATCAGCTCAAGGACTTCTTGGATACTGACAAACTGGAATCTCATGCACTGATATTTTGCAGATAGACAAGAAATGAACAGCACTGAAAGAAAATTTTATTTTGACTGTTGATCATGGTGTCCTTACACTGAGAAACAAGCAAAAATACAGAGAAAATGTCTTGTTGCTAATGCCTTTTTTTGTTGCATGGGTAAATGACTCACACTGGAGTCATTGTAACTCTTAGTGAATATATATATGAGTTGTCAGTATCACTAAGTAAAAAAAAAAAATAAAAAAAATCAACAGCTATCTGGGGAAGAATGTAAGGGAATTTTATGATTTTCTCTGTAACCCAAGTGAAATTCTACTTTAAGGGAATTTAATATTTTAAATCATTGTCTTAAATGTGGGTGAAGCTTCAAGCGGTTTCTTTAAGCTGACTGTCAGACCTGTCAGCAGCAACCTGAATATATGTGGAGTTTTCACTCTGTTTCCTGTGACACCTGCTTCAACTGAGAAAACTGAATAACAGAAGGGACTTCTTTCATGCTTACATGAAGGTCAGGGATAGCTGCTGCACCTTCAATAATCCGGGATGAAAAGAGTTTTCATAGTTCTGCATTCCAGAAGTTCTCTGTTACAAAGTAAGCAGAATAGCCTTCATAAGTGGAATAGATAAACTCTGAGCTGATTGAGAGCTTGTATTTTGTTTGAAATTCATATAGCTGGAGAAAATCATGGGACTTTTGAATAGACTCCAGACTGTCAAATTAAATTAATTTCTTCTTAATTCCTGAGAGACTTTACATGTTTTCTTGAAGAGAATTAAGAGCATTGTTTTTGTGGCAGCAAAAGCAACAATAGTTGAGAGAACAGTCAAGGCTTTGAGGTGCACAATTTGTTTATTAAATCCTCTGTAATGAGAGAAAAAGAACATTTCTGAATTTATGTTGGGACTGGATAACAACAGAATTATTCATGGAGACTTCATTATCTTCTACCTCATATTACAACAACATTCACAACTGCACAGCTGCACTCTGCTTCCCAAGTAGCACTTGTAAAAACTAACACTTTGCTCAGTATTTTTTTTCTTTGCTTTTATCCAGTTATAAGAATATCTAAGGACAGCATTAACTATTCAAATCAGAGGTCTGGCTACCACTGTGTCCAGCGACAGTGGTCCACAGAAGCTGGCCATGGGCACTGGTAAGAGCAGGGAGGATGTGTGCCATGTGTATGAAATATCCTGTCCTACACCCACAGGGCATTGTGGGCAGGTGTTTGGTGTTTGTGTGTGCTCCAAACCCACCATGCAGGACAGCTTAACACTGCTCTGCTGTTTTTCAGACTTGAGTGGGGCTTTGTTATCGTGACACTACCTGAGCCCCAGATCCCAAATGCATCTGGGAGAGTATCTATTTCCCTAACTGGAGAACTGTCTTCTTGCCTTCAGTGCAAATCCTCAATTTAACTGATTGCCAGAGGCAACTGCAATCTTTTTATGGCAGAAGATATGGAATATGATGCTGATAAGAAAAAAAGTGAAAAGACGAAAGGTGGGAAAGAAGGCAATTGAGAAGCCTGAGTAACACAGGGCCATTTGTAAAAATTTTGCCCATAATGGTCATACAATCCAGTAGTAGGATTTCCACACAGGGCCATTTGCACAGAGTAGATTACTGAATGCTCTAACTAAAACAATGAAATTCTTAGATCTCCCTTACTTTGGATAAACACAATTTAAATAAAGATATCTCTAAAAATACTATGTTTGTAAATACATTAAAGAATCTGTTTCACATGGTCATCCGTTTCCCTAGAGTGTCATTTGCAAAATTTGTGACCAATGACTTGCATGTTTGTTGCTAACGTAGTTTTGTTTTTCACTGCTAAAAGACAAATTAGCCTCGACCAGGCCAAAGCTGTCTGAATATTTGGATTAATTTGGTATTCCATCTTGTCTAAAATAATGATATTTAGTCATTCTACCAGCTGGCCAGCAAAATTAGAATGAATATGGATTTTGCTATAAACTAGAAATAGGAATATAATCAGTAGTACTAGCTGAAAATAACATGACTCTTCTTTTTTTTTATTTATTTTCAAAATTCACTCAACATTTAGATTAGAATTTTTTTAAAAACCCAACATTTGCTAAAAAATGAGATTTGGCAAAATCTGTCTTCATGAGACAAGAGACAAAATAAAAAATCTAGAATTTACTGTCTTCAGTACTAACTGTGATTAAAATAATCTATAGTTCTGCACAGTTAACAGGAGAGACTTCAGTAAATGATGGGTAATTTACTGTTGTTTTAAGTGGATACTAATTTTGACCTAAGAAAGAAGGGAATTCATATGACACCAAGAAGGCAAAGCATATTTACTCAAAATAGCACATATGATACTGAGTACAGAGCTATCAGAAAAGCAAGATCCTGTATGTACATAACATTTTGATGAACTTCTCATTGCCTACAATGACAGTAGCCCAACCCATTCCTCTTCTAGGGTTAGGGTACCGTAACCCTAACCCTAGACCTAACCCTAACCCTAACCCTAACCCTAACCCTAAAAGTAACAGTAGCCTTAACTCTACTCCTGACCCTAAGTCTTACTGTTAAATTTACTCTTACAGTAACACTAATGCTAACACTAACCCTGACAGTAACTGTAATTGTTTCCATAACCATAACCTAACCGTGGCCCTAACCCTATCCTTAAACCTTACCCTAATCCTAACCCTAAATCTTAACCTATCCTGACCCTAACCCCTAACCCCTAACCCTAACCCTAACCCTGATGCTGTAACCATAACCCTAACCCAAAGTCAAACCATAGTCTGTATCCAGCCCATTTCAATTCTACAGTTGGGTTTCCATAACCCTAAATTCAATCCTAACCCTAACCCAAATCCTAACCCTGAACCCTAACAGTAACCCTTACAGGGTAACAGCTGAAAAATCATCTCTGCCAACAGCAGACCATCAGTCTGACAGATGCAGCCTCAGGAGTGACAGTAGAAAAGGGAGTGATTTCTGTACAGACAAATGCGAAGATCTTTAGGGATTTAGTTTGTCGCTCAGCTGATGCTTGATTTTGTTCTTTATTTCAAGGAACTAAAATACTCTCCATTTTTTTTAACACCATTAAATATGTGCTTAAATTCTTAGATGGAAGAAGGACTTTGAGAAGACTTGACACATGTAGTCAAAGATGGTGCTCTATTGCTCAGAAACTGTGTTACATTTGCTTAACTAGTGTGACTTTATAAGAATGAAACTCCTGTTGGCATAAAGTCTGGACACAGTTCAGGACATAGCCTGAGCATAGAACTGTAGGAATGAGACCATCCTGTGGGGGTAGAGAGGGAGGTGAGTAGCCATGTAAAACCTGACTTAGTTGTCACTTTGCCCTCGTGGTTAGACATCTGTGCCCAAGCTCACTTCATTTATTATTAGAATGTGATCAGCAGAGCTTTTCAGTACTCTGAAGAAAGATTTTTACTCTTTTTTGTCCCAGGGTAATCAAATCTACTTTATTTCTTGTTGACTTCATAGTTGTCACAAGAGTGGATACATGGTGATAAGGCAGACCTTGGCTACCTTAGAGAACTGAGGCTGTGACTGTGATGGTATGTTAGAGTGAGATGAGGATACAAACTGCATCATTCAGCTTTAGCTCCCTTCAGGCAAGAGACAGAGAAGCAGCAGAGGAGCCAAAAACAGTGTCAGAAAGTGAGGTTACCGTCAAACAGCTGAGGCTAAGGCTTGAAGTTGGTTATTTCCCCAGTTTTGTGGTGAAGAAATTTTAAGAGCACTTTGCCTTAGCTGGAGTGATTTGGAACATTGGCTTGTAAGCCTTGAAGCAGGAAGTACAGAGTGTACCTGGATGACAAAGCTGGGAGAAAAAGGCTCTTTCTTGACTGCATTTTTTTTTCCAGGGGAGTCTCATTGACATAAGGGTGTTTCAATGAAATAAAGATGTTAAGTGGGAGCTTTTTAAAATGACAAAAATGTTCTTTCAGAATGTTTTCACCTAACTTGTTTGCTGACACTGACTGTGGTTGTTCAGGAGCATGTGAAGTTACATGACGTACGAAGGTGTTGGATCATAGCAGCCCCTGTCATGTTCCCTAAATAGATCTCACAGCTGTATTCTATGAAGAGTCTATTTTTTTTTTTTTTTCCCCTAGTCCATGTATAATTAAGCAGTGCCATTTTTTCATTTTAACTAAGGGAAAACTAAATTTACAGGTGAAATTTTTATTTCTAGGTTCATCCTAGAGTTTGCTTTTCCTCAGTAGTGGGCTAGCAGATATCCCTGAGAAGTTGTGGTGCCTGTGCACTCATAAATCATTTGTGGTATTTTTCTACCTTTTCTTTCTTGTTACAGTCCAGGCATAGAATGCTCCTCTTAAGCCTATACAAGGAATATAAATAGAAAAAAAAAAAAAAGTTTTAAAGATTTCTAGAAAATAATACTGAACCTTTGTGTATTTAACAAACAAAGGAAACAAATCAACACAAAACAGTTGCACTTCTAAAAGATTAAAAAGTAAAGATTTTTTTTGGTGAAAAGGTGAAGCTGAAACTTGAGCATTCAGAATCAGTAGGAATCACATGAGTTTGATCTTCCAGCACTGCCTGTTTTGCCAGTCCCTGAAATAGATAAAGAATGAGAACAAAAGAAAAAAAAAAAGGAAAAAAACCATAGAATAAATGTAAAAACACAATAATTAACCAACCACATGGGATTAGTCCTGATTTTGTTCTCATTATTAGTTTGAACCTGTCTGATTTTTTCAAGCTTCCCTTACCTGCTGGTAGAGAATAACTTCTCATGTGTCTCATATATAAATATATCTAAAAGTCTTCTTTTGGTGAGCTAAAAATCAGGAAGAAATTATGAAAACTACTTTGAAGATTCTTCAGAATGATGTAGAGAACTGATAGGTGTGATTTTTCTGTAAGATTACAGATTCTGTAGAAATGCTCATGTGCTTTGAGCTTTACCCATTTTTTTTAAACTCTGGAGGAGAGAAAATAATTTTCCAGAAAATAGATGAGTTGAAGTGTACATGGTGATGGTGAGTGCTCAACCAGTAATGCAGTCCCTTCTCTGTCTAAAACGATATTTAAAACACACTGGAAACATGATACAGATGAGATAATATACATGTGATATGTATCCATGAACCCCTAAACTCCATCATAGTGTCTTTAAAAAAGTCAGCTGTTTCTATTGTCTTATGAGTATTGGTTCATAATATAGTGATCTTCCACTGTTTTTCTACAAAAGTATAGTTGCTTTTATTTACTTTAATTTTTCCAGTACATGGTACTGTCCTCTATAAAATTTGGTTGACAGGAAGTAGTTTTCTTTTTCAAGGCACAAAAAAAGTGATTATTTGCCAGAACATCCACTGATTAATTTGTTTGATCAATACTAATTCTATTTATTTTATTTTTAGTCAATATTTTGACAGGAAAATTACATTGACATAGAGTTAAGTGAGCTAGTAAATAGGAGACCTGGATTTCTCTCTAATTTAAGCAAGTAACGTGATTACTGTTAATTCAGTTCAGCCAGGTCTTATGTATGGAGATATTTTCCATTATGAACAGAGAATAAACTAATTTTGTGCTTATCTGAAGCTTTCTGATTTTAATTTATTTTAATAAGGACCCTATGTAAGCACTCTGATTTAAACTTCTCGAGGTGATGCCATTGATTTTAAAACCTGTTAATTTTCAGTACTTAGCTTTCTTAGAGCTGCAATATTGGAAATAGTTCCGAGGTTGCTGTCAATGCCAAACAAAATTGCGGTCCATAACCTACAGGGTATAGAACAGATTAAATATCTTTTTATTATATTCCTTTGATAAAGGGTCTGCTTGAAGGGCAAAGGAAGATAAAACAGGGAAGGAATGCATGCACTCAGATTTCAGTGAAGCAATCTTATAAATAAAAATTTTAATTTTTTGACTGTATCATAATGTAAATACTTTCATAATGATCTGCAAGCTTTCCACAATTCAGACACTGCACAAATTAAATTGTTATCTTTGATGATTTTAACTTGAGACAAGGGAGTTAAAGAGTTAAAATAACATACCTGAATTCATAACTGCAATTGGATATGGCATGAAATTTGGATTTGTCCGACTCTATTGAAGTTGGGAGAAGGTTTGTAGTTTAATCAAATCAACTTGCCTTTCAAGAATCAGGAATTACTTTTTATTTTTTTAAATAATGACTATTATTAAAGAAAAATGGGTGTAAGTTTCAATTTCTCAAATTATATTTTCATGGAAAATTTAACAACAAATAAAAAAAGAAAAAAAATGTGGAAAATGTTAAGTTTGAATTTCTTCTGCCAAATGATCATTGCAAAAAGCCATTTTAGGTTTGGAAAATGTAGGAGGGATAAGGAGGTTACTGAAAGGAGTGGGAGAAAAAAAAAAATCCCTCTATTGCTTAGTAAAGAACAGGGCTTGTACTCCAGCGTGAAAATAACATACCTTTTAGTAACTGGTTGTAATTCTAAATACTGCTAAAATGACTTCTGTGGCCTTATTCCAAGTACATTAGTTTTGCCTAAAAGTCACCAATGCTTCTGGGAATGTGGCTTCATTTTAGTATAATGGGATTATTCTATGGAAACATGTGGGAAACTACATTACAAATTGCTTATAAATTTCCACGTAAAATTACGGCTCTCTAATAACATAACCAAGCATTCAATTTATTTCAGCAAGATTTTTAGTGTCTTTCCTTTAGTAAGAAATATTTCTGAGTGCCTGTGTGCTTATTGTATACATGCATAATCCTTAAAGAGCACAGGGAAAACGTGTCTCCTTGTTCTCACTGACGTGTGTGCACTTCCTGACTGCCAGCCTCAGGCTCAAACAGCGTATTGTGAATTGATCAAATTAAAAAGATGGCTTGGCTTTGCTTTGTCATTTCTAGTTTTCTGCTGAGGAAATGAAGGGACACCCAGTGATGGGTTTGTTGTTCTGTGAGAAGTAATGAAGAAAGCAATAGAATTCAGAAAATACCATGAAATTCAGACCTACCGTTGAATCGGGTATCCATATCCAGCCAACGGCTTTAAATGTCAATTTAACTTACAAACAGAAAGGAAGTTCATTTGATCCTTAAACTTACTGCTTGGTTACTGTGTTCTACAACTAAATGTATAATAGAGTTCCTTTAAAGGAGACTGCAACAAGATTATATTGTCAAAATGTGCCCATTAACCTAATTTAGCCCACCAAAATCCCTGTTCTATCAAATTGTAACAAGGGTAGTTTTATACACATGAATCCTCTTTCAAAAAATTTAATTATATGTCTGATTATTCTTTAGTGTATCGGGTACCTCTGTCAGAGAAAGCATGTCAGGTTAGATGGATTTCTATTTATATTCATTTTGGCAATTTCTGTACTTTTTTATCTATGCATATGCATTTAATTCTCCCTTGTTTTACAAATACATATATATACTTCAAAATAGGTGGACTTAACTTAGTTTACAGGATGTGAATTCTGTATAGAACTCAGCTTGAGAGATAGAACAATTACACTTTTTTCAGATTGCTTTCTTTTTATATCTCTAATGTGCTAGTAGAGCATTGGGACATTTGTGTTCCAGTCTCTGTGATCATATCTCTGAAATCAAATAAAAAGTTGTTTCAAATGCAAGCAGATTTTATACAAGTAAATACTCAAAAGTAGTAGTAAACTCTACATGGAAAAACTTCCACTAGAAAAATGTTCATCTGTCAAACCCCTGAAATTCTGGCTGCAACTATGACCCAGGAAGAAAAAAAGGGCAGAAACCCAAAGCCATATACATTGCCATAAAGTAGTCTTTTAAAAGAGTAATTCTTTGCAATTGTGTCAGTCAGGTTACTGGTAGCCAGTAATACAAATCAAAACATCTGATAAATGTAATTTATTTTTAAAACTAGTTAATTTCAGTTGCTGTTGAACTGATTGATATAACTTTTTTCCCTACCAAAATACTCTCTCATATGGATATCATTCCCATGGTGCATTAAATCAGGAACTACCTAGACATCCTGCTTTCTCTCTTCAGAGAAAATAGACTTAAAAAGGGACTCAAATTGCCATGCAAAACATAAATACTCTAATGAACTGAATGAGACACATTAGAAGAGTCTACATTTATCTGTATTTAGCTTTTAATGTATTTGTTCAAAATAAACTTAAGACTTTCCTATGGAAAAAAAAAATTAAAAAAATCTTGCTAAACCAAATAATTAGTTATGGCAGAGATTTCCTGCAGAAATTATTTTTTTAAAACACAGCTCTTGAGGATGAAGGGTTGTAGCTTTCATCAAAACAAGAAAATAGCAGACAGACACAAGTAACATTCTTGAAAGCTTGAAGAATGCAGGTGCTAATTATACTTTACTTAATGCATACGAAAGAGCCTAAAAAATCCATTAACAGACAGAGAACTTCATTTTCACATACAATCTTCTCTGAAAGGAAACTATGAGCAAAGAGAGCTGCTAAGAGGTCTCCTGGGATCAAATCTTTGATGGTTTATTGATCTCATTCAATGCTTTTAGAATCATTAAAAGTCACCTTTCCTTTGTCATTCAGCCCTACTAGGGAGTAAATTGAACATTATGTTCATGTAGGTCATTGAGTACTTTTTACAGTGGTTTATTCAAGCAAACGGAAGAACGTGCTCCTACTAACTGACTGGCAAGATTAGGATATCAGAGAAGAAAAATTGTTAGAGAGAAACAAAGCACCAATTTACTTTGTAATAGGCTGCTCTTGAAGAGCAAAAGATTCAATTACTTAAGTGACGTGTATAAAGGGGCTGTGGGTATCATATTTGTGTCTTTGTGAAAGTCCTTGTCTAAAAGAAATAATTATAGTAAATATCATAATACTTTTCTTGTGTTAGGGGCTCAGGAAGCAAAAAAAGAAAACAACCAAACCCCCATCCTTTTGTCATCTCTAGGCAAATAACTTCTAAAATCATGTTCAATGCAAGGCAGTAAACAAGAGTATTCTGAGAAAATGAGAGCAAATACCCTCAGAAAAAGTCTTTTTCCTAGGAAGAACTCCATTATGTGTAGTATTCAATACAGACGCTCAGAAAAGAGTTCTCTAGTAAAAAAAACAGCACATCTGGATGCAGGGTGTTGAGGCATTTTAATGTTTTCTCCCTCATTCCATGCTTTCCATGAAGCAGGAAAATAAATATTTTGTCGCTTATAAGCATCTTGTAACCGGAAAGAAAAGAGCAGAAATTATTTCTCTCTTCTCTTTTTAGTACCAGGCAGCAAATCAGTTACAACCACATGTCGATGAGCTCTACTATCCCACTGAAGTACATCACCCACAGCAGGAACACCTTTTTTTTGCAATCCAAAGCAGTTTGCTAAATAGTAATTCATCTGGTTGCCACTGATGGTATCTTTCTCTGCTCTTGCACTCGGATTTCAGGGTCTTTAAGGCCTTTAAGGGAGTGCAGCATTGGGCTGCACTCCCTTTATCTGAATGTAAGCAGGGTGCACATACTATTATCTGTGTTGCCTGCTGCAAAGAGGGTCTTCACCTGCTGTCTCCTAAAAGCTTTTTTCTCTACTTGCCACCTTTTCCAGTGGAAAAGACTGGGTTATCTGTGCTGTGAGGTACCACACATAGTTTAGTAAGCTGTTTCAGGACACTCCAAATCCATCCTCTCCAACCCACCAATTAGCAGGAACCATAATATCTCCTCACAGCTTTATAATGGTGGGTTCAAATAATGGCTTCAAATTATGTTTTAGCAGTTCATTTTGTAAGTTTCGGGGACTTCCCGATGTTTTTAAACCTATTTGTCCTCACCTCTGCTTAGATGTGCTTTTAATTCTCTGAGAATGAGTGATCAGGAAGTGTGTGTTTTGTTTGAAAATAGTAAACATGAAAGACTATTTTTTAAGCATTTTTTTCTTCAATTTTCTATTAAATAGAAACGTTTTGTAGAAATTAAAAAATAAATAGGTACAAATTTAACAGGCCTATATTCAACTTATTTACAATTTAGCAGTATTTGATAAGAATATAATGTAGCAATATAATGATATGCATGGAATTCTGCACAGTAATGTTGCTTAGAAGGTATCTCTTTAGATCTGTGGTCCAGAATCCTACTAGAAATGAAATAATTGTGAAGTTAAACTCAGCTATGGCTTTCTGTGTCTGTCTTGAAAACCTCCAGAACCTGCAGTGATTCACAAGGTATAGCTTCTCTCTATGACCACTGATGCACCACCCTCCTTTTGAATATATTAGATGAAAGATTAATTTAAATCTGCATCCTGTCTCCAACTAAGGCCTGTATCAGATGTCTAAGAAACAATGAAAGAATGGGACAAAAAAATTTCCTCATAATACTCTTCCCACATTAGACAGCAAAACTCCTATCAAGGTACTCAACAGATGGGGTTTTTTTATATTTTTCTTTATTTCTTTCTTGATTTGGGGAGGAAGGGGAATAATTTGATTAAAAAGCATATTTCAAATACTCACTTCATTTGACAAAGTTCCTAGTTTTCAGTCACTGTAAACAGCAGAGAAATAACTATTTCAATAATATTTTAATGAAAAATATAATGTGAAATCTAGACCTATTGACTCTGTAAAATTCAGAAAATGGAATAGTTCAGATAATGTTTTTTATTGAAGGCTTTTGGTAGTTAAAGAAGGGACAGAAAAGAAACTGCCTCTCTGTCATCCAAGCCTATTGCTTTTCATTTGATATCTGAACTCATTCTACTGGAAATTACTGTTCTTGCTTCCAGACTTCTTCACTGAATATATACTGCTTTGAGCCAAATCTCTTATCAGACCTGTTTCCTACTTCCACTTCGAAAAAGTAAAGAATATTATTCAAATTTCCTTTCTTATCCTCTTCAGAGTGGCCTAGTCTGTACTTCTACACCTGAGTCTTTCAATTGTAGGAGCTTAACACTGACTCAAAATCAGTTTATTTACCAGTAACTGAAGATCTCAGGTAAGTTCCCCAGAATAATTTTTCATACTGAGCTAAACTTCCCAAACTCAAACTTAGCTCTTGCAATTTACATTACAATTAACGTATTCATTTTTTCAGTTCAAGTAGCCACTGATTTAAATATGTCACTCTACAAAATTTGTCAGGGTGCTATGTTGGATTGTGTTTGTTTGTTCCCTTCTCCCCCTCTGTTTTTCTTACAAAGTTTTGTCCCAGTTGTCAATTCTCCTGTTACCCCAACTGCCCTCCTCTGATCCTTCTCTGTCACCTGGCTACTCCTCCCAGCTTCTGGAAAGCTCAGAGAGGGCAGGGACAGAGGGGATCCCTCCCCAGGCATTATCATTTGCCCTCCTAAATGTGCCTGCAGCCCTGTTCCACTCCCACTCATTTTCCATTGGTTGATCTCTCCCCTCCCTCTATTCCACCCTTCACTTAAGCTGCTGACACCCCTGCCTCAGGGGCTTTTTTGGAGCAGCACCCCTGAGACTTGGAGTCACTGTGGGGTGAAATAAAATTGGACTTTTACCCTCCAATTGAGCCTGACTCCTTCTTGTGCCGGCGTCAGACAGTCTCTTGTGACAAGGGAGAAATGCCTTTGCTGCTCCCTGGATTGCCAAGACTGGGAAGAATGTCCCCCCTAATGCCAGTGATGGCTGGCTAGTCTGGGCACACAGAGCAAGCACTCTGTGAGGGACACTGACACAGTGCTAGGTGGAAAAGATAACCAAACTTTTTGTAAGTGTTCCTTCTTTATATGTTGAACAAGTTTCAAGGCCTTTTGAGCTCCAAATTTCATTATTGGTACTTTCAGCAAGAACAAACCGGGTAACAAATGCTTTCTTTTTTGAAAAAAGAAGCTTACCATCTTCACTTTCTTGTATTTATTAAAGATCAGTATTGGAAGTTTTAAGTGTGTGATACAGCAGGAGAATAAAATCCACATATCAACAGTATCCTTAACTTTGCCAGGAGATCTGCACTCACAAAAAGAGAATTGCTTAAATAACAACAAAAAAATGATAGCATGCTACTAATTGAAACAACTCATTTTTCCTCTTTTAGTTAAAAATACCATATAAATGAAATTTAGTTTCTAAGTTTTTGTGGTCAGCTGTCATTCTGACACCCCCTGCCCTGCAGTTTTAATGTAGGAGCCATAAGATGACACACCACTTACCACAGGTTCCATCATTATATCGTGCAAAGGCCCTGTCAGATGCTGGTGCCACTGGGAAATTCCTACTAGTTTGATGGAGATTATTTTTGTTTTACTTCTTTTTATGTCCCTGGCTCTGTTCTCTCTACTCCCTTCTTTTCCTTTAGGGGATCATGGTGGAGAAATAGCTGGTGTGATAAATTGATCAGCAGGGTACCATAGCAGCATTAAACTATCCATCCATCAGGACTGCAGTGTGTTTGAGCAAGTAGGTGCTGGTTGGCTGATACTTCAGAACCCTTTCCAAGTGATGGAAAGGCTTTCACCTCTGTATTCAAGCCTCCACCACATTAGAAATCTTTCTAACTTTAAATTGTTTCAGTGTATATAGAAATAGTAAATAATAGGATAAAAGATTTGTTCTCTGGGGGACATTTCTGTGAAGCACAACAAACTCTCTTTATATTGACTGTTAAAAAAATGTCATCAATTTTCTATTGTAAAGAAGTCACTGAGGACTAAGAGTAGCAGATGAAAAGATCTCTTCTAGTAATATGTCAGTCCAGTTTCTTTGGCTGTCGAGTGTAGAGTGGATTAAAATTCTTGAGTACTAGATTTGTTTTATGGCCTCACTTTTCTGTCTACATTGTCTAATGACATGCTGCCAAGAACTGATACTGAATTGCAACTTTAGCCATTATAATTGTATAAATCTGGGGGGTTGTGTGTCCGAAAATCCACCAGATACACACCAGACATTTGTGTGGGCATTGGTTGTTTGTATTCCCTGAGAACAGCTATGGATCAGGAGGGGTTTATATACATAAGATATGTATATCCAGTCTATTTATATATATATATGTATATATATGTATATATGTATATGTATGTATGTGTGTGTGTGCGTGTGCGTGTGCGTGTCTCTTACTTATTTTTACTTTTACTATTCATTGCCACTCCCTAAACACTCAGAAGTGTGATTTTTGGATGTTAATTTCTTGAGGCCTCTGTGCTTTTGCTGAACACCAATCTTTAAAAAAGGGACTGAAATCAAATTGAATTCAAAACTGTATGGCACATCTCAGTAACAGAACCAGAAAATGAATGGAAAGTCTTCCCCTTAAATAAAAGAACACTCCTGACAGTGTTCACCTGCAAAGTGTCTCATGCTTCCAACAAAGAAGGTGAATAGAAGCCTTTTCTGAGCTCATCAGAGAAAATTCTATCAGAAATGGTTCTACTGCTTGTGATGTGTGAAAAATTCAATGACTCAAGGCACACTAATGAGAGTACAAGAGTATGCAACCGGTGAGCCAAAGAAGCTGTGCCTGGTGATCTTGCCTGGATGAGGAGGACACACTCTCTGGCAAGTGCAAGTGAATTCAAAAGAGCATTGTTACTCTTCTCCCTAAACTTTCACTTGAGAAGTAGAAAATGCAGTCCTGTAACTGCTGCTGGATGCTGCAGAAACCAGTTTAAGGATTTGTGAGATATTTAGCAAGTGTTTGCTTGTTTTATTAATGTAATTTTTACTTTGGCAACCTCCTATCTCTTGCTTCTCTAATATAGAGAAGCAAGACTGTTGAGTCTTGCTCAGTATGACTGTGCATGGGGAAACAAAATATTTGTTAGTCAAAAATTTCATCTTGAAAACTTCCATGGTAGGGTTCTTTGGGTTTTTTTTTGTTGATTTTTTGTTTTCTGTTTTTTCTTGGTTTTTTTTTAATTGAGAAACCCATCTGCAATACATGGCTTACAGAAGATCTGGCCGGTCTACACTATGGACAAAATCAAATTTTCATACAGTAAAACATCTAACACCTACTGAAGATATAGGTCTGATTGCACCCACTTTCTTGGTAAAAAGCAAAAAAATGATATTTTGTAGTTGGAGGCAAACGAGATCAAAATACTAATTAAAGATTTTTTTTTTGCCACTGGACAATAAATAATCAGGGTGAAGCAAACTTCTTGTATCACAAATGAGCCAATTTGTAGCTGTTATTTTAGAAAGAGGTTATCTGAAATGTATGTGAGGTGAAAAAGTACATGTGTATTTTAATGAAGTCAGTTTTCCTTAAGGAAAAATATTGTTGTAACTATCTAAGACTCCTAATCAAAATAAACAGGTTTTTTTCCTCCTCCCCTGGTGTAATATTCTGTGTTAAATAACATTGCATCTTTGCTTTGCACTTAATGCAAAATATTTGGTAATGACATCAAAGGTCTATCTGTACTACAATTTGCTATCACAAACAAGCTTTCATTCATAACTATAGGCTTAGGGCTAATATTCATTCACTTGTAAAAGGTTTATTTCAAGCAAACAATGTATCCAGTGGAACAAGCTGAAGAAAAGCTTAGTGCTGTACAGCTGAAGTCTAATTCATTAGCAGAAAATTGGAGGCATGTTATTAGTGAATATAAAGGAGAAAAAAATCAGTGAAGGCTACAGAATAAATAAAAATCTGTTAATCAGATTGCATGGCTGTGTTCTGGTTTGTTGTTAATGAGGCATAATTTTAATCCTCTACCAAATGAGACTCTCCATTTCTTCAGTTTAGGATGGGCCACTTTTACTTCTGGTACAGAACTCCTTATCTAGTGAGGTGGAAGTAAAGGGGAAGTTAATTTAATGATAACTACAATGCTGCACATGTAATTGAGGTGATGAAACCCACTAAAAATAGCAAAAAAATCCAAGGCACTGGATACTGGTGAAAGGCCAGCAACTTGGAAAAAAATGGACATGAAATGGATATGAATATCAAAGAAAGCTAACAACAAACCCCAGGAAATTATAGGTGCCTAATTTACACCTACCTTGTTATTATCTGAGCTATAATTCAGACTGTCTGTTATGGTCTTTCACATCACTTTGTTAACACTAAAATGTTCTGAAGGATGACTCTGACAAAACAAGTCTGATATCACTATGGAGAATTCAAGAATTGCTGGGAATTCTGTGCTGGGTAAAGACCAGCAAAAGCTCAAGGGCATCTTTGTACCACGTAAATCCACTCTAGGGTCAGACAATACCAGCCCTGAAATGAAATATCAAGAAGTGGTGAAATTTCTTTTCATACCACTAGTGCCATTTGCAACTTTGCAGAACCAAAATCAGTTTTGTGTTTTTCTCAGGTTTGGTAAAGAAGCACAGAATGAAATGACTGAAAGGAAGGTTGTTCTATTCATAACCATAGCAAAAGGTGAATTGTAAATGTCTGTGCTTTCTGAGGAGTAATGAGGGTGATTAAAGATTTTGTGCACAGACTGGGTTCCACGTGCAGATTAAATTAATATCTGTAATGAGAAAAAGATAGATGTATTGGATGAACACCACACTGAAATCGTGGTTAAATAAATTGGCATTAAGCTGCTAATTGTTTCAACACTAAAAGGACATAATTCCCCAAGCAAAGATTAAATACAGGAAACAAAATGTAAAAAACACAATAAAGGTTTGAGGAGCACCATTTTGGTAGTGGCTGCTTCCAGTGCTGCTTGTCATCCAATGCTGCTTACATTGAACCACACCCATCTCATCTGCTGCTCTTCTTCAGCTTCTGCTGCTGTTCACTCTGGAAAGCCTGTCTGCTATCTGCAGCCCTCCCTCTTCTCCTGCACTGGGTTCAGGCAAGTCAGCTTCCACAGGAGATGTCTACTGGACAGGGGGAATAACATCCTCAAAGCATTCTGCAGATATTGTCAAAACTCCTTTAGGGGAGAAATGATAAGGAAGGTTTTAACATCTAAGTGAGTAATAACATCATTTTCCTGAGAAGGTGTCTCAGCCATCGACATGACCATAGTACCAGTGACAGATGTTGAGACAGGGAGACCAATATCCATCCACCAGAGCTGGAAAATTATATGTAGCACAGTTTTAGTGAGTATAGTGTTTCTGAATGTCAGGGGCTGTATTAGAGGCAGTCGTGGAGGAGGATCTGCTGCTATCTTCTCTGCATCATGGCATGCCTTCTGTGGTGAAACAGTGCGGAGGGAGGCTGTTATACCTTTGCCTATGACCTATCCACTGTTTGGGTTTTATGCCTTTAATATAAACCATTTATATGTTTAATCTATTTAAAAGTTGCAGTGGTGCTACTTGGCATTGGCTTGCATTCAGGAAAATCACTGGCCAGATAGTCAGTCTGGATGAGGATTCAGTCAGGAAAGTCATCTTTGGCTGGCAAGCACCTCTTCTGTGTCACTCACTGGCCTTTTTGTGGGACAAGAAAGGAAATGTCTGGTCCAAGTTACGTTTCATATTTGTCACAGTTGAATAAGAGGACTCATGTCATGTGCAAGCTGTAAGCTACTATTAAAATAAAACAGACAGATGCAAATTAGTAGGTTTGTGTTAGTGGCTGAGAGCCAGAAGGTTGGAACTTTGTAGTAATTTTGAAAGGTATATTAAGGGCATAAGGTACTAAATCCTTTTGACTCTTAATGGAAAAGGTGGCCACTCTATTTCCTAAGTCTATGGCTGTAAACCATAAAGTACTCCTTAAGGCAGTTATCAGGTTCAGAGGACAGTAAAATCTTTTTGTCTCTCCTACTCAAGTGGTCACTATCTCAGCTCTAAACCTAATGAGATGAGTATGAGCCACTGTATTTCTTAAACAGCATTAATGGTTGAGTAGCCATTTAATATCAGGGTCACCCTACCACAAACAGAATGAAAGGTAAGGTGTCAAAAATATAAAAATGGCTTAGGACATGCAGACTTTGACCTGACAAAGAGGAGGTACTTAGCCAGTTCTGTATATTTTTGCCAGAAAAGATTGGTAGAAAAAAGAGAATAGTCACATTATTGGCCACTTTTGCTGGGCAAATTATTACTATTTGTGTTTTTCATCTTATGTTTGTGTATTCACACTATGTGACTCAGTGCACTTTCAAGGAAAAAAGAACTCATGTGGAGAAGCATAAAAAATTGTTTCCCAAGTATTTCTTGCAGCTTTTAGGTATCTATTTCAACCTTTTGTGAGTCCTTATGCAATGCAGTTTGGAGATCTTGTGGACATTGCAGTTTTCTTGACCAATAAGGTGATAAAACTTACTTTTCCTAAAGATTTTTTGTGGCCTTTTTTTTTTAATTTTTATTTTTTAGAGCGTACAGGAGTATATGACCCTTGTATGACTGGTAGTCACTCACTGATCAGCTTCACAGTGTGGCTTCATTTTCACCTACATCAGCCAGCACAGCTGGGCCAGTCATGAGAGAAGTAAAGACATAAAAGTGTCTTATATGAGGACAAAGCAGGAAAATTATCAAATGAAGGCTGGTATTTCTTGGAAACAGAGATGACTGTTTGCATGACATGTGCTTGCACCTACTTTTTATTCCAGGTTTTGTATGCTCACCAATCATTTGTGCACAGTTTCTCTGGGGTAGTTTTGAGAGCTGAGCCAAACTGTGTTGTGTTACTCACAAGAAAGTTAAAGCAAAATTACTTTGCTGCAGAGACTTCAAGGCTGATAAACCCAAACACATAAATATGACTTCCTTGTCCTCTGACCCTGTCAGTTTGTGTGCTTTTTATTGCTTTACCCTTTAAAGTACCAGCCAGAGGCTGGCAAGGAGTAGACTGTCCCCTTATTTTGGTGACACAGATTTTCTTTGCCAGACCATTACTCTGACTAACCTTGAGAAGTGCTCTTTCTCCTCCAGTTGTTGGATTGCTTGTGTATTCTTCAAGGTTTTCTCATTGCTTTATCCTTTTTTTATTTAGAGCAAGGTATGTCTATGGAATGTCTTCAGTTATTGCTGCTTCTTGTGTGTCACATCCAAATATATTGTAAACATTTGCATTTCAGACAGAAAAGACTCCCAATGTCTAAATGAGCATCCACCATATGGGGTAAAAATTCAATCAGTTAGATATATCCATGAGCTGGTATTCCAGCAACACCTCATTTACACTGAGACTCAAAACAGACTGTTCTTCCAGCCATACCCATTCAAACATTACCTTGTTTGAAGCCATATTCATCACAAATAACCCTTTAAGGCTTTACTGGTCATTGCATTGGTGTACAGTGGGACTTTTACCTGATTTGAATTCCTCTAGATGAATACCTCCAAACATGTTATAGTTGGAATTATGCTCTGAAAGGTCAGACATGTGTTTGAAGGTTTTTAGAGTAATTTCTAGGAAGGATTGAAGATGTAAATCAAGGAAAACACAATCTTCTAGAACTCAAGTATAAACTTGATTAGTCTTACCTTAAAATAAGAACAGGCTTTTTGAAATTTTTTTTCCATGGAACATGACAAGAAACCAAATTAAACAGGGTGATTGGGTCCCCCACAGGGCATAGCACAGTAGGGTTTTCTGAGAGAAAAAAATAGTGTTTCTGTGAGGTTTGTGCTTAGTTCCCTGCTGTGTCATTTTAGAAGCACTAATGTGCAATTAGAAGAATTTGCAAATTGATCTCCAGTTTCACTTGAAACACCACCTGGTCTCACTTTTCTATAGTCAGGGAGTGTTTCTCCATATTTTATTAGAAGTTGAGCTGATTGACTGGGAGAAAAAAGGGAGTCATGAGAAGAAAACTCAAGGAGATTGAAATAATTTTGAATGATTTTCTCATGTCTTTGAACATCTAAGTAAAATTTCCTTCTGTGTGAAATTACATGATTATCACTGTAGTTTGTATAAAACTAGTACTTTTTCTCATCATAATTTTCACTACTATGAACAAAAGAAAGAGTGGTATAAAAAGTGTTTCTAACTTTATCGCCTCTTTTTTGCCCACTCTTACCAACAGGAAAAATTACACTGTCAGAAATGTGTTTGTAATTTTTTTTTAAACTAAAATCACAGTTTCTGTCAAACAGTTGTACTTTTAAAAGTATCAGCAACCCAGCTTTGGAATAGTTTTCATCCTTTGTTGGACTTCATACAGTTCAAGTGTCTGTTTGGGCTGAAAATATCAACAATTAACCACATTTTCTTCAAAGATGCAAAATGAAAAAAACCACATTTTTCTTCAAAGTGTCATACAAAACCTATTGGGAATATGGGTTAGGATAATTACAATCTGCTGGTTGCCATTAATTCTTTATAAATATATTCAATAATTTGTCATTAATACTAAAATTATGTTGTAATTTCCATGGCAAAATTCTGCTTATTGTTAATGGTTTCTCTCCAGTTCAGCTTGTAATGGTTGCTGTTTTCTGTTTTATCCTAAAAAAAAAATCAATGTTTTGAAGTTTGAATTATACATTTTCTTCAATTCCTCCTTTCCTTTAGCCACCTGATAAGCCTGCAGTCAAGACTTATATTTTAGCCTGACTCCACAGCATAAGCTTCAGTTCCCAGATTAGTTTCAAAACATTTTGTTGCTTGTGCATGTTCCAGACAGTAATCCACTCTTTTCAGCAATAATTTCTCTCTTTCATATTATCAATAACCATGTGTATTTTATAAATAAGGAAATCAGGCAGAGGTCAAAACACAAGAAGAACTTTTCTTGCTCTATTTTGACTCTTGTAGTTGATTTTTCAAAGGTATTCAGTCCAGAGATGAGTCATTGAAAAGCGGTTGTATGTTTAGAAACAAAATGGTGAGATACCCTGGGCTTAAAATTTGTGCAGTGGTACTAAGCAAATAAAGTTGGTCAGTAAGGGCTTGGTTTTGATGTGTCTATGGCTTTAGAAAGTAGATAGAAAAACTACTTTTCTTGGAGGAAAAAATTACTTTCTGCTTCTGTTATTTGGTATCATGAACCATCCTCTGAAATCACTGTAGCAGCCAGTAGGTCTGGATGAACAAGTTCTATATAATGTATAGAATGTCAAAAGTATTTTGACCCAGAGAAAGAAAATAATTATTTGTTTAGGAATAATTTTCTGTGGCCTAATCCTGGAATAATGTTTTCATAAGACATTTATGTTTTCTATTTTTTCCATCTTTTCCAATCCAAGTGAAAGGATCAGCAGCTTAGGGATAACCTTTGTGCTTTCATTACCTCTGAGAGATCATTTTTGCATAAAGAGGTGTTCATAGAGAGCTGTGTACCTGGACTCTTATAGGGTAAAAATCAGTGTCAACATATGATTTTATTGATGTGTCAAAGTAGACAATCAACAATTACAGCTTTGGGAACTTCTTTGTTACTTTTGAGAAGTTCAGCCTACAAATGCACAGTTGTACCTGTTTGGTCTGCTCAGACACCTTAGGGCAGTAGGACTGACCAAAATGTTGAACATATTGGAGTATTTGTGCCAGAACTGTTCCCTGCTTCCACGTTTCTACTTTTCATCTTGAATTAAGTGCAATGATGTGGACTTGGACTCTTATTTTGCTTAAAATTATATTTTCATCCCAGCTAACATTGCCTTACTTCAAATATGGATTGGCTCATCATATAGTTTGTTTTCTTGTCATCCGCTATCAACATGGAAAACTCTTTCTTCTCACTTCTTAAGGAACATGACACATTCTGCATTGCAGCCCTCAAAACAAATTTGCTGCATTTAGCTTAAGGGGAAACTCAACCTTGAAGAATTTTTTTTTTCTTTCTTAAAATTAAGTGTCCCATAACATAATCTCACATCTTTAAGTGTTCAGAAAACTTTTCCTGCAGCTAAAATTTTGCTTTCAATTGTTATCCTAAACTTGTAGTTCAGAGGTAAAATGAAATGAAGCATTTTTTTGCCTGTGATCTTTACTATATTTACATGTCTTAGAAGTGACAAATCTGTTACTTTCCCCCTTATATCAGTAAGCTTTCATGGTGGGAAAAAAAAGGAAGAAAAAGTAAAAATAAAATGAAGGAAGGTCAGATTCTGAAGTTCTTAGCCAAATCTTTCTTTAGGCAAATATTAAGCTCACTGGGATTTGGTTTAAATGAATTACATTTACTAAATCAATTAGGAATGTGTATTTAAACTATCCTTTTAGACATATCTCTTAGTTCTGACTCAAATTGTAAAGCTCATAGCATTTTAGTTTAAGTTTTTGATTTTTTTTTAATGCCACACATATCAGAGTATGAAAATATAAATATCTGTACCAAAGTTGACATAACTCCACAATATATTTCTATTACCAGTTACTGTTTAGAGAATATAGCAACACAGTAATCATGGAGTACTGGACCTTGTAGTAACAGAAAGAGTGCAAACAACAAAGAGGAAAAAGGCGTTCTTTCTTTGGGGATTTGTGTTCCTGGTCTCAGTTACTGTTATTTTGGAATCTTTTTCCTATGTTGGACCAATGTCTCAATTGAGAGAGTTTGAGGATTGGGAGATAGTAGAGAAAGCATAGCAAATATTCACAATATCTTAAGCTGTATTGGTAGGAATTTGATAATTTCTTTTCCACACAAATTCTGCAGAGATCAGTCCTGGGCTATGAGTTAGACTCCCTGCTGAGCCACTTCATAGCTCTTGATTAGCTATGGATATTATAGTAATTGGGTCTGTTAATGCCTACCTTCCCTGCGAGGTGTTAGCTAAACCTGTTCATTAAAATAATGACCACAGAAGAAAAAACAGGGAGAGGGAGAGAGAATGTAAAGATATGCATAGTATTTCAAGGCCTTGGAATTAAAATCCCTTCTAACATTGTGTTCAGAAACTGTTCAAAAATACTATAACAGCTGCTACTTTACAATTAACTTGCACTATTAATTTGGTTCTGAAAATATATCTTGGCAAGTGAAAGGACAGAATCAATCACCTTTGTGCAAGACTACAGATTTTTATTACCTGTATTCACTCAAGCAACAACTCTACTTAGAAAATATTAACGTTGAGATGCCAATTGACAAAAGCACAGGGACTTATTAAATCAGAAGTATTGTGACAAACTGTAGGATTTTGTGCTTTTGCTCAAGAGAGCTAATCCAGTAAAGCATTTAAGATGCTGCTTAATTTTAGGCATAGAAGGACTCCCCAGAGAAAGTATGAAGCAGATGCTGAAGTTTTCCTGGATGGAGCACACAGTTGGTCAAAATTTGTTCTTCTGTGTCTTTTTTTTTCTTTTGCTTTGTTTTATAGGAAGATTGCATCAAGCCCTTTAGAAGCCCATTATGCATGCTAAATATTCATAGCATAATATGAAACGTTATCATGTGCAATATAAATATGAGTATTGGAGTATTACATAGAGATCTAATAAAAAGTTACTGTGCTATGTATAGTGCTCACATAAAGAAGACTACATCATTAGTCTCAGAACACTTTAAAATATACAGCCTTAATCTGTAGTTCTGGGGAGCTGCTAAATCCATTTGATAGAAATATGTGGATTTTTTCATCCTGAAGCCCTCTGAGTTCAGGGAAACTGTTAGATGCATAAAGCTGTCTGAAGACTGTGAAGACTGCAACACAGGAATATGTCCATGAATAAGGTAAGGGACTTCAGCTGGTGTGACAGAGGTCCCAAACCTCAAAGTTACAGGTTAGCCCCAAGAACTTAAAGCTGTGTCATATGAGATGCAGATTGAAATATTACTTGCATTCCTATTCATACACATATTCAGAGCTTCCATTTCCATCTATAATCTGACAGTATTTGTTGTTCTAAGCAATCTCCAAGTTATTAAAAAGATCAGTTAGTGAAAATTTGGCAAATTTTATTCTCTTTGGGGTTGATAATTATACCTTGTGAATGAAAAATACCTACTTTTCCAAGGCTACACCCAGTATGATACAAATGCTACTCCTTAACCTTGTACTCACATTTGTAAGCAGTTTTCCCTGTGAATGTGTGAAAAAAATGGATGCTTACCTTGAAAGCGGAACTGATTTAACCTGGGGCCTTTCCTCCCTTCTTTTGGTTATCCTTTTTCTCCCTGACTGCAGAGATAAGATGAAAACTCCTTTTCACAAATTCTCATTTTTCCTCATGTTCAAAGGTTTCTCTATCACTTTGCTCGGTATTTTCATCACCACATCAAATAAGATCTCTGAAATATTTTCCTACACATTTTTTGTTTAAATGAGAGGATGACACAGTGACAATATTTGGCATCTCAACATATTTGAAAGGAAAAATGCAATAATCCACCTGGCTCTATGTTGACTATTCTTCCTGCGCTGTTTTCAGTGAATATAGACTTTTCTTTTATTGACTGATTAATAATTGTAGAGAAGCTGGTCAAAACAGCTGCAGGAAAAAAAATACAGGATTTTAAAGGAAGTTGATTGATTGCATGTTACTGCTGTAACTGCTCCTGTGGCAGAAACCATCTTGGCCAGCATTCAGGGAATTGAATTAGGAGAAACAGAATATGCAGTTAGCACACCTGGGCTGGAGAATCACCATGTACACAGTGCAATGTAGAGCCAAGCAGTGATCCCAGCTTATCCAGACCTAGTTTGTGGACACTCATATGGAATTACTATGCACAGGTACACCCTTGAAATGGTACAACTGGTCAGTGATTGCATGCTGAGCTTATCAATTTGCCCTCCAGAATTACTGGGAATACATGTGAGCAGCCAGCAGATTGTCTGAACGTTGCAGGTTTAGGGTCTTTTGTCTCTTTGTGAAGCGAACTGGCAGTGAATTCAGAAAGACATGCTGACCTTGAGCCCAAAGAAATTCCTGCAGGTGCTCAACAGTGCCCATTCCTAGTTAACTCAAGCCTGAATAATTTACTATCAAATGAGACAAAGTATGTCTTGGCATGAGGCAGTCCATCAAAGCCCCACTGCTGCTGTAGTTGAGGAGATCAGATCAGTTTGAATTCTCTCTTCACCTGACTGTCATGACTTTTCAAATATCATGGAGAGTGGCTTGATGACTACAACAACTAGTTGCCTCTGAATATTGGGAAACAAGTATTTAGGGAAACAAAGCAGTCACATTCCTACTGATTGCGTTTCAGAGCAGTGGGAAGCCTACTACTGCTTTCACTTCTGTAAGCACAAGATGCTACAGATGAGAAGGTGTGATTCTTCTTTTATGAGTAGTGTGAGGAGTCGTGATTTCCAGTAACTCATCTATTCAAGTTTGGGAATTTAATCTCTCTCACTTGTTCTGCACCTGATTTTTTTTTCCTATATAACTGACTCTTAAACCCAAAAATAATGTCCCAAGCACCTCTCTCTCAAACTGCATATTTATCCTGTTTCTTGCACAATTCTGAGAGTTCAGATCATTTGTATCCAACAGAATAAATAATAATTTCATGATGATTTTGCTACAGTGCCAAATATCTTTCTTCCTTTTTTCCTTCCAGTGGGTTGCATATTTAATACATCACAGTATAGCTAAGGATAATAAGAAAGGAAATTTGCTACATTGCAGTGACGGAGTTGTTTAGGGGACTTTCCAGTTTGACTTATTCTTCTCTTAGAGAATACAGACTGTGGGAAAGCTTCAGCCAGCTACACAGGCAAAAGTATTTTGCACCTAAAACTGCTAGACAGAAGAAACCCAAGTATTTTGTCACTAGCTTCCAAATTAAGGAGTTGTTTAAAATCACCCTGCTGGGATAAGCAGAAATTCAGGCTTTGGAAAGATCTTAGGAGAGGTATTCTGTAATTGTTAATTAGCACTAAACAGCCAGACCTTGGTTTCTGTTGTATGGAATATGCAAAGGTTGTTCAGCCATGGGAACAGAAAAAATTAATCCACTTCATGGAAGGAATTACTTCACACTTTTAAAGGATCAAGTTTTGAATGATTGCTGGCCAATACTGAAAATACATATTTTTGATTTTGCACATTTTTGATTTTTCACATTTTTCCATCACTGCCAAAATGGCATAAGATTAAAGAATTCTCAGATGTGTGTGCACAAACACACATGCAGGCACTCTCCTGTCCAGCAAGTTGAAATATTCAACTCACTTCACTGTTTTATTTATGTGTTCTGTGCACTGTAGCCTAGAATGAAGAAATAGGATCGCTAGATCTATTGATCATGCAGAGAAATACATGCTTTTATACTTTGTGTTTGTAATCCCCTGGGTTCCTTTTTCACTCAGATACTGTGATGAGGAGTAAGCTACAAATAAGATGGCAGCTTTTTAAACTCATGGATGTTGTTTGAAGAGAGCTGTTAACTCCTGTAAGATTGCTTCAGACAGGCAAACAGCACCAAGCAGGACACTGTTAACACCATAGCCTCCTTTTAGTACTTCTGAAGGGTCCCTCTAAGGATCTGTAGGGGGTCCAAAGAGACCTTACTGTCACAAACCTGAGGTGCTTTCCCAGTTTTTATTAGGAGTCTCCAAGCTTATTTTAAGACTAAACTAGGTATTTTCCTAAAATGTTGAAAGAGTTTATTAGGTGTCTTTTAAAATTGTTGTCAGGTTTTTTTGCATTTAACAGTTCCTTCTGATAATTCTGTTAAATCTTTTGTCAAAGCTCTATGCTTCTCCAGCATTTCCAAACCAGCTCCAGTATCATGAACTATGACTATTTATTAAGCATAAAAATTGACATTATCAGCTGGCCTTTACCACTATTAAGAGGGCTCTTGAACTAGAAATACTCAATGAAAAGAGATGACACCTTGGTGTCAGGACCTAGTAGGTTTTTTTTTTTCATTTCTAAAGAAAAGAAATATAAAGCAAAACCTCCTGTAAGCCTAAAGATCATGTGCTGAGATGTTCCCATTCAAGTTAAAACATGAGGCCTTAGATTCACAAGATAAACTAGTTTGCATATTCTGCTGCTGGAACTTCAAATAAACTAATTGGAAAAATCATTAAATTTATATTACTGTTTCTCCTGAAATAAAGGCTTGATTGTATCTTTTGTACAAGTGGAAAAAATTATAGGTTCCATGGACTTCTGCTCAGCACTTACCCATATGCTTTATTTATCAAGATAATTTTTGTGTCAATAAAAGCATGTAGATGGGGTATAGATTTTAGTCTATGAGCTTTAACATGAATGTTTGCTAATGGCATTTTCAGAGGATCAAGTTTGAGAACTGCTGCTATGATGGATTTAAACTGGTTGCAATGGTTGAAGGAGCACTGGAATATTCCTTCTTACAAATATCAGTATTTTGCTGAGAAATACCCTGCTTGCTGGCTGGTCACACACAGGACAGATTGGGAGTTGGCAGCTGTTCTCCTGGGTAGGCACTGATGTGCAGAAAGCATTTAGCAGGTGTGAGGAGGAAGAGCCACATGACATGCACTGCTGTTCATATTTTTATTTCCCTTCTTTTGAAAACGAAAATTCAACCTAATGAGTATACTGGTGCCTTGGTTAAAAAATTGGATCTGTTTTTTTCTTGAGGATAATCTTTTCCAGGCAGTCCTGTCTTTGCAGTTTTTATCTTGTCTTTATGTTCCAGAAGTCAGACTGACATAATAGGATGTGGCTTGTTTTTAAAGGCAATAAGCTATCATCTCAAGTGTAGAAAAGGCTGTGACAAGTCTTTAAATTCAGCTTTATAACAGGGAAATGTTAAAATTTACCATTTATTGGGCAGTACTGGAAAGTCAAACTTCTCAGCACTGCTTTAGTAGAGCTAAGCTCATGGACAGTCAGCACATCTTAGTTCTGTGCAAAGCTCAGCCTACTTCCCTCCTTCTGTTATCTCAGGCTGCTGAAATAATTTGCATTATTATCCTTCAGTAAACTTTCCATAACTGCCATAATTATTTGTGTCTTTGTGTTTTGTTCTTGACTCTGTGAATTCACTGTTGAGCATTGTGATACAAACATCCAGATTTACTTGTATTTTATCCTAATTTTCACTGAGCCAAAATACCAGACCCTAATTCAACTGAATTTGTCTAGTGCTTCATTGGGCCTGTTTTTGCACTTGCTTTTACCAAAAGGCAAGAAAGATTTCCACTGTAAATCTGTAATCCAGGATTAGGCTTCCAGCTTTGGGATCTAGATAAATTTTGACCTATTAACACATAATTTAAAGGTATCAAGAATGTTCATATACAATTAGGACAGAAATTAATTTCTACCCTTGTTTTTCACACATTCCAGCAGCGTTACTTGTTCTGTGATATAAATATCAAACAAGCCATTTTAAGATGGCTTTGGCTACCCTTCCTGCTTTCTCCTCTAGAGAAGACCAGAAAGTTTTTTCCTCACATACTTTTCATAAGAAAGGCATTTTGCTGTTAGTTTGTTGATTTTTCATTTCCATGTTCTCTGAAGCAAGGAGCATGTGTCTGATGGGAATAACTCATGATACTTGCAACACTAATCTGTTCTGTGTGGATAGCATGCAAATTTTAATTACATTAAATAATCACAGGCCTTAAAAATTAAAGCAAGAGAGTTCAGTATTGGGGCATCTGGGTAAAATGACCTCTGAAATACTCCAATAACTTTGTGCTACTTCCTAAGTGATGTGATGAAATAGACTTTTCTGGTCTTGGTGTGCAAAAAAATTAGTCATTTCTTGTTTTAATCTAAAGGTGCACTTTGTTTAATTTGCATTTTAAAGGCTTACTTGTTGATTATACCAGGCTTTTGAAGCAGCATGGAAAATGGAGTTTGTAGCAGCAAGCAACTGATTGGCAATGTGATACAATTCTGCCATTTGCACATCACTTAAAGGGTTCAGAGCTTCAAAATCACTTTAAGATGTGAAGCTTTAAAAATTGATTTTGTCATGTTTTAAACTAAAGAGAAGAATAACACTGGTTTTTAACAAGCATCTTCAATGTGTTCAAAGATGGGTTTATCTGTATTCTGTCTTATGACTTGCACACAAGAGAGTTTTTTGCAGAGGAATGAGGTTGGCAGGGGGAAGACAAGACAAAAAGCTTTAAGCAATTAAGGTAGGGCAGGATGACAGCTGGATCAGATTTTTATCAACTGTGACTACAAGAATAGTAAAGGAATTTATGCTCTCCTTGAAACTGCTGAGGAAACTGGAAAGCCAAAACCATTGGGAAAATGATGGAAAGGAGTGGTTTCTGTAAAAAACTGTAGACATCTCCTTTTTTGTTTTTCAGATAAATATGGCAAATTTACCAGTTACAGTGTGTCAACTTTGAAATAACTTCAAATCTGTATTTTAAAGAGACTTAGGTAGCAAAAAAGTTTTTCATTAAAAAATAAATTCAATAAATACATATTCCACATCTGAAGTCATAATTAGCAGCAAATTCTGGGGTTGTTAATTACTCTAAGACAACCTATCTGGCCATGATTTTCCTACTGTTTTACTTTGGTTCTCCTGAGACATATTATCCCCTTTTATTTGTATTGCAGTAGTTCTGAGACTACAACTAAAGTGAGGTTGTCCTTGCTGTCAGTTTCATGCAAATACAGTAAGAGACACTTTGGATCCAAAGAAATTATATTGAAAAGTGGACTTTTTTTTCCTACTGTGATAAAAAGTCATTAGGTTTTTAAAAAAATGAATAAAAAAATTATTTTTTCCTTTTGTGTATTAAAGATCATCCCGTCTTTTATCCTTCCTTTCACCCAGAGCCCCAAATCAATTAAACATCAACTACCTTAGGTCAATTAAAGAATCCCAGCCTCATTTCCTGCAAATTAAGTCCTTCTAAAAGCTCAAAGATGCTCTTGAATATTCCATGATTTAACTGTCATGCACATCCATTTTCACAGACTCTGTAAGAATATGAGCAGTTCATGCTTGTCAACAGCCCCTAATTTTTATCTGAAGTCCTGACTGAAAAAGTGCAGAGCTTCCAATCAGTTACACACAAACGAAACCCCAGGTCTCCATGTAGATCTTTATGCATCCTTTAGCTTGCATTTCTCCACTCAAGTTCTCTGTAAATTATGCTGATGAACAGTAACACATCAATACCAGGAGAGGTATAGCAGTTTAGGAATGAACAGAAGGTACATTTGTCCAGGAAGCAGAGAAACATGCAAGCATTGGTATTTCTGTGAAGATAAAGATTTTTTTTCACCCAGTCCACTTCTTTGAGACTTATCTTTATTAACAGTCTCCCTTTTCCATCAGAAGCTGTGTCTGACATCCCTCTCTGCAATCTGAAAGACACAGGAATCTTTGTAAAAAGGAAATAGCCTTCATGAAGCCTTGAATGTCTTTCCAACAGTTTCCTGCTGATCACAACAGCTTGGATTATCTGTTTCCCTGAAGCCATGTCCAAAGAAGATTACAAGTCTGTCTTGTAATATTTGACAAAAGTATTCTTTTTCATGCAGGAATTGTCTCAGCAGATTTCTGGGTCTGATTTATAGCATAAAGCAGCTAAAGACCAGCAGGGGTGTATTCTTTATTCCTGACAGTTGCAATAATCTGGGTCAGCATGTCTGTTTGACACAACTCATCATCCATATAATTATACAGTCAGGAGTTTTCTGTGTAAAAGAACCATGTAATGCCCTGGGGATTATTAAAATCATGTGGCACAGCAGGAAAGGGGTACTAGGAAGTTGAATCTCTGGTGCATGGTAAAGACTCAGTGTGGTAGGGAAGAAGAGATGAACTATGGTCAGATATATCCCATGATCATTAAAAATCCTCTGCTTTTTGCCACGTGTGGGAAAATTAACCATAGTACTCTGGCCAAATTCCAGTTTGAGTAACTACAATGAATTTAATTTTAATTCCTTTTGCAGTTTCAGATGATTCATCGTAGTCATTTTCACCCCTGTAGTAATGATGGAGAGACAGGTTATATGTCTATAACAGCAAAACTGTCCTACATTACTCGTCTTCTGTGCTTCAGTCCTTATAAGGTGATCTTTGGAGCCACTGCTAGCAAAGAGTGACCTCCTGGGCATTCTAATATGGGATCCAGTGATCACATGGGGAAAATTCTTCCTTGCAGAGACAATGGCTCAGAAAAGAGATATTTTCACATGTAATTTAAGATGAGCCAATGCAATAAAATACAGAATATTTACACAGTCAGATGTGTGATTTAGGTTCCCAGTGCTAAATGAAATGAGGAATCATATATATCTGACAAATTATGGCATGATGCTCTGCAAGACACATCTCTTCTTCCCTCTCCTTTTGATGAGTCTGGGATTATTCCTTTGTGATTTCATTTCCTTGAGATGACTGCTCATGTCATCTAGTTCAGTTCTGAAGTACACACACTTGTTTCTTGGGTTATGGATTGGGCAATGTGAAGAGTGAGAGAGGAGAATATCAATAAAACCATTTTCCTCATGTTCTGTATACGATGCCGGAATCCCATCCAGACGGAGAAAATCTATACATTAAAGACCTGGTATTTTCTGCATCTTAGAAATGTGTTCATAAAGCATCTCAATATTCTTTCAAGTTAATCTTGAAAGACAAATGTCATATCTACTCTTACAAACCCTACTTGCAGAAGGATGGCCAGGTAAGAGTTGAGAGTATTGCCCCCAGTTCAAACCCCTACTGCCTATGTCTTAGTATTTCTAAATACAAAATCATACCTCTTTAGAGTCTCAAAGCATTACTCATTCTGGCCTATTTTTATTCCCATCCTTCATTTTCACTATAATATGTAATAAAAACCTCAATTTTTAATTAATAAAGAAGCAAAAAGAGAAAAAAAAATCACTGTGGTAATGGAAGATTAGATTTTGCCTTTTTATTTAATTGATAATCCTGACGGTACTGAATTGAATTAATAGTCATTCCATTACTTTACATTTTCTACAGCTATTCTAATGTACACCAGAAGACAATCTTGGATAATTTATACTACATGTATTTAAACGACATCAAAATATAGTAAACAGTGTATTTAAGAAGTGATATCAAAGAGTTTTTGCAGGTCCTACCCTTTAGCCTTTGCATTGTTTTAAGTACTTGGAGTTCTGCCTTATATGATTTTTAAAATAATTTGTTTAAGATTTTTTAAATCTATTTTATGTATGGGATCCTGGCAGTATGTTAATAGGAGAGACATTATTGCATTTTATGCAACCTAACATACACCAGACAGTGAATAACTGAAGGAAAATGAAACTTTACATCCCCTTAATCCTTGTTCTGAGTCCACTGTAATATGAGCCTTAATGATTGGTGAAACATAATACTGCATTCATGATTGGTAAACTCAGAACACACAGAACAGAATGCACAGTTTTTCACAAATAGGTCTGAAACACATTCAACGTCACCAAGGATATTATTTGTTGGTGTACGTTCTCTTTTGCTTTATGGTGATGTTACTTAACTGCTGTTGTACCTCTGTATATTTCAAGTGCTCCTCAGGAGTAATGGACTCAATGTTATTGTTTTTTACACACATATAAATCATCAGATTTTCCACAAAATTTAATACCTGGGAAATACATTCCTGTCAATATATATGTGTATATTCTTGGCCTTTTGGCTGCCTTTTTTTAAAAAAAACCTGGGTTTGGCTGCAGTCTGGAACAGGATGCTGACTAAAGTAAGAAATCCCATTTGTCCTGTTTCCCTTCCCATTTCCCATAGTTCTGCCAATTTTTGCAAAACCATTCAAGTTCCATGCTTTTGCTGCACTTCTGCAAACATTTGTGTGCCTTTAGGTTACAGTCTTGTGGAATACATGGGGTTACTTCTGTCAGCAGAATTACCTAGGACTGCTTCTGAGGGCTTGAATTCTCAGTGTCTCTCAGTGGAATTTACAGATTTAATCAGCAAATATACAGGTGAAAATTTCAGCTGAATTCCTTTAGTCACTAAGTGGAAGGAACTGCTTGCTTCTTCTCTATAGAATTTTAGAGCTTTATGAATTGATCAGGGTTTTCTACCTCTCGCCAAGATAGGAAGAGCTTGTACATCTTTGAGGTAAGGAATAACAACCAGCAGTTCTCAGGGGTATAACAATTTCTTGTCCTTCCAAAATTCATCTGTCTCTTTTTGTCTCTTTTGGCAGCATGGTACAATCTAATTTCAGCTCCCTCTACAAAACAACTTGCTGTTTCATTATTCTGTCACAGCACTTACGTAGCTCCATTCACATACAGCACGATAGAGATTTCTAAATTATATTGTCATTATCTCTGTTATTATTGAAAGAATTTGGAGGATGTCAGAAAACTGTCAAATCCTATAGAATCAAACTGCTCTAAATAAATAAAGAACAGAACCTGCTTATGAAAGATTAAATACTGCTCATCAACAACAGTAGCAACGGAAAAGAAATAGTGTCAGATCTTGCAGTCTCAGCCATTTCTGACCACATTATTTATTTCCAGAAGGAGGAGGAAGACACCTCTGCCAATTGGAAAGCCCTCTACTGTCTCTTGACAATGCCTTACCCACCAAATTGTACTGAGGTTTGTAAAAATTATGTAGGAAACTGTAGACAAGCTAACCAACTTCAAGTGATTACTACACATGGAGTTATTCTGGCATCAGAGGTCTGTACAATTACTTGACTTCCTAGAGGTTCTTCTCTTCCAGTCATAGGCTTTCCTAGAGGCTCTCCAGGTGGCAGTAGCTGCTGTCATTGACCATTTGCTTCCAGTTTGTGCTTCCTCCTAAGATGTGCTAAGAATGAGTGATTCTGCAGATTTAGGTCTGTTCCTTTCATGCCTATCTCTACAGAGTTTTATGTATAGATGTGTGTATGTATGCATTTGTGGATGTGTGGAGCCAGAGAGCATGGACAAACCATGCACATGAATTTTACATGGTAAATAGAAGTACTTCAGAAAGGGACACACTATTGCAAAAAAAGATTTTTGTGTGGTAGCATTTGTATGCATTTGATAATGCATATCATTCCAGTCTGGATAGAACCTTTATCTTCTCGTGCTTTATCATTACAGTCAGAGAACCATATCTACTGGGGTTTTTCAGAATAGAGTTATACAGTGAGAGGACAAACTACAACTCATAATTTTTTGATTGACTGAAGGAACCTATTACACAGGTAAACAGAGCTAAGAAACTTTTGCCACCAGACATCTAGACAGCTTTTGCTACAAGAATTGCTGTTAAATTTCTCTTATTTAATAAAATCCTTGAAACTGAAAGGAAATAGAAAATAAATAGCCAGCATGGTTTGACAGACCATATCGCAACCTAAGAAACTCATCTTTGGCAAGATCAGATTTTCATAATATAGAAATTGATTGTCAACTGTGACATGGAGAAGGTAGTATTACTGTCAATCAGTTGTAAATCTGGGCTAGATCTCTGCTGGAGTTTAAAACCAATGTTTTAGGTATATCAGTGATGTAACATCACTATGTAACATAGTGTTCCAACATCAACAGAAATTGTTAAAAAAGCTGTGGTTTTGCATCTGTTGTCAACTGCCTCAAAGAGAAAATGTACAGCTCTCTGAGAACATACACTCAAGCCTTGTTTTAAACCTGAAGGACGACTATTTATGCTGTTGAAAATCTTTCTGGAATATGAACCTGAGGTCTGCATGTCAAGAAAACGTATTTGCAATGAAGTAGTTAATTTCTGGTTGATTTTGAAAATTAATTGATGCAAAAAAAAAATAAATTCAGACTTACTGAATTCTAGAAGGATTCTAGCAAGAGGTAATGTTGTTTAGAGAGCAGCAATTTAATCAGAATATAATATTCCACTCTAAAATTTCTTTATGGGGATTTAATTTGCATGAATATCTGTCTGCAAACAGTCTCTTAAACATAATATGGCTCATAGCACCCAGGACATCTGAGTACTGCACGCTTCCTCTGTGATATGGTGAAGTGCTATTGTTACCATTTTCAGACCAAGTAACAAGGGATGGTTTAGAAAAATTCATTTCAGACAAGTCTAAGCAGTGACATCTTTAACTGGTAGACATTAAGATAAAATCAACTGCATGTATTAGCTATAGAATTAGTCATTAACATTTAAATGTAGCCAGGAAGCAGAAATGAGTTGTCCTGCTGGCAACAGCTACAGGACATATGTACAAATCTCAAGAGTGAAAGCTGTTAATTGACAAGGAAGTAAGGCAGACTGAGGGACCTGGTAGGTGAAAATCACCTCAAGCAGATTCTTTACAGTAACTTAAGATCTGCTTTAGCTGTATGGTTAAGCTTTTGTATAGACTGCTGTATCCTGCCATTGGCTGTTGGGGTCACCCAGACAGAGTGCAGGTGGGAAACTCTTCCTTTAGAAATTGCACGGAAACAAAAAGGAATGCATACAAACCTTTACAATCTGAGCTTTCATCTCCTTGTTTTTTCTTGTCCAGGCCTCCTTTGGGTGTATCCTCCTAATTTACTTCCCCACGCTACTGCCCTTGTAAAAAAGTCAAGCCAGCTTCTGCATTCCTACACTTCAAGTATCCCAAGAGTTTCAAAAGGACTGCAGAACACCATATGACATGGAAACTTCATTTCCGTGCGAATGTAAGAAAAAAATGAACCTCTAGATCCTCTTGTCTTGACCTTATAGTTTCTAGGCTGACACTTTGCATCCCTTTGGTGTATCAAGGATAGAGTTTCTTACAAAGAGGCATTGGCACCTTTGAAAGAGAAACACTCTATCAGCAAATAGCATCTGTGGTAGAAACAAAGCCATGTGCCTGAAACAGTAAGTGGTCTCCTTTTGGCAAACTTCTCCAAAGCATGAGACACACATTAATTCTATTTTCTGTCAAGAGATGTTTTTTCAGATTAACAGGTGGTGTCTGGGGCTTATTCTGATTTCAGTTAATTCAGAATTTAATTAGTTCGTTAAGTTTTTAGACAGAAGGATAACACAGCCATGAAATTAGACTGACGTGTAATTTTCTGATGAGGAATTTATCACTGAATCTGAAGCCAAAAATTACTTTTTGTGGCCTGCTAAAGCTGATGTGTACAGTGGTTGACTCATACTAAGAGAATGGAACAAATGGAGTAGAAAAGGTGAAATGTAAATCAAGTGCTTAATTTAAAACATGTTGTTAATATTTATTTTGTAGATCTACACAGAAAACTGACAGACGTCTGAAATAACATTTCATTTTTCCTGATAGATCTCAATATATTAATCTCTGAATGCTCTCCCTTTTGTTTTTATCACAACTTTCATATCTATTAATTCTGAAGTTTCCCAGATGAAGCCAGTGTGAACATTCACTTGATAACTGGTTATCACAGTTAATATAGAAGCAAAGTAAGTTGGTTTACAGATAGGCTTCTACAAATGACAGAGTGAATATTATTGTAGAAGGGTAAACAGTATTAACTGAGCCTTTGAGCAAAATCTGTCTCCACTGAGAAGGAAAGAACATCATCATTTGCTAATATTAAAACTAACTAGTTTGGTCTTGAAATGTGTAAGTGATAAATCTTCAAATCTTCTCAACTTCCTAGAACTAGACAGTACAATTTTTGTTTGATGTTGGTGGTATTTATTTCTTGAGGGCCCTCTATGTGTGTATACACATGTAAACCATCATGTTTGTACACATTGATATACAGATACAGATATATATTGGACTTTAATTTTTCTCCTTACAACCTAGAAATCTACTTATTTGCTAAAGCAGAATATGCAGCAAAACTTGATTTGATTGGATCGCTCTTCAATTATTTTAATTGTGATACAGTGGGAGTAGCTGGATATGTTTTTCTATTTCCCTCTCTGCTCACTCTCAAATCCAATGTATAGTGGAAACAAAAATTTGAAATATGAGCTGTTGTTATTTCTTTTCAATTGGGACAAGAATTTTTATATATTTCTTTTGTATTTCTGAGTTGCAGCTAATAGGTCCCATTTTTTCTGCCTGCCAAGCAAGTCAGCAATACAACTGCATTTTCAGCTAAGGTCATAAAGAATAAAACCCTTCTGTGAGTCCTTTAAATATTTTGTGAAGCATTTGCTAATAGAGATGATTTTTGACTGCTTTAAAATATTTTTATGTAATCAGCATAAATTTCAGGCATTTATTTGAGCTTTGATTATAGAATACCTTGTTCACAATGTTTTTCCAATTCAGCAGCTTACACTGCTGCACATTTACTGTCTGTTTTCAAAACAATAAGAGGTGTACACTGAGGTGAAGTGACTTTCCTCAGGTGAGGAAGGCATTGTTTGGGATGTCTGGGAGTAGAACTCAATTCGGGATGTCTGAGAGTAGAACTCAATTCTTCTTGCTTCATTTTCTATATTTTCCCCTGAAAACCATTGATATGTGTATGAAATAGTTTGGAAAAGTAAGACTGTTTTCCTGTCAATCTGATTTCTTAATGTATGTGTAGTAAACCCTCAGTCTGTTAGAATTACAGCAGATGATAAAAGGAAAGTGTAATTAAATGAACAATATACACAGAAGGGTAGACTAATTATCCTGTGTTCTCTGGAAATGGTTGAACAGAGGAAAAGAATACAAGATGTTGATAAGATTTTTTTTTTTCTTTTCATATGCAGGAGGCAGGTTTATTAGTTTAGAGAATAGCATGAAGTAAACACTATGCAAAACCAATTCTTTATGAGCTACTTTTTCCAGTATGCCTTTAGCCACCTTCCAAGATGGTTTATAATAAAGCTGAGGTTTAATTCAGTGCAGCCATAAGGATCTCTTGTGTTCAGGTGGGCTCCCACTGCAGAAATGACATCAACACACTCTAGAATATGTGTGTTTATGCACTTCAGATGAGATGGGTGACCAGGTCTCAACTGATGCAAATCATCCCACTTCTGAGGACACCAACGGAGTTAGTCCCATTTACACTACCTGCTGCTTTGGCATGTGGTACATAATATGTGGATTATACAGGCAATGTCCCTGCTCCTAAAATGTACTGGACACACAGAGATATATGTTGGGGTCAGCAAAAACCTTGACTGAAGGCCTGGGAAAACTGCTCCTTGTTGTGGAGAGTAAAGTATTACCCACATTTCCCCCTGTTTAGTTTTATGTAGATGTTGCCAGAAAGTTCTGTAATTTCTTCATTATCATTGGTTAAGATTTGGTGTATTATTTTCCATATTCCTAATCCCCAGTTTTTATTTGTCCCTTTCTGTCAGACTCTGCCCCTATCTGATTTTATACAAATTACTGTAATCCCCCACCCAGCCCTTGGCTTTTGTGTGAATCCCCATATGCTGTTCAGATTCTGTAGCTGATACTTTGGTTATTAAAGATCTTTGCTTTTTGGGTCACACCTTTGTTCCCATCCCTCTTTTATCGCCCCCGTTGGACCTCACACCAATTATCTCTGGGGGAGCACCTGGCCAGGCCATCCAGGTCCAGTGTGCTACAGATCTAGATTGCAAATAACAAATCACTCCTGGACCACTAGAAAATAGATCTGTGTACTTGTCAGTCTAGACTCTAGTTTCAATCATCTGCTTTACAGGACATAATCTCTGTTACCCTGACAAGGCCCACTTGTCATCTTTTTTGACATTGTTCAGAAGTTGTTGTGGTAGTTTAGAGATGTTAAGAGCAGCAAACCCTTCAGAATGTCATAAGGGGTCACATATGGATTGCACTGGCTTTCAGGTAAAAATCACTATGGTGAATAAATGACATCTCGGTAAAAGGATAGGATTGCAGTGTGTCATTCATGTGAAGAAAATCCATGTTTAGAACATGAATTAAAAGTGTTTCTATTCTAAACAGGCCAAAAAATTTAGAAAATTTTCATCTTTACTAGAACTGAATTTTGCCTTCATTTAAGAATCTTCAGTTAAGACCCCTTCACCTACCTTTAAGGCTCAGACATCCTATGGAGTATTTAATTAGGTCATCTTGATATACATCCCCAGATACTCAAAAAACTCTGCTCATCACCAAAATATTTAGTAGATATACCTAAGAAAAAATGCTATCTGTATACTGGAGTATATATGTAACCTCTGGAGGGTTAATTGTAGTGTACATGGTAGCAGTTTTAAAACCTTTATGGCTTGTGCTGGCAGTCTGCTGCCCCATCAAAATAATAGTCCTATTGTTCTAGGTAGAGAGGAATTAATTACCTAAACTGATGAGACAAATAATTTCCTTCTCTCTCTTGCCTCTGACCAGCAAGCTGGGCTTACCCTCCATAATATAGAGCAAGAAAAAACTCAGCCTGTAGAGCAGTATTTTTTTCCTCATTCTGTTTCTGCAGATAAATGAATAAAATCTCAATCCTGAGCTACAGCACATTGCAGATATTTTCAAGCTTGAAATTTTTTGGTCAACAACACTTTAAATTGACTATATTAGAAGCAAATAATAAAAATGGTTGCACATGATATTTTCTGAATTAGCCAAATATCAGAATTCCTGATCTGCAAGAGTTTCTTGGTTCTTAAAATTTTAGTTTTCTTGTGTATTATCACCAAACTAAATGCATGGTGAATGAAATAAAACTGTTTTTTTATTAGAAAAATTGAAGAATAGTGGAAAAAAGTTGCACTGCCCTTTTCAAAGTATCCTGTTATGAAAATCACAAAATGCACAATCCTATTCTTTGTATCTGTGACTCTGTATGTTTAAATGTTTTGTTCAGAATTTTCCTAGAAATTTTCTACAAACATATTTTAAAATGCTGTATTATCTTATCAACATTTTCCAGTGTAAATCTGCTTCATTAGGAAGTGTCCAAGTGCCTCTACTCTTTTTTTTTTATCGTTCTGTTTTCTGAATTGAGTACTTCAAATATAAGAGATATTTGATAGACAAACTAGGTAATTATACAGACTGTGATCTCTCTATATGGAAAAGGTGTCAGGTTCTGATTATATTTTAGGAGTAGGTTATTTTTACACATGCTTTGCAGTCGAGCTTTTAGGAGGAACCAAATATTCTACAGCCATAACATGGGCTAGAAGTACTATTTTTGAACCAGTATGATGTAGAACTCTTGGGAATGGGACTTTTTAATGCTGCTTGAGTAGTTTCATATCCTATCCTATCCATTATTCAAAACATGACTTCCTTAATGACTTGTTCATAAAGTACACTAATAAATATATAGCGTAGAGGACATATCATGTTAAAACTCTTATTTCCCAAAGTGAATCCAAAAATACACTAAAGACTGATCAGTTTTCAGGGGATCCATAAAATTAAAATACAAACCACCGACATTCTGTCCCATGAAGATTTAACTTTTTTCTCTGCTTGAAATTATTGGTTTTATAGGTACATATATCAATCACTGCAATTGGGACTGTCCTTGTGTGATTCCTTTTACCTTCCCATTATTAAGTACCTGTTGCTGTTTGCTTTGTAAGTTGAGCAATGGAAGTTGCTCCAGAGAAGATCCCAGCTGTCCTTTGCATACCCAGGTTTCCTTAGCACGGGTACCGACAACTGAAGAAAATTGCTGCAGGAAACAACTTCAGCAGCAATGCATTGGCTCAGTGATGGAAAAGCAAAATGTTTAAAGGTCATTAAAAATCTTCTGGAAGAATATTGTGATGATGGACTTCAGCACTTGACATATACTATAGAAGGATAAGTGCCAGTGTCAGTTTCAGAAATGATCCTTGGGAACAAAAGACATTATGATTTTAAATTATATCTTTTCTATTTCATAACTATTGAAAATGTATTGTTCATTGCACTTTGGGACAATAAGATATTTATTCAGTTCATTTCAGAGATTTTTTTATTTATTCAGTTATTATTACCGTAATGAGACTCAGTGCATGTTTAATTTTTTTTAAATGTGTAACTGCCAGGTTTAATGTGTAGTAGAAATTCTTTTAAGACCACTGGAGTTATGTTCAGTCCTGACTTTTGTTTTCCTTCTTTTTTAACAGTGAATGCTTACTGAAAACAGGTTTCTGCCATTGTTGAGTTACATTGAAGTCATACAGGATGTCAGATTAAGAAACTTGACTGAGGCATATATTAATTTAATTTTAAAATACATATGCAATGTCACTTGCGTTTAATTTCTACCAATTTGCAGATTAAGTATGCTTTGAGACTGCAGGTGCAACTTCTGATGTAATTCACTGAAAGTTCCTGAGATTCACTTGTGTCTTCTGTACTTTCTCAGCTTGCTGTATACTGCCACACAAAACAAAAAGAAAGAAATACATTTTCTAGCTAGTCTTGTTCAATGTGTGTGTTTGAGTGTTCTGTCATGTTATTTCACCAGCTCCAAGCCCCCATTTTATAAAAAAATCTTTTGGGTAAGATCTTCTTCCCTGCACTGCAGTTCAGTCAGGCAGCTCAGACCATGAACTGCCTGACTTGTGTGAAATCAGCACAAGACTTGGATTTCCCAAAGCACTGCTCTAGTCATGGCCTAGGCCATTTTTTTTCTTTTTCCTACCGTAGTGTCCATAAACATCTTTTTGACAAATGTGGTGCCTGCTGTAGCTGCTTAGACTGTGCAATGCATAAGACAAGAGGAATGTGTGCCTGGTTTGGGCTATCCTAATACTGTAGTACCCCTAACTTTTTGTAAACTTTCTGTTTCAAAGAGAGCACAGATCCTTAAATACAAGATAGTCAGAATACTGACACATCTAAATATCTTTAAAAACAGGCTCTTCAAAGATTTCCACTGATAGTCCAAGAGTCTGAAGTTCTTAATTCCTATGATACTTTCGTCATTTCAAGTGGACAATTTCCCTACTCCTTATTAGACCTTGGCTTAGTCCAAAGGCTTCATAAAAATAAAAGTAACAAGAGAATAGTGGAAATTCTGTTTCCTTGCAATTTATGAACATGGCTTTCAAGCTTCTGCATCAAGTAGACACGTTGGAAAGTATCATTAGCTTATTATTTAGCAAACTGGTAAGGGACTGACCACTCATGTCCCTTTATTTCTAGCAGAGCTCTGCAATGGATTCTCTTATCACCAGCACAGAAGGAGCTGAGGTGTTATTCTTTGAACACCGTGACATGATGAGCCAGTTCACTGGACAAAGTTTCCATCTCATAGCTCATGAAATAATATTTGTCTTGGGAGAAAAGAACACTACCAAAGCATAGAAACCACTTTAGTGCCAGTATGTTTGTTTCAGCTTAGAAAAATTCTTGCCTATTCTTTGCACATATTTTTCAGAAGTTAGGCTTCAATGCTGTTATATTTCCAGCTATAACTAATTTTTCATTGTTCAGATAGTTAAACCTTCAGAGCTTCAGCAGAGCTGCAACTAACAGGTATCTTGGGATGCTGTGAATCCAAACGTTGACATTTTGTAGCAAAGCTTGTTAGGGCATTTGCCAGGAAACTGAATTCTGTAGCACTTTAAACTAGCTGACTGCTCTTAAACACCTTTGGCAGTTTTATTATTCCTTGCAAACATTTTCAGAGTTGGATGGGAATCATAGTGCAGTGGCCAGACAATCTGTCCACAAAACACCCTTGTTCTGAAGATGCTGGATGGTTGTTTTCACTCTCCATTTGCTGATAGTCATGTTCATGGGTGGCTGAGTAGATTTCTCAGTGCCAGTGAAAGTGATTGAGAGCCACATAGCTTGAAGTGAAGGAAATGATCTGGATTACAATATGGCAGCATTTTTCTCTTCCATGACATTGTTAATTTCAGAATCTTAAAATAATTAATAAGCTAATCTGAACTAATTTCAGTGGACATATTCTTAGTACTTTGAACAGGCAGGAACTCATTCATGTCATACTAATATCCACAGCTAAAATGGTCCCTGTCACAGTGACATCTCTGCAAACCATTAACGAATTCAGAACCCAAGCATGTTCAAAATTAGTATGTTTGGTAAAGACAAACATATGCTTTTAGGATAAGAAGACATTTTAAGCAGTATTTATCAGTTCAAAGTGATCAGGACATAATTTGCATCCTAGGGGAATGCATGGTATATTGGTACGTGTTTTATTTTTTTTATTTAAAAGACTTTAATTATCAAAGTTTTTAGGAATGAGCAGAAAACTGAGACACATGGGAGCTCCCATTGTTTTGGGAGCTCATTCCGCCAAGAGAAAATGTTTTTACTTTAAATTTTGAAATGTGAAATTTTGGCAAAAAATTGTACCCTTTCTTATCCCCCAGAAGTGCCACCTAGTGACCATATATTTCATTTGATGAACATGTTATAATACATTATTTCTTTCTATCAGTGAACTGTTCAATTTTGAAATTTAATTTTTAGGGTTTTAATGCGGTTTTGAAAAATTCTTATTTTATCATGAACATAGTTAAGGCTTTGTACCATATACTTCCATGTTTACCAGGAAAAATCTCAGGAAGATTTCAATGGACTATTTAGAAGAAATAGAAGAACCATCCTAAAAAAGAGGCAAATGAGATACAAAATACTAAAAGCACAGACCCTCCACACTCAGAGTTTATTTGTTACTTCAGTGACTTCAGAAGAAATCTGCTTGCAAAGGTTAACTTTTTAATTTATTCAACACTTTCCACTCAATTTCACAGATGTGAGTTCATTCCTGTTCATTGTTTTAGCCTAATTTAGGAGTGAAGGATTTTTGGAGGTCATCTCTGCCCATCTCCTGCTAAAGCGGGGCCAAATCAGCTTGCTCAGCAATCAAGGTTCTCTGTTGCTTTCTCCAGACATAACTGTAGTATTCTGTTCTTGATAAATAAATCTCCTTAGCACTCAGCCTGGAAGTCAAAAGTGGAAGTTCCCAAGAATTACTTTTGCAGTCTTTAATTCTGAATCTTTTGATAGTTTTGATAAAAAAAAAAAAAGAAAATAAAGTAGGCAACAACAAGAGGATGCATGAAAACAATTGAAATAAAAATTTAGAGAAAATAACAAAGGAATCAGACTAATTGAACTGAAGATATCTTTCATATCTGTTTTTTTGTTTTGTTTTGTTTTGTTTTTAATAATAGCCACTTTTTGTCCAATCCAGAGTGTTTGGATGATAAGAAAAATGTGTAATGAGCATAGTTGGAAATGATAAGCATGTCCTCCCAGGCTGGTAATCACCCATAGTCAGTTTGAACAGAAATATTTGCATGTTATGGTTAACAAAACCATTACCTTCTTATTTTTGAGCTAATGGAAGTACACAGATGTTCTGATTTTTAAAAATTAATTTATTAGCATATTCTAGTACAAATTCAATTTCTGACTATTTAGAGCACATTTACATTTTGATTTTTCTTAAAACCTTTTGTCTTTGTCCATAGTTTCTAACAAAATTTGGGATTATGTTGTTCATTGGTTTGAAATCCCATGAAGACTGGAGTGGATTATTTTTTCCCCAATGTTCTGGAGTCGCCTGAAGTGGATTATGCAGTTCGCTGGACTGGAAGTCCTGCACTGGGTTACTGAATCCTATTATTCTCTGAGCTCTAGGCAGATCCTTGGAATTTCTGCCACAGGAAACCACTTTTCTTTCTTCAGTAAATTCAATCTTCAGTCATTTCTAAGCGGTTAAGAGAAGTTCTGTTTAACCTGGACAACAGTAGGTTCATTCATTTTTTAGTAAACATCCTCCGATGAAAAGTGGGAAGTGCATTAGAGCTTGCTAATAATTTTAATTGAGGTGAAAAATCCAATCAGATATTCAGAGGTTGGAGTTCTCCAGTCAAATCTTCCTTTAATCTGACTGTGCACCTGGTTAGACTAAACACGTCTCTATGACATTTGAACACCCTAAGAATGTGGTGATTATTTGCACTCCAGCAGAACTTAAAGGACCTATTGTGTCAGATTTTGCACAGTAGAGGACTGATCTGTAATTCCTCTGTATCCCCAAGAAAAGTGAAGCAGAATTTGATGACTGAGAGATGTGGCAGAATTGACTAAAGACTATATTTCTTTGAAGTTATTATTGAACTTCCAGGTTAAACTCTGTTAGAAGATATATTTTATTTAATTATAATTCAGATGGGATTTTTATGCAATCCTGTGAATAATTTGGCCCATCAGTTCATCTTTAAACTAGAGTAGACAAATTGAGGTGCTGTCACGGTTTAGTCCCAGCTCTTAACTGACCCCCACATATTGACTTACTCACTTCCTGCCCATGGAATGGGGAAGAGAAGTGGAAGAATAAGAGTGACTAAATTGATCAGCTGAGATAAGGTGTAATAGGTAAAGCAAAGCCAAAAAAACAAAGCCCAAGCAAGGAATTCATCCATCACTTCCAAGGGCAGGCAGGGGTTCAGCCATTCCCAGGACAGCCAGGTTCCATCACATGTAATGGTGGCTTCGGAAAACAAACACCATCTCTCCAAATGTTCCCTCCCTTCCTTCTTTGTCCCCCAGCTCTGTGCCAAGCTTGATGCCACATGGGATGGGATATCCCTGGGGTACTTGGGGTCAGCTGTCCTGGCTGTGTCCCCTCCCAGCTCCTTGTGCACCCCCTGCCTGCTCACTGGTGGGTGGTCCAGAAAAGGCCTTGACTGTGTGTATGTGCTGCTCAGCAGTAATGAAAACACCACCAATTATGAGCACTGCTTGCAGCACAAATCCAAACCACGCCCCCGAGTGCTCACCCTTTTCACAACCAGCTGTTTACATGTTACTATCAGCTACTAACTGTGGCTAACTAAATGTATTTGGGTACGTGAAGTGTCTGCAGTGACCATGAAGGCATTTTTCATGGGCCACCAGATTCCAGTGAAGGGATTCCTTTAAAATCTCCTGAATGATAGTAGTATAGGAATAGGAAAAAACAATATGAATACAAAATCCAGTTTGTAAGCTTTGTGCAACAAATAATGAAATATCCCTAGTTTTCATGAAATATAAATAATTTTAACTTAATAAAACAAAATATCAAACAGAAAATCTATTTTGATGAAGATTTAATCACCACATTGGAAGTTACCAATTACTTTGGGAATGCTGTTGATAGGATTACATTTAATTTAGTAAGAAAATAGAGCAGCACAAACTATTATTATATTTAAATACATAGTGTTTTAGAAGGCTTGATTTCTGAAAGAATTGGGAGGATTTAGGAGGAAGAAAGTGAATGACAAGGGGGGGACGATAAAAGGCTTGATGGCAAAAAGGCTGGGATTCTGCAGCCAGTGAAGAAGACAAGAAGATGTCATATCCAGTTTGAAGGAAAAATTAAAACACATTAGAGAACAAAAGAGAAGGAAAATGTTACTCTCTTCCTTAAGATAAAAATTCATTTTTATGAATTAAAGTTAATGAATTTAACTTAAAAAGCAGAGGAATGATTAGTGAATCTAGAAGTCTCCCAGAAATATTAGTATCTAACAATGCTGAGAATAAGCAGGAAAAAATGTATCAGGGATAAATCAAATTCCTGATAGAGATTTAAAATTTAGGTACCATGTGTCATCATGCTCAGTATACAAACTAAGGGGAAAGCTGGCCAAAGGCATCAGTCAGTTCATGGTGAGAGATTATTTTTCATTTGCATCACTTGTTAAATATGTTAAATATAATAAATATGTTTATTTCTCTCTGTTTTTTTCAATTGCCTATTAGTGTGTTTAATATTCTTTTATTATTTAATTTTGTTTAGTTTCAATTATTAAAATAACCCAAAAGTTTTCTCACTTTTGCTCTTCTAATTCTCTCACCTATCCCACTGAGGAAGAATGAGTGAGCTGCTGTGTGGGGCTGAATTGCCAGCTAGAGTTAAACCATGACGCCCTTGAAGGTATATCATATGTTCTCAAGAAAATCTTAAATTCTCACCTTGTATGTTCCAGAAAGTGAAAGAGTGTGTCAGAATGAGGTCTTTTTAGCATGTGAAGGTGTTAATGAACCCCTTAGAAAGACTCTCTGACTTAATTTTCCATGAACTTCATTAATACCAAATTTTCTATTGCAAGCATACTGAAACCTAATCAATAGACTTGCTCATGGAAATTTCTTGTCTATGGCCATAATTCTAACAATAAATCAATAACAGCCAAATTCCCAATGTAAGCAAGAAAGAATTGAAGACTGCTTTTCTCATTTTTATTCTGAAATATGATACTCTGAGTTAGCAGCTCACAGCAAGAAACTCAGTAAAAATTATATAAAGCACACTAATACAAATTGTCAGAACATAACTGACTGCAAAAGTTGCCATGTAAATGGAAACAAGTTCCTCTAAATAAATCTAAACTCTTTACAGCTTTGAAACTATAAGGTTTTATCTATACTAGTAGTAGCTGTAAAATTTAATCTAAGTTTAAGTAGATTTTTCACCCCCTCCTACATAAAGACTTACATGGAATTAGAACATGCTTTTTAACTTCGTCTACATGAGCACTACTTCTCAGACATCAGTGTGCTCTTCCCAGCAGAAATGTTTATCAGGCTTATGCTCATTAAATAGTCTCTTTCATCCTCCCCTTTCTTTTCTGTGCAAATGGTTTTATTTTTAGTGAGAGAGGAAAGAAGCACAACCTTTTTTGCCTTCTTATATCTGATGATCTTGTAAAAATAAAATCAGCTTTTTGTGTTCTGCTGACCAGCTGTATTTGATACTCCAGAGAGCTGATTCACAGCTAGGGTAACTACACTTCTGGACTAAAGTTTGAACCTCATGAGAGGTTTTTTACTGGTTCAGATTAAACCATTCAGGAGTTTTAGAGGCTAGGTATATATTTATTAATAAAAATAAGTCAAAAATAAAAGAAAACTAGAAAAAGTCCAAGAAAGATTGCAAGTGGGGGAAATATTTTTCATAACCTCAAAATTCACCATGTGATTCATCTCTTGCATTAATCTGCTTTGGATTTACACTGCTAAACCAAGGAGGGACAAAGTCCTGTGGGCTGGTGGGCCAGTTCCAGGGACAGGACAAACTCATAAAGACACTGTTGCCATAGCTCAGTCCTTCTGTATAAAAAGCATAAAGAAAATCCTAGTGCACAGTAGGGTAACTGGCCAGCACTCCTCCACAGCTCTGGCCTAGTTAACAAATCCCTGAATATCCCTTTAGCAGGATCATAAAGCAATTTTATTCACAGTCCTGGGTAGTCTGGGTTTTGTTTTTGTTGGTTTGTTTGTTTGATTTTAATTTCTGCCCTCTGAGAGAATCACTTTTCTAGCAGTAAGAACTGTGAGAAAGAAATAATTCGCAAAGACATGCAGAATTCGCACTGAGGCCTGTTTAATCCAAAATCAGATAAGTTTCATATTTATGGTGATCATGAGGAGGAATGTATCAATGCAGTTAATCCAGTTATGAGCCTCTCAACTTCAGTATTTTATTCAAGTTTCATCTACAGTGTGTTCTGAGAGTTCATGCTATATAGATCCAGATCTGGCTAGTACAAGCCTCTGAGGTGCTGGTCTACCCTGGACATTTTTCATACAACCCTGTTACTTGTTCTCTGAGAAGCAGCATTTTAGCTGGGGCATTTAAGCCTGGTCTTTTTTGATACTAAATATTTTGTAGCATTCTTGAAGGGATATAAAACCCAACACAGCAGTACTGGACATTTGCTAAAGGAGAAAATGACGCTGCTGTGCCAATTGTAAAGGCTGAGGTGTGCAGCTGGATCTTTGCTACCAAAAATGGAATTACACTGTAACACTTGAGCTACCATGGAATAATCCAGACCTTCTTTGAGAAGTGTGAATTCCTGGAGTGGTATGGAATCCTTTGGTACAGACAGCAGTGCAAGTCTGTCGGTGTCTGTTGACATTCCAGTGTGTGATGGCTGCTGCTGCTGACACGAATTAGCTGGATGTTTATGAACAAGCCAAAGCAAAAGGAAATATCACTGTGGTGAGAGAAGCCCACAGGGAAGATAAGGTATGAGGGTATTAAGGTAGAGGCCTGTACTGATAAAAAATGTCTTTACTCAGTTCTTGGTGAAGGCACAAGTTGTATAACCTCATCTTGTACCCATTCCCAAACTGCAAATTAAAACCTTTTTGCTGTAAGGCTGTAAAGGAGAGCTGGGGCTGGACTTTTATTGTGCTTATGTGCAGTACTTAGAATTCTTAATAACCCAATCCTAAGTGAAGTGTCCAAGTACTATGAATAATAATCAAACCATAACAGCAGGAGGTACCTAATGAACAGAATTAATGTATCTCTTGTTCCAATTTACTGTGATTAGTAAACTTGTTATAATCCTAGTGATAAATACCTGGCACTGGTATCTTCACTGTTTGCATTGTTGGAGGATATTTTGATTACTTCTTTTCAATACTGTTTTTTTTTTTCCCAAATGTGTTGCTAGACATTATATTTATGTCCAAAATCAGGTTCTTGTGTACAGTTCCTGACTTATCTGTCATGAAATTAACTTGGCAGCTTCACAAGTATTTTCATCAGTATCAACACTTGAAAGAGTACAACAGGCAAGTGTTGTTTTCACAGTAATTCAAGGCAATGTTAGCCTCCATCAGAGGCTTTTATTCAGACTGGGTATCCCTATAGGCAGGGACAACTTATCTGTTTTGTTGGATGGTAACAGACCTTATAATATTTTTTTTAATACAACAATGCTCTGCTTAAAAGCCACAGAACATAAAGTGTTCTAATAGCTCATGTTCAAGGCATTGTTTTCTACTGTGTTGCTGGAGAAGTGAGTGCAAAGAAGGTATTTATCTAATCCCCAAATTTAGAACATCACACAATAAGATATAAAATCCCAATTTTCTCTGCCAGAGTTATTGTGTGTGTGTGTGTGTATCTTGATGTAACTTTCCAGAATTTTTCTATTCATAAATACAAATAATACAGGTGTTCTTTTCAATGTTTCTTCTGGGTTTCAGATACTGCAGTGAGAATGTTGCCTCAAATAGTGTCATTTTTCAGTTAAAAAGATGACACTGAATGAGAGTATTACAATAAACAGTATTAGACAGATGGCATAAATTATGAACTTCACAAATTTAAATCTTTTTTCTACTTTCAAATGCACACCTTGACAAAGCACTTCTTTTGGAACACTGCACAATCTCAGCTACTTAGAAACACTTCATGTGTCCAATCTGACTAGCTTTAAAAACCATGATTTTGAGCAGAGTGTGATCATGAAAGCAATAAGATGCTCTAAGGGAAGCTTTATAGGGAGTAAAGTGGGGTAAATCTACTTTCAGTTTTTCTCTATCAAAAGGCAATAACAGAGAAGACAAACTCAGACCTTTGTTAAGGGCAAAATAAAATGTGCAAGAGGCAAAGGAAGGTAAATCCTTACTAATTAACAGGAAAAACAAATCACTACAAGAATGGTCAAGCATGGAAAAAAGGTCCAGAGAAGTGTGAAATTTCCATTCTTGGAAATTTCTGATAGTTTTCTAGAAAAACCTATACATCCAATCTTAATTTTTATTAGCTCTTCCTAGAACAGAACATTGGACCAGACAAGTTCCAGAGTTCCTGTCCAGTTTGCTTTATTCTGTGAGCACAAATAAGGAAGTCTGTAAACAGATTTTTTTAATATATTTTTATTATAATATATTTAATGATTATAATATATATTTTAATTATATATTTGCCTTTTTGTAAGTTTGTTTATTTGTTCAGGGTTTTTATGGTTTGGTTTGGTTTGGTTTGGTTTTTTCTTTCTTTCTTTCTCCCTAAGGGCTTTCTGCATGGAGATGCCAAAGTGCAGTGTGTGCAGGCAGGACTTTACAGTGTGTTTGTGTCCTCTCTTCCTCCACACACACACACACACACACTCCTCAGGTTCTGATTCAGGAAGGACAATTGAAACTGGCAGATCTATTGACATTGCTCCACTGTTCAACCTACTGCTTCTGCACTCAGGTAAGCTGCTCTCCTGCAGTTTCCAGCCCAGTGCTTCAAGGCCAGCCAGTGTGCCTTAGACCAACAAACTGGGCACTTGTGTGATTCGTCTGCTGGTTCTCAGGGTGCCCCCTTGCCCTTGCCATGGGGCTGCAGCAGGATCACTTCACCTTGGAACAGTAAGATCCATGGACTTTCAAAATCACTTTGTGTGCTGCAAGGCTCATTTGCTGCATCATAATTTTCTATGGGGATCAAGGTTAATATTTTCTACTTTCAAAAGCAAAATTTAAAGCTGTGTTAGCATTTGCTCATAGGAGATACTGTGTTTTAAAGTGTACAAAGAAAAAGAATTAGCTGTATTGTCAATGCAGTCACTCTGAATTCACCTGTGTATAGCTATCCAATGACTCTTTGGAAAACAACTTGCACATCAGAATTTCATAGTGGGCTGCTACTTCTAAATATTTATCTTGACACAGACTGAGTTTCTCAATAAATTCTATCCTGAAACCTAATAGTAAACGTAAGCTTCCCCATGGGAATTTTCCACCTGGATTTTGTCCCAGGTCTCCAAGATAGAGGAGAAGAAAAAGGATAAGTATTTTTGCATACTTTGATCAGAAAAATACAAATTCAATCAGTTATATAAGTTTTCCCAGAAAAGACAAAAAACACTTACATTTAGTAACAGGATCAGAAACCATTTCCAAAGAGTTCTGGAAGTATTTTGTGCTTATCACTGAACTGGCAGAAGCTTGTAGGGTTGTTCACAGAGGTTAAAAGACTTCAATAGAAATAGTTTGATGAACTTACTTTTAGTTCCAGTGACAGAAACCTATACTTGGGTTAATTCAGGACCTGTTGATGGTTCCCCAGAAACTTGTATAGTTTGTGTGGCAATTGTGTTTCCTCTTTGCCCCAGACAGAAGATTTTTGATAAATGGAGGGCTTAAAACACATTTGAAAAAAAACATTTGAGTAGGATATGGGGAAATTTAGAAGAGAATTTTTAGGTGTTTTTAATTGTGTGGAAAGGAATCACTGTGTAGTGAATGAGGCTTCTTATTCATAATATAAAGAATTAGATTGCATTATTTTTATAACTTTTGGACAAAGTTTTATATGCTGAGATTAGTGATTTCTAAAAGCATAACTCTACTGCAGCTCATAAAACAGAGTTTCTGCTCAAATGAAGGGGCACAGTAGAATTCAAAATGAATTCCAATGCAAAGATCCATAAACTCCCATTAGCTAGAGGTTATTATTGGTTATTATTGCTGGTACCTGAGAGCAAAGCAGCCTTATGCCAGGAATTAGTACACCTACACTGACATGAGGCAGATCCAGGAGTAATGGATGTTCCAGACCTACAGCTGTGCTGTTTCTGGACCAGATGCTGTATATTTTGGGTCAAAGCAGCAATGTCTCCAAAAATAAAGATATCAACACAGTTCATTCTTTGAAAAGCCTCTGCCTCTATCAGTATCTTTGCTGATTGTGCTAGAAAGTTAGGCCAGATCCACAGTGTAAAATGGATTTCACCTTTAGTTGCCATTTAGTTAGCCAAATTCTAGTTACTCAGCCCATGAAAGGGTGAGCCTTGGTTCACTGGCAGAAATAAAACAGATGGCAGATCTGACACAGGCTTTGGGAACCAGAGAAAATTACCCAGAGAGTGATGGAGCTTGTGGTACACTTGATTACACTGGGCTTGTAGGAATAGGGCAGAAAATTTAATATGACTTCAAGGAATCAGCTTGTTCTAAACACACACACACACACACACACAGACACACACACACACACACAGAGACAGACATACAGACTTGTTGTTTAGATTATTTAAAAACCCATATAGGAGAATCTTAGTGATTACATTGGGGCTAGAATGATTCCTGTACAGAAGACCATTCACTCACATCAGCAGAGATTTATTTCACCATCCTTGGTCTTGCAAAATATCAGTGCTGTTGATGAAATGCTCACTGTGGAATCTGTGGGCTTAGTTGTTGGATAGTCCTCTGATTAAAAAAAAGATATTGATGAAAGATGCAAGAGAGCAAATTAATGTTTTTTACACTTGATTAACTGCTTAATATTCCTAATGTGCTCAAAGTACTGGAAACACTTGGAGGGTAAACACAGAGACAAATCAGGACCTGAAAGTAAAAGTCAGTGAGGCCAGATTTTAATTAAATTTAAATTAAAAAGAGACAGGAAATTAAAGTATCTATCACATTTAAAAAATTAAAACATGTTCAGCAGCTAAAAAAAAACCCAACTCCATTTAAAACTAGCAGTGTAGCTTTAAAGAATCTATAGAGAATTTATTGTTACAGTGAGGAGTTTTCATGATCCTCTGGGGCCAAAAATCATTTGGTTCTTGTGCTGTTAAAAGAATCAGGAACCATATAAACATGTAGCTTAAAATCTAAAGTAATTTAAAAAGTTAAATTCTTATGAGATTCCATAACTTTACCCAAGGAATCTGTCTATATATGCAGGCCAGAAACTCAAAGTAAAAGTGTTTTTGCCATGTTTGAAATCCAAGCATTGCTGGTGATACAGTATTGCATGTTCCTTGGGAAGAAGGGCAATATATTCGACATTTGTGTGATCAGTGGATCCATCAGTTACATTTGTGGATCCTGAATATGACTTTGGAGGTCACTGACAAAAAAAAAAAAAAAAAAAAAAAAAGCAGGTGCACAAAGAGAATCCAATTTTTTTCATCAGTCCTGTGTAGAGAATCAATATGTTTTGTTCCATTTTAATTGCAAATGCTTCTTACCTTATATTTAATTTTTAATATAGAGTCTTTTCAATCTTTCAAGTTAACTGAAGTACTTGAGATATTTGTTCATGAACTCCAGGTTAAATTGAAATGGAAACAATTTTTTTTAGTAGAAAAGCTTGTGAGTTGTAAAGAGTGAATATTAAACAAAATAAACAATGACTCCCATTAAAATCCATTTACCTTAAATCTTTGATATGATACTTATACCAAGATTCCTGTATATTTATGCTACAAATTTTAGAAGATAATTGATGTGGACAATCTTCATTGAATAGGGTGAAAGAATAGTCCTGCAAAAAGATTGTATTCCCTGTATAAGAGTGAAGAAATTTGATGCAATTTTCCTGTATGTATCACAAAATGTTTCTGTTCAGAGGAGTGACTCTACTGAAGATTTAACTGCTGTCCATACAGCTGGAATTCCTATGCTGAGCCTGTCTGATCACTTTGTATCACTTTGCTATTGCTCCAAGGAAAATAGCAATGCCTGTTGTAGACTTATATAGGGGATACAGGTGTGGACAAATTAATTAATTTATGTGAGGTACTTAGGTTGGTAATGGAATATAGTACAATGGAATATAGTACAACCAACTAAATCTGAAAGCTGCCTCAGTAACTTTATTAGTTGATTGATTTAGTTTCTTGAACTCAAGGTCTATTAGAACTTTATTATTCCAGTGCTCACTTGGGCTTAAATCCTCTTGAAATGTATAATGAGATGGTGCATTTTTCCTATCAAAAATATATGCTTAAGTTCCAATTAATTAGGCCCAGAAACATGTAAATGAGTTTTATATGTATTACAGGAAGAGTGAAAAGTGGACAGGAAGATAAAGAGAATAGCAAATTATATATAGTGCACATTAAAATTTCCACCTGTTTGGGTTTTTTGTTTGTTTGGGTTTTTTTTTTTCATTTTGTTTTTTTAATCCTTATTTTTGTTTTAAAATAAAATCAATTCTGCACTGAGCCAATCAAATTAGTTTTCACTCTTAGCTATCCAGGAATTACTTGCCAACTTCATGATAAAATCATCTTCATTACAGACTGCCTTCCTCCTGCTGGCAGTCATAACACACTGTGGCAATATCACTATTGTTATGGTTGAAGAAACACGATGCTGCTTTCAAGGACATAAAACTAAAATAATGGTCCCCTAGGCTGAGGTTTCTCACACGTGTTTTTTACCCTAAGGTGATGTCTTTTTTTTTTTTTTTTTCCGAAAGCTTCATAAAATTCAAGTTGGGCATTTTATTAGCTATCCAAACTTGAAACACAGAAGCAAATATTTTTCCCAACTTACATCAGCAAAACAAACAAAAAAATTAAATGCATTTTATATGTGTTTGAATGTGCATATGTATGCTTTTCCTTTGAAATTCTAAAGATATACCAAAAGTGCTTTCAAGAACATCAGAATATTTACATAAAAATCTGATGATCTCTAGCAAAGAATATAACAACCACTTCTATTCCTCCTTCTACACATGCTATCAAAATCCAGAGGAACATCTGAATACGTTTTGCAGGATAGAAAGAATAACTAAAGGGATTTACCTCTAAAACTCACCCCTTTCATTTTTGTTACATTTATCTTTCAAGTAGCCCTGATCAGTTCTTATCACACAAATATCTTTGTAACCCCAGACTTTCCATGTGCTTCCATGTTGCCATATTCCTTGTGTCAGTGCATTTGTTGTTGCCAGATATCATCAGATTTGTAGCAGATGCTTGAGCAGTTATTTTTATTCAGATTCCAGTTTCTGGAGTCAAATGACTACTGAGTAGTCTATTATTAAGCCCAGCTTTAATTTGGAACTAATTTCTAGTCCTCATTAGCATCTTGTAAATACAACTTTCCATAAGAAAATAAATATAAGAAAGGTTTTTATTCATCTATTGACAATTTGAAAATCACCTCCGACTGCTGATGGTTATATCTTCTCCATCAGCTGCTAAATTTTTCATTTTTATGACAGGATCTTTAATCTCAGAGGTTTGGGTCATGACTGTATTATTTAAAAACAGCACTGTAGGTAGACTTACATAAACTGTCTGAGATATTCATTATAAGGATGCTATTTGTCCATACTGTAGCCTGTAAAAACCCTGATGTGTGCTCTTTTGTCCACTGATTGCTGCTTGACCATTTTACCATTCAGCAAAACATAACTATAGAATTGCAAGGCCCTCATCTTGCAATTTACTGGAAATGAGAAGCAGAACGTGTCTTAAGAGAGAATGCTAGACAAAACACAACTTCCCCAGAGTGTCAAATGTCAGAATGAAGCATCCAAACTTCAGTTGTTCAAGAACAAGTTATTCAACTTGCAAGAATAGTTGGTTGTAATGAAAAAAGAAATGTTTGTTTAAAATTTTCTGGAGCTATATAATCCTTTCCTGCCTTGACCTAATTAAAAGTACTTTTAAAAACATAATCTGATGCTTCTGCTCTTAATAGTTCAATACTTTAAAAATAAAAACAAAACAACATTGACTTTTCACAGAAGAGTAAAATACTTTCCCTACAAGATATCCTGACATTGGTTTATATATGTGTACTCAATAACTCCTAGCACACAGAATTCAGTATCTGGAGATGTGACTTGCAAACAATACTACTCTGTGGAGCACTTAAAAGATGGCTTTGTACTTAAGGTTAACTAGGGAAATAATGTGATATTTACAGGGGAAATGCTGGGCTATATCTTAGCTGTGTTTGTCTTACCTTTTGTTTCTATTACAACCAGGTATTTGCATTACATTTTTATTTAAAGAGGAAAAACACATGAAGGAAATTGTGTTTGCACTTTACGCTGATTGCCTCATTATACCTTAGGAGAAAAACAACGGCATTTGATTATAAGAGAAGTTACTCCACAGACTTCAAACAAATCATGGAAGTTAAAATGTGGGTCTTCAAGGGAGGGACTTTGAGTAGATGAAATTAAAACCATTGTAACCTTCTTAAGCTGACTGCTTTTCTTTCAATCCAGAATTAAAGTAAAGAACTCTGCTTGGCATACCAGACTAATCCCATTACTGACTACATGCTCACTGTAGTGTAGGCATTTAGGCAGAGGAAATATCAATATTTTTATTAATTATTCTGGGCATTGTGAGCAGCTGGAAAAAGAGGACAGAGGAAGAATTGATTTGAGATCATATCAAAACTATGAGCTGGAATTTCAACCTGTGTAAATCTTCTTATGGGGTGGACAGAGCCCTGCTGTTTGTAAACCCGGGTTCTTTCCCTCAGCAGCAGTCTGAAAATCCAGTAGCATTCAAGAGGTCAAAAGAAGTTACACTTCCACTGACTTTTGCAGGGTTTAAACCTTATAACACTTGTTACCGTGAATACTTTTCTCATGGTTAAGGAAATATGGGAACAGTCCGAGAATATACAAAATTGTGTCTGGTGCTTTAAAGAGAATAGTTATTGATGATGATTTTCTTGCTGGAAACTGCGGAACAGTTTTTTATGGACTGACCATTGACATCAGTCAAAAGTGTTGAATGTCACCCATGTTTCAGCAAATAAACTGGTCAATTTGCTCTCCTTTGCAAAATGGATATTATGCAAAATCATAAATGCTTGTGTTAAATGCAGTGGAAAACCAAGAGAGTTGGAAGAAGCAAAATTCCTCTAAGCTTTTGATATGACCAAAAGACATTGACAAGATGTAGCACAGTCAAATAGTTGGAACTGCAGCTCTAGAAACTGTTGTATATCTGCTTTATTTCTGATCAATCCTTCTCACTTTCCCCCATCATAAGCATAAACACTGATTCTCCACTGCATTGCTTCAGTTTTCCTCCAACATGATTTGTGGATAAACCTGCAGTAATGTAGCCAGTAATCAGCCACAGAATCAGCAATGAGCCCTCAAACCTCACAGCACCAAGTGAGTGTGAGTAGACAATGGCCTTTCTTTATGCCCAGTTTTGCCATAGTTTACAACACTTCTGTACTGTTCAGTCTTCATCTCTTTGGAGATGGTGTGCTTTGTGGGAAAACCTGTTGTGAGGCAAAGCATCCTGCTGAAGACTAAATGAGTTTTTTAACTCTTATTTCTGTGCAACTTTGCCAGTAACTTGGTTGCACAGGTTCCTACAGGGACCTAATTACTGTTTTCTCTAAGTTGAGTAACTTTCTGGTTAACCTAGCAAAGTCATGACTATATTCACCTGTCAGGGATCCTCATTAGTGGCATTTTTTTTGGTTCTTCTAAATCTGATCTTTAGTACAGCTAGATATTTATGATCAAGTGGTTTTAATGGAGAGATTGCACTACAGAAAAAGATGGATTTATGGCAGATTTACTATCTGTTTGCCAATGGCACCCTTACCCTCTAAGAGTATAAATTTCTCATACAGGAATTCAGCTGTCATCCATTTCTGGAGAGAAAAACTGCAAACCTTTGCAATCTTCTTAATCCTCAGTAAAGGGAAAGTTGGAGAGAAAATATTGGTTATCTGAGTCTTTTTCTCAAAATATCTTCTCTTCTTCCCTTAGGAAAACGTACAGTCTAATTATCCAAGCAGTAGGTGAGAAACATTGATAGAAAATGTTAAATTGTGCCATTTTCATATGTTTTTTTCCAGTTCTTATTCCATAGGAATAGTTTATTTTGCAGAGTGCTGTGTGGCCATTTAGGAGCAACTCAGGACAATCTGAGAAAAGTTCTAGTGACATGAACTCCATCCCAAAATAGTTGCAAGACAGACTGAGGTCTATTTTTGAATGCTAAATTAACAAAATGCCTCAAAGGGTGTTGTCTATTTCTGGTTACTCATTCCTTCTGTGCACAGTAAATCCAAGGAAAAAATTTAAAAAGAGATGATCACATAAAACATGATTTCTGCTAAACCATTTGGTTTATATCTCTGAGAACCTCCTATACTAAAAAGGAGAGTTGCTAGTTCTGTCATTATTACTTCAGTACTATATAGTAGGAAAAATAAAATGTCCCCGCTTCCCACTCCTTTAAACACTTTGTGTGCAGCTGAATGACATGTAGTGGTACTTCAAAATCAACTTGCACTTACCAGCACCATTAAACTTAAGTGAACAGAAGTTGCTATCACCAGTGAATACTCCTCAGAATAAGAAGCCTTGTAAAATGTATTTCTTTGCCATCCTCAGACATTTTTCTGTTGTTTATGTGAGTTACTGTATACCAAGCAACAAAACATTTTCTTTGATAAAGTAATAATCTAAGCACCACAGGAGGTCAACTAAAGGATTCTTTGTCACATTATTGGGCTTGGATTCAACATCTAATGGCCTGTGCCAGGCATTTTAACAGAACATTTATATCGGGCAGTATAACAAATCTCACGTTGCTCCCAATGTACTCTCCATGTAGAAAGCCATAGCAGATCAAAACTTTAAGACTTAAAAGAACCCCTTTTCTGGCTTTTTTTTGCAGCTCCCCATTTTGCCTGCCTTACTAGTATTGAGAATTTCTTTCCAGTCTCCATTCACATTGATCTGGGCAGCCGCTGAAGGAGTGACAAGTTTGGAGCAGCAGATCACAAAAGCAAGAAGAAAGGCAGCAAATCAGCACGAAACTTTCCAGAGGCCAGAACTGGTGAGGAACAGGCTGGTGAAGCAGAGCACAGGAAATAATTCAGGTGTGCAGTGGATGTTCCTGTACGACATTTCTGGGTAGTGGTAGAGGCCTTGGATCTGGAATGTAAAACTGGAATTTTAATATATCAACAGGTAAAATTCAAACAAATATTTGAAAAGAAAGTGTGGAGTGAGAGATTTGTCAGGATGCTCACTAACTACAGTTATTGTGGGTTTGAATCAAAGGGGCCTGTCCCACCCAGGGCTTCCAGTCTCTCTCAAGGCCACTCTTCCTGACAGTGTGACCTACTTGGTTCAGCACAAAAGAGATACAAGAAGAGTGCCTAGGAATATTTTCATTCAATTTTACAATCTTTCCCTTCACAAAATGAAGAAGTGCCACAGAACTCTTATTGAAAGAAGCAAACTAAAGCAGCACCATGTATTCTCTTCTTTACACGATCCTTGTCTGGTCAAGAGATGATCTCTATCAGAAAAAGAGAAGGGAAAAGAAGTGACTCAGATTTGGTGTGAAGGAACATCAGATTGTTTCCTAAGAATGAAATAGTGCTATATCTTGTCAGACCTGTAAAATCAAAGAAGGAAGATCTTTTCAGCTTATTGCAAAGAGGGAAGCCTTCATTTTAGATCTGAACAAAGAACAACAGGCAAACGTTTAGCAAATTTGATTTCTCGTGTAAATAGTGCTTTAAAATTTAAGGACATCATAGAGAAATGTTTCAGAGGAGGTATTTATTACTTCTAACCAATTTATCCATTTTGAAGGTGAACATCTTGTTGCTGTTTGAATATATAATGTGTATAAAAATTTGCAAAAAAACCCAAAACTTATACAGTATTTTCGACCAGCTTAAAAGTTTCTGTATGAAAATTTTCTGGATATTTTGTTATCAGTAATTGCCTAGTATTGTGAACAGGGAGATGTTGCAGGTAAAAAGGCAGAAAGTTTATGAACAATCCTTAACTGTTTTCTGAAATAACAAGCTGTATGAATTTTTAAAATATGGAAATTTACTGGAAAGTTACTAATTATCTGGCAATGCTTAGGCAACAACTTACCAAAATGATAAGAACAGGCTTTACTTTGCCACTGGTTGATAAGGAAAAGACAATTCTTTCTCTGAAGTCTTTTTATTTCCTTATTTTGAAGACTTTAAAAAATATTTATGTTTTGAAAGACTATTTATAGAGCAGAGGACTTTAATAAAATTGGAGCGTGAGCTATTTTGAAATATAATTTCCCATGTTATTTTTAATCCTGATTGATATAAAGGGATGTCGCAGGAAATAACACCAAAATGAAGAATTAAAACTTTGGCTTCAAAAGCAATACATGAATTTTCTCTTAATATGGTCCAAACCAACGACAAATTTTCTGCATTGGAAGTGGCACGTTCAAGACCTGATGGTGCAAATAATTCCATGTCAAAGTCTCTGCCAGCTAGATGAGAGCACTGACAACTAAATCAACCAATCTCCATAGAGACACAGAGAAACTCTGACCGATTCTCCCTCCAAAACCAGGACCTTCAGTAGCTTCAAATGTGGGGGGATGAAAGCATCTGTGCGCTCTGTATCACCAGCCTCTGGCACTCAGGCTCACCCTGGCTGGCAGTCACAAACACCTGCTCAGCCAGCCACCCTCTCATACCCCTTCAGGTATAGAGGAGAGACTGGATTTTATCATCTGTGTTTTCTGTCTTGCATCAATAAAGCCAAACCTTTGGCTGGAGTTTTGCTGGAGACGGATGTTGAAGTTGTTCGAGGTTTGTCCAGAGCACTGTGGACTTTTATGAAAGGAAGAATTTATGAATTCCTCCTTTCATAAAAGGAATTAAGAGACACATTCAGTTGTTACCTGCCTTTGCTGAGACTCTAACATTCTTCCTTGGTCTGAAAACAAGTCCTTCTCATTTAATAATTAACCCTAAAATTTCTGTGTTTGGCTTTCTAATTTAAACAGTCAATTTCCATTCTTAGCAGGATGTTCAGTGAGATGTCTAAAATCAGTATTGCATATAAAGTTAACTTTACCCATCTCTGCCAAGTCACCTCTGGGTCAATAGAATTCACTAGGCCACTGTGTAACAGAAAAGAATTCCACCTCCTTTTGAAACTGCAGGAGGAGTTCTAATATCTAATAATTTGTGGATGAGGTAGATATCTCCATAGGTGGCCATGAGCCTGCAAGCATTTTATTTAATCTATCTCTTTGTAATTATCTAAAATTATATTTAACAGGACGTAAGAACCTATCAAATCTAAATGTTCTAAGCTATTAAGATATTTTCTCTTTGTCTCTTCCCAAAACATTTATTTCTCATCCAAACTATGCTTCTCAACATCAAATAAATTATATTGGGTCACTGACAATGCTGAGTCAGGATTCATTGATCCATGGAGACATTGATCACTTTCTAGAGCAAGATATTTTCTTCCTGTAACATGAGGACTTTCGTTTATGTACTGATGAAAAACAGCTTTTGTTTCCTTCTCAGAACAGAGAAAGTGCTTCAGAGATTATCTCTTGTTTACTTTATTTCTAGTGTCCTCTCCTATTATCTGCAATAACCATTCCCAATTACACCATCAACGCTGTAACAAAATCACATATGTCAGTCTGTGGAAGATTCAAGTTCACATTGGCACTTAGGGTGAAGTTTTCCCTTTCTCTTTCCTTTACATGACAATAACCTCAAAGAAGAAAAGTGTATTGCCTGCATCTACTAAGTTTTAGGAGCTGCAGTATGTAGCATACAGGTATTAACATGTAAAAAGTTTGAGAAACATTTGATTTAACTTTCTTTCTGTCACAGATTATAAAGTGGAGCAATATTGGTCTAACAGGTTTGTTCTTTTATGGATCAATTCAAATGATACAAAGAACATGTTTTTTTGCTTTTTAGTAAAATGTATCTAGTTATGTAATACCCATAATATTGCAAGGAGAACACTAATGATAATAAGCAGACAGCACTCTGTCCAAATCAAATGGACTTCGAGATGACTCATTTTTTTTTAGAATAACAAATGGGCTTGTCAAGGAGAAACAGAAGCAGCCATAACAATGAAACACCTGCTATTTCTTTTTCACAGATGTAGCTGCATATGGGCAAAGATACTTAAATATAAAGTAGTTGAAATATTGTATGGAAAATTAATCATTCTGTGGTTTCAAAAAATTAAGCAGAATTAATGAAAGAAATAAGGAGGCACTGAAATCTGTACCCACTAGCACAGTTACAATGAATCTTCTGCCATTAGTACATCTTACTGTTTCCTAAGGATTTTTATAAAATGTTGTCTTTAAGCTTCAAATTGTCACAATGGTTCACAAGTCATTAACATTGCTTGCTCAGTTTCAGTACACTTTACAACAGTGTCAGATACCTATTTAGTTGTGAAGAATATGTTCTCTATGATTCCAGCTTTAAAGATGGCTTCTCTCATCATTTCACATTAAGATATTAAAATTTTGGCTTCTCTTTTGAACCTAGCATCATTACGATCTGGATAAACAATGATGACATTTATGGATTCTTCATTTCCCTACAGGAATGTATTGGTTCTATTTAATTCATAATGAACCAGTAATTTACATATATATCAACATTCTGTAGATGTAATTATGATTCATTTAAAAGCCAAAAGTTTAGAGCCTCTGATTTTAGCTTTCTTTTCTGTCATCATATGGCATGTGGCTTCTGAAACTTTTACATCTGAGGGCAAAATTCTGGTTCTGCCAAGTCAAATAGAATTTTATAACTTAAATGAGATTTCATTATTTATCCCATTTGCCACTCATAAAACACATGTACAAATACTGCTTCCTAGCAGACATTTGTTTTTATTTTTTCATAGGAGAATATACAGTATGTAGAAGAAGATGCCCCAGTGACTTCTGTTTCTGCTAGGGTTAGTTAATTAAATAATTTAAAAATAATCCTTCTTAGTGGCTAGAAAAACATGGTAGATTTTCATAAAACTTTTAACCTTCTGAAAAAAAGTTTTTTATAGTTGTTATTATTACTAATCCTGATGGATCACAGACAGTTATTGTAATAAAGTAGGATTTCATGTAGTATTTCTTAATAAATATTTAGCTATAAGGTGTATTTCACACATAATTTGGCAAGGACTACTTCAATACCATATCAAAATTATAATTTGCCCATTCTTTGCTCCTAAGGGATGTGGCTAGTTCCAAATGTGCTATAACATCCAGAGAAGAGTGAGATATTCTTTCAAGGGTATAAAAACCAAATAACCAAGTAGCAAGAGAGAGAGGGTGAAACTGAAAGTTATCTAAATTATAAGGAGAGAAATTCTCAACATCAGAATTCAATGGGAATGTGACAGGTCAGTCTCAATATGTGTACATATCTTTTTCAGGAATTCGTCAGTCAATTTCCTAATCTTATATACCCTTACTCTCTATAGTCTGTGAAAAATGGACCTAAGAGAGAGTGGAAAGTGTGTATTTGCTTTCCAGGCAGATGCTCTGTCTGTTTACTTTCCTCAACTCCTGTACCCTTCCATGCCATCCCCCATGAGATGGAAGTGGCAGCGATGCTGCTGCAAGGGTAAGAGCAGTTTGGTGAAAAATGCTGCCCATTTATAGGAATCTGCATGGATTGACTGACATGATTCCCTGGGTGTTTACCACCCACTGAGTCTGTTGTTGGAGGCAAAAGGCTATTTACTGGCAGCATTTTCTGTTGATTTCTTTATTTTTTAATTTTTTTTTGTCAGAGAAAATTAGGTGCTTTCACAGGTGCTTTCAGAGCTGTCTGACAGAGATTTCTCTTTTCCCTCTGTGTATGTTGTTTCCCATAGATTTTATTATATTAAGGATCTCATTTGTGCTTGAAAGCAAGGTCTGTCTGCAAAAGTGTTTGTGATGACTGGGATGAAGAGTATGAATGAGTAGAAAAACATAGATGACATGTATGTGTTTGTGGCTCATGGTTTGAGTGAACTGACTCCCTTGAGTGAGTGCATGGCCCAGCGGAGGGCAGGCAGCTGAAGTCCTGCTAATGAATGCTACATATCCCTAGTGCTTCTCTCTCTGCAAATTGGCTTCTCAAGAATCTGCTTTGGAGCAGATGATGAAGTGTGGCTAAACATAGTTATAGACATAGATATCTAGTTTTATTCAGATAAATAAAGGTCTCAGAGATTTGAGGAAGCCTTAGGGTACTTGCACTGCTGTTTATTTCTCCTGGTATTGGTCCAGAGTGTAGTTAACTCAATCAGAAGTATTATTTACTCCTCCAAATTACTTTGCAAAACCTAAACCCCACTCAGGCCTGTAATAATACAGTGGTAAATCATTTACAGCATGATTCAGAGCTCTTCTATGTCTGTGGAATTTGCCTCATTAACTTCAATGGACTTTGCTGATAGTGCACACAAAGAGACTGTTAGGTTAGAGCACAACGATAGCAAAGCTAAAGCCTGGCTTAACTGGGTGTGTTAACATAATTCTACTTAAATATTTTACCTGTGATATTTCACCTGCAGTTCATGATGGCTGAGTGTTAACTGAAAGCAGAAAAGCAAAACTACACCAGCTTGCTTAGATGTGTTTGGTTGTGTGCTACAACTCTTCCCCCTTTGAATAAATTGAGGAGCAAGTGGAAAGTTCAGCTGTAAATAAAGAATATTGCCATTGCAATATTAGAACAACTTCTAGGTGATAATCTGAAAGGGCTTTGGTCGTTATGGAACATAATCCTCCAAGTCATGGGTGAGATATGTAACCCAGTATGGTTTAGGCAGCACTTGGAATAATTAATGTGAATGTGCCAGAACCCTGAGCGCACTAATAGACCTTAATGACTCTGACCAGCCTCTTCTGGAGCCTCCAGCCATAAACATGAGCTCGAGAATTCTATTGAAGTTTGACCCTAGTTGGGCATGGCTGGGGGCTGTTAGTCTGGTTTTTATGCCTGGTGGGCTTTGCTAATTGTGGCTTCCCCACACATGGGCTGATGTCAGGACCCTGCCTTGTTATCAAAAGCTGTGTCTGACCCTGGTTGCCCTCTCTGACTTCTCTGTCTTAGCCTGACTCTAGAGGTGCCTGATGCCCTTGGGTAAGAGCTGCTGGCTCTGAGATTCCCCTTAGCTCTTGGCCCTTGTGGCGTCCTGTCAAAGAAAAAAAAAGACTTGTGGTTTTGCAGAGGGTTTTCTGAAAATATTAATATGCCATTATCTGAGAAGATTAAATGGGGAAGAATCTAGATTATGAAATGGTTTCATTGTGTATCTTTAGAGGGATGATTATTTTACTGTTTGTGTAATAATAAAGTAATGCCAATTCAGGTGCAGTAGCATTCTTTGGAAACCTGTAGTTTGTTGCAACAATTTCAGGCCAGCAAAGAAATGAGAAAACACTACTATGTATCAAGATCATATATATTCTATTGGCTTTATCAAAATGATTAACCAAGAAGTGGTTGGTGGACAATCTTGTTCAGCCTTTTTTCTCAAATCTAGAAATTCTCAGTATGCCCAAAATCCTTTGAGGTACTTTGGGGGTTATATTCCTTCTCCTGTATAATCAGTTTAGTACTTGTGAAGAAAATTCTGATAGCATGTTTGGACCAGCTAACTAAGAAGATCAAGCTGATGCACTTATGAGAGCTCCTCTTGAAGAGGAAGGAGACTCTTAATTTTATATTTGTGATCATATTCATTGATAGTAGAAGGAAAGCTGTTCCTATGGACAGTTTGTAGCTAATGCTCAGTATTTTCTAGCCATGAAATGTTTAGAAATATTTAATAATCAGATAATAATTGTTTTGCATGCTTTTGGATGTTGCTGAGGTGATATTTCATGAAACTTTTATATTATATCCTTAAGATGTGGAAATCAGAGACAAGACAAGCATGGTAAAATCAAGAACAAAAGAGACCATTCTACATAATGAACCGTGAATTCTGTTCAAGTAGTGTATGAAGTACAGATTCCTCCATAACCCTGGGAATACCCAGCAGCACAAAAGTGTGAACAGACATTGGTGGTACTTAATGAGTTTGGAGGGATGCAGAACAGGACGCATTTCTAAAATGCGATTTTAGTTTAGTCAGATTTTGGGAGAATTCTTTGTTTAATTCCTGCTCTGCCTCTGGGAGGCTTCTAAATAAGTATTTTTGAGGGGCTGAAACATAGATATTAACACCAATGTGCATAAAATTATCAATATGAATTTGTCTTTTTTTCAGGCACAGACAGGTCAGTGGAGCTGGAAAACAAAGACGTCAGGTTAGCAGTCAGCTGAGAAACTCTGTTAAAACTGATAATTTGCATAAAGACCACAAATATGCAGAGATCTGTAAGCTGAGTCCAAACCAGTAAAAATCAACCAAAATATTATTTTTGGTGTTTAAGTGGTGCTGTCTGGTTGTTAAATTTTTTAATCATTACATTTTATAACTTGTATATCTCTCAGGATCAGTGTGAGATTCTGGTGCCAGGGATGACTGCTTATCCCTTTTATTTTAAAAGACTGTTGGTACAAGGGTTCAGTATTTCATACTATTTAAAGCTATAAGGTATAGCATGAGCTAAGGGGCAGTAAAATAACACAGCTTCTTCATTAAAGGTACGTGTTACATGGGTGAGGTTAAATGGCTAAATGTTAAAATGTTCAGGCCTCCTTGCTCATCGTTGCAATTCCTTGGTAATCATTACTTTTTGGATACTCTGAACATATGTTGTTCTTATGCCTGGAGTGTTCTCCATCTCAGACTCCCCTAAATGGTGTACAGGCCTTACACAGACGTGTTTCATAGGCCCTGTGAGCCCAGTAGTTCAAAAGAGTATCAACAGTGTGTCCATTTGGTATCAGGCTCCTCACATGAAATTACATCACTATTACTGGATGTAAAACAGGACTTTTAAGTTCACCCATGCATAGGCTTGAGGAGGGGTTCATTAAGGCTGAGTACCAATCCTCTTGATGCCTCTCTTGGGATGTATAACATAATCTTCTTTTTTGTCTGGGCATAAGGTCTCTGAATCCCTTTACCTGAGTCCAAGATTGATATGGTATCACCAGGCAGATACATACCAGTGCAGGTAATAGCAGCATACAGTCATTTTCAGGGAGCAGGCTAATAACTTGGAGATGGAGCTAAGAACCTAATGGATTTTTCCAGGGAAGTCTGAACTCTAAACCACAACATCTTCAGTTATTAACTGTGTTGGTGCAAACCCAGTTACACTTGGCTGCAAAAACTCTTTTTAGTGCATTACAGACACATGCTGAGGTATCCAGACAGAAAACTATTCCTGTGCTTTGAACAAATGGGGGAAAACATCCTTATGTGACATAAATGGCTCTACGTAAACAATTTTTGGCAAGGAGCTCTTCCTTTCCTTCAGTCCATTATTTTTGGTTTTCTTCCTGAGCTCAACTGTTTTCAGCAATTTAATTATCCATGTTGATCTCCTCTAGACTTGGTCAGCAGGGCTACCAATCAATGTAGTAAAAATACATAGCACAAAACCGGGTTTAGAAACCCTGGAGCCTGGAGCATTACATTAGCAAGGTATTCTCTAGAGCCAAAGCACACCCCTGTGCAAAGAAGCTGCATGAAGCCTCGTAATTAAGTCTTGCAAAAGAGTGAGTTTCTTTCAAAGAACCCAAAGTTTAGTAAATATTAATATAAGGTCAGAAGAAAGGAATAAATTACAGACTGAGATCTCAGGTCCACTGTTCTTTTTTCCTGCTTGTATGCAGCTCTTCCCTGCCAAATCAATTGGACTGAGTATTTCACCCTTAATTTCTCTATAGACCTTTGTACAGCATGTTTAAAGTTCAGAAGTTTGGAGTAGTAATATTAGCAGGCCCTGCTAGATTAGAACTCTTCACCTCTGACTGGGGCTCCTGGAGTAACTTTACGTTGTATTTTTTATTTACTTATTCTTTTTCCTAAATCAGTGATAGGTTCACTCTCAGGCTGGAAGGCCTTGCCTTTGTTTCTTCCCATGTCTGTTGCAGGAAGATTTAAGATTGGTCTAAATGCTTTCCATAATTTTTTGTTAGGAATGAGAGATATTATTGTAAAAAAGATTTTTTGGACATGTAACATTGAGAGAGATCATCCTGACACATAATTTGAAACACAACAGATGTAACAAATACCTTTTTAGTCTTCAGATGAAACCAGGGATGTAAATTCACAATGTGGGTGAAACATGATCACTTTGATTTGTGGAATACCTTGGAATATAAGATACTGTATGCCAGAACAATTTAAAAGGATATTTTTCTTCCCTATTTGGTTATGGAAAAGCATGTAACTTAGAGGTAAGGTAGGAGTCAAGGCAGCAAGCATTTTTCTTTCCTACTCTGTGCAGCAAGAAACAAATTAAAGTCAGGAGAATTGAAAATGCTCTAATAGAAAATTGAATGGAAAATTGAATATCTATTTAAAAAAGCAAGACCACAAGTTCCATTAGTAACATCTAAAGCAACATTTGCATTTAATCATCATGATTATATTCATTTTGACTACCTTTTGCAGCTGTAAGCACAGAATGGCTCAAAAAACTCAGGAAAAAATATTAAATGTTACAATGCATTTAAAGTCAAAGAATCCAGCTTTAGCTAATGTCTCTAGACTGTGTGCTTTTAAGGGAAAGAGATGGTTGGTAGGATCAGATTTATGTTTATCAGTGTGAAGAGGCTGATCTTCACTGGAAGCTTTATTTGGCTCCTGCCATGAGGTACATGTGCAGCACAGAAAACTGCTATTGCACTTTGTGATGGAGGCCTCTATTTAAACTCACTGTACTGTCAAAGATGAGACAAATTCAGTATCTCCATAGTTAAGGCTGGTGATGTTTGCTTAGAATATAAGTCATGGAAATTTACTTCATCCCTTTTCCATTCCAAATAACGTCTTTGTCTTTCAAGGTCTGTTCATATAAGGTAGATCAGAAGCCATTTTCCTTGTGAGAATAGTAAAGTTTTTTAACAGAATATATCTGAGGTATTGCCCAGGTGTAGTATCTAATGTGTAGCAGCTAGAATAAATAAAACAAAATAAAACTCCACAGAAGCCTCTAAAAATTATACCCAGTTGAAGTTTCTGTGGGAGTCACGATGACAATCTTTAGGGAGGACAGGACAACACCCAAACCGAATCAATTTCCTTGCTTCCATCTCAGAAGTGCTCCTTCATGGCTTTTATTCAATGGAGAACATAATTCTCCTTGTTTATGTTCTCAAAGGTCATCTGCCCTTGATAGAGTTATTTCAGCTTTATACCTGTACAAGAACAATGTCAAGCCCAGTGAACCAATGTTTGCTCAATTAGAGCCAAGGAAATCTCTATGCAGTCACAAATCAAATACGCAAGTCCTTCCTGGCTCTGCTAATGGTTATACAGTGCAGCTCACACACAGATAAATCCTGGAGATTCCAGGCAGGAGTTACTCATTCATGACAGTACGTATACACATATATATGCAAATCCATGTGTCTGAATATATGCATATTGAGGTACTTACATGGATATGTGTAAGTGAAAATGCATATCTGTATATGATGCTTCTGTTTACAAAACATTTTTTTTCAAGTGTTCCCAAATTCAAGAACCATTTCAAAGAAAACAGTCATGTAAGGCAGACCTGGACACCACTGCTCTGTGTTCCTTTTTGGTGTCTGAGTGCATATGAAAGTAAGCATATCAATGTCTCTATTTTCACATACAAATATCTCTTCAAGGGTGCTTACCTGGTCTGCAGGTGTGGTAGGCAAATTGCTAAAGCAATACAGTTGTTCTATTAATTGGCTGTCATGCAATCCCAGCAATCATATGTGCCACATGGTGATGATAGAAACCAAGTCAGATCACAAAACTGTGCACACAAGTTTGTAGTTGCACAGATACCTCTGAAGATATTCCTAGTCCTTTCACTTTAATTTCTCAAAAAGAATATATTATTAAAAAATGAGCAACTCATTGGGGTTCTGTTTATTCATTCAAATTAATTAAAAATAATATGCCATTTTGTTAGACTAGCAACCTAGAAAGCCTTTAAAAATACTTTTCTAATAACATATCAAAAAGGAGTTACTAGGAGAAATGTATCCAAGTGTGTAGAGTGTTGCAACCCATCAGAGTTGTTCAACTCTGGTTTTAGTGTATAGAAGACTCAGAAAATCCAGAAATTATTGTGGCTGGCTGCACTAGCCTCATCTTTAGCTTCAGGGCTTCTTAAATGTTTGCTGGCTAGCAGCTGCTTATTATGGAAGTTTTTTTTTTCTTCAAAAAATTAATAATGATACATACAGAGCTCCCTAAACACATCTCAAAATGTCAAGTCCCAGAAGAGGATCTAATAAAACTGCAGTGTCCTGATACAGTCAGAACAATAGCCATTAGTTCAGCTCTGAATATCAGGAGACATTTAGCCAAGTGCACTCACTGGCTGTGAATCTGGTTTGACATAGACCCATTTTTCTACAGATTGACAGTTAAAAACTAGGTTCTCTACAGTCTGTAAACTGTGATTTCATACCCAACAGTGATTTGAAAAACTACTGCTAATGCAGATTTATAATAATGAGCTCTTTGAGTGAATACCCCCATTAGCTGCCCTATTTTCAAGACTTATAATATTAAAAGTTGTCCTTTTTTTATTATATTTTATTAACACTTTTTTTCCCTTTGCATTTTTTTTCATTACAGTTTTCAAGAGGAAACCTCATAATTATCCTGGCTACTCAGTCCCTTCCATTTCTAATGATTTCTTTATCCATCATTATAGTGTGATCACACTAATGATTTTTTCTCATACCTCTGTGGTGTAATTAACGTAATAATGCAGGCTGAAAAAGATCATTTTCAAAAAGCCTCTTAACTTTTATATGTTCATTTGCAGCTACTGAATAATGTGCTTATACTCTGAAACACAGGGACTGCCATAAGAGAGCACTGTAGTGGTCCATCTACTGTGATATCCCATCTCAGAGCACAGCCAATCACATATATTCTGAATGAAAGTATAATTTCCCCACTGGCTGTAACAGTAAAAATAACTGAATAGCACTGCCTTACCCATGGGGGAAGTTTGTTGCAATTGCATTTAACTGTTGTAGCATATCATCCACATCATTCACTCCCAGTACAAAGCCCTGCTAAATTCAGTGATGTCTGGGGCATTTTAGAGATCTGGGGAGGTGAAGGGGGAAGATTAATACATCTCATTAAAACAATTGTATGTCTCTGCAGTCAGTATGAATGTAACATCCAGAGAGCTGCCTGAATTTGCACTCTTCTGTCTTTGCTTTGAATTATTCTGATTTTACATGGTGTTATCCCTACTCTCTGACCTGCCCAAGTACTCCACTTCCTAATAGAAATCTGGACTGTCTATATCCCATGATGTTCTGCACATCTCTGCCTACATTCCCCAGTTATGCTGAGATCTCTGCACTGTATTTTTTTTCCTGGCCTGGTCTGTGATGCAGGATACATAGTGACAAGATTTACCTTGCTGTGACTTCCCAGGTGTTTGTGATGGGTTTTAAGTGCCAATCTGTTAACTGGAACAGGAATGGAGAAGCAGAACAGACATAGTGAAGTGTGGTTGTGTCTCCAACCTTGCATCTCTATGGAATATAGGAGCCTTATCTACAGGAGTTAGGAAATTCTCCTGGAGATTTTTCACAGTATAGATCTCTGTATGGCATAAACTTCACTTAAATTTGAAAAATGTTTTTCTGACAGTTCATTGAATAATATTCATCTAGAATATGTAAACCTTGCCAAGATTCCTTCCAGGCTGTCAAGAATAAGCTATGGACCACCTGCACTGCCTGGTCAGCTTAAAGAGTAAAGCACTAAATGGATTTCAGACTCTCAATGCTTAATATTGTTACTTTCTTAAGTGAGGACAGACTTTCATAACCCCTTCCCATTACAAATCTTCCAAATGCCTAGAAAATTTTCCTTCAAGTTCCCAGCTGAATAACCAGAACTCCTAGTTTTTCTGTTGATATTAATGTAGCTCTAATTTTGTGGCAGCTGGTGGGAGATTTAAGCCATTGCAGTATCATCTTAAACCTAAAGTGTGTCTGTAGAGTGACATTTGCCAAATAAGTGCCATATAACCAGCACACAAAGAGTTTTATTAAAACCATTTCTAGCCTCACACCATCTGTTTGGAAGGAAGACAAAATTCATTGAGGAAAGTGACCCAATCAAGCAAACTGACGTGCAGAATGTTACAGTAAAAACAAAGCAAAGACAGAATGACAAATTCTGTGTTGCATTCTCTTTCTGTTTTGGTGGGAACTTCACCTTTGATTTTGTAATTCTGGGATATAGAATAAAAGGTGAAGGCAAGGTATTCAGATCAAAATGCCAGCCCAGGGGATGCTTGCTTTCATTATTCATTTGGGGCTGATTTAGCACAGCTCTGCTCTGAGAAAGAGAAGACCCAGTGGATTGATTCTCAGGATGCAGTTGGATCTCTTTGCTGCTGCCTTTTTCAGTAATTTAGGGTGCCTTTTCCATCATTTGTGTCATTTTGTCTGTTTACTCAAGGCTGTAAAAAAAAGTTCCCAGTCAGCATTAAAATCCATGTAATTAAGATAACATTTTTGCAAATGCTCTTTGTTCCCTAGTCAAATATTCAGAAATCTTTCCTACTAGCAGAGGCTTCCCCGTCTACTGCCAATGACTCACCCAGGCAGTTTATTCTTGCTGGTTTCCTAAGTAAACCTCAGAGTGGAGACTTTTTCTTAGAATTAGCTCCAGTAAATTTCCATTAGAAATTTCTGTGAGTGGAGAGAAATCCTAGAAAACGAAAAAACTATTGAGCTTTCTCTTTCCTCTATCAGACTCCTTTGCAGTGTTATTTTGCTCACAAATTGCAGCTTTCCTCTGAGACCTGAGCCAGCTTTGGTCCCATCTAACAACCTGACTTATAATAAATTCCAGTATTTCAGAGAAAGTTGTGTAGGGACTTGCTTCGTGACATCATTTCTGGGTTAAAAGTAGCAAGATGGTAAAAACCCCAGGATTGTTCTGACTGAGTCTTACAGCACAAACATCTGCCAGAGCCTTTCATTCAGAAGTTGAGGAAATTATTGTTTTGATTGTTCATTTAATCTACATGTGTATGATGACTAACAAAACTCACTAAAATAAGATTTCAATTATAGTGACCAGAAAACTTCTCAGATGTTAACTTCACATGGAAATGCTTTAGATGTGCCTGAAAACTGAGAGTTTTTACTCCACATCGAAGATCCCTATAGTATTTAGGAAATTTAGCTCACCACCTATACATGGGATGGGGAAACATAATCATCCCTTTAAAATTGAAAAGGCTTAGGGAAGGCAACACATTTTCATGAAGTCACACCAGAGGTATCTTGACAGAGTGCTTATTTGAAAAGCTCAAGTTGTCTACAGGTAGAATTGGCCTTAGGAATTTGATCAATTCTTCTTTCATCACACTTAATTTCCATAGAAACAAAGGTAGAATTAGTTCTAGAAATCAGATATCAGCAAGACAGATCAGGCCTTTGGACTTCTTATTTGATTTCAGGTTGGGGAAATCCCATTTTGCTTAATATTTGTGATTATCCTCAGTGAGGATTCTAGTCTTGGAAACCAAGCGTGAAATAGACACTCCCTTGTAAGTAATGCTCAATATGACCTACTCTTCATTTTCTCCTGCAAATCCTTGCCAGAGGCCAGAGCCAGAGGAGGAGACCTGCCAAGGGTGCCTAGAGATGCTTTCCTCCTGTAACTGGAGCTAGGTTTTTCTGGATCATCTTCATTTCTAAAAAATGATGGCTTGACAGATGGAAGGACTTCCTGACTTCTGTAAACAAGGACAAAAGCAACAGCAGCAATTATCAGGAAGAAGAGAGGGAAATACCTCCAAAGTGCTTTTACTTCTGCTGCTGTAAGTGTGGAGCATGATATATGCAGTAATTTGTGCTTTGTTTTTCTAGCTATTTCATAATACATTTACTGTTTTCAGACATACACAGTAGCCAAGTACTCTGGAATGTTTAAAACGAGAAGTGATTCACTCTCCTTTCCCAGCTCACTCAGCTGAAAAGACCAAATTCCTTGACTGTGTAAGGGCAAAATGATAGATATGATGGATTGCACACAATTCAAGATGTGAACAGTGAAGAAAAACACCTGCTCAGAAATATATCTCTGGGATGAATTCCTGCAGAAATTAGCTATGTTTCAGGGGTGGAGAGGTATTCACATGCATTTACTCCAGTTCAAGTTGGCAAAGAAACATTTTCTATTTCTTTAACATGTGAATTGCAGAAATGGATTTTCTAAATGAAAGATTTCCACCACTAAATCCTTTTAAGTGTGTCCTAGTTCCCACAAGACAGCTTGGAAATTGCTCCAAGGCAACAGACACTTATTTCAATGTGTAATATTCAGTGAACCTTTCAAAATATCCTTAATAATAAAACCCCCGAGTGTGGACATCAGACTAATATAGGTGATTTATTGATTACATTTCCTCTGAAATATGAACTGGACTGGTTAATTCAGTGCCCCTGCAAACCTGAAAAATGCAAAGTGTAGAGGGATGATTACAGGATATGAAGAGAAACACCTGCCTCAGCAAATTAACATGTGTTTGAATCCTCTTCCATAAGCAAGTGGCAGAAGTAATGGTTTAAATCCCTGGCCTGGGTGCGCTTCTGCTGCACAAGAGGAGAATAGCCACAATTTTGATGGTGAGAAAGAAGTCAACCCAATCAAGAGTGGTAATTCTTCTATGCAGTAGCTCTGCATAATGCACTTCTGATCATGACTTACCTCACTAGTTTTTAGTGGGGTTACTGGAGGTGAATATTAGCCTGTAGGGTAAGAACTAGCCTCAGAACGTTGCCTCTTTTTTTTATCAAAAAACAGGGAATAAAATCAAGATGGTTTATTGTCTCTGAGGTTGATTTTGGGAAAGATGTGAGGCATAAGTTCAATTCAATTCATACAGCAGTGAAAGGGGGTCTACATTTGTCTGAATACTGTCAAATTGTTTTTTCTGGAAAATTATGAACATTAAAATACAGTGGACAGGCTATTGAGCTTAGAGAAGAGAATGCACTTGTTGCCTATGACTTTAAAGTTGAATCACAGAGTGGGCTTTTATCTTGCCCTTGATTAGAGACGGGAAATGCGTCTACATTTGGAAAGAATGTCACCTTAAAATGAAATCAGTGGATCTGTGAAGCAATTCTTAATAACTAAAGAAAATGGAGAAAAGTTTGAACTTGGTGTGTGAGAGACACAACATTAATTAGGTTTTTAAATAAATATCCTGTGGCGTATCTGCTCATCTATGATTGTAACCAAACAAAAAAGAAGACTGCAACGTGCAGTTCCCCTCTTTGTGCTTGCAAGAAATTAACAAAAGCCCTCTAGAAAGATGACAGAAGACAGTGTTTGCGTGTAACTATTTTATAAGATGATTTATTGAAGGTGATCAAGGTTCTGTGCAGAACTAGTTTTAGGACAGTTTGAGCATGCTGGATGTTTTACCTGTTCAGAAGCCTGGATTATCAACTACCTTGAATGTCCCTAAGCCATGCACATTGAAGTTCTGAACTTCACCTTCCTGCTCAGCTTTTGGGTACCTGATGAGTCTTTCTGGGCTCCTGTCTCCTCATCTACACAATTTAATGCATTTCAAAAGGACGTTTGTGGGATTAGGCAGGCAATGTTTGTTTGTGCAGTTTTCTAGCTCAGTGCTACAATTTAATATTTTGAGCCTAAAGTACAAAATACACAAGTATATTACCAACATTCACCATTTCCTTCATACATAAATGAGTATTACACAGCTTCCAAAGAAACAGAAAAATTAAATTTATTCTAACACCCTCTGCAATGCAAAACAGATTAAACATAACTTCACCTTCTCCATATTCATTCTATATGGAATTCTTTTTTTGGAAAATACTGCTGCAGCCATGCAAGTTAATATCCTGTGTGCACTCATCATTATATTTGATGGTGCAGTGACAACTGAGAGTAAACTGTATTGACAGACCCTGAACATAATGACTCCAAAAAAGCCATCCTGAATCAATTAATATTGTAACTTTAATTTTGAGGCACTTCACCATTCAGAAAACAATGAATCTTGTGGCATGGTGCCAACAGCAATACAGCCTACCAGAGGAGTAGTAGATTGGCTTAAGGAGTCATTTATATCACCCTGACATCAAGAGAATGGGTTTCAATGAGAGCAGTGGCCTCAATGAAAAGACCAAGTTTAATCCCTGTACACTTACACCAAGACAGTTCTAAAACCAACATTGTCCAAGACAGAAAGTTATATCCGTGTGTCTTTATTTAACCAGGTATTCCATTCACAACCATGACTACTGGGAATGAAAGTTACTGTAGAAACAGCAAGAATTCCCACCATCCTTACTAATTATGCTTTGGCAGGAGAAAGACAGAGTCTCTCCCAGTATCCCAGTCATAAAGGACCACATTACCAGAAAGTATCCTGTATAAAAATAATGAGCATGAGATAGCAAGGTTTCTTTTTTCCCCTCTTTAAAGAGAGACCCCTTAGGACATCCACAGTGTATGATATAATGTGACAAAAATTACTATGCTGACATGCAGCGATTGAGTTTAAAATCTCTGTTGACAGAAGGGAAAATGCCAGCAGAACTGCTACTCTGGATATGAGGAGATCAGAATTCAGGCTTCTCGGGAATTTTGTACGGTCCTCAGAGGAAATGTCACTTGGTCTGTTCAGTCTGGAGAAGAGGGGACTGTGGGGAGAGCTCATCTCAGTTCCACTTCCTCATGAGGGGAAGAGAAGGGGCAGGCACTGATCTCTGCTCTGTGGTGACCAGTGACAGACCCCAAGGGAACAGGCTGAAGTTGTGTCAGGGGATGCTTAGATTAGAGATTGGAAAAAGTTTCTTCACCCAAAGAGTGGTGTGACACTGGAACAAGGTCCCCAGGGAAAGGGTCACAGCACCAAGCCTTGACCACATGGGTCAAGAACTGTTTGGACAGTGCTCTGAGGCACATGGGGTGACTCTTGGGGTGTCCTGTGCAGGGCCAGGAGTTGAACTCGATGATCCCTGCGGGTCCCTCCCAACTCAGCATATTCTCTGATTGTGTCATTCTGTGATATTGTGCAATGCTGTCTGTTGATAAGGAGCTGTATGTCCTCTCCAGGTAAAGGATGTTGATTCCCAAGGTTGTGGGTTATGTTTTTCATAATCCTATTTTTCCCAATGCATTTCAACACTTTTTTGCTTAAAAAAATCATGTCTGTCAAGTGAACTTAATATTAGCAGCTCCATAAAATAGCTTGCAGACCTTGGTATCTGGGAAGTATCAATAATATGGCAGGCTAGATCAAACCAGAAAAAACATTTTGGATTACTTTTTTGTGTATGAATGATGCTTTTTCACAGATCTCCTTGTTATTCATGTTTTATTCAACCCCCAGGTCAAGACTTCTATAATTTAATTTCATTTTGCATATTTCAGCTTTAATATGTACCTAGAAAGCCTCCATGAGAGGTACATTATGTAACTGCTCTTGGAGATAAATGCTCTTTTCCATCACTGAATTCTTGAAAGATTATGAGGTGGCTGCATGTCACAGCTGTTTTTTCCAGCACAGAGTAACATGTCTTTCTGAAAACAGAATCTTTTGAGTAGAAGCTAATACATATTTCTAGATGCTGCTGCTATTAGAATTCACAGTATGAGTTCAAGGTAGCAATAAATACATTAGAAGAAAATAATTAATGATTATTAATCATGGTTACAAGCAACCTAACAAATAGTTGTCTGCTGTAATTGCTGGTTTCAGAAAATGTTTGCTAACCACTCATTATTTTTCATTTTGATGGGTGTAATCTCCCATACCACCCCCCCAATATAATGTATGACTCAGCCAATCAGTGAAAAATTATCTGAGGGTAGCAGCATTGCACTTCATTGAGCATTTTTTCCCTTTGTAAAGGGGATTATGAGTATTTTGCCAAAAGAAGTACTGCAAAGCTTCCTTGCAGTTCAATGTGGTATTATGATATTTTATAATCAATACTATAGAACAGAGCATATATGCACACATATATTAAATGCTGCAAAATATTTAAATTCATGCTGGAGTTACTGTGAAGTAAATAATATTTGTCATGCTCTTTTATAATTTGGTCCTGTAAGATATTGCTTGCAAGTAGCTTTCTTTGCCCCATTTACTAGATGAGTGTAGTAGCTGGAGTCCAGTCAGTTTTGGTGCTAGACTTAAATGAGGTTCTTAGAGTTATTCACATGTATTAACACATCTGCTGTATCTGAAGAGAGAGATTTATTCTCTAATTAAAGTCAAAATTAGCTGGTTTTGTTTTTTGTTTTTTTTTAATTTACTTCTGCAATGGCAGGATAAAGTCCCATGATCATGCATGTGTGGTAAAGTAGAAGACATTCTTACTCATAAATGTTTAAATGTCTGTACAAGAACAAAGATGTTATTAAACCTAGCTAAAATTTGGCAAATTATGCAGAAAAAAAGGTTTTATTCTAGGTTTCAGGCTAGCTTAGTTTTCCCAGAGTTTTTAAACAATTTTTCATCTCACAAAATAGCCAACTAACTTTTATTATCAAGCTGTATATTTTTATGTTTTCCTCAAAAAAGCCCCCAAACCCCCCAGTCAACTCCCTCCCCAGCCCCCTCTACCCCAAACCACTTTTTATTTGGTTTGGATTATACATGCATTCATTATATGTCTAAATGGAAAAGCAGAACTGAGAAAGAAACAGCTTTTATGCAAGATTCTCAGCCTATAAATGAAAAAAAAAACACAACCAACAAAATGTCCCTTTTCAAAAATTGGTTTTTAACCCTCACTCCCCCTTTTACTATTATAGTCCTAAATTAACTTCTAATCAAACAAGTTCAGAAGGTTTTTCTTCAAACAATGCCCTACAGAAATAAGAAATACATTTCAGTTATGAGAACAGCTCTCTTCATGGTTAACTTTTGTCACATCTGCTGAAATCTACTTGGCCAAAGTTTAAAGCCAGGAAGAAATGTTGGCAACATTGGAAGAAGGTAACATGTATCAAGGGATTCATATAAAAGAGCTAAACTCAGCAAGCAAAGTCATTATGCGAAGCATTAGAACCAGAAAAAACTATGCTTAAAATAAAATCATGTTTCTTTATTAATAATATCTGTCAGAATTTAATACAAGGGTAAAGGTATTTTAACCACTGCTTTTTTTTTTTTTTTTTCCTTGTATTGATGATCAAAAAATGAAAAAAAAAAGCTTCAAAAATATTTGCAATATTTTGAGGAGGCAGAGTAATGCACATCACTCTTTCATGTACAGTTGACAGGGAATCAGGAGTAGTTCCAAGATTTCAAACTAAGCTGAGAGAGGGAATGTGCAAGTAGCAACTCTGATTCCTAAAATAAAGAAAAATACCTGACCTACTGAGATTCAAGCAGTATGAAAAGGAGCCTGCAGGAAATGCTAGGTGTGTTTTCCCTTCAATTCAACTTTCCCCCCTCTCCAGTAATTTTCTGACACTTACAATTTGTCTGCTTTTGTTTTTTTTTGAAACAGAATCTGAAAATCAAATTGATGGCATCCTGTCTTGGTTTGGTCAAGTGCTCTGTGGTTAGCAGAACAGGAAGGAGTGTCTGTATCCAGCTAAACAGTGTTTACTGTCCCTATCCTGTGGTGACAAGTAGCTTCATTAGTGAGTGAAGATATGTGCCTGTACAGTTGGGTCTCTTGAGCATGATGAGATAGTTAATCCTGGGCAAAGGGCTGTCCTATTTGGTCAGCACCACTTCATTTCTTTGCCCCTTCAAGACCTACCAGCATTTTAACTAACAACTCATACAGCTTCCACAGGGTATAACTAGTGCCAGCTACTTTAACAGAATCTAAAGGAAGAAACAGTTCTGTCCCAATGGATGTGCACTCAGATGAGAATATTTGCAGTACTGAATGATTATTTAGGTTTTGCACTAAACATAATAAAGGTCCATGGATCCAAGAAGTCTCTTTAGCTGGAAAGGTTTTTGGTTCAGGTTATTTAAAAAAAAACTAACAGAACATAAAAGAAAAAGAATAAACACAGCACATTGTGAAGCCCAAGAAAGGCTATGAGAGTGAGTAGCAGTAGTTCACTGAGAAGGACAGTTCAGTGGGAAGGCATAAGCTCTGAGGTTCAGGAGTGGCACACATGAAATCCTATGGAGTCTTGGAAAAAAAAATGGCTGAAAATCTCAAATATTTCTGATCCTACATAATTGAAGGGTTGACTACTTCTGGCTTGGAAGAGCCCAGCTCCTTCCTCACTGCCTTTCAAAGAGTGTCGTCCCTTTCCTCATGATTTTGCTTGCCCCTTTCATCTCCCTGACACCTCATCCCTGAATGACCAGGATCATTCAAGAAATATTGCCAACTGCAATGGTTTGTAATCAGTTAACCTCCAAAATGTTAGATAATTCACATGAAGAATAGGTGAAGTTTGTGGAGAGGAACTTTAGACAAAATCATGACTTCTTCATTCTAAAACATGAGTTAGTTTTATATTCATTTGTTTTTATTGCACTTTGTTTTTCTAGGAGTGAACATGAAAATTTTAAAATGAAGATGAGAGGAAAATATAAATAAAATTAATGATAGTATTGTCCGTTGATTTAGTATTGCACACCAGAAGGCAAAAGGAGTTTGATTTGAGAGCAAACATAAAGAGAAAACAAAGGAACAATCTCACAAATGCGGAATATGATTCTGCCTCAGCAATTTTATTTTTTTAATTAGGACAGGTTGCAGTTACTTTTTTGCAATCTTACAGTGTACAAACACAGCAATTCCTTTTAACATTCAGTTTCCTAGAGACAGCAGGTTAAGGTCTGAACCATAACAGAGCATGCCTTACTCTGTACCCTGTTCCTTCACCCTCAAAAATGTATTACTGGCTCAGTTCAATTCAATGCCAAATCTCAGCATGGGGCTTCTAGTAGTTTATTTTTTCTGTGACTAAGCTCTCCATCCAGGTTACATAAAACCTCACACCTTCTAGGATTTCCACTATCCACAGAGCTCTAGTGAAAGAAAATGAGGAAATGCTTCACCCAAATGTTTCAGTACCATATCTGGAAATCTTTAATTTGCTCTTCTGAGGAAAGAAGTAAACTGCAAAACTTTCCTTTGTTTTTTCTTTACAACTAAATCTGCCGGAAGTCCATAGATAAATGAAACCTAAATAGCCTTCATAATTTATGGGGCTTGAATTTTTAGTCTATTACATGTGTCCTTTAGCATCCCTACATTTTTTAAAAGCTCCCCTGCTCTTCCTGAGTTTTAAGAAGGAAAGCTCCTAAAAGAAAAAACACCCCAAAACCCAAGGGATAGCTAAACAAAAATATCCCATTCTCCTTTTCCCCCCACCAATGGTAACATGACGGTCTTCTAAGATGGAACTCATATAAATTTCATTACAGCCATGAAAGAAATTACAAGAAAATTAATGCAATTGAATCTATTTGAAATGCTTAATGGTGGGGTAATTCACGCTTATCTCTGGGAAAAAAATAAATCTTTCAATGAAATGTAAAGGCAGGAAAACCTGGTCTGGGGTTGTAACAAGGAAGATGTTTGCTGTGAAAGAGAAGGAAAGCCAAATCATGCTGGCAATGAAGGCAGAATTTTGTTTGCACAGATTTCTCCTTCTGTAAACTGACAGTCTAAGATGAGAGTGATTGCTGTACAAAACTGTTTTATAATAATATGAATATCTATTTAGTGTGAAAAAAACAAATTCAAGGAAGTTTGGTTTACACAGGTAGATAAGAACCACGATGTAACAGGAGGAAAAATGCCACGAGATTAATGTTGGTACCCACAGGTGAATAATCAAGAGAGTAGGAAGAAAAAGCTGTCAAAAAAAGCAAGCCATATGGGTTGACACTTTGTCATACATTTATAGGCATGTCAATCCCATTAGTCACATGTCCTTTTGGACATGCCAGATGAAAACTGTAATTGAACATTTTGCTTTCAGTTATTTTTGAGTAAATCCAAAGTCTTTCTCAGTTATCCCGTGGAATTACTGCGGATTTACTCCCAGAGAAATGGCAGCACAATTTGCTTCATTTGTTCATGAAGAAATAGACAAGCACCTGTCACCTCTTGCTTTCTCTGGCAACCTCAGCAATGGAGGAAAGTGCTGGCACTGGATAATGGAGAAAGCTTCAGAGCAAACCTCTTTCATTACTAACTACTGGGAAAGCATTCTTCAATTATTCACTAAGTCTAAAGGGATAGAACAATTGTGGAAGGCTATTTTTATCCTATTGGAGAAAAGCTGTTTTTTTTTCAGGGAAAACAAAAAATAAAATAAAAGCTGAGTACTGACCGCATTTCCCCACCTATGTCCTGTAAAAGGCACTGTAAAACTGGGCAGAGGAGTGAAGAGTGTAACCCCAGGCCTGGCCTCCCTTTTAGCAACAGATTTTTCCAACACTGATCAACAGGAAGGAAGAACCATTTTCTGGGAACAGCAGTCACTGCTTCTGCTGAGATTCTGGAAGGGTGAAGATCACAAAATTATGGAAAAGTTGAGACGGGAAGCGACACCTGTTGGTCATCGTGAACAACCCCTGCTGCTGAGTTATCTACAGCTGGTGTCCCAGGACCATGTCCAGGCATGTTTTTATATCACAAAGGACAGAGATTCCTCTGGGAAGCCTGTGCCAGTCTCCAGTCCCTTCTAGAGCAAAAATATGTTTCCTTGTGTGACGTGTGACTCAGGGACTGCACTGGTTGAGGGTATGTTGCAAGGAGAACAAAATTTTCTGGGCAGGAGTTCCAAGAGTTTGGTTTCACTCCATTGCTTTGGAACAGTATATGGGACACTGAGTATGTCCCTTGCACTCTCCATCTTGTCTCTAATTGGGGACATTAATTCTTTTCACTTATCCTTTGTTCATTTTTACTGGGTTACAGGGCTCAGGGTAACAGGTGCCAGGATGTGGATGCACAAGCAGAGTGGATCTCTCTGGTTACAGGTACCAAAGCTATAAGAGGAATTAATATACTTTCCCTTTTCATACAGCATGTAGATGTCTCCTGAGCACCCTCAAATCATTAAGACTCATACAAACTCAGTATCTTCTGTGTTCATCTAGAAACAGAATCTGAAGAGTACTGTATGATGAAGTAACGTGATACATAGAGACTAAGAGAAAAAACTTTCAAAATTGTAACTTGGGCAGTGAAAAGCACAGATATGCAGGACTTTTTTGCTAACTAGTGCATAAGATTTATTAGGAATTGGGAGAGAGATGGTATTAGCTTTGAAGCTGGGTGAGAATAGGGGAATATAGACTTGATCCTGCCAAAGAAAAAGTTAATTGGCTCTGGTGAAGATGGTCTACAAGAAAGTAGCCAGTAGAGAGGGAAAAATATTGAGGAGAGTAAAAGAAAATAAGAAATTATGACTGACTTGTTTAGGGCACTCTTTTAGAGGTCATTTGTTTCTCCAGTGGTCTGGACATTTATGAGTGTAACTTTAATAGTTGCAATCTAGAACCTCTAAATCTCCCTTCCTCATTTATGTAGCTATCCTCTGCCTACTTCCTTTCCTCATGTGTAGTCATATCACCCAGTTATGACTACAGATCGATTGAACTGAGATGACAAATTATTTTTTCAAGGTGGTGTGAAGGGATTGAAAACAACCTGGGTCATTTGTTTTAAAATTTCATTTTAATTAAGTTATTCTTATCTTGAATTCCCATACCATCCAATTACCTGCACAAATTTTAATGTGGTCTCTAAATGTAAGCTTCCTCCTTCTCACTATTATTAAAAACAGTTATAAGTTTCATAGAACTTAGCACATAATTAGCAAAAAAAGTATCATAGCCCTGCTGGCTCATCAGCTTCTGCATTGGGTTTATTATGGAATTAAAAAATAAAGTTCTAAGCATTTACCAAATATCTACAAATAGTGCTTGTCAGTGATACCCATTTTTGGGAGAAAACATACTGCTACTTTTGAAAACACTTGTAATGAATGTTTTCCTCATTAGCAACAGGATTTGGTAAAACTTGCTACTTTTGATCTTGAGCAGTTCACAGGAGACTCTTATCCTTGTTTCCCAGGGAAATGGAGCTCACATGCTCCCTGTATCTGTTTAATCAACTGGAGGGAAAATAACATCTATTTGTATCCTGTGTGAGTAGGAAACTGCTCTGTCATCTCACGTGGGTTTAGACACTATGGCATTCACATGCAATATGGATTGTCTGTGCCTGAGCTGCAGAAAAAACTTTGTTTGGAGCCTGGGCCCTCAAAGGCTGAGTCCATGCTACAGGGAAGGTGACCCATTTGTGGGCTCAGTGGTCTGCCTGCTTACTTGTCTAACTTATTTTGGATATTTTGGAGAGCTCAAGATCTTTCTTCCAGAATTGGACAATGCATAATCTATCTTGTCCCAGCTTCGGAGAAGGTCAGAAAGTGTTTGGGAGACCAAGATTGCAGGAGAAGAGGATTACAAGGCAGTTCTGACATAGTGCCAGAGCTTTTTATGCCAAAGATAGTCTTTGAGACGCAAATTTGAGGTCAGATATGTCTTTGGTGGCCCCAGTGTTCAAATACTAATTGTTTCCTTCCGAGTTTGCTTTAGCAAAATGAACAAGTGGTCACCTTTGCTACAATATTTGTGATTCCTTGTGAACCTGCAGGCATGCCTGTCCCATTTAGTAAATCATAGAGAATTTACATTACCTTCTGCTGAGGGGTGAAACATCCACAGCTAATGGAGACAAAGAACACACAGACAATAACCAGACAGTAACAACTGTGCAAGTTTCATAGCCATGCTTCCATTTAAGGACTGTTGGTAAACCCATGGTCTTACACTGATTAGTTTGATTCCCTAATACCTCCAAAGAACTAAGATGAGAGTTTCCTGTGATTCTGAACATGATTAAAGATTCTTTTGTAACACACTCCAAGAATACTGAATGTTATTGTTCCAGGACTTATTGAACCTCCATTTGATTTCACGAATTTCAGACCCCTGAGTTCACTGTCTTTAGTATTAAGCCTTGTACCTTTTATTCACTTTAGGACTGAGTATCAATTGAGGTTACTGTGGATTTGCATACTTAACAGCTTTTCCTTTGAGAATTTAGTCAGTTGTATCAAGGGAATGACTAGACTTCTAAAAAAATCTTGTGTGTTTACATTTGCAAAAGAAATGAACTTTTGAAAAGCACATCAATGGAATTTTAAAAGTTTATAGGCAGCTCTACCTTACAGTTTACAGTGCACAGAATATAATGTAATAGAAGCTAAAATTTTCAGACACTGACTGTGTCACAGCCTGGCTCTTTCAAAAACACTATTAAGATAGTGTGACTTCTTTTAGTTTCTTCCAGGAAGCATTCCTTTCATCTCAGTTGAAAGCCTTTTCCTATCATTTTCTCTTAATAATCTTCAATAAAGGACTGCGTAATTCCTGCCATTTTTTTATTTATTTTTTTTTTTTTACTTCTCTCCAGTATATTTACACTACAAGCACTCCAGGAACAATTTCAGCATACAAAGCTCACATAGCCCTGTAGAGCTTATCCAAACCCTCTGCTTTCAGGTACCATTAGTGCCTGTCTAAGCACCAGCCACTTGTCAGATGCCAGAACTATACAGCAAAATCTGTGCCTTGATTCAGCCTAGCCTGACCCTTGTCCTGGACCTTGTCACTCCCAGCTTCCTTTTTAATCATTTGGAGAGAGGGAAATAGTCTCCCTTATTAGTTGCCTCATTATTTTAATGCAGCTCAGAGTTCTTTCCAGAGTGACCCAACATTCCTTTTCTTTCTTCAGCATCTTTACCACAAGGCTTTATATTGATTTGCTGTCATAAGCTTTCTTTTTTGAGCATCTCAGCTTCATAGTTAGTTCTCCAGCTCACTCAGTATGGCTTTAGAGGCTCCAGGTTGTTTATTGATGTGTATGTTGAGGTTTTCCTCCCTCCTGCCTAGTATCTGATCAAAGCAATCAATAAATGAGTGCTGTTATTATATTTCCAAACTCTTTGAGGATCTGTTACAGAGAAGGCATTGCCTGCTTAATTGATGAAAGCAAAGCTAAAAAGAGCCTCTTTGGTGGCACATATAGATGCTTGAGAAGTAGGAAGAGACAGGCCTTTTCCCTCATCAGACCTTGAAGTATGACTTGAAAGGCTTCTACTCTCACTGGCAACCTTTTAACTTAGAGACCTCTGACTTACCTGCATCCACAGCTGCACCACTATACTCTAAAAGTACAGTATCCTCCATGGTTTTTTTCCTTCAAAACTCTTTAATTGGCAAGCAAAATTTTGAGATTACTCATCTAACTATATGTTTCGTGAAAAGACCTGAAATTCTTGCAAAAATTACACAATTAAATAGCCACACGTAGCTAAATTAGTGCTTAATATTACAGGAATTAGGAGTTCAAAAGAACATGATTTGCATCATTTATAATTGCAACAGCCAGCTTATAATATATTTCCTTGTGTCATACTTGACTTCTGAGGCTTTCAGAAGGCCTTGATCACTCTGAAAATAATCCCACCAAAGCTTTTTCTTTATAAACCTATGGATTTTAGATGAGCTCTGAAGTGTAATTAGCTTGGGAAAAAGTCCACCCACCCGACTGGCAGCTCTTAGCTGGCCCAGCAGAAATTCATTATATTCATATTTTGATTCCTGTATTGTATCTGTGTCATTACTTAGGGCCTCAGAGCTGGGCTCAACTCGCAGCCTTCCAGCTTTGATTTTCCATCTCAGTTTGTCATGTGCTTTGCCAAGTGCACTGTTTAGACACTTTGTAGGTACAGGGCAAGTCCCTCCTGACCTAACTGTACTGACCCCAATGCCTTTACTGCCTTTACCTTTGGTGTGAAATTGCCTGAGTACAATGGGCAGGCTGAGAGGATTTCATTAACACGTCCCTGGGTGATGCACATTGCCCAGACCTACCTTCTCAATATTTTATTAAAAATTGAACTTCCTGTGACAGTGATCTCTCAGGAATGTTAAACTTTAAGCCTTTGACAGTTAAAATCTATAGGGCTGCTCATGGGCAGAAGTGTTTCTGTGGGATCATGGCCTCTGGGGGTGCATTGGCAGGGGTGCTTGATGGAGATTAATAGCAAGGAGGCCTAGGGGCCAAATTAATTTTCCTCATGGAGTATAGCAAGCAAGATTGTAGCTTATTTTTCTCTGTATGAAATGCTATTGAATAAAACAATTTGTCCTGCCAAAGCTCCAAATGGCTGTCAGAAAAGTAGTGTTACATGTATTTTTAGGCTGTTTTCCTAAGGAAATATGGCTTCTTTGATCATGCTGTATGCATGAGTATGAGTGAAACAATATGTGTATAACTGCTTAAATGTCTGATTTTGTCCCTCTTCCACCATAATATTGGGCTGACAGGGCAATTTCAACCACATTCTTGACAGTAGTACAGAGGTCTCAAGGAAATTATTTTCTACAGTGTGAAAATAGAAAGGCAGGTAAAAAACAAGAGACTTATTTACTTTACCTCCCATGAGAGAGGCTGTAGCAAGAGCTTGTTGCTTATTAGACATCTGAGAGGGCATATTGTTCAAAGTGATGGCATAAATCCATATGAAGGCACCTTCCTTTCTTTCTGCTGGTCACAAATATGCTGATTTTATTCACAGATACTTCTTTTCCACTTCCAAGATCCATATAGTATTCTGGAGTATTTTCCTACACTACTTTAAAAGGTCATACTTCTTTAATAACAACTTGCACCAAATTGTTGAAAAGTCCCTGGATAAAGTATTAAAATGAGAAATACAAAATTTGACTTGGCCATGAAGCGAAGTCCTTCTCTACATACCCCCATTCCCCCTTCAAACTTTACTGTGTTTAGAATATTTTCTCTTTAGAGAAAGGGAAACTACCCTGTAGACAAAGTAATCTGACTCTGCCTGATTTGGGTTCTTCACAAGCTCCAAAGTTGGAAATTTTAATGATCCAAGGACCTGTTTTTATGTGGCCAAAAGATTATTTTTTTAATTATTATTATTTGGGAGAGTAGTTTATAATTTACACCTCTTACCATTGTGTTTTCTACACAGCTGGAAAGGTTTCCCTTTGAAATATATTAATTTGAGATGGAGTGGATCTTCCTCTTTCACTGAAAGGCTCTTCTCCCAGCCTGGTGTAACCGGTTGTGCAAAATGCTACAGTCAAAATTAAACCATGCCTCCAGCGGGTTCCAGGAGGATATGAAATTATCAAATCATGTACTCAGAAAGGCACTAGAGCACACAGCTTAAATACCTTTGCTGGATTCTCAGTGATGTTTTAGCATTTTGAGATCTGTGTGCTCTTTGCTCCATTGTCCCTGTGGAACACCCCCAAGGGTGGTCTTTGCAGGGCTGAACTTATTAACTTCTAGACACGATGGTGAGCCTTCCCAGCAGCAGAGTGGATATCCCCTGCCTTCTAATGGGGCCAGCTAAAGCAGGATTTATGAAAAGAAACAGACTGAACCTCTTAAATCTAAACTACTACATGTGAACTGAGGATATAAAATGAAAGTATCAACCCCCAAATGCTTTGTTCTACCATATACTATTTTTCTCCAGAGGCTGAATGAGAGAAGGTAAAAATAGAGATGATTCAAATAAGAAAATGAGGTGTCACTCTTCATGAAAAAGATAATATAAAATGTAATTTCTGCCCCCAAAAGAGATTGATGTTTTGACACTTGGTCCTGAGTCAGGAAAAAATAAAACTGAAATATCAAAATTTTTCATAGGGATAAAAAGTTATATGAAAAAGTAGTTTGGAAATGTCAAACTGGTTTGATTCATTTCATGCTGATACCATACTGTGCTCTATTCTATAGGAGTGGTAGCTCTACATCTCTGAAAGATACTTTTCTTAAGGCTTTTCTCTTATCTCAAATTCCACTGCAGGTCTTCAATCTTTCATTTGGTTAAAATACCATGGGATCTGATGTGCCCAGCTGTGACTGATCAATGACTCAGATGCTAATATTCTCTTGATTTCCAGATCCATGGGGGAACATATAATTTTTCCAAAGTAATTTTTGCCTCAGGGAAAATGTTCATTCAGATATCAGAGAAGGCATGGAATAAACAGAATTTTCTAAACTGATTGTATTTAGCTTGTACAAACAGTCAGAGTGAAGTCAGACTGCCTGTGTGGCCAAACAGTGGAAATGTGATTCCTTTGTGAAGGATCGTGGGGGCATTTGCACCCTCCAGCTGGGCTATAATACATTTCTCTTCAGATATTTCTTAATGAAGAAGATCCATCACTTCTGTGTGACCCAGATTATGCTGAAAAACACAACCCCTGCATGTTTGCTTGAAGTTGCAGGGTGTTTTTCTTCATTTTGATTTGCAGTCCTCTGCAAACATTTCTTGTAAACACCTGCATCAATGAGCTTCCTTAGTAAAATCCAAACAGGCAAACAAATAAATAAGGCAAATAAAGTATGTAAAATAAAGAATTTCCCTCAGATCACCAGAAATGCTTAGGAAAAACCAAACTTCTGTTTGAGTCCTCCTCAATGATGCACAGGGAATTACATGTTTCTTTTATTGGCAACTGGCTTTTCAGAATTCAAACTGCTTCACATCCTTTACAAATGGCCAGCACTGTACCAAGTGCCAGTGATTGTTGCTTATGCACCAGTGCCTTCTCTAAAAACAAATGTGAGGCTTTTTTTACATTTGTAAACTCCAAGAACTCTGACACTGGCAAGATGCATAAGCATTTTAGGATTAAGTTCTTATTTCATATGCTATGATAGTTTATTATTAGAAGGTGCACAGAAATACAATGGCAAGATATTTTGGACACTTCAAGTAATTGAAAATAAGTTTTAGGATCTGGTCTCAGTCTTTCTCACCTACCAATTAATTTAATTTGAAGTCACGATCTTTTTTATTGATTGTATTTTAAAGCATTTTAGCAGTAATTATTTGTTCTGTGGACCTTCTCAGGAAATTGCAATGTGAGAATCAAAACTTATTTTCATACTGCTTATTGAAATATTACAGCAATATCTTAGACTAAGAGCTTGGTGTAAGCCTTGGTCTATATATTTCTCAAAAAAACATCTTGAAAAATTAGCTAATGAATGAGGGCAAAATCCCTGGGGAGTCTGTATTCCCCACATTCTGGCAGGACAATTAAAAGAATTCAAATGCAAAATGAATGCTGAGTTTTAAATTAATAATTTGAACGTAATCTGGATGGGGGCAGGTACAAAAACCAGGCCAGATGTTACTATCTAGACAGGTTTCTTAGTGATGTCAAAATCAGCATAAATTTCTCATGGATTAACTTTTATGTTTTGATGTTTGTTGTTAACTTACTTATTAATGCTTATTTTTAATCCAATATAGACTGCCTTTTTCTTCCATAGGAATAAATATTCCTTCCAAGACTGGCAGATTTTAACTTCATCTGTCCCCCTGCCTTGTATTTTCATGTGTCTGTCTGTACTTCTGCTTTTGTTTCTTTGGGGAAATAATCCTTTCAGATTTTCTTTCCAATTAACATGTTTTTTTATTTAATTTATCCTGTCATGGGTCATTTCTTTATATTGCATTATCTGATTGAGTTTACTGTTCAATTTCCTGGCTTCTTTCTCTTTCTATCTCTCAAAAAAAGAATTCTTATCTCATTGTGGTTGAAATTCTGAAGAAAAAGACAACAAAACCCCATCACCTATTCTTAGTGAAATACAAATATATAATTTGATTGAGGTCATTACATCATTTGGAACTTTTTTTTTTTCTGTGAAGATGGGAAAAACTTTATTTATTATCTTAAAGATCTATACAAACCAAGTTTTCAAGTGTCAAATTCTTCGCTGCATTGCCATCTTTCCCCCATGAAGGGGCAATATATTTTCCCTATATTTTGTGCTAAATGTTAAACAAAGAATTATAAACAACAGAACTGTTTCCACATTTTTAAGGACAGCCTTCAGTGGGACTACTCAGTGTTTTCGTGGGGTTTGTGTGCTATCTACCATCTTGCTGAGCCAGAAGTCATGAGTGCAAGCAGCTCCTGTTTCCTGGGATTTGTCCAGATTCATACAGTCCAGGAAAAGACTGAAAACTGCCAGGCTCTGAAGTCCTGGTGCCACTTTAAACTCCACTTGGCAGGGATCTTTTGGCTGTCAGGGCACACATTCAACTGAACAGGACAAGTCTGTGTGGCAGACTCATGGCTGGTGTAAGTACATACCGTATTTCTGGTGGCAGTTAATTTCTTCTTGCCACATAAACAAAATGATTATTATTACCTACTTTTAGGATAAAGAAGAAGACAAATATATATCTATCACTATGAATTTACAAGTCCTCATCCATAAATCATCCCCATACTGAAGGTACTTCTTTTTTCAGTCCTATCTTTTCTATCTTAATTTAGCAAGGGAGAGGAGTAGGTATTACTAAGGATTTCATTGGCAGCTGTATTTATGCTCCTTTATAGTATGAAAAAGTTGGTTTCATTTGGCTTTTTGTCTTCAGAAAATTTCAGTCTTTGGCACCTGAGTTAATTTTTTATGCATAATACCTGAATATTTGGTTTTGCCTGCAAGTAACTGTCTTATAAAGCAGGAAGGGGGCTTCTAATCTGAGGACAACTGATAATTTATCTAGAGTTTTAAATCTTTCTAGAGAAACTAAACAGAAATTAAAATGTCTGTGCAAGGTGGGTTTGTTACTCTGATCATCCCTCCACTAGCTTGATTAATCCTAATGACTGCCTAAAGAGGATATTTTGGTAGCACAAAGAGTCAGGTAAGGTAACGATTCCTGATCTGTTTCCGTTCAATTAGAATTTACATTTAATAATTATATTATTATCAAAACACCCCACCCAAACCCAAAACCAAATGTCTCTGTGCTTTGAATAATCATCCTGAAGCTGCCATAGTTTTGCATCCTGCAATCTGACTTCCATTCCTGCTTGTCCAAGGGTGCACTGGGGTAGTGGGACATTGAAGGAGGTTTTCACTTTGCTGAGCACTGCCCAGTCACAAACCTTCCCCTGTAACTGGATGATTAAATCCAATTCTTCTCTTGAGCACTCTTTGAGAGATGTCCTGGCTGGTCACAGGGCTCCTTGCAGTCTGGAGCACATCTGGATTGAAATCCCCATTCTGTGTGACAACAGCAGCTGTCAGCAATTTACATGTAGTTATTTCCCATTGAAGCTGAATGTTCTTGTCAGCACCCGTAAAAAGCCGAACACTCCTGGCTGTGTTTTGAACGTGTCTGTAGTGATAAAACTCCTTACAGACAGGGTCAAGATATTCATCACTTCTCTAACAACACCCAAGAGAACCTTTTTCAGTAGAGAAAGGGTGTTTTTCTTAGCCAAAAATTTGCTTCTCATATTTTCAATCAAGCCTGAGGTTTTGAAATTCCTTCTGATTTGATGAGACAGCTTCAGTGACAAATGGAGAAAATCCAGGTTCTGCTAATTCTGTTACTGTCTTCCTATCTGACAGCCATTATTAGAGTTTGCATTTAATTTTAGCCAGCCCATGTGCTCTACCTGGCAATGCCCTGGTACTGTGTACTTTCCAGGGAGAATAAGGAAACGCTTGTGCAGTCATTCTGTTCCAGACAGCTAGAGCATAAGGCACCTCTGCCATTTTCGTGAGGCAGGTTCAGAGGTCACCAGTTCAGCCCTGGATGTCAGTGATGAAATACTTGGCATTTCCCTGTTGCCATTCATTCAGACAAAGGCATTCATTCTCCTATTTTTAATTAATTAATACTCCTTGTAATTAGTCATTGTTAATCTTTTCTGTTAATGGATTAGCAATCATTATGACTGCAAAAGTTGCTGAAATTTTAAAATTTTTAAATGATTTTATGTGAGAAAAGGAGGCTGTGTTTTAGTACAAACTATTTTTGTCTTTTCTGGTAAACACAATGGACGTTTCTCAAAGTGACAAAGTGACACCCAGAGCAGAGGGACCTACACAGGATTTCAGCAGCATTTACCTTCAAATTCCTGCTTAAACCTCTCATTTATGACAGAATCACAGGAGCTCAGCTGCTGTTCTGCTGCTTTCTGGCCAGTGCTCCTGGGACCAGCTGCATATGCCTGGTTTGGCCTCTCTTCCTTAGACTGCAAACCCTCTGTTGTGGGGAAAGTCTTGCATTGTGTAGGGTTTTTGTAGTCTGTAGCACCACAGGCTTTAATTCAAGCCTGAGAACAAAGAAATTTTATGGTTTTGTCTAAGTTACAGGACCTGGGAGTGCTTCCAGGTGCTCCTGGGACTGGGTGAATATTTTCATACATCTAAGCTCTTTCTCTTGCCAACATTTGAGCAATGCAATGTCCACATGGGAGGGAAAAGCAATTAGTCTGCAATGGTATGTTCTGGTCTAGAAGATCAAAGAATTGGGATACTTAATATGTTGGAGGTCGTATATAATTAGAATACCTTATACAAAGGTCATCACTGTTATTAATTATAATGATATAGTTGGAAATAAGTATTATTAAGCATTCAGTGAAACATAACCTTTCAATGAAAGAGTGATTTTTATATAATGATTATAACTAAAGAAAATCAACACTCATTTTCTGATACATTTTATTATTTGATTTTTTAAAAAATTGCTTATATAAGAAATATAATAATTTGAGTTTTAAAATGGAGAGCCATGTTTTAATACTAATGTATCTAGGTATTACGCAACATCATGGTGAATAAACAGCATTTTAAAGAGACATAGCAAGCAAATAGTAATACATTTAAGAACTGCAGGCACTGACTGCATATGAAAGTGCAAGTCATCACTTTCAGCTGCATGGATTTCATCCAAAGCCCACTGAATGGAAAGACTGCCATTGACTTTACTGAGTTCTGAGTTAGGTGATGTGGCTTGAAACACTAGATCATTGATTTCAATTAAAAATGTGTATCTACTGTACTCATATTCTTCAACAGGAAAAAAATAAAATCAATTAACCAGGGAGAAAACTGTGTATTTATTTTGAACTTGTTACTTAATTCCCCATGAGCATTACCTGAAGTGATCCCTTTTGTGTCTGTGTGAAGCCTGGTACTTTCGTTAATGTAAGGCAGAAGACTGTGAAGCAGTTTCTAGAATACACAGGAGGACAAGCACATCCTTTCCATGATCTATGCCCCTCTTGTGCAATAGTCTCAAAACAAACAAACACAGAGTGAGAGCGTTTTCTGACTCAAAGAGGAAGTACCCAACAAGTGCCTTTTGTCCTAATATGCTGTATCACCTTGTGCAGGCTCTGAAACTGTTGTCTCAACCCTGCAGTGTTATCCTTGCAACCTCCAATATCTGAATCTACAACCCAAACAGAGACTGTATCTCCTCACCTTCTCCTCTCCTTCTGCATGTCAGGGCTCTATATCTTCCTGCCCTGACTACTGTCCTGCAGGAAATGGACACAACTTCCCAAATCTGCTGAGTGTTCTCACAATTTATTCCCTCCATGGAGGGTCTGATGCAATGTGGGGAATTTTCCTGAGCTTTGAGCTGGTGTGAGTGGTAAAATGAGTGGTACATTGATAAGGTCTCAGATTTCCCTGCTGGAAATGTCAGAGTAGGACCCTGTTCTTTTTCCTGCAGCTTGGCTAAGGAAGGAAGGAGGAAGGAGGTGGGACAGTTTCCCTGCCCAGCTTGCTGCCTCAGCAGCCAATTTAAAGCCATGGCTAAACTGGAGTGATTCTAGATAAAGGGAGAAGCAGGATTTAATCAAGTGAAAGAAGTGACTAAGGTGGTCAGGACAATCAATGGTGTTTTGAGGTGGAAAGGCACATCTTAAATTTTAGGCTAGATATTAGAAACAAAATAGGGAAGAGAGAGGAGAAAGGTTTGCAATCCATCTCATTGCTTCCTGCTTGTGTATCTAAAAAATCCTGGTTAAATATTTCCAGCAGCCATAAGATCCGAGAAAAACTTCTCATGTGGATTTGTCTCAGCTTTTGAGAAACTGCTACTCCAGTAGTAGTTTAGAGAAACTGCTCTACTTTACAATGTGAATTTACAACTGAGGAGGAAAATTTACCACGTCTCTCTCTTTTTCCTCTTGCACAGATAAAACAGACTAGTTTCTGTTCTAATTTCTTATCAGATTTCCCATTTACACAACAGCTGTGCACTTTTTTCACATTTCCAGCAGTACTGGCAGTAAGACAGTGGCTGGTTTTCTGAGGCTCATTGACAGCAAGCCTTACAACAGCCTTACACAAAGCTCATGGCAATTGAATTGCAGTGGCTACAACACGGTCTCAGTGGGCTAGGGACTGTATTTGTCCTTCCCTTCCTTCTGCAACAGTTCCTGCTACATTCCTTGAGGTTCTAAGCAAATCACAATTTTAGGAATTGCTTTCCTATGGCTCCAGACTTGTTTCCTGGGCTTTGTACCGTGATGTGAACTCCTAACAGAATTCAGAGCAGCGAAGGAAAGGAGTTAACCTTGAACCTCTCCTAAATGTCTTGCTCATTCTCCAAGTACACAATTTTCTGCTTCCCTTCCCAAAGGTTCTTCGTTTACAGTTACATAATTGATAGCTCAACCCTCTGTCCCCTCAGACCATTTAAAAATCCAATATAAATAACACCTCAGAAACAACCTCCTGTGGCCTTCTACTCTTGGCATCAGAAAACAGGTGTGGGAGGCTTTTGCTTTACTTACTATATGGAAATGTTTTATAAACTCTTCTTAAAATCTCTGGCCATCCATTTAAGTGCAGCTTCCAGTTCCCTAGACGGAGGGTTCTTTTCAGCACTTCATGCTCTTTTTAGGAGTTCTTTTTCCATGAGAGTGAGTAATCCTATAGCAGGAAAATGTCATGGACAATTTGGGGGATTTTTGCTTGTTTGGCTGACTGATTGTCTTTTAAACATATTTTTTTTGAGGGGTACTGGAATGTGCTGTTCTGTCCAAACACAGTTAAAATTGATCCATGGGGAGTTCAGTTGCTGTGACTTACATCTGGATTTTATTTTTTTTTTCATATTTTACAACATTTGTGACTGTAGTAGAACCCTACAAAGAAAGAACACTTTCACCAAAATATGGACAACTGTATATAGGCACTACAAAGTAACAAACACTTTTATCAAAAGACAGGTAACACTGTACATGGAATAGGCTTACTCATCCTCTATGAAAGGACTTACAGGTCTGTAGAAGGGAGACGTCCCCATCTATATATGTTACTGTGAAAAGAAACATTGGTAGTTCCATATAATCTCCACATGCTGTACAGCAAAATAGATATATCAGACATACATAGCAGACACTTCACCATAGGAGGCTGAGGCACTGCAAAGGTCCTCAAAAAGAGACCATGATCTTCCATAGAGCAAACTGTTTAGCACAGTGGGACAGTAACCTGTGTACCTGTGAAGGATGACTTAAGGAAGGAGAATATCCATCTTTTTCACTTGCTTCAGTTTGCTGGAGGGTGCTACCCCTTTCCTCCCTGACCCACAATGCTCTGCAATGTTTATTTGTGCCATTCCTTCAGCTTCAACAAAAAGAACCCAAAACCAAAATGAAACAAAAGCATATTTTCACTGCTTGGAAGGCTTCACACTTCGAGTCAATTTTCCTTCCCTGCTGTTGCTACTGCCTTCTCCTCCTCTGTGCAGTGCAGTACATGAGTAAGTGAAACCACTGATGAATTGAAGCAGGTCAGAATGTAGGTATCAGTGCTTTGCAGTCTCTTGAGCAGCATTTGATAGCTTGTCCTGGGTGTCATCAGGGAATTCCTAAAAGCTTTATTGCAGGCCTCTTTACACCACAGTCATGGTGGATACTTAGCTTTTTGGTGACTTGAAATTAATAGCAAATGAATTCATTAGGGTCCCATGGGTGGAGGCAGGGGGAGAGCAGTGATTTCTGTATTCCCAATGAAGCTCTTTTAGTACTACAACACAAGCTGTCTGAGCTGCTGTTAAGTTAGATACACTGCAAAGCTCTGAATCAGAGCCTCAACTTCAGCTTTGTTCTGTTCCATGTTCTGCTAGTTTGGAAAGGTGCTTTAGATTTCTTTTTGTGCATTTTCTATATTCAAATCTATTGTGACTTTCAAAATCAGATTTTCCCCTTCTTCTTCCCTGTTTTCATGAATCACTTGGGATACTTGGGAATCTGTGCACAATAGGCTCCACATTTGCAAATTACATCTAGGAGCTTAACCTTTCAAATCCATTCTACAGTGTTTTCTAACTGGAAAATACTGTTTTCAAACCAGGCTGAAAACCAGACTTATTTGTCAGGATTACTTACCAATGTGCAAATAGTAAGATGTTTTCAGCTGGTATAAAATGTGGAAAGGGTAAAAGTCCCAGAGCCTTCAGGGCCACACTGTCATTTTGGGAATGAAGGGAACAAGGAAAAGATTGCTCTAACATGATACATACTGGATCTAGGCAAAATTTACTGTTTGTTACACACTACACAAGTCATATAAGGAAATAAAAAACCTACATACAGTTTTCTTTGATCTGCCATGATGCACACACATCCTTACCATCTTGTGTGTCCCAAGAGACACGAGAAAAAAATTCAGAAGAACTGGAAAACACCAAAAAAGGAAAAGATAACACCTGGGACTACATATGGGTTTTGTGTTCCTAAGTTTTCAGTGAGAACTATTCTCTGTCTTCTTACAATGTATACAGAGAAGAAATTCAAGAGTTAAATAGCTGCTTTTAATGATTAATGGTTTTTTTTAGGGGAAAATTTCTAATCTTTTTTTCATCCCTCAATCAATTAATTAATCAATCAAACAATCAATCAATCATTCCAGATTCTGAATTAGCTATAATGGGTATCTACATAATGAATCTTCTATGAATGTATCTTAGACCAAGGAAAGCAACAATCTCCATGTGGTATGGGCTTGTGATGATGGGATTCTGGCAATGTGAGCTTACAAATTCCTGTCAGTACAGGAGATTCTGCAGCTGACAGGCTGCCAAATTCACTATGAGAGCAGAGCTCCCTCAGCTCCTCAGCTGTCTGTTGTGAGTGCAGTGCACAAGCACTGGCACCAGCCAGTTCTGTGTCTGGCACAAGGCTGACCACATGCAATAGTTAAAATCTGTTTATTGTCCATTTAGATGCAACACCACTGAGTGAGTATTGGTTAGTGGCCAAAGCCAGGAAGCAGATTAGGCAGATCCTCCTTTTACTCTCCTTCCCCCGCCTTCTTTTCTTCTTTTCTGTTCGTTTTGGCTTTTTTGTCTGAGCTTAAATGCTAAGAGCCTAGTTTGTCTGTATCCTATGGAGATGTAGGAAATAGAAACGTGCTGCTCCTGTTTTCTGCTAGTAGATGAAAGAATCCTTTGGAGAAGTAGGGATATTTTTGGATTATTCTTTTCAAGCTAGGTGATTTTTTCACTTATTAGAGTCTAGAGGTAACATTTACTGACATCATTAATAAAATCTTCAGGTGTCATGCATTTTTGAGACAGCCAACTCTGAACTCATAATTCTCCATGGCGTTTTACTCCCTTCCCTACATCTGATTCCTCAAGTAGAACTTTATGAGGCCCCTTCCTCAATACACTGGGAAACATGATGATCTTCTCTTTTGCTTTAGATTTTGATCATTCTGATCCAAAGAAAGGAAAGTGACACAGACCCTTGGCCAAGTAAATATCCTGGGAAATACCTAGGAAAGTCAGGAAAAGCCTAGATATTATAATGTATACAGTACACACCATGCTAAGTGATCAGTTCCCTTAGGGAGCAATAAAAAACTCAAACAAAACAAGGAAGTAGGAAAAAAAGGTTTAATTCTGGCTATAAATAAATAAATAATGTTTTATTTAAAAAATAAATAAATAAAACACTGAAGACCAGTTTTTCTCTCAAAAGTACTTTTTTGGAAAAATCAAAATTTTCCAGGTAGCTCCAATCCCAAAGGAGCTGACAGATGAGCCTCTATTGGTTTTACTGAATAATCTTTGTATATCTTATTGACAATCAATTTTTTACAGACTGGTCTTTATCATCATTATTTTAACTTCAAAAAAAACATGACTTCTGTGAAGACATCATCTAAGAGTCACCACTAACTAACAAGAGGGTTGGGAAAGACACCAATAACTGAAATTAAGTATCATTATTTGGATCTTTATTCCAACACTAATTGTGTTCATGATTTGAGTGGGTATTTCAGAAAGCAGGAGTCTGACTGGGGGAATGTACTGTCATTCATTCTGGTAATTTAGGCTATCCTTAGCAGAGCAGAATGCTTCTGAGGAAAGGAGTCAGGTGGTTAAAAAGCAAAAATTATGTAGTCAGGACTTTTTGCATTTGACTCTCCTTCTGCAATTCCTGTGCCTTGCTTTTTACCCATTTTTCTTGTAGCTGGGAGGTGCACTATGGCATTTTCATTAGGTGTCAATACAACTTCCTTAAACCTCCTACCCAAGCTAAAGGTCTTTGGTGATTGGCAAGTTCAGTTGATTGTAAGAATTGCTTCTTCACCCATTTAAGTTAAAATGATCTGAATTTTCCAAAGGATTTTAAACAGCCTGTCCTTGCTAACCTCAGTTCCTTTTGCCTGAGACAAGAGAGCTCACATGAGCGGTTTGGCAGGCAGAGATAAGGAGAGTTAAAAAGCTATGCAGCACAGCTGGAGAGAGGTGAGGTCAGTCATTTGTTCACCTGGCAGAAAGAGAATGTGAAAGGGTGTGTGAACAGACCTGCAGTGCTCAAGGAGGACAGCTGGAAGTCTGGATGGGGGGCACTTTGGGATTTAAAGTATCACTGGTGGCAGCCCCTGTTAGAGAAGCACTTGGGTGCACTGGCACCAGTGCAGCAGCATCCACCTGGATGAAGCTTTCTTTGGGAATGGGCTTTGGGTTTTGCTGGGAAGGGGATTGAAGAGCCCTCTGCTCCAGTAGTCTTGGATGGGCATTCCTGTATTCTTATCTCATATGATTCTCCAAGAAACGTGAAGTAAATTTCTCTGTTAGTGGGACAAAACCTGTTTACACACACCTTGTGAGAGCACCTTTTCTTTTTGTACTTTGGTTTCCAAGTTGTTCCCCTTCATTCTGAAGCTGCTGCTGGAAAGTTAATTGCAAACTACCTCTGCTTTCTCCAGAGTTCTGCTTGGTGGTGTGGTTTATTGAGCACTCTGCAGTATAACTTATTAAACACAAATTTTTAGAAATACTACCTTTTCTCTTTTTCTTCATAATACTTTTCTAAGAACACATCTGAAGTGCTAAAATTCCAACAGATTTCATTATTTTGACTACTAGGTATTGCAAGCAGAAGTATAACAAACACTTATATTTCTTATTGTGTGAGAGACAAAAGTTGTGATTCTATTTACCAACAGCATGTTAATTGCAGGCTGTTGATGTATTTGTAAGGTCTTGCTTAATCAGGATTAGTTAATCCTAAATTACATACAATCAAGACAATATTAAATTGCTTAAGCTTTAGCTTCCCATCTCCCTCATTTACATAAAGTGAGCAGAATAATGTTTAGTCATTCTGCAGCATCTGATCTGAAGGAGGAGGAATTCTTGAAGTTTTACTGTCATATTCAAGTTTATTAATGTTTAGCCTTCTTAGGGAACATTAATGTGGAGTCATAAGATAATTCTGTCCTGTTAACAAATTAATCAATCACTAAATATGCTTTAATGAAGGATCTACAGAGAACATATGTGAGAACTTGGTAGTGGCATGAGATTTGTATAACAGAGATACAGACTCTGAGCAAATGAGTGCCATGTTACAATTTCTCTGCATGCCTATCTGCCTGCTATAGCATGTGTGAGCATCTGCAGGTTTTCTTCAGAGATTTATCTGAATTTTAGGCAGGCTTGCATTTCTTTCATACACCCACGTGCACATGCACACTGTATTCACTTCCCAAACAATTGGTGTGACATGGTACACAGAGCACTGTGATTGTGTTCCATGGCAGCCAGCAGCTGAAGGTGCCTCACACTCAGTAGCTGGGTGTTGTAGCAAATAAGCAGTACTTATGAGAGGGAGGGTTATAACTTCCTATGCTATTAACTATAGCTCATTCTTACGCAGACTATCGTCAAAAATCAATGAAACTAGTATCACACAGAAGCTCTATATTGATAATCATTTTCCTCTGGAATATGGCTTTATTTTAGAACCCTTTCATTTTAGGCAGCCAGCTCTTTGGCTTGTGTAACTCAGTACAGTTTCAGTGAAACTGCAGAGTGATGGATATATATTTATACACATACACACACATAGGCACACAAGCACTTTCATATGTTTTCACCTTGGACTAGATTTTTTCCTGTAAAACTTCTATAAAGTGATGCTGTACACAGTAGAGAAGAATGCCTGAAGGGATAATTTGTATTAATTGTTCCTGGTCATATTTTATAATCGCTATTGTTTTTCTTAGCAGCATCTCTCATGATTTTAATAATTTTTTTCAAAGCTGTCCTTTCTCTGAGAGTAGAATTTTGCACCCAATTGGCTTCTTAAGAATTACAGTTGACTGGCAAAAGGATTGGTAAAATGTCAGTGTGATCTTCCTAAACTTTCCATCATTCATCTTTTCCCTCTTTTATTGCCTTTTTACTTCTCACTTGTCTTTTCCCAATTCACAGCCCTTTGTTTTTCTCTTGATAACTGGGGTTTTCCAGCCAACACCCAATCCACTTAACAGATGGCTGGCAGGCAGAAACCAGATGTGTAGTGAGTTCTTGTCCAACATTATGACTTTGGCTTAGTTGCATTCATGGCTTTTCTAGGCAAGGGTCCCAGATTTCAAGAACTCTGCCTTCATCCACTCTTGGCTTCGTGTGTCTTGTACCAGAGGGACTGATAAAACGGGCTAATGGGGACTGATACAGCTTATGCAGAAAGACTTCCATTTGAGAAAAGGGCAAACTCTGACAAACTCATCTCAAGGAGTCAGGTTTCTTTTTAAATATCCTTCATCCATGTTAGAAAATTTCTGAAACAATAACAATATTCAGGAAGCTGGAATGGTATGGCCTTCACCAAACTTTTGCTGGAACATGCCCATGACCTTGAGTGCCTGCTGTACGGGTTATAATAAATGATGTGCAGTCAGTTTCAGGAAATCTCTTGCTTCTTAAAGCTGACTAGATAAAGCCCTCCTCATGTTTCCCTGCTCTGTCTGATGATTGTAAATATACAGGAAAATAGACAGAGCTGTTAGTGTATAAAAGCAAATTCATGTAATATAGAACAATTTGTACACCCTTGATCAGGGGAATTTTAAAAATTTTTTTGGCAAAAAAAATTAAAAGCTCATTTTTATATTATCATAGCTTCCATGATAATTTTAATAATTTACTGTAAATAACGTATTATATGTTTGCAGATATCTTTAAGAAATCTTAGATGGTTACTTAGGAATTATATTGGAGAGAACTGCCCAATTTTGTATCAATATACAATTTTCCTGGCCTTTGTCTTTGTTACAAGGTGTCCTCCATAAAATGAAATTTAATTCATCTCTTTTCATGTCTAAATGCCTCACAGTTGTCATATAAGCGTGAAAGATGATCCTGCCTTTGGTCAAAACTGAATAATGGAGTCTCTGAAAACTCAAGGATGGAAACCTTGGAAGTCTGGGTCTGAATTTGGCACAGCAAGATCAGAAACCTGTCAACTACTACAGTGGTTATTGCAAGCTAATGAACAGTCAGTATCATAGAGGACAACAGCTAACTGTTGCACTAAATCAAATGCAAAAGGAAGCTGAAAGAAAAGTAATTTCTTTCATAGAATAAATCAGAGCAGCTTCATTCCATTAAAGCAATATCACTCTAAAAGAAGTAAATCCAGCCTGGTGAATGGAAAATCTCTAATGTGTTCCTGGCTTCTGACCAGTCCCTATCCTGGCCAGGGACTCACTGACCCACAGGCAGAGCTGTTGTGCTCACCTAGCAGAGTGAGAAAGGCCCTACTGAGCTGAAGCTGTTGGATTGTCTAAACTGGTTCATCAATGCAAATTGGTTCACTAGAATAAAATATCTGCTTTACATCTGTGGCAATGATTTGAAGAAATTCTCATCTTTTGTGACCAGAGGAATTGGTTTTGGTGTGCCATACATTTCTCTCTTGCCATTTCACCATGTCCTAATAACTCTCTGCTGCTTGATTTCATTACCATTCCTAACAGCTCTATTCCCATCCCACAAGCAGCATGCTCACCTCAAACTTCCAAATGGTGCACTGTTAATGTATGTGATATTCTGTGATATGACACATCCCCTTTAGCTACACAGGACAAAAGGGCAGATGACAGCAGCTGACAGCAGCACAAGTAGCAGTCTGGGAGAGTTTAATGGATGTACAAGAGAAAACTGCATTTTTCAGGATTCAAACCCTACTCATCAGCAGTTAAACCTTTGTGACAAAGCAGAACATGAAGCCTAGGAAGGCTGAATGAATCTTAATGGATTGCATTTCCTCCACAGTGGTGTTTTTAGTGAGCATGATTTTATACATGATTTGTTAATTAAGCAAATTAGTGTTAACAGCTTTCTCAAAACCCCATTACCTTTATATCAATTGACTTTTACAAATTAACATGATTAATTTAAAAAGCATGAAAAATGAGAAACAAGACTAAGAATATAAGGATGAAGCTTGAGGTCACTGTTTCTGGATATGGGAACAGTTTCTTATATGAAATTTTCATTGAAATTACACAACGAAAGGAAACACATATTGAGAGAGAGAAAAATACAGTCGACCATGTCAACTTACACTCAGCTTTCAATTGGTTTTAAAATCACAAGAAAATTCATTGGAAAGCCAGTCCTGACGGAGAGCTAAGATTAAGAGCTCCTACCAAAAAGAAAAAATAAATCAAAATGACCACCAGCACCAGAAAGTCAACACACAAACAACAATTATGAATTCTGATGGTACAGCAAAATTTGGCTGGGTGAACACCAGAGCAGCCTGATCTGGCTTGGAGCTTGGCCCTGCTTTGAGCAGAACAGGCAAAGCAGATAATTTCCATACGTCCCTTGTAACCCTATTTTATGAGTTGAAGTATCTTTTTTCTCCATGATGAGGGCTAACCTTGGGAACATGCATATAAAGGAAAATGGGATTCTTTTCCATTGCTTCAGTACAGTTAAGGAGGATTTAGTCCTCAGGCAGCAAAGGGGACTGAGCCAATTCTCTGGTTTCGGCTGGAGGAAAGAAAGGAAAGAAAGGGAAAGAATTGGGATGTTTTGCCTGATAACACTGCAATTGTAGACCAAGAGCCAGAGACCTCTCTGTGTCAGCTGCTGAACACATTCATAATGTGAGAAGAGCTGTGCCTTGAAGAGTTTACAATTTAAGTATGAACCTGAAATGACAGGAGCAATATCTCTATCGTTCAGGTAACTAAAGTGAATTAACTTCAGGTTAACCGGGAAGTCAAGAGAACTGAGTTTACTTGTCAAAATCTATGTCCATCATTCGAAACATAAGACCATTTTTCCACTTCAAGTCTCATCAATCATGTAAGTATATACCAGAAAGAACATAACTCCTCTGTACTTTTTCGTTTTTCCATTTGACCTTGTGTTCATTCAGTTTTCCACATCATTTTGTGTAATTATTCACACAACATCCTGTTGTTAGTCTGGGTATCTCAGGAATTTACAGAGGAGTGAAAAACATGTATATAATAGTAAATATATCCTTGTTAAAAATTTGCTTGGGGAGTCTGGAAACAGAACACATCCTGAAACTGCTTTCAACTTTGACTTTTCACTGACAATGTGTCTCTCTTTATATGTGGAAAGAACTGTAGAATTCCAGTCTGCTCTGTGTATTTATTTCTCATTTTATTTTTACAGTATATTGGAGATCAACTATGGTATTCAGCAGTTCTGTATGTATTTGCTGACCCACTTTTCCTTACAATAGAAATGTCTTACAGCTGAAGCTTTTCTGTATCTTTAAAAAGTCAAAGAGTTAATGTCTGATTGGATATTGTACATGTTATGAACACCTATAGGACCTTTTACTTTCAAATTCCAGAGGTAAGTATTAACCTTTTAACAGCAGGTCAGTCCCATTTGGACATATTTTTAGCAAAGAATCTAACACAATATTGCTAACAAGTAGCCTAGTCTGACTAACAACAATAGAATATTAAACAAATGAATAAATGAAATGTAATTGTTTCTGACTTTGCCAATCTCAGCTACAGATGGCTGTAATTGTCCTTCCTATTCCCAGATGCCTGCTCCTATTCCTAGATGCCTATGGTAGTACTGCTATGGTAGCACTCATGATTCCATCTTTATCTGAATTAAAAGGTGAAGTAAAAGCCACCGTCACATTTGTTCTCATATTCTTGTTTTTACCATTTTCCTTCTCTCAGATGTGTATTGACAGTTTGCACTCACAGTTTGTGCGAAGATCTTGATACCTCTAGTCATGCCAAATAGAAGTCTTATGATTCATCTCATGTGTGGTCAAGATTTTGTCCTTTTTCTTGGAGCATTCATTTTCTTGTATAACGATTATGGATTTTGCCCACAATGAGGTCCCAAGTTTCAATACCAATCAAAATAAAGGTCACACTTAGAACCAGTTCTGTGAGCAGTATCCCAGTAATTTTTGTGGTTGGCTGCATCTCTTCAGATCAGTGAAAATTCAACTCTTAATGAGCTGAGGCAGGTGCTTCGTTACCGTTACATGTTTATAAATTCTTGACACCAACTATGATCTACAACAAAAAGATCATTCATATCAATACTCATGCAGCTACATGAAGAAAAAGTTTCATCACATAAAGCTGACATCACACATCACACAGAGCTGACAGTGTGAACTGAGGTATATCATCATTGTCATACAGTAATGCAGAGAAGTGGAAATGACCCCTAAAGTATTTCAAGTACCACTTTATTTATTAAAAAACTAATAGTGACAGGGCAATGTGTATTGGGCTAAAGAGAAGGTATGTTGCCCTTGAATTACTGTGGAAGTGGAAGAACCAAGGCTGGATATTAATTTTATTTTATTTTTTCATTGTTTACTTTAGAAGGCTTTGTCAAACACCCATTCAAACCTCCATCCCACCATATAATAACTAAACAAAACTCCTAATGGGAAGTTTCTAGGCTATGACAGCTTTTACTGAGCTACAGCTCATAGTAAACCATAACTGTGTAAGTGCAGTAAATTTTCATTTGTGTCTGTGGGTCAAATGTTGTAAAGGAGAGTACAAGCAGAATAATCAAATGTGTATCTAAGGTGAGACTGAAGGGAAAGACAATGCAGCAGATCCTGTGGTTTGCAATGCAACTAGAGGGGCTTTAAACTTCCTGTGAGGTAATTCTTTAAAAGCAAAGCAATGCAGTACAAGGAGCATTGATACTATCTTATTCAAACAGACATAATACAGACAAAAGTTTTTGGTCTTTCTGCTAATACATTTCTGTCTACTGATTTCTAAATTATTTCACCAACATCCTGTGCTAGATTTTAGGGGTCAGCAAAACTTTTCAGCCACATTTATGAATAAATGCTCATATAAAACTGAACTGAATCAAATATCAGAGATAATCAGCAGGAATATTTTGTCCTGAGACTTTTCCAGGACCACAAGTGAGGAAGCATGGTCACCAATGACAGCCTTCTGCCCCTACCCTAAATCCTGACCTTTTATATATGTACAAAGCTTTACGGTTCAGATTAATTTATCTGACTTTAGATATTTATTTTTAAAAAGATAATATTTTAAATTAACTGAATCATGGTCTGAATATACCCTCACTGACTGTACAGCTTGCTTCAGACATCTGGGTTTCACACTTAATCACTTTGTGCTTAAAGCTGGATGAAGATGATTCCACCTGAACAGAGCATTCTCATGACATTTTCATTAGGGTACATATCCTGAAGTTCTGTATTGAACTTCCTATGAGAGGATATGATGGACATCATGGATCATCAATTAATGAGAAAAGATCTGAACATTGCTCTTCAATTTGTATAACTATTTTTATGTTGAATTTGGAAATGAATGACAGGCTGAGCCAGAATAATGTTTAAAAGCAGTAATACTAGAAGCTGTTTGATCATGTCAAATGCAAACACCTTATGAATATTCCATTTTGTGTCTTCTTCTACTTTATTATTTTCAGTGATTCTGCCTTCTGACAAAGAAATATTTGTTCTACACAGCATTTCAAAGAGAGCCAGGAAAGAAAAAGAAATACTGTAACTGATTTTTATTGTCATTGTCAGTGGAAAAACAGGTATCATTATAAAGACTTCGAAGAGATTTTGGGGAAAAAAAATATCAACATCTGTCAGCTGTCAGTGATATGTCAATAGGAACACTGTTTTACTTCAGAAATTACTTGGTTTGCTCCAGGAAAGTTAATATTTTAAAATACTTTACATTTACAATAACCCAAACCATGGAGTTTGCCAAGGTACTTAGGGAGCAAAACCAAATCAGTGTAGTGGGTTGTTGTTCTTTTTGTTGTTGTTTTTTGGTTGTTTTTTTGGGGTTTTTTTGGGGGGTTTTTTGCTGTTTTGTTTTTTTGACTTATGAAAGCCCATTTTAAATGATGGTGATGCAGGAGCCCAGAAAACATACCCCGTATGACCTGTAGCTGTGCTGGTTCTGTGCTGCCCTAGGGTAGAAGTTTCTATGAAGAGCTTTTGAAACACAATATCCTTGTGAGAAAGCTTTAAATATACAGTGTATATTTCTAAAAATTCAGTAATATGCTGTTGATGAGACCAGAAAGGAAGAGATCTTAAGACAAAGAATGCTAAGTGATCAGAGATATTATCTAAGAGCAAATCTGTAAAAAAACATGATTCTCCAATGCAAGCAAAATTAAATTTGAAGTTATTTAATTAACTTTTCCTGTTTATGGATGCAGGAAACATTTTTTCTTATTACTAATTTTAATAATTTTATTCACTTGATCTACAGGGTGACTCCCCTACCAACCCCCCTCACTCCCATGTCATTTCAATGGCCCGAGTGTTTAGCACATGATCACCTCCAGGGGAAATAGAGATGAATAAAGGAAATGAACAATAGTATAATTTCAGAAATAGCATTGAGGTACTAGCTGTGAACCACCACAGGTGATTACATCTTTGCACCCTGGGATGGAATTTTCTTGCATTGGTATTTCCTGATCCAAAAATGGATACATTTTTAGCTTTGACTGTTTTTACATCTGTTTGTGGTCCAATTTTGTGTACAATCAAGATGTTAATGTAATATTTTTAGTCTTCTGTCCTAGGTAATTTTCTTATCTATTTTTAATGGGGTTACCATAGAGCATGGCATGTTTTACATCTGAATATGAAATTTCAACTGTGTTTTGAGCTGCACTAGCAAAAGCTCAGCCAGTAAGCAGAGGTGAAAGGCTGATCCCCTCTCTTCAGTGTTTTCTAGACCACATCTGGAGGATAATGTCCACTTTGGGTCTGCCCAGTGTAGGAAAGATGCTGTGTAACTGGAAGTGAATCACCAAGATGGGTGAGTGCTTGGATATGCTAGAAGAGGTTTTTGTTCAGCCTGAAAAAGCCAAGGGTAGTGTCTTTTATTGTCCTCATCTTCTCCAGAGTCACCCATTAGGGAGTTAAATCAGACTGTTCTCAAATTGCCAGGTTTTGAGAGGAGTTAGATGCAAGCTGCAGCAAATCAAACTGTGTTTGATATGAAGGAAAAAAAAAAAAAATCATGATGGTGGTTCAATTCTGTGTCAGGATGACCAATGAGGCTGCAGTCACCATCCTTAAAAATATTCTAAAAAGAAATTAATTAGAATGTTTCCAAAAAACAAAAGAAAGGAGAGTTGTAGTATATTGGTTTTCCCTCACTACACAAGAGATTTAAGAAAGGTAACAAAACCACCAAAACATATTCAGCAAAGAATAAAAGGGGAAAAAAAAGTTTAATTTTACTCTAGAATTTTAGCAAGATTTCTCCTCGTCTCTAATAACAATGCTGATATCTGATATATCAGCTGCAATGTGTCCTAACACCTTTCCACCCCAAACTTAGAGCCCTAACTTTTCTTGCTACATATAGATGACACCTAGACTGAGTTTAAATCTTTTTTTCTTCTCAGGAAAGACAAGGAATAACAGATGGTACCAATTAAAAAACAGCAGGAGAATTTTTTTTTTTTTTAACCGAGCAATCTGGGTCATGAACAAATGTGTTTTTTTCTTCCTGTTTCATCTTGAAATTGCAAATAATTTTGAAAAAAGTCATAACTGGAGATCTGTAAGATAAGAAATGTAATTAAGCCTAGTAGGAGTCAAGCTGCTTTTTAATACCTTTAAGCAGATGGAAGAGTGGAAGGCAACCCTAGGTGATACCAGATATCCTTTGGAAAACTGAGGAATTATATTCTTTCCTCAGTGACCGCTGTATTCCGCTGTTATTCCCAATAGTTTGGATAACCTGATACTAAATGCAACTATTTTGAAATTTTTCCACATAAGTTGTTCAGTATAAAGACTTGGGAGAAACTACTGTTTTTCTGTTCCTAGGCAGAACAAAAGGATCATCAGTACACCTCACAAAGTGCAAAAACACCAAAATAAGTGTTGCTTTCCCAGTCCCCAAACTGCTCACAGAAATAGTACTAAGATTTACTTTATTACTCAGTGTGACACTCTCTCAAAGGAGTATTGTCATTGTTGAGGGCTGGTTGTGCAGGCTACAAAGGATTCCTGGTGCTCTTGCTGAAGTCATCTCAGTTAAGAAAGGGGCAGAAATCAGTGGCAAGAGGCCTGGGTTCAAATTAGATTTTTTATGCAATTCCTTGTATCAGCTATTGAATGCTCAAGACACCTTGGCTAATTAGTACCTATTTATTCAATCAAAGGGCAGTATTGGTTTGTACAGATGACAGAAATGGCTTTATGCTATCACATAAGAAAATGCTTTTTAACTCCAATGTGCTTGCTCAATTGTGTCTTGATATCTAAGATGCCAGGCTTGCAGCTGGGGTCCAGCCAGGGTAGCAATCAACCCCACATACAAATCATTTACTGTGTTATACTCTTAATGAGAAACAAGCCACTTAACACTGGAAAATAAATACATAGATAAAAGTAGTTATTTAAATTATGATCAACACCAGCAATTTAAAAGTGCTGTTTTATGTAATTAATGTTTAGCAACTAATAAATTTCTTTACCAGTAATTAAACACTAATTAAATAATTTCCTCAGGAATGTGTTTACTAATGGTATTTCTGGATATTCATTTTCCTTTTAAATGTTTCATAACTGTTGTTGAGTAATTAATGTTCACTAATTAATTTTGAAGTAAGAGTCCTGACCCTTGCAGCAGTCTAGGAATGGAATTCCCTTAGCTGATGTGTATTCATTTAGAGCTATTCATAGTAAAACCAAAATATAGTATAGCTTAGAGGGGACAAAATACCAGTGCCTTATAGTTCTGATACTTCTGGATTCCCAGTGAGGTGTGAGTTCCCAAATGCAGGGCTGCATGGATTTATTTGGGTGTTGGATCTCTGTTAGTGCTGTGAGTGACTTGGGAATGAGCTGTTACTATAGTGTGGCATCCATCCAGGTGCCTCTAAGTTACTGCAGTTCACAGGTTAAATAAAGTGTCTGAAAGATTACAGTGTTTCTGAGTTGAGTTTTTTCATGTTGTCCAAGCTCACTGTAAGGCTTTCTCTTTCTCCTCCCAAGGCTGTTGTGGAGTGGGAGCTTCCCTAAGGCTCAGGGGCTGTCAGTGTGAAGGAGCACTCCTGGCACCTGCAGCTGCAGACAGACCCTGGTGCAAAGGCAGGGTTTCCCAGGCAGCTTTGGAGGATGGATGCACAGACTTTGCAGTGACCAGCAGTAACAACATTTAAAAGGTACCTCTGCTTTGTAAAACACCATGGATGGAGAGTCAGTGTATGTGGTGACACTGGACTCACTTCCTAAAAACCACAGTGAGGCTCACTCACCTAGGCATTGCTATAAGGTTTGGAAGATGAAGCTACTTCCAGTTAATTATTTCAGACTTAAAATATTTTTAAAATAACAAGTATTTTGAAAGAACCAGCTGCAGCTCTAATTTCACAGGGTCAAATCTCATTTTCATTAACAGTGGCTTTGGAAGGGTCAAAAAGCTCTCTCTGAGTCGGTCAATATTACAAGATCACAAGTAGCAAAGTGAATGAGTTATAACTGCTTGAATGCACATGACCTGTCTGTGCTCAGTGGTAATTGACTTCAGAGTGACAATTTGTGGGCATTAAGTCAGATCATGTTCTTAGCTTATGGACATTCTCAGTGGCACAGCATTCTCTTTAAAGTGCATCTTCTCAGTCCATGCATGTCTGGAGAAGTCAGGAACTAATGAACTCCTGAAGCTATCATAAATCTTGAAGAAATAGTAAGAAAATATAGAACAATGATTCCTTGTTACCATTCAATTGAAAAACATGGCTTGGCTTCATTATGGCCCCATGATATTCACAGGCAAAATAAGGGAAGGAAATAATCTGAACTTAGTTAGAAAGGTAGGCACAATTCTGCTTTTATTCATGCTGAGGTAAATCTGAAGCCACTCATGTACAGCCTGAAGGTGGCCTTTATTTTTAATTGCTGTATTTTAGTGTTATTTATTCAGCACAAAAAGAGAAGGCGTCAACCTGGGAAGCAGAGGTGGTGATATCTGGGAGCTAATACTATACTATGAAAAATGTGTCTTTATAAGAGTAAAGAAAATACTAATGACTTAGCTGGAAAAATAATTAAAGGATATTGTTGACATTTTGTCAATTGCAAACATATATTTTACTTGCTTTCAGTTTATGAAACAATGACTAATTTCAGCAATTAATTGCTGTGATGGAGAACTGTGTATTTGAAGTTGACATACCCCTTAATTTTACATTATGCTTCATGAACCTAGTAATTTTAAACGAGTATCATTTAATTCTGAGGACAATGAATGAAATAAAGGAGACCCGGGAGGTTATGATGCAATATAGAGCATTTCTTCCCCTCCAATCAAGCTTATACTATTATTTTTCTTCTGGTGTTTTTATAATATCTTATTCCTCAAAAGTCACTGTGAGGCCATTCCTACAAAAGGCTGCAAAATGCTCAAATTGCCAGTTGGGAAGTGCAGCTCTGCTTTCTGCTCCTGCCTTAGCTTTGAGTCATGTGTGGGTGACTGCAGCACACTGTGCATGTTGGCTGTGCCACTGCAGGGAGGGGGTGGCAGCTTTGTCACAGCCGCTCCCCCAAGCCTTCCCTGGCATTCCCAGGGCAGGACAGGCGACTCCTCTCGCTCTTACACAGGAGGAACGCTGCAGAAATGAGGGAGTGTGGCATAAATAAGGTCCCAGCAGCACCAGGTGACCTTTGCTGGGGGAACAGGACCAGGATGTGACTCTACCACAGGCAAACAGAATAGCAAAAACTCGTCAGGTGAGACAGGCAGAGGGCAACCAGAGAAATAGAAATTGATAGATCAAGTGGCAGCAAAAGCTAGCAACACATATTGGATTAAAAATGTAGGTTTCCTGAGTCTGAGGTGAATCTTGTAAACCTAACATTATCTGTTTGTCTAGCCCTCCTCTAATTTGACCCCAGTGGGATTTTGTGTGGGAACAGGGAAAGAAGCAGGGAAAGGAAGCAGCTGGTGATCAGAGAAATGCTTAATTTTCTTTGTGCCATTTATACAAGCCTGTGCAGCCAGCACTGAAAATCCCATGACAGGTTTGCCCAGTAAAGTAACACAAAGTACATATTTTTTCAAACTGTGGGTATTTTTCAAGTAGCTCCTCCTTCCCAAAATCCAGAGATGAATATACTTGTGGATATCCATGAAAGTCATGTAGGAGTGACTAGTCAAAGTGAAGGAGCTTTTATGCATTCAGATGAAGAACTGCACAATACAGAGCTGAGATCTTGCTGCTTGCTGCTGGAGTTAGGCTGTCACCATAACTGAGAGCAAAGTGTGTGCATTTAACAGGCTGCCCTGTGCTTTCCAGGTATGTCCATCTACTCCTTCGGGTGATTTATGTGTAAATGAGACCTAGAGCCATAAAGAGAGACTGGGGGTGGAGAGACTGCTGAGTGTTGGGCACCCCATGTTCTGGAAGAGCGTGCACTTTGAAGGTGCACTTTGTGTGAAGTGTTGCTTTGCCAGTGTTAGCCTGCCCTCTAGGTGCTAGATTTCTCTTTGGGATATATTGCACAGGTGGCATGCATAGGCTGGATCTGTGTGTGTGTGTGTGTTTCTAGGACACAGCATTTGTTTAAAATCCAATTCTCTACCCAGAACTGGTCTTGCAGAACCAAGATGCTTTATGCTGTGCTTCTTGTCACAGCTGCCTTTGAGGAAGTGTCAGAGTAAGTGTTTTCTAGGCAGCCTGAGAAGTACAGGGAACTTGCAGCAAGAATAAAATTCTGGTAGTAGTAATAATAATAATAATAATAATAAAAATAATAGTTAGCAGTGAAACAATATGATGCATGAATGAAAGTAACTCCCTGTACTTCCAAAATAATATATTTTTTCCACCTTTACCTGTAAAAAACATAATTTTTCATCTCCATCTGCTTCATGGATACATAAGATCAGTCTTTGAATTTGAGAACCAACAGAAGGTCAGTTGTCAAGGGAGTTATCGAGCCAGGAGGTATGAAACTTGATGAGCCAAATATAATTTGGCACTATTATTTTATAAAGACTTGAATTCTGTGCATCAACTAAATACCATAAAGATTTAGCTGAGAAGGGAGAGAAACACTTCTTTGTTCTTCCTGTGTCATGATTAAATAAGAGATGATATACTTGTGTGATATTCCTGTTCTTTAAAAGTTTTAATGGATTCAGATTCATGGGATTACAGAGGTGGCTCAAGCTGATGATCAGTTAACCAAATGTATTCAAGTATTGCTTTGGAGAAAGAAAGGATAGTCTTGGGAGTAAAGTGGAAGTTTATAACACCAAGAAATTTCTCTTGGATCTGTTCTCTGCTCTTGTACTTTGCTGCAGTGTCCAGTTGGTTAACTCTTGTCTCAGCTTCTTCATTTGTCTGAAGTAAGCCGTAGCAACACCATCAAGTTTTTTGGATGAGTACATGAGCTACTGAAGTTTGAAGTTCTACTGCTACTGCTTTTTACAGCCTGATGTTCTGCAGGCTTCTCCAGTTTCATACATGGATGTATTGCCCCGGTACAGGAGATAGAAAATAACATTCTGCTATGGCTGGGTCTGCTCTGAGCCCAGCTTTCTCTGCATCAAAATTGAGTTAATCAGCCTGTTGATATTTATGTTTTGGAGCAAAACTGGAAAAAAAGGATGAAGTTAATGAGGACAGATAGTAATGAGGTATGAAAACCATGGTACAGCTTTGCCTTTCTTGGGGAGGGGGTGTTACACAGAGGGCACTGTGTTGTTGATGTATGTGCATAAAGAGAGTAGTGAAGAAAAACAGAATCAAACAATTTGGGGAAGAAATGGGATAAATTGAAATGACTTTGTTGTCACAGACTGTACTGGAACTCCTAACGCTTAAATTTCTCCTTTGACCTTAAGCTTTGCATGCATGTTTTTCTGTTATAATAGAGAATCAGTTCTGCAGTAGAAGTAAAACTCCTAGCTGATTACTATTTGTTACCAAATACTAGCAGAGGTTTTCCAGCATTTGAGAGCTGGCCACTGCATCCATCTTAAGCACATTTAATGACACAACCTCTGTTTTATTAATGGATGAATACTTCTGGCTTCTGTGAGGCCTTTTTTTGCTGTAGAAATGTCATCATCATGCTTCAGCATCGCCTGTTGCTTGGTAATTAGGCTGCTTTTCTGTCAAGAAAGATGTGTGAATTTGAATCTTTGTTATGAAAGAGGCTGATTAGATCTAACTTACTTTTTACAATTCCTATTCTGCATAAGTGGATGAATTTAGGAGAAATCACTGAAATGGGGAAGGTACCAGTGCCAGCTTATCTGGCAAAGTTTTATACAGAACTCAACATATGCCCTGGGTGTATTCATCCGATGTAAGGGAGGCAGGGGAACCATATGTCTAAGGCTCCTGAGGATCTGAGTTTCCAGGTCATATTCTGTTATGATAAACTGTCCTGTTCAAGCTCAGCAGTAGAAATCTGAATGCCCAAGAGGTCTAAAATTGATCACTGTGTAGCCCAGAGATGACTGGAGGGAGAAGTGGAAGGTGAAATCAGGGATCAAGGGCTGTGGTTCTGGAGTTGGAAGCACATGCTCCAGTGTGCTAAAGTACATTCACAGATCCAGCCATCAGCCTTTACCTTAAAAATGTATCAACAGCATTAGAATTATATCTTCTTAAATCATTTAAGTATAGCATGGGTTTCAGGAAAGTGGTTTTCCTATCAGCTGTCAAACTTGCTGAGAATATTCAATCTGACCTGTAATCAGAGGCTTTTTGTGAATAACAGGCCCTTACAAACCAAGTGCTAATTATCTGAGGGATGAATGAATCTTAACAGTGAAAAATGGATATGTCTGTCAGTGATACTCCAGTAAATGTCAACTTGAAGTTCATCAGATTCCCTACTTATTGTGTTCCCTGTTGCTGAATTACAGTCTCCTTAGGTGCAGATGTCGGACATGCATTGAGCTTGACACTATGAGATCTTTGTATTTTAAATGTTGCTTAAAAAAAGGAATATGTCAGCACAAGTCTTCACAGCTTGGCAGACAACTCTGGATTCCCTTTGTCAGCCAGATCTTCTGAAGCACCCAGCTTTGAAAAAGGTGTCTTCTCAGAGGTATACTGAGCTGACCCCCAGGATCCTTATTCTGTGTCAGATTTCTACATTGCAGTGTCTCATGAGTCAGACAGGTGATTGAGTGCCCCCTGACATGAAACACAATGGGCTTTGTGCAACATCAGATTTCCATTTGCTGTGAGTAATAAACCATTAGGTGTGCCATGTAATGATCACAGAGGTAATATCTTTTTTTTTAAATAAACTTGTTAATTTTGACAACTTACAGCTTGTCATTAAACAAACCAGCAAAAGTCACTAGGCTTTTCATTCCTTGCAGCTCAAGTTTATTTTTTCCATTCTTGGCCATTTTTAACTACAGTGAAATTTTAACAGGCTCTCTTGAGGTCCACAAAAGTATGTAAAGTTCAGCTGCTCCCTGGTGTCCAATTCAAGAATCCCTAGAATAATTCTGTTTGGTAAGCAACACAGTAATTCCCATTCCCTAATTGCCCCTGTTCCCTCATCATATGTCTTGAGGGAAGAGTAATCCTTGATGAACGATAAATTTCCCTTCATTGAGTTTTACTGCATGGTTTAAGGTCGCTCTCAGAGAACTTGTTGATTATAAATCACATGCAATTTCTGTCAGAGCTTGGGATTCTTGAGTTAATGATGACTTCTTGGCTTTTTTAAAATCAAACAAAAATTTGGTAACAAAACTCTTTGCAAGAAGGAATCAGCTGTGTTGTTGATGTCTCCTGTAGCCTAAAACATCGTTAATAGCTGTCCTTTTCTGAGATGAGAGAGCTTTTAGGCTGCTGATAATTTATGGTCTCAGACAGACAGGATCAGGCATGCCATAATTTTCAGTCTTTAAAATAGCTATGTAGCTCTGACAGTTCCATGGGATATAGACCCTTTACAAAACAAAGAAAACAATTTCACTTTGATCAATATGAATACCATAGGAGGAGATTCTTCATTTCAAAAAATCAGCTTCCTCTGAGGAGACAAAAAAATAATTCAAAAGACTTGTGATATTTTCATGCAGAAACACAAATTTTCCTGTTCTAGTTAATTAAGAAAATGTCATTGAAGTTGAAACTGTCATAGCTATGAAAGAATGCTTGGCTTCATACCTTGAGAAAGGAAGAAGTGAACTTTTAGATTCAGTGGTAATTCAATAAATAATAGGTCTTGCTTTATCAGTGCTTAGATATGGAAACAAACAGCAAGAAGATGGTGACTAAAACGTTTAAAACCCAAATATATCTAAACAAACCTATTTTTTGGAGAAAATGTGCTCATGACATGGAAAACTGGGAGCTGGTTGTGCAACTCTTAATGCAACATGGCCATGATCTTACCTTGATACCTTGATAATTTAAATTTGTGGCAAGGTTGCTATTTTATGTGGTGTGTACATGGATTATGACAGCGGATATATACAGAGATTTATTCTATGTAGAATATACTTAAAAAAATTATACATTTTACAGTGATGAACACTCAACATTTAGGAAAAATAATCAGTCAAATCAGCATAGTGTTCCTTAAATATATGCAATATAATTTCTGGTTAATATCAACCATAAATTGATGTCCATTTAGGAAAAGGGGAATCAGCAGCCTTTTTGAAGCAATTAAAAAAACTCAATACAATTGAAGAAAAACAGTTGCCATTCTGATTTTATTTGCCTCTTACAGCATAAAACTGAAGAAGTTTGAAAAATTAATGAAATGCTTATAATTTTTTCAGACATCTTTAATATTTTACCAAAAGTTGTGTAATGAAAAAACATAATTAAAAGTAAAATAATTTTAATTTCTGATGTTGCTTTTGATTGTTTCATGAGTGACTGGGCATGATTTTAGAAGCTTAAATATGAGCTTCTGCTTCCCTGCAGATGTATGGTTCTCCTTGTAACTTATCTGCTGGCTGATTTATTCCTCCCCGTCTCTCTTTGGTGAGAGTTTGGGTTCATTCAAACAGAATAGTTTCAAAGTGATTAAGCTCTGTTTCCAGGGATGCAGGCAGACTTTCACCATTTTCTGCTTGGTTAAATTACATTACTTTGGAGTAGCTGGATAAAGGATAAGCTCGTACAATCACTTTACTACCAGAGGTATTTTAGTGATGAGAGTAAAATCATGACATGAGAAAGGAATATTCCAATTTATCTAAGGGCAGTGTCACCAGTTTTGATGAGCTATGTACCTCAAGCTGTTTTTTTTTTTCACTTAATATCAATCTCTTCAGGGCAGTACTAATAGCTGAGTTGAACTAATACAAGCTGGATAGGAATCAGTGGCTGAACTAGAACTCTGCTTTGTAGCATGTAAGACACCGGAGGGGAGGGTGACAGGGAGAAAGAACCTGAGGGTTCTGATAATAATGCTTTTGAATGTGGTCACATAAAGAGGAAACTTTATTTTGCTGGGGAAATACATTTTCAGTAAATGTTATGTAAATATGTAAATATGGTCTGTTGAGTTATTCTAAAAATCCCAAGTTTACTAAGTTTTCCAGACAAACATGCCTTTAGAACCTTTGAGCCTCCCATCTCATGCCTAAGGAAATTAGCTTATTTTGCTTTTTGTTCCTGTTGAATTCTTTGTTTACTCAGGTCTGTTCAGAGTTTTCCACCCCTCACATCTCCTGCATTTAAACAGTCACACACCATCAACAGTGGGCAGGGTGAGGGGATCTCATACAGTCTGGGAAATATTTTCAGCCCCACTGAAACAAGTCCCATGTAGCCACTCAGCCCCATCTCCTGGGCTTTCGAGGAGCACCTCAGCAGATTTTTACCCACACATTCGCTCATCTCCAAAGGCTCCCTTTAGCTGCAAAATTCCCCTCTCTGTCTTGTCTTGACATGCACCTTCCTCATGGCATATCCTGCTCCTTTTAGGAGAGATCCAGCTGCAAGTTACCCTGACACATGGAGTTCTCTGCTGGTGCCTCATTAGTGCAGCTATGACAGCAAAAACCTCTAACTTCACCCACAGGACATAGATTGTATCATCATTCAAGGCAGGCTGCACCCATCTACAGACTGAAGTTCCTTCATGGTGGAATTACTTTTTTCAGGAGTGCCACAGACAGAATTTTTTGGGTGTATGAGCCTGCTAAAACACAGCACCCATTTACAGGGCCATTTGCCAGTGCTCAACAGCATAAATCTGAGAGCATGGCTCTCATGGGAGCCAGCTGTTGGCTTTGCAGCTTGTTCAGAAAACATGGGGTTTTTTTCCTATGTTGCAACACATCTTTCTGTTCACAGGGCATCTCATTCTGCAGAGAACTATACATTAGAAATTAATGAAGGCTGAGTTAAAATTGCCAAAATAGCACTTCATATTTATAAATACTTATGTTTATTATGAATGTGTTATTTGTATATATAATTTCCTCCAGCTGAGGGAATATGGATTTTTCTAAGCCTTTTTTTTTCTCATGGGGGTTGCTGGTTTTAAGTTTTTTGCTACCATCTCTCCTACAAAAGTTATTTTCTTTTTTTTGACCAAGTCCATGCTTTATGGGTGTAAGGATAAGGCTCGTGGACAACCTTGTATGATCTATGGGAACAAGGATCTAGAGACAACTTGAAGGGAAGAGCCAGGGCTAAAAGGTAAGAGTCAACCAGCAGGTGGATCAGCAGTTTTGAGCATAAAGTAGCTCAGAGCCATGGAGGTGAAGGACCAGTTAAATTGAAAGGTTTTATAAAGCCTACTTTTTCCAATGACTAATCATGACAATGGTCAGATTCCTTTCCCAGCTGCAAAGACAAAGCATCAAATGCATACTCATAAACTTATTTATATTTAATAATTTGAGACTTGAGTTTAGCTAGCAGGATAGAGAACTGGAGCAAGTAATTAGAATAAGTATCCCTAGAGCCAAACACCAGACCTGGCACCTGTCCCTCTCTGGTGACTGTGCATTTATGCCCTCTGTGAATTGCCCCTCATCCCTAGGTTTATGACTTGGGTGTAAATTTCTTGTTGTGGGTGGTCTCATCCCTGGTCAGACAATGTGAATCCTTCTCCCAGACAATGTGGAAGAATGTCTGTCAGGAGGTAAGGAGTAGCTTACCCTCCCACTGTCCTGCCCTGCTCTATGCTGCTCCTTTAAGACAAAAGGATGTCATGCAGATTACTGTGGGCAAGGTAAAACAATGCCTTTAAATGGTTCCCTTGTGCCTCTCAGAAAAGGAATAAGGAAACCCCTTATGCTCAGCTGACTAGGACCTCACTCAGGAAATAAAGCTTTTTCACACGCCTCTCAAATTTTAAGCATGAGAATGATCAGGCTACAGTTTACACAGCTGAAAATAAAAGCTGCTTAAATTCCTTTTGTTGGTATCTGCATTGTTAGCACCTCTTCTCTGTGCCCTTTAGAAGTAGCTTCTTTATAATACTTGGACACTTTTGCATAGCTGGATAATCAACACTATGCATAGCACAGTTAATAAATACTCATGGTATTTAAAATTAAAAAAAAAAAAAAGGTTTGCTCTGGTTTTACCCAGTTTTCTTACTGGATGATGGATTTCTTTTCTCTGTCATGCTTTTGTGAAGATGGTTTAGATTTTTATTTTTCATTTTCTAGAAGGAAAAATTAGTCCAATGATGGCTAAGAAAAATTTTTACCCGAGATTCTGCTTCATAGAAGAGTGACTGCTTTAATATTTGTGGAACCTTGCTAGTTTTCAAATGAAGCAAATTTCTGGGCATTTAAAGAGTTATGTTGAGTGTATTTTCAGGCTTGTGCACAACAATTTTATGGCGCATAGGTAAAAATCGGTAATAAAAATAAAAGTTTTCTCGTAGCTTTGCATGTCTTTCACTGTGCTGCTCAGTTCCTGAGCACCAGCCACAGGGAGCAAACAAAGATTAGATTGCGTTTGATCTCCAGAAGGAGCTGTAGAAATCTGAACACTGGCCTGAATTAAGCACTTGTCAGCAACTCTAAACTCTAAACATTGTGGCTAACAGCATCCTGCTCACTGCTTTGACTCTTTATATAGTCAAAGATGCCAGCTGTGAATCAGCTGTTGAGAAATCCATGGACATGCAACATGGAATGAACTTCCATGAGAAGAACAAAAAACATATTCTAGTCTTCAGTTAAGTATATTAAGTGTTACAGAAAAAAATAAAACTAAGGTTTGACTTCCAAAGCCAGAAAAAGATGTTTCCTTGTTTTCATTTCTGTTGACCAGAAAGGTGATCTGCTTAATTCTGAAGAACCATAAGACAAATGTCAGTCATTAAAAATAACAGTAATTAAAGAAAAGAAACCAAAACACAAACCTGATTATTCCCCTAAATTTTTCTCAGAGGTTTTCCTGTTTTGTTGTGGTGTTTTCTTTCTCCTCCATATAGTACAAATGGAGACATGGGTATTTATAGTACAAAGTACAAATATATATTTTCATATATGAAAGAATCCAAACATCTGAACCAACTTTGGTTTTTTTAACTCTCATTTTGACAGTTTTGTGTTTCAGCTACGTTTTACTTCTAGCATGGATGTTTCAGGCATGGAAGAGAAAAGGAAAGCTTATCTCAAAAGAACCTTCTGTGGTATTTATTTGTCTTCTAAAACAGCAATGTCTAAAATAAGTGCTTATAATAGTCTTGAGAAAGTGCTACTTAACTCTACAGGTCAGAGATATGACACTTTCTGGGGTGAAATTCTTGAAAAGAGTGTAAGCAGTCATGTCAGGTGCAGCAATATGTAGCTTTGAAGCATGAAAAAATGTTTCCTGGACTGAAACTTCATTTGTGTAAAGTGCTAGTGGGTCAATAGACTTATCTTCCAAACAAAACAGGTTTTCCTACATCCACTAGGCAATTTGGAAAGACATTAATATTCAGAGCAGTGATTTAGGCCAAAATGTCTGGACTAGGTATTAAAGCAGTGACGTTTGTCTGACTTTTCATTATATCATGGTTTGACACAGTTCTTTCTTTGGTAGAAGATGAGTTTGAAAGGATAATTTAGCATGATCAAATGATTACAATTATTTATAGATTATAGATAATTTAGCCTGTCATGAGCTGTAGAAAATACAAAGATTCAGGTCTTAGCAGCTGGCTGCCTCCTGTGTTGCTGGTGTGATTCTTGGAACATGGCTTGTTCATGCTTTTGAGTATCTGCCACCAACATACCACGTGTTTGGAATCCTAGAAATGTGCAATTTACATATCTCCCTAAAGAGGGACCAAAAAAATAGAATTTTAAAATTTTTTTTAACATATGAGAGAGAATGCAATAAGCTAGGATGGCATAACCCAACAGAAAGGCTATGAAAAAAAAAGCATGTAAAAGTTGTAGGGTTTTTTAATCCAATGGTGCCCCATTAGACATCTGTTTTTGATGACTGCTCAGGATTTATAAAGATGGATATCTACTGATGTGAGTATTTCTTAGGCTGCACTTTTCATCACTAGAGCTGTTAATGAAATGCTGGCTGCTGATCACTCCAAAAATTTGCAGCATCAAAATTTGTTTGATAGCCCAAAACAAATGAAGAAGAAAAATCCACAGATCTGTGGATTTGGAGTAGTTTCTGTTTTGCTTTTTTTTTTTTTTTCAGATTAAAGCCTGAATTTTTAACTTCAGGAAAATAGGTAGGCTTGAGAGAGACTGTGATATTGTATGTGTGGTTCTGTGAGAACAAAAATGAAATCCTAGTTCAAGTGATTCAAAGCACCACTTTAACTCAGTCTGAGGGAAAAGTGTCATTACTCCTGAGCCTGTTTCATCAACCAGGGGGGTTCATGTCCTTTGGTTATTGCCAGAATATTCTGGGTCTCTCCAGTTTATTTACATTTTTGGTAAACAAAAGTGCAATTCAGCTGCAAAGTGCCTCTGCTGACATGAAATGTCACTGGCTGGAAACTTCTCTGACTGCTTCTACTGTTATGGCTGCAGAGACACTCATGCTGTTTTTGAGAACACCATGTAAAGGGCTTCTCACCAGCACTTGGTGTTTCCCTGGTGCCATGTCTTTTTACAGCTGGAAGCTGGCAAATGTACTTTGATTTTAACAGGTGGATACCTGTGAGAAATGCCCTTTGCATTCATGGCTACAGTGTGAATTATAAAATCAAGAGAGACACAGAACTGTCCAGCTGGCTGTCCAGAAAATTTGTCTTTAAAGCAAAGACTACAAAGTATGCCCATACTTTGTAGACCTGCAAAATATTTAATAATTTTCTTATTTTTCATGGTGCAAATCATAGAAATTACATTGGTTTGGTGCTTGTTTAATCTCATCCAATTTTATTTGATGAGAACTGCAAGGGCTTTCATTCCTTAACTTTTATGCCTGGAGTATATGTAGCTTTCCAGCATCCTAATTTATTATACCAGTTTGGTTAGACACACTTCCTGAACTTCTGTAAGTGAAATCCGCTTTTGGCTTAAATAACAGGTACAGTTACTAAAGAAATAAGGATAAATCATAGTCTTAAAGCACAGTGTCAGACCTGTTAATTACTTGGCTTCAAGGCATATTGATTGACAATATCACTGCTCTGATTTCCAAGTCAACACGGTCCTGAGAGGAGTCTATCATGGAGAGAACAGATTAACCAACAGTAAAGGCTGCAGCAAGGGCAGCCTCTGTTTTTTAACCTCATGAAACCTTCAAATGGTGTCCTGGAACCTGTGTATCTAGTTCTTCAGGCTTAAAGGCCTAATCTGGAGTCTCCTTTCTCTGAGCAGCAGAGGAAGGACAAAGAAGAAGCTGCCTGCCACAGCCTGTCTGAACAGCCATCTGCAGGATGGTCTGAGAGCAGAACCATGGTGTCATTGGCACTCCCATCTCTGCTTACTGGAGAGCTCTTGTAAATCTTCTCAACCCTTCAGTGGGTCACACTGAAAATAGAACCAAATCCCATGGTGCTGCCCTTTGGGGTGAAGAGGTGGACAAGAGCAAGGATTATTTATTTTTATGGCCCTGTGAAGAAGCAGAAGTGTTTTAGAACAGTTTATTGAGGCTTATTTGCTGCTTTGTACTTCTGGAACCTTTAAAAGTTTTTGCAGGGGATAAAGCCTGAGTGCTCTGGGCACTGCCATTGTATGAAAGAATAATAAACATTTCTGCTGCCATTTCACACACACACACACACACACACACATATATATATATATATATATGCATGCATGCATAATGCAGGAATAAATAAAAATAGCAATAAATCCTGGTGCATTTGTATCACTATGCAGGCAAGATGAATTGGTCACTCAGCTGCTGTCTCACTCCTGAAATGCAGCCACCTCCAGGAAGGATCACAAATGTTGTCACACGGCAAAAAAAATTGAGACAGGAAAGGTAAAAATACTATCTACAACTTCCTCAGTCAGTGCATAAATTTATACTGTTATAATAAATTTATCCACTAGATTTTCTTGCTTAGAAAATTCAGGAGCATATCTGATTAAAAAAAAAGTAAAATCAGTGCATGATTATCCCTCTTTTCCCAATCAATACAATCACCCCAGCAGCGTAGCTTATTCAAAAGCACTCATCATATCTGCTTTGTGTGAAGAAAGAGTCTTAACACTTCTTTGTGATTTTATAGTAGTGAGCATTTTTCTAATGCTGCTTCCACTGAGCTGTGGATCGGGGTCACACATGTGGCCAGAGAAAAACAAGCATAATCTACTACGTGTTTGTGAAACTGGAAACTTTGAAAGCCATGCTGCTTAGGTCTTACAGCAATAAAGTTGGCCTTCCTAATAAATCACAGGGCTGTGTTTGCAAGCTGTGTTTAACAGATCCTTGCCTATGAACTTTCTCTTTCCCTTGTATAACTCACTCCTGCTTTCTTCAAAGCACTCCATTTACATCCCTCTGAACCTAAAAGCTGTATTTTTCTCTCCTTTTCTGCTGCTCCTTCTTCTTTATCTTTCCTTCTTTCTGGGGCTCTGTGTTGGTCTTTGCATAGCAGACATGTCAAGGTAAAAAGTACCCACTAGCAGAGCAGGATAGGAAAGCATATATACTGTTAAACATACATCCAGTCCTACTGCCAAAACTAGATTTGCCATTCACCTACGCTGTTACATTTCAACTCTTGGTATACTATTTTTTTCTCAACTCTTAGTCATTTTTGCATATTCAGGAATGACTGGTGCTTTAGTAAGAGCATCAGCTTTGTGCTGTGGACAGACAGCTGCCTGTAGCTAGAGCCTATTCATGCCTAATGTAAATTTAAAAAATGTTCCTCATCTGACAGCTTAACTAAGATTCTGTAAGCATTCCCACTCTTCCCTATCTTTTGTCTTGGCTGAGAGCAAGTCACTGAAGAGCAAACTCAGTGCCTTTCCTGCAAACCTGCAGTGAGTGCTGCAGGCGTAATCAAGGGAGCTCAATAAAGGTTCTGAGCAACCTGGTCTGATCTCATGGTGATCCCACTTGGAACAGGAGGTTGGACTACAGAGCTCCTGACTTCCCCTTTATCCCAAGTGATCATCACATGATCTTGCCTGTGATCCTGGTCTCTTGGTTGTAGGATGCAGTGTGTCTGCACCAGCCAGTGTGGTTTTATCACTGCAATATTCTTAGTCCAGGATAAAATAACTTTAAGAAAAAAAAAGACATACAAGATTGACTTTTGGTGTTGTTTAGATGCACTCTAAAGCCTGCTCTGGGCTACTCAGATTCTGCTAGATTCTTCCAAGGACATTGGAGAGACGTCAGGAGTAATGCAATTTCTTGAGCTGCTATGATTTTTTTCTTCTTGTACTTTGAACCACCACGCTTGGTTCTCCTACCTTGAAGGCAGATCTGTAAGAGTAAGAGAACTACTAGTATTTGACTGATAGAGCCATCATACTCACCTCAAAAGCAGCCTTAGTAAAATGGAAAACTGAAATTATGTCCAGACTGTCTCATGTCTCAGTTTCCTAAGAAGCAATTTCCCTCTTAACCCACCAACTGTCTGAAATTTCATTAGCTCCATGTCTTACAATCCTAGGATGTCCTGAGGGACTGTGGTGGTCACCTGATGGTGGCTTATCATGATTTGTTAATTTCAACTCAAGAGCCTGGACTGCTCATAAATATACTGTGTGTTAATCAGCAAGGCAAGCATTTTGCTTTCTTGCTTCTTCAGTTGCACACATTTTATGGTTGAATTCTGTTGGAAATTCCTTTTTTAATGCAATTAAATAGCTCAAAAATATTCTCTGTGGTTACTTCTCAGTCACTTCTGAACGGCTTACTGCTGCTGATTTGAAAATAATGCTTCACCATATTTCAATATTGAATTTGCTTGTGACTGTCTCTAGTGTGGACTAAAAATTGCAGCCACCTTATGCCTTGAGAGTGGCTTAGCCAACCTGAAATCTAAATCCAAGCAAGTTCAGATTGAGTATCATTCTAGTGATATCATTGATTGCTTTCCCTGACAAAAACAATTCCACACCACAGGTATTGACTAAGTCATTAGGGAGGGCAAAGAGATACAAGAAATGATAAAAAGAGTATTTAAAAATAATTCCATTAAGTATTTTTTATACACAGTCAGCACTGAATGTGAGTTTATCACTGGCTTTAAAAGTTCTTTCAAATGCTGATGTTAAAAAACATAGGGTTAAAATCAATTTTCAGTAGAGCAGTTCTGCAGTCCTTCCCATGCAGTCCATGGTATGCAATAAACATCATTTTCAAAATAAGCCATTTCTTTCAGAGGGGCAGACAGGTACTTTAGCAATCCCATGGAATTACACCAAGAATGACTATTTTTTTTTTATTATGAATTTAATATTGTTGAAACTCTTAGTTGACAAGTACATTTCCAACTCAACGTGCAGTGAAATCCATTCTCATCAGCCTCTGCTTTGAGAGATCTATACACTGTAATACCATCTATTAGAATCTATGTGCTGTATCATTGAACATTATAGATAAACTTACAGATTTTCACCTAATGTTTGGGGGGCCATAAAGAAGGAATAGAAATATAGAAAATGCTATAATCTCTTTAGTTCCTTTATGCATTTCATTTACTAAAAAACATAAAATGGATAGTAAAATATTTACTACTACTTTGCAGTTCTCAAATGGCAAAAATCAAATTGTCTAGTGTCTCACTTTTACAGAAAGACAACTTCAAGCAGGCAGCCACTGAAAGAAATGGATTTTTTAAACAGTGTGCTTTGAGCACTAACATAAACTTACTGGTCCATGCATCACTGGAATTGGGACTTTTGGCATTTACAGTAAGTCCAGAAAAGTGAAAAAAATGTGGGTTCTTTTACTCAACTCAGGTAAGAGATTAAGTGAAATTTTTGAGAGCTGCAAATTACCCCAGTGATTTAAGAAAAAGTAAACAACAGAAAGTTTCAGCTATACACTTTGATTTTCTGTTGTAGCAGACAGCTCACCTATTGAGATGAACACTGACTGCAGCTCAGATAGAGAATGGTAACCTTTAATTTTGTGTGTGTAACACAAAGTAAGTGTTTTTACTAGGAGAGCTCTTGAACCTTATCAGAGTGACATTCTTGAGTGAGGTGACTGTGTTTCGAGTTCCAATCAAAAACATTTCCCAGCCCTGTAGTTCCACAAAAAGAAAGAATCTAATGGATTTTGGATCATGTTATAATGTAACATAGTGGAAACATAAAATTACAGTCATCCATCTGACAAACACTATTGAATAGACCTCAGAGTTTCCATCTTTCAGGTCATCCTTTTTCTAATTTCACCTCTACCTTACATGAACCAGTCAGTCCAGTTTAAGCTGTTTTCTTTTCAGCTGGATGAAAAACAAGCCCTGCCTTGATTTTAACAAGCAATGGAGGTATAATCCTCTTTCCAGTGTAAATCATAATCTGAACATAGTTAACTCGTGCAATCTGTGTGGATTCTATGGATTTTTTCATCCATTTGATGACACTTGAAAATGACTTAAGACAGACATAAGCATATCCCATTGTTGTATTATTTTTCAAATTGTTTTCTATATCTCTAGGCAGAAAATATTTTCTCAGTGTTTCAGAAGACTTACAAATTCTGTACATCTCATACTATCATATTACATGTGTCTTATATTTTGTCCATCATCTTTTTGCCACTAGGTAATATATTCTGTAGGAAATATTCATCTACACATTCTGACATTTCATGTCTGGGGGGTAATAGTCCAGCATTTTTATTCTGGAATCTAACTCTTTATTCACAGAAGTGTAAAAACTACAAAAAGAAATTAATTTTAAATGCAAATATAAAACTTGGAACTGCCCGCAGAATAAAAACAGAGAAAGGTTTTATTGATTTAAGCATTAATAAGACTTTATATGACAAAGATTTTTGTCTTTTTTCACTGAGGAAGAAAAGTCTTCATAAGATGCAGCTCCACCCCATGTTGTATTTGGCTAATTTTTGTACTAATTGTTGAACAAGCATCCTTTTAACTTGAGCACCTAGCCATGGCAAATGAATGCATCCTTGTAAGGAAAGAGAAATGTCACTAATTACCAATAGAAGGTTTTGCTCACCAGGGGGTTTCCTGTTACCACTGCCCATTTTTGGCACTGCCATTTCCAGCATTTCACTGCTGGATCCCTGGGAATCCAGTGGTGACTCCCAGCTGCTGCTGAGCGAGGTGGGGACATGGCATGGCCACAGTGTACTGCTCTGATTCTTTCTGACTGGGAAGTCACCTTGGCTAACCAAACAAAGGTAAAGGAGGGAGAGCCCTAAATGCTTTTCCAGAGGGGAGAATTAGGAACCCAAATGAGGTGAGGATGTGTGGCTCAAAAGAAACCCTGGATCTTCATAGTTAAACAACTCCTTAAAGAAATTGCATTCCCAGGGAGGACCCTAAACACCTGATTGCAATCCAGCCTGAGGGTGAAATGTTTTCTGTCCATCATGTTCAGACTGTGATACTGTGCAAAGGAGGAAATCAGGCCTTACTGAGGCACAGGAAAGGCTGTGAGGGGATGCTTATTTCAGAACCTGGGGTTTGGTTCTAGTTTGAGCTTGTTAAACCAAATACAAAATATTCTACTCTCATTTAAGAGCCAGCACCAGGGCTGGTCTCTTCTTTCCTGCTGCCAGTCAGGAAACCATCAGTGGTGAAGTCTCATCCATAAAGTCTTGGTTAAACTACTTTTACTGAACATTGAAGTTTCAATTTACCTGGATATGGTCAGGTTTTAGTCACATCTCTGGAATACATAATATTTATTAACATGGCACCTAAAATTCACTTTCTCACACTTTCAGTCTGTTTTGAGCTTTGTTGATAGATGTTTCAAGGTCACTTATGGTTTTTACATATAATATAAAATCTTTAATTAATTTGTCCATAATGAAAATTAATATTTCTCTAACAAATGAAACTGCTGAGAGTGTAATCTGCAAATATTAAATTTTTAAGTTTTTATAATTACTCTTGCAATTCTGAAAGCATGAACATGAGGACACAGAAACTGCTATAATATAATTACAAATAATAAAATCATGTTGTGTCTGGCAGCTGTGGAGTGACACACTAGAGTTAGCAAATATCTCACAAAAGTTTATTGCTCTTTTATGAATTAGATAGTGGGAAGGAAGATGTGGGAAGAAATTTCATAGCTGCTTTGGGTAATTGATGAATCTGTTGACATTTCTTGACTTCATAATAACATGACAAATATATATATATATATGTATTTATATCTACCTGTGCAAGAGCAGATACTGTAAAACTGAAATATTAACTGCTTTTTCAACTAAATCTTCTCCTTTCATATACTGACTACTCTAGATATGAGTTCAAGAATTCAGGAAAAGCCTGAATTAAGATTATTCATTCTTTGTCATTTACTCATGTCTAGGGTAGGTTTTTGCATTTTGTATTTTTACTCGATATTTAAATATCACTGACATAAGAAGGTTTTCCATTTATTCCATTACAGTATAGTTTCTAACCCATGTTTTGCTACATATATTGAATATTGACAGATCTCCATAACATATTTAGGTAGCTAATTCTCTTCAAAAGGGTGTTTGAAATAAGCTTAGTCTGTGTTGAAGCAGGTGAAAAGTGCTCTTCTGATCTTTCAGATCTCCATGGTGTGTTTTTGTTTGAAAGGGTGGCAATGGACAGCAACAGGGGGGCAGGAGTTGAAGGGTAACACTTGTGTTGCTGCACTTACATTTCCTGACCTTCTCCCAGGGAGTGTTGCAGGAGAATTGGCAAGCTATGAAAGCCAAAGCTGAGACTCTCTTGCTGCAGTTGCCTGTTGGAGATTTGTCTGGGTCTTTCAGTTCCATGTGTTCAGCAATGTCTGACATAACAGAGAGTCTGGAAAAAATAGGCATAGAAATATATCAAGATCTGATTTCTATTGATGCAAATGAGATATTAAATTCAGGCAACTGCAAAAAGTGTATCATATTGGAAACAGGATAGTGATGCTTTGTGTTATACTCCCTGTGGAAGCAGGATATTTACTTTTAAATTAGTTTCCTATTATCAACCTGTTAAGATATGCAAAGCTTATGAAATAGTATAGGCAGGGGGCAATTGCTTAAATTGAAAAAAAAAAAAAAAGCTAAATTGCTTATTTATCATTTATCAGCCTCTCTCAGCTGTCAATCTAATTTTCCTGCCTTCACTGATCATATTTTTGCTGTCTGTTCCTTAACAGATTTTGTTTTGATTGCTTCTGTTCAGATTCTGTCTGTCATTTCAGTGTCTAAGCAGACCATATGTTAGCTTGACCCATTACCAAAAAAACTTCAGTCTGAGTTCACTTGAGAAGTTATTCTTGCTATTATTTGAAGATTTATTAATTTTTCAATGGCATCTGGTTCTTTACCACCTGCCTCGAAATCTTCTTTTGTTTTTTCACTACTGGCAAAAAAAAAGACAATAATTTCTGCCTTCAAATACATTCAGAAACAACAACTCTTTCAGCCTTTCATCCTACCATAAGATGGATAATAACAAAGCAGCATCTTTGTGCTGCTAAAATGCATTCTCTCTGAGATACACAGCGGGAAATAGTATTATTGCCATTTTGTTGCTTCAGAAGTTGAGTTGCAAGTCTGATCCAACTGGCCCTAGTAAAAGGATGGTGGTGTAATGAAGACTGCTCCCAACCTTATAATTTATGTCGTTGAACATTAAACTTTCTCTTTAATCTTTGAGGCTGCAGAAGTCACTCAGAGAAAGCACAGCCAGCCTTTGAGCTCTGCCCTCTCTGGCACTCTTACGACTGATGGTAGAACCCACTGATTCCTTTGCATCTCCTGCAAAAGCAAAAGAGGAGATTCTGAAAAAGGTTTGGACACCCCACTGCTGGCTATTTCTAGTGCTGGCCTCGAGTGGAGTGATGAATGACTTTCCAGGTGCCAGAACAATGACAGGTCTGTTCACTCACTGAATGGAAGAGTCAGCCAGGAACGAGCCTGTAAACTGTGGGGTGCAACTTCCTTTCTGCTGCTTTGCTGTGGCCTAAGATTTGCATTCAGTGTTTTCGTGACAAACCCCTCAAGGCTTCCATCTGAACCTTGTCTGTGCATGAAAATGAGACTTCTACAGTTTGTGCCAAAATTTGTTTTCTTTGTAAAGAATTGTCCATCCTCTGTCATTCATTCCCTGCTGAAACCCCTCTAAATATAATGTTGCATTGAGCTTAGCCACTGGAATCAGAGTGATATATGAGAGTCATAAATGCTGGAAGACACCTATGGGAATGCACTGAAGAGAGCCCTGGGGAGGCAGAGGAGAATGCTGTGCTAGACACAGGTAGTTATTTTTTGAATAATGCAGAGATGTAACTCGAAAACTCATTCTCCATGTAGTGTTGATCTGGAGATAAATCACACCATGTATCTCTTTATTGATCAGGGTTCAATAATCATTCCTATATTTTTACTTGACTTTATAATTCCTACCTGTTCTTTTCAACTAGTCAAATGATAAGGAGTGCATTTGCTAAACAGTTGTGCTGTTTGTGTTATCTCTCCACTCAGAACTGTAACAGGATGTTTATCTACTGAAAAAAACCCTGTCTCTCATTTACTCTGCATAGCACTCCACTGCCTTCACAGTAACTGCAGCTGCAATTATCATTGTTGGCATCCAGAGATAGTGATTTTTCTATTTACACTCTATGCCTGGCCCTTGTGAAGTTTAATAAATGAAGTCAGCAGTTACATTATCATTTGATAGACTCATCACCTGATAGCAGCTGCTGAAATATGCAATAAATAAAGGTCCTAGAGGGAAGAAAAAGGTTTAAAAAACAAAAAAAAAGTGTTATGTGTTTTTTCAAAGGAATCACTTTTTTTTTTCTTTTGTCCTATGTGAAGAAATTTAATTACAGTTTTTCTGTCTCTTTTTTTTTTTTAATATTTACTTTCTTCTGCATTTTATGAGAAGTCACCTTCAGGAATTCATCAAAGCAGAATTTAACTAAAGGTGTAGGACACAATGGAAAAAATATAATGGGAAGAATTGCCTGGCATTTTGCTGAGGTCTTCACTGGCAGAAACTGTTTATGTTTTGTGGTCTGTAGAGACATATTAATTCAAAACAGGCATCCAGCAACCTACACTAGCAAGTCTGTTGTGGTGCTCCTTTGATGAGCCTGAAAACCAACCTATCCACACAGCTGGAAACAGCCCAGCCAGCTTAAGACAAAAGTCTTAACCTTAACAGCAAACAGAACCAGATCTTGTGGAAACAATGGAGTCTTCATAGTGAAAAAGCCCTTTCTGTTGAGAAATCAACATAAAAGAATCTCATTTCAGCACAGGGATGAAGATAGCTGAATTTTACAAATGATGCCAAGTATTTTCCTTAATGGGTTTCTTCTTTTAGCCAGACAGTAAACACTATCATGACTAGCAGTGTTTGCCTGGTAGTAAGTGCTGAGCATAAACTCAAATAGTCTATTCACCACTAGGCAAAGATTAATACCCACCTACACACATGTATGTTTTCCCTGGTACTCCTTTCATAATATTTTTCAAGTAGAGAAGCAACAAAGTCATTGAAAGAGTTTAGCTCACTCGTTGTGTTTTAGGTTCTCTGTGGCAGGAAAATATCAATTCTAATCCTTGCAGCATCTTAATGAGAAATGGACGTAGGCTAGATGGAAATGTTGATGTTTTACTATGAGGAACTGTAATGGCCCCTGCAAGTAGAAAAAACACATTTACAAGGAAGTATTATGTATAGGCACCACTGTTATTAAAGCCACTAATAATGAGGAAGCATGGAAAATGTTTGTGTAGTTTAATTCAGAATAATCTTTTCATAGTTCATAGTAAAGTCATTGGACTTTACCCTGTGTAACAGATTTTATGTTTTCTGGAGATTCCTGGGTTTCTTGGCAAGATCTTCACAAAATTTTCTTTTGTGAAGAAACATAGATAGATGTGTGTCCTTCCTATCAACCACCCCAACACCAAGAAGAGAGCTGGGGAGGATGCAGTTTAATGTGATTTCTGCTCCTTCCCTTTTGAGACTTTGCTTGTTTTACTACTTCATGCTGTTAAGCATATCAAATGTTTTTTTCTGCATCATAGTGAGCACTTATCCAGTATTTTGCTCATTGCCTCTTCAGTCACAGTCAGCCTCTGCCTGAGAACAGGGTGCTTGGTTTTGGACCTGGGACCTCTTCTGCTCCAGGTGCTTCAGTTGGACAAGCTTTGCTTCTTCACTGCTCTGAGAATGAGATACAACTCTGGGCTAAAGCCAAAAATGATTGCTATAAACTGAATGTTCATTGGCTAGGGAGGACTCAAAGGCCTTGATTAAACCATAAATCCTAGGAAAAATACTATCTCTTTTCCAAACAGCACACTCAAGGATGGCCCCAAGACCATCTTTGTTTTTGAGGCCAATAATAAATTAAGCAGTGATTGCTTGCCCCTCTGGTTTATTCTTATTCTTAAAAGCATTTAAGCACCTGCCCTGCTAATTCTCAGTTACCCTTCCATGTCCTTTCTTACCAAAACAATGCACCAGGTGCCAGTGACCACAAACACTGCCCATAATATAAATCTACAAAAACCATTTGTATTTATAAGTAAGATGTATATGAATATATAAAGATATAAAATAAGAGTAAATATTAATATGGTCCTGATAGCATGAGCTTATCATGGCAATTTCCAATCTATGAACTATCTCTACTTTCATTTTTCTCTTTAATGAAATAGAAATAAAAGGTGGAAGGGCTCAGAAAATAAATAAATAAACAACATGCAAACTCAATGACCTGTGAAAAAAATAAAATCAGTCTAAGTTTAGATAATTTGAACTCAAAATACATTGTAATAATAATAATAATAAAAATAAAATCTAAGTCAAAATGTTCACAGCCAGATTTTGACAAAGCAAACTGCTGCTTTAATAAAATCATGGTACAGTATCTTGTGGTCACTAAATAACTATTAAACATGTTTCTCTTTCAAATGGGGTAGGTTGTGTATTTTATTAAAGGGAACTGGGCTGTTAAGAAGAAGCAGTATAATTCTGAACAGTGGTCATACTGAGTATTGTCAAAATCACCAAAAACCTACAAGAGCCAGTTGTTTTTCCTACACAAGTCTGTTCTTTTTTCTTTTATGGGTTTTGGATCAAGTCCATTTTGAAACATTGTCTACTGACACCTCCCTGTTCCAGAAAGAAATGGGCTTGCTGATGAAACAGTCATTTTCTGCCTTTGAACTGAAACTTATACATTATGGATGATCTGATTGAAAATTTTGACATGAAATCCTAGTCAGTTTTATATCAATACCAAAACTGCTATTAACCTCAATAGGGTTAAAATTTCTGTCTGGATCATTGACGGAAGTTTGGATCAGATTAGAATGTTAAATCTACCCCATTCTAAAAACAGATCAAAAAAAAAGCTGAGAAGACACATGCCAGGAAATTCAAAGTTAACATAACTTTGATGCTTAACTCATCTTGGGAACCTTTATTTTTAGAACCATCCAAGATAAGAAAAAGATGGTGCCTGTTGAGCCTTAACAGGTTGTGTCATTTTGCATTGCAAAGTAACTTAAATCCTAGGATTTATATTATCTGTGAATATCAGTTCTGGGTTTCAAATTCTAAGTACTATAGAGCAACAAAAGCTGCTGAAATATCACCTGTCTTTATGGTGCTGAAACATGCCAGCAATTTTCTGAGATGTCAAAAGCAACTCAAACAATACACAAAATCCTAATCAACAGAAGTCATCAGACTTATTTTTTTTATTGCTCTCTACATCAGCTTGTTTTCATAACACAGACATTTCACTTTATGCAGGAACAGATGTATTTGTGACTATTTGCACTGAAATATCCAAACATTACAGTAAAGCAGCGATTTACAGTTGGCTGACTGTGTCTCATCTTTAGTAGACAATTAGTGAACAATGAAAAACTCATTATCTTCTTATTTCGCTACAGCCAGGGTAGCAAACATTTAAATTTGGTGGCTTAAATGACATACAAACAAACAAAAAGCATCTTGGCTTTCCAGAAAGAGCAGAGTGCAAATAATTCCATCAACAGCACTCAAGTGAAATTCATCAAAGGGGTGTGCTCCAAAATAGAGTTCACCTTAAATGCTTTCCTTTAATTTTTAGAGAATGATAGAGAAAAAACTTACACATTCACTATCATCCAGATACTTATATAGGGAGGTAATATATATGTAAAATACAGATATATTTGTAACATATCTAGGAATCTAGGTGTCTTTGAACTGCTTTAAAATATAATTATTTTCTTTTTTCCTTTCACTCTTGGTTAGGGCTTGATCTTGACTCTAAAGCATGGATCATAGTTTCTGTCTCAGAATCTCTAAATGTTGCTAATATATATTGACCAAATAAATGACCAAATGTTGCCTGAATCTCAAAAAACACACATATTTGTTTTGAAGAAGTTTCATTATTGCAGAATTTCATGGAAATTAATTTTAGCATGGAAGTTTAACCAATATTAACAGTTTTGAAATAAGCAATTCCTCATATTTACTATTTTTTCACTCATATTACTAGAAAGAAAGAAATATAAAAGCCAGCTCAGTGAAATCTGGGCATGCCACATATTAGTATACAGAAGTCAGTTCTGTCTCTTCCTCTTATCTTTAGCTTTGCAGTAGTCATTATGTCCATCTTTCCACTGATAATTTTCACTGTCAGTATCTAGATATTCATATTTTGCTTGTGAAATACAGCAACTGAGATGATTCACAGATTCAGGGGTTAATCTGCAGCAGCTCCTTATCAAATCTTAGTACTCTGCTCTTCACACTTTCTCATATGTCATAACTAGTGTAGCTTGAATTTAGAATCCACATGGTAGACAAGGATTCTCATGCAATTCCATCAAAATCAATTTTCACTAAGCTATCTGCTCTTTCAGTCCAGTGTTCTGGAATGTCTTCAGTTTTTTTCCCTTTCTTTTTTCTATCTCATCTGGAAAAAAAATTGATTATTTTCATGGGGTTTCTACAGCTCAGAATCTTCTGTAGTATATTGAACAATACATGTCCTGAAGTCCTGATTTTCTGAAGGTTGTTTGATGCCACTGAAGCAACGTATATTGAGCAGAGGCAAAAGGTACAAAGTTTTTGTAGTTAGCAATATTGGCATAGAATTCCCCTCTATGACTCAGGATTGTACAGGGAATAGGATATTCAAAAGCAAAAAGAGCTGTCTGTTCACTTACTTCATGTTGATGCTCAGAAAGAATCAAGAAGGTTGTAGGGATCCAAGTTTCTTTATTTCACCCTTCATATCCTACGTCATCCCTCAGATTTTTATTTCACTGCTTAATACTGACTGATCCTGCTCCCTTGTTGCACTTCAGCATTCATGAACATTTTCTTTTAAGATGTTAATTCTGTTATTTGAGGACACTTGCTTGTGGGTAGACACCTTGCTAGTATCTTCTTAGGCCAAAGATTATGAAGGACCTTTTAATTACATTTTATCCTTTTCCCTCACTTGTCCCTTGTTCTCATAACATCAGCAGCAAAGACTGAATGTTAAATTTCATTGTGTCATTTGTATTTAATATTCAGCCTGACTAACTATTAAAAAAAAACACATCAAAAATCACAACCACTTAGGGGTTTTAAAGCACCAACTTTTTGGGTGAAAGGAGATACAGAGAGGTATGAGGTGCTCATACTGAATCCTACACTAAAAGTTCTTTACTACATAAAATAATCATGTCTAGGTGAAGATCTAAGAAAAAATCAAGGCAAAGATCTAATTTCATCTGCTTTTCCCCCCTGGTAATCAGGGGAGAGAACGAGCATTGGGAAGGTATATCCTTCTGTGTATTCCACAATGGATAAATCTTCCTCTGCCAGGGCCTATTGGGGGAATTTCCTCAATATGCCAGGACCTATTGAGGGGAGACAGTCAATCCTTTCTCTGCTGCAGTTATAGGCAGAGAATGGCTGATTCACTCCAGCTGGCTTCAACTTTCTGCTAACAATAGACTAGGTGAGGTGAATCCTTACTTGGTGATGAAAGAAGAAGTATAATTTTGGGAGGATACACCATGACTATCCCACCTGGAAAAAAAGCAGATCGTTGCACAGGGTAGTTTTTGATAACACCTGTATCAGGTTTACATGGTACTGAGGAGAACAGATTAAATGAACTCATGAGATCTCTCCCTTATCTCTGGACTCCAGGCTTTTATTTTTTCTGAGTGACAAAAAGCCAACAGCAATTGTTTTGAAGACAGATACAAACATCAAAGCAAAAGCCAATGAAAATTGCACTGATTAGAGCTGTTCAAAATCCCTGTTCCATGGGAAAGGTTGATATTCTGACACGTGTTTTCTTTGCAAAACTGTATGAGAATAGTCTAAATATCAGCGATTTTCAGGGTAACATTTCTTCAGGAATGCTATAATGAATAAAAAAATATTTTGTGTTGAAATAGCTATATTTTTAGCATTTTAAAACAACTTTGGAAACATTTCCTCTTAGTCTCAGGTTTTCACACGATATACATATATATACATACATATATATATATATGTCTGCATATGTAAATTTAAATTATGTCAATATGTAAATTTAATGTTGACTGCTTCCTTTTAGAAGAAAATAATAATTTTAAAAATTCCTGCATTTTTCCAGAAAACTTCTTTGGTCACTGCATTTGATCAGTCACTGTAACAGCACACCATCTCATGTCCTAAAGGACATATGGACTGTCCAGTTCCATGATAGGAAGAGAGCTACTTAAAACAGAAACCTACAGGAAACAAGTCATAGTTTGATTGTGAAATCCTTCTTCATAGTGACTACATATCACCGTCTTTCATTTTCTGACATAGGACAGGGAATAATCCAATTAATATCTCACATGAAAACTTGCTAGAAATTATCATTGATAACAAAACAAAGGCAAATAGCAATTATATTCATACTGTGTGCTCCTAGAACTTTTATGGTTTTTTTGGACTAAAATAAACAGCCATTTATTTCAGTATAGAGGTAGGGATATATTTATATGCATGGTGCACTCAAAAAATGCTTTTAAATCTTAAATACACTCCAGTGTTTAAAACCCCCAATGTAAATAGACAGCATTATTAAGACAATAATGTTTTTTTAGAACAGTTTAAAACAAGTCTTTCAAGTGTTACTTATGAGAGGAGGAAGTTTTATAGGTCTCTGAGGTAGCAGTAGGTATAAGTTAAGTCTGAAAAACCCCAACATGCACATATGCAGCTTATGAAATAGTGGCACCTTCTCAGAATTAATTTATTGGCTGTGCTCTGAGACACAAAACCCATATTTTGTTTTAAGAGTGGTCATGTACCCTTTGGAAATGATCAAGAATGTAGTTTCTAGATTTCTGTTTAAAGCTCCTCTCTGAAGCTAAATCCTGGTGTGAATATATAAGAAACTGCCAAAGTAAAACTTTGGAAAAACATTTAGGATATTAATAGAAGTTAAGGATCCACTTTCATAGTAAGTATTTTCAGGGTCTGAAATCATTGCATCACTATTATTTTTACTTGCTTTAAAGAATACAGAAAATACTCTTTAAGCTTCCTGGCTTTATGTCTGCCTTGTTTATTTGGAGCCTGTGTATTTTAGTATATGCAGTTTCTGGCTCTGTTTAATACCTGGGACACCAATGGCCCCCTTGGCTCAGGCCACTGGCTGCAAATGCAAAAGAATGTCATTAAAAATACAGCAGGAAATCAATTTTGTGACTTTACATTGCTTCATAATGGACATTTTTGCCTCTAACTGTGTATTATGCCAGAATGTTTCTGAACAAAAGAACATCCTGTGAAAACCAAATTGTAACTGATCCAAAGCCCATAAATGACAATTAAAAAAAGTTATTGTTTTTACTGAGATTTCAACTCACACCTCCATGCTTCAACCCTCACAATTACATTTGCTTGGGATTTCTTTTATTTAAGTTGCAAAAGAAAAAATCCTATGTTTGAAACATGATAATTTGAAACAAATGGACAACAAATTTCAGTATCGTCCTACATAGTAATATACACATGATTTAAATTACTGTAGTGGGTTGCCAATTTATTTAATGCATAAAGCCATGAGAAGGCAAGCTCTATGGCCTTTCCTTGAAAGGAAGTATTAACCTGCATTATGACATTGTAAAGAAAGCCCCATGAAGTAACACCATGTACACTCTTTCAGATGTTTTTATTTCAGAGGAAATATATGTATAAAGTCAGGGAGGATTTATTGGATACATGTTTTCCACATCACACCATTTCAGCATGCAGCTCTTACTGGAAAATCAAGAGGACATAAACAGCATAGCAGACATCTCTGTGGTTGGACAGACCTAAAGAGTTTGCAGTGACTCAGTGCCTCAAAGGTTCAAGGCACTCATTAAAATGAACAAAAAATTACAACAGATGCAATCACAATTTTTTCTGACCCATGGAAATGTGTTTTGTCAGGAATCTTTGCCTAATAATATTCAGATTTTTCACAATATTTGGATGCTAATCAAGAATGCATTGCCAAAATAAATAGGCATTTTCTTGCTTTATCACTCTGATACTATAGAAAATAAGAATAGTCAGAGCATAAAAAATAATTTCCTGTATTATTCCCTTAACACTGATTTGCTAAGAGTTGAATAAGAGTACACTAGACCTCTAAGAAAAGTAATTTTGTTGAAAGAACATGAAGACAACAAGAAAAATTCTTTCAATAACTGCTGGGAGCTTAGGAGAAAACAGAGGCCTGTACATTTTAGGACTGAAAGTCCTTCTGATCTGATTGTGCAGTTGAGCTGGCAGTCACAGGGTGGGACTGTCCCATCCTATCCTACAGCAAATGGTCTGTGAGTGCCCTTCCAGCAGCCACATGGATCATATGCAATGTGAAAACTCGTTTTTTCCTAACTACACCACTCATCCGAGCTAGCATCCTCCCTGCAGCCAAACTTAAACAAATCAAGGACCAGGTTCTTCTCACTCATCTACAGTGAAGTCATCTGTGTCATGATCTGTGTTTTCCTAAAATCAAAGGAAGTTTTGCTTCAAAGATGGATACACCTTGCCAAGGAAATCCTCTTGAAGTGGAGGACAATACTGCAGTTTTGTGCAAGGACAATTATACTTTGTTAGCTCACAGAAAAGTTATCCCTTGAAAAGATCAATGATAAACAAGATTAATCATACATGTATATACATGCTTGAAATCCAGGGATCCAGGCTGAAACTTTTTTCTGCAGACACTATGTGAGTACTGGAACATACACCTGATGTCTGACAGTGTGAGGATGGAGGGCTATCTCAGGTTACTGCATTTTCACCGCTGCATGAAAATAAGGATTTTAGAGGGTATTGCTTACACAAAGTGTCTTAGCTGTCAGCCCTGCAGACCAAAGCCTGTTCCTCTACACAGGACATGCTTCTCACAGTCTGTGTTGATGGAATTATTCCTCTTCTACTGGGTCAGCTATGTTAGAAATAGATTTCTTTGCCCTCAGCCTTGCCCCAGCATCAGCCTCTGCACAGAATCAAGGGCTTGGTGCAGGAGCTGTGCTGGGGCTTTCCTCTGAGACCAGAATTGAAAGTCTCTGCTTATTTAAATAAAAATCTGCATTGCTACATGCAGATTTAGGATATGGACAATGAGAGAAAGAATGTAGAAAGATCTATGTAAAGTATCTTAATTAATGCCAGAGATTGAAAAAGGCTAGACACAAAAGTTAATTTCCTTCTTTTTCTGAGTGTATAAAGATAGTACCTCTGAAATACCATATGTAGGAATGCCACAGAAATATCTGTGTTCCTTTGGTTGTTTGCATATAAGGAATAATTTCAGATTTTATTTACTAATATTTTTCTCTTGTTTTAATTTTTCTAATATTCATTTTCATACCAAAATAAAAAGATAAAGGAACTGAAGAAGATGAGGCACAGTAGAAATAAGTATTGTATTTTCTTTTCTTTGTAACACATTTTGGTTTTTTCTGTAGCTCTTTAGATCTCTTGTAAGCAGATATTTCTAATCATCTCTGCAATCTGAGTTGTGGCCTGGGAGTCAAACAAGCCAGGAGAAATAATAAGAAAACCACGTTCCAGCACCAAGCAAACAAGGACTACAGATGTAATTCTCTTACCAATCAGAAGTGCAACCGTACAAGCATATATACAGAGAAGCACTGCCACTCTCTTGGCTGTAAATCCAGGGTTTCTGTGATACAATCCTTATTCATAATGATAGCCATTTCCTTTTCCCATGTCTTCTGGCAATTGCAGCATTCCTGCCCCGGGTTGCTGATAGCAGTGGATAGACTAGTTCAGATAAAATTAGAACTGATCTAAATTTTCACCCCAGGCCTGAAATACATTGTTATCCATAGCTGGAAAAATTATGATACTTTCTATTTCTCTATTTCCAAATGATTCAGAAAAACAAACAAACCAAAAAACCCAAAAGCTAATACAAAAACCATTAAGCATGCAAACAAAACCACACAAAAACCAACAAAACCCCAACAAAAAACCCAAAAACAACAACCAAATAAACCAAAGCCACAAAAATAAACCCAAATAAACCCAAACAAACAAATAACCCCCCCAAAAAATACAAGCAAAACCCCCAAACCAGCAAGCACTGAAAACTTCAGAAGGGATCAAGCCAGTAAAAAATGCCAGATTTCCAAAATTTCACAGGCTTAATCTGAAGACATTTTTACAAGAACATTCAGAATAAAACTCACCTATCTCTGTTAGGAGGAATACAGTTATTTTTAAATTAATGAATTTGTAAATGTTTTTTTTCAAACAATAAAGTCTTTAGCAGTCAGTTTTCTAGTAGCTGATGAGTTTTTCATTAGGTGTTTCTGGAAATCCAAAGACTGTCTCTAGAAGTAAAATGATTGAGAATCCAGCTGTTCCAATATAGGATCTGAAAGCAATACTTTGCAAAAATGCTTATTGTCAGCTGTTACACACCTATTTTTAGAACTGAACATTGCTACCAAAGGTTGTTCTCATTCCCAACATTCTTCTGCCTAAGGGTATGCTCATTCCACATTCCCAAGGTATGTTTGCAGCTCAGGTAGTTAGTTATATTTGCTTCAGATCTAATTTAGCAAGTGCAGGTAGGGAAAAAAAAAATGAAGGAAGTGCACAGGGTCTGAAAGTCAGTACTGGCATACTGGGTACTTTCTTGGCTTGCTGCCACCCCACAGCCCACTGCTGCATTGTCATGGCTGCACAGTAAATGATAAAACCTTATGTGTCCTTTAGTTGCAACTCTGAACTGCAGAGTAGGTAGACACCCACTTCTCTCCCTCCCTGGCAGAGGTTGTGAGTTCCTCTGGTTCAATCAGAACCTGAGATTTGCAGTTGTGGGTGGACTGAATAGCCAAGAAACCCACCCAAAATATATTATTTCATATTCTTCATATTCTGAAGCATCAACTTGAGCCATAGGGCATCAAAATATCCAAACTGACCGAAACGGGAAAAGCTTCAGTTTCTTCCTGAATGAGTTGCACTGAAGGACAGATCACATAATCACTTTTCTCTTTAGCTGTGGTTTTAAAGAATGGTTTCTCAAAGTTAAGCAAGGAGCAGTGATCTTGACCAAGAAGGACATGAAAACGAGATTGGATCCAAGATCTTGCCCCTAAAAATAGCTGCAGAGAGCACCAGCAAGAGAAGAGCTTGAGAGGAAAGGGGAATTTCACATTTGTTCTGCATCCTCCCATTTCCTCTTCTCTTCTGTTTAGTGGATATCCTTTCCTGACCTTGGTGCTTTGAAGCTTATTTCAGGAGCTGCTCTGCTTTTGATAGGGAGAGCCAGAGCCCAGTACTGCCAGGAAGGTTTCCTCCCACACACTATTAACAGATGTTGCTTCCTATCTTTCCACTGAAAGGTGCACACTATGACCATGGAGCTCATGTTCTGGCTTAGCACGTCTATTATACCATGGTTCTGCTAAAACTCTGTGGAAATACAGAGATCTCACTGCTCCATTTCTCCCTTCACGTTCCCAGGCCAAAATGACCAAGTAGGTCAGGATTTTCCTGGAGGCCAGGAGACTTTTCCTCTGAAAGCCACTGGATTACCCAGAGCTAATTCCTGCCTCTTTCTTCTCATTTTTGGTGGCTCACTATTGTTAATCTAGATCATTACATTTCAAAAACATCATTTAGCTCTTGATTATGTTTCGTTCCTGGGGCAGAGCCACAAGTGGTGGTTAGTTAAGGCCCAAAAGCACGGCTCTAATTAGCACTCCAGCTGTGCAGAAGGGTGCTTTCCTAGGCATGGAGGGAGGCAGATGGCTTTTGTGGAAAGAAATGCGATGTGTTCTTCCAGAGGCAAAAGCTTGCATTAAGCACCTTTTAAAATGAAGTGCAGAGTCTCCTTCTCTGCAGATTCCTGCCTCTTTTCAGGCACTGCCAGGTGCTGCTCTGTGCCTCGGTGCTGAGTCACGCAGCCTCTGCCTACTCCAGAGTGCCAAGTGTCGCCATCTGACAAAATGACGCATCGCAGTTGGGCTGAAGATGTCTCCAGTTTTCTGGAGAAACATAAGAGATGGGAATTTTGTAGCTCAGGCTGGTATTTATAATTTTAACCTGACTCCTAAGAAAAGGGAAATGCCTGCCTCTAAAGCTCTGCCTTTCCTGAGGTTTTACTGGAAATGTGAGCATAGCTGCAGTGGAAAGGAAGGATGTTTTCTGTGTTAGTCATTGACTAGGGAAATCTGCATTGTATTCCTGTCTGGAATCAAGCCCCTAGTGTTATCCTAGGCAAGTCATTCAGCCTCTCAGTGGGTCTGAAATGCTTTCCCAAATATATCCTGTCTTTTTAGTCTGTTTTGGCTATTTACACTGACAGCCCCTCAGTAGGAAGCCAGGCTGTGGCTTATTATTAGCTCAGCACCTAGCCCAGCTGACCATTATTTCCTGCTTCTATCTGCAGCATAAAGCAATAATTATGTGCCTATTCCAAAGCTGTATTAAAATGGTGTCTTAAAAAATGAGTACTTTAAGTGCTCCTTGAGGATTTAAAGCATGGCTCTTTGTGGAAATGCATTAAGATGCTGCCTTAAGAGTATCTTTTATTCCTAGAAGACTGCTGTTTTCTTTCACACAGAGAATGAAATGGGCTTAAAGAATGGCCCAACTGATCAATAGTTTTTCCAGACATTGAATCAGTGGATGTTGATTTTGTCTTTTATTTTCTTCTCTCTTTCCCTCTCCATGAAGTCTGACCTGAGCTTGCAAAGAATGAGTGATTGATCTTTTCTTACAATTACAATATTCTGGGAAAGCCTTCAACAAATCATTAAATTCCTCCAAAAAAGATTAATTAAATAATTTAAGCTTTATATTCCTTGGCATCTGAGGGTGCAAAACTAATTTTTATAAGAGAGAGAGCTTATGGCATAATGAGAGCTATGGAGCAAGTCCTTCTGCAGTGGGGCAATCAGGTATGAATAGGTGCTCTTTTATGGGATACAGAGGCTGGATGCGCAGCATTTTATGGAAATTAAACATCCTACTTAGGATTATGAAAATTAAGTCACTTTTGCTTTAGCTGAGGTGTGGTTTTTTATGAGAATTTGAGTCTTTCTTGACAGGTCACTTGTACTCTTAGCATATCATACTCCACTTCCTAGGCTCGATTCTGAGAAACACAGGAAGACATTATTTTATATTATGTGCTACAATCTCTCATTTTATCCCTGCATTACTGAAGGAAGGGTTAGTAGATAATATCACTGATTTCAGGAACCCTCCATTTCACTGAATAAGAATTTTTTTTAAGGCCCATATCAGTCTCTGTAAGCTAACATGGATTGTGATTACTCTTACTTGACACTTTGGAGATTTTTGACCTCATAAAAATTTTGATATTTTTTTATTTTATTTCATTTATTTGGCTTATATTTTTCATCTAATGAAGATTGAAGAGAACTATCGGTGTGAATACTGGAGATTTTCTCTTTCCTTCCTTATTCATCCAGGCAGTTATTTAATCTTTTAATAATCTTAGTAAGTAAAAGTCCCAAACATTTATAATCATCATCTTCCTCTAGATCTGTTATTTTACTCCTTGCATGTGCCCTTTTTTTCCATCTGATTACTCTTTTCACTACATAGGCCATACATTTGCTTCTTACCCCCCTCCAAACATATTTATTACTGGGTAGCTCACAGCCTTTTGGGTATATATTAATTTACCCAGGAACACTTTCAATTTCTCCTCTGTGTCCTTTACCTCTGTTGCCTCATTCCATTGATTTCAATGAACACTTCTTGCATGTCTACACAAATTATCTCTGCTGAAGTTTAGTGTCTTTATTTATTATATTCTTTTGTTCTTTTTATGGGCCCTATTACTTATACCACACATTCTCCTCCTTTCATCTGCCATCAATTTGTGTTACAGTAAGCTAATCACAAATTGCCTACCTCCTACAATTCCTTTTGATCATTTACACACCAAACTTTATATAGGAAAAAAAACAACCTCCAAGAAGCTGCCTACCAACTACTGGCTCTCTTTCCATAGTGGAAAAGTTTCTTTGGTTTCTTTGGTTTCTTTGGTTTTTCAAATTGGTTTGAAAAGTTCTAATCAATTTTTTAAGGGCAAGCAGTTCTTTAAAAAAAAATGTTATGTGTTTCCAGAATGCATATATTTCATTTAGGAAGCTTTGGTTTTCTCTTAGAAAAATAAAATTACTTTGGGATAGTTTACAAACACACACAAAATCAGTGTACTATGGGAAATATAAACAAAATAACCTCAAAACTGTAGGAAAAATAAACCAATTTTCTGACCAATTCACTCTCTTTAGACATCAACTGGCTTTTCCTGATGATTTCAATACATCCTCATTTATTGAGAATATTTCTAGTGATATTTGCAGATTTTCAGGTAACATAAAAAAAATTGCCAGGGAAGTTCCTGAACTAGTGATAATCTGTTCTGTTAAATAAATTGAAGTTTTTTGCTTGGGGAGCTCTGGCCTGTGGTAATCCTAGCTGTGAATCTTATAATTTTAGATTAGACTGATTTTGATATTCTGTGTCATCTGATATAAATTTAACCTTTGGCTTTGGTAGGATAGAAAATAAAAGAATTAGTCATGATGTCTAAAGATGAAACTCCTAACTGAAGATTTCTTTATGTTTGTGAAGCTCTTCTGTTACTGAATTATTTCCTCAGATCTGTATGAACTTTCAGATGATAAGACCAGTTACTCTGTTGTGGATTCTGTTGCCCATCTTGGTATCTGGCTATTGACAGACAGGACATAATTTATCATCAGCAAGGATTAGTGATGGTAGGAGGTGACAAGGACAAGGAGGTGAGGTGTTTCTAAGGAACTCAATTGATTTCATGCTCATAGAGTTACACTATGTGGTGGTTTAGCTTCCTAGCTGTCCCTCCATCCACTAAAATGGTGTTACTTTGGGCTGTCACTTTGGATCACAGCTCTGGACTCGTGTTCCAGACTTGTATTTGCTATCCCTGGAGTTACCATGACATTGCAGAAGAAATCAAAGCCCTGCTCCTGGGGGCTGTGGTGAGGGAGGTGGTTCTTGATTCAGAGAGTGGGGAAAAACACTCAGATCCAAAGAGATGGGTCTCCAGCAAACTCACACAGGTAGAAATGGATAACCCTCTCTCCTGCCTTCTTGAATAATTTAGCCATCTTGTTCATGCCTCTCTGATGCCCCTTCCCAGCTGATTGTTGTTTTTTCCCCTGCTTATGCATGAACACAGCTTGGTTGAATTTTTTTTTGTGTCCTAGCTAGAGACTTGATCACTTTAGTTGTATTTTCTGTTTGCCAGCTTTTGAGTAGGTTCTCACTGCAGCTGTATTTTTCTTCTCTCTCGCTCTTTGCTTGTGCATGGGCTCTCCTAAGGACACTATGTATTCATTATGAACTACCTGCACTGTAACTCTCAATTCTCCAAAGCCCAAATGTATGACTCAGGCTTCTGAAATAAGTGAGAGAGACCTAGGGCAAGGTACATAGCAAAAATAGCAGTGGGAATGATGTGAGATTATTAGATACATATATTTTTTTTAATTAGAGATGGTCCCAAACCAAATCAGTCATTCCCAATGCACTGAAGTGTTGGGCTAGTTTGATATGAGATCTAGGTATGAACTTTGCAGTTCAGCCTCACCTCTAATTTTAATATTTATACATTTTTCTATAAACTCACCTCTGAAGGTCAAGACTGAGAGCCAGGTATCTAAGCAGAGCAGGATTTTGCAGCCATCTTTTGTGGAGCACCGAACAGCTATATGGTAAAAATTATCACTGTGTTTTATCTAGCTCATTAAACCAATAAGAGTTTTTAATGTGAGCCTCCTATTGTGCTTCAGTAACACTGTGAGATGCCCTGATGAAGAGGCAGCACTGACTGCCCGCTGAGTCTTACAAATCCCTATGTCAGATGTGACCTCGAGTCATAATGAAACTTTAATTTTCTTCTTTGTCCTAGCAAAAAAAAAAGGGGAGTGGAGCAGGGGCGATTACAGGGGAGAAAAAGCATCTTCTCAGTGTGAAATGCAAATAAAAAGCAGAGAAAGGTGATCTGGATTTAGACTATTCATGCCAAAATAGATATTTGGGTAGAATATTGTGTCTCTTCACTTTCCTGAGTTACAAAGGTGCTATCCAGCATCTGGAATAGGCAGGAGGCACTGCTTGCAGCTGACTTGGCTGGAATAAAAAATTAATCAAGTAGCAGTCTCTCTTCTGTTATACTTCACAGTCCCTGGCAAGGCCGCTTGTCTTCAGCTGCTCATTCCTTGAGCCCATTAGGATTGTGTCTGGGCTCTGCCACAATGTGCAGAATAAAAAGACTTTCTAAGAACATATTTGCAGATGTGTTGGTTGTCCTTCTGGGGCTGTCTGTGGTTAGGAAAAACTAGAGGAACAGGCCTATGCTCTGGATGTCAGAGAGCTGTTATAGGATTTTTCACCCAAAATTGCTGCAGGCAGGATTCCAATGCTTGAATGATTGAGCATGACTTTAAGTTTGAAAAAGGAAGGAATGTGGTGGGAAGGAAAGCTTCAAAGCCAGAAGCTCAGCTGAATTGATTTGATTAAGAAATACTGCTTTCAGGCTTTGGTGCCTTGTAGGTGACCTTAAACTTGATTCAGGTAATCAATTTAGACCTCACTGTGGCTTCTGCTGTTTCTTTTATTTGTATGTGTTGAACCTACACCCCTTTTTTTCAGAAGCTATTCAAAAGATGAACGTGCTGAAGATTTCGAGTCTTTATGTTTTCCTATCCATAAATGCAAGAGAAGTGCTTTCAAAAGACATGCTAACCTTCTCTATGCCCTTCTATCAAGATTTTCAAATTATTTTGCAAGTATCACTATGAGGCAGTGGCAGGAAACCGTGATACTCTTATTTAGTTAAAACACCTTTACCAGAGGGAAGGCTTCAGAACATGGACCATTAATTTTATGTAATATCTCTGACATTTTATGACTTGGTGAAGAGGTTTCAGTTTGCTTTCACTTCCTGTGTATTTAGAAGGTGTATTGAGATTTGTGAACTATTTGTATGTTGTGTATTTGTGCACACACCTGAAGTGTGTATGTGAGCACCCATGTGTGCACATTTTCACAACACCTCCACTAGGATGTTCAGTAGATTTAAAAAAATGTTACTTCAAGAAACATTTCTCCACTTCATTTAATATCAGTATTTTTCAAATCCCATTTTTAAAACACCCTCTTCTTTGTTTGTACTTTTGTTATTCCCCTGTCCACCTAATACTGTCTTTATAAATTGTACACATGTTTTAATATGCTCACCTTCTGGTGTATTCCCAGGGCTCCTGTCTGTGGTTTATAGCAGAGATTGCTATTTGCTGTGTGTTATTTAAAGACTCTGAGGTCTGTGCAGCAGGAGAGAATGCAGTTCTCTTAAGAAGTGCATGCTGGTGTTGGCTGAGAACACCGCTGTCTTAGAGAATGAAGAGAAAAAAATGTGGTAGAACTTAGTATAACTGGAAAGCTATTTTTCTTCCATAGCCTGTTTGGTGTGCAAGGAGGTTCTTGTTAGAGGAAGTGCACCAGAAAAGAACTTTATTCTGAGGTTTTTTTCAGCTGAGCATTGTAATGGTTTTTTTTAATTGAAATCCAATTGGACAAGAGCTATATAATATTTTGCTTAACATTTAGAAATTAGTTTCCAAAGTTTGGATTGAGTGTTAAATGAAATTGTTTAGCTTGCTGCAAACAGAGATTTCAGTTTTCCTCTTGTTGTGCATATGCATGCACACATGTTATATATGACACGTGAATACTGCTTTTGGTGTTTTGTCTTTTACATGGGTCAACCAAAGTTCTGCATGCCAGGCCATATGTGCACAAAGTCTGGCTGTGGCTAGAAAACCAGCCCTTTGGTTTATACACTAATCCAACATTGGATCTAAATGAAATAACTGCAGTGCCTTACATCTGAAACTTACAGGACTGCAGAGGCTTTTTCAGCCAAAGGCGTGTAAGTTCACTGCACACAATTGCATCAGCTACGTCCACAAAAGAATGGAAGGCATGTTTATGATGATCTGCTGTAAATAAACAAGGTTTTCCTGCTATGTTGCAGTTTTGTAGGCAACACAGCAGAATACATTTGTTGTTATTAAAAGGGTGAAAACATGCCACTATTCTGGTGAATTCCTTTTTTTTTTTTTTCCTTCTTTTTTGTAGAAGATAGTTGTAAAAACTTGAAAATTCTTGAGCAAGCTCTAAGATGAAATGGGATCATACATACAGCAACACAGAAGAAATTGTTCCCTTACTATCCCTGCATTTGTGCCACTGTCACACCAGCATAAGAAATGCATGACTCCTATAGTTCTAAAAAAAGACAATTAATTCAGCCAAACCTGCAATAACTAATTATCTTTCTAACAGTTTGAATGAGGTGAGAAAAATCTGAGCATCCCTAGGCTCGAACCCTGATATTATCATCCATGGCTTGCTCAATAATTTTTCACAAATGAAAATAGATTGGAGGATTAAACATTCAAGTCACAACAATTCAATCAGAATAATTTATTTATGAGTCATTTTTCAAAACACTTTGTGTATATTTTCCCATCTCTTTCCTTGCATGCTCTCTGAACTTTCTGGTACTGTAAACAGTGCATGTATTATCATTTAGTGCAAAGGAATTTGCAGTGACTTAATAAAGGAAGCATCTTTTATTTTGCCTCTCAAAAAAAAGTTGCACACTATTTAAAATGCATGTTAATTATATGTGAAGAGAATCAAATGTTGACAAGTTCATACAGTGAGAATGTGTGGCCATTCCAGGATGTCTGAATTCATGTCAACTATTCTCCTGTGGTTTATTTTAAGTTTATTGCAATGAATACCCATATTAGGCCTCTCAAACCATCATCTGTCTTTATGCCTGTCAAAAAACCTCTCCTGATTATCTACCAATCTTTTTCTTGATGTCCTTGGGCGACAAGAACAAATAATGATATTCAAAAACCCACTTTGATGCCTGAGCTAGTTCTACCCTCTTCAGGCCAAAGTCTAGCAGTCACTATAAATCCTTCAGGGTAAGATTCCTGCTCTGCCTGCTCTGTGGATCACCTGCCTTCCATGGATGATGAGTGGGTTCTCTCCGTTACACTGTCAATTGATTTATTTCTGTTGTAACCACATTCACATCCTGAGCTCCTGATACGCTGTAAACTTTACAAGTCTATCCCTAATCGTTCAGCTCTGGATCAAACCAATCTTCAGAAACAGGGAAAGGAAGGAGCTATCTCCCAGGAATGGGTTTATGGATATGTCCCTGGGAAGTAGCACTAAGTCCTCACCTACTCTGTGTTCCTGTTCTCACATATCATTTTCAGTTGTGCCACAGCAGCTTCGTAGGGGACTGAGCAGAGAAGTAAATAATGGAATTATTACAAAAATTTGATCCAACAAAAATTAAACTTTAAAAAAAAGTGATAAGTATTTTTAATGTAGATAACAGTTTGAAACTAGCTCCTTGCCAGCCTCCAAAATCATCTATTTAATATGTATACAACAGCATGAGGAATGGTTGCTGCAGGGGTGAGAATAGATGTGCATAAAGTTGGAGAGGAGGCAGCACAGGATGGGTGTCAAATGCTCTTATGAAAAATGTCCTTGGAATCTTGACTGTACATAAAAAGAGATAAAGTACAGCCCTCTGCAAAAGCCTTTAAAAAGGTGTCACTAAACACACAAAGAAAGGAAAAAACTAGATGAGGATGAGAAACTTGAACACGGTGAGGGACTATGGATCAGAAAATATATTATCGTGCAAAAAAAGCTTTTCACTTTAGGACTTGCTTCACTTTGTTTCTAGTCTTCTAAGCTCATGGACTAATTTCTGTATTGATCCCATTTTTAAAGAACACTCAGCATCTCTTCCAAGCAATATTTTTAATTGTAATTCTGAAAATATTAAGAAAGAAGTATCAGGATATTGCAGTAGGTGAATTTCCATCTACTTCTTGCCCATGAATGGAAGCAGTGTTCCATTATTGCTGTGCTCATATGGGTTTTTTTCTCCAGAGCCTTTCCAGAGACATGTTAAACATTGTTTTCCTTGTCTCAGTGTTGCATTCTCAAGATTCAGGTCAGACCAGTCCTTTATATGCAGTACTTTGTATTTGCATTACATACATACAAATATACATATATGAAATTATATATTTAGAGAGAGAGAAAGATCATAGATTCACTGCATACATTACATAGGAGGTTATGAAACTGGCCCTGCTTTAAGCAGGGTGGAGTGTATTGAGATAACCTCCAGTGCTAGCTTTAAAATTAAATGAGTTTACTTAGAGAATGATTTTGTTTGAAATATACACATGTGTATGATTCACATTATAAATATAAACACATACACACCTCTTTATCTGCATTAGGATTTTAGCTATTTGAAAATACCCAGTGCCCAAACTGAACTAGAATTTTGCAATTCAAAGCAGTTCAAGGGGATGATGCATTAATGTCTATTCACCTCTCATCTGAGGTCCTCATTAAAAACACTCACACAAATTTTAACACATTGTTATATTAGTCTAAAGAGACAGGCTGCAGTCTAGTGCTTCCTTGTTTAAAAGGTTTCCAGTGACTTTTCTGTTTGATTTCTTTGAATGCTTGCTACCTGCCCTCACCCAGCTCTCTTGTAGATCTTCAGCTGATAGATATGTAGCAAGGAGAAATGAATTTTACATTGAGAGCAAGAACTACTTAAGTTGATAATGGCTGCATTGATCACAGTAGCTGAATAACATATTTACAGCTGTTCAGGCATTGATAGCTCCTTGCCTTTGTATGAAACCATAGTGCTTATGGACAAGTAAGTTTTGAGCTATTGGTTCTTGATTCAGATTTCATTTCCCACGAGCACCAAACCGGCATATCCCTATTTGTTGTAACAGATATTTTCCGTGTTTACCTCCGTGTGTAAGGGGCCAATCCATCCTTTGTGATTTTTACAGCTGCCATATATTAATGTGTACTGTATCTAGCTTGTCATTTTCTTTATCCTTTGCTCTCTGGGTTTATGAGTTACTTCTCTGCATAAAATGTCATCATATAACATTGTGCTTTAAAAAGCCTGTTACTTATTAAGAGTGTGAGTTTACACTGCGGGAGACATTTTATTTTCCCACCAGGAAAATGAAAATGTCATTGAGATCTAACCAGACCCCTGAGCTTTTCAGGCAAAAGAAAATTGTTTTTAGGATTCCCTGCAGGACCCGGTAGTCCTTGTGCACATACTGTATGTCTGAAATACAATTTTCCCCTCATTTATCTCCCTCCTCTCTTCCTAAAGAAGCAATGACACAATATTGCACCTTAAGGTTCTCAGTTCCTCTGTATTACTTTGCTTTTGAAAGATGTGACACAGGAGCTATGTAATTATCCTGGCAGGAGTCATCTCCACATTTTTAGCTGCTGCTCTAAGAGCTAACTTGCAACCTGAGGCACAGCCCTGAGCAAGGGATCATGCGTAAAATGTTCCTACTTTCCGTCCTTAGAGAAACTCAGAGGCAATTTAGGAACATGCCAACGTTTTCCCACTCTACCCCATTTAGATCATATCTGTTTCTGTACAACACCTGTGCTGGGGTGCAGGACTCTACCACTGACTCTTTTCCTTCTTCATGCTGTGAAAGACTAGAAGTGGAATTACTTTTGAGACTGGTTTCACCTACCATCCACAAAGTTATCCTTCAAGTGTCTGCTCCTAGGACACCTTGCTTCAAGTTCTGCACTCCTCTGGCAGGAAGGAAGTATTTGGCACTTCACTACTGAGTTTTGGTCATATTCATATACGCTCTGGAGGCAGAAAATGGCCAGAGATTAAACTGTCCTGTCCACAAGATGATATTCTGAACTTGAATACTAGCTTTGCTCCAGATAAAATAAAAAATACATGAGGATTTCAAGACTCACCATGAAAAATGTGAAGCTTGAAAAATGCACCGTTCTTCTTTGAAACCTTCTCTGTCTTGGGTCAGAAGACCTGAGTTGGAGAGGAAAGCCCACAAATTATTTTGCTTTGCCTATTGCTGTCCCTGAGATGCTCACTGCAGTGATAGATCTCTTGGAAACACAAGGATGCTTGGATTTGTCAGCCAAAGAGGAAGAAGTGCTGCTGTGGTCCTGCCCCATCACTTAGCAGCATTTAAAGCTTTTTCAAAAACACTGAAGAAGGGATAAGCCAGAATGGCTGTATCTGCTTTGGGGCTTCTTGTCCTTTGTGGCTGAAAATGGAGCCAGTGGACTCTGTAAGTCCCTCTACAACTGAGAGGTTCCTCTGAGAACCTGTACCACAAAGGCTGGCAACATCTCACTTTATAATGACTATATCATGGGGATGGAGAAATGACACACAGGTGTCTTTCTTCAACACTACTGAGAACCTCTCTCATACTGCATATTAATTTCAAAAGCAAGGGATGATGAAGACCACCAGAGTCAGAGCTACTACAAGTTCTGGAATGAACTTTTCTTCTTAATTTGAAAATGCATTTTTATAGTCAATTCACCATAGAAAAGTTAGGTTTTGCTTTGTATTTCCTTATTTAATTCAATGAATTTTCTCTACATGAATTATATTTTCTGGTTACTTTTTTGTGTGGGTGTGCAGAAAGATTAAAAATGGTTTAAGAAATTCTTCCTGCTGACATTTCCCACAGATTTTCATGCTATTTTTGAGTAATTCTCATCTGTGCATTTTGTACATTGCATATATATTTATCAGCAATCGTATTTTTAAACTAAATATTTTTTTTCCTTAAGACTGGAATGAACCTAAATTGAAGCTTAAATTCAAGTTATTAATCTCATCCACTGGAGCAGTTAATGAGATGTTTTCTAGCAAAAGTAAAAATGCAAGAATTTGTAGAGTCATCCTTGCCTCCCAGGTGTCTTGCCAAACCTGAGGCAGGTTTCCTGAGCATCTTCTGGAAATCCAAGACTGCAGAGCTTGCTCCAAGAATCCATCTTGGAGCAAGCAGACAGACAGGTTTCTGCATTATTGCACATGAATTTAGGGTTTAGAAAGCCCTGGAAACCTGGGTCAAACAAGAACTGCAAACCAATTTCTGATCCTCAGAAAAGCATTAATTCCACTGAGCATCTGCAGCTCTTGCAGTGTATATATGCCTGTTTCCTGAATAAACTTTTCAAATTTGTTTATATTTGTTCAAAATTAAGTTGAATAATAATTTTAGTAGGAATAACAAAATCCCCAGTAGCTGAGTGTTTTCCTCTTTGGCTTGCTCTATTGGGACTAATTCAGAATTACACTATTGAATATATCATTTGACTGCATTGCAAAATTGGAGGAACAAAATTAAGATTCAAGATTTTTCTTTCTTTCTAATTCATTAGCAGGCACAATGGGCATTAATATTTATCAAATAATTCTCTATTTGCAACTTCTTCCAGACTGAAACAAAGTCAGACTTTAACGGAGAGGGAAAATTATTTGCGAAACAGAAAAGGCAGGTCAGGTCATTTGCAAGAACCATGAACAGTTCAGTAGATTTGTATTTTCCAAAGATGAAATTGATTTAGGAACTTCTAATGTCTCCACCACTTTTCTTTTCCTTTCAAGTTTGCAACAGAAGACACAGAGTTATCTAACTCACAAATATTTTATTTCACCTGTAATTAAAATAAAATTTAGAAAGAAGCAGGTTTTTTTGTGTCTCTTTTGAGGTTATATGTGTGTTGTAAATTAAGTGTAATTTTCCAAAATGACTTTATGCAGCCTCACAATAGAGTATTTCTCTTTGGTTTGTTTTTCTTTTTTCTTTATGTGGATTCAGGTGAATCTAAATCATCAGGAGCATTTTACAGATGTCCACATGACATAAACAGTAGTTCCATCCTGCAGTGACGGTGTTTCTTATGGATTTAGATAAACAGATTAGGCTTTCAGCATCAGGGACCAAATAGATCAGAATGCATTTTCTAAAACACAATGAAGACACCATTGCTTCACGAACTGTGCGAAAATCAAAACCTTCAAAATCTACTACAGCTGAGGACAAAATTCCCAGAGACAAAGAGATGTATAATATAGCTCAAGTAGAATTTCTAGAATTCTACCTTCTGACAGAAAGTAGAATTGGTAAATACCAATCAAGAGTTGTCTGGAAGCTTTCTTTAAGCAGTGATCCCAACTTTCAACAATGCTGAACAAATAAGAGAGATGGTGTTGGATTGTGCCCTCGCTGTTGGCTTCAGCTGAATATTTTAAAAGTCTTATGGGGGAGCAGTAATGAAGAATTGTCTCTGGCAGTTTGTCACCTATGAATGACAGATTAAAGACCAATACAAAAACTAATTAAAAAGTTATATGAAAGCTTTTTTTTTTGATGCATCTCCAGTCAAATGTGAAGAGTATATGTAGTCAATAACAAGAGATTAAAGCAATGTTTGGAATGTGGAAGATGAACTATGAGCAGCTGAAGGAGCATCTTGAAGCAGAAATCCGTTCTAGGTAGAGAGAAATAAACCCATTTAAATTACACAGAAATTTACAGGATTGTACACAGAAACTCTTCAAAACTATCTGGCAAAACAACTAAAGCAACAAATAGTTTAGCTTTTGCAGAGAACTGAAGGTTTCTTGGAACTATAAAGTAGATGTCTTGCCCAACTTGATACAAGAGGAGAAGATAGGAAGATAAAAAAAAAAACTGTCTAAGCAAGAAACTCATGAAAATTTAGAAAACGACTGTGAGCTTTACAGATTGGAAGTATAACAGCAAGATTGTAGGGAATATGACATGAAAATTTGACATATGTCATATCCAGAAAAAAAAATCTGATACTAATTAAAAATTATCCTCTTAATTTAGTTCCTGTGTTCAGGTTTTCATCCTGCCTTGAATCAGGCATATTTTTTTAGTAAGAAGCTGGCAGAGTTAAGGGAGTTTTACCCATTTTCCAGCCTTATAAGTTCCAGCTGGTGTCTGATCTCCATATTGAGGCCTAGAGCGGAATCCACATAGTTCTAATGTCCTCTTCCTTGACTGTTAGGATCATGGCTGATTTTACTCCTGTAAATACTGTAAAAATTTGATAATTTTAAATGGAACCATTATCTTTTAATTTCATTTTAATTTTGTATCCTAAATCAAATATTAGGAAGATGAAAAATGAGGGGTGTTTCAGTGACCCATAACCTCAGAAAGGAGTCTTGTCTAATGATGTAAAGGAACACTTTAATGTGGTTCAGAGAGGGTAAAGAAGAGGAAATTATCTTGAAATTAACTTGAACTGGCAGAGCAATTAAAGACTTTAATAAGGGAAGATAAAGATAACAGGTAAATAGTTCTGAGGTGGGTCAGGTAGACACACAGAGTGAGGATTTTTTTTAGCATATTAGGGGAAAAATATTAAAACTTGAGAAAGACATTTACAACTGTAGCTAATAAAGTAGTTATTATTAATACATTAAAGGAGAAAAGTTCAATAAATATTTGGTTTAGTATCTGGGAAGAAGGGCAAGATACTTCTAGCAAGTGAAAATAATAAAACAACTCCCGGTCCATTAGCAATTAAGAACTTTAAAATAAAGCAAATTTTCTCTAAAAGAAAAGTATGTTTTCAAAGATAAAACTCAGATAAATTTCCTTGGGAATTTTGGAGGGATTTGTTGAACATATCCTTATCTAGCTATTAACTTTGATCCCTGAAGGAAAGCCAGAAACCTGGGAGGGAATGAGTAACTGATGTAACTGTGGATTTCAGTCTACTGGTAATCCTAAGTAAAATAATGGAAAACTGATACAGTATTCAATTAAAAAATAATTAAGGCCAAGAAATATAATCAATAGCAATGTTATTTTATGGAAAATAAATATCAAACAATTTATTTTCTCTGATGAGTCTAGAAGTATGAGGAGCAATAGAAAAGATGAACTACTCTTTAACTTTTCTGAAACATTTAATTAAGTACTGCAAAATATCCTGGAAAAAAAAGGTAAAACTATATAATGTTAAAAGGGCAGATATTGAATTAATTAAGGACTGGCTGATTGAATTGCCTCACTGCTGGAAGTAGCAGTTCACCTGATGTTATTCTGTAATTTTGCCAGTAAGATGCATGTAATATTATTGCTGCTAAAATTGGGAGCTGAGTTGAAGGGTGGTAGATGTGATGGAAAAGATGGAATAGATCAAAATACATTTTAAAAAAACAGAGTTTCACACCTTGTTTCCATAGCCAGAAGCAATTCTATAGAGTGTGGAAAGGTAAGCATTTCTAACACAGTGCTGAGATAATATGAGCTTTCAATTTATAAGCTGGGAGGTGGTAGATATAAGGACGTTATTTTGAATTTTAAATATCATACCAAAAGGACTTATAAAATAACTGTCTATTTCTGGTCATATCTTTAGTAGATTGTTTCAAAACTGGAGCAGATGTAGGAAATAATAAAATTTTATGTAGACAAGGGAATTTTATGTCAGACAAAATTGTGGACCTCAATTTATCATCAGGTTCAGAGTACAGCCTTTCTACCAAGGATGCCCAGCATCAATGGCAATGGGTGGATACACAGGCAGGAAGGTGTGAAGGAAGGTGGATACACAGGCACACATGGAAGGTGTGAAGCTCAATGTACCTTGGGTATTGTGGTTGGATGTAGAAACTTACTTAACCTTGTAAAAATTGGAAGCCCAGGCCTCTGCCATTTCTGTTGGTTCTTCCCTGTAGACAATGGCAAGAAATTGTCACCTTTTGAAGATGATCCATATATCTGTCTGATGTTTTAAGTTAGGCTTGCATTATATTTTTTGTATACTTCATGCTCCATGGGTCACAGAGAGTGGGTAACTAGATGCTTATATTTTAGGAGGTAAAATTACATAGAAAGAATTTCACCTTACTTCTCCTGAGTATGAGAAAGCATAAGCCTAAACCTATCATATGTGCTGGATTTATTCCAAAACTAGCTGAGGAATAATCTGTATTAGCTCTGCATGCAGTTGTAGCCCTGTCTAAGAGCCTAAAGAAAAGATCCCTTTGCAATGGATTCACAGCTTTTGGACAGCTTAATGTCCAGATGATTCTGTGTTTGAGGGGAGGGAATTTGCTGTGACCATCCTTGCAGACAGTTCCTAAACAATACACCTTCCTCATTCACACTCTTCAAACCCTGCATATCCAGGCAAATCTTTGCAGAATTCTCCACTGTGCCAGAAATTAAACTATGATGGCAGAAAATGCCTTTGCCATCTGTGAGTGAATAAGTCATACTGAAGTTTACTTCCCCAATATGTGCCTGCTGGTTACTTTTATACGGTAGCAATACACCCTGAAATTATGCCAGTTTATTTTAATTACTCCAGCTTATTATTCAGACCACTCTCTGAAGGAAAGCAATTATCTGCAGATACAAATGCAATATTGTAGTAGATGAACCGTCTGTGATTAAAACAGTAAGAACAATATTAATCATATTATGAGATATTACAATTTCTACATTCTTGGTTCAAGAGGAGAGACAAAATTAAATTTATTTCTGTATAAATATGTCATCTTTATTCAGTTAGTAGATAGGAAATCTCTTATTTTTAAAATCATCATAGATTGAAGTGTGTTTTTTTTCCCTAAAATACAAATTTTGGCATAACACTGATCAGAAATAGTTTGGAGGCACCTTTCCTGGCAAGTATAAGAGCAACTCCATTGGAGCTACCTCAACATCTGTTACCTTCTCTTCCAAGAAAAGGAATATGTGCATGGTTGTGAGGGATTTTTCTACACCTATTCAATGAAACAATGTGACCCACTGTTATTTATGAATTTATTCCGTTGAGAATGGGACAAATCCTTCCTTTGCAGAAAGAGAAACAGTAGACATGAAAAAAAAGCCAAACCAAGCTTTTGAGTGCTCCCTGAGTGATTCAAATCTGTATACTCCAAGAATATTTATTGATAACTTAGTAGGCTGGAGATAATTCTTGGAAAAGAGGGAGAGAAAATTAAAATTGGAGATCTCACCATTTCATATGTCCAAATGTGCCAATTAAGCATTAAAATTTTATAGCATAAATTATTACTTCTTATGAATCAAATTAATACTCACCCCCTCAGGCAATAAAACACATCAGATGTTATCCTTTCTTTCTTCAGACTGATAGGAAATCATGTCTAGATATCAAGGGGTTTTATTGCACCCCCTGAGAAGTGTATCTTGTATATAATATGGTACAGAAATAAACATAAAATTAGGTACTGAAGTCTAGAAGCAAAAAAAGAAAAAAAAATTCTTTATGTTCTTACACTTAAGCACTTAATCCACCTTAGGTCATATTAGTGACATGGCTGAGTTTAGAAGGCTGTTCCAGGAGTCCTTTTAAAAAATATACAGATTGGTGTCTAATTATTAAAAAAAATAATAAATTACTGCCCAGTACAATTTGGTAATACTGTTTTCACATGTATCTTGTACCATATATGGCTCTGCACGTTGGGAATCTGATTCAGCATGGCAAATTTGGCTTGTGCATATATTGGTTAGTAAAATGTAGAATAAAAAGCATATGCCCCCATGAGTAGGATTCTTTTTGTCAAATACTTGCCAAAGTTACTCAGACTGGAGAAGCAATTTAGATGAAAAACCTACATGTCAGAGTGTTTTAAGGGATAAATAAACTGTCCAAACCAATTTAATATCTTAATCCCTAGACTACTGTGAAGATCTCCAAGGCCTTTTTATCAAAAGGCTTTGCAGAATGAGGGAATGGATGATAGGGGACTGCTGGTGACAGGAGCAGGGATGGGAAGGGCTTTAGTGCTGCTCTCTGTTGGTGCAGGACTATTGGTGCCAAGCCGTGCATTGTGCTAGCACGTGTGAGGTCAGAACTGGGCTGTTGTAGAGTCAAGGAAGGCTTAAAGGAACTATCAAACAGGATGTCCCACGAGAGAATAATTATGGTGTCTGGTATTTGAGATCATTATCAATGTCTTTTGTTTTATTACCATGGGTTCATGACCCTGACATCACAGATAATGTCTATTTATCTTTGCTTTCCTTTTTTTTATTATTATTTTTTTTTATTTTAGTGCTATTAAAAGTAAAGTAAAATTATATTCCATTTTTCAATATGCTCAGGTAATTAGGGGGTTACATTAGACTACTGTGAGTTCCTGTAGTTTTATGTGGTTATGATCCACCTTAGAAAAATGAAAGTTGTGCTTGCAGGTGAAAAAACATCTAAAAGAAGCCGCTGAAAAGGAGAGAGAAAGTAATTTAACTGATTAATTAAAAATCCAATCTGTGTCTGATGGGACAATACTTATCTCAGAAGCACTTAGCCTCTCTGGGTTTGTCCACTTAAGAGTACATTATAACATATTCAGCATAGAATTATATAGTCCAGGGAATTTATTCAGCTGAAGTACCCACATTTCTTATATCTTCAAGGAACATGGCCCTCATTATACCCCTTGAGTATATAATTATCTTGGAATAGCTACACACCTTGGTGCATTTTATGATCTCCTTAAATGTTATATTTATTCTTTTCTTCTAAAGCCCCAGGAAGACAAAAAGTTAGAAACAGAATGATTAAGGTATCTTGTTACAAGCCTAGGGATTTGAGTTTCAGCCCACTAGAACTTATGTGAAGAGCTTCTTCCAGCTGACAATGTTTTAGATGAAAATTTGATCTCCTTTCTCAGGAAAGTGGTTAACATTGGGTGTAATGGGGTGATCTGACCTCTTGCACAGGGTCAACCCACAAAAGAAATTGTCTTGCTTCTACCATAATAACATAGAAAACTACTTGAGCTTCCTGGAGACTTTTAACCTGGTATTATTCAGAGCAAAATCATCAACCAATGTATTATCCAAATTTATCTGATCCCATCCATGGCTGTTAAAAGATAATGAATGTGCTTTCTAATATATTGAGGGGTAGGGGTTGATCAAGACCCTGCAGGTATTATTTGCTGCAACAACTTGTGCCATCCTCTATTCCCTTTTTTTTCTTTTTTGAGAGACCTGTAATTGTGTTCCTCTATAAAAATACGTTCCTCAGACATTCTTATCCAAAATTTTAATCTATATGTAGTATACTTCACAGGCATATTTTTCCAACAGTTAACAACTCAGAAGATCCTATTTCTGTGGCTTAAATTAGTGTGTGCTTCAATGTTTGGCTGGGCAATGATATGGAGTGCTCTGTCAGACATTAAACAAATAAAATTATCACACGCCATAACACCAGGAAAAAATCTGGTAATTTCCATCAGTCATCTTTTCTTTATGGGTGAAGCCATATGACCTTAAAACAAAAGAACAGAAGAATTTGCTCAGACAAAAGCCCCATCTGTGACTGGTACAAGTGAAATCAATGAAGAAATAAAGTACTAGAGAAAACATTTCTCAGAATATTCTCCGGCTCCCCAAGAATGTTCAGCTTAGCTGTGTTTAGATTCCTCAATAGAATTCAGATCCATGAGGGTGGATGTATTTAACAGAACAGACTTCTGCACGGTGCTACCAGTGGGACTTCTCCTTTGCACCCAGTGCTAGTGTTATTTTTTTATTTTTTCTTCTCAGTGCAGAAGCATCAAACTAGCACAGGAAAACTATCATAAAATCTCAGGCAAGTCATTTCCTGCAAGGAGGACAAAACACAACAAGGGTAAAACTATACTCTTGTTTTTTGCACTACATTTGTGTTATTTTCACAGGTAATTTTAATTCCCTCTGGCTGTAAATCTGTCTTGACTTGCATTTAAATTAATACAGCTTTATTCTGTGCTCATATGAGAAACTGGAAAACTTCAGCTATTCACAGCAGAGTTGTAAAAATTCCACACTTGTACCACACTAGCTACAGAGTCTTCATGGAGATATTCCAGATTTAAAACAGGTGGGCACAGAAAGAATGTGATTCAATCTCCCACAATTATTTTCATGCCACTTGGATTTACTAGCTGCTAAACAGAGATATCTAATACATATTTGCTTTCTGCTATTCATGTGCTACTCTTACCAGCACATTTATGGTCAGTCAGAATAGGATTTTTGTTGTTAAACTTGTTGCCAGTTGTGATTTATGAAAGTAAAGTTGTTCACATGTAATGGTAGAACATCAAATCGTTCAGGTTTTGTTCAGTGCTTTTAATCTTTTTAACAAACTCTCATTCTTGTTTTTTTCTTGCCTTCTGTGAATATTGGGTTTATGTTGTGTGCTGATTGACAATGAGTGAGAGAGTGGCTGTGTGGGGCTGGGCTGCTGGCTGGGATTAAACCACAACTTTTGTACAGTCTTTTGTACTTTGCAATTAACTCCTTTTAATTGTTGTAGGATCTTGCATGCTTTTCTCCTATTTCTAAATCTGCCCCCATTTTGTAGCTATTTTGTCTTTGCAGTAAGAGCAATGAATTAGTGGAGTTTCTGTGTGATTGACATGGAAGCTCTATGTGTATCACATACTAGCAGGAACTATTAATTGCCATGATAACCCAATCAAGGTGATCCATCTCCCAAAGAGATGTACTGTACCTGTTGCTCTCTGATGTGAGATTAAAAGTAAGCACTGACAGCTCTTTGATTTAACCTCTTTTTAAAAATGACATTGAGGGACTCATTTTGTACTTTCTTACAAATAATCTTCAGGTTGTTTACTTGGTATATCTCTAGCATCTGAAAGTAGTATTATTCCAGGGTAAGTCTCAGGTGCATTACTTTGGTCTGTCCAGTTCATGCCAAACTGTAAATTCAAGCCAGAATTTTTCCTTCTGCTGATAGCTGTGGCTAAGGCTGAATGTTTTCCAGAGTCAGGAGTCAGAGCCTTACTGCCACATCCTTTTTCAGATTGTCCTATTTATTTGTTTCTTTTTGTCTTGTCACTTTTTGTTTTTATCTGTATTTCACTTTAACATGTCTACATTGATATTTTCTTTCTGGGAATTTCCATCCACTGAATATTTATGTGTAAATGTGCTTTCCCACATCTCATTATCTGCATTTGGTCAAGGTGAAGCCTGTGTTGATCCCTGCTCATTTTTATAGTGTCTTTCCCACTGTATAATTTTTCCTTTCTCAATGATGTTTGCAAAACTTCTCAATTCACTTGGATCCACAAATTTTAATTAATCTCACATTTGTGTCTTCTTCAGGACCATTATAATGCTGTTAAGTAAAAGCAGGCCTAAGACCAGTCTCTCTCTTCCTGCTGAATAGAGCATCTCACCTTAATTCATTATTATTTATTCTTACCTCCTGTTTATGATCCTTTTGCCAGTTCTCAGTCAACATGACATTGTTCCTTTCTGAGCTGTGGTATGAATGGTTGTGATTCAAATTTCAAACAATTCCTGGAAGAAAATAAAACAAAAGCTAATAAAAATATACATAAACATTGTTACTGCTTGTTTTATTGCAGATTTGTGTAAGTCTTATGAAAGAAGTTTATTATCAGTTTTCCTAAGTAGGCTTCTATATTGAGGTCCTGTCTCTAGAGTTGTTGCACTGGATTCATGCCCCTGTAATGACAGCAGTGGTGAAGCTCTTACAAACAAACAGAACTGCTCCTGGCAAATGTAAAGCAAACCTGAGTCAAGAGCCAAAAGCACAGCTGGTATTCTTTGTTACAGCTCTACTGAAATTAATAATGTTAAGTCATTATTTTTACGTTGGGGAAAATTAAGCATTGGAATGACCCAGAATGGCATTTGGAAGATTTTTATTTGTGTATCTTTTCATCAGGATGAGGTATGTTATTTGCATATATTTTTTCTCAACCTGTAGCTCAGCTAAAAAGCATGGGTCTTAGTGGAAATCACAGAATCATAGAGTACCATGTTGAAAGGGGAACTTGAGGATATTTGGTCCAACCTTTCTTGGCAAAAGCATGGTCTAGACAAGATGTCCCAGCACCTGTCAAGTGAATCTTAGAAGTTTCTAATGTCAGGGAATCTGCCACTTCCCTGTGGTTATTCCAATGGCTGACTATTCTCATAGTGAAAAATTCTCCTCTTGTGTATAATCAGAATTCTCCCAGGAATAATTTGTACCCTCTGCCCCTCACCTTTACCATGTGACTCCTTGTAAAATATTAGTCTTCTTCCCAGCCACCCTTTAAGCAGTGGAAGAAGGTGGTATTGTTTTTCTTATGCCTTTTTTCTCAAGGCTGAATGAACCCAGTTCTTTCATCCTTTTCTCACACAGCAGTTTCCCAGCCCCTTGGTCATCTTTGTGGCCTTTCCCTAGACCTTGTACAGCCTGTCCAGCCTTACAAATGCACAAGGACCTTCAGCTCACACTCTGCAGGTGGTCAGCCAAGACTTATTCATAAGGTTTTTTTCCCCCTTGACACCAAATGATACTTTTATGTAAAATCTTCTTCATGAATAGAACACATGCACATAATTAAAGTACATTTTTCTTATATTCCTGTATTTCTTTTCCAAGAATATTTAGATCAATAAGTAGTATAAGCAGTATAATAAGCAAGCCCACATGGGGAATAATATGAAACAGCCTTTTCCTTGCTAGCTTGTCTCAGTTTTGGGAAATCACATTTCAAAAGTCTGCTTCAGCCTTTTGCATGTTTATTGAAGCAGAAAAAAAATTGGGGTACCATTTCAGATTTTCAGATCATTTCAGGTTTTTTTACAACTGTAAGCACAACAGAGTCATTCTCTGTCCTTGGATTACAGCAATGGAGAAGATTAATAGGATTTTTCTCCTCAAGAAAACCTGATATCAAGAGACTGGAAACTGTCTTTCCTGAGAAAGATCAAACTGGAGTACAATTTAGGGAATTAGCAGAGCAGAGTACCTAAGTCAGTTCATATGAAACCCATCTGACTCTAAACACCACTTATTAGTGCAGTGCTGCACTTGGCCTGCAAAGCCCTGAGGGGTGCAGCTGTCCTGTGCATGGATTTGAATGGACTCTTCTTGCATTCTTAATCCCAGGATTATGAAAGTAGAGCTTTCTTTTTATTTATATCACTTAGCAGCACAGCTCTTCCGATAGTGCCCTCTCAGTTGAGTAGGGTAAAGCAGCCTTTGTCCTGGGATGGAGGAGAACCTGCCTAGGAAAATGGTGAGCTTTGCTGTGCCTAGCACAGCTGTGGGAACATCTGGCTTCTTGGACAATGTAAACTGCAGGTCACAGTGAAGGCCAAAAGGAGTCTCTGCTCAATTTTCCAAAAACACAGCCAGGCCCAGAAAGAGGGTGGTTGTGACTGTCTCTATTAATGCCTGCAGAGATTTGTTTGTCCTGAATTTTCAGTATGGGGGGTTTATCTGTGCATTAATCAGAACTGCAGGTCTGTGCTCAGAGCATAGCAAAGGGCTGCTTTATACCCATCAAGTTTTTCCTTCACAGCTTTGCAGCATCTCAGTAATACTGGGGGTGGGTTTCTTTTTCTCTTTTTTACTTGTAATGTAGGATGAAAAATTATGAGATAATTTGCCAGCCTTGATGCAACTGGCAGATGGGTTATATTAATATCATAAGAACATATTGTTCCCAATGCCTGTTTAAAGGGAGAAATGCTATATCAGGCCTAGAATCAGCAAAGTTCCAAGGAACGTGCCTGTATTTATTCCTCCTCAGCAAGGTAATAATATGCTACGTACATATCTGATTTAATTGAAATAGGCATTGTCACTGGTTTACCTCTGGGCTGAAGCATTAGCAACATGTGAGAAAGTCAATATTCTCATGCCAGTATTTCGGTTCTGATTGTTTAATAACATTCTCTGACCCAGCATGACCAAGTGTTACACACAGCTTTCCAAGAGTAACTACAATAACACTGTGTTGATACTTGAGTACGTGAGAGACTGTAAATAAGAGACAAGGCTTGTCAGGACGTGGAAGACAATTTCAGTTGCTGATCTGGGATCTAAAGTACATCTGTAAGAAATCCAGTAAGGCTGAATATTTCATACATTGAGATCCCAACTCACTGTGAGCATTATCTTGATTCTATTGATTATACATAGTCACTGTATAGATGCCATTTCTGTGTACTGTCCCTCCACATTTCACACTAAAGAGAGGGCTGCAAGTAGTGAAATCTTAAACTCTGAACAGACATTTTGGTATGCAGTTAATGAGCAGTCTGTTCATAAAAAAAAATGAATAAAATACATAAGTAGCTTTTGCATAACTACTGTTCTATATAGCCACCTCTGGCATTTTGGTATTTTCTACAGGTACAGTTATATTCATGTATATGTACTAAAAGCTCTCAGATACCTGTAACATGCCTTGATAGTATATTGTTACTGCAGACACTCACTTTTACTCTTCAGAGAGACTCAGAGTTCTGCAGATGATGAAACTGCTTATTCTCTTGACAGGGATCTGAAGAATATTTCTCCTTCTCTTCAAGCACCTTGCTCCAAACAGAGCAAGCAAGATTTCTTCTTTCATCTAAAAACCATACTGCCAATAGGGAAAGTACAAAAGGGAATATTCCTGATTAGATTGTATCTTCCTTAGCTCTCCTTCCACTTGTGCAGCAGCAACAGCACTTCTAAGCTTTGAACAAACTGCATTAAAATTAAAGCCATTTCATTCTAAAACCTGTTTCATTTCAACAGCTCTGGTCAGGACACAGATAATAAAAGACTGGGGGAAGGGAAGAACCTTTTTTATCTCCTGAGAATGTCTTGGGTAGAAAGCATTACTTGTATTGCAAGATGACAATTAAACAAAAAAAAATTAACACAAACATAAGCACAGGAGTTGTTCTCTCATTTTCTATTTTTTATCCGAAGAGAGGGATTTAACTGTGATAACAGGCCATTTCTAGGGGATTATCAACCTGTACCTTTAGCCAATCTGTCTGTTCACACAGTCTCTCTCTGCATTCTGTCCAGCTCTGTAATTCTGGCTTGCAAAATGTCTTGAAGCAAGTTAAAAAGAAAACAGCTATTGGTCTGATTCTTCAAACTGATCTGCTAGGGACATGTTATTAAAAATTTTTATTATTATTTATGCACTGTGTTAGAGAATGTAAAGACTTTGGTTTGATTATCTCGTGCACATGTATTGACATACAACCAAAAAGGCTGCTTGAAAAATTCAGGGTCAAATCAAAGGCCAGTTGTGGTTATCTCATACCCATGGGGCTCAAATATACAATGAAGTGCTGATTTTAGAAAATTGAGGATCCTTTCCCCTCCGAACAAAACAGTTTTTGGTGAAACAGAAAGGTAGGAAGCTGCATGCTATGATTTCATTGATCCTGCCTTTAGGAGACAGCTAACCTTTCAGAGGCTGGGACTGTGGAGAATATATTCATCAGGGAGGGGAAGAATGCTGATGGATTTACTGGTATCTCCTTTCTTTTTTATTACCAAAACAAATAGCTGTCTTTTTGATATACAATTCCATAGGTTGGCTCATAGAACATGTAAGGTAAAAAACACTGTCAAGATTGAAATACAGTAATTTTTGACTTTAGCAAGGCCAAGATTTTGATGCAGCATAAGTTTCAGTGTTTTAGTGTTTGTATTGAAAATCTGTGTTCTCTCTTCATATAGTTTTGTTTTTTGAGGTTTGGGGTTTTTTTTGTTTGTTTGGTATTTTTTGTTTTGTTTTGTTTTTTGTAATAAATCATATTGGATAGTGTAGACCACTGTATACAGACTTGCTTGTGTCCTTCTGTTGACACATGTAACACTTCCATGGTTTATAATGGATTTTTCAAACCAGGAAAAGTCTATGCTGAAAGGAAAAACTTACGGCTAACTGTAAAAAAAAATAATAAAGTAAGTACAGGTAGACTCAGAGTTCCTGATGGAACTCATCCTCAGAGGCTTTGTTGTATAATAGAATATGGAGCCCTAATCAACATCACCAGTAGATCTGTGGGAGCAGCCTCTGCTAAGGGACATTTCTGTCAGTGCCAGCACAGGGAGTGGGAAGGCACCAAAAGCAGACAAGAGAAGCTGCTGAGGAGGGAATGTTCTCAGACGTGAACCTCACATGCCTTATACCTGTGGGGACACAGCAAATAGGTGCCAGGTCTGTGGCCAGCCCTTGTACTGACACACTTGTACCCACTCTGGCCAGTGAGATATGGGTAGAGAGAGCTGCAGTGGTTGCAGGGAGGGCTGGGTAGTGCAGCTGCCAGGAGGGAACAGGTTAAAGCTGAAATTCCTTTTCTGCAGGAGTGTTAGTACATACATGTTCTCGCTTTCCCAGCGTACTCTTAGCACAATGTGTGAGGTACAGGTTATTGCTGGTCCCTTGGCAGTAGCTGATGGTGCAGTTTGTGTCCTTTCAGAGAGGGAACCAAGGATCTCCATCAACTCTGGGTCACCCTTTATCTACATAAGGGGATATGGGCACGTCCCTCTGAAATGCTCTGTATGCTTGTGTCCAAATTGCTAAATAGGTGTGGAAAATGTGTGCTACGCCGAGTTGCTGCTGAAAGAAGTGCCTCCCACTGAAAAATACATAGGGCTCCAATACTACCAAGTTTTACACAGTTGGCCTTATCACCTTTACTAATACTTATTAATCTAAAATTTCAGGATCTGTGAATTCTGTATATGTCGTAGGGCTTGAGGGCTATGACAGTGAGATTTAGGCACACACTTCCTCTGGTAAATCTAATCTATGGCCTTCCTTCCAGATTGTTGATTGCTGGAGTGAGCATATCCTTGTACATCTTAAATCACTATTCACTTTCTTGGCTGTGGTAGGATGCTAAATACTCACACATACTGTGAAAAGATTAACACTTGTTCAGATGTAAGGTGGCAAAAGAGCTGTTGGTGCTTAAAGATTCTGTAGCAGCTGCCAGAATCTGGAAAAGTTCCTCCAGGTAAAAGCACAACCCAATCTACTCTCTTATTTCAACCCAATCTACTGTCTTATTTCTGGGCTTCCTCAGTCGACTGGGACTAATTAAGATAACTGGGCTATAAAATGGCAGTGAAAAGCATTTCCTGGCTCTTCTGGGCAGCTGATCTGCTGGGGTGGATTTTGATGCATTATGAGCGGTGAGAGAAATGGAGCATGTTAATGCTACTGGTCAGGGAGAAGGGGAAGTTGTGGAATGCAGTGCTCTGCTAGAAACTTGCCCTCTTAATGAGGTGATCATAAAATGCCAATTCCCCAAAGCTAACACATATTTTTGTATCGTATCTTTATTTTTATAGGGTATAGGGATATCTATTTTTCCACTTTCTCTGACAGCAGGCTGACCAAATACTACTCAGAGGAGTACTGTGGCTGCACTAGGCTTTCCTCTTTCCTTTGGCTGTACAGCTCTCAATTAGCTTTTAAGTTGCATTATAGATCTGCTAACAGTTGTGCAGTTAAATCATTAATTACCTTCAAAGTCAGTTGGGAACTCAATTTCACTTTGGTTTGCAGTTTGTGCTCCACAGTAGATTACTTAGCAAATCCATAAACATCTTCAGACAGTATAATTTAAAGAAGTTAATGATGAGGAAGTTTAGACAATTTTATCACAAAATAATTCTTAGTTAGGCATATGAAGTAATATTTATGAGGAAGAGGGTTTAACTATGCAAATATCAGCCATGTAAGCAAATGGAATAAAAAATTATGTGAGGTTGTGGGTTTTTCCCTCAATGAGTAAGAAAAATACTACTGTTGTTACTATTTTTTTTCTGTCTAAAAGGCTAAGGAAGAAATAAGGATTCAGAGAATAACTAGATTGGGGTTCAAAGCATCTGATATTGCTTCTAGCTCTGTTTCTGACCTGTGTTCTAAGCAACTCTCTGGGTTTCTGAGTTCTGGTTTATTTTTCACCCTTTATCTATTTAAATTAGAAAATCTTCAGCACAATCTGTTGTCAATATATTTACACCTACTCCAGTACAGTCCTAATTTCAAATTGCTTGCTAAAGAAATACCCTACTGCTACTAATGGATTCACATTCAAATTCAGCAAAGCTTTTAGGTGTATTGTGGGTTTTGTCTGGGGATGGAGACAAAGCTTTCTACTGCAAGCTTTTCAAAGTCTGTTGATTTGCTAATTAATCTAATTACTCTAGCGTATTTCAAGGCTGCCTTTGTCCAAGCATGATTTGCTTTGAGTATGGAGGCCTGGACTGTTTCTTCAGACAGAAAAGAAAGCTAGCTGGAGAGACTGTTATCACCCTGTCTAAATTGTAAGAATAACAGAGGAGAGAAGCAGAGATATTTTTGTAGTGCCTGCTGGTCATTTATCAGGGAGCAGGAGTTCCAGGAGGGGTCTGGTATTAAAAGATGTGTTCTAGCATAAGAAGAAACACCCATCAGATAACTATTTTCTGAGATCTGATAAGGCACTGCTACTAGAGGTGTAAAGTGTTTAAAATTAAAGTTGTCACTTTGCCATGTGTTCTCAGATTGGGGCAGTCTTACCTTTCCTTTAACAGACTGCAAATCAAATGGAACATGCCTCCAACCTATTTTGCCATGCTAGTGAAAGAAATATAGTTATGGAATAATTGTTTTTCTCATAAGTTATGAAACTGGAGAGGAGATCAGAGTTGAGAAACTGGTGTATAAAAATGGGTGTTGAATTCCAGTGAATGGAAATGCTCTCCCTCATCCATGAAAAGGTAAGTGAAACAGCTCCCCCTAATTCAAAAGGAAAATAGAAGAATTTGGGTTGAAAACAATAGGAAGAGAAAGAGAAGGACAAGCTGAACTATATTAAATGGCTCTAGACAAGCTGACAGGATTTCTGACCACATCCTTTTATGGATCTGAGATTTATTCAGATGAAGGCTTAAGGGCTAACAGCATAGAGCTTCAAGTATAATGGTATGGTATGGTATATAAAATTGAATGAAAATACAGAGGCTTAACAGAGAATTTTGCTTCCTCTAACAAAATGCTATTTTGCATTTAACTCCCCACTGTTCCCTGGAAAAGGCCAGCATGCAAAATGTTCTTTATATTCCTTCATTAATAATTTGCTTCCATTATGTCAAGCTGTCTCGTTCCTCTTGTGCAGTAAGAGGGTAAAAGAGCTCTATTTTGTAATTATAATCATTTAACTAATATGATAAGAAGGAAATGTTTTGTTAGCAGAGCAGAATTTTCTGTCTTCTACCGTACAATTTTAGTCATGACTAGGCATTGACTGATCTATAAACAATTGAGGTGGGTTAACCGTGGCTGGACACCAGGTGCCACCAAAGATGCTTTATCCTTTATTTTTAAATAGCTGCTTTGTTTTTATTTTTGTTACTGGAAGTGTAGCAAAAGGTTTGTGAGTCGAGATAAAGGTAGGGAGAGATTCACCAGTTACCACAAAGCAGACCTGACTTGGGGAAAATTAATTGAATTTGTTGCTAATCTAATCAGAGTAGGATAATGAGAAAAAAAGTCAAATCTTTAAATACCTTTCCCTTACTCCTGCTATCTTCCTGGGCACAGCTTCACTCAATTTTTTCTCCCTCTCCCCCAGCAGGATGGGGAGGAGGGGCCGCAACAAATTTGTCACACACTGTCTCTGCTGCTCCATCCTCCTCAGGGGCAGGGCTCTCACTCTTACTCTGCTCCAGCATGGGCCATCCCTGCAGCCCTCCTGCTACCAAAACTTTGCTGTGCAGACCCAATACAATGAGCTATTAGACGTGATTGGAGAGAGCAGCAATACATTTTACAGAAACACCAAGAAAATGCACATTATTTCACATAATTTTTTCAATCTTTGTTAAATTTTGAAAACTCACATTTCAGTACAGAATTGTACTGAGAAAAAAGTGAAAAGCTGAAATGCTTTATTAATATTTAGAGGTTTAATCTTTTATTCTCTGCAAACGTTACTTTACAAAAATTGTGTCAGTATTAGTGTTTTGGTGACATCAGCAGTCTATGGGCTGTTATCTGATTTGTTTTCCATCTATTTGCAGTCACTTTTTTCCTTTGTCCTACTTTTAGGAAAGCTGGTGTGAAATTTAAATATTTGCAAAAACGTTTCTCTTCTGTCTGGCCAACCAGCTCCAGGAGCATCAGCATCATTGCCTCTTTTCCTAAAGGCTGAAGGGAATTGATGCATGCCGAATTGCAGCCAAAACGCAGGCATGGCAGGCACCCCTGTGACCACACTAATGGCTCCTGAGGATCTGCTGTGAATCCCGCCACCTGACAAAAAATCACCTTAAATCTGTATGATCTGTCATAGTTTTGACCACTGCTTTTGTCATTTCAGTGTTTTCTGCTGAGCCTTGTGCGGTACCACGTGTTGCACTGTGCTGTGAGCTGGATGGGTTTGTGACCTGTGGACTCTTGATGGGTGAGGATGGGCTCACCATGGGTGAGCTTCAGCTTGCTCAGAGGAGAGGGAAGCACACACACTGCACTTGAAAAAAAAACTTCAAGGAAAGGGAATTGTACACAGCTTCCAAAAAACTTTAATAAAGGGTGTCTTAGACCAAGTACAAGGTTGATGGTCCATGTGGTAATATATGTGAAATACATTAAAGATACTGGCTTCACCTGACTTTTTTGGTTTGGTTTGGGGTTATTTTTGGGTTTTGTTGTTGCTGTTGTTGTTTGGTTTTGGTTTTTTTTAGGGGGTTTTGTTTGTTTGCTTTTTTATTTTTATTTTTTTTTTCCTGGAAATAGGTTAGAGAAATTTAGTATTAAAAGAAAAGCTCCAAAAGGTAAATTCACTCTGTACTGGATCTCTTAAACAAACAAGTCATTCTTTCCCAAGGAGGATTTTCTATCTGAATTGTTCCCTCTTGGTGATGAAGACTATCTGTAGAATTTGGCTCTCCTACAAGTACAACCATGAATAATGCATGTTGACTAGGAAAGAATGGACAGCAAATAACAACAGGAAACAAATACCACACTTTGCAGAACAAATTTCCAGGTGCACAATAATTCCTTCTAAAATCTGTGAACCTCATGGGATTCTCATATATTTTCATGAACACCTGCAAGCAATAAATATCCTGATGCTGCATATTGCAGCTGAATTTGCTGCCTTCATTTGTGTGTGGGAGAAATATTCGTATATCTCATCTATCTCCTGTGTCAAGCTCCTCTGCTCTGCTTCGCTGTGCTGCAGTTCAGTGTAAATAGTGGGAGAGTTTGCAGCTACCTCACACCCTGAATAGCTTCTTGTGGGGATCCTGTTTGCAGGCAGGTAAAGAATTGCCACAGGACCTGATTAAGTTTGCAGGGAGTATCTGACTTTGTTGATAAGGGCCTGCTAAGGGACCAGTCCTTTCTTCTGTCTCCCATCCAAGGATGGAAGGAAGGATGATGTTGGTGGGGCTTTTTTTGTGTTTACCCTGCACTGAGGATTTATTTAACCAGTTACTGTAATTTCTCACTCTCTGACAATTCAACAAAGTCTTATATTGAGGTAACATTGATAAGGCTTTGACAGCAGTGGCTCTAGGAGATAAGACTCACAGCAGATAAATTAGGATATTGGTGCATTAGTGGACAGAGCCCCAGCATTGAAAAAATGTGGAAGACACCATACAGGCCTTCACTATGAAAAACTGAAGTAATTTGTGATATATGGTTTTAGTTGATGCATTTGCAACAAGTGCTGTGATTTTTTTTTTTCCAGTTGAAAACAGTCTTAAACTAAAAAAAGTAATAAAAAAATAACAACAATTAAAAAAACAGAGTTACTCAAAACTTGGGCTTGGGAAAGTCAGAGAAACACCTTCCAGGACTCCTGATGTTGGCAACTGCGGGAAGGGAGTCAGCATCATTACATCAGCATGTAATTCAACTCAAATAATGGCATTTGACTGATAGGAAATCACTTCTGTTAGTGTTTCCTCATTTTGAACTTCTTTATTTGTGTATTCAATTGAGACAATGAGAATACAACCCTTTACCTGACTCAGGTGCAGTAATAGCAATGAAATATGAGTAAAGCCCATTGTTTTTCGTTTCAAGACTGAAATATAGTCAAGAGAACCTCAAAGGTTGTGTTCCTGCAACAAATGGATCTATTCCCCATGGACAGAAAAGCCATGTGAATCTTAAGAGATTTCCACCTCTCTGTGGAGTAGTCTAAGAACTAGAAACATTTTGTACTTTTCAGTGTACGTGTGTTGCAACGGAATTTGGGCATTATTTCACAGTCTTGAGGAACAGGACAATATATGTTTATAATTTCTTCTGTATTCATCTTATCTTGGCCCTTCATTTCAGAAAATAAGAGAAAGCTGTTTCACTCAGTCCTGCTGGAATTCTCATTCCTCTCACCCCAAGATAGATCAATGCCTCAACTGTCAGTGTAAGAAACATTTCCCAAAAGAGTTTCTGGGCTTGATAATTTGCCTTTGGCCAATAGGTATTTTTATGAGAAAGTCAGTGGGTCAAAGTGGCCCTTGTGACAGATCCAAATGTATCGCACTCTTTGGTTTGTTTTTTTTTTTTTTATTAAACACTTCTACAAAGAATGCATGTACTTTGACAGTGCAGAGATTTTGTGATTTGTAAATGGAAAAACTGGAGATCATTAATTAGGCTTCAAACAACTAGAAGGTGAGACAGCCTGTGGCTGTATGTTTTAGAACTAAATCTTGTTGCTAAAATTTGTTCTGCATATTTTACAGCTAAGAAAGCACTATACAAATGGTATAACACTAAGGAAGAGAACACAACTTTATCTTGCTTTGCAATACTATTCCTTAGCCTAATTTCCCAGATTGAGATAGAATTTACATATTATTGCAAAAAAAGAAAACACACCCAGATGTCAGATGAAAGTCTTCAAGAAACTGAGCTGTTACTCTGTGATCATGCCTAGCTTTCCACCTACCCACCTTTTTGAAGCCTAGTCTTGTTGTTTCATATAAAAAGGCTTACCTGTACAGACTGTCTCAAATCTGAGCCATGGGGTAGAGAGGAGAGGGTTTTATCTGTTGTTCATTATCTGTGGCCATCAGTCACAGAAACATCTGGCCACGAGGACCTGTTCCTTGGTGATTTTATTACAGCCTTTCAATATATAAAGGAGGCTTATAAGAAAAATGGAGAAAGACTTTTTTTCCAGGGTCTGCAGTAACAGGACAAGGGGAAAAGGTTTCAAAATGAAACTGGGTAGACTTGTATTCGATATAAGAATGAAATTCGTCACTATGTGGGTATGAAGATACTGGAACATGCTATCCACAGAAGTTGTGGAGATCCCATCACAGGAATTGTTCAAGGCCAAGTTGGATGGGACATTGAACAACCTGTCCTTGTGAAAGATGTCCCTGCCCATTGCAGAGGAGTAGAACTAGCTGATCTTTAACTGCCTAACTTTCCAACTCAAATCATTCTTTGATTCCATGATTCACCTGATGTGTGGTATTGAGGGAAAACAGCCTTCTAAGGAGGAAGCAACAACCTCCCGGGGTGGAGATGAGAGGGGAAAGTGGTAACTTGATCTTAGGACTTTGAAGTTATTCAGTGATACACTGCCCCTTAGTCCTGTCGATTCTGTAGTTGGTGTCTGCTCCTGCCATGGGACACTAGTAGTTAGGGGAGAAGGAGTAGTATCTGGAATAAACAAAGTTGAGGTGGAGAAGGAAAGACGCCTGGTAATGCACATAGACCAATACTAAGTCAGCAAGCATACTTTGTAGCAAAGCAGTGATGCCCAAGACTTTGAAACATCATTTTCCATTCTGATTTGGACAAATAGGCAGCAGTTGTGCAGGTGAGATGGATTTCCCACAAATGAGAAAAGAGAGTTGCCACTAACAGGGAGGACAGCAGGGTGGAAGGGCATGAGGATAAAACATTATCTTCACAGAGAAAACAACCAGAGCTCAGGAACACCATTCTGATGCTAGACTTCTGATTAAATAAGTTGCACTAGACCTATCCTTAGCTTCAATACACATGAAACCAGCTCAAAATTGGTTCCTGGGCAGGATGGATGTCTACCCTCTAGGTAAGTGCCTCACGCCCACAACACTGAAGCACAACAAAAACTGGAAGGAGGGCAGGTGCATAGTGAGCAAGGCCAGGAAAGATTGGATTTTCCTTTATAAATGGAACAGGATGAGAAAACCCTAATGATCTACAGGTGCAGCCCTGGGACCTAAGCTGAGCTGGCAGATGCCCAGGGCAAGGAGCTTCTGATTTATTCCGTCATGTCAAGCTCCTAAGGAAGGTGGTGCTGCATGAGTGAGAGCCAAGAGAAAGCTAAGGCCAACAAGAATGCCATGGCATGGAGAGGGGATGAAGGCTGAGGGACAGTTGATGCGAAAAAGAAACAAACTTGTTTGTTTTTTTTTTTTAATAAAAGAATACTAATATATCAGGCTTCTAAAACACTACATTTAATTTCTTCACATTTATTTTGGTCAGCAGCAAGGCTCATGACAGAGCATTAACACAACCCTGAGTATCCATGCCTGCTGACTGCTGCAGTGGAAATGCACTGAGCTGCTTGCAGGCTGGAAAAACAAATTCAAAACCAAAAAAACAGACTAAGGGTCATGACTGGTCCATAATTCATGAATGCTTTCCCTCAAAGTATATATTCTTCTAATGAGTTTCCTTTAAATGCAGTGGTTGTAATTTTTGGTATTTTCCTACTGAGAAAGCAATAAAACATAAGCGATGACATAAAAAAAAATAAATACTTATTTCAGTTGCAGAGCACAATGTTTCTGAATATAAGTTAATGGTTTACATATTAATTCTCTCATCTCTCTGATGGGCAGAAAATTGCTTTAATATAAAAGCAGTTAAATTTGTCATTTCATATCTACATAACTTAGGTTTAAGAATTTATTACAAGCAGTATCAAATTGTTTCATAGCAATTTAGCAGATTTTGCGGAAGAAAAATGTGTCAAGTTGGAGGCTGAACTAAAATTTTTCTCACATTATAATTAATGTACTTTTTATGTTTATTGTCTAATCAATTATTTTAAAGGAGACTGAAGGAATGTAATAAAAGTGATCCTTGGAAAAGTTAAGCTGGGCTTCTGAGAGTGCAGACAGATTTTATTCTTATTACTGAAATAAAAAGATTTAAAATTCACTCTATTCAGGTACAAATTACAATAATTTTGGATCAAAATTTCTCCTACTGTTCCAACGTGTGAGAGATTAAGAAGGGAAATAATTTATCTGTTTTATCAACTCAGATTTCCATTTGAAAACCATACTTGTGTTCCACAAATTTTGCCAGCAACTTACTCAGCAAAATAACAAAGCATGGTCTTATGCTGGGAATTGTATTATCAACTTGTCTGAGGTTGCTCAGAGCCATTCTTTTGTGTGAAGGCACAGAGTCTGTTCCTAATATTAAGTAGTTCTTTGAGTTCATGTCTATCCAGCAGCAATTGATGCTGAAAGGCTTTTGTAACTCAGATCATCTGTGTAGTATCACCAACACTGTCCAAAGGGACTGTAGGTGTACTTTGTCTTGAGCAGTGCTTCAAGGGCATTTTTGATTTGGGGCTTGAATTCTCTTATGTCATCTGGAATTAATCCCATCCAATAATTAATTAAGCATTGTTTTTGTTATTATTATTATTGTCTATTTTGCATCAAAAGCCATCCCTAGGCAGTGCACTGGAAAGGATAATAGTTTAATCCAAGTCTGAAAAAAGGTTTTTGCAGCAACTTCCCATAATGGAAACATGATCTGTAGCAGGAAAATGTGACTTTCTCTTTTTCTTCTCCCCACCCCCATTTTAGAAATTGTTCATGGATTTTTCTCCAGCTCTCTTCTCTGTAACATCCACTATAACTAAGTGCACCAGTTACATTGATTTGTGTTCTGCCTGTGTGATTCATGGCATGCCATTGTGGTCATTATAATTGAGTTCCAGAATGAAGATAAGCAAGAAAAAGATAAAGCGATAACCTCCAAAAAGTGAGAGATTAATGAGGGGCTTTAGTCCTGAGGAAGGCAGAGAGTGCATGTGATTGGGAAAGTATCTTGCCAGAAGGGGAAGAAAGTAAATGTCTTTAACTATTACATGTCAAAAACCCCAAAAAGGGTAAAACTCTACACTTTAGGTAAGATCTGGGGAAAAAAAAGGAAGGTTTCTTCCCTTCTTATTTCCTTCTGGCCCACTTTCCATTTTAAAACAGCTCCTCTATTACTTTTCCTTTTGACTCCTTTCCTTTCTGCTGCAGGGTACCAGCTAATCATCAGAACACAGTGAAGAGATGCAACAGAATTTTAAAAAGTGTAGACTTGATTTCTAAATGCCTATATCTGTTTCATAAAATATACTCATCGACATACTGAGTTTATCTTTTTTTAACATTGATGAGGTACCCAGATTTAACTCATATCTGTAGGAGAACATAACTTTCAGGGGGAAGAAATCCAATCTGGACTTAAATATACTATTGATTTTTTTTTTGCATTTTTCTCTGTAAGATTCATTATTCAGTGAACTCATTCTTGAATTTTTCAGTATTCTTCTTGAGTTTCAGCTCCAAGTTTTTCATGGGTGGTTGCACCACACTATGGATACTCTATCCTTTCTCAGCTAATGTTCTGTCTTTTGCTTCAGACCTTGCCTTACCTTTTGGCTGTGGCACTTCAGTGATAACTTACATTCATTTCAGTGCCACACAAATCTCAAAGAAAAAAGTTCATTGCCATTAATTATTTCAGCGTTTGTTTATTAAGTCTTGTACCAGTGTTCTAGTAATTTGCCCAGGATCATTGTGAACCTGACAGACCCCTGATTATGCAAATAACTCCATTTATATTTGTTAAATGTAACGTCTTACCAGCTCTTTCTAAGCTCCAGGAGATTTTTGATAAAGAAGCAGAAAACCCCCCAAAACCCAAAAAGCAAACAAACAAAAAGAAAACAACAACAACAACAAAAGCCTGCAAAGTCTGAATGTTTCACATGTTCTCAAGATTTTTTCTCTAACTTTTAAAAGAGAAATGTTGATATTTTTTATGTCAATTGCACAGAGTGTATGTCCAGTATTCCTATATGTTCAACAACCATTTTTGGCTTCCAGTTCTTCTTGCCCATTTGCTGCTTTTTCTCCTAACTGTTTTACAAAAGTGTTTCCCAATTTGCTGTAGAGAATGGGCTGTAAATAAATAAGCAAGAAATAACAAAGTACATAATATATAATAAAAAATGTCAGATATGTATTTATTTTTCATTATTAAGATCTTGAAAGTTCTGCTTTCAACTCCCATGAACTGACATTCACCATGTGAATATAAACTATTTAATCTAAAAATTGACATTAAAATGTCAAGATTTTTCTTTTTTTAATACAGACTTAGAGAACTAGACCTTTCTCTGAAATCCATTTTCGTCTGCTCTGGATGATGAGAAGCATAGCTAGTTTAGCTGGTGAATAGGAGAATTTAGCTCAGCAGTTCTGGAAAGCCTGGAAGAAATGCTCTTTCCCTCATCTAATGCCAAATGTACTCTGGATAATGATATTTGCCTGGCAGAAGAGACTGAGAACATCTGCTACCTCAGCACCCCTAGTCCCCACATTCCTGGGTCCAGCAGGTGTGAAGGCTGGTTGGATGCATGCATCAGAAAGGGGAAGCATCCAGCAAAATATTTTGAAAGCAGGAGACTTTGCCCACAAAATAAAATGTAAATATTTCAGGACCAAAAAAACCCAAAACCACTCAGATTCCATCAAAGAGTCACAGAGACCTATTTGTGATACTTATTAACTATTGATGTGAGAGAATTTATAAGTTTGAGTGAGTTTTTAACTACTGTGGAAATATATTAGCAGCAATAAGCTGTAATGCAAAGTGTATATGGGTACAACGTGTCTCAGAGCTTGCTAAATGCTTTGTTTTTTATGCCATCTGTGTGCTGCTATCTTTATCTAGCTAAGGATTTTGTTTATACATCTATATTTAGTACATTGAAAAGAAGGGGGAAAGAAAAGATAATGATTTTATTTTCTTTTTCAAATGAACCTAGGACGACATCCAAAGCCTACCAGAGTAGAAAACCTGGGCTGGAACCGACCTTAGGGTGAGATATTTGTGTAAACACCTGATATTCCTTAAATGATAATATTGACCAAACAATCCTAAGGTACTCTTAATTACTTTCAAAGGATAGATTCAGGTCCTAGGTGCCCCCAGCATCTGCTGAAGGTTGGCAGAGACAACAATGGGCCTGTTTGAACTGTGCCCAGGAGTAGTGAGGGCTGCAGTCGAGGAGTAGCTGGTTTTTATTTCCAGCTCTTTGTGCAAAGGTGTTGGCTCAGCTAGTGTGCAAGTAAGGTGTGATAAATGGATGGAGATGAGAAGACTACAGGGCTGAAAGATCCTCAGGCAGGGATGGAGATGGAGCTTGAAGCTGGAAAGAGTTGAGTGTACAAATATGAAAGGGTGAGGAAGCATGGACCCTGGCTACCAAAATCTCTTTTTGTAGCTTGGTTAGGGATATATCTTGACTAAAGGAGCTCTAATCTCATAATGCAAATGAGAATGCAATGACACCTGTCATCTCCTTTCCATGGGAAAAGAGCTAGCACTTGTTTCCAATTAATCATTTTGTAGCAAAGGAAAACCAAAATACTCATGTGCTTTTCTGACCCAGATGTAATACTGTGAGCTATTTTCTATATAGGCAATGCCTTTATGTAACTTGGTGATGGACTGTGGGCGTGGGAAGACCTGAGCTCCGAGTTCCTCTGCAAACTTTCTGCTGACATGGGATAAATAATTTTACTTCTCCATGCCTAATTTGTTAGATGGCATTTGGTAGAGGGAGGAGAAAGGCACCATAAGATTTTGAAAGATGAATAGCTTGAACCAACATAGCTCTTCAATATGCCCCTGTATTTCAAGAAAAGTTAATACACTTATATATTATATTATAATATACTATATAATTTATATTAACCAAGTGAATTCTTGTCCCCTAGAGTTTAAGATTTTCTTTGTTTATGTACTTTAAATTTACATTTGATCAGGGTGTTTAACAGGATGGACGTGCATTTCTTCTGCTAATTAATTAAAACAAAGACATTTTGGCTTGAACCAGACACAAATAACATTCAACTGGAAATAAAAAAAAGAGTTGATGAGACAAGATAAACCATAGTCACTTGATCAGTGGTAAGCATTTGTTTCCATTGTGTGGGTAACCTGAATACTTGACAGCACATCTGAGCAGTTAAGTTAGTTCTGCCTTGAGTTAAGCAAAAATCTGGTCTGTGCTGGGATTTTGTGAGGATTTCATCAACAATTCTTTCCTGCTGTCTGTGGTTTTCACCAGTTTCCCACTCTTACATTTATACCTGGGGGAATATCTCCCAGAAGACTTGGTTTCTTTTTCTTAAAGTATTCTGTGGCTTTTTCTAGCATTACTATAAACTCCAGGAGATTTTGTCTGTTCTCAATAGAAAGATAACACAGAATGTTAAACAAATTGATTTTTAAAGAATTTATGCTCCTGATTCCTTGGAAGTTTCTCTATGAGTGTGCTGGTACTAGTAATGATGTATCATTATGACGAGAGCCTGGTCTACGTGTGCAGCCAGAACATATCCCTTTAGAGATATTAGATTGCCCAGTTTTAACTCTGCTGATCTTACTGCCTGATACTGGATCATAAAAGACCCTGGAGTCATGGTGACAGTTGGAATAAGGATAAAGAATGTGACCATATGGTGCTTTTCTATGTTATAGGATGCAATTGTGTAACTTGGCATGGCTCACTTTGTGAACCAGGAGCGCTGGAGACAGATATATCGCGGGGAGATAACGAATTTCACATATCCAACACAAGACTGAAGCTCATGTCTCTGCTAGAACTGTTTTGATCTTATCTACAAACTTATCCCTATGCCATGCCACAGAGCTGTCAGTTATCAGTGCCGTATCTGCAGAACAGCTGGAAATTTTGATTTTAGGCCATCACAAAGTAGAATTTTGCCCCTGCTGAGCAGATTGACAGGTAACTTATTTGGTTCTTTATGCACAGATTGTGCCTGTGACCTCTAGCAGCATGGACAGCTGCCTATCTTTTAAAATTACCAGCCTCTCCAGTCTATTTCTGTGCAAAATAGGATTAGATGAGTAGGAAATGCAATGTATTATTTTTAAAAGATCATTTGCAGCATTTAACTGGTAAGCACAGCCAGTCACATTTCTTGCTTAACAAATCATTCAGACTGATAGAGGTGAACCAACCTCTATAGACTAAAAAAAAAAAAATAGAAAAAGTGCTTAAAACCAGGATTTTCAAACAGCCCCTTCATAATGACAGATGAACCAAGATCCTGAACTTGAATCAATGAACTGACTTGTTCACCATATTAGTCACATGCAACAGAAAGGCATCAAAATCACTTCCTGATAAATCATTCATTCCTTATAAATGCATTCACATCGCTTTATACTGATACATAAATGCATGAGCCCTTAATTTAATCTGATGTCACTCTCCAGCCTCAGTTTGGGTCTCCCATGGTCCTATAGCTACGGTGAGACAGGGCAAATGCCATCGACCAGGGAAGAATGAGTGGCACAGCGTATTTCCAGAGCAGGTATAATTACCATTTTGTGTGGCAATTAATATTAGATTAAAAAAAAGACATCCTCCAAAGAAACCTATTTATTATTTAAAAGCCCCCCAGGGTATCTTCTGACATGGATTGGTGCTATAGCAAAGCAGAGGCATGAAAGCAGCTGAAAGCAGACAAACTGTTAAGCAGCATTTAATCCTTTATGCATGTTTTATACATAAACAAATTGGAATGTGTAGATCAATGTCCTCCAGCTGTTTTTCAAACCCCATTCTGCCTTCATTAAAGATTTAGGGAGGAAGTTTCCAAACATAGATATGATGTCGGGAATAAACAGGATAGGATCTTTTTTTCTTTTTTTTTCCCTGAGCGGTTTTCTTAAAACCACTGCTGCCTCTCACTCAAGTAGCAGTGCACTGTAAAGTGTTCCTTTGCCACTGCAGCCTGCACATTAAATCCTCTATACAGCCTTTTAGTGCTGAGTCACCTTAATTAGACAACAGATATAACTGCCTGATAAAGTGTCCTCAGAGAGAGCCAATTTGACCACATCAAGTTCACATGGGAGTCATAAAATACCAGGCTCATATCAATTCCATGTAAATTCAGCCTCCTTTCAATGACGTAGTGCTCTATGGTTCCTTGAACATTTATTCCAACAGCCACAGTGAGAATTCATTGATTTAATGAGAAAGAAAGTTTTTCAATTTACCCCTCCTTGTCATTAAATATCTTGACAAAAAGGGAAAAATATGTTCTCAAGACTGAGGTGGAGAAGAGCAGGATGAAAAGAGGGTGTTGGTGGCCTGCTCAGAATTTCTGAGATTGGCATTGCAGGGATACTGCCTTTGCAGTTCCAACTCTGCTCTTTCCTTAGGTCTGTCCTGTGCTGAGGGCTGCACTCCTCTCCTAGATTATTGATACTTGGGCTTCATAGCAGGAGTTGTCATGGACAGGTTACTACTTCAGCTAACAGAAGGGGTTTAGCAATAAATAGCTCTTCTGTATCTTTGACTGTATTGTTGCTGTCTTTACTAGCCACATGCTGATTATAAACCCCCAAAGCTGAACCCTCTCCCATATGATTACACAAACATAAAAGGACAAATGTGGTAACTTGTGGAGACCTCGGGGAGGGCATATCACCTTGTTTCTGGATCCTGTGTCCACCAGCATACACCTCTGCCTTCACTACATCCCATTAACAGCAGCTTGAGTTTTCTGGTTTTGCGTCCTGATTTTGTGTGTGCTGGAAACATTGAGCGCTACCCTGAAACCACTGTTAGGAAATACAGAGATCTGAGCTTTATGTCATGTCATCCCTTCCCTCTGAGATAGAGAGCAGTATCTCTGCCTTACTTCAAACCTGGCAAGAACTTCAGAGTCAGATTCTTTAACTGCCCTGAGTTAAATGGGCTGCCACAATGCCAGATGTTGGGGTTTTTTTTCCTTGATTTGGTATTACTTGGCTCCCTCAAACATGTAAAAAAGAAAAATACCTCTTCCGTGACAAAAGATAAGCTGGGATTTCCACTCCATGTGCCTTGAATTTAGAATCCTGGGTCCTGACTCTAAACAGAACTATAAAGTCTGTGAGTCTTACAGATGTTCAAAAGCTGTAAAATTCACACACACACACAAGCACCTAGACCTGCCAACTTTAAGCCCTCTCAGCAGCTGCTGTTAGACACAGCTCTCATTTACCCTTTACTCCTACACTAGGGTCATTACTATTAAGAATTAATATCCAGGTGCTGTATCACAGACCTGTGGGGGTCTCAGTTTTGTAGTGGGTGGGTCCTCTGCACAGAAGGCTTTGCAGAGCACTGTGAGGTGAACAGCACCATATAAAAGTAATAGATTATTAGAGCAGGCAGCCTGCATTATGAGTTTCCAGTGCATAAACACTCCAGCTTTCCTAGCTGGAGAAATTAAAATGTAAACACAAGATGCTGCTTTACTACTTTCACATCTGGTGTTGTAACTGGCTTTACTGTGAATATTTTCAAAACAGCCAGATTGTTCAGAACAAATCGCAAATACCACATCTGCTCCTGGAGGTCTCCAGGAGTCTTGCACCCGGATGAAGGCAAAAAAAGAAGGAAATTTGACAGCTCTTGATTAATATGGGGAAATACAGGGAAATACAGTCAGAAGAACTTGTCTCATTTACATTAGTATGACAGTTGCTTTCTGACGAGATAGGTTGCATACCTGAAATCTCCAAAGCATGAGATTTCATGACCTTTATTATATTCCATCTGTTTTTGAATAGATGCATGAACTGTTGCATCTCAATCCTCTAACTCCATCTGAGGTGTAGAAGTAAGGATAAATATTAGCTGGAAATTCTGGTCATGTTTTCTTTCACTACAAGTTGCTTCAGAACAACTTTATGGAGGAGAGAAAAGATACCTTTATGTGTATCTTTTTCTGTATATAGATAAATACAAGTAACCATCACTGAAGGCCTTTCCTCATCAGAGGTTCCCACCGGCTAAGACTATGTTAATAAATGAGGAAATTACTAGCAAATAATAGATTTGTTGTTTGTCTTGCATCATTTTCTGCTGATAAGAAGCCAACAAGTTGATCTGTCTTCTAAATCATGTGCCAGGCTGGGATTCCTTCTTCCCTTATCTTCATCTTGCTTCCAGGCTGCAAGGGCACTACGGTGAAACCAGGTAATTTATAGATACCTCTTTCCACTCTTCTCTCAGGCCTCTTTGCAATAACCTAAAGATCCAAGACTGAAAATGTAATTTCTATCAGATCTCCTAGAAGAATTTAATAAACCCCAACCCCAAACAAACAGCTGCCTGTAATTTGTTCCCTGTTGTGTGAAATCTTCACCCATATTTACAAGTGATAGATCTAGACAGTCCTGCTTGTTGGCAGCGCTATTAAGCTCTGCCTTGGAGAGTCTTCTGCAGACTGAACAACCAAATGCTTTCAGCCTTTTTCAAAGGAGAGATGCTCCAGACCTCTGATCATCTTCAAGGCCTTCCTCCAGACTGGCTCCAATAAGTCCACATCCATCTTATGTTGGGGACTATGGTTTAGTTGATCCTTAGTGAGGAAAGTGAAAACAGAAAAACTTGCTGTCCACACAGCACAGTTTGTGCCTGCAAAAAGATACTTTAGAAACTCTCACGTGTGGGCTTCAATTCTCAGCATCTCAGTGCTGGCTGCTGTTAAAATGGTCAACATCCCATCAGCTGCAATTGAACCCAATGGACAAGCACGGAAATCAGAACAACCACGTTAACAAGGAGTTCTAAATACAAGGTGTGCAGGGCAGCCAGCCCTGCACCTCATGTTGATGTGATGTTGTTAGAGAAGCCCCATCCACCAAAGTGACCCTCAGGCATGACAAATTTAAGCTTTTCTCACACCTGTGAGCAGTTGCAAATTTGGGCCTGGACGTTAACTCAAGACCACTCTGCATACAACAAAATTGTAATGCTAATTTTAGTACAAAGACTCAGGATTTCAGTTCATTTTCACAGCCAGTAGATAAATACGGCCTTTCTCCAACTGGACTGGCTGCAAACCTGCCCCTTGCAGTGTCTTCTTGACTTGGTTTTTAGCAAAACTGATGTTTTGGACTCCAAATACATTTGAACTAAGAGATAAAACAAGAGATGCCAGAACTGAGAAGCTCCATTCTTAGTAACGAGCTAATTTCCTTCTCTTAAATAAAACTCTTACTCCAGATTTGGATTTTCAGCTTTCTGTGACTGATAACTTTTGTAATTACATTAATTCCCAGTGTCACGATAAATATTTTGACAAAACCATCTCTGATTCTTTGTGTGACTGGATGCCTTTTGTTGCATGCCAGAGAATGTAGAGAGTGCAGTTCCCTATTTGACAAGCACTGGTTTGATTGCACAGGCTGTAAACTGTCAGCTTGGCATTCCAAAGAAACAGAAAATGCAGATGAGTACAAGATATGTTCTCGTATGTTTGTTACCTGAGGTAAATAAATACAAAACAGCCAAAATGCATATAGATATATATAAATTCACCGGACTTTAAAGCCTAAAAATAATCAATTCCTCAGAATCCTCCCCCATCTTTACCCAAAATTGTATTAGCAAGCAAAGAAAAACTATTTCTGTACAACTGCTTCAGTACTTTACATTTCTCTTGCTTAGTAAGATGATATTTTTCTAGTGGTATTAGAGTGTCTCTTGTGGCAATTTCAGGTAATTATGATTTAGTATGAACAAACTTTGAAAAATCCATGGAGAAAAGACTGGAAAGATTATAAAGTCATAATTGAGAACAAATTTCATAGGGAGATGGACTGGCAGACTGTCTCTATTCCTTTCCTTGTTTTCTATCTTATAGAGAGAAATAGAATATAATTGTGAGAGACCTCTGCAGATAATTTACAGAACTTTTCTTTGGGCACCATCTGAGGGGATAGTCTGCATTAATCCAGAAGGGGATGGGTAGCTTTGCATTTCAGCCACCATATCCCTACAGGGGCTTTTTGGAAGTGGGCAGGAAGCTGCTGGTGACATGCAATAACCAGGTGTACATGCAGAAGGAGCCATCCACAAAATAAACTTTTCCTGATTCATGATGGCTCTGCTGAATTAGGAATTTTCCTAGAGAGTGATCTACTGAAGCAACAGTCACACAAAACTGAAGGGAAAAAGCAAAAAGGCAGAAGACAATTACACAAGAGGCACTACTTCTCTGTGAGTGTCCCTGTTTACCCCGGACATTTAATTGTTCCTTCTGTAAAGAGCATCTGCTGAAACTTCATAAGGCAACCTTCAAGACTGATAACCTCAGTTATTAAACCAGAGTTATTCCTTCCCTATAGGCACAAAAAAGTCTCTTTGCAGGCCTGGGGACTGAAAGGAATTTGAGCCATTACCTGAACTTCATACTGCGATTGGATATAGACACCTGACCTCCTCTGGCCACAAGAAGCCTATTGTGATCTCTGATATACGTTCTGAGTCTAAAATTTCTTTCTATCTTTTAATTCTAGTCTTTAGTACCAAGATCACTGTTGCTGCATTCTTCTAAGTGACAGCCAGGCATGAAATGAAAATAAAAGTTGTACCAACTGTATAAGAGTGAGAAAACACCCAGTATTATCACATCCTGCTTGAGCTCTACATTCTTTGTCAACAATCCATTAAGCTGTTCATAGTCTGAAGAGCAGATTTAAGTATAAGCCCCTTTTAAAGTACATTGTCTGGCAAAACACACCCAAAAATCTCTATTTGATGGATTGTTGTGAGGACTACAGTTCTGCATAAAAGGAAAAACTTAAAACCAAGAATTTAAAAGTCAAGTCTTGCCAGTAGTATATGAAGCATATTTATTCACTAACTCAAAGACAATCTACCTTTCGAATAACTGCTTTCAGAAACAGAAATGAACTAATGTAAATTTAACTGCATGAACCTGAGGCATTACAAGAGAATGCACAAAAGCCAAATGCAGAGATGTAAGGTCTTGCCTAATAAAACTAACTTCTATGACAGCTGTAAAAGTAACCATTTCAGCAAATCGTTATTAAGGCTTATTATTTGGGACAGGATAAAAGTTAATGTTTTAAGTTCAATGTGCTGTACAGTTAATAACTGATGCTTAAACAAGAAAAGCAGAAAAACACTTTTTTGTGTTTTGTGAGTTTTAGAGTTTATAATTAAGGGTAGGAAGAGATGCCATAGAAGTGGTTTGCCCAAAACTAAAGGTAAAAAAAAAAAGTCAGTGGAAGATTGAGGTCTAAACTCCAGGACTGTATGATTTCCACTTCTGTATTCTTTCTCACAGACCTCTCTGCTTATCTTTTAATAGAAAAGCTATTAAAAAATATTGAAGCAGATAGTCACTCTACCTATCCTTACAAATCATTCAGCTCTACTACTCTGTGCAGTGTAAACAGTTTAATTTGGAATGCCAGCCTCAGGGAATACCCAGAAAGGATCAGAAATAATCTGTCCCCATAGCATTGGTGCTTTATAGCTAAGGATTGGTATCACAACATTTCTAAGCTGTAGCTTTTCTTATTCAGGATTCTAAGTGGTGTCACTTGAGTGCCTCTATTGATAATCAGTATGTTATTTTGTTTACCTCCAGTGCCAGCCTATTTTACCCAGATGTCACCTACTGCTGGACATAAAGTCTAGACAAGTTTTGTGGTCGTATCTACATTACATCTGTGGTCCTAGGGCTTCCCTGTGACTCTTGCCAGAGAAATCTCTCTTCTGCATCAGCCCCTGGGGCTGTCCATCAGCTCCTACAGGGTATGAATTTCCATACTGAAAATCATTTTGTGGCCCCAGAATGGAAGGATGAAAGTATCAGAGGAAAGCTTTCACTTACACAGGCAGTGCATGAGCACCAAACCACTGAATTGTGATGAAACCTGGACTCGCTCTTCCCTCAGCTCTTCATCTGGGCTTCATCTTCTCCCAGCAAGCTTTCTCTAGCAGGAGCAGGTTGTAGTAAGGAGAAAGCAAAGTGAGGTCTTGGATTCTGCTGGATATGATGAATCACATCCAGCTTGAGCCAGAAGGCAGGGGGATTCACTGTCTGCCTCAAAGGCGCTCAGTCTAAATGTGGCAAACAGGCTCCTGTCAGTGGAAAGAGAAAGGCATTACAGAAAATGAACTGTCACATCTTAAACTAGGTGGTCTGCCATCAGTGAAAAGACTGTCCCACTATGTCTCAGCTCACTCTCTAATCAATCAGTCAATCACTCGATCAGCAGAAAGTGGCTGCCTATTAACCAGTTGTCTTCAGATGAGGTAAATTCCTACTGAAACATTTGCCACACCACAACAGACTTGAGAATTTGCAAAAGAAAAATAACCAACCAAGACTGCTTAAACTGAATGTCTCTACCCTTGGGAGATGCCTGTATCATAAAGCAGATCCACCCCACTCAGCAGCCAAAAGAAATCTTTGTTTTTCAGCTTTCTTTGTAGCCTTTAAGGAGTACAACTTAGATTTAACTTTGTTGTTTCAGTATATACATAAAGTTCATGCTCCATGCTCTCTCCTTCCTTGTATCTCATGCAATGGCCAAGATCCCTTCATGGCTCCCAGATGGAAAACAATCTGTAACCTGCTTCACTGCTTCCTCTTGAAAGCATCTTGAAAATGTTTTTCCTTCAAACTTCTATAAAAATAGAGCACGCACATTATAGAACATAATTTATATGTCAGAATGTTTCTTAGACTAAAGCTCTCCACTGTCCACCTTCAATCAATCCAGCCAATTTCTGGAAGAAGTCTGGCACCAGCAAAAAAATATTAAAGAAGATAAATAAATGAGCTGTGACTTGAATGATGGATGATTGCTCTTGTTTTTTATTCTACATATTTAGTGTCATTACCAAACAGGCACAAATTGTATTATGAAATCATCTTGTTCACTCAATAGTCTCATCATCTTAAGATTTTTCCATAAGCCATTTCTTAAAGCTAGAGATTACACTTCTTTTCATCTTCTCTCCTGTTTCTTTAGCTATTCTGAAGGATAACAGGTTTTAAAATTGAATATGTTTTGAAGGCAGAGTTAGGAATTTGCATGTTTATTGGTTTTGCTGTTGTTTGTTCCTATGTTTTTTTCCTCTTCTTCATTATAAATGAATAAGTTGCTTTAATGTAACAAACATGATTTTCTTGCCTGGATAGCTTGGCTTTTGCCATGACAGAATAAGAATTTGCAATCTCAGGATTCCTTTCCTCTTGCTTTGGTGTTTCTCCAGTTTTCTATCCTGTTTCATAGAGAGGTTTAAGTGCTACTCAACATGGGTAAGAAACTGTTCTTTCATTAAAGTACTGAGACAGAGTTAATATACTTCCCCTTTTTAACTGGTATTCATTTCATTTGATGGGAAGAGGTGGGAGGGAAAGTATTTCATGTTCACTTAGAAATGCTGGCAATAAATTTAAAAAAAACAAACTCAACCAAACACAACACAAGAGGAAGAACAAAAGAACAGGGGAAAAGAACATCATATAGTTCTGTTTCTACTTATTTCCAAATTTACATATTTCTTATTAAAAGAAGAAGAGAAAGTGACCATGGTAACAGTGCAAACTCGATTTATGAGAGGTTACAGAGAGCACTTGGCCCTGAAGGATATGAATACTTTGGGAATGAGATTTTCTTTCTGTTATAGATTCATATTTCCAATGCCTTATGACTCTGATCATCTGTTCTGACCCAGTAGTTGAGAAATCATCAGTATGGCTAGTTTAGGAAGAACTCCTTGAAACAGCACTGTGAGGAAATATACAAGTTCAAAATCTTTACCTTCTGACCAATGCAAATTTGGCAAGTGATATAAATAACTGGTCTCAACCTCATTATTTTTGGTCTGTCTTCTCACAACTGTCATCACCTGAGTTCAGTGCTCAGCTACATTTGGGATCAAGGGTCTTTGCTCATCAATGTAAGAAACACAGGAGTGCAAGTTATTTCCATAGGCTGTTGGCATTTTTTTAATGTGCTGCTGGTGTCATCTGCAGAGGCTGTCTCAAAATGCACACAAATGGCCATGTGAGGGAATAAAAGAAGAAACATGTTGAAATGGAAAAATACTGTATTTTTTGACACAGCCTGATGATTGAGGGTCACCATTTCCTCTCTTGAACTGCTGTCAGAGGTCACATGGGAAGATGCACCGTCCAACGTTATCAACACAAACTGGTTTGGACCTAAATGGACTTTTGTTTCCAGCTTGCTCTCTGATTTTCTCTGTAAACTGAAGCAAGTGACTCAGCCCCTTCTGTCATTATGAGAGGTCATTATGTCATTCTGTTTGGACTGTAGGTTAATCAGATGCAGGAATGTCTCCCTTGATTGTGTTCTCAGGCTGATATTTCACCTGAAACATCTGATTCCACTATGATAGGAAAAGTAGGGAGGGGAAAGACACAGGAATGTTAGAGTACTGAATTATTTTAAGACTGTTCTTGTAATTTTGTTCACAAAATTGTTGCCATGAATCTCTAATGTCAGGACCCAAAACTGAGTACTCTGAAAAGTTCTTAGGTTGTCTTTCTCGGTGCATACTGCATTGTGGGGTTTTTGAATGGCTGCATTAGCATTTTCTCCATTTGCACACTTCTCTTTTCAATAGTCAAACAAGGCTTTTACCTTTAAACTTCCTCTCCTTCACTGAGCTGGATGGAAGGGGTTTTTTTTCCTACAAAATAAGAAAGTATTTGAAGATGTCAGAGTGTTAAATCACACCAGTCCAGTGAGTGGTGGTGGAAAGAAAATAAAGGTTTTTTTTGCTTGATTATCTACACAAAAGATTTTTCTTGAAAATAAAGATCCATGACCTTTTAGCTTCAATTGAAATATCACCCATTTAAAGAATATATCCACACTACATGATTGTGTATGGACAGTGAGGGGAGAAAAGCATTTAAAATTCAAAATTCAGGGCGAATCAGAAAGGCAGAACACTACACCCACATTCCCACACCCCCATGCATATATGGAAATATATGTGCTGCATTATGAGTTGTTTCCTTTATTTTTCTGTATCAAAATAATTCATTTTTTTCCAAATTATGACCATGGAAACAACCACAAGCTTTTGTTAATTTTTCCATTCCCTTCCAGGAAGTTTGACTAATTCTCCAAGTGAACTGTACACTGTGAAAATATTGAAAGTTTGCTCATAGATGCTGAAAAAATAATAGAGGGGAAAGTGGGGAGTAGAGGGTGAACAAAGAGAATAAGCACAGTTGCTGTGTTTTCAGGATATATTAAAATACAACAAATTCAGCCTTGACAAATGTGCAAAAACCTGAAAAAAATAATGCTAAAAAGATATTAGGGTAAAATATTTAAGAGACCATATCAGTCTCATGGTAGGAAATCTTTATATGCACTCCTTGTCTCATTTTGCAAGTAATATTGTGGCTTTGTTTGTATATGATATATTTTTTAAGCTTTTGGACTAATTTTTTTATTCCTATTTGGGAATTTATGATACATGTGTTAGAGTTGTATCATTCTGAGTTCTCTTATTCATTATTGTATAAAAGAGACCTGGAAGAGCAGTCTATCTCTTGCTTAGTATTTGTTATGCCAAAAAAGTAAATTATGACATTTATTGAATTATTAAAATCATAACATTTTAAGAAACTGAATCTTTGTTTCTCCAACATTAGGAAGTTTTCCCCAGGACCCTCAAAGGAATTTGGGCTTCTGACTTCCAATTTCACTGGCAGAGCTGTCAGAGGGGTTTATCCAGCTCACTTTAAATGAATATGTTCACAGTCTCTTCAGGATACCTAAGATATTAATCAGAATTTTTTAGTGGACATGGTTTTAGTGTTTGAAATTTCTCTTAACAGAAGCAGTTTCAGCTACAGTCCCTTGTCATTATGGATTATATGAATGAATTTTTGAATTTAAATATTTCTAACCTTGAGGCATTGGGGCTAGTTTACTGGTCCTGTGGAAAAAAAAAATCTGAAAAAGAAAAAAAAAAGGAAAATAACATTTTCTTTTTATCATTATTAAAATTTAACCTTTTTTTTTTTCAAATTTATATAATGTTTTTCTATGTCAGATCTTTCTGTTTCTATGAAATTACATTATATTTCTCAGTTCCTGAAAGTACACTTTTTAAATAAGTGAATGTTTAGAACAGCAGTTTTCCTTCAGATCAAGAATTTCACTATATCCAAAATACATGTGGGAGGGAAAGCTGGTTGGCTGACTGTATTAAATAGATTTCAGAAGTATTTCTGAAAACTATCATAAATCCCTGTTCAGTAATGTTGTTTCTGCTCGATAGGTAGAATTGGAGACAGTTTTCCACATCTTAGCACAAGAGCAATAACAGTGTAGCTGAAATGGTGTTGCATTTGGGCTGGGCTGCACAAGGTACCCGAGACCCTGGGTCAGTATACAGGCTTCCACACAATGCTGATTTCCCTGGGCTGGATTTCATTGCTTCTGTGTTTAAGTTCAGTTTGTCCAAGACTAGTATGTCTATTCAAGCTTCTCTCTAGTTTTTACTTTATAAGCTTGATTTCCATGGGTAGAAAACATGGACTTGCAAATATGAAGTTTATATCTCACTGCAAGTAATCTCTAATGTCTCATTCCAGCTTTTGTTTTGAGGAAATTTAGTGGTTTAAAATACTAAATTGGTTTTAGGAGCTGCTAAAAATTTTGATATGTTCACATTAGGGTCAACCCTGCAGCTGAAAAAATATCAGTGTAGATCAGTTATCTTCAGTGGTGCTGTTTAGGTGATGTCTACCTCAGATGTCTACCTCTTCCTCTGTCTTTTCATCTCAGTTAAAGAACTAGCTGATTGCCCAGATGGCTTCACAAGCCTGGTAAAGGTTGGTCGAAGCAGGAAAAGAAAGAGCAGTGATGTGACCTGTCTGGACCAACATAAGCAAAAGAAATATTTCAAAATAACTTTCATAGAGCTAAAATACAAATAGAACCTACATTATCTCCTGCTTTAGCCTATGCAGTTAGAAAACACAAAGGCTACCACAAGAGCGATTCTAAAAAATAAAAGCTTTCTGAATGTTATAAGCAAATACCATGATTCCTGACTTTTCCCTGCTTCTACACTTCAAATAAGTTAACTCATTCACTGGTTTTTATACTCCTTTCATGGTGAGAAAAAGCTAAAGCTCTGATTATTCCAATTACAGCAAAATCATATTCATACTTGCCAACTAAAAGATTCATGTCCCTCAGACAGACCTTGTACCTCACCTTCACCTACAGACTTTTAGAGGCAAAAATATAACTCTCTCTCCACAGGTGCTCAGCAGCTTAAAGTCTTGGGCTATGTCTTGAAACATGACTTCCATGAGGATAACCCTCCTAACCCTCTCTCAATGATGATAGAACACATACAAACTAGTGAGCAAAGAAAATAATATTCTCTTCATTTCTTATAAGAGGCCAGAAAGAATTACGAGAAAAGGAAAAGAGACTATTACACTGTACATATGTGGCTGGGGAAGTGCAAAGTGAACAGACTGGGAAAATTGAGCTGTTTGTTTATCCTGACAACAATGTGTATTTCTGCACTTTACATCATGGCAATACTGTATAACTTCACTCTGGAATTCTGGAATTTCATAGTGAATCCTGCTTTTCAGCACCTGTGAATGTTTATCATTTCAATAATTTAGAATTTGCAACAAAGGCAAGGATTACCTTGAAGGGAAGGAATTCCACAGATGTGTTCCCTGTTACAGCTTTATACCTTCACAGGTAGACACTATATTTGCTAAGAGGAGCTGTGAATTTTTCTGTGGTGGTTTTAAAAAGTCACTAGAATCATTGTCCTTGGGAGCTCCCTTTGTTTATTTGCCATGCTAGTGCACCATTTTGCTCTCCACATTTGGCTTTCACGGGGTAACCTCTGAAGCAAGGCAGCCCTGAAGAACTCTGAAGGTCTGAGTGTTGGCAGAAGAGCTTGTGATCTGGTGAAACTGAAAGCAGAGGGAACAGAGAGGATACAGAAGCAGCACTTGTCATTCATATTCCAGAGCACAAAATGTTCTACTCTCAGAGGATGAAAGCCAGTGAACAATGGTTATAAATTAATTAATGCTTCATGGACTCCTAATTTTATACCTTTTGCATTAAATAGTCATGGAATGAAATGCATAAACAGTACTATAAGAGTAGATAGAGAGCCATATTTCTCTGTTTCCAGGTGAATGCCTATCATGAGAACACGGAGTCAGGCTCTGCTGCACTCTCTCCCCATTCCTTCCAGTCCTTTGTACAACGCAAAACGGGTTTTTACAGGAGAAATTGAAAATGCCAACTCACATTAGCCAGTTGATTAGTAGTTATTGCACTCTCCAGAATACTGGATTTGCATCTCAAAAAGAAGAGTTAAATCCAGGTGCCCTCCTTTTCAGCTGCTCGGTGTAGCTGCAGAGTACTTTAGATGGGTGCATGTTGTGTATTCTGCTGTGTGGGAGGTGTGGCCCAAAAACATTTGCTGAATTGGGTGCGGTAGGTGGAGAAGTGTCCAAGGCACGGACTTCAAAGGGCTGAGGAATTAGATACCTCTTATGTGAGTCAGATCAGAAACATTTTTTAGCTTAGCATATGGAGAAACAGAATTTAAGGCAATCAAAGCACTTCACATCCAAATTCCAGTGCCAGCTAAGTGAAAATTTTAAAATTGTTCATCCAGGTACTTTAAATACCACAAAGGTCTTATTTCAGTTCCTAAAATTCCGTTGTGCTTGGAGCAGTCTGTGGTGGCGTCATAGGTATGGTCCAGGAGAATGACAGAATGTAGGAGAGGCTTATGCTGACTGTCAGAGATGGACTGTTTTCCACAGTGTCATAAACTGCCTGCAATATACATTAATAGCATACAGTAAACAAAACAACAAGGAAAACGGGGAAAATAAAAACTGTAATGCCCAGCAGCCCAAATACTGTTAACAGCAACTTTTATCATAACTGTGTAATGGTCCTGATAATTGGGCCCATCATGTCACACAGTATACAGAGGGGAGAGCTAAGGTAGTTCCTGCTTAGTAAAGCAATAATAAATTTGATAGACCTAGAGGAAAATGTCTAAGTACAGCAGCTATGGGACAGTAAAAAGCAATGAACTGAGGTGTCCTGAATCCCATGGTAGGACACTGTACATCATTTATGTGTGGAAATACCTGTTGCAGATGGTGACATCAAGATATCAAATCATTATTAGCTTTTCAGACACAACTATCAGGAAAGCAGGTTTGATGATGTTGCTCCTCCACAGCCTCTGCAGTTGCCAGTTATGGCCTTTGACAATAGGTTTATCATTGCTTTGAGAGGGGTAACCTGATCTCTCTCAGGCATCTGTTGGTTTTTTCCAAAAGGGCCATTTTTGTAGAGTAACACATAATTTGTTTAGCATTACCCATAACATTTTATGATTGCTTTCATAAAACTCCCACTTTTTGGCAGCTTTTCTTACCCCAAAAAATGTGTGAAGGAAGGAAATAGAGCCAAGAGTAGTTGTCCTAGCCATCACCAGAGCACTTGGGCTGGAAGAAAGTCTTTAAATATGGGGACTAACTCAGAAGTGGGTGGAAGATAATTTGTGTAAATTTGCCTTTAACGATTTTATTTACCCTGGCTTATTTAAATCTATTTCTATTTCTCTATTTCTGGAGATGTGTGTCTAAACCTAATTTTTTTCCTCACTATTCTTTATGTAGTTTTAAGCTATTGTGGGTGTCAAAAGTGAGAAAAAACCCACAAAAACTGACAGAGTTCTGACAGGTGTCCTCTGACAAGTCTTTCCAGGGAGCTTTAAAATGTTCCTTCTCCTGTGCTTGCCCTGTCTCTCCTCCCCCACACTATATAGGACACAATCCGGAAGGAGCCTGCACGTCACATTCACTGACTGACAGCCTGAACCATGAGCTTAACCCCATTTTTATCAGCTGTTCAACCTAGAAAGTACAGCTGGGTTCTGAAGTTGATAAACCTCCCGTTTCCCTTCTGATTCTGCTCTGGAGGTGATCCTATCTGGCAGGAGAGCGAGCGCAGCAGCATGTTCAATCACTCCTGGAGACAGACAGAGGCTGCCTGTCGGGGATCTCAGATCCCTGGAGCTCTTTGCCTCACAGCAACTTTCTGGTATTTTAGAATTTTCTTTTATTCCATGTCCCCCAGCGAGGCTAATTTCATGGCTCAGCACATCTTGACTGACCAGATTATTGTTTTTCCCTTCTGGATACTCAGCCTGAATTTTCCTCTTACACTAACGGCATTGGTTGTTTGTATGATTAAACCGAGTGAACCTGACAGAATGTGAGGTCCTCCAAAACCCTCCAGTTTGAGAGAGTGTAGGTTTTCAATCTACATTTGACTTGGAGAATATTTTTTTCTGAATAAACACACATGCATTATGGTAATGAATCATTAATGTTAAAAATATGTTAAAAGTATGTATATATCTATGTATAAAAGCAACTATGAAGGTAAAAAATATCATTGTGGAAGTGATCTGGCTGCAAATTGGGGATTCCTTAAATAAATATCTTCACATCTGTAGGATAGGCCATCTACTGGCATTTCAGTGGTGGTTCAAAGGATATGAAGCCCTTTTAGTTTATTTTCTCAAACAGAAGCTGTAGTCCCTACTAAAACTGCCATGGCAAAAAGAATATAAGGACAGAAAGATATGCTATTTTCTGTACTCCACTCTTAGAAGTCCCCAACATTTTTTCTTGATAATGTTTCTCTCTTCCTCAAATATTGTGTCTTATCATCTGCTCTTTAATTTGAGGCAGGGAAAACCATAAAAACCTAAAACCTTCCACTAAACCCTGAAAAATAAGGTTGAGTTCTTCTATATCTGTTATTAGGTGTTTCATGAGAGTAAAAACAAACACCACTAAATTATTTACAAAGTTATATCTATGTTTCTAAAATTAAAGATTATTAGTCCTGGAATAAGGGGCTAATAAGTGAAAAATCCCACTGACATCTGTCATGAGGATGATCCTCTGCAAGGGGCCATTCCTTGGGGTTCAGTGTGGTTTAGTGTCACAGGCCATCCCTGCATACTCACTCTTTGTCACAGGTCTCATAACATCTCAATATGAGACAATGGACCATGTGAGCAGTGGAGCAAATCAAGGTAAATAAGTTCAGTTTTATAAACGAGCAAATTTTTTTAAGCATCGATAATTTTTTCTGCATTTAGTCATGTCATTTAAAAAAATAGCAGCACAATGGCTTTAAATATTACAAATTAAATTTACTACCTAAATGGAGATCGTTGCTATCACAGACAAGCAGGAATAATTTAGACCTTAATTGGACCTCTAGAAGTAATTAATTTTCCAGTGATGTTTGGTATAAATATTCTCTTCTTAATTTATTGAAATAGAAAGCTGAAATGTTCATTCATCCAAGTATGCTCCAGTTATAAATAGAAAAAATTAGGAATGCCCAATACCCTTTTTTGTTCTTTTTTTTCTGCAGTGTCAGCAGACTCTGCCATGAAAGTGGTGCAAATACAGCAGTTATGCCTTAAAGGTTTCAATAGCTGATAACCTAATCCATAACTATCTATCAATACATGATGGCATTTGACATATGAAGTTATTTTTGAAACAAAAATAATTGACTATGTTTATTTAATGGGACATAGCTTATTTATCCAATGGGACCTAAGCCACTTACTGAGCTAAAGCCTAAATGATTTGGAATCAAGGACACGATGGAAGTGTGTTAGGATTTTTTTCCATGTAATATTTCCTAATGGTCTGTAGTTAGGAAAGTCCAAACTCTGCCTAGTAGGCTTATATTTGTTGTACAGGAGTCTGCAATTTCACTGGAAAATATTTAGAAATCTGCAAATGAAAAAGGCTTAGCTCTGTGAGCTATTAATTATGAAGTTTCCATAGAAACACCACTATTCCCTCTCCTTGAGAAATGAGCTAATATATTTTGTGAACAGGAGAACATAGTTATTGACAACTATCTGTACCTTTCTGGATTATCCTCATATAAAATGAAGTCATGAAAGAAGTTCAGTGGTGCACTTAGATTTCCCTTTTGCAGCTGTTGCATGGGATTCTTGTTCTTTTCTTGTTCCTGCTCTGTTGAGGTGGGAACCCACTGAGCTTTTTAAAGAGGTGTGACTTTCAGAAGACTTAAAGACAGCAAGGTAGGAACCAACCAGCTAATGCATAGGATTTAAAGAAAATAAAGGATAAAATACTATTGAGAACAAAAATTTATGTGCTCTGGTGGAATCTAAGGCTGCCTGCTGGAGCACTCAGGATATACATCCACTGCCTGTGGTCACTGTTTAGGTGGGGTCTCAATTTCAGCATTTCTTCATCCTCTGATATTTAAAGCCTCTTCTCCAAAAAAGAGAAATTACATATAAAACAGTCTGTAAACTGATACAATTTTCAATTTTTGGCTGTTCTATTACACTGTGATGTTCTGCTTATCTTCCATCTTTGCACTAATAGTGGATAGACTGCCCTGGCTCCAGGGGCTGCCCAGCTCCTCTAGGTCTCACCAGGCTTGCAACCTCCTCACCAGACCTCACTCCTTTGCTCTGGGGAGGAGGCCAACAGCAAAATTTAAATCTGAGCTGCTGCTTTCTGCCCTTCTGATTTGCATTAGCACTGGAGAATTTTTGAGAAGTTGATCAGGTCAAAGAATTAAATGGTCCAAAAAAGTGATTAATTGCTTCAGTAAGCATTGACATGCAAAGCAGTGGTGTGAACTCATCTGGGGAAGGGGTGGGTGGTTACCCAGAGGTAATTCTGAATGTGGGTGCATTGAATTTTGTGAACAGTTTTAAAAATCAAAGTGGTTTTGATAATTAGTAAAAACAGATCATAATTTTCCCCCCAAATCGACCTGCTCATAAATGCTGTATGAAAATATGCTAGTTCTAATTTGATTTAAATTTCCTCTGAGAAGAGGATGAGAGCAGCATTTCCCAAAAGCTCTATTCTAGCTCTTTTTTTTTTTCCTTTCAATTTTCCTTCAGGTTTCCACTAAGTGAATAATAAATGTGTTTTCTTCAGAAATTACATGACTACAAGTGAACTTCTTTGCTTATATGCTATGTAGGAAACCATTTTTTGTATTGTACCTGCATGAATAATATCTAACATTACACAAAAGCTCATTAAATGTGGGGTTTTTTTCCAAGACAAAACCTAAGCTGTAGAATGTAAGGATTTGACTAAATAGGACAATATGAACATTCTTAAAACCTCATTTTTTACATGCTTAAAATAAATAAATTATAGGTAAAAAGTAAAAATGCCTAAGAATGATAAAAGGATACTGGGATGACAAGGCCTGATTCTTTGAAGGCAGGAAACAGTAATGTTTTTCTCCTGACATTAGCATTTCATGTTAGCACTATTTTAAATCCTTATTTTTTTCAGTGATACATAGCAATTTGGAGTTATCTGTGAAGCATTAGATTATCAGTCACACTTCTATTAGATATTAAATTAAATCATGGTATCAAATGAACTAAATGTCAGTCAAAAGTAAAAGAAAAAAAAAAAAACATGACCCAAATCACATAAAGGTTGAGAGCAGCATCTCTATCTAGGGAAAAAGTAAGTCTAGGTTAAGGATGCATGGGTCTAGAGATAAAAATATCATGGCATTTACACTTAAATAAGCCAATGAACACGGTGTTCTGATCATGTAGAAGCTGTAAAAGGATGAATTTTGGCTATTTCAGGAAAAAGAACATAAACACCCAGATACCAGTGACTGTCTGTGCTGTGTGAGATGTGTCATTCTACATCACTGAGCCCTGACAGCAAACCTACCAAGCACACCAGCCATCAGGTGTACCAAACCAGTTTCTGTCTCTGGGAAGGGCTGCACAGCCTCCATAGGGTGCAGAGCAGTGGAGGAGGGAAAGGGAAGGCTCAGTGGCAGCCTGGGCTGGCTGTGTGGGAGAGCCCTTCTGTCCAGGTCACACAGCCTTGCAAGTGCCACTGTCCTGTCCCCAGACAGGGGAGGGAGCTGGGTTGGTGCCTGAGAGGCCCCTGCCTCAAAACAGGTCCTCACTTTGTGCCATGCCCTCCCATGTGCTCAGCCTCTGAGCACTCACAGCCTGCACCTCAGAAAGCAAGCCTTGGCCATGACTGCCAAGCTTTCTCCTGCGAGTGTATGAGCATCTCGGAAGCCACTTCACGTCACCACGCAGGGCCGTATCGGGGTTACAGCGTGAGACAGGATCACATTCTCCCTGCCTTATTCTTGCTGAGAGCCCAAGCAGTACCTCCCTTCCTCACCATCTGACAGCTTAATTTAAAATCTTGGCTTGATTGCAAGTCCATGGCAAGATTCCCACTGGATACTAAGTGAATATGTTGCCAGTACTGACTGCAGAATCATTAGATGATGGAGAGAGTTGATCTCAGCCTAACGATGCAGCAGTGCAGGTGATGCTCACAGGGACTGTGAACACGCTGGGGACCATTTTCTCTTTCTGGAAATCCTCAGCACATGTGAACCTTTACAACAGAGCCTGTCACATGTCAGGGAAGGCTCCAGTCCTTTATGTCTCTTGTGGTGGAAAACAAGGAATCTAAGACTCTTGACTGAGGTGGAGAATCACTAGGTAAGTGCAGTGTTAAACAGCTCCTTATACACTTTGCAGGTTTGCTGGCTTCAGGCACAACATATATGAGGTGTTTTGTTCATGATTTGCAACAGAGAAAATTTTCTAATTCATTAAAGCCTGAGGAACAGAACAGGGAATTCAAGTGTCTTTAAATGTGGATGCCAATTACCAATAGCACAGCACTTTGAAGAGGGGACAGGCCATATAAGCTGCTCAGCCTGTTAATGTGGCTGGAAAGATTGTCTCACTGATGATGACTGAACTGATAAAATTGTTTATTTTATGCCTATGCTAAAAAAATAAACTACAGTAAACAGATATTCAAAATAAAGTACAAACTTAGTGCTTATCCCACTGCAATGTAAGATTGATTCAGTGGCAAGGTAGTCCTCACAGGATTGGCATATGAGGGGTTTTTTTCCTTTCTTTCATGGACTTGTAGCTATCCTTACTTGTTGGCAAAGCTGAACAGTTCCTTTGTTAATCTGATCTAACAATCACAAGGCTCAGGGAAAAAAGGATACCAACACAACCCCAGCCCTGGCACAAACACAGCCAAGTGCATTTGATTTCAAGTATCACAAAGACACTCTAAGACTGGAAACTGTCCATTTAAATTTTTCTGTTTTCGTAGGGAAAGGTCAGATTCTTTATTCAGTGGTGCTTTATGTAAATTGGAAAACTCTTTTCAAATTACTTTGGTAGGAAGCAAGGACTATCATTACATCTACCCAGCCTGTGCTGCAGAACTAGTCTTTAGAATGACCCTTAACTGAAGCAGAAAATAGAGCTGTAGTCTACCAACTAACCTCTCTGGTGCAATCTAGCTGTCTCCTGAGATTTTTAATTTCCTTCTACAAATCCAGACACAATGATAGCAATGGCAATAAGAACTGCAGCTTGAGAAATCAATATAAATTAATGCAGCAACCAAAGCTGTTGCAGTTGTGACTTGTAGGGTGCCAGAGAACCACAGAGTTGTAACAAAAATAGAGTGGATGGTAGATTTTACAGAATGCATCATTGCTATAAAGGAATTCTCTTTCCTTCCTGAGTTTTCCCACACAAGACTTTGATTACAAAAAAATCAGAATAAAATAAGATATGAGTTTCTATTATCAGTGTTTGAATTAACAACCTTTTCCAGTCTTTCTGCAGCAGACCATGCCTAACCTCTGGGCTGATGCTTTCAATATCATACAATATCTGATTGCATGTTAATGGCATTCAGCTTGGTGTGTTTGATTTAAAGATAAATATTCATCATTAAATACAGAACAGTAAGCACAATGAACGCACCATATCCACACAAAACATGGTAGCATTCTGAGAGGAGAGAGTTGTGTTTATCTCTATTAACTGTAAGAACTAGAAGGGGTTATAGTAATTTATTTACATGTTGGAAATTATGCGAGAGATGGATTTAATATGCATAAAGAAAAAGAAAATACAATTAATTGAATTATGTCAAATAATTTATATTACTTGACTTTTAAATAAATTTTCACATATTAAGTGTTAAATATGTAAAACAGTGGCATTTACAATTCCCTGTGGAGACTGATGGTTTGCTGATAATGTTACTTTTCCTGTATTATCAAAATGAGTTAATTAAGAATTTCTAGACTAGTGCTTGACATGACCTAAGGATCAACTATGTATTTAGCTTTAGGGCTCAGCCATTTGGGTCTAAAAGTGCTCACAAAGTGGAACTTACTGAGCTCAAGACAGTTTTAACTGGGAATACCAATAACCCAAGTATAATTCAGATATCCAACCGCTCTACTACCTGGGAAACCATTTGTTCACCTTGTTTCAAATCTGACAGAGACTCCTACTTGTTTTTCCCTTGGCATTTACCAGGCTTTGAAATTAGTAAGTTAATATGCCTTCAGTTAGAGATTCTCTTGATCATTGCATAAACTGAAATGTTAAAAAATTTCCTACCAAGTTGATGTGGACAAAGTTTTGTTTGACTTCAGAAGAAATTTTGCTGGATTCCCTTTCACAGAGGGAACTTCTGCCCTCACTCAGGTTGTGTAAAAACAAAGTGGCAAATCCACAGGGCAGAACCTCAGCTGACACAGCCTGACCCCAGTCCTCAGATTTTCTGCAGCTAGAGACAGAACTCTCCTCTTCTCATGGAATTACTGGAACCAGGGTTATCCATCTACAAAAGAGGCAGAGGTTTCCTGCTCAACTAAGTCATGTCTCAAAGACACATGGAGGATTGTGTTTGATTCCTGCTGATCTCCAGCCAAATGTCAATGTCATCTCCATAGCATCAGAGGAGAGAAATTATTGGTTGCTTCACTTGGGACTCTGATCTATAGAAACTCCCAAGACATTCCAAAGTCCTGAGCATTGGTCCCATCCCTTTGTTACAGAATGTTTTTTTTTGTTTCAATACACTTGAAAAATACGCCTTTTCTGAGGATGCTCAATTGTGAAAATAATGATCTTTTAAATTTAACCTTTTATGCCTCATTTTATTTCTGCAACTGCTTTTAACATCTTTAAATGTTGAGATTACATAAAGTGTCTGCCTTTCAATTTTTGTACAGAGTAGCTCAAAAATTATGGCCGTGGAGGAAGCTTATATTACATTGGACCTGTTCCAATATTAGTTAACTTCAAGTATGCAGACAGTGCAAATGGATGCATTTCATTATAGTGGTTTGGTTTTCATGTGAATCAAGAAAACATTGTTTAAATTGGGGAAATGGCTTAGAATTTAAATCACAAACATTCAGATAGCTGTGGATTTAAATAGAGAATAGGTCTCATTGGACAGCTTCTCTTCCAAAAAGGGATTGCATGCCACCAGTTTTGAGAATTCTGAGATCCAGATGACATATCAGAATTGAACTGAACACAATATTGACATCCCCTAGTGTTAGGCATCTAAATTAAGGGGTTTGATTAGGATTGAGCTAATTTGTACAAGAAAGAGGGAAAAAACACTAGTTTTTAGTTTAAACACTAGTTTTTTAGTTTAGAAAGCTCTGTTGTTGAATTAGGAAGCAGAAACATTTCATTTAGATATCAAAACCAATGTAAGTTTGTAGATGCATCTGTATAAAAACATTCTGCTCCATCAGAAGCAGGCATAGGTTTCACTTTGTGCTGTGTTGATACAAGTTTCTTTTTTTCACTCCTGAACTAGGAATTGCCCATAACCTTTCAAAGAGCTTTACATTTCCATTTGTTTACTGAAGAAAAGATCTAGGATCTTTGAGGAGCACCTTTGAATATTTGTTTATACAAAAGTTGCTCTAAAGTGCTAGTTATTAAAAGCTTGCTGGGCTTAGGAAAACAAAGGTCTCTCAGAATTAAGTAGATATGCCACTAGCAAAATGACATATTGAATAATAAAATGCTCAGTGTGCCATCATTTTGTGTAACTCTAAATTTATTTATAGATTTTGACTTTATAACAGGCTTCAATGTATCTCTATGGTTTGCCAATGCACCCAGAGGGAAGGTTCATTCTAATCAAACTGGGTACCACTAAAATAAGATGGGAACAAGTCAACAAACCCCTGGCATTGTAAGTGTTGTAAAAAGATGATTGTGTTGCTAAGTTTCTTCCACCTTGAAACTAATTCTCCATGGTTCAGCTGCTGGTTCCCAAATAACCAGGTAGCACTTCTGGTTTTGGCTGCAGAGCTGTCCTTCAAGGCAGAGAAATAGGGAGCAAGGGCAGGAAACATGGGCTGAGTCAGTTCTGTGCTGTGCTCATGGCTGGGGTGACTCAGCAGGAGACAGGCCAGTGAAATGTCTCATGTCATGAGAAATAGCTATGAGGAAGTTTTGGAAAATAAACCCTGCCTTCATCTTTCTTCATCAAAACCTGTTGAGGGGAAGGCTTTTATAGCTAAGGACGGGACCTGGCATTTGTGACTGCCTTTACTGGTATCTTTGAACCATCTTTTTGGTATCTTTCCTGTGGGAAAGACCATTTAATCCTCTTCAGGCTTTCCTAAGCTATAATAGCATTACAAATTATTTTCAGGAGTTTCTGTTTTCTCATATTTAGCAATATTGCTAAGTGATTGGGATCTGGGCACAGGTGGCTGCCTTTGCCCTTGCCATGGGAAGCTGTGCTGCTGACACAGAGCCCCAAAAAAGGGACAGTCACCATGTCACTGGGTTAAACACGCTCTTATGTTGATTGAGAACTTCTATATTTCCAGAAGTGACTGTATTTGGGACATATAAGCAACAGGAGTTTATGTGAAAAAAGTATTACAACTAGCTCTAGGTTAATCATTAATTATAGAGTTATTTGGAAAGCCTTTTCTACTTCATATTTATATTATAGATAAATATTTATAATATATTATTAAATACATATGTATGTATTTTATAACATTTCAATTATATATTTCTTTTAGAAACATAATTCCTCAGATTAAAAAGAGAACCCTTTCAAGTAGCTGACTCTCATAAAAAAGCAAAGAAATGCAGAAAGTCAACATTACCTGCAAAAAATATTAGTTTTAATCAAAACCCATTATCCATCAAATATGTTCAACAAAAAACATTTACCAGGAATCATAATTAGTTTTCAGTGTTTTTTTTGCACCCTTCCCTGTTTGTTTTATGCTTTCTCTCATTTGAGTGACAGACTTTATTAAATACTGTGGGATAGTGACTACTCACTGTGCAACCATCCGAGACAGTCAGGCCTGAGGACCTCAGAGATTCTTTCCAGTCTATCTGTTCTGTGATTTGGGTACCTTTTCTGAGGGGGAAGCTTCAATCTGTTTTGACCATTTCCCAAACTATTCCATGGAAATGGTTTTGCACAAGGATGACAAAGGAGCAGGGCTTGATAGGAGAGTAGTTCTTGATTTAAGCAAATTTGCAAAGTATTTTTTATTCCCTGCTCTTGCACCTCATTTTTCTGAGTTCTCAGCTGATCTCACACAACTGTAGCCCAAGAGCTGCCAGGTAACTACATTAATTTACAACTTTACACAGGATTTATACCAGAGAATTTTGCTGTACCTGATCCTTGGCTTCATGTGCAATTACAATCTCTTACCCTTCACTAATTAATATTCATTTAAGCATCACAGGCAACATAAGCACACAAACAGGTTTTAGCTATCTGCACTCCAAGACAGTCCTAAAGGAATAAAGTTATTCTTCAGTGTTTATCTGTTTGTTTTTAAAAGTTGACAACTAAATCTCCAGATCAGGAAACACATGCAGTTACTGACATGAGACCAAATTGCTTTTCTTGTAACATTTCAACATCTTGTTTATTTGCAGCTGCAAATTTCTCAGCTGAGAATGTGGACAGAAATACTACAAAATTTTATATACAAGAAAGGGAATTAATCTGATAAAGAGAAAAATTAAAATGAATGTGTTGTTGGAAAGGCTCAATATTTTTTCCTTCAAAAAATGGAAAAACTACACATCTAATTTCATTATTTTTAAGTCTTTTGAGGCTACTTGATGCTTATTCAATAGGAGGACTTGCATCATCTCTCTTTAGGTACAATAAGTGAATTTAGTATTTCACTTTTGTGGCCAAAAATGTGTCACTGGTGTGAGGAATAGCACAAACCCCATAACTATAGGCAAGTTGAATTGTATTCTGTCATCTTCATGACCACAATCTCTATGCCTTAAAAAGTTGTAGCTGGCTCTATTTCACCCTGTGCTCAGTATTGATGAAGCAATAAAAGGTAGGTATTAACATCAAAGAACCAATAGTCAAATAATTGTTTAGTTGTGTGGGAGACATCGAGGCTGCAGTCAAAAGTACTAAAAGTACATAAATTTGAAAACAGCATCCAAGTCCATGGCTGGAATCTGTGGAGAGTTGTCAGAAAGGGCAGGTTAGAACAAGATATCATATAGTGTAAACAATCAGAAACCATTATGCTTTCCCGTGATTTATCTACTGTTAAAATTTTGTTCAGTGCTTTACAGACAGGTCTGAAGACACAATAAGAAATCAAAGAGTGAAGAGACTTATGCAGTACTTAATAATGCAGACATCCCCATCAAAGCAAGCTCAGTGGGAATATATTTTGCTTTTCAGTTTACATTGTGACACTCACAAACCACTGAAAGTGCACCTAAGTTTGCCAGGCAGGCTGTGAGCAATGGCGTGGTACCTGATCCATGTTAAAGCTAACAGCTTCTGTCTGCTGGGCTGAGCAAGGAAGGTGCCTTTGTGCTCATCTGTGGCTGTGAACTAGAGCAGATGAAATGTAGGCACATATTCTTCCTATCTGCTGCCTTTGCGGTGAACCAGGGAGCTGAACCTGAATCTTCCACTTCCCAAGTCACCACCCTGCCTCCAGGGAATACTCCACTGAATGCCACTCCATAATGGATAGAAAAGTGTTTCCTCACTCCTGCCTTGCAGGCTTGTCCAAAGCAAGCAAGGACTGTGGCATGATAATTCTACAAAAATGTCATTTCACTGCATATCTGCTTCTGTGCCAGAATTACAGGCATTGACTCCAGCAGGCTTAGCCTGGGATTATTAAAAAGAACTTCCTGGAGGCAGTTGATTTCCCAGAAGCTCAGACTTCCTAGAGAAAATCTGGGAACAGTGATTATTACATCATTAGGAGTCAAAGCAAAGCAGATGAAGATACTGCCATGTAAGGGTGATAGGCTGAATGTGGCAGCAGGGACCTCCTCTCTGATTCCCTAAAATGAAAGAAAGCATGGATTTGGAGTCCTGGCATTTCAGAATTACTTCCTTGGGACTACAGTTTGTCTGGGACACTTCAGACAGATTTAGCACTCTGGACTAATATGTGGCAAGGTCCACATCACAGCACATCATTTCTCTAGCTACTATGAAACATCACAGGCTGTAGAAAGATGTTAACTTGTAGGGGTGTCCCATAATTCACAGAAGGATTCAGCTGTTCTGTCTAAGAGGGTCAATTCCTCTGTCTACAACCTCATTTACAATAGCAATTCCAGCTTAGATATGGACACTTAATCTTTTTTTCATTATTATTATTCTTTCTGAACAATAGTAATTTCCAGGTTGAGGACACACCACTCTAATCCCTTCTTTTCTCAAAGGCTGTATAAATTGTTAAGGTTGTATCTTGTTCTGTAGCAGCCACTACAGCTGACATTTGACTGTTTAAAAAAAACCCAAAAAATCTAACATATAAACTCCCAAAACAGTTCTCCACTTTTTTAATCAGATTTAGCCCTCTATAAAAGGGTATCAGGAGACAAAAAGGGGTATATAAATAATTTCCCATTGCACGTTCAACTGTTCATTGGAGAATGATTAAAGCAAAAAATGCCTACTGTGACAAAATCTGATAATGAATATGTATGTTCATACCTTATTTTGATCTTTATAAAAATGTGATTTATTTTCTTGATTTCTAAGGCCATGGGCAGCTGAACAGATCAGCCTTAGAAAGTCAAGCTATTCCAGTTTGAAAGACCTGCAGGCATGTCTTGAATCCCTGAATAATGAGGTAATCTTACAAGAGTAGAAAATTCACATTAAGATTATTTGAGATTGACTTTGACTCTCTTTGGATTCCAAATCTTCCAAGAACTCAGTTCTCTTATCAGTAGAAGTGAATTTAACCACTCCAAAAGAGGAGGTGGGGTAACCTTCCTGACATGGGAGGGGGGAGGAAGAGGGAGAAGATTTTCATAAGGCTGAGCCTGCTGTTGAGATTGTCTCTATTTCTCCTCTTCCATCTCATTTTATATGTGTGTCTCATCCTCATCCCTGATTCAATGACTGCAATATTGTAGAAATATTATACCACTAAGTGCAACGTGCCACAGCCTCCCCTATACCTGCCCTGATGGAACTACACTGAACATTGCAGATGGGAAGTGGATACAATAAATATGCTGAAAATCTTCTCTTTTTTGTCATTTCTTTGATGAAACTTTCTGCAGACTATGGCTACTTACCTGGAGTCAGACTAAGTCTGATCCTTGTGTGTACATCAAGCTGATGGCACCTTGGTATTCCTGCTTTGAATTTTTCTGGGGCAAAGTTATGTACAAATGAATGCATTAAAGATGCATTTGAAATGCAACAGTCTCTGCAGATTGTGTCGAAGCAATAAGGCTTTAAAGAAGAGAAATGGATCTGAAAATGCCAAGGTTCAACGTTTGCAACAGTCCCAGCATGAGCACAAGAGGGTTTCTTAATTAAAGGGGGATGAGGGGGGCAGGCAGCCTGCACTCACAGTGTGGGGTCTGCAAGCACTCTGAAGATGGCACTTTACGATCATGAAATGTGCTCGTCTCACAATGATGCCTGCCTGCCTGCCTGCCTGCCTGCCTGCCTGCTTTAAGAGGTGATTATCTGGCTGGCAAAGGATCACATCAGCAAACCTCCTGAATGCCACTCTCAGGTGAAGCCTGCCCTGGTCTCAGTGCAGAAGGGTAATGTATTAAAATGTGGCAGCTCTTCCAGTTTGGGTGAAACAGCTCCCTAACATTGCATTTTGTTTCACAGATTACCCAGTGCAGTTAACTTCTAAAACTACTGATATGAGAAAGGAACTTAAAGAGAGTAAAACTTCAGGTATAAATAAGATCCATTGTGCCATAAGCAGGCAGCAATAGCGCAGAGGCTAAGCTGCCTTTTGAGATTGCATGTGTCACAGTGTGGGACCTGGCAAATGTTTTAGACATCTGTGATGGTTTTCAACTGTTGAGAGAGCAAGACATTCAAACAGAGGCACTGGGGAGGCAACAACTTAATGAAAAAAGCATCCTGTGTGGGACAAGTTGTTGTCCCAGACTCTTGGAAGTTGTGATGACGAAGAAGCTTTGAAAGGTCAGGTCATGGACAACTTTCTTGTCGCTGCTAAAGTACAAATTACAGAGCACATCAAAGCACCTCTCTCTCCAAGGACTTCTGTTATGGAGTCCACTCCCTTCTCGACACAGAGACTTCCCATCACTATAATTTGCCTTTGCACATCTGGGAAAATTATCCTCAGTGATCAATTCAGTAGAAATATGAAGAGACTGACAGGCAGATGTGCTTCTGGATTCACTTGCAAGAATGAGGCAGAAAGGCTCATTTCAAGGTTTTTGTTTTGCAATCAGAACAGAAGCCCCAGTGAGACTGGTTATTACACAAACCATGTGCAGAACAACTGTCTGCACCTTTGCAGGACTCACTGCAGAAGCAAGAGGTGTAGGTGTATGGAGGGGGAGTGTGTTTGGATGAGTATCTGAGTGTTTATAAGTATAGACTACTATAGACTGTAGACTACTATACTACTAGAAACTGAAAGTTTTGGAATAGTAAGAGGGTGGTATTTTTTATTCTTTTTTTTCTGTTTTATTGTTTATTATTGCTATTTTATTATTTTTCTGTATTCATAATTTTGCATGTTATTTAGGCCATTCCAATATAAAACTGTTGTTGTGGCCCAGGTTTGGAGTCCGCCCTGAAACCTGAGGTTCGTGAGGTCTGAAAATTCTTTATCAATGAAAGAAGCTACTATTCCCTTCTCTGCTACCCAGGTATCTTGCTCAGAGATGCTGTTCACGTTCTTTCTTCTCTGTAGCAAAACAATGAGTCTTATTAGAAATACCATGAAATCAGTGCAATGATTCAAATAGCAATTTAAATGGGAAATTGGAAACTTGGTTCTAAACACTGTGGAGTGAAAAATGTTTCAAAGAAGAGCATAACATTGGCAGGTGATGCACAAATAGACAAAGGTGTAGACATAGAGAAAATATTTTGTGTAACTGTTTGGATACATCAAGATATGAACAGATTGTGTTCAGTCTGTCAAAACATATTTTTCCTTTTTATGATTATTTTTGTTTTTAGAAGAAATTTTTGATGAAAAATGGAATTTTGTTGCAGGGTCTATGTGTTAATAAAACACTAAAACAGGTGTTTAAACTCTTAAGAAACTAGAATCAGTAGAACAACTCACCTGTTTAATCCTGAGTACTTAAAGGGATTGATGGAGTAGGGTACCTTGTTCTCCAAAGAACAGAACTCCTAATTTCTTTGTTAATTGGCGTTATCTCATTCATTACAGTTATAATGAGTATTCACAAATAGGAAATCCTCTCCTTCTTATCTCTGTCAAAGCATATGGTCCTAGGAAAGGAACCAAGATAACAGTAGCCTAATGCAGATGTCCTCTAAATTTAGGATACTGAGTGATTATGTCCAAAGGAGCTGAAATGAGCCTTAACAAAACTTAACACTTTATGTACTTGGTATGGTCACAAGGAACTAATTTTAAAGCCCATCTATTCATCCATCCTTAGACAAACTATGGCTAAGTGCATTATGGTTTTAGAGCAACAAACTCCATGAGTAATGTCTTTATTCCAAAAGTCACAACCAATAACAAAGGGTAGAACTTGTCAGGAATCTTGCAATAAAGTGTTTTTCATTGGAAAATGCCGGTTAGTAAGAAGCAGTATGGTTCATGAATTTCTGTGGACCTCTTGATGAAATTAATTTTAAAACAAATCTAGATTTTCAAATATGAGCATTTCATTTTGAAAACTGTTCAAGATGAAGCAACTCAATGCTTTTAAATATGAGCTAAAATACATCTCAGAAAGATAAAAATTATGATAACTGAAAAATCATGTACCAGTAATATTTATTTTTTCTTAGCTATATTTATATCTTTATTTATATTTACTCTTTTTTTGTGTTTTGAATTCTGGGCCTAAATATGACATAGAAAAATGTTTCATATTCTCAAACATTTTAAACAGCAGGAAAATACTATCTTAGGATAAAAATTCACACTTTTTGTCAGTGACATCCTGGTGTACCAACAGGTCAAATCCCAGATCCCAAAAGATCAGTAGATATGTTTCTCTTGTTGATTTCATTGACACATTAAATGCTTGTCTTTTGCTTGGTCATACAATCTTCCTCCATAATAGTTTTATGTGGACCTGAGAGTCTAAATTCCTAATTTAAAGTTCCCTTGATCCTTGCACTTTGAACATTGTTAGTTGTGGTGCTATTTATCAAACATACAATTTTTGAAGTTCCTGCTGAAACTGCTTCCCAAGAGAAGTCTTTTCTTCTTCAGGCCTGACAGTACCATAAATTATTTTAAGATGTTATAACCTTCTGTATTTTCTGGTGAGTTATACTGCTAGTTAAAAAAGGCTCTATGTTTCTGAGGAGCCTCCAATTTGTTTGCTGGAAGCAACATTGTGAAGAGAAAATGCAGCCATTGGTCTTGAGTTCTGATATTGTCTCATAACAAATGGTCTCAATTAAAGACAATTCTGGGAAATCCATGGAAATATAGTCAATTATCAAACCCTGAGAAAGAAATGCTTTGAGAACACAGTCTGACTTCATTTTGCAAGGTATAAAAAAAGCCCAAAAACATGCAATACAAATATGGCAGGAAAACAAATTCACAGCAGGCAAACAAAACAACAAAAGCAATGACTAGAAGACAATTTTTCTGCACTTGAAATTTCTTTCCCCATTTCATTAGCAATTTGCACACTCCTTACTTATAGTAAATGCTTGGATGAACGTTCATTTAGTTCTGTCTAGTCTGTTTTGTTTCTCTAAAATCTATCCTTAATGCCAGCTGAGTAAGAACTTACAGGCAAGGCAAAGAACCTGAAAAGTTAGACAATTTTACATGGTGAAGGGAAACATCCCTCCTGTCAAAACTGCTGTTTTTTGAGGCATGGAAATTTATCTGCAATTATTATCATAGCTTCATTCAGCTCCTCCAGAATCATAAGAAAAGGGAGATGATGACATGATAAGAAGCAGTATTTGCTATAGTTATACTCATCCACAATGTAATAGCAGTTGCATAAAAGCTACCTAAAAATCAATGCACGTATTTTGGACAGAAATTAGTGTGTTACATCAGAAGCATTCTTCTAAGTTATTATTATTGTAAGCTGCTTCACTGCTTCCTTCTTATTCACTATATTTCTGCTTTCAAAATTGCAGGTCCAAAGAGATATGAGGGCTGTGAAGTCTAAAAAATGCATTAATGGTTTGGTAGGGTCTTTTATAAATGGATTGCAGACCAATGGTGCAGCTCAGGCAGAGGAAGTTTTAACATTTCTAACTACTCAGGCTGAGAAAAGAAGTAAATAAGTGTAAACACAGTATCAAGATCCATCTGCTGGAAATGTTTCTATAGAAAAAAAAAATCTGTGAATCTCCATCAAATTTTACTCCCATTTTCTATGTTGAGAGGAAAGAGCTTTGTTCAGTGGGAGGTGGGAGGATGCTTCAAGCCATGGGCCACTGGCATGATCCAGAAAAACCCCTCTTGGCTTCTTCCTTCCTCAGCCAGTAACTCCAGCATGTGCTTAACACTCACCTTGTGGGATTTGGACACACAGTGACTTCTCTTAATCAAGGCCAAAATAGCTAATGCTATATTTAATTGCCTCACTTTAAGGCAGGCTGGTTTAAAAATGTTTTTCGAGTTGCTCCCCAGGCTGCCTGGCATGTTTCAGCTGCTACAAGCCAATAAATAACAAAAGTAACAATCATAATAAATAGTAAATATTTAATATTGTAAGAACAACATTGCTGAGTACACAGTATTTTGAGTGACGGATGTGTATTTGTTAGTGATATGAACTAAATAGAGAGTGCCTTGCAGTTTCTTTAATAGCCACAGAATTAATCAAACAGATTAATAATGTTGCCATGCACAGCAGGAAAATGATTTCTTCTCAGCACTGACTTTCTTTTTGCTAAGAATGTTTTCAGCCAAAATGTGTGGTGACACATGAACAAATTCCTGAGCGTCTTAAAACTGATTTTCAAAGATTTTACACATTCACTTTGGAGACTGTGTTTTCCCATTCAAGTAGGGATATGGTCCTTCTGCTGAGAACTGTTACTCAGCTCCCTGCCTGCTGCAGTGGGGATTGCTCATCTGATGCTGGAGAATAGGAGCAGGAATTTTTCCACCCAGACCCATCCTGCAGTATGTGTAAAACAGCAGTTTGTGAGAAAGGATTAAAAATTTTTCTCTTGCTCAAGAGAAATACCTCTTGAATATGAAGGTGATTGAGATTTAGGAAGCACAGCACAGAAGCACTTTAGCTAATTCTCGATGTAGTAGACAGAAAGGAAATCAGCACAGCAGTGCCAAGGCCAATACAACCTGTCCTTGGGAAGGAGCACTGAGCTCTGTCTTTTTCCCTGGCCAGAGAGTAAGGGAGACAAACTCACCTATACCAAAGCCAAGGGTTGTATTTTGTTGTACAAACTTTACTTCTGTGCTATCCCTGAAATTGCAGCTGTTTTGACATGAAGATGATGCAGATGGAATGGATGACTTGGTATCCAGTCAGATTCTGAGCAATAATGGCTATGGCATGAAAACAGAAGTTTGAAAAGGCAGGTTGTGTGTTCAAACATCTGTATTTGATGCATCATTTTCTGGGCCATATAAAGGCCAGTTGAAACTGTATCCAGTGACAACGTGTTATCCTGTGGGATCAAAGTACCATGTAACACCAAGTACTAAATAAATGATGGTTGGACTGCTGGGAGAGAAAGCAAGGTCATGAGCTTGCTGTAAGAAAGCTTTACTTTGGAGTTAATAGTCTGCAGTAACTTGAAATGAGGCAAGCAACCAGCTAAATTGAAGGTTGGCTTTTGTGCATACATTAGGTGCCAGGAGAGTTTTACATACAATCAGAACCTTGTATTACCTTTTGAAATGAGGGAAACAAAGTGGATTTCCTTTGAACATGGAAAATTAAAAAAAAACCAACCAAACAAAAAACCAAAATCAAACTAAAAGAAACAAAACCAAACCTCTTGTGCTACAGGTATGCTATGAAGCAATTGCATTGCAGATAAGCCCTTCTAACAACCATACTGAATAGAAAGTCACACATCAAGCAGCTTTATATCAAAGTAAAATTCCAAAATAATGTGCAATTCAGCCAGAAGGGAAGGATACATTTAAAGATGGGATTTTATCAATGATGAAAGATTGCATTATTTCTTTCATGAAGTCCTATAATAAATTTTATTTAAAATTTTAAAATAAACAAACAAAAAAATACAAGAATAAATGGATGAATGAATGGTAGCATGTTGTATATATTATTTTAAGAAAAATAATTTTAAGTTAAAGCTAGTTCTTATAAAGTATTTTTTAGCCATAACAAAATTGGATTTCCACCAAATATAAAAATTTCTTTTATAAAAAATTCTTTTCCCTCACCAAAACCTGCATTAAAAAAAAGAACCAAACAAAAAACACCTTTGCCAAAATATGTATGCTTTATAACAGAATTTGAGGATCTAAGGAGGGAAAGCAAACAGACAATACATATATTGAAATTAAAAGCGAGAATTTTAGTGGATTCAATATCATTCACTTCTCAGACAGAAAGAAAATAGCCTGTTCTTCAGATTTTAAAAGAGATTATTTGTCTGAAAATTTGATCAACAGTAAGAGAAGCTTTACATTGCTTCCTGGGCTTCAGAGAATAATTAAACCTGGAGGAAGTCCTAAAATACACTTTGATTACCATCATCAACCTCTATAAAGAACTTCATCAATGTTTTGTCCATTCTGGTGGCAGTGGGCAAAAAAAATCAGTGATTCGTTGGTAGTAGAGGCCCTAACATCCCTCCAGCCCTCCTCACCATTAATTTTCCATTTTCTGTTATTCTCTAAGCTCAGGAAAGGGCAGCACTGAGCCCCATTAAGTGATGATGATCTGCAGTGAATGGGCAGCAGAGAAGTAGATGAACTAAGAGCTGACCAAAGCTCATTGCAGTGAATCAGATTACTTTATCCCAAAGCCTGGCTGAAGCCTTTGTCCCCTCCTACATCCCCAGTCCTGGCACACCTGGGCTGCTGGCACAGTGCATCAGTGCACCAGGGCGCTTCGGAAAGAGCTGCAACATTATGTTGCTTGATACATTTTAAGGAGCATGGGGAAAAGAGTTGAGAATTTGATTTCTACAGCTCTAGGAAAGTGTTTTGTCCTTTCACATAATTGTGGAGAAGTCTAAGAATAAATCAAAATATTGTTATTGTGGTGAGGAGAGCAGGCGAGTCTGCCTCTATTCACAGGAAGAATGAATTTTAAATTACACAGGTCAGACACTTAGATTGCTCAAATGTGATATCTTAATTTTTTTATTGTCTTTTGGAGGAAGGAAACATTGTTTCATCCCATTCAAAATCTAAAAGTTGTAATAAGTGCTTTGAATGTGGAACCACATCATTATTTTTTCATATTCCTGAAGAAAAAGAGAAGACTGAACAAAGAAACAGGACAGTGTAGCTGACTGTGTTTCTGGTCCTCAGAGACCTTCAGAGGGATGGATGTGTGCTCAGTTCAGCCCTGTAGCATCTTGTCTCGACTCCCCCTGTATCTAATGAAGAGCACAGATTAATCACTCAGGGGATGTTTGCTCCTATCCAGACACCAGTGCATGTGCTGATCATAAAGGAGGTACAGCAAAACCTTCTAAATTTTTCCCTCTTCTCTCCACTGAATATAGAGGAATACTAGAAAGGTAAATTGACCTGGGCACTTATTTAGCTGTTGGGATATTAAGTTTTCAGTAAAACTATCCCTGTCACAAAACTGAATGGCTACCCAGATTTTCAGAATACTGTAGCTGAGGAGAGAGATGAGCTGAGAGGCTGTCAGGATCATTATAAAACTGTGGAGGGGTTTTCTAAAGAGATCTACGTAATGCTGCAAATCAGCAAACTTCATCATATTTTCTGCAAGACTTTACCAGGAAAACCCTTCGTCATTCGCCTCTCTGTAAGGCAGCATTTCTTTAAGTGGTAGCTAATGGGAGCAGAACAAATATCCAGGATATCACCCATGGAATATGTGGGAACACAAAAAAACTTGTCAGAGTCTCATATGCTACCTAGAATGAGAAATTAAAAGTCAAAGAAGAAACAATAAAGCTCTTGGGAACTTGCTCAAAGATTTCTTGTGGCATCTGTGGCACCCAGAGTTACCAATGGACCTTTTTCATTTTGCACTGACCAAGCACTGAACAGGTTGCCCAGAGACTTGTGGAGTTTCCCTCACTGGAGATATTCCAGAACTGCCTGGATGCAATTCTGTGCCGTGTGCTCTGGGATAATCCTGCTTGAGCAGGGAGGTCGGACCAGATGACCCACTGTGCTCCCTTCCAACCTGACCCGATATGAGATTCTGTGATCTGGGCATTCCCCTCCACCATTAAATGCTCTGTTAGCAAAATAACAATAGAACTGTGGTGCAGTGGCAATCTACTGCCCAGTCTTCTGGCAGTTCATTACCATGTTCTTCCTTGTCTTAGCTTGTCTGCTCTTGAGAATCTAATGATTATCATCATTAGAGTTCTGCATGGATTCATGACCTCTCCCACGAGTCTCTAAACAAACAGATTAAGCAGCTGCAGAATTTCCCTAGGTAAGTGAAGAGGAAAATGCTACAGACCTTTCCTGTTTGCTTGAGAACAGACACACAATGTTTGTTTGGCACTTTTCTCTTTGCTTGCTTGCAAAAATAATGAGCCTTTTCCTTGTAAGGTATTTTCCCAGATTATGCAGAAGCAGAAGGTTCTGAGCCCCAGTTCACATTTGGCCACAGAAAGGTGGATAGGTGAAAGTTTATGCAAACTTCTGGGTCCATGGAGCATTTTCCTCCCCACACTGCCTTAGCTCAGTGGAATTAACTATGTCTTCTTTTATACAAATTTCATGCTGAGGCAATTCAATTTCAAACTTAAAATTCAAGGTGAGTCAGGACAATCTACTTCAAAGGAGAGTTTTCTGGCTCATATAAGTCAAAGAAATAACAGATTTGTATGTTGCAGAAAGGGTTAAGTAAAGAGATCTCTGTGAAGCAGGATCAATTACTCTTGGTTTGCAGAGTACAGAAGTGTTTTGAAGGGACTGGTGATGGCTTGTGTAGTTCCAGATCAGGGTATACAGATTGCACAAACCTCCCTGACAGAGTGGGTTCAGAATGAGCTGTGTGCAATCCTCTCATGTAATACTGACCCATTTCTTGGTTTATGCATATACTTGAGGCATTGTTTTTTTGAGATGGGTATAGAGAATGGAACTCCTGGTATTCACTTCCTTTCCAGCTCTTCAAAATGTTGATAGGCTCCATGGAAGCAAACAAATATCAGGGATGTTAGCTTAAAATAAAAAAAAAAAAAAGGTTTAAAACAAAACTTTCTTAAGAGCCTTCCTTATATATATATAAATATATATATAAAATTAACTTATCTGAATGGGAGACTGAACTGCTCTTCATGGACATGCAAACCTACAGCATGTGATATGTTAAGTAAAAGTACTCCATGCCTTTATTTAAGGCAATTATCTAGTATGATTTTTAAACAACTACAAAAACACCTGGAACCTCATCCCAGATAAATTTTTACTTTATGGTAACAGATCCATGTTATGCTCCTGCTTTTCCTGGCATTATAGTCAGGAGGGAGGAGGTAGTTGTAATTTCGTGCATCTTTTTTTCTAAGGGTCATGAGGTAATTACACCACAAAACATCACTGTGCCTTCATGAGCACTGATGTTAAAAAATTACATAGTAGCAACAATTACTGCAATTAGACTCTGAATGCTAAACACTGTGTATATAAACCCCTTAAGAAAGAATTTAGCTGCACAGAGAGATGAGTGAAGAAGAAAACAGATCAAGTTGCTGAGTCTGTATAGAAGAGGAATAAGAGAACCAGGCAGAGAATAGAGAAATTCTGTATCATAGTCTACTTCAGATGATAATGTAATTTCCCCTAAAATACTAATTGAAACCTAGACAGAAAGAAGTGATTTTTGAGAGAGCTCTCCTCACAGGTTTTTAAACTGTCCTTCAAATCCATGCAATTTTCTCCAGTTTTACTTCCAATGTGACTGACACCATTTTGGTGTGTTACTTCTAGCTCCATTTCTTATGATGATGTAACAATTGAAAATATGCTGTTAAATGTCTCACTGTTCCCTTGATTTTAATGGGATCTAGATTAAATGGCAGTAATAAGCATCCCTTTGTGCACCATTCTTCCAGAAAAGTTGCAAAAATAGTACTAAAAAAGCCATCTCTCAAAAACTGTAACTTCAAAGTAAGGTAGGAGGCTCATTGTGGCTTCTTTTTCTTCCAAATGTCCTATTAACTCTATTAAGCTTGAAACTTCAAATCACTCACTACTTCTGTGACATGACCAGCCAAAATTCTACTTGTTCTGCTGTCTGGAGGGAGCTGGAAACTGCTTTTTGCCTTTTGCTACAGTTTTTAATTCTACTTCACTGACAAAATTCAGCATAAGGGAGCAGAAACTGAGTTTTCATCTGTTTTGTTCATTCTCAGCAAAATATGTAGCTAGTTCCCAAAGCCTTTTTGTTTAAACTGGTTCATTAAAACAAAAAAACAACGTAGGATATTTTCTTTGGTCTTATTTGTTGCAGAGTTGCTCCAGGGGCTCCTATGGGGAAATGGTTGTGACGGCTTTGATGAAGAAATACAGTAATATAGAGATTATATAGCTTATTTTTTAGAACATCAGCTTCTTCCACAGTGATTATAAAATATACAGTTTATCAAAGCACAGAGAGCTCCAGAATATCCCAGTGCTCTTCATGGGAGAATGAGAAAATAAATAATCCAGACTCAAAAAAACAAACCAAACCAAATAAAAAACCAAAAGGCCCAAAACAAACCAAAAACCACAAAACTTAAGATATGTAGTAAACAAGTGACAAGTTATCATAGAAAAATATAGGGAATCTTCATGTTTAGGTTTCTTTTCCTCATGCACCACTTTGTGCATGTTATTCATGTCTAACTGTATGTCACTAATATCTTGATCCCTCCAGCCATTGAAAACACATGGTTTAATTTGTACAAGAAAGACAACACTCTCCAACAATGTCATTAAATATTTCAGCTAGTGCTACAACCTGTGGATGGTTCAGCCCCTTATACCTTTCTTTTACCCCTGTCATGCTGTTCTTCATGCTGATCACGCTCTACAGTCTTTGTTGTGCTGTTTGAGATGTGATTTCACTTCCTCTCTTCCAATCTCTTCTGCGAACTGGTTTAGCTTTGGTACCCTCTCACTATAGATGTCTCCATCATACTATCTATTCCTACACCTCTGCTAAATCAGTAAATAAGTATACAGCTGAGAGCTGTGTAAAACAAAAGTTATATGATCAGCTTTCTGTAAAAACCCAATGATCTCTTCTCATATTTAGTCTCACCTCTCTTAGCTCTGAAAGTCCATTATGGCTAATGATAGAAAAAGATTGAAATAGCTTAATATTGTTTAGTTTAGAGAGGAGCAGAGTTGGAAAAATCACAATATAGAGAGATGTGACCTGAGGCAGGTAAATCTGACATTCTTATTTACTTTCCCAGAACAAAGAAATTATTCTGTCCAGATGTAAAATGCAGGGGATAAATTACTGCTCCACAGAGCACGCTCTGGGGCTCGCTGCCTCGAGATATTGAGGGCAAGACAAAATTGCTGCTTACAGAATTGGCCAGTATAAACATAATGCCATGAAGAAGGAGAAATATGGTGGTGAGGAAAACAGCCAGCAAGTGTGGGGGATCTCCCTTTATTTATTACAAGCCACTCCAGCCCTGGCAGTTCTGTTTACACACACCAGGCTGGACTCTGTAATTATGACCAGATATATTCCCTTTCGGCAGCTCAAATTGCCTAAACCAAGGTGAAATTAAACTGCAGTTTATTGTCCTTGGGACCATTCATTTTCCAAAGAGGTGAAAACAAATATGTAGGGGACTGCTCCTAACAACTAAAGCCATCTTACATTTTTTATAAGCTTCTGATTACATTTTAAGAAATGAGGATATAACAGATTGGAAAGGCTGAGATCTGTGGATCCATGTCATTGAAACCACCATCAATATTAGCACAGCTGTCCCATTGGTCAAGAAGCCTAAAAGGACACAGACCAGCTCATATATGTGCATCCCAAAGGTGCTTCACCAGTTGAAGGCAGCAGGCAGTGACAAAGCATAGAAACCTTTATATGTCTTCCTAACAAATACAGGACACAGCTCTGAAAACTGCTAAGGCCCATGTGCCTTATGACCATTAAGGCAATCACAGAAGAAAAAGACTTTGAGAAGGAATGCAGCAGGACCAGGGCAGTGATTGTCCCCCTGTACTGAGCACTGGTGAGACTGCACTTTGAATGCTGTGTTTAGTGTTGGGCCCCTCACTGCAAGAAAGACACTGAGGCATGGAAGCACATCCAGAGAAGGACATGGAGCTTGGGGAGGATGTGGAGCACAAGTCTGATGAGGGGAGGCTGAGGGAACTGGAGCTGTTTTGCCTAGAGGAAAGGAGGCTCAAAAGAGACCTTATCAATCTCTACAACTACCTGAGTAAAGTAACAAGCAAACAAGAGGAAATTGCCTCAAGCTTTGCCAGGGGAGGCTTAGATTTCTTATTAGGAAAAATTTCTTCCCCCAAGGGGTTTTTCAGCACTGGAACAGGCTGCCCAGGGAAGTGGCTGAGTTGCCATCCCTGGAGTGTAGATGTGTATATGTGGCACTTGGGGACATGATTTAGTGGTGGCCTTGGCAGTGCTGGGTTAATTGTTGGACCTGATGATCTTAAATGCCTGCTTCAACTTAAATGCTTCTGTGAGTCTGTGATACTGTTAATATTATTAATATTTAACATAAGCTTTGAAGATGAGAGAAACACGTGTCTGACACGTGAAAGCCTTAAATTCCCTCTCAGGCTGCACTCTGCAGAGAGATCTATGACTTTACTGCAGCAGGTCAGTGTATAATGGGGTACAAGCAGGTGAATTGTTGAACCTTTAATTTTGTGTTAGTCCATAAAGCACTTCCACATCTGTGAAATTTATACTGTTGGTCTGCCTTTTCAGTATATCAGTCCTACTTTATGGTAGGCAAAAATATCTTTGACTTTCAGAGAAGAAAAATAATCATTATCTATGAAAAAATGAGAACCTAATTTTAAATAAACTGATTGCACAGGTAACATCATTTACATTAGAATATAATGGTGTTACTCATTATTACAAATCTCATAATTTGTAGACTATATCTTTAAGTTTCAGGTTTTGATTTTTGTTCAGAATCAGGAAAGTACAATTTTTTACAAGTTTTGATAACAAGGAAGTAAGAGCCAGCATCATTAGTGTGCTGGTGAAGGTTAAGATGCCCATCTAAGAGGAAGGCACTGAAATCTCATTTGATGATTTCTTTTCTGAGAGATGTGAGTTATCCCATTAGCATTCAAAATTTAAAAGGAACAAAAAATTTATAATCTTTTTCCCAGTTCTCCTCATTTTTTAAAATTGTTCTCCAAAAAGAAAGAGGGCAACAAGGTGTAACTTCATCTTATGCTGCTGCAAAGACCCCCCAGAACAGATGTCCATGGTGTGTTCCCAGGATCAGCTCTTCCAGGGTCCCTTTAGCACCCAGGTACAATGAGCAAGCTTTAGCTCTGCCCTGTTTACTCCTCAAGCCATAGTCAGGCTATTTGATTTCAAAAATGCTAAGTCACAGGTATTACAGGGTGCTTTTACTGCAAACCTCTGCTTTCCCGCTATATACATTCACACCGAGACTCTGACTTACCATTATTTATCTGCCACTACCTAACCTAGCAGATGACTGCTACAATACCTAAAACATGAAATCTCTGCAGAGTTTCAGATTAAATGCAGGGATGCTGAAAAAGAGCAATAGTGTGGCTCACCTGTAGTTATGCAAATGACAAGTTTGGACAATCTGGATGGTTTGAGCAAGATCTTGCTCATTTCCCTCCTTTCTCCTTTTCCATCTTTTGTCATATTGACATTACCTGTTTTAACTCAAGCAGTATCCATTATCACAGCAATTATCTGAATGCTTAGAGCTCAAATTAGTAAACAGTGGTTTCTTATTAACAGTCTTTGTCAGGTACTTAAAAATTACTAACATTCAAAAGATTTTCTGTGTGCCTGCAGTTTCTCCCAAGGCAAGCACTCCAAGTTTCAGTTTCAAGTCTGAATGCAAAATGCCTGTCATTTATCTCTAGGTCAGAATTCAAAGCAGAAAGAACACAGAGACAGAAAAGCCTTGTACTTCCGTGCTTTTTTTTTTTTTTTTCTTTCCTTCCATATTTTTTTTTTACATAGGCCATATCCATGTATTAGTTACACTTATTAAAGTCTGGAAACTACTGTTGAGTCAGTGGAATAATCAGAGATCAGTATCACCGTAACCAAAAGCACAATATAATTTGTTATTTTCTATTGACATAGGAAGCACCATGAATATTTACCACACTGAATAAATACATTGCACTTTTAGATAGTGCTACCTTGTATTTCTAAAATGCACTATGCATACATAACTATGTTCAGAATAATAGCTACAAAGAACCACATTCAGTTCTAATGCAGAACATCTCATTATATCAGACTGTTTGGAAAACTGCTTGAAAAAAAAAAAGAAATATTGTTGGAGAATTCTGGTTTATTAACTGATGTGCTGTACTTGTATAAGCAAATGCATAGGAAAGAAGTTTCAAAGACAAAACCTCTTATGAATTAGTCCAAATTTTTTAATGAGCCTGACAACTTTATAGTTCTGAATTCTCACTGCAAAGGTTTGCATTCTATTTTGCTTTTATTCTAAGTACTGGCCTCTTCCATTTTATGCAAATATAGATGATTATAAATACAGACACATACACTTGCATACGGATCCTTCATAAAATATGGTGAATAAAATCTTTTATGAAGGTCTGTGTGTACAATTTATAACAATTCACCAAATGAGAAACAAAAAAACAAATTGGCAGGAGTTCCTTCCTTCATCTGTTTGACAAGAACAAAGAAGATAGCAGAAGATAACACATAAAGGAGATTTTAAATGCAGAGTACAATCTCTAAAACAAATCTTAGAATAACACCTCGCTTGTACAAAGGAGACAATTCAAGCTCAACTCAAATAATGAGGTGCTCCTTTTAAAGAGGAAGATGGCTATCTGATGATCTTTCCCCCCAACAGATTATCTGACCTCTGCTAAGGATTATCCTTGGATTTTCCTACCAAGTTCAACAAGTAATTTACTAATTTTTTTTCTGCATCATGTGCTGTTAAACAGTTTATCACCAAAGAGAATATATGCAGGTCAATATCAACCATGTCACAGCTGAAACTGGGAATTTTTCATGTAAAGCTGATTTTTTTCACATTCTAAAATTTCTTAAATAATGTGCAAAATAATACACTAAACTTTATTGTGTTCTTTGCAATAGAAACAGAGTAAAGCTCATTATCTGGTGGCCTCAAACCTGCCATGACACATCCAGGTACCACCTCTGTTGACAGGAATGAACCACTATGTGACAATGCCAAAAATTATAGGCAACCCTTTTTCTGCCCAGACTGGGAGAGTGGTGGGAAGAAATAAACACTGATAAGGCAGAGGGGGAGATGTGTAAATCACAGAGACAGGGTCAGCAGGAGGGGCAGCCAGAGGGAACCTCTGCTTTGCCATCCATTCTGCCTCAGCTCACCTGTCTTCTAGTCCCACCATTGTAGTTGGGAGGGGTGGGATCCTTCTGCTTGCTGAACCCTCCAAGAGGTTTGAATCTTGGAATGATGCAAAGACAGATCAAGCCTGGCTTTTGATAGACACATAATATGATTCTAGATTCTAGAGCTGACAGATAATAGAATTGGTGGGTGTCAAAGGCCATTCTTCATTCCCATTATCCTGCCCAGATCCAGAAGATGAGTAATTCTCATGGGCTTTTTCCTTTGAGCTGTAGGGTGGTGCAGAGGTCTCAGCTCCTTCACCTTGGCAACACACCTCCATTTTCAGTTTTCTAAAGCTGGCAAAGAATGAGCCATAGGCTCAAAGATGAACTTTAGTTTGTCCCAGGACACAGGTGATCATTAGGAGATGCTCTTACTGACATGTTGAGACTCGGGAGAGGAAGGTTGCTGCCGCTTATTATAAAAGCTTTGCTTTACTTCATGGGAAGAGCATTGGGAGTGAGGCTAGACAACTTTTAAAGGCTCCTTTCAATCCAAACCATTCTATAAAGAGGGGTTTTTGTGTGACTGCATTAACATGTTTCCCAGTGTAATGGTGAAGACAGATATTCTTATAGAGAATCTTGAAAACAAGTGTGAGTTTAACAATGTCTTTGCAGATGCTTGTAAGAGCTAGAAACAGCAACTCGGGGGGTGTGGGGTGTGGGGCAGGTACATTTATTATCCTGTTGTAAATCTGTTCTGGACTAAGGAGATTTTTCAGTGCTTAGTGAAATTCTGTGAAATTCTGCAGGCTTTGCTGGCTGCATTGCTCCCAGCACTGGTACAAGAACTTCCAACAGTTGCACTCCAAGAAGGCAGAGCTGAGCTTTCTGGCCTCATGGGTGGTATTCTCCCTCCTTTTGGAGGGACCATTTGAAATATTTTCGTGTGGAGCATGTGCCATACAAGCTATTCTGGGTACTCCAGTGCCTTGATACATCCTGTTGTAAAACATGTTACAAACTCTAGGGCTGGGTAACAAGTCTAAATCGCTTGGTTGATTATAGGCTATGTCCAACCTAAGCTTTTTTTTAATTTTAATGTGATCATAAATAAATATGATCTTCCAGATTTTATAGTGATGTTGGAAATTTTAGTAACCTCTAATCTGTAGCATGATAATGGATTAGCATTCCCTAATCTGCTTCAGATGAAAAGAGTGGGGTAAATTCAATCCACTTTCCTTAATGGCTTAATGAGTCTTTTTGAGGCAGATTAAGGAAAGGTCATGGAACCTCAGTGTCCCGCAGAGGGACAGTAAGAAATATTTCATATGGATTTGCAGAATGAGCATTTATTTGACTGCTGTGCTGAGCAGGGCTTTGTTTCACTAAAGAGGACTCAGGACTCCAGTCATTTCCATATTAACAGTTTTAATGGTTTCATTCAAACAGTTAAGTGTGAAGGAGTTGTCCCTGTTGTGAAATCCCTTCCAGTTTTCTCTCCATATCATATTTTTTTTATGAACTGCCAAGAGGTCAACTCATTGTTCCCAATGTGTCTTGATCCCCATTTTACTTGATAAATTTTCAAGCAAGCACTTAGAGTTCTTCAGTCATTCTGTCCTGCTCTCTGGGAGATGTTTCCCAAGGAACACACAAAGCCACTTCATTGTCCTCTATCAGTTCATCTATTGAAATATTTTTCAGATGTCTGATACAAAAAATATCAACAACTGATAAATTGTCAGACCATGACTTATCCTTCTGTCAAATATTCTTAGATTCTGTTTTGCTGTTCACCTGTTTTCTCTTTTATTTTTCTCATTAAATTGGAATGAACATTTTTTTTCATTCCATATTCTTATACGATGTTCACAAAACACTGCCTGAAGTCTAAAATGTATGAATACTGTGATAATACCACATAATGATCACAAGTGCATGAAATTCTCTATACCATTCATTCTCTGTGCACCTGGGATCTTGCCATGGGAATATCAGAGCAGTGCCAGCAATTCACGTGCTGTTTGTATTTGATGTTCCAGTTGTTTTTTCATTTCAGCTGGACGGTTCAAAAAGCATTTCTGGCAGACAATGCTAAAATATTCACTGGTCTCTTGATCTAATTCAAACTTACATTTGCAAATTGCTTTCTTCCTTCTCAATTCCAAATGTCAGAGAGAAAATAATAGGTGTATGCCACCTTAATATTTGCTATGCTACTTCTCTTAAAATATTGGAATTATGATGTATGCACATTTTTAAATTATACACCAATTATCTACAGTTAAATTAGGAATCTGTATAGTGCTATAATACCAGCCTGCTGCCATAAAAAACTGCAAACATTTGATTTTCAGAGCTGTTTGATACAATTGAGGATTTTCCTAAAATTGTGATTTTCCTGGTCTTGGGCCTATATATAGAACAGCTCTGTGAAAAGGATGCCAATTAGACTGCTGGGCAGGTACTGCTGAAGATGAAGCTTTGCAGCAGCTCAGAAGCATGTTCCTGGTACATGATTTCTTGTTCAATGCTTGTCTGAGATCTCAGTAAGTCTCATATATATTTTGGTATCACTGTTTTTCAATCAATGAAACCATTTATATCAAAGGACCTCTCCAAAAGCAGACTTTATGATCTGACTGAGACAGGCATGAGCAATGAAGACAACCTATTTCACTGATGATCTCCTGATTTCTGTTGTAATTATAAAAGAATAGTAATGATCTATGGAGCTGATTTGCAAGTGAACATTTCAGTTTCAGTTGCTTGGATTCCTGCTTTTTTATTTATTTATTTATTTATTTTATCTTTCAGTATACTTTAGAAAAGGAAAAAATGATACCTCAAAGAGTGAACAGAGTTTTAGCAGAATACCTAAGAACAGTCATAAATATAAACACATAAGTAGTCCTGTTGTGTGACATTCCTGAAGTTCTCATGTAGTTAAGTATATACTCTTAAATCGGGGTCAAGTAGAAGTTTGTAAGGCCTGAGGAAGTAGGCTAGGTGTCAAAAGTTCATCCTCCAATTTGTCACATGAATAGAGACAGTTACTGCAACCCTGCTCTTCTTCTTCTATACTGATCCTATTCCTACTGAAGTCAACGTGGGATTTCTTCAGATGAATCCACCATGAACCAAATTGGGAACTTTTACCCATATGCAGATAAACAGAGAGACAGTGACATTCTCTGTTTAGTTATGAAGGATGGGTACAGTAGTTGAAACAAGACATATTCAGTTAAATCCTTTGTAGGAGACATATATTTTCAAATTCTTATTCTTGCCTTTATTCCTCTGTTGCATGAGTCGGTGGAAACATCAATAAATCAACAGATATATAAACCTCTTATTATGTTATTATGTTCTTAATAAAATGTAAAGTGATAAAATAGAGAAATAAGGAACAAACTTCAGACATTAATCACTGAGAAATTCGTGAGTGGTCTGCAGTTTCTAATTGTAAAATGGAGGAATTATTTTATTGAAAAAATCCTTAAAGACTAAAGAGTTAATGGCATTCCTCCACTGCAATGCTGAAACCTTAGATGTGTGGTACACACCAGAAAGCTATGCTTTATCAATCTGATTTCCCAATGACCACCTTGTCACTGTGGTGAATTGTTTGCTGAACAAATTACCAGATCAGCGTTGCCTTGGCCATATCATCCTTTCAGGCTCAAGCCCAAAATGCAGACGGGTTATGCCTTAACTCCTTCCTTTCCGACAGGCAGTGACACACCAGCTGTCTGTCAGCATCCCATTCTTGGTGCCACAAACTGTATGGGACCGTTTTGCTGTGCCTGACAGCACAAACTGTCTAAAGACAGTTTGATGCTGTCTTTAGACCACGGAATAATCTGGCACAACCAAATTCAGGGTGTGGTCTGTGAGATATTAGGAATTACATTCCGTTCATACAATTCCAACCTCCAGGCTGCTTCTCTCTGTTAAAGCATATGGGCATCCGCCGTTCCCTGCAGGTTTTTGTGTTCCGTGATACAGGACAGGCAGCTGGGACACAGCGAGTGCTTTAATTACGATGGCACTGTCGCCAGTGAAGGGGATAAATCGACATCCTGCGCTGGGGCACTCCCGGGAAGCCGCATTCGGAGACGCGGCCACCGTGTGGCCACAGCGCAGCTCTGCTCCTGCTGCTTCTGCTGCTCCTGTTCCTGCTGCTGCTGCTGCTGCTGCTGCTGCTCCTGCTGCTGCTCCTGCTGCTCCTGCTGCTGTTCCTGCTGCTGCTGCTGCTGCTGCTCCTGTTCCTGCTGCTCCTGCTTCTGCTGCTCCTGCTGCTGTTCCTGCTCCTGCTGCTCCTGTTCCTGCTGCTTCTGCTGCTGTTCCTGCTCCTCCTGCTCCTGTTCCTGCTGCTGCTGCTGCATCTGCTGCTGCTTCTGCTTCTGCTCCTGTTCCTGTTCCTGTTCCTGTTCCTGCTCCTGTTCCTGCTCCTGCTGCTGCTGCTGCTTCTGCTCCTGTTCCTGCTCCTGCTGCTGCTGCTGCTGCTGCTGCATCTGCTGCTGCTTCTGCTTCTGCTCCTGTTCCTGCTCCTGTTCCTGTTCCTGCTCCTGTTCCTGCTCCTGTTCCTGTTCCTGCTCCTCTCCTGCTCCTGCTCCTGCTCCTGCTCCTGTTCCTGTTCCTGTTCCTGCTCCTGTTCCTGCTCCTGTTCCTGCTCCTGTTCCTGTTCCTGTTCCTGCTCCTGTTCCTGTTCCTGCTCCTGTTCCTGCTCCTGCTCCTGTTCCTGCTCCTGTTCCTGTTCCTGCTCCTGCTCCTGTTCCTGTTCCTGCTCCTGCTCCTGTTCCTGTTCCTGTTCCTGCTCCTGCTCCTGCTGCTGTTCCTGCTGCTGTTCCTGCTCCTGTTCCTGCTCCTGTTCCTGCTCCTCCTGCTCCTGCTCCTGCTCCTGCTCCTGCTCCTGCTCCTGTTCCTGCTCCTGTTCCTGTTCCTGTTCCTGTTCCTGTTCCTGTTCCTGCTCCTGCTCCTGCTCCTGTTCCTGTTCCTGTTCCTGCTCCTGCTCCTGCTCCTGTTCCTGTTCCTGCTCCTGTTCCTGCTCCTGTTCCTGCTCCTGTTCCTGTTCCTGTTCCTGCTCCTGCTCCTGCTCCTGTTCCTGTTCCTGCTCCTGTTCCTGCTCCTGCTCCTGTTCCTGCTCCTGTTCCTGCTCCTGTTCCTGCTCCTGCTCCTGTTCCTGCTCCTGCTCCCACTGCTGCTGCTGTTCCTGTTCCTGTTCCTGCTCCTGTTCCTGTTCCTGCTCCTGTTCCTGCTCCTGCTCCTGTTCCTGCTCCTGTTCCTGTTCCTGCTCCTGCTCCTGTTCCTGTTCCTGCTCCTGCTCCTGTTCCTGCTCCTGTTCCTGTTCCTGCTCCTGCTCCTGTTCCTGCTCCTGTTCCTGTTCCTGCTCCTGTTCCTGCTCCTGTTCCTGCTCCTGTTCCTGTTCCTGTTCCTGTTCCTGCTCCTGCTCCTGTTCCTGTTCCTGTTCCTGCTCCTGCTCCTGTTCCTGCTCCTGCTCCTGTTCCTGTTCCTGCTCCTGCTCCTGCTGCTGCTGCTGGCACAGACGGGGCCCTGCCGAGGCCAGTGGCAGCCACAGACCCGTCATTGCAAGGGTGTACCCGGTACAAGGGTGTGCTCCAACAGAATTACTCCCCTTAGCTTGTTTTAAAACAAAGTTTATCACTGGGTCCTGCTGGGATGTAGAGGCCCAGGTCCTTGCTTGAGATAAATCAGTGTAAGAGTCTGTAAATCAATAGAGCTACATCAATACACACCAGCTGTGGGAGCCATTAGATTTACACCAGCAGAAGATCTGCTCTGAACTGCTGCATTTTTTCTTCACCTAAGCAAGATAAAACTTTACAGAGATCATAGAAATTTTTCAAGACCTTAGAAATCTAAATTTCTTTATTGATAACTAGTTATTCTAGAGCTACTTTAAAGTGAAATTTCTCCATGGACTTTGTTGGGACAAGTACTAACAGAACTGATAGAGAAAAGGAGAAATGTGCAAAATCATAGTGACTAGCTCCATGCTTTTCTCTTTTCTGAGGAAAAACTGAAATTCACAAAATTCTCTAAAGCCGATCAAATGTAAAAAATAGTTTACTTTTGAGGAGTGACAAAAATAACTAGGACTCAGGCCTCAAAAAGAGGCACTGGTTGCGGGATCATGAGTAGGTCAGGAAAAGTGAATGAAAAAGGATTGTTCACTGCTTTATAAAACACAAAATTTGGACAAGTCTAATTAAATGCTCGAGTGATGTGTTCCAAAGAAAGAACAGGTAGCATGTTGCAGGATAGGTATGCTGCAGAAGGATGTGCATCCCACAAAGTGCTTTTGACAAATACAGGAACAAAAAACTACACAAAGACGGTCAACCACCAAGACATTATCTGTGACTCAGGAAGTTTCTGAGATGCAGATTGGGTGAATTCTGGAAAGACACAGTGAGAAAACGTTCACTGCCCTTTTCTTGGTTATACACTCTGTGCGGTTTTTCTCAGGTTTCTGTCACTGGCCGGCTGGGACAGTGGGTGCTGAGCAGAGCGGAGCCCAGTCTGACTGGCTGTGCCTGTCCTGATGCTCCTGGTGTTGATGCTCTCACCTGCCTGATATCACCTGCATTTGACACTGCTCTGAGTCAGTACTCCACGTGCTTCGAGGCTGACAGGATTCACCTCCCTGGCAGAAGCAAAACACCTAATGAAACGTGTCTGGGGGGTGTTCTGCTGCCTGTGCAATCGGCAAACTCAAATTTTTCACAACGGTTAATCCGTAGAGGGAAACAAATACTGTGCTTACTTCTGAAAATAGTTTTTAAAAAATTTGCTACACTTGAGGTGACAGTAATGGTGTAGCTCAATAGGCAGAAAGAATCTGAATCCTCAGCACCATAAAAAGAAGTAGTTTCATAAAATAACTTAGATTAAGAACAAAAGCAAGCTATAAAAATAGCTCATTAATGTTTCATGACTGAGGGACATTGCTAACAAGTACTAAATGTAGGAAAGTCAGGAAACAAATAATAATTTCTACATCAATATTTAATCAGAAAATTTATCTTAGTTGTTGTTTCCTCCCATTATTTTTATTTTTTGGGGTCAGTGCTGCTTGTGGAATAAATATTGGATGAAACATTTCTGTGGTAGTGTGGTACTGGTATGTAATGTCATAATGAACAGTGGTTTGAAGGGCAAGTAGGGTTAATTTTCACATATACAATGATTTTTAAAGTGAAAGCAAGAAGAAAGGCCAGATTTGTAGTGCTGATAGTTGTTTGAGGGCTACTTGTTTCATAGTCTCTTACTGTGTCTCATTTTGTTAAGGAACCCAGTAGCAACCATAAAACAATAGTGAGTTGTTTGGGCTTTTTTTTGCCTTTTGCTGCTGAGATACCGCAGCTATTTATCTTCTTGCTTGTGAGCATCACAGTTTTTAATGGCCTTATGCTGGCAACATCATAAGGAAGAACTTTGAAGCATGTTTTGAAAATAGAAAAGGTCAAAGTGTAAACATTTCCAAAAGTACTGCAGTAATTAGGGGGCCTAACTTCCTTCAGTCTTTAATTAAATTCTTAATTTTATCTTCAGAGTTTTGCCAAGATTAAATAAAAAATTATAGTTGAGAGAAGGCTTGAACCAGATCATCTGAACTCTTCTGTGTCTCGTGGGACTCATGCTAAGCATTTGGGCCCTCCAAAGAATTAGGATTTCCATTACTGGAAACATCAAATTCCTGGGCAAAACCTCTTTTAAGTTAGACTGTGTTTTGAATTGGTCTTTTTTAGCAGTTTCTGTTTGATCAGGAACATCTTTCATTCCCTCCATTTACCCGTTCTGCTCCAGCCCTATAAACAAAACACGACCATGTTCAGAGTGTGCACAGCTCACACGTGGCAGGACTGGAACAGCACTGGCCTTTCAGCTTTACAAAATCAGAGCTGACCTGTGCTTTCCCAGCTCTGACTGACCTGGCCTGGACACAGTTTGTGGGGTTGGCAGAGACCCTCAGAGGGAGCGGCAGGACACAAAGAATGCTGCGAGGGAATGGAGGAATGCACAGTCACATTTTGGTCCACTTTGATTCAGCAACAGGTCAAGAATCCCCCAAGGCATATTTGTTTTTGTTAGCTGATGTACTGAATTGAAATGAAAGAGTCAGCTTGTTTCCCTCTGAATTTAGAAGCATTTGAAATATGATTCTTTTTTTTCCCAATAATAAGCAGAGGAATGGACAGTGCTTGGAAGAGGATCCTGGGAGGGAAGTTTTTCGCACCAAGATCTTTTACTGTTGGTATACACATTGCTAAAAGGGAAGTGAAATGAAGCCAAACAAGTGCTAGTTTTTTCACCTAATTCATAAAATTCCCTCATCTACAGTCAGTCCTATCCTATCCTGAGCTCTGGCATCCATGAGACTGTGCTGTTGATAACTACACTGGCTGGTGATATTCATAGAATGATGATGGTGATCATAGAATGAAAGAAATTACAATTTTTTTTGCAGAAGGGCAATTTATAGGAGAATAAGTGTGCTACAATAATAAAAAAAAAAATACACAAAAAACCCCTTTTCTTTTGCTTTCCTTGATGTCTGTTATATGCTAGTTTCAAAAGTGGTGAGTTGCCTGAAATGCAAACCCAAGCAAACACTAATTTTGCTGACAACAGCCATGTGTATTCTAATAAATTATGGTCTGTGCTACTAACAGCTGCTTCTACAGCTCCCAAATTGTGTTTATTTTTTAAACTTTAAAGCCCATTTTTTTTTTTTCTGCAATTTTCTTTTCTTCTGCTCTTTCAGAATAGCAGAGAAAAAATGTTTCAGAGAAATTTGACAAGAGCTAACAAAAGGGAAAGGCAGAAAATAAATAAAGGGAGTCAGAAAGATAGCTGACAGCTCACTGCTCCTGTAGGGAAACTTCACTTTTTATTAGAAATGTGTTCATGTACTTTATGGTCACTTGAGCTGAGTGCTGAATTAGTATCTGGACAGAAAAAAAAAAAAAAAAGATATGCACCACAAGACATTTTGTTACTGTGCTATGAATGGTTCCAAAATACTCTGGAGCATTTTTCATGAGTGTTTCACATGGGGAGAGGCAACAGTTATCCCATAAGTCTTGGGTATTTCTAGTTAGGAATATTAATGGTGTAAGGTGAGCCTACTGTAGCAAGCAGTGCTAATGATGCATTAAGCATTCCAGCTTGAAGTATTATAAAAACACTGCTTAGTCAGCTTGACCATTTGATTAAAAATTAAATTTCTCAGTAAAACAAGTCTGGAAAATTAAAGATTTCTTTAATCAACAGGTGCATATTTGGGCATTATAACTGACTCAACATGAACCAGAGTATGCTGAAAAGCTCTTGTCCTGATGTACCAGAGAATGAGTGCTTAAAAATCAGAACTGAAAGGGAGCAATAAAAAAATAAGAAGTTTGCATTATAATTCTCAAGACTCTGATGAGCTTTCTGGAATTTTCTGCCTGCATTGACTGCTTTCAGATATTGCACAGGCACAAAAGTTCCTTCCTAAGAGTGAACAGAGCTCATCATCTGGGCTTCCTGACCAGAGCTGTTCTGCCTTACTACTCAAAAGCTGAAAAATGCTGCAGGCACAAAGCTAGCTGAGACTGGCCGGTGATCCCAGAGCCTGTGGCTGCTGCCTCTCCCCATCTCCCCTGCATGTGGCTGAACGCTGACATCTTCTCCAAGCCAGTCTGGGAAGCTGGCTCTGGAGCGCAGAGGAGCAGCAGCTGCCCCTGGCAGGGATTCAGGTTCTCAGCATCCCCCTTGGGTGCGGGCTGCCCAGGGAGCAGCAGCAGCGGGATCCCGGCATTCGGCAGGACAAACAGCTTGTACACAGCGAAAGGGGAGTAAAAGGGGAGCGGGGAATGAGTGCTCACAAGCGGTGCTCAGCCACATCTAGGAAGCATTAGCCAGTGACAGGCACTAAAGGCGGCCGCAGCCTAAATGATGGGATGGTGGGAGTGTCAGAGGCAGTGACAGTGGCCACCGCAGGCAGGCAGCGCTAATGCAGCAGCCCCAGCTCCCAGCCGCACGGGGAAAATCTGCATCCCAAAACACACAGAACAGCAGCAGCAACTGCAGACGGAATAGGAGCCCTGTCATACCAGAACAAAAACATCCCCAGCAGTGGCCGACTGCAGGGAGCAAGGAAAGAGCGAGCTGAAGCGGTACAATCTGCATAGCGCTACCGCCAGGTGATAACAGAGCAGACAAGAACGGGAACGGAGACGAGGCCTAGAAAAATGACAGGAAAAAGGCTTCATAACAATGTGGGAAGATTATTACCATCCTGCAAATAACGGAAACTATTCACATCAAATTATGGGGGATGGCAAAGAAGATAATAGCAGTTAACTCAACAAATATCTGATAAGTGATCCGTAATAGGATGTTATTAAATGTCCCTGACACACTGTAAATTATGCAATGATAAAGGAGGCTGTTCCAAATCTGTAATTGTGCAATTTACATTTTGTTTTTACAATAGCTATGAACAAAAAATGCAACCAATTCAAATAGTTAGCATCAAAAAGGAGAGGATATCTTCTTTTTTTCCCTCTGTACTGACTTTGCAGTATTAAAATAGGCTCCTGTCTTTTAAATCAGTATTTCCATTTAAAATGACCTTTCAAAAATCTGTTTAAAAATGGTAGTAAAAGAGTATTTCCCCTCTACTAGAATAACTTTCAGCAAAAGAAAACAAAATCTTTTGAAATTATTTGCATCGTCCATCTACTACCTGTCTCTGCACAATTGGCAAATCATCATTAGTTGTGTTGTACAAATGGTTAAACTAATCAGAAAAGGCTTGAGACTGGCCCAAACAAAGCAGAGACATTTCTCCAGTTGCTGAATATCTGCAGTTATAGCAGCTGGCATGAGAAGTGCTCCGTTTTTTGGAGAATTGTGTCTGTCAGGAGTCAAGGGCAGAAGCTTCAGGGAGCTGCTCTGACCTGTGGGGTCTTTCCTGCTGCTGACCCCTCCCATGGGCACCATCAGGCCCGTGACCCCAAACAGGATTAGCTTGTGCCATCCTCTCCTTTCCTGATGCTGGCTGCACTTAGGTTTCTTCTTCAGTATCTGCAGTAGATCTTAGGAGGCTTTTGTTGACTTGTGAGAGCATTTCCTATCAAAAAAAAAATCTCACATTACTTCCTTCATACTCACTCGAAAAGAACATTCAAAAATTTCATAAAATTAGTTCAAGGGAAAGAAAATTGTTTTGAAGTAGTAAACTCCTCTGTGCAAAAGCATCCTCAAAAGTTTCCATATTACCATCATCAATTCAAAACTTTCCAATTTCTGTGTTGATACAAAAAAAAATTAATTTTTAATTTTCCACTTTCCTGCAAATGGAAAGCAATAAAAATCATGACATTTTGTGCAGAAGGAAAATTCTGGTTTGGTTATTTTTAGAGCAACTCCTATGTATATTTTAAACAGAAATCCAGAACAGCAAAGATTGTTTTGAATCCTAACTGCAAAAGAAATAGAGCTGACACTAAAGCTTATTTAAGAGCCCCAGGACAACTCTGTGTTCACAGTGAAGGTGTGCTGTGTCTTGCTCTGGCAGACTTATGCCTTCTATGCAATTACTCATAGAAGTGTTTTGTTTGTTTGACTTTTTTTTTTAGTGTTTCATAAAACACTTCTTTGAGAATAAAACCTCTTAACTTTCTGGGAAGAAGCAGCTTAGGTTTTAAATAGGAGAAATCCAGGGGATGCTCTGTGGGTGCTCTGAAAAAAGGGCTCCATCGGATCTTGCCATCCTCCCTGATGACAAAGCTTGTACCTATGTAAATACATACACACAATTGCACACAGAAAACTTTATTATTTAGGCTTGCAAGAACTGTGATTCTTAATGGAAGTCAATGGAGGACAAGAAGTGCTTGTGAAGTAGCTCTTCACATTTTTATGCTTGGTCAAAATCAGAGCATCTGAAGCATTCACATGCTGTTTTGAATGCTAGGTTTCCACTCTTCATAGAATCTTTTCTGCTTCTGAAAAAAACACCACATCTCTCTATCCTGACTTCCATCACTTTTGTACACTGAATCCCATCATGTGATGGTGAATGAAATGGTTATTCCATGCCTACCCCACTGAAATTGCAGCACAGGCTTCCAGAGGTCCAGAGGAAAAGACCCAGACCAGTTTCCAGCTCTGCCCCACAAACAAGTGAATGCTGATGTTGAGGTGTGATTTTCTATAAAGAAATTAATGGACATAAATATTTAAGCCAAAACATATGAGCTCCTAGGACCCTTTCCATTATACAAGCCATAGACTTTGTGAAGTGACTTACAACAAACTAATAACTTCTGTTGGCATTGAATTCCTTCTGATATAAAGGCACCAAATATGATCAGAAGACCACAACTACAGTTCTATGGGAAGATTGTTCCAGTGGCTTATTCTAAAGTAGAAGGAAATGTTCTCCCTTCTATTTCTAAGGATTGCTTTTGTTTTAGATTAAGAAAAAGAAAAAAAGAAAAAAAAAAGCAGAAAAAGCCCCACTATCAGGAAAGCATGAATTGGCCTTGCTTTATGCTTTATGACTGTGCAAGCCTTGAATGGTGTCCATCTAGACCCATTAAAAAACTTAAATGGGCAGAATTGAACATGAGTTCTTCAGTCCTTTTGTGTTTCAGAAGTGCTTCTGATATTTCAAAAGTTTGTTGTAAGTCCTATGAGGAACAGCAGAGGGAAGTGGGATTATTTAGCCTGAAGAAAATGAGGCTCAGGGAGATCTTATGTCTCTCTACAACTACGTGAAAGGAGACTGCACTGAGGTGTGTGTTGGTCTCTTCTCTCTCAAGTAACAAACGATAGAACAAGAGGAAATGGTCTTAAGTTGCACCAGGGGAGGTTTAGATTGGATGCCAGGAAAATTTGCTTCACTGAAACTGTTCTTAACCATTGGAATACACTTCCCAGGGGAGTGGTTGAGTCACCATCCCCAGAGGTAATTAAAAGAGGTGGAGATGTGGCACTTGGACACATGCTTTAGTGGTGGACAGTGTACTGGGTTAACAGCTGGATTTAATGACTTTAAAGGTCTTTTCCAGCCTTAACAATTCTATAGTCTGAAAAAAAAAGAAAAGAAAAAAGAAAAAAATTCCTTAGTGTTTTTCCTTAATGAGAGCACATTATCAAAAAAAAGACAATCTTCTTACCCATTCTTTTAGTTAGTCTTTGCTTTATGTAGTTATTTTCACTTTTGTTCACACTTATTTTCAACACTGTGATAAATGGCAACATACCATGGAGACTGAGAATTACAATAATTAAAGCTCCATACACAGAAGGCTTGAGCAAGGTGAGATCTGGTACATAAAATGCTGCTGCTTTGTGCTTTGCTGTGATGTTCTGCTCTATTCAGATCACATGAAGGAGAACTTTTGGAATCACTGAGTATCCTCAGTGATTCAAGACAGCAAGAGCTGTCTTAAGCCCATCCCCCAGGAGCTGTGAGCCTAGAGAGAGGCAGAAGACTTCTCACCCTCACAGCCAGGCTAGGAAATAACCTCCACAGCCGCTGTCCAGTAGCCAAGAGATGCAGTAGAGGATTTTTTGCTTTGGTTGTGTTAGGGCAGTTTGTGCTATCTGAACTGTGATTATCTGCCTCTGCATCTTCAAAGCACTGTGCTAGCATTATATAATTAATTCTCACAAAACTCTTAGGAGGATGATGGACTATATATGAATTGTTCCCTACTAATCATAGGAGAGAGGAGGCTTTAAAGCACTTATGCCTTGTGCCTATTGATCTTTCTGTGTGAAACCTGTATTATCAGTGCAGTATCTGCATCATTGCACTGCCAAAAAGCTCTGGACAAGATCTGTGTCCTGTTGTGCCAAGCACAACCTTGTGCAGTAGATTTGGTCAGCTTTTCCCAAAAGACCTTTCAGCTTTCAAAGAACAAAGGATGTAAGAAGACAATTAGAGACAGAAAGTGAAGAAATTGATGCACCTTTCACCGAGCTGTACACTCGGTGTACACTGTACCAGGAGAGCCGTGGAACTCCACAGGTACTGCTTTGAAACAGACCATGAGCCTCTTCCAGGGGTATTTTCTGTCTAATATTGTTGCTGATGAAATGCAATAAGGACATCAACAGCAACCCCAGCCTCCACCCTAAGAAAAATAGACTTTCCTGCAGTATTAACATGATAGCCTGAGATACATCCTGAAGCTTGTAAATAGTAGTAGAATTGAGTTGTGTATCATCCTTGATAACAGAAAAAAACAATAAAGTGTGAAAAGGCATTTTAAATATTAAAAAGCAAAATATTTTTAAAAGGCAGAAAAAGACATGAGTAGAAAATGCCTTGGGGCTTTTTTCATTTTTTTCCCCAGATTGCAAATAATTGTTTTATTCAAAATCATAAATCTTATTTCCATGGCTAACCGGCTATTGTTATAATCTTAAATAATCCCTCAGAGGATCCCTGCTCAAGCTCCATTTACTGTTTTTGGTTTTGCATACTGGTTCATCCTACATACTATCACAGCACACATCATGTCTGCCATTTCAAGCCTTATTAAAATACTCATTTTTATCCAGGACGGAGAGCTGTTACTTACCACTGGAAATGCATGATTATCATATCCTAACTAAATTGCTCATTCCTCAACAGTAGAAGTTAGACACCTGTCAACATTTCAATATTGCCTCTAACATTTAGAGACTCCCTGTAATTACAGAGAATTTTGTTGGTAGTTTATTTTAAAGAAATAATAAGTGGAAATTTCTGTCTTGACTTTTCTGTGTGGGATATGAAGTCCATAAAGGAAGGAGGAAACATATATGATAAAAAGGAGATATATTTTACATTCTAATTTATTCATCAATAATGTTTAGGGGTGTTTTTTAAGACATAAGTATGGGTAAAGACCTCATGCTAATGATTTTAATTCGGTGGAATTAAAATGTGTCTCAGATCTTTGGAAGAGGCGCTGTGCAAATCATTTTGCCCCTGTAGTAATAAACAAATGTATGCCAGTCTCAGTGCACACAGCAACACTACTCCAAAACAGACTATAAATGGATTCAGGAAAAAACATTTAAGAGAAAAGGGGGAAAAAAAAGTGTTTCCAGTGGAAGATTGTGCAGAAGACCTGCAGAGCAAAAAATTCTCAAGGTGAGGGTTAAGCTAACAAAAGCCATAGAGAGGGATGTGGCAGTCCAGTCTGACCTCTACAAATGCCATGTTTAGCAGGGCTTTCTGATAAGGCTACCTTTGATGTTTTATTTTATTTTACTTCTATTTTTCCTTTTTTCTATTTTTCTCTTTCATTGCTATGCCTGACTCTGTGTTTTCACTCAGAGGTATTAGCACTAGGAAAGTATTGCTCTGTAGTGTGGGCTCGTCTCCCATTTGCTATAATTTGTCTGTCTGTTTGGATTCCGCACAAGTGTGACTCCTCTGACTTCCTGAGAAGCTGCCAGAGGAAGCTTAAGATGGCAAGATAAGATGAGAGATGCTGCACTGTCAGTGACAGCCATTTAATACTCAGTGGCAGAAGGGTAAAGCATCCTGCAGCAGTATGAGCCATCTGCATGTAGCAGGCAACCTGAGAGAGCTTCACACCCTTCTGGAGAGGTAATAACTGGCCAAACTGGAAACCCTACAATGGTTAAAACAGCACTTTGTGCCCATTCTCACACTGCTGAGTCCCACCCAAAGAGCCTTTGCAAGATGGCAAAAGCACTTCATCAAATACAAAGGAGCTATAGCAAATATACACAGCAAAGAGCAAATACATTTCAATATATACAGAGATGAAATATGAAAGCACTAGGCCAGATGAATCTAATCTGTGGTTGCTTCACTGTCATAAAACAGCCATAGATCAAGAAGACGAGGTAGTAGGGAGATCTTGCATAGAAAAGTTTGAGCATTTTAGGCATTGGCTTTAGCCCTGCAGCTTTCTATCAGCAGCATTTCCTCCAAGCAGCAAGATACATGGCCTGCCCTCTGTTTTTTAAATCAAGGGCAGAGAGTGACAGGTGAGGATAGGTTTGTAAAGATAGTAATAACAAAGCAACATGCAAAGCAATGAAAAAGAGTGAATAGGGAAATTGCTGCTAGTGAGATAAAAGTGTTTCTCCTAAACTGGAGAACAGGAAGCAAAGCTAAAGATAGCTGAGCTCTCACTGGAGCTCTCTAAGCCTGGAGGAGCACCAATAGAAGAGTCAGAAAGCAGAGATAGAAACAATGCAGACAGTACGATGGACTTTGAGGGAAGAAGAAGAAATTAAAGGTAACATCAATTTCATAATGGAAGAAAACCCAACAAAACCAACAAACCAAAACAAAGCAAAACCAAAACATACCACAGATGGTTTTGAGAACTACATGAGATCCAAAAGGTCAAAAGGAAGAGCATAATTTGATGACACATGACCTGACTGGTCCATGAACTGCTTGAGAAGAAAAAGGATGGGGATGGAGTGGTGAAAAGAAAGGGAATGAGAAAGAAATCAGAGAAAACTATTCACACAGGAAGGAACAGGAGGAACAGAGTAACACAAGAGAGCAGTTCAGCCATTTTCTGTCTAGACAAAGGGACAGCGATAACTTTCAGCAAGACACGACATCTCCCTGGGATGCAATTTCTGTGACTGCATACCTTCACAACTACGATTTCAGTCATAATTTCTTTACAAGTGGGAAAATGGCATGGAAGGGAGGCTCTTTACTGCTCCAGGCTTCCTGTGCACCTCAGAAAAAAAAGCACCATACTGAAAGCAGAAAAATAACATTCAAAGTACATAACAAACATGACTATAACCTACCACTGAGATGCCTTCCTACCTCACCACCCACATGAAAAATATATGTGCCATTTGAAATGAAATTCCCCTGATAATTGCAGCTTCTCTTCCAACAGACAAAGAATATATCTGTTTGTTCATTAAAAGACTTTTTTTAAAGTCTCAGCAAAGACTTTGTTTTAAATATTGGCACAGTGGGCTATTTGGACCAAATATATTCCCTATCCCCTGAAAAAAGAACTGCCCAGCATGCCACAATGACAGAAACGACAGAACAGCAAAGCGTAATGTCAGGGAGATGGAAGGTTTCAAAAAGAAAAATATAAAGGTGCCTCCAGGTTTATCCAAGTCTATTTTTTTCTTTGAGAATTGTAATTACTCAAGAGTACAAGATTTCTTCTTGATTGTCTGCAGGGGGTTTTAAGGGTTTTTTTTTCCTTACCCTTCTTGACAGCACCTCCCGCTGACATCAGAGCGACAGTCATTACACCTTCCTAGTAATGCCAATGAAAAACTTACCAAATACATTTTTACATTGTATAGCTCATCTGGACTTTGACAGAGAAATCTGCAGCCAGTGGAAAGCTCAAGGACTTCACAATGATTATGCAATCTCCTGTTCCATTAAAAAAGCTGTTTATCTTCAGAAAAGTATTTAATGGAGAGGGAAAGCAAATAGTTTATTCTTTAAGCAGACTGAAAGCCAAACAGTAGAGAGCTAGTGGTCAGATGTTGATCTTTTTTGCATTGTGGAATTGAGGGATGTTTGTTGCTCATCACTCTGGTGTAAGAAAATTGGGCTCATTCTTGGGGTGAGAGAAAAACTCACTAAACAAGCTGGCCAAAAAGCCATTGAAATCAGAGTGGGGAGTGATTTTCAATGCCTTTGTTGGAGTTTAGTTCAGACTCTTTCAAGACCCCTCTAATATTCAGGGGATGCCTTGTTCAGCACTTACTGAGAATGTCGTATGATGCCCTCTCACCCTAAATCTCTTGCTATCAAAAAGACAAAACTTTTATTTTTTTAAGTGTCTTTCTCACCTCTGCTTTACAGTTAATGCTTTATGATTTGATATCACAGCTACAGATTATAGAATGCAATAAAGTGGAGTTCTCTTTAGGGCTAGATAGCGAGATACTGCTCTTTGATTTCAAATGATGGTGTCCCTGTAGAATGAGATCTATGGAGAGATGGATGTGTACAACACTATCCTCCTAACAGGATTATTCCCAGTAAATAACCTATGATCTACACTTTAGGAAAAGCTTATGAAAAAAGGGGAAAAAAAAAAGAAAAAAGAAAAAAGAAAAATAACTGTGAAGATAGTAGAGAATTAAAAAAAAAAATCCCTGCTCCATGTCCTCTTAATTTGCTCTACATTGCCTTCCTTTGGTGTTGTCTTCCTTTGTATCAGTGTAAGACAAGGTAACACAAAGGTCCCAGAGCTAAACATTGTCAGTTTCTCCAGATAGAATTAAAATTATATAAAACCTGTAGAATTTGGATAGTGCATTTCATTTTAGCACCAAGTGACATCCAGCTGATGTAAGTGAGTATTAAAATTAGATGGAGTTGTATACTGTTCCATTAGGGGATGCTTAACCCAGAAAGTTTAAGCAATAGTTTTCCAAATGGCAGTTCCCAAAGGTAATAGGGCATATTCAGCAGATTTGGGAATTAAACAATTCTCAGGAAAAACAAAACAAAAAAGAACTTTAGGTACCAGAAGCATGATCTAGAGTGATAGGATATCAGCTAACAATCTCAAAATCACAGATTTAACCTTGACCTTTCATTTCAGTCATCTTTGAGGTGATAAAAAGGAGAAAGATTTCACCTAGATACAGCCAGGTATCTTTCATTACGCATCCCTTTTTCTTCTGAAACTGACCAATAATATAATTATTAAGAAACACATTTTCTAATTCAGAACCAAAATTATTGTTACACCGTCCATTCTTTCATTTCAAAATACTCAAAATCTTAAAAGCTGGGTTGTAGTTTTGCTAAAATCCCTAATAGGAATTGGTATCAGTTTTTGTGAGATACCTCAATAATACAATCATCTCAAGTGAAGCAGTGTCAGCAGACAACTGTATCCACTTAACAAAATGGATGTATCAGTAATGTTAATCCACAGAATGCATCTCCAGTGACATGGGCTTGTGGTAAATGAATTAACCCTTCATCCTCCTAAGCTCTTGGTGATTATTTCCTTTTTTGGGATTGTGACTGGCTCACTGCTGTGTTGGCAGAGTGTTAATTGTTAATTGTTTGTGTAATCCCTGGCCAATGGTAACACTATGATTCTAAAACCTTCACAGTGGGGTCAGAATTACGGCACATGTAGACATAGATACAGGTGGCTGTTTCTCAAAGGCTCATGATCTAAATGGACAAAAGAGTGGATTAAAGGAGAATGAAAGTGGAGGATAATGATTATAGCTGGTTGTACTCACTGCTCAGCCTTTTTCAAGGAGAACTTGGTGGACAGAGTAGATCATGTTCATCCCCAATACAGCTTCCCTAGATTTTATACTGGGGAGTAATTTCACTCATATCACACATTCATATATCTTTGTCTGACAGCCTTTCAAAGCTTTATTAATCAGTATTTCATGCAAACAGTAAAAGCATTGAAGCTGGAATTATGTGATCATTGTCATAAAGTGAACAATATATTGCATCTTGTTTATCCATCTGTTATAATTGCACTATGGGAATTAAGTTGCTTATAATAAATTCAATTGCATAAGTGGTACTAACACACATAGATGTCAATACATACTCCTCATTTCCACATTTGATTCCTCAGATTAGACAATGCTAAAGGTTTTCACAGAGCACAGCTGCGTGCCCGTGACCTTCCTGAGTCTGTTGAAATTCTCTACTGCCTGGATCTGCCTGCAATGAACATCTTAACCCCTAAGATGGAGAAACAAAGTCAAGTGTCTCCGCTGTATTTTGCTGCCTATTCAGACAGGATTAGAGCTGTATTCTGTTGCCACAGATGACTATAATTCTCTTGAGTTGTTTCATTTATGAAAGTGATTTTCAGACTGGAGAGATAATATGGGACAATGAATCCAATTAAGAAAACAAAGAGAAGCTGGGCTAGCCTCCTAGCTCTGCCACACTCTTTCTGTAGCTTGATCCTGTCTTTTGACCCTGGATACATCTCTGCAACCATTGAAAATGAGTCCAAATCCAGTCTCAAGCTTAAATTTAGCTTATAGTCACACTGTGGGGATGACAGATTGAAGTCTGGGGTTTAGGTGGACTCCTGGGCACTGTTTACTGCACTTCACCCCTTGGTCTTCAGCCCTGCACACAGCCAAGAAAGCTCCCTTCATGCAGGCTCAGTGACATTTGGACTATTCGTGCACATTTTCTGCCTGAACCTCAACTGATTGAACACACAACTAGGAAGTGAACAGAAGTTTGGCCTCCTGGAATTCCCCCTTCTTAATGGTGGGACGTGTTTGCTCCAGTTTAAACCCTGAGCATAAAAATTTGCAATGGTGAGTTTGATTTTCTCCTTAACCTGGAATTTACAACACCATCCAATATAACTGCCTTCATAGCAAGCAAAAAACATAAAGAAGTAAGTGCATCAAGTAGGACTTAGTTTTGATAGTGGTTGCTCAAATCATCAAATCACAAATGATTTTTTTTTTTAACTAAGCAAAACACGATTGCTAGAGAACCCCTGAATATCCATCCTGGTACTTAGTTACTATATGTATATATATATATTTATATATATTTCATATCTACATATATGAAATATATACAATATATGTCAATATTCTCATGTTGTCAGCAGATCTTTAGTGGGGAGGAGGGATTCATTAACTCCAGTGCAATCTGCAATCCAGACTGGCAGAAAGCAGAGCCTTCCTATGCCTCAAGCTGGCTGCAGTCAGAAGTAAGATGAGCGTGTCTGACTCAGGCCTACTCATTTCTGTATAATCATCTCTCTCTCACTGAGTTAAAATCACTTTGCTTTGAAAAGACAGTGGTAGGTCTACATGGAACTGTTTCATTTTGATGCAAACACATTCACTTCCTAGAGGAAATAAACAGTTTTAGCCAGTAGGTAGGAAATAAATGGATCTCCTAGTGAGGGGTGAGTTTACCTTGTTTGATTTCCGGTTTTACACAGATTTCTGTGTGCCTGTGTACACTTATGTACAAATATATGTGTGTATATGCACGTGTGTGTACAGATACACACATACACAACATAAGTAAATGGGAATTTTCATAATTTAGGCCAGATTAACTTTCAGCTCAGCCCTTGGCAAGTACTTTGTCCAGAAGCAGGTCAGTGATACTGTGACTAAAGAACCCCTGTTAATCTCGTTTTCTGTTCCATGTCCTTTAATGTCTGCATCAAAGAAATTACAGCATCAGCCTTTAGAAAGGCAGGCTTCTACAAAAACATGGGCCCAAGATTCTGAATATCCTGAGCCTATGCTGAGAAAGGAGCAACACAGGAGTGCTCAGGAGCTGCTCATTCCCACAGGATTGAAATTAGAAATCCTGATAGCTTTTGAGACAAGGTGTATTCATTTCTTCCTCTTTTTCAAGGGAGTCTAAATTACCATCTTGTCTTTCATTATTCTCAGTTGACTCCTTCAGTATGATAATTGCAGCAAGGTTACAAATGACCTAATGATTGCATTAGCTTCCACACAACTTTCTTCTTTTCACTCCTCTCTGACCTCTATCCACAATAAGAGATTAGTGAAGGACAGGCAGAAAAGTAAAGAGAATGTCTGAATATAGGTTGTCATACCCAGCCCAGCTGTTGCTAATAATAATTTTCTGAGTGCAGGTACTGGATGAGCCATTTGTCACGAATGATTTATTTGATGAAATTAGCACTCTTTTTCGCTCCTTGAAAACTTCCTCAGTAAAATCATGGAGACATTCAAAGTTGTTTGTTATGTATATAGGCCCAGGTGATTGTTTCTCTCCTGGAGCATGAGACTATGGATTAGTGGTAGACTGAGGTGCAAATGTTCAATAGAGGCTAATGATTTTGGATGCCTCTCCTTTTAGCTGTCTTTTTTGAACAGGCATATCATGGCAGTGAGCAAGTAAAGGCCCAAATCATTCTGAAGAAAATGCCCCTTAAGGGATACCTTGCTTGTTCATGCAAAATCACTAATTGCTTCTGAAAATCCATCCCAGTGTCTATTCATTATATGTCATTACTTGCATTGGTGACATGGCAGACGCTGTAATTCCATGACTGAATGACTGAATCTCTGCAAAATGGAGACTTGATAGCCACCAATGAGTGACAAGTAAAGCTGTCTTCTTTATGTATGGAAAAAGGCACTCATACAGAAAACATTCTTCCCTTCCAACTCTGTAGTCTGAACTGGGATGCCTATCAAATAGAGATTTTTGCTAAATGCTTCCCCAGCTTCTGTAATTTCTATTGGTCTTGTTTGCCTTGAAGTTTCTAGGTATTGTGAGACAGTTACTGGGCTTTGCCTTCAGCTGGGAGACTCATAGACCTTATTCCACAAAGGTCCCATTAGTTAGCCAACTGTACTCCAAGCATTACATCCATTCTGTGACACCTAACGGTCCAGGGACTTTTTAGGTGTTTGTTCATTCTAATTTGTGGCTTCAGAACAAGGGGAAAAAATTGCATTACTTATTTTGTGTATGAGTTGTCTTGTCAGGGCTGATTGTGGTTGATGACACCATAGGAAAGGGGTTTGCAGATATGCCAACACCTCATGAAGTCCATCTCTTCATTGGATACTGGTGGAAAGCTGGCTCTGGAACAACTGCACCAGGATTATGCTGCACTTCAGTAAAAAAACCAGTGTTGCTCAGGGAGACAAGGGTGAGTGGCCCAGCTGGAGCTGACCACTGTGTTTGGTAGGAGCCAGCACAGACAGCAGACCATGGCTGTGTCCTCTGTGACTCACTCCAGCACTGCAGTGCACAATGTCACTGGAATCACACCAGGGAGGAGTGTGTCCCAAATAAGGCCTATTTCAGTCCCCAGGTAATTGTAGCCATAGCCATTTGGACTATTATTTACTCAGGTTATTGATCTTTCAAGGCCGGTAGCTGTATCTGACCATGATTGACACAAGTGTCTTCATAGGCAGACAAGATAATGTAATGAAAGCAATAATACCAGCAGACAGTGGTAAAATAATGGGGGGGAAGGCGAGGGGGAGGAAGTGGTGATTTTAGTTGTCTTCCAATAATCGCTGCACAGTTTGACATCTGATTTCTTTTACCTAATCTCAGCATGCATCTCAAAAATGCTCCTGGCCATCAGATTATCCCAGCAGATCATTAAATTTTCCTATCCTCCAGACTTAGGTATGCTGTGGAACTATCCAAGGATAATGAGCAACCTGCTGTTGTACTCACCTGGTTGGGGTCGGTGTGTTTTATAAAAGCTTCCCACATATGCTCTTTAATGAATGAGTCCTTTCTATTTATGAGGGAATACTCAAAGGGAAAAAGAAATAAATGACCTTTAGGGGGTTTTTTATGTGACCTTTAAGTTTTTTGATGGGAAGCATATTCTTCAGACAAATTCTTAGTTATCAACAGGAAACTGCAATATGTGATCCCAAAGCCACGTACAATTAAGTTTGCATATACATAATGCTATTCTCCTTCCATGAATGCTGTACAGTCGGGGTCAGAGATAAAGCTTCCAGCTGCAATTACCCAAACAGCTGGATTGTTTGTATCCATGGGCTAAGCTGCTATTGCTTCTAGTGTCAAACCCAACATGGGTTATAGCAGTACTAATGCTGTTTACTGATTCCAGGAAAGAAAACAAGTTTATCTGATCACAGATAAACTTGCCTCCTCAGATAGATATTTAAATAAAAAAAGCTTACTCCTTCAAAATGCAAAAATGCATCCCCTAACTTCCCTGGTGGCAGCCAGCTTTTCCTGCTCTTCCTTATGTGTTAGTGTCCTTCCTTTGCTCTCCTATTCATTAATTCCCACAAATGGCGCCTTCAGCTCAAGTAACAAGGCTCCAGACTGGTAGAACAGACTTGAGGATATAGAGGCTAAAAAACTTAAATGCTCAATTTCAGCAATTTGTGGCTTGCACTGTAAAGTCAGTAAGGCTGTGATGGGACCAGCTATTGGTGTTATGCTGTTTGTCTTCCTCTTCCCATCACACACATCGTGCACTGCCTGTGTCCTGGGCAGCATTAAGAGGGACACTCAGCTGCCATCGTGGTGCAGAGAGTAAGGACCTGATTTCTTCTCCCATGTTAGGCTTTCTCACCCAGAACTAACACAACCATCAGTACAGCTCTGGATGACCTAATGATGATTGGCGTTGTCTCCAAAATTATGATCGCCGTGACTGCAGGTTCTGAACAGGTGCCAGACACTTGGACATTTCTTGGATATTTCTCCTGCCACATGAACAAGAGGAGGTATTGGTGTATCCCCCCTGTTTAACAAACAGGGAGTGAACACTGAGTGACTGGCAAAAGGGTAGGATATCAGGGTCTTCACTGTTAAGGCAAATTTTGCTTTCATTGAGGAGAAGAAAATGTGCCACAGTGAATGCAAGAGTTAGAAGGGAGTTAGAAAGCTGGTGAGTTTGAGATGACTAATAACTATAGATGTAATAAAGCCTCCACTCACAGCTAAGGCTTTGAAACACCTTCAGTGGCAACCATCATCGTGATTTTGAATAACATCCAGATACACTAAAACTAAATAAACAACTGAGTTTTCCCAAAATCCAGGGTACTCAGATCTGTAATTGATGATGAGCCACAGTTTTTGTCTGAACAGCTTTAATAGTAATTAATAAATTTACTCTAATAAAAATATTTCTGGCAAAAAGCCCTTAAACATGACATTATTTACATAATTTCCTGCAACAAACAGCTGCGTAGTCCTCCACTCTGGTCATAACTTCTCAGTTGTAGTGCTCCTGCACCCAAACATTCACAAATCTTAAGGCAATGCCTGGCATTTATGATACAAAGGAGATTATGGAAGAGGTGTGTCTCACAAGGGTGATTTGAAAACCAAAATTATAACCGGGGTCCAGATCCTGCAGTCAGATCCATGTTTGGTGACCACTGGGATGTGTTGCAGGATGGGGCTCATATTTACTGATAACTTTTAATTAGTCTGCATAATTCATTTCCACATCTGTTTTCCTATAAACAAGCCACTAATTAGTTCTGTGAGTCAGTTAAATAGTGTACCAATGTGCCAGAGAGTTTAAAGAGACGTTGAAAACATGTGAAACACAGTCAATTCAATTTTAATTATTTTTTAAAAGGAAAGCATGAAACACCCCTTCCCATTTTTAAATTCCTTTTTTTGAACTCCTCCACTAATTTCAGAATACATAGTTGCAAGGTTGTGAGTGAGTCAAAGACTTGTGTCTTCCACAGAAAATCCACTCTGGTTTAAGATTTCTGATATACTCTACTACTTATCTTTGCTCAAGTGGTAGCTCTGGAAGCACAGCTAGCCCTTCCAACACTTGATCACTCACCTAAAAAAGTTAATAGCATAATTTACTCCATCCTCCTGACCTAATGCAGCAAAGCAATACTTTAAGTGTTGCTTAGTATTAAGTACTAAGTTCCTAGTTCCAGGGCCAGACTCTTATATAATTGGTATGGAGAAGATGAGATGTTTCTGACTAGGATCAGAAAACATGAATAGGAGACCCTCGCTCTCCCCATCTGCCGAGGGAAATGAGGGGAGCTCACCACCTTCACAAATGGGCCTGCTCAGACACAAAGCTCTCCTGTGTGATCAGTTTAATACCCCCACCAGGACCTGTGTAAGGGAAAGCAGACACTTCATGAGGATGAGTTAGCCTTGGTCTGACTGCCACCCCTAATTTCCAAAATCTCATTCTGCTCAGATACAAGCGCAGAGCAACTGGGTCAGGTCTTTGCATGAGCAAAGACGAAACCTTGGCGTGTTCAGATGTGTTAGATGTCAAAAATTAAACACTTGTAGAGCTCATTAGGCTTTTAAGTTCTCCTAAGTCTTAGTTTTGTCTGACTAAATCCTTCATTGACTCTGACTGAAAGCCTTGGTGCTAGGCAGCTATCCTTCCTGTTTAACCTTGTGTCAGTTGTGTCACTTGTAACAACAGAAACTGAAATAATTAGTCAATTTTTAAATGCAGACTTTCGCTTTCCAAGCTGACTACCCCTTTAAAGATAAGATGTCCCCTTGACACCTCTCTGATACAGTTAGTGCCTAATAGCTACGCACAATGTCTTTTCTCCACCCTCCTTGCTTTTTGGAATGAGGCACGCCAGCAATTTAAACTTCCGCTCTCCGTCGGCAAGTCAGGATGGCTTTGGCGAACAGCCTGTTTCTTCTGATTATTCCTTGCCACTGTGAGGGATTATGGCTGAGCACCATTGGCTTTCGAGCACCAGCGGCTTCCCCCTCCCCAGCCCAGAGACTTGACCCAAACACGCTCTCCTTGCAGATTACAGCGGAATCGCTAATGCAATTTTGGCCTGACTTTGATGCAGCACTCTATTGATGCGGGGTGACGCCGCAGCAAAGCAGCGAGGTTAGAGCTCGGCAGTGATGGAGCCGGAGTCCCTGGCCCAGGTGTGCCTTTCCCCTCCCGGGTGTGCAGCTGCGGGGCGGGCCCGGCTCCGAGCGCTCCGGGCGCGCCCCGCCAGGGAGGGCACAGTGCGTGTCCAGCTCCAGCGTCCTGCAAGCCCCTCGGGGAAACAATCCCGGCCCGGTCACCTGCTGAGCAGCCGGTCCATCAGTCAGTCCATCAGCCAGGAGATCTGATTTTTGCAAGCATCACCCAGCCGGGAGTTGGGCTCAGCCCATGGGTGCGGGTCCGGCTCCGCTAAGGAGAGTTCCCCGTGTCTCTTCTGGAAGCCCTGGGGCCACCTCTGGGCGCCTTCCGGGAGGGCCAGGCAGGGGAGCTCTGGACCGGGCTTGACGGAAGAGCGGACAGAGCATCAGTCCCGTCCGAGGCTCATCCCCCCTCCCTGGACGTGAGGCTGAGCCTCGGCAGCGGGGCTGGGGCTCGTCGGGCTGTGTCGGCCCTGGACATGCCCGGCTATCATGTAAATTTTATGTATGTGTATATAACATATATATTCATAAGCAAACAAACATCTGAGCCGGGGGATCTTTAAAATGTTCCAGCCACAGCGGTACCCAAAGGAGAGGAGAGCGGTTGGGAAAAAAAAAAAAAAATAAAAAAGAAAAAAATTTTTTTTTTAATTTATTTTTTTTTTTCCTCCAGGCATCTGATTTACTCCGTGACTCTGATGCTTATCAACAACGCGTGAAGATTGCAGCAAGGATCCTCCCTGGAAGGCGAGGAGGAGCAACTTCCAGGGGGCTGGGAGGAGGTGGAGTGCAGCGCGGCTCTCGCCTATAAGGAGGTGCCCAGAGAGCGGCTGGTGCTTCCCACCCAGCCGCCGCTCGCAAGGTGAATCGCCGCGGCGGCAGCCGGGGCAGCGGGCTCGGCTCGGGCACTGCCGCCGGCGTCCGGAGCGGCTCCTCCAAGGGCTGTGAAGAGCACCCCGGGCGGCCCCGGCTTCCCATCGCCCGGACTGCTTGGATGCTGTATGGAGTAAATGAGCGGAGGCAGAGCGAGCGCACAGAGGCTGAGAGGCGCTCGGAGACCGGGACCGGGGGAGACGGGCGGGCGGCTGGATTCCCCCTCCGGGGCTGAAGATGGATTCCCGAGCCCTCGGGGGCTTCACTCTGCTGCTCTTCACTTTATGGCATCTGGGATTAGCTGCAACAAATTGTGAGTAAGGGGAGTGCAAGGAGTTGCCTGGGGTCGGGGCGGGAGGGAGAGATGGGATATAACTCCCGGAAAAAGGGGATTATCGCGCCATGACCTCTGAGAAACTTAGCTCGGCTCCGCTTTGCTGATGGAGCTCAGAAATGCAAAGTTGTGGCCAGATGTAGGGACTGCTCTCCACCGTCCTGCCGGTGTGGACGTGGGAGTGAACGGGAGGCTCTGGAGCCTGCGAGGAGCCGCTTGGGGTTTTCCTCACGCTTTGTTGTCCTTCCGCTGGCCGCATCTTTTTGCGCTCAGCGGCTGCGGGCCGGGGCCGGGGCTCTGCCTGGCGGGGAGGGTCGGTCCTTCCCGCAAGGGCCGGGGACCGCCGCGATTTTGCGGGCGCAGCCTGGCTCCAGCCTGGCTCCAGCCTGGCGGAGCAGCGCCGGTGGCACCGAGCATCTCCTGGCCCGGCGGTACCGTCGGTTCCCCGGGCGCTTCCCACGGGCGCGGCTGTGTCCCGGGGCGTGGTGCCCCAGCATTTCCCGGCTGGGAAATCGCCGTTCGCTCTTTTTTTTCCCCAGGGAGATCCGCTCGTAAGTTCGCCGCGTATCTCTGCCGGCCCTGCGGGCTCGGTCCCCGCAGGCAGGAGCATCCCCTGCCGCCGGGCTCTGCGGTGCTCCGGCGGGCAAGCGGCGGCGGCTCTGCGGGCGCGCTCGGGCGAGCCCGGTGCAGCCGGGGGCCGGCGGTGCGGCGAGTCCCGGAGCCCAGAGCAGGCGGTGCTGCTCCGTGGGCTGCTCCCCGGGGCCGGAGGGCTGGCCGGGCTGCCGGCGGGGCTGGAGCGGGGCTCCCGGTCCGGCCTCCCCCGCGGCCCGTCGGGCGGAGCGGGGCGGGCGGGGGCGCGGCGGCCGCCAGAGGGCGCTGTTGTCCCGCCGGCGGCGCTGCCCCGGCCGGGCCCCGCGGGCAGCGCTGTCCGTCCGTCTGTCCGTCCGTCTGTCTGTCCGTCCGTCTGTCTGTCCGTCCGTCTGTCTGTCCGCCCCCTCCCAACAGCCCCGCCCGCCCTCTCGCCCCTTGCTTCTCTTTCCCTACATAGATATTTTCCTCCTCTATCTTCTTTAATTTCCAGTCAATTAAATCACGGTTAATATGTTTTAATAACGCTCGCGAATACTAAATGGCAGGCGATTTAAGGCTGAGGCTTGCCATTACGGATGCGGCCATAAAGTTAATTCCTAACACTTAAAAAGAAACTCCGCGTTAATGAGTTTTACTATTTCACGGGTGACAGTTTAATTTCACAGTGCCAATAAACATTTCCATTGAATATGCGCTGCTTCCTAAATATTTAGGAGTCAATCTTAAAGCATGATGATCAATGGTTTTATTATACTGTACAGATTTTACTTATTCATTGAGCAATGAATTAGCATGGAATCAGCTGTAAGTGCTTTCCCAGGAGCTGAGTGAAGGAGCCTGTGAATCTGTAATAGCTGCAAGTTCCCTAGAAACCTCGTTAGGTTTGCATGTGAAGATCTATGTGTGCTTGCACGGACCTCAATAATTGAACCCAGTATGAAAATTCATCACCTTCTTAAATAAATCATCTCCTTATGTTGGAGCTCAGGGAAGCTGCACTCTTCCTCAGTTTTGGGCCAAGAAAGCTTATACATGGGCTGAAATATTGAAGCAGTATCCTGAAATATAGTCAAGTAGCTGTATGAAAATGCAATTGCTTTAAAGCATTACTGAGCTTCCAGGTACCCAGTAACCAAAAAAAAAAAAATAACCACATTGCACATATGAGAAGCTTCGGTGTAGGTGACTGTCAGAAGCTTCTATCAGAAAGCCCAGGTGCAAATGGGAAAGGATTGGTTCTGCACCTTCCTCCATTTGAATACTTTGGCCATGGGAACTGCATTCAGATGCCAGTACTGGTATGCTCACAATGACTTCAGCAGGTTTGTTTCTGACAGATTTTGTGAATGAGAACAAAACTGGGGACAGTATTTATAGCTGAAAAGGACTCCACTTGGGGGTGGGGGGGAAAGTGCAGCTCATTTAATTTTCTTCCTACTATAATATGTCTTTAATTTGTTTTTTTTTCCTTGCTTCAAAATTATAAAACTCTTAAAAAATATTCTTTACTCATTTATTTAATTTACTGTAAAATAAAAATTATTAAAAATTATTTTTTTCTCACTTAATTACTGTAAAATAAAAGTCCTGAGTAAGTGAAAGTCTTCTCCGCCACTGAGATATTTGATTCTAATTTTCTCTTTGGTAATAGTTTTTAATTAAAGAAAGAATTGTTGAAGAAACTGCTTTGAAACAGAGCTACAGGCTAGGGGTCAGTAGACATCATTAGAAAGATCAGAATTGCCAAATGCTAATAAAACATTAGAAATTCCTCCCACTTTGCATTTTGCAATATTTTATTAAATTAGGTAAATAGAGTGGCAATAGAATTTCTCCCCAGGATACTAATTACTAGAAAATGAATAAATAGCCATGTATGTAACACTGGAAATATTTTGCATATGATGTTTGGGAGAACTGAAACTTCAACATTTATCAGATAGACAAGGAGACACAAAGCCTTGCCTGCTATATAACGAATTAGTTGCCCTTTAGCAGCACATTCTGTGATCTGAAGACATTAGTAGCTTCGGGGAGTCTAGACTTGTTGTTGAGCCCTTTATTTTTTTTTTTTTTTATCCCTACCTTTTTCATTTTAAAGTTGGAAAGAGGGACCAGTAGTAAAAAAATTAAATGAAATATGAACTCATGTCTTTCTTAAGCACTTCACTATATTGGTTCAGGGCTAGTGCAGCTGCAGAAGAGAATTGCAGGTGCCATTAGTGATCTTCCACCCAATTTAGTGTTGTGTATCTTAAAAATGTCCCCTATTGCTATTTTACAGCTTATGCCTCTCTCCCCCTTACCTGTGTCTTTCTTGACTGACTTTTCACACATGGCCTGAAAGATGAAGCAAATTAAATCACCTCAAGGTCAAGTGGCATCTTTTAAATCCCATTGCAAAAGTTACTCTCAAATTATTACATGTTTCAGTTCCAGAACACGGCTGCCTCTGCCACCTACAGCATCACTAACATATATTATCCCTTTTCAGCAGCACTTATTAACTGATCAGGAGACTTTCAAACCTTTCACTTGAACCAAGTCATAAGTGTCAGTCAAAGGTGCAGAAATTCAGTGTATAGTAGAATGAGATCTTCTACTGAAGTTCTTGCAGAAATACATGGTTAATGTACATGGTCCATTGCTCTGCAGTAGATTTCCATGTGGCCTTACAGGACACATCTGTCTTTACTAATTCTGTTCAGTTAAAAACAGGCAATGTGTGTTGGATTTTTTTTTTTTAATTTATTTTGTAAAAACTGAAGAAAATGTAATTTTTATTTGACATAGAAATTATATAGATAATTAATTTGTTTATTTTAGGCAACCAGTGTTCACTCTGATTTTAGCCTTCCTTTCTCTTGCACAAGTATAAGTGAAAACTTACAGGAGCAAATCTGACTCTGGGTATGTGAGGCCATCAAGATCAAGAGTGCGTGTTTGGGATTTGTGTAACAGCACAAATGAGACCTGTTGAGTCAAGTGTGGCAAAGGCAAGGGGTCTCTTAAACAGTGACCTTTCTATCCCTGTGGTCAGAAATGCTAAGTTTAAAAAGCTGTGCTGAAATAGATAGAATATTGATCGTCAGTTTGTGGCTCATGTGCTTGCAGGCTGAGTAGAGAGCATCAGACAAATCTCTGGCTTTTCCTCTGCTTCCAGTACTTAAAAATTCTTAACAAGAGCATAATATTCAGTCATGCTTTCCTCCTCATAGTTTCATATGGAGGAGGGGGAAAACACAAATGTTAGGCTTTTCATGCCTTCAGATGTATCAATGGAGGAATGGTAGAAAACAATAAGATTTCCTGAGAGAAAAGCTGTGTATGACCCACAGCTGATTGGTGCCTCCTTTGCATTTCTGTCAGTATTGAACTTTCAGTCCCTTTGGCTCAATCAGCACTCCTTGGCTGGGAATCAGTCTCAAGATGGTCTTTCCGTGGACTACAATGGTCTTTGGATTCTGCATCCACCAGGCAGATGGCATTGCCAGCTACAGGAATCCATCCAGGGTTATTATCTTAGAATCCAATACATTATCTACTTGGACATTTTCTTTTTTTTTTTTTTCCCCCCCCATTAATGTTTTGCAAATGCAGCAGGTTTCTCCTTATAAATTAACAGCAAGAACAAATTGTTTTCAAATGTGCTTGGTACATTTGTACAAAGTATAGTCTTCAAGTGGAAAATATGGTGGGTAGAGCCACCTTCTTGTGGAGCTCTCCCTGCACAGGGCATGTGGAGGCTTCTGCCAGCCCTCCAGTCCTTCCTGGTGAAGTTTTTTATAAGTGCTGTAATCATTCTTTTACCAATGGGAAACTGAAGGTGTGTATATAAACAAGAGATAAATGTGCAATCAATGTGAGACTCTAAGTAGCTAAAATAAAGCCTTAGGGGTCAATTGAGTTGATCCCATATGGCATGTTCATGTCCCATTCTCCGTTGTTAATTCATATTCATATTTTCTATATGTAGTAGTTTCTAAATCCATAGACTACTCCTCATTTCCTCTTCCCCTCCTTCTCCTTTCTCTGCTGCTATTTGAAGCAAGTGGAGTTTGGATATCTGAATACTGAAATGAATAAGAATCTGAAGGCAGTGGTGGGAGTGTGAGGAGGCATTTATTTATTTTTAGCCCCCCAAAATGGATTTTCTGTAGATGTAACAGGTTTCAGCTCTATTGGCAAACTTGAATTTCAGTCTTACCTACCCCCTTCTCTGAAAGAGATACAAGAAGGGGAGAAACAGAGGACTGAAAGTCTGTTTGCCAGTTCACACGTCAGGCTCTCTGTCTATCTCCTTCCCCTTTACCTGCCAGCCTCCAGAGTCCTACCAAGGGTGCACATGTTCTGGAGCTGTCTGTGCAGGGCACCAGGTAACCTGCTGTGCTTTTTTTTTTTTTAAATAATAAAGAACTCTGTGCTGTTTCTCCACTCACAGAATTAGGGGAATGGTATCCTGGTCCTCTAGCATCCACTTTTCCAGTCAGCTGTGGCCTTACTGATGCATGCACTGTCTCTGTACCATGTGGCTCCTGCTGGACTCGTCTTCTGGGTCTGTGCATAAGAGGAGAGAACTTGTAGATCTGTATGAACATTTTCCTTCTGCTTACAGCAAAGTCTTTAAGAAACATGAATGTTTTCTTTTTGCTTTTAACTAAGCTCCCTCTACTCAAACCAAGAGAATAATATAATTGTGATATAACAAATTTTAAAATCACAGGCAATTATTGATGACTTTGAAAGCATCACTTGGTAAGGAGGGAAGCATCAGCAGACATATTGTCATGTCTGTAGAGTTAGAGAAAACAAGATTTTGAATTTTTTTTGTACACAGTGCTGGGTTGATAAAATTGATTATTGATTTCCTTGTATTAATGTTGTCACTGAATTTTTTTATTTTTTTTTTAATTGCCCTGTGTAGCTTCTCTTGGTATAGTAATGTCATTTGTTCACTAGATGAGTGCAACTGATGTTTTAAATGATGAAAACAATTCAATATAGAAATTAGAGGGGGAAAAAAATATGGTAAAACATGGATTTACTTATTTTTAATTATTTTCTTTATTAGAGCAGTTAAAAAAAATTGGTATTTCATAGTATGGTGATCTAACTGCCCTTCTACACAGATGTATTTCAAAATATGCCTAAAATATTTAATACTTTAGCTGCTATTTTCTCAAAAAAAAAAAAAAAGTTAGCTTAGTGAAAGAGAGGGTTTGAAGCCATTTGTAAATGTCATGAGGGATTTTTCTTGATCAGCATTCCAGGGGAGGAATCCCGTTTTTCTGGTTGTGTTTTTCCTTTAAATGATGCTAGCTCTTTCTCTGCAAACCTATTCTTGCATACATATGCTGGAACTTTGTCCATTTCCTGCAGAACTTTGTGCCTAGAGATTATCAGTACAGGTTCAGAATAGAGCAGTGGAAGTCTGTATGAACCTACCTATCTACAGTACTAAATGGGCATTAGAGTACTGGTCCATTCACTATGTTGTGTTTTGTGAATTAGAGGCCTGCAGAGTTGATTTTTTGTGTTTTTGAATGTAGAATGGTAGTACTTAAACTGAAATTAAGGTACAGAGCACAAAGTGGTAATGGCAGGTTTTATTTTAACCAGTGATTCTCTACTGTAATAAAGACCCCACCAGTCTCTAACCTTGCATTCTCTAGTGCAACACCAGGATCTCAACTTGTGTAGTCCTTAAATAACCCAGTTATCATGACTGTGCTGCAGCCAGGACAACATGATGAATTCATGGACATCTGTGATAAAAAAAAAATTCTTCTATGGCAGAAGTTGTCTCTGGAAATAATTTTGGAGGAGAGATGCTTGTCTACTCTTTTTCAAACTGTAGATGAAGTTGGAGACTTTCTCCTGGTTGAGAATTAGATTTTAGTGTTAGAAAGAAAAGTCAAGAAATTATTCACATCACAAAGCAGAGCTGTGCCCTTAGTCTCTATCAGTGGCAGCCACCATTTGTCCTCATTTTGCAAATGCTGAGTCAGAGAGGACTCAGGCTTGGAATCAGACCCCTGTGTGCTGATGTGTAGCAGGTAGGAGGAAGCTTCCAGGGAGCCTCAGTTTGAGCCTGATTGAAACAGGCTTTGGATAACAGCAGCTCAGCAATTTGTTTTGTTACGAATGGAGATTATCCAAGTAAGTAAATTTAAAGTGGCATCCAGCACTGCTGTGACTCATGATCTGGAGGGTGTTTCAGCTCCAGGATTGTGCTGTGCTGGGACAGAGTAGCCCAGATTCCTGACTGGGCTATTGAGATTGGTTTATCAGTGAGTTGGATGTAGGTGCTTGAGGCTTGATGGGAAGTCTCTGTGACTCCCTCCTGTCATAGTCGACATCAAACACGTTGCACCAGTAATAAACTTGTAAAATGCCTTCACTGTTCCCATGCTGGACAATACAACTCCAAATTTGAGGTTAAGGGGTATTTTTTATGAGCATCACTGTTAGGTGAATTCCTAAGAACAGTAACAAGAAAAAGCTAACTTTGTAATTGCTCAGTGAGCACCATTCAAGACTATAAAAAGCTTTTAGTAGCTGGTGTTAATGTACTCTTTTTCCAAACTGTTAATTGCCTGAGATTTGTGATATCTTTATGGCATAAAGAGCACTGAGTTGCAGTGGGACACACGGCATTCCGTTCAGCTTGGTACTTGGAAATACTCAAAAGATATTCAGCAACAGCCATAGGAGTGGAAGCTGCAAAGAATGACTGGTATCATTCTGAGGAATGTTTCTCTTTTGACATTGGTAATTAGGGTTCAGCACAGAGCCCCAGCACATGAAACAGAATGGTGTTCAGAGCTAACCACTGTGGCACTGCAGCAATTGGACTGGGAAAGAAACAAATGTGTTTTTCTTCTCTCTTTTATTGTGTGTCTTGAGAAAGATTGAGTGTTGACCCTTAGGAATTCTGGGGCATAAATTTTTCTTCTAAAACTATTCAGTGCACTGTGTTGCCAATAAAGTGGTAAATAATAATAATAATTTTCAAATGGGTAGAATCCTCTCATTGTTCCCAGCTGGGCAATAAGGAGTTGATAAATGCTGTACTGCCTGGATAAGAATTGGCTTGTTCCATTTACTGCTCTAAATGGTGAAGCATTGTTCCTCAATGACAATGGTTCTTCACTGATGACAGCTCGTCAGCACTTCAGGAACAGAGACAAATGCCTTGTGATCTATGCCACCAGTGCCACATCTGTAGTCATTCCCATAATAGTTCAGTGATGTCTTTATGTTTGGGCATCAATTGCCCCCACTTAGGATGTAGATGCTGAGCCATTGCTCTCTGTCCTCCTCCTAGGTCATCAAAACAACCTGCTGATCATTAATAGATAATTTTCTTCCTTCCCTTCATGCAAATTTGTCGCTGGAGCAGGAGAGGAAATGGCATGTTCTAACTGGAGAATATGTGTTGTGTCTATAAAATTATACATAAGGAATGGAGAAGGAGTCTGGGGTGTGCAGGCAAAGAGAGGAGGTCACAAAGAATGTTCTTCCAGTTTCCTATTACCAGTAGCAGCTTCCTAATGCACTCAGAGAAGAGGTCTAAATTAATGGTCCAAGTGAGTCATCAGTGAACCCTTAGTGGGAACACATTCATTTGTAGTAATCAGGCTTGATTTATGAATAGGACAAAAGGGACCAAATAAGCTATGAAAATGCATGTTGTAGATGTTTTTCCCCCTGATGAATAATTCATCCTCTTCTAGTATCCATGAAAACAAAAACACTGTGCGCATAAAAACCCATTAAAAAAGTTAATCCCACAAATGGCTGAACACGGAGAAAATCAGCTTTTGTTTTAAAAGGTAGATTTTCTCAAATCTTCTCTAATTTGATTTGCCAGTGGGGTATAATTTAAGTCAAACAAGTTAGCAGCATTACTTGCTATATAAAGGTCTAAATATTTAATAGATTTTGATAAACGCCTGCCCCCCAGGATAAAGAGCTAAGGAATGCTCATTTTCCACAGCGCAGAGGGTAAGCTAAACCAAATAGAAATGGCAAACACAATGAAAAGGGAGCTTCTGTTCATAGGATATGGTCCTCCAAACCTGGCCTTGGGAGAACTTGCAGAGCACCCACATAATCCTATAAATAATCTTAAATCTAAATAATTCTGCAGAAACTACCTCAAATGAGAATGATGGAGGCTTTTTAGTGACTGTAAAACAGTCTTGTGGTCTCCCCATGCCTGTGAGGATGCCTGCAGTGAACCTGTCTTGGGCAGAGCACATGCTCTGGAGCATGCAGGATGTTATGTACTCACATGACCTTGGTGGCCATCTGTCCGTCTCTGCCTGGATGGACGTGGCAGTGGGAAGGGGAGCATGAGTGCCCCTGCAGGCACTGGTGCTTCAGAGGAGCTCAGGTGCTCCGTGTAAAGCTGCAGAGGAAGTCTCTGAAAAAACAGAATATGAACTTGGGTATGTTTGATTCTAGGTGGGCTCTTTACCCCTAGGCTGCCCAGCCCTTGGTGCACCTCCTATGTCAACATGAAACAGCATCAGAAAGAAGAGATCCTTCTTAGAACCTTACACAGGAAGAACAGTGCCACTGGATTGCTTCCTAACTGCCCTCAAAAGTTCAGAGGGGTTGGTTTGTGTTGTTTTACTATTTTTTAATTTTGTAGAAAAATAGTTTGCATTTTAATTTTAGAAGAAGAGCCTCCTTCATCAACCCTGAGGAAGATTAAAAAGCTATGGCATTTTTCACGGAGACTGTTTGTTTGGAAAAGAAAATGAAAATTTGATGAATTTCAATCAGATGTAGCTTGCAGCATTCAAATATTTATGGATTATCAAATTCCCTTTTCCCAGCTCTGCTTCTTAAGTACGGAGCTCATCTTATATGTAATATTAATTCTCATTATTCTTAGACAGTTGTTCACTGAATTCTTGTGCAGACTCAGTTCATATAGGACCTGGTCTAAATTTCAAGAAAATGAAGGGAATGACTTGTACTTGAATTTCAGATCATCTTTTCCTCAGAAGCCTGTTATTTCAGCATGCAGGTCCTTGTTATTGTTCTCCTGCAAAGTTTATTTTCCTTAAAATCTGTCTGGCAATGTATGCAATACGAGTTGTGCTTGTGAGAAGAACTACCTTTTTTTCCTAATGGTTGCTGTTCCTTTTGAACACCTCATTTGTGAAGGAGGTGACCTGTTCTGTTGTCATACTCTGTGCCACACTTGTATCCAACTTATTGGCAGTAAAATTAGTTAAAGTTGAACATCCTTTTGCACACTTCTTTGCATTTTTTATCAACAATTGCTGTTTTCTGAACGCTCCTCTTCTGCTGAGTTGAATGCACTCCACTGCAATACATAGGATTACACTGTGATAACAGCATTTTACAAGCAGTACAGAAAATATTTTAGGTGTTCAGAAAAGCTGATAGTCTAAGGGTATTTCTTCCAAGCAAGTATGAGCTCATGGTGCTGATGCTCCTGGGTCCATAGATGAGCATTTGTTCCTAGAAAAAGTATAACCAGCTTTTTGTTAGTAACATTAGGTATATGTGCTCGCTAAATTACTAACATTAAACATTTTAACTGTAAAATAAGGTTTTAATTTTTTTATTGCAAATTATGAACTATTTTAATTTTGAAATCTAAACTTGGTAGCTGGTCCCGTTTCCTGGGGCCTCCTCCAAGGAGACTGCACATGAGTCAAAGCAGTCTCTTTACTGCTCCATTAGGAGCTGGCACTACAAACTCCTTTACATGCCCACATTCATAACCAAGTGCTTGCAAAAGCCCAGATTGTTCCTCAGACAAGCAGTGGAGATGTACTTTTCATCTGTGCTTTTGCTTAGGAGCTGTGGCTGGCTTTGTCAGACAAGGCCAGCCTGTATGAAGGAAGTTGCCTCCTTTCTTGAGACCTCAGCAGAAGAACTGGAGAAAAGACCTGCTCGCTAAACACAAGCCATTTTTCCACTTAAGCTTGTAAGGAGGTGGTGTCAACTGCCATGACTCATCCCATTTCACCACAAATAGTGTTATTTTACTTTCCTTGGCTGCCTTGTTCTGCCATTGGGTCCAGGCATTAATGGCTTCTGGGAATTAAATAAGGGAAGTCCTGATTTGAAAACCTTTCTCTGATAGCAAGCAGACAATGAGTCAGAGCTATGAGAGAACAGATTGTCCTCCTACCCTCTCCATCTTGCAGCCATCCTAACCTTAGTAGAATCTGATTTATAGAGCTTGGGGTTTTTTTCAATTTCATCTAATTAGCACAGGCACTGAGGTCAGTATTCTAACACCTGACAGAATTTACCAGGGTACACCACAATTACAAGTGCAATTATCTGTTTTTCTGCTGCACTGAGAAATGTAGCATGTGAAAATTAACATAAATCCCCTAACTGTTAGGATGAAAGTGTGGGTGTTAGGGAAGAGGCACCTTCTTCAAATTTGAAAGGCCTGGGCTTGATGCTTGACTTTTTGAAAGCTTTCCCAGGCATCGTTAGGTGACGTGCTTAATTGTTTTGAGCTTGAGTTTACCCTTTCTGTTTCATTAGGGCTAAATGTTCATGTGTATGCAGACTTTCACCTGCCAACATGGGTTGAAGAAAGAGGTTTTTATGCTTAATATAAGCAATAATGCTTCTTTTAAAATTATCAACTGTATCCATGAACCTGAGCCATTATGATCATGCCGGCCCTCTCTAGTGGGGTCAGTACACATCAGCTTTTACAGAGTCTTTGTGTAAATCTGCAATTGTGAAGGCTTCAGTGTGAGAGCTATGGGCTCGCTGGCTGACAACCAGGAAAAGAAAACACCTTTTTTGTGCAGTGTGTCCTTCCAGTTGTTTGTGTGTGGCATGCAGGTAGAGCTGACTTACATCTCACCACAAGAGTGTGGAAGTTTGCACCAAGTTGCTTGCCCAGGTACTAAGCTAAAATTGTGTGAAGAAAATGATGCATTCATATTACATTGAAGAATAGTATCAGTTAAATATAATTATGAAGTGCTGTCCTAAGATAATCAACAGACTTGCACAAGAAAAGGGCTATCCCTTTTATTTCTTAAATTAAGGAAAACTATAATCTTATCTTAGAGGAAATTCAGAGCAGATCTATAAAGTCATATTCAAGCTAAGCTTTGTAAATTCAAAGACAGACACTTATTTCAGTGTTCAGGCAGGGAGAAAAACAGTTCACAGCTGGAAATGCCTGTTCTTCTCTTCCACGAGATGCACAGAGAAGGGTAATTGATTTAGACTCCTTCAGGACAGGAATGGGTTTTCTGTGTAAGTAAGTGTGAAGCACAAGGTCTTTATCCTAGTGGGGGGAACTCTTCATGCCAGCCAGTGATACAGCAAAGTCTCTGCTCTGAAGGCTCCATAGGAATGCAAATGTATTTTCTGCTTCTTTAGCAAATTTGTATGTCACTGTCTGGTGGCAGTCTTTAATAGCTATTTGATGAGAACATCCAACTTTGTAGTCTGGAACTAGTAATCTGAATGTTCAACTCTCAAGGAATGAGAAGGTTTTTTTGAATAGTCCTTAACTAAGGACTTGCTAAGAAACAGGAAACTCACTAAGCTGATACTGAAGGTAAGAGTTCAGTAGTTCTTAGATATCCATCATGCATACATTTGTATTTTCTTCAGCTAGGAAATGATGGTGATGGAGAAGCCCTCCTCCTTTCCATGCCTGTAACTTACTTTTGAGGTTTTTTTCATATGAAAGAAGACAGGAATAATTCATGATACTCCAAAGCATTATGTCAATCAGTAAGCCCATTTATTTCATTGAGGCCATTCTTGTATGAAGCACAGTGCCAAAAAGGCTCTGAGGCTAGCACCAGTATGTTTAAAGCCAAATGCAGCCATGTGATTATCCCACTCCATGACAGTTTTGTCAGAATGATTAAAAACTGCTTCCTGTAATATTCTTATACATACTAAAAAATAAATCTTATGCTTGTACTTAGTGTGTTATGTGCAGTGTGCACAGAACACATTGCCTCGCTTCATTCACTGAAGTGACCAAGAAGATCAGAACAAAGTGAAACAGTCCTCAGTTATGCAAATGAACCATGCTTAGAGTGAATCTGCCTATATTAAGCCAGAAATCTGATTTTTTTTTTTTTTTAATATATATTAATCTTCCCTGGAGGAAGAAAAAGTTTAATTAAAAAGAGATTCAATGAGAATTCAGAATAAATCATGTCTATTTTTTCTCTGCCAGAGCCTTGGAAAAGTGGTGGTTTCTGAAGGAACATGTTGAGGTGCAAATAGGAAAGAAATAGGACCACCTCCTTCATGAGTTTGGACTGTCCCATCTGTACAAGTACTGTTTCAATATTCCCCCTCCTGATAGCAAGAGACTCAGCAATGGCTGCTCTTCCCCAGCTTTCTCCTATATTTATTTTTTTTGGGTAAAGCAATTTCAATTAAACCATCTTGTCTAAGACCCCAGATCTGGCAACATCCAGCTACTTGGGCATTGTGGTACCATTTCAGATAGATTAAAAGCTGAGTCCCTCAAATATTGGAATTCTGGTAGAATCAAGTGTGTCAAGTCAGCAAGGTAATAGAAAAGACCCCTCTGTAAACAGACAAGCACTGGTATTTTTCAGGTCAGTAAAGGATTTGTCTCAGATGGATGTCTTCTGAAAATGGCTGAATGGTTTTCTAAGGTTGTTGGTCAGTTTTGATGGAAGAACAAGTAAAAAAACCACTTCAAGAGCTATTTCTAAGAATCTTTGGGGAAATTATATTCATTTTTTCAGGTCACATTTTCTGTGGCTGATGCTTTGGTTTTTAACATTTAAATACCTGCCTTTGTAGTTTGAAAAGTAAATGGCTACAGAATCTCATTAAGACTATTGAGGCTGTGTTTTACAATACAAACATGTTTCAGTTCAGTCCAGAGGATTTAATTCTTAGCTTAACATTTAGAAAAGCAATAACACAGTTAAGCAATGGTAAACTGAACCGAGTACTCTGTGTGCTCACTGAAGTCAAATGTTCCAGTAAACAGGATCAGAAGCCAGAATGGTTCAAATGGAAAAAAAAATATTTATAATTGACTCTGAATATTGAAAAGTATGTAGAGCTGATGAATGTAAGTTCTCCCTTTTCCCCTTCTTTTAAAGGAATTTAACTTTATTTATTTCACTGTATTATCTAAATGTTAGTTTGTCTATCTTGAAATCAAATAATGAATGCTCAGCACTGACAATGAGATACCAAACCCTCAAAAAGGCTATTCCTGAATTCTGCCAACTGTTTAGTTCACCTGAAATTTGACCTTGAATAATACCTTCAGATCCCTCTACTGACTTATGTGTGTGCATTTACCTGTATATGACATTTTAACAGAAAAGCTGTAGGTGTGCATGCTCTCAGCTCTTCATACAGAACAGGATAATATCTTAGATGTTGATGCTTTTATAGAAATCCATTTTGTTACAATTACTAAAATAAAGCAAAAAATGAGGTGGTGTATTGAGTTTCCTGATTAAATCCATCAATTTCAATTTTTATATTTTATTATTGCCTTTGTTGTACTCTTTTTCTTTTGAGACAAGAATAATTTTCTAAGATTGAGTAGCTTCAATATCCTGGTTAATTAGACATTTACAGTTTTTTTGAAGATGAGTCATAAGGAATTTGACTTGTATGCAATCCTTTCCAAGAATTTCTTTAATTTGTGACTTGCTGTATATTTCTCATTTAATGATGGCTAGTGAGGTGGTGATGCTCTGCATTACCAAGAAAAAGACATTGCAATGAGCTAAAGAAATCTCTCTGATTAAAGCCCCCTGTTTCACTGTACAGTTCATGCACTGAAATGCATTTCTGTGGTGTCAGGGGTGGACTCTTTGTACTGATTATGTCTGATTTTAAGAATACCAAAGAAGTTGCCTAGAAAGGGACATCATTAGTTACCCTTATACCTTCAAGCTCTCTGCCCAAGAGCCTGCTGCTGTTTCAGATAAGAAGAAAGAGTACATCCAGAGGACCTTTATGCAGGCGATGTGCTCTGATTTCTGTCTCTGCCATTTAGTCAGTTTTCTCACTAGCTTTCAACTTGTCTTCAGTCACGCTGCAAGTGCTTGACCTCTTTTTTCCCCTCCCTTTTTCTTTTCCTCTTGCTTATTCCTCTCAGCCCTCTGATTCAATGACTAATCTGTGTCTCAAAGTCAAAAAAAAACAAAGGGTGAGTTGCTTTTTCTCCCATGATCGCTCTTAATTCTCACCGCTTTTAAGTTCAGGATCACTGTCCTCCCCGTCCTTCAGCCTCACCACTGCAGACTGCCCTGGCTTTCTGCAGTCCAGCCTGTGTCCAGATCTTGTTACTTCTTCCTCAAGATTAAATGCATTTTCCTACAACTCCATGTCATGCTGATACATGCAATCCTGCCTCTCTTCTATTAGAAGTGGTAAATAGTGTGCGAAGTGTTGGTCTATGGTGAAAGTGTACATAGAGGAGAAAGAAGAGGAAACCCAAGGGTATTATTATAATAATAATAATGATGATGATGATGATGATGGAAAACACTAGGAATACTCCTGATTTCAGGAAAATCACCTTCCAAGCAAAGAGACCCAATCTGTTAGAAGCAGGAAAACACATAATTTTATCTGAAACTGCAGATGGGGTTTGTGAATGTTCAGGCTGAATGGGCAGCTCAGAGACAGCTCAGACTGCTTCATCTGCTCCAGCCCAGCACCTCCTCTCTTTATTGCTTATTTGGCTCTGGAAAGTCCTTTCTTCCAGGCCATGAGGTCCAAACTTTTGTGGAACCTGGAATTCAGAGTTCATTCCTGTTTCATTTATTGCTGTGATATTAGCAGTGCGTGTTTCTGTATATAAGCATTCAAAGGTAATTGTTTACACTCTTTAATATATATGTATATGAATATATACAAATATATATACCCAAAAATAAATAAATAAACAAATATATAGGTTTTATAGAAGTTTGCAAATGTTCATGCTCAAAAATGATCAAAAGCCTGTGCAGAGCTATATAGAATAATATAAGTGGTTCACTGGAGACAGGAGAGTTTCTTTACATCTTATTTGCTGCCTCTGTATGAAGCAGAGCCTGAGCATTTCTGTAGGAAGCATTTAGCATTTCATCTGAAAAATAAATCAGATACTAAATTTTGAATTAATGGGATGAGAATGGTTTAAAAGGTTTTGCATTTTAAGGCATAAATATTTAGATATTTATCAAGTCTAGATAAGTCTACAGACTTGTCCTCTCTAAAAACTATATGGGTTTTTAATGCAGAAATAAGAGTTGTAAATTACTGCAGCTAGTTAGCCAGCTGGACAACATCATTAAGAAGAAAGATTTCTTGTGTGGGCTTGAACAAACCACCAACTTTATACCCCACATTTTGCTGGATCTTCTTGCATACTCTACAGAAGTAGGGAGAGTGGGTTGGAAGTGCTTTAATTTTATTGTTCTCTCCTCAAAAATGCTGAGTCAGTTAAGCCACAGAATATTTATCAGGGGATATTTTGAAGTATTAAAGATACACCATTTATTTAATTGGTATTTTTATTGTTCAAGTTATCTTCCAATGGTCTGAACCAAATACTTTCTTATTTTGCATAGTTTTTATTATTTCAATTTATGTTCTGTTTTAGAGTAAAGTGGGAGGAGAATGGTATGACCACAACTAACCATTGAAGTTAATTTTTTCACAAGATAGGAGGACATGCTTTTTGGCTCCCTGATGGAGCTACCTTGTTTTATAAAACATTCTAGTTTTCTTGGTTTTGAGGTGCAATTATTTCAAGATTAAAATATTTGATGTATTTTATCATATTTATAAGGACAAATATAAGAATATTTTTTCTGATAATGAAGCATAGTTACAAATAGGAAATTGCCTAGAATATAATTAAGGTTAACTATCAGGGAAGATAAACAGATGAAAACCTGGAACTATCATGTTCAAAAATCCACATAACTTTCCTCTTGCATGATGGAAAGCAGTTACTAAAGCAGAATAGTGAAAATGCAATACGAAATAAGCAGATTTCCATGAATATTCATCAGCACACATGTGCCTACAGCAACACATTGATGCACTCTATATCAGGGAACAAGCAGGTGCCCCAAAACAGCCCCGTGGGTGCCCTGTGCCAGGGCCTTTCCCTGTGCTGTATCCATGGGTATATTGGTTATAAATGTCCCATGGCTTGCTTTGCTCATTCTTGTTGGAAAACACGGGGATTAAGTGCAATGATCCACTGCTAACCTCGGGTGTCTCTCATACTTGCTTTTCTGGCTTTGTTCAGTGTCTTCTTTTTGTCACTAATCTTATTAACTTGCATTCTCCACAGGGAGCTGCAGCAGACTTCTCTCTGCCAGTAAGACAAACCCACTTGTGCTATTCTGATTTTGATTGTAGCATCTCTCTCCAATAGATTGTGTACATAATGTGTCATCCAGAAAAATACTGGTGCAGGATCAACTGGAAAATACTTCTCAATTGGTACTGCCAAAAATCTTATGGTATTGTAGTCATCTTTTAAACATGCCTTTTTTAGCATTTCTAATGTGGCCTTTCTCTTATTTTCAGTCCCAAATTCACATGTCTTGGTAGATTGACCATGTCAGGGATGATGTAAAAGTGTGATATTTGGTCAGTAATGGCAGCTTTTTTGTTTTATTTTTAAATGTCTGGGAAGGAGAACACAGCATTGTGGCAGGATTTCTAAAACTTTTTCTCTGCTAAGTCAAGCAGTCCTCACTGAGCAACTGAGCTCTTTGCCTTCTGAATTAGAGAAAACAATCAATATTGAACATGGAATATTTTTTCCCTGTACCATAATTAACTTCTGTTTTCAGCACAAAACTCCAACTTAGAATTTAGTGTCTCTTTGAGACTTGAGGGATGTGAGTTAGCAACTGTTAAGGTGTATAGAGCTTTAGGAATGGGAGGTATTACTCCATGGGTTCTAGTCTGAGTCTGTGACTGCAACTGAAGATACCCAGAGAAAGATGAGTCTCAAAGCTCTATTTGTCATGGTAGGAAACTGAGGAGAAGGATGAAGTTTACAGTGAAAGTTAAATTTTGTTTAAAAATGAAGTGTGGATTTTTGTAACTCTGTGTTGAGAATTCTCAGAGGTAATCTGAGACATGAAGAAAGAATTTTAAATCCCTTTTTACCCTTTCACAGGAGCATGGACTCCCAAAGCCATTAACAGAGGGAAAGCTTACAGAGAAAAAATTGCAGAGAAATAATGACCTATGCAGTGCACAGAATCCCACTGGAAAAATGGGCTAAGAATGTTCAAAGTCTTTCTGTATGCAAAGGCTTGACAGTTGTAATGAAAAGTTTCGTTATTCAGAAATTAGTTTGATTTGTTAATAAAAAGGGTGCTTCTCATTTTGTTTTATTATTAGTTCAAAGAGACAAACAGTTAGACTTCCTCTTCTACCCCCTTTTATTTCCCTGCTTTTTATCCCTTCCCCTATTTCATTTCTTATCTTTGTAATTTTTTTTCAGAGCTGGAATAGTTTAGAAAGAAAATTAGTCCCTCCATTTGGAGGGAGAAAAATAAAGAAGCAAGAAGGAGAGATTTGATAATTGGTTTTCTCTCCAAAGCATGTTTCCATTTTTTTAACATAAAAATGAAATTTCATTGCAAATGGAAATGCATGAGTCAAAAATCGGGGATGTCTCTCAGACTTTTTTCTTGCTCATTTCTTTAACATTTCTTTTATTGTCTTTGTAATGCATCCCACTAGAAATCTCTGCCATTTAGCCTGCAGTGGACTCAACCCCTTTTTATCAGATAGTGGGTTCAATCTTGTATCACCAAAGTAACTGGAGACTTGTCAGCATCATTTTGCAGGCTAGCTTGATCAGGTGATGCTATAAAGATTCCTATTGCTGCTCTACATTATCTTCCATGTCTTGCAATTTGTGCTGTTCATACAAATTGCTCCCAATGATGGTATTCAAAGCCAAATTTAAACATACTACTAAAACATGGGAACATAGCACATAACAAGCCACAAGAAAATCCAAGAAATATTGGATCTTATTATCATCTCTGGCTCAGAAATACCTAATGAATGGTAAATGCAGTTCAGTTCAGCTAATGTTGAGTAATTAGCTCAGAAATGATGAAAGGGTGGCAGCACACTAAGTGAGGAATAAATGTGGGAGTTATTAAAGGCACATCTCCTAAAACTTTGAAGGAACAATTTAGGCTTACAGCAAAGAAACAGGGTAGGCAAAAGAAATATATAGCCAGAGGAAAAACAAGCCACTGGATTGAAGATGTTTACTTGGACTTCTGAATGGTGAGCTGAGGCAATTTCCCTTTACTGACTGGAAAAAATACTCAAGTGTGAGCCATAGGTTAATCTCATATTTTACCTCACAAATTTTATTTAAACCAAAAGGGAGAAGGAGACCTGTCAGTCAGATTAACGAAGAGTTACAACACGTGCCTTGGGAGGGAGAGTAGAATCATCATTAACTGTAGACAAAGTGTGTCTCAAGGTACCACATAAACCCTCTATTTAGCACCACCCCTGTGCACCATTTGGCATGGAAGAGAGTGAGTTTTCCTGCTCAGTCTTTCTACCCTTGCTCCCAGCCCTGTTCATGTACAGCTCCAGTTGTGCCCTTTTTCGAAGTGGTGTGGGCAGCGCCTTCCCATTTTCAGTGCCCAGCTGAGAAGCTTCTTCTGTACCTACAGAGCCTTTCAGTCTCCTCCCAACACCAAAAACCAGAGACATTCCCAGGTGGGGAATCCTCCCAAAATTCTGGATCCAAAAGCTGAAGCACAGTTTGTTCCATCCCACAGAGCACCTCCCTCAGGGTGGGGATTGGTCTCTCACTCTTTGTGCAGTAGGTTGGAAAAGCTGGGGGGAAACAGTAACAAGCTTTTCCACTTGATGGCAAGAAAAAAATGGTATTTTGTGCATATATTCACAATAAGATGGCTTCACTGATGCACCCAGATGAACTGGACCCAATCTACCTGTGAAGCTTTGTTCTCTGAAAACAAAAAACAGGTTACAGTTTCTTTCTGTTTCTTTCTTTCTTTTACTTTCCCTTTCCCAGAAAGGGGAAAGGAGAAGCTTTTGAATCAGTGGAAAGTTTTGATAATTTAGTTTGGGGTGAGATGTAGTACACATTTTTAAAAATAATTGTTGTTTCTTAGGCATGCTTAAACAACAATGGGTCAAAATGAATATTTCATGAAAGGCCTTTGAGCGGTAAAGAATGTTTGCTGTGTTTCCTTCCTTATACTCTGAACCTGCGGTGTCTTTATGAGAGAATCATTTATGTAAAACCATATTTGATATGTGGTCTGATTACTGCTACTTCAACCTTGCTTTCCCTGAGAAATAAGCATTTTCATTTAGTCTGTTTGAGGCTTCAACCTATCTTAAATAGCACGCCTTTCTTAGCAAGGGTTAAATAGACACGAGCAGAGTAGCACTCGGTTTGTCAGCCCCAGCATGCTCCATAAGCGGTTTCTTTAGAAGTTTTAAATTGAGAAAAACACAGCTCTGTGTTGGTGATGCTTTCCTTCTTCTTTCACTGCAGTCCTTTGTTTGTCTTGTAAGTGGATGAATTGCAAGCAAAAATGTTGTCCACCTAAAATATAGTTTACTCTGCATGATGCTGAAGGTGTAATTTATTGAGCTGAGTACAGCATGTCTTAGCACTTGATCAGGTATCATTGACTGCTTGGATGGTTGATGGAAAAAAGTTCATTCAGCTTTTGTGTTATAAACCTAAAAGTAGTGAATCTGTTAGGTCTTCTATCTCTGTACTGTCTCTCATGTAAGCCAAGACACAGAGAAAACGACAATGTTTGGCAAAGAATTTATGCAATCAGTCTTCTGATAACTTTGTCTTTTTTTTTTGTCTCTGATATACTTAACGCTGCTTGCTGCACATGGGATTGCAAGTAGTTATTGAATATTTTTTTAAATGTTTTGTGGAAACTTTTGACATTTTTTGATGTGTTATATTTATCAGTGCACTGACAGTGCTTGTGTCAGCGATGCGATGTATTCTAAAATGCACGGCACACAAAAATTATTGATCCTTTCAGGAAGCCCAAATGATTTTTAGCTTTGCCTCAGGCTCCATTAGCAATGTGGAAAATTGAAAAGGGCTCTCAAGAAAAAACTAGCATAAGATTGAAACTGCAACTGAAGAGCTGTCAAGTGGAGAAGTGCTTATGAATTATAATGAGCATGATCTAAAGATGACATTATCCTTCAGGAGTTTGGTTAAATCTTCCCTCCTGTCATATGACTTGCAAAGGTCCCTTAAAGCAAACAAAAAAACAAAGTAAGAGTGGTTTTAGGAAAAGTATTTAGGGGTGGTGCTCATGAAATACAAAGGAATTACAGAATGATGGGTGGCAGGGACAGGGTTTGAGGAGCTACAAAGGAAAGCTCCAGACTTGGCCCAGCCATCCAGGGTCCTTTCAGAAGGAATTCTCTTATATGCCTACAAAAAGATTCCTATATTTTTGTCCCTTTATACTTTATGTATTTTGGAACTTGTTTTCAGAACATCACAGGACTTTTCACATTACACATTTTCATATATTTATATCCATGTTAACATTTATTTCTAATTCACATTTTTGATGGAAGGAGACACCATTTCTAGCACTGTCTGGCATTGGCTGTGCATTGAGCTCTGTGTTGCACCATCTGGGCTGGAAGGAAACCTATTCCTTTCTGGAGGTTTCTCAAACACATTTCACAGGGCACATTAAGATATGTGTTAGCATTCACTGGCAATAATATGATGGAAAATAATCTTCCTGTGAACTGCATGACTGGAATAAAGGGCCACAGTTGATCCACAGGCCACTGCTTCCAGGAACTGGCCATAAATACCAGTCAGCAGTATTTCAGGTGAAGGGAATTATTTTTTTCCCTCCAGAGTGCAGATATCTTTTCCATTTATTCAGTACTTTGTCATATAACTTTTGCTTCCAAAAAAAAAAAAAAAATAATAAAAAAAAATCATCACAACCCTAAACTGGCAAAAGATTTAGGATACAGATTTTAATTTACCTGGATACTTAGGAGGAATGCTCTTGCCTTTGACAAAACAAACAGATTCTTTTAAATTGCTCCCATGTTAACGGAACAAACGAGAAATTCAATGAACAGCAGGTTCAAAAGCATTTCTAGGATCAGAAGAATGATTCCAAAGTACAGAGCTGTACTTTGGTGCTACTAGTATCACTTTCCTGGATATCTTCCAGGTTATATCTGTTAAGATTTGCTGCCAAGGAAAGTATTTGGTTTTACTGTTGTCAGCACTGTGCAGACAGTGTGGATGCAGAAAGGTACCTGGATTTTTCTCAGCTTCCATGCATTTCAGAGTATATATAAATGGGAAAATTGCTAGCAATGGTCTGTGTGAAGAAAAGAGGGCTCTAGCTTTTTCCAGATTTCAAATCACTATGTGAGCAGCCATTTAGAAGAATCTTAACTTGAAAGTCATCATGCAAGCCACTGAGAAATGCAGAAAGTGGGGCAGCCTTTACAGCCACTTCTGAATGCATCTCAAATGCTGGTAGATCCTTCTAACAAAGTTTATAATGATGTTTCCTCCCCCCATATAAATGTACACTTCATTTATGGCCAATACATGAGCACATGAAGGACCTGTGTTTAGACAGCTGCAAATTACAAAATTGACAAAAGCTTGCCCAGAGAGTTGATATTACTGATTAAAATGTGGTGCATTAGAAATACTGCCAGTCAGTTTCATTTTACATCATGAAGTATTTCAGTCAAAACATTGAGTAGTGACTGATTAGAGCTGGGATTCCTGACAATCTCTGACTTTGCTTTTATGTGGAAGAGGGTTGGGATCAGACCATGAGTGTTTGCCTGGAAGGGAGGCTTGGGAGGAGGGATTTGGTGCAATGGTAAGTTATTTGACATTGTTTGTCCTAAGGAGGGGTCAGGCAGCCTGGAGCAGCTGATGTCAGGTGCCTTTCCCTTCTCTGAAGGACACTGAATCTTGTGTCTCTCTCTCTGCATGTATGGACAGAGCAGCCTTGTGGTGCTCTCTGAGCACACACAGTATATGTGCCATTATCCAAATAAATATTTGTGTCTGAATTTTACAATCAATGTTGTAATAGATATGAAGAATATGAATTGCTTCCTCTTCTGCTTTCTTTGAAGAGGATCTTCAAAGAGAAGACCTTGTGTTTCCATCTTTCCTGTTAGGTGTCTGGCTAGCAGTATTTGACATGTTATAATACTGAAGAAATGTGGTCGAGAGCTGGCATTTATATAACCAAAACTTGGGTACTTTTTTTAAGAAGCTTTTCTAGGTGGCTGAGATCATATGAATGCAGCCCTTTTTTAAATTTTTTTTTATTTTTAATTATTGTCACTATGTTTAAATTTCATATTCTCACAGACTTGATTACAAGGTGTTTGAGATAGCCTTTAACTTTTTTGAGATAAGAAACTCTCTTAATACTGCTGCCTGCACAAAACACAGTGTTTTCCCCCTCATATGATTCTTCATACCCTTATACAGAGTGCATACCTTCATTCTAAAATGCACTATCTCCTTTTCAGAGGGCAACAGGACACCAACTTTCTATTCAGAAAACTCACTAAAGCCCCTCTTTTTACACATTAAATTCCTCATAGAATGGTTTAGATTGGAAGGGACCTTAAAGCTCACCTAATTCTAATTTCCCTACCATTGGTAGGGTTATCTTGCACAGGGCTTGGTTACTCAAAGCCCCATCCAATCTGGCCTTGAACAAGACAGGTATGGGACATACACAACTCCTCTGGTCAGCCTATTCCAGTGCCTCACCACCCTTACAGTGAAAAACTGCTTTGTTTTATGTAAACTAAACATGCCTTTTTCCAGTCTGAGGCCACTAGCCCTTGTGCTGTCACTCCATGCCCTTGTAAAAAGTCTCTCTCTAGCTCTCTTGTAACTCCTTTCAGGTACTGGAATGTGCTCTGAGGTCTCCCTAGAACCTTCTCTTCTCCAAGTTGAACAAACTGAGCTTTCCTAGTTTATAGCAGAGGGATTCCAGTCCCCTGATCGTCTTTGTGGCCCTCTGGGTTCTCTCCACCAGGCCTATGTGATGACCTAATCTCAAGCTCAGGGAAAAACGAGGTTGTCTTGCCAGGTTGTATCTTATTGCTTGGGAAGCCTTTATCAGGGTAAATGGATAGTGTGGTGATTACATTTCTGAGACCCTTCCCCAACAGAAAATTATTTTTTCTTAATTAAAAACTGGTTCTTCTAAAACAGGCTTGCTGCTTGGAAAATAATTTTGAAACAGCTGTCAGCTGCTACATCATTTAATCTTTAATTTTCAAAGCCACTTTAAAACATGGTTATTGTTAAAACTTTTTCAAACCCTGCTCTGCCTGAAAACAATGAACTTTTAAACCTTGTAGAAGGATTATGAATGATTTTCTGATGGTCTGTGAAGTGTGACTTGACAGCAGTATTGTGGGCTGCTTGTTGTCCTGGCTCTGCACTTCAGAAGGGGAAAGAGAGAGGGGGTGGAATTTCCCTGCAGCACATCTGGGCCAGCTGGAGGAAAAGAAAGGAGAGAGGTGAGCAGGCAGACAATTTGAGAGGGATGCAGAGTCACATACCTGCAAACATCACAAGCCACCAGACGAGCACTTATCAGGTACACAGCCCTGCCCTAGTGGAAGTACAGGATAGCTTTTCTAGGGACCTGAGGCAGACAGTAGAGAAATGTTTGTAACATGAAGACTGATAATCTTTTAAATGTGTACTGAACTTACAACAGGCCTAGGGAAATAACCTGCCATTCAGGACATTGGAAACCTGGGGAGACTTCTTAGTCGCCATCTCGTCAGTTTTCTTTACTTTAGAATGTTCTTGATTCTAATTTATCTGCTAGAAAAAGGTTTTTTCAGGTTGGAAGCACATTTAGAATTGTGGAATTACTTCAGGGAGAGGAGGAAGGCACTCCAGCAGGTCCACCTCTTGTTCTCATCGTGGTGGGATCCTCTCAGAGTAGCTTTACCAAGGCTGTGCAGGAAGACTTTGACCTTGTGTGGATTTAAAAGCTTCATAGGGCCTACCTATGTCTTTTTTACAATGAATTCCTGTGTGTTTCATCCATGTGTTGCACCTTTTCAGTAGTCAGGACTGAACTTCTGGAGATGGGCCCTGCCCTTGTCTGTAGGGACTGGCACAGAGGGGGTGGAAATGCAAAAGAAGGGCTGGAGGCAGGGGTCTGGCAGCTGTCACACTGATCCCTGGTAATTTCCTCGTGGAAAAGTCCATGCTTCATGAAAATCAGCTTCAGTGGTGCCCCAGGGAAACCCTTGTCATCTTGTCTTCTCTGCCAAGGTGAAGCTTGTACTTTCTCGCTGCAGAAACTACTTCAGGATAAAAACTTTTAGGCAGCTCTGTCACTAATGGGTGTTGAGCATACTTACCCCAGGAATGATTGGAGAAGTATAAAGGGGTTTCTCCTGTCAGAATAAATGTTCTTTATTTTGAAGTACATTCCCTGTATTTTTACCTCTGTTCATACCTATTCTTCACACATCTACTTTAGTATTAATGTAAACAATGCAGTATGAATATTCATAATATGAACAGGTGTAGTCAGAGGTACTACACATTGCTTCCTTCAGCATTAGAGGAAAGCTGAAGCATTATTAAAATTTAAAGGAATTTTTAGGTCAGAGTTTGGGCTTTAGCTAGGGCATAGAGTCATTGCATGTGGTGTGGCTCTGTGAAATTTACCCAGCAAAGTGTATGGGCAAAAAACACTGGGAGATTTAGATTTCATGGGTCACTCTAAGACAGACCCCTACTTCAAGGTCACTAGACTATGACTGATCTTTCCAGTGGCTTGATTTTCAGATCAAGAAAGCTGAATTTTTTGTTCTTGACAAATACTGAATCACATATATTTATGCAGATTTCCAATGCAAATTAAAGGTTCTTCCCCACCATTAACTGCTAACAAGGGCACAAGTTCCCTCTATTATAGAACCCATCACATTCATTGCCCTGCTCTCCACCTCTGCTTTTGTGGCTATAAGAGAAAATCTATCCTTAAGCATAAAAGAGGAAATGGAATGGCACAAAGTTACTTCATGCATAATTCTAATTTATTGAGGTTTAAAATATTTGATTGAGTGATCTTAAAACACAAAGGGGAAAAAAGGACTCTTTTCAGCAGACAACAGCAGACTTTGATGCAGTTGATCATGGGACTGTTTTATTCTCAACAACCTGCATTACAAAACGTGGTGAGAAAATGAAGGGGGGAAATTTTTAAGTTGAATTTTTGCTAATTTGTAAAGGCCAAAGCCTTACTAATGTACATTTCTCACTACAATGCCTAAGCAAGTTCACAGGGCTGATCGTTCGAAAGGCTCATTAGGGACCTAATCCATCTCATGCTGCTGTTGTAATGAAAGTAAGGATTACAAGGACAATGAGATTTTCTTCATTTAGGGGAAAGAGATGCAAGGCTACTAAAAGTCTCACCATCCCAATTAAATTGTGGAAAAAAATATGAGTAGAATCTTCATGGCATTTACATTAATTGCACTTAGGCTGTGGCTAGTAATAATGTTTTCATTAATGCAGAAGTAGTTTGAGAACAATATATAGGCAGTTTTTCATTACATGGAAGACTACTGCCTTGAATTTATTTATTTATTAGCTGGCTAGCCATAAAATGAATTTTATATTGCTAGTACACAAAGGTTGACTATACACGAATTCAGCAATATTTTGTACAATACATAATTAAAGTCCTCCATTGTGTGTATGTATGTGTAAAAAACCCTTAACATTTAGCAAGTGAAATATATGAGACATACAGAAGGCAACCCTCACCCTCCCCATTTCCAGTTTGAGAAACTTAGTGGGTTTAGCCCAAATTATGAAATGATTTCTTTATTTTCTCTCAGTATTATGACACACCAGCAAATTCTATGGGAATCTAAAATTCCTGTGTGAATGTATCAAGCTTTGCATCAGCGACTGTATTTGGGCACTTTGCATGTCTGCCAGTAAGGGCTTTTCAAGAATCCATCTGTGTTCCCCTGGACAAATGGGAGTGATTTATGAAAGAAGCTTTAAAATGTTAAATACATAATTCACACATTACAGGTGGGTGTGAGCTGCCTCTTGGTGGAGGTGGGAAGCATACTTAATCTTTATTGCCCATTTGACATATTCACATTACCACACAGATATTAACTAATCTTTTCTGTAACTCTAAGGTAAATTAATAAATGTTACTAATCCAAATTTTATACAGGGGGAAATGGATGGATTGCCTTGACCCTTGCGAAAAAGAGGGGGCAGAGCCAGGAACAGAGTCTCAGTTATTACTCACACATAACCTCCTATCTTTTTTTTTGGTTCATCATTGCCATTTTTAAGGTAAACATCTGTGCCAGCTGGTGACATCAGCACCTTTCTTTTCTTATGAGTCCCTGTGCTGGATGCTCCCAGTTCAGTTGTTCTGCTGGAGGGATTTGAGGGAGTTTTTCCTTCACCACACTGGGACAACCTATCTGGGATATGCATTAAAAATACATAAAGATCATATAAAAGGAAGGAAAAAATACCAAAATTGGCTAAAGGTCATAGGATTGCTCATCTCTGAGAAGCAGATGTTTGCAGATTATCCAGAGGGACCTGCTGTGGAGCACAGCCCTGGCACCCCTGCACAGGGGAGTCCCATCTCATAAACATCTTTTACATCTGCTTTGCTGTAGCATTTTTCCATGACTGTTTAACTTCAGCTTATATTTGAGTACATTGAGCAGATTCAAGTTGTTTGGTCATGAATGCAGTTCTTTTCTAGTGAGTCCTTAACAACTTCACCTGTAAATAACAAATCTATTAAGAAATACTGTTTTTTCAGTCTATTAGGTGTGAAAAGTAGCAATGCACTGAGCATCTGTTTTATTTCCTCTTCCTAGTTTTGTACTTGACACAACCTCCCCCATTTTCTTCAGCAGGAACTTGTTTGGTTTTAACTATATTGCAGTGAGTTACTATTAAAGTTCCTAGGAGGAGCAGATGGCATTATTTTAAGACTCACAACAGTTCAGTAGAGGTGAGTTTTTTGAAGACAGAGGGATTAACTTTTGCTCCATGTCCATCTTTAGGTTCAGACCAAGCTCAGTTACTTGGAAAGATGTGATGATACTAAGTTTAGTGTTTAAGATTTGCAAATGAGACATTCAGTCTGGAGACAGTATGAGGCAGCCACACCTGGCACTGTTAGACTTCTGGGTGGCTTTCAGGATAGGCTGTGTAAGGCAATTTGGTTGAGAAAATCTCTGTGTAAAATCTCAATAAACTAACTCCATTCTCAGTGAGCAGTGGGGTAGGATCTATTGTGCCAGCCCCCAGAGAAATCCCTCCTTAGAGTGGTTCTGTATTTACTGGTACCGAGGCCTTTGAGGGCTCTTACTGCCTGTTACTAATAATCTCACTTTGTTTTGCTTTTGTAATGCCACCAAAGGCAAGGAGAGCGATCAAACAATGCCAAACGTCTCTTTTCTGTTATTCAAGTCTTTCATACCTGTAATTACCTCTCTTCAGTCATTTTGATGTTCTGGAGTAGATGTTTGAAGCAGCTACAGCAATGTCTGTAGTTGACTACAGAATGTTCACTGAAGTACATTTTTGTGAGGCATCTCAAATCCCTTCTCATTCTGCTCTAACTGTAAACAGACAAGTGCATTTTAGGACTTCTGTATTTACTTTTGGATTTCTACTGTAGATGTGAAACTGCAAACTCACTTTAACGGAGCACAGAACTATTTGCTTTCTACTGCCTTTGTTCCCTTTTTATTTTTCTTAGCTCCCTCTTGGTACTTCTGCAGCTCGTACGATTTTCTGACTTAAATATACTGAAAGGCAGCAAGTTTATTCTACCAACTATCAGAAAGGACACAAACCAGTTGAAAAATGGAAGTACTTAAGAAATACATCAGTTGGTTGGCTATCTATTAGATGTTTGTGTTTTTAAGACCCCAGAGCTCCTGTTGCCTAGTCCAGGGCTGGTTCAGATCAAGAGATCAGCTGTGCTTGTGGAGTGTCCAAAGACACGGATGGCTTGAGCAAACCGAGGGAGATTCTCTTTCAGAGTCAGTCTCAGTTTTTATCCTGTGTTTCCTCCTACACCCCAATCTCACAATGACTGCTTTCTATGCATCACTGCAGGGTTTTTTAGGTCACACACATTTCAGGCAAGTATGATTTTGAGATAGACAAAGGACTAGCAACAAGTGCATGTGGGTGTGTGCTTGTGTGTGGGAGTTGCTTTTCTTCCCTAATCTCATTTCCTCTTTCCTGAATGCAGTTATTCGAGCTGCCATGGCAAGGATTAAATTTATCCTTTTGATATTTTCATGTCCTACAGCAACATAATTAAGATGGTATTGCTATATTCATGGTTTCTTCAGTGGAAAACACCATGATCTTGAACAGTATGTGTGGGTTGACTTCATTCAGGGAATTTAAATTGGATCCATTTCACATAACTGCATATGGCAAATAATTCAATGTAAAAATAAACATCTTGTCCATGTAAATACTACTCATTTTAACTGACTTTTCCCACCCCCCATGTTTCTTCAGAGCAATTACTGCCTGTCAAGTTGTTGTATATATATTTCCTGCTGTCTTGGAAAGAAAAACCCTGTGTATTTCTTAGCTTTATTTTCCACTGCACTTTTAGCAGGGAAGAGTCTCTATACACTGTAGTAGTAGATAAGGAGTAGCAATCAAGTAAAAATACATTCTATATTTCAGATTCATTAATGAAGTCAGATTGGCAGTACACAGTGCTCATTTGAAAAACTAAAAGTTTTGACATTTAGTAGGGAGTTATTAACCAGTATTGTTCCTTCTTTAAAACATCAGAGAAATGCACACCAAGGAAAATAATTGCAGAGTCCATGTGAATAACTGTACACTATGAAAATAACTAGCATGAAACAGACACCCAGGGCTTGTCAGTAGGAAATGGTGCCAAAAATTCAGAAGTAGGTGCAAAACCAAACAAAACACCACAACCTTCTGAAATTGCTATGTTGTTCTCTTTTATAGAAGTTTTGCTACTTCCTAACTACTAATGATCTTCCTGGGTTATAAAAATAGCAACTATCTTTTGACTTTACAAGTATCCTGATCCATGGAACAAACAGAACCACAGGTGGTCCAGCAGAGCTACATTTATGGTTTCAGCTGTGCTCTTGCCATCTATCAATAGGGTAGTCCCTTTTTCCTCCCCTCCTTATTTTTTTTTCTTAGTGAGTATCACAACTGAGAATTAATTCAGCATGGCTACATTTTGTCTGTATTTTTGATAGAAAAGACCCTTTGTGCATTCAGAAAATGTATCTTTTTGAGTGCATTGCCTAACAGTTTTAAAAAAATGGATACTTCTTCCTTATGCTGTGTTACATCTCCCTACAGTGATTTCTGGAGTGAGTGCAGAATAGATTTATTCCACTTGCAATCAGACTTGTCAGTGAAGATCCAAAACCAGAGGGTTGTTGATAAATTTCAGTGTTTTTCATATTCTACCTATAGTCTTAATAAATATGAATCTGTAGAATGCTACATCAGATCAAAGATGGATCTTCTTGAAAGTAGATCATCACAAAGTAGGCACAACTTTGTAGCTCTTGGAACATATGGACAAATTGGAGTAAAGACATTTTTGTCCTACCTAGCTATTGCATATAAAATGTCTGAGACACTGTAATTAAAGCCCAGAGGAGAGGAAACGGGTCTGGCATTGCGAGATCTGCAACATTCAGAGTCCCGTAGTGACGAGTGAGAAAATGGCCATGAAGATTATTTTCTGGTTATAAAGAAAGTAATTTGCAAGAGTTAAAGGCCATATGATAATTTCCATTATGTCTAGATGATAAGGTACACATTCCAACACATCATGAAAGCATCTGTCAGTGTCACCAAGAAGTACATAACATATTCTTGCAGTGAAATGTATAAATTCATAGCTAGTCAGGCAGTGACTTCAGTGGAGCTGAAGGAACAAACTCATGTTTGGAATGTGATCATTTTGCTGTGTGAATAATCCAATACCATGTTTCATGGCTGAAACAGATCACTGCAGGAGTGTGAAAATTTCTTCCCCCAGGTATATTAATGCATGTGTGTCTCAGGGGCATTACTCAGGACACATTCTGGGGTTACAACAATCAGTAGCTCAATCTAAGAAAGCCCATCTGAACAATGTTTCTCTACAGAAGTATCTGCTAACTGAGGATGACTTCGTTCACCTGTAGACCTAAAGGAAAGGAAAGCATGGAAAAGAAGAGGGAAAGAATGGAAAAACCTGAATTTTATTATGAACAAATGCAACTGAAAGGAAAAAAAAAGTTTTAAGCAGAAAAAAAAAAAAAATCCTGAAAATCTGTAGCCAACAGCACTTTCAAAAAGCTTTCAGTTAAAGGGAACAGAGCAAGAATTCAGTGCCTTAGGAAGCAGAGGGGATAAGAACCTGCAGAATAAGACATGGTGTGAATATTTACAGTTGAAAATTTTCTTACAGAAAGACTATGCTTTAGCCATCTCAAGCTGCATATGTCTTTTCCCTTTGCCTCCATTCTGTCTATTGCATAAAAATCAGATGTAAATTTGGGAGCCAAGCCAGCTACAAAGTACATGTATGTGTCATGGGTTTAATTACCATAACTGATATATATAAATCAGGTAAAACCAAAATTCTTACAACACACATATTGAACAAACTGGGCACAGCCAAACATACTGCAAATAAAATGTGTTCAGGATATACTTGCTGCAGCCTTTTGACAGTATCATAAAGTTTCCTGGCCTTTGTGCTTCTTTGAAGCAAATTAAATTTTTTCACCTGTTTTAATTCTCTTAAAGATTGACTGTGATATGCTGGGTTTTTTTAATACATATTTTGTATGTTTACAATATTTTCAGACTGAAACATCCTTATCTGAGACTTTTTTTCAATGTAGGATAAAATTGCCCAGAAGCTCATCTTTATAATTTTCTTTCTGCAGGAACACTTAGTGAACCATTTCATTCCAAATGTTTTAGATCTATTAAATACTTATATAGGAGATGCTTTGGTGCTTCAAAAACTTGGTTTTTTCACTGTCTTAGTGTGCTGTTTCTCTTACCTAAGTCATGCTTTCTGGCCCAGGTATGTCACACATGATGTGTTACTGTCTGCATCTTTTCTCATCCCACCACAGAACATCAGAGAAGGGAAGCTTTGAACAGGGACTATGGCTCTGAGAAGAAGAGGGGCAAAGAATGAATCTTACAACAACTCAAGTGGTACAGCTTGATTTAGAGGAGAGAAAATAAGCCAGATTTTCTGCTTTCCTCTGAGTTAGATGTTGTGTCAGAAAGCTTTGTCTTGTGTCATATTTATTTAGAAAGGAGTAACAACATTTTAGAATTTCAAGAAGGTCTGAAGTTTTCATTTTGCTTTAAAATTTAATAATATAAACAGGAAAAAGATGGGAATTTGCTGGACAGCTGGTGTTATGAAAATTAGATATATGCTCTATTTCACTGACTACAATTGAGCCACTTGTGTCCTTCACGTTTCAAGTATGCCTAAGTGTGTTTTTGGATTGAATCCAGGGGTAAATGTCCTTTCTCAAACCTTGTAAGAGGTAATGCAGAAATAAGAAAAGTCTAGTAAATTGGATTATGGCTGCATGGGGAAAAAGGAAGCCAAGAGAACTATTGTAAAATCTCACTGAGTATGCAGAGACATGGAGACCAAGCAGAAACATTCCTCTGGAACAGCTTTCATGCTATTGCATGACCCATATTTCTATGCTCTCTTCCTCTGGCACAGGAGCCTCTTGAGGTGTTTGATATTCTGTATTAAAGGTTTGAGTTTGCTGTTGAGATGCTGGCTTGCAGATAGGATACTTCAAAGTAAAGACTGCTTCTCTCTAGTGCTGCATTGTAGTCCAGGGCACAGGGTTTTATTTTCAGATCGGTATGCTGGAATAATTTGGAGCAATGCACCTGGTTATTACTGCCCAGTGCTTGAGGAAGATAGATTGCTAGCAAGTTTTCTTCACCTGTACTTCACTTGATTCCTCAAGTGTCCAGCTGTCCAGGACTCCTCAGACTGTCCCTAGGAGATCCTATTTGCATTTCCCCCTTTTCTGAAACAGTGGTGTAGTTAGTAACTAAGTGCTTAGCTCACAACCTGAAGGCTGGGTAATATTTGGCCTGGGAAAAGTCTTAGAAAGCTGCTGAGATGCAACAGTGACACAGACCAAGAAACCAGTAAGGACATGGAGTAATCTGTCCATTTACAAGACAAGAAGAGGCTTCAAACCGTACAAGATCAAGAGCGTGCTGCTTCTCTTCTGAGTGGGGCACCTGGTGGGAAAGGTGGTGGTTTTCAGAAGCAAGGAGCCCCAGATTCCAGCAGTCACTGTTTGGAAAGTGTTTTACATCTCAGTGCAGTTTTGTGGCATCTTGGAAATGCTCTCTTATTCTGGGATGATTTAGACCTGAAGTTTGATATGATGACACAAATAACAGACGTTTTGGTTAAACTGTTTTGGTGGCTTTTGGGCTGTTCTTCAGTAGTTTGTTATTTAGTCAAAGCCTCTGAAGCTTTGAACTGATTAGCTCTTGCTTCTGTGTGGAGTTATGAAGTTTGTGGAGCTTGTGCAGCTGCTGGGAAGTGTTGGTCTCTGACTAATAACATACAGTAACTGTGGGTCTGGAGGGGATCTGTCAAGCAAATAAAGCTCATCTAACTACGGGTATCTTATTAAGCACATCTTGCATGAATGCTTAGTGCTGTAACTTTTAATGGGATCTGTGTGAAATCCAATCAAGATAGGCATATAATAGCTACAGATAAAGACATTGTGGTGCTCAGAAAGCAGTGAGGGAGGCTGTTAACTTCTATGTTCTTGTCTTCAGCTTCAGATAGGCTACCAGCATTAATTTACCAAAGACTAGAAGGTCAAAAGAACTCTAGAATTTTAAAAGCCTTTTTCAGGAGAGGGAAAGAGAATTGACACTTCTTCCATGGTGTGTAAAGGAAAGTATATTTGAAATTAAGTAATTTGGATACTGTGGCCCTTATCAAACAGTAGGAAAGATTATTGACTAAAGTTGATCTGTGAACAGGCCAGGTAACAGAGACAGTTTCACTTGGGTCAGGGAAGCCAAAGCAGGACTGAAGCTGCTATGGGGATCCACCAAGATGTGCACGAGCAGTCCTCTTTGTCTGTCCTCATTTTGCTCTTGCTGCTGTTAAGGAAGCAAGTTGAGAGCAGTGCCACCATAGCAGCTCTCAAGGAATGAGGCACAGCTTCAGTAATGTACGTTTCAAGAAACAAATGCATCTGTCCTAGTGCTGTAGCTGCATCCCCTCATTAAAAGATGATGTTCTTTAATCATAAATTGGCAGTTGCTGTTTGTGTGCATGTGAATCTCTGGGGGAATCAAGGAGGCTGCATGCTCATCTGAGTCTGTCTTGCCCTCAATTCTTTCTTCTCATCTCTCATCTCAAAAAAACCCAGTGCAGGCAAAAACCCCTAAATAAAACTGCTTTTCATCCCAAGCTACTGTGTTAGTGGCACAGTCACTTAAGGCAATACACACCAAGGCTTAACTGAGGTGGGGAAGATACACTTGCTTGTTTTGTAAAATAATTCAAAATTCCTAGCTGACCTGAGTTTGAGCAGAATGGTACCTCAGTAGACACTGGCAGTGAATTTATGATGGCTACAAAGCAGGGAGTTCACAAGCTGTGACCAAAGCTTTGTTACAGAGCCCTGTGCTTAAGGTTAACATGAGACAATTTCCCTCTTTGTGCTGCAGGGTTTGTAAATTTATATTGTACCAAATACAGGAAAGTTCTATTTCTTCCTGACAGCATACTATGCACTTGGAATTCTGACTGTACCTTGATTTTGTCTGCTGCAGTGATTCCATGTTCCTCTTATGTAATGTTTAAATAATAAAATGCATTTTTAATATTTAAATTGTTGAAACTGTCTTCATAATTACTTGGGAGCTAGGGGCTTTTTTTGAATGCCTGCAACAAGTTGGACAAACAGCAGATACTTCTATGCCCATGTGTATACTTCTTCTTTTCTTTATTTTTTTAATGAATTTTTCAGAGATTGCAGTGCACATAGCAGAGCCCAAAGAGGCTTTGAATGTATAGTGCTGCAAACAAAAACAGCAGGAGCATGGACTTGCAGAGTATGCGTCACTGGAAAAGATGGGTGTCAAAAATAATGAGGCAAGCTAAGAAGATATTCTGTTTGCTGCCCCAAGAAAAAGGTGAAATTATGCCTATTAGCTAAAGGAACCAGGAGTAGAAATAAAGTGAATTATGGAAGTCTCAGCTGTAATAAAAGTTAGTAAGGCAATAAGTGAGCTGCATCAGTAGAGACAGAAATTTTGCAGTATTTATTATTAAAAGAGAAGTCACAGAGATTAAAAGATAAATGACTAGGGAGGAAAGAGCACCTGAATTTATTTTTTGCAGTAGAATGTTATTAAGCAATTAAAAAAAAATGTATTGTCTATGAAACAAGTTGTTTATGAGTTTTTTTCCTTTTTTTTTTCTTTTTCCTTTTATTATTTCAGTTGAAATGTCACAGTGTAATTAGGTTAGTTTTCTTCTGAGACGTCAGGGTAAGGACTGATTTATGTAGTGTTGCTGCACTTGGAACTGAAAGTGAGTGCTTGTTAGACCAATCCTTGCTAGTTAATTTGTGAGTTGAAGATAGTCCTGTTGTGGTGGAAATGTGGAAAAATCCCTGCCTGGCAGCTGTTTAGCTGGGTAAAAGGAAAACCAGGTAGCTACTAATAATACTTTCTTCTTTAAGTTCTCATTTAAATCGTTATGCTAGTGGTAACTTCTTTATCTTCAGCTTCAGTAGGACTGCCCATTGCTAAGTGTTTTTTATGGGTGCCCCAAGGGAAGGTATTTCTGAAGAGCCATGTGTGCTGTGCAGGGGAGGAGTTATGCAGGTGCACAGATCTGTGCCTGGTCATAGATGTGCCATCACCACATCTCGTACTGCGAGATCTTTACGCGTGTCTTTGACCTGCTGCAGCTGCAGCTTGGTCCCAAAGCATCCACACAAGCTGACTGATGGAGAGGTGTCTGTGATGCTCTTGCACCATGCTTATTGATCCAGTGCTGAAAGGAATCCAGAGCACAGAGTGAGGAAGTAGCAGGTGGGCAGGGAAACACAGGAAATATATTGAAAGGGATAGAGCAACAATGTTTCCTGCCTCCAGCACAGCTGATCACTAAAGTACTTGTTGCTTCTTGAACCTGTTGCTTCAAACAACATGCAGCCCTTTTAATGCTTGCTTGTTGAGAGAAGCCATTGCTTATTGTGTTTATTGAGGGCTTGTCTTAAGCCAAATGTTGGTTCCTTCACCCAAATTAATCCAGGATACATTGGGAAAGAAAGTCACCAGCTAATCTTCCAAAGTAAAAGATAGATGTCATGGAGCAACATCTTCTTTCTGTTAGAGCTGAAGGTGTGTGCTTCCCTCCCCCTCACACTTCAGATCTGATTGATAAACTTACATTTATTACTTCCAGACTGGGTTACTACAGCAAGCCAGGCCCCCAGCTCAGTGAATTGTGTGCATCCTATTACTGTTTCCTATATTTCACATTCTTCAGTCTCAAAGTGTGTTGATAGGACAAGGGATATACAGTAAAGCCTTGCTTAATTTGTGCCTGACAATATCCTATTCCAAGCAAGCTTAAGGATGATCAGCGAAAGATCTACAGAGAATACAATCTTTTTGTGACAAAAGGTGAGATGGGATCAAACCCTATCACACTGATACAGAATTACAAACTTGCAAATGAAAGGAGATGCAAAGGGGAAAATCACTTGTGAAATCCTCAAAGCACAATAGTCTATAATTCTGAGTGGCTGTAGTTAGGGTTTAGATGCTGTAGTGTGAGATGCTCTGAAATACTGAGGATGCAACACAGGACTTGCAAAAAAATATTAAGTGAATTATATTATACTCCATGTTTAAACATTTACAATTTTAGTAACTTACTCTTAACAAAGTGGGAGTCTTTATTCCAATGCATTTAAACATGTATCACTTCTGTAATGCTTCTCTTCCTTGGTGAAACACAGTTATTACTCTTCCTTTGTATTATGCAGGGTAGTGACTCTAAGGAAAAAATGCAAAATTTTAATATACATAAAAAACCTGCATTCTCCCTCTACTACAGAGAAGAACCCACTCCTTTTTAGAGTGTTGAAATCTGTCTGGGCTGTCTCAGGAGCTGTTACTAGTGTTATCTTATTGTGTGATACTTTAAACTTCTTATTTTTAAAGTACTTCTGAACCAGTTTCAAATTGGTGACAGTCTCCACAGTGAAGTTGTAAGGTTTCAGTTTGTGTTTTTTTCACTGAATCTAGAGAAAGGAAAAGTTCTTCTTGTCTTTGGTTGAGAAATGATTTGTATTACAATTACTAGGGAATTGCCATTGAGGAGAAAAGCTTGGTTTACTATGTCAATAACAACTTCTGCGAGTGTTGTACCAGTGGCTTGCATATCTTACAAAATGAAATGAAACCTTTTGGAAAACAGCTTTCGAGGTCATATAGCATCATTGAGAAAGCAACTTCTGCCCAACATAAAACGTTCCAGCGTCGTGTTTGGCATCATGTATGTTGTTGTTTATGTGCTTCATCTAGAAATTAGCTCCTCTTAAAAAAAAGTGTTTTATTATGGAACTGCCTGTGCATCTTCTCCAGGTGGTCTTTTTGCAGTTTCTTTCCCAAAGGCTGGATGCTTGTGACGAGGATACAATATTCAGTCAGTCTGGTGCCTTATGTCCAGAAGGATAAAGCTCAGATGCTTCCTATTTTACATGTTCCTTATTGCCCTGCCCTTGTCAAAGGAGGTTTAGATGCTCCAAAAGGTAGAAATCAAGTAGTGAAGGAAAGCTCAGGTTATTTTTGTTGCCAGTTACTTGTGGTGGAGTTGAGCGCGGGCAAGCCTCGAAGGTGAAAACTGTGTTTGAGGAGAAACCAAAAGGACTGGTTCCCTTGAATTCTATTTTCTGTTCATAGATTTTTAACAGAAAACACATGCTCTCTGAATTATGCAGAAGAAAATCTGCTGTGCTGGACACTCAAGTTCTTCCAATGACTGTATCAGTACCATTTGTGTTTCTGTAATACAGTTGCTCAATATTTGCAAAAGAAGTCAAGCATATTTCCAAGGAGCTTAACTTCTCCCTTCCAAGGTTGCCAGCTGCTGAAACAAATAATAAACATTCACACAGCCCCTCTTTTTGAAGCCTGACAGCTGTAGGAGCCCACATTCTGTCATGTTCATTCCTGGCATGTTTAACTACATTATCCCTGTTCATATAATCTTGAATAATTAAAAACAGCCATTATGTTCATTCAGAGCTGGGCCTGAGCACATTACAGTGTGTCTGGGGGAGCTGAGGGTCTCTCAAGAGCGCAGCTCCTGCCATCTCTGAACACCAGGAAAAGCTTGCAGTGGAAGCAGTGGGAGAAAGCCATCTTGTACTGTGTCCACCATCTGGAACCCATCTGTATTTTGGGTGTTTCTAGGAGTTTTTGGTGGGAGGTTGTCTAGCTGTGTTGAGCTAAGAGCTCGGAGGTGGGTAAGTTGGTAGCTTTCTATCTCCAGCGCTGTTCCCTGTAGCAATGTCTCTTCAGTCTGACTCGTTATCTGTAGCCTGCAGCGTGGAGAAGAAAGTTGCACATCCCTGTATCAATTTGACCACTTGAAATGACAGAGAAAGGAAGAAATTTTGGGGAGGGAAAAATCATAATGAACCTGATGGTTTTGGGTGGTATATCTGTGGATGCCATCTTGGAAAGGTGTATATTTCTGGGAAGGAAGGACAGAAACATTGAAAAACTCCTGAATTTCAGCCATGCTGTTTTTTTGCCCTCTTACTATTTCTAGTTTTTAGACATGCTAGAACATAAAATTGAAGGGATATAAGAAAGAATTTAGTCATGTAAAAATGTTTCATCCTTTTTGAAAAATATTTCAATCCAAAGAAACAACAACAAAAAAAAAACCCTCTTAGATTTTCATATGTTATCTGATAGTTAAGCTAGGAGAGAAATGTCAGTCATTCCTCTTATGTATTTGTGGAGATAGGCTTTTTTTTTTTTTTTTTCATGAGTGTGTGCTGCTTAATGATATTTTTGGTATTTTTTTTTTCAGATGAAACAGGATATGTCATAAGCCCTACTAAAATATCCTCTTAGCATGAAAAGAGGTTTTGTTTTACATTAGTCTGCTGCTTGTCCTGTAATCATCTGAAAATGCAGAGGGGAGGGAAGGATTTTTGAAAACTCAGCTACTTAGCCTTCCTGTGATGAAAGAGATCTTAATTTACTTCTAAATGACGGAGAGGGGTGTATGGTTATTGGGGATTTTTTTTAATAAATGAAATATTTTTCAAAAAGCCCTTTTGATGCCATTTTCCATCCAGGTTGCTTGATGAAAGGTAGGGAGGGGCTCAAACATTTGGGTTAAAGAGAAGTGAAGTATCAACACTGGCAAGGTATGCAGCTCCCTTTGTTTCTCCCAAAGGCCAGGGCCTTGCAGAGCAAGGTTCAGTTCTAGCTGAAGGCACTTTAGTGTGATCATGCTGCAAGGGAAGGTCTCTGTTCTTCATGGCTTTCCTGGGAGCTCCTGGCAAAGTTTGGCATTTTTTGTTTTATTGGTTTAGCATTGCTTGTTTTGTGTTGTTATCCGTTTTTGTTTGGCTTTTTTTCCACCCCCAAAACAAAAAGTTGTCTTTTGCACACACCTCCTACTTTACCTGAACCTCTAGCTTCCAGGCTTTTCTAGAAAGCATGGCTGTTTTGGCCTGTAATTCAGGATAATCTTTCTTTGGTTTTTTTATTCATTCAAAGTCCCTGGAATCTGTAGGAATTGTTGGACTGATTGTGCCAGTTTGGTGACACAGTGCTTTAGTGACAATAACATCTTCAACACCTGCTCACTCAGGACCATCATTTCATTGTATTTCATGCTTTAGGCTTTTCACTGTAGAATCCTGTACTTTGTGGGAACTATTTGCTGGGGATGATATTAGCAGAGGAAATAAAACCTGTCCTTGGATCATATGGAATGATTCCCTGCCTTTATAACTTTGAACCATCACTTATTAAATGACTGAAGGGAACTGGTTCCAGACCTGTAGAAGAGTAGCAGATTTGCTGAAACTTTACATCTGGGATGAAAAGAAAACTTTTATTTCGGCCAGTCAATGTAGCCCATATTGGGTAGTTGATTTATGTGCTCCTTAAAACAGATAAATGAAAGAACACTGGGACTGTAAATGTTGTCCTCACGGTAGAAGCACAAAAGATCTAGAAAATGGTGGAATGGAGCCCTCAGAATTTCATTTTAGTGTTCTGAAAAGTAGTTGACATCATAACTATTTGTACCAAGCAGCTCTGTAATTGGGTCATTATTTACCAATGCCAGGCACAAGAACAAATGAGTCCAACACGTCAGGGGCTGTTGAACTGTACACAGGGCATGGATTACATTACACGCCCTATTGTTCAGTTTAAAATTAACATGCCATAATCCTCATTAAAACATCATATGTGATATTTCATTGTGGTTATTATACAGTTATCATTAAGGCAAATTGTATTACTGAGTTACATTTAATAATGCAGTGCACTGTAACAGTTGCATATATTTCAATTAGAAAGTAGATTATGCCTGTAGGACAATTAACAATTTCTTTCAGCCTGCAAGAAATTAAAGAAAAAATTACTTTTTTGTTTGCTTGTTTCTTTTTAAAAGTTGTGGATTAGCTGAGATTTTTATTCTCTTTCATGCATCTTTCCCTTTTTATTCAGTCTTTTAGCTTTGAGACTGAATGTCAGGGTGAAGGTGGAAATACTCTTAGCAGGACAATATCTACAAGGGGAAATTTAGTACTGCTCTGACTACCTTTTACCTTTTTCTCTAAGTATAGAGAAAAATTATTTTCCACTGCAGCCAATCACTCTCCTTCTACTGGCTTAAAATTTACCATAGCTCTAAAAATTTAAATTTAGTGTGTCATAGTCTTATCTTAGTCAGAGGAACCTTGAGCTTCTTTTTGCTGAGGAATTGGCTTGATAATGTCGTCATCCTCCCCTCCTGAGTATCACCTGGGATTTGATTAAGAAAAATTTTCCTCAGTGCTGCTGTCCTCAAATGTTGCTGATCTGAAATGTCAGACAGGTTTAATTCTGGTCTGTTGCTGTTTTCAGCATTTATCCTCAGCCTGGCACTGTTGTGCCCTTCAATATGAATCTCCCACAAAACCCCGTATGTGAATCGTCTGTAGAATTTGTACATCAGTATGTTATACATGAACAACACAGCCACATAAAATAGAATGCAGGTACATTCTATTCATTCATACGGGTTCAGGTGCTTTCATTTTTTTCCTACTATTATGGAAATGCTTTTGTTTTACAGAATAGCTGTAATAAAAGCTGAATTTAATTCCACTTATGAAGACTGGAGAAAAGATTTTGAGGGCTTGCATTACAGAGATGCAAGTGAATGGTAGCTGCTTCTAAAAATGTATCTTTGCTGCAGATAGTTTTCTAGCATTCAAATTACAGACCTGTGAGATAGGTGTTCAATAGTGTGAGCTGAAGTTGTATTCATACATCTTGTGGGTAACAAAGAACATTTGGTGATAAATGCAAGAATGAAAAAGTATAGCAATTGCTTCACTCCCATGTACTTTGTGCAGTTGTGCCTATATAATGAATATATTCACACCCAAGAACTATTTGAGGTGGAGTCAAATTAATCTTATTTGCCTGGTGTTGGCTATTGTAGTTTAAGCAATATTTAGTTACCTGGGCATCTTCTCTCCTTTTCCCAACTAGACCCTTGCTTGACTGAGACATACCTAATACTTTCACTGAACATTTTCTACCTCTAATTTGTTGAGAATATGTTCTGTAGGATGATCTGTATCTCTCAGAGAGCCATAAAGGTCTAATGGACAGTGTCAGCATCTCAGTATAGAAGGGAATGTTTACGCTCAGTCACACAAAACCCCAGGGGCAATTTTGGAAAATGCCAGCTGAAGAATCTGACCAGGTACTTCTGCTGTGTTTAACAAGAAGGATATTTAGGTGGAAAAACTATCAAGCTTATGTGAAAAGAAAAGGGCTCTTGATATAATCTCAAATTCTGTAATTGCAAACTAAAGGTCACATCCTTTAGTTCTTACTTTCTTAATTTATACCGAAGTAACCTAAGTGCAAACTGGATAGAAAGCAAGGACCAGTTTGGGTCTCCAAGTTTTGAGTTTAGTCTGCTGAATAAGAAAATGTGCACAAAAGAATTGGTGAGTTTAGAGAATGCAGTCAGTTTTCACTTTGGTTTTCAATCAGAGAAAGCATACTCCATGGAACACTATGGGTCTGTAGAAACTGGCTTTGGTAAGCAGGAAATCATGACAGAAAATTTCCAGACAGTTCTAGGAATGTAGAAAGGTGATCTTAACTCCCATTTACCAGTATTATAACTTAAGGAAATTTTGTAGAAAAATAAGAAAAAAAGAGTGATAAATTCAGTACTATTGGCTTGAAACATTGTGCAGAAATTGATAATGTTTTCGGAATATCCTCTACTATCTCATTCATTGTTCAAGACTTGTCCTTATTTGCTTGCTGAACATTAAATAAAAATAAATCCTTCCTAAATATGTCAAGTAAGTCTTTTGGCTGAAGTAATTGGCATGAGAATAAAAATATGCCAGGCTGGGTTCCCAGCAACACAGCTTGTCTTTGAAGGAGAAGTGGAAATATATTGATATTTTGCATGGGATTCACATTATTATTAGGAAGAACAGCATTATCATTTAAAATGAGATAAAAAACACATTCAAAAGAATTAAATATTTACTGTATATTCTTGCTATTTCTAGCTTCATTCAGCTCGGATGATTCAAGGCCCTGGTTGAAACTGGAAATACAATATAATACAAGTCTTGTAAAATACCATGACAGAATGTCTTCTATCTACAGTGTGAGCTAAGACTAGAAGCTGCAGATGTCTAATTTGTTTACCTTTGCATAACTTAATGTAAACAGAAGAAATTAAAAGCCTCAAGTCATATTTGTCACTGCAGAGGTGAATTGCAGTCTGGAAGAAAGTGCAGCCATGTTTCTGTCGATGAATGTCACACATTTATTAGTCCTCACTTAAAAGATTACTACAAATCAGTATCATACATGTAAATTTGGAAGAGATTTTGACTCATATGAAAATATAAAATCTGTTGACTTTCAGGTGTGCTTATAGTACTTGCAAAAATGATAAAGTGTTTTGAATCACCACCTTCTGGAGACCTTGGTAGTGAGTGACAGTAGAAGTTGAGATACCATTTTGAATCTAATAATCTAAGACCAACTAGGCATAGGAGAAGATTTTCTGTCCTAATTTGTCTGGAGGCAGGAGTGCTTCAATTTCCTTTCACTAAAACCCTCCTAAAACCTTCATGGCTTTTGGAGGATTAACAGAACTTTAGTGCATCTATGATAAATTTGATTTTTAGATTTCAGCAGCTGGTACTTTACCTCAGACTGAATGTGTTCATCTTTCCTCCCTACAGACGTGCATATTTTAGAATATTCATTTTAAGATCTTCATCCAGGTCAGGTAGATCTTGGCAGAGAAATAAAAATGTAATCTTTTTGTGTTGTTCCTACTGTGATTTTAAAGAACACATGCTTTCAGCTGTTTGGATGAAAATGTCTTCTGCAGCAATTAAGTAGAAAAGTGATGTAAAAACAAAATTAAATTTCTTGTAGCCAAAGCTATCTTTAAAGCTAATGTAATCAATTATGATAACTAATAACACTCGTCTTTCTTTTATCCAAACTGTGCCTTTAAACCAATTCATAACTTAATGATTTGTACACAGGAGACTGAAAAGAGGGAAAATTCAGAGCTGACAGTAGTCTGTATCCCATCTTCACCCTGGGAAGCCCCTGAGGAGTTAATTAAGACATCTCTGCAGTTCCTTTGCCCAAAAGCTGGACGAAAAGATGTCCAGGGTAGTGAAGACACTAAAGTGTTTTCAGGACTAAGTCCTTAAAATTTGGATTTTCCTGGTGTTGACGTGCACAAGCGAAAGCTAGTATGATATGATGTTACTTCAGATTTTTTCAGAGAAGTGGTGATGGCTTCAGAGGCTGTTCAGTGGTGAATGTGGAGCTGAGAATAGAAGCTACCTTTACACACTCTGAGCTGGGGAAACCCTTTGCTGACTGGCACATACAGGGAGGCCACCCTTCTCAAAAACCCTGTGCTCGCTCATCTTGATGGGAAGCCTCTCTCAGCACATAGCAGGTGAATTTATGTAACCTTTAACCCTTCCACAAAGCACTCCCTGTTAGAAACTGTCTTGCTACTTCTTGAGACAACTGCAAGATCTCCTGGGCAAAGGTGAGGGTTGAGACTGCCTTTCTCTTCTATTCTCTGCTGTATTCATTTCATGTTTTCCAACATGAGTGAAAATGAATGGTCCTGTACGACAATTCCTGAAGATAATGATCCTTTGTATCATTCACCCTACAGACTTCATTGCTCAAGCTCTGATTTTTATCTGCTGAGATGTGTGACTTGGAGCCCCTCTCTAGCCAGGTATCCTGGGGCTGTGTCATGAAGGACTTCAGATCCTGGAGCATTCAGCCAGCATTTCACAAACATTTATCCTGGCCCTTCTGGGACATTGGTCCTTTTTGTTTATTTAAAAAAAAAATGCAGTAGCTGTTGATTATTGCACCTTCAATAGATCTAAACGTGTTTCTGAGTTTACTTACTCTCTCTAGCAGCGAATTGCCTGGAAGTGCTCTCCAGTGAACTCGCTGCCTGCCTGCAGTCCCCGAGTGCTCTGATTGCTCTCATTATCTGTGGGAAGCTCCACTTCGCCACTCAGTGTTCACTGTGAAAATATTCACTGCTGTGTTGACAGTGATGTAGTGCATCTAATTCCTGCTCAGACCTGAAGAGGGGTTTTGGTTTGTGCAGCGATACTCTTTTTAAAAAGATATGAAATAATGTAATTATCCCAGTGTACAAATCTAAATCAACTGCCTTCTGTTTTCCTATTTTTTTTGTCTCCTTAACTCTGTGCTCAGTTTTGTCTTAAGCTAAAATAAGCTTTAAAATAGTTGAGACTCGTGTTATTTTTAGCAGAAATATCTGTGGTAGCAAATACATTTTAAGCTAGCATAAGTTAGAGAGAGGGAACAATTTCCTGCATGTCCAGTAACTTTAAATACTGTTGAGAAGCAGCTTTTTTATAGATATAGGTAATACCTGGTGTGCAGAGGTAAATCAGCAAAGGCAGCCTTCATTATGACAAAGTGATTTGGGTGTATAGGTGAGTTTGATGGAGATAAACTGTTCTATCTGTTGCTTCAGTGAAGTTTTCTCAGTGAGGAAACTGGGTTTTCAGTTCTCCTATTCAATGCCAGAATAAATTAAAGCAGTGACCAAACAAAAAGCATACCACAATTTTCTCCACAGATATTTTGGGACCAATAGGTCTTGCTCTTTCCTGAAAGAAGAGCTATTACACAAAAAAGAGATATGGTGCACAGCACTGTAGAAGAATTTTCGGACATAAATGTGGTCTCTTCAATATCAGACCACAGTAAAAATTCTGCTTCTGATGAGAGTATCACCCAGTCATGTGAGTTGGAGAATAAAGTGTTTCAGAAAAAATATTAACTGGGGTAACTGCCTTTTGGAACACCTCTGTTACTAAAAGTGGGTAGAAAATAGTAATGAGAGGAGGTAGCAAAGCCCAAGAAAAATACTCTTTCATATATTCTAAGAGTGTTTTTTCTCTTCCCTCACCCCCTCACATTTAGCGCTGCACAGGAATTTTTTCTAGCATATTTTAATTTAAAATTAAATATTCCCAAAGCGATAAACTGACCTTCAAATGAAAGAAAACATAAGCAAGGATGTAGATTTTCCCAGGCTTAGTTTTAGGGAAATGAAGGGCAAATTCACACCTTTTGAGGCTTCTCTTCTAGGAGTCAATCAGAAAGATACAGGCAGGATACATCACCCGGTTGTAGGCAGTGATGCTTGCAGTGGGAGCTCACGGGAAGTCCCCAGTAAGCTGGAAGGTAGCAGGACGTGTTTGCTGGGTGACCGAGTGCAGTGGCAAGCACTGGTTACTGATGCACGGCTTTTCCTTAGACTTCATCTCCTGAGCTTGTCCTTGCTCATGACTCACGTCCTTCAGGGCACAGCACTCAGCCTCAAGGAACTGAAAAAGTTTCACAGGTGGAAAAAGAAGTGTATTTTCCCCTCAAGAGCGGTATTCATTGGCACTTCAACACCTTCTTGGTTTCCTAATAGTAGCAGCTGTAGAGCTTCTATTTCCAGCATTGCTTGAAACACTCTTGGGATGAACCTGAATGATCTGCATTTTGTTCACATTCCCTGAGGCGTTGCTTTCCCTGAGCCTACCCAAATGTAAATATAAAAATGGGCCTGACATCTCTACAATTATTACCAGTTTTTCCTATCATACTGTAAGTATGATGTACTCTGTGTAGGCAGGACTGCGTTGTGTTTTACTGTGTACTGTGCATCATCCCTGCTTGAATTGATAATCACAATGAAGTAGCAATAACATGCCTGGTTTTGAGCCACTGAGACAAAGCACATGAAAATGGGTCTTATTTGCCTTCAGTTGAGGCTTATTCTAAGAAAAAACCTGATTTCTGCAGGAGGGAAAGCTCTTCTTTACTGAGCTGATATTTGTTTTTAATATACAAGCCAACCATATGCCTGTCCTCCAGGAAGATACAGGATCTTAAAACTCTCCTGCCTCTTCCCCTAAGAGCTAATTGCTCTGCCTAGAACTTAGAGGGCCTCCAGTCAGTGTTTTTAAGTCCTAAACATCTAGGGAAAGTAGTGTAATAACAATCAAAGTAAGATCTTACAAAAGGGGAAGGTGATACTTATGAAACGTTTCAGCAAGTCGAATTTTGAAGTGTTTATACTCTGCAATCATAGATTTCATTCTCTCCCATCTGTGAATTTGCAAGCATCAAGTTGAGCACATCCAAGTGGACGCGTTGCTGAGAATAAAGGACACAAATTGATAATGCCTCATCATGTCTGAGAGGCTACCTCTTGGTAATGGTGATAAACTTCTGGAGAGCTGCTTATGGTGTTCTGTAATCTTCAGCTCTTACAGTATTGCCCTTTGTCTCCAAACCTTGTTCACTACAGCTTCCATAAATCTTTATCTGTATTGTTGCCTATTTTCTGGTTTTTGACTAATTTTGAATATGGAGGAGTTCTGCCTTCATCTCATTTAACAAGAAGGGAGTGGAGTACATATGATATGCTGCAACCTTCTCGCTGTTGTGCCTTCGTGCTTGTGACAGAAGAACGATGTTTGTATTTCTTCTGTTTCTTTTTCTGTCCTGGGAACAGGGTCCTGCACTATCAGTGTAGGCTTTTTTCTTTTGCTTTGTGCTGTTTTTCAGTGCTTCACACATACACCAACCTCTAGATAATATTTCTGTTACAATACTGTGTGATCATTTGGCAAAAGACTTGGTACCGCTGTGCCCTCTGCTTAGGTTGTATATCAGTAACCTCTTACTGCAAAGTACCTTTTGAAAACTTTATCCTTCTTTTCATTCAAGCACCCAGAATGCTTATTCCTATCAAAAAAGGAAGAGAAACCCTTCAAATGAAACAAACCCAGAGGCATTTTGGCCAAGCATGCAGTCAGTTGTTGCTTCTGAATGTTCTTTTGGGATTGTTATCGCTTCCTATTTGGTAGCATTAACAAAAAAACATCCTTAAATTCAATGTGCAACATTAAGATATAAACTGATACAGTAAAACCAGTTACTTTCTTCCCTGTGCTAAGCTGTGTTGAACTATATTGGCTGAAAGAAAAGACACTGCTATAAAATTACCCCAAGAGTTTATTGCTAGTAGTAATGTACAGAATTTTGACTGTAGCTCTACAGGGAAGAATCTTCTAGGATGGGGCATATCTTCAGTTTTAATTTAGCCCTCATAACATCTTGACCATTGTACTGGTTTAGGTTTGTTTTCACCAGGAGCAGTTTTTGCAGTATTCCTTGTTTAAGACTGCATGGCACTTGTCTTCAAAACCCAGCCACTGAGATAGCAGAGCAGTTAAAAATATCTGAAGGATTCTTGGTGGGGGAGGGCAGTGATGGAAATAGGTACCATGATATCCTTCTACCCCTTTAAGCTATTTTCATTTAAAATTGGAGGTAGAAACATGTGGGTTCTATAGGCATTTTACAGGGCTTGTATAACTCTTGGGGCGATGTGCAATTTGCTGGGAGTGACAGATGATTGATTTTGTGCTAAGAGAAAGTGGATGGTTGCATTTGTGAGTGTTTGAGTTCAAAAGTCCAGAAGTTAGGTGTGTGAAAAAAAAAAAAAATATGATGAGGACTTGCATTTTGGCAGATACTAAGTTAAGAGGATATGTCTAATTATTAATGAGTTCCTAGGCTATGCTTTTTTTTTAATTTATTTTTTTTAAGTACTTTCTCTTCTCTGTGAAAGGCAGTAAAATGAAAAAAAAAAAAAATTATACCTTCTGCTACATCTTGCTATTTCTGTGTGAAGGAGCATCATGTCTCTATTGGATACAGGCAAAAAGAAAGAAATAGGAAAGAAAAATGACCTAGAGTATTTCTTGGATATGTTTGTAGCTTTTGCTTTGTTAGGTGAATAGGTGTTTGCATCTTGATGATATTGGCTCAAAGGGAAAACCAGACTTTTCAGTTGTTTTAAATATTCTAAAATGCGTGTGTTTCTTGTTTCTGTTAGTGGGCATTTTTTTTTTCCTTTTCATTTTTAAAGTCTTTTATTCTCAAAATATTCAGATGCTGTTTCTTCCTAATTTGCTTATTAAATTTACTTTATGAGTCATATTCCTCAGAAAAGTGAGATGAGGAGTTGAAGGAAAAAATACTGCTTCAGAGATGCAGATGATTTATTCATTTCACACATGGAGAAAATGTGGGGGTTTTGTTTGTTGTTTTTGTTTTTTTAAAAATAAAATGTGTTGGGTGTTTCCTTTTTTCTTTTTATGACTTCTTTGGAAGCGTGGGCAATAATCTAGATATTGTTGCAGTTGTACAGTTATCTGACCTTTTTATTGATCATAAAATTTTCTAAAGTTCATTCTGATACATGTAGTGCTGAGTGCTGACTCTGGTCTCCACTTCTGCAGTTTTTTGATAATTTTTCTGGGCTTCATGAAGAGTTTCTGAAGGAAGCAGGTTGTTTTGTTGACAGCTGTTCCTCTGCCCAAATCACTCTTTTATTGCTTGTTGTCTGGTCTGTGAGGTTTGCAGAGAAACCAGTGGGTTCTCTGGATTAATTATTTGATAATACTCTGAAAAAATTCTATCCTGGTGTGGTGTTAGAGCAGAGTGTCCCAGGTTTCAGGTCATTCATCTTTTAAAAAACACATCCTTCAACTCAAGTTCTTTTCTCCCTGTTTCACTCTTTACTTGCCTTTCTCCTGACACTGGTAGATAGCAGCACTCTCCAGGCTTGGTTCCAGACCTCCTCCTTCCAGAGCTGAAAAATATTTAGGAGAGGACCTTGCTGGCTTTGCTAGGGGAGAACTGACGTGGCTCACCGATGGTTTCAGCTGCTTTCAGCAGCACCACAATGGTTTTTTGTCTGCATTTTCTCCCTCCATAAAATAGCCTAAATATAATAGCTTAATTTTAATATTGAAAATACTTAACTTAATCCATCTCTTTATGTCCTCTTTTCCTGGTTGTTTAAGAGCAGTAGTCCAGAGTCGGCAGTGCGACACAGGCGTGTCGATGTTCGGAGATCTTGACTGATACAGATTGAATGAAGGAGGTGGAATGAGGTTCACAGAGATCTGTATTTTCTTTTTAATTTAAGGGGCTGAATTATGAACATAAGCCCCTTTTCAGATTTTTTTTTTCTCCCATTTTATCAGCAAAGCTTTACTTATGTGCATTTATGTAGCACTGCTGTTCAGAGTCTTGGGGGGATCTTTAAATAACACCTTTGTTAAGGTTCTTATGTAGGAAAAGTACAGGAAGGAACATTTTCAGAATTGCCTTTAGGGGAGCTGGATATAGTCAGTGCTGACCCTGCAAATGTGCAGAAATGAAAATAATGGTTGGATTACAGTAATTCACAGTGCAGGAAGGAAGCACAAGATTGCACATTAAAAAAAAAATAAAATAGTTCCTCATGCACATTAAAAAAAAAAAGTAGTTCCTAATGCATTTAAAAAAATACTACAAATTCCTCCTTATATCTTTTTTTTTGTTGTTACTTGCTCTTCTCTTAAAGAAATCCACCTATGCTCATTTAAAAAAGAAAAAAAACCCCAAAAAATCAACAAGCAGGAAAATAAAAAATGACAAATAATCAATTTAAAAAAAACCCCAAAACCTAAAATAAAACCAACCCAAACCTCAAATCAGTTTTCCGGTACTTTATACAACAACAGTGTGTTGTATTTGTTGTAAGAATATCTGTGCAGAGTTGTAGGGCCTGAGTTATTCTGAAGGTTAAACAAAGTAACAGTCCCTTCAATCCTCATAAATCCATGGATCTAGATAGAGAGCAAGACTGTAAAGATCCATTAGGTAAGAGTTTCTTTCCATGCCATGCACAATTAATAGCCTGTTGTGAATAATCCCAAGTATAAATGAATCCTCTGGGATTTTTGTTTGTGTTTTTTGGATTTGGTAATGAGGCAAAGCCTGTAGTGGAATGTCTGGATCTAAAAAGTCGGTGACAGTATTTGGTGCATCTAGTTTGGCAAATAAGACCTTCCTTTGCTATTGATGAAATCACCTGCAAAATCATAAAAAAATGGCCTAAAGGCAAATTGACTTTGAGTGTTATGTGATGGTTCAGTTTTTAGCAGCAAGTCTAGCAAAAATGAAGGCATGATACAGAGGAGGACTTAAAGATACAGCAGATGAGCTCTGGCTCGGAGCACGTTGTCATGGAGAGACATGCACTCCCTCTGCACTGCAGTGTCTCCTTGTAAAAGCACAGCTGTAGGTCCTGGAAGGGGCAATGTCAGGGCTTTTTCCATCCCAGTGGCAGCACAGGTGGGCAACAAAGGTACTTTGCTGTAGTGCACGGTGCAAGGGCTTCCACTGCTGCTTTGCAAGGATGGGGAAAAGGAGGAGCCAGAAGCAGTAGTGGTAGGCCATTCTTTGTGTTGTCTCATAAGCTTCCAGTGTGAAACCAGCTGTTCCCAGCTCCTTTGGGAAAAAGGGAGAAAGGAGCTATTGGATAAGACTGAGCATGTCATCTCTCATTAGAGAGCAAGCTGAGGTGTGGCTGGACTGCAGAGTGCTTCAGAATAACAGGATGTACAAGACCTTTTGTGTCCCAGAGGTTGGAGGGACCTCCAATAAACCTTTGGTTTATTGCAAAAAAAATGGGTGAAGACTGTTAACATCATCCAGAACAGAAACAATCACCTTCAAGTATAAAAGATAAGAAGTAATAAGAACTAGTAAAACATGGTCCAATTCTGGACAACCTTTAAGAATAATGCAAATGATATTCGTTGATAAGTTTCACAAAAAAAAACCCCACATGCTTGTCATGTTTAAAAATAAAACTTTGCTTTTAGAATACCAGGTTTTTCTAGGTCTGAACTGAAAATGGATTCCAGTCTGTAGTTTGTTTGAGCCAGATGATGAAATGAGAAAAATAACATTCCCTTATGTCAAACATGTAAATGGCAGGTCCATCACACAGCTGGGTGAAAATAATAATTCAGACTTCCAGTGTAAAGTCTTAAAATGAGAAAGTAAGGAAAAAAAATTCAATGAAGATATTTGTTTAAAATAAGGTATTCAAGTGAAAATTCCTTCTAGAATATCCATGGGATTTAATTATGCATTATTCAGGTCTCTTCCCCCAAGAGGGGAATGCAGATACATATACTGACGCTTGTTCAAATAAGGGTTGGATACTTCTAGTGTACTGCAGTACTTTTCTATCTTAGTTGTTGATTGAAGCTCTTTCAATACCCAGTCTGTTGAATTATAGAGATATAGCTACACCTTATTTCACATGCCAAGTTGATATGGAAGTGTAACAGTATTTGAGTCTGCTTAAAATTAATGTGACTGATATTGCATGTACAGAAGTTGTGGAATGTATTAAGAAAGAATGGTTAGCAGGGTTGGAAATGAGCTAGTTTTCAAAATAAAACAAGTTCTAAAATTATAAAACTTCACCTCTTGTACAAATGGCCTATATTTTTATGGGATATTTGTTGAACTATGCAATGATACTTGGTTAATAGAAGAAATTAAAACCAAAGCTGTTTGCTAGGGGTTGAATAATGATATAAAATGTGAAAGCAGGACTTGGAGACCTAGTCCCTGTTTGTGTGATCAAAAGACACTTTTTCTTAGTAAGGTCTCTGCTATTAAGCAAAGTATTATGATAGTAAAAGTTGCCAGAAATCCATTTTGACTACATAAGGTGTGAAAAACTTGATTATGAATGAGTAAGCACACTCTGGTTGGCATGGAAATACAGAAGCTAATTTTGCATCAGTCATGTTTTCATGCTGCAGTGCCTTGACTTATTAGCTGTTGCTTTCCCATTAGCTCCAAAACCCAACTTTCTCCCTCTGCGCTTCCAAAAATACTAAGCTGTGCTTGCAGTAAGAATGCAGTAAAAATGTATCTTGTTTGAACACAGGCTACTCACCTTCTAACTAGTGTCCTTAGCCCATTGAAATGTGAGGCTTTCAGATTACATAACTCAGAGGGCTGGAAAGTAAATAGAACTCCCAAAATACTCTAGATCATTTTTGTATGCCAAGTTTTCCAAAAAGCTGCTTTTGCTCCAGCTCTGGCTGAATAGTGTTGGTCTGTATGATTTTTATGGAGGAGTTGTTTCTGAGAGCAGACTCCAGTTGCACTGATCTGGATGGTCCTGTGCAGAATCAGTGGCTTGGGCATACAGAGGACAATCTGAGTCATAAATACATCTGGCCATGAACTGTGGCTGTACTTTTCCATTGAGGCTGTAAGGCAGGGTTGGGTACAAGCTTGCAGAGTGAAAGACCTGATGTCTCTCCTAATTGGAAAGAAAATTAAATATTTTGGCTTTATAGTGTGCCAAAGGAGATAATTTCTCCTTTGCAAGACATATAAATAGTTGGACATATACTCTCAAGTAGGTATGTCTCAAGAATGCCCATCTGACCACTTGACAGGTGGAACTAATTCAGTTAACGTTTGAGATGCTGTTGAAGCCTCCAAAAGATTTTATTTTCAGGGTGTAATTACATGTCTGCCTTGTTTTACTACATTAACAGTGTAAGTCAAGTTTCTAAAGGTTGCCAGAGACATGAATTACTATGAAGCTGAGAGTCTCCGCAGTGACAGTATTTTTTAAAAATGCAGTTTCCAAGAAATGAAAGCCTTTGATTCATATAGAAATGTCATGAGTTTATGTATCTCTTAGGAAACTTTTGTGGTTTTGATTTTAAAAAAAATTAAAAATATTTAAAATACAGAAGTTGTACCCTATAGTGCATGTATCATGCAGGGATGAAGCTTTCCAGGTTAAAATCTTATTCTTTAGAACTTCTCAGACCAGCAGTGTGAGAACATGCTTTCCTCTAACATTTACTGAATGTGGTACTTGGGGAGGAGGCAGGGAGCTGGCAGATTGGGCCAGAGGTAGGGGACTTGAAACCAAATAACATGATTCTGTTGAATGACTTGCATATGGCTTAGTGCATCTCTACAAGGTCTTACTGGAGTCAGTAAAGCTATATGATAGCACAAGTTGGCTGTTGTGATTATTCTTACAGGATTAATGTTGTAGCTCTGCATTCAAAGTGCTTTGCAGCTACCCACATGTGCCTTGTACATAGCACTTGGTAGGCAGGTCTAGTGATGGGGAAAGGCAATGCTATTTAATACATTTTTCCCCTGTGAATTTTCTTGATTCTACAATCTGTTAATAAAATTAAAAAGAGTATTTTCGTGCTAATTGTCATTAAATCTTTCAAATTTCAGAGAAGGGGCTTGGAGTCTTCAGCAGATGGTTGAAAATGAAATGCACTTTGGGGGAAACAGAATCTCTGCCAAATCTGGACCTTGAACAGAACTAGTCAAATAAACAGAAGTGAGACACAGCAGGGATGGTTTGGAATAGGCTTTATTATGGCCAGAAAGCTTCAGGCTGTGAATGACCTAATCAACCTAAGCTCCAGACATATACCTAAATTAGCTTCCACTCTACCAATCCTCATAATACTCCATTTTTCTTTACTCAAACACCATCCTAACAGATCTGAGCTCTTTTAAAAAATGGAAGGCTGTAACTGTCCATGCTTGTCCTCTTTTGATTGTATTTGTCCTATTCAACTCTCCTAATTGCCTGTATTCTTAATTTGCTCCTTTAGTTTTCCCATCCTTTCCCCTGACTCAGTTCTGGCAATTTTCATTCATTTGTTGAGTTTCAAATGACTTGTTCTATGAGAACAAGAAAAAAGAGTAATGAGAGCAAAGTTCCTCAGTGTTGAGGGGCTCTGGAAGGCTGCTCAGTTCCCTCTTAACCAAAGGGATTTCTGTGTGACCTTTCCTCGTGCCTCATTTCCATCTCTGCAGCATGGGGATAAAGTAACGTGCCCTGCCAGAGGAAGGGGAGCCATGCCCAGTGTCATGTAAAGCACCATTCCAAAGGGGTCCCTGGCTGTCTGCATGTGCTACCCTGTGTGGTCCCTACTGCACTTAGGACTGCTTTTTACAGCTGGAATAGCAAACAAGCTTGGGCTTGCTTCTGTTCATTTAAGCAGAGTTGGCTTGATTTGCTGTGCGCAGCCCACAGCCATCGCCGCGCGGGGACAGCGGCTGCAGAGCGAGTCCGTGAATGTCACACGGACGTGGGCCTGTCCTGCAGACACTGCTGCAAGCAAGACACTGAAATGCAATAACACAGCTCTGATCGTGCTTAAGCATTAGCCAGGACAATGACACAATGCTATAAACATTCTCCAGGTAATGGCTAAAAAAAGGCTGCAGAGCATCATGTTGGTCTCCAATGTTTAAAGAATGGTTCAGCATGAAATTCGAATGACACCAGCTTGTGTGCCACTCTGGTGTGAGTTTGATTAACAAATTGGCCTAGCTTTATTTAAAAAAATACTATATTGTGTATATATATGTTACATACTAGTATATTTTATATGTAATAATACACTAAACATATATCTTCATAAAACTTTCACACTTGAAACTTTTTATTCATAAATCATATGGCCTTTGAATCAGTCTCTGCTTTGTACCAAAAGACATGACTTTTCAAAATCTTTATATGAAAAGAAAGATTACCTTTGAGAGTAGGAGAGGCTCGTTAGGGGGTTTGATGTGGGTACATAAATAGTCACTTGAATTTGAGGCATTATTGCTCTAGAATTCAAGAGGACAGGAATTAACCTGGTATAGTAGGTCTTGGTTTTCATTGCCTGAGGTGGTATTCCTAAATTCTGCTACATTACCATGTTTTTAACATGAATTTAGTGGTTCACACAGAGAGATGCAGGGGATCATGTAGTTTCCCTTTGTCATTCTGGTTTCAAGTGACCATAGTTGTAATGATTTACTGGAATTCTAATTCCCTTAACAATTAGTAGGCACACTGGAGCCCACTGGGTTTTATTCAGAGCTCATTGAAGCTAATGGAGGGGAAAAAAAATCCCTTTGACCTCATTTGGCATTGGCTCAAGCTCTTTGCAGTTGAAGCTGATGGCTTCATCAAAATCCACTTAACCTTCCAGGGATGAGTGTGTGACAGGGACTGGTTGTCAGGTCATTCTGGAGCTTCATGGGTCTGCTGGGAGGGGCTTCTATACTTTTCCCTCATTATTCCCTTTATTATCATGTAGGTGAAAGGAGCAATTTCAACAGCAGCAGAAGCCAGTGGCATGTCTTATGTAGTCTCTAGCAGCATGGTCCAACCTCAGCATTGTTTGGGCAACCCAGGATTCATAATAAGTGTAACAGAAGATATGCTTTAGAATTAACATTCTGACCGGTTAGTTTTCCTTGTTTACTAAATCTGAAACATCCTGAGGTTAAAAAATGAATTATATGCCTCCCTCCCACTCCATTATTTAATCATATCCCTGAATCTTTCCATGTTTTAGATGTGCCTTTCCAATGAACAAACCTACACAAATAAACACCTAAATATAAGCAACTATATAGCTTGTTGGGTTGGAACTGGTTTCTATTTCAAGAGGAAAGAAAACAAATAAGAATAATACAGATTAAAAGAAAATTATCAGCCTTCCTTTATTCTTCCTCAAAAACGTGACAAATTCCACAAAATCATCTCTTTAATGCACTGCATTATCATATAAACACAAATTTAGAGATGTTACCATCATATTAAAGTTTTTCTTGTGTCCAGGAAAAATAATTTATCTGAAGTTCACCTGACTCCACTCAGCTTAGTAGGACACAGAAGGAAAGTTCTCATAGAGTTTCTCTGAGTTAAAGCCCATCACGACACCACAAGAACTTTGTTATTCCAGAATACCACATTTTGTTGTATGAAGGGGTAGACTTATTGAATCTACAAACTCAAGCTTGTTTTGCTGCCCTTAAGGATTAGGGAAGAGCCTTGCTAAGACAAATGTGAGTCTGAGTCTGGTCTTGGGCAAGCTGCTGTAGGGAACCCTGTGTGATCTCCTGGACTCCCTCCCAACCTCAATCACTCTTTGATCCCGAGTTTCATGAGTGACCCTTTTCAATGGCAAGGAAAGCAGTAAGATCTGCTTGTTGACTCCTCCAGGGCAAAATGGAAGGGAAAGACCTTTTCACCTTTCATTGGTCTGATGCACTGGGTTATGATGCTCCAAATAACTGCTTGTGGGATAACCAGGCTTTGCATTTCTTGTGTTGGAGGCATTGTTGGAGCATATTCCCATTCCTTTGATTAGTGGTAGCAGCAGGGAAAGCTGTTTCCACCACTGAGGGATATGTTTTCAAAGCAATGTCTAGGGCTTTGGAATGCGACACCATTAAATGTTAACGTGCATTTTCAAATAAGGAGCCTCAAGGCTAGAGGTAACTCTTTGATCTTTAAAAAGCTTGCCACATAGAAGAGAGAGCTTGAATGTATACTTATATCTGCAAACACTTTCAGGTAATTAGATTTTAGTTTCAGGGCTGCAGGACTTTGCAGAAATTATTCAGATTTCAAAAGGCTCAAAATAAACATCAATTTGTATTTATCTCAAGGGATTGAGAGGGGCATAAAACAAACCTTTAATGGCCTGAGCCATTGCTTTGTTGAAGAGATAAAACCTGTGGGAGTTTGTGTATTAAAATGGGATGTGAACCAGCAGAAATCCCAGCAAGATCTGAATTTGATTTAAAGTAAGAAAATACACAGCTGAGCTTTCCTCTGTTATTTAAAAGATTATTACCCTAATATATACAGTTGTTTTGTTTTTTAAAAAGTATGTCTAGATTGAGCCATAATTATATGTGAAAGCATTTGAACTACTCATTCAGTATGGAAGGAATTGGATCTGTCTAAACAAAATGATGTGCAATTAGGGAGCATGGGGGAGTTGACTGTTTGCCATATCTGAAAATAAAGTTATCAAATTATTACCCAAATTGTTCCACGTCTGACAACTGTATCTAGAAAGGCTTCTTATGGTAAAGATGCAAAGATGGCTCAGGTTTGTATACTGTTTGTGGCAGGGGACAATGAAATATAGGAGTTCAGTTGTGGGGTTTTTTTTCCTTGGGTGGTTTATTGTTTTTGTTTTTTTGGTTTTGTTATGTTTAACGGAGACTTTTATATTTTTTTGTCTGCAAAGTTCCTCACAAGGAGGACTACTGATAGAAAGTGAATGTTTTTCCTTGTTGGGTGAAAAATGGCCTCTTTAGACAAAACAAAAGGTAGCTGACTGCTAGAGTTCTGCTGGCATTCAAACTGATACATTAATCAATACTTTAAATCAAAACTGCCATCCTGTTGAATTTCACCGTTTTGCCTTTTTAGTTGCTTGAATTTTCACTGTTTTTCAAAATGAAGGATGCCTGGTTTTGTTTACTCACAAGTAAAAGAAATACTGCACTGCAATCCTTAGTGTATTTTATAGTTGTTATTTTTTAATTCTGTTATTAATGTATGTGGATTTTCTGCTGAACAAGCTCTCATGTGGGCAGTCCTGCTTGTTCTGGATATGTCTTTTTCCCTTCTTCTTCTCTTACTTTGTATTCACATAGGTTATGAAAGTTTTCTCCTCTACCTCCAGTCCTCTGTGTTAAATCCAGGAGTTATGTCTGTCTCTGAAAATTATGCAGAAATCACTATATGGATTGAAATTATCATGATAATTAGCAGACATGTTTTTCAGAGGGTTAGGAAATACCTTCCACTTCAAAGAAAATCTAATGACAGAGATGCTGAAGTGGGTCTGAGTTATGGGCCAGAATTACAGTGATGTAAAGGCTGAGGACTGTGGTCATACAGTGCCATGAGTCTTGCCCAGAGCATGGGATTAGAGCCTAAGGTTGCATAAGTTTGTAATGAAGACTGCAGCATCAATATAGTCTCAAATACAGATTCTCAACATAATCATGGGTAGTTAGAAAAGTTTGTGTATAAACTGTCTTGCTTGTTTGCTATCATGCTAAATCTGAGATCTGTATGTTTCTTTTCTCCTGTGGCACTAAAAATGCCACTGTGACTGATGAAGAGAGAACACAGTGCCCTAAGAAATGCCTGGAAGAAAATTTTCATCTTTAAACTGACATCAAAGCTGCATTCACCTTGCTTTAGAATGGGAATTTTGAACTTTTTTCAGTCCTGTCCCTTATCTAAACCATTAACTTGCATAGAAGAGTCTTAAAAATTGGTGTTTCAGGGCTAAATAAGGCATTTTTGTTGGAGGTTATTGAGACATGAAATGATTACTTATCATCCCTTGAAATGACATTACATTTAAATGCAATGGTACATGGGCACTTACTGCTACCTTCATCTCTGTTAATCCTTGCTCACAGCCTGCAAATTGAACATTCTCTCAGCCTTATGGGATGCACTGAAATTCTCAGAGTTATAATTGGTTTTCAGTGTGCCATCCTGCATGTTGCACAGAGACTCTCCTCCGAACTGAAAACATTTAGTGAACTCCTCCAAATAGAACACATTCAGTGAATCCCATGCTGTGTATTCTTTCCCCTTTAATTAGTTTTATCCATGAATTCACCAAAGATTCAAAGGGAAAATAAAAATTGAATTCATTTTATCATGATTGATTTGAAAATTCATGGGACAACCTCTTGGTTATTGATGGCTTTTAAATTGCTGTGCATTGTGAGCTGGGCCTGCCTGTGAAATTCATCAGCATTCCACAATCTGCCTCTGTTGTTTGCTTACAGATAGCAGCTCTAAATTTAGATGTGCACAGTATAACCTTACCAGACAAAGTTATGGCATTGTCTGAAAGTCTTTACAAGGTCTGCCTGTATAAATGAGCCCTTTTCCATAGAGGTCCATAGGAACCAGAGCAGAAAAATCTTTAGGAAGGCAAAAGCTGTGGCCTGATTGAGTTTCCGACATGACGGATGTCGTCTAACCTCATCGCTCTTCTGAAGCAGTGGTTGAGTTAAAAAGAGAAAAAATGGGAATGAGGCATCACACTCATGCAGATACTCCTGGATCTTGCTCCAAGGTGGGGGTAAATTGTATGACTTAAAAGAAACTGGGAGTTTGCAAACCATGGTACTGTGCTGGGGAAGCAGGACAAGACAAGAACTTACAAAGGGCTGATTCTTCCTTAATTTTCCTTATTGTATTCATCCGTGAATTAATGAAAATTGTGTGACTCCTCAAAAGGAAGCCTGTCATGGTAATTGGATTCTTGTTTTTCATCTCTAAGGTACCCCAGCTAACACTGTGCACCTCTACAAAGGCAGCAGAGTCTTACAGGCCTGATCTTAGGTGTCCATGGTCACAGCGTGCCGGTGATAAGCAGTTGGTGTTGAGATGCTCCACTGAAGTTTGCAGCAGTGCTGCCACAAACACACTGAATTTGGAGGTGACTCAAACTGTGGGGAATAGCATAAATGTCCATCTATATGAAAGATTCCTCAGCTTGGAGAGGTGGGAGAAAAGCCTGGAGAAAAGAAGGTTCAGGGGAGTCCTTATCACTAACTACAGCTATCTGAAAGGGGGTTGCAGGCAGGTGGGCATCAGCCTCCCTCCCAAAAAAACAATAACAAGACAAGAAACGGCCTTAGGCTGTTCCTGGGGAGGTTCACATTGGACATTAGGAAGAATTTCTTTACTGACAAGGTGGTTAAGCATTGGAATGGGCTGCCCAGGGAAGTGGTGGAGTCACCATTCCTGGAAGTGTCCCAGAAATGACTGGACAAAGCAGTGCTCTGGCTTAGCTGATGTGGTGATGTTCAGTCAAAGGTCTGACTCCATGCTCTTGCAGGTCTTTTTCAACCTTAATGATTCTGTGATTCTGTTCTGTGATCCTAAGTAGTCAGAATGATGTTTCTGTCTCATTTGGCTGAATATTGAGTGCTAGAAGATGTAATGGCTCTACTTAAATAATTGAAATTATTATTTTTCCAAATTTTACTAGAAAATGGATATTTTTTTATTAGTTGTGTTAGTTATCTAAAATAGTAATTTCTCTCACTTGCAGATAAAGCATTTGTGTTTCCCAAACTGGTTTTTATGTTCTAGCCATCATGATAACCTATGTTCTGCTGCTTTTGTGCAGATATTTTTCTTATTTCTCTCCTGCTTGTTTGTTTGGGTTTTTCCTCAATAAACCTTATTCTCAGTGAAACAGGTATTTATATTCAATTTAAAAAATTGTATTTGTAAAACTTAGAAAAACTGCTTCACAAATGAATTCCTGAACAATTTTAACACTGAGTAACATCAGCAGAAAATCTGCCTTACCTTCTCTGCATTTTAATTTTCTGTAGGTGAATGTCTACGGGACTCAGTCCAGCTGACTCTGATCATTCTTGTGTTTTTCTTCTAATAATGATCCTGGCAGCCTTGCTGATGGGTGCACATACATTAACATTTTTCCTGCAAATTTAGTGTTGTTTTAATTATATTATGGTATCTTAAGACAAATGCTATTCTGTTTCTTAGAATCCATGACTTAATCCATGGTGCCCTGAACTCTTTCAGTGATGGCCTCTGGTGAACAGAGCATGCTTGTAGCAAAGTGATACTTTTGAAAGGCATCAAGTTTCTCTTTTTGTGAGTGCTGCTAGAACTTCTGAAATGTTAAAATACATTCTTGATCTTTGGCATATATAAACTTTCAAACTTTGTTTGAAATGAATGAGTAACAAGTCTCATCTAGGCTAAGATAAAAAACGTGTTTGTGATGATGTGATGCTGTGTGGTTAGAGAAAAGGACCTCCACGTTATTAGGTTGTTTATTTTTCATAATGTAACAAAACCTGCCCCATGCTGACAAATTCACTTACCTGTGTTTTCCTGTACAGAAAGGTAATCTCAGGATACATTTCCCTACCATGGTGTGAGGGGATTTATACTGTCTCTTCCCTAAAGTGTGTTAAATGTCAAAAGGGCAGACTGCAGATATAAAACTTGCTTCATCTGTTGTGTCAGCTTTGTAGGTTTCTGCTCTCGGGTCAAAGATCAAAGCACTCTTACATTAACAGGATATCAGAAATGTGGAAAGGAGAGGCAAATAGGCACAAGAACCATTATATTCTGAGAAGAAAATAGTAAGAATCTCTGGCAACAGCTGTTGAACCTGCTGAGAGTAAATCACAGCTTTGGACAATAATATGCTTTTGCAGGTTTATTGAAATATAAATGTTGGAAGGCTGAGTCAGCACATCCTTTTGTTGTGGCTCTTTTTTTGTTTTCCATATAGAGAAATTTCAGTAATTTTTGAGTGTCAAAAATTGATTTCTGTGATGGATTTGCTGTTCATTGACAGCAGCTCATTCCTGTCTGACAACAAGCCTTTGACCTAATGAAAAGCATGTAGCATAAGATAAAGGGATGGTACCTTCATTTTGTAGCTGCAGACATGACTCACCTAAATGACATGGACTGTGACAGAGCTGAAATCAGAGAATACTTCTTCCCTTAACTTCAGATCATTCTTCTTTAACTGTATTTTGTTGGTAATTGGCTTAGTCTGATGTTCTTTCACCCTCTCAAAACAAGAATTGCTTCTGCATATTAGTTTACTGGAACCGCACTGATGGCTATTTGAAATTCATAGTTTGAGCCCTGTCGCTCTGTTCCTCAAATGCAATTCTACTTCATTATTGTGAGTAGGAATTACATGGCAGACATGCTTGTTTCAGTAAAAAATAAGACCCAGTACTGAATCAGTTTTATGAGAGCCCCTTGAGTCATTCAAAATCAGACTTGACCACTTTTTGTGAGACAAGGTTATACGTGCACACTCTGTAATAACAGACACTCTATAAATGCACTGATTGAGTAATACTTTTATGTCTTTACGGGCATATGAAAGAACACTTATGTAATTTACAGTTGCTTTGGAAGAGCTCATGATTAGCTTAACTATTGACGTTTATTTGCAGTATAGCACGGAAAGAAAAAGGAACGTTGTGTTGTTAAGTACTTTCTCTAGTGTCTTATATCTTGAAAAATATGCCATGCATTTCAGCTAACAGATGGAGTTCACAGCTGTGCATGTACGTGTAGCCAGTCTCTAGGAAAAAAAAATAAAAAAAGGAAAAAAGAAGGAAGTTATTTTTGCAGAAAAACAGGTTGTTTGGGGTTTATTTTATTTTTTCTCGTCATGTTTTCAAGCATCATTTACTAAGGTTGTTAAATTGGTAGTAGAACCTAGATGTAGGTGGTAGTTCCCGTGAGAGGCTTTTTGTGGGGACCATTGATACAGAAATAATCTCCCAATCTCTTCCAAGTCTGTAGCCATACCCATGTTGCTGCACTTCCTGTGTCTTTTGTGTATGGATGTTTTTTTACCCCTCACACAATCTCCTCCTCCTCCCATGCATGTATATTTCATTGGGCTGTAACAGCGAAGGTTAATTTCCACAGTAAGGCCAAGTATGTATTTTTTGCCGTTTCAAAGGAGAATTGTACCTACAGAAGGCAGGAGAAAAACAGATGAAGTGAAAGGCATCAGTGGTCACTCCTGAGGACTATTAAGAGGCATAGTACAAAACGCATGGTTTACATCTTTAAAGCAAATTATGCCATTAAGTGGGTAATGCTAAAAGGAATTTTATCTGGCCTATAAATACCAGTGAATCTTTTCAACTTCAAATCCCAGTACAGAGACAATTTACAATTGCAATCAAAGTGATGCACGCAATTTAACTTCAGTACCGTCTGTAACTCTGCTGGTATTTTAATAATGAATAAAATTATATCTTGGCAACAAAAGTCTCACTGAAATAATATACCTTTAATTTCCCAGTGAGACCTCTTTGAGACTAAGCTACTAGGCCTCTTGTTTACCCTGAAATCTCCTTCATGTTGATTATAAAATGGACAAATCTGTATTTAAATAGCCATCAGTGTGCAAAAGGTCTGTGATTCTGTGAAGCCTTTGTTAAACTCCCTTTGAAATTCAGGGACTGTGGCTCAGGCAGGGGTTCGCACAGCTGGTCACAAGCACTTGTGCCCTCACTGCACCTCTTGCATCTGCTTCAGCAGAGCTGTAATGTGTGGGCAAGGTCTATTGCAGGAGCTCTTTGGTGATGTGCTGGGCCCTGTGTTCTTGAACTGCAGCACCTGCAGAGGGCACCTCCCCTTAAAATGCTTTTATTTACCATGGGATAGAGCAGAAGGCATGACAGCTGCGCTCTTCTGAATTTGTCCTTTGGACTACATCATGAGACCTAACCACACCATTCTCTGGCTTATAATTCTTTCCTTGTGCATCTTCAATTTTTGTATTTTGCAAAGAGGAGGCAATTTTGGCTCTGTTAATAGTTTGCATGCTATCTCCTGTCCCCCACCCTTCCCTCAGTTGCCTCATTGGGTGACACCAGTCCCATATTCCTACTCTGGGTGCTGCTCTCATGGTGTTTATAATTATTTTGTGAGGTTTATGGTTGCTAATAGAGTAGCTGCAGCATAGATCTGAGTCTTACTGTGCCTTGTCAAATACTTTGCTTGATGGTGGTATGAGATTAAGTATAAGTAATTATTTATTATAACGATAGGAGATCATGACAAGCAATGTACTACCACATAAAAAAGAAACGCAAACTTCGCAGCATTTTCTGCACATTGGTCCTGGTGAAGGTACAGCAGTACCAAAAGCAGTTTGAGGCTGATGTTTGGAAAATCTGTGGAGCCCAGGGTCTGGAGATGTTTCACTGAAGGTGTCCTCTTTATCAGAGCTTTTGTTCAGGAAGTGTTAGTGGTCTTTCTGGATGGCTTTCACAAGTGGAAATCAATGTGTTTTATCCCACTGACTGTTGAGGTGAACCAGGTAAATAGGAGCAGGAGAGGATTATTAACACATCTAAGTTTGGGCCAGTAATGACCCTACCTGTGTTCCAGAGATTGATCCTCTGCAAAGGACCTGCTCTAAGAAGCATTAATGTGACCATGAAGGGTTCCTGGGGTTTGTGATTTTCTAAATATCTTCAGTGCCCACTAATCATGAACTTTCTAAATGTGTTCCAATTGCTGCTGATGAAGGCTGTCTTAGCCTTGAAGATTATAAACTGGATCATGCCAAGCCTACCATCACCAGTGTGGAATGTATACTGGAAAAACTAGTAAAGTCAGTCTGAATCTCTGATTTCTGTGCAAACTCATTTTTGCTAATACTTTAGTTGTATTTGAGAAACCTGCTGTTCTTCAGGAGTACATCCTAGTCTCTCTAGGACTTGGATACAAGTTTTTCAGTTATTTTTTCATACATATCACAGATGTTGAAGGCCTTCACAACATACAGAGCTCAATCAGATATTTGGGCCAAAGGCCTTCTCTGAAGTTCCATCTTGTGTACTATTAGCTAAAGCTGGTATTATCTGGTATGTTTCAAAGAAGACTAAGAGTTAGTGTCTAAATGTTACTTGAATGATTTTGAACTGATAACATTTCTATTTGTGGGATTGTCCAAAGTATTCTGTAAAAAATTAAAATACATGGGCAAAGACTGAGAAGATATTTCCTTGTTTTTATTTGGAGGGTAATTAAAGCTACAAGAAAAAGAATCAAAATCAATCAATAAAACAACTTTATAATATGAAAATAAAAAGATAATACATTAACATTAGCATTCTTTGTTTTTTGGGTTTTTTTTGTTAGTTTTGTCATTAGTTTCTAAGAATCATTAGTGAATAAAACCCTGAAAATTCAGGTTGATATATGTAACTATTTTTCTTAATTCCTGAAGAAAGATTGCTTATGAAAGTTCTAGTAATACTCATGACACTGTAAATGCTGTCAGTAGCTGCTTGTTTTTCAGAAGTTGGCATATTCAAGGTCAGCACCCTTTTCTCAAATGCAAATCAACATCTGTATTGTTGCATGGTTTGCATGAAGAAGTTGGTTTATAGGTACAATTAGACCCTATTTTTCATTATTTCTTTGCTAATTATCTTGTCAAAGAAAACATAGGAGAAAACGACTGAACAACTGGCTAGTAAATGCGCTTTTGTGAGTTTCCAGATGTTTTAAAAGGGTTTGTAGTGTAGAATTATTCATTGTTACAACCAGTGTTTTAATAGGCATGATGCATTTAACTCCAAGAAGCAAAGTCCCTGTTCTGACAGGCAAACTTCCAAAGCAAATGGAGAAATAGGTCAGGAACATAGGTAAGGAGCTGTAAATGTGGGAGCACCTGAAATAGTATTTTTTTTGTCACATCAAGTTGGGGGTATGAAGCCTCTTAAAATGTCTGTGCTGGGATTATATGGTGGGGATCAGGATATGTTGGTTTTGCTTTTGTTTTTACCATGGCTTTTCTCTGATCTTGCATAAGCACAAAATTTTTCCTTTCTTTCTTGTCTGCATCCATCAGAAAAGGAAACATGATAATAACATCCTTTATTGGAGAGTTTTTTAATCTTGAGAGGTGTATCTTTGGGGGTTGGTTTGTTTCCTTTTCATATTTCCTTCTCATGGAAGCAGGGCCAATGGAATGACTCTCACTGTACATGCACATCCCACCTTTTTGAACTCTGTACTCTATTTTATCTAAGTTTTACAAAAAAGATGTCAGTCTCAAATGTGTACATGTTGGGTCTCTGACAAGAGATTTATCAAACCTGTTCTGCAAATGATCTGGATTGTTGTGCATGTACAAGTTGACTGGTGCATGCAAAGCACTTTGCTGTACTCTGGAATTTCATTTGATGTATTAAATCTGTGCCATATTCTGCATTGTAGGTCTGTGCGTGTAGAACTCTTAGTTCAGCCTCCAGTGCAGAGTTAATTTTGACTGAGTGAAGGGCAGAAGAGTGACCTTACATCTTGTCAGAGTATCCATTCAAAAATATCTGCACTTGGAGGAAATTCCTGCATGTACTCTGAATCATTCAATCATTACTCTCTTATCTGTTGAAAGTTGGGCTGTATTAGTCCTGGTGCTCTCAGAACTATCATCAATTTCTTAATGCTGTCCTAAATCCTGAAACCATCAACTTACATGATTTTACAGTTAGGTATTAATTCAGGGAAAGTTTCCTAGCTGTAGTTCAGCTGTTTTTTTCTTTTTTTTTTGGACCAAAACAAAGTAAGGATCCTGGAATTTAGTGTGGAAATGACGTTGCAGTGCTGTAGCAGCAGGGATAGAGATGAATGTGCATTGGGACAGAAGCAAAGGATATGGAAATTTAGACAAAGCATCTCACAGTTGCAGGAGCTGATTGTCACTTCTCAGCCTGGAGCCTCTAGAGATCCCAGGGCAAACCTTAAATGTGTTGCTCTGAAATGGTTTCCTCTTGCTGTGATGCTGAGATACTTGGTACCTCAGTCCTACCTTTGGGGAACAATGATGGACAGCTGCATCACAGGCTGATGGATGTGCTGAGTTCTCTCATGGCCCAGGAGCAGCCACAGGGAACTGAAGAAAGCCAGCAGTCTAAACACTGTTTAAAGTAAAATATCTGCATTCAGTTATTTCCAGCCTCATGTTTTAAGTGTTGCTGAACAGTTCTGTAGGTCTGTCTGCTAGGATCTTGGACCTTCTTTTGAGAGGTTCCCAACCCCTCTGCTGTGTTTTTTAGAATGTAGAAGTTTGGGTGAATTCAGTGCCCTTATGAACTCAACATTTCCAATCTTTGTTTAAATCTCTGTTCAGGTCATGAGTGAGAGTGAATTTAAGACTCTCAATTTACAGTTGTTTTGTTTGGGATATATTTTAAGTACAAATAGAATGGTTCTGGCCTGATCTGGCAGATCGGGAGACTGGCACTCCACAGAGCCTTCAAAAGTTCTCTTTGAGATTCAAAGGGTGTAAGTCATAGGGAATCTGCTCAGGACCATGATGTTTGTTCTGGTGGCTAATCATCCTTGTGGCTACAACATCAGTGCAGAATTGTCCCTAATTTATATATCTCACAGATTTTTCTGGGCCTTTTTACTCTTGGAAATCAGAGAGATAGGAAGGGTTTTGAGATCCATCATTCAATGCACTGATACAAATTGTATTGATTACATTGATTTACTTTCATATAGAGTTTTTTGATTGCAAAAATATCTGGATTGTTTTAGAGAGTCATTGCAGAAAGAGATGAGAAATACTTTAATGTAATCTGTTTCAATATGGAAAATGTATCACTCAGGTTTAGAATAATCTAAATTTGTTTTCATAACTATCAAGCAAGCTTTGCTTTTATTCTTTGTCTTTTGATTTACTCTCTGAATGTAAGAACACTGTGGTGGCCTGAGATCCTGGTGACCTGTGGGTCTTTTCCAGTAATTAGGTCCATGCTTGCTCCATGGGAGATTCAATTAAAAATGAGAGGGATTTATTATTATTCCCTGCTGAAACCCCACATTATGTTCTTGAGTGTTTATGTGACAGCACTGAAATGAGAAAATTTACTTTATTTAATTCCATCCCTGTTCAAACATTATGGGCTCAAAAATTCCACTTGAGTGTTAGCATATCCCTTCTGTCCTCAGAAGCAGAGGTGAAAGAAAGAGAGGAGAAACATAGAGGCTGCTCATGTGAGTGAACAAAACTAATTCGGCCCTGCACATTTGTGTGAGCTTGGGGGAGAAATGACGGAGATGTTCAGATTTTGAGAATTGAGTGCCTGAGACACATGTGAAGCACAGGACACACGTGTTGCAAAACCCCCCATGGCATGTTGCTGTGTGTCACCTCCCCACAGAAATACGAAGTTGTAACTCCTGCATTACATACATGTTCTGTGGAAACCTGTACTGGACACACAACACCTGGGGTGTTCTCTAAGGTCTGTCAGGGCATTATTGCACTATTATTTTGCAACAAGAGTCAATACCCTCTTTAACTGCAGGGTTGACAGTCAAATCTCATTCACTGAAAGGACAACATCTTCCAGTTTTTTAGGCAATCGATGTCTTAGCAGCAGCTCTCATGTGGTTGCTGTCCCACCAGACTGGAACATTCTGCAGGGTTAATTTCAGTTCTTATATATGAATTAGAGCACAATTGTGCTGTGTGTCCATTCTCTGTCTGCTAAGTAGAGAAAGCACCACCTGCAGATAGCACAAGTTGGCATATTGTTGCTCATATGATGACCTCTGTATGTTTTGTTCTTTTGTTTTCCTTTTTAGATAATTGTGATGATGCATTGGTATCTCCCTTACCTTCAGCTGCCCTTACCAGTTCCTCTGAGCTCTTCAGTACTCACAGTCCCAGCTTTGCAAAACTCAACAGGCGAGATGGTAAGGTTGCAGTATGAAATGCCTAAACTATTCATTTTAATCACTTTTACAAAGAATAACTTCCTATACTGTTTGTATGTAGTGCATTCAGAGTCGAGCTGAATAGAGCCATTAGTTTATGCTCCTGAGAGTGAGCTATGTAGGAGCAATTTCCTCCTTTATTATAGAAAGCTTCTATTAATTTTGAAGGTCTCCACTTCTTTAAAGAGTTTAAAGGTCCTTAGGTTTGAGACACTGTTCTAAAATGTAGGTGTTGAAGACAATAGCAACTAGGTATAAAATTCCAGTGGAATTCAGTGATTACACAACTCTGCAGAAATAGTGAATGTGAAAGACAACTTTTCAGACATTTGCCATTAAGAATGTTTGAGGTCCAGATAATGAGGTGGAACTATTAATTTGAAGCATAGTACCAGAAAGGAGAAGTTGGCAGTATTTAGGACATTATTTGATATCCTGTTGCAGATTTGGGTTGTTGGCTCTTACCTTGTTTCCAAGGTAGAGCCTCTAAAAGTGGAAGGCCCTGCATTATCGTATTACCTATGAATTTCATTTTAGGAAACACTAGAAAGATCACTACTAGAAAAAAAGATCTCAATTGAAAATAAATCAGAATTTGCATTCTTAAACATCCCTAAAGTGTTTTTTAATCAAACACCATTTGATAAATCTATAGAAAGACAGTAAAGGACTCCCTCTTATATGCTTGGCACTAATGATAAGGAGTTGCTTGGCCATTAAAGAGGTGTTAGATGGGAGTTACAATATCATATTTATATCTCTTGAACCAGAGTTCCTCAGCAAGTAAAAGGTTATATAGTAACTGCTTAACAAAAGAATGTAATAAACATTGAGCAAGATATTTGAACTTGCCCTGCCATTGCTCCAACTGCTGGCTGAGATGGTCAATAGCTATGCTTATGTGTTTGTGCAGATGGCTCTAATAGCTAATTTTATCTGTAGAAAAGAGAAAGAGGTTCAAAATCAGTATTGCAAGTCAAGCTCTGGCTGTTCTCTATATTAAAGAGACAATTAACAATGTTGGAAATTATGGCAGGAGTTTCAATTTAAGGTCAGAAATTGAAATAGGTCATGGTTAGTTGTCCCACAGTAGTTTTGTCATGTAGTGAGGGGTAATATATTGTAGTTTTTCAGCAATTCAGTATTACATTGGTAAAGTCCATGCTGTCTTTTAGCACTAGCCATGGGAAAAGGAGACAGAGTATTAAAATCAAGCCCTGTGTAAGGGGGTTATTTCAGCAACTTTTTCTTCATGTTTTGAGTGCTTATGTGATAACTGATGAGCTGAAGCCAATACAGGGACCTAAAAGCTAAAACTGTACCTTGTCTAATTCTTTTGCTGCATGGACTTATGTAGGAATGTGCAGATGTAGTGGCAGCAGAGTTCATATGGGGACTTGCTGTGGCAACCCCCAAAAACAATGAATCCTCACACAGATGGTCACTGCAGAATGGCTTTACCCACAGCCACGGTCCTTTCAGAAGGAAACCTGCTCCTGCCTTCCCCATGGCTGCAGTCCCTGCTTTGTGGTGGGCTTGGCCACAGCCATGCACTTTGACATGCTCCAGCATGGCCTCGTGCACAGCACGGTGCTTCAGGGAGTACCTCCAGTATGAACTTACCCTTGGACCACAGTCCCTTCTGAGGTACCAGCTGTGGTGCAGATGTAACCACAGCCCCAGGCTCTTGGAGATGTACATGCTCTGGCATGGGCTTCTTCACTGCCAGACACCTGGGCTGTCCTTTTGCCACGGGGACTCGTCCACAGGTCACAGCCCCTTGGGCTCGGGTTCACACTGGAGTTCCAGCCTGCCCAGTGCACAGGAGCAGCAGAGATGCCCTGGCCACTTGCCAGCCCAGGGCCATGGGCACTGCTGTTACCAAAATGTTCCCAGGCCCAGCAGTCAGATGATGAGCAGTACAGCAAAAGCAAAACGTAGCTACTAATGAGCAGTAGACTCTAATAAACAGTAAGGGAAGCGAGCCCCATGGCAAACACAGAAGCTGCTGATTAATAGCTAACCAGCAGTAACAGCTGTAAATTCAATCTAGTACATTCCAATCAAATCTGTAATTATCTTGAGCCCTTTGGGGCCCATGTTGGGCACATGTCATGGACAAACCCCAGCAGCTCAGCTCTGCACAGCCACTCCCTCTGACTGGTGGGATGGGGGAGAGAATCACAAGAGTAAAAGTGAAACCTTCACTCTGAACATCCCCCTTTTCCTCCTCCTTCATCCCCCAGTTTTAAATGCTGAGCATGATGCTATATGGGATGGGATATCCCTGAGGTCAGTAGGGGTCAGCTGTCCTGGCTGTGTCCACTCCCAGATTTTGCTTCCCCCTACCCTCCTCACTAGTGGTGTGTTGTGAGGAGCAGAAAAGGCCTTGGCCTATGTGTAAGCAGTTCTCAGCCACAACAGAAACAGCTCTGTATTATCCACAGAGGTAACTGTGCTTCCAGCACAATTAGCCTAAAACCAGCTGCTGTGAAGAGAACCAAGTCTGCTCTTGCCAGAGCAGTTCCTGTCCTTGGGTTGGAGGAGCAAGCAGTGGTAGATGGTGGCTGTAGAAACTTTCATAGACTTGTCACTTGAATGCAAATAGTAGATATCTTTACAGGAAATAATGTTTCCTAACAAGGACTGGGCTGTGGCTTTCTGATAATGTTGAATGCTTTGATGAGCTGGCTTAGCTTTGATTGTAATTGATAAGACAGTGCTGCAAGGAACAGAGCCTCTGGGTAGAAAGCCAGATGAATATATTTGTTAATGTAAACATGAATGCAACAAGTGAAGATGAATTTGTAAAGAACAACCCAGGCCTTTATTTACAAAAAGTTCTAATTCATCAAGTTTATTCAGTAATAGATAACAATATGTAAAAGGCTCTTGCTAAAAAAAAAAAAAAGGCCTGCAGTAGTAGAATGTGCCATTTAAAAAAAACAAACACACAAAGTACCCATGAGTAAAGCTTTGTGTGAACAGCTGAAAGTGCTTAATTAAAATGCTGATAAATCTGTACTGGTAATGCTAAAGAGCTAGTATAATTCTGATAAATATGATTCTGAGGTATGAAATATATTATTTACCCATGAGAGGAATTTATCAGATTTTTTGTATACAGTAAATAAATAATGAAAAATAACAAGAAAATTGCTGCAGTATGACTGCATCACCTAAGATTTTTCAGTTCTTATTAGCTCTCAGCCAGAGTAGTCAGTATAGGCAATTATGTATGTGAATATAAAGCGTATATAATGTCAAAAAGAATTTGTTTTCTGGCCTGGAAGTGTTTGATCTGGGCATTAAAGTAAAATTCTGCAGCAGGGAAGCACTTAGTTGCAGTGGGAAGTCCAGGAGTTCTTAGTGCTATATAAAGCCATTTGAGCTGTTTGAAAGGCATGTAGGGTGGAAATAATAATGCCCTTTGCTTTATAATAATCAACTAAAAATAAGTATGGGCATCCTGAGCAGTCCTGGGGAAGATGAAAAAGCATAGACTGTATAACACTGGGCTTAAATGCAGTTTTTGAAACAACTATGGCAAAATGTACAAACAGTCTGCAAAAGAAACAAAAGTATTTGATCATATTTTTTGGAATCATATGTGTCTCCAACTGAGAAACCATCAGATCCTTGCTCCCCACATATTTCTAACATTATGATTTGTTGCCATGGAGAATATGAACAGTGTGTCAGATTCCTGTGGTATTGTTTTTCCACTGGGGTGTTTTCCTAATACCATGTTGAATGCCTCTTTTGAAATGATTCCCAGAAGATGTGAAATGTGTGAGCTGTGAGGAAGGATGGTGTAGCACAATGTGCAGGATCCTGTCTATACCAGTGGGAACCTGGTGGGCAGAAAGGGGAAATATTGAGCATCCTGTCTCTCTCTTTTTTGTGTGAGAAGCAGTTTGACAACACACCTAGAACAGGTGTGCAGATCTGATGGGCATAATTAAAGCCAAATTTTTTGTCTTGTTTGCCTTTATGCCACACTTAATAAAAGCTATATGGTCCTCTTCAATATTTTTGTGCCCAATTGCAGGAAGAAAGACCTTGGGCTGTGCTTTTATCTGTTCAGAGGAGTTGATATCCTGTAAGTTGTGTCTTCAGTAGCCTGTCTTGTTGCCTGTTAGAGCCTTCTTGTTCTTTGTCTTGGGCCTGTGCTAGCAAAAAGTCCACAGGGCAAGCATCAAGGTGGGTGGAGGAGCAAAAGGCTCTAAATGGTTGCTCTCCTTTGGTTGTGATTTTTTTGCTACTCACTAAAAAAGTACAGGATGGGTTGTTGACACACTGTTAGGAATGATGTGCATAAAAGAAGTGTGCAGACACAGACTGTGCTGGAAGAAATGCCAGTATCCCTTCTGCAACCTGCTCTGTATAACGGAGTAAATGGGGAGGAAAAAGAACATTTATTGATTTTTGGCACTCACAGCATGTTTGGTGAGGATTAGGGATAACCACAGAAGCAAGCAGAAGCTACGTGTTTGCTTTATTAGCGGAAGTGAGAGAGGCCCGGTGGGAAAAGCTTCAGTTCTGCCCTCAGTCCTGCAGCCAATGCAGCTTTACTGTTGCAGGGATTTTAGCTGCATTCTTACTAGCAGTAGAATTACTGTCCACCTGTGGAAATGGTAATGGTGGAAGGTTTGGGAGAGGGAAACAGTGGGCTTCCTTCTCCACAGGAAAAAAAAATATGAAGCAGCTGCTGTTCTGTGAATACATGGCCTGTAACTGATATCTTTCTTGCAAGACCAGCTTTGGAGAGGTGATGCTATGAGCAGGTGTCACCGCTGTGTCTGCACTGCTTACATCTAAAGATGACATTCCCAGCAGACAAATGTGCTCATGTAAAGAGAGATACAGTTCAGAGACACCATGTAATCTATGATTTTAGGGCTCAAGCTCAGCACAGATCTCCCAAATTTCTGTTCAGTGTGTATCATTTGTTTGACTTCAAAATTATAAGCCTGTGGTGTTGTGCTCAAGCTGGAAAATAGCAGAGCACAGTAAAGCCAAACACTTTTATGGAAAGCATATCACATTCCTGCCACTTTTGGCAGCAGAAGGGAGAAAGCATAAAGTAGATATTTAGTTATGATGTTTGACATGCTACTGGGAAACATCTGTGCTAACTGGCTTGGCTCAAGAACTTGTGTATAAACTAGAACATAGAAAGTAAAGCTTTTGTGTTTTTTTAATGGAAAGCTCACCAAATATTTTTGCTCTAAGTTATTTTCCTTCATCTAGTTGTCGTTCTCTATGTTGAAAGATGAAAATGCCAACTTTCTTTTAATATGTGCTGAAAACATCTAGAATAGGCTCTTTTGAGTCATGAATGGAACAACTTTGCCAGAACTTCTGAGGCATATTTTTATATCGTATCAGTTCCTAGAATAAAACTGAGAAAAAAAAAATAAATAAGGAAAAGCAGCAACTATTGTGTTCAGAGTCTATTTTAGATACTGGATATTACAATCCAAAGGAAGTTTTTGCCCTTGGCTCCTGTGTGCAATAATCACAATTGTGTGTAGGAGAAATCTGTAGTTTGTTGTGTTTGAATACAGCTCTATAGTTTAAAGGCACTGCTCTGCACTTTAAAGGCAGAAAACATACTTTCTATATGGCACTTAAAAAATAAAAATAGAAAAAAACCAACCCAGTGGTTAGGACTGTTAACAGGAGGTATTATAGTCTTACATAAGCTATATATAGGTATGGAGTTAAAAGAGCTATGAAGTAGTTAAAGCAGAAATCAGTGATGAAATTCCTAGTAGTCTCATTAGGTGTTTCATGGCATGCTCAGAGGAGAGTGTATTCTATTTAAGGCAGGTAAAATAATCAGTGATGATGAAGATTTCTGTTGTGATTGGAAAGGGTAAATCATGGCACTAAGAAAGCAGTATGCATTGGTTTGGTTGCAAACTCTTTTCCCTGGAGAGTTCTTGTAGAGGAATGAAGGCTGGGTCATGCAGGGGAGCAGGAACAATACTTCATTCCAGGTATGGAATAGATGTAGCTCTGTTTCAGGAGTTCAGATAAATCCTATATTAATAAATTGTAAATAATTGCAATTATGACTATTCTTAGACAAAGGGATTTCAGTTGTGAGTTGAAAAGTACAATGCCATCCAGGAAAAACAAGATGTTTGTAAAAGTGCAGAGTTCTTGAAATTGAGTTAATTGATAGAAACCATATTTATTAATCTTTCAACTCTATTCACTTCAATGAACTTTTCATGGAGCAACTTTGAGACAGATCAGTTAATTTTATTCCTAATATGATTGTGTTCACTATAGTCATACTGGAGTGCTTTTCCAAACTTCATTAACAGTGGCAAAACAAAAAGGTGTTGTGTTGCAGAAGCAGTGGCATCTTAAAAATTGGCTGTCTTGTCTACTTGGTTGGTGGCTTGTGTTTCCCATATCTGCATTGGATGCTTATTGGTGAGGCTGAATTGAACACCGGGTGTATGCAGAGAGTAAATGTGTGCAAGGAGAAACAAGTTAAAGGAAAACAAACATAGCCTGTAATTTTAGGGTGTAAAAGAAAGCAGGAGACCATAAAATATTATATTCCAGTCTGGAATGATTTGCTTTTAACCATAATCTCCCATTTATTGTGGTGAGCAAAGTGGTAAAATGCAAGCAGTGGTTGCAGTTCTGTTTCACTGGCTTGGTGTTACCACAGTCCTGTTTAACCTCTAAAGGAGTTCAAGGGAACCTTTACTTTTAAAGGACCAACATGCATTACAAGCTTGTATCAGAGACAGCCTACTATCCAGTGTGAAGGCAGTCCTTTTAGTTGTTCAATCAAATGGTTTCTAGCTCTACAACAAATTATCTGAAATGCATTTATAAGCTGTAAATAAACCATTCTTTCAAACACTTAAGAGGGCTCAAATAAAAATAACTAACATTTTGCATTTCTTTCAGAACATAGCAAAAAGGAAAATATCAAAGCAAACTGCAAGTTACAAGTCCACATTCCCAGAATTGCAAGGAGGGAGTAAAAAGGATTTTTTTTTTTTTTTTTGTGTGTGTGTGTGTGATTGAGCAATCTCATTGATGCTTGTACAGCTGAAAAAGAATAAATTTCCTTAAAATATCTTAGAAATTCAAAATTCCTCATGAGCTATAGGTTAATGGAAATAACCTGATGGAAGCACACATCATGTAGTGTATTTATTTCCTAATGTGAAAATATGTGTTTGCTCAAGTAGAGTCCTCTGTGATGACCTGAAATAATTTAATGGTTCTTTATCAAGGATAATTTTTTTGTGCTGTCGTGGTCATCTAAATTCTATTCCTCCAATCTTTCAGGAGCTGGTGGCTGGTCCCCATTGGAGTCCAACGAGCAGCAGTGGCTCCAGGTTGATCTGGGAGACAGAGTGGAGGTGGTGGCGGTGGCCACCCAGGGCAGGTACGGGAGCTCGGACTGGGTGACCAGCTACGCGCTGATGTTCAGCGACACCGGCCGCAACTGGAGGCAGTACAGACAGGACGACAGCGTCTGGGTGAGTCTGAGCTGGCAGTGCCTTTGGCCCCAAATCTCTCTGGTTCAGGCTCATTCGGGCATCTGGAGGAGCAGCTCCGGTTGCACATCCAAGGAGTGCTGCAGGGGTGAGAGGGCAGACCTGAGCGACTCCACGGGGCATTTAGATCTAAATGGGTTATGGCACCGACTGTCTATGTAATACAAGTTTAGACCCTCAGGACTACATTGTTTTTCAGACTACGAGGATGATCAGGGCACTTAAAATGACCTGTGTGCTTTTGTGCTGGGTTGGCTCTGCTTCAGGCACACCAGGTTAAATGGGGCTAATCACCTCCATGCTTTCTCCAGGAAAGATGAAAATTAATTCTATGCTTTATATGTGTTTGGCCAGAACAAGAGAGATCATGCTGAGGAAGATGGGTGGTAAATTGCTCCTCAGCTGGAGAAGGCTGGAGCTGCAGCATGGATTGTGGGATGATTTAGGAGACACACTTAAAGTGATCAAGGCTTTTTCTAATATTTTAATGCAGACTTAACCATTGCTATGTCACAATTTTAGTGTGTGGCTGTGCCAGGTGCTGTTAGTAGTAGTGCTTGGGGCAGCAGTGGCACCACGGGTGTGGATGGAGAAGTTTACAAGCCTTTCTTTTGTACAGAAAATGTCAATCTTTAGTGAATGGGTAAAAAATAGTGGGATTCTCCCCATGCTATGTGTTGTATTTCTGTGGATCAGTTTCCCTGATAGCATGAAAATATATGTTGAAAGAAACAGGTTCTTCAAAAAAATAAAGGGGAGCATGTTAAGTGAAATATGTCCTAGTTTAGGGCAAATTTGGGAGAATTTATGTAGTAGACTTACGTTTTTTTTATAAGTAGACTTATATAGACTTTTTTTTTTATAAGTAGACTTATGTTTTTTCTTTGGTTAATACTTTGTTTAAATGCTGTGTCACAAAAACAGGTTTTGCTTCCAGAACATAATGACTGTGAGTGATGGAGCTGGGGTACAGCAGGAAGAGGGGAGAAAGGCTGCTTAATTTTTTCCCAAGTGCATGGTGGCAGTGGAGATACATGTGCAGGGTGGTGAACATCTGTGCATCTAAAATCCATTGTATCATCACTTTGCTTTATCATGGTTTGATTCAGGGAATGCTAATGAAATCCTTCTTCCCTTAGAAAAGCAACTTTGGTCCTAAGATGGTCATAAAATTGTCAAGTGCTTCACCTGTCACTTAAAATGTTATGTTAGTCTGTCTTTGCTCCCATACATATATATATATATATGTATTTAAAAGCAGTAGAATTTCATTTTGGATTGAATATAGTGATCATTTAATCTGTCTCTTGACTTCCACCCCTGGGAATCTGAAATCCATACTGAGATATTTTTACAGATTTGGTGTCAGTTCAGTACTTCCTTGCCTGAAAATATTATTTGGCTTGTTAAAATTTTATATTAGAACAAGTTAATTTTTTATTACATGTCAAACTTTTCAGTCCTTTTCTTTCTGTAAACATGTAAACACTTGAACTTTTATTTTCTTTTGTAAATTTTTCTTTTTAAAGGGAAACTTTAAAACAGGGAAAAGACAACACAGAATTTACCACAGGAAATCTTAATGCCCTAAGGATCCAATTTATGAGTTTCATATCTAGCACCTAGTATTGCACATGAGAATAAGAGCAATTCATTTAACAGTGAAGTAGGATTTATGAGCAACTTGGACTCTCTTGTTTTACTAGAGTAATAAGGCATGAAGTTGATTCAGGGCAGATCCTGAGACAAGTTCCAAAGCCTCAGCAGACCTGGATGCTTGCTTTCTGGAGACATAATTATTGTACATGGTTCTAATGGAAGCCACCACAAACTACAGAGGATAATTTTCTATATAATTGAGGAAAAATTAAATAGACTTTGGGTGTGGAAAAGGAAACAAGGGATTTGGATAATTTTCCTTTCACCTTAGTTTCTAGGAGTCACACTGAGCAAGTGAGCCAGTAATGTAATTCCAGACCAGAAGAAGCGTTCGTTCCATGCTCCCACGAGGGCTTGAGGGATTTGTTAGGATGCCTTGCCAAACTTTCCTGGTGGAAATATCTGATAATGTAAATCCAAAGTGGGCTCATTTGACATTTCATTAGACACTTCAGTCCACCTAAACTGGCAAGTCTTATTAACACTTAGGAGCTTGTGTGTCTACCCACGAAATTAATGAAGATCAAGAATTCCTTATGTATAATTTTTATTCTAACTAAAGAAAAAGTTGATTTTTCTTCCCTGTCACTTTTGAATTTGCTTCACTGAATTAAATTAGATCCAGAGAGCCATTCAGAGCACAAAGAAGGAAGCCAAAGAGGCTTTCAGAAGCATGTATAGAATTATAATTACAAATTATGCAGTGTTTCTCTTTTATTGGCAGTTATCCTTTCCTTAGGGTTTTTTGTGACTAAGAAGAAACATAGAAGTCTGCTGTCCAGCTGAATGTTAAAGGTTTTTTCAGACCCTTGGATGAAATGAGGACAAGCACAACATGGTGCTTGTCCTAAACATCTGGCTCTTGAATAGCTGTAAGGGAAGTTCCGCATTGCACACCCCTAGGAGAGAACCCTTGCCCTTGACTTAAGGTAGTGGACCATTTCACAAGGCTGAGAAAGCAGCCCCCCCCAGGATAGCCTCCACTGTCACAGTCTGTGGCAGTGTACACTGTGCCAATCTGTCACAAGTGTGGTAGTTCCAGACTTGGGAATCTGTATCTGTGCTGGCTTTGGTTCAGCAATGTGGTTTTTTTCTCAGCAGGAATGAAAACATCCCTCAATTATCAAGACTGTTTCTAACACAAGCCCAAACCAGACCCCCATATCAATTCTTTTGTTTTTATTTTTTATTTCAGGTTGGGTGGTATGGTCTGTAAAAGAAGAATTTAAGGCAGTAGTTTCCTCTATCAGGGTGAGGTGGCAAATTACGAATCTTTAATTTCTACTCAACCCAACTCAGATTTGATCTGCCTTTTCTCCCAGCCCATGGGCATGACTCAGAGAGAAAGTCATGGTGTATTCCATGTGGGTGACTCTGCAGTGCTCTCTTGGAGGAGCATGCACTGGCCCAGCCTTTCCCCACTGCATGGCACAGGGACATCGACCACATTGGGTGGGAACAACAGGAAGATAGCAGGGCCTTCAATAATCCCCAAGTAAACGTGTCCAGATGAAACTTTTCTTAATGATCCCATGAATGTCTGGTGGTCCCTACTGCAAGTGCTCTGATGCTCTGAGGAGTTGTTTCCAGCCCTGTGGGTCTAAGTTTGGCCCATCCATATGGCAGAGATGTTCTGCAGTGCATCGGAGACTGGGTGCATAAATTCTTTATTGGGCTGCCAATAAGACAGACGTTTGCACACCAGCATATATAACATATCACCAGTAAAAATCCCTTTCTCTTTATAGAGATTACAAGGCTTATTATCCTCCTCTCCCGGCTTGCATACAGCTCCCATCAACTTCCCTGTTAATGAGGACTGCATAGACAGATCGCAGGAGAATCAGAAAACCTTTTAAGTTTTCACTCAGCCTGTGTTTATGATGTTAGTAAATTCTGCAGCTGGAGTTGAAGACAAGACAGATTAGCCATTTAAAACCAATTTTCCAACCCCATTTGTATTTAAATAATCTTGTTACAAAGGGACTCTGTGGTTCAGAGCAAACTAGACTTATAATTATATTTTCAATATGGATAAATCAGCTATGTGTGGACACACTAGCTATTGATTGGGAGACATAAAACATAAATCTTATTGCTTGTAACAAGTAAATGATTTTTCAGTCTTTTTAAGTGTTGAATAATTCAGAATTTGCTTTACCTGCATACACATCACAGCTTGAGTCAGTCCAAACTGTGTATTTTACTGGGAAAAAAGTGTGGGTTGTGATACAATGCTATTTCATTTTAGATAGCAATTTTTATGCTATCTATATTGGAAAATACTTTACAAAGCTGAGAAACACAATTATGTAGGAATGTACAAAGGAAGAGATGAAACAGGCATAGATGTATGCAACAGAAGGAGAAAAGAGATGTTCTTTATACAAAGTTTTGAAAGGAGAAGGGGAAGTTGTGGAGTTGGAGATAAAGGGAGACTGCTCTGACAGCGGCAGAGGAAGCTTTTATATTAGAACAATGAATCTGTGCAGAAAGGCAGTGAAGAGGGAAAATGGCATAGATGGCAAGGAGATAGTTCACACTGTGTGCAGTCCCATGCACACACAGTGCACATTGAGCAGGAGTGTGCTGGTCAGTGATGGTCAGCTGTTACCAGCTGACTGGGTTGGTGATTCTGATAAATCCATATCCACTGCACATAGAAGGCAGAAGGTGGCTCTGGGTGGGAGAGGGGCTGTGAGCCCTAACCCCAAATCACAAGAACTGAAGTGTTTCTCTATTGCTGGACCTTGGTCATGCAGGGAATAAATGCAGTGCCCCAGTGGTGCTGTGCTTCTCGCTGGTGCGAGGATGCTGTGCGAGGGCTGGAGAGTTGGCAGGAGGCTGAGGATGCACTAGGAATATGTAATTTCCAGGGGATCAGGAAAAGTGTTTAACAGAGGTGATAAAGATCCTTTGCATTCCCTTTCATTGGGAAACTTCTTACTTGCACATGTGAGCTTTTGCTGAACCAGAGGCTTTTTTAATGAAATCTAGAGGAGGGTCACCCTTAATTGGCTTATAAATCTACAGGGGTGCTGTAAACTTTCCCATTCCACCCTAGATGGATAATGACTCTGGAACTGTTTTGGTGAGTTAATTATTGTGAACATAGTTAGAATATTAATCTTCTTGTCAGATTTATAATTGTGCTAATTTATTCTAAAGCATTTTTTAGCTCCTAGTCCTAGCACCCTCCAAGCAAGACCAGTGCAAATTTCCACATGTAGCAATGAGAAGTCCCACATTGTTTTCTTGGGTTAGAGAATGAGTTTCTGCTTGTCTTGTAATGCTTCCTGCTGTACTAATATTAAGATATATTTAAAGTCCTTTATGCACAGTAATTATTGCCAGTCAAATAGGTGTTAAGTGGTAAGGATCTACGGATTATTTTCCTTTCCATCACCTTTGCTCTAAGAAAAGAAAAAGAAGAAACAAAAAGCCAATTGCTGCTTTCAAGTAGGAATGAAGAAAGCAATTGAGTCTTGCTGCAGGGAAGCAAGGTTTTCCATAAGTTTTCGTTGCCAAGTTATTACAGATTTTGAAGAGCCAACCATTATCCCTTTGTTATAATTAGGACTGTTCAGATTTAAGACTGCCTGATTCTGAGATGCTGTTTGTATGTTACTAATTTGCTTCTAATTCTGTTTTTTTGCTTACTGAGCTGGCTGCAAACACAGCCTCCTGAGTACATTCTCAGGAAATCTGTCTTTCTTGATGGCACCAGGGCGGTTCTTCTATTGGGAGGATAATTCAAAGTGTCAGTGTATCTGTTTTTGTAAAGTGCAGTCTTCATGGATTTATGTCTGAATAAAATGGATATACTTAGATTTCAAATAACCCTTTACTGTTGAGATACTTGAGTTAGCCTTAAGCTAACTGAATTTTGTATGAATTCTGTGACCTTACAATGTGCTTTTATCGTTGGTTAACTGTAAAGTGATCCTGAGGTGGAGTCTAGAGAATTTCATGCTGATATTAACATGTTATCCATCAGCAATGTCTTCAGTAATTCTCTGTGCTTGGTGTTTGGCAGCAATTCACTCTGACCCAGAAAAAATTGCAAGAAACATGGTTATTCACAGTTTGTGCTGTTGTTACTGACTTCCCAGTCTTATGCCTTTGCATTTGCCTGAAATTCATCTTTTCTGTAACCATTTCACACAGGAAGGCTGAGAAATGTTCTCTAGTTTCTCATTCCTACATCCCAGATCTTCTCTGTGATCTTGTTTCTCTGCTGCCTTGTGCTAGCAACTACAGGGTGTGACTCCACAGGGTTGGCCCTGATCGATTGGAGTGGGAAGAATGGTTGACATGGGTCTGGTTGGTGATGTCTGGTCCCAAAACATAAGTGTCTTCCAGCCATCTCCAGCCTTGTTTGTCTGCCACAAAGCTGTTGTTTTCCCCTCCAGAAAGAGGGGAAAATTTTGTTTGTGGCATGCTAGGATGGTTAATGTGGAAAACAGGGGACATTTCCTCTTAGATGATGGAGTTTAGCCAGCAACTCTTTTATATCAGTAGACCAAGTTTCATTATTTTTGTTTGCAAATTATGTTCCATGGCATGTGAAGGCTTAAGTAGGTGCCTTTACAAATTCTGAATAAATAGGGAACAAATATTTATATAATCCACATGCCTACAGAGCTCAGTGAGTTTCTTTGCAGTTCTTTGGAACATTTTTGGAACAACTGAGTTGCTCTAGCTGTCTGAAAAACCAATTCTTTTGTGGGGAACCAACTAGAAAGAGTACTCTTATTGTACTGTTACGTACTGTAAAATAGGACAAATTTCCTGCTGCTAAAGTGTGTCACTTCACTTCTATTGATTCACTATTAGATTAATCCAAATAAATAAACTGGTTTGAGTTGTACTGTTCAGGTCTTCAGTAGCTGTTACAAGACTGTACTGATTTTGCTCTGAGCCCTTTCTAAATGTTGGATTAATCCTGTAGTGAGAAGCTCATGAGCAGAGAAATAGAAACCTGTTGCTTGTGGCTAGTGAGAAAGAGAGGCAAGCAATGAACATTGCAATTGAACATTGCAAACCCCTCCAGGACTGGCAGAGGGGTGTGATCTTATGTAAGACACCAGGTTAATGATGAGACATACTTGTAAAGTGATTGGAAAGAGGAGAAAGGAGAGAAATGGGGATGAGAGAGATGGAGAGGTATAAAGTTATGATCAGTGACCAGAGCTTCAGTATCTAAGATGGAAGTAAAGAACAGTTTCATTTCATCTTCAGTCAGCATCAGCAGAAACCGGGGGTCTTTCATTTCTGCTCATCCTCTTCCTTTCCTGGTTAGCAGATTTGTGTTCCACTTTGGGTTAATGTACCCAGTGTTTCCTGCTGTTAAACACCCAGTGTTTCCAGCTGCAGAGAGGCCCCTACAAACTGTTCCTGAGGTACTTCCTTGAAAAAGCGTTGTTTTCACAGAAACTTTCTTTCAGCACTAGGATGTGATCTTTGCATAGTGGCAATACAGGAATGGGGAGATGGAAAAACAGATAGGTCCAGATGATTTATGGGGACGACCCTGATTTATTAAAACTTTAATTTCCTTAGGCTGTTTGTCAAAAAGTCCCATGTTCTGCAAGTGTCTTTGGTTGTGTATATAATCTGCTGCATCACTCCTTTATGGTCTGACTGGGAGCCTGTTGCTGTCCCCAGGACCCTTTCCCCTCAGGGATTCCCGAACTGTAAGGATAATGAAATGTTCTGCCTTGAATGAACACAATGCCTTTTTTTGCTTTTTCTTCTTAACTGATGTGTAAGCCAAGGTGACCTTGTTATATATTTTAAAAAGCAAAAACAAACAAACAAATTTGTGTAGTCACACGATTAGAATTGTCTGATAAGTAATATTTTCTTGCTTTTATGCAAACCTAGAACTTCTGTAGTGACATCATCTTATGATGGAAATATGATCTTTGCAGAATTCCTTCCTCCCAAACCCCTAGTCATTTCAGCTAATACAGATTTATTAATTCATTTTTTTTTACACTGAAGAGGGGACTTTTTGCCTTGCATGAAGAACTTTAAAATTATTTGTTTTCATTGTCATTAAGAAATGAGTTTTATGAGATTTACTTTTTTTTAACTGTCCATGCCTGAACTGGGATATTCCAAGTCTGGAAACAGTGTTTCTCTAATGATTAATATAGAAAAAAAAATACAAATATTTAATATATTTTATTAGACCTTTTCCCTAAATAGAAAAGAAAGAACTATTAGTGAAAATAGTGATATTTTTTAAAAAAATATTCAATTATTATTCTTATTATGAAGGATCTCTTTTAATACGTTGCCTTTCCAGATGTGGAGTGCATATTTTACATTCTTTCAGCGACTTCCAAATTTTAGTGCATGACAACTTTCAAAACACTTATATAGTCATTAATCTTGAAGGTTATTATACCAATTGTACTTTTGATTGTCAAAGCTGTTTCTCAGGGAATGGGGTAAGATAGAAGTCCTTAATGGATCCCTTGAGGTACAAATAAGTAAGAACAAAATTTGTCTGTGGAAGAAATAAGCCTGTCTGTGTTCCTTTGAAATTTAACTGGACTGAAATTTTTTGATGTGTGTGTGACACTTTCAGGGAGCTGCCTACACCTGCTCTGCTAACATTTGTGGGTTAGTAATCAAACATGAAAATAAACTGTTAGCAAACCAAAGGAGAGAGTAAATCCTGACACATCAGTACTTGAAGAACTTTTACCCTTCAGGGAAAATAAATATACTGAGTTGAGGGTACAAATGCAATTCTGAAAAGATGATGAAAGGTTCCATATATAGACACCTATACAGTTTGAAGGAGAGATGAGATTTGACTCAAATAAAAACTAGTCAACTGTTGTGCTCTGAGAAACTAAATGTGAGTCACATTTTTATTTTAAATATGTGGACTCCCATATGAGTGATAAGAATGGACAAATCTCTGGAGAAGATTCTAGCTGTCTTGAGATGAGGTTTGCTAGACTTTATGGAGAATTTGTATGGAAAGACTTTGCCTTGGAGCATTTCAGGTTTAGGTTCAGCTTGTAAAAATGATCATTTCACTTACAAAACTTCCATTTGGAAATTAGACTTACCATTTTAAAATCCATTGCCTCAGGGGAGTCTTTGTCTTGATAGAAAGTCAAGAAAGCATCCAAACTTGTCCTAGTTAATTTAGAAAAGCTGATCCAAAAGAACTTTACACGTTTTTGCTTGGGAACTGCTTTAAAGACTAAAGCAATTCCAGCAATGACTAGCAATTCTGATATAATATATCTGATATATTCTGATATTCTGATATATAGCACTCTCCTGCTATAAATCCCCATGGATCCAAGAGGTGCTGGTTCTTTTGGCACTGGAATGATAGCAAATTTTGGCTGGTGCTTTCAAATCTTTTCTCTGGATGCTCTGGGGGGAAACAGAGATTCTTAAGATTGTAGGGCAGGAGTTTACTTGTAGTATCAAAAGAAAACTGCACTCTGTGTTCTGGGTCCAGATTTTGTATTTCTATTATACAGTTTGCTGACTTTCTAAACATCTAAAGTGTGTTTTACATCCTCTGTGTCAGACCTGAACCTCTGTTTTCTTCTGGGCACAAATGCTGCACTACAGACCTGGTCCACAGTTACCCATTTCTCCTTGCTGAGTCCTTCAGACCGAGAGTGTTTGTATGCCAGTCAGAATATGTGTGTGCCTGGTGGAAAAATCTTAATGTTAGCAGTATACATTAATGGTAATACTTGCAAATTCCATATGTTCAGCAGATGCTTTCTCATTTAGGCTTCAGTTAAAAAAAGTTAAATAGGATAAGGAAAGGAAAAATACTGAAAACATGTCTCCTGAGAAGCCTTCTGTGATCTGTTACTCTGTAAATTAATAGAGATAGATTTTGGTCAGGAGAGCAGATACTAAGAATCATCCTTTTGAAGGATACCTTACAAATTCTGCCTTCTTGCATCACACAATACTTCAGGGAAAAGGCTTTGTCTCCAAGGAAGAGAACACACGTCAGTATTGTTCCCATAAAGCAGTCTCTGGAGAAAAGCTATTCTTTAGAGATTTAGGAAAGATTTCCACGTCATGGCTTCTACGTTGTTTTGCAATGGAATCATTGTTCAAGCATCTGTCACTTTGTTCATTATGTGTCTTTACAATGGGTAGTTTTCCTTGCTTTTAATTTGTGTTCCAGATGCATGTATTCAGGCTTTTATGTGCATCCAATATGTGATCCTTCATAAGCACTCCCTAATATCTTTACACTTTCTAACTTCTGCTTATTTCTTGTTACAAATTCACAAGCACACTACCAAACCCATGAATGATTTATGTTGAAGAAGGTTTGAGATTAGTGCACTGAAATATGCAGTCTTTTCTTGGCTTTTTTTCCTCTGAAAGGGAGATCAAAATTCCTGATTTTAGTGTTGAAAACAGTTTTGTGATGTCTAAAGCAGAGTTAGATCCCAGAGTTAGAACCCAAGTTTCTTGTTACATCAGTGCAGACAGCTGAAGTGTGCAGCTGACTTCTGTAGAAAGCACTTAGTATTAAGAAATTACACCCAACAAACCATAACGAAGTTCAGTCAGCCAAAGCCAGGGCAATCTCTATGGAAGCATTTCAAACATTTCAAGTAGTTGTGATTTGTATCACAGTAACACAGTTCATGACTGACGCATTTACAGGTAGCAATTCCCTCTGGCAGCAAATCTCAAGTTTAGGTACTACAGCAAGGAGAAAACATTCTGATGCACTCTGCTGTCCTACTATCTGCAGAACTGTGGGATCCATGAAAAGATGCACAAAGAAAGGGAAAGATAGTCACCTTTTAAGAAACTGGCTCTGAAATCTGATGGCCATGGAGGTCATGTCTAGTGGCTTCTGGATGTGTTGGCTACATTTCCTCATAGAAGGGGAGTTTTGAGAACTGCAGGAATGAAAAAGGCGTCTTCCTGCCTTATCTATTAATGCCGTTTCCCTTCTTTTTTCTTTTTTTCTTCTCTCATTTTACTTTTTCCCTTTACTACTCTTCTGTCCCACTAGAATGAGCCACAATAGACTGCTTTTGTTTTGGTTGCTTATCCAGCTGGTGTATATATTATAGTGAAGAGGATAGCAGAGATTAACCTAGATAGCCTTTATTTATAGAATTCAGAGGTATGTTTAATTTCTCAGTGGAAATTATCATGGGGAAAAGGATTTAAAGATAGTTATAGAGATTCTGGAAGTTCTTAATACCTCCTTTTTAGTGAGACACTTCTTGTTACCTCTGCTTAAAGTAAATAGTAACTGACTTTGAACAGTGCTTTCTAAAATCTGTGAGGTTATTCAGGTACAAGTAACTACTCATCTGAATGAAGGTTTTAGCCCGTGATCTGGCAAACATATGGGCACTTAACTCATGCATTTACATTTACAGAATGAGCCATGAAGCATAGCAATTTAGAAATGAGGAAATCTGAAATGTTGATTCCACATAACTCTGTAATAAAACTTCCAGTGGTGCCAGGATTTCATCCCACACCTGTAATTAGGTGTACAACACAAGATATTGTAGAGTAAGGGCTTTGCAGTTACATACTCGCTGAACTTGGAAGTTACTTACTTAGTTGTCTTATTTGCTCTAAAGCTGTTTTTTCTCCTTTTTTTTATTTTTTTTTTCTTCTTTCCTCCTTGTAAAACTGTTTCTCTACCAATTTGTTCATCTTAGGGGGCTTTCTTCTTGCCTACATTTTGTGGATAGCCAGAGTCATTAGCAGCAAATGCATATCTGCAGTCTGATGTTTAAAACAAACTGCAGCAGCAGCACGTTGCCATGAAACAAGGCCTTGATTCCACACTATCCTTCACCTAACTTTGCTTCTTTTTTTCCCTCTGCCATGCTGGAGGTCAGCTTTTAGTGCTTAGCCTTAGTATTTGAAGGCTTATAATGGTATCGATGTTTATGGACACTGGTTTATGTCCATGGACATTATTTGGTTATAGCCCTGTAAAATATGTGTGCTATTCCAGCCTGAGAAATATGTGCATGTGGTTCTGCATACATCACCAGAAAGGTTAACAGAAATGGTGATCTGCAAGGAATATTCTTACGAAATTAAAGACTCACAGATATTTAAGGCAAGTTTGAAGAGTTATTGGCAAACATGCAGAGCAGTTGTGTGTGTGTATATGTGTAAAAATAAATTAAATTCACGGGACACTGGAGAAGCAAATCTGACACATAGAGGAAAGGCAGAGTTTCAGGTGGCATTCATCCAGCCATATCTGCAAGAATGCAACGATGATGATTTATAATTACTCTGATGAAAATAATGATGATTTTGCTGCCACTTTTTTGCTGTGGTCTTAGGAGAATAAGTAATTATGCAATGATCAGTCGATTCTACATATTCACAAATTTAGCTATTTATCATAATTGGTTTAGTCCCTTGGAATTAGTCCAGACTTTCACTTCATACAGTTGGTTGTAAAAGGAAAGTGGAAGGAAGCAAATTTCCTTTATCTGATACACCAAATCAAAGTTTGATCTACACTAACACAATCCTCATTATTGACTGCAGGACTTGTTTATTCTTCTAGGTTAAAAAAAAACCAAAAACAAATAAAAAAAAATACAATTAAACCCTCACACAGAAGCCATCTATGTCTCCTCTTTGGATATGGTTTCAGTGGACATCAAAACACACCTTTTCTGCATTTTATCCACATTTCATCTGCCAGATGTTCAGTGGTGAAGTTCGATTGAATTAGGGGGATTCAGGCTTTGTGTTTGCTTTCATGCCCACCAAAGCCTGGTTATCTCCATCCTAATATTGTCATCCAGGGAAATAATCTGATTTCGTGGCATCCAAAGCCCTTGTTACTTATGAAGCCATTTTATTCTTGACTGTGTTTTTGACAGCTCTGTAGCCAGAAAATATTTTGTCCCAAGCCTTCCACCCTCCACATAAAAAAAGATCCTACCAAAACTAAAAATGCCATTGACTTTGAGGTGAATAGAAAGAGGCATGCTAAAGAGTAACAGAAGGATGTCCAGGTACACAGACAAATTCCTGGATATTACCAGAGAATTCCACGTTAAGCTGAACATCAATTTTGATGCTGTTTGTCTGTAAGATTACAAAGTAACTAGAATCCTCTTGCTGCCTTCTAGGGACCCTTATGCATTCAGGCACGAAACCTAATACAGCATCAAATGGTCCCAGAGGGTTTATTTGTCTGGGCAGCAGCAGGCAGAGTGATAAACAAAATGTCACAGATGAAGGAGCAGTGCAGGCAGTCCTACATGTCTAGCAGCTATAGACAGTGAGCTGTGGTCTGTCCCTTAACAATTTGTCTTAAATCACGCAATTAGACGTCTTTTTTATCACATGCTAATCACTACCTTCCTGGCCCAATTACACCTGCTAGCTTTCAAGCTCATGGTTATATAAATGTAATTCAGATTTGGCAAATAGACTGAACTTTTTTCACATTCTTAATAGCTGGTTGCAAGCTGAAATTGCAGCATTTATATTGCTCAAATTCCTGTTTCTTCATCTCTGTGTGGTCATATACTTCTTGCTACCTTGGGTCATTTTTCTAGGTCTTGATATGCCTTGGACCTCCCTCAGGGTCGAAAGCACAGCTGATCAACACCAAATGCTTCATTTCCTGAGGTATTCCCATGATAAGGTGAGTGGTTGTGGCCCAGAGACACATTCAGGTTCCCTGTGGTTTTCTGATCTTCTGGCCCAGTGAGCCAGAATAAAACGATTCTTCTCTTAGTGGCGAACAATGAGAGAAATGATGGCTCCATGGTGCGCCTTCCTGCAGATGAGACGCTGAGCTGAGCCCAAGTCCTTCACTTCCAAGTGAGCACAGGTGTTTCATTCCCAAGGTGTCTGTTTCTTGTTACCTTGTATTCTTTTCCAGCCATTTCCATTTGTAATGACATCAAGGGCGCTGCTGGCATTAGAGACCACTGCCTGTTTAGTGGGTCCAACTTCAGGAGGAGCAACATTAGCAGAAACAGCAACAAAATATCTGACTGCTATCCTGAGAAACAGGGCTGCAGGAAATTAGGGAACCTTTGTGTCAAATGGTCAGAGTCCAGTCTCCTGGGTCAACCAGATGTTTGTTCTCCCGAGAGGTTGAGGATCACAGCTTTAAATTTCAAAGGCTTAAATTTGCTCAAATCCTTTTGTGAGTCTTTAGATGAATTTAGTTTAATGGTTACATAAATTTTTGGGCAGTGGTAGAAGGGACTCTATTCCACTGCAAAAGAACTGAAATAATATGGCAGTAGACTTAGGCAGATCAATATCACTCTTCTGTGCAATTTTTAAAAACCAAAGTTGCAGCAGAAAAGCCAGTTATTGCAATGCTACTTAATTCATTTAGCAATATAGTGCATTGATTGATATTGTCATAAATAACAAGCCACTTCATCTGTGCCCCCTTGCTGCCCTATCATATTACACATACAGGCTAAGATGAAAAAACAGCTGCAGCCCTTCTGAGCCTCAGGCTAACAAGCCTTATTGATTGCACTTGTCGTGAGTAATCTAAAGCTAAAAGATAGAAGCCCATAGGATTTGTATCTAAGCATCATAGCCAGGTTTGAGCCCACACCATCTTCTAGGTGGGTAGTGCCTGTGGAAGCTATGCTGATTTCTAGGCAGCTGACATGTTTTACTGGAAACAAGTGCAAGCAGAAGAGTCATGTTCTGAGCAGTGATTGGCAAAATCAATCCTAATTAGGCTGCAGATATGCAAGGCCACTTCTAGACCTGAGTCTTTCCTTGATCCCTTTTAATTATGTATTCAGATCAAAATGACACCCTGAGCTATTATCCTGCTTGTTAAACCCACTCAGTCACTTGTTGTCTGAGCAAATGAATCTACGTTTCACTAAGCAGCATAAATGGTTGCCTCTGTCAGTCTCTACACCGAGGGAGCTGCAGCTGTGTCCTTCAACATCTTGGATTCCAGGGCTCACTGCAAAACTTCGGGGTAACTTTGTGCAAGTTGACTTCGCACTCAATCAAACTTGAATTGTCACTTGTTGTTTTCCCCTATGGGATTTCAGAGGTGCCTCCTTTATAGGTGTTAAATCAGAGCACTTTAAAGTATTCATAAGGGAACAAAAGGTGTTTCTTTTGTTTGCTTGCTGGTTTTTATCTCACATATGAGCTGTAACTCCTTGCCTTGCACCTCCCAGAAAAAGGAAGAGAAGAACATGTTAGGTGTGGGACCTTAGTGGCTTGAATTCACTAATTAGCAGGGCTGACAGTCAGGGGCGAGAGAGGAGCAAAGGCTGCTACATCAGTGTGCATTTGGGGCTAATTCAGTATTGTAGACATGACCTTTTCTCTAAAAATCTGCTGCAGACACAGATTTCTTGGGCCACTGTGGCATGCTGAGGTGTGAGATGGTCAGTGACACTGGGCAAAACACCTGAGCTAGCAGAAAATTCCCTCAACTTGCATATGGGTGAAATAGCAGGTAGAACAGGAAGGTAATAATAAATGTATTAAAACCATATTTATAAAATATTGATTTTTTTTTTTTTTTGAGAGGGATGAGCAGAATACTTTGAGGCAAGCTACTGTATTCCTGCAGTTGCTCATTCAGTAAAAGGCTAAACTGTGTATGACAGAGAAAGCTAGAAAACTTTCAAGTGTTAAAATAGGTGCTGTTGTGGGGCACAGTGAAGGTTATGCCAATGAAGGTGTTTGCTTTACATGGAGATCAGCAGATTTCAGTGTGTATTTAGATCAATGAGTCATCTTCCCTGCTTACAGAGACTGGTAGAGTCCCTTCTATAGAACCCCTACCTCTTTCTTTTCACCTTTATTTTCTATTTTTTTTCTCTTCGGTGTAGTTTTGCTGTTCATATTATTTAGTCCTTCTACCAGCTTTGCTGGATGTAATTTCCTTACATACTGTTTGTTTTAGTGTTTTTATGAACTTTTATAGCACAGGTTTTGTTGCCACTTAGCTACTAAACATTAATGTGGTGCATACAAAAAATATAGTTCACTACTTATTCTGAGAAGTAGCAAAGGGAATATCCTGGTACCATTCCTGTACCATGAAATGAGAAATGCCATGAACTCGAGATTTCAGGAATAAAAACCAAGGAGAAAAGAAGTCTTGGTTTCATAAAGCTTAATTCTTTAAAAGTCATTGGATACTAATTTTGCTAGAGAACATAATCACATAGTTAGAGAGGAGTTTTTTTCATTTTCCTTTGGTTTTGGGATACAACTGGAAATTCTGGTCCACTACTGTTCTCAAAACAAAAGCTATAAGTAGGGCTTTTATTTGTGTGTGCTATATGTGACCTTGGACTTCATTCTGTGATCCCAAGGGTCATTTCCAGGGTTCATTAGTCCTTGTATGCTGCAATTTTCTGGTAATGTTGGAGGCACCCATGCTACCCATTGGACAAGACTTTAAGGGCCTCTTTGGAAATACATACTGAATAATGCTATTCATATTATGTTCTAATATGCCACAGGTTAGGTGGAATTTGTTTTATTCATCTTGGGGTTTAGCTGGTCCAATATCAGTTGGGACCCCTGGTGACTTTGTCACCAGTGCTGTCCAATTTTTTAAGCTATTCTAATCATGGGAACCATTTGGCCTGGTGAGTGAGACATGCCCTGGATTCCCTTTAGCAAGGTATTACCAAGTGTTCTCTCTGAGCAGCACGTCCAGTGTGGGGACTGTGGTGGGAGCTGCAGGTGGAGCTTTGGGGCCAGGAGCCAACGACCCCTAGACTTTCCTACCTTAGAGTGGGAGGGCAAAAAAAGCCCAGAGGTTCCTTTATTCAGAGTGTGTCCTTGGAGATACCAGCTCAAGCTGTTACTTTGTTATTATTAATTGCATCAAGATCAAATTATTTCACGATAATTCTTTTTTGACTTTTTTTAATTGAAAATTAAGGGGAAACACAAGAGATCTGTTGGGCTGACAAAATATTAGGGCTACCCAGTTGAGAGAATCTGAAGTTATGTGCTACCACTTAAATTCATTTACTGTATTGATGAATTTACTTTATCAATTTTAAACATGTAGTCCTGCAGTGCTATTAATAAATTTTGAATCCAGAATAACCAATACTTATTTATTACTCACTTTAGAAAACGAATATGGCAAGACTTACCAGTAATACAAAAATCTGTCTTGTCTTTTGTTTTTGAGCCTTTATATATATATATATATATATTTTTTTTTTTTTTGGTTCGTTGGTTTTTTCTATTCTTTTTGGCCAAAATCATGACCTTCAAATTTTCTGCAACAGTGCTGGCTAATCACCAAGTTTCAAATTAATATTCTTTTGTGTAAGTGATCACTGCAGCATGACTTCACAAAGTTTTCTTCAATTTTAGCCTGGATTAATATGTCTAGATTTATAATGTATTTTTGCCAGGTGTCCAGGAGGGGTGTTTCCTCTTTCTGAGGCTATCAGATACTCTCAAAATTAATATCCACGTTAGCTGTAATTTTTTTCTTAGTTTTCATGATCCAAGTGGCCTGGAAGCATTAAGAGATATGTAATGATGCTCACGATCAGGGCTGGATCTGACCTTTGAATATCCACGACAAAACAGAGGGTAAATAAATCCCTTCAGAAAGAACTTGACATTAATTCCACCTTATCTGCCCAAATCTGTCAAAGGTTACTACTCATCTGGGCTATTAAAATGCTAGTGTTTGCAGACTTGGAGAAAATTGCTGTCTCTTGGCAGAACAAGAGCCAGCAAGCCAGAACAACAGTCAGAAAGTACAATTTTTTTCAGTCTGCATTAGAAACCTGTTTTTAAGGTCTTTCCTACCAGCTTTCTCTAGATAACATTTATGAAAGTCATGTTTTGCACTGACAACTCTATGGTGCACCAGATCTTTATTCAAGATAATTAGCTACTCTTTGATGTGCACTTAACAGTGTATCATTATTTTTTTCAAAAGTATTGTGTTGCATTTTCAGGAATGCTGGCTTTCCCTTCAGTTATTTGCAGTAACACAAATTCTTTTGTTTTAAACTGATGTGTAAGAGTTATGACTGTAAAGCTCAGTACACTTTTACTGTCACTACCCAGCAACAAAGAAACAGGAACCAAATCTGGAGGAACTGGAGCACAAACAGAAGAAAAACTTATAACAAAAACAGAAAGCTGAAGTCAAATGCAGAAACACAGTTCATTATTTATTTGTGGAATAATTTATTCTTGGGTACCACTCCATGTCTCATCACAGTTTGGCTGGGTGAATGCACAAAGCCTAATTCTCTTTTCTCCTGGCTTTTTGTTAAGGGAGTGGAGGGAAACTGTTCTTAAAAATAAATAGGTTAGGCCTTCACAATGAAAGAAGCTGATGTATTTGATTCTTCTTTAAGAGAGATGTGGACTAAGAGATTTCCCAGGATTTTTCAGATACCCTAAATGCAGGCAGGGCTTTGGAGAGACAGTAAAACACATTTACCCATGCACCCTGACCTTTCCCAGCCCAAATATCAGCATAAGCCACACCTTCCTTCCTGACACCTTTCATGGCATGCTTGTTGCCACTGGAAATCTGAATGAATTGGCCTGGAGGGGCACAGGCACTTCAGAAAGGAGTGGGCACAAATGGAGGGCCAGGGCAGTGGGGCTGTCACTGAGGCTCATTTGTTCAGCAGTCCAGGCAGAGCATCTGTATTTGCATTTTCAGACTGCAGTGGGGATTTCTGTAAAAAGAGTCTATTAGCAGTCATGACTGGTAACTTCAAAGATGCCCTTTCCTTATTGCACGCTGATGTGTGTGGCAAACTATAAAGTCATGCATAACATTTACGATGGTGAAATACACTGCTGGCATGCTACAAGATTTTGATTTGCTCCAGGAACCAGCTCTTGTCTCACATCAGCATTTTATGTAAATAGGATGGTTTTGTTTTTTCCCACAGACAGTAAAAATAAGAATGTAGTTAATGTCCTTGACAAAATATATTAGAAAAGATCTCCACAAATGTATTTTTTTTTTTTTTCCCTGAGGAGAGCAGTTACAGATGGCAGAACAAGAAGGCATTGCAAGAAAATTGTCCCATTCTTCCTCTTTCTACTTTAAGTTAATTCTACACAGGACAAACTGTAATGCTGACCTCATATTCCTGAGCTACATGTGTAATTCAAACACATAAAAGTGCAGAGCAAAATCAGTGATATCATTTGATATCATTCTAAGCACAGGCTGATGTGTGCCTCCTTTCCCTTCTGGTAGTAGTTACTCCAGAGAAATGTGCAACTTTGGTGTTTTTTTTCTCCCACAAAACTCTCCACTCAGCAGATACTTTCTTTTTTTTTTTTCTGTTATGAAGCAATTGAAGGTTTGCCTTGCTTGGGATATGAACATAAAATTTCAATCCATATCTAATCAACCTGGAGGAATGTCCTTGACCAGGACTGGGGTGTCTTCAGAGCAGATGTAGACTGGCATTTCCTTGATGGAAGTGGCAGTGGGAATGTCTCTGGTGTTAATCACCACACTGTATTAAGTAATTCTGTGGTTTGATTATTATGATACACCTTCTCTGTTTTCAGCTGCTGTTCTCTGTCTGTAACTCAGGTTAAAAAGGAAAGTTTATGCCATTCTGAAAAAGGGGCAGGCAACTCAGACTACAAGGATGTTGTGAGGTCGTGGATGGGAGGAAATTAAAGGGGCCAGATCCCAAATTCCTGGACTGTACTGTTAATTTTCTTATTCACAGTAGTTAACACTTATCTGTACATATCAAACTCACAAATCTATTAATAATTGCTCATCTACACAACTATATACAAATAGCAAGGCTACAAAGCCAAGCAGAAAGTTAGGAAGTTAGAAAATAGTAGAACTACTTGCCTGGGCAGCATTACTCTGGTTAATAATTTCCATTTTGATCTAGGACTTCAGGGATTGTATTTATTTGCTTTTTTTCCCCCTTGTATGGGGATGCCTAGAAAGGAAAAAATGGCTACAATTTTACTAACTCTCATATTAAGTGTGAGATAATTATAATAAGGGGCTCCTGCAGAACTCCTGTAATAACCTTTATCTTTATTGCGTAGATGGAAGGAAAGGTCAAGATCTGTTCAACTAGTATCTTTGTGTGGCAGACTTAGTGTTAGCTCCATGCCTTATATACATAATATGTCCTCAGAGACTGCAAGGAAAGCAAACAGACCTCATCAATTTCTCTAATGATTCCTCTGAAAGATACTTTTTTTTTTTTTATCTTGGTTTGTATTTTTAGCTCACTTTAACAACACCTCTATTACCAGGCTGTCAGAGACCTCGTACATAGAATTTATGTTGGCTTTCATAAAGAAAAATTAGATGCTATCTCAAGGACAGTCTCTACTTTTAATGTCATTAAAGCTAAATGAGTTATTGTTGATATTCACTGAGGAACAGCAAATAGAATTAGATGGAGAAAAATCTTAGTGATAAGATGATGTGCTGGCTGTAACTGTCCACTGCAGAGAAGAGGTAATTTATAAGCATTTCTCTCTTTAATGTATAAGTAACCTGTACTTTATTCTGTGTGGTTGGTTCTATTAATCCTAGGGGAGGGATGGCGGCTATGGAGAAAGGGTGTGGGTGTTATTAGTTACAAAACTCTGTATTTCTCGAGTGGCAGTGGGTGGGGCTGGGCAGTTCAGCCCCAGGCAGCCTCAGCACCCCCAGATGCTGCAGAGGAAAAGGCAGCTGGTCTGGGCTCCTTGGCTGCTGGAGAAAAGCAGAGCTCATGTGAAGAGGGAAAGACTTTAAGTATGTTGCTGAAAGGTGGTGTTCATCAGCACAACACTAAGTGATACCTCTGTTCTGAGGTCTGTGTGATGTTCCACAGGATGGCTCAGGCTGGAAGAGAGCACAGTGCTCATCTGGTCCAACCTCCCTGCTCAGGCAGGGCCATCCCAGAGCACATGGCACAGGATTGTGTCCAGACAGCTCCTGAGTGAGGGAAACTGCACCTCTCTGGGGCCCTGTTCCAGTGCTTGGTCACTGCACAATAGAGAAATTCTTCCTCATTTTCAGGTGGAACTTTGTCTGCATCAGTTTCTGCCCAGGAAGTTCCACCTGATGGTTTCTTAGGGTACAACTGGTTATGACTGACTGCTTTTCAAGTTTAGTATGAAAAGTTTCTTTCACTATTAGGATAAAGAAGCAAAGGTAGGCCAGTGGTATTTCACACACTGGAAGACTCCTGCATTTGCATACTTTGCACTTAACATTACAATGTTTGCTTTAAATAGAAAAGTGCTTTCTAGAAGAGTGAGGAAAGCAGCAAAGCAGGGTTGAAGATTTCCCTATGCTTACCCAGCTTTCCCAGGCTCACAGGGAAAAGCAGAGAACTCTGTAGATGATAGAGAATTTTGTAAAAGGCTGTTTTCTCTGGTAATCCTACTTACTTATAGATCTGTAGTATAGATGTCATCAACTTTGTTTCTTCTGCAACTGAGAGCTCTTTAGCTGTTAACTCCAAAGCTGGAGTGGAATGAATATGGAGATCCCACAGCATATTCTATGGGCTCAAAGTGTCTGTGGGAAAAAAAAAAAAAAAAAGAGATATTGAATTTCCTGGTGGGAAAGAAAGTGCTACATATTTCATTTTATGTCTGTGGAATAAAGACTGAGAAATTCTTTTAAGAAAGATCAAAAGCAGATGCATTTGTATGTAACATCTTAATGCATAACTGTTTTGTTGGGGTATTGCACAGAACTTTTGCTAATGAAAAAGAAATGTTAAAAGAACATTATTAAGCTATGAAGTTAGAAACCTGAAGGATATAAAATGTCATTGAAAACTTAATTAGACCCCCTAATGTGTGTGCAGTGGGAAGGGCTTTAATTACCTGATCACAAACTATTTTTTGCACAGCATCATCCATTCCTTTCAGCACAGAAACCGGATAGTCTTTAATTAATGAGCAACTATTCAATATTTTGTTTTCTCCTCAATATGCCATCTTTTACTCAGTGTATGCTCTTCAGCTCCAGACCCATAATTATTAATTTCTTGGTGGGAAATTCTTGTGAAGTGTACTTCATAAGAAAATTTATTTTACAAATATTTGTTATTTTCATGCCATCCAAAAGACATGATGGGTTATTATGATTTTTTTAGGACGTTTAACTGTGTCACAAGGAAAAATCGTAAGTTAGTTCTTAATCTTAAAGCAAATAAAACTATTTCATGAATTTATGTGCATTTGAAGAAAAATTTCAATTTACTTAAGCTTCATACACTACCATGTGAAAAAAATCAGATCCCAGAATTTTAAATAGTTTCTTTTCTTGCCTGCCTGCCCACACCCCACCCCTCCCAAGCATAGGCTGAAAACAGGAATTTGACCTGTTAAAAGACAAAAACAAGTGAGAGCAAGAACATGCCTGGTGCCAGAGAGAGCTGTTGCCTCCCTTGCTGTGTCATTAAGGCCGCTCTCTTTGCACTGGTAGAAAGCCTCATTTCGAATTGCTGCTGTGAATCAGAAAGACCAACCCTGGTTACAGTGAGAGGTAGATTTTGGAATAAAATACCTCCTCTATTCCCAGGAAGGGATGCTGGGATTTATGGATATTCTGCATTTGAAAGTCTCTGGCTGGTGTACAGGCATGCTCCGGTCAGCTGGGGCCTGAGCCTTTTGCTGATGAGCAAAGTCGTGCTTGCTCCTTCTTCTTGCCATGTCCATCTGTGTGGTTTTCCTCATACCCTGTCCACAAGGTGGCCTCTCCAAATAATTTAAGGCAAAGTAGTTTAAGTAGTTGCCTGAGAGGCAGGAGTGACCTGTCACTGAGACCACTCTCCCACTTCCAGATCAATCTCTTGATAAGAGGATTGTTTTTAAGCAAGTGGAGAGAGGTACCAGCACTAAACTAACTGAGCCAGAGCTTTCCCTTAAGGCATATTTCAAAACAAGTTTACAGATTTCTATTTAAATGCCCATATTTCAGGTGTCCATAAGGGTCATCAAGGATTTGAGCCTAAAATTCCAAATTGTGGTTGGAAGCCTTGAAATCAGTTACTCTGCCTTGCTGTCACAGACTACAGGAATTCTTCCTGCAAATCAGCATTTTTTTTGATGAAATATAAACAGTATTTTAGAACAACTGTCTTCATCATCTTTCTAGTTTGTCTCCATAAAACTGGTGTCTCATAATTGATAGTTCCATCTCTGAAGTGCAGGCGAGGTTGAAGTGTATTCTCACAGGCATTATGAAGGAAACTGTTACTTTTTGCATTCTTCTTCTTCTGCTCATTTACTGTGACCCCCCCACCCCCCCAAGTTATGAGGATGTGGATGCTAAATCTGAACCAGAGTGCCTGTAGTTATTACAGGCCACATAGCTCTCAGGCCTGACTGAAGCTAGCCTGGGAAATTCATAAGAAGGAATTAAAACAATTCTCAGAGATACTAAACAGCCTTGCAGGTGTTGTTTTGCAACCTGTTGTTTCTCCTTGCAGGAGACAGTCAGGGGGGGCAAGTGCCCCTGACCAATGATGGTGGTGTAGTACTTTGTTAACCAATAAGAGTTTCCTTTCTGTACTTTTCCACGTATCTGTCTATAAGACAGAGCTGAAGCAATAAACTAGGAATTCTCCTGTCGTGACTCCCTTGAGAGTCCATTGTCGTTCTTTAAAGCCGTTCCCAATCGGAACGACATGAGGATATCCCCCCCAAGGATGAGGATATTAGTGGGAACACCTGCTTTATTGAGGAACTGCATCTAGCACTGGAGATTTCCAGAAACATTCTCCACAGCTGGCTGAAGCCAGGGTCGTCCTAAACTAATAAATGACCATCTAACAGAGAGGAGGGGAGGAGTTAGTGGTAGAACCTACAGAAGTGAATGCTGATGCTTCACAGCTTTCTAATACCTGCTGGGCAACCTTAATGGTTTTGACAAAGAATGGTGGATGAATGGGTGTGTGCATGTTGTTGTGCAAGCATGCTGGTATCTTAAAGAAACCAAGTAAGAGTGGAATAAGCAAACCTGATTGTGTGATTTAATTGAGTTTTGCATGGCTCAGAACTAGGGGGAGAGGTCCATATTTGCTGGTATTAAATGTCTGCAACAGGCAGGAGCACCTAGTTTTTCTTTGTTTGATCACTGGTGAAAGGCCCTGAAAAACTAGATCCTCATTTTTTCAGAAAGACCACCGAAGCAAGGGGATAATTTTGAAATATGAACAACCACAGTAAAATTGATTTTGTTTCTCCTGGTCAGCTCTATGAACTTTGCAATATTTTAGGTTGGATAAACCATTTGAATAATGGGCAAGGTCTAAGAGGACAGATCCCAAGGGGAATGTAATCCTGGAGGTGCTCTTATCCTCTCTAGGATGCCTCCTTACAAACATAAATTCTGTTTGCTGGGGAAATGAAAGTTGCGTCTGTGATGAAGAATTTAACATGCAAATTGTTATTAATTCTGCCTTCAATCAAAAGTGCACAGAGCAGCTACAAGGAAGAATAATAACAGAATAATTGCACTTAGATCTTCTATAATGTGGTACTCCAGCTTGTGTCAGTAATTTCAACTTCTAGCCAGGAAGGCAGCATATTTATCTTGTCAAAGAAGTTACTCCAGGTTTAAATAAACATATGTCCTTTGGAACCATTGTATTTATTTTATTTAACCCTATGGAAAAATTTGTTGAAGTCTCTCTTTTAAAGTAGGTAAAGATTCTGTACCTTTTAGGTGATATTCTGGACTCTGAGTTTAACTTTTCTAACTGTTAATGTGACAGCACCCTGGGATCTATCACTGTGTATTCGTTTAATTTATAGGTGAGAGGCTCCTCCTAAAATGGCCCCCATAAAAATATTATAATATTGTGAAACATCCAAGAGCCAGCCTTCCTTCCTTCCTTCCTTCCTTCCTTCCTTCCTTCCTTCCTTCCTTCCTTCCTTCCTTCCTTCCTTCCTTCCTTCCTTCCTTCCTTCCTTCCTTCCTTCCTTCCTTCCTTCCTTCCTTCCTTCCTTCCTTCCTTCCTTCCTTCCTTCCTTCCTTCCTTCCTTCCTTCCTTCCTTCCTTCCTTCCTTCCTTCCTTCCTTCCTTCCTTCCTTCCTTCCTTCCTTCCTTCCTTCCTTCCTTCCTTCCTTCCTTCCTTCCTTCCTTCCTTCCTTCCTTCCTTCCTTCCTTCCTTCCTTCCTTCCTTCCTTCCTTCCTTCCCTCCTTCCCTCCTTCCCTCCTTCCCTCCTTCCCTCCTTCCCTCCTTCCCTCCTTCCCTCCTTCCCTCCTTCCCTCCTTCCCTCCTTCCCTCCTTCCCTCCTTCCTTCCCTCCTTCCTTCCCTCCTTCCTTCCCTCCTTCCTTCCCTCCTTCCTTCCCTCCTTCCTTCCCTCCTTCCCTCCCTCCTTCCCTCCCTCCTTCCCTCCCTCCCTCCTTCCCTCCCTCCCTCCTTCCCTCCCTCCCTCCCTCCCTCCCTCCCTCCCTCCCTCCCTCCCTCCCTCCCTCCCTCCCTCCCTCCTTCCCTCCCTCCTTCCCTCCCTCCTTCCTTCCCTCCTTCCTTCCCTCCCTCCCTCCCTCATTTCCTTTCACAAGCTGCTTATATTCTGAAAGTTTAGTAACTTCACAACACCTCTACCCATTTTTGTCATCCCTTGTTTAGCCATTGCAGTTTCTATATACCTTGTAAACCATTTGTAAATTGAATTATAGAACTTCTTTCCAGTTTTTAGCTCTTCTAAGTGATGTCAAGGTTCTTGACACCTGCAGTTAGTGGTAATAGCTTGGTGGACTCTGGATAATGGTTCTCTAGCAAGAGAGAAAGATAATATGTTTCTACATTGCTATTACTTTATAGTATTTTTACAGAAGGGTGGAACAAGTTCTCAGCTAAGATCAGAGCTTTGTGCTGCCATACACCACAAACATCCATCAAGTGAGATGATTTGTCCTGAAGAGAAGCTGTAAGTCGGTGAAAAAGACTGACAAGGTATTATTTACCCCTATTTGACAGATGAGAAGTCAGGACCCAGAGACTGTCTGGATTAAGTGGCAAAAAATAAATGACTTTGTGAGTCCTGGTGTCATTTTATTGTTCAGTCCACAGAGTTGGATCTGGAGAATGTTAGAAATTTCTTATTGTTTGTGCAGTTAATTTCTGTAGTACAGGAGTGGGATGTAGAACCAGGGGAAAGATGAGTCAGTGTAGCATCTTGAGACAAAGCCAAGATATCCACATAAATTGTGAGCTCGATAAATGCACTTCAGATATCACCAGAGAGACTGTGCCCAACCTGAGAGCAGCCCAGGTGTGTTAAACTACAAACTGGTGAACTTTCTTCCTGGTATTTAACTTGCTGAATAGATGCAATGGCCAATTCTGAAATACTTCTGCCTGGTTGTATAATGCATCTTAACTGGCAAATGCCAAAGTTATCAGAATCTACTATAAAATACTTTTTCTCAGTGCCATTGAAAATCATGCTGGATTTTTTTTTTTTCATAGAGAAAAAAGAGAAAACGATGTTATTTGATAGGAGAATAACATGATGCTTTTGTGAGAAAGACAGTTTTTTTGGTTTTTTTTAATTCAGTCAACAGTGGGGGTTCATGTGCTTTTCCTCACTTTAGTGGGATCACAGGGACTTGAAATTGGCTGGGGATGCAACAGCTAAAGGTGTCACTTTGTGCCATTAATTTGGAAGTACACTACACAGGAATGCTGAATTAGACCTCCTGCTGTGCTGCCCGGGATGAGCTGGAGCTGAGTGATTGTAGTGTCAGAATAAGAAGTAGTTCAATGGCACAGAAGGGATATAATTTCTGTGGGCACCTCAGGATGTGTACAGAACAGGCTGGGCTGTTAGTGGAGATCACTTCTGAGAGGAAATGTGATTTCCTGACTATCTCTAATAATGGTAAATCTAACTCATATTTTCATATTCATTGCTGGGTTTTATGCAGACTTGGCAAGTCATTAAGGACAGAACAGAGAAACTGTAAGATACACCAGCACTGAAGAAATTGTAAAATCACAGATACCAGGAAGCAGGAAGTTTGTGGGATAGGTGCAATGAGCATACTGCTCTCTTGGAAATCTTAGTGCCAGGCTGTAGCCTGAAAGAGTTTTAGGTGCTGTTCAGTGTAAGGTGTCATATTACTACAGTAAATTAGATACATTTTCTTGTACACTATTTCAAGAGACAGTGGAGGGTAAAAGAGTTGTGGAAAAACTCCTACCATATGTCTGCATTCCTGCTCTTTGAAGAATTTAAGCTGTCCTACTTTTTAAAAATGTTTGCTGTCCATCCCCTCCACCTACCTGAGTGCCTTTTAATACAACTATTCAACACTAAAGGCACTTTCAGCAGTATTGCTTCTTTTCTAAAAATAGACTGCAAGAACATCTTCGTTATCTGGAGTGTGAATTGTTTTAGTAGGAAGCTATTTTGCTACAGTATCATTTCTTAAATTGCATATTACTTTAACAACCACATCCACCCCAAACATAATGATTGTCACTGAAGAAATACAATTCTGAATTACTAAGTGGAATGCACAAGGGTTTAGATGCCAGTGACGCCAGTTTTCATTCTGCATATCTACACAGGAGTTGTGATTACAGCAATATGCATTTTCTTCTGTTTGCACCAATGCCAAGCCAAGACCAGGCTGGATGCCTGGGGCTCTGAGTAACATGGCTTAGTGGGAGGTGTTCCTGCCCATGGCTGTGGGGTTGGAACTAGATAATCTTTATAATGGATAATCCATTCCAACCCAAACCATTCTATCATTCTGTGAAACCAAAATTCAGTTGTAGATTAGAGTATGTCCCAGTGAAATGAGCAGAATTTCAGTGATGAAAGAATGTATTGCTGAGAATAATTTTAGTGACATTCCTTAATCATGTTCTCAGAAGATGGTACACATTTCACCAGCTGTAGCGTGGGTTTGTGAGAACTGTTGTGCAGATCAGCATAAACCTTGAGAGGTGAGCTGGCTTTGTGCATTCCCAGCAGTGTGTTAACCCCTGTTTGCTGCTGAACAGTGTCCTTCGCTCCTTCTGAACACATCTTGCCTTGCAATTCCAAGATTTGGATTGAAAATGGTTGCAAGAGCCTCCTGTGGCAAACAGGCAGAAATCCAAGAACTGGCAGAGCCTCTGTGGAGGGCTGGTGGAGAATGCTGTGTTAACATGACCGAGACAAGTCAGTGGTGCAGTAGATGCAGCAAAAGCCTTGGCAGTGGTTGCTGCAGGCACGTCTGAAATGGCTTTTTTAGCCCTGGGTAATGCTAGAGTGAGTCATCAGAGGGATCTGATGGGCAGAATTTGCAGTGACCTAAACTGGCATTGCATAGAGTCAGTAGGGCAGGTTTTACTCCTCAGCAAAGGTTTTTGACTTCTCAGTGTAGGTTAGGTAAGGTTTTCACAGCTAGGAATTGAGGAGCTTTGATGACAGCTATGCACCACTTCCCACACATGCCAGAATATGGGAAAAAAAACACTCATATTTCCAAGTTGACATTAATTATGTTCTGATGAGTTCATAGTGGTGCATTTAAGAAACAAGATATGGTCATATTATTGTTTCCCTACTTATTTTTTTTCTTGTTTTAGCCTATTTCCTGCATTTAATATAAAACAAACAAGCAAAAGAAAACACAGAAAGAACTTGAAAGGCTAAAAATTAAAAAAATCACAGAACCTTTCCACTTACATAATTCAATTAAGCAGATTCTTCCCATGATGCATTGAGAAATATATTATTACAGACACAAAGCACTTTGTAGTGTTGTATTATTAACTCCTTCTGGGGCCAGATGATTTTTCTGCCAGATTAGAAGGAAGGAGCAATAGGATGTAATGTCAATTAACCTAATTGCTATGGGTCTTTCAACACAAGGGCTGATGTGCATTCCCAGAATGGGGATACAAAAATGTGTGCATTTGGGATTTCCAGATCTTTGGAGAGAGTTTTAAATGCCCTGAATATTATCCTGGTGAGAACTGTGTGCTCATCTGCCTGAGCAGTAAAAATAGGCTATTTTTATTTAATTGGATGGTGGAAAGCTAGAGATTTCTCACATCAGTCCGATGGCAGATTCAGGATTTTACATATGTCAAAACAAAGCCATCTGGATTTGTTTATGTTGCAGTTAGTCTTTTCCAGGAGTCCAAGTGGCTATTTGAGAGCCACTTATAGCATCAACATAACAAATAAACATAGGTCATGTTACAGCCCTTTCCAGTTTCTTGGGTCAATATGGAAAACCCTTTGCTTACACATCTGCAGGGTAAGTGTGTGTTAGCCAAAGTTGCAGAAATGAAGATAGGGTCATAAAAAGTCACATCTAGACATATGAAATCATATGAATTAAAAGTCTGAGTCACAGTTTTAGACATTCTCATTGCTTTGTCTTTTATCTTCAATTCTTTCCCCTCTCAATCCTGTTGCATTATATGGGCGTAAATTTTATTTTTGTGTTTACAAATGCAGGATTTATTCAACAGAAGATTGAACTTTTTAGGATGTTTTACATCCTAAAAAATAAAATAAAACATTCTATTTCTGAGTTAAGAAAACAAACCAAACCAAACATTCCTGCTTGAAATAACAGAAATCTTTTTTAATTGATTGAAGGCAATTAACAAGATTGATTGTTCAACCCCTCTCCAATCGAGTCAGGAATGGTTCATTGTGCAAGTGATAAATTAAGATGGTTTGTGAAGTTCCTGGTGGATCCTTGATTTGAGGTTATGATTTTGTAACAAATCATGACAGAGCAAAGCTATGAAATCGTACTTTCTCTCCTTTAAAGAGGCCTCCAAGTCAGCTGGCAAGGCCTTTTCCATTTGTCTAGGGGGACAGCAATCTCTGTTTTATGGTAGTTTGGGATGTGAGTGGCTTAATAAGCTCACTGAAAGAGAAATTAATACATAAACAATACATAATTAATGAGATCACCAGCACAGGTTAGGTTAGTTTGTAACATTTGTTAGCCAATGGGTCCAAAATCTTTCCAGTCCACTTTAATTTAATTTTCTTTAGTTGTCAGAGCTCACAGGTAGGTTTTCCTGGCCCTGTGCCATTATTTTCTTTGTCTAAAGTGGGGCACACATCAACTCACACGTTGTCCTAAGCACCAGGCATGGAACTTGCTCTATGCAGCATGTGAAGGTGCTGGAAGCAGTTTGTATTTGGGGTGATCTGATTGTTCCTTGGGTCATTATGGTGAGGAGGGGAAGAGTTTGTGATTTTTCACCCAGTTGTGATGAAAACTAATGCTTTGGGTAACCTTAGAAATAGACAATATCTTTTCTATCTACTTTTGTGGTACAAAATGAAAGAAAGAAGATTTCATCTGCTTCAGGTGTTCAGTTCTGTTTTCCTTATAGATAATGGGAGCTCTCATGAACATTAGGAGCGTGCCCTGCCCTCCTGATGCTGTTAGCTGCTCTCCACTGGGTAGGGGAGGATGGTAGTGTAACTGTAAGACCTGGAAGCTGGAGTGTTCCCCAGTCTGTCCCTCTCCATCTGTTTGGATTTGGAACTGGAAATAGCATTTAGATAGAGAATCTTGGAGAAAGTCAGCAAATCCCTGAGCACTGCCAGGAGAGGTGTTGAGATACAGCTCTACGTCTCTGAGACTTGGAGGATAAATAAGTGATAGTCCTTGCTGGGGTGCAGCTGAACTTGTCTATGCCATGGAAGAACAGTGGCATAAATTAAATGTATTAAAGAAAGGTGCTGCTTTTGTAGCATCAGTTTAGTCAAAATGTGGTGGTGATGATGGATGGGTGTTTGTGCATCCCCACCTCCCCTCTCCCTTTCTGCTCTCTTCTTTGTCCCAGCATAGGAACATGGGGTGGGTATTGCAGGCAGAGCTGTCTGGGTGCTTGCATAATTAAAGTATTCCAGAGATGGGGGAGCTGAGATGTTCACAATTGACTTTGTGCACATTGGCCAGCATAAAGGTCTAAAATTCTGCTGGAAACTGAGCTGGCTGGGCAAGTTGGTTTCCTGAGGTTGTTCACAGCTTCCTGGTGAATTGTCCCCTCCCTCACCCCCAGCAGGTACCTGCAGGGTATGCCCAGCCCACAGATAAAGATTTCTTTTTGGTAAGAGTTGTATGAAAATGTTCAAGTAATAATCTTCAGTTCTTTAATTCTGGATGAATTTGAGGCAGAAATGTCTGTTTAAAGAAATGTATATATTCTGAGATGTTAGGATGTCATTAAAATGAGCACTAAGATCAATTTTTTTTCAGTAGTATGGATGTCCATTCAGACACTGAATCTTCCTAAGTGTAATAAAGTTTGTAAGGATGGGCAACTAGGAGGGAGGGGAAGGAAACTGATGGACCATGATACCAGGTCTGTCTTTGATTTCCATATAACTTTGCAGTTATGATCCCTGCTTCTGACTAGCCAATTTATGGATACATTTTCTCTTTGAAAAACTACCTGTGTCAGTACTGGGGTTTTTTTATTCAAGGAAAAGGATCATTTTTGGTGACATTTTTCAAAGAGAAACTTTGAAATTAAATTACATTTTTATTGTTTTTCAGATTTCTCCTGTTCAGTATAGTTATTGGAAAATAAGCCAATGAATAAATAGTTCACAAATAAAATTAGTTGGGTTTTTGTAAGGGTTTTTTTTTTTTTTTTTTCATTTATTCAGTTTCCTATGAAATGTCACCAGCTTCAAATAAGAAATTTCCTTAATATGTTTCACTGGGGAAAAAGGAATAGATGTTTTTCAACTCTTCTGTCAGCATATGCTTTGAGACACTGAATAATTATGAATCTCAATATACCCCTTTATCTAATAGGTTATATGTTTTATTATTTTTGTGGTTTCTGAGGTTTTTTTTTTTCTTTAGAAGGCTGGTGAAGAGATCAGTACAATTTAGCAATAGATTTGACAATTAATATAGACAGATCTAGAAATCTGACAAGAAAACGTCTTGAAATCCCTAGTGAAATAAAAGCTGCTGGTCCACAGGTTTTCTGAAAATTATGTTGGATGTTTGGCTTTCATGTTCTAGTAAACATGAATAATAATTCCCCACTCTCCTGCTATGTCTGTTATTCATTATTTTATAGCTCCATGTTGTATTCTGCTTCAGACATAATTTTTTTCAGGCTAAAAAATCCCAGTCTGTTTAATCTTTCAACATTCTGAAGATATTTTATATCATTGGCCTACTTTATGGCTGTTTTCTGTATTTTTTTTTCCAATTCAGCTAGGTATTTGTCAAATGGAGAGAGAAAAGTGTCACAGATTTCAGTTGGGGTCGCAGAACTGTTAACATATGAAGTAATTTCAATGCTTTCTGGATGGCTGCTTCTCTTCTCTTTCTTGCAATTCCTACTAACTCTTAAGTTCCTTGGGGTTTTGGCCATTTTTGAGTCCAGAACTGATGCTTGCATCCAGCAGTTTACAAGGCTTCAGGACTCCTGAACGACAACAGCAGATTTCCAGCCTATTTCAGATGGGGTGTGTGGTGAGGATGATTTTGCCTATGTGGTGAGGTGCTTTACATTTTCTGATCCTATCTATTTTCCATTTTACTGCCTGTTCATTCCATATCAATCAGATCCTTGTGCAGCTTTTCAGTCACTCTTTATTTTCACAAGCCAACAACCTTTTGTGTTACCACCGAGTTGTGCGAGTTCTCTGTACTCTGTGTTTTCTTCAATATGACATTTAAGAAGCCAGAAATAGCATAGATCAGACTAAATCCCCATAAATGCACATTTTATTTTGTCATATATGAGCTTGGTTTGGTTGTTGGTTTTTTTTTTTTTCTTTCAGAGGTTTTCAGCAAAAGTTGATGGAAGTGCAAGTGCATGGTATCAATTACAGCATAATTATCAATCCATAAACTGATTCCTTTGAAGGCTAATAATAAATTTGTAAAGTCTGTATTTCCTCCTAAAAAAGATGTCTTTTAGTCATTATATAATGATCTGCTTGTTTGTTTATTCTGATTTTTAAAATTATTTATCCTAATTTATGGATTTATTTGTAAAACAGTGCCATGGTCTGTCTTAAAGCCTCTTAAAACATGTCTCTGCATTTGCCACCTTCTGTTTCTCTGCTAATGAAGTACATTTCCTTGATAGGATAGCCATCACAGCTAATACTCAAGCAATTTTATACTGAATTTCTAAACTGGGGAAGAATATTAACTGGGCTTAGTGGATTTTCTTTGTTTCTTTTATATGCTAATTCAGTACTTCAATTTAAAATAATTTTCTCACCCATAACTGAAAAAGAGCCAAGAGTTGGAAATACCCTAAGCTGTATCCTGTACTCTGCTCTCTTGGAAAGAATTAATTCACTATCTCAGCAATGGCCTTGTCTTTTTCAAGGCTGTCTTGCAGCATTTTTGTCAGTTTATTGTTTTTCTTATCACGTGTCCAGAAAAGTGTTTTTCACTGGTTATTATGCCTTAAAACAAATGATTTAAGAATTTTCAAGTTCTATGTTATGCTGGTATTCTGTACTTACAGAGCTGAACCCCATTTCCATTTTTATCCTTTAATTGTGACTTCTTAGAGGAAGGTTTTCCTACTTGAGATAGCTTCTCAGTCTCTGATTTTACCAGATGGTTTTTATTTCTTTCCTTTTAAAGAAATTTTTTTTCAGCATAAGTGGTTTTGATTTATTTTAAATCTCCAATATGGTGACTTTAAAATACTTATGTGGTTCTCAAAACAATATCCTCTTGTTAATTTCTAACTAACAAATTCTAGGTTTTATGTTTTTTGTTTCTTGAAGTTAATCTCTGTTTTAAAATAATACTTTTGTGTGTAATTCTACATTTGTGTGTTGAATTTTACAATTTTGTGTGGACAGTGTTGTAGAGAAGCTCCTCAGTAGCAGTGTTTTCATCCTGGGTTATGGATAAGTTCAAAAAGCACATTGTGTCTGTGTTAGGTTCCTAGCCTACCAACTCCAGCAATTATGCATTTCTGTTTTCTAAAACCTGGAGTTTAGGATGATAGGACAATTACACTCCCTATTCAGAGGTAACAAAGGCTTCTCTCTATTTTCTCTAGTCTTGGATCTTTTCTTAATGCCTTATCTACTACTGAGCGAAATAACATCACGTGGTCATGTTTTTGATAACCCAGACCTAACACACTAATGTGAAAGAATTTCAATCCACATAGGTGTCAGAGTGGTCAGTAATAACTCTTTGTCCCTATTGGCTTCTAACCTTTCTTTTAAACCTAACACCTTTCTTTTTACCAGTGTTTCCCAGTGCATCCTTACAAACTTGGTACCCTTTACTGCCTCCTCGATGTGGCAGCTTTACATTTGTATGTCTGCTGGGATGTATTTTTGAACACACAATGCATAACCCATGTTTGTTACACTTCCAGAGTTAGCACATGTGCCTTGGCATAACCAGAGACCTGTATTGACAGCCTAAATTCCCTGAGGCCATGCTTTACTGGTTCAAATGAGTGCATTTTGTCTGTTTCTCTCCTGTAATCAAGAGTGTGCACTTTAGCACAATTTGTAAGTCACACCAACACCAATATTGGAAGAAATTGGCCTCTTTGAAAATGCTAATCAGACACTCTCCAAGGAGAGTAAAAGATCAGGGGCCCTTGTAGAATTGCTGCATTTTCCTTTAGTCATAAGGTGTTGATTTAGTGGTGTTTTAAAGAGCTGCTGTCAAAGCTGTGTGTTCTCCTCATGGGTACAGGTTCAGGTGTTCATTAATGCTATACTGCAGAAACTTGGTGAGTTCAAATGTGCATGAGACTGTAGCATTGAAGCAGAAGCACTTGAGGGTATGTCAGTGTCCTTCTTCACTAGAAGTTAAATTTGTGTATTTGCACAGCTCTCTTCTGTTTGCCAGAGAACAAGATCATCTTTGAAGACTGAACTGTGAACATACGTTCTAGCCCAGCTCATTATTCAGGCCTTGCAGTGTGCAAAGGGTTTGAAAGGAAATCCTGTAATAGGTTAATTTTCCTCTCTGTGGGTTACATTGTCTAAAAACACTTGCTTCTTTCTTCCCTTCTTTGTTACTTTTCAAGGTGTAACTACTCATACTGCTTTCAGGATAAAAAGAAAAATACCTTAAGCACAATGCCTTCATCTTAATATTTGCAAAAAAAATGTTAGGTGTTCTTATTTCTTGTTCTAAAGAGAGCTCTTTCATGGATCCTATTCATGGATCCTTTCTTTCACCTATGATCAGGAGATAAAAAGAATAAAAGGGCCCTGTGTGCTAGATTTCACACCTCAGGAGAAGAGCTTGTTAAGGAGCTATTGATTTCCTCTCTCTTCTACTCCCTCCTCTTTTCCCATACTTGCCCCCCTCCTCAGCTCCCACCTCTTTTGCCATACTTAAATGGGAAATATTGATACCATTAGAGAGGTTTCTAAGATTTATAGTTTTTAAGTGTTTGCTACATATGATTTAAGGAAAAACTGTATGGAAGTGAAAGGAAAAAGGGCAACTTATAAAAAGCAGCATCACATATCTTGCTGTTAGAGAGTGCCAAGAAACAAGTTCTCTAGGATGATCCTCCTTGGGGAAAGGACAAGAATCAAACTTTTGGAAGGTTCTAGGGACAGTTCAGTGCCCATCCCAGTTTGCACATTTACAGAAACATCTACTGCATAGAAACTCCTCTTGTTGAAAGAAACTATTTCCACCTTCCTCCCCTTCTGTTTATCTACATGGGGGTAATGCTCATTTCAAAATTGTTTTTTACAAGCACTGAAATTTCAAACTCGCTGAGAAGTTCCCATAATCATCTAATTTCTAAAATAAAAGTAGTAGAACAGTTGTTATTGATGCTCTGATGTGATCTTGGGCCTGCCAAGTGTGTCATGACTCCTTATGTCCCACCATAACAACAGTAACAGGTGTTATTTGTATGCCAGCAAAAATTACCCTTCAGAGTCAGAATTCCAGGCCTCCTCCTTGGATCACTAACTAAGAAAGTTACTTTTTTTTTTGATTTTTTTGTTCTGTAGTTTAGCTAACATCACAATCTTCAGAGCCTACTGCTGAGGATTGTTTGGTGTGGTTGGCATAATGAAATGTGTGGTCGAAACTTAATGGGCAGATATGCATTTGGAAGACATTGCACATTTGCCTGCCAAGATGCTGCAAGATTTCATCTTACTCTATTGCAGGAGGAAGAGATGTGGTATCTTTAAGTTGCTTTAGTGTCCTCAAGATTAATTTAATGTGGTTCAGTGATGGACCTCAATGTGAAAGTGCAATGAGACAAGACTCAAATGTAGGATTCTGCAAGCATTACAGTAATGGTTTTGTCGGAGGAAAATATGTCAATTAAATTTAGCCCTCCTGTGGTAGGGACACATCTGTGTAACTCACTAGGCCAAGACTAGGGCTGATGCACATGAGCACGGTTTCACTGCTCTGAGGGGTGGGATTGTGGCTTCATTGCCACCCAGGTGGGAAAGCAGTAATGCTGCAACAGTCTGAGGGCTGTACCAGGCTGGGAATTCTCCTGGTGATGTCCTTAACCCAGGCCCCAGGGAGGGTTCCATAGATCCAGAGGAGGATCTGTTCAGTGTATTGAGCCCTCTGTTCCCCTGAGATGGGAGCTGCTCGCTACTATAACCTGTCTTTTCTTCCTTATGGAAGTTGCTATGGGGCAGGGGGGAGGAGGGTATAACAGAAAATGTGTGCATAGGCACCTGCATTTCAGTGCTTTATAGAACACTGGAGAAAATCAAATCTACCTCTTTTTCTTGGTTCACAGGATATTGCTTTACTGATCCAAATGCAAACGCTATCAAACTTTATAACAGCGAAATAATGTAAGATAATGAAGCACAGTATTCATTTGAGGTCACTGTTGCATGGAATAACTAACACCTCTCTGGTGTCATCTTGCTGGATCCGTCTGGCAAATTGCAACCAGAGGGACGCTGAGCACTAGCTATTTAAATGTGCTTTGATGAAGCTAAACACAGGGAAGGTTCCCAGAGTTCCCCGACACTGCCAGACATAAACACATTCACTGCATTGTTAATCCCACTAATTTAATGTAAAGCATGAAGGTCTCCATGAGTTTTATGCAGAACAGCTGAAATCTATGATTAGTGTTGGCAGCAGAAGAGCAGTTTCAGTCTGTTGGCTAAGGTTAATCTAGTCAAGGTACTAGGGAAATATTTATCCTCGTTGTGATTTAGTTTAAAATACTATCTTTATGTAGGATTGCCTTTAAGATAAAGTACAGGAGGCTGAACAGAAGCAGGAATTAGCTGCTGACTTTTAGCTTAGACTTGTAATTTACAGGTTTAATTTTGCTGCTTGCTTCTTGCTTCTATTATTATTTATTTATGTTGCAGTGATGATATTAACAGAGATAAGAGCTTCACCTCCAGGTGCTCCAAAGACAAAGCTGATTCTAAAATCTAAAGATAGGGATCCATTCTCCATCAATGAAATGCAATTTTATGAGATGCAACTTCACATATATATGCAAAGGGTGTCTCAGCACAGTAAGGAAATTGCACTTGGTTCATTGCTGGGAAGAAGAAGGGCAACCTGCCCAGCTACAGATTGGATCAGGCACTTGGGCTACATCTGTATGAGGAAATGGAAGAAGCCAGAGACCATTTTCTCATCCTGAGGTCAAGTGATGTAGCTTATGTATTATCCATTTGGTAAATTTGCTTTTCTTCAAAAGAGATCACTGTACCAAAGTTGCCTATTGGGAAAGGTATCGGGTGGATACAGAATCTCAGACCTTGCCAAGGTACAGTTTGGCAGACTCTGGAAACAGATTGACACTAATTCAAACTGTTCAAAGATCAAACTGTCCATTTCAGTACAGAAAGTTGCTGCCGAACAAAGCAAGAAAATAAATTAGAATTTTCTAGGGGTGAATCAGAACAGGGAACAAAATGTGCAAAGGTTTAAAAAGTTCTCAAATATTTTGTTTCATTTTCTTTGGTCTAAATAGAAGTGTTTCACTGTCCTTAAGGGACCCAAGAAACTTCATGTGTCTAATGCCACCATCATTACACACATTTTTTATTTTGATACAGACCTATTTAGAACAGAATATTATGTAGATGGTCTCAATTGCTGTTCTCTAATTTTTTTTTTAAATGCTTTTGCTTGCAAAATATTTTGGTGATGTAAAAATGATGGGTTTTATTGGAGACGCTGTGATTAGTTCTACCAACTGTCAGCAGAAGGATAATAAGCAGTATCCTTAATATAAATGTAGTTTACTTTGGGCAGTCATCTATCTGATGTTAATGGTGATGTTAACAGCATTTGTTCCTGTATTTGGAAAGTAACTAACCAGACAGAAAGGTATGAATGCAGTGTAATGGGGTGGATTAGCAGCAAATAACCTTCTCACTTGAGCAGATCATTTAGGGAAGTGATGAATTAGGATGGACCCTGACACATTACTGCATCTCCTCTCCCCTACTTGTACAGAAACTGCCAGTAGCTCAGAGGTGTCTCAGTAGTGCTCAGGAGCCCAGGTGGACACTGCACAGCAGTCAGCCCCTCAATAAGTAACAAGTGTAATGCAGTCCCAGTAGGACTCCTGCTTGATCAGGAGTCATTTTAATCCTTGCTGTACTGGGAAGTTTAACTACCTCTTTGTAGACTTTTTTCTTTTTTTTTTTTTTTTTTTCTTTTTTTTTCATTAAGGGGTAGAGGGATGAGATGGAAAGCTGTCACTTCCTCAGATAATATGTTATGGGAGGATAATTTTGACAGGTGCCTCTTCTATTCTTTCCCCCCCTTCTCCTCCCTAATAGCAGCTCTGACAGTGTGCCAGGGGATATTGTTTCTGAGGTTATTGTCTGACAGTGTGCCAGGGGATATTATTTCTGAGGTTCTTGTCAAGGATGGGTGTTTCACAGAGAAAAATGTAGCTGCTGTTGGGAAAGAAGAGACATAAGCAAAAAGGAGGCTTCTCTTTATGAAGGTAGGATAGGGTTTAGATTGGCTTGAGTCATAGTACTCAAGCTGGAAGCTGAAGCATGAGTCTGGAAACAGGCAAATCAGCTCAGAAGGCTGTTAACCAGAAATAACTGTTTACCTTTTGTCATGAAGACTGTGGTGCATTTATAGGAAGGAGACATGAAGTGGAAAGAGATGCTCAGAGGTGACTGATGTGCTAAGTGGACACAACCTGCCCTCCAGCTTTTGGTCCCTGGACCAGGCTGACAGCTGTTTCCTCTTGGGCTCAGGCTGAAACCTGCTTAAATTGGTGGAAAAATCTCCCATTTACTCTCCTAAGCAGGCAGGTTCCTCCAAGTAAATTCACTTTGTTTCTACAGGTGGTTTGAAAGAATACTGAAAGAAAATTTAACTTGCCTTTTGAGGTGGGAAATCAGAGTACTTAGGTTTGCCATCCATGTACCAAATGTAGCTGTGTGGTATTGAAAACAGAGCTCTAAACTTCTACTCTTAAAGGAGCTGAGCAGTCCTCCTTGTCATCCTTTCCTTCTCCCCATGGTCTGGCCCCCTCTAACAGCAAAAGAATTTTTTTAAGGCCAGCTGCTGAAAGAGAACAACTCCCAGGGGCCAGGTCCTGGTGTGAACTCCTGAGCTGAGCAGCTGCACTGAACTCACTCTCCAAACGAGGAGGAGCTTTTAGCAGCTCCCAGTCTGGGCACAGGGTGATGGAGATGACAGCAAAGCAATTTCACTGTGCTTCTTTGTGACAAGATATTAACAGTTCTGGCTTGATGTGTTAGGCAGGACTTTTTTCATTACATAAGCAAAGCAGCATTTTTCACTGCTAGCATTCACAGGATGCAGAAATGGTAAAATGTGAAAAAAAAAACCAACCCAAACATTTAGACTTTGAAAATATATTTCAGTTTTTATATATTTTTGTGTTTTAGGGCTGAGCTGAGGTGAAAGGGGTGAGTTTTGCCTGAATTGACAGTTACTTTTGTTTTGCAGCAGAAACTAAATTAATTTTTTAATTTTCATTGTTGCAGAAACCTGTAGCCACAAACCTGTCCAGGCCTAGGGTGCAGCTGACAAGCACTGATGCAGTATCATTTTTCTGTGAAAAGAAACCCTGTAGTGTCCCATTAAAATCAGAGGGTGCTGAGTTTCCATATGGTGTGTTTATGGCAGTATTGTGTCCTTGTCATGGTAGCCCTCAGTCTCTTTCCACACATACAAGCAGAGACCTAGGACCCCAGACATAATTTAGTTTTAGTCATTGGCTTCCTCAAAACCTGGATTTACTACTCATGCCCAGTAGCTCCACTGAGCTGCATTCCAGGGAACACCAGCAGAACTGAAATCCTGTCGCCTTTGGAGAAAAAAGTCAGTTTGTTTCAGCTTGAAAAATGTGAAAAGTAGGCAATGCTTTCTCCTTCTTCTTTCAGATTTTCATGTTGTTTCTGCACTGAGAATTCATATTTTCCTTAAAGTGCATGTACACTCAAGTACTTGGGAATCATTCTCCAGAAAATATGTTCTGTATCACAGTGCAAACCCCTAGGTCCTGATCTTTCTCATCTGCCTAAGGAAGTTTAAAGGGGAGAATGACATTGTTTTACTCATAAGTAGTGCAGTTGTGGGATTTATGACAGTCATAGCTGCTTGTTGTCTCCCTTTGGTTCCTTCACCAAGCTCTGGATAGCTTGAATCAAGTGCCCTCTTGCCTTTTTCTCTTCAGGCACTGGAGGCAGCACACTGTGATGTCACAGGTGAGATTTGAAGGTGGAGCGCTCCTTTCTGCGCTTGTGTTTCTTTTACTGAAGGTTGAAATGTCGTAAATTGCTAACGTCTGTGTTGTGTGCCCTCTGCACATTTATAATCTGATTATTTCCTTCCCCTCAGCTCATCAGAGTTACTTTGGCAGAAATGAGAGTTTTCAGTATGCCTTACCTCCCTTAGAAGGTAGTTAGTTAACCTCAGGCCTGCCTGCTCTCCGTACAGGGCTGAGGATTGTGCCGATGTTGCTGCTTGCATACTCATTTTGAACCCATCCCCTTACCCACCTAACAAAGTGGGAGAGCAGAATGTATTCTGCAGAGCCATTATGGGAACCACCTTCTGCAAGTCTGTAAGTAAGTTGCCATTTGGTGTGCAGAGAGTTCATGCTGAAATAATGTCCTGCATCTGATCTTATCTTTTGAATTAATTAAGCTTTCATGAGCAGACACTTGCACCCAATTTCCACTTGCCTGTTGGGAGATGGAGACCAGTCTAAGAGTTTGGCCAAAAGATGATCCAAAGCTCATGAAGTCTCACTGGTATGATCTGGCATAGCTCTGAATTAATGCATGAGGTGAAGAAACAAACATGTGTCTTCAGGGTTATCAAACAACTGTCATATTTCATCGCAGTTGTGTGACATTTTCCTGAACTGCCCTTGAAAAGCTTTTGGGACCCCTCTGAACAGGAGAGTTGCAAAAATAGCCCATTTAGTTGAATCATTTTTTTTCCTGAGAGACTTATCCATTCAAATTCCAGGCAACAACAGCAGTTTTGAGATTCATGCTTATTTTCAGAATTTTCATTGAAGCTGGAATTCCATTTTGTCCTATTTCACAATAATCCATGAGCTAGGTGAGCTGAGCATTGGGAGGGGCATTGTATGTGCTTGTCTCGTTGCCATTCCTCCCCACATGCTGACAGCTGCTGCCCAAGAGGCAGCGCTGAGCCGCTCGGACCCTGCTCCAAACCACTGCAGCTGCTCTCCCCTCACCTTTCCATGCCACTGGGACCTGCCTTTGCTGGCTCATAAAAACAGCCTCATAAAAGATTGCTGTGGTGCCGTGGTCTGTGTCACAGCAGAGCACCGTGCAGCCAGGCATTGTCAAGCAAGCCTGGTCTGAGGGGCAGCCCTGGCCAGCTGTTAACTTCGTGGCCACTGGCACTGGGGAAAAGCTTTTGCCTTGAAGAAACTGGTAGCAAAATTTGGCACTAATGGAGGTCTTTGATTTATAAGCCCAATAGAATGCCAGAGGCAGAATTTCCCATGTAAATCATCCGTCTGTTGTGTTTACAGGGCTTGTTAGAAGACACAGATAGAAGTGCTGTGCTCCCTCCCAGAGCAACTGTGTTGCATGGGAAATGCAAGTGCTTTGTTTTCTGTGCTTGTTTGTCATTTTGCTCCTGGGAATTAATCCTTATCAACAAAAAGTTGTAATAGAGGCCATTTCTCAAGAGGACTTCTGCCATTCTCACCGATAGGTTTACTGTTAATCAATATTTGAACCTCCAGGGCTGTGAAATCATCTACTGCATCCTAGTTTCATCCTCTTTAATGGATGGATTTTTTTCCGTGTCAGCTGTGGATCCCAAGTCTCCAAGTGACCGTCTGTGGCAATTGGTATTATTCAATCAATGGTCTACGGCCCACAGGTGGTCCATAAAGCATCAAAAGGTGATCTGTATAGCAGTGGGAGCTGGGAGGGAAAATCAAAGCAATCCTGAAGGCACACACACAGTGACACCCCGCCGGTAGCAGCAAGCAGGGATGTGCCAGCAGCACACAGAGCCATCTCATGGGCACAGATCAATGAGCAGCATTGCCTGTGGATTTCCTTTCCTCAAAAGGATCTTAAGCTCGTTGCTTATTAGAGGAGCTTGAGAAAAAAAGTGCTGTAAGGGCAGTATTGGACTTCTGAATAGTTTATTCTTACCAATGTGGCTCTTTCAGTGTGGCAAGGATGTTTTCAAATAGTTGCCCATCAGGTTTGGAGTGAACTGATCTGGAGGCTGGATGTGAATAATTTTGGCTCTTGCTGGAGGTATTGAGGGAAGAAGATATCTAGCAGAGATGCCAGCAGGTAGGCAGTGAGATCAGCTTGCAGTGGATGTGGACAGCTGTGAGTCTTTTCCCTGGCAAAAACACAACCTCCTTGATGGCACAGACAGTCCCTACAGTATGCTACACACCCCAGCTTGTTTCACTGTATTAAGGGGTACTTTTTCTTTTGTCTCTTACTTTTCACATTTACTTTCACTCTAGTCACTGCATTTTAAGCTTTTCTTTATGACTGGGAGAATTGGAAACACTCTGTTCCCCGTTTGTTGTGTTTCTTCTTTCTTTTAAAGGTGAGACTTTTACATAAGCACAGAACTCCAAGAACATGAGCCTTTGGAGCAAACAAACAGAAAACAGCAGTCTCCTTTATGCATCTTATATATCCATAAATGTCTTAGTAAAAATGTGAAGACTGCCAGAGCTATGACTGTGAGGATTACTCTCTACTGACAATTTCATTACTGAGGAGAACAAGATTTTTCACTTGAAATATAAGGAAAAATCTTGAAAGACTCTGCTGGAATTTGAAATTAGCTTCTATGTGGAAAGCAGTATGAGTAAGATCAGGACATATTGAAATACTGTTTGTTCCACTCCTCAAAACATATCTGCTGTATTCGGTTATCTTCGAATTAGCATCAACAAGAATCTCCATTAAAAAAGATAATACAGCTTAATTTTTGAGAGGTATAATAATAACGTCGCGTAATACTTGTAGATAATAAGCTCTTGTGCATAAAAAGTTCAGAACTAGAGGTATAGGAAAAGCAAAGCTTTGAGGACAACTGGGATGACCAATTTTTTTTTCCCTTTTCAGCCTGATAGACTCCTAATAGAAATAATTTTACAGATATGTAATGGATTAACTCCAGCCATTACCTGAGCCCCACACTGCTGTTCTCTCCCCCTGTGGGATGGGGGAAAGAACTGAAAGATGGAACAAGAGAAAACTCACATGTTGAGATAAAGGCAGTTTAATGGTAAAGCAAAGCCACCCACACTTTTGCAAGCAGAACAAGGAGTTCATTCTCCACTTCCCATGGGTAGGGAGGTGTTCAGCCATTCCCAGGACAGCCAGGCTCCATCATACATAATGATGACTTGGGAATACAAATTCCATCGCTCTGAACATCCCCTGTCTTTCTTCTCCCAGCTCTGTGTGCTGAGCACAATGCCAATGGGATGGGATATCCCAGTGCTTGTCTGGGCTCCAGCTGTCCTGGCTGTCACCCCTCCCATCCTCCCTTGCCCTCCAGTCTCCTCACTGGTGGGATGAGGAGCAGAAGAGTCCTTGGCTGTGCAAGAACTGCTGGGCAATAACTAAATCATCTCTGTATTAACAACGCTGTTTCCAGCACAAATACAAAGCACAGCCCCATACAAACTACTGTGAAGAAAATTACACTTCAGCCAAAATCAGCACATGTTTAGAAAGGTGGTTTTTCAAGGAGGTAACTGGGATTGTGAGAGATCATTTCAGTAAAGTTGTTCATCTTCAGAGGCAGGCAATAACAGCAATGAAATGCAAAGAATGTTTTAGGAAGGGAGATATATGTGATCTTTTGCATTCATGACTGGGTGGAAAATAAGGTTTATTGTATATAGAAGAGAATTTCCCCAAGTTACAGTTTTTAAGGTGAAATGGAATAAACATGGTATGGTTTCAAAGGATTGTGCCTTAGAAATCTTCCAGAATGTTGTTGATTTAATATAGGTCTAATAAAACAATTGAATGCTGAGTTTAGTTAAACAAGAATACACTGAATTTGAGGTTTTATGCCATCTATAATAACATTTGGAAAAAAGTTGGAATGCTTGCATTTGAGGAAAAAAAATCGAGTGGAGATGAACCCCTAATCTCTCTAACACATCCTTCAACCATCAAAATGAATTGCGGGTCTATTTTAATGGGCTTATTCCAATTTTGCTCACAATTGCATAGTGAAGGTGGATGGTGCAAATTTTTGAACTGTAGAAGCATTTTAAACTGGTACAACTTTTTGTGATGAAATTTTATGCTTACAAAAATGTAGGACCTATTTTATAAATATGGTTCTCCTGTGAGATTATCTTTTTGTGTGTTCTATTTTTGGTTTTCATGTTTTACAAAACTGCTAGCTTCAAATTTCAATCCTAGCTGAATTACTCAAATGTTCTGAGAATTGTGGGAAGTCTGTGATATTCCTGGGCCAACATTACAGATAAGGGTGTAAAGATGAATTGAAAATGCTTCAGGCAGGAATACAGACTTGATGTTTTTCTGCAGGTTTGTCTTTGAAATCCCTTGGTCATTCTTCATCCATGAGAGAATTTCCTCTTGTTAAGTTATAATTCTGACTAGGGCTATTAATTTTGGCTTGGTGTTGCAGGCAATTAATTAAATAGGTGAGGAAAAAAATTAAATTATTATTAGTGTTTGTGTGCTTTAGCTCTCTTGAGTGCAAACACAGTCAAAATGCTGATTCTCCTGTGTACTAACTCAGTCTTTTATGTCTTCCTGTTCCTTGCTTGGGTTTTCTGTTTGGTGTCTGGAAATACACTGTCCTGTCCTTCCCAGACTCTGAAGAACTTCAGTGGCTTGTGTCTGTCACTTGGTACTTCCATGTGTGCACCAAAGGCTAAATCAAGCCCCATCACTGTGCTGAGGGGACTCTTGACTATTTTAGGGGTGATGGAGTATTATAGTGCACGGGAATAGCCTGGGTTGGGAGAAATTGTGCAGCATCTTTAATATCATCCCCATCTACAAGTTGCTTTTGTAACTCTGTGTATACATCCCCCCACTCTGCTGAGGTACTCTGTGTGCTGCTGTCTCCCTTGTTTCCCTTCATAAGAGATGTAGTACTTAGAAGAAAGCTTGACAATCAATTTAAATAACTTTAGGTAATTTTTGAGACTGTGAATTGTGAAGAGGAGTGACAGTTCACAGCCTTTGTTCAGAGGGCTGAATTCACTCACCTCTTGTTGCTTAATATCTCACCAAGGCTCTTTGTTCCTTCCAGGTTTTCACAGGGAACAGCAATGCTGACAGTGTGGTTCACCACAAACTGCTGCACTCCATGAAAGCTCGATTCCTGCGCTTCATCCCTCTGAAGTGGAATGCTGGTGGGCGGATAGGACTGAGAGTTGAGGTCTTTGGCTGCTCTTACAGTAAGTGGCTGCATCTTAACCCACATTTTGTCAAAGAGCTTTTACTTGGTGCTGGTGGTGCTGTGGAAAGAGGGCAGTGAAAGTTTTATGGGTTCAAGTATAACATGAAATACGTTGCCATTGTTTATTTTTCTTCAGTCATTGTTCTTGCCTTTCTGGCCAGGGATGTGCTGCCCATCTCACTCAGCTGGTGAAGCCTCCTCAGGGCTGAGCCCACCACAGAGCAATTTGCTGCTTCTGGGAGTGCCAGGCAGTCAGATGCTGCAAAACCTCCTGCCCACTGGAGGTCACAAAGCTAATTGGGCTCTTCTTTATAGGGCTGTATTTGCCTAAACAGTTCATTTCTGTGTTTAAGACAAGTTACCTAGTTGTGAAGTGCTGTGGATTTTGCAGCTCTGGTTGTATTTGAGGCTGATGACTTTAGAGCTTCAGAGCGTAGAGAACCTGATTTAATTGCTTTTACATGACAGCTTTCTTTGGCCACTCTTAATGCATAATGGTCTTTGAAGATATGGTCTGTAGTGTTTTGGGCTTTGGAGCAGCCTGCAAATGTTGCTGGCTTTGGGTGTTTTGGCAACAAACCTTGCTGTAGTGCTGCAGATGTATGACCTACGATCACGGCAGACTGTGAATGTAAGGCAAAAGGACTGATGCTGCTCCATTGCAGAAAATGGAAGTCAACCCATGAGGAAATACAAATCCAATATTTTTTTCTCAGGTGACTTTTTGTTCATTTTTGTGACTTGAGATGCTGCTGGAAACAGGGGAGATTTTGTGGTGGAGAGTTCAGGAGATTAACAGCATTTTACTGATAAATTCAGCGTGGTGTGGCACAAGTCACCGTCATGTGACACCACTGTACTGGTAGATCTCCCCATTTATCTGAGGTCCTTATCTGTTCCTCCCAAGCACAGACACTGGGCTGTAACAGGATAACTAGAACACTATTTTGGAGACAACCTAAATTCATCTAAGCTAAATGAAAGAGAAGTTTATTAAACCTTTCAATTCACATGTTCCCGTTGAACAGAGACACAACTCCAGGACTCTCTGGCACCTTGTCACTGTACATGGATCTTAGGACTGCTACACATGGTTTCACAGGAGGATTTTTATGGTCTCTATGTAGGTCCATCACATCCATTCAGCTTCTTCTAGATGCTGTTTCTCCACCTGTACAGGCCCTGGGGACTGACCTACAAGAGCCTGGTCTGGATGCACAGTCATTAGGGCAAGAGACCTTTTCCAGGTATATTAGTGAGCATGTAAACTGAGAGCTGAAATTCAAAATCAACTGCCCTTGGTGACATAATTCTGAAATAGTCTGCTAATCTGTTTTCAAGAGCTTTCTTCTATTAATGATGCCCAAACCTCTGCAGTGAAGAGTACAGTCCCAACAGTTGTGTAACAAATAGAACTCAAACTTTGGGAAGATTGAAACTTTTGTGGCTGTTTTTTTTCTTTTCTTTTGGTGCTAGTCCATGTAATGTACTACATGAGCACAACTTTCATGTCAGACTGTAGTTGTATTTCCTATGATACAAAGAAGATTTGAGAGTCACTTGCAGGCTGAGTTGCCTTCTGTTGTCATCTAAGTCTTCATCTTTGTCCTGCACCCTGCAGTTGCAGGAAATAAAAGTGCTTGTGCAGAATTAAGGTATGAGATTAAAGCGAGCCAGAAAAGAAATAAAGGGATTCATAAAACTTTTAAAGTGTGTTGAAATATTCATTCCATTTATATAAATGTGCCATTCACATTTCTCTCTAGCAAATTGCATATGCCAAGCAATACCTGTCTACAAGTTGTGTTTATATAGTTTCACTGACTTGGCTACTCCTAACCCAGACACACCAGCACTGTACAAAAGATGTTTGATCATTTATAAAATGTCATCTCTAGTGGTATACTGGCAGAATATCTGCTGCAGATCCTGAGCTGGTGTACAACTACATAACTGCATTTTGTAAAGTTGATAGCAGACAGACTCATCCACCATGTTCAGTTGTAGCACAAGAAATATTAATAATCTGGGGAAAAAAAATAAAAATATTTCAAAGCCTAAGTTTCTTGAGACAGGCTGTTGAACAAGCCAGGAAAGAAACTGAACTAGAAGAACAAGTATATTGAATGTGCACCATCTTCATACATGTGCCTATATGTGTATGAAAGAAGGGATGTGATGCTGAGAGTAGAAACAGCATCAGCTGACACAAATCCATCTGTAAGAGCCACCTATGGCTCCCCTGCTGCCTTTTTAGGTGAATGTGACAGCCTTGTGGCAGCAGAAGGCTCTGTTAACTCATTTTTGGCATATGACTCTCCTGTGCAGTATTCCCTGCCTGAGAGGTCCCAGGAACACAATCCTGTGCTAACTTTTGCAAGTGCAGCTTTCAGTGATTCTGCTCAGTAGGAGGCACATGGAAGGCATCAGGTCTTGTAGGTCACCTGCCAGGTGACACTCTGCCAGGACACAGCTACAAAACCTACTGAGGAATCCTGCTGTGTGCACTGGATGCCAGAGTGGGTATCTTAGCCTGTGATGGTAGTGTGATGCTGAATGGCACTTGCTTTTGTTTATTGCTTCTGCTAGAAATAATTTACTATGAATTTATTCCTCAATCCCCTGTCAAACAAAAGAGCTGGTTTTTTTTTGTTTGTTTGTTTGTTTGTTTTTTTTCTTTCTTCCCTTTTTATTTTTACCCTCTGTTTGGCTGCCAGTTCGTGTTGACTCTTTCAAAAAATAAAAATATATCCTGAAGAGAAAAGCTATTTCAGATTATGAGAGTACCTAATCCTATTCCATACAGATAAAAGTTCCTATGAATAAAGGACTCCAAGGCCATCATATAAGCTGCAATGCTTATATGATGCCTGCTAATTGTTTATTTTCTTCAGAAAGTATTTATTTAAATGAAAATTGATTACATGTATTTGAAATGCCTGTAAAGATCTCATCTGGTATCCTCAAAATAGGTACTCAAACAGGAAGGAGATGATGATCTGAAAACATACATTAATGTTTCCTGTTCAGAACAGGATTGATGATGAGTTCTGTGGAAAGTTCCATGCAGAAATCCGTGTAAGTCCTTGCTGTCTTTTTGCAGCAGTGGCTCCAGCAGTGTATTTGTAAGAGATAAGCAGAGCTGCAGCAGAGGACATGCTCAGACAAATGGCAAACCAATTGCTTTTGATGCTGGAGGTGGCAAGGGGCGACAAGTGTATCTTTATACTTGGGAAAAGTCTTGTTAGCTTAGCACAAGAAAAAAGAAAATTGCTGACGCAATTGCTTTTATAGGATAAGATTTATAGCTGCATTGAAGATGCTGATCATATTCTATAACTGGTTAACAGCCCAAGGTGCATCAGCAGAACTGGGTGTATGTGCACTTAACAGGCTGGGATACCACAGAAGAAACAATGATAGGGTGTGAGACAGGGTGTCTTCTGAGAGCAGAATTCTTCATTTGCAGTTCAGGACTCTGATTTCTCATATTTTCCTGTCATTGCTTCAGGGAATATGATCTGATATTGTGCTTTTTTATTAAATGGTATTTTTACTGGAGTCTTTTTCTGTCTCTTTTTTTTTTTCTTTCTTTTCTTTTTTTTTTTTTCCTTTTCCCCCACCTTCCTTTATCCTCTCCTTTTTCTTCCTATGAGATAGAAAAGAACTTGTTGCAAGAACTGCTTAATGTCCAGTGCTCATTGATCAGTAGTGTTTGTAATCAAATGCACAAGGTAAATGCCCAAATGATTGCTTACCCAAATGATACAGAGATCTGTGATAGGGATAAAGCTGCATGGCAGAGCAGTCACCTCTGCAGTAGTCATCCACACTCATCCCTTGGGTTTTGTGTCTGAGGGGAAGGTGCACATGGCTTTAGGGTCATTCAAGTCAGTGAGCTGTGACTGGCCAAGGGACATACCTGTTCAAAGCAGGAGCTGTCCTCTTCCCTTCTGCCAGGAGATGAAGATTCTGTTCTTTGGTGCAAGCTCAAGACTAAAAGTTCCTGTCTCACATGGCAACTGTTCCTAGAGTTATTCCTGCTTTAGAATATCGTTGCTAAGTGTTCACTTTTCCCAAAGTCACAGGAGAAAGGACTGTCTTCTTTAGTATGGCTGTATATCCTCTCTGCTGCTGGGAGCAGATTGCTGCATGGGTAAACTCTGTGCAAACTCTCATACTGCTGCCAGCCTGTCGACAGCCTTGTTGATGAGGACAGTGTAGAAAAGAGCCCAGAATGAGTCAAGTCTGTCTTCAGGGAGCATAAGAACACCAGCAGGCAGTGCAGAATGAGATCACATGTTGTGTTTTGGCCTGTTATTACTACAGATTTTCTGAGACTTGAAACATTTTGGATCCTCGTTCTCTTGCTGCAAGAGAGTTATGGACATACATGGACTAAATAACACCAAGCAAACAGCAGCTTTTCTGGAGTGGCTCTTTTTAACAGGAACCAACGATTTGTTGTCACGCAAACTGCCACTAATGACATTTGGCTGCCAGTGTTAGCATTTATTTGACATATTCCCCTTTCATTCAGGGCTATTTATTGGCCAGTGTGCTCACAACTGATAATTAGTGAAGCAGAGCTTTTCAGAAACAAGTTTTCCTTTGTGATATACTCTGTAAATGTCAGTAGTAGAGCTCTTCAAGAAACCCTGTTATGCTGTGGCTTAGTGGAGAGCTAAGAACAAGAACTGAATTGTGCATTTAGACTGGCTGGAGCCTTGTATCTTAAGAAAAAGATTTAAAAAGGGCCATTTTTGCAGCAACATTGAATCAGTGCACCCTTGCTCTTGCAGTACCTTTGGTTTCAAGGGCTAGGAGAAAAATCAACACAAGTTGCAAAATGCTCTGGAAATCAAAGACTCTAAATTCTTTATGCGCTATTTCCTAATTCCTGCCTGTGTTGAAATGAAACCATTTTTATAGGACACTTGTGATTTACTTTAACCAAATCATAGTATTTAATGTAGCTAGGGGAAATTCATTAGAGCTAAACTACCAATTTAGTTCCCTTTATAGGAGCTGGCAGTCAAGGTGTCAATAGAGCCAAGTCAGCAATTCTGAAGGACCTGTTTCTGAACACCTAATTCAGAAATTTAAAAGAGATGGCAGAAATACTTTTGTATTTTTGATAATTCCTAAACTAGCAACTGTTCCACAAATGCTGGGAAACAGTGTCTTATCATTCTGACATCATAGAATAAGAAGTTACTCTTAGTTTAGTCAGGAGTGAATTTTCCCCAGGACTGAGTTTCTTTGTACCTTTACTTTCAAAAAAAAAAAAAAAAAAATCAGTTGCCTTCTGATTTGGAATTAAGTTGGGTATGGAGTTACAGAATTTTGCATCAGATTAAAATGTTGTGCTCCCTGCAAGTTTGTAAGTGTGCCATCAAACTTCTGTACAAACTGTCATACTGACAGGCAGAAATTTTCATAGTAGTTTCCATGGTAACAGAACGTTAATAGCTGTTTTATTTTCTGAGCTTTTAATAGTTTTTAATTGCTAACCTCTTTAATTTTTTCAAAAAAAAAAGGAAAAAAAGTTAGAACCCTTCCTCCCTAGCTCTTACTTCCTTTGGTATTTAAAAAGGAGCAGATTAAACTAGTGTTAATGCTTAAAAGGATAAAAGAACTCTCAATGGAGTTTGGGTGAGTTAAATTACTGACTTGAATCACACTACAGTTGCTGACTGGAAGTCTTGATCATATGAACCTCTCCGTTATTTTTCAGAAGAAAATACAAAACTGATAGCTTTGTTTTATCACTGAAATGAATGGTTTGCAAATAAAGATAGTCCACATTCTTTGTTCTTGGGCACTAGGAAGGTGTTACTTGTCTTTGTGCGTGTGCCTCAATAGTTGGGTAGTTTAGTAAAAACTGTTCAGATTCTCCATTGTCTGGTATTCTTAATTTTTAATATTTTTCTTAACAACAGGAAATACCAATTGACAAAATTGATATTTTTATATAAATTATGTAAAATTGCAATTGGATAGAAATGGGAATTGAAGCAATGTATGTCAGTCAGATGTTTGTGTACAACGTAGTAGTTAATAGTATTTAAAGCTACCTGAAATATTCTGGTTATAGGTACATTTAAAATTTTGTTTAAAAATATGTTTTTCTTAAAAGACCTCTTTATAAAGCAGAGAGAATACTGCAGGCTGCTGCTGCCAAAGAAAATATTAATTGCAATTGAGGAACAGAAAGCTTGTTTCCTACCAGAATGATTGGGATTTTTGAGGCTGGCTGAAGGGGAAAATATATTTCTAATAGGATTTTCAAAGGTGTATAATCAGTTTAGATACCCAGTTTGCATTAAATCTCTTCAAAAGCTTTTTGAATTGATATTTGACTATTCCTGCCAGCCTAGTCAATTTGCATGCAGAAGCATGGCTGATAAATGCCCATCACAAGCAAGCAACCAGCCCTGGGAGGCTGAGGGGATCCTTATTTGAATGCAGAGGTGGATCCAGGCATGGCTGACATGCAGGAGCAGCTCAACAGACACTTGTGAAGCTACAAAAGTGGAGTGAGTACTGAAGTGTTCAAAGTAATGAATAACATCCTGAATGCATTTGACATGAACAGCAAATGTGGCAAGGGATGTTCTGGAGATCTGAATATGATAGAAGGCACCTGTTCTGTTCTCAAAAGTTAAATGAGAGGGAAGTGTTGTGTGAAAAAGGCAAGTGCAGAGGAGTTCTGGTTTTATCCTCGTGTTCCCTTTCTCCAGAAGAGGGAGAGGATTGGAAATGGATGAAATGTGGTTGTCCAGATAACCTGTTCATCCTGTGGATGTACACTCAGGACAATACCTGACTTCAAATTGTATTTTAAAAGATCCTGAAAAAAAATACAGTCCCTCTACTGATGCTGCCCCTCCTTGCAATTTTGCCATTTTCTTTTTTCCAGAGTCAGATATTGCAGACTTTGATGGCAGAAGTTCACTTCTCTACAGGTTCAATCAGAAGCTTATGAGCACATTCAAAGATGTAGTTTCCTTGAAGTTCAAGAGCATGCAGGGGGATGGAGTCTTATTCCATGGAGAAGGACAGCGTGGAGACTACATAACCTTGGAACTGCAGAAAGGGAAGCTCTCCTTGCATCTCAACCTGGGTAAGGATTACTGGTTTGCATAAAAATCTATTATTTATATTAGACAGTATCTGCAAACTCTAGCTGATATCAACAGAACATCCTGTGCGTGCTGATGTCACGCAGGACATGGTAGCTGAGCCAAGAAGAGACCTTGGCTTCTCTAACTGTTGCTGAGCAAGGCAGAACTGCTCAATGGCTAGTTCTGATTCTTCACATACCTCTTTCTTTTTTTTTTTTTTTTTTTTTTTTTCCCATGTGTGTGTGGGTTTTTTGTATTATTTTTAAAAACAGCATTCTCAGGAAGTGGTCTTTGGGCTGTAGAAAAAGTTTATTTTTGGGTTGTGTCTAATTTTTTCCATTCACTCAGTGATTCAGAGCTGAGTTGAGAATAACAGTGATAACATTCTGGTCCAAACATTGTGCACAGTGCTGTATGTTTCTTTCTTGAAAACTGAATATTCCTTGTTCAGTATCTGTAAAGCTATCACTGTATGATCATGTTGGGTCAGAGCATCAGAGGAAAGGCTGGCTTAATTTCTTTCTGTAGAAAGAATTCCCTGATGAATACACTGAAGCACTTTGATAATGGCAGGGACTACTGCAGCAGGAGTGATCATCCACCCTCTCCCAGCCTTACTGCAAAATCTTCACTGCCTTCATCTGTGGGTGTGCCATGGTACTGGCCTCAGCAGTCTCTGCTGACTCATGTTTCTCATACTGAGGGGTTTGAGTTGGGCATTTTCCTCCTTGTGCTTAATTATATTTGTTTTAAAAATAAGTAACTATTTTCCACAGCTGTTGGACATAATTTTTACATCAGCTCATTAATTGCTGGGTCCCCATATTGTGCTTTCTTTCTTTCCTTCTCTCTTTTTCAGCAAAGATTAGAAACAATAATGCATTGTTTTCTGATTTGGGATTTGGATGTTACTTGGACCAAAAAACTACTTCCCAAAGCTCTGAATGATTGAATCTACCCCACTGAATTGTCCTCTTACAAATGTTTTGTACTAGGACAAGAATATAGTACATTTTTTATGTAACTGTAGAAGTTACAATTATGTAACTTCTTCCAGAGGAAATACTATTGTGAATTGCATTCTGAGATGAGCTGGGGTATTTTCCTTCAGCTGTAGCCCCAAGTGTATGAAATTTTAGGGATTTCAGGTCCTCTTTTTGCATTTATATATCTTGGGCAAGGGTGTTAATGACTTCTCTCGGATCTGCTTGCATCTTGCCTGGCAGTTCTGGAGCATGTGTTCTCATTGTTCTGCAGGAATGTATAACAGGATATAACACTCCCTTTCAGTGAGAGGCTCTGAAGTGTTCAGACATGAAGCCAGCTGGAAAACAGAAGAGTGCTTGAAATTAATGGGTTAGGGCCTAATTTTTTTTATGATTTGTGATCTATACTTTTGGAGAGCTAGGCCAGGTTTAAGAATTTTTAAGAGCTGAACAAAACACTCTTACTGCTTCATTGACTCGTGTTGTTTTCCCAGTGAAAAGGGACAGGTACAATTTTCTTGTTAAAATGCAGAAAGCACAGAGTTGACAGTGAAGTGTCAGGAGCAGTCTGTTAATGTGATTAGACAGAAGACAGAAGATTTTGGTGCTACCCAAAGGAAGCTCTTAAGCCAGCAGGACCAAAAAGGCCTGTCAGAACCAAGGGTACAGACATAGTAATGCCCTGCCTGCTGCAATGTGGGTGCAGCATCAGTAACACCTCCTGATTCATCACAAGGATTTCACAGGGAAAAAATGGGAGGGGGGTTATACAACATAGATGTGAATGAGAGACCCTAAGGAAGGAATCTAAGGCAGTATTTGAAAAGGATGTGTTCCCAAGAGCCCTGGTTCACATCCTGGAGCTCTGCTCTGGGCTTCCCTTGAGTCCCTGTGCTCCAGTTAAGAGTCTGGAGGTAACTTGTGTCTTTTGCCTCTCTGTGCTACTCCAGGAGACTCCAACCTGCACTTCAGTAACAGCCACACGTCTGTGACCTTGGGCAGCCTCCTGGATGACCAGCACTGGCACTCAGTTCTCATAGAACGCTTCAACAAGCAAGTGAACTTCACAGTGGACAAGCACACCCAGCACTTCCGAACAAAGGGGGATTCAGATCACTTGGATATTGATTATGAGGTGTGTGAAGCCCTTTAGGTTATAACCCGTGAGTTAAGGTATGAATTGCTATAAAATGAATATGATGGAAAGCAACCACCCTAGGAGCTCTTTCTTTTCAGCAAAGGCCATTATTTAATATTCCCTTCCTAGAGAGCTCCTTTCACACTTTACCAGCATAAACTATGTCTGTGAAACTCCATATATGCCAGCATCAGAGAGTGCACAATCTTTGTGCAAATATGCATTGCATTATGTTTGCACTTCAAAGTATGGCAGATTTTGAATAAATGAGAAGTCATAGCCTGGGTTCTAGTCCAATGTTCAGGGAGCAGCTGTGTTATCATCTCCAATATGATTTTAATGGCATCACTGTACACCAGCCCTGCATTGAATTGAGCATGACTGTGGGGATTCCAGCCCTGAGTTGTCCCTCTATCCAGTCACCACTTTATTACACCTCTCCACACAGAGATGAACAGGTGGAAATTACTGTATTCCCATTAGGAATGGAAGACCTCCAGAATGCAAGGAAGTTCTAGCGAGGTGGGTGTCTGTCTCTTCTCCCAGGTAGCAAATGACAGGATGAGAGGAAATGGCCTCAAGTTGTGGTAGAGGAAGTTTAGATTGGATAGAAGGAAAATTATCTCATTTTAAAATAAAATAAATAAACTTTAAAAAAAAATTCCTTACTGAAAGGTTTGTTCACATATTGAAATAGGCTGTCCAGGGAAGTGGTGGAATCATCATCCCTGGGAGTGTTCCAGAAGTGTATGGAAGTGGCACTTGGGGATATGGCCTAGTCAGGAACACGATGGTGCTGGGTTGAACTCAATCTTAAAGGTTTTTCTCAATATTAGTAATTCTGTGATTCTATGACTCTCACAACCAGCAGCTCTGACCCAGGTCCCTTCACATCTGAGCATGCTGATCTAGAGAGCCAGAGCAGCTTGCAGGGAAGAACTGAGCAGGGGAAACATCCTGCCTGCCCATAAACCAGAGCCTGGTGAGCTCCCCCGTGATGAGACCAAGGTGTGGCACAGTGCAGTTTATACCACCCCAGCAGTTCAGTCCTTAGGGATTATACTTGTTGAAAAAGCACCTTAAAACCCCATATATCATCACATCTGTATGTGAGGCAGCTCCTCATCTGTTCCCCATCAATGCACACCTGCGTGCAAATTACCCATGTTCATTTTCATCCCCTTGTGCTTGTCTGCCAGGTCCTCCTCACCCACAGGGCTCAGGGTCGTGGCTGCACAGAGCCATCACCCTGTCTGGCTGTGTTGAGCTGGCACGGTTCACTGCTTCAGAGACCACACGTTTCCCCTTTGCACTTTGAATTCATTTCACCGGAAAGGATCTCTTTCCAACACACCCAAGGGAAAAAAGCAGATGGCTCAGCAGTGTCAGGTTCCTGCTCTCTCCTCTCATCTTCCAGATGAAATTCCTTTCTTTGCGTTTCACAAAGCAGGGTGGAGAGAGTGGTACCTGTCCCCTGGCTCTGCTCTACCAAATCATAAGCACATTTAGCAGGGACAGCACTTGGAGCAGTGAGATTCTGCAACAGCTTTAGACTGAACTATTACGGGCCAAAACTCACTGCTTTTAAGACGGAGTTGAGAAAAGCCAAATAATTGAGTCATCAGCTTTTCTAATTTCAAAATAATAAAATTTCTTACCTCTTGCTTGGTGCCAATTAGGGGAAACTCAGGCTCCAATCTAATTTGCAGAACATTTTTCCAGATGTTCCAAAATAGGGAACATGGTAGAAAAGACTTTCAGGTGTTGTAAATCAGCATCACCACCAACCACCGTGGCACTCAGACCTCATCCCCTGAGGTTAGTTTTACACAGTGTTTTTTCTCCATTTGCACTGAGACAGTCGTTCAGTCAAATGTTGCAGCAGTGCAGTCTACTGAAAGTTTATCTCAGCACACTTTAGGGATTAAAGGCCTTACTGAGGGTAATAAAATCATTATTTTCGTAATTAAAATTATTACCAATCACAAAGGAAACTGTTTTCTTAATAATGCATTGGTGTAATTGATATTGATTTTTCTTCTGGTTTTGAAACCCGAGTACAGAGTCCCTAAACAGGGGACTTGAAGAATAGAACATGAAAGAAGGAAAGTCTGGTGTTTTAGAAAGAACTAATGATTCTCACTGGAAAAAAAAACAACATTACTACCAGATAAGCCTTCATGCCAATAACAAACCTGCAAGTGACGTAAAGTAGCAGTCTGTTCACTCTTTATTTCTCTGAAGTGATCAATTAAAACAACTGAGGTGCAAGCTCATTAAGAGCTTGTTTTCAAGTAAGTGTTTTCAAGGTTACCCAGGGAGGTTTCATTTGCTTATGTATCCCAGCCTGTTAGGTGGAATGGGAGGAAAAATAACCCCCAAATTGCCCTTTATTTTTACAGTAATGAACTGAGGTAAGGCTTTGGGAATTGTGGCAGGGGAAAAGGGCTGACCAGGTTCCAGCAGCCGTCAGCATGTAGGCAGTGCCACGCTGCAGTGCATGCTCTTGCTGCAGTGGATGCAGCAGGATTGCAGCACAGGTCCTGATCAAGTGTGGTGGCTGCAGGATCCCCACCTGTGTTACATCACTCCGTGTTGCTGGCTGTGATGGGAAAAATGAGTAAAACTTTAGTGGTAACACCAGTAATGCTTTGCCAAAGAGGTCAGTAAAGTTAATTAGAAATGTGCTGTGACATTTGGAAAATTAAGGTAGGATTATCAGATTTTTTTGGGGTTGTGGGGTTTGTTTCTTTTCTTTTTGCTCTCTCTCTTTCTTTTCTTCAGAATCTAAACAATTGTGCTGTATTTGGGCAGCTTTATTTTCTTATCCTCTGTCCTCCCAGGGCTTTCAGTCCTCCAGTTGAGTGAGGAGCTGTAACCTGCACAGTGCTAACATCTGCCAGTTCTTAAACAACAGCACAGCAGAAGTTTTGTGCAAATGTGTAGTCTGCAGAACTTCTCCATTACAAAGTTCAGTCCCAAATGGCACATACATATGACTGTTGTAAAGACCAAAGCCCAGTGAAACTGCAAGGTGCAAATGGGGTGTTTGTGTATGTGATACTACCCTCCTCTGGCTGAAACCAGAGCTGCTCAGACATGTACCTGCCTGGTGGAAAGAAGTGACTGCAGCTTCTAGGCAAACCCAGAGCTCCTAGGGCAGGGGGAGTTTATTCCCCCATGGCTCAGAGATTCCTGAGCACTGTGGGCTGCAGCCAGGTGTCACCATCTGGGCCAGTGGGGCTGTGGGTTGCACACCTTGGGAAGGTTTCCTTGTGTGTGGGTGTTGCTGTGGGGGGAGCTGGTGGCACTAGGTTGGTGTGCCAAGGCACTTCAGGGCTGCTCCCAACGCGGTGACCTCTCTGTGCCAGCGGTGTTTCTCCAGCAGAAGGGATGCAGTGGGGGCTGTAATTTCCCCTGAGTGGTGGCCAGGCTCTCCCTCATCCTCCCAGTGATGCTGTTGGTGGGAATTGGTTCTTAAATAATACCCCAAGTGAATGTATGCAGTGGGGCTCTGCTCTCTTGCTTTTGGGATGATAACACAATGTAGCATATGTGCATACAGATATAAATATATATATAAAATTATAAATAATGCTGTTCTTATTCTTTCCAAAAGCTCAGTTTCGGAGGGATTCCTGTCCCAGGGAAGCCAGGAACCTTTCAGAGGAAAAATTTCCATGGGTGCATTGAAAACCTTTATTACAACGGAGTCAATATAATTGACCTGGCCAAAAGACGCAAACCTCAGATCTATACTGTGGTAAGAGGCAGTGTGCTTTCCTTCTTTGCTTCCATGCTTTTTGTGCTCTCTTGGTGCTGCTGGCTGCATTGAATGAGCAGAGTTCAGATTTGGATAGCTGTGGGGATAATTAGCTTGTTAAAATGATATTGCTGAGGTTAATACCAGCCAGCACTGGCTCCTGTGGTGAGAGTTATTGAGAGACATGTGTGGAAACCAATGCATTACTCTGATTTTCCTGGTGTATTAGAATTTGCTTGGGGAAACATTTTAATTATTTTTTTCAAGATAAAAATGTGTATATTTAATGGCATGATAGAAGTAATAGAGATTATTTTTTCCTGGTTAACTCAGATAAAATCTTATTTTCTGAGCCGTTCTCTGTCACTGTTGGGAAGTACAGCACTAGCAGAATTCTACTTTGATACTTCAGTGCATATTATAGAGGAGAAAAAAATACTCCTATTATCACTGGAAATAATCTCCTTTGTGCTGCTCCTTATAGTCAGTGTATTGGCAGTTCTGACAACCATTGACTTTATACTACTGTCTCTAAATGTGAAATAGTACAGGTAAAGCAAGAGGAACTACAGTCTTATCCAGCTTGATAACACAAACCACAAATATAACTTAACATAAAATCATGTCCAAAATTACAGATATATTTAAATATATCACAAAAATAACTAACATTTTATTTTGCAAGAAGAGTGAACTACACTCCCATGAAGCCTTGACAAACTGTATATAATTCAACTCTGTTCAGCTTTTTTTTTTTCTGTTCACTCCTACACTGTGCTTTGATAAATGCCTTTTGGCTAACACTGTATCTTTGGAGAACGTGGAGATGAAACTGCTTCTGGCTCCCATGGCATCTTCTAGTTCATAGTAATGTGTATGAATACACTGAACCTAAAACAAAGCCAGCCAGAACACCAAGGAAGTTCTTTCTGTGCTTTCCCTGCCTAGGGCGAGGCTGAATACACAGGGAGCTGCAAAAGGGAAAGGTGATGGGTGAGAAGTTCCTCACTGTGTTGCTGGCAGTCAGGACTGCCTCCAGGATACTCCCCTGGGACCGAGAGTCTTTGCTTTAATAATCTAGAGTTTGATTGTTCTGACTGAGGACTCAAAGGCACGAATCTTATGAACTGTGTTAAATAGCTTTAATTTCTAAGGAGGGAGCAAGAAACCTTCATCTGCTTCGTAGGTCATTAGACAGCTGGTTGTTTTGTTGGCTGGATAATGGGAAGGCCTTTCTAAAGGGGAAGGGCAAAATTTTGCAATGCACTTTCTGGGAAGGGCAGTGTCTGGGTGTAAGTGTCCCCAAGCAATAATACTCTGTTATCTCTACAGCTGTTTCAGACAATGCTGGATGAAAGGTCTAGGAATGCAGCTCCTTCTCTCAATTTAAGGCAGTGGGGATGTGCTTCCATCCTTCAATCTCTTTTACATAGGTGATGATTTAAACACCGTGGTTTCCAGACACTGGCTGCTGTACTGCATTTTTCAAGGTTTATGAGCTGCTCTGTGCTGTGTCTGTGACACTTGGGTATGCAAAGTGCATGGAAAGGTTGCTATGCTCAGAGTGCCTCATAATCTTAGATGAACACCCTTCTGCAGGAAATGGGCCTTGTAAATCTGTTTTCCAACATTCCTTGCATCCCAGCTATTTCTAGCAACTCACAGGTACTTGTAGGTTATTCAGGCTGATCCCCTTTTCCTTTTCTGCTCTTACTCACTCCTTAGCAATTAACTTCCTCAAATTAAAATAACTTGTTCTTGTTAAATGTATTCTTTTGCCTGCCAGAGTTATTCTGCACTCAATGCTTTTACTCAAAGTGCATTGAGGTTTTCAAGCAACAATCTCTATCCACAGGGAGCTGCAAGCTTCTCTGCTTCACGTCTTTGTAGTCACTAAGGTTGTCTGCAGTGGAAATGCAATGAAAGCATCAGCACAGAAGAATAATTAAATGTAGCAGGGACTTGGAACTTCTTTCAAAAATGTCTTGCATATTTACGTTCTCTCCCCTCAAGCTGGAGATCACCTGAGATGGTTCTGCATTGTTAGTCATCAAAATAACTTTGTCTCCTAGCAAAAGATAATTGATGACAAACTGGTTGGTTTGGGATTAGAAGGCCATTAGTGCCTAGAGACAACAGTATTTTGCCTCCTAAGGTGGGCAAACTTCAACACTCTCTGCTTCACTCTGTGCCCTTGTGAATGTTGTCACAGTCAGTGAGCCAAACTTGGGGGCTTTCCTACCCATCACCTTTGGGTTTTGTTTTTTTGTTTTTTTTACTTTTTACTCATCTTTCACACAAGCAGGAGAATGATACACCAGCTTTGGAGGTATAGATTTCCTCTTATGGTGTAGTTCCTCACCCGTATAAATAATGGTCCCAAATCAGCTGCATTTAAAGTCAGAGGAAGAAAGTACAGCTTGTCAATAAGAGAGTGCTGTAGTAAGTATTGTACTCCTGGGTGGTGGCTGTGATTATCATTCTGCCTGTTCTTTTCTGTAACTCCTTTGCAGTTTTCAGACTTGCAATAAATCCCCTTGAGAAGTCATCTCAAGATAACGAGGCAGCCTGTCTCTTTGAACTGGAACTTGCCTTCAGAATTCCATTTTTGTATTGCCTGATCCTTAACCTCCCTACATGCCACTGTCTGTTTGGACACACTATCTTTCTTCTCTCTGGGGTTTCTTCTGTCCCTGATGACGTGCTGTAGGCTTTGTGGTTTTGTGGGTTTTTTTCCTTTGGATTTTTTGGTTTGATATTTTTTTGTTTCTTTGGTTTGTTTTTTGGGTATTTTGTTGTTGTTGTTGTTTGGTTTTTTCTGGATTTGTTTTGTTTTGTTTGGGTGTTTGTGTGTGGGTGGGGGATTGCTGTTTTGTTTGTTTGGGTTTCTTTGTTCATTTTGGTTTCCCTTCCCTTGATCATTGAACATGGAGTAATGATAGGGAATCTTTTATGTGCTTTCCAAGCAATTACTGCAAAAGGTTATGAAAAGTCAAATTTCTGTAATTAACCACTGTCATGGTTGTAGGGTGGACCCTTGGGAAGCCTTATAAAATGTTTTAAAATAGTAATCTAAAGGTTTTCCCTACTTACTAAATATCTTCTCAGCACAAGAGAAGTGCAGACTGCTCATTATGAGAAATCACACAGCAGTTACACTTCTTGGGCAATTAAGTAGGGGCAAGAAAATATGCAAGAGCCACATTTACAAGAAGCAGAAGGGAAATGGTTCTTCACAGATGGAAATTTGACCTGTTGATATCTGGGATGGAGAAGTCTTCACGGAGGGATTTTGTGTTTGAGTGTATGTAGATGCAGGAAGAGATGGGGCAAGTTTTACAAAGGTAAATCCATTGAGAATTGCTAAATTCATCTGGTTGAGGGAGTAAATAAGAGAAAAAAGTAGCTGTAGCATCCTGAAAATATAGGATCCTTTCTACCAGTGTTACCTAATGCTAGATTCTGGTTGCACCTTTAGAAATTGCTCAGATGTGACCTGTGGCCAGAGTCTTAAGTTGTTTTTGTGCTTCACTGATTTGTGATGCCAAAATAGGAAGTTGTCTAGCTGATGAAAAGAAATTAGGAGGTCAAGAAAAGATGCTGTGTTTGGTCCTCTCAATGTTCCACCCTACTTACTCACTGAAATTGAGAAAAACATGATCTCCCTTTCTCTTCCATTACCTCTGGCTAATAGAAATTGGAGTTGCATTTTTATTTAGCAGAGCTAGCCCTGTGCTGGCTGGAGAGGAGTGCAGGGTGCTGTAAGGCAGGAGTTGTCAGCTCTCAGATACGCTTGGCTTTCTACGCCGGCCTGCCACGTTGAGCGTGAGAGCGACAGCTCAGCGCAGCGAGGGATGTGTGACATGTAAATGTATCGCTGTAGTGCCTTGGGGAAATAACCAATTGCCAGCATCAAAGAGCAGGGAAAGATACCTAGTGACAGGAGAATGTAAACTAATAATTCATTCTCTTTATAGAGAATCCAAACATGCTATTTTATTAAGCTGATTTGAGTTACCTTCATCCTGAGAAGAATTTAGTTGTCTGCGGATGTCTCATTCTACCAAAGTGCTCTGGCAAGTGTTGATCTATCTGTGAACATCAGGCTGGTGAATTGGGAAGGCCCCTCCTAGGGTTTGGAGGAACACAAGTTAGATTCTTTTTCTTATTTTTTGTGCTACAATAAAACTATAGGAATCATATATAAAAAACGTTGGAAATTTTTAGTGGCATTTTTTTACAACTTCCTGTGGGCCAAGTTGAATTTCTAAAAAAAAATAACTTTTATTAAATTATTTAATGGCAGTGTTTGTTCGCATGATTAAAGAGAGAACTGAATTTGCTATTTTTTAGATAAGCCAGGTGAACTCAGATTCCAGAAATATTTGGTTCTCTTAAAAATAGGTTTTTATATTTTCTTCTTTCTTTCTCTGTGCTCTCTGGGTCTTCAGAGGAGTCTCCTTTGCATTCTACCTGCAGTGTGGAATACCAAGGAAGTCTGTATAAATAGCATTCATTATAAGGTTCTATTTTATTGTTGCTGAAGGGTATAACATGATTATTTTGAAAGAAATTAAGTGTGTCACCTCAATTGAGGTCTGGAAATAAAGTCTATTGAAATGACATCTTTCCCATTGATTTCAGTTGGCTTTGTCCACAATTCTAAAGAGTTTCAGCATGCAAATATATGATCCAGCACACAGCTGCATTAATAAACTCTCCTTGATATAAAAGTTTCTTTGTCTTAGGATTTTGATAGTTGTGATGACAACAAATGAAACAAATCTTTCGGGGAGAGAGACCATATATTTTAATAAGACTTTACACAGACAAGAATGACATTTTTCTGAGCAAACAAGGGGTTTTTGAGAGTCATCAGACTTCAGCAAATTGCAGGTTAGAAACAATTGTTCAGGGTTTCATTTATTACGTTATCTGGATAGTCAAATTGAATGAATAGGGCAGTTAGTGCCTGCTGAGCAGAGGAGGATGTTTCAAGGTGGGAGGTGATAAGGCTCTTAGTCCCTGTAGGAGAGGAAGGGAGATGGCTAATTATTGTCATAGAAGTTAGCAGGTGATAAGGAAAATGGTAGAAAATGTAATTTTCTGCAAAGCCAAGGCTTTAGTATATTTTTTCAGGTCTTATTTTAATTGGTAATGCCTTAGGAGTTCTGGCACTTGGGGCAACAGAAGGGGGCAAGCTGAGCCCATCACAGTCAGGAGCCTGGGCAGTGAGCAGTTCACACCAACCATTTAGGCTGGTGGTGTGATATGATACACAGATAATTGAAATTTAAAAGAAAAAAAAATCTATTAAAGGAAACTAATGCATAAAAAAAAGAAAAAGCTGATAGGAATTGCTTTCTATACAGTTTCCTATTTTAAGGTAGATGTGATTCTGTTTTCATAATAATAATGAAGAAAAGAAATCTCCTTGCTGCTGTGTTTTGTTCCAGGCAATAGAAACTAATAAGCTGTAGATCACTTTACCTTGAAGTGGAGCAAAAATTGGACTTGGACTGTAATAATTTGCCAGTTTGATCTAAGACATCTATCTTATTCACTTCTAGCAAGGTGAATTTGAAAGGCTGGCTTCATTCCTACTTGTTGCTTAAAGTGAATATTCCCACTCAGCAGGAGATTGGGTGTGGGTGAGATCTTGGGAGGAGACATAGCCAGGACAGATGATACAAACTGACCAAAGGAATATTCCACACCGAATGAACCTGCTCAGCAATAAAAGCCAAGGGAAAAAGAAAGGGAAGAGGCATCTGTTATTGTGGAACAACTTCTACACATGCTGAAACCTTGTTTCCTAGGAAGTAGCTGGGCATCAGCTGGTCATGGAGAGTAAAGACTAAGTCTTTCGTTTTCCTTTGCTTCTGTGTGCAGCCTTTGCTGTTGCTTTATTAAATTGCCTTTCTCTTGACACAAGAGAGTTTTCTTTCTTCATTTTCTCCCCTCACTTCATGGTGGGGAGAGTGATAGAGGGGCTTGGTGGGCACTTGGCATCCAGATGAAGTCAATACACCACAGAGAGAATATTAAGTGGTCACTATTTTCTGTGTATGTATGTTTCCTCCTGTGGTCTTTTTTCCTGTCTCTCTCAGAAAAATGATTCAGAATGCTTCCAGAATATTTCTGTATTTGCTCTCAACTTTTGTAAGCATCTCTTAACTATTGCACCATGTAATGAAACAGTAATGTATAGTTACTATAGTATAGTTACCATAAAAATGGTAAAATCCTTTGTTCTGCTTCTGACCGGTGACACAGTCAGTTTCAGAGTCTGAGATAAATCAGGGCTGAGAAGCCCTGATTCTCTCATGGTCATAATGTTTCCATTTCTTCTAAGCCTTCTCTATTTTTGTTAAATGTTACTTTCTCTCCACTGGGAATATTATTTTAATATAAACAACTTAAATCAATGTAATAAACAATTAAACAATTAAAATTTTATTTGAATTCATGATACCTGCAGTAAGTGGAGATAGAGCAGTTCTCTGTCACAAGATTGATTATCACGTATTGGTTTCAATGTAATCAGGAAAGCTTTCAGATTTCCATATTGAATTTTTTCTCAGAGAAACAGAAACCCATCTGAGTACAGGAATTTCTGGTCCCTGCTCTTGGGATGGACTGGTTGCTCACTCAGTGGGCCCGTCCTGACTGGAAGAACACTGTGTGCCTTGGTGCTCCCATACCCTGTTTGAATGCAGTTTGCAGCAGTATTTTAGAAGGCTGGAGCTGGTATCTAACTTTGATTTGCTTTTCATTTAGTGTTCAGCATGGTCTTGAGAAGTATTTGAAATATGTGGTCTCCTGACATTTGTTCTGCTTGAGAGAGTTAATTTAAAAATAGGGCTTGAAGGAACCTTCCTCATTCTCAAAATCCAGTTTCTCAGAGTTGAATGCCAATTTTTCATCTTATCCTTTTAAAACTGCATCAGAGGTCACCTTTTTCTTCTGTTATTCTCTTTGCAAATTCAGTCCCTTTACAGCTAGGAGTAGTCCTCCAATTTCCAAGCTGGAGATATTCTTGCCAGTTTACCACATTTGTATCTCAGCCAGGCCTGGGATCTTAGTCCCTTTACCTGTCATATGAAATCATCCTTTCTAATCCTCTGCAGAAAGCAAGATACCCTTTTTATTGGACAGTATCCATAGAGTGATTAATGAGGAAAGTTTAAGTGCCCATTTGATGCTCTAACCTGCAGGTAGAATGAGAGCTCAGAAATACTCATTTATTGTTCTTTCTTTTCAAGCTGTGATCTTGGCCTGGATCCTCTGGTAGGCTAAGTGCTGAGAATTGCAGTGCAGCTGTCAGTTTGAATAATTTCCCAAGTGCATATTATTTTTGATTAGAATTCTCTGAGAGCAAGGAGGATGTATAAGAAACTTGTTACCAATTGCTCTGACTGTGGTGTTGTCTTCCCTCTTCATTGAACAGTACATAATAATACATGAAGAAAGGCCAGAAAAGACTGAAATGGTTCATTAAAGTTATACAGGTTTTATTGAAGACCCACAGAAGTCACTGGAAAGTGTCCAGTCAGTTTTGGATGAGGTTTATGGCTCAGAGGATCTTCTATGTAAGCCACTTTTATCCTCATCACTTAGCAACTGTGTTCTTCCATTCTCTTTTAATAGGAGAGGCTCTGGTTCTTTAAAATGCTGTAGCATGCTGCTGACTGCTCATTCAGCATCTCACTTGAACAGGAACCACCTCTAAAGCTTTACCCTGCCTGCAGAAATCTGGGCTGCTTCCACTCTTTCTTAAGAAAACCATCATGGCAGCCAGTGAAAAAATTGCATGTATCTCCATTGCATGTTTAGGTTGAGAAGTTTTCTCTTGTAAGAACAATAAGAACTATTTTGTAAAGATTTCACTACTTGTTAGAGGAGTCGTTAATCAGTCTGGAGATGGACTCAATGGAATTCTCAAATGCCACATGTTAGCTAGAGTTTCCAGCAGCTGGATAGGGCTGAGAGTCTCCTCTATTTTCTCTAGGGATTAGACTGTTCTTATCCCATTTCCTAGCCAATGAGCTTTTACTTTTCAGTTAAATTGGGTTCAATTATAAAATCAAGTGTCTGCCAGAAATCTGGCATATACCCTGGAGAGTTCCAGAACTGCTGCCAATTAAAGCAAAATGCTCATGATCAGATGCAGGTTTAGAGGGAGCTGTTTACTTTTCTGACTTAGACCTACTGGAATAATTTGTTTGAGAATAAAACTCACAGCAAATTCGACAGTTTTTGTAAAGAGAACCTATCCCAATTCACTGGACAAATGTTTTTCAAAGTAACAGTTGTGTATGCCTTTTTTCAGCTTTTCTTGTTACTGTCTCTAGGAAGGTAGACAGGTTGTAAGGATGTCAGCAAATGTTGTTGGTGTGTATTAACTGCATCATCTGGCTTTGCTCTGGAATGCTGCTTTGAGGTGTTTCCCTCCTAAATTAGTCAGTTGAATTGATGTAAGTTCTTGTGGTATCAATTGCTTTACTCAACATTTTTTTTTCCTTTTATTTTTTAAAAATCCTGTCTAGTTTTTAGCTCTGATTGCAATTACTTCCCTTATGTCATGGAGGTCTCAATTTTTGAATAACAAAAATACCACATGAAAAGACCTCCCCCCCTCCAAAAAAAAGGCAGATGCACCTCTTGCTGTCTTCCAATGAACCTTTAATCCCATTTACACAGAATATTGCAGCACCACCTTTGTGCATTTCTATCTGCCTGTTCTCATGGCAGGTGGAATGACAGCTATTCTGCTTAAGTTTAGACAATGGAGAGGCTAAAGTTGAAGTCAGACTTGGGAGCTTGATGTCTGACCTGGTTGAGCAAGGAAAGAGATGTGCATATGTCCCAGCATTGGCCCTGCAGTCAGCACTCTTTGCTGATCATGTCTCAGCACAGGACTTCTGGCCTGAATTTGATTAAAAACTGAGGTAGAAATGTAACAGTGACAATAGCAAAAGAAAGCTTCTGCCATCTCTTCATGCAGCAAATCCCAGCAGACAGTAGAAAATTTTTAAAGGCTGAGACCATGTTTGCATCCTACTTCCTAACTGACTAATGTTCACTGGAGTTCAGATAAGCTTTGGATAAACACTGGATTGTTTCATCCAGTGATAACTTTGTCTATTTCTGGCACCTTATTTTCCATTTAAAAAATAAAGACTGGAAAGGCATTTGAAAGTGATAGGGAGCAGTTCCATCATCTGTCTGAGATTGCAGAGAGGAATTCCCCAAGCACTGTGCAACTTCCTGCACATCCATCAAGTGCTGCTCGTTATAATTATCCCGTTAGAGTGAGGTACAGGCTCTGATGAGAAGTGTTATCATGGAGAAAGCCTTACACTCCCATGTTTTGATCAGATTACAGTTGGTATTTTAGGAAGCAGACGAGTTCAAAGCAACTGGCTGCAAAAATCTCCTGGAGTGGCTTTGAAAGACGTGGCTCCTTAAGTGCATCCTGCCTTTGTGTATTGGTAAGGTTTTATACCATGGCCTGATTGCCCTGGTGGGGTAATCTGCAGGGGCTGAGCAAACTGATGGAGCCATTTCTTCCACCAACTACAGAGATGCGACCTGGTGCAGATTCTGCAGACTGCTTTGAGTAGATGTGCTTCTCTTCTGGGCAAATTGCAGCATTGCTTTCAGGGCTGGGTGACTGGGATAATCAGCTAAGATTGGAATTGATAAGGACATTTGGTTACATTTAGATCCTTCTAAGCAGTAAGGTTTTGATTTTTGATCCTCAGCATCTGGGATAAAAGTAAAATTTTGAAGGTAGATGTGTTTTCCCAGCATGGACAGATACATTTCATTGATTTCCAAAGATATGTGTCTGAATAATAATACCTATTTCAGCCTTGAGGGCGATTAGAAATCCAATGAGCTTATTTAACTAAAGATGTTTTGGGATGACTGAAAAAAAGTCATGCTGATTATGTTTGATATTTCTTCTTTTTTTTTTTTTTTTTTTTCAGGGGAATGTGACCTTTTCTTGCTCAGAGCCACAAGTTGTTCCTATCACCTTTGTGAGTGCCAGTCGAAGCTACTTGCTGCTCCCTGGCACTGCTCAAATTGATGGTTTGTCAGTCAGCTTCCAGTTCCGAACTTGGAATAAAGATGGCTTACTTCTGTTCACTGAGCTGTCTGAAAACTCAGGACATCTCTTGGTTTACCTCCATGGTGGGAGATTGATGCTGTTTATTCAAAAGGAGACTGAGAACCCAGTGGAAATCACTGAAGGTATTTATTTTTTTGTTTACTTTCACTTGTCTCCTTCTACCACGCAAAGGTTCACCTCCGTGGGATGAAAGGATCAAGCACTAAGGAAACACCCAATCTTCCTTTCTCTTTTAAATTTTCTCTTGCTTTCCAGCGGTGAAGCCTCTCTGTACAGCTTGATCTAAGCTTGGTAAATTGGCATCCTGAAATCTCCAGACTCAATCTCACTGACAGTTAGCTGAGCCTCTATTTCTTAAACAGTCACACTCAATTTTCTTCAGTCAGGTCACATGAAGACCTTCCTGTTCCCACCTTCAGACTGTGCTGAAGTCAGCTGGGAGCCAGCTCAGCTGCAGCATCTTTCCCCAGCAGAAGTTAAGGGAGGCCCAGAGTTGATTTTCTGACTGGCTTTGGACTCCCCCTTTATGCTACACTCAGAAGAGAGGCTGACTGTGGGCTTCCTCTCCTTGCACTCCCTGTTAGGCTTTCATAGCCACTTTACAAGTTGCTTTGTGTAGTACTGCTGGTGGGATGCAAGAGGGTAAAATAGGGTTGCCTCTCTGATTTAAAATTTGGGGGAAGAATAATAATAATGATGATAATAATAACAACAACAATAATATATTTTCTAAAAGAGCAGATGTTTAAAAACATGTAATATTAAAATATTCCCTGTACAGACTAAAAGAGGGCATCTGTTAAAGATGTATCTATTAAAAGAAGCAGAGATAAAAAACTGACAGTTGTCAAAGCAGAGCTGTTCTGTATGCATGTTTTGTTCCCCTTTATGATAGAAAATGAGACAGCCTTGAGTCTATCCTTACTCATGTAGATTGCTACAGCCATAGCTTGCTAAAATTGAACACTGAAAACTGAGATTCCAGCCTTTATTGCAGTCCTAATTAAATTATTGACAAAGCTGAGACAATGTCAATATTTGGTTGGGTGTGTTTGTTCTTATGCAGTTCTGAAATCATGAACCTGAGTCCAGCCTATCCAAAACATGCTAAACTGTCTCCTTGTCCATGGGAAATGTGCAGCAAGTGCATTTGCCATGCTCAGCAGATGTCAGGTACTCACAATAAACTCATGCTTGCTTCCAAAGAATGGACCTATTTTTCCCCCAAATGGGACTCATTTCCTTTTGTATTTGTTTCAAACCTCAACAACATATTCCACTTCAAAATGCACTTGTTCTAGTTGAAAAATCATAATTTTTTTTGCTGGAAAACCAGCCTTTAATTCTATGGTAATTGTGCATGTGTTAACAGACATTACTGAGTAAATAGTCACATTTTGAAATTCATGATGAAATGGCTTTACACATACCTAACACCCACTTTATTTAAAAATTTTATTTTGAACCGTTCCCACACCTCTTTGTGTTCCTAAGTGCTTGTTTGTTTTCTCTGAAAGCAACATTAACAAAAATACTCTGTTAGGGAGGGGAGTAAATACTAGTTTTCTGTGCCTGATCTCAGTGACTTCAGCCTGATGGTAGCATATTTTGAACTGTAATTAGGTTACTTTTGATCTGCACCTCTGTGTGTGGGTTTAGAAGCTTGCCCACTGATTTTCAGAGCAGTCAGAATAGAGGATGTGGAGTTTCTTTGTAGCTCTCTGGTGGTGTTTCAAGAGCCACACAATGCAGCGCTGATTTTCAGAATGAGGAAACATGACAGGCAATTTCCCACTTTGCAGGAGTGTCTAGAAGAGAAAGAGGCTGCCCAGTATATCCCTCAACCTTTAGAGCAGCAACCCCAGTTCTCAGAACAGCCGTGTAGAAACCCAGCTGCTGTACATCCATTAACAGTTCTGTGTGCTGCATTGGTGCTGGAGGGTTTTAAGAAACACAAATCCTACTGAAGTCAGTCAGGTTTCAGATTGGAGCCTGACAACAGGCTATGAATGTCTCACTGAATCTAACCCTCTGCAACCTCATGCATGTGTTTAGTACCAGAAGCTCGATAGAGATCTCTGCACACTTCTGGACTTGTGAGCATTTACCAACAGACTGAAGATAGGCACAGACACCCCAGAATGGTAACACTGTGCTACCAGAATGGTGAAGGATTGGGCTAGCTTGATGAGTGCCTGCAGCAGTACCAGGTTAGATTAAAAAGTGAGATGACTTATTTAAATACTGTCAAAACTTCCCTTTTCCTGGGCCCTTTCTTCTATGCCAGCTTCTTTCCAGAGGTAATGAGTGTTTTCAGTTACAAAACTTCTCACTTTTTATAGCTCAACTGCATATTTGCGGTCCCAAGCTGAAAGCAAAAGGAGATTTGAAGAACACAGTTGTCTTCTTTTTTTCACTTTGTACATGTTTTTTGCCAGGCACCAATCTCCACGATGGACTTTGGCATTCTGTTAACATCAATGCCAGAAGGCATCGCATTACCCTGACGCTGGACAACGACGCTGCCACCGCCAGCCATGCAACCACTGTCTCAAGGATCTACTCTGGGAACAGCTACTATTTTGGAGGTGAGTTGTTTCAGGGAGGTTTTCGTGAGGCAGAGCCTCAGATGATCGTCACTGAGTTCTCCCTAGGTGCACTGTTTGCAGCTAAGAGCAAAGGTGAGGACTGGTGGAATTGCAGTGCAATCAGCAGTGTGGGCAGGCTGAAGGGTGTTGGTCAGGCCTGGCAGAGACAGAACAAGCAGAACTGCAAGCAGAGCTGTAAAAGTGGACTGCTGGTAGTGGTAGTCAATGGGTACCTGCATCTATCTGACAATATATGCAAAGTCTACAAAGCTGTATTAACCATGAGTGGTTTTGGGTTTGGTTTTTTTTGCCTGGTTAAAAGGCCGTAGAATTATTAATGTTATTAGCAGTCCTGTTAATACCATTGTTCTTATCGGTGACTTTTGGGAGCTTAGGTGACATATGGCTCAATTCTACAAAGGTATTTATGTACAGTTCTCTTGTGGAAAATGAAAAACATGTGAAAACCTCATAGTGTGATACTTTCAGTGGCTGGCTTGTCTTTTTTTTTTTCTCCTAACTAGAAGATTTATAGCACAGGAGGTTGCATAGTAGAAGGAATAAAAATATTTGGAATAATAAGCCTCTGAGTTCTTGCATCAGAAAATCCCAGCAGAAATAGTTGAACATTCCAATATTCTTCTCTGCCTCTTCTCTTTTTCCCACAGGGTGCCCTGACAATTTCACCGATTCCCAGTGTTTAAATCCCATTACTGCTTTTCAAGGCTGTATGAGGCTCATCTTTATTGATAACCAGCCCAAGGACCTCATTTTAGTTCAGCAAGGCTCCCTGGGGAATTTTAGTGATTTACACATTGATCTGTGTGGCATCAAAGACAGGTAATTATTATTTCCTCTTTCTTGTATTTGTTCTTTTTTCATCCTAGTGGTTTATAAATACAGGTTGCATTAAGTGAAAATTCTAATCTGCCAACATTACAGATATTAGGCATAATAGAGCTACTAATAGAAAATATTGCAACAAAGATAGGAGGACTGGAGGGGAAATGGTTTCAATTACATGAGGCTCTCTTCACATTGACTTGTAGGAAATAGAGTATGCAAATTCAATCAAACTATAGATTGGTGAAAGGATTAAATTTTATGCATAAACAACATTTGATTGCTTTGAATTTCTAGAGGAAATGAAAGAGAAGGAAAAATTAGTTGATTCATCAGAACATGTCATACCCTTAATATATGAGCTGGTTCTGCTTAAATAAATCATCTACAATTTTTCTCGTTAGCCATTACAGCATGTTCATGATGAAGATATGGTACATATCATGTGCAATAGTGCCCATTCAGTGGGACAGTATAATGATGGAATGTCTGCATCTGCTGGAGAAACATTTCAGTTTAAATAGTGATCCATATCCCTCCAAAGGTGAAACCTGACAGGAACCCCAGGCTTTCCCATAAACAGCAGAGAGGAAATAAGAATTTTTTTTTTTTTTTTAAAGTATTTTGTAATTCTCTTTTGCTTCTTATGGATTTTTAATGTTTAAATATTTCTGAATCATTTATGCAAATGTGTACTTTGAAGTTAGTATGTGGAATAGGAGGTTCTGTATTTTTTTAATTTTTTTTTTTTTTAAACTACCTGAGTTCTGAAAAGTAGAAATGGAACTGCTGGAAATTTCATGTGCTTCAAATAGTTAGGGGAGTAATAAAGATATTTTGGAAATGCATTAGGACCATAAGCATTTAATGTATTTTTTTCAGACTTGTTACTTAGATGAAGTTGACGGCTGATTTCCATTATTCCTTCATGTAGGAGGGATCAGCCTGCTGGAGCTGCAGTCTTTTGTGGGCAAAACATCTGTGATGCAAGACCTTTGTGCTCATCTTTCTATGTTCATTTTTGTTAATTTATATGGAGAAATTACTGACTTGGCTGATAAAATCTCTTTCCACATTTAGTGATGTCTGAATTCAGGGGAATGTGAATTTCATGGTGTGCCTGAAATGGTATTCTACCATTCCAAGGTAGAATGGAAAAAGATGCAGTTAATTTTACAAAAGAAAGCAAAATGCCATCTTTCTTAAGAACTGAGAAAGAGAATTTTGCTGTTTTCTTGGAAAAACAAATTATTTGAGTGGACCATTTAAAAGCACTTAGTGTGATTGTATGTTGAAACAAAAGAGAACTTTTCTGGTATTATGCAGAGGTGCTGTGGGACATCTCCAGTGCCTTCATTGTCACCAAACTATGTGCAACTGAAAATATCTTCCTTATCTTTGGTGTCCCAAGGATGATTAGCATTAATCTGTGCTCATACCATAAAATTATTAAGGGCAAAGATGAAAACATAATAAGAGTGGGATTGTTTTATGTAACACCTTTCTTGTTACATATATCACACAGACAAAAAAAAAAAAAGTTATGTGTGATCTAATGAAGGACCTGGGGGTGCTGGCTGCAGATGCTGCACGAGCCAGAGTGTGCCCAGGTGGCCAGGAAATCCAATGGCATCCTGGCCCTGTGCTCTTCAACATCTTCATGAATGATTTGGACATAGAAGCGGAAGGGATACTGGGCAGCTTCACACGTGATACAAAACTGGGAGGGGCTGGTGACTCTCTCAAAGGCAGAGAGGCTTTGACAAATTAGAGGGTTGGGCAATCACCAACTGCATGTGGTACAACAAGGGGAAATGCTGGATTCTGCAGCTGGATTTATGGACAGACTGGGAATGAGATGCTGGAGACCAGTGCCACAGAAAGGGGGACCTGTGGGGGTCCTGTGGCAAATTAAACAGGAGTCAGCAGTGCCCTGGCAGCCAGGAGGGCCAGCCCTGTCCTGGGTGCATCAGGTACAGCCAGGTATGGCCAGCCAGGCAAGGGAGGGGATTGTCCCCTCTGCTCTGACCTGTGGCAGCCTCAGCTCCAGTGCTGGGGGCAGTTCTGGGCACTGCAGTGTAAGAAAGATATTATACTCTTAGAGAGCATCCAAAGAGGGGCAGTGAAGATGGTGAAGGGCCTTGAAGCAGCACGAGGAACAGCTGAGGGCACTTGTCTGTTCAGCCTGGAGAAAAAGAGACTGCAGGGACACTCAGTCACTCCCCCTCACTGCAATTACAACTTCCCTGTGAGGGGAAGGGGAGAGCAGACACTGATCTCTTCTCTGGGGTGACCTGTGACAGGACCTGAGGGAATGGCCTGAAGTTATGTCAGGAGAGGTTTATGTTGGATGTTGGAAAAACAGTTCTTCACCCTCAGAGCTTTTGGACATTGGAACAGGCTGCCCAGGGAGGTGGTCACAACACCAAGCCTGACAGAGCTCAGGAAGAAGCGTTTGGACAACACTCTGGCACATGGTGGGACACTTGGGGATGTCCTGTGCAGGAACAGGAGTTGGACAGCGGATCCCTTCCAACTCAGCATATCCCATGATTCTGTAATTTTAAGATTTATTGCTGTGTGCACTGTAAAGTGCACGTTTTTATAATTTTAACACATGTGGGAATTATGTAGTTTAATTAACATGTAAATGGGACATTTGTCTTAGTTATCTTAGCTAAAAATCTCTTTTGAGGAATATGCCTCTATTTAGAAGCAGCTTATTTGTTACAAGCTTGTAGGCCAATCTCATTCTAACTTGGACTTGAAAGCAGTGGCTAGGCAGCTCACTGCAACTTGTGCCTGCTCTTAAAAAGAGAATTAATGACTTTATTTTGGAAGATGATAAATTGGAATGGCTGTTGATGCCAGCAGTACATTTTGGAGAGAGAATTCAGTTGTGCAAGCATATAATGCACACACCCACCCACGTACCCTGGGATTCTCTGTCTCAGGTGGTGAGCTTCCATTGATTTAGATGGAGCCATCTGAAGGACTGAGCCTTAATGTCTCACTATCACTCATCTCTAGTATTTGAACAATATGTGTGCTTAAATGAACTTGCTATGAATGCCTCCTGTCCCCTGTATTTATTATTTCCATTCTTCAGTAACTATTTCTTAGGAAATAAATGTGAGTTTATCCCTCTTTCCATTTGCTGGCTAGTGAGACAGTGCTTTTGGAGAACAAGTGAATGTGACCCTGTTGCTGAACCTTCTGTGAGCAGGCAGCTTTTGTTGGAGACATTCAGAGGCTTCTTGCAGCCTTAGTGATTCTGTGAACAAGGCCACCCTGTAGCTGCTCTGGTCCTGTCTGAATAGGCAGTTCAGGATGTATCTGTGAGAGCTGAGTTGAGCAGGTAGGACATTAAGACATGGTAGGGTCTTGAGCAGTATGGGCTGCCCAGGTGATGGAAGAATGCTCATTAGCACCATCCCCTATTAAGACACTGCTTGTTTGTAGCCCTCAGTGCAGTGCCAGCATCACTGATGTCCCTGCTGCTGCATGTCAAGTTATGTCTGAATTGCAGTCCTCTTGTATGGTACCTGCATGTTTTCCTCAGGTGACACATCCTGTATAAGGAGACATTCCCCAACCTATTCATGTCAGAGCAGTGTCTGCTCTACAAACCTTGCAAAGTGCTCCCTTCTTCTACAAAGCTGCCCCTGTTCCCAATGCTTTATGGGACAGGAAAATAGAATCTGTAGAAGGAAGCAATTTTTCTGGTGGCAATTTATGTGTAGAACTCTTGGCATTGTCCCCACTGCCTGCCTTCTGCTAATCCAGCTACTTATTTTCCTTTTGTTCTAGTAGGTATATTTATTCTGATTAATAAAATACAGAGTGCTCAGTCTTTGCTGAGGATGTTTCAACCTGTGATGCTTGCACTGCTCCTGTTATGAAATGTTAGAGGTCCTGCCTGCAGGGCATCTATCCCCCTTTCAGTGAGATATGGAGAAAAATTAAGACAATATTGTGCTAAGCCATGGAGGTTTGCTCCATCCTTAAAAGCAAAAAGATTTAATTTTCTCCCTCTCCCTTTGTTGTCTTTTCAGTATTTATAGTCTGTTAAGAATGCACATTAGGACTTGTTTGCTTTACACTGAATTAATAAGTCAGAAAACAGAGTTTTGTACACCATGCTGGTGTTTCCCCTGCATGGCATGGTACAAAGCAGACGGTAACAAAGCAGAGATGCCTGGAAGTGAAGATGCCATGAAGTCCTTGAATTCAGAATATTTTGCTGGGGATGAAGGGAGCTATCTTTAAACATTCTTGCAGCAGGATGTGCACTGTGTTGACCATCTGTGACCAAAAGCCATCTAATATGGGCCTAGATAAAAAAAAAAAACAACAAAACAAACAAAAGAGAGACTCTTTTTGAATTTATTTTTGGTTCAGTGGGATAAAGTTTAAGTCTGTGGTTACAGGAACCATGCAGTCCTCACTCCTGGTGTTTTGCACTGTGTTTTTTTGGGAAAGGAAGCATCTTCTGGGGATGTCATACTAAACCTAAAAGCTTCCTGGAGAAAGTCTGAGTACTAAGGAAGTCTAATGAGAATGGAATAATGCTTTTTGTCTTTGGCCCTTAATCTGGGATTAAGGGATCTGGGAATAAGGGATGGGGAGGTGGCAAGCAGCATGAAAAATGTGTTTGCTTATAGGTGCAATAAGTCAGAAGGGGTTCACTCTTGTTTCCTTGATGCCCACTAAGTGTCTAGATGTAGGTATATGGCCAGGCTCCCTGTCCTCCACCTGCAAATTAGGGGCTTTACAAACACAAGATGGACTTTCCTAAGTACTTCAGCTTTAGAGAAGAAAAAATCCAAAGCAACAACATATAACAGAATGTCTTTTTCCTAATGGTGTCTTCACTTACTCATTTGCCTCTTCAGTATTTTAGTGTTTGCAAAGACACTGTTTAACCCTGCCAAACAGCCTCCTGGACATGGGTTAGGGATGCAGTTACAGAGACTTTCTGTTTTATTCATACAGTGTTTTACCCTGTTAGATTAGAAGGAAAACAGCTTGAAACCATTGATTGGCCTGATCTAGCTGGGAGCCCTGAGCCATGGTGGCACTGATAGCACTGATGGCAGCACTAATACCAAAATACTAGGCTCTTGCATCTACAGCCTTCATTTTGAAATTTGGGGTTACTGGCAGCTGGACAGATCAGCCAGTGAACAAAACAGGTGGGTGAATGTGTCCAAGTGAGGAGTAGCCGGGGGATGATGTTAAATAAACCCTAACCAGGGTTGCCACTTTAGGTGTTGAGGTTTGCTAGCAGTCAGGTTTCTACATTTCTGTTCTCCATAAAGAGGGAACTCTCCATACACAGCCCAAACTGTTTCTTCAAAGGCCACCTCTAAAAAAAAACAAAACAAAACAGGACTGAAAAATATCCCTTGCAAAGGAAGATTGACTAAATTCTTTAACCAGAAGAGATTGCTGAGGGGAGGCAGCAAAATGGTCTTAGGTGCTCAAAGGCTGCTGCAGCACTGAAGGGAGTAATCATCCTTTTTGCCCAGGATGTATAGGAGAGCTGCTGTGGCACAGACTGCCTGAGGAGACTGTCAAGCCTCTGTCACTGGAAAGCTTTAGGAAAAGTTAGATGAGTCTGTGGGAAATAATGAACATGGGTGTGGGTGATCCTGCCTTGGGGTGTGAGCATGGACTGAGTGATCTTCCAAGTTCCCTCCAGCTCTGTTGCATTTGCTCAGGCTTTTCCTGCAGCTGGAACAGCTGTGCCTTATTCTTGCTTAGGGGGTTCTGAAATGTCAACAATAACAGTATATAAATTAAAAAAAAAAAATCAAAACAAAAACACCAAAAAGCCCAGCAAAAACATGGGAAAAATCTCTCAGGAATTCAGCTCAGGAAGTCTTGGACCTGTAAGAAAACTCATTTTAGTAGATATATCTCTTAGACAGTCTAAGGCAATGCTACAGCTGTGAGTAGGGACTGTATAGCCCACAGTTATGTTTGGTTTGTTTTTTTTAATAACCTGATATATGTAGATAGATATAGAAATGGGATATATATAACCTGATATATATATAGATATATGAAATGGGAGAGAAGAAGCAGCAGTTCCTATTTGTATGTCCTGATTTCTGATTTGCTCTTTTTAGTTCTAAAAAACACAAGATTCATTTTTATAACTCAGAAGAAAGCTACGTGATTGCAGAATTTATTGCTCTGGGTTTTTTGGGATATTTTTTTTGTAAATTTGGTGTCTAGAATGGTGGTTAAACTCCATTATGGTTAATGGTATTTTTTAATTTGATGAAAAGTAACCTGATTGCCTTCTGTGTGTCTCTCTGTTTCCTTGAGGTTCTGTGACTTCTTGGAGGTGCTGTCTCTCTTTAAGATATGGTGTAAATGGGGGTGAGAAGTTTAGAGAAGTGAGGGACTGAGGCACTGGATAACTACAGAAGCGTCTTCTTAAAACTGACACTCTCTTCTTTGGTGTGCTACAAACTCTTCTCTGCAAGGAGAGATCAAATAGCCTTGGACCTTCAGCCTGGAGAAGAGAGAGCTGGGCAGAGCTGTGAGATGAGGAGCAGCATGAAGGAGTTGAATAATAAGCAAGAATGTGCAGTTTCTCACAAGTTCAAATCTTACACAACATCAGATTGGATGTTGTTAGATGCTGCAGAGGTCAAATGTAAAGGAAAAAGCCAGTAAGGCGTACATGAATTCATAAGCCACAGATGGCTGGAAGCTGGCAAAATGTTCAGTGGGATGTTCTTGAACTTACTTCATCAGCATTTTTGCTGTGGCACTGCCAGAGTAAGGAAATTGAAGGAGAGGCACTGTTGATGTGAAGCAAGTCTGGAGAGAGGTGATAAACTTAGGACTAGAAAGTCCAAGTCCCTCCCTCTTTCTAAAACATGGTTTTCCTTGCATGCAGCTCTCTGTACCTCTGTTGTTCAAAACCAAAATATATTGCATCATGGCTGTGCTAATCTCAAAATACATTTGAATCTCAGTGTGAATTTTGCTAAGTACTAACACGTTCTGCACTGTGTTTTCTCTTCCTTTGTGTCAGTGGAAATAGTGGGCGTGTGGGTCTGTGTGTGTGTGGGCCAACAATGGAAGGCATAGCCTGGGGAAAATTCAGTCAGCCTCTCATTTAAAAATAAATGAAATGGGTAGGAAAACAAATATGCAGATGATGAGAATTTGGCCACAGAGTTGAGAAGCTCTGGGATTTCCCATTCAGTAATTGGCTCAAATGCCAGATTTTGTGACTAGAAATACTAGCTCCAGTCCTGAAGCTGAGTTGGTTGTTTGCTGTGGTTGGCATCCTGTTCAGAGAATAGATGCAGGAATGTGGTCTCAAGAGATATTGCAGCTCAAGAGTTACCATGGTTATTAGGAAAATGTGCCAGAAAATCATGAAACCTCAGTCCAGAAATGCAGTGGATTTCCAGTCCTTCATCATACAGCACAGATGCTCCCTTTGGGCTGAGCAGGGCTGGCTGCTCTTACCACAGATGGACCCCTTGGAATACAGCAGCAAGGGCTGCAGTGTTGCCTGGAGCCTGAAGGCATGGCTTGATTAATCTCATGCACTTCTTGCATGCCATGGGACAGATGCTTTGCAGCGTTAATCTCAGAGAAGAAAATTCCGTTTTCAGGAGTTCTTGCACTCTGTGTGTGCACATACAGGTGAGATCTGGTGTGGTTTCCCCTAGCTGCTCCTCCAAAGTCTGTAAGGACAAGTGCTTAGTAGGCATTGCCATTGGGGTAAGTTGTGCTGAAGAGCTGTTGTGAGTAGAAAAGTGGTTTCTTTTTCCTTTGAATTGACTCCTCATATGGAAATAGTCTCTTTTGCCCCTTAAGGTAGTGCTGGACAAATGTTTGCATTCACCAACCTTTTGAGGCAAATCTTCTTGGAACACACCCATAATGATGACATTCATGTTTTTAACTCCTCAGCCCCCATCACAAAGGATGAGGTATTTTTGTTGCCTGGTGACAGAGAAAAGGAAGTGACAGAGAAAACTCTTGTTACAGGCTGAAATTTCATGATTCTGTCGATCCTGCCAGAAGTGAAATACCTTGAAGTGATGGACTTTTTGGTGGCAGTTCCCCTGCATGGAGCAGGGGCTGAGGCAGATGGAGAAGCACATTTTTGTACACCCTTTGCTTTATTGTCATAAATTCTATGCATGATTTGCACTTGACTGCATTAGACTGGGTTTTCTTCAGTTTAGGAAAGCCTTCTAATTGTTAAGCCAATCATTATCCATAAAGGAACTATGAGGGTAGCCAGATCCTGCTTTTCTTTAGGCTGAGGTTCACAAGTTTGCATAGCTAATGCATGTGTGCTCTCCCTCTCTACAGCTGCTGAGGTACTTTAATCTGATTGCTGCAGCTCATGTTGATTTTGCGCTGATCAAGCTCTGCCTGGGTTGTCCTATTTTTACTTGGCTGGCACCTTGCCCTTGCTGTAGCAAATACTGACAGTGCTTGTCAAGGACAACACCAGGGACTTCAGTTCCCTTAAGTGACCTGGAGGAGAGGGGGAGAAAAACCACCTTTGTGTTGAATTCACCTTGGCAGATGGACGGATGGCACATGTGGAAGGACATCCCGGGAGTTCCAGTGATGTGCCACAAGGAACACAAACCTGACTTCAGATATTTTCTCCTGAATCCTGGCAGTGCCCCATCTCTGTAGGATCAGAGGGCAGACACAGGCACACACTGATGTTACCATCCTTATTAGACCAAGATTTATCTGCATATTCCAGTTCTCCCAGCAAATCCAAACGGAGAGAGGGGCATGTGGTATCCATAATAACCACTGCGATGAGAATGGCGTTTGCAGTTTTACTTTGCTAGGTAGAAATATGTGGAGTTGATTCATGAGTTAGCTTCCTTCTACTGCTTCAGTTGTGGAGAACAAATAGTGTCCTTAGTCCCTGTTCTTTTATCCCTACCTGTGTTTTATCTGTGAAAATTCTTCATAGTATTTTCTAAATAAATTAGCTTGAAGTGTTCTTTTCCTTGCTAAATAGAGCTGACCTTTTAAAACTTGCTTTATGCCTATTTCCTTTGTAGATTATATTATATTTTATTATCAATTTTTACTTGTAAGAAATAACATTTTTTTTTTACTTTTTCTTCCTTTACTTTTAGTGCTGAACTTAACATTGCTTTGTGTGTTGTACTGTCAAATGTAATGTCAATTTGGGAAATTAATTACTGTCTCAGGTGAAATGTGTAAGGATAAATCCGATAAAAGCATAGTGGTCTTTTTTATTTCTTAGCTCTCCTTTTAGATTTAATGTATGCCCTGCAGCAGAAGCCAAACTTCATATGATCCTTTCACTCCCCAGCTTGGCCGTGCAAGTGAAAAAATACTCTGGCTAATTATATCCAGTGAATTTTAATTTTTCTGTTAGAGTGCCAGGCTGGAATTAAAAAAAATCAAACATTTAGTATTGCATTTAACCCCACATAAATATCTGCAGTGCATTGCAGAAAGAATAAAAAAAAACCCAACCCCCAATTTGGCATCCATCCTTTTCATTCTCTGTAGTTTTTCTATCTTCATTATTTAATGCCTTCTTTGCAGAAATGACAATTATTTTATAGTGCATATTATTTTCTCTTTGCAGGAAATCCTCTTACATTTTCCCTTCTTGGTTTTATAGCAATGAGTGGGATATTTTACATCACATTCCTCGAATTTGGGTGGTGATCAAAGCTGAAATGAGCTAAAAACATAAAAGGGGATGTTGTGTCCTTTTGCAAAATGTTTTTCATTTTGCAAAGTTTTGTTTGGTTTGGTTTGAGAATTTCCCAGCTATGTCTCCATCCTCAGTCGAAACAAAGTGTTTTGGCTGCACACCTTCAAATGCTGGAATACCCAGATCTAAATTTTTTTTCCTTTAAATGCTGGAGGAGAGACTGTCCTGGCTAATTACAGGGATCTGATGGTCCAGATAAGTAGTTGTTCTGATGTTCTGTTTCACCTTAAAAAGGTGACTTCAGTACTGTGAGTGAAAATTTTCCACTTATCTTTTGTCTCTTTTGCTTGTTCCAGGATTCAGTGGACAAATAGCTCAGGGCTAAATTTCATGTCTTCTTCTAGTTTATGTATTAATTAAGGAAAATGGGAAAAAGTTTTCAAAAAGTTTTCCTTTCTTGTGCTTTGTGCTTGTTCAGAAAAAAATAGGACATTAGAAATGTGTCTTTCTTTTTCATCATATTGCCCTATGGGAAATTCTGTGTTTTTTCTACTTCCTCTGTACTAAACCCAAAGCAGAACACAGGAATGGGGTTTGGGAAATGGAATATGGATGTGGAAATGGACTGGGGAAGATAACTTAAATCCAAACTATGTTACATGGTGGGAAACGAAAAAGGGAAAAATGTATCTCAGTGACTTAATGCCTTGTAATGATCACTAAACAGTGAAGAAAATAGTGTTAGAAATAGAGGACAACATGATGTTCTGTGAGGGTTGAACAGTCTCTTGTGTCTTTCCCTAAAGTATGCACCTATATCACAAATTAGACATGCTAACTAATGGAACTAAATTGCTGGAATTACACCCTTGTAGGTAGCATTTTGAAATGTGATCTTGGAAAGCCTCTCAATACCACACAGGTTTTAAGATGGAAAGACAGGATGCAGAAAAGCAGAGTGAGATTTAAAAAATTCAAACCCACAGGCATCCAAGGCCTTGGGTGTTGGAATTAAAATCCCTGTAATTGTGAGGGGCATCCTCTCATCTTCTCATATCTATTCTAATGTTTAAAGCAGCTGAATAATACAGGTAATGGCAGAGCTTCTCTCCAGTAGCTTAAGGGCTGATTGACAGTGAAGTGTAATAAACCCATGTAGCACAGTTTCCCACTCTTAGACTGGGATATGATCTTCACACTGTCAGATGCTCTTGCTCTGTGATAGACAACAAGAAAATATTTGTACAAAGCAAATTCCCAGAAAAAAAACATGCAGTCACAGTGGAAAATGCTGTCTTTGAGAAGGGGGCAGTTTTCTAGCCTTTGTGTTTCTTCAATGAGAATGAAAAGGAGTGCTCAGATTATTTTTATAATGCCATAAATTGGTTTTGCTTGCCCTTCCTTAATTGTGTTTTCTCTGTTCTTGTTTCATACATGCAATACCAGCTGCAGAAAATTACAATTGAGGCCCTTGAAGTGTTCTCTAGTCTCTAGAAGTGCTGTGTTTCAGAGCAAAATAAAGACAGATGCTTCAGATTCATCAGTATCATTCAGTAAATCCTGTCGAGGGTAGGTAAAAAATGGAGCAGGGCGAACACCTTCCTGTGACTGCAGTGACTTCTACATGTGGAAAGTGCTGAAACTGGAGAAAGTTAGCTTTGTCCCTCAGAGTGTAGGGACTTCTCGCTATGGTGGGAGAGAGGATCTGTCCTGAATGAGACTCCTGTGGAGAAAGAATGCAGTTTGAAAGTAGGTAAGGGGATAATTTATTAGCTTTTAGCTTTTGAAATCCCGCTTGAGTGTGGAATTGAGTTTGGAGGGAACCTGAATAGAGTTCACTCCCATTGCTGTTCCTTTAGAGTAAAAATCCATGGGCTGTGCAATGCCACAGTAAATTAAAGGCCAGATATGGGGATGCAAGTAGAATATAATATCATATCTTTCTTCCTTTGTTTGATTTTTGCAGATGGCTTTTCTGCTTTTGCTTTGTAAAATGATGAATTCTAAATGGAACAGCTGTCTGTACAGGATGGTTTATTTGTTTCCCTTTCTTCTTTTTCAAATTTATTTATATAAAATCCTTTCTGCTGATGCTAAGCCAAACTGTCAGCACATTTACCTATATTAAAAATGTAGGCGTTCTAACAACAAAGCAATCAAACCTTAAAAATGCCTTTTATCAAAGGCACAGTTAGCAGGCTTTTCCTTCACTAGTGCCAGTCCCAGCCCAGTTCTGTGCTACTCACATGCCCCAGGGCTGTTGGCATCAGTGCTCAGATCTTTTAAATGTTGCTCTCACAGCGATATGCAGAACCAAGGTGACCAACAGTGGAAATAATAACATATTTTAAAATTCTTTCATTAAGTTTTGCAAATCTCACAAAGAAGAAACACCTTTTTTAGAAACTACTGAGTTTTTTTTTTGTTTAGTTTTGTTTGTTTGTCTTTTTTTAACATCAATTCAGTAAGATAGACTAGATGGTTTCCATCATGGAAAAGAGGAATTGTCTGTTCACAATTTTCTTGTTCTCTTTGTACTCCATGAGTTCTCATAACATAATAAATTTAGGAAAGAAAACGTAGATGATTAAAAAATAAAGTATGCCAAAAGACTTTTTAGTAAGTTGTTGGTCAGCTTTCTGAAGTTGCAAGAGAAGATAGAATTTGGGATGTGTGGTGATGAGGAGAAATGTCTGCTGAGGAAAACCAAAAGAATGTCTGAAGAATGTTAATTCTTTTGCAGCCTGCTGTAATATTGCTTTTACACACTTTTTCTCTCTTCCTCTGGTTCTGGTAGCTATTTTTTCTTCCTTTAGTTAAGGACACCTAGCCCACTATTTTACCACAAAAGGACATCCAGGGGAAAATAAGAGTGGGATGTGCTATTGCAGTATTTTTTCTGATGCTCTCAGATCTTCATTAGTTTTCCCCTTGGTAAACCTCTGAAGTTGTTATATGTTGTCTGTCTGGTAGCATTGCTAAATTTCTCTTTGAAATGATTGTGTGGTCTCCCCTTGAAGCCATTTCTTGTATCAAAAATAACCTTTGCAAGGAATTTCCCAGATTTACAGCTCAGTACAGCAGGACTGAAATCCATGCTGTTGCAATGGGTCTCAGTCTATTGAGTTTAGTGGAAAGACACCATTTTACTAAAGCAAAGTATAGTCTGTTACAGCAACACCATGAGTTTCATCAGACATATATGCCCTCCATATGAAGTCATCTCTCTTAATGTTAAATTTTGTTAATTATAAATTAAATAGCTGCTGGCTGTAATTAGGAAAACATGCTGAAATAAAATTAATTTGATACCATATTTAAGGTAATGCTTTCTTGATAAATAATCTTCCAAAATTTCATATATTTTTTTGTTACAGCATTATTGAGTTTTAGAGACTTAGTTCTCATCTAGAAATTTTGTATATTTACAGTCTTGATATTTTGGGGGTGTGCTCCTTTTTTCTTTCTCTCTGTGATGGTTCCCTTCCTCTTTCCTTAGGAGGAACAGGGGGTAGTGCTGGATGTATTGTGCTGACTATAAGAAAATCTCAGAGGTGCACTGGGTTTATTTCCAGTCAAGTTTAACATCAAATGTGTAGAGCTCCTTCAGCCTTCCCACTCAAGTAATTTTGCCATTGTTATTTCTTCATCATTCCCATCAAAGGCCCAAATTTCTCCCCCCTAATGTCTGTGCAGTTTGTCCTTTGATTTCAAAGGAAGCAGGTTTTGGAGGTGAATGTTTCATCCAAGGACAGTGAAGGCTTTTGTGCAGGCTCTGCACATTGCTAACTTAGATGGCTAAGGTGTGCATTTTCCAGCTTGGCTGAATGAGGGAAAAATTCCTTTGCTTCACTTATTTTTATTTTTTTTTTTTAAATAATAATTTTTCACCATGATATATATAATATGAATAAATGGGGAAGATCAGAGTCCCTTGTCTGTCACAAACTTTCTTAGGCAAATCCATAAATTTTCAAGTGTCTCATTTATGTTACTTGCAAAAATTGAGTTGAGCTGTTTGTTCATTTCAATTGCAAATAGGTCAGGGGCTGCCTGATGCAAATTTTTGTCTATGAAACATTCTGTGATACTGCTACATTTTTTTGCTGAAAGTGTTTGTTCCTACTGGAATGAAAATATTAATTTATATTTGAAATTACATGTGTTTAAATCCTTCAACATGCGGATCTAGGACAGTTCACAAATGGAACAATCTGTGACTTATCCATGCCTTGATTAATTTTAATTATAGCTATTTCTTAATTTTGAGTTCTCTCACAATTAGGAAAAATTTTGCTTCTAATGAAGACACAACTGCTCAGCTAGAATGGGATTATGGTAATTATTAGAGTTGCAAAGAAATTTGTTTCATAAGCTCTTAGAAGGGTTAGTTATCTGACCAAAAACGAGATCAATGCAATTGGTGCTAATTAAAGCAAATAGACTAGGGAATAAAAAAAGATTTAATTCTGAATTTATGAATATCATTAAAAGCTGACATAGTTAGTTTGACTTGCATTTTGTGCATTGTTGGGAGAAGAAAAAGTGTTTGCATTCTTAAGACAAGTAGAAATAAGAAGTGACCTTCAACTTTGTAAAGTCTTTAAAAGGAAACCGTTTTAAGGGAATAAATGTGGCTAAGCCTCTAATTCAGGCCTTTGGCAAACCACAAATGGCTAGTAATTAGCTTTACTGCATTGGGTTAATTAATAAAAGATAGTTTAAAGTAGGCAAAAAGCATATTTGTCCATTACACTGATGATATAAGTTATTATCATAACACAGCACTATTTTTTTTACCTCTCCAAAGAGCTCTATTAACATCATATGTTTCTTCTCACCAGGCTCCCTGTGACGTGAATAGAACTGCTGCTGTACAGGGGACATAAAGGAGTGTTTATCACAAAATAGCAAGTGGAATTAAAGGCAGTGTGCTGAGGGCAAGGGCAGGCACCACCAAAGTAGAAACATGAGTAAATGTGCTCCCACAGGCGAAATTCACACGTGTCAGCACAGAGCTGTTGTACCCTCTGGGATGGAGCTGGTTCAGGTGGCTGGCAGGTCCTGCAGGGCACACCACACAGTCCTGTCTGCTCCTGCCCTCCTCAGCATTGACCCAGGGCTTTAAATCTCCTTTCAGTATTGCCACGAGTAGGTGTGATGGCAGAGGGGCTGGCTGGGCTCTCACTGGACCAGCAGGCTGATAGATGATTGCCCAGCATAACGTTAAAAGCCAAAATCTCATCCCGTCTCAGAATTCCTGCCCTATAAGGGTAGGGCAAACCCAGAGGTTTTGGCCTCCCACAGCAGTGGAAATAGCTTCCTGGAGAGCTAGAAAACTAGGAATGCAAGTCTCATACTCTGTCTGCATTTTGTATTTGAGCTCAATGATTAACAGAAACCACGACAATGATTTTTTAAAGACCAATATGTCTTAGAACTGTTTAAAAAATATTATGGATAGTTATAAATAGCATACTTTCTTCTTGAATTCCTTATTTCTCTAGTATTTGGATAATAAATAATTAGTGCAGTAATTGAGCAAAAATAATCAATCTTTCATGTTAATATTTTTATATGACCTTTATAATTTTTATGTATAACTGTATAAATAGTCCTGGAATTAATCTCAGGCTCACTGGTAGATGAATAGTTTGTATGAATGAGCATGGAGCATATTAAGGACAAGAAGTTGTTCTGATGGGCCCCTGGCACATAAACAGGTTCCTTTGGGCTGACAAGGTCTGGCAGCCTTGGATTTGATAAATTGATGAAAACTTGGCTGATGAGGCTGGGAGGGCTGGTGAAGGTGGCTGTTAGTGACATACAGGTTTTCTGCTTGCATGCATGGAATAGGTTTTAATGGTAAGTAAGCTAGAAGAAACAGATTGAAAACCACAGCTAAGGGCAATATACATACTCAAATGCAAAAAAAAAATTTCCTAAGGATGAGATGAGCTGCAATAAAATCATGTCTTCAGCTAGAAAAAAATCGAGGAAGTATCAGTGATTTCACACTAACACCCTGGAAAGATCTGGGTATTGAAAGAGTTTTGAAGCTCGAGTTACAGCAAAGCAAATCCTAATGGAGTTGTGTAGTGTAAAGGATAAATTGATTCCCTGTTTCCTCTCCACCCACCCATCACAATTGAATCAGCAGTATAAACAAGTTACTTATTTTTCAAAAGTCAGACATACTGTGTAAAAGAGATTAATATACAGTAAGAGGGGAAAAAATAAAATGAAAAAAAGGCAAATAAGAGAACAATCCGTTTCCATTTAAGCTGGTGTAACTTCATTGCACTGCCTGCATTTATACCAGGGGAGTTCAGATCAGCATTCACTTCTTGTCCTGGAGATTGAATTTATCTCCCACAGCTTTTATTTCTGTTCTTTTCCTGAGCTGCATGCTGTTGTGCCTCTTTCTTCTCTTAATAATTTGTTTCACAATAATACTTCAGAGGCACACCAACTAAAATGAGGAAAAGAAGAGAGTACAGAACTCATAATTGAAGCATATTTTTCCTCTCACTTCAGAGATCTGCATGCTGTTAGTGTTACCACAAATGTAACTCAGCCTAATTTTGATAACAGTGGTGCCTTTTTAATCAGAGAACAGGGGATTCTCCTTTGGAACAAGATTTCAATAGCAGTTTCACCTGCTACTTGTCTTCCTCTATGATCAGAAAGTTCATGACACTTAAATTGCTAACAAGTGGAATGTTTTTCTTTAGGGTGATCTTTACCTATCTTCTGGATAGCTTAAATGTTGTTTTCTTCAGTGCTTGGATGTGAATCACAGAGAAAGAAATAATTATTTCATTACACAGCAGTTCAGCCCTAGGAAACTCTTGCTTGAAGGAGGAGTTGAGAGTTCTGTTGTTTTTGAATTTTTTTTCCCCAGTACATTAATTTTGCAGAAATATTTATAATTAATTGCATTTTTAAAAACTGTCTCAATTTAGATGTTTACCCAACTACTGTGAACATGGAGGAAGATGCTCCCAGTCCTGGACCACCTTTTACTGCGACTGTAACAACACAGGCTACACAGGAGCCACCTGTCACAACTGTAAGTAAACCACGAGCAGTTTTCATTTGTATTACATCCACATCATAATCACAGTGGTCACTAGATATTTAGTAGAATTTAGCTGGCCTGAGCTGGCTGATTCTAGTCTATGTTTAGTGCTTTAAGTCAATTTTACCACCTTGGGCTTTGTTTTTAGGTCATATGAAAGTCCATGTTGCAAGAACCCAGTTTCCAACAGTTTATGATTTTTAAATTTTGCTGAACTGTTTTTTCGGCTGCTGCTATTAACAAAAATACAGAAACATTCAGCTACTGAAATCCAGAGCAAAAGAAATATTAAGGTTAAAAAAACCCTATCAAACAGTAGAGGCACAAAATGCTGTGAATTCTAGTAAAAAATAGAGTGGGAAAGGAAAAGCCAGAATAAAGCCTCTTGATGCAGCTAACTAAAAGGGAAAATAGAAAATGAAGGTAAAGTTTCAATTCTAACAAAGGAAATAAAGAGAAAAAAACAGTGAGTAAGAATAACAATTCCAGGAATACAACTGTAACCACTCTGGATGCTTGATGAGCACTTGGACTGCAGATAGGATGACATTGGTGAGATGGATCTTTTTTTTTCCCTGTTAAACTGAAAAGCAGAAGGGAAGAAAAGGTACTTAGTGGTTTGAAGCTGAGAATATTGGCAACCATACTGTCATTTTGGAGATTTTAATGGTTTGCTAGTTAACAGTGAAAGCATTTGTGGGGTATGCAGCTGACAAGAGAGTCTGTTGAGAGATCTGTTCATAGATTTGTCACCTGAACTCTGCGTTGTAAACACAAAGGAAGCCAAGGGTTTTGTGCGGAAATTATGCCAAGCCATCTGAAGAGAGGGAAGAAAAAGGCTGACTTTATAATTTTTAAAAAAGGGCTTACTTTCTGTCCATTGCTTTTGTTGTTCCAAAAGGCATCACAACTCTTCAGAGCTCATAAGACCCTAGCAGAGTATTTAGTGATGACTAGTACAGAACTAGGTGGCCAAGTCAGGTGGTGAGAAGGGAGAGGCTCCTTGGGGAAGGAAGAGAGCTGTCACTATTGACTGTCAAAGGTGATTAGAGACACTCAACTCTGGGCTACATCTGTGCTGTCATATTAGCTTGGGGCCTGAGGCTCACTGTCTGTGCCAGGTCAGTGTGGCTTCTGTCCAAAGGAGACCATCTCATTACCACAGAGAACTGGTTCATGACTAGTTTTCCCCACAGACGCTTCTGTAGAGCTAGTGAAGCCTCCTGCTTCTGTCAACTCGTGTCTGCACTTGAAAGGCACACACATAGCTGCAGTTATTTAAGGTTCACTGATGAAAAACTACTCTGAAAAGTTTCTCAGGAAGCTCTTGTGTTAAGCTGTGCACACCTGTGATGTACAGTTATTCACCTGCTCAGCTTATTTACAACCGATTTATCAACAGCTAATTTGATTCCAGCTAGATTGTGGAGCAAGCTACCCTGTGAGCCAAACAGTGCTGATAAACAGCAACATTAGTGTGGAGAAATGCATTAATCTACTTGAAATATGCAATGAAACCAATTCAAAGCCGGTGGGTAAACGCAGACAGTTGATAAGAAACTTGCAGAACAGGAGATGTTATCACTTTCAGCTGATAGTGGTTGATATGCAGGAGTACCTCTTAGCAGGTGAATGAAAGGCACAGTTTTGATCACAGCATAACTCCAGAATATCCTCAATGTATAGGAAACTCTCCAATCATGTAATTCAGTGTAGTTCTATCAAAGTAAAACATCTAATTTTGTATGGTTTGAAACATTACCTCGAGAGATTTTTATTTTTCTAGAACAGTGATGCTGACAAGCCTGGAACTGAACTTTTAGCACCTTGGAGAGGCTACTTCTTTTATTAAACTTCCCTTCAGACCCAAATCCATGCAGCAGCAAGGAAAAAGATTTAGCTGGAAATCAGCTGCAAGCAAAACGGTGTGAATTGTTTCAGTGTTACCTGAATTTCTTTTTTTGACTGAGTTACATCACCATGGGTTTTGCCTCATTTTGGTGTGGAAAGAGGTGGGTGCCACTGGCCAAAAACCATAAAAAGACCCAGTCTTTGTCATGCTTTTAGGAAGAACTGCATGGCATGCATCTGCCAGCCAGATTTAGTTGGTTTATGTCTTTTCACCTCAGACTGGGAGATCTTACCATTTTAAGAACTGAGATCTTGAGAGAAATTGCCCCTAACTTACTGTCATCAAATATGAAGTGTTGAAATACATTTTATGTTTGGTACATAAGAAGTCTTATTTTTAGTTCCAAATATTCACAGGCCACGCTGGATTTTGCTGTGAGGAGCAGCTAACAATACATACTATCTCTTCTCCAAAGAGCTTGCAGTTAAGTTTCCAAGGGTATAAAAACATGTAATGCCAGAAAGGCTTAATCAGCATCACAGGTGGAAGTTTTAGTCTACCAGGTGCATAATTAATTCTAGGCTTTCTTATAGCAAAATAGTTGTAAAGTAGAGATTAAAAAGAGGAAGAAACTGAGTGCTTGCAGACATGGAGTGACATGGGAGAAAGCAATAATGTGCTTGTTCAAAAAATATAAGGCTATGGCCAGAGGAGTTTGACATTTTTGACAAGGGAAATGTCAGAGTCATGACAGGTAAAGAGGTTGGAAATGTGCCATGAAAAGCAAAGATAAATAGTTTGCATTTGATGCAACATAAGGGAATTAGACAGTGTCAGAAAAGAACAGTAAGTTGATAGAAGACACAGCTGGGACAGTGTTTGCAAGACCGTGTCAGATATGTGGGACAAAACTGTGTCTGGCATGTCTGAAAATGAGTAGTTGAAATTCAGGATGTGTGGATGAAGCAAAAGCATGCATCTGAAGAAACATGGAAAGAACTACCTGGCTCTAGACATGGCCTTAATATAATCTCACTAGAGTCAGCTGCTTGCCTGCAAGCCTCAGGTATCCTCCTGTTCGTGCCAAACCTCTTCTGATCCTGAAAGCTCCTAAACTGCCCCAGGATGTTTAGCAATCTACCTAGTCCAGATGAGGGTCCACTACTGAAAAGGGTGTGGTCCTGTCCCATTAAAGAGTTATTTTGTGGCAGACAAGTTTCACACTGAAATGTCATCTGGTCTTGCTTCCATTCTCCTCTTCTCTGAACTTAACTGTAAATGCAAGTAAAATCCTGCTAACACCTGTATATGTTTTCCAGGTTTCACTAGTCTCAGTATTTTCTAACAGGTAGTTTCTTGCAAAGCTTATAGCCTGGTGCATAAACACATTTCTTTGTTTAGTTACAGCTAATCCGCCTTTGCTAGCTGTAGCAAAGATAACATAGAATGTTATCGATGCCTTCCAAGTCTTTTGTTGTTGCTGTGGTTTGTTTTGGCTTTGGGGTTTTCTCCCTTTTTGGATTTACCTCTCATCATTAAATCTCCCAGTGCAATTCACTTCTCTCTGGCTAGTCACAGCACTGACAAGCACTTGTGTTTCCATCTCTGTATTCTCTGTAGCTGTGAAACCCCAAAGCACGTTCTCTGCCTTGCTCTCACAAATGCATGTGGATGTGCAATTTGATAATTTGATGGTAAGTGTAGCAGTGGTGCTGACTGTCTCCAGATGCCCATTACACTGCCCATAGTTTGGGGAAACTAGGAGTCATGGAATAACCCTATAGGAGATGAAGCCAACTGTTGGTGATTTACATTTGACTGTATAAGAGTTTTGTTGTGCCTTAGTTTCTCTACCCCTGTTGGAAATAGGATCCAATTTGCAGATATATTAAAAGGTGTGATCTATATCAGGTACTGAAATTGTGTGGGCTCTTTCTTTAGAAACTTATTGCTACTTGAGCTTATCTGTAGCTGAGACAGTGCTTTGAGGATACAATTGTATTTCAATCTCTAAAATGTATGGTTTTGCTTTTTGCTTTATCTTTTAAATGTGCTTCACATAGCTTGCATTTAGATAGGTTGGGAGATGAGCTGAGCTGAAGGCTTTTGGCAATAGATACTTCCCAATTTCTCCAGTGTGGTGGGTAGCCTGCTGATCTGTCAGGTATTGGAATAGTTCGATAAAATCCAGATAGGAAAGGATCCATTATGTAATGACATGTGTGAACCATAGCAAAACAGATAATAATATAATGTTCATTTTCTCTTCTCCTCCTTTAGATACAAACACTGATGTTAGATGCAGCTTGGGGAAAAGGCCTGGGTGGGATTCAGCTAATCTATCTTTTGCTGTCTGGTACTGTGACATCCAAGTTAAGATAGTGCTCTGGTCTCTCTCTGTATGTAAAAAGGAGTGTCAGCTGCTTTCAGAACTAACTAACCTCGCTGTGAGATAGGGTGTCCATGGTAAATTCATGGACCACCTCTGAAGTCTGTCATCTGCAGAGGGAGGCTGTCCTAGCCCAGACACAGAGTAGGCAACTGAAGGTAGGTCAGAATTATAGGAGGGAAGAGACATAGAGGTAAGCTTAGATAAGTGAATTATAGATCTTAATTTATATATATGTTGACATATATATATATCTATATGCATATATATAAATTAAAATATGTATTAATTAAAAGTGCATAGTTTAAAAGCTGCATAGTCATTCCTCTCATATTAATAATTCTTGTAATTATCATGTGATAGTAAGAGCAGTAGAGCAGTGTAAAGTGGCCCTGAGATACAGAATAACTTTATTTCAAGACAATGATTAGTAAACTTATCTTTCTGTGAGTTATGCTAGTCCCTTAGAAAGCCTCATCTTACCTTTCTGTATTTCTATTATTTTTTATTTATGATAGTTTTCAGGTGGTTTTTAGTCTTGCATGAATTTTTTAATTCCAAAGAGTGCTGAACATTGATATAAAAGATGTTGAGAAATATAAAATAATGATTTTATTCCTCATATTCTGGGGTTGTCAACATGTCTCAAAGCTTTGCAAGGTGATAATTAACAGAATGTAATTTAATTCTGGGTATTTGCTTTGGTGTGTGATCTATCTCACACATACAGCCATATGTCTTACTGGCCTAGGTAATTGCTGGAGGAAAGAGTCATCCAATAATGGAAATGTCATATAGTCATTGTGATATGGCATAAACTTAACATAACTTCAGGCTTTGAAAATGTATTTTTTAATATTTATATGCTTACTGCATATATCATTTTTTATCTGAAAAGCTTAATATAGCTTCAGCCAGATTGTTAGCAGTACTGGAGCTGCATCTTAAAATGCCAGCTGGGGGTTTGGTAATTCTCCTGTGTTCCAAGGTAGGGAGGTGTGTATAGTTTGCTGGCTGGGCAAATGAGGTTTTGAGAGTTTCAGTCTGACAGATGCCTGCTAGTGAGTTTGGTAGTGCAATTTGCATGTCCTGAGTAGCCAATTTTCCTGTTTGAGGTTCTTGGAACAGGTTTTTTTCCATGTATGTTTAAACACATTGGTTTTCTTTGACTAAAGAAAACACATTTAATATTCATATCAAACCTTCAGCACTGTACTTGGTGTTCCTGCATATTTTTTGTTCACACCATGCTTTTGGAATATGAATTTTCATTGTTTATTTTGCAATAAGTTACTGTGTTATTAATGCTTTCCCTTCAGCGGTGTTCATTTAAGAAAAGTTCTTCCCTTTGCCTGAGATTTCCTTATAAATAAGACATTGAGCATTCCTCTTTGGGACTTTCCTGCCCATGGGGGACTCACTCAGGCCCAGACTTTTCAGCAAGATGGAAATACCGAGCTTTGGGCAGCCTCTTTGATGACTCCTGTCCCTGCAGCACTACTCTTGCAATGCTCTGGGTCTCCCTGGCTGCTCTCCTGCAGCAACAGGCCTTGCAGCTGTCCCTGCACCAGCGCCAGGCTGGGGGCTGTCATTGTCACAGCCGCCTTCCAGCCACAGCAGGCAGGTGACAGGGGAGCAAGGCTTGACATGACCTTTCCTACCATGCCCAGGGGGAGCCTTGGCTTGGGTAGTAGGAGGTTGTCTAAAAACCTGGGGAAATGGGAGTCTCTCCCTGAACATCCATTCAGGTGACCCTGAGGTAAAAGGCATTTTAATTCTGTCTATGGAAATAACATATTCTTTACCAGATCAGTAAGTACATATTTTAAAAAGGGAAAAAAATAAGCTGTCTGTCATCCAGGCACGTCACAGCAGAGACTGCATTATTATGTCAAGAGCAGAGCTGTCACAGTCCAGGTTTTGAGAGTACATTTTTATGGCATTTAACAAGAAAATTGTATTTTAAGGGTGAGAATGATGATCATTCCCTGAGTTCATTGCTGTACTAATCCCTCTGTTGTTGAAATAAGAAACCTGCCATTGCATATTGCTTTATTTTTTATTTAGGAAAATCTTCTGTTCATTGCTCATTACTCCAAGTCTATAAGAGCAGATCTGTCAGGCCTGAGGTACATGAGCAGAGACTGAAATAGTCATCTCTGATCTGCCTCCAAGAGCTCTGAGTATTTTGTTGAGAATGCTTAATTTGGCCTGCTCAGCATTTATGTATATCTGTTTTCCCAAGGTCAGTCTATGGCTGGTTGAATATCCTGGCAGAATCCCCAGCTCTTACTGGCCTCTCTAGTCTAACCAGTACATAAGTTATCTCTTCTGAATACAATAATTACCACTATAGGGGTTAATACTATTCTTTTTGTCTAAGGTGCAAAGAATTACAAAACGATTAAATGAGTCTGAAATTACGTTGCCACAAGTATTCTGTCTACAGTTTTTAATGAGTTTACAATTTTTACAGATGATAAAAACAGCTCACTGCTGCTACATTTTACCTGGGAACTGGACAATGCCACCACCTCCCAATGAAATGAAGAATTCAAGTTCTTTAGGTCTCTTTAATGTGTTTTATGTATTACATCACCATAAAATGTTCTCTCCCTCTGAGAAACTGAAAATTATCAGCTACTTTCATTAGATTATGAAAATCTAATCTTGAAACAGGAATACTACAGGATTCATTTTGGTAATCATAATTACTATAGCTCTGAGTCCCTAGCTCACGTTTTATACAATGAAATCCATTTCCAAAGTAATTTGGAATACAGTCGGGACAAAATACTGGGAATTTTTGAGGAAAGTTATCTTGGTGTCCATTAAATCTGAAAAGAACAGAGTCCTCTGAAGAAAAAAAAAATAAAAATAGCGTTTTTTTTTTTGAACTTAACAGTCTTGGTGCTGTCTGTATTAGGCAGACACTGCTGGGTGCAGCAGAGAGAGATTTACCTTGCCTGGTTTTCCCAGCAGGAAAACTGAACAGTGTCACTGTAACCTTTACATTGAGTCCAACAGCAAGCAGGATTTTAAATATGGGGTAAGAGGTGCATCTTACTGGGTGAATAGCAGGTTCATTCACCCAGTGAAGAGAGGAGGTTTTTAATATGTTGCTCCTTGAGGGTTATCTGCAGAAGTTCAAGGCTTTGTAAAACGAATGGCTTTTCCTCTTTCTGTCAAAGTAGAACTGGAGGGGAAAAAAAAAAGGGGGGGGGGCTTGAAAGAGAGCAGAGATTTCATAAGTTAGGAACATGAGAAAGGAAACAGAGCTGAGAACTTAGGAGCTGAGAGCATCTAAAGGCTCATCTGCTGAGCAGCTCCACAGTAGAACAGGAACCCTGTGCTTAGCAAAGGCTGCCATGGAGATTGCAGGTGAACTTCATAGGGCAAAAGTAGGATTGTAAGCCAGATACCAATAGAGTGAGGGGCAGTCTGTGAAAAATAGGACAAAAAAAGATCTTAAATTGGAGAAATGGAGGTTTGATCTTGGAAATGTTTGTGCTCAGCCATACTACAGATTTCAGCTATGGCAGGGATAAAACGATCCTTGGTTTAAGGACTGTAATTAAAACAGATGGATGAACAGGTTCAAGATACTTCAGAGAATTGAACAGTGATGGAATTCCTCATATTTAAAACCTTTCTGGCTTGTGAAGCATATTGAATAAAGGCTGAATTTTCAGCTGCAGACCCAAACCAAGAGTGACCCTGGCCCTTTCAGACCTGACCGTGGAGTAACAGAGAGCTCTTGCATATGCTGTGGCTGCCCAGCCATAAGGATCTTGATGGAGATATTAGGAAATGAAACTCTGTAATGTTTTTATACACAAAAGGTCAAAAAATGGTTTTATTATAATGATATTAAAATCTGATAATGCTTTTCTGACACTGAAGTCTGAATCATGGATCTATAGCTTGAACCATGACCAATCAAAGTGAATCTTTACAGTTTTGCTGGGATATTTCTGTTGGGGGTGTAGTGTGTTCATTGAAAAACATGGGATGTGTACATTTCAGAGCCATAGTTTTGATCTTTGAGCTTATGAATGTTTATATTGCAGAAAATATGAGAAAACACGTAGAACTGGGTGATGTTGCTCTGACTCGGGATAAAGTGTTTATTTTGTGAATGATGATCAAAATTTGACAAATTATTTTCTAAGCGCCTGGGAAGATGAAAAGTGAGAACTAAAGGAAAAGATAGGCATTATGATCAGTGAGTAAAACTGTGCTGGAAATGAATGTTCTGATGTGGTGAGCTGTTGATCTGAAAAGCTAGTTCAGCTTGAGATACTTGAGACTGAAAGAGGTAGCTGAGGGAGAAATTTGGTATATGTGTATAAGAGAGGATGATAAGGGGCTGGGAGATAGATATCTTGAACTCTGTCAGTGCAGTGCATCCTGCACACCATCAGCACAGCCCATCCTGGCAGCTAGGCAGGAGCACAGACAGCACTTACTAGACAAGCAGCTCTTGCTCTAAAGAATAGGGCTCTCAGGCTGCACCACTTTCAGCTCTGGGAGGATTTTAAATTTCTTTGTGAAACACAGCAGTAGCCTTTAAAAAAAAAATCCTTATAGAGTAAAATGTCAGCATAGGGTCTATTCAATGTTATAACTTAGAAGTGGTTCTGGCAAAAAAAAAAAGGCAATAAAAGATATTCTTTGTGACCAAGTGAAACAGGTATTTCTGATGTATTTTCCCTTCCTAAATCTGGGACCTCGGAGTCAAGCTGTTTCTTGTTTGGTCTTTGTGGTGTAGCCAGTTAGCAGGAACAGCCCTGTGACACCTTTTACACTGGTTTTTTTGCCTCGTGCTGTACTTCACCCTAGTGCTTTTACCAGCCACAGCTGCCTGTGAGATCCATGCCGAGCTTGCAGGGGGTGGTGTGGGTTCATGGGGCTGCTGACATGGCTTTTTGTCCAGCACTGTCAGAATGCAGCTCTGGGAACCAGCCCCACCCTGCTGCCTGTGGGAGCTGCACAGCCTCTGCTGCCCGGCAGCGCAGCTCGCTCCCAGCGGAAACAGCAAGGGCTCAAAGTCCTAAACTGGGATTTTCAGTGTTTCTGGCTCACTGAAACAAATGGTGCTGGAAACCAAAATTTTATCTTCAGCAGCTGGTGTTAAGCAAAATTCGCCAAAAAAAAAAATACCCCAAAAAAATCCCCTGGAAGGGTTAGAGAAGGAAACCTGATCTTTCTTCTATGAGAGAAAACACAAGTTAAATATTTCATTTTTGGAATTATGTTTTTAAAAAAGTATTTTAAAGAGAAAACAAGCTTTGCATGAGCAGCATGTTCATGCTATTTTTGTTGTTTTGGTCCTATTTGGGTGAACATTTTACAACAAGAAAACAAATTTGAAGGAATGAAAGTATAAACACTATTGAAATACTTCGTGTATTCCATACTTCCAATGAAAAAGAAAAAATTTACTTAATTTTTTTTTAAATTATTGTTAAAAATAATGTTTGAAAATTCATGGTGGGTTCTACTCTGAATGAACTGATGAATACCTCTCCTTTATTTAAAAAGGTGAAATTACTGAAAATGCTCTTTGCCATTAAAATATGTGCACCTGTCAACAGTTCCATCCATACTTTTGGTGCTTGCTTTTTGAAAGTGGAGCCTTATTATATCTCTAAATGGTTGGTGATTCTTTAATGACAATTACAATAATGGTATCTCTAGCATTCCCAAAATGAACACAACTCCATCTACATCAGAGAAGCCTGACACAAAACAGGGCATAAATATGAAGGCAGTTTTCAAAGTTGAGGTTCTGGGGTGTTAACAGTCACAGCTGACTGGTTTTTACTTTCATATAATATTTCTGATTGCAAAAAGAGAAGAATGACTACAAAGAGGTCTTCTTTCATGGACCCATAAAGACGGCTTCAAGTTGTTGTTACTGACATTATAGGGCCTTTTTCAGCACATGGAACTGCATAACTTTGCAAGCAGTGATCTCAACAAAGGAGTTGAGCAGAGCTTGGAATAGTTGGTGCACTCAAAATGTCTGTAAGAGCATTTGCCAGTGACTGAAAAACAAAGATAATTTTCTTCTTGATGCATTATATAGAAAAAAATAGCAAAAAAAAAAAAAGAGAATTAAAATCAATGGCCCATCCACTTCCAGTCTAGAAGTGCACAGTACCAAATGCTACAGAACAGGCATGTGAAACTTTGTTTGCAGGTACAAAATTATCTGCCCACCAAAACCGCTTTTCACTAATCATGATGGAATATGTTTTATGTGCTAGAGCTCAAGGTTTATAGCCTTTTCCCATTTCTTCTGCTACTTCCCAGCATGTAGTGCTGGATTTCTCATATAACTGGAAAGCAAACATACCAGGATGGATTTTCTTCTGGCAGACATAACTGTAGTTTTATGGAAGCTTGTGTATCCTTTCAGATTTATACCAGTTGAGCACCCTTAGCCTGATTTCTAGCTCTATATAGCCTTTTTTTCCCTAAAGTTGCAGTGACAAAGGGGCCATCTAAAGGTGAGTAGATCATCTCTGTTCGAATCTGCCCACATTATTAATGGCAGAATCTTCACATCTTTCCTTACTAATTTGAAAAAAGTAGATCTGGGCTTTAGCCAAAATGACAGTCAAGAAGAAGAACACTTAGAAAGAACAAGTTGTGATGAAGAATGAGATTTGCTGTGCCAGTTCACTGACAACATATTTGTTTTATGTCTCTACCCCTCGCACCATCCTTTGTTTTCAAAAAAACTCTCAGCAAACAATTCAGAGGAAGCAATAGGCATATTCCCTAATGAGACAAGATAAAGTGTCCTGTAACGATGATGACAGCAAATTCACTAAGTGAACTGCAGTTTAAGAACTTTGCAAATTGATCAAACCATGATTCCTTGGTTGCTTACTTAATTGCCTGTTACCATCTCTCTCCTGACCTCCATATGCCCACTGCTTCTGTCAGCACTTCTGCAACTCAGGGACTCTCTGTCAGCCCCTCAGGTTGTGAACACTGGGAAAATAGGTTCTGGTTTGGGGAATTTATTTAACTTGCATATAATACATGTTCTTGGCCAGCTACCACAGTGGGAATTTAGTGATATTCTGGCCTCCTACCATGCTTGAACACATCAGGCTGTGAGGAAAAAGCTTTCCTAATTCTATTTATTATAGGATGGATGCTAATTAAGGCAGTGTCTCATCAGGTGCTGAGTACTTTAAGCAGCTTCTTAACCTTGGGAAGGATAGTGCTGTGCTTGTTTAGCACTCAGTGATGTTCTGTCGGCTGAAGATGCCTGGTCTGGCAATAAATGTGCAAGGGAAAAGCATATTTTGGTGAGTGTACAAATGATTGAATGGTGAGACTCTTAATCCACAGCCAGTTTGGACTAGAGCCCCTAGAACTGTGCTTCTATTTTGTTGGCAGAAGTGAAGAAATGTCCAGTATCTAAGTGATGAAGATACACTACATTATGGCATTCTTCAGACAAAGCTGCTTCAGGGCTCACCATTAATGCCTTTCTGAGAGTTTCATTAGAGAAGTTTCTTTAAGGGAATGAGGGAAAAGGAGGGATGTGAGTCCCTGTGTGCACAGGAGTGGCACTATTCCTGCTGCTGTGGAGCAATTGCTGTCTTCTGCAGGGACTGTGTTTAGACAGTGAGGAAGTGCTGGCCTTGCCATCAATCTCCAAAGCTCCCTGAGTTCCTTTCAGATTAAAAGAAATGAGATCTTTGCAGTTGAATTTGCAGCCTCAACACAGCAGTCATAAACTGTTACAGAGAATAATTTTGTCAGTATAATCAGGTATGTGTTTCAGCAGGTAGGGAGAAAAAAAATCAACTCTCCTGAAATGAGATTTAAGGTTGTTGTTCAAGGTTCAGGATCATACATGTGACTTTCTGGTATCTCTGGGCTGGTACCACTGGTATCTCTGTGGGAGCTTTCTCTTTGCCCCATATGAAGTGGCAGTTTACCTTTCCTGAAAATATGCCTTAAATACAAAAATTGTACTGACCTGTGGGTTTTTCTTCCTTCTTTTCTTGCTCTTGGTGGCCTGCTGTGCTTCTTTTATTAACCACTTGGATTTTCATGGGCACTGGTACTCCAAGAGAAGAATATTGATAAGCAGAGAGAAAGAGTTAGTTGTATAAAATTAGGTCTAAAGCATAAGAATATCACCATGTCTGAGCTGAGCTTTTCTGCTGGGGGACAATGGATTTAATTTGCATAGTAGACTATGGCAGGGCTTTAATGCTTCCTGTTAATCTTGCAGGGAGGGTGAGGAATGGCAAAAATATCTGTTATCAGTGTTGGAAGACTTAAGTGTATGCCTAGGTGGTAAATCATGTGCACTTGTGTGTATGTAGGTATGTCTTTGAATTACCATACATGGATGAGTATATTTACCACTCTATAACTAAATGTGTCACATTTGAAAGTTCATAGCCCTTTATTTAAGTATTTACATACTTTAATCTAATATGAAGCAAGTACCTGTATCTTTAAAGCCATCCTGTATTAAGTTCAAGGAATGCTGATTTTGAGCATGGATTGAGGCCCAAATGCAGTAAGATTTCGCATGCTAATCAGCTGTGTGCTAACAGGGTATGTTATGATATTAATTAACACAGTACTCACCTATAAGATGTGTCTGTCTGTGATGCAATCACTCTCTCTTTCTTTTAAAGCTGTCTATGAGCAATCCTGCGAGGCTTACCGACACCAAGGGAAGACATCAGGTTTCTTCTACATTGATTCTGATGGAAGTGGACCACTGGGACCACTCCGTGTTTTTTGCAATATAACAGGTAATGTTCTAACCTTGACTTGGCTGCCTGATGTCAGGTCTAATTTGATTGGAGATGGTCTGAGTAGAATGACAGACACGTCAATAATGCAGCTCAGTAGTGGGGAAGAAGCAGGGAAGTTGTAACCGGGGTTTCACTTTGAGATGTCTCCTTAAATAAAATTCATGTGAAAGCGATTTTTAAAATAAGTTTGAAGGACTTGCCTTGCTAAGTGATGTACAACAGTGTCTGAACCTTAAAAAGAACACTTCATAATATCATGACTTTTGATGTTTCTTTTTTACTAAAGAGGTAGAAACTTAGAATCCAAACCATTCTTTTGTAATTGAATGGTTTCTCTGCTTTATTCGAATACAAAGTCTGGGAATGATTATTAAACTTCTCTGACTGAGCTAGCTATAAACTAGCTGAGCTTCTAGTCTGACATAGGCAGCAGTGCACCTCATACAAGTGTGCTGCCTTTGGCACAGAGTGGAAGCTTTGATTGTCCCTGGTGTTTGCATGGAGGAGAATGCACGATGGTCTGAGGAGAAGGGACACCAAAGAGATGGATAGCAGAGCAAGAGCTTGGCAAGGTGACCTGGTGGTTGAGGCTTTTTAACTTTACAGTTCTGTAGGTTTAAAATAAGAATTGCTTCAAATGAACATACCTGTCTTGTAAATTCTCCCCTTAAGTGGGTCCTATTTTGTATACAGGACTGTCAAGCCAAGAGTATGAGAGAAGGTTACACAGCCCTGTTGTGGATGGAGATAGATGGTAGGGCTCCCTTTCTGCTTTTTATGTTTGAAATGGAGGTGAAATTTCCCACACTGTCTCCTGTTTGGCATTTTTTTGCTTCCTGTGGCCAGGTGCTGATGAAGGAATGTTTTATTACCCTTTCTAAATTGCTAATTCTGGCTGAACTACTTTGCCACATATCACCTCCACACTCAGTGCTGAAAACCGAGGGCTCAGGATATTCATATTTTATCCTTAATCTCCTTGTACTTAAAGTGCCACAAATTAAATTTTCATTTTTATTTAATTGGGCAATGATTATGTTAATTAAATGCACAACAGTTAATTATTAAGTATGTTTTTTATTCAAGTGTAACAAATATTTAATAAGATGTGTCTCCTTCACTGTTGAATCTCCTAAGAATTAAAACAGAGTTTCACCTTTCTGTCTGAATATCCTTCCTTGATCTTCAATATGGGAAATGTGCTCATTTTTATTATTTATCATATAAATATGTGTGATCAAAACATTGTCAGTGCTTTTTATCTCTGCTGAAGTAGTAGGATTTTTGACAAACACCTTGCATTTGCTTTCCTCAAATAAACTTTATCTGGCAGAAATCCAGAAGGCATATACCTGATTTTCTCTCTATCTGTAATGAACTTGCTGACATTCTTATTTTGGTTATTAGAAAAGTGGAGGTGGGGAAAACTGACAGAACTTCCTAGCCTGGAAAACTTATGCTTCTGTGTCAACTAAATATGGTTTGGGTGCCTTAATCACAAGAGCTTATTTTCCCTCTGGGAACTTCCTTCATTGTTATTCTCATAAAAATTGTTTACAGTAATCGATTAAGTGCAAAGTAGGAAAAAAAATTATGTTGTGTACAAAGGGATGGATCCTCAGTTTGTGGTTTTTTTCAGATGATGTTTCTGCTTAGTTTTCTGAAAGTTCCCCATATTCTGGGAAAGGCAAAATACAACATTCTGTGTTGTTACACTAGGTACATACAAGGAACAGAAAAAATAATATTGTTCAGTGACATAAATCTGTATCACAGTTCCTGTGAATGGAAAAATGTGGATTATTGTGAAAGTGGATGACTTCCATGTGTGGGGAGACTAAACAAATTAAAAAGATGGTTGGGGGGAACTGTCACAGGAGAGTGTGGAGATCAGAGAAAACACATAGGAATTGATTATTTTTCATCTTATGTGAGCTAGGAGACACTTAAATGATTACATAACAGGGTTTGGGAGATTTTTGTTTACTTGCTTTTTCCTGATGCAATGAATTCAACTTGAAACCAGCACAGGACAGCAAGGTGGCTGATAGATCACGAGAGGGAGTAAAACCCACCTGGAAAAAGCCCCAGTCCTGTCTGATAGACTCAGAAGGTGTAAGTAAACACAGAGGTTTAGTTGCAGCTTTCCACTCAGGCAGCTGTGAGACGATGACCATTGGGAAGTGGGAATGGGCTTCAGGAAAACCTTTTGGCTTCCTGGGGTATCTCTTCACCCTCAGAGGCAGAGGTGAGCTCCTGGGCTAAATAAATCTTTCATTTTACTCAGGCTGGCAGTTCTTTCTGTATACAGTTCAAGAAGCAGTAACCTCTTTATGCCCAAGACGTGTTCAAGCTGAAGAATTTGGAGGCGGAATGGAAAATTCAGAGCAATGATTCGTTTAGTGTTTTTAAAAGTGGAGGTGCAGAGAGCTGATGCCTTCTGGGAATTACAGTGCCTTTAATATGTGAAGGAGAAATTCAAAGAAGAAATCATCAGAAATGAGCAGCATCGTTGCATTTAAAGAAAAGTGTTTTTCTAAATGTTCACTTAATATCTTTTTAAGTATTTTCTAATTTTTTTAAAATTCTTTTTAAAGCATTTTTACCTGTTTAATTGAAGGGTTTCAGATAGAGAACTTGTTTTTAACAAGCCAGTTTTTAACTGAGACAGATGAGCACCAGATTTCTTGCATATTGGTGTCTGGTCATAGGTATCCAGTGTTTGATGTGGATATGGAAATATCAACATTACAGGTTAGTTTACAGTGTTTGTATTTGAGTGTTTTTTCTGCAGCCTGTCAACTTTAGCAGCCCACTGCTGAATAGAAATTCTGAACAAAGCAGAAAAGTGTGATTGTGCGTGTTGAGAGGGAATTGGACAGTTATACAAAGAGGGAGACAGAGATAAGGGAAAGAAAATGTTACAGGGAGAAAAAAAAGAAAAAATGTATTAAAAAAAATAAAGTAAATTTTCAGCATGGCAAGAAATTTAACGGTAGTGTCACAGAATATCTGATGAATGGCTGATGCTAGAGTGGCTAAATGTACTTATCCACTGTCTGAAGTGGCTGAAAAAGCAAGGTGACAAAAACTGTAGATGACGTGCTGCTATTCAATAACATGCTTATTGGTCAAGAAGGGAGAAGAGCATATGAAGCACTTTAAAAGGATCTTACCTTGCAGGCTGTTTATTTCTACTGAAGGTAAAATATGTTGTTGAAATAGGACATTGTCAGGAGCACTAATGTACCTAATCAAAGGCATAGAAAGATGTACAAAGGGAGGTTAAAAGTAAATAATCCATGACTATTTAGAATGGGAAGACTCAAAGTGACTGGGCCTCACCGACAGAAGCAATGCTCATTTTCATTTTCTTACAATAGGAGAAGAGAGACAGTTCAATGACAATGAAAGACAAAAACCTCAAAACTAGATCTAAAAGGAAAAGACAGCAGCTTATTAACATAATGTTTTCTTCAGCTTATATACCCGTTGTACACAAAGCAAAGTCACTTTCACAGGGAAATTCATCAGTTGTAAGAAACACTGAGGAATCCACAGCAAATATGCCCCTGTGTGTGGGGAGGTGAACCAAATGCATGTGTCCAAGCCATGACTGGATGTAGTTGGATGCCATGGAGGATTCCACGAGGATGTGAATGGGTCCATACAGGGATTATTAAATTGGGGTGGGTGAACTGAGTGCTGTGGGAACACATCTGGCATGTTTCCAGGGCCATCCACATGGGAATGTAAGGTAGCTATGCACGCTTTTCCTGGGTCTCCAATCATCCATGGAGGTCTATGGCCACGCCTTTTTGACATGAAGTGGAAGAAGAATGTTTTGTGTCATACTTTGGGGTAATGAACAGCCACTGGGGCTGGGAAAGGTTTTCCTTGTAGGCTGGTTGTTTGACAGCCCACTTGAATTAATCTTAATTGAAGATTCATAACAGTCAATAGAAAAGATGACTGATAGACCCTATGAACCTCAGGTCTGGCAGTCTTTCTATCATTGTAAGGCTCATTTTTTTTTCATGCTGCTTAGCAATCTATTGGTCTGTCTGGAGTACTACTTAAGTGCTAATTACTATGTTCTCCAGGACAAAGTCTATAGACATGCAAACTACCTCCATGTGCTTGTTTTGCTGTCCTTCTTGATAAGTGGAATGACCTTTTGTCATCTCCTTCTGAGTAAATTTTACCCTTGAAATCTGAAAGATTTGCTTACACTACACCTGAGTCATCCTGTCACTGGAATTCTCTACTGATGCTGTTTTACAGTATTCAGACCCTGGGCTATCAAATCAATAATGCTTTGAAATTGCCATGGCTAGATCAATGGTACAGTTTATCTTTGCCAGATATTTTTCCTGTCCTCAAATAGTTTGCCTTTCCTTTCTTCCCTTTTTTTTTCTTCCAGGGTTGCAGTCAGGGGAAGGATGCAACCTTATCTCAGGTCTTGCTGTTGTTCCAAGATCTGTTTTTGAAACTGCCATAATGAAAAAAAAACACGTTAATTAACAAAAATATATCTTTACTTGTTGCAGATCATTTTTGTTTTGTAGTCTCATCTCAAAGTGCAAATACTGCTAATTTCTCTGGTGCAGGAAAAAGAAAGTTTTACTTTCTGTCTCAAAAAATGTGTAGAAACTGTCTCTAAATCTCAGAAAAAATGATTCCAATAAGATGTGAAGTAGATTGTCAAAGTTATACTTGGAATTTTTTACAAATTGTGTCTTTGTTTTTTTCTTTCAGCTAACAATGATTAAGATTTTTATTCTTCCATATAGTACATATCCCCATTGATATTCCTAAAACAATCAGCTGTATTATTGTCCATGGCATCCATCTTTCCCTTTGTTTCCACATGTGAATCTCAGCTCATCTGCTTATATAATTCCTTAATCTATTTTGTATAAGAAACAAATTTTACTTTTACTTTGTATAGCGATTACACAGATGCAGGAGTCACCAGGTACTCAGCCCTTTTTGCATTTCTTGTGAACTCGGGAAATTGTCCTGTGAAAAGGAGGACTGCCCCTGGACAGGCTGAAGCAAGAACAGATAGGAGGAGGTCATGCCCTCAATTCTGCCTTTAATACCTACAGCTGCAGGAATTTGGAACAACAATTTAAATGGTCAAACTCCCTTTATCCTGTATCTTACTGTCTGTAGTTGTGATTGACTTTATCACAAGAGAAAACAACAAACGGAAATTCCTTACAAATCATTTACTGCTGTTTAGATTAAAGGCAGCCCTTAAAGATTTACAGTTTATCCCTCAAACACTACAGGTCTTTTGGCACATTGTAGTTTTGACAATTGATGTTTCTCTTTTGAATTTTCATTAAATATTCTTTCAGAACCTTATAGAACTAAAAAATCTTTAATGTGAATATTATGTCAAAGGCAATGTACTGTCAACAGCTGCCTTGCTGCTTTCAATGAAATTGTTGTTTTTCAGATGACTATCATGGCAGAAGTCCTGAAGGCTGCCTTCAGTGTCACATTTACAGGTGGCCCCTAAGGAAGTTCTAGTACTGAAGAATGTAACTAGGTTTTTTTTCACTAGCCATTACTTTTTACAAAACTTTTAACAAAAAGTTTACTGCAACTTCACGTCTCTCCTGCCACATCTGCAGTGCTCAGCAGTTGGAAGTAAGCTGTGGCTCTGTCCAAGTCCCTCCAGGCGTCTCGGCTGCAAGGGGTGGATGAGTGTGCCCCAGCCACGGGTGTTTCCTGCCATGCTGGAGCCCTGCAGGTGTCATGCCCACCCTCCCGCTATGGCAGCTGAAGAACAGCAGGTTTGCTGTGGCCTCTTCTTGTCTGCCAGGCTCGTGCAGTTCTGAGCCATCACAAGACATGTGGAAAGCAGAAACCTGCTAAGAGTCTCAGCACTCGCCCTAGATGAAGGAGGCTGAGGCAGAGAGGGCTGCAGAGCTGTCAGAAGTGAGTTGCAGTGAGTGGAGAAGTGTCCACTTGGCACTGGGAAGTAGATCAGTGACCGTCTCTTCAGTTCTCGGGGAGGAATGTTTCTTACTGCTCACTGTGAGATACCCTCCCTGTATTAAGGTAGAGCTGAAATGCAGGAGCATCGGGAAGCAGGCTGGCATCACAAGGGTTTGCCAGCTCTGGGCTTCTGCACAACATGGGGGAGGAGGGTGAAAGGTGTCACAAAAGTGGTGTCTTGTTGTCAGACATCAGAGACATCTGGTATGGTCATTCTGCTGAGTGTTGCTTTGAATGCATTGCAGTGCTTCTGTACTGGATGGACATGGCTAAATCAGAACTCAGGAGAAAGCTGATCAGCAGAAAACAAGCTGCAGAAGCATGTATTGCTGGGTCAGCCAGCAGAAATAAAAAAAAAAGTAGATACAAAAATAATAATGGCTTTCAGAGAAGACTCAGAAAACACTTCTTTGGAGTCAGTGAATTAAAGCTGTTTGTGATAAGAAATTGGTCTTTTAATGTCCTTTGAGGGGAGTGTATATTAGAGCAGCTGGGTCAACCTGCCACTGCAGCTTAGAACAGTACAGTGTTTAAGAAGGAAAGTCTTGTCTTTTTTGTTGTTCTTTTAGTTATAGGTACAGCATTCAGGATAAAATTTGGCATTCATTGTGGAGCAGTATGAAATAAATGCATTGTATGAGCTCCGAGAGTTATTTTTTTCCTCTCATGTAGCATTTACCGTATGTTTGGCTTGTTGGCAATTTAATCAGTCTGAATAATCTTGTTTTGTGACAAACCTCCTAAATCACAAAGGAATGATGCAGTTTGTATGGGTGGAATGTGCTCTACAGGGATATTTCAAGTTGAAGAATAAAAATGAGAATTAGACAATACAGAATTCATTGAAAGCCAGTTTTCCAGCTGCTCTAATTTCCCACAATTTAATTTGTGTGCCGTCAAAAGCAACTTGGAGGATTCCAGCAAGATGATAGAACTATGGGCTAGGCTAAAGAGAATCTAAAATGTGCTTAATGCATTGCACTCCCATGCTGTAAAAGCATCTCCTAGGGCCAAATGCAGACAGCAGAATATCCTAGTGAATTGGACCATTAAATAAAACTGTGAAGTCATAAAGCTGTAGCATTACCCTGAAATTAAAGCATTGTCACCTTTGAATTATGGAAATAATTTAACAAGCATTTAGGAAATCTGCTTTTCAAGGCTGCATTTAACTATTCCACATTATACAATAGAAGATGTGGCTGCAGTCTCCTGCTTGGTTTTGAATGACTTCCAGCTTGTGTTTGGTTTGAAATTTAACCAAGCTGAGAAAGTAATAAAAGAGTGGAATGGAGTAATAGAAGATAAAAATAAACAGTAACCTATGCCTGGACAAGAGCTTTTTAATTCTCATTGCAGATTCACAAGTGCAAGGAGAGCTCATTAAGTGGGGTAAACAGGAAACAAATGTGTAGTATGGACAGATGTAAAAATATAATGATAACTTCTGGTTGGAATACATGATAAGAGAGCTTTATCTGTGTAGTTTAACAATTTCCAGGTATGGAAATGACTAGAAGGGGGTAGTGGCACTCAGCTTGGTTTGCATCTGTGATTACAGTGTCGTTGCTTAAAAACATCATGTAAACAAAACAGAGCAAAGAGTAAATAAAAATCCTTGCATTATGACTCAGGATCAAGTATTTGAAGGCCTATTTTCAAAAGCTGTGGGTATTACTGGTGTAGAGGTGTGCCATTAAAAGCAAATGCCAAACACAGAGCTAAGGTGCAGACAGATGTTGCATTGTTTGCTGGAGTGATCTGTGGGCACGTTCAGATGGCAGCTACGTGTCTTACACAGGTCCTGAACCTGCCTGAAGTGCCAGATCACAGATCAGTGTCAGGAGGCTTCAGAGGACCTGTCAGTCGAGTAGTGAGGGCAGAATGCCCTGACCTCATTCTGAGGCAGGCTGGGGTATTTTGGGAGCAGCCCTAGCTAAACTTGTCAATTTGAGAAAACAGAATGATCTTTTTCTGATCTTTGTTGCCAAGCTTGAGGAGGGGAAACTGGGGTTTGAATAAACCCCAAGGGCTGATCTGAAAGGTGATGATCTTCAGAAGAAATGCTGGGATTATTTTTGAGTGGTCTTCTGATCTGTGGAAGCAGATGCAATGATCTTGGAATGGTCTTGGAATGGTTCAAAGATTTACTGCCCTCCAGCTCTTAGTAACTTCTCTCTCAACCAGTGGAGATGCAGGAGGGAGCAATTTTGGCTCTTCTACTCTGTCCAAAGCAATTGAAAATTTAAGTCATTTTCAGTCTCATTTGCTGCATTTAAACAAAAAGGTTTCCTTTTGAAAGAAGGAACTTTGTTTTCTGAGCTGCTTTTACTGTGATGTGAAGGTAATCCTCTGTTCTTGTAGCAGGTTGTGTTTGACTTTGTTTGCATTCCCTTGCCCCTCCAGACCTCATGTGCTGCTTTCTGAAATGGAAGTACTCCTTACTCCTTCCCTGGGAAGTGGGAAGAAACATGACTGAGATGGTGGAATAGATTTCTCTTCCTTTTCATCCTCTTACCTTGTTGCCACCAGCTCTTTTGTATCCGTGCTGCCCTTCTGATCTGAGGTTTGCTTGCTGGTGGCTGTGACTTTCCTGTCACTAGATCAATGAGAAAACCAGATTTTTTTTTGAGAGGCTGAACTGATGGTCATCTTTACTTCAAAGGTGAAGCACAGAGGGTAACTTTGAAATGACCACTAAAGAATAGATCTGGTCTGTAGAGGAATTAAGCCTGACAGACTAGGCATGTGCAGATTAGAAAATCTGAAATTTAATAAATTCAGAATTCTTCTCTTCTGCTATAACTTTTTTAATTCCATTATGATATACCTGCTAAGTCACAATTACTTTGACTACAGAAAGAAATTTGATTTGTTTTTCCTTTCCCTTTGTAAGCAAGAGGATGGAAAAAAAGTCATCTTATTTCTAAATGATCTTGTGGAGAAAAGTCTAGAATGTCAAAGTTCACATCTCAGGACAGCTGTGTGCAGCTGTAATGATAAGACTGCTGAAAATTAATGAACAATGATAGAGGAAGATAAGATGAAGACCTGTCACATTGCCTGTCCAACACTCCTGTTAATGAGCGCTGGCCGCTTAGAGTATGTTTGCTGATACCTCATCAAACCTTATTTTAAACATGTCAATTAATTATATTTCCAACACTTTTTTTGGGAAGACAGCTTTGTGCTATGCTATTTTTAATCAGCTTTTCTTAGTGATTGTTCTTTGCTTCTAAATTGCTAGCACTTGATGCTTTAGACTTTTCAGGTACCCACATGGCACCTTTCTTGATGCACAGCCTGGAAAGTACAGCAGTGTTAACCACTGTACAACTAGAGCATTAGGCTGCTCTACTTCCTGAGCAGCTCTGTAGACACTATTGTGAGCATTGATTTTATTGCATTTTCTTAAAATTATGTTCAGAACTCTCAGTGGGGAGGTGCTTTTGACAGCCCACCTGGAATTTTTATTCCATCGTGTCCTGGTGTTATGTCTCACACTATCAGCAATTCGGTGTTTGTCTTTTTAGCAGATATTTCAGTTAAGGTAGATGTTAAACTTCTGTCAGCTTCTGTGAGAGGAAAGTTAACTTACCCTCAACTGCTTTTGAAAAATCCACTCTGTTCTTGTCAATATTGCCTTCAGAGAGCAAAAGAAAACAGGGACTGGCTGATAAGGATCACTACTTTAAGATGTACAAGAAGTCTGTTACGAAGTCACTGAAGTACATTGTGTTGGAAGCAGTATATGTGCAGGACTGTGCATGGTATTGTGCTACTGTTCACTGTGGTTACAACAACTGGGACAAGTATTATAAGCAATAAATTTGCAGTATTTCTTATCATTTAAATCTGAATTTTGTGTATAACATGTTGCAGCAATGTTTCTTTGAGCTCCAACTCCAAGGGCCCACAAGCAGCTCCCTGAAGTCTGTGAGAACCACAGAATTGCAGACTTATGAGCAAACTGTCTGTCTGCCATCACAGAAATGATGGGAAGGTTGTGCATGAATGTGTGGTTTGCTGTGTGTAAACTGTCCTTACAGTTAATGCAAGTTAATTTCTCTGTGACTTGCAGCCAGGTCTTGGAACAGACCTCTTTAGATAGTCTCCAGATGGCTGTTGTTGCTTGCCTGTCATCTGAATGCCTCCATAACAACAATCCATTAAATCATTTGAGTGTCTTAGCACAGACAGTCCATTTAGGAGTTTTATACACCTATTAGCATTCTGTTGAAGTAATCAGGGGGATATATTTGTAGCTCCGTGAAAAATACTTCCACTGCAGTGCATTGTAGTGTCCACAGAGCTATTTGTCTCATCATACCCGTGTATTGGGGAGTTACTGGAAAGGTCAGGCTCTGCAAGAACTCAGGCTAGGTAATGTGGCAAAACCATCCAAATCCTTAAATACACAGTTTTTAAGATCATCTTAGCAAAGATGTGATTCATTGTTATCTATCTGATGAAGTATAAATAACAAAATAGAAATCTATTGCCTAGATCTTCTTCCTCTGTGTGTTTCTGCAAGTGAGATCAAAATCTCCTTCTCATCAAATGACTGAAAATTGCTGCCTCAAATTTTTACCCTGTCAGTATCTTGTATCCTCCCTAGGCAAGCAGGGTCTTTGATAAAAAGAAAATTTGCTGCATGTGACTCTTACTAATAATGTTGGGCATTTACAGGGCTCAGTCCTGTGAATCCTCATTGAAGAGCTTGTCTTTAATTCTGTGTTGGCTCAGCAAATTGGCAGTTCAGGTCGTCCTTTCTACCTTGCCCATTGTTACACCAGAACCAGCTGGGAAAAAGCCTCCCTGGAAGCCAAGTGCTCCCAAGTGTGGTGTTCTCATTATACCAGTGCCAATGCAGATTGTGAGCTGGGTTGTAGGGTGCAAGTAGTGCTTGAGCCTACATTCTGCTTTCTGTCACCTACACAGTCACTGGCTCTGCCAGTAAATGAAATGAAGGAAATGAGAATGGGCTCCCCAGCATGGAAAAGCATCAATATTTAGAGTTAACTACAGATGCCAAGTCATATGGTGTTCTGTACCATCATCCAAGTAGGGCATCACTCAACTTATATGCAGAAAAATCTGAGAACAGAGTGAAATGAGTGATCTGACTTCCAGCTGGGTGGTAAGAACATACTCTCAGTTTAACTTTCTGGCAAGAGATTGTGCTTTTTGCTCATGGCGAGTTTGTGCAAGCTCATCAGCTGCAGTTCTCTGCTTCCATTTGTTATTACAACAGCATGGGCTGTGCTCTCAGGCAGAAGGTGAACGTTACCCCCATGAGCCATTATTACTATGTGTTTTCTCTCAAAGACAAAGCCAGTTGAAAAATATCTAATTTTATACAGATATCTGATAGTAGAAGAAGGTGAAGGTCTCTTGTGCTTCCCAGGAAGATTGTAGTTTCTCTCTTGCTCAGCAGGCAGTGTAGTGTTTGCTTGAGCTGGTTCAGGGAGAAACATCTTTGTGGGCCACACTGACCTTTAATGAAGACAGACCTATTGGTGATCATCACAAAGTGCCCATTTTGGAGCCTGAGGTCCTGCTGATGCTCTGTCCTCCGCACTAAAATGTTACATTTCTGTTGTTTTTTTGGTTCCTTGTTTGTTGGAAGTGTTTTGCTGTTAACCTCCTGTTCAATTGTTCTTCATTTAACAGAAGATAAGATCTGGACTGCAGTGCAGCACAACAGCACAGGGCTGACCAGAGTGCAAGGAGCTGGTCCAGAGAAGCCCTACACCATGTCCTTCAACTACAACAGCAGTGCAGAGCAGCTGGAGGCTGTGATAAACAGTGCTGAGTACTGTGAGCAGGAGGCATCCTACCACTGCAAAAAGTCACGGCTCCTCAACACCCCGAGTAAGTGTCACCATCGCAAATCTTTCCTTCTTAACTCCTACTGATTGTACAGCAGGTACAAACCACGCTGCAGCTGAGGAGAAAAAAAAACAAGCAACAAACAAATAAAAAACCCCATATTATAAGTGGCAATATGGAATAGAGTGAAAAACCTTTTACTGTTTGGGGTTCTACTGTGCAGTGCCTGTGCTCTGGTGTGAGAGGGTCTGAGCTTGTCAGAGGAGTTTTCACTCTGTAAGTTCATGCATGCCCAGACTGAAAACTTCTATGATGGAAAGTGCTACCTAGTGCATTTAGCTGATGGCAAATAGATGTGCTTATTCATTTACAGTTTTTACCTGTATATTAAAGATAGAAAGCATCCAGATTGCTTCAGACTCAAAATGTTATGTAGGGGAGGGGTGTAACCTCTTCTGAGTCCCACAGCCCTGAATATGATGTTTAAGGTGCTTGGTAGTACAGTTTCTGGGGCAAAACTAACCTTCCCCTTGCAATAGAAGGACTGAATTTTTCCCCCTTGTCTTAACATAACAGAAAAAAAGAAAGCAGAGGGTCTCATCAGTTTTTCCTGCAGTACCAAATTTCCAGTGGCTACTCAGGATTTTGGCTTCCAGTCAACTCTGTTTTAATGTCAGGATTTTATGTTTGTTTATCTGGAGAGATGAATGACATTAAGGGCAGACTTCTGACTGTCTTCAAAAATCTCCTGTTACTTGTAATGTCTGTATTGTCCTGGTGATTATTTGATTAGCAACTCTTAAATTTGTTTGTAGTTTAGAAAAAAGACCATGGCTAGCCTGAAGGGGAGCTTGCAGTAGGAGTTACTATTGTATTTAAAAACACCTTGCCTAATGAGATGTGTCAAAACCCTCCCAGTTCCAGCAAAGTTACTGTAACGCTGTTGTAAACTGGATGTTTATGGATCCGGTAATCAGATGCCTTACAGTCAGTTTAATTTTAAAAGCTGTGAATTATGTCTTTTGTTATCATCAGATTTACCAGCCAAGAATTGCTTGTATTGCTAATCTTTTTTTAAAGACTGAAATGTTAATATCAGCATCCAGGGTAGAACACAAAAGGAAAACAAAATGTGGGCGTAACTGCTCATAAAGAAGTGGAATTAATGTCTTACAAGTACTTTCAGTGTTGCTGGCTTCTGTATCCCACACCACACTCGATGTGGCATAAAGATAATACCCCGCAGAGGCTATTTCCAAAATGTTGTTTTAAGGATGAATGCCACAATATTAGAGCAGGTTTGCATGTGTTTATTTTTGCACATTTCTGTGAGGCACTTGGTCATGTGTATGCAGGAATGTACACTACAAATGTATTTTGAGATACCTCTTGTATGTGGGGCCTCTCTAAAGCTGGGGACACTTCCTAAGAATCAGAACTTTTTTGGTAAAGATAATCTTGTGTAAATTGACATTGTGTAAACTGTGCATCCTCAGGGCTAAAGCTATCAAACAACAGGCAGACTGGCTAAGAGGGCTCCTGACAGGCAGCTCATCCTCTGCTTGTCCAGGACCAAAGCTGTGGCTGATTCCTCAAGGGAAAGGATGTGGGGATGGCGTCCAGCAGTATGGCTTGTGCTCTTGCAGCTGGTGCAGTGCCACTGTGGTCCTGACAGTTCACTACACAAGAATTGCACAACTCATTTAGTCTTTACTGCAGCTTCAGCTGAGAAATAAAAAAAATGAAGTTGCAGTCTAGTGCTGTGCATGTGGCAGATACCATCATTTTTTCCCTCTTTTTTTTTTCTTCCTTTTGTATGCTTTTTAATTACACTTCTGAATTTTCCTGAGTTCTTCTTTCATCCTGAGTTTCTCAGTAGTCTCAGGCGTTAGATCTGGCAAGATGTGAAACATGCTCAAAAATAACATTGCAGTTCTTGAAATGACAAGATAAGGGCAATTTTTTCTAAACTGAGTATTAAGTATTTTTGTAGAAAAGCATTATTTTCTCCAAGTTCCATTAATTGATACTAATTTTGTAGTGAAATGCTGTTGTATTACAGAGGAACCTAGAGACCAAGTAGTGCTGAATACTATAGGTGTCTTGAAGAGTTACAGGACTTAAAGAATTTCCACTCCTAAACTTGAAGATGAGCTACAAGCGAGAGTGGTCTCAGGATGTTTTGCTGGACTTGATGCAGAAGGTTCTCACCTATGTTGTTTTTGCCAGATCTGGGGCCAGAGCATCAGAACAAAGATCAAAACTCTTGGGTTTTGTTTCTTCATTTGACCTAGACTTCTGCATGCCTGAAGCACTGTGTTCCTTCCGTGCTGCCAGGGTATCTTAATGTGTAATTGCTGCTAATGAGCAACACTTCAGCTCTGACTGTAGAATTCAATATGCAATGACATGTAGTAATAACAATACTGCATCCATAGGCCTGCAGGAAATGTTACCTGACCTAATCCAGCTTGCTGAGTGTCTCCACTCATTATTACCTCTGGACTGAGCCCAGTGGCAAATGCCTGATGGAAGGGCATCTCCCAGAGGTACAGCTAATCCTGACAAAGTTATAAAAATTCCACTTCCTGCAAGAAATCCGATCCATTTCTGAGCTTACTTTTATTCTGGGCTTTGCTCTTTTCTTCCTCCCCCCCACCAAGGAGATGGAACATATTATTAGGATGTTACAGCTGATAGCACCAACACACCAAATCCTTGTCTTCAGGATCTAAATACTGTCATGTTTCACAGAGAAGCAATAAAACCATTTCTCTTTCCTTTTGCATCATAGTGCAAAGATGTATGTTGTTGCATAGCAATTTTGGCTTTCACAGCTTTGACATGGGGCAAATGGGACAAGCAAAGCATTCTGGGCTGCCTCAGAGAAAAGCTCAGGGAGGCTTCTGGCTTGCATAAAATTTTTCCAGTTTATATCAAGGAATTTCTCTTTCTTCTTTTGCTACTCCCTCCTGCCCTGAAGACACAGGCATCCTCAGCGGGTATGGCTGAGCAGAGTATCCCCATTGAGTTTCTTGGATTTACATCTGCAATGTGTCAGACATGCAATCTGGCAGTTTGCAGAGGAGTTTACTCATCTCCACCTCCTGCTGTCTGGAACAGCCTTATTGGTTCTCCCTGTCATACTACAGCTTAGCTGCAAGCATGTCTTTGAAAGCAAAAGTTAAATTGCCCTGAACTGTAGTTTTGTACATCTCTGCCGTCAGTCAGATTTTCAGGAGGTTTGTGAACACCTCAAATTATGTCTGTTCATCAAGGCATAGCTGACTTTCTTGAGAAGGTGGCAAAGGAAACTTGTATGACCAGAAATCACAAGTCTCGGGTGATTTTCACAGGCCTGTTGGAGAAATAACCACATAACCAGATAATATATAACCACATAATCACTTAATCAAATAATAACTCACATAACCAGAGCAAATCTGACAGTTGGCATTAATTAGGAAAGTAATCCACACTCTTAGGAAAAGATTGCAGACTTATCCTTACAAGTAGAGGCCAAGTCAAGCTAGCAGGAGAGGAGTGGGTTGGGCAGGAAGGCTGAGCTACTTCTAAATTTCTCTGTATTCTGAGAAAATGAAAAGAAATTTAGCCTCCCAGGGCTTTGATTTCCTTTCTTCATGGAGCACCTCAGGCAATACCTAAGGAGAACATGTGTACAAGGATAGATCCCTATGTGCAGATGCATGTTTAATTAAGCTGTTAATATACAAGATGCTTGAAAACATTAACTGAAGGAACCCCCAGCTCTTGACTGAATTTTCTCAGTTTTCTAGAAGCGGTGGGTGGACTCAAATGCTTTTCACTTGGGAAGCTTCCTCACATCCACCTTATCAGGGACTTAGCACAGTGACGGCTATATCAGTGGCAGCATAGCTTGCTTTACAATACTTGGCTGACAGTCTGTCAAGTTCATAGCACATTTGTGTAGGCAGGGACTGGGAAAAGATCAGTCCAAGAGCAAAATCAAAGAAATAGGAATGTCTGTAGGTGGTCGGGTTTTCCTGACTTCTTCCTTATTTTTCTCTTTCCAGGAGAACTCCTACACCATGTCACCTTAAGCTTTGATTTCAAACATTGTTCCTAAACTACATCCATCCTAAACTACACACCTCTTCCCTGAACTTATGTTCTGTCAAGTCACACTATCATATGACTTGCACCCAGGTTTCCACCTCCTCTCCTCCCCTCTGGCTCCCTGCTAGTCCCAAATCTCAGTGCCAAGCTGCACCCGGTGCTGTCCCACAGTGTGACCCCTTCTGCCAGGCAGCTGGTTGCCCTCACTGGTGAACCACTGCATTTGCATTTTATAACTCTCTGTTGGAGGGAAAGATGTAGTGCTGCCTCACAGCAGGGAGCACATTATAATTTCTTCATTTAGACTTCATTCCATTGCTGAGACAGGTCAACTTTTTCTATTTTTCTGTATCTATGTTGCTAGAGCTTTGTCTGTGCAGGCTCCCTCCTTAGCTCCAGATGAGGCCAGTGATGTGAGGGCATAAGGTGCTAAGAAATCTCCTTCAGGGTTCTTCCTTCAGTAGTGGCTGCTGGAGAGATGCAGCTAAAGGTGAGTACACAAGTTGATGTCTTTAGCACATCCCTCAGTGATGGGATGTCCCCATCACCCACAGTTGCTCAAATAAGGGCATTAGGGTTTATGCTATTGCCAATCCCTTTTAGTATCCACTATGGATCTGTTGCTCATAAACTTGTCTAATCACTTTTTGAACTTTATTAGGCTGCCTGCCCTGAGGCCTCCTAGGAAAACAAGTTCCAGGAGTTCCCACTTGCTGTTTTACAGAACTGCATTTTTTTAATGCTTTTTTAACTACTGTTTTGCTCAGTACAGTGAGTTCTTGTATTACAGGATGCAGTGGAACACAGTTTTGTGCTCATCCAGAGCTTTTATAGTGCTTTTAGTTACTCATCTAGGACTTTCACTGGCTCTAGTATTTTTTCACCTGAATACATATAGTTTTTGGAGGTTTGGTTTGACCAGGGTTTCACCACTTTAGAGTAAATATTTTTGAAGAAAGGAGTCTGAAGCCTGGGTGCTGATGGAGTATTTTACATAGATGTATCAGGAGGTGGTATAAAATGACCCATAACAAGCAGTCATTTACAAATGAGGTTTTCCTCACTAGTATTTTATTCCTTTAAAATATAATTTCCAGTTTATCATTCTAGTACTTTCAATTGTTAATGCACTACCAGGGCACTATTTGTTCTTGTACAAAATAACTTTAAATTGTTATTGCTTTACCAGGAGACTATTTTTCATTGCACAAAATAACATAGAACAGGGCAGTCTGCCCTCAAAAAGTGGCTCATGTTGAAGGAACGGTGGATAGGTGGCAGGTGTGGATTGTGTGCTGTGATTATTCTTGGGTAATTAGGATCCCTTTTTTGAGAATGATTGACTTGCCATCTGTGTTTCCATCACCATACCTTGTCTCTCCCCCCAGAGTGGCAGTGACAGCTTCTCACAAGCACAACTTCAGACAACTTGTGTTGTATTTGGAGACTTTGGAACAGAGTTCACCACAGTAATGCAATAAACCCCCTTTATTTGTGGGCAGAGATTTAGAGGCCATTTTTAACAATGCTATGTTGGTTTATGTGTGCAGCTGATTAAAATCTAAGGAATCTAAGCAGAATACAAAAGCTGTGGCATGGCAGAGGTAACTTGGCATGGAGCCTGCACACACCTGTGAGTAGTGGAAATACCATTACTCCAGTTTCTGACCCTTTTTTTCTCTTGCTCTATAGCATCCTCTGTGGCTGGCAGGGAGGTACAGTGTGCTGGAGCTGCCAGGCAAGGAATGGCAGCTACTTGCTGCCATTAATAAATAAGTCCTTGCTCAGGCATACACTGTATGGTTTCTAACGCAGTGGAAGGAAAGCATATTCACTCCTTGAAACCCACTGCAGGAGAGAGCAGGCTGATAATGGTACCTGACATCATTCTGCAGTGGCACCAGCAGGGCAGGACTCTCCTGGGATGGCTCCAGTGAGCACTGGAGCATCATTACCTGTGTTTGCTGTAGACACAATGTGTCAGGTGAATTTTAAAAAGCACTTCCTGAAGTGAGGACTGATGAAGTAGTGAGGGGAGAGCTGTGGTTAACTCCTGTTTGCTTCTATCAAATACATCCTTCATACTTCTGCTGTCACTGAATATTTCTGTTGGTTCATTTTGTGTGTTTGTTTTGTTTCTTTCCTTTCCTTGAATGAATTTATTTTTGTGAGTCTAAGGCGAAATTTTGGAATTATACTCATTTTATTTCATCAAATTTCATTTCATTTGACACATTTTACAGTTTACACAGAGAATGTATTTGCACTCCAAGCTAAATACATCTACTGTGTTCTACTGACATGGAAATTATCTTTTCCAGTGTACAGAAAGCTTGACCAGGGACATTAATAGGTATACAGGTACATAGGACAGGTAAATGAAATGTAAATCTAGGCAACAGATTTTGAGCCTCGATTCTGGAATTCATTGCATACACTATTATTGGTGGTTCTATGAGGAAGTCAGTGCTGTGAACTGATGCTTCAAGATGTTTACTTGACCTCTACAATTTGCTGGTTTGGGAATTTTGATCCCAAAGAAATTCTGGCTTGGAGTAAAGTCAATGATATCTTTTGTTCAACCTGTGAAACCTGTGGGATCGTGTAAGCGCTCATAACTCAGTAATGCCAAAACGTCGAGTTCAGGGAATTCTGCAGTCCAAATAAGAGTTTGGAAATGGATAGTTTTATGAGGCACACATGTGACAGAACCAAACACATCTTAAACACCTCTGGCTTGAGACACCCAGTTGTATAAACAATTCACACACACACAGTTTGAAAAAGGGAAGAAGGACAAAATTCTTTCAAGCTATTCCAGCCAATATTCCCTTAATCATGAGCAGTAATAGTCTCTTTTTATTTTTTGTTTTAATTTTCAGGACTCAGCATATTGTTAACCATAAATAAATAATGGTGATTAGAGACAAACAGCTAAACTATGGTTTGTTATATTAGTGGGTCATTAGCTATGACAGCAACCTGTCCTGCATTTAAGGAAGGAAGCAGGACTGCTGCCTGAGCAGAAAAGTGTGCCTTCTCCCTCATTAGAGCCACAGCAGGGAGTGTGTTCTCATCACACTTCCATTTGTCTGCTTCTTTCAGCTGTCCTACTTTAAACATCTTGGGCTCCATTAGACTCAGATTGTCTTACTGACATTAAACTAATTTGTCTGTCAAATTTAGGCCAGTGCAGAGAGTGATGTTTTCTGATCTTGTAGAGCAGAAGATATAAATCATAGCACTGGAAAAGTTCTCATCTAACCTCTTCTACCAACGTGCCACATGAGTGGCAATAGTAAATGGCAATAGTAATTTTCATTCTTTTTGAGGCTAAAAAAGCATTTGTGTCTGTAATCTCTTAGTTTCATGTTTGGTTTGGGTTCATTTGACTCCTGTTTTAGACCTGGGGAAGAAAGTAGGTGCATAGCAAGGCACTTGCAGAAAATCAGATAGGATGGAATCCCTGTGCTTAGATTTTGTTTGGATTGGTTTGACCTGTCCAGGAAAACAGAGGTGTTAGGCTATATCAGTAGCATAACTTAATCATATAAGTAATTAGGAGAAAAGAAAATTAAACTCTATGGTAAAAAAAGACAGGTTTTTGCTCTGAATAATTAGGTTAATAGGTAGAGCTCAGATTTATTGCTTGTAAATCTGAAGTCCAGGAGTTTTACCCCCATTGCAGTTTAAAGGTAGCCTGTGGAAAATTTATTTTATGTTTGAAAGTGTAAACGCAGAGACAGGAGAAGGGAATCCATGAGAATCAGCTGAAAGCAGCATTTTTACATTACTTGGTGTTCAGACAACAAGGGAACAAAAATTTTCCCTAAGCAAAACACTAAACTACTCTTACATGAGCTATCTATTGTTAAGTGGGGCATAAAAGTAGCTCTTCTAAGTGTCTCTTACTTCCTTCTGTAAAAAGAACACCCCAAAATCTAGAGAATAAGCAAGCATACTTTGAGAAAATGTCTTCAGACACTGGGGGAAAAAGTTGTGTACTTCTTCCACTTCACAAGAAGCACCAAAAAGCAATTTTGAATTGTTTCCCCCAACCTGGAATGATCTGAGGAGGAGCAGATCTGACCGAGACTTGATGAGTAGCTAGAAAGATGTGGTGACCTGAATGAAAATAACCCTTCTAAAACCTTCTTTAGAAAAGCTTTTTGTTATCTGCTTGGCCCAAAAGTTTGAGAACAAAAATGAAAAAGCTTTTGAGCCTGAATCTTTTCCAAGTCCTTTTGACAAGAGAAAGACTCAGACTGGTTTAGCCAAGGCATGTATTCCCTCTTGGGTTGTCCAGGACTCAAAACAACATCAAGAGCCTTCTTCTTTTACTCCCAAGAGCAGAAGCCCCAGAAGAAAAGTTTTTTGGCTTTTTGTTCTTGTATTGTTGTGTTTTTTTAAACATTAATATTTAAAAAGGTTAACCAATTAATCTCTGCAGTTCTCTTCTGAAGGTAGCTTTCTTCTTTAGCAGAGAAGAAAACTGAGGCATCAGGCTGCAATTAACACCAGTTAAGCCTGAAATTGGAATAGGCCATTAGATCAATTTGAATGTACCCCTCTAAAACCAATGGCCAGGTTCTTGTAGCCACAAAAAAAGAACCATACAAGTGTTTCCTCTCAGCTGAACACCTCTGATGTCTTTCACTCCAAGTGTGAGCTTTCTGTAGGTACCTCTTGTGCCTTGCCCTTATGCTACCAGAGGAAGAATGAACATGTTCCTTAGAGGTGCATTGGCTTTTGTGTCACCACAGTTAATGGTGATTTAGCAGGAAGATGTGATCCCGTGAATTTTTATGGACCTACCAAAATGCCAATCAGGTAATGGTGATCTATTCAGCTGGGTTATAATGGGATTTTTGGTGTATCCTGCCAGCTAAGGGGAGAAAGCTGTGTTTTTGCACTGTAACCAGTGGAGTAATAAATGTTGCTATTTCCCCTTTGGTTTTATGGTTTAGTGTTGTTTCTGTATGGATTTTTTTATACACACAGAGGAATGAAAATATATTGCAACCTTCACTTAGGCTGAGTACTAGGAGGATCTCTCGTAATAGTAGTGCCTGTTTTCTGCTTAGGCAGTACATGGAACCTGTAGGAATGTATTTCTCTGTCAGATGTTCTTGAAATTGACTAGTGGGTTCCTGAGTTACTTGAACAATTGACATGGGTGTGCACAAAAATTCTTGTAGAGTGTTTCAATATATCTAATTTCTCTAGAAATCCAGGTTGTGATTAATACATAAAGCCTGCTAGAATCAATAGAGACCTACTCCATGGGTCCTAGTGTTAGAAGGAAATCTTAATTTGGGCTAACTTGAGATGCAGATCTACATATTTTCTCGCCCTTCCAGGACAGGAACAAAACCTCAAACCAAATATTAATCCTAAACTCAAAGGAACTTCATCACTACCCACTGTTTTTTCATAGATCTTTGGAGCATTTCTGTCGTGCTAGATTCAGTCCTGTCTTCATGTGCTGACTTTTTGTTCATCCATGATGCTTAGTTGCATGTCCCCCTTTTCCTTAAATCTTCCATTTCCCCAAAAAGTTTAAAGTGACATGTCTAATTTAAAACATGTAGTGATTTCAGTATATTAACACTAATAGCACATGAAAAGTGCTCCCAGTAGTTTAGGCTGCAATCAGCTTTGTTCAGGCTGTCTCGTTCAATGTGATCAAAATGTTCATAGTAACATTTGTTGGTGGGAAGGAAAAGATAACAGTTCCTGGCTGTTCTTTTTCTCAGTTCCGTGTTACTGAACCTAGTTCAGGTCTGACAGGTTTGTTTTACTGATGACTCCAAGCCTATGATGGGCTGTTTTAAAAAATGACCAGAGATCTGAAAAGTGATTTTGAAAAAAGAGTAACATCAATTTCATGATGTGCTGGTTTTCAATACTAACTTTTCCTTCATCTGATGATTCAAATTGTCAGTAGAGGATATAAATTGTTATGTATTCATACAGATAGAGTTCTCTCTTTTTGAAAAAGTATGTGTTTTTATATTTATGTAGATATGTGTAAATCTTTCTTCCTTTTAAGGATGAGGAAAAAGAAGAGAGAAATTTGGCTGTAATTCATTTTTTGGACCACATGGATATTGTCAGGCTTGGTACAAGACAAAGAAATGTTAGTTACTCTTTTCTCCTTTGAGCTAAAGGTTTTATGTACATTAGCACTTGTTTGCCTCCCATTTGTCACTATGATTTCAAAGTCTCATATTTTATCCAGAAACTTGGGGTGTGGCAGAAGTTTAGGTGCTGTTTCTCAGAGAGAAATCTGTATGACTGAATGCTAAGGCAACAGCAGAGGATGGGATTCTAGGACAAGTTGTCTTCTAAAGTAGGCTCTATATCAGCTTCCTTTGGCTTTTTCTCTGGCAGTGCAGTCAGTTTGATCCATTTGATTTGCTGCTCTAATATCTGCCGTCGAACAGGGAAAGGTTCTCCTGCAGTGAGCATTTTTTAGGTCCTGCTTTGGGGTCCTGTTTCCCAGAGCCTCCATGTTCAAAGCACTGGCAGCTTTCTAGGTCACTTCCTTCTCAGTGCACACTTATGTTCTGGATTCAGACAAAGAGATCGTGTTGCAGTTTGTTTACTACCTGTGTGGGACATTCTAGCACCACTAGCCAATCTGCAGAACATTAGAAGTATCTACTTAATAGAGTCAGAATTTTACTGAGTGAATAATTACATCCTGTTAGAGCTGAAGTAATCACCTTAGACACGAGCAATGCCTCCAGAGGGAGGTATGTTCTTTCCAAAATGCCACCCCGGGCAGTTCATTTTACTTCCATACAAAGCTCCAGAATCTGCCTGACCATATTGTACTACAGGTTGTCGTGTTTTCAGAGGATGAAATTTATGTTCCATGAAATATGCCATTGCCAAAATTAATAGGTAAATGAACAAAGTGAAACAGACCATTAGAACAATTGTAATATCACAGTTGCTGGGTTGTGGCACAAAAGCAGAAACTAATGGGTAAACATAACCATATTATAGCGGCAGGAGCCACCAATGTGCACAACTGTGGTTACACAACGGAAGGCACTCGACCGATGTGAAATATGATCTAGCAGTCAGGCCAGTTGCAGGTAATCTTGCTTGGAGCAACACTTCCCTTGGCTGGTTTGTTTTAGCTGATGGAAAATTGTAAATATGACCTATTTCACTCCTGTTCTACCAGAATTTCAGTTTTATTTTGATAATTTTCATAATTCTTCTTTTTTTATATCATTCTGGACAACGACACTGAGATTTTTGTCTTTGCAGAAATTTTATAAGGCATGAACAATTGTTCCTGAATATTCATGCAAATAGGAATTCAGCCAATGACCTTCAGAGTAAATGTTCAGTCTAGCACCTTGAAATCTTTGACGCCCTTGCCTTTCTTTCTGCTCTGAAGCAATGCTTCATAATTTTAAGTGAACACTCAAACAATATCTAATCAGGATAAACAATTCATAGACTGAACTGTGTTTATATAACATGATTAAAAAGCTTTGAATAGCTAACATAATCATAATATTCTATTAATAGACAGCTTGAGAGAAACTACAGTAACGAATGATTCAACTAAAAAAATTGCAAAGCTCAAAGATATGCAGGATCAGATCCATTGGATTCAGTATATTTATACTGATTTAAGCAAGTAAAATGGTGGATTAACTCCTTAGTTTTTACATCTTTCATTCAATTTGACTTTAATATAAAACAAACTAAAAAACAGAAACAGTTTTAAAGTTAAGATATTTAGAGGAGCTAACAAGTTAATCCATAGCTTGTTAATGCAGTATTTACAATCAGCATCTAAACACTTCAGCACTGATAGACTGAAAAAGCCAACACTCTGTTCTTAAAGAGATGTATCCTGCAATATTGAAGTAGAGAGGAGTGGAGAGGCATCTTTAATCCTGGTTACTGGAGTGGTACAATATAAATTAGAATACCATCTCTGGCCATTTCCTGGAGCCAGGAGTGGGATTGATGCAGGAGCTCCTCCAGATCTCTGTGCCACTCAAGAGTTTACTCATGCAGGAGGACTTTATCAGTGACTGACTAAAATAGATTCAGAACTGCTTTATTCTGCTAAAGTGGTTTAAAGTAGTTGGAGCACAAAAGAGAGCTGGGTGCTCAACTGTTCAGCTTTCTCTCTCAGAGATTTCACTCCATGCATATGCAAAACATAATCAGTTACTTTGGTCTTCACTGAGCAAGGTCTTTCGAGGGAATATGTAGCAGGGAATTGGGTCCTAATAATGGTCTGTTACAGAGAAGGCTGCAATGGTTCAGAGCCAGCCTGAGCTACAGCCAGCATTGCTGATTGCATCCTTGCATGACAGACCAACCAGGGGTTTTTCTACACAGCAAAAGAAAACTGTGGAAGTGTTATATATGTGTCATACATGTGATTTAGCATATGTTTCATCACCACACAAGTGTTTCCATTGAACAGTGCATGAATTTACATAGCTTCTGCCACCTGGTGTATTAGTTCTACTTGTGTTTTGACCTTACACTAATTCTTGCTGAATAGATACCCTTTGCTGCTTTCACCCATGGAAAACACAAAGCCAACTGAGGTTTAAAATGCACAAGTAAATCTTGAAATTAGAGTCCTCATAGTCTTGCTTCCATTTATCAAGAGAATGCTGTCTTACTGTTACACCATGCTACTTAAATGTGAGATATTGCTATGATGAGTGTAACCTATGAAAAAAAAAAAAAAGTGAAAACTTGAATACGCTAAATGCAGAATTAGGTGACTAGTTGAGTGATAATATATTGCCTAACCTAATGAAAAGACATTACCTTTGAATAATGGACCACATCGTAGATTAAATTATCCCAAGGCAAGGTAGTAGGTGCTTCATGCAGACAAGGTCAATTACCTTATCCGGAAGAGCCTGTTTGAAGTGTATTATGAATAATTCACAGACATAGAAATTAGCTTTGAAAAAGTGTCCCAGCTATAATGTGGTGAAAGCATTCAATTTCTTTTTTAATGTATTTAAGATAACACCCAAAGGACAATTATGGCTGCTTAACTGTAAGACTGCTTAAATGACAAGGAATGACAATTGTGTGGTCAAATTCACATTAATGTATTATGCAAAGGGAGGCATCTCCACCATGGTGCGATGCTGTCAGGACACAAGTAACAGATTTCAAACCTCATATTGCATTTTTAAATGCTGAATGAAATTTGATCAAAGGCTGATTAATTTATTAGCTTTTCTCAATGGAGAAGATGCAGTTGTTGCTGTACTATCTTGGTATACTCTTGTTGTTCAGGCCTTTTATTTCTTTGACTTTCTGATATGGAAACGAAAGTTCAGAGTGATTAAATTACTTGTGTGATTTTGGAGAGTCTGACAAATGCAAGGGTAGAACCAGAACATTTAATTTTCCATCGTTACTCAGAAGACCAGTCTTCTGCTATAAGCACTAAATAACACTGTTTCCAAGTCAGTATTGTTCCAATCTAGAACTATTTAGCATTAGAATTAAAATTATGGCAGTAGCCATGGTAGCAGAATGCATACTCATTTGACATATGGTGACCTTAGGTGTGAATTAGAAATGCAATAAACCTCTAAGTCTGGGGACTAACATGCTCTCTCAGCATATTTTGATTCCACAGGCAAAACAATAACCTTAGCTTTCTCTCTTTGACTTTGCAATAAGTGGTAATGGCCAGAGGAAATCCCTCAGGGGCTGCAGTTTTCTAAGATGCTGGCAAGAAGATGGCTAATTCATCAGGTACCTCAGTTTAAGTGTTGAAATGTAATAGTGACATTTCATGGCCTCTGAGTTTACCAGCTTTATTTGCTTGAAAGGGAGAGTTCAGCAGAATTTTAGAGGGTGCTGTGGAATCGTGTATCTAATGAGGCGTACAGCCTTCCCAGTCCTGTTTCCATTCACCTCAATGTCAAGAATCCCATTTAGCTCAGCAGGAGAAGGTCTGGGACCCTGGAACTTTGAAATTGTGGTTTGAATAAAGAGGGATAAAAATTTGACACTGAGTCCAATTAATTTTATAATTAAAACAAGCTGTTAAAAAATGTGATGAAGTAGGAAACCACCACAAAGAGATAGGAATGGAAACTTCCATTAAGGCAAACACACTGAAAAATGTTTGGTTTTTGCATGTACTTAGTTTTTTTGTATTTTCCATCATCCATCTTTTCTCCAAGGATCAACTCTCTAAAAAAAGCTCAAGATTTTCCTTTCCTCCCAATTCATACAGTCATTGGCCTCCACCCCCGTGTTTTCTGTGAGGACTTGATAAAGACTAATCTGAGTCGAAGAGACTTGCAAGCTGATGTTCTTATTTGCATGCAGGAATGTGAACAGATGTTTACATAGTAGTGTTAAGTAGGACAGCTGTTTGGGAGTCATTTATGTATTCCATTTAAAAGCAAAGCTTTATGGTTAAAATTTTTACTCACAGTGTGGAAGAGAAAAGAAACCTAAATTCAGACAAATGCATTTCTTTCTGTGCTAGGAATGGTTTCCTTTATACTCACCAGTTTTCTGTATCTCTGAATGTACAGCATCATACAAATACCTCTTACCTAAACCTCTGGGCAAATGCACCTTACCTTGGCCCGTTGCCTGTGGGTGGAAGAAAATACATGGCACAACATCAACATTGCTAAATGCTGTTTGACAGAGGGAAGAAAAATAGCACTGAGATTAGGGGAGGGAAGCTGTCCCTTTTCTTTGCAGGAGATGGCTTATTGCTGATTGTTGCTGCAGTCTGTTTGTAATGAAGCGTGCATCAGGGTAATATTTGCCTTTGCATTTGTTCTGCTCTTCAGATGGGAGAAAATCTTTGAAGTGTGTTACAGCCATACATGTATAACTTGTATTTATTAATTTCCTAACATAAATCTGCATAGAAAAAACTTCCATTATGGAGGTGTACATGTGCATGAAGTATATATATAGAGAGAAGAGGTTGGAGGGAGGGCCTCTCATATATTTTTATAAGAAGTTTGCTCCTCAGAAATTTATATTTTAAATATGAGGCTTGGGTCTGATCTTGTTCATGACTTCATTTCCCCTGATGCCTGTCCCCCTATGGCTCCATATTTGAAAATAAAGCAGGTAAATGATGTAGACAGTTAAATGGAAATGATTGATCCCTGTAACTTCTTGCACAGTGTTTGGAGAACTCTAATGTATTCATGTGTACCTGGTCAAAATCCTACACCAGTATGAGAGGAAAACTTACCTGCTTCGATTGAGTTGTTTCCACCCAAACACCACAACCTGATAGAGATGCCTGCATCTCTTCAAGTCAATGGTTTGCAGGATTTCTAGTAAGTTATACTTGGCTAGAGGAAAGTACACCCAATTAAGGAGCCTTACTGCTGGAAGGAAAGATGGTGATGGATGTGATGATCTTACTGACTTCTGATTAGTGGCATTGATGCAGTCCACAGAAGGGTTTGTCTCATCAGCTGTGATGAAAAACCTATGGAAGAGAGTTTTTTTGTATGTAAAGTTCTCGATTCTTACTTAGTGACGCTGGTAGATAGATGGAATGGCTCCAATGTGGGATTTTTCTCTCACCATTATATACAGAAGACACATAGGCCTGTTCAGCTCTGGGAAAGAGGGGAAGGAAGGATTAGGGCTTCTTGAGATTGCATGATTGTCATTCTTCTGCAGCCTCTGCCCATTCCAGTATTCACTGCAGAGCTAAAGTACAGCTCAGTTCCTCCTTCAGCTCCAGGAGCAGAAAACTGTCTTCAGCTGCATAATAATCTCTGTTAGTGACAGTAGAACTACAGAACAGAGCTGAACAGTTCATATTCTATCCACTAGAGTCTGTGCAGGAATGTAAATACACACCCATGTTTGTTATAGCTGTATAGAGAAATACACAGGAACCTGAGACCAATTAAGTAGCCAAAAATAGAAGATCTATTTGAAAGATGTAAACCTGTTGCTAACAGGGTGAAGAAAAGAGAGCTGCAAATTGATTAAGCAGTCCCACAGAGAAGACAGATTGTTGTCATCCTGACCTTTGAGGCTGGTCAGGATATATCAATAGAAGCATCTTCTGAGTACAGTGTTTTATAATTTTTTTTCATTTACATTCTCTTGTTTTTCTCTTTACGTGCTGGCTTGGAGCCAGTTCATTTCATGGTCTTGCCTATACATATGTTCTGCTACAGCTGCATTTTTCCAAAGTGCCCAATTTCACAGCACTCCAGCCTTCCTTAGGATGACAAATGGTGCCCCTGCTGCTCTGACCAACAGAACTGTAATTGCAGCCTGAGACAGGGACAGCTGAACTAACGCCATGCTGCAGTTTGGGTATATCCTTAAGTTGGAATCTGACTGCATGTGTTTATCGTAGCTGAGTTTCCGATTCCACCACTTAAGGCATTAACTGCTGACATTAATTGTAACATTGAGGAAAGCAGAATTGCTCTGCAGTTGAAGGCAGTGTCAAATCAGCAGTTATTTATTTACCATTGCTCTGCAATGTGTTGTAACACATCAGACTATAAAGAAGTTTAATGAGTTGCAGTAATGCCCCTCAGAGATACTGGAATGCAGTTGGACAACTTATTGGGAGGTTTTTTGTTCACTTTTTTTGCTTGGTTGTTTGGTTGGTTTTTTGTTGGTGTTTTTTTTAGAAAGGTTAAAACCAGACTTTCTGCACTGCTGTGCTGGACTTTTTGATCATAGGAAGTACAACTCAGAGTTGTCTTTTGCCAACTAACATGCTTTGAGAACAGGAAATAAGTAATCCAGTTCAACTGGCCCTGTGAGATTTCAATTCAGTAGAGATGTGACAAAAGGGTAGGAGGAGAGGCTCAGAGTGCAGTGTATACTCTGGCCAAGCTGCCTTGCTGGCTCATAATTGGTGTAAGGTTCAGAAATGTGCTTACATTATTCTCTAAGCTCTCTTCTGGGTGTTGGTGTGATTTTTTTTGGGTTGCTTACAATGCCTGTCTCGTAGAAGACAATGGATATATTGCATGCTCTTGCCAGGGACTTTACAGCTTCTTTGCCATTAAAAGCAAAACCAAACAAAAAACCAAACAAAAATCCAAAATGAAAGCAAAAGAAATAAGCCCCCAAACTTAGGGCTTTTTATCTACAACTGCATGGGGGGAGATACTGGGCTTCCCTCTTACCCAAGATGCTCATTTACCCAGGTAATATTACAGGAAACTTGAGATAAAGCACTTGAGAGGTAATCTAATTTTCCAAAGGTGTCTTTTCAAAACAGAAACTCCATCATCATATAATATCTTAGAGTGCTACTATCAGTTTTAAGAAAATCCTCTAATTTATTTAATTAGGGATTGCAGCTTTAAGTGATTAGCAATATGTTATTATCTCTTCTAATTTATGTTTTGTTAAGACTCTTTTTCTATTTTACTCCAGTACAGATATTCAGCATATTACTGATGATATTTTCTGATTTCTTTAAGATCAATCTGAGCCATGAAATTCAGTAGTTATTATCAGCCACTTACAGGAACCAGCCAGTGGTTGCACTCCAGAAAGGCACAGTGGAAATGACATTGTCCTAATGACTTTCTGCTTGGATTCACCCCATGTAAATAGATGTTATTCTCTAGCTGTCAGCTGTGCTGTATTAACCTGGGAGCTGAAGGACAAGGTGTGTTCTAGTTGCTTCATGAATCAATAGGGCTAATAAAGATTCTCTATACCTGAATCTTGATTTTATTATTCCTAGAAGCTTCCACTGCAAGTGCAATGGGAACAAAATTAATCTGTCTTTTGTGGCAGGTTGTCAAATCTGAAGACAGTCCTTTTGAAACACTAGTGACTGTATTGGTGCAATGTGAGCAGGGTTAAAAAAAAAAATGATAATAATGATCCTTTTCTCATTATTAGTGCTGGTAGTTAAAACTGCATATACAGGAAACAGTTCTGTTGAGTAAGGTAATTCCATTTTTATTCAGACACTTTTCAAAATAAAGGAGTGGGGAAGTGCTCTTATTAGTGTATGTAGTTTCTCCCAAAGGACCAAGAAAAGATTGCTTTCCACAGCGTGTTTTTCTGTAACTCATCCAGTCTCCTATTAAATGTCCCAAATGTCCCCATTTTATCTATTTTCTTTTTCTAGATTATCCAGTTGCATCTCATTGTGGACATAATGCAGCCACTTGTCCATGATTTCTAGTAAGAATTGAGTTAATCCTTGATTAATTCAATTCAACTTTACTCTGGCTGGCTTGTGTTCATAAATGAGCAACGTGCTCTGAGTTATACCCTGACTTTGGCCACTATTAGGCCAACCAGGCTGTAGCCCTGGGGTCTTTTGGGCTTTCTTGGTGAAAGGCTCAGGCTGGTGGGCAGGTGAGAGCACCTGAGCCTGGCAGCTGTGAGAGCTGGGGACTCCATTGTTGCACTACGTGGCGTGCACAAGGTGCAATGTGCTGCATTTAAGGCCATTATTCTTCATCCATGCCCAATCCCAAGGGTTTGAGCTGTCACAATGAATAGATAATTCAAGAGTAAATGGATCATACATATAACTATTTTTTTTTTTCTTTTACCCCCTTTAAAAACATATCCTTCAGGCCTGTATATCTGCAGATGCATATATATATTGCTGCATACCTGCAAATGGTGCTTTTGCCTGACTCACTAACAGGCACAGAGTTTTTCTAAGGAATTCTTACATCCTGAATCTGTCTCACAACAGTTAGAAGCAGGAGGCTGGACTAAACTGTCTCCAGAGGTCCTCTCCAGCCTCAGCTGTTCTGTCATTCTGGGAGCAGCCTGATGCTCAGTGAGTGCAAATCAGCACAGCTACCCTGATTTCACTGGAGCTGGATACTTCTATACTGGTTACTGGATCTGTCCATTACTATTTCTGGAAAATAATAGTAAATGAATGAGCTACATAGTGTTTCTTCCTAGAAGTCTTTCCTGGGACAGTTGCTTATAATGTAGTTTTACTGTTCTTTAAAAGTTTTCTCACTTCAATATTTCCATGAATAATACTTGAACACCAAGTTTTCTTGTGGTGAAATGATTGGTTTATAGTTTGATGTACCATTCCTAGTCATTGATGCTTCAACTATTCCCCTTTGTCCTCTGCAATCTTATTTCTAGCCTCTGAAAGTGCTTTCATCTATGAAAACTTAAATAGCATTTAAGAACAAAAACTGCTGTGATAAACTACTACTCTCACCTTGCAGTATTTTATAAGGTGCATTAGTTCAGTGCTCTCTCCTTTCCCTGTGGCCCTTTTACATCCATTATGAAATGCTTTAAAAAGGAAACTCTGAAGAGCATATGGTGTGTCTAAACTTATAAACTCACTCATCTCTTCCATGCTTTCCTCCATTCCATGTCCTCTACCAGTTATCTGATAAGATAATGTGGATAAGACTTCAGCAGGACACAGAGAGAGTGGGCTGTGTTACTGTCTGACTGCAGGGTGGCTGCAAATGTCACTCCTCTTGTCTTCATCAGGCCCTAGAGGAGTGTTGGTCTGCTGCAGGTGCAGAGAGCCCCAAAATCACACATGATCATTCAGTGTCCCATAGCACTTTCACAAGAACTGGAATTACATAATCTGGTTTATTTTCTCTTTGTTAATCTGTTAATTCAGCACTCACTACTGTTTATTCTCATAACTCATAACTATTTTTATACTCCTGCAGAAGAACAGATTAAGAATGAAAGACCATTTCCTGGGCACTGTGTTGAGCCACCCCATGAGGTGGCATTCCAGTGGAAATGGAATGAGGTGAGAGGATACTGGTGATGAGGATAGAAGAACATGGAAGAGTTGTTTGAGCAGTGTGAGGGCAAGAAATGATGGGTTCATCTTATTGCCTTTATTCCTACTGGCTATGCTATGACATAGGGGAAAACAATCCAGACATCCGCTGGGCAGGAGCTGTTCCTCTGGGCCAGACAGGGTTGTGTTGGAGCCCACTGTGGCTTATCCATGGTCATTATTCACTTGCAATTGAATTCAGAGCATTGATGGGTTTCTGGTCCCAGTACAGAGTGAGGATGTGGCAGGACATGCATCAATGTCATAGGCTCATCTGTTAAGGTATTGTCAGGCTTGTTTATCGGAATTTACCTGGAGGATTTTGGCTAAACGGAGAAAATGGGAAAAAAAAGGGGAATGTGAAAGAGAAAAAGGAGTTGAATGCAAGAGGGACAATTTTAAAGTGAAGGTGAGCTGGAATGCAGAAAATAAAGGAAATGAGACAATTTTTTTGTTGCAGCAGGGTATGATACCCAGTTCCTCTTCAGCAAAACTGCTGAGGATTCAAAGCTGTCATTTCCTGTTTTGTTATTTGTCCCTAAAAGCTAAAGTCTTCTTTGGGTTGTTTGTTTGTTGTTGCTTGTCCTTCCCAACCTGCATGCCTTCAGCTGTTCACATAGTTTCTGTTGTTGGTTGGTGTCCCACTTGGACCTTTCAGGAAACTTGTCACTTGGCCAAAAATTTATTGAGAGAACAACCCAGCCTGGGCTGACAGAGGAGAATGCAAGTACTCATAATATTTTCACCCTTCTTAGGCCTCCAGCTGGGACATTCACGAGGCATGAAATTTTAGTTTGGATGTAGAATTAATGTTCCTCAGCATCTAGAAGTGTTGGGTTTGAAATCCTTATGCTCATCCTCAAATCTGTCTCTCAAAGGTTTGATGATGATGGTGCTTTTGCTGAGGCACTCTTAAGTGTGCAGTGGCATTAACTCTGTCATTGCAGCTCAGCAGTTCAGCTCATTAGGCTCCTGTTAAATGTAGAAGAAGCAAAGGTCCATGTTTATTTACTTTCTTTCTGCCTGTTCTCATCTATGAGAACATTTTAACAACTCCAGAAGAACAGAGCACACTGTGATAACAGCTGCTTCAGGGGGAGAGCAGCTTCTCTGCTTAAGAGAGGCAGACAAATGCTATTATGTGGTTTTTTTCTTTGTTTTTTTAAAAGCAATTACTTCAGCCTGGGACTTCGTGAAAGCTGTGAACCTTTGCAGCAAAGCTATATAAGAAATAAAATGTTAGCAAAGTAGTGGCTTTCCCCCCTTTTTCCTAACCACACTTAAAATAATTTTAGAATGAGGAGGAAACTTTGGGATCTTGCCCTTTGGGTAGCTCCACTGGCATTAGCAGGACTATTTCAGTTTTGGATAGCTGATTTGAATAATGACAGAACCTGACCAGAAATTTTAATCAAATTCAGTCAGATTCTTAGTAATGTTGGCTGGTACAGTTGGTACATAATACAAAAAGTGACTGTCTTGGAGCAGTGTTTGGCCACCTGTGATTTCCAGCACAACCATGTTTGTCATCTCTGAAAATTAGGGCAGTGATACGTGGGTTATAAGAGAGACAAAGGACTGTAAATCTCATATGATTGTCATGGGGAAGGTTTTAAGTAAAGGAAGTATTAGATAGTCATTATGTCTGTACTGAAAAAGATGACAGGTATAAAACTGGTCTGTGTCCCCATGGAAGCAGAGTAGTTTGGTACAAAACCAACTGGGTAACTTGGTGGTTCACTGAGTAAATAATGTTCAGAGGAACCATGTCATTGGGGAGTTTCATTTTTTCTGGTTGATACTACATATGTTCTCCCCAGGGTAACCTGATCTTGACTCAAAAGCAGGGTTGTTTGTGTGGTGCAGAGAGCCTGACATCTCAGGGTGTGGGTGTTGCTCCCACATGGGGGGCCAGAGCCACGAGACCCTCTCTGAGGGTTGTAAACCAAAGAGCAGCATTTTCCCTGTTAAATCTCAGCATCCCCTTCAAAGAAGGGGCAGCATGTTGTGCCTAATGCAGCACAGCCTGAGCTCACCCAGCTTTATCAGTTTATTCTCCCAGTGGTGGAAGTTGTTGCTTAAACCAATACAGATTCTGAGTCATTAATACCACAGACTTCTTCAGTGAACAAACAGCCTCTAAAAAGGTATTAATTATGTGTGTTCAACTAAGTACAGAATATTTCTCCAATTTGTCCTTTTTTGTCCAAAAGTATTTTAAATACTTATTTGATTTATCAAAACTGTATTTTTTTCTCCCTGTTGAAAGGTCAAATGGGAAGAATTTGGTTTTATGTCAATTGAATGTTAAGAATTCCAGTAGAAAAGGCTGTAAAATCTTATGATGGAAAAAAATTAAGTGAGAGCAAACTAGATCATGGTAAACCCTTGCAAAAATATTGAGTCAGTTTTCCCTTCTCACTGCTTTCTCCATTTATTCAAGAGCCTTTTAAAAAATGAGTATCTGAGATGATAATTTGTACTCTGGCTTGGCTCTGAATTCAGTTACTCACATTGAAATTGCCTCATAGGTGTGTGTATATATACAGATATATATACAGACATGTATAAAAAAAAAATCTGCTAACTGCTTTTTCCATACATTATTCAATGTATTCATGTATCGTTCAAGGTGAGCTATTTGCAGGATTTGATACTGTTGAGGTGGTTAGTGCAAACATATTTTATGGTTTTTAGTGAGGTTTCAAAGAATTGGCTTTGATTGTTCTGTGTAATTCTACAATCAGTATTTTCCTAATTTTCACTACCTCTTGGTATGTGAATCTTTCCTTTTAAGAGAAAACAGCATAGATGTAAATTAGTTTACATTAATTTACATTTTCACTAGTAAAACTTATAGATGTAAGATTTTACAAATTCAGTTCTGCTTAACTTGGTTTGAATTTGGAGGACAAAATGAGCATGAGGACAATGTTGTTTGTATACAACATGCTTACAGTGTTTCAAAAGACAAATGCAAATAAATTGACATGAAGTGGTAGTGAAAAAGACCTTAAACTGATCTGTTTCAACAACTTGGGTACCCCCAAAAACCTTGACTGTCTTAGGGGTAAGTGCTGTGCCAGACTTCAGGTTTATATAGCACAGGAGTTTAACACAGGATCAAATTTAACTTGCTGTGTTTCCATAATTAGATTTTTGTTTGTTGCCTTAGCGAGAACAAACTGACAAATCATGCAGACAAATCTTGACAAATATTTTAAATATAATACTTCTAAAAACGCATGGCTTTGTTTTAACTCACGCTGAATAAACATAAAAGTCAGTACTAAGACTTTCTGCCTGTATAGAGGCAAACTAAGTCCACAGACTGAGCTCTGGTCCATGTTTTGCAGTATTGTTGCACATGTCAGGGTTTCCAGAGTCTTACTTGGCTTGTTGGATGCACACACCCAGCTGCTGAATAGAGAATCCACAGAAGATGATGCCCCTTATTCTTTCCTTTCAGGAGACAGTACCAGCCATACCTTCTATAGTCTGTGCCTGACAGTATAAAGGAGTACTTGGTTTGATACAAAATTTGGTCTGCCTGCTCAGTTATTTTATATTATTTTTTGAAATCATTACAATTATATCTTATTATCATTCTATTATTCATATTATTATAATATGGATGTTATTTTTAATATAATACTGTATTAAAATATGTTAAAAGCAGTGGTGTAAGTATCACAGCTGTTTCCAGAGGCTTCTAGACAATGATATTACTGTCATCTTGTCCTCTGCAGGAAATGCAATCAAAAAATTGCCTTTTTTGAAGATTTTGTTATCAAAATTAAAGCCTTCCTAAGGCAGCTTAAGCAGTGCAGAAAGAAATCACTGGAAAGAAACTGGTCACTGTTCCACCATTGATGAATTCATTCACTTGGGACTTGTTTGTTTTGCTTGGTTTGGAATATTTTTTCACACATACTCTTCTTAAAAACCATAGCAAGGAGTTCAAAGACAACATTAAAACATTTTTCTTACAGTGGATTTTTTCCCCATTATAAATAGAAAAAAATGCATGGAAAAGAATATTTTAATTGTGCAGTAGGCTTTTGACAACCTTTTATACTAAATAATGTGTTGCTAGGAACAGTGTAAGAACATAATGAAGAGTTAGTAGCACTTCTTATTAATGGACTTCTTAGTTTAGAAATATTAAAGTAGAACCCTACTGACTTATGTTACCATAAAGTGATGGGATCATTTTAAATCCTTGCTTAATGTCATTGATTTGGTCTGGGGCTTCACCACAGAAGGGAAATTATTTCATTTTGAGGTGGTGGAGAATTGATAATGCTTTGAAAAAATTGTAGTACCATGATTACAGAAGTGAAGATTGTGCAGCAAATCTACAGACTTAGACGAAATTATAATCAACCCAAGCTAGCCAAACTCAATCTCAGTGCAGGACATCCTCCAGCACTGTCAAGGTTTAATGGTGTAAACTTTCTGGAAAGAACTCAGATAGATTGGCATTGTTTGTGAAGTATTGCTTTACTTCAACATTACAGGTAGATATGACATACAATATAAGTTTCAGAATTCCTAAACTCTGCAGATGTTGATGAAGTACTGTAGATTTGGAAGAGCTTTGCTGAAAAGCTCTGATTTCTCATGTGTTAAAAACTAAGCTTGTGGAAAAGAGTTTTGAAGAATCAGGACATAATTTTCCTTAATACTACAGTGGATTTCTGGGGGACTAGTTAGTGAAAAAAATCAACTCGTCTTGGGTAAAGGTGGCACAATTCTGCCTAATAAATACAATTTTGGAAAAGACACTGGGGTTTTTTTTATAGCCTTCTCCCTTCACGATCTGTGATTGCTTCTTATAATGTTGACTGTTCTATTTTTTAGCACTCTATTTAATTTAGTTGTAAATGACTCAAACTGTGGTGCTTCTACCAGTTCCCCAGTCTATGCCATAAATCTGAATGTGCATATGTTTGCTTGGTATTGCTCAATAAAACAAATAACAACGCAACAGATCTGAAAAAGACATCAGAAAATTACTTATTCTTAATAGACGCAAAGGATTGCTTATTTCACTGTTATGTTTAAGTATATAACAACTTCCACCCAAGGAAACTGACACAGATTGTTTTTGATTAATGAACACCATTATTTGCTATTGGCCTGAAAAATTTATCTTTATCTAAAATATTTTTTTTTCCAGAATGGGCACTTTTAAAATTAGATTCAGCACTTCTGTATAATATCTATTTCTACTCTTAGACAAATCGCCCTTTTATTCAATTAACATCACTATTCCAAGCTTTACTGAGTAATTTCCCAATAATATAGCATAGAACTGTTTCACTGGCTGCAGCAATCAACTTCTGCAAGAAAATCAGCTGAACAGAAAAGAAAGTGTAAATGTGCAGACAGTAATATGAGGCCTAAAATGAATGTGTACATTTTTGTAGGATGAATCTTTAAATGTACTAGGATTGTGCTTTTCTAATGAGTACCTCTGGGTATTGGTCAAATTCGTCATGTCTTAATTGTTGGTATCATGAGAATGGAGTTGCTCTTCCTACTTTTATTTTCCTTTTTTCATGAATTTACAGTTCAGCAGTCTAAGCTTAGAAGAAAAATAAACATGAATTAATTTTGCCAAGTGATTCTAAAACTCATTTTAATGAGTCCCCTACATTCTACAAGGTAACCTTGATTGCATTTCATAATTTAGACTTTCTTGCCTTGTATAATGAGAAATACTCCCTACTAATAATGTTAGTAAAGTAGAAGAATAAATTGATGCATCTTTCTTCATTAGCCATACAGTTTATTTTTCCAAGCTCCTTTGATCAAAAAGTCTTGATATGTCAGTTTTGTTAAATTTTGCCACCTACCTGTATGTATAACTGATTACACTTCTTGATTTAAGGATTAAGGAGTCAATGAAAAAGTTAGCTGAACTGAAAGACAAAGTCAGTCTTAAAAAATGTTCATCTGTGAATTTCATTACATCAGATTCTGCTTACTCTGACTATTAATGCTTGATGAATAATGGATTCTGAAATGTGAACAAAAAAACTGTCTCAGTTTACATAAATACATAGATCTTAAAGCTCCTGTAGATAGAAGATAGCTTCACAGAGATAAATTGACTCCCAAGTAGGAAAATATTTTTCCCACTTATGTCCTACCTGTTTTAATATCTTACTGAGCTTTACATTTGCAAATTCCACCCATGGAGAACACATTAAAATTCCTAAACTTGCTCCCTGAGAAACCAGTGGAAGTGTTAGTCTTAGTTTTGAGAGGAACTGTGTGAAGTTCATAGTTATGGATCAGCTAGGGTGTTATTTCTGTAGGTTTTTGTTCTTTATATCTGAAGGTATATCTTTATATCATAAGGTAAGAAATCCTGCTCAAGGGCAAGAGGCTCCTGCAAAACCATTTGCTGAGAGGTCCTTGTCCAATACTGTGTGGCACGGTACAACCTGTGGGGTGTGAGTTGTGGCAGCAGAATTGCTTTCAGTCTCCTGTGATTAGATCTACCCTCCAGTGTCACACAAAAACCACAGGACACAGCTGGTGTTGGGTTTGCCATTCCAAAGTCTTTGCAGCTGAAAGGTGCTGAGGTTCTCGTGAGTAACTGGCACGTCAGCCCTAAGGTGAAAGAGCTGTGTCTCAAACCAAATGGAATTACAACAGAATCATTGCTTTCTCAACATGTATTCCATAAAACGGAACCTGGGGCAATATTTATGGTTTGTTACTTTGCAGTTTTCATCTTTTCTTTGACTACTGTCTAACATGTACATCTCCATTCTCTTTTGCATTCTCAGGAGAATCCAGTTTGCTTATCAAGTTCTCTTTTTCTCTCTTTTTTCTCTTTTCCCCCCTTCTTTTTTTCCCTTTCATCCAGATGGAATGCCATTTGCTTGGTGGGTTGGCCGTGCCAATGAAAAGCATCTTTACTGGGGAGGATCTCTTCCAGGCATTCAGCAGTGTGCATGTGGATTGGAAGAAAGTTGTCTGGATATGAGATATTTTTGCAACTGTGACGCAGATAGAGAAGAATGGTAATAATTTTAACATGTGTATTGCAGTGTCTGTGTGAAGGGCTGGGGATAGGAAATAGGGAAATAAGGCTTAAATCTTTCCTGCTTCACAGTTCAGGAAGCTTGAATGGCTTGAATATACTCTGATAAGAATGAAAATGAAACTAGAATTTGGACTTCTGATTTCACCTTAAATTTCTTCTTTGAACCAAAGACATCTGGCTGAAGCAGGTTGCTGGAATGGGTGGTCTTCAAAAAAGTATTTTTTGTTGAATGCCAAATCCTGTAATTTTAAGTTTCAATTCAATTGGAGCATTGCATGAATAAAGGCTCTATGAGCTTGTTTCATAGGTGTACATTGGAGCAGAAAATTGAGGCCTAGACAGAAAAATTCAGATACAGCTAAACTAGAAATATGTGCTACTAAGCGCTCTTGTATTTTTCTTATGAAACAGTATAATGTGCCTTAACTTTTTTTACATTGGATCTCAAGTTTTTTATAGTCAATAGGAAGAGTTTTTTGGCTTCTGTAGGTTTTGGTTCAGTCTCCATAGGAAGTTTTAGAGTCACAGCATGAAAATTCAAAGCTTTCTTTGGGTTCTGACCTTTGTTGTGCGCTGATTCTGCATGAATTTGGGAAAGCCAAAGTTTTCAGTCATTGCAGTTTTCTGTCATTCTCTGCACTTTCAGAGACACTCCAGCCACCAAGAGCTAGTTGGTGAACTTTCCACATGTGTTTGGGGGGACTGAAATGCCAGATGAGTGTTGTTGGAAATACAGTTTGAAACACTGAACATATATGTGAAAATTCTGCTCACTCAGTCTCCCTTCTAAGACCACCCACTGATAGGATCTGCTGTCCTTTATCTGAAAAAAAAAAATAAATAAAATTTTAACCTCAAGTAGTTCAGAAATTATGAATAATAGTAGACAAGAAGTGTCTTGCTGTCATAAGCTGCTGTGTTTGAAACATTATGTCTGAATTAGCTGTGTGAAACCTTCACTTAAAATGAGTAGAAATGGTCTTAAAGCATCAAAAAAAAACCCAAACAGAAATTACTTGTCACTGTGAGTGCTGGGCTTTTTTGGTTGCTTGATTTCTAGACAGTGTGATTATCTGCTTGGACCTTTTGTATCCCTGGGGTCACTATTCACTTTCAAAAATTTTAGTTGTAAGGGGATTTCTTCAGGAAGATGTTTATGTAAATACTAGCTTATGAATGTGATTTGTATTGAATAGCCTGGCTGTATATGTTAATCTATCTTTTCTTTAATGTTTGGTTATCAGCTGCGCTTTTGACTAGGTTTGCACACGAGCATCGTGAGCATCTGTTTTTTACTGGTGCTTGGCTCTTTTCATAATCCACATTCCATTTCTCACTGCTCAAGCAGAGCAGGGTGTTATGCTGGCAGACACTGGGGTTGCAGTCTTAGACTGCAGGGCACTGCACCACTAGGTCGTACAAAACAATGCAAGGTGAAAGCTAAAAGCAGTTTTTTAATATTTCAGCTGAGTCTCCTCAGGAAATGAGAACTAAACAAGTTATGCTGGGAGTGTTTATCTCCATTTGCCCCAACACACCCACAATGATTTTGATCAAGCAGACATGTTTCAAACATCTTGGACAGAGAAGGAGAAGTCTCAAAAGTATTAAAAATTGCATGTTCTATGAAAATTTATGCCAGGCTGAGGGGAAAAAGCCAATTAAAGCCCACAAGAAAGAAGTTAAGGAAGCGTACACTTTTATTAGTTTTTGGAAAACCCTCCTGGGAGAAAGATGTTGGAAATCATGCATCGTTAGCTTGGCAGCTCAGAGAGCTACTTGTTTCTCCTAATTTCATGATAATAACAAAATATGCTTACAAGTTACCTCCACTAAACTGCCTACTGTTTGTTGGTTTGGGGATTCAGTTGCTTAGGTTTTTTTTAATCCATGAGAAAATTTTACTTTTCTCATGTATTATTCTAAACTGAAGGTTGGCTTTATAAAAGCTAAAAAACCCTGACCTTTATGAGGAGCTTCTAAACATAAGAAATTTCATGCCTCTTGAAGATTGCTTTTGTGTTTCCCTGCTAGAACACTGACCCCCTGATATATAACGAGCATTCGAATCTGAAACCTGCTGAGATCTGAACTGTGACTTTAACCTGCTATACATTATAGTGGAAGGAGCAAGACAGCAGTAGATGCATTTATTTGCCTCAGCATGAAATAAAATGGGTGCTTCAGAGTGGAAAACCAGAAAATCATTTTTTCTCCTTTTAGATAAATCATGCTGCTCCAAAGTGGGAACTCTCCAGAATAGCTGAAACATCTCCTAAGGAGGAGGCAGTCCTAGGATTTTGCTTTGATTTCTTTTTCCCTAGACTAAATCTTGGGTGCAGAAGAAGCTACTAATTTCTCAGAGCAGCAAAAGAAATGATAAACAATGGAAAGCAGACAAAGCCCTGTGCCAGGTGTTTGGCAGCACACAATATGCACTTCTAGGCATGCTGACTTTTAAATGATATCTGAGCAGACACCTGAGCCAGCTGCTATTTTTGGGCTCTTACTTGACATCAAGTTAGTCCCCCTGGCCAGATGAGTAGGGATTTATAATTAAGCATTCTAGATCGGGAAGGCTTTTATATTTTTCACCTTTGTTTTCATTAAAGCATTGTACTGATAAGTATCTTTTTCCATATGGCTCATCATGGTTCCAAACTCCATGGTATGATAACAACAAAATCTGTCACTTCAGAATAGTGGAGCATCTTCTTGGTACTTTCTGGAGAATGGGAGATCTCTGATGAGGAAGCAGAGGCACCTGCAACTGCCCACTTTTGTTGACCCAGGCAAGGGATCTGGAAAAGTGTAAGACATGCCTTTGGCTGCATGCTGCCAAAAAAGGAGAAAGATTTCTGACTTCTGAAAGCACTTGCTAGTGGGTAGGAACATTCATAAAAATCCAATGGCTTCAAGCTGAGGCTAAACCTAGTAATCTTTCTTTCTTTCTGTCTGTCTGTCTGTCTGTCTTTTTCTTTCTGTCTTTCTCTTTCTCCACACTGACAATAGTTAAAATGTTGGGACGAGCTATATATAGATGAGACAGATGAGTGATTGTCTTTCAGTTGTTTCAAACAAAAATGCATTCTTGACTGGGGAAATGTGTTAAACTGACCTAAAGAATAAAGCTGAAATACTGACAGGATAGTGTTACCATGAGATATTTTGGATCTTTGAATACCTCTCCAGGTTGTCTTTCACCTCAAGCAAAATTCTCATGCCTTGGCAATTCAGGTCTTGCTGCTCACCAAACCTTGCATTTAAATGGGAGGAAACTCTTCCATGCTGAGGTGAGGCACGTGACTGTCCTGAAGTCCTTTTGCTACTTCGGTCCCTCTCTCTGGAATCCATTTTCCACTTCAAATACAAACCCTTGACTGAAGCCAGTCATCAAACCAAACCATGTTGACAGCATTCACCTGGAAACTTTGTGAATTTAGAGAACTTTGCAGCTTTTTATTTTGTACAGAAAGAGAGTCATCTTTGGAACTCATTTTGTTCAAGAAGCTCATCGTCAGAGAAGGGTACCTCAGCAAAGTGTGGTGGATGGTGTTGACTCAAACAATTAGCTGATTTTCTGCCTTCTATTTCTATTCTGCAGTGTTATTATGCAAACTGGAGGAGTATCCTCCTCTTGTCTTCCAGAATAGTCTTCTTCATTGGGGAACTAAACCTTTGAGGCTTAACATTTCCAAAGTAACATGCATTCACTTCTGTGTCATGGCTTTGGGGCACTAGAAGAATGAGGAAAACCACAGGATATAAGAAGGGGGAACAAAATAGAGGGCGGATGTTACTATTTTCAGACCCACTTCAGTCTCCAGGAGGTATAATGAGTATATTGAGCTTTGTTTGAGGAGGAGCAAAGCCAAATGGAAGTGAATGAAGCCCTGCTTGGATGAGAAATATTTGTGCTAAACTATGCCAGAGCCAGGATGATAAAATTGGAAGGCTCGAGGAGAGCAGGGCAGAGAAACCCTGAGGAGTGGTCTGAGGAGCCCAGATTTGACAGGCTTTGATTGCTCAACCAGTACCCCACACTGAATCTGTTCCCTGAGAACAGTGCAGGCGACTCTAGAGAGCCTGCAAGCTCATAAATAACTCCTGCCAGAGGTGACCTGGCCTGTACAGAGTTGTTGTGGATATCTGCTGTGATGATTACATTTGTCAACAGCCGGGAAGAGCTGCCTGCAGAGAGCCGACTGTAGCAGGTCCCTGAGGTGTCAACAATCAGTTCATTACTCTAATTACCAAACTCTGTATCTCTAATTCAGCCAAAAAAATGCAGTGCAGCTTGCCTTCAAGTGTTAGGTATGTCCACTTGTGCTGGTGTTTTTAGGCTATCGTGACTGTACACTATTTTACCCAGTAAAGAATTTTTGGGTATGGCTTATGAGCAATTAAAATGTATTCCTTTGGATTATTAATGGTATGTCCTGCACAGGCCTCAAAACTTTTCCTGTTGGAAGCCTGTGTCATGGGCCCATTCCTTCTGTGCTTCCTTGCCATCTGCTGATGATAGTATTCTTTTCCCCAAATGTACGGTATTCCTGAAAATCTGTACTGAATATCTGAGCTACTGAGGCTCAGATCTCACCAGAGGTTCCATTAATGTGCAAGAGAAAAACATACCAATAGGGGATCATATGAGAATAAATTATATTTAATGGCACTACTGTTCTACCATCTGTTACAAAAAATATGGAAATGGCTACCTAGAGATTAGCAATTTACGATGGCTCACACTGTTAGAACACCACTGAGCAAGGGTTTGTTGAGCACACTTTTAGCAGTAGCCAGGAAGGAAAAAAATAGTTTCATAATGTTATAATACAAATAGTTGTTTGTCATTTTACATGTGAGTCTGCCTTTATTGCACCTTGAAGTATCCAGCTCTGCACTATCACCTTTAGTAACAAATTATTTTCATCTTTTTTAAATTGGTCCATACATAGAGCGTTTGTTTGATGTGTGACGTGCCTCATAGCTTACTGAGGAAGTCCTTTGGGTAAGCATTAGTCTTCAGACATGGATAAACAAATGACATCCAGCTGTATTTAATACCCATAAACAAAAATTTTTGCTGATTTAATTTAAAGGGCATTATTGGATTTGTTTAGTTTGGGTTTTGCTTGTGGAAAGGACAAATTGACACTATCCTTTATGCAAAGAGCTCAGAGAAACATCTGTTTGTTGAGGGTTGTTTCCACCCTCAAAACATTCAGACTTTCATCTGATTTTGTGCCAAATTGAGTGCCAAGTCAGGTAAGCAGGAGGTCTTCTGAAGTTTATTAATTTATTCATACCATTTTCTTTTAGCAGAGGACTCCTTTCAGGGAAGTGATAAAGCCTGCCTTGATTTTTGTGAAATCAGGGCTTAAAAAGGGTGTGCTTGGTGGAGGCAGCCACAGAGTGCCATGTGAAACCCACTAAGGAGAAACAGAGGGTTTGGGTAACCTGAGAAGCAGCTGTGGAAAAGCAAGTATAATCTGGTTTCAAGTGTTAAAAATTAAAATACATGTAAATAAAAAGGAGGTCTGGGAAGAAATAAAACATAATTAATCTAACAAGGTTTTACTTTTGTTTAAAGGACAAAATCATCTTTTTGCACATCAGAGTGCAGATGTTTTTTATCAGAAAATAGCAATTTTATTTGGAAGGTGTAGTACATGAAAAGTGATCCTCAAGCCCCCTTAAGGCAAAATTTCAAATGTTTTATCCAAACCCTGGTATATTTGTATTTTGTAGTGCCACAGCAATGCCTCCAGGAAGTTACTATGGAGCTCTTTTGCTCCTCTCTCAGGAGTAATACGTTGTATTTGAGAGGCTGCCGTGGTGTAGCACATAGAGAAGAGGAATTGTGGTGCTTTGTAAGAGATGGAGTTCAAAGAAATAAGTTCAATTTAAGGAATACCAGGAATTTGAAACACTCACAGTGTCTTCCACTCTCTTCTTTGCTTTTCTTGTCTGAAATTGCTTAGGTGTTGATCTTTCAGCAAAAATTTGATTTCCTACTATGAAATAATAATAATTAACTGCAACAACAGATATGTTGTTCCTCAACTGACATGTTCTTTGAAGGATAGAATGTTTTTCTGATAGGTTTTATTTCAGTGTCTGCTTGTGTGAAAATTCATATCATTATATGAGGGTTTTTTTCCATGTGTGAGAGAATAAAATGTGCTATTTGAGTTTGAAGAGAAGCTTGATTGAGTTTTCAAGGCATTAACAAAGAAGTGAAGATTTTTATTAATTCTAGAATATATTTCTCTCTCACACTTGAGCTATGCTACTAAAGTTCACTGTGACACTGGCATATAAGTAGTAAAAATTCAGTCATAAAATTTGATATAAAAGAACTTCATGCAATACAGCAGAATATCTAATAAGCAATGCAGTTTTCAGAGATGTAGAATAGATATCTTTAAAATGTCACCATTTCATGGTTTTTTGTGGATATTTTGAGGGCTGGCTGTAGAAAGATACTGATTTTTATTTTACTGCTGATCATAGCTAGTAAAAAGACTGCCGTATTTTTTAAATTTAAATAAATTTTCAGGAAACCTCCCTAAGTATTTTGCAATTTTTGAAAAATTTTATTTTAAAAAAGAAAACACCACCTTAGTTACTCACCTGTATATTGAATATTTTATGTCCCATTACTATATATCTTTCTGCATTTTTTCATTCATTCTGCCTACTCTTCTTCCTCCCAGACACTGGAATACGTTATTCAATTATCTTCCTAAGAAATACTCAAATAATTTAGCTTTTGTCACAGTAGTTTCATAATCTGTTAAGAGTATTTACACTAACTTTTGAATATTGATACAATAAGCTGTAAGTGTGATACTGAGAGTCTGCCCTGAAGAGATTTGGAGACCATGTACCTTTGATTCATCCATGATAGTTTTCTTCCTCAGTCTGTACTGAAGGCCTCACTCTGCCTCGTGCCTGGGAATTTCATCTTGCTGCACTTTGTCTGTAATTATTTGCATGTCAGACACCCACTGGAGCAAGAAGAAAATGCTAGCATCAGAGAGGGTAGCTCTCCTGTTCCCCTTGGCATTATGAGACAATTAACTATGCTGCATGCAATTATAAGCAGTGAAAAATAAATGCAATGTATGCAGCCTTTATGAAAAAGATCAAAATACTCCTATTTTTGTCTAACATTAATCAGAGTAGAGCACTTAGCCAAGCAAACATTTGAGGTTGTGTGTCAGAGCACAGTTGCAGCATTTGTCCTGATTATTATTTCTTTGCTAAAAATCTATGTCCCTTCCCATTATCTGGAGCTACACTGAGAGTACATTTGTGGAAGCTGGCATTACAAGCAGGATATGGGCGGGTCTGGGACCCTGCCTGGAATGTCAGACTTTGGCAGTATTATCAGTCAAACAGTGATACCTGTTTCCTGCGGCATTGTGTCACACCTGCCTGGAGGAGCAGCAGGTATAAATTTGGGATTACTGGCATTTTGGATATGTTGCCATCCCCATCTGCAGGATGGAGTCTTTCACCTATGAGCTAACAGGTGATTTGAGTCCAGACCCTGCTGGGCTGTTCAGAGGAAGAGATCCTTTCTCCAAAATTATTGAGATTTGATTCCATGAAAGAATGGTCTGCCGTACTTTTGGGCCAGCAAACTTTAACCTTGAGAAAAGGAGAAATAAAAACACATCACCGTGGAGATGAGATTCAGGAGCACTCACCTCTCTATTATCAATCAATAGAGAGAGACCACAGAAGGTCAGTTCTGCCCTGGTAAGGTCAGGGTTGGTGCCTGAGGGACTCAGCTGAGTTCATGAAGTGCAGTGGGATGAATGCATGTCTGCATATCCTGCTATGGCCAAAGCCACTCAGTCAGCCTAAGGACCTGCAACGAAACATCACGCTGCATTTTGAGGACATTTTGTCCATCTGACTCAGAATAAAAACAAGGAAATTATCCTTTAAAAATCAATCTTTCTTTTCCTTACTAGCAGCCATGTGTAAGTTAGTCACATCTGATGAACAAGCCCAGCTAAACAAACAAACATGAGAAGTTTGACAATGCAATAGATCCGCCTTGAGTATTTCAGTTGCTGAACCAAAATGTCCCGACGTGCACTGCAGAGGATCGATGCAGTCCGAACTCACTCTGCCAATTCAGCTGTTTCTGCAGTGTGCAGGGTCAGTTGTGTCCCAGCCATCTTGAAGCTGGATCAGTAATTGTCTGGCTTCCCCTTGCTAACAGAGTGCTGGATCAGGCACCTCCTGTCCACTTCCTGCTCGGGTAAAGCATAAAGCCAGCATAAAACACCCTTATCTGTTTCCAGCTAACTTTACAGAAATGCAGACTTGGACTTAGACCTGATCCACAGCAAATGCATCCTGCTGAGGAGCCCAGTAGAGCCCAGTTTACACTCATGCCCATTAGTCAGCATGGCAGTGCTCTTCCTCAGCTGCACAGCTCTTCTGCACAGCTGAAGCAGATTTACAGCCCATCCCAGCCAGTATCATGTAAATGGTGTCTTCAGTGGTATTGCTGAACACAGAGCATACATGGGAACGTATTTATCTTAAACAGTGTGTACTTTTCATAATTCTTCCAGGTAATTCTGCAAAAGGTCTTTAAGTAAGCATCTTTTAAATATTGTCTTGCATGAGGAATGCTAGGGGGTTTGTCTGTGGTTAATCTTTCTCTTTCTGTTTGTGTATTAAAATCCAGGACAAATGATACTGGCCTCCTTGCTTTCAAAGACCATTTGCCTGTAACTCAGATTGTGATCACTGATACAAACAGATCAAATTCTGAGGCTGCTTGGAAAATCGGCCCTTTGCGTTGCTATGGAGACAGTGAGTACTAGCTCTTCTCAATTTCCATAGGCACAGAATGTTCCTTTGTTGTTGTTGTTGTTGTTGTTGTTTTTTTTTATAAAAAAACTGTTTCTCTGATAAAAGGTGGCTTTCCACATGCAGCTGGCAGCTGCTGTCCTGTGCCAATTAACTATAGAGAAGGGGGTTGTGTTTGCAGGGCAGTTCTGGAATGCTGCTTCCTTCAACACGGAGGCCTCCTACCTGCACTTCCCTACGCTCCACGCCGAGGTCAGTGCGGACATCTCCTTCTTCTTCAAAACTACCGCCGTAGCCGGGGTGTTCTTGGAAAACCTAGGGATTAAAGACTTCATACGAATTGAGATAAGCTGTAAGTTTCACTGCTCAGAAATCTCGGTGTTTTTGACCAATTTGACACATGCAGAGAACTGGGAATGCCAAAATTTCTGCCATCTTTAAAAGGTTAGAGGTGCCTGGAGATGATAAGATGGAGATATAAAAGACTTTTATCGAGACTTACCTACCTCTCCTGCCAGAGCTCTCCTGTATAGACTTGATCACTACACTTAGTCTTGTTATGGCTAGATTTATCTTTCTTTAACAAGCAAGAGTAAGAATATTGTCTTTTCTACAAGACTATGCAGCTACGAGGTGAGAGTTTATGAAGGACAGGACACTGATGAAAGATAAGTTATTCACAGTTGTAATGGATCTTGAATACTTCAAAATCTGTTGAGTGCGGTGCAACTGCTACTCAGTGTATAAGGAAAATAGTAGGGAATTTAATTAGTGACATTTTGCCTCACTCCTGTTGTGATGACTTCAAATATTTATTAGTGACAAAAGAGTACGGTGTCTTTGACATGAAATATGACATGTGTATTCCAAATTCTGTCAAGCTTAGGGAAAACAAACTGAGTGATATGCATTTGATAATATGCTTATAATAACCCCAAAATAAAATTTAATTTAATGAAACAAAGCCCTTCGATTCATTAAACCAGTGGTAAATGTCATGGCGGATTATCACAAGGTAATGAGGTGTGATTTACTGTTAATTGCACATCAAGGTCCAATTTGGTTGTACTTCAGTATTTTATTCTCAGGGATGCAGAAGTAAAAATGGCATCAAATATAACAAATACTGTAAACTAAGAGGATTGTTCAGTGATAGCTTCTGGATGTGTGTTCCATCTGCAGACCTAGAGAAATGAGTTGTTTGAAAGTCTGGGAAAATACCTTTTAGACTTAGGCTTCTCATCAGTAGTTTGTTGTTGTGCTTCCTGCTGCCAGACAGAATTTGCAGCCTAAAGGCCTCGTATCAAGGAAGCTCCATGGAGCAGGTGCTTCAAGGGGAAATAACTTTCTAGCAGATGCAGGGGCTCAGAATAGATCTTTGTCTATCCCTATGGACCATTTCCTATCTTAACTATCTAAGAAGCAGCTTCCAAAACCAGACCTATCAAATTTTTTGGCCTTGAAATAGCAAGGTGTTTAGGAATTTTCAGTTCACAACCTTCTGGTTGGACCTGGTTCTTGGTCTCTGTGGTCCATTTACCATTTTAGGAAGAGGAAAATAATCAGTAGCAAGAATGTTAAAAAGATCTAGCCCCTTTCAGGCTTCCAGCAGAACAAGGTGGACTCCTTTATGTGGCTTCTGTTTTTCAACAATTGTCCTATTTCTAGGAGCCTTATTATTTCTAGATGTGTGTTGAGTTTAGGATCACTTATTAAGTAGTTTCATCTATTTTTTCATGCATCTTGGGTGAGATTGAGGCAGACAAATGCTTGTAGGATTCTCTTGTACCACGTGCAGCCAAGTTATGTAATGGTTAATTACCTGTATTTTGAAAGATCTAGTTGGAAAGATCTTCATCCTTTCTCTAATTTTATCATTTTTTGTCCAGAATCTTTTGGGACCATTGTGTGACTTTTGTGCAGGATTTGGCACTTCAAAAAGAGTAGTGCCATTTCTGGATTACTAGAAAACATGACTATGTTTTTCATAGGAAAAAAAGATGGGTACCCACAGCCAAGCCTAATCACAGCAGAGATCAAACAGTGAAGCTGCAGGCTTAAATTTATGTATAAACTGCTGTGTAGGAGATGGGAGGTAAATGATCCTGTACTATTTGCTGACATAAAAGTTAATGGACCCTATATTTATGTAAGATTTCTTGATGTCAAAACCACAATTTAATTCAGACCTTCACTTCCTCTTCATCTCTGTTTATCTCTTCCAGCCCCCAAGGAGATCACCTTCTCCATAGATGTTGGGAATGGCCCCACAGAAGCCACGGTGCAGTCTCCCACACCCCTGAATGACAACCAGTGGCACTACGTCCGGGCGGAGAGGAACCTGAAGCAAACCTCTCTGCAGGTGGACAGCCTCCCCAAGAAGGTCCTGCAGGCCCCTGCTGAGGGACACTTCCGCCTGCAGCTCAACAGCCAGTTATTTGTAGGTAGGGACAACCCAAGGATTCCTGTAGATAACAGTATTTCATACACTTTGGTGATGAATGCTCTTATCTCACCATTATGATTGCATGTGGTTCCTTGATTCTGCTTTCTATTCCTCTGCTCCTGCATAGGCAACATGAAGTACACCCAAACAACAACTCTCTTTGCACTCAAAGCACAATCCGTAGTGTAACCGTGCTGTGCTTGATGGTATTTTTAGGGTCAAACTCTTGAAATGTATTTATTGCCAAAGAGTTGATAACCTTTCTTCTTATGCAACACTGGCTGTGTAAAATGCTGTAAAAAATGTGACCTTTCTCTTTAGGCACATTGTAAAAGTCAAAAATTTGTTGTACAAGTTTCTGGGGCAAAGCCTGAAGACACTATGGTCTTTAAAGTCTGTTCCTTTCAGCATGTCTACCAAAACCCCTTTTTGGCTAGAGAGACCATGAGTGAGAGAAGTATGAACACAGTCAGTGCAAATACAGGTGTTCTATCTGAAAGTGATTCTTAAAAAAAAAAGAAAAAAAAGAAAATTAAAAGAGGAAAGAAAAATCTCTGCATGTATTTTGTTTATTTATTGCCCTCACACAAGAAACCTGTACTGGAACTAGTTTGTATTTGATAATAGGATGATGGATTATGAAGGGAATTCTCTCTTTTATATATTCAAATGCTATCTTTCTGAGTAATCTGCTCAGTGATGGAGTGGGATGTAACTGTTCTTGTGCAGGGCCATTCAGGTAACTTCTGATTCCTTCCTTAAAATGGATTTTTTTACTTAGCTGAAATGCTGTAGCAAACTTCAGTCTGTCAATGCATTTTAATGCAGTTTACTGCTATATTCATACCCTTATACTTAAGTAGCTTTCAGGCTTTTCATATGAGCTTTTTATTGTGTATATGTGCAGTAATTACTGGGCTCTGAACATAAAGAATTAATCTGTTAATAAATAGATATGGCTGCATCAATGTCAGGAGTCCTTCCCACACAGCTGTTGATTTATACCTGAAATGATCTCTGTTAGACTCAGCTGGAGAGGAGGTCTCTGAAGAACTCACAGAAGGGAGGCTTAAGACTGTCACAATGCAAGGTTTCTGTTTTCTGGTATAAAGCACGCTGCTAATTACTTGTTTTTCAAATACTACTCTGATCCTAAGAACATGTTCTGTGGGAGGCCAGGCCGGGAGGCAGCAGGCTTAGGCTGCCAGAGACCTTAGAAACATCAGAGGAATTCAGCCAATACTATTTCCAGCTAGAAAAATTAGAGATGTAGTGGCTGAATAGACTTTGCAGTTTTTTGGTTGTTTCTTTTTAAAGGACTAAATATGATGGGTTTATCATAGGTCATCTATTAGATATGTCATATATATAAACTGCTTACCATCTCACATCTGAAAAGCAGTATCTGCCTGTAAGCTTGCTGCTCAGCCTCAGCAAAATAAACAGGTTACCTGTGTGAATTTCATGGTGGTTTTAAAGTGACATAATTGATGAATTGTGTCATGAAAATCCATGGTAGTTAAAGACCTCACCAGAGCAATGTGCCAACAGCAGCCCTTGCGAGCAAAGACAAGCACAAAGCCCTGCACCTGCTGCAGAACAGCAGCAGCATCCCCACAAGCTGGGGATTGAGTGGATGGGGAGCGGCTCTGCCAAAAAGGTTCTGTTTGTTTTGGTGGAGAAGTGAATTTGTACCTCATACTGAATGTAGCTGTGCTTTAAGGAACAGGCTGGAACAGCTGATCCAACAGGGACTTCCAACTGATTGTACTCTGATTGTAGTGAGTGTTTACAGAAAACTCTAGGATATAGGTATTTATTTCAGCCAAGAGGTGAAAAGTTCTCACTGTGCAATAAATAGGTTGCATTCTGTTGTCCATCCACACTTCTACTGAACCATGAGCAAAAGGGACAGAAAAACAAATGAGTTTGGGAGTGCTTTTTCAGGCCTTAACTCTGCCATATTGAAGGCCAAAATTATCTGTGACTTGCTAAGTTTTCCTGAGAGCTGTCAGAAGAGTAGGAAGCCTGGGCAGCCTCCTGATTCTGGCACTATTTGTCCCTGGGTGCTCCAGGGAAAGGTGGCAGAAGTCCAGCAATACACAGATGTGATATAGTTTGTCTCTACTGAAAGTCTCATTTGAATCTTATAATAAAAAGCTACTGATTTAATACCTCAGCCATGCAGAGAGGGTTTTAACCCATCTGAAAAATAAATGTATGAATGCCACTGTAAAAAGGAAAGAAGCAGCAGCACATAATATTGCTCCCTACTCCCTCTATAATCCACAACATATTTGTCTCTGCAGCATTCTGCATACTGACAGTGATTAAGGGGTTTCCAGCCTTAATGACTGTGTGTGGCAGGCTTTTGAGATAGCTCTGTGTGTCTGTGAAGTGGAAGAGAAAAATGACTGCATTGCCACTACACTCAAACAAGCTTGGATTTTAATGCAGTTAGAAAGGAGTTAGAAAACCATTTCTTGCTTTCTTTTAGTGGCTATCTAACTGCTTCTGGCTGCATAATAATTATAGTGAGAGCATGGATATCCTTGCACCTGGCCAGATTTCTTGTGTAAATTTGAAAAAATTACAGTAGAAGGAGCAAACTCCAAACAAATGTGCAGGCTAACATCAACTGCACCGAACTGTCCAGTACAGAGCCAGTTCAGCTAAACATGTGCTCAGAAGGGGAAGGCAAAACCCATTCCTTCCAGTGGACAGTCGTTTTCAGCACTCAGTGTGTGTGACATGGTTTGGTATAGTGCAGCTCTCCCTGTGGTCCTGGAGCAGTTGTGTCATCATCTCCTCTCGTGGTGTAATGTGAGATGGAACCCTGTCCTACCTGCTGGTGGAGGCATGAGCACAAGACTCCATCATGGAGATGGGAAAGACTGTCCTCCCAGTCCACTTGGAGGACAGGATTTGAAGTCAGACTGGTAACATCAGAGAAGCAAAATAAAAATCTTGAGAAATTAATCTGATGTACAAAGCTTTGGTTGGAAGGTTTTTGTGCTGTTTGTTTGGTACATTTAGGAAATTAGTAAAGCTAAGTGTTTGGGCTCCTGGTTTTGTTGTGGGAGGAAGTGAGCAAGGAATGAATCCTTGGGTGAATCTCCTCCATCTGTTATAGACAGTCCAAAGGCAACATAATCCAGAGAAAGTCAACATCTGAGAAACTTGCTCTGGAGACAGACAGAAGGAATGATAGGAAAAGAAGGAGTTTATTTACTGCTGTTAGTTTTAAAAGCATTTGTAGACACCCTGGAAAAACACCTGGTGCTGTTTGCTACAGCACCCTGGAATATTTTGGGGGCCAAGAGGAGGAATTACTACTTAACTCTTTGTGTATCCTGCATGCTTTGAATATCTTTCAGCTTGAGACTAAAAAGTGTGACTTTGAGGTCTTCTGAGGAACACCGTAGCAAGTTCTGCTCCTGATATACTTCTCTGCCCTTTCCTTTTCTTTGTATCAGTTACACAAATGTTCCTAATACTTACTTTCAGCCTCCCTAATCCAGTTTCTACTAACAAAAAGTTCTTCAGGTTTTTTTTTAAAACAAATCCTCAACTCATTGCTACAATGTTAATTATTTAGCCAATTTTGACACCAAGCTGTGCTTTGAGCGCTCAGTTGTGAGCTTTTTCTCCCCTCCTCTCAGACTCTCTTTTCCTTTCCCAAAGACCCCTCACAGAATTTCAGTTGCATAATCACATTGCTGAAAACAGCATGGCTCACTTGACTGTCATCTCCACTCAGCAAAATACACCCCTAAGCTTGGTGCTCATGGTCCTTAGGCTTATTTAAAATCTGTTTTCCTGAATAAAACATTTAGGTCTCATCCATTAAAGTCTCTAGTCCATCAAGCTCCTACTAGAGCTGGAAGAATCTGCAAAGCCTAATTTGGGGAAGAGTTTTGTGTGTTTATTTTCAGTTTTTCCTCTGCTTTTCAGGAATGTATATGAAGATTAGGTCTAGCCAATTGAAGAAGATTGCCTAAAATAAGCAATAGATTTGCTTAATCAATGCTGTGTGGGTCTAGGATCGTATAGCTGGTCTGTGCTAAGCTCTATACTTGCCAGGAAATAGAAGAAGAGTGAGAAACTTTAGGTGGTTTTCCAAAGTGCTTTAGAGAGCAATAAGAATATGAGTAGGGCAATAAACATGACATCCGTAGAACAGTTAGCAATAGTTTTTATTCATTTTTTATATGTTACAGCTGGGATTTGTGTGTGTGCAGAGAAGAGGCAAGGAAACTGTCATTCAGCCTTGTAATATTTGTGGTGGCCTCCAATGCAAAAGAAAACAGAGTAACCAGTAGCCTTAAAGGGAGAAATCCCATTTCTACTTACATGGACTTTACTGAAAAATCTATATGGTATGTTTTGTTTTGGGACAAAATCTCCAAACAAAAGGATTGTGTGTGCAGCGCAGCAAATGCAGAAAGCCTGATTCTTGTCCTCAGAGGGCGTTTAAAATAAGTGAGCTAACATTTTGCTCATCTGAAAAAAATAGCTGGCTAAAGAGGAACTTGAAAATATTTATTTCTCTGAGAAAGGCATCATAAAATGAGCATGAAACAAATGTGTCTCATGCATGCTATCTGTAGTTCAGTTACTCTAATTCAGATCCAGGATTTCTGCTATTAGTGTCCCAGAAAGAAAAGTATGACAGAATGGTGTAGCAGAACACCAGGACTTTTCAGACTGTTGCTGCATTCTCTTTAGTTTGCAGAAGTCTTGCTTTAATTAATTTATAGAAAAAAACAAATGCTCTTCTGCTAGGGTTTATCAAGTGATGTAATCTCTTAGTCATACACTATGAAAGAGAGACAACTTCTACAGAGGAATAATAACTTCTTTCATACTACTTTTGCAGGAGAATCACCAATAAAGCTAGCTTTTAAGAGTCTGCAAATGCTGATAACTCCTGAACCAGAATTAGATTTCCTAGCAGCAATCAAAATTGCAGTATCTTCAAAAGCAAAACATTGGCAACTGCCAAAAAAAAGCATATGATAAGAAAAATGGTTATTTTTTCATAGAGAACTTCAACAATCATCATTATTATCATTCTCAGAGATTACCTCTTATGGAAAAGTGCCTTCATTGTAACACTGTTAGCAGTTTAATTTGACAGATATGAAGCTAGTTAGCTTGTAGAGACTGAGCTTCCCCCCTGCATACAGGTCTGGTCTTCAGGAAGAAATGCAATTATGTTTAACCACTGTAATAAATAACACATCTGTGAGCTGAACTCGTGTTTCAGGCCTACAACAACCACTGCCATAAAACACATAAGGCTGGGCAGTTGCACATAAATTCAGACTCAAGACTTTTCCCTTCAGCCAGCAGGCCTGGTGCTGAACCTGATTCATCCCTGCTTTCTGGACTCCTCAGCATGTGTAACTCTCCTGCTGGTAGGATTAGGGTGTTTGTAGTAAGGCAACAAATAGAAAAAAACAACAAAACCCCAACATTTTCATTTTAGTTTTTTCATGTACTTGGTGATATGAAGACATAAGATAAGCTAATTTTGCTTCTAAATGAATTTGTGGTTTCAATGGCAGACAGGGCAGCCAAAAAAAAAGAGAAAAATGTCAAAAATAAAGTGTCACATACAGCTTTCTAGTTCTTTCATAAAAATAGAGAGACACCTTTAGTTTTCAGGGCTGTCCATCTGTCATCCTTTGCCACTGTATGCTTTGATATATAATATTTTTTAAAATTTTGGGATTCATGTTTGTACCTCAGGATTGAACTTCATGGTTTTGATTACTGTGCAGACTCACCAATGAGTGCATCTCCATTTTTTTCTCTTTCCCAGGGGGAACAGCTTCCAGACAGAAGGGCTTTCTGGGATGTATTCGATCTTTGCATTTAAATGGACAGAAACTTGACCTCGAGGAGAGAGCTAAAATGACGCCTGGTGTTAAACCTGGATGCCCAGGACATTGCAGCAGTTATGGGAACCTGTGCCATAATGGAGGAAAATGTGTGGAGAAGTATACTGGCTACTTCTGTGACTGTACCAACTCAGCCTATGAAGGGCCTTACTGCAAGGAAGGTAGGCAGCAAGCTTTGATCCCAGCACTTCAGTGCTTTGTGCAGTTACTCTGAATTACAGCACCATTTCACCCATGTCAGCTTGTCCCCCACATCTCAAGATGTTCTGTTATCAGCTGTCCCTTCAGTGTTCCTAAATGTTTATCTTAAGCAGGCTCTAACACCTCCATTTGGTGGCTTCTGTGTTGGCCTCAGAAATTAAAATGGTGTTAGTTGCACTAATAAAGTTTACCATGCTATGCCATTATGATTCCTGTGTTCCACTGCATGTAACTATCCTCAGACATTAGGAAATAGGGCTGAATTTTTTTAAAGCATGTGTTTGACCATGTCTGAATGTTTAGGTTGCTTGTTTTGTAAACCTTATCATCTTTTCTGCATGTTAACAAATCCTTAAGACTTTTCTTTACAAAGTTTTAGAGCATTGATGTGACAAAAAGAGGTAGTTTTTTTATATTTTTTTTTCCATTCCTGTGACAACTCATCCAAATGTTAAGAAATTTTTCAAATAAGCATGAAGCATTCAGGAGAAAACTGATTTGCATGGTTCAGTCTTTGGTGAACGTGTCCTCACTGAACCTTTCTGGTGGCTTATAGGAGATGCTGTCAACACCAGAAAAAAAGCAGGGCAAACATGGTGCATCTAATTTAGAGAACATGCTTTTTGGAACTAACAAAATCACTGCTCAGTAACAGCAAGGTGCAGTGTGAATTTTTTATTTCCATGGCTGTCCCCTACCTCACAAATGCAACAGGTTTGCTAAGTGGGCTGCATCATCTGCTGTTGTAAATCAGTTTAGTTGTTCAATGAAAACAGAAGCATGAGTACTAAGAATCTGAGGATGCACAGATTGATGCTTCTCTTCATTTGATGCTCCTAAAAACAGCTTCACTTACTGGCTGTCTCTGGTCAAGGTGTTGCTTTAATAATTTATTTAAAAAAGAGACTGGAAAGAACAAATCTATTGTGGAGGAAAGACAGAGAATATTGCCTTATATGTCACTGTCAGAAGATGGTGAACAAACCATGTAATTGGCTGACAGACATTTGGGCTGCTCCATCTCATGGAATTCTGATTCCAGCACCAAAATTTTCATCTCCATACTCTGTTTTTCTCTGTGCCAGACAAACAAGCTGTAAAGAAGGACACACTCTTATATAAGTGAAGGAAGGGTGATGTCAGCTGAATCAAGGGTGTTTTGCAGTGTTCTACTTCTGAGGTGGTTAGTTCTTACCCATTCCTACCTGGGAGATCTGAAAATGCAGTAGTTGAAATAATTCCTTTGGTTTATATATGCTTTTAGAGGTTTCTGCATTATTTGAAGCTGGCACTTCTGTTACCTATACTTTCCAAGAGCCTTATCCTGTCACAAAGAATGCAAGCACCTCGAGCTCTGCCATTTATGTGGATGCTGTCATGTCCAAGGAGAATATTGCATTCAGCTTTCTCACAGCACACACTCCAAGCCTCCTGCTGTACATCAACACCTACTTCCATGAATACTTGGCTGTCATTCTTTCCAAGAATGGTAAGTAGTCTTGATTTTCTACCCAAGGGAGACAGGGTAAATCTGTGAAGTATTTGGGGATTTGTTTGTTTGTGGTTTGTTTTGGGGTTTTTTTGACACCAAAAATAGTATAGAATTCTGCACTGATTTAAGTTCATTTCTATGTATTCAACTTTATCAACTTCCTGGTGTTCAGCTCATGAAATGGACATCACTCTTGTTTATGTCCCTTTATTTGGCATTCAGTGCTATACTTGCCTATTCAGTCTTTGAGTAATCATGTAGTTGGGTCTTAAAATGTGCTTTGACTTCTGTTTGGCAAGATTGTACCATAGTAATTCCTTGCTATTTATTCCATAGTGAGATCTATTAGGCCACCAAGATAAGGGAATGAGAAATACCATGTATGTACAAGAGCACTTGGTGCAGAAATATACTATCATTTTATCCTTTGCATTCTGTCTTGGCACATGTATTGCTCCTTACTGGATTGTTTCAATGGAATAAGGCCATTTTGTCTGAATATCAAAGCAAGAATATGTCAAAGTTTTCTAGGTTAATTGACTGAAACATGAGGTGTAAATCCATTTCCTGTTTAAAGATACTTGACCTGGGTACTTTTTGAAAATGTGTAAAGAATTTAGGGGCACAGACCTTTGTCTTCTCAGTAAAACTCTGGCTCCTGAGTCCTTGCAGTGCTTTCAGAAAACTCACTTTATACATACATCATCCTAGATGAATGGGAAAATACGAATTTTTCAAAAGTTATCAGGCACTGGAGCACTGGGAGTGATGAGTAAGCTTATTGGTGAGTCAGTAGCCTGTGGTAGAACAATAGAAAGTTATTATAATGTGGTTGAATATGTAGATTTGATTGAATGACCCAGACCATTCTGAAATCTTGAAAATTCCAAAATAACTAAGCTTTCAAGTACCATCAAATGAAATCATAGAAGATTTTAAATTTAAAAAAAATAAATTAAAAAAAAACCCTAACAAACCAGTTTTTTTATTCTTGATACAAAGTTTGCAGTAGTTTCTCTCTTGGTTACATGATGGGGATAGCATTGAGGCTGGCATGGGATAGTGGATTGGTACCCTGATCCCTGGGAGGGGCAACTGGAACAGCAACTGCCTGAACAAGTGAAACTTCAGCAGGGAGGTGGCACTCACTAGTGAGGTGACCCTTGCCCTCTCCTGTCTAGTCCCAGATTTCCATCTCTAATTTGCTCCTGTAGGCAAGTGTTTATGATTTTCAGATGTATGAATATTCTAGTGTGTAGCTCCAGGGTGATGGAGGTTGGCCCCTGCTGAGGTAAAACCTTGGAATCTGCTTCTCAGTTACACTCAGGTCTCTTGATGCCACTCAGGCAATAGGAAATAGCCCTAACATTAATCACAATGTAATATCCATTTAAATCACCTTTATTGCTGCCAGAGTAGTCTGAAATGACCTTAGAAACATGAATCAATTGACTTTTATTGATGGAATACACTATAAGCTACCCATAATTGTGGAGCTCTAGAAGAGGGTCTCTAATAGGGCTTGGGGAAGGGGTTGGGATCGAGATACGAGGATATCCTGTAGCAGCTCAGCAGGAGGAGAGCTTGAGAAAATGAAAATGACCTTTCATTTTGTCAGCTGCAGCATCTGCAGATTTTGGCTTTGGCTTAGATGGAGACAGGCATTCTCAGTACATGTGGAAATTGGGTGGAGCAGGTCTCGGCACAGTCAGGCAGCACAAACAGTCAGATCTGCACCTCTTTTTATTCATTTGTAATATGGTGGTGAAAGTTGTTTAGAGGGTGAGCTGTCAGGCTCCAAAATTCTGGACTATGAAGTGTAGCACTGTATGCAAAGAATTATTAAGATAACTAGCTGACCTTTGTTAACTCCTGAAAGTCTCCTTCAGGATTACTCATTGCATGCTTCTGTGACATTTTTACAAGACAGTCATTTCAGTCATGTATATTCTCTGCCTTTTGTCCCAAATGGAATAATTCGTTAAATTTCATGTCCTTTTACTTTTCAGTCTTGTTGGAATTGAAATTATTCCAATGAAAATAGTGTTCAGATATGTTACTCTTTCTTCCTCCAAGAGGTTTATGCTTGCCATAAAGTTACTGGACTATGAATATCAATGTCCTTTGTAGCATTAAAAGTGAGTGTGATTCCTTCTCTCTTACTGGCTCACTTTCAAGGAATCTTGCTGAGTCTGACAGTGTATAGTAGGACATCAGCAGGTCCCTGCTGGATAGCTGATTGCTTAAATAAAGATTAGGCTCCTGGAGAAATGGGAATGGGCATTCTCACTTAGGAGGTGAGCAGTAATACTCCTTCATATAATCCCAAGTCCCTTTCCACTTGTTAAAAAATATGTAGGAACAGTCTATGTATAATTTTATACTTCACTTTCTGTAACTGTTTTTGAAGTTACTACTCAAGTATTCTGTTATTCCTCTTCTCTATTATCCACAAAATAACTAGGCAAATCATTAGTTAATAAAAGTGACTATGAGAAGAATGTTTTTCCTACTTCTGACTTCTCATGTTAAATATTTGACATTAAAGAAATGAAACTGTTTGCAAGGATTATTCATAGTTAGAGTATACTAAAAGGGCTTATAAGAAAGTCAACTTGTATAGGCAGCTGTGGTCTAATTCAGTCAGGTGTGAAATAGTTCCTAAAACTTACTGATTTTAGTAGATTTTTATATATATAATAGTTATAGAAGCAGTTCCCACCTCTAGAACATATTCCATACCACAGAGTTTGTTCTTACCTCTGATCAAGGGACTCATGTCCTGGAACTTTACAGGTAAAGTTTCAAAAGCTGATGATTTTAAAGATGACTTAGGGATTTTTTCCTCCATTAGTTAATACTGATGCCATGAAATCATACATGTGATTTGAAAATTGTATGCATATAAGAGCATCTTCCTTACTTCTCCAACCTTCCATGTATTTTTAAATTACAGCTACATATATATGTATGTATCATATACAGATGGGTGTATCTGTACATATACATGCACACATCTATAGGTGGGTGCTCATGTAAAGCTCATGTAGTCCTGTTGGTCCCACATGCAAGAGATTAGCAGGACTGTAATGACTGGCATTTTTAATATCTCTTTCTGTAGAAATTTCAAATTATAGTACCTGTTACTAAGCTACTGAAAATGGGTAAACATCTCTAATTAGTCTTCTCAGTGAGTCAGTCCAAAGAAATTATCCATATCATGGGGAGATACTACCAAGAAGAGAGTATCTTTTTTCTTTCCCAAGCTAGTGTTTCACTGTACATTTTTGCAATTACACGATTTCACAAAGTTACCAGTACCTTTGAAATATTATCTTTGCCTTGCTCCCTATAGGTAATAAATGATGGGAGAGAAAAATGTTAAAAGAAAGAATGTTGAAATAAACTTTATTTCTCCTTTCTTCATTTTTCCTGTCCTCCTGCAAATAATCAAATGCGATATGGATATGATGAAATATATTGACTAGAAAATGTTTTCACAAGTCTTTGATTCTTAGTTTTGTTTGCTCTCTCCATGGAAATATGATTCCTAATCTGGAAAAAAAGCAGATAGCTAGCATCAAAGAAGAGAGATAGAATCTCAAACTATGCTAGAGTGATGGGAAAAAAACACTCTGTATTTATTAACTAATCTCATAAGAAATTAAACAGTTTGAGTCCTATATTTTCTTTTTCCACCTTTCCAGCATCTATTGCCATCACAGTGAGCAGTGTTTTCCACTTTTTTGTAAAGTCAGACTCTGATTTTGCATAGGAAAAATTAAATACAAGGAAAAAGGCACAGTTAAAAACAGCAGTACAAATGAAAACATCTTAAGTAATTCTTAAATCTCTGATACTCAGCATACAGTAGTAGGACTTACATCAGCTCCACTTCCCTGACCTATAAAGTCTTGAAATCAGCTGATATTTGAAATGAATAGGAAAAGAAATCACAATGTGTAACAGAGGTAAGCTTAGTTAACACTCAAAAAAAAAAAAAAAGCAAATATTGTCAGTGTGAAGCTACTGATTCATTTCTTCTTATAAACACATAATCTCCTGTAATCTCCTCCTGTCTCTAAACCAGAAACAGCCTTTCTAATGAAAGCATGTAAATTCTCCTTATTGTTTTTGCCTTCAAGTATGTTGAGCTGCATCTCCAACAAGCAAAGCTTTTCTCACTCAGTGGAAAAGAGATGCAAAAAACCCAGTTCAGTCTTTGAGGCAAGGAATCTTTTGATCCTCTTCGCACTATACACTCTGAGGTTTAATAGGTCAAAACTAAAACAGTGAAAACAGGGCTTGGCTGGATTTCAGGGGGTGATTCTTCTGGTTCTTTTTCTTTACTTTCTTTCTTTTCCTTCCTGTCTTAGTTTTAGAATATTAATTAACTGTTTCAGAAAGACCCTCTCGACTACTCTATTGCTTGTGCAGTTGTCCTCTCTTTTGAGGATACCTTGTGCTTTACAGACTTGCAGCAGGCATTGAACAACCTGCACAGTTTATGTGACTGAGGTGGGAAATGGTGACAAGGTTCAGGTATAGTCAATTTTAAACAGACCAGGAGCAGGAAGGAAAGTCACGTTGGGAAGTGTGTGAGACAGCTTTTTGGAGGAGACAAGAACTGTGAGTGACTGGGGATTGTTCCCAGTCTAGCTCTGGTATACAACCATCATGTGGCAGATAGCATATATGTCTTCTAAATATAATTGCAAGCAAATGTTGCATTTGGCCCCTGAAATCTTAAGTTATTTTACTGAGTGAGGGACCAGAGACAGTTTGATCAGTGATGATGAATATAAAAGAAATTTTCCCCAGTTGCCTTAAATGAGAAGCTGGCTTTGGTACCATGAGTAGGCAGGGCTGGGGTGGCAGGAGATCTGTCAGCTTATTTATCTAAAGAGAGAAACTTCTGTTGTTAGAAATCACACTGGTCACTTAGATGAATCCCTGCTGTAAGCAAACTTCACAGAAAATAAGAATGTTGATTAGATTATTCACTTCATATCCAGTACTAAAAAGTCTTTGAGGAAAGAGGTGGACTTGGCACCCAAACCCAATTTTGTCATATGTTTGTTTTAGCATATGGCATTTTAAATTTCTAAGTGTGCAAAACTAACTTGAAAGAAGAAGCTGCCATAACATTCAGCCAAGGACTCTGGCAGATCTCTATCTCTGTGTTCCAAGAGGAGAGAACTGAAAGATCTGTCTCATTAGCTGAATTCATGGACATGTTTGTAGTCATGAAGATTATTTTGCTATACTGGAGGTCCAATAGATGTTCTGGAGTCTCACAAGGGAAAACAAGGGAACTGTAATTGGATTACGTAGAGCAGGAAAGGCTGAACAGGCTGAATAATTGATCTGTGCTCTGGCTATATACAGACTGACTTTGAACTTACTGCTGTCTGGCATAAAACTCCAGACCCCTGGCTGCAGATAATCAGCTGGGAAGCAAACCATTTGCTCATATATATATATATATATATATATATATATCACATTTTCTAGCTGATAAGTCATTTTTATTATTAACATGCTATTTTTTCCCATAGCATATCAGTTACCCTGTCTGCATCGTGAAAAGGTGATTTCTTCCTTCTTGCCTTTCTTGGTGAAATTGGGTGTTTATGTCCTAGTTTTTACATGGCCTTCAGGAACTGCAGGGGGAAAAGTCTGAAGCAAGGTAAATGTACACTTGTTGAAGGATGGTCAGACCAGGGAATGGGCATTAAGCAAACTGGGCACACATAAACCCATGGGCCCTGGTGGGGTGCACCCATGAGTGCTGAGAGAACGGGAAGATATCATTGCATGGCCACTCAAAAGTGCCACAAACCAAAACACGAGACTTCATCTGAATATGAGACTTTTCATGTGAGGGTGACTGAGTACTGGCACATCATGCCTAAGAATTGTGGATTCTCCATCCTTGGAGGTATTCAAAAGCTATCTGGACATGACTCTGGGCAGCTGACTTGAAGGGTCCTTCAGTGGGCAGGGATGAGCAGCATGTCCTCCAGAGATCCCTTATAGCCTCAGCCATTCTGTGGTTCTGTGAAAAATGACAAAAGTATGCATTTGAAGGTAAATTACTGGAAGTTTATATGTATAAGCATCTATTTTACTAGAGAAAAGTCATTACAATGCTACCATTAAATGGTTCTGCCAAAAGGGTTTTTACTAAGTAAATTATTCATTCTTCCTCTAATTTTTCCTATTAGATCACTTAAGAGCTTGAGTCAGTTCTTTCTATCCCAGTGGTTCCAAACTAGTTCTAAACTAGTGGCAGCTAGTTCTAAACTCAAATATCTCCCTTCAAAAGTTGCTATAATCAGGTCTCTCACTAAAGGATCCAGCTTCTCCATTCACAGAGACTGGCATAACCCATGAAACAGACAATCCTTACATGGACTTGCTGGTCAGAGCAGCAGAAAATTTCCCAGAGATTCCTGACCAGAAAGTTCTTCTAGAGCTCAACACAAACAACAATCATCAACCTCAGAAAGCCATTAATCCACAAAGTTCTGTGCTGCCTTTATTATGAGTTAAGTATGAAAATGAGGTTTTAGAAGAAGCATGTGATTACTTTTCACTAGTTTTGTCTAAAAGATTATTGCTCGCTCTCCTGCTCAGGCATCATGCAGTGTTCAAATTGCTTCTTTTTTTCGTGTTCATGCCATCTTTTTTTCTGTGTTCTCCTTGCTGAACATAATGGCTATTTGTTAGGTCAGCATGAAACAAGTCCTTGCTTGAACAGGCATCTGTACTGCCAAAATGGAAAGAAGAATGGTTAAAGAATATTAGGAAAAATGGAAACTATGAGCCAGAATCTCTGAGAGGGCAGGCTGGCATGACTTTCTCAGAGTAGCAAAACAACAGGTCTGTCTTTTTTTCCCAAGAGCTGTTCACACAGCGCTAATGATGTTGGATAATTTGCAAAGCAAGGTTGAACTTTTGGAATAAAATTCATAGGATGATACTTTATATTCCATTCCACTGGGCAAAGAATAAAAACTCTTCCTGCCATCCTGGCTGCTCTGCAAATCTTAAGTAAAATGTATAGAGGGAGATGGAAGCATGGCAAGATTCTTATTCATACAAAGGTGAATAAACCATACCATGATACTGCATGTCTGAGTGTGAGACCACGGGCATCCAGTGTGTGTTCAAAGACAGAAAGGGAGATTTGAGCAGAGATATGGGTATAGGGTCCAGTAGCGTGACACGGAGGCTCTGTATCATGAATCATCATGAGTGCAAGGTCCTGAACATGGTTGTGGGCAATCCCAAGCACACATGTAGGCTGGATGTAGAATGGGTTGAAGCCAGCCCTGAGGAAAAAGACTGGGAGTGTTGGCTAATGAGAAGCTCAACATGACCTGGCAGCATGATCTCACAGGCTGGAAAGGCAACCAGACCCAGCAAGTCGAGGGAGGGGATTCTCCCCCTCTAGTCCACTGTAGTGAGATCCCACCTGGAGCACTCAAACAGCTCTGGGGTCCCAGCATGAGAAGGACATGGTCTTCTTGGAGTCCAGAGGAGGGTTGCAGAAATGATCAGATGTCTGAAGCACCTTTCCTGTGAAGGCTGAGAGGCCTGGGGTTCAGCCTGGAGAAGAGGAGTTTCTGAGGAGACTTAGGGCCCCTCCAGTACTTAGAGGGGGCTACAGAAAGATGGAGAGGCACATGTTACAAGGGTATGGAGTGATGGGGCAAGGGGGGATGGCTTCCAACTGAAAGAGGCCATGTTTAGATTTGATGTTAGGAAGAAATTCGCTATGAGGGTGCTGAGGCTGTGGAATGGATTGCCCAGAGAAGTTTTGGGTGCCCATCCCTGGAAGTGTACAAGACCAGGTTGTATAGGACTTTGAGCAACCTGGTCTAATTAAAGGTGTCCCTTCCTATGTCCCCCTCCATGGCAGGGAAATTTGAACTAGATGATCTTCAGGGTCCTTTCCAAACCAAAGTATTCTATGATTCTGTGATAGCCTTTTTGTTAATGAAGGATCTTAACGTGAAAGTTTTTTAACATTTCAAAGAATCTGTAAAAAAAGTACAGTTTAAAATTTTCTAGAATAAATCTTACCATCAGAAAGCAGGTGCTTTCAGGGAGACCTAAGTGCAGCTGAAACCCTCTGTTCTCTCCTTCATCTTTATATCCAATTGCCTTCAGGGAAAAAAAGATAATGTTGCATCACTTTGTAAAAGAAATGGTGAACACTTCCTTCACCAAAAAGAAATCCTAGGAGTGTAGAGATAATGATAATGACTGATAGTGGGTTTTTAAAATTGCTCCTCCCTCTGAGGTGTCATGTCATTTTCCAATAGATGAACATTCACTTATTTTACCAGTGGATAAACTGTGGCATAAAGAAGGAAGATGATTTGTCAGCAGCCATCAAGCTGGTAGATCCCAAATTGTGGCAGTGCTCTGTCCATTGCCTGGAGGCAATAAGCACCACTGTGTGTGTTTACCCATGAGCTGAACTGGAGAGACAGTGTTCATTGTTTTCCCACAGCCATGGGTTAGCCATATTCCCATTTTAGACCCAGCCACATCACTACATACACAAGTTGTTTTGTTCAGATATGTGGTCCCCTTAATATCACTGGGATAAGCTCTGTGTTTAGGCCACTCAGTATGTGCATCATGAGCTCTCTGACTGTGATCCACTGGGTCATTTTTTAGATTTTGCTATATTTTCTACCTTTGAAGCAAGAAGCATCTGCCCATTCCTTGTTAATTGCTGGTCAGTCTGTGTTCTGCCAATTGGCAGGTGGTATGAATGAGATGTCTGTGAAGGTTAAACACATTTCTCAGTCACGTAAAGGAACCATCTACATTTATTGATGTTTAAGTGACAATCTCAATCTGGGTCCAGCTGTCTAGCAGGATTGTAAAGTGAACCGAGGTCATGGATCTCCAGATAGGCTCCTTTTGCTGTGTGTGTTTTTTTCTAAGTTGAAGAAATACACTGTGAAGAGAAAGTGTTGTTTTTCTTTTTCTTTTTCTTTTTCTTTTTTTTTAATATAGGATAGCCTGAACATGATCCTTGAGTCCTGAATGTCTCAAGCATTGAGTGAGAGGCATTCAAATAACCTTCTATTTCTATATTTTTTTATTACAAGAAGAGACTGCAAAAAACTGAGTGGTGGATTTTTCTTTTTAACCCTGTGAAACAATAATGTCTAAGCAAGTGTAATAGCTGAATAGTGATATCAGCAAACATGTTCAACAGGTTTTTTTCTTTGTTTTTTTTTCCATGCAAAACAAATAGCAAAAGTCATCCCCTAAAAAAATGCAAGTACTTTCTTAGTTAAATGCCACTGGACACTGAAGAGTTGGGCTCTGTTCTTAAAATCACCAGCAGCACTTCCAACAGAGAGTAAATTTACTGAGTAAATATCCCTGGGGAGAAGCTGCTAATTAAGGAACATGTTTCTAAGCCAGCTGCTCCTAACCAAGAAAACAGTGGTTCATTTTTAAATAGCTAGGCTATGAAGAGGGACGCTGCCACACTGAAACTGTGCGAGTTCCCAGAGATATATTTTGTGGTAGAGATGACTGGAAAGTGTCATGTGTTGTTCTGCAGTCAGGAGTGAACAAACATTTATACCTCATGAGCTGCAAATGGCTTTCCAGCTAAATACTTGAATTCTTTATTTTTTTAATTTTTTTTTCATAATAGCAGTATCAGTAACCTTACTAATATATTCCACCCTTTGTTTAATTTGTGCTTTCCTTAATTAGTTTCTCTTTCAGCTGTAGCTTGGATGAGTCTGGAGGGTGCACGTGGTGGTGTAGTTAAAATCCAGCAGTCCAGCAAGGGTGACTGTCAATTTGAGACAGCTGTAAGAACTTCTCTTACTCCTAAACACTTTTCTGCGTGACTCTGGGGCAACAAGACATGTAGGGTTAGTCCAATGCCCTTTTATCTAATGCACTGTTCCACTATTTAGTACCTAAACACTTTCCCCAAATCAGAGTTGTCAGCCGCCCTGGTTTAAATGTGTAAATGATGTTACAGGATGGTGATAAATTCATGAGTTTTACATGTGCCACCCACATGTGCTCCCTGAATTAACCTCAGTTTCTCTGAGCAGAGCAAGATGTCTCGCCAGCTGCTCCAGCCAGTTGAAGTCATTAAAAAGTGCTGTTGAAGTTGGCGAGAGTTGTTGAGTTCAATTTGGGCTTGTTTAAAACCACTTTCCATAAATAAAGGTCCTGCAGAGAAGTCTCAGCCTCCAAAGGATATCATTCCCTTCCTTGCTGTTAGGTCCTTCAAGATGAAATGACATAAGGCCTGTGGTCCTGGTGACTTGTGTGACAAGAATTTGACTTAAGAATGATGGATTTATAGACCAAATTCCTGATATCCATTTCTCTTTTCTGCAAAGCTGCTTTAATCTTTTTGCCAAATACCTAGCACTGGCTGAGGTCCTTCAAACAAGGGAGTCTTTCCCTGAGCTAGAACACTCTGTCACATTTTCCCTTTTCTAGATGATGACTTAAAAATGATTGATTTTCAACACAGGTTTTGGCAGTCCAGAATGAATGTAAAGTTGGTGGGCACAGGCCACTAAGCCAACAAATTATTTCTGATATTCCACTGAGGCACTTCTGTAGACACAGACAAAAGAAAGGCAGCTCTCCTGTTGACATGTTCAATCAACACAGGTTTGGGACATAGAATATGTAACACTATGACCAAGCTATTTCCTCACACTGTGCAGTCTGGGAATATTTTTTTTATTCTTTAGACTGAACACTTTGAAATCTCTAACCAGTTTTGTATCGTTATTACCACTAGACATAAGAGCTGCTACAGCAGCTTATCCTCAGAAAAAAGAAGCAGTTTGAAGGCACCATGCTGCTCTGTAGCTTCCTGGAGGTTGGTTATGCTGACACTGATCATTAGTGCTCTTCTAGCAAGTACAACTGCTGGCCCCCATCATCATTGAAAGTGTCCTGGGAGTGTTTTGTTTCAGAAAAGCCGCCTCGGACTTAGTCACCAGCATGGGATGGCATAAATACTGCCCTTTGGTCTCTGTTTCCCAGGACTTCCCTCTGCACAAGGAACCCCCAGGAATCCTGTTAAAATGGCTCTTAGCTGTTTGATATCACCAGGGAGATGTCACTCAGCCCTACACTCATGGATTTCAGTACTGCAGGCTGCAGGCTGAAGCCCACAGCGATGTGCAGAGAGCCAGCTTTGACACTGGCAGTGGTCTCATCCCAGCAGCATGGCAGGCCTTCAGCATTTCAGGAAGTGCTGAAAAGAGGCCGTGCTGTGCTCAGTAACTCTGTGGCTAAGCTAAGCCTGCCCCCCTCTCAGCCTGCTCTAAAGGTAGAATTCAAAGCTGAAGGAGGATAACTACAGTAATCATGTGTGAATCTGCTCTTACCTAATACTGCTGGGGTAATATGCCCACTAAAATTTTCTAGCCCAAGCCCAAAAGAAGATTATCTTTCTTTTCCTTTCTCTCTCTCCCTTATTGACTTAATAACAATTGTTCCAGCAATTCAACATACATTAGAGATGGAACGCAACTGGTTCTACATTGCTTGAGCATTATGACACTCCAGGTGTGCATGCTTAGACATGGAGAGCTGAAAAGAGGATGACAGGCATGACTAGAAGAAGACTGACAGAAATTACAGTGCTTATGATTAGTGTGAACATTTCTTGTGAGGCAAAAATGATGCAAAATAGAGAAGAGGGAGAATAGAGCTGGTTTCTGTACTGATTTCCATTTGCAGTTACTGACACTGGGCTGATGTGATGGAGAAAGTCAGGGGACCAGATAATCAAAATTCAGGGGATAAAATAAAATTCTTAATTATAATCTTAATTAACAGTCCATTTATTTTGCTTGTCAGGTGATAAAATAGCAATTTAATCTGCCAGGAAAAAAAATTCTGTAATCTGAACACAGAAGTTTTAGTATTGAATGCAAGGCAGGCTCTCATCTACAATGGTGAAAATTCAAAAATACCTCAAAAGATGAGCCCATGTACTTCTGGTTTACATTAATGGAAATCTGGCCCCAGGCAAAATGCCAGCTTGAATTCAATAGTTTTGAAGAGCAGCTGTCCATAAAAAAAGTTGCCGCTGGAACTCAAAGCAATTTGACAAAATAAAATGCCATTCACTGGCCTCTTTACAGGATTTAAGGTGAAATAGCACCACTTTAGAAAGTAAGATCTGTTCTTAATGGATGCCAAGAGCCTCCTCCATTGTCTCCAAAAAAATGGAACAGATGGTTTCTGGTTTAAAATCAGTGCTTCCCTGACAAAGTCAATGGGTAAATCCCTGTTTGCTGCAGCTGAGAGCTTGGATAGTTTGCATGTTATGCTGGCTCCCTTAGAACACAGATGTGCTGGTTGTTGTTGATCACCTGCATACTGTAGTACCAATTATCATTTTATATATATGTGTGTGTTCATAGCCTTCAAAAAGAGCAGAGAAGTTTTTTTTCACATTTACAAAGGTCACAGACCACACCCAGGCCCTGTTCCATTTTTGCTTTACATCCCTATCAAAGGCTCCAGGTAAGAGGCAGCCTATAAAGTTCTTCTGCTGAGACATGATTTTTAGTTTGGCCCAGTCTGTTAGACTATCATGTTTTAGTTCCAGTTTATTCAGTGTGATGATCTTGGCTGTGGTGTGCAGAGTCAGTCAACCTTTCTACTTTTCCCTGTCAGCCTTCCCACTGCCCAGAGCAAATCTGAAGAACTTCCTTGTTCTTGGGCTTCTTTTCTCATGTATTTCTGAAGTGTTTCTAAGATGTTTACACTGTTAATCCCTGTTGATGCATCTTTCATTCGGCAGCAGATAATGTGATTGTGATTTAGGTTTGGACCTTTGAGTGTGACAGTCATGATGATGGACAGCACCTCCTTGCCCTCACTATGCAATGAGGGCTGGGAGCTGTGCAGTATGATTTGGGGCAGCTGAATGGGGACCTATAATATCACACTGAATAATTTAGCAGTTTTTACTGACCTGGATGTCTTCACAAATTCCCCTCTAATGTCCATAGCTATGTGTGAGAATTTAAATGCCTTTTATCACCTTTTTTTTTTCTATTTTCACTCTAAAATTTCTCCTTATCCAGCAGACCTCTCAATCAGCTAAAAAGCCTTCAGCCTAGTAGTTCATTCTCATTTTCCTTCTTGATTTTGGAAGCTTTTTTTCTATCCTACAAATCCCTGAGAATGTCAGTACTCATCTGGGATATACTGAATTTTGTAAAAAACTTTTTTTTTAAAGTACAGCTCTTAGGAGGAAAACATCCTGGCAAGGGAAAAGGAGGGGGAATGATCTTAACTGGACTAGGGATTCCATCTTGAAGGACTACCAACTTCACTGTGAGGTGTGTAGAGGTGGAAAAAATCCTGACAATTTTCAGAACAGGGAATAAATGCAGGACCATTTTTCAGGGTTGGGGTGCTGTCAGCAATAATTTTCTCTTTGGAGACAGTTAAAAATAGCACCAGGAAAGCTTTTTAACTCTGTTGTACAACAGTTCCATGTATTTTGGTTGCTGATGCATAAAAAGAGTTCAGAAATTTCAGGGGTTTTTTTTCTCTCTGCTACTTAATTCCCAGAAAAGTATGCTTGATGGGATTTTACCAGAGTAGATCCTTTTTCTTTTAGATTATTCCATATGTAGCTCTATGTGTGTATATATGTATATCATCTATATCTGTCTATAGCTATGTATATCTATCTATATCATCTATACACACTCTCTATTGTCATTTGTTGAAAGATTAAAATTCATACTGGATTCCTTGTTTCCTTGTGCATTTTGATTTGTCATCTTTGGTACTGTTATTTATCAGAAGTCATGACGGCTTTTTTGATAGCAAGATTGAATGAGATGTTTGGCATTCATTTTTGTATGAACTACATTAATTCCTTCAAATATGTTAGAAGTAATGGTTTATTTTTTTCTTTATTACATATAAATGATAATGTGAGCACATGCCTTTAACTGTTTGAAATTAAGTTATAATTCTTACAGTTGTCACTTTCTTCTGTGTTGTCTGTTACATCTGGATGAAAAGAAATGATAAAAACCCTGCATTATTAGTTTAATAGAGCAGTGCAAGCCCTGCATGCCCTCTGCTGGAAGTATTCCCTTACAGGAGGATGCACATCAGCTTCTGGCAGTGCTGGGTGTCTGACCTGCAGACAGACACACTCGCCTTTGATATACTTAGTTACTCATTAAGTTATGTGTCTCCATAGCAATTTGTTAACCCAATAGGAAGGAAATCTCCTCCAGTGCTTTATTTTCTTCACACTTTTCATTACAGCTTGAACTCTTTCAACCTTCTTTTTGACTTATTAACCTTGTTACTCCATAGCAGTGAAAAGAAAATGAGTTATTTGTTGCATAAAGTTATTGAATGATGTCACATTACTGACACAGGTTTTACATGTACAATTTTGCTCTGCTTTTAAGGCAGTTTACAGGTTCGATACAAGCTGAGTAAGGATGGGCTCCTCATTTTCACCATTGACTCTGGAAATTTTGCCAACCGAGAGCTGCACCACGTGAAGATTAACAGAGAAGGCAGAGAGCTCATCATACAGGTATGCCATGGCTTATGCTGAATGTTAAATAACACTTCAGGCCACAAACACTGGCACAGTTTTCCCAGAGAAGTTGTGGATTCCCATCTCTGGAAGTGTTCAAGGCCACATTGGGTGGGGCTCTGAACAGCCTGGACTACTGGGAGGTGTACCTGTGCACAGCAAGGGGGTTTGAACTAGATGATCTTTAGGGTCCCTTCCAACCCAAGCCAAGATTCTATGAATTCTGGGAATCTGACTCCCTGATCTCAATGCCTGATCACCAGCAGGAGACAAAGGTTTCACACTGATTTAGCAGCAGAACAGCCCTGTAGCTTTGAGCAAAGCTCCATCTAGACCCCGTTCAAAGAGTGCCCAATAGTGAGTGGTGTTTTCCATTGAAGGGTCCTTCCCTTGCTAATGACAAACTGTGAATTAGGAAACATCTTTGGCCAGAAATCCATCTGGACCATTGGAGTGGTTCTGGGACTTGGGGATGTCTGTGGGATCTGTAATCTCCACTGAAACACACAGTGTGGATCATGGAAAAGCTGCTAAAGGGAGAAAAAAGCTGAGGAACGTAATTTCAGTTAGGGTATGTTTCTCAAGGGAGAGTGTGACCCCAGCTGCCTTATCCTTTCACAGGAAAGGAAGAGCTGAGGGAATGCAGGGTGCAGTTACCATGTACATGGCAGTGCCCCATCCTAGAAACTAGAAGCAAGCCATGCTGAGTGTGACAGCATCATGAGATACAAAACCCCTCCTTTACCTTGTTCCCCTGCATCACCTGTTCTTCCAAGGCCGGCAGAGGAGGACAATCTTACTGCTTTTTCTTCTTTTCTTCTAAGGCTAATTCTAGCTGTCCATATTGCAAAACAGGCTGGCTAGATCTGGGCAAAAAAATCATTTAATAGGGAAGGGGGACAGAGTCTATAGAGAGGTTGTATCTTAAGGAATAGAATGAGAAGGCAAAAGAACACAGCACTGCTTTTTTTTTTTTTCCTCTACAGTTTCCATCTCTGGGTGGTAAAATAACACATCACACAACTACAGTGGGTAGGCCTCATTATCTAAGAAGAAGGGTTATGCTAAAAGCCAGGGTTTTCCTCAAGTACCAGTCTTCTATTGTCTGCTGCTCTGTGGTTTTCCTCTGTGCAGAACTAATTCTTCACAATACATTTCTAGAGTGGCCTCCTTTGAGTGTATTCTGAAGTGACTAGACATGGATTTTGGGAAGCAGGGGGATTTCAGGGTCAAACATTTTAAGTTTTTCTGCAGGGGAGGTTTCTTCAAAGTCCTTTATATGGCTATTCTGGTATACCTTTCAGCTTCTCATGCTAAAATCAAAGCACACTCACTTTGCTATATTTAGAAACTGAATCACGCTTGGGGGCAGAATTAACTGATTTGCAGCTGAGAACGTTCCCAGAAGTTTTCAGTACAATGAGATCTAGGGGTATCCATGTGCTGTTGTACTAAAGTAATTTTATTGACCTCTTCCAGGTTGATCAAGTTCTCAAACTCAAACACAACTTTTCTGAGATTGATTTTAAGGCCATTAAGTCACTCACCTTGGGCAAGGTCACAGGTAGGTTCTACTAAAAATATTCCTAACTTGTGAGATATTTCAGTACTGGAATTAGCCCGTGCTGTGTGTTGGGGTTTTGATAGAATTGGGGGTTGGTTTGGATGGTTTTGCTGTAAGAGTTGGCTTGAGCATTCCAGTACTCCTATTTATATATCTCATCAATGCAAAACTTTGGCAGCTTTACTTGTTTGCACTGATAGCAATATTAAGTACTCCGACTGCTCCCTGCAGTGAAGTGATTCATACAGCCTGTGTGGCTGCACAGGGCAGCATCTTAGCCTAATGATACCATTTTGCTGACTGCAGCTTGCTCCTCTCCAGACACTTATGTTTCCTAATGATAAGAACAGCACAATGGAGCCTTCATCCTCTCTGCCTTTTTTTTCACTGCCAGTCGTTTTCCATTTGAATTCTGCAAGGAATATTGCATATAGCACTTAGGCCACAATTCTGCATGTTCTGTACATGGACCTTCTTGATCTTTACTCCTCCACACTACAAAGTTACTACAAGACCAGGAAAACCCTGCCTGAAATTTGGAAAATAGAACTGCTCTTTTTTATTGTCAAGTATGTCATATTCTTTTATATGAGTCTTGTTCTTTCCCAGCAAGATTCTAAATGCTTACTTCATTACAGACATTTCAGTCCTTTGTTCAGATTGGACCTCCATATCAAGCCTGACATCTGTCCCACCACTGCAATTTTATATGTTTCATTATTAGCACCAGAGGCCTGTGGGGCTGGCAGCTAGACAGATGCTGTAGACATCCTGTAGTGCCTGCTTGTGCAGTGTAACTCTGTAGAATCACACTAGTGCTTTCTGCATCACGTTTTATTGAGTAGATGAAGAGCAGGACCTGATTATCCCCTTAGTTATATATAATGGGTTTTTTTTCAGAATGCAGCCTCTTTTGTGGAAGTGTTTGGGAACCTGCAGCCCAATTCAGACCTAAGCTAAAATTCTCATTTTGTCAATGGCCAGCTTTAGTGATTAAAATCTAAAAGAACGTTATGCATCCTAACCTCTACCTAGTTACCAGCTATAGACACCAAATCAATAAAGCAAAGATTTACTAACCTGAAAGATGGAAGGTAGCACAAACACCTAAAAATGTAGCCAGCAAGCTGAAATGCTACAGATCAGCATTATGGAGAGAAACTAGATTCAGTCACAAAAATATGACTAACTTCACAAGTGTGAGTTGTTGCAAATCCAAAGCCCAGGTGTATCGCCAAAGGTCAGTCATTCAGTTCTACTGAACACCACTGACTTTTCTCCTTCTTTTATTTCTCTGTTGTCCCAAACTTTATTGGAAGTTTGTTTTAGTATAGCAGTAGTTCATTTCTGTAATGACAATAAAGCCATAAACTTGGCTATCCAGGTGGTGAAAGATATTATTGCTGTACTGGAAATGTCACAATGCATCCCAGCAAGTCACTTTAATTCCAGCCTAATCCTAATTCCAGTTTCTTTTTCATATGTTAAGTGAATTTCCACAAACTGTTTCTTCTGTATTAGGATTTAATTTTCCATGTTTTATCCCACAGCTGTAGCTACACTGAGTGCCCTCACAAAATGACAGTTCTTCCTCAGTCTTCTCCCATCAGAATAAGCAATCCCAGCTCTATCAATCCTCTCAATCCTCCTATCAATAGGAGAGATGCTGTGGTTCCTAAATCATCTTTGCAGCCTTTCACTGAACTCACTCTTGTGAGTCCATGTTTTTTTCCCACTGGGAAGCTGTCTTCCTCTGCAAAGCTTCTTTCCAGCTGCTCAGCCCCAGCCAGGGCTGCTGGATGGGGTTTTCTCTAACCCAGGTGCATATCTTCACATTTTCTTTGTTGAAATGCAGTGTTCTTGTTTTCTCATTCCTCCAGCTTGTCATCATCCCTCTGAATGGTGGCACAACCCTCTGGTCTACCAGCTGCTCTTCACCATTTTGTATCTTCTCCAAACTTATTCAGGTTACACACTATTCCATGACAGAAAGAAACAAAACCAAACCAGAAATTCCTACAGCTACAATGTTAAGAGTATTGCTTTTATGTACAAAAAGGAGAGTTGGGCATTGTCATTTTGGGACTGTGGAACTTACATAAATATGTTAAATCATTATTTATCCTGTTGTATGGGTAAAATGTTGACTATAGCTTCTTTTAATGACGGCTCACCAGGTGAATACGGATGAACTTAAACCAGTATCTGCCAAGTTTTTCCTTCTCATTGCTCATGCCCTCAGCAAAGCATAAACTCCCAGAGAGGCATGTGATGCTCTAGATTTACTGTAGTGTTTATTTTGGTTGCCACAAGGGTTACACACCTAAAGGCATTCATTAGGAAATGTAAGTAGATTGAAAAAGAACCATGCAGAAAACTCTCTGTTCTACATGTCCTACATATCCATGCTATGTAATCATCTGAAAATCTGTCTCTCTTCTCTCCTGTCACACCACTGCTCATATGTCTGCTCTAACAGTCTAATCCTGGCTGCCCAATCAGATGATTATACCACCTTTTTTCTTGACTCCACCATTAATTTTCCACTGACTGGGAGATCTCAAAGAGGTCTTCCAGCAGGACATCATAAAAGCTTGAAACTTCTTCCTCACCACATTTTCTTATGATAGCCATTTTAGCACAGCTGGAATTTTGAAAAGTGCACTTTTATAAAATGACCAGTTTTTTAAATAATAGTGTTTCTCCTTCTTCATACCCCTCCCCACCCCATCCCCATTACACTTTCTTCAGGTACTTACACTCTGATATTTTTTTCTTTTCAAACTGACTATGTTTTTTCCAATGGCTGCCTTATACCCAGCTGTGAATTCTGGGAAAAAAAAGCCCCTCTGTTTTAGGCAGAGGAGTCTCAGCCAGAATTCAAAACATAGGGACACTCACTCTGCCACAGACTACTTGAATGACCTTGGGTAAGCCATTTATGTGCAGATATAAAGGTAAGCAGGCATTTTATTCCCACTGGAACCAGTCTGAGCTTTACTATCTCCCTTCTCTATCAGTAAAGCATAGATAATAGAACAGCCCTGCGTCAGAGGGGTGCTGGGAGGGTAAAAGCATTAAAGGCTGTGAGCTCTTCAGATACACTCTAATGGGACCATATAGCTGCCTTGGAAAGATCAATCTAAATATAAGTGTGGCTTTGAAGACAAGGGAGTAAAAGGAAGCATCATTCAAGTAGCCAGCAGATGTCTGTTGAATTCATCCTCACTGTACCCAATAGCAATAGAAAAATACTATTATCCTGTAGTTTGTTGTCATTTTTATTTCACAAATATAGAGTCAGGACACCGAAGGACCTATCCAAAGCTCCTCGGTATCAATGGGAGTTTTCCCATGGACTTTAGTGAGCACTGGATTCAGGCCCCAAGTGGGTCATACAGTTTATGGCAAAGCCTCAGTGAAATTTTAACCAGAGTCCCAGTTCATTTACTTTAAGTGCTCCTTGCAGAGATCATACTGCTGTATTTAACCACACGAACATTCTGACCTGACTGTGAGGCAGGCTCTGCTTTGAATGAGAGGTTGAACTGCATGACCTTCAGAGGTGTCTTTCAGCTTAAACTATTTTGTAATTCTCTGATCTCAGAGACACACTTTTGCGTGTGTTTAGGTGTTTTCTGCAAAAAGCTGCTATCCCAGTAGAAAATATAATTCATTTGTTTGTGGGTTTACTTTAATAAATCCTCAAAAACTTTGTACTGTGCCTCAACATGTCTAAATTTTTCACTCTTATAGGCCCTGGGAAAAATAATCTCTGATGCAGAAAAGTGAATTTCATTGTTTGTGTATTCATGTCTGAGTAATTTAATATAGTAGCTGTGTAGGGATACCAGAGTAAAAGGGTAGCACTGAAAGGATTCAAGAGGATTTTGAAGAAAAAGGTTGCAAGTATTTCTTTAGAACCTATTAGTGTTGAGCTAATTTATTTGTGTCTTCAAAGTGATCAATTAGCAGACCTTCCCACACGGGTAGCATCAATGATTGTGTATTCTAGCGCAGGAACATGATATCTTTTATCTCTAAAAGCCTGAGCTAAAACACACTCAAATTTCCACTGAGTCATTCAGCTTTGATATAAAGTATACATAAAAGAAAGTTTATCTGGCAAGTAATTTTATTAAAATCATTATGTAGGTGCAGTACAATTCTTATGATTTCTACAATGGCTTTTCTTATTAAAAGTTCATGAGGAGAAAATGGAATCTATACACTGAAGTGTATAGTGATCATAGAGTAGTTCATCCAAGAATATTATATAGGGGTAGATGATAACGGGATAACTAAATCAAAAGGGGTAAGTTGTCATTAACTCTGAAATACAATAGCTGCCTTAAAGAAATGCCTTCTTTTTTGAGAGTTTCTGTGAAAAATGCTTAATTCCATTTTTTATTTTCTTTTTCTTTTTTTTTTTCTTCTTTTCTTTTTTTTTTTTTTTTTCTGGAAAGACATTCCTGTTTTTAAGCTCACCAGGTCACAATTTATGGTTTAAAAAATAAAACCTCTGCAAGAGATATTGGCTGGACTCTTCTGGTCACTGCAAAGCTCTTTTCTTTACTTCAGACTCTTCTCACCCTAAATAACTATTTCTAAGACCTTATAATGAACAAAGATCTCTTAGGTGAATTTTAGGGTGCTTTTAAGCCTAGTAAAGCGCTGAGGATAATGGAAATTACTACATAAGATGAAGGAGAGGCTTTTGGGACCAAGATAGCAAGCACCTAAAATAAGCAAAGTTTGGCTACCCCAGGCAGTCCAAGCAATCCAAGGTCTAAGCTGATAATGACATCAAGCCTCTATCAAAAGAGGCCAGATCTATTCCAACTTTTTCCCCAGCAAAATAATTTACCCTTTGTTCATAAAACCATGCTTAAATATCAGTTTTCTTGATGACAGTGCTGCCTAAATAGCAGTCCAAGGTCATCTGCTTCTACCCAGAAATTTTATTTTTAGACTGAATTCTTGCTACTTGAGTTGATTTTAGCTGTCTTCTTTTGATGCAAGCATGTACTCATTTGTACATCATCTCTCCACCTTCTTGCATATTTTCTTCTTTTTATGGATTATGTTTTCAGCCCATGCAGAGTCACATAGGGCTGGTTGTGTTCTGGCAGATTAGGATTCAAATGTCAAATATGACATGTAACAAATTTCACAATGCAACTCCAAGTGCCTCATTTTCAATTATTAACTGTCTTTGAGAAAACATAATAAATGCATACCTTAAATTATCTTTGCAAAGCCTAATGAAATAAAAATTCTTAAATGTTACACTTGGCACAAAATGTTCAATTGCAACAAAACAAATCCAGACTCATGCTCATTTGGGCATTCTGTTCATTCCTGGGAAGCCTCATGAGAGGAAGGACCTTTACATTGCTCTTGCTGTTTCTTGGTTTTTCAGAAGTGCTTGGGAGGGGCACTGATTGTCTGAAGCCTGTCCCCTGTTCAAATTCATCCTTTCATTAAGCAAGAGTCAAGCTGGTTTACCTCAGTTGTTATAACCAGGAAAAACTTCTGTAGTTTTCACTCCACAGTCTTTGTGGCGCACTCACACCAGGAAAAGAGATTATTCCAAAGTCACATTTTTGGGTTCCAGACTAACCCAAGATTTCTGCCCTTTCGAACTGAGTGATTAATGTCAGCAGTGTTCACTGAGATTGTTGATGGATACAACAGCACATTTTTCAAGGTACCTGCACACTGCCTTGCTCTTCTGAGACAGGTGCAGTGTGTGGAGACTACAAGTGTCTTCTGCCTCAAGGTTGTGGGTTCAAATCTGGTGACAATGTCCAAGGGGTAACCTTGCCAGTCCTGTTCAGCACCTTGGCAAAATGAGGTTTAGGTTTCTGGGTGACATGAAAATAATGGTTATAAAGAAATAACAAAAATTTATTGATTAATGTTTATGGTCCTGTTTTACACAGTGTTACCTTTAGGAAGAGGCTATTTTACCTTTTTTTATATATATATTTTATCTATCTCCCTGCAAAAATTAACACTTTTGATTTCTCTTTGATTCCAGTTACCTGTCCTACTTGTTATCATTTACTATGTCAATTTGCTGTTTCATTACTGGGCAGATTGATGCTTGGTCCTAGAGAATTCTCATGGAATTCTATTCATGAGGAAAATTAATTTCCCATTACTGATATGTGAAGACTAAAAATTGCTTTATCTAAAATCTTAAAACAAGTGCTATGTGTGTGGCAAAGGTGTGTAATGAAAAAGAAGAGGAACAGGATGTCTGATTTTCTGAATAATAATAAATCAGCACATAAGTTATGTTGATACAATCTGTAAAGTTTAAAAAATACAACCACATGTTAAACTTAATCCTCATTATCATGGAAAGCCATTGCAAATACATGGAAAACCAACATAAAACTTGCTGAGCTGTGACATTGCAGGCAGCTTCCAGGGATCAACTACAGGGACCCAACAAGAAGCCAGGCCGTCTTATGCACAACTCAGCAGATAAAGCTTAAAAATTACTTCCTAAATGTGGGGGTAAACTTAATTTGTGGAGAATGAGCAGTTTAATTACTTAAAGCTGAAAAAGACTGCCTTCTTATTCTCTGTGTAGAAATTTGCCAAAATAACTCAGTCTCCAGTGCTGGGAATGGAAATGAAATGCTAAAATGTCAGAAGATCAAACCAAGCCATCAGCAGCAATTCAGTGTGATTTTCCAGACCAGTGAAATGCATGGAAAGATTCCCAGCATTGCCAGGTCAGAGGAAGGCCACTGAAGTTTCTTATGACCTTGGCTGCAGCACAGACCACAGAACTTCAGTGAGTTGCTTCTCTCACTGAGCATCGTGTCATGTAGTGAAAACACCTTTTGGGAAAACATCTTATTGTGATGCAAAAACTCCAAAGAACTCGGTGTCCTTTAATAAGCCTTTCATAGAGCTAATGTGTCATAATCACAGAATTACATTATCCTCTCAAGAATTCAGAGGGCAGCACAAGTTGTTCACAACAAAATCACGCAGCTTTCTTGTTGAGAGCAGTGGGAGCCCCCCTTTCTGACACACACCAGGCACACACCTAAAGCTGTATGATAAAGCAAACAGTATTTGTGCTCATGGAATTTTTACCAGAGAACTCTGGGGTTGTTTTTGGTTTGTTCTTTTGATTTTTTTAATTTTTTTTCCCAAAATTTTAAAAGCTTTCAGCAACATATCTCTGAGTTCTCATACATGCAAAGCTTATTTTTGACAAAAGGCCCATGGAATTGGCCCTTAGTGTAATGTTTAAAAATGCCCTCAAAAGTACTGAACCTTAGACTTTTCAAACTACTGTACAATGAAAGAGGAATGCATTATTTCTTAGGCTTTACTTTTTGTACATTGGGGTAGAACAGAGCCTCTTAGATTGCCTGGTTATAAAAGATAAGCAACAAATTCACCTTTTGTGTCAGAGCTAAGAAAACAATAAAGGCTGAGTGTAGGAATGTTTGCAAAGGATTTTATAAATTCAACAAAGATGGCAAATACTGTAAATCAGTCTTTTAGTACATATGAACCTTCTTACAGGAACTTAGAAGCAATTCTTTGCCTGCTTTGTAACATCTCAGCCAAAATCTCATTAAAAATCTGAATGCTGTCAATTCCTACATACTTTCAGAAGAGCAAATGCAAGAACTTCTGCAAGATTGCAGTTTTCCAGTGGCAAAGCCTCACTGTTTCCCTTCCCATCTTGCAGCTCAGAGGCTGTGCCCCTGACAGCTCTGCAAACTGAGCATTTCTCCTGTAAGGCCCCTGGGAGAGGTAGCTGATACTGTACCTTGCTTTACTGAGAACAGCCACACTCTTCTGTGTTACACTTCCACAAAGATGCTCAAACATAATTAGAAATCTTTCTCGGCTAATTCCCTCTGGGTGCATGGCATGACATGATCTTGAACACAAAAATAATGTATGATTTGGGCTGGCTTTGAGATTTCTCTGTATTTTCTTATACATAAAAAGAAGTTTATATAATTAAAATGGCAATGTCAGCTGTGAGAGAAGGCTTTTTTTTTTTTTTTTCCTAAATCCTGACCACTTGTAAAACCATTGTATTTGAATAATAATGGAAAAATTGGACCTTATTTTAAAATTTAGAATCCTATTCTTTGAGGATTTGGAAATAAACTTGAAAAGCTAGGAACCCTTATTTCCCAATTTCATTGGAAGTATTCCCAAAATTTTCAGTGCTAGAAGGTTGGGGTTTTTTCCACTAGCAGGTATTTTTTAAGACTTTGAATAAGTTTTGATTCTGTATCTGTGTGCATTTGTAGGCTTTTTTTCTTGTTTGATTGACCTAGATATAAAGCACATCATGTTTGAGACCTCTGAGCAGCATGGATTTCAATTTCTGGAAAGTAAATAATATGAGTTTGGAGAAAATAGAAAATGTCTTCACTGTCCTTCCCTGACTTACCCAAACAATCTTTGATATTCAAACTTGGGGAACTAAATTTTTTACTAAAGGTGGAACATTGGAACAGGCTACCTAAAGAAGTTATGGATTCTCATCCCTGGAAGTGTTCAAGGCCAGCTTGGATGGGACCCCAAGCAACGAGGTCTAGTAAGAGGTGTCCCTGCCCATAGCAAGGGGTTGGAATGAGATGATCTTTAAGGTCACTTCCAAACCAAACCATTCTATGATTCTATAAAAAAACTTGCCCTTGATTTTCTTGCTCTTTGTGAAATTTAACTGAACACATACTAACAGATAAGTTATTTGTGCTATTTTACCTATGGGCTGGAAAATAACACAGAGATATTTGTTTTAATTTTGATTTAGATAAGAAGAGGTATAGTTTTATTCTTTATTTTATTAATGAATGGGGTTAGTAGGTAGAGTGAAATCCTGACTCATAACTAAGAAGATTCTTAAGAATTCTGATAGTAAAAAAGTAGTAACATGAAAAGGTGCTTCAGAAAAGTTAATAATAAGCTCTTGAAGAAGGATGGGAGCTGAGGTAGCAAGCCAATCAGTGACAGAAATGCACATAAAGCATTTTATGACAGAAAATAAAGAACAGGGTCTTTCATTCAAAGAGTGGAGGAGATGGAAATCCTTGAAGGTCCATATATGTGCAATTGATGATGTGAGCAGATGCAAAAACAAAGGTTAGAGAGCCAGAGTTCAATGGTATTTGGTGTTGCTATTATACTTACTAGAATTGTTGTTGCTGTTGTTGTTATTGTCATGGTTTGTAGATATGACATGCTAGATATTGTCCATTAGCAGAGAAAATGGATGAGGAAAAAAGTGCAGTGCAGGTTTTTATGTGCAAGACAATTCAAGGTGAGTAGCATTATAGAGAAAGGATTTTGGGAACCTCATGGGTCAGGCTAGGGAGAATTTGTAGGCTGCTGAAGGAGAACCTGAAGAGTTGAAATTGGATAATAGATGTAAAAGGGATGGGTAAGGCAAAAGAGGATTAATTTTCTTAATGCCTTCCTAAAACAGTCAATTGGCAGAGTGTTTTTCCTTTGTACTGCAGACAGTTTGTCCCTGGATCCAGAAGTCTCCAAGGCAAATGCCTATGGTTTCACTGGCTGCCTGTCCTCTGTTCAGTACAACCACATCGCTCCCCTGAAAGCTGCCTTACGCCATCCCAGCGTGGCTCCCGTGACTGTCAGGGGTTCCCTGACGGAATCCAGCTGTGCATCCATGCTGGAAGCTGATGTGAACACAGCAACCACAATATATTCCTCATCAGGTACGTCCTGCTGGGAGGGGAGTGGGGAGTTTAAAGGATAGAGTGAGGTTTCCTTCCTTTTTGCAGTAATATGAGTAGTGGAAGTTGCTTTTTCTCTCAGAATCAGGAGTGTTGAGGAAGGGCATCAGGACTAGTCAAGTCCCCTTTAAAAGTCATTGTTCTGAAACAATGTTTTCAGACTAAGTTCCTGGTTCACCTAAGACATGCCTGCCTAGGGCAAACAGAAAAAGTCCCAAAGCTGTACTGAAAAAGCTTTGAAAGTTTGGTTAATGCACCTGATTTGTCATTCATGTCCACTCCAGATAATTCCAGTGCTGCAGATCTCCAAGGATAACATAAGTGTTACACAGATTCTGTATCCCAGTGGTGATAAAGCAATAGAAGTCATACTAAAAACAATTCAAATTTGTTCCCACCCTAACAGAAATGAGCAAAAACTCTTGTACAAACCCCTCAGCATGTGTGACTTCCACTAGGTGCTTGTACCTCATTCTCATAGACTAAAGAGAGGGAGCACTACTTAAGCAGTACCAGCAAGATGATCCCAATTGTTTGTATATCTTTTGCAATTCTGAAGCTGTCCTCTGGGAATCTGAACATTTTGCATATGTGAATTTGTATGCAGAGAAGGAAACTGAGAGCAGCTGGAAGAGTTGTCACCATGAACAGGGACAATCAAGTTGCTGCTTTAGTCACCAGTGGATGTGGCAGAATTCTTAATGACCAGAAAGGAGTGCAAATTAAGGGCTGTTTTTTGCCCCTTGACCTATAAAGCTACTTTCTTCTTTTTTATAACTAATAAAACTCTGGTACAGATCATAACGCAATTCTTTCACATTTGTACTTGCATCAAATCCCCATTTCCTGCAGCTTCTGCCTAAGATATTCAGCAGAAAACAAATGATGCTATTAGCATTCTGCATAGGGAAAAAGGCTGCTGATTACTCTGGAGAGCGGCTGCCAGTGTGCATGTGCTCCTCCCCAGCCCCCCACTTCCTTCTCACTGCCTCCAGTTGTCTGAGGTGTCTGCTCTGATGCACAGACAAATGTGTCTTGTGAGTCCTGAATGGGCAATGATACTGAACAGATGAACTCTTTGCCCTGTGATCTGTCACCTCAATGATCTAATTTTTCTAAGGAGTTTAGAGAGCAGTAAAACCTGAGGCTCAGAACAGGACTTCAGGACAGAACACAGAGCAGAGTGTAGCATTTGAACTTAAATATTTAAAGCATACAATCAGTTGCACTCTATTGTTAAGGTTAAGCAACCTTGCATCAGAAATGCAGAATTATTATAAAAACTCATGCCTGTCTTGCCACTCTGTGCTCTAAAATATGATTTCCTCTCAATGTGATGAATTATCTGACATTCCTGTCTCAATGTTCACACTGGATTTGATTAAAGCCTGAATAAGATCTTTAGAACAGATGTGCTCTGAAGACTTCATGTCTTTATATACTAAAGTAAAAGCAATGGACGGTTGATTCTTGTTTAAAAATTTTTCCAATTTGTAGCAAATTATAATTTCTATAGATGTATTTAAGCATTACATCTCTACATGGAAAGGACACATTTTAAGAAATAAAAAGAAAACAGAGTCAAGGATTAACTTTCAAATTTAGTGCTCATATCTCAATTCATCACTTCCCAATTTCTCGTTATTGAGTGTCTGAGAAGAAAAATAGAACTTCAAAGGAGGCTGTACATGTCTATGTCGATATTCTAATGTGCAGATACAACAAAAAAGCCCACTAGGAAAACTCTTTAAGTGTGTGAAAAAAGCTTTCTATATTTGTAAGTTGAAAACAATTGAAGCTATTTCCTTCAGAAAGGAATACTTGTATTCAAAAAAAGTTTCCTCACAGACAGATATGGAATAAAATCTATTCACACAGTTATCTGAACACACTTTTTCTGATCAGGAAACACAAAATGAGAGGTGACTTACTGCGGTTTTTATATTTAACAAAGATCTGCAGATCATCTTCTTCCTCGCTGAGGCACATGTAAAGATTTTGTTATTTTGAATTCTGTATTAATGGTATAGAGATAATAGACTTTTCCTATGGTATTTTTTCTTAATATTAAAATGCTGTAAAAATTACAGAGGAGATTCAGCTGTCTGAATTGTGGAGCCTTGAGCTGCGTATCCTCTTCAGCTGAGAGCAGGTCTTCAAGCATTTAAAGTAAAAAATGTCAAGTATTTTCAGAAGTCTGGAACTACACAGAAAAGATTGGCTTCTGAAAGGCACCTTAAACAGTGAAGTTCTGTCTCACTGTGCTAATTGTGCTGGACCTGCTATTTCCAAACAAGCTCTGACTGGCTGGGGGTATGCCAGGACAGCCTGTAGCAATTATCAGATGGTGAGGTTGAGGATACTCAGAGGAAGGAAAAAAGGCAGAAATGCATGACTGCAACCTTTGACCTTCTCATGGAGCTGCTTGGAAGAATCCCACAGGATACAGACTTGGTAAGAAGAGTGGCATGAGGCCCAGAGAGATCGTAAAGTCTTCATCCTTGGATATATTCAAAACCCAAATGGATACAGCTGTGAAAAACTATCTCTAACAGACTTGGATTTGAGTAGGGCTTTGGACTAGATGAATTCTAGGGAGCATTCTGACCTGATCTGAGGCTTCCAGCCTCAGTGAATTAAGTTTTAATGCCAGCAGCTTTATCTAAAAGAAGGAGGATGTCCTGTTAAGGTCTTAGATGAGACCCAGTATTGCTATTCCTTGGCTTCAGAGTGTATTGTCTTCCCACTGGAGATGGCTCTGCTATTACAGGCCATTTGCTGCACTGTAAAAAACCACCCTCTTCTTGTATCCTGATTTTATTTCTCAGACAAAATATAATTCTTGGGGCTTGTTGGCTGTTAGCCTCCATTTTGAAACTGCTCTTCAACATTTGTTCTGGTTTCTTCTCAGTGCTCAAGTTCTGGTAACAAAAAAATAGTGGAGTGCTGATTGCATTCGGTGTTAAATAATCTTTTAGGCACAAATAACATCTTATACAATTGTAATATAGAAATTTAATTCCATACCTTTTCATATATAGTTAATAATTTTTTCATTACTCTTTTCAACTAGTGCCATGTTCTGGCACCAATTGCAATTTTTTCTCTAGTACAGGAGAACAGTTGTAGAACAGATGTAAATTTTTAATTGTCACTGAATTCACTGGCTTCAACTGAGGGATCGGATAAAAAATACCTCACCAAATCCCCATTATGCAGAAAGTTAATTCATCTTCAGTCTGAAAGAATGATTGCTCTCCTCTTCTGATCTGTGGAAAGAAATCAGTGAGTCACACTATCAATCTTTGACAGCCATCTTAGGGTACAAAATAATTGTAGGCTCTTCTCCTCTTTGACTAAATATAAATAAATAAATAAACTAAATTACTAGTTTTGATTTATATAATTGATTCATATACACTGAAAAATAAAGTGAGATGAATCTACTGATGATGTACAAAGTTACTACCAACTGTGATCTAATTTTGAATTTGGCCCTGTTTTGAGCTTATGATCAGAGGCCTGTGTTTAGGCTAAATGACCCCAGATTTCCTTCCCACCTTACCTTTTCTATGATGCATTCTATATTTGTGTGTAAAAATATATTTTCATTCCCATCGCAGTCCCACAAATGTAGGAGATGAGATGAAGCATTGCCATGGCTGTTTCTTGGGAATGTCACTCTGTGCACACAATTACCAGGCAAGGGGGCTCTCATCAGTAGGTTTGAAGCTGATGGCTCAGGTCTGTGATTGGTGATTGCCATTCATGTGCTAAAGGACGTACTGGAGGTGTTCATTGGGCCCCACAAGTCCCTTTTGTATCTGTAGCTCAGTTAAGGGACTGCATCTTTTCAGGATGAGTGTGACTGAACAGAAATCATTCCACCCCTAAAACTTGCAAGAAGATCTTCATTTTTAAAAATACTAAGGCCTCTTTGAGGCTCATGTCTTTGCACCTCTTTGAGGCAGCTATCAGTGATGTAAATAATAAGGAAAAAGTGTCCCCTTTAAGAACTTAAATAGTCCCAACCCACCAGGGTTGTCTGGATTATTTTGGTGGTTGTCTGATTCAGGCTGTTTTGATGCAACAAAATTGTTGCTTGTTTCAGTAAAAAAAAAATCCTCTTCAGAAATGGCATGCCAAAATGGGGCTGAGTCTGTTACTAAGGCAAGGATGTTGAATTACAATAAACCTTGCAACACCAAATTTCTCAGGCAGGCTTCCACCTCTTGCATCAGAAAGAGCAGTTTGGCAGAGCATTACATAATACACAGCAGAGACAGTGATCCCTGACTCTCTCCCTATGTATATTCTCTGTATGACAGCCTGGAGCCTTGTAAAGGAGACACACACAAATATGAATCCCTTCACAGGAAAGGCTAAGGTGAAGAGAAAAGAAAAATGTGAAGGTGCAAAAAAGCTGGATTCAGCTAGCAGTAGAAAACATGGTATCCTCTGAAACATACTGGACTAAAAAGTATGTCCACTGCTGAAACTCCACTGACATCAGGAAGACCTTGACCTTTCAGATTTGGATCTGAATTTGAGTCAAATAACTGACATTCTCTTTCAGTGTTTCTACTGTAGTCATTTTGAGACAGAGTACAAGAGAGCTCTAACATCAAGGAGCCTTTAATATGAGTTAATTTCTGATCCCTCTGTTTTGGATCCAATTTGACCACTGCATTTCTATAACAGAGATAAAATCATCTCTTTCAAGAAGTTGTCCCAAGCAGAGACTGCTTCTCGTCATGGGATTGAATTCAAGTTGTATGTCTCATCTACAAACATAGGTCAGCTCTGAATGTGCCTAGCATCCCTTTCTTTTGGCTTCTTTCTGCTATCATTTCTTAGGTAACAACAAAAAATATAGTAATACATCTCTGAGTGAGAAAAGCTCCCAACAGGCTGTTTAGTTGAAATGTCTCTCTGAATGTCTTCTGCTGAACTGAAACAACACTTTCAGCTGTTCATGTGAAACTTTCTGTGTCCTTTTAAATATACCCTTATTAGAATTTGCTCCTGAAGAAAATTTCCTGATGAAAATTGTTCCGCAAACTCACTTTATTTTTCAGACCTTTCTGGTTCAGTTTTCCAGTCCCCCAAATCACATCTTTTGAAAACAGATTAGAATTCATAAGAGGACACTTCTGTCTAAGCCACAGAGAAGATGAGCAGCTGATACAGAAAATAAGTTCTCTTTTGTTTAACCAACTGCAGATCCTTTTGGGAAGACAGATGAAAGAGAACCTCTCACCAATGCAGTCAGAAGTGATTCAGCTGTGATTGGAGGTAACTTCATTTCTAAAGACTACAGTCAAAAAATAATTCTGTCAAGGCAAAAAACCTACTAGATTTTAAATCTGAGCTCTATGAAGTCCAAGGATTTTTTTGTAATTTGATGCAGGTCTAGTATCTGCTCTGTTTGTTAGCATGTATCTGTGTGAAGCTACCTAGGTAGGAAAGTGCATTGTGGATTGTTGTGGTCACACATGGATCATCAGGAACCTGAGTCTTTTAAAATATACCTAAACTCTGCCTGTCTGCCTGCTTGAGCAGGGGATCTGGACAAGATGATCTCCAGAGGTTCCAGGTGTTCTCTGATTCCATGTGAGTCTCTGCTCTAAGAACCAGCTAAGCAGCAGGTTTTTTACACACCACACTGGTGAATTCTTTGTAGAGTATTCACTTATCTAGTATTTCCTGAGCTCTCTCTTTGTAATCTGGTGGTGTAGTGGAATTCATATGGTCATATGGAAGTATTTATATACTGGGGAACAGTATATTGTCCTCATAATGTCATGTATGGTTTTAATTTTCCTGTAACAGCCTAGAAGAAAATTTATCTCTGTTTATTTTATAGCATGCCCTGTAGAGAGCTGCCTTTGATAATATCTAGAAGCTATAAACCAAAGTGTGCAAAGCTCATGCAAGGTTCCCAGAGATAAGACAGAAGAAAATATGACAGAGGAGGAATTTGTATGAGCATACAGATCTAGTGTTTTAAAAGCAAACACACTGAACTAACTTAATTTCCAGTGAAAGCATAGTTTTACAGAAATTTGGCCAATTATATCAATACATGCTCTATTTTAAGTGTTCTTAAGGTGACAAAATAGAAATAAAAACTACCAGGGAGGGTTTGATGTAGGCATATGGTTGTGTATGACTGAGATGAACTGATCTATTATACCAACTAGCTCCTGTGCATTGGTAACACATTTTTGAGGTAACTGAGCCTTTTGTTTTGGTTTTCACTCTTTCTATCCTTCCTTTTTTGCCCCTTTACAGGTGTAATAGCAGTCGTGATATTCATCATCTTCTGCATCATTGCCATCATGAGCAGATTCCTCTATCAACACAAACAAGCACATCGAAATAGCCAGAAAAAGGAGAAGGAATACCCAGAAAATCTTGAGAGCTCCTTTAAAGCTGACATTGACTTGCAAAACACAGTGAGCGAGTGCAAACGGGAATATTTTATCTGATGGACAATGCAATTTCTTCTTACTCTCCCTCCCTTAACCTCCCTTTCTTTATTCCTTTCTCCTTCCTATTTTCTTTTTGATTTTTTTTTTTTTAACACTCATTTTTTTGCTAGCTTCTTTTTCATTTGGAAGAGACCGCCCTGCACAGGAAACACTGAGAACAATCACAGTGCCTCATTCTCTGCACAAGAACCTGGCAATCACAGTTTTCTTCTGCAGCTCAAGAGACCTGTTATCCCATCCTACACAAAATAAGATCCACATGCACACCTGGTTTCTGCTGTCAGTTCTTGGATGTTTCAAAGTCCCTACATTTATTTGTTGTGTTTTTTTTTTACCTCTGGAGCCATTTAAGTCATTGCTTTTACACTAGAGCTGGACTATGTAAAGTGCAGGTAAAGTAGTTGAACACATAGCTCTGCAGATACTGGGACAGGATAGAGGGAAAGAATGAGATCAAAACACCTGATTTATTTCACAGGCTCATTTACAACAATCATAAAGAACCAGCCAAATTCTCAAATGTTATTAATTGATATATTGTCTATTGATTTAAATGGTGTTAAATTAATTTGTACCGGTTGAAAAGCTGGTATGGCATAAAGGAAAATAAAACTGTCCTCATTAAGCTCCTTCCCCCAACCTCCTGTCCTTTTACTGTAACTTTTAGGCTTCTCAGTACTTTTCCAACAATATATGTATCAACAATAAATATCATTCCCATGCACCTCTTTCACATCCATCTCATAAGGCTGGCTACGTAGACCCAACATACACTAGTATAACCCTAGCTGAAGCATGGAAAATAGTAGCTTGAATCTCCAAGGGGTTTAGGAAGCTGCTAGGACTTAGGTGCTCTATATTTGTCTGAAATTTTAGAAATGCAGCATATGCCTGTTCATGCCACATGGAGGATTATCACACACTGAGGTTAAACGCTGTTGCTGCTGTGGAAAAGAAAAAGAACATAGATGAGAAAAAAACCAAAATAGTTTAATCTTAAACATGACTCACACCTTCTGCCAGCTCTTCTAAAAAAAGAAAACATAAATCCTACTACTCAAAAAAAACCTCCCAAAACTGCATGAAAGATTGATTGGTATTTCCTGTTTGTAGAAATTGGAATAACTTCTCCAAAGCTAAATAGAGAGAGATCTGATGTCATGTCTAAAAAGATGAATAATTGATAATTTCTCTTTACAAGGAAGAACATTAGGGAAACAAAGAGATCCCAAATACTCTATTTTAAATTAATCTGCACTCCTTTCTTTAAAGTCTTCTGTCCTTTCCTGACTTGGAGCGCTACTGAAGAATCAAATTCTGACCATTTTGCTTGTGCTGCATGGTTACAGTGTGAGGATGAAAAAAGTCATTTTCAACCACAAACATCCTAAGGGTAAGAAAGTAAGGAGCCCCAGCCAGCAAGGTTTTGAACACCCTTTGTGTTCATGTGACATCTGCTTTTGCAGGGCTTCTAAAGAGTATGTAAAATTTGCTGGTGGTAGAATTAAGCCTAAAGTTAAGGGGAAAAAAAAATTTATTCATTGCAGTACTCTTGAGAAGAATTAATTTGAGATGATTGTGTAGCTCAGTCTCCTTCTTTGCCCTACACCCTGTGCAGTCATCCTGGGGTTTCCACACGATGGTCCTTTCTGCGTAGATTAAAAAAATGAAAGAATCCCAGTATGAGGTAATAACCCACAGCCAAGTGGAGATGAGCTTACACATGTAAGTACTGTGTATTAACAGTGCTGATTTTCTAGGCAAAGGAAAGGAATGTAGGTGTTTATTTGTTTGAGTTTTTTGTTGTTGTTTTTTTTTTATGAGAGGAGAGAGCAGACAAGGAAGAATAAATCAGGAAATGACTGTTTGGATATGGTGATTCTTTACCACTTCTTTTGGAGCATTCAGGGAAGAGAAAGCAGTCTTGGAGCGACATCATTCTTACACAAAAAGGAATATAAGGTCAGCCCTATAACCAGAACTCTTCACTGAGCTGTTTTATAGAACTGTCTATATTGAAACTAATTTGGTGCCATTCTTCTTCAGCCATGGTCAATTGCAGCTGCTTTGCCACGTTTTCTGTTTGGGTGACACAATTACTTGACAGTGTTTCTGTGTGGTGAGCATTGGAATGATGGATTGAGTAGCTGGCTTCTCTTTATGTTGCTTTGTCTTTGGTAGTGAACTCCTGGCAAAGCAATTATCTTTTTTCTTTCCTTCCTGCAGATCAAGCTGCTTTGATTGGCATGGCAGAAGGGAGGAATAGGAGAGCTCATGGGCACCTCTGCCTGGGTTTGAGTCATCTTTTCTGAAATGGTCTCTGTATGAGACATCTCTGATGTGCTTAACTGGCTACGTGAAGAATAGAATAGGAAAGTAAAACTCTGAAAATTTAGCTGGGTTGGGGTGCATCTGTAAACAGAAAGAACTGCACATGAATGCATGCATGAGTAGACAGATGTGAATCTATACCTGTGCATGTACTGAGATGGGAAGATTTTTATGCTGAACAAATGAACACATTTGTATGGACTTCTAAATCAGGATGTCAGAATTATTAAAAGATAGCTAAAATATACCAAATGAAGTACTCTAAATATGAACTCCTTTTTGGTTTTTAAGTTGTTTTGTTCTGATGCTTTCTTTAGCGAGGGCATTCTCGGATTTCCTTCAGTACCTGTTAAAGGCAATTAATAGTTTTTTTTTTATAATAGAGAAGAAACACAGTCTTGGAAAAATCTATTAGTGCTAAAATTCATTTTCCTTAGATCAAATTACAACTTTTTTTTCCATCTATTTAAAACCATTTTTGCTATTTTTGTCAATGTCTCTCTTTAAATTGGGTGTTTTCCCTTTTCCTTTTAGCTGTCATTCTAGATACTATTTTTCAGTAAAGCCAGGGGGTAATACTTTTTAAACATAAGATTTCAGGTTTCATTTCAGTGGAAAACCTGCAACTGTCAAAGAGTTGTTTGGAGGCATTGTTTGGGTTTTCTTCCTTCCCCAAGATGAGTTTCATAATAAAAGTAAGGGACTGGTAGAAGGACACTGAGTCTCATTTTTTTTTCTCTTGGTCATATGATATTTATTCTCTGAAAATTATTATTGCTAGGCAGGGATTTTTGGACTGTGAAATTACAAAGTATCTTAGATATGGATTTAGCCACTGCAAATTCCTGTTTTCCAGAAAAGGTTTAACCAATAATAGCCATGCTTATAAAGATATTTTGTCATGCAGTCTGAGCTGGAAGCCCAGAAGACTCTCTATGAATGCTGATGCCTGGCTACAGAAAACAAAGGAAGGCTGGATGTCAGAAAGTTAAATCCAACTGAGTTGGCTGCCACCTCGTGAAGGATAGACTTTACAAGGAATTTAGTCTCTTGAGGTCGTGGATCAGTGGTTAAGTGACTAAACAAAATAAGCATTTAACTCAAATTAAGTTCAGTTGAGTTTCTGTGTCTGCCTTGCTGTGAAATGTTCTAATATACTACAAGACATTTAAATACCTTTGAAAATTGGGAGCCATTTCTCTTTTGGAAATAAAACTTTGGTCCTAAGTAAGTTACGTATGTAACTGGCAGTTAGTATTTCATCTGGCCTTATTCACTTACTAAAGACAAGACAAGTGTGAGTGTTTTGGGTCAATTTTTAACATGTACAGTGTTTTGTGGGTTTTTTTTTTCTTATTCTTGCCTTGGCTCAGCACTTAGGTTATGTCTGCAGTGAAAAAGACAAATAAAAGACATACTTTTTAGTCATATGGGACAAGCCAGAATTCCCACCTGGGTAAATATGACTGTAAAAATGAGACAAATAGAGCTGTGCTATTATCGGAGTGTGTTCAGTCATGAGATGCCACTGATATTTAAGTTAAAACTATAACCAGATTACAAAAATAAGATGCTTACTCTTGGCTTTATTTTAACCTGATCTAGCTAGACTTAACTCATCCTATTTATCAATGGCTCAATTTTTACAGTGTAAGCCAAACCCTCATTTTAATGAGATCTTTGACTATATTAGCATTTAGCTGATCACATATTTCACATATTGGGTGAGGAGCAATCAATATATCATATTGTTTCACTATGGTGAGGGGTTATGAATCTTTTCCTAATGAAGTCAGTTATTGATTTTGCTGAAGATAAGATTGAATCCAAGATCTGTGAAGCACTTCAATATTGCTTTTATCTGAGTCTTTTGGGTTTGTTTCATTTTGCATTTGGTTTTACTGACTGCCTGTTTTACAGTTATCATCCAGTCCTGTCCAGCCCTGTGGTTGGTAAGGAAGGGCAAATGTCCCAAACATCCTGTAAAATTAAATGAATCAGAGGGGCTCCCTTTCTCTCCATTAATTATAGATACAGGGTAGTCTCCTGGCAATAGATACTTCTAGCAGAATTTGCCTATAAATCCGAATTTTACAATAGTTTAGAAGCTCTAGTAGACACATCTCCACAGGTATTACAAGTGACTTTTCTTTTTATTGAGGTGACAGCTGGGGTCAAGGAAGGACACCTTGCAGCTAAAATTACACTAAACATCTCTGCCTAGTAAGTGTATACATCTCCTTGTAGCCAAATACATGAAAATTGAGTTTCAAAGTACCTCTATGAGCCAGTGGCAATCTGATCAGTAATCCCTGAGGAAGTGGATAATTCTCCCTACAGTCTGTTCTAGATCCAACATCCATGTTTTGGCTCACATGGGAGCTTTGGCAGATAGCATACATGAAGCCAGATCCACACATTTCTGAACTAAAGTTAATCAGCCACCTCAGATGCCTTTCTGTATGTCTGGTGCCATTTGAGATGATACCAGGGTGTCTCTGCGGCTCCAGGAAGGATGCAAGTCTCCTGTCTGCCATATCCTGGCACCTGTTAACCCCAAGTAGCTATGTCTGATACTTGCTGGCTTTTCAAATCGTAATAAGTTCCTATCCAGAACCCCTATGTTCTCAATGAGATGAATCCCTGAAAAAATAAATCCCATCTTCAGAACAAAATCGACCTTCCTTCTGTAAGGAAGCCAGTCTGTTGACATGCATCCTCCTCTTCAAATTAACAAGAGTGTAGAGGAGGCAGAACTCAACCTCTTTGTGGTCAACCAACTCATGGCATTGTTGTCTGATGCTCTCACCTACGCAAAGTTTACCCTAAACAATACCAGTTTCAAGTATTCTTCTGCACTGCTGATTTTTCAAAGACACAAAGGAGGTTTTTTCTATATTTTATTTTTCAAAAAGCAACACTTGGTAAAAGACTTGAGCAAAGTCTGAGATCCTGTGAGCACTATTTCAAAGCTTTCATGCAGTTTTTTAAACTTATCAAACAAGCCAAGTTTAACACCCCTACCAAACCAAGGGCCTTATCCTGAGTCTTCAGAGGTTGGTGGGAGGCCTCTTGCTTGACTACAGCTGGAGTTGCACCATGCCCTTGAAGTTTTTGGGGGTTTTCTTCACAGGTCGCTATCACAGCTTCAAAGCATGATTTGTTCCCTTGGGTTCTGCAGTTTGCTGCACTTTCTTTCCCAGTGGAAAGTTCTTCATGTCCTCTTTCGGGGTGGGCAGCCCCCTCCTCCCTGCTGCTTTTTGCTTCTAAACACATTCTTCTTTTGGGTCTGAGGTAGCTTTTTTCTTTGATTGTTTATTTCAAGACATGCATATAGAGAGTTTGAATATTTCAGTGTATTGGTACTTATTTTTGTGATCTTTTGCACTAAAAGTTACTCTGACAAAAACAAAAATTGGGATAAAAGCACACTTTCTGGTGAACTCTTGTAATTTGTAAGCTCGTTGTTTGTTGTTTGTAACGTGCTGAGTCTACAAGCCGAGCTAAGGAAGGATTAAGGCAACAGTTTGTGTTGACAGTGTCACTCCATACCTAGTTCACCTCTGTTTTCATCATCCTGCCTTTAACACATGGAGATATCAAATTGCTGATAGGCATCAGAGGAGCTTGTTTCACAATTCCAATTAAGATTATGATTTTTCTCCTGGCAGTCACAGAAACCAAAATGTCAGCTGGGTGTTCAACCAGAAGGGACACTGCACTCTTTTGGAAATGTAGTCACCTAAAGGTGATGATCTCTAATGGGAAAAGAGGACATTACCACTCCAAACTACCATTGTGATGGGGCAGTGAAGGAGGCAAAAGCTGTTGGAAAACGTACACAGTTTGAAGCCATGCATGGTAACCATCAGGTGGATATGAGGCTTTCAGGTATTTTTCAGTGATTGGTTTTTGCCATGGAATGAATTGCTACTTGGTCTGCCAAAACAACATTAGTTGTCCTGATGATCTGTGAAGTATCGGAGATGTGCTTCAGACATGGGGGAGGATTTCAAAGTTCTGGCTGATATCAGATCCAAATCTCCCCAGTTAGATCACTGGAACTCTCCTGGGTAACCCAAAGGAGATTTGGGGATGGTTTCCCTCAAATAATCATAACATTTAATCAAATGTAGGGTACAGCAGGTGATACAAAGAATGGTGTTTGCTTAGAGACTTTCCACTCCATCCTTTAGGATGTTTGTGGCAGTTTTTTCTGAACTACTGACTGCTGTTCACATTGCAACACCCCTTACTTTTTGATATGCTAGTCATAACTCTCTTCACAAATTTCAATCCCACAGCCCTAAATAGAGTCCATTTGGAACAATTTCTGCATGGGAAATTATTTACTCATTTTTGCATGCCCTTTACATCTCCTTCTTGTGTCCTTTAGGCATACCCATTTCTGATGTGTTTTGTCATTGCTGCCAATGCAGCATCCATGTTGTCAAGAAAGAAGGATTGTTTCTTGGGTAAAGCTTAGATACAGCCAGTCACAGCCTCACTTTCCATTCACAACACAGAGGAATTGGAAGTTTCAGGAGTTTAGGAGAGCAAACAGGTACATTCTTTTATTCAGACACCCAGTCATAAAAATCTCTAGTCTGTGATTTTTACAAATGAAATCTGTAACACGGACCATTATATCTAAATTATAGTGAGAACTTTAACATTGTCGTACCTGACCTGCTTTGAAACTCCCTTTGTGAAAGAAACAGAGACAGCTTCAGACCTGGTTGTAATCCTGTTTAGGTCAATGTGGAAGCCTCACAGGTGAATTTAGCCTCATATTGCTCTTGCTTTGGTGATTTCCTGCAAACTGAGGCTGACAATACATAAATCCAAGTCAGGATCTTATGTTTGTCATCCCTTACTGATGTCAATGAGAGTTGCATTCACTGAAATCATGTTGATTTCTAGAAGAACTGTGGATAAAATTTGGGATAAGGCAATGAACTTCAGCTCCACAAAGTCCATGATACATCTTAAGTCACTTTCAGGAGTTTATAAAAATTTGTGTTTGGGGAAGGTTGGTCTGTAGTTGGGCGTCTTGTCAACCAACTTGGGAGCCCATCCACTAACACTGGAAGGATTTTATGGGATTTTAATGGATAAAGGCCCCCTAAAAAGAAAAAAAGGGCAAAATGGCAGCTGAGATTAAGTATTTGTAATAATAAAAAATCGGTTGTGTCTACGGATGAACTCTTCATCATTCATTTAACTTTGTTCTACTTAGATTGTATTAAATAAATTTCTCAGAGCTCTGTTCATTTTATTAGCAAAGCAAAAAAAAAAAAAAGAAACTTTTTTATGGTTTGTCCAAGGGTAAATCAAGAGTCTCTCAGTTACAGTAAAAAGCAAAATGGAGATTTAGATTATTCCCCTTTCACTATCTGGTTTTCTAAAAAGAATTCCACAGGACGTTGCCTCAGTCTAAGTCAGTTTTGTAGACAATGTAACATGTCTTAATACCCTGTTAAGGGATTGAAAAAATTTAGCCTTAGCTTCTTTTGTTTTCTATGGTTACTGTTGTACAGAAGAAAGACTTAAACTGTAAGTAATGTATATTTAATAAAAAAAGACTTTTTGTATGATTTTGTGTCAAAGACAAATGCCTCCTCTTGTGTTTTTATTTTATCTTCTAGCTGAATGAACATTAAAAAGGGCTGATTGTGGGAAAACGAATTTTCAGGTGTTTCCATATTAACTCTAAGCCAACACATGTCACTGGATGATGCTATTGATCTATTGATTTCAGCTATGGTTAAAAGTTAATGTCAGAGGAAATCTGGTCATCATCCACATCCCTGACATAACTCATTAATGCTGGTGGGCTGACTAAATTTGTGTCTGCAGCTACGCCTTGGTTCTGGTTGGAAAACCTGCCTAGTCACAGCTCTGTAGCGGTGTACCCACGCTCACAGATGTGTGCACACATGTTCTCCCTCCCCAGCCTGCCATGCACAAACATCCAGGGTTTCTGTCTCTCCCATGGGTGCCCTCACACAACAGCTGCACTTCTGGTTCTCACGGGGATCGCACTCACACCCCTCACACGTGTCCCTAGAATAATCAATGTCTGTTTCAGGGCTTGGTTTGGCTTTAGGTGTTTGGTCTGATTGTTTTTTTCCCCTTCCTTGGAAGCTGAGCACATAAATCTCTTTGTCTCCTTTGAAAATCACAGTGTTTGATACTATCAACCAAGAACCTGTAAACACTGACTTGGAAAACAGCACATCCTAGGAAGTACAGATAGGAGTCTTCTTCAAGAGTTTCACATGCTTGGATCTGCTGTAGTTTTCACCATAAACTTCTGGTACTTAAATATTCTGTGTTTCAGTCAGCCAAAGATTTTCATATGATCAGGGGAGATGTGGGTCCCATTATCTTAGGAATTTCTCTGTGAGTTTTGTTTTTCCGTTTCATTTCTGGACAGCCTGTCACCCAGAAGGCAGAGTTACGTATCACTTGTGTTAGATAAAACCTCAAGTAACAATTAAATGCACACCAAATTGCTTTTCTCATTAAAAAAACCCAAAAAACAAGACAGAACTATATAAATCTTTCAGACTTTCTTCATAGCTAATATAGTAGGAGCAGTAACCTTACAAAGGTTTGTAAGGACAGTATAATCTCCTACAATTTTAGTTTTAATCCTGACCTTGGAAATTAAGTTTGCATGGCTGACAGTCAGGAAATGTCAATGTTAATTGGCTTTCATTTTTCTGAGTGGAGAGAGAAAAACTATTTTATTTTTCTTTAACACCTTAAGTAGGTGTTTTAGTCTTTCCCATGATTTTGGGTTTTTTGGTATTTTTTTCAATGCATTATGCTTCTTTCTTGCTGAGTAGAAACACAATGAGTTAAAGATATTATTCAGAGGTTACATTAAATAATTGCACTCATGTAATGGAAATGCATATATCTATTTGGCAGACTGACTAAACTTCATTTACTGCAGTTTATGGCTTGTTAGCAATGTCTGGAAGAGGGGACAAGATATCATTGTGGCTTGTGATCAAATCTTCTTCCTCAGCACCTGCTCTCCTTTTCTATCGTCAGGCAGAATTAAGGAGGAAAAAAAGGCCTTTTTTGCAACTTCCACATGAGTAGCAGGTGTCTTATGTTAAAGCTTTGTTCCTTCAACCAAAGGCCCATGGGCAAATGTATACAGGCAAATACCACTAAGTGAACACTGCTGTGAAAGAAAGGCAGGAGCCCTGCTGGAGTCAGCTGTGGCACTTCTTTGCTTTTTCCCCGCAGTGTAAGTACCAGGCAGCTGCAGTCAGTGCTTATTTTTCTATACCTGTTGGCCTCCAAGTAACCATAAAAAGCAGCCATACAAGGGCATATGTTTTTTCCAAACCCCCATGCTGGCAATGTCTGTCTCTTCTTAGCTTGAGATCATTTCTCTTCCTTTCTGAAAGCCTAAATTAAATAGCCTTTGCCTCCGTTTAAGCCTATTACAGTTTGTCCTATTGCCAAAGCAATGGAAAGAGCAGCTCAATCCCTTCCTGCCATGCAGCAGCCCCTTTCCTGTTAGACTATCTTTTTAGGCACTCTCCTCTAACAAAATGTTTTCAGACCTCTGCAGTGATGGGGGCAAAACCAGCCTGCAAACTAAAACTCTGGTGGGGCATCAATCGTAGGATTTAAGAGCCTGCTGCAAATGCTTGTGCATCAGGAAGGAGCTGCCTGGCACAGACATCAGCTCTGTTTCCTATTACTGCTGGTGTCCAGGATGGAAAAGCACCTCAGCCCCAAATGGTTGAGCAAAAATATTCCTTTATTAGTTTACCCTATCCTCCTAAAAGACTGCAAGCTGTTGTGAAGAAAGAAATCTGCTTCCAGCTGGGAGGAGACCATTTAAAAAGTGACAGGGAAGAGATGATGTTGGGGTTCTGTTTCCCCCACCACACTGCCAAGGGTTCAGTAAATATTGCACTAAGGAAGTTACTGCAGGAGGAAAGGATTTTTTTTTTTTTTTTTTTTTTTTTCCAGAGCAGACTGTTGTGAAGGATCCTTACAATGTGATCCAGAGGCTCCTCAACACCATCAAGTTAAAGAAACTGCAGACTAAAAGGAGAGTCCAAAGGGACTTATGTATCTGCTAGGGCAGGTGATGGTCCTGGGTTATGGAACCAAACATAGAGCTTTGAGACACTGCTGTGAAAAAATAAGATAATCAGTCATTCCTCAAGACCAAGATTGGTTTATATGTGCACATACAAATATATACAAATGCTCACCCACCCACCCAATACATATACACACCCCATATAAAATACTTATACCTACATGTACCTATATATGGGGTATATCTATATATTTATTTATATGTGTAAGCCCTCTCTGGCATACATTTCCACTTCTCAGCTATTGAAAAAAAAACTCTTGATCACTATTTTCATGGAATAAATTCCTTCCTTTAAAGCAGGAGGAGTTTGCTAAGGCAAAAGAAGTTTGCACTGCTTCTTGTCCTTTATCCCATGTGGTATTTAACATCCTAAATCCCACTTGTTGACTGGCACAAAATACCCAAAAGGCTCATGCCTTTGGGACACAGCTCAAGTGCTGAGCTGCTGGCTGCATGGACAAGGTGAAGGGAAATGCTGGCTCTGCTCTGACTCTCAGTGACACGTGGGGTGTGTGTCTGACAAAACTGAAACTTGTTTTTTTAATGGGGATACTGAGGACAATTAGTGAATGTATTATGATCCACTAAAAGCTACAGGAGATAATAAGCCACAAATTGGCCAATATATAATAATCATGGTGCTTTCAAAAAAGTTCCCTTTATATTTGCTTCAGCCCAAATGTTTCCTGTGCCTCCCATGACCCTAGCATGGCTGCTGTCTATTGGTGAGGTTACATTTTGATTCTATTAAAATAAATAATAAAATACAGTAATTATTATTTCTTTCCATTATGAGAGATTGATGTTAAAAACAAAAAAAAACCCACAAACCTGATGATCTTAGAGGAAAAGAACAGACATCTCAAGGCAAAGAAGAATCAAATTGCAACTTCTTTACAAAACTGTCTCTGAAAAAGTATTTTATAGTTTTGTGGTGATTTTTCATTGAGTGGGAGCTCCATGAAAAAGATAATGGAAATGCTCTCCAAAGAGGAGGAGCAGCAGCAGCTCTCTGAAATGCAACAAGATCTGCAAATGAAGTTCCTGCTGCCATTGGGGCCAGCAGCAAGACAGATTTTTGTGGATAGGGGAACTGTGTTTGAAAGGGAGACTAACTGGAGGAGAGCTGCAGAGGCTCAGGGGGCTCCTGAGCTCAACATTTTTGTGATTTTTAGGTCTCCCCAGTGCTGTGGGCTCTGCTGTTCCACCCCAGCAGTGGGAGTCTCCACTCCCTGGGTCTGGGGAGTGCCTACAGAAACTTACTTCACATGATGGACATTGGAATAATTCACAGCAGCACTGCATGCATCAAGGAAATGGTTTCTGGATCTGAAGCCACAAATATTTCTAAGTGTTTTTTTCTGGCTAAGGATTATGTTTCAGGCCCAGTCTAGCAATGTATTCATATAAACTAAACAGCAGAGGGGTTTGCTACCCTTGTAGGGAATTAATTAGATGTAAATTTGCATTTGATTTGACAGTGCTCTCATAATATGCTAAAATCTTTGTAAAAGACTTGTGGATATTTTTAGGGTTTTTATGCTTGTGGAGTCCAAATTTCCATGATGTTTTCCTATGCATTGATATTTGCCATCTTATGCAAAAAACCAACAACATCTTCTAGTTTCAGAATAGATCCTCCATTATTGAATGTTGCTTTGTTTCTTTCTTAGTCTAGTACAAGAAAAAGTCTCTATAGAAATACTATGAAGAGCTAACTTGTCATCACCAAAATATAAAATTACAACAAGCTTGCCCTTGCCTTCAAACATAAACTACTTTGCATGTGCTATGGAAAGAGGTCCAGAACCAAGACTAAAAATATTATTCATCAGCCACACGCATTTGGAGCAAAGGAACTTTCCAGCTATAATAGAGCTTAAATTTAAAGTTGCAGAATTACACTAATTCAATCCATTTGGGCAGGATCAGTAGGCAAGAACCACACAAACATATAATTCACTTCCATGGGCTTTTGGATGTTTAGCACCACAAAAGAGCCTGAGGCAGAATATGCAAAAACAGTAGTGTCATTATCAGTGTTACTTTGCAGGGTTAACACTATGCATAATTGAAAAATTAAAAAAGAAAGCTTTCACAGCTAGAAAATCATATCACATGTATTTTGAGTCTTGTTCTTATACTCCTGCACTTTGCTACTTTCTCACTCAGAACACCTGACTGAGGGTCCAAACACAAAGACCCATAAGATGGGCAGCCTGGCCAGGTCTAGAAATGACTTATGCCTATTGAGAAGGTAACAGACAGAGTGCTAAGGCTTGCTGAGCATAGATAAAAAAGACAGGAACAGAATCCTTCCAATGATTAAACAGAAACTGATGCATTTCTAAGTCGAGAAACTGTCCTCTACTTGAAAAGTTATGTGAAAGTGAGGCTGAAATCTATCATGATTGATTGGCAAGGGTAGGATTTGGCTTCATGGTGAGTAACATAATTTAGGGGTTCAATTTGCTTCCTTAAAATACAGTCCAGACATGATGGAGGATTTCATGTGAAATACCAGAATAATAGATAATGAAGCAGTGTAACCATAAATGTCCATAATACCACCAAATGCACCCAGATTTCGCCCTTAACTTCCTTGTCAATACAGCAATGCTGACATCCTGCTTTGCAAGCTGAGTCCCCCACACAGTGTGAAGCTGCAGAAAGTGTGTCCATGTGTGATGTGCACAGACACACACAGAGCCTGCAGACTGCCAGCTGAAATACAACACACCTTAGCACCCTCTCAGATCATGATCAGTATGCAGAGCTTTGCAGCACAAGTTCCAGTTTTAATCAAATCTGTATTTTTTCACACACAAGCACAAAATCCAGTGAAGTCACAAGTCTGCCGGATAACCCTCTGATTTCATGGACAGCATGAAATCTGGATGAAGTTTCCTTCTGTATTTTCAGAAGAAATGGTTGCAAAGGAAGGAAAATAGGCTTGCTGCTAAGCATCTGCCCCTTATAGGCAAAAAATCCAAATATCAAAGGGGTTCTGCCAGAAGGCAGATTTCTCAGAGGTATGGTGATAAGAGAGCAGTTTGGCTTTAAAGTGGCACTGAACTAAAAATAATCTGCATAGTTAAAAAAGATATTGAACAGCTGTTTTTCACAGGTAATGTTCACTATATACAAGCTGCAGCTTTTGACATTCAGGTGAAATGGTGAAGCTGACTGCTTTGCACAAACCTTACATCTGGGATGTCAGGACACTGATATTTCAACTCAAAACTGTCCCCTGCCTTCCCACTCCACCCCATCGCTGCTCAGGAGCCTTTAAACAGTTCATCAGTACCTGAATCAAAGTCTTTCATTCCCTGAAAGACCAGCAGGAATTTCTTGAGTTACATCAATCGGTCAAAACTATCTTCTGAGTGAGTCAGAAGGGACCTTACTTTTCCCATTTCTATTGTTCCAGCAGTTTTCCCATCATTACCTGGAACTGTCAAACAGTCCATGTCCTTTCTTTCAATATCCTTACAATTTTACAGTTTGCCTCCCTTAAAAGTACTTTAAAACTGCTTTTTGAGCGACCCTATATTTGAATTTTTCTTTTTACCTGGCTTATGTTCAGGTTTGTGTATCTTGATGATTTTTATTTCTTTACTTATAAATAACCTCTATTGCTAAACATGTGTCTTTCTCCACTCAAACAAATGTTCTTTTCAGTATTTTGCACTAGAGACTATGCTATTCAGAAGAAACAAGTTACAGCATAATAAATTCCTTCAGAGTTCACTGGAATTATGCTAGCAGAGCACCAACCTTACCCTTCCCCTCATAAGCATCCTTATGGTACAGTTAACTAATGCAGTGTCTGGGCCAAATTCACTAGTAACTATTAAGGACTAGATCACCTTGAGAGCTCTGCATTTATATCATTATAGGCCCAGTGAAATTTAACGCTACTCAAAAATGAATCAAGCTCAAAATTTACGCTGATTAAAGCTGAGTTACGCTTTGTAGCCTTCTGACAAACTTCTGGCTGAAATAAAATAACATAAAATAATAAACCATTTTCTACCTCCTGCATTTCCTTATCCCTGGGGAAGAAGGAGAACTCTGGTTTGGGTTTTTTCTTTGTTGTTTTTTCTTCCTCCTAAGTCCCCAAAGCATTAATTAGCTGCTTATATTTTTCTCTACCAAGTAATAGATAGTGACGCAGTTTGTTAACCCAACTAGGACATTTCTCCCAGAACTAAATTCCCTTGTTATTATTATACACCTTCCATGGGATTACAGTTACTGAATTACCTTCTAAACCATTACCACAATATCTCGGTAGGAATTTCCCCAGATAATTTCTTGTTTTACCCACAGATTTGTTTTTTGAAAAATAATCACTTTTGCAGTTTTGTACAGTCCTCTGGTTTTGCTGAATGGCAGCCAGCTTTGCTCTGAATGCTGGGAATTGTCAAGCATCCTAACATGCATGCATTCTCACCCTCATCCCCCAGAGAGATGTCAAATTCTCTCTGTTTTCTTATTTTTGCAGTTATTCATTTTTCTTCTTCATCCATTTAATCTGTGCTCAAGGGTCAAATAGAGCTAAATGAGATATTCCCTCCCTTTCTCACCCACGCTCTTCTCTCTCTATTTACCTTTTTCACCTCACTGCAAGTAGCAGGCTCGAAATATCATAAAATATTTTAGGGCTAATTGTGGGAGGTTAATGAATGATTTGATCTCTCTTCAGGATTTAAATTATATGAATGTAGGAGGAATTCACAGCGTAGTAAAACCCTTTGAAATCTGTTCCACTAAAACTGACTCACTGTGAAACTTGGCCAAAATGTTTAGTACCTGCTCCAATACAAACTGAAAACAGTAGGAACAGTTCCTCTTTCAAGGAACAGAAAACAAACATGTGCATTTGTACACTAAGTGTCTCTGTGTGATTTTGATTCATGGAAAAATTCTTACTGATATAATTGTATTTGAACCAAAATACTCTAAGCCATTATAAAATGGAAATTCAGATTTGGGTCACCAAGACTGGCTGCAAGGTTTTATGGATTAGTGTTTCTGAAGCCACTTGGAAGGGAAAGGCTCATGGAAAACAACTGTAATAATAAGAATTGTGGATGCAGTTTTAATGGAAAAGCAGTGATTTATTTGCATACATAAAATTTGCAGAAATGTGAAGATTTTGTCAACATTTCCATGAGTAAGTTATTCAAAATCTTTTACACAGTATGAAATATGCCATATTAATAAGGCTAGAAAGGGGTGCTCAGATGTATATTATGCGTCAATGGAGAAAAGGTGAAATTGTTTGCGACTATGTGAACGGAAAACAAACCCCTTCTCAAAAACACTGCATTTACTTCACAATAAGTTGTCAAAAATATTATCCAGCTGCTCATTTGGGATAAAAAGGCCCGTTGCAATGCCAGCCTTTTGAGGGGACAAAGCTGCATAATTTTGCCCATTACTCTGGCAAAGTGCTAGCGGAATTTCTTTCACACATTAAAGCAAAGCTGTTTGCCTCCACCTACAGCTCTGAGGTCCCTTGTGGTAAAGTTGCTAGGAAAATGGTAAGCCGTATCTATGAAAAATTGCATAAATTCCACACAACCCCCTACCCCTGACATTTTTTTCTCCTCTTCTGCTATTTGTTCAGGCACAATAAATGCCTAGCCTTTGTTGTGTAATGGAGTAGCTGGCTATGGGACATTTAACTTACTAGACCTCTGCACAAATAGACTGAAAAAAATCCAAGCTAGCTTAGAAGCCTTCCAGCACTACAGCTCTGGACAAAATGTGGGGACCAGGTCACCAAAGGCAGCAGACTTTTACTATCCTTCCCTTACAGCAGGCAACACAGAGAAGGAGAAAACACTTTCTGGAGCAGGCACTTCCCTGGCACTCACCACAGCATCTTCCCACCTGTCTTGCTGCAGGGTAGCTGTGATCCCTTCAAAGCACAGGGAGGAGGCACAGCTGCTTCAGTGTTGATGCTCACTGCCATCAATAGTCCTGGCTGAGTGCTCTTTTGCTGCTGCCACTCTCTAAAGCCCATCTTCTCTGCTCCTGCTGCCTGTCCTGTGCAGAGCTCTCTCTGGACCAGAAGGGGAGGGAACACTGCTGTGAGGAAGGGGAGTTTCAGGGGAGGTGAATCCAGGTAAATCTTCCTCTAAAGTTTCTGAACCCCAAAAGACAAACATTGCCAGTCTTCCAAGAGCAATCAGGGGAGCTCTGTATTGTGAGGGAAATACACTGAGCCAAATAATCCCAGGATGTATTGAAAGGGAAAAATGATGTCGCGCCTTTCTCTCTGTTGTAAGAAAGGACAGGTGATGGCGTTTTGCTTGAAGCCGTATCTCAGCTGTTACCCTTCCTGAGGGGGAGCAGAGATGAGGCGGCTGTCCCCGGAGCGTGCGGATTGCACATTCCCAGGCGCCATCTGCCGGTGGCCGCCCGGGAGCCGCTCCCGAGCGCCCGGCGATCCTGCGCTCCGCCGGCCGGCTCGGCACGGCCCGGCACGGTACGGCACGGCACGGCCCTCGGCACGGCACGGCCCGGCCCGGCACGGCCCTCGGCACGGCACGGCACGGCACGGCACGGCCCGGCACGGCCCGGCACGGCACGGCACGGCACGGCCCGGCCCGGCACGGCCCTCGGCACGGCACGGCACGGCCCGGCCCGGCCCGGCACGGCCCTCGGCACGGCACGGCACGGCACGGCACGGCACGGCACGGCACGGCACGGCACGGCAGGGCACGGCACGGCCCGGCACGGCCCGGCACGGCACGGCACGGCACGGCCCTCGGCACGGCACGGCACGGCCCGGCACGGCACGGCCCTCGGCACGGCACGGCACGGCACGGCACGGCACGGCCCGGCACGGCACGGCACGGCACGGCACGGCCCGGCACGGCACGGCCCTCGGCACGGCCCTCGGCACGGCCCTCGGCACGGCACGGCACGGCACGGCACGGCCCTCGGCACGGCACGGCACGGCACGGCACGGCACGGCACGGCACGGCCCTCGGCACGGCCCTCGGCACGGCACGGCACGGCACGGCCCGGCACGGCACGGCACGGCACGGCACGGCCCGGCACGGCCCTCGGCGCTCCCAGCCGCTGCAAGAAACAGACACCTGCATGGCAGGAAAAGAGAGCTCCTGCCTGGGGAAAGACAGCTGCTAGAACCAGCTCCGGGAAAAGCTTAATCCTGGATTTCATTAGATGAGAGCAGATAATTCAATCAGAACATCCAAAGCCGTGCAGAACTAGACCCCATTTGTTCTTCTGGTGGAACTTCCTGCTTTGGTTCCTCCACCCATGTAAGGAAAAGTCTTGAAAGAACATATTCAGTAAACCCAGATCTCCTAGACCATATGACTAAACCCCCAGAGCTTTCAAGATGATTTTCCATAAAACTTCTCTAAATATTGTATTTTCTCAAGACAGTAGAGCAAAACACCTTTGTTAGTTGACTCTGTAACTCTCTATCATTTTCATTAGCAAAAATAATTAAAGAATACATTTTATTCATTTTTTCTAAGTGCTGCTTACTTTTTATTTTTTCTTTCCTAATTATCTTTCCCTCCCTTTTCATAGTTTTTCGTTTTAGAAGATAATCTCTTATTCTTCTCTGTCAAAACTTTCTTGAATTTCAAGCAAATTTGCTAAAATATTTGATACCTAAGCAAAGGATAACTACTTACTACAAAAAAGTGTGGACTTAAAAATATCTTCAAGGCAACTTTGAATATTCCCAGTTCTGAAGAAGTCCTTTGAAGATATCATCCCAGCTCTCTCACCTGGAGGCTTTCATACCCTGAAGTAGCTCAGAGCACCTACTAAAGTATTCAGAGCCTCACTGGCACATGCCTTAGAAGTCATTATGGTAATGCATTCCTGATTCCTGAAGAGTAACTGCTCTTACCTGGCAGGACTGACCCACAGGGAACGTGTTTGTGGTGTTGACCACCACTACCAACTCATAATGGCCCTTAGTTGGTGGGCAGCATTCAGAATGTTTTGTACACCCACTGCTCCTACATAGGAATCGGGAGTCTGGTTTCTTCAGACGACCAAAAATATTACACATTTCCATCTCCCCTCAGTTAGAATGGAATTGGAAGTAGTTTAAAATGTAAAGGCATATCCCCCTGCCCAGTACTCAAAATATCACAGGCAATGTCTGCAAAATTTGGTCTAAACATTCATTTGTATATTCTCACCCAACAAGCCACACCCTTACCAAAAAGGTGGGGTGGTTTTCAAATCATGTTAAAAAAAATTAAGACTTGAAATAAACATGTCACTACGTTTTTTGTCACAAACTCCCCAGTTTTGGTGAGATTTCTATGCAGAAACCTTCCCTTACTCAAGAAGTCAAATATCTGCAAAACCGTCTGTACAAATCTCAAAAGAGGATTTTTGCACTTGTAATGGTCCTCATCTGTAACAAATTGATGTAATTTCCCATGAAGGAAAAGAATAAATCACAAATCAGGAAAAAGTGCCTCAAATAGCAGGCTCAGGAGCCAATCTCCCCATCAAGGAACAGACCTCAGTGCAAGTCACCACCCAAGGTTAAGCAGCAGACCTCCTCAGCACCCTGCTCAAATCCAAGATCCCATCTGCTTTCTTACTTATGAGAAATTCCAGCTACTACTTAAAAAAAGAAAACAAAAAGCCAACTAATTCTAGCAATTCAGCCTTTAGCCCCTTGAAATGATTGCTAATCCTCCCTTACACCGTGAGGAGGGTAGGCCTGTGGCTGAGAAACTGCCCAGTTTAGGATACAAGACAGGCTGGGTCATGGCCCAGGCTTATCAGAAGTGTGGCATCTTTCTGCAGACAGATTAGATTTTCTGGCATTTGGTTTGGCCTCTGTAAAGCACTTGCTGGCTGTCCCATTTTGATCCATCTGTTGGGGCAGAAGGTTGGTTTTATATTGCACAAAGACGGTGATGCTTGTAGAGGCCCTAATCTTGTACTGCAATTCAATATAAGAAGTCACCTTTTCAAAGGAACTTCCTGTCATATTTTTGTGCTGCTCAAACTGGCTGCTTTCCATTCTCTATGCCCCAAACAAAAAATAGTGGCCACAGCATCCCTCAGCACCCCATTTATTCTCCCATATATTAATTATAATGAAAATGACCTTTTAATATTCATAATCTGTATTTTTTTTTCAGACACATTTCCTTACATATTGGAGGTTAATAAGCATACAAAAGAGCTAGATGAAGGTTAATTTACTTCTGTTTTCTTTTTGTTGATCCAAAAACACAGGACATGAGGAAAAGGAAAGAAAAATTCCAAATACAACCATTCTGCTGAGAACTCAGTGGATACTTTTTAAACTATAATTAATGCTTTCCCCCACCATAGAACATAGTGCAGACAAGTTATCATGAATGAAGAATTACAAAAACACGTTTCTGCAGCAAAGGTCAGATAAGATTAAAGGAGCTAGTCCTATTTAGGTGTTTTGTAATCCAGGATTCCTGGTCCCAGGGAAGCCAGGATGAAACTGTTGAGCCTCAGAGACCTCATACTTCAGCTTACCAGAAAATATCAGGAAGAAGCCAAGACCTTTGCAAGCCATCAGGGATTTGTTTTCTTTCTCAGCTGACTACTAGAGAAAGCTTCCTCTATAATAATCAATGCACTCTACCCCTAGCAGAATTTGTACCAGGCAGCGGTCAAATATGCTTAATGCATGGTCAACACCTGAGGTAAATGTCACTGGTTCCCCTGAGATCTGAGAGTTCAAGTCTTTAATACAGGTAGTTTAGTACTTTTATGCAAAGCAAGCCCATTCCTTTATCTAAAATCTGACTAAGCCACCCCTCCCAGAGAGCCTTAAAACCACTAGCCACTTCTCAGAGAGGATACCAATAGCAAACACCTTTCATAAAGGCTTGATTCAAGACTGAGTCCTCTGTATGTATATGAGGAATGCAGTCTTTCCTAATTAAGTCCTCTATTAAAAAAAAAAAAACAAACAACTTTGCTGCTGTTAGGCCTGGTTTGGCTCAATTTTGCTTTTGCCTAATTGCCATTTCCACCTATGCTACTACCTAGATTTGGTTTTCCTATTCCCAGTCACCCTCATATAACCACTTATCATCCACATTAGGAAGAATTGAAATGACATTTATTACCTTCCTCCTGCCAATGCAAACATCTTCTGCTGCCTTACAAAAATAGTGGCCACCTTACTGCAGAATAAAAATTCTATTGGATACTTCAGTCAAAGCATCTGTGTGGCTGAACCCAATTTATGAAACATTTATTAACTTACAGCCATTAAATAGTTGGGTCTGCTTGAAACAATAGGGAAACAGGTTTGTTTAATTTGGTTTGGTTTAGGGTTTTTGTCTGCTTATTTTAAATAATCTGGCCTGGAGATTATTGCAATTGACAGTTTGGACATTAAGAGAGCTGTTTGGGAATGCTGTAGTGTACCAGAGTGTGCTATGGAGCACAGGCTCAGCAGTTAGACAAAACACCATATGCTTTTTATATATATATATGTATATAAATATATACATGTGTGTGTGTGTGCATGTGTATATGTAATACATATTCTGCAGTAACAAAGTTCAGTATATTGCAGCACTTCCTCTTTGCATGCAGAATGACAGAATCAAATATGGTTGGAAAAGGCCTCTGAGACCATCATGTCCAACCTATAACCAAACACCACCTTGTCAGCCACACCATGGTACTGAGTGCCACGTCCAGTCTTTCCTTAAACACCTCCAGGGATTGTGATTCCACCACATCCTTGGGCAGGCCATTCCAATGTCTGATCACCCTTTCTGTAAAGAAATTCTTCCTAATGTCCAACCTAAACCTCCCCTGGTGCAGCTTGAGGCTGTGTTCTCTCATCCTGTCCCTGGCTGCCTGGGAGAAGAGCTCTACCTCCACTAGCTCAAATTTGCTTTCATGTGGTTGTACAGGGTGGTAAGGTCTCCCCAGGCTTCCTTTGCTCCAGGATAAACACCTGCAGCTCCCTCAGCAGCTCCTCATAGTACTTGTGCTCCAGACCCTTCACAGCTCTGCTGCCCTTGTCCGGACTCACTCCAGCACCTCCATGTCCTTCCTGAAGTGAGGGGCTCAGAAATGGTCGCAGCACTCAAGGTGTGGCCTCACCAGCGCTGAGTACAGGGGAAGAATCATTTCCCTAATCCTGCTGGCCACACTCCTCCCCAAAAGCCTTGGCTTCATGATTTTCCTTACAGACACAAATGGTTATGATTAATGGCACTACCGGCCCTGTTGTGCTTGGCCTCCATGCAAAAGTTTTTTCTCCACCAAGTCTCATGGCTCTCAGGCATTGCAGGACACAGCTAATGCCATTCACCCTTCTTTCATCAGAGGGAAACCTAGCCTGTGCTTTCACAACATACTGGCCATTCCATAAAAGCAGCTCTGGAGTAGCTGAGTCTGTAACTCCTTGCCCTCCCTTGTGATATTTTGTTCATGTCCCCACACACCTCTTCAGATCCAGGCTCTGTGTTAGCTCATGTGCCAGTGAAGTCTCTCTTTAAAATTCTGAGCAATGCTCAACTAATGTTCCTGCTCGTTAACCCCTGTAAGCCTTAATGAGCTTAACTTCTACTTGTCCTTATTCATTTAATACATAGACTATCACCAGTTTTCAGAACAGTCTGGGTATTTGTTAGGTTTTTTTAATTAGCAGCAGCTAATTGAAAGGACAGTTTCTGGATAAAAAAGAAAATGACTGTTAAAGCAAATGCATGGGAATGCTGTGTTAGCAGAAATGGAAAAACTCACAATGGCCTAGTGAGAATGCAGTGCTTTTACAAGCTATATAAAGCTATATAAATACAGCTCTGTGTGTGTATGTATACTTACACCAGCTGACATAATTCAGCCACCTGTGTCAGCAGGGCAGGAGGAAAATACTCTCTTCCCTGTAGACCATATCCATCACCTTCATCTGAGTGCCCATGGGCATATTATGAATGTGAATGTTGCCCAAGGATGATTTCAGCCACCACAGAGAGAAATGCAGCCACCTTTGGGACAGAACTGTCACTTGGTAATATATAGTAAATATTTCAAGGGTCAAGGAAACAACACAAAACCAAAATGGAATGCAGCATTTGAATGAAGTTATGGGAGGATGGGACAAGTAGATGTCCTGTACTGGGATCAGGACAGGTGACCTAATCTAGTTGTCAACATGGACAAGACACAGTGCTAGGGTCTGTGGCTAGACAGAATTGGTGACATTCACTGGATCCCTCAAGAGCCAGTAGACAGCAAATTAAAGATTTCTTCATCTTTTATCAGGTAACCTCTATGTAGGTGTTGGCCATGGCTCAGTCCTGTTGCTTCTCACATACAGCAATTTCAATAAACAGCTGAGTGTTCCCAGATTTGGGGGACTTCCTTTGGTGTATTGACAGATATGTTTCAGCCAACTATGAAAACTACTTTATACTTATAATTCGAGTATTATTTTTCTTAATTGCTATAAATGCCATTGTGGTTAAGAGACTATATCCAGATTCTCAAAATTATTTAAAAGTCTAATGCCAATTTAAGTCCCTAATCCACACTGATTTCCCTGGGAATTAGAAAGTAAAATACCTTTAAGAAGTTGGGCTGCAGTTCTTGTAAGAAAATTAACATATACCCTCAAGAAAGATTATAAATTATTTGATATGATATATTCAAAAGTCAGTGGCTTTAGAATGCATTATGTTTTATAAGTGGCTCATTTATTTCAATATTTTTAAAACTTTTAAAGCGAGACACACTTTCTAAAAACATTAATTATTTCTTAGCCAGCTTCAGAGATCGGGAGAACACAGACACAGTGGAAGATATATACATACAATTGTATATATTGTGGAAACAGCTGTTAATGCTATTTTGTGTTTCAAGAGAAGTTTTCAAAAGTTCATACCCTGCTCAATACAGCAGGACTAAACTTGTCTGTAAACTTCTCTAGCTGTGAGCATTAACTCTGATAAATAGATTGTTTAGCATTAACTCCAGATCCAACATTCTTGCAGTTCAAAATTACTCTGATCCTGTTGAATACATTCAACATAAAATCTGCTGATTTTAAGCAACAGACCAAACCATGTCATTTCAACATGAACATGGAAAAAAATATATCCTCTAGGCCTATCCAGCTAGGAAAAAAGGTGGTTTTTTTTCCTCTTCTTGAAGAAAAAATCCATTTTCTGTAAAGTTTTCAATAAAAAAAGAAAGAAAATAACACAAACCCAAAAGTTTGGCATCTGTTGTGTGAGGAGCAACTGATTGAGGTTTTTTGTGCACAGAATAACTTAGTGTTTCAATTACAGAACTCCTCAAGTTTTAAAAGCAGCTAAGTATCTGCTTCTAGCAGCTGGGAAATAGCCTTCTGTGTGAAACGTGAGTGGGAAAATTGACTGTACTGTGTTAACTCAAGCAAAGGGAACAGACTCCCAAAGGGGGTCACACTCCCTTGTTGCTGGAAATTAAAGGTGGACAGGTTAGAAAAAAATTAAAGTATTGAGTTATTTCTTCCTGTGGTCAAATTAGCTGGTTTTCTGCTGATTGCTTCTCTGGTATGAAGCCCAGAAGTCAGAGGGAAAAGAAATATCAAAACTAATTTATGGAAAGTTGAAATTCTTGCGCTGACTTCCAGGCTTCGGAACAATCTCTGCCCTTTGCTGCCTTTGACTGGGAAGGTGTAATAAAACAATTGAAAAATTAAATGGATATTTTTTTATAATTGACTCCAACCAGGATTATGAACCCTCCTGAAAGAGCTACCTGGCAGAAAGCAGAGCAGTCACCACTTGTGCCATGGGACTTGATAACTTTTCCCAAGAATTTTGGTCCCTGCTCTCTTTCCTGATTGACATACATTGCCTCCCTTAGGCTTCCTGAGAACAAGTTTGCGGTGCTTCAGCAGAAAAGATGGTTTTCTTTGCTCTTTGGCTTCATCTCCATTCCTGAATATGTCCAAAGAACGACAAAGCTGGGGAAGGGCTGGAGCACAGATCCTATGAGGAGCTGCTGAGGGAGCTGGGGCTCTTTAGCCTGGAGAAAAGGAGGCTCAGGGGAGACCTTATCACTCTGTACAATCACATGAAATGAGGTTGTAGCCAGGTGAGGGTCATCACTTCTCACCAGTAAAAATAAATAGGACAAGAGGAAGCAGCCTCAAGTTGCACCAGAGATTTAGATTGGATCATGGAAAAAAATATATGTATATTGGGAAAAATTTCTTCGCTGAGAGGGTTTTTCAGGCGTGGGAACAGGATACCCAGGGAAGCAGTTAAATCACCAGTTCTGGATACTTCCTATTAGGGAAAGAGGTAGGTAAGTGGCTTTTCATTTCACAAAGATACTGTCTTCATTCAGGGAAAAATCTCTGCTATTCAGAATCCAAAACTCCAAAGTGAGGTGTGGTGAATCAGACCATGACTTCACCTCAATCACAAAACTTTCAACTTTATATCCTTTCTGTTCTGGCTGAGTACTAAATGACAAACCTCTTTAGCAAAGCTAGCAATCTGATGATCTTGAATTTCATTAAAAAACAAGAAATCCTTTGTTTTCCTGAGGAGCTGTCATTTAGCATTCATTACACATATCTTTCAGAAATGTTTCTCTGCTTTTTTCCTTACTAATGGACTTTAGGGCATTAAGTTTGATGAAAATTATGTAGGAGATAAACATTATTACATGTATGGTCAGAACATTCAAGGACCATTATGTCAGTTAAAACATAAAACCTTGTTTTAAGAAACAAAATTATATATTTCAAAACTTTGTTAGGAGCCTATGAAACAGGCTTAATTTCCGTTTAGAAGAAAACATTCTATTTTTTTTCTTTTCTATCTGAACTACTGCAAGCTTCCATTTACTGAAAAACAATTTTAATTAAAGCTTAGTATTTCAAAACTCAACATTAATTTGGTGATGTCAGTGTATATGTGACATATCTTTTTGTCTTGAAAGCATTCTTTTCAGCCAGAAGATTATTTTCTTTTCTTTTCATTGAATTATGCATGTTTCATTAAATTACAGCAAACAGCAGTGCCCATGATTTCTTGTTTCCTTCTAAGAATATAAAAGGTCAGTGTCTGATTTAATCTTTGATTGCTTTAAGCATTTTCTCAGTATTCTGGCCAAATTTTACGTATTTTTAAGTGTCTTTCTTCACAAAGCCACAACAAATAGAGGACTCTTCGGTCCTCAGCATTCTTTATGAGTAATAAAAGCAGCAAGGTTGGAAGCATGCAGCCCAAATCTGGAGTTTGAATTCATTATGAAGCCTGCCCTAAACTCTTAAGTGTCTGAGGTTGCTCATTTGTGCACTCCCATCCATCAGAAATGTGGCCCACGTGGACCAATTCCAAAATTGTTGGAACCAGTGCTGTTGGTCCTTGAGAAATTTTTGAAGGAGGTTGACCAGCTGAGGCTCCTCATGCTAGAGAGCAGAGGTCAACTTGAAAACTTTAGCAACCAGAGACCCCATCTGGTCAGACATCCATGTTAAATTCCACCTTGAGTTGGGCAGGTCCGAAGCTCCCGTTCCATCACCAGCTGGAATATGTCAGCTATTAAATATGTTGCTCTCACCCCGCTTGTCTCACTGAGAAGCGAGAATTAGGTAAGAACAAAACAGGAGCAAAAAAAAACAGGGCATGATACTGGCTAATCTAGCTATTAGCTTATTTGTTTTATCTGCCTGGGGCTGGAAAGTCCTGGGTAATGGCAGTCCAAACTAATTCTGATGGATAAAAAATAGTTTCAAAGAAGTAGTTAATGAGGGATGGACATGCAGGGCCAGGAACTGGACTCAGTGATCTTTTTGGATTCCTTTCAACTCAGCATATTCTGTGATCCTGGCACTTCTGTTGCTTCTGAGTCAAACCAGCACCAAATATTTGAAGCTACTTTGATATCCTCCAGTAGAAGACAGCAGCTAAACATATTAGAAAGCATAATTCTCACTTAACTACAACGTACTGACCTATCAGAATTTGCAGATCATGTTTATGCCATTCAATTGCATTACTTTTCTGAAGAGAACATATTTTCCCATTCAGAGTCACAGTTCATACAAACTCTATTGCCTACCAACTAATTTATGGATATGAAGCTTTCAAGTGTTTAATTGGAAATATCTTCTCTTCTACTGTCATTATATTACATTGATAGAGGAGCTTCATACCAAATGCCTTCCATGAAAACAATTTATAAATCAAATTATTTTTAATGTTGTGAGTTTTTTGCACATGAATAAGTACCTCAATTGAGATGTATAAAACCAATTAGAACCCTATCTATCTCTGCTTAGCAACTTGGCTCCACTAATTTCTTTGGTCACTGTGTTTCACTTTGGAGCTTATTCTCTTCATACATTCTGATGATTGAATTACTCAACGTTTATTTTAGAATGCATTTATTTAGTGATGCCCTTTCCAAAGCACTTCCTTTTTATCTGATCCTGAAAGTTCTGCAGTATTACTTCACAAATCTTGGAGGCTGTCATAAAAATGATGTGCTTGCTCTATGTGCTTGCATGACAAAAATTCTGAGCAATAAATAACGAGTAATTGACAGAAAGAAGAGAATTTCTTAGGTTGTTTTTTTCCCATTGTCAAAATAAAATCTATGTTGAGTGGAACATTTAATCTTAATTACTAGCACAAATACACCTGGCTATTTGGCTTTTTCCTGACCCTCCTTTTATCACAGAAGTGCTGACCATTTTCAACTTTAATTTCACTTTCATAATGCACTGTCACTTAAGCTTAGGTGCTCTTTTATATCATATGGATAAATCCTACAATGACTCGCTCTCTGCTGGGCAGAGAAGCATGTTCTTCATTAGTTAGTCCCTTTATATATATAATAAATCCAAAGAAGCAATATGTCCTTCCAATGCTGCACCATTTCGTTTAAACATATTACTGATCAGAGTTTAAAAATTTGGAGGGGTTTAGTATGGTAAGGCTGGCAGGAAGCTGGAAGGCAATCTTAAGGATAAAACCTATCTATATCACTACCAGCAGATGTTCATGCTCATTTTTGACAGCATAAACTATTTTGTTCAATAGGATCCATGAGTGTAATTTTTAGGATTTTTCCTAATCATTTTGAATCATCCATTTTGAATCATTTGCTTTTTGAGTTACTTCTCAAGGAAGATGGACAATGGGTTACTTTGATTTTCACATGCATTTTATAACTACATCTACATCTTATCTATCTATCTATCTATCTATCTATCTATCTATCTATCTATCATCTATCTATCCATATATATGTATGTATGTGTACATATATAAGCAAATATTCTGCTTTGCATAGACTATATGCACATATTTTATATACATAAATGTATTGAATAGGCATCTATAAATCTAGTATCTATCAAACATATATTATACATATATATTACATATATATTATTTTATATACTCCATTATTATGTACTATGCAAATTACATAAACTTTAGATATTATTTTCAATATATTTACTCAAAGTTCTTTATTTCTTTCCCTCCGTCTTCTGTGTTGACCAATGTTATTCATTGTCAGATGAACCATGAACAATCAGAAACAAAGTACTGTCTGTACTTTTTATGAATTATGGTTCAGCTGAGGAGAAGTCAACACAACTATGCATCATGAATTCATACCTCACTTATTTAGAACAAAGATGTCCTGTTGGATGTCTAATTTGTCACCTTAATCTTGCAGGTCAGTTGCTCTTATCTTCTTACCTCAGCCTTAATATCACATTCTGCTGGAGAGCATATTTCAAAGATATCTAATCTTGTTGATATCATGGTACAGTGGGCATGATGATGAGGCATGAAGAGGATAAAAATATCAGAAGGAACATTAATCTCCTCCTAATTTTCCAGTCAGTATTTTCCAGATGTTGTAAAGAGCATTAATGTTTGATACCACATTGTGAATCATCATTACTGAACTCCAGAATAGGTCTGTGGAAAAAAACCCAAAAAAACCACAAGATATTTTCTCCTCCCTGGTGTAGTAAAGTACAGTGGCAGAGACAGTGAGCTTTCAGGGAGGGCTCACATGGCATAGGTCTCCTTTAACTCAAAACTTGCAGACTTACCAGCTCTCGACAGTTCATCATGAATCTTCCAGTATCTGTAGCATCCCAGTTCATAGAAATGCTCGGCTTTGGTCTCTGAAATAAAAGTGCCTGCACATTTGAGGCTGTTTTGTTTAACATCTTGTTCTTTTTTTTTCTTTCATGAAGTCTCATAAATTCCCTAGATCTTGACTTCCACTGCCTGAGTCAGTTCTTCTACATCTTTGGCTGGCAAGAATCTTTTACAGTGATGCTTCTCTGGGGGGGCATCTACCATTTGGGACTTTGATTAATCCAGGGACCCACCACTGTGGGCAGGTCCCTCACAACCAGCACAGCACTGTGAACACACAGACTATATTCTCATGTAAGATTTAGTTACATCTTATCCCTCCCATTATGCTAAGACAGGTCTCCTAAATAATTTGAGTTTTTCCTGTTCTTCCTGAGAATTGTTTATTTTTCCCTAAAAAAAATAAAAATAAAAAATAAATTAAAAAGTGAAAAACTAATAAGTTGAGCTATTTACATTTTTTTTTCTGTTTCTCTGTTAGCATACTGTACTATTTTATAATGTTGATATATCTGGGTTAAATAAACTTTAAGGCTAATTGCTATCAAAATTAAGAGTAAATGACCTGCTTTCTGTTTCTTTGTTAAATTGCGATTTTTTAAGTGCTCTACAGAATTCTGTTCCAGAGGGAGGATATTTTTAAGTTGTCTAATTGGCTAATATCAGTAAAAACAAATACTGCCTTTGAAAATCCCCACAGGAGGATATTCTGTCTGTTGCCAATCTCCATTTTGAGCTATAAAGCTCTATTTGGAAATTGAGCCATTTTTTTGGAAACCTGGGCACACATTGCCTTGCAGACTTGATGCCACAAACCCTTGCAAGTGCCACCTGGGAAAAAAACATATTCCACTGCTACATGAACAAACTGAAACATCTCAAATCATCTCAAAACAAACATCCAGAAATTATTGCACAGTTAACTTTATGCTTTTTTGCCTGGTGAATTCTCTTTTGTCTTCAATAAAAAAGGAAACATAAATACTGTTTTTGGAAACTATTAAGAAAAAAGAGAATAACACTACTAAGGACAGCTTAATTGACTGTATATTTCTACCTGAAGGACACTTTCAAGCAAAGTGTCAATTATTTATATCACAGCACTGATAACAAAGATCAAGCAAGACTCGGTTCTCCTTGAGGTTGAACTCTCAGAAGAGTTTATCTCAGCTCTACCTTTGTTTCCAAAAAGTCTGTACCTTTTATCTTGTCTTGCACTTAATTAATAAGATATTTGGTGTCAGAAGATCATTGTTTCTGTTTGCATAGCACACAGCTCAGCAGGTCCAGGTAAATCCTTTGGATTCCTATTTCCTGTGGCAGCAATATTTTCTGTTTGTCAATTCACTTCTGGCCTGATAAATCCTAAGGCTGGGAATCACTGTGCTGAGTTCATTAATTCATTAAGAGTTCATTAATAATAATAATTATGAAAACAGTAGAAATCATACACTGTTTGAGACTGAATGGTCTTGTTCCTTAGGCAAAACACACAGCAGAGCAAAGCAGGATTCTGGATTATGGTGAGCACCTACTATTTTAGCAAAAATAATACTTCTAGGGACATCTGGATCTAAGAAAGATGTACATTAAAAACAACCCCCTTTCTGTGGACTTCTAGATATTACCTTTTAGAGGCAGAAGAGCCACTGGTGTGTAGCTAATACTACTAAGTTAAATGGAAATGAACCAAAGCAGTACAACTACATTTGAAGCCAGAACCATATATTACTACAGTATTTTTTGTTGTGGTTCTGTAATAAGGGGAAGTGTATCTTGGAGCCATGCAGAGAACAGCAAATTTACTATAACTGCCAGAGACAAGTGGGCATGAAAAATGATCAGTTCCTAAAAGCTTTTAAAGCAGCTATGTTTGTCCTTCTTGGCTTTATGAAGGTCATAAGTCTCTCTGGTATGATCTAAGAAATGCTATAACAAGGTTCACATAAACGCAGCTGTGTCCTGAAACTGTGCTCGGAGATACAAAATTCCTTTACAGAAATAGCCACTCAACTTTTATCTGCAGAAGACAATATTCTGCAGAGGACTTTTTCAGAGATGTGGCCGACTCCCAACCATGATCCAGTGACAGAATGATCTATAGGAATTTTCCTTCCAGGAAAGCACTGTCCAAAACTAACATAAACTTAATTTATTACCTACTTGGCTTGTATATCTCTTTACTGTGTCTTCAGTAGGTATACATACACAGATTACTATGTTTCTGTATTTTACATGTAGACCTATATATAATATATATCTACACATATGTGGATGCACAGATACACACACACATATATACACACATATATGTATGTATATATATTACATTCTTAATTGATTTTAGATATTATGTAGGGCACCTTACAGTCTGGTCCAAGCAAAGGACAACAACAAATGTTTGGAACTCCCAACAGAAAGGAACGACCAAGTTGAAGATGACTTCTCTCAGGAACCCAACTGCACCTGGTCTTCCTCTGCCACAGCTAAGTCCTGTGGCAGTGGTAACTTAGCTGTGCTGGACACAGCACGAGGAGAAGGAGGAACTGAGGCTCCATCCAGCCCCAGCTGCATGGCTGGAGCAATTGGAGGTGCTGTAGCTGCCCAGATATTCCTGCTTGCTGGACATTTAGTGCTGTACATCGCTGTAATTCAGAGACACACAGCCTAGCTTCTGCAAAGCCTAATAAAGGAGCCTGACAACTGAGAGAAGTGACTTTCCCTGGTGGGTTCTTCTCTGTATCCTTTGTAATTGCCTTCTCCCTGGTGAGCAGCAGTGGAGCAGACACCCTGTACAGTGACTGATGATCCTGTTCACTGCTATTGGGAGTAGAGTGTGGGCTCACCCCTTGCAATGTTGTGTTATTCCACAGGAGCAGCTGCCATCAAATATTTCCCAAATTTTGAAATTGGTACCATCAAAAATAGCATAAACTTGAAGAAAAGAATGGCCCTGGTTATTAACCTGCTGTTATTTTGCCTCAAGCTATGTTTGGAGTCAATTAAAAAAAATAAGTTATCCCCCTTTAGGAAGGAACTCAACTTCCTCTGGACTCTGCTGCCCCTTCCCAATAAAGTGTCTTCCTTTGTGATGGATGTTTCTCTGCCCTTTCCTCCAAAATGCTCAATGATGGAACATTCACAGCTTTTCTAAGCAATCTGTTCCAGGGCATTTTCAGATTTAGTGCTTCTTATTATCCTTACTTTTGAAAACATTTGTATTGCAGTCAATACAAGATGAAATTCAGAAGGTGGCTTTGTCCAGCTGAGTTCTTGTGCTCAGAAGACAAGTCTGTACTCATTGTTAGAGAAAAATGAAAACAAATAGGAAGAGCAACACTTCTTTTACTTAATTCTTGCATAGCACTTTTCCCTTGACAGGTTTCCAAGGACTTCATAAAAAAAGATCTGTCTTATAATGCCATTCTGATAGATGGTGCAGGGCAGGCAACAATCAGTGTAATTTGTACAATTCCTCCATCACTTCACCAGAGGGGAGGAGAAGAGAACACAAGCATTTGCTTAAACACCATCTGCTTTCATACTTAATTCTTTTGCAAGAGTCTTGAAAATACCCTAAACGACCAAGGAAAGGTGAATTATAGTCAAAGAATATTATCCAAAGAACGTGTATATCAAGATATACCTTTCCATCTACTTTAGTGGGACTCAGGTGAGATTCATAAGCCTTAAAATGAGTATTTATAGTGCTGTTAGTATCCTGAAATAAAAACCTATTTACTCAATCATGAATAATGATATGAGCTCAACCTTTCAAAAAAAATATGAAAAACAATTCTTTTTATCACCCATCATATTTATGCTAATACTTCAGTAAAGTTATGGAGTTTTGAAGTATGTTACACAGTCCCAAATTAAAGTTTGGCAATTAACCTTTCAAAGAAGTTCTGTAACAAGAAGCCTCAGAAAAAATGTAATGGTAGCAATTTATTATGAGTTCCTCAGTCTGAATAGCCTGGGATACAAAAAAAGTAAAAATCCAGGTTTACTCATCAATTCTAAAGCAGCAACTGTTATTTCACGTTTTGCCTTTGCTTTAAAGGTACAGTGATTCCTTATCATCACACACTTGCTGCATGAAGGGAAGGATTCATAATAATATGTCATTTTTAGAGTGAGATATGAAACAAATCATCAGCATGCTGTCTCTCAGAAGACAGATTATTTCAATTTTAGACTAAAGGAAACTGGAATAGTGAAGATCCTGTGTCAGCTCAAGAAACTAGACAAGAAATTCTGGCTTCTTTATATTCCATACTTAGAGAGTGGGATTGAGCCTATGATTTCCAGGTGGAATACATCGTATAAATATAATTTTTTTACTGATGAAGATAAACCTTAACGTTTTCCTAAGGTCCCATATGTGATCATTCCCCATTCTGTACAACCTTTAGTTTCCCCCATAACAGCTCACCACCCCAAATACAGAGACTTATTTTAATTCCATATCTGAGGGAGATTTAAGCCTGGTGCTAACATGAGCTTCACTTTCTCTACAATATTTTTCATATTTGTACAGAAATAGAGGCATCAATCAGAGGAAGCTTGTGGTAAATAATCCCAAAATTCCTATTCCTGAATTTCAGCTTTTCTCCATCTCTCCCTCTCTCCTCTTTATTTTCTGTGAGCAAAAAGATGTATTATGGTGTGGTGAACCAAGGTATATCCCAGCATGCAGCTCAGTGAGAGAAGAGCTGTTCTATGGGCTTGGTTACAGAACAGATGATCTCTCCTTTCAATCCATGCTCATGAACTGAAGTGCACAATTGCAATGGTAACTGTGGGGTTAAAAGACATAAATCAGGAAGGAAAGACATGTGTAGACCAGGCTAGAAAGCCACCTCAAACTACAAGAAGGTTCACAGACATCATAAAACAGCTTTTTTCTCAATTTTTTTTTTTTTTTTTTTAAATTCACACTCTGTATCAAAGATATAAAATCTCAGTTGGAACCTGAGGCCAAATCCAAAACACAATAACAGTCACAGTTACCTCAGGGGAACTGTGAGAAACAAGAACAAAATCACACTTTCTGATGAGTATGGATTCACAAATCAATGGAGAAAGGAAACACCACCAGGCTCACTTTGTAAGGCTGTGCTCTGGTTTGACAACAGGGAGGCTGGCTCATCATTTAGCCATTCCACCAGCTATAGTAAACTTTGAAGTATTGCATACATGAAATTCCACAGCAGCAACATTTAATTAAGAAAGCCCCCACAAACAACAACAATAAAACAAAAAAAAAAAACCCCTCTGCAATATTCTGAACAGAAAATTATAGAAATATAAAGGAATAGAAAGGAATTCCCAGCAGCTCTGACAAAGGAAGCACTGGACAGCTATTCACAGGTCTTCCCCAGCACACAGACATTTTCAAAAGGGTCAGCGTGAAAAATTGCTTTGGAGACTCTGACAACACAGGAGGAGAGCTGAGCTGTGAAGAAAAGCTGAAAAAATATTCATAGTTTAGCTGCTGGCCCCTCAATATTGCCTCTGAGCATGTTTGCAAGGAAGGTCACAACCTTTGTGAGTGATTCCCTGTTGTCCAGAGGGAGCTGTTCAGTGCAGAGGTAATGGGGACCAAACACTTTTCTGCATAAACTCATTCTAGAATCACCATCAAGCCTGCAGGTAAAATCTCCTTTTGCTAATCAAAGACATAAAAGCTTTGCCAGGTTTTTCCACACATCTCAGCCTGTGCAAAGCAAAGGTGGCAAACCACCCTTCTCTTGCCTTAAAAGAGCAAGACAAATCAAATTTACAGGTGTGACTATACTTTTGCTGCTTAACTACCCTCAATCATAAGGAAGGCGGTGGAGATCAGGCTCCTGGCAGACTTGACTCTACAACTATGGAGAGAAGAAAAAATACATGTTTCTTTGGCTTCTTCAATATTTTCCTAATACTGGTGCATGAAGTGACTAAGTGGAAATGCAGTCATTCTATAAACATGGAGTACAACTAAGATATCTCAATGCTCTTTCTGATTAAAACAAAAACATGATGCTACCCAATACTATTTGCAACTGTGCAGTTGAAAGCTCTTTAGGAGAATCTAAAGGCTAGATTTAAGACTTCAGGGACCCTTTTAAGTTCCTCTTTGTACATTATTGTTTTAGTTCCTGAATATTTATTCAGAAAAATAGCCTCAAATTTCATTGAGTTTCAAAAGCATTTGGGTGCCTCACACTTACCAACTCTTTTCAAAAGTATAAACCAAAGAGAAAGAAAGAGGCAATTTGTCTAAATTTATATCAGTTTATCCATAGCAACACTCTTATTTTATTACTGGCAAAATATCTAAAGTTTGATGATTGATGAGGAACTGAGACAAGTATCAAATGGCAGTAATAGGAAGAGTACTTAGACAGGAACTGCAAAAACTTCTTAAGCTTAACTTTTAATCTTTTACATGCTCAGATATTGATAAAAATTTTTCAGCAATATGACCACTTCTTTCTTTTTCCTAAACACAAGAGCCATAAATTTAATGATGTCTATAATGTACTCCCAATACCTCAAAGATGAGCAAACCTGCAGTTACAACACAAATAATAAAGAAACAAAAAAACCATTTTGGTTCTCTGTCATGAGGCCAGAAGAGTTGGGCAGTAAACACCAATTTACTCTTGTAAAAAGATTTTTATGACAAGGATGATAACTAAACACGTTCCTAATTTATACAAGTCACAAGCCAATAGGTCTTCACCCTTGCATACTTGTACATAAGCACACAGATACGCTGAGTACTGCTCAAGATATGAGGAAATTAAAAAAAAAAGAAAAGTAAAATATATAGGTTCTTTTCATGGAGCTCCCCCTTCCCTGTTGTTGAGATAAACAAGAACTAGTGCTGAAGTTCAGATTTTGGAGCTCTCTGCAATGAGCTCTGAAGCAGCAGCTTGCAGGCAAAAAAGCCCATTGTGCAACCTCGCCAAGAATTTTCTTGGTATGGGAATAAAGAGGAACATTGACACACAAAAAACGTGCACTGGTTTGCTTTAGAGCTCACATAGCAGTTTACAGCAGCAGAAGGCCAAATGCTTAGAATTCAAGGCACCAACACTGTGCCTGATGAAATGAAAATTTCATGTTGGATAAGTGCTCAAGTGAGATAACTTGGTTTTATTTCTACTTTCTAGAGCGTGCAGTCAGAGATGGCAGGTGCCCTCAGTGCAAGCTGTCACCAAAAATCAGCACATTAGGAAAATTTACCCTGGCATTGAGCTATTTCTTCGGATTAGAATAAGAAATCTTCTGGACCTGTAGGATTGATAACCACTGTGGAGTAGATGAGCAGGTTGTGTTGTGATCACAGTGCGTGTGGGAACTCTATCACTTTACACATCTTAAGAATACTTGTTTCCTTACTGTATAAAACACTACCTTTTTTGGTTTTTTGTTTTGTTTTGTTTTGTTTTTTTTCCTTTTCCCCTTATGGCTGTTTGACACACCCAAAGAAACAGCTTTACTGACTGAGAAGGGAAGATCCCCAACATCCAGTGTTGAAACCCAATGTTAATGCTTTGAGTTTGCCTTACACATTTCAAAAGAGTTTTGACTGACAGAATACACACAAGCTGTTAAAATCTGTCTCCTGAAAAGGCTTAGAGTATATCAAAGCTATCTTCTATGGGGTTTTGTATATATATATATATATATATATATATATATCTATATATCTTGTGAGCGTGGGGAGACAGTTAACCCTCGCACTTGGTTCAGTTGATCAGGAAGGCTCTTTTATCTCTTAGACATATTCTAAATGTTTTTATCGTCAAGAAATGATTGCAGTAGATACTTTGGTGAAAGCATGTCACCTGCTCCTTCCACACTTTGTTGCTTCAATTATAAATACAAATTAACCCCAACATGAATGCAAAAGCTATTAACGATTTTGACATTTCAAATACTGTGGCTCATTTTACCTGCATGAATCCACTGCTTGAATGTGGTAACTATTATTTCTTTTTCCCTTCACTATGCACTGGCTCATGTACATTATGTAACATATCACTGGAACCTGGCTAATTTGAAAGGATACAGTAGGATAAACTTCAGGATGGCCTGAAGACAAGACATCCTACGTCCTACACATTGAGCTATTGTCAATATTCACAGCCAAATCCCTCCGGCTACCTAGTATTTAATAGCTCTTTTAGCATCCCACAGTCATCCATTCATTTTTCCTCACAGTGTTCCCTGTGAGGTAAGTCATGTTCCTCAGATAGGAAAACGAAATTACTAAGCTGTTTAGACAGAGCACTTTTGAAAAGGGATCCATATTGTCTTAAAACAAGTCAGGTCTTTTAAATATTGTTCAGCTATTTAAAGGAACTTCTGGAGGTCAGAAACTATCATCCAATTACTATTATAGCCAGTTTATGCCCATTTTTAATGATTTTAACGTGCCTGGTTTTCCACTGCCTTTGTGCTTTCTGATTCTTCACTCTTTTTTTTGCCAGCCTCAATAAATTAAGCATGATTGGTCTCTGTGAGGAAACAGCCATTTCTTCTTTGTGATATCCCTAGCCTCAGGGAGCTATGGTGTCTTTGGTAGCTTGTTTGATTGTGCAGAGACAGTGCACGGAGACAGCTGCACCCACACTGCTGGCAGGGTGCAGCCAACAAGCAGATTGCTCATCCCTCTTTTGGGATGCTCCAGGCAGGAGCTGCACTGTAGTGTAGTCTGGCTAAAGAGCAGTGAGGCACAGCACCTGAACTCACATGTTCACACAGACCTCACCTGGAAGAGGAACTGAATAAACAGGCCGAGCTAGTGGTGGAAATCTGCAGCAAAACAAACAAGCATCCTTTCTAGAGCACTAGAATTAATTTCTGTGTTGTATAACCCTAAAGTTAGACTAGATATGTTAATGGTTTATAATTGAACTTCAAACTTTTTTTTTTTTGTTTGTTTTGTTCTGGGTTTTTTTTCCATGAACACATGACTAGAACTTGTTTCTGCATGTTAAGACCAAATCAAACCTGCACTTGTGCCCAAAACAAAACAAAACAAAACAAAACAAAAACACAGAAATCACAGGCAAGTGATCTACAACACAGTCAACAGCCCTACCTTACACAATTAAGCTGGGTAAGGCAATGGAGTGACATTTATGGGGTCTCATTCAGATCTCAACCCTGCAGAGATTATGTGCATCTCCTTGGGTAAGTCACCCACACAAAACTTCACAAGGATTTAAATACCTAATTCCCAAGAAAGACCTAGGGCACCTAACTTTCTGTGAGAATCTGGAATTTAATTAAAACATGTGTAAATCCTCCAGGTGCTAAAAATAAGGTAAATTAATTTTCTTCTACTGTTTTCCATTGTTTTTCTATCCTGTCATATCCTAACCTTTGTAGGACCAGGAAGTTTTGCTCCTGCATGTGGATGGAGTCTTACAGGAAAATCAAACTTAATCTCTGTTTCCTGAGGCCTTATCTCTACTTCATAAGGCCTATGGATATTGCTTGCAAAAAAATTATTATTGTCAGTGTTTTACTGAGGAATGTGGGTTGCTGTGCCTTTCCTGCAATTTGCTCTGACAGCACATCTTTCTCTGCACTATTACATAGTTAAGAAATAACTATTCTTTGCCAGCTCTCTAGCCTTGTTTCTCAAGACACAGCAAGTTCCTGTGATCATCTGACATTTATGTGCCTATCTGCTTTGACTGGTCATTTCCAACAAGATCGGTCACAGATTTGAAGGTACGATGTTTCTACAGGTCTAATAAAAATGTAAATGGGGGAGACTAAAATAATTCTACCTTCTTTCTGAAATTAATATATCTTTATCATGAGCATTGCCTCAATCATGTGTCAGGAATCTTAGAAACACACCAGATTTCTAGTCAGGAAACCTCATTATGATAGATACTCTACAGATACATAAATGCCCCAGGCATTCTGCAATGTAAATGAAACCAGTCTCACCTTCATGATATCCAAATGTCTCAATCTATTCTATTTTTAGTTAGAACCAGAACTTGTAGATCCCACTCTTCAAGACCAAACAGAGTGAAACAAACATAAAAAATTCTATGAAAAGGTCTGCAGGAGAACAACCAGCTTTATGGAATTCAGGGGGTTTGAAACAAAAGAAAATCAAAATAGCCTAGACAAGAAAACCATTTATCCCGGCCAGTCCAATGCTGCTAGAAAGGAAAGGTCCAAAAGGCATTAATTCCACTTCTGTGTTATTATCCCCAAAATGCATCACTGCAATTTGGACATATTCAACCAAGTCTTCAACCAGCTTGGAGAGTAAAATGTTGACAAAGAAATATGTGTTATTAGCTTGAGCTGCTAGGTCACCCGCAGGACAGCAATACAAACAGCCCAGCTAATATAGCCAAAAAATAAGAGAGTGGTTCAGGCTGTAGTCAGAGCAGGAGAGGAGAAAAGGATCACTAATTTAATGAAGAAGGACAGAAAATGAATACCAGGTTGAGAAGAAGCATGTTGGTGGAATAGGTGTGTCAAGAGAGATAGCTGCATAGTTCATCTAAATGACAATATGAATGTTCTCTCCCCAGGCTCTGTTTCTTTCTGTCTTGTATATTTATTTTTTGTTGTTGTTGTTCTTGCTTACAGCAAGTAGCTGGAAGGGAAACAGTGTGAACCAATGATTACTATCTCACTAGTCTTTTAAGTCTTCAGGCTTGTCCCTTTTCTAGAGGCAAGCTAGAAAGAAACAATCAGTTTAAAGAACGTGGAAACATGATAAAGAGGAAAGAAAAAAAAAAAAAAAGTACAGGGATGAATGTGGTTTTAATTTAGGCCTTGTTATTAGATAATTTACAAGTTGAAATGTGTTATCTATTGGGCTGCAGGTGAGTTCCAGCCATTCCCACTTGGTGACTGCTTTTCACTAATTCTCAGTGACCTGAAACCTGTCTAAGGAATCATACATATCTTATTTTAGCTCCATCAAACTTTACTGTGATGGGGTTTTTTTTAGCCAGAGCTGTGACAACAAGACAAAAACATGAGAGGAATATTGAAGGAAATCTATTGGTGGTTCCACTCAAGAGAAAAGCATGCAGCAACATGGAAATACCGGGATCCACTGGGACTGGAAGGAGCCTGGAAGATATGCTGGGAAAGTAAAGGTGTGCCTCAAACTTTAATATGTCTTGACAGTGCCCTGTCCTCAGCAGTTTCAGTACCCAGAGCAGTTCTTTGGCAGTTTTAGAACTACATATTGGTGGTTTTAGAGCCACAATAATTTCAGTGAAATTCAGTCAAATCCTATAAGAGCTGAGGACATGGTTGAAGGTACTGTCACTTCCACAATCATAGTCATAGGGAAACTTGAGCTGAAAGGGATCTTTGGAGATATCTAGCTCAGCCTACAACTCCAGAAAAGTTGTCTTCAAAATTGAGGGTGCTACAGCTGGCTCAGGCTGCATGTTTAGCTCAAGAAGAGGAATTGCAGCTGCAGTTTGTCAGGGTCAGGAAACACTGTGATATGTGCTCAACTCAGACCTGCTCTGCACATGAGGGTGGATGGATACAACACCTGCTGATGGTTCCCATATATTCCTCAAAGAAAATCAGTTGAGTCTTTGTAAGGTTTTTAGTTTCCTCTTCCCAAGACTGATCAAAATGGGGTGTTTTAAATGTAGGTTTCCTTTTCTTCCACTATCAGTGTTAAACATAAACATTTGTGACCCTGGAACTGCTGGGTCTCCATTCCAAATTCCAATCTCCATCCATTCTTGGATGTTTTGTCTGGGGGATGCTCTGTAATTCACCCAAGGCCTTGCTAAAATAGGGATCCACAACTGTAGTAGTGATGGATTTATAAGTATAATGTTAACCCAAAAGTTGTTCACACAAAAGGACCCTTGGGCAAATGAGACAGATGACTGTAAAAAGGGTTCAACAGTGATCCAAGATGCTACAAAAACAAGGGATTCCTTGATAAGCTTTCAAATACTACAAAATAAGACTGCATTTTAGCAGTCTGGAGCCCAAAAAGTATCTAATTTCAAGAAATTTGTCTCTGAGGTGGAGGGTATTTTCTTTTGATAAAGAACTGAAGATTCAGCTTATAAAACCAGAGAGCCAAATCCTAGGATACTCAAAATGTGCTGAATGCTGTCTGAACACTGTTATCACTTAAACAGAAAGAGCAGATTGACTGCTTTTGAAAATCTCATCCCCCAAATCCAACCTGAGTTTAATCTACCCCTCAAATCCAGCAGAAATTCACACATTCCAATGGATATATTATACTGTCCAATTTTAATTGACACAGAGTGTAAAATTTGATATTTCTCTGTAGTTTTGGCAACTTTCTTCTTGGAAACATTTTCATCACCTTCAGCTCATTTCTATCTTTTCTCCAGACACTTCTATTTTTTATTGTCTGCAAACAAGAGGCATTCAAAAACCTTCAACAGGGTTTCTTGGAAGACATTAAGTACTATCGCAAAAACAAGCTGCACACTGTGCTGAAAAAAGCTGGGATCAAAACAAACACTTTCCTTTCAACATGATACAATGAAAAGAGGCAAAATGTCTAGAGGGAGTGACAACATAAAATTACAAAATCTATCCATACTTAGAAGCTCCATTTCTTTATATCCTCTCTGATTAATTAGAAGTAGTTTATAGAAATCTTGCTTAGTAACTTAAGAAGGCAAGGTGAGGTTTGACAAATTTCTCTCTTAGATTCTCTCTTGATTTTAAATTGTTGGGTTTTTTGAGGGATTTTTTTTTGGGTTTTTTTCTGGTGTTGTTTTTTGTTTTTCTTTTTGGTGTTTTGTCTTTCCCTTTTTCCCACAACAAGACAAAAATCTAAGATCTGAATTGATTCACAATGCCTGCATTACCTGCCTGCTGGGAAGTAGCAAACAAACATTGGCAAGATTGCAAGTACAACTTGGAAGCAAAAAAAAAAAAAAAGCAGCTTGATATGATGAGTTGGCTTAGCAATATTGGGGAGGATAGAAAAGAAAAACTCTTTAAAATTGAAATTGCTCACCTGCTGCTGGCTGACAGCCTCAAGCGTTAACGGTGATGACTGCACAAATCCAACAGCAGCAACATGCTGCAAAGCCTCTGCTGAAAACAGGGAATGTGCAGCAAGATATCCCATCCTGCCATTTATTTCCAAGCACATACTGGAGCTGGAAAAAGTTCAGAGAGGAGCAGCAATGAGTAGCAAATATGCAGAAATTCCTGTGGTTCAGGAAAGACATTGAAAACATGAGGACTGTGGAGAATGTGGAAACTCATTGTTCATCTCTTCATGAATACAAGATATAGGGTATGCTATGTCAAGCTTCCCTGTTGGCAAGTTCAAGACAAACAGGAAAACAGGAAAACCAGGAATTTTCTTCCCCTTAGGGTGTAGAAGACTCACAGAACATGAAGCTAGAGGATGTTGTAGATCCTGTAGCTAACAGTTGATATGCATTGAACAATAAAGTAATTAAGTTCATCACAGGGAACCCATCAACTATTATCATTGACATGGCATTTCAGAGTGTACTGGGGAAGTGTCATATATGTTTGTCCTGTTCTTAATCTACTCTAGACATTTGCTTGTGACCAAAGCTAGAGACATGGCTAGAGGGAATTTTTTTTTAAATCTGACCCACAGTATCTACTCTTGCATTCAAGGAGGGTGGCCATAGCTAAGCATTGGCATTCATCCTGCTTGTGAAAAAATGCCATCATAGCCACAAACCACTGCACTGAGAAACTAACAAATACTGAGATTAAACCCCCTCCTCCACCCCAGTGAGCTCAAACTAGAGTGAATCTGGTGAGGCTTTTCTCATCACTGGCAAAGCAAGTTCAGAGATTTCTTGCTGTCATGCCTTTGGGTTGGCATGTAATCTCTCTGCTCCCTTTCAAATGACTTTTTAAAACACTTTTTGCAGCCCCTGCTTCCAGACACTTGGCAACAGGGAACACCAGAGCTGGAGTGAGACACTTCTAATGGATTGGGAAGCATGGCATTTACTGAGATTACTGGAGAAATCTTTTTCTCTTTGTTTAGGGTTTTGTTTGTTCTTGGGTTTTTTTCCAGGTTGTTGACAGAAAACAGTGTCTGTAATAATTCTGGGACTAATTTAATTCTCAAGCTCTTAGAGACCTGGCACAAGCAGAGCAAGTTTTGTCAGTGAGGGATTTTCATTTGAGAGACAAAATTAACTCTGTATTTTCTTCTTCACTCTCCTGATTTCCTGATATCGGAAAATGTGGAGCAAAAGCAAACAAAAACAAAGACAAAAAATCTCAAAGGCCCAATGATGCAGAGCACATTTAGATTTTCAGTTTAACCTGACCATGGGGATTAGCAATCCTTTGGGTGAGACACAATTTGAGATACCAGAAAAAAAAGGGGATTTACTTCAGGTTGTTTTTTGATGAACTCTTCATTTTCTGATGCTCACAAAGAATTCATTCATCTGGAACAGAAAATATAAGGCTGTCATATAAATACTCATAATAATCACTCATAATAAACCATCGCTTAGTGAAAATTAAATACACAAATATTTCTGCATTTCCAGATCTGCTACTTCAAAGACCCAGATACCAAAACTCAGAGCCTTGTAGGTAGCTATACTCCAGCCCCATGTGATGAACTCACAGGCATTACTCAAAGAGATATACTGTACCTTTGGGTAGCTGAGTAAACGGAAGGCATTGCACTAGTGATGTCAGACATGCTGCACAGGAGGGCAAGTGCCATGGGAATGCCTGGGTTTTGCTGAACATCTTGGTCAGGGCTGAGCTGTGCTCACAGCTTGCTAAACACCAAAGGATGTTATGAAGTTGCTGCAGTGACCACTGCATAAACACTGCCAAACTTGTGGTTAAAGACAAACTGCAATGAAAGCATTTCAGCTACAACTAGCTGCATTAGCTATTGCATTAGCTGCAACTCTAGTCTATAGCAGAAAATGAGTAGCTTGATAAAGCCTAGGAGGAGGGTGTATGCAGAAGGAGAAATAGAAGTAAAAGTAGTGTCCTGAGACTGAAGAGACCTGGTTTCAGATCGGAGTGCTTCCAAAGAACTTCTGCCCAGCCATGGACAGGAGCCCTTGTGACCCAAGCCAGTTTTTGGGAGCCCAGGCATGGCCAGTCTAAAGGATGTTCATTGCACCTCTTCTTGACTCATTTTATTAAAAGGACTGAGAGCTGTTTGTACTTGCCTAAGTGGTTTGCACATCATTCTGACGACTTTGGAAATAGCAGTGACAGCAATCTGGATCCTGAACTTTCACAGTTCATCCTTGTTTTCACTGGTGACCTGGGTTTCCTGGAAGACACTGGATTTTGGGACCCACATACAGTGTGATGCTGAGAAGGCAGAAGATTGAGTGGTGGAGTCTTTGTTTAACATACAGGGCCTCTAATTGCTGTAGAAAACAGGATTCTGAACAGCCTCAGCATTTTCACTGAATGAAGACCTGCAGGTGTATTTTGCTTCCTTCGTTCTGTTTCTGGGAATTGCCTACAGGAAGAGGGAAGACAAGACCCTTTTTCAGAGCTCTGAACTTCAGTTACAAATAGAAAGGGAGAAGATGGGAAGATTTCCTGTACTGGGACCTCAGCAGATTCCAGTTCATTCAAAACTGCTGAATTCAAAAGGCAGGTCATTCAAACTGTGCTGAATTCTTCATAGTTCAAGGAGGTTGTAATGCATACAGAACGCTTGGGAAGTAAAGTAATTGCTTGAAAAATAATTATTAATTCAAATTATTAATATATATAACAATACAAATTCCAGTGCAGTCCAAAACATCCAACAAAAACAATGTGCACACCGAAAGAAAGAGGCAGCCATATGTGGAAGCAGGTGGGAAACAAACTGCATTTGTCTGCACTGAACCAGAAAGACAAAAAGATGCAGGAATCAACATCCTTACTCTCCCCACTATTTCACAGCAGCTAGAGGAAAATAAATCATATGGCGATTAATAAAAACGATGGGCTTTCTAAAGACTGATTTCCCTCCATATAATTGATTTGGCTTTCACTTTTCTTTCTAGGTCCTCTCTTTGAATGAAGTGCCAGAGGCAGTAAACGAGGTGCTTTAATACCAAAATTACTCTGAAAAGTAAGTTTAATCACATACCTGAAGGGTTTTAGAAAAAAAAAAAAAAGAGTATATAGAGTATTTTTTCACTTACAAGGAAGAAAAGTCTTGAGTTGGAATGGTTGAATTTTTTTTGTTAAAAAAAAAATAAATTCACTTTTGCAATTTTATTTTACTTTAGGGGTAGTCTCTCCTTCCTCTGGTAAGATTTTCTGCAGAGCAGTTCCAGACTAAGGTAGCACTGCAGTTTAGGCCCCAGTCACAATGTGATGCGAGGAGTGGGGTGATGAGATGACCCCAAGTGGTTCCCCATTTTGCCTTGCTCTCCCCAGATGTCATTTGTTCCCACAGTGAGTGGGAATCTCCTTGGCACAGATCACAGCCCATTGCTGACACAGTGCAAAAGCACAGCCCTGGCTTCTGATCCCCAGCCCAATGCCTTCCCCAGTCCCACACTTCTGAGACCTCGAGCAGCTGTGTTCAAAACCAAGATAAGGAAGAGGAAACTCAGCTGCCCTTTCAGATTTCAAAAAGCACTTGAGGACCCAGCTGACAACAAAAGTAAAAATAAAAGCAAACCAGCAGATAAAAGCTCAACTCAGAGTTTTGATAGCAGCCAGGAAAAAGCAGTGCTGAGTGCTGACTGCAAAGTGATAGACAGAGGTTTCCATTTCACACATTTGCATTCTAATCTTGCAATCCCAGTCCCACAATGTCAGGACAGATCTCTCACGCGAGGAGGAATGAAAAAGGGACAAAAGAAGGGAAATAACTACAAAGCCCAGGGCACACAAAATGGAAAAGGGGAGGGGGTGTTCAGGTGTTCAGCAATTTGCAGCACAGAGAATTTCCACTCTGCTAACATGTAGAGGCAAAAAGACAAGATAAATCAGTGCTTTTTGGCACAGTTTGAGGAAAAGGTCCATGTGAAGGTATAATTGGTACCATTTAAATTCCAAAAGCACAAATGCCAAGAAACTCACAGGACTGTCAGACAAGCAGATGATCCTCTTATGACTCACCCTAATCCTCTGAGATAGCTGCCTGTATCTTGTGAAGAGCCAGGGGTCCTTCAGTGAAGAGGATGATGACATAATGAAAACCTTTGTAGCTCTGCATTTTAGAGCCTTCATAAGAATGCACAAAATGAGACAATTTAAATTTTAGGCTATCCACACAAGGCAATATTGAGAACATGCAAGAGCTTAAATCCTGAGGAAAAAGAAAAAAAAAAAGGCATCGAGTGCCTCACCACAAACAGAAGCAAAAGCCTATTGAAAGAGCAGGTGTCATGGAGAGCTGCTGCTGACTGAAAAACAAAATCAAGAACAAAGCATGAGGGAAGGCCTGGATCTTTGACTTTCCATAGAAAAAAGAGACAGTACAGTGAGAGGTAGAAAGGGGTATAATGCAAAGAACTGAGCCGGCAGAAGTACCAGGAAAAGTTACACCCTAATGTTAAGATCCTTCCCAATGCTTCCTTGTACTTGTAACTATTTGTAACAAAAGTGAAAAACATAGAATGTACAAGACATAGAGAGGCTAAAAGCAAAGATAGCAATGAAGATATCAAAAATGATGAAACATGAAAGAGGAAGAAGGGGTGACAGGACAGTGTGCACAGCCACAGTTGATCTGAGCTCTGATTTCTCCTCATCTTCAGCAGAAGACACAGTACATGTGTGTATCTTTGAAAAAGCACCACAGACTCTTTGTTGTTATAGTCTTTAAAAATGCATCTTTAAACTGATGATAATCTTATGCCAGACTTATTATCATTTCAAGACATCAACTGAACTGGAATGGAAAGCCTTCATTTTCTTAGCAAAACTTTGCACCTCATAAAGGTTTTATCTGTTGCTATGGCAAAGGCTTTACCCAAAGGAGTTACTTGCAGAACACCACAAGAAGGGGGAATTTTTCAGTTCTTTTCACATGCACATTTTTATACCCCAGACATTTTAATTTAATCATATTATCTTTCATCCTCCAGACAGTTTCTTTTATTCCTGAGTAAGATGCATGTCTACATCAGTGGCATGGAAGGATCCATTCTTATCATCTTCCCCACTGTGAATCAAAATCTACTTTTAATTATAGAATATCAGCTATTTCTCTTTGATGATGTTCAAGTGCCTATTTCAAATTGAAAGAGCAATAGAATAACTGCCATGGTATTTTCATACATAGACTGATGACCTTTTTAATATGATTTCATGGAAACAATGGAGTTACATTCATCAGGTTATATAGAAACTTGCTGCTTCTTATTTTTTTCAGATATTCAATTTTCAATTCACAATGACATTTGATAGGAGATGTAAAAATGCCAGTAGATCAGTGTTTTTTCAGCCACCTCATCTAACAGAAATTCCCCCTCCCCTCCACCCCATTTCTTTTTACAGTGCTATGTTGTTCACTCATTTGGGACTACTTCAATTTACTTATTAAATATGTAAGATCTTCATTATGCAGCCAGGAGCTGAATCATGTAAGATTAACACATAGTCCTTGTGAAAGGATTTTTTTAAACTTTATTAATATTAATAATACGGGCAGCTCACATAATTTTGTACTTTCCAAACCCAAATGTCAACACAGTGGATAAATTTTACTTTTATTCCTTGCCTTCTTAGCCTTCTTTGAAGAAAGAATGGCATTCAACTTAAATAAATACAAAATTTTGCACATTTCTGGCTATGTACCATTTTTACATCCCAAAGAGTCATGGACTCTTTTGCCTGTCAATTGATAGAAGGGGAACCTGAGAAAACAGGTAAGAATCCTAAGGATTTTTATTTTTAAGGATGACTTATGCAGCATCATAAAGCACAAAGTTCTTAATCAAGTAAAAGATTTCACTAATTACCTAAAGAAAACTGCAATAATAGCTAAAGAGTGGGAACCTGGATTTGAACCCTTGCACAGAACCTAAGGAAAATTCAGATTCTCAGGTTGTATCCAAAGCAGGCAGCAGCTGAGGAAGAGCATCTTACACCTAACCAGTAGGCAATAGAAGAGAAGACAAAACCAACTTTTTCCCCCCTTCTTGTCAGAAAGAAGCCTGAAACATGCTCCTGAAATGTTGGCTTGCAGGATCTTTTTTTTTTTCAAAGAGCTTAGCACACTTCAGTCCTTTCTTTCCCTACTTAACTGGAGGAAGAAGTATCACATACTTGCCCTGGATACACAGAGACTTAAGAGATGAGGCTTCACCCAGGCAGTGAATGGTTTCCATTCTCTGCTCTACCTGACAGGGCTCGATTTCACATCTCAGAGAAATTCCACAGTGGGACATTTTGACAACTGCCTTCTTACATCATCACTTCCCAATCTCCACTTCTGACTTTTGCTGCTGTTTTCCTCCTGCTTGCCCTGCCTGCAGCAGGACAGCTCTGTCTGCTGCTGGAAAGCAGTGCCAGAACTTCACCAGCCTTGGGCTGTGCCCCTCACAGGACGCTGTCCTGAACACACATTTTTGGCTTTTTTTTTTTTTTTCAACGTACAATCAACTCTGTTGCAACTCTTAAAAAGGACCTTCTATTCTTTTCTCCAGTATTGTTACTTCTTTTACTAGCAGCTAAAATACAGCACCACTTGTTATAGCATCTTCTAAAAGCAGGCTCCTTTCTCACAAAATCAGAAAACTGTTAATTGTCAGGCAAAATCTGTCACTCCTCTCACCTCCTATTTCACAATCAAGTAATATAAATATTTTTTTCTACACAGATACCATTTCACCAGGGAATAACCAACCTGCAGTTGTCTACTATTTGCACTCCAGGGAGAGAATATGGAAAAGTAACAGGTAGAGACAGAAAGAATCTGAGTCTTCTGCTTGTTTCAAGTTTTCTATAAAAGAGAGAAAATCAGCTACAACTTAAGAGAAATCCATAATATTATTCCAATATCTGGAGGGCTCATTCCATGTTTACAAGCTATTCTGTGTAACTTCCAGGAAAATCCATAAACATTCAAATACATATTTTAGAACCACAGCCCAGCAAGGGAGAATAAAAATTTACTATGATGTTGTTGGATGGATGGCACTGAAGTTGTAAAAAAATAAAAAATACTTTGCAGTATTATGGAGCTAATCCTAAACCCATCAGATAGATCTTTATTCATACGGATACCAGGTGACAGTTTCTGCACAGTTTCTACATTGAGAAATGAGCACAGCAATTGTCTATTCAGCCATACCCTTTAACAGACAATTCCTCCAATTTCAATAGGTTTAAATATTGGAGGCTTTCTCCTTCCTTCTTTACTTTCCTACATCTTTTCTGCAAAAGATTAAAACAAGAAAAAACCTTACCAAAAAATTGAGTCAAGAAAACTAAATAACGTGCCTGGAAGAAAGACGCACTGAAGTTGCAAGGAAGGAGCTTGTCCACATTATACCCTCAGTCTCATTCCTCAGGCTGAAGACACTTAAATTTTCTAGGCACTGATCTAAAGCAAAACAGGTTTAAAAATTTATTTCTCTTAATCATACACAGTGAAATGAAGTTTGAAAGTTGTAACCCACAGGGGCACCTCCTGATTCAGGGTGGTTGCAGCTTTAGCTTGGCATCAGTAAACAATGAGCAGCTCTGTCTTCTGTGGTGCCTATAAAAACCTTACATTTGCATATACAAGTAAATTAAACTGTGTTCTGGGAATGACTCAAAGAAAATGAAATCAATCACATTTATAAGCATCTTGTAACCTTTACCCGTTTCTCTGGAAGAGAAATAAAATGAAGACAATTGTACCTTGGTTTCCACAGTGTTGTCTGGGTGTTTGATAGTAATCTGACTGGGAAATGATACCGACAGCAAGATAACAAGAAAACCCATTTATCACTGTGACAGGTGCTCGGTTTCATATGAGTTTAAATTACCAGTGATGGAGTAGGGTTGTCTTTCTCTCATCTCAACCTCATAACCACTGTTTAGACTCAACTCAAGTTTCCATTTTGTAGTAATCAAGTTACATGGAGTCAAATTGTTATTCATGAATTCAAGGAGGTTAAGACTTGAGATTCATTAATGTGATGTTGTCAGCCACAGCGAGCAGGTCCATGGCCTAGAACAGTGTGGTAATTGGTAAATCTGAATGCTGGGTGGTTAATGGCTGTTTATTACCCTCTAATACATTCTGTGTTACTTAGTCTTACAAGATTTGACACCAGATATTTCTAGTGAGTCACAACATCCTGACAGTTCACCTGTCTTGTACATCAGTGGACGTGTACCAGAGCTTAACTATGCTATAGAGGAAAAGAAATACAAATCAGTACTTCTACCTTCTGCTGGGCAGAGTGATCTTTCCCCCTTGGATAGCTAAGGACTTAAGGAGCTGTTCTGAAACCCAGGGGGCCATTTGGAGACAAAGACAATGCTAGCTGTGTCATTTCCATGTCTCAATTTCTATTTTTTTCTTTATCCTTAAGAATACTCTACCCCCTTGACTGTTTTTCTAAGTAGAAATCAAAATCAAAAAAACCCAAAAACATTCTTATGATCTCTTAGGAACTTGCTTTTTCAAGAGCAATCTTTTCTGTTTACTTCAGAAGCACAAAATTTTACATGGCAGGCATCCGTAGTAGAAATATCCTTATTCACATCTCATTTTGATGGTAGGATGGGTTGTTAAATATGAAAGTTTGCAAGAGAAAGTCACATTCACATCATGACACTGGGCTGGGGAGAGTGGCATGTGTAAGGCTAGGCAGGATTCAGCTGAGTCACCAGGCCCTTCACAGGCTATCAAAGTCTTGTCAGCGTCTGGCACCTCCTTTAATTCCTGCCCTTAATGTGGAGTGCTGATCTGTGCTTACATAGGCAGGTTTTTCATCATTTGACATAGGATACCAAATCATAGCTCTGAATATGGGATTTGTTTATATAATTCCAACATTATTAACTTATATGTACTTTATTCTTTTTCCACCTTGCCCTTTATCTGATTCCCATCCTTCAGGTTTCCTCTCTTGAGAAAATTAGAGAGAGGAGGAATAGACTTGAGTTTATTAGGTTGAAAAAGAAAAAAAAAGTCCTTTAATTCTCCTATATAATATCTCTAATCCCTTTATTTTTCTCTAGACTTGTTTCAGTTTCAAATCATTCTCTCACAAGAGTAGAGAAATTTATCAGGAACTGCTGTGTGTTGATGTGCCTGGACACAGGATGCCCACCAAAGCCACTCTACCACTGCTTTTCTCTGCTGAACAGGAGAGAGGAAATAAAATTAAAACCTTGTGGCCTGAGAAAGGTCTGTTGAGAAACCAACAGACCTTGGCCATCAGCAGGTCCACCTTGGAGCCATCTGGCATTCGCTCCAGCAGACACCAGAGAATATTAAAGCAGTTTCTCACCAGAAATGGTGGCCCCACTTGCCACACAAACCCAATACAGGAATTAAGAACTGTACAGGCTTTGCATATCACTGCTAATACTTTGCTATTTCTGTTGTAAATGCTTTGACTGAGACACAGTGGAATGATATTCTCTTTTTTCCATAGGTGTGTCATACCATGACTGAGCAAAACACCACACATATTTTCCTTCCCTCCTAATGCTAAATACTGCCCAAAATTTTTTATTAGTTCTGGCATGCATGACCTTCTCTTTCCATTACTTCAGTACCTCAAGATCACTCAGAAAATTCTGTATAGTACCTGGATCCTTACTTTTTATTGGTATCCTTTTTTACCTTTGAAATATTAATGTTTCAAAAGCATTGCGTATCACACTGGTCACAAGGAAAAGTGTGATGGGCATATGAAGCAAGATGAGGATCTCAGTTTAAAAACTCCCTTCAGTCCATTTTCCTTAGCTGTTTTCAGTTTCTTATGCATCTTTCCAGCCTTCTAGTAGTTCTTTTCCTTTTAATCTTAGTCAATATTTTTTTATCTTATAGAAAAATATGAAAAGAAAGATGAAAAAAAAAAAGATTTCACAGAAACCTAATTTGGTTACATCTATGAAAGCTGGACTGACAAGGAACTTTTTATGTCATAATGCTATTGAGGCGTTTTTCACCAAAATTCACAGGAACATTTAAAATGAAACCCAAACCAATTGGAAACTGCCTAGATCTTATGTTTTTTACCATACTTTGGATTCCTTCTAGTTCCTCAAAAGGATATAAATATACATTGGGGTCAAGGTTTCAGCAGCATGCACAGCACTAGAAGGCTTTGAGAGGAAAGAAGCAAATCTAGGCAGTTCCAACTCAAATTGTTTTTCATTGGAGTCAGGTCTGTTCAGATGCACACCCAAGTCACAGATCTGTGGGAACATCTCCTCAGCCAGCCTTAACTGAAGGTCTTTTAAGGAAACTCAGTGTCTATCATAATGCTCAAAACTCCAAAATATGTGAAAATGATTTCCCTTGTATATTGTAAACCAAACTGCTTTTTATGAAGTGTGTGTAATGAAGGTATTATGCATATAAATCAGCTTTTCAAAAACATCATCGCATTTTGGAAATATGAACTGAGACTGAGTCTCTGAAAAGACAGAAATCTTCTTGGTGGGGGTGGTTTTGCTTTTAAATGACATTCTATCAGAAGAACAACAATAAAATAAACAAGTTAGGCTTGATAGGTTTCATATTGTGATGCAGTGTCATGCATATTAATCACCATAATAAAACTTATTCCAAGTAATTCACGTGCTGCATAAACAGCTTTGTAAAGTGATGTGTTTTAATTGTTGGCAAGAACATATTGTTCAAAGCTGTGACAATTACAGAAAAAATTGTGTCTCAGTACCATTTTTGACCTGACTAGTTTTGCGTTTTTCCAAATAATTTTAATAAAATCTAAAGATAGACCCTTAGGAAACAGTATAAAAATTCTTCTTTTTTTCTCAGCAAGAAATGGACTTGGAGAAGAATGGTGCAACATGACCAAAAGCTCACACACCTGATGGGTTAAGCCTCTCACACATGGTGGGTTATCAAGTCTCCAAAATTATTGCAGCAGTCTCTATTAATTTGTGTACACTGATGGTACAGATGATGAAAGTGACACAGTTGCTTTCATTATTAACTTCATTATATGATCTCTAACATTATTAGCAGTGAGACAGCAAGTACAGAAGGCAAGCTGATAATGTAATCAAGCACAAGACACTGAAAAATTGTGAATAATATGCTATTTGCATAAAAAAACCCTTCTTATTAAAATCATAGGCAGGGAAAAGACCTTAAAGGTAAGCCCAAAAGTTTTTTTCAGTAGAAACTACAAAAAACAGTAAAAACCTAGAATAAGTATGGTGTTTTTCAGAGGTATTTTCATTGATATGGGATACTAATTAATGACATTTATTAGTGGTTTTGTTGCTGTTCATATTACAATTGCTTCAAGTAGCTCCAATTCACAATCAGAATCCTGCACAGATAAAGTATTTACCCAAGTATAAAATCCTGTGTTTGCCCCAAATGGATGGTGAGCTAAATTTAATGGGATAAATGCCTAAGTTGCTTGCTGAATGACAATTGATTTTAATCTGTGCTTGAAGTTAATGTGAACAAAATTCTTTTTTTTACTGGACTTTTTTTTCCTCCACCCATGGTGGTTTAACCCCAGCTGGGAACTAATTTCCACACTGCCACTTGTTCAGTCCCTTCTTCTCGGTGGGATGGTGGGGAGAATTGGAAAAAAAACCAAAGCTTTTGGATTGAGATAAAAACAAATTAAGAATTGAAGCAATGTAAAATAAATAATAACAATAATGACAATTATAAAAATAATTGTAACGAAAAGGAGAGAAATAAAACTCAAGGAATAGGAGTGAGGCACGATGCAATCACTCGCTATCCACCGAGTGATGCCCAGTCAGTCCCCAGGCAGCAATTAATGCCACCCCATCTAATTCCCCCAGTTTATACACTGAACATGATTCTCAATGCTATGGGACATTCCTTTGGCCAGTTCAGGTCAGGTCTCCTGACCCTGCTCCCTCCCAGCTTTTTATGCACCTCCTCACTGGCAGATCACAAGATACTGAAAAGTCCTTGACTTAGAGCATGCACTATTTAGCAACCACTAAAATATCAGTGTGGTATCAACATTATTCTCATACTAAATACAAACACAGCACTGTACCAGCTACTAAAAAGAAAATTTTCCCAGCCAAAACCAGGACACAACCTAAGCTTTCTTTTGTGTTATAGATGTTTCTGGAAATTGTATCTATCTGAATTATATACAGTATTCAGAAAGATGATACTATGTGCATGCTTGGAGATCTTAAAATCTAATATAATATAAATACCAAGACTGCAGTGTGGATTATTCCAGTCAAATTATTAATGTAAAATGGATCTGTAAAGCAAGATATCCATAAAAGCCAGGTCTTTGCCTTTTGGTCTTTAAATAATTCCTCTGAAAATTCACAAGGAAGGGATTAAGACTTTGATTTTCAACAAAGATTTCATTATGTGTGACAGCACAGTCTGAAGCCTAAATTTGAACGATGAAAAATCTGAGACCAAAAAAATCACAATTATTCTTCTCTGTCTGCTTGGCTTTCTAGTCCAGCTCTGTTCCAAGAGGAAAGTTGTGCTCTTTTAATTGCCATGGGTCACTCTTACATCCAGACTTATCCTTGCAGTTACAGCAATGCAATAACCATACTCCATGAGTTCTGCCCAAAACCAATTACTCCAAAGGCAAAAGAACCACTGTGAGCCAATACCCACAAAGGTGTTCAGGTCTTGAACCTCTGTGAAATGGACCTAGACAACTCTGTCCCCTTCCTGGCATAACTTGCTGCAACTGTCAGGTATTTGCTGTGTTTGTAAACTAGTGGTTTTAATCACAGTACAAATTCCATCTCAGTCATCAAAGATAAATGCTTTAGCAGTGCATATGCCTAATCCTATCTATAACATCAGGAGCTTAGTTAGGGTCCTTGAGCATGTGATGGCAGTTAATTAACTGCGGTCACGGGTGGGTTAATTTTACTGAGAAATCTCAAGCACTGAAGGACTCTGTAATTTGCTGTATCCCCTGTTCCTCAGGAGAACTGATTCTGAGCTAAACTTCAAAATATTCATCATAAAAATATTACCATAAAAGAAGATAAGAAACACAAATCCCTCTTCAAGTAAATAAATAAAACATCAGGTTTTATCACTCTCCTCTAATTAACATGGCAACCATTCTATTCCTTCCTAGAGCCTCCAGGGCAAATCATGTCAGGTGGTGACATGATGCAAACACCTTGGTGAAAAAGGGAAGCAGCTGGTGTGTGTTTGAAGGGGGACTTATCTCCTAGCAATGCAGACTCCTCTGGAACTCAGCTCACACCTTTTGCAGATAAATAACTTACACATGCTGTCAATATGTCACCCTTTGGAGAAATTACAGGATGTATAGTATGCAAATTATATACAGTCACTCTGTATTTTGATTTTTTCCCATTTGTAGAAATGGAAAAGATATACAAGAACATGAAGAGAAGCACAGAGGACTGGGTAGCCACAGGCAAAGAAAAAACTTTCATTAGTAAGTGAAGTTCTTGTGTGACAGAAGAAGACACCTACATCTGATGTTTTAATAACAGAGTTACAGATGTGAGACTGTGTTACACTCCTCTTATCCCAAATTCTCATCTGTGCAGCTTAAGAAATAGCTGATAAACATATATAATAAACAAATGGGTGACTATGTGACCTACATTATAAGAAGGGTTAAATAATGGCCCAAAACATCATCTTTGGGCCTTAACATCTGTGATAGTCATTTCTGCTCTTAATGTGATAAAGTCTGTCACACACTCTAAATTAACCCTACAGTATGGGCCTTTTCATCCACTTCCTGACTAAATGTCTGAAGTCTATCCCAGGACTCCTCCTCAAAAACAATTTCAGCAACCTGCATTTTGTTTCTGTTGAACAGCATCTACCGATGACAGCAGCAAGGGACTTGCAATATGTTTTGCCAACAGAAAAACTTTGTACTTGTTTGTAGAGCTAAAGATCTCCTTCAGTAGAGATCTAATCCCAATGTTGATGCAACAGGATTCCTTCCCTTGACTTCAATTCTATCCAGATCACAGGAATTTTCCTAAGCCACTTTGACATCTTTGCCAAGTCATTGGTCAGGGTGTATAGCAAACAGACCAGAAGGTGGTCCACACCTTCTGGTAAGACTCCTCTGAAGCTTTGAAAAGCTGGAGCATGTGTAGATCGTAAACCCCGAAGTTGTACAGAGTGGTGACAGCTACACATGTTCAGTATTCCCTCTCTGATAACAATATTTTAAGGAGATGGACAGCTGGTGACCCAAGTCGGAGCGCAGCAGAGGAGTACAGAGCATTCACTAAGCAAGGCTGCTCAAAGGAGAGGAAAATACTGAATATAAAGGTCCTTCTTTTCTTTCCAACATTTTGGCATTAGACAGGCAGTCATAGGAGGATTTGTCAGTGTAGGAAGGCACTAACAAGTGAGGGCTAAAGCCCTGTAGTTCAGGCACACCTCTGCCAGCACACCCAGAGGAAGCACACAGTGAGGATGGACTGAGCCCAGGCCAGGCTGTGCAGGCAGGTCCTGACACGTAGACAACCTGTGTAGATTAATAAGTGACTGTGCAGAACAACTGCCCTTTTCTAGCCTATGACCTTGTTTGCTTGAGAATCATTACAAGAAGTAAGAGTTTATAATGAGCAAACAACAGATAATGACAACAATGATAAGGAAAAGCAAGCTGCTTTCTGGGCATTAGAAATGGCAACATACTGTGCCCATTACCAGAAGACAAGATATGAGATTATAACAATTCTTTTAAAGTCACTGGAAGATTTAAATTTCTGCCTTTATAAAAGAAAATCCAAGTTCACAACAGGTGGAAGCACAGTGGATTAGGGGAATGAGTGCAGCTGTAGTGAGGGAAGACCTTAGGATGTGCAACAGACATAAAGAACACCAACACAAACACCTTTGGTGCTGAGAAGGATCTAGCATGAAAGCACATATCAGAAACTGCTGATTCAATGAGGATTTTTCCAAAAGGCCAGAAGTTTACAACTGTGTCACAAATTGTAGACAACACTTGAGGCACAGATAATGAAAACCAAAAAAAAAATAAGCCAACCCACAGTGCAAATAATTGACAGCTCATGACTGAATCCAATACAAAATGTAGTAAATTAAGGGCTTTGTGATGGCATGCAAGTCTGTTTATCCAATTATAAAGGCAGTCCCAGAGAATCTGTTATTCATTTAGCATGGAGTACCTTAGCACAGCATCTTGACAAATGTTTAATTTAAAAGACATAACTCCAGAGTATGTTATGACTTGTTTCAAAGATTAAAGAAACAGCTCTTAAAATGGAACTTGTTACAGAATCTGTGCTTTCTTCTGATTTCTTTAAAATTGTCAAGACTCTGCATGAAAGTTTGATTTTTGGGAAAAATAGCAGCAGCAGTAAAAAAAAAACTTATATTAGCATTCTGACTTTGATGGACTATTTACAGAGCATATGGTCCTGATTGCCAAAATGCTTGTTTGAAATTACCTCAAATATTATATTCAGTTACATGGCACAGAAAGTAGAAGGGTGAATACTCCTCTTTTTTTTTTCTTTTTTTTTTTTTGTTCAAAGAAAGCAACTCTGGAACAGATTGTAAATTACACTGGAACCTACTTCATAACCAAAGTCTTCCAGTTTGTTGCAAGATATACCATCACACATGTCACACTGACTCTTTGCCATTCTGGCACAGTGCAGATTACTGCCTGATGTAGAATTAGCACCCAGTGTCCTATCAGCCTAATAGACAGCAGGCTCTAGCTACAACTGGCTGTGCTAGCTGTGAATCTCCCAGTGACAGAAAGACTAATCCCACCTCTTCAGGTACTTATGGTGAACTGTGAACCATTCTTTTCATCCTTTGGCCCTAAAAATAGTGAGTTCTGAGGTCTTGTTCTTCTTCAGGTCCAGAGCAGCAGTATGTCAACCTTTTCCTCTAATCTCAATAATGTGTACTCCTTTCACATATTTGCATATAAGGAGTGTAGCCTATGTAGCCTAAAAAAAACATTTTTTTTTTTTTGTGTGGAATCAAGCAGGCTATTTTATTAACAATAGGGTTTGCAGGGTATGTTTAATGCTCTAGACATGTTAACCTCGAAGAGAAATCTACAAATGGACTTTCAATTGGAACAAGCCAAATGAGAAAACAGCTCCATCACTCAGCCAGCATGGGGGAAAAAATTAAAAAGGCTAACTTTCATTACAAAATGAATCATGTATTCAATGCCAGCTTGACCTATTAAATACATCACATTCAGCCAGCCCCTGCTTTTACTATGAATGACCTTTGGTTGCAGGAAGATATTGCCAATATAGCAAGAGGAGAAAGTTCCAGCACTTTTTCATCTTCTGTGTGAAGTCTTGGACACATTTTCCAGAGCCTGAAATGTTGATGGTGTTATGTGCCCTTTTACTGCAAAGAAAAGAAACATACAAAGTAGAAAATTGGGTTATGTCCTTTTCAACAGTTTATATTTGCCTTGGAGGTCTGTCAGAGGTGATGATCTACCGAAGTAGTCCCTTTGCCTTTACCCTTAGCTAACATTCAGGGCTGTTTGAAACTTTTACACAACCACATTTTCTCATCATGTTCTTGATGTTAATCAGGGGAAAGAGCAGTAAGATTGAAAAGGTAAAAATTTCACCATTTAGAATGAAGTTAATTACCAAAAAAAAGGAAAGAAGAATGTTAAAACATGACATAAAATTACTGTTTTCTTTTTCCCTGCTCTCATTCATCTAAAACTAGAAAAAATGATACTTGACTTCTTTTCAGAATTTTTTAACAATTTAAGAATAATTCTGGAACTTCTTAATAAGACTTCTTTAACAGCAACAACAGCACCAGGGGCTGAGAGACACACTGAAAGCAAGTCCATTGGATTCACTACCTATTTACACTCTGAAACTGTAACTTAACAAACAAAAATCTTGGGGAAATTATAACAGCCCTGGAAACCTGAAACATCATTGCCAGTGCAACGAAGAACATCCTGGCATAAAACAACTATAAAGTAAAATAAGAGATCAATAAGTTTTTAGAAGGATGATAGAAGAGCCAATTAAATAATTTGGGCAGAATGATATAAAGCACATTAAAACAGCCTTATTGATGCATGTCTTGTTGCCAATACTCTCATTTAAAGTGTACCTAACTTCAAGCATTCTGATTCTGATCAATATGCTCTCATTTCTGAAAAAGAGATTAACCACCAGTGATAGATGACTACTTTTTATCCATGTTCAGTATAATCGCTGATACACCATTTTCAATCAGCAATTCCAAGGACGTGATAGGAGTCCCTATTTAATCTTTTGTGAGACTCTGGAAGGCCCCAGGGGACAGTCAATAAATACTTGTCAATAAATGCTTTAGAGACTGGGCTAGAGTTACATTTAATTTCCCACTGGAAGACCTGCTTGTCCATGCCTTGTCATGAAATGATGGAGTGAAGTGTGTAGGCTTCCAGATGTTTGTGCATAAATCAAGCACTGGACACTGCATGCAGAAGATGTCTTCAGAACACCTGCAGGTGGGTCTGGCTGCAAAGCCCCATGGCTCAATACCTTCCTGGAATGAGGGATGAAATCCAGGGACCTGTAAGCTCTTTGTTGCAATCTACAAGATGTTTTAAACTATCTGCCTGTGATCTCAGCTCAAAAGTATGCCATCACAGCGAACTAAATAAAACCATCTAGTCTTCCAAGAAATGAATGAGAGTTGCAGGCCAACCAATTGCTTGCTGTATTAACTTGTGCTTCTCATTGCTCCTCCCAGCGGTTTCTAAGGTTCTTCACTCAAACAAATGCAAATCAAACACATTTGTGAACTCCTCAGGCTATTCAAGCACAGGGAAGCAAACAAAACCGTGTTGCTATCACACAGAACAGCAAGCATTCTTATAATTTTCCCATCCCAGGAAAATATCTGATGGAACAAGAAGCGTGTCTCATGTAAAATCAAAGCAGAACCGTGTGATAGGAAACTTCAAGGTATGCGAGGTCCTTGCCACAGGGAATGTGTGCTGCCAGTACTTCTGCTGGTGTCTGACTGTGGACAGGAATTGTTTTGCTCAGTATTTCTTTAGTGCTTTATATGGCACTCAGATGCTGAGTGCACCGAGCCTTCCACCACAGTCAGTATTCAAGAAGTTCTAGAAAAATTATTAGAGAACTATTCTCACATGAGCATTTTACTTGTGGAATGTTTTTTGTCAGCAAAATCCAGGGCTGGTATGAGACAGTGAATGAGCACTGGAGCAGGCTGGAATACCTGTGTTGGCATTTTGATGTGCTCAAGTGGCACCTTCTAGGTGTAAATTTGCTTCATGTTTATAGTTGAAGGCCCAAGGTATTGTCTCAAGGGCATGGTGTGTGCTCAAGCAGCTCCCTGTTGCCAAAGCCACGGGCCAGTTGCCACTGAGAGTGTCCCACTCATGAGGTGGGTGCATCATCACCTGCCAGGCACAGACCTGGGGGCTGGGGCCAGCCACCTACATGAGCCTCTTTGCTGGCACATCTGTCATGCAGACATGTGGTTTGAGAGCTCTAAAGGAGTGTATCAAATCAACTCCCACATATTTCCTTTTATTTTGGCTCATTTTTTTTTGCTGTTGTTGATGGTTTGGGGTTTTTTGTTTGTTTGTTTTTGCACTGCACTGGCTGGTAATATAAAAAGCCTGGCAATCCTCCCTTTTATGTAGGGCTGATTGATGCAGTAATCACAGGCAAGGCTTGTGCCCAAATTCCAGTGGATGATACACCTGACACGTGTGACCCTTCAATAAGCTGCCTGAGTTTAACTGCTGCTTATCTCTCAGATTTCCCAGTGGCATCTTTATGCCGTAAGCAAGGTGTTATCAGCACTTGCTAGGGACCACACAAACGTGTCACTTCTTTGCAAGGATCACAGGAGCCCAGAAAGAGTTTGAAGGAAAGATGACACTGCCATCATTTCTGCTTTAGCCACAAACCATTGTGATTTTCAGTTCCCTTTCCCTTAGGATGCAGCACACAACTGGTTGTGGGATGCTTTTGGGAATGGCACAATGTGATTTAACACAAGAATAACTGCAAGAGGCTTCTGTGGAGAACTGTTTTACCCAGTAATTCTGTTTGGGTGGCAGCTGATGGTAGCTACTGGTACTGGTAGATATAATTACACAAGAAGTTCACTCTGCAGAACAAATAATAATGCTGAAAACTAACATCAATACATCTCAGCTTCAGGCACTGGGAAAAAAAAGGAAGCGGCAGGATGTTTTAGAGTAAGTTTATAAAAAGACAAATCTTTCAAGGTCAGTCACAGCAGTGTTGTTCCTAAGGAAATAGATTTTAAAATTCACTTCTAAAATTAAGTTATATTTTACACTAGAATTTGGATTCCAGTAGAGTTAAAAGGATCACCCAGCAAGTACAGTATTTCTGTTTCCAATGCCTGGGGTCAATAAAGGACATAACTATGGTATTTAGAAATCCTCAAGTTATTACTTCACTTAAGTCACACATTTTATTTTCATTTGGTTGCTTAGTCTGTGATAGATCCCAAATACTCTCATGAAAAAAATGCTTTTCAAAGGATTTTTGAGTGACTTAGTGACAGGTCCCGGAGCACTATGAGTTGGATAGAATTTATTATACTTAACACAAACATCAATTTTGGCAGTATCTGTCAAAAGAGTACAAGTGATACCCCTATTATGAAAAAATCATGGAGTGAAGGAAGTATGAAGATGCAGAGCACTTCTTCTCCAGGGAGATGACCTGCCTGACCATATTTTGGCTCATTTGTCTATGGTGCTTCTCTGCTGTTGAGTTGCCATATTTAGGTAATCTGATATAAAAACATGTCTCTGCTGGTCTGGATTCTCAGTAGAGGTAAATTAGATTTCAACCTCTGAAATATCATATCAGGAATCAGAAAAATTTGTTTTTTGCTTAGAGAATTAATTCCTATAAGCTATGAGCACATGTTTTCAACTTAATAAAACAAATAAATTAAAAATTAATTTCTTATTTATTTATGATTATAAGACATCACCAGGACATGGAAAGGAAAAAAAAAATAGAGAGAAAGCTGTACCATAAAAACAAGGCCAATGTAAAAGAAGTCTAGACAACAGTCTGATCCTTAATATGTTAATAAAGCCAAATCATAATGTAAAGTAGCAATTCAGACACCACTTTTAAAGACTAGAGTATCAGCTGATAATTTTCTCCAACATCCTCCATACTACAGGCTAAATAACTTTAACTCATTTGTTTACTCTTGATTGTGAATTTGTGCTTTATATGAGTCAACTATTGTCTACATTTCTGCATCAAGGCTGTAATTCTAATTTAATTTAATCTACGTTTGAAAAGCTTTCCAATCTTTGATTTCCAGGGATGGAGAATTCAACTTATCTCTAGATGAATTACTCCAATTATTAAACTACCTTTGGTCTCAGTTAGGCACTGGGACTTTATTATTAAAGAGTCAAAAGTTTTCAACTTCATTCCACCATGTACAGTTTTCTGATAGAGATATCAGTCTGCTTTCTGAAGTTTTTTTACTTCTGAACAGTACTTGTTGACCTTATTCAAATCCTATCCCTTCCAAGTCTAAACCCCCCAAAACTCTCCTGATTCTCCTGCTCATTTCAGGTCTGCTGTACATAGAAACCTTGCTGTAGGTCAAATCTGACCTCTTTTAGTATCAGCAGAACTCCCCCACACAAAAGCCACATCCCTCCTAAATAAAAATGGAGCATGTACCAGGAACATTTCAGTCAGCTATAGCATGGCAAGCTCTGAACTAACAAGCATGTTGGTTATGTATCAGATCACACCTACACAGAGAATTTGTTTCCCAGCAGTCAGTATTCCTTCTCTGAACCAGAGCTTCAGCCCTCTGAAGAGCTGTCCCATTAAAAAAATGAAATGGAAAAATGGCTGCTTCTTCATCTTTGGTATTCCTTTTCCATTTTTTTTAATGTCAAATAAAAATAGTAAGTTCTTTGACACCTGTACTGAATTAAGACCCAGTAACAGATCTGAAATACACAATTCTATTTCCAGTCACAGTTTCTGGGATTTCACTCACCAGTGAGCCAGTGCTGGGGACTTGACTCTGAGATCAGAGCTCCCATTTTCAAACAAGCATCATATGATGATCTCATCTGAGAGCCTGGGAAACCTTTGGAAATAACCCTCTATGAGAAAGATAATTTCCAACAAAAAGAGAAAGTTTAAAATACTAATTATCCTTCATATCCAGGTTTTAATACCAGCATCAAGTTTACACACACAAAAAACCCCAAAAACAACAATAAAAAATAAATTGTCCAAAACGTGGGAATGCTACATTTAAAATTCTATATTTACATATCAGAATGGTCTTTTTCATTACTAGGGATTAATAAACCTACTTAGAGAAGCTCTAAATAATATGTTTGAAAACTCATTGACCACATTTATACTTAACTTTGAAATTTTGCCAAAAGTTAAGAGGAAATTATTTTAAAACACGTTTGAAAGAATTTCTCATGAGTGTATAATTTCAGGTCAATCAAGATCATAGCTTAACTTACTGCTGCTTTTGAATTTGTGTTTTGGAGGATCTGAGACAATTGTCAGCATAAAGCATTAAAACATGAATTCAGATCAATTCATATGCATGATGGATTTAAAATACTTAGCCCTATGGAAAATAATGAAGGAAAAAAATTAATTTTGCTATCTTGCCACTGTGATAATTTGATGCATTAGGCACAGCCCATTCTTGTTAGGAAACATTAGATACTATTATAGTTTTTGAGCTTGCATAATGCAAAAGGCAAGAGTTTGGGAAAACACACATGTTGGCTGATAATAGATTCAAGAGCACTTTTTTTCCTTATTTTCCCCCCACTCCTCTTCTTAAAGAGGATTAATGTTACTTTGTCTGGTGCTTAGCAGCCAAAGACAGTAATGTGTATAAAATGAAATGGGAATTACTGTAGAATTTTAGATGAAAAATTGATAAAAATAAGGTCAACTCTCTGCATTGAACAACAATACAAGCAAATCCAGAACCAACAAGCAGTAATCTCAGCAAGACAAAGATCATTTTACAAAATTACTACTTTTCCAAACTTGCAGGCTGAATACTTAATAAAAAGAAGATGTGGTATTTGTACATAGATTAAAAAAAAATAATTAAAAGTCACTGATTTAATGAGGATTTGGATCACCAACACACAGACCGTCAGAGAATTGATCGTAAGAGGTGGACATGATACTAACAAATTAAATCTTGTTTAAAATTTGGGTTCTTAGCAGGTGGAAGACAATTAAAGTTCCAAGGAGAACTATGTTGCAAGTCAACAGATATAACTAGTTTAATTTAGGGGATAAGAGAGGTAACATAGGAGAAAGACTGGCTCTACCCAAATCTCCTGGCAGCTATTTTCTAACTTTTTTGGATCCTATGTGTCACTTGGCAATCCCTGACTGCTTCCCAATTCCCATTACTAGAAATCTTTCCTCAGTGTCTTAACTGCATGTAGCTGAATTCAGTACATTATCCTCAGAAACAAGTTTATTCTGTTCATCTTTTTAGTGGTATTTTTCACATTTAGGGAACACCACAGCAAATTCCTATGAATTTTCATTTTCTGAAGTTAAAATCTCCAATTTCTTTCATCTTTACAAAATTTATAGATTTTTATGTCATTGTATTCTTCTGGACTGTCCTCATTATGTACCTAATATACATAAGGATAGCTTGAACAAGGAAAAAAGTATTATATCTTTTCCTGTTTTAATTACATATTAAATGCTTTGATTCAAAGAATTCTGAGATGAGAACAAGACAAATTTGAATGTGAAAGAGATCTGAGCACTTTCAGAAAGTAACGCCTGTTCTAGGACTTACCAAGCAAGTTTAAGTTTTTCACAGAAATTACCACTCCCCTTTCAATGCTCATTCCAAATTATTCAACATCCACAGAATTTATTAAAATCTTTCAATTGATTCTGAGGGGCTTTAGGATACCTCCTTCACCCTCTCTCCCAGCAGTTGATGGTTGTTGTGAGTGATTAGGGAAGAAGCACTAACAAAACTCTGCTATTTCTAGAGTTCTGCCATTCCAAGTGAAGGCATTAGATATTTTTGTGCTTGCATAAGATGAAGACCATTTGCAATATATTGGTGATTTACACAAAGCCCTTTTCCCACTGACATCACCTCAAATTGCACTGTTGTTCACATCTACGTTATCCCTTTATGTACTACACTCACTGCAAAGCTGTGAGAAAACTCTTTGTCCTAAATATACATACAGAGTAATGTATCTTTCTAAGCAACATAGTGATTTGTTAGAGAGGCTCCAAAACTCCTTCATATCTGGCTGTGTATGGTAACTGCAGGTCAGATACAGGGTGTGAAATAAGGAAATACAAAAGCTCCAAATACCGCATCACTATTTTACAGGGAAGAATTCTCCAGAGACATTTTTCCTTCTAGGCATAACTAGAAATGTCCTATTTTCACTTTGGAAATTTAGCAGTCCTACCCAGCTTCTACTGACATTAGTGGCAGTTTTTGGGCTTTCTTCTATGGGACCTGGGTATTCATTTTGCTGTTAATCCCTGTGAACACATCCAGCATACATCCTACGTATCTCAGGTAAGCCCTTTAAGTCTTAGAAATGCCACTAATCCAAATTTTCGGCCTGACAAGGGGCTCATAGAAGTCACAGTAAAATGAATTACTGGGGAATCCAATTCTTTGCTCATGAGGGAAGTGTCAGACAGCTGTAACCTCTGTTTGACTTGTCTTGATGGAAGAAAATGCAAACTCACATAGCAGCTGGAAAGAACATCCAGTTGCTTGTAAGTTTTGCCAGTAGACACACAGGCTCCCAGCCACAGAAGATCACAACAGGATAAAAGCAAATTTTTCTTATGTCACCTCAAGCATCGTGGTTTTGATACTCACTTTTGATTTTTTTTTTTTTTTTTCCACAACTAGTAATTCTCATTACACTGATCGTAAAAGGAGTAATTGATTTTGGTAATTTTTAAAAAGCTTTTTGTCCTTTTGTAAACCATGCTGATATAATAGCCAAGAGATTGACAAAATATCAATCTGCTGCAGAGGGAAGCCTCTTACCTCTCTGCTGCACGCTGAGACATCAGCTGAACCATCATCAAAAATGCACATGCACACTGAGTATTGCAATTACCACAAGAAAAAAAGAGTCTGCAGATGAAGGGTTGAGAATGTGACAGTCAAGTCAACCAGAAGAGATAATTCCTGATCTGAAATGAATTGTTTAAAAGTAATAAAAACTAACATTCCTCTTATTTCTATATTTTATAACCAATAAAGACATACTATTCAGCTCTTGAAAGGCTCAAGCTCAAGAAAACACAGGGCTCTGTCACTGTGCTTCCCAAACCACAGATTTGTCAGTGTTTGATACTATCAGTATTTGCAAAAAGGGAAAAGTAACACGTTACGTTTGTGTAGGAAGGGAAACTGAGGTGTGCAGTAAAGCAGTGGTTGCCATGAGCTCTTTGGGATGTCCTTCAACTTTGCTCTGCCATATTTCATTCTGTTGCCCCTCAAATTCCATTGCTGGTTTTACTACATGAGAATGTTCTTTTCAGCTGAAATATAACAGTGTGAAAAAAATTATCACCTTGGCTCACAAACAAGCAAATATGGAAATCTAGATTTTTGTTGGAATGTTAGAGTTAGTCAGCCATATAGGACCCAAAAAAATCAAAACCAAAAATCAAAATTTACAAAGCAAACACCTTTTTGTTTATTACCTTTGGCTAAACAGTATTCTTGCAGATTGATGGTTACCCAGGTATACAAAAAAAAAAAATTCTCCAAAGTGTTATGCAGTCAAAATAATGGGAGAGAGGCCAGGAAAACAGCCACAAAAAATTTTACTTCTCTTATAGCATTTTCCCTGTCTGAAGCCCCAGCAAGACATATGTCTTGTTTGCAGTGTCACAAATTGCATTTTGCAGTGTCACAAATCAGATGAATGAAAAAGGATTAAAAAACAACTGTACACCTAGAAGTATATATATCTGCAGTCCAGCTACACTGTCTTGGGAACTCCAGAAAACTGAGACTACTGTCATAGAAAAGAAAAATCTTCAGATGCACTGGGATTAGTCCCACAATAAGTCTTTGAGAAGTGGGAATGGATAAGGGAAAGCTTTAAATAAAAACAATAACAAGCTAGATTTGTGTCTGTGCAGGGGCCTCTGGTTCCTCTGTTAAATGCTGACTCCAGTCAAGTGTGAGAGCAAACCCATAAGATAAGAGGGCACGTGGACACTCACAGAGATCTCTGTGGATAAATAGATGAAGGTTGTGGAGGGCTTTGGAAGGGTCACAAAATTTTGTATGGCTCACAGGAAGAGGCAGGACTGATAAAACACACTGATGGCTTTCTTAGTGGGCTCACAGTCTGCATAAGTTGACATATTGCTATTTTTCCTATTTGAAAGAGATTACATTAAAAGTTTAGTATATTTGTTTATGTATACTCATGCCATACAAAGTAATTCAAACTGCACCACACCACGGAAGCCCCATATTTGTTATTATGTTAGCGAGGCAGAGATGGTGCTGTAGAACAGCATTTTTTTGAGCATAACACTATAATGATTACACTGATTGGATATAACAGCCCACAAATCTGAAGTCTGAGAACATCAAATTACCCAGCTCTGCTTTCTTTAACGCAGGTCTGGACTAGAGCAGCTCTGCTGTTAGACTTTAAAGGGCTCTGCAAGCTTGTAGAGCTCAGGTTCTTCTGAGACCTCGTGAAATTTACTCCAAATGTCAGATGTAAATCTGCTATACAATAAAGCCTTGAAGTTGGAAAGCTGAAAACATAAAAGGTTTAGAGACCCTGCAAGGGCTTTCTTCTTTTTCTATGTAAATCAATACTCTGAATTCAACCTCTTTTAGAGACATACAAATGCAAAGCATTACCTAAAGGTGTTTCTTCTTGACAGCTCTTCAATTTTAAAAGTGACAAAGTTGAAAACACTTTTAGTAATGGAAAATAAGATTTTGTTTTAAAATCCCCAATTTATATGAATGTGATACATTTTTCTGATATTATTTAAGAAACACTGAAATTTCCTCTGCACTCACAGAACTCATAATATTATTTGATTTGAGATTAACTCCTAAATAAAAATATTTTTAAATCACTCCTCTCTATTTTTAGCTATAATTTTATTTAAAAAAGGATATAGGAAAACACTGAAATCTAAATATATTGGACAACCATGTTTTGTTAAAAAAGATTCTGTCCTCAGAGCTTTTTTTGTCAGAAAAATATTTAATCACAGCTTTATGATCAGTCTTTAGTCTTTAGTATTTCATTCCCAGACTCCATTGTTTCTTTATCTCTTTGTATTTCTAACATATTTTGAGACTCAAACGATTAAATCATTTTAATGAAGAAAACTCTGCTCATTTGCAATTTGGATATCTTAAAACAAGCAGAATCCTCAACAAACTCAATTCTGCCTGGTGTATGGAGTCATATTTCCCATCTCCAAATACTTTCAGATGTAAAAATTTATCCTCTTTCTCCTCTTGACTTTCCACCTTCCAGCACTCTCCTTCCTGAAGGCCCCTGCTGTAAAATGAGTCACCTAAACATCATTGAAAGTCAGAGAAAATCTATGAACATGGAATAGTTTGCACTGACTGGGAATGGCCAGCCAAGTCCCATCAGGTTTGTCAGAAGTTTCAATAAGAATTACAAAAGGCTTGGCTGGTTCCTGGCCATTTGTGCAGGTACCTGCCTGTGATAAATTTCTTCCTAGCACATGAGCTTCATTGCCTGTCCAAAGAGCAGTTTGCTGCACCCAGCCAGCTTTTTTTAGGCTGAAAAGGTCTGCAGTTGAGGAGGTCAAGAATATGAACCTGACATGCTAGCAGGGAGTGAGCTGAAAACAAAACATTATTTTGCCTTTCAGGGTGGAATTTTTCTTGGGACTTCTCAATGAGAAATATATATTTTTAAAACTGTTACTCCAATTTCAGATTTATTTTACTCTGTTTTCACTGCCAACATATTTTAAAATTTTTGATGCATTTTTATTTCTAAGCATTTATATAACTATGAAAATTCACTTGAACTTTGAGCATGTGAAAGGAACAGCCCCTCTCAATATGACTGTATTTGAAAAATGAGTCAGAAATATGGTTCTTGAAAGCATATCTCAGAATATATTTCCCAAATAAATAGCTGTAGATGTGCCTCCTTTTTATTTTTTCTGATTTTTTTTTTTCAGATTATTGGTTTTTGCTGAAAAAAAATGCATGGCAATATATATGATATAAAACACAAAATTGTCCCTGCCACCCACCAGCAGAACCATCTTATTTACTGTCAGGGCACCATGCAGCAGTTACAGATGTGCAGCCTGGGGAAGAGGCAGAGTCCAGCTTTTCTGTCAGAAACAGATCCCAAGAACACAGCAGAACCACTGTGGCAAGGAGAACAGAGAGAAGAGCAAATCAAGACTTAAAGCTATTGAAGGCTGTGGATTCTTCCAACATGCAAAGTTCTCCTTCTACAGTGCCTCAGCCTTTCAAATGAGTTTGTAAATAGCGTTTGATTTCAGTATTATTTCTGTTTGCTCACACTTGTAATAGTCTTAAGAAGGCTTTCAGAAGATTGGTAAATAAAGTTTGCAGTTTAAAGTTGAAATTTCCATGCATAGTCAATGTTTTTTCCTGCCTTTTAGTAGCTAAATGCAGGAGTCAAGATATGTGGCCTATTATTATCATATTCAGCCTAAATTTTCTATGTTTATTTATGTCCTGTAGTTCTGGAGAAGACTGATATAACAACCTGAACCTGACAAGCTTTTTTGATCCAGTTGTATGAGCTATAAATCACAAAGCTTGTACTGAAGATTGACTGCTTGTCAAGGGCAGGGACATAGAAACAAACCCAAAAGCAAACCAATACAAACAAAAATGTATACAAAGAGTTTTGAAGTCTAAAATTATGTGCCTTTTTGTTATATGTTAAAAGAAAGATAGAGATGGATTCATCAGAACAGAAAACAGCTGCAACAAGGGTTTCTAGCAACTGAAATCAGAAGTCCTAGTACAAAAAAGCTTGTCCTCTTTACCACAGCCTAATTGTTTCTGGGTGCTTATATGTGGCTATTTGACAAAATGACTAATTTTTAAGATTGTTTCAAGTTAAACACAATAATTTCATAAAAAGAATATATTATAAAAAAATAAAGAAGAAGAAATAACCACACACAAATGGAATAAAAATGGTTAATTGCTATTCAGTATCTCTTTCCTGAGTGATTGTTTGTTTTTTTGGGTTTTTTTAATTAGCAATCATTTTTATTTTTTTTTTAATTAGCTGAGCTATTTTTTGGTAAGTAGGATTTCTTTCTTTTTCCAAACAAAGGGAACAGCATCACATTTCTTTCTGGATTTCAAAATATTTGATGTTTTAAGCTCAACAACATTAAACCAGTTAGCACTTCTGCCTTGGCTTTCCTTTTCTTGCTTTTTCACTGTTTTTCAAATAGATTCCATTCCTTGTGATTTTGGAGAAAATACAGAAAATGTGACATAAATGCAAATTGAAGACTGAAGTGATAAAAAAAAAATCAATAAAAATTAAATGAGACTTTTATTGCTGCTAAAAGAACCCTCACATTTCTCTGATTTCTCATAGTCTCTTGGGATCTGGAAACTCCTGGCTCAGACTGAGGCCACAGCAGGGTTTTAAGCAATACCTAACACCAGAGATTTTTAGGTCTAGGGGCCTTTTAGGTGGCCCCTTTTTTGCCTACATGGTGAGAAATGGAGACATGTTGATGTCTTGCTCTCCCAGGTTATTTGAAAATGAATATTTTAATTCAGAATCTCCCTACTTAATCACAAATTAATCACAAAATTCTTTCTAATTTTTAATGTTTACTTTCAAACTGCTGAATTTGTATGCTTTTTGAACATTGTTTTCTACAATAGAGAAGAAATGACTTAATGCATAAAATCCTACAGATTATTAAGGTTCCCAGGCAGGATTAGAGAGCCCTTGAGTGATACACTGATACACATTTCCCTCTGATAGCTGTCAGATATATAAAGATTACTAGGGATCTTCCCTCCCACTCCCTGTAACAGGCACTTAAGAACCTGGATATATTGTGACATGCTTTTATCTTTTTTTCTTCTTAATGCTTTGCAATTCAACCCTTCTAATTCTTCTGTGCAAAACCTTAATGGTTTAGCCCTTGGAGTCACTGAGCTCATTGCATACTGCCAAAGGAAGGTGAGATGGAAAGGGCTTCTACCTCATTATTATGTGGAATACTGGATGGCAAAACATCCTTTTGAAACCCATGCTTAATGTAATCACAAATTTAGTCAAAATCACTTGAAACTAATTTAAGTGAGAGATGTCACAAGCTGAAATGTCATTTGTCACAAGTTAATGCCATGCTATTTCTGGAGAAAATAAATTTAGTAAATAGCCTGATTAAAAAGGACTTGTGAGAATGTAAATAAATGAAGTTCAAAGAAATCAGCAATGTATTTTATATACAGGCAATGAGGTTTTTCTAGGGCAGGAAGAAAAAGTATCAGCCATGTGGAGAACAAAACCAGAACAGATATTCTGTGTCTGCAGCTGTTTCCAAGCTGGCACCCAGGCCAAGAGATTGCAGAGAATCATCAAAAGAACCTCAAGACATGGATCACTCTGGGTTTGGTGCCAGCTGACAGAAAAAAACCTTTCTTTTCAGCCTTCAAAGGAAATTTTCTTCAAGCAAAGAAAGAATATGAGGTGCACCTGAACAGACTAATTCATTCTCTAGGTCTGCTCTTTTCAAAACAGATCTACACTTCAGATATCTGTAGGCATGGCCAGCAAATCTCATGGGAACCATTTTAGCAAAACCCCAAGTGGAAAGAAAGCATGGGAGTTCCAAAAGCTTCTTTTCCTCACAGCCAAATAAATCAAAATTAAGTTTTCTCAGGGAGATGGACTACATCTGAGGATCAGGTTGTTTGAGGATAAACAGTTTTTTGAATGTTTTTGTTTCTGCAGAACCTTTCTTCTTAATAGGGACACTCACTTTCCCTGAACAAGTTTTGTTTCCTAAAATTTTCATAAAGAAAAAGGATAAATAATAATCAGGGATATGTCAACAAAAAACCTAATTCTCATTTTCCTGCACTCCTCTCAAGAGAAGAAAAAAAAAATATATAACCTAAGTTTTAGGTGCAAGTTGTAACCCTTTTACTCTTGTGAAGAACCCAAGTTGCTTGTGGCTGCAGAAAAAATTCCACTCGAAGGGACTGATCAAGTTCTTGCAATAGCAAGTAGCAGAATTTCACCAACTCCAGCTCATAGAAACTGGCAAAGTTCTTATGTCAGCAATGGAATTAACAAGTTTAGATTATTTCTATGAAAGTTGCTTTATGGATCTGCAGGGGAAAGATATCTGCCCACATCACTTCCCACAGAACAGATTTCAATGAATTCCCAATAGTGTGTCTGATAAATTTTACCTTTTATTTTTGCTTATCACTGGGGAGGATAGAGTTCCTCAAACATATCCATTAGTTGGATTTCTCCATTGATTGTTTTTGTTTCAGATATTAAACCTAGGGATTGTTACGAGCCATTTGAGCTATGCTATCATTTTGTTCCAAGGGTCAGGGAAATCACATAGTACTGTTTCCACTCTCCTTCTTGGGGCATTAGCTTAAAACCCATCACCATATGCATGGCTCTGAAATTCTCTTTTTGTGATTGTTCATGCTAGCAAAACTTGAATGGTGTACTTTTACTAGGTGAGGTGTTACTACAAGGTGAAGTTCCTGTAGATAGTAGTAGGGTGAAGTCCTTAAATACTCAAGAAGTATTTAAGGTATAATTAGAATAATTAGAAGAAAGATACATGGCTCCTTTCCTCAAGGATGTGGAATCATGGGACACATTTTGTCCTGCCTGAGCTTAGGCCATGCAGAACCATAGCCTAGGTTTATACAGCCACATCTGCAATGATTACTAGAGGGATATTCAGATTTTGACTCAAAATATGAACGTGTATGGATTTTTCTTCACCCAGCTTTGTTCTACCTGACCCAACCAGTTAGTTCACATGTATCCAATCAACATAAGATAAAATTCTCAGACCATAGCAACAGCGCTGTAATTAATTGCTTCCATTTAGCAGGCATGCAGCTCCATCTCGGAGCAGAAGGAGATGCTGCAATCCTCATCTTGCCATTGGGTGGAATCTGGTTTTGTTGCTGCTTCTGTCATAGAAAGATGGCAGAAAGGAAGAGAATGACTAGAAGGGAATGGGCAGTGGCTGGCTTCCTTCACTGGAAAGGAAGCAAGGGCTATTCCATTAGGTGAGTGTTGGATAGAGCGCTGATCCAGCTGCTCCTCTGGAGAGATTCTGGTCCCCTGCAGGCCCTGTTACCCCTCAGCTCACTGCCCACAGACCCTAGTACCCCAAAGCAGCCCAAATGACACCTCTGTGTGTGCAGGGCTCAGCTGCACACTCTGCCCAGCCTCCCTGTTAGCTTTGAAAGAAGATTTCTAAAGAATCTCACAGGAGCTTGATGGAGCTCTGTGTGTAAGAGCCCACTTGGGAAAGGATGTGAGGGTTGTGGAGGCTCTTGTCAAACAGATTTGGCAAATCTAATTACTGATGCTACTACTAATAAATAGTAGATTGACTATTGGTAGTTTCTGGATTTGTTTCCTCAGCAACTGAAAATTGCAGAAACATTTATTTAATGAATAAATAAATAAATTGGGGACTAGCCTCCAAAAAAAAAAACCAACAAAAAACCAAAAGATAAAGTTCTGTCCATTTTTCAGGAAAAATTTAAATAAGTTTCTTAAGATATATTCATAAACCTTTTAAGTCACATCACCCAATTCTTACAAATTCATGTGGGCTTAAACTTTTACTCAAAATGTCATTGTAAGCAAATATTTCAGTTTTAACGCGGAGAGCAATTATTTTTGAAAAAAAGCTCCACTATGCTGATTCTTTACAATTCAAACAAGAGAAACAAAGCCTTGAAGTTAGAGAATTGAATGCAAAGAGCTTGGATGCTGAATCTCAGTGCTCAGTAAATATCACCCCTAAAGAAGTGATATACAGCCCATGCATCAGCCTTCCTTTTCCATTTTCCCTCAAACTTCATGCTTCAATGTCCCTAATTATTCTCATACTGAATAACTTTGAGAAAGCGTCAATCTGTTCACCAGAAGTCCACAAATAGAAGGGAGAATAAAGTCTCATTTTCAAAAAAAAAAAAAGTGTTATATATTGTACCAAGCTCTGCAAGACAGCTAATACCAAATGCAGCAGAGAGAATACAAGCTTTTGTGGAACAATAGGGAAATAGGAGTAAAACTATATTTAACTATATTTATATTCACAGCCTCCCACAATGTGGGAGAAATAATCGCTTATGATCAGGAGAGTAGGCACTGATATCATGGCCTCTTGTTATCCTGCTCCAGGTAAGATAAATAGCAGGCACGGAACACAGCTTGGGTAGGCATAATTTTAGTGCTGCAGACAATGAACTACAGCCTAATCTTAGACACACTCCTGCAAACCCCAGCCCCACTGCTGGGCTGGGGAGCAGGTGCCCAATGTATTTGCAGCAGCTTTCTGTTTGGAAAGGTGCACACCCCATTCCCACAACACTCCATTAGCCCACAATTAAGTGAAAATGGCTGTAAGTACCCCATAAGTTTACAATGTATCAGATTTTCTAAATTCTCTGTGGTTAGGCATGAGTGGGATTCTATTAATATTTTAAATCATGCAGGAAAGCATAAAACAGACTTATGCACACTTCTTTAAAACTGAGGGCTCCTGGGGTAGAGGGATCATTCTTGCAAAGTGTTAACAGTGTCTACATGACTGATTTTCTAGTATACAGCTGTTCTTGTATGAAAGGATCCTGGAGCTAAAAACCAGCAAGATATTTCCCATCATGTTCCCCTTTCTTTTTGCCCAGCAGCTGTTTGATGGAAAACATCACCAGTACACAAGAAAATGCGAATAGGGGAACATCTTCAATAGTTCAGACCAAGGCCCAGTAGCCAGTCTCTGGTGATGGCTAAAAGGACATGACTAGGGAAGAATATTAAACTAGACCATGCATGTTCCTTAAGCTCCTGCCATTTTCACCTCAGGGATCTTCTGGAGACAATTTATTTTGAACCTGACTGAAAGGAAACCTCTCTAACTCTAGAAACCAACAGAAATTATGTCTAGAATAGAAAGTAACAAAACTGATGTAGTTCACAGCTTTCAAATATAAGTCTCTGATATCAGGATGGCCTGTTACACTGATGCCCATAAATAAGTGTTCCAAGGTCTTCATTAGAAAGTCCACTGACCCAAAGGAAAACCCTAGAATGCGACAGCTGAAAAAAAAACCCCGAAACAAAAATCCAAATCAAAAATCAAAGCTAAACAAACTAGTCTTCAACTCTTAATATATGAGTTCAAATGAGTCAACACAGATGAAACAAAAAAATAAAATAAAAGGTAAAGCAATGCTCTAGCTAGTGGAGTCATGCATAGGGGGAAGCCAAAACACTTGCTCCTTCCCCTGTGAATATTCATCCATAAAATAAATGCCTTTGCTACCTGGGAGCAGTGCTCTGTCCCCATGGTCTTGCAAGATTAGCAAAAAACAATAATTCTGTTTAATTTCTGCAGCTGCTACTCTGTCTTGGAGGAGGGGTTCTGCTTGCTGTCAAGACTGCAGTTACAAAGTCTTTAAGAGATACTTTTATTATTTTTATTTTTATTTTTTCTTTAAATGTCAGCACACTTGCCAAAAGGCATTACTGTTGCAGAAAAACTCATCTTTAATATCTGCATCTTATTCCTAAAACAGTTTAGCTTTTTATTGCCACTGTTTATAGAAAGCCTACAGTAATATAAATGGCATTCATAAAAGTTGCCAGGTTTTTAGCAGCATGCTGTGCCTTCACAGCAGTTACAACAATTCTGCTGCCACAAAATAGTATCCAATTGCAGTATCTACTGGCAGAAGCACAAATTGTTCTCTTAGGTTGGACATTGCTGGAATAAGATCACATTTGCTAACACCTTTTTTCTTGTTGTTTTCTGGTTTTTGGCAGGATGAAATGTTTCTCTTTCTTTTGCCACATAAAAAGGAAGGATCAGGGAGTTGTTTGGGTTTGTGCCCTGGTAAGATAATTATTTTTTTCTTGTTATGATATGAGGCTTAATTATACTTCCCTGTTTGATGCTTGTATTAGAAATTCAGCTTCCCACAACAGTATTTCTCTATGGAAGGTATGTAATGTGTCTAGAGAAATCTGAACTTCTCTTGTTACATGATGCCAAGATTTTGGACAAAAGTTCTTGCTCTCAAGCACTCTAAGGGGCTGCCTCTAAACCAGGATTAAACCCTTCTTCTCTGTAAGCCAAACCATATCCAAAGTAGTTACCATTCTGCAAAAAGTCAGGTGAGAGAAGAACACTAATAAATCCCTGTCCCAGGAGCAAACACAGACTAGAAATGAGCATCAGCTTTGACCTGGAGAATGCCCTTTACTGTGTATGTTATGAAACCACAGCCAGACATCCAAAAATTGGAAAACTTCCCTTTGCCAGTGCTGAATGAACACTATCTTCCTTCCCTGTCTCCTGCCCAGTACTCATTTGTTTCTAAGCAGTGCCTTGTGGTCTCTCACGTGTATTCAGTGGCTATCATAACTGAGTGTATGACACAAAGGTGATCCATGGTTAGTATTTTCTGGGTCTTTCCACAAAGATTTTGTGAAAATATTCTGTCATTTGGAGCTTTGGATATTTCTGACCTCTCCCCCTTTTTCAAGAAAAAAACACCACCCCTAAACCTTACCAAACCGCAGCTGTGATCCATGCAAGCAGCCGGCAATATCCCATTTGAGTACAGCATTGCAAGCTAAACTGAGCTTTCCATTTAGGACCGAGATTAGAGTTTGCTGGGAAAAGATCTCAGTCCCTTAGAAAGGACGTGAGTTTTTCCCTGACTCACACTGTGTATGATGGCCTGCCTGGCATCTGGCTGCAGTGCAGAATTACAAATTTGTTTTTCCTCCAGGGAGTCAGAGTACTAATCTACAGTAACACAGGCTGCAGGAATCTAATCATTGTACCATGACCCCAAATGATCTTGTTATGCATTCTGCTTCTGCCCAGTCTATCTTGTGGATTGACAAAAGTTTCTGCAGTCTGGAGATAAGGAATGTGGTCTCATCCATTTATTCTTACTTTACTAGCCTGGAGACAGCAATATATTCCAGCCATTCAGATGAGAGACTTGCTGATGAGCACGTGGGAATAAATGGGAAGCAGTGAATTATGGGCACAACCACAGTGTGGCTTTAGTGAGGAGTAAAGCACACCTCCAGAGACATGCTGCTGACAGAATCAAAAGGTGAAGATGGGAGCATCAAGCTTCTTGGGACATTTTGGAGTTAAATAACAAAAGGCAGTACCATCATTCTAAGGGAGATTTCCAAACAGATTGAAAAAGTGCCCTGAAAGCAGAAGATGGTTTTACCCACCATTTCTGCTCTTTTGTTTCATGGTAGTTTCTTCCTGAAAACTTGGAGGACACATGCAAGATGTGGGGAAAAAAGACTGCTCACTCTGACAACATCACTGTCCCTAAAATGACGTCTCTGCAGGGAATAGCAACATGTTTAAACATGTATCCTCTTCAGTGGCACCTCTATCTCAGGCTGGAGAAGACAATTCTAGCATAGCTTTTATGGACACTACACTATGAGATGCCTAAAGGACGCAACAATCTGCCTTTTCTTACTTAGCTCTTTTTCACATGTTTGGTTCAGGTGATTGCACAGAAATATCAGGATATATATGAGCTTGCTGCATAAAACTCAGCAAGGAATGAGGAGATGGTCAGAAATCAAACATGATAAACTCCTGGGAAGTTATTTACCCTCCTTGTTTAGAGAGGAATTAAACTATTGTTCTCTGTAGCCCCAATAGTCCAGGTATGAGAGCGAGCCAGCACAACAGAACAGCTGTGTGCTCAGCTCATCAAAGTGACAAAAAGTGGTATCGCTTATTTAGTGGATGTATGTCTCTCAAATATCATCTCAAGTCTTTCCCTATCTGCACAGCAATGCTTCTCACAGAAAGGTTCATTTAGATAATTTTCACACTCACAAAGAGGGACTGTTTTCCTCAGGGTTCCCAGTACATCTTCATGTTGCTTTCCCAAGGACTCCTCACTGCACTCTGCCTTTTCCACTCTGTAATGTTCTCAGGAATGCAAATCATTTGCCCTGCCCGGTGTATCTCCCCATCCTTATCCTATTCACCCACAGATCCACCAGGATACAGAAAAAAACAAGTAGGTGAAGCAGTCCTCAGCTTCACCAAGGTACTGGTGAAAGTAATCTAACATATCTTCCAGAGACGAGACTAATACAGGATGAACTGGGTGACTTTGATTCTAGGTTGGTGCACTGCCAGTGAAATAATTATCATTTAAAGGTTAATTAAAGAATCTGCCTATGCAGGTTGTGAGGAAGGCGCTTAACAGCAGGAACTGAGCTCAGGAGTTGTTGGTTTGTGTGCATAATACATAAGTTTACAGGCACTAAAATGCATACATATTCCAGACTCACTTTGATCTCACCCACAGCAGTGAATGCCATCCACCCCTGCATTTGGGGGAGCTGTTCTGAATTTACATGTTATCCAGTGCAGTAGGCCCAGGAAATAAAAGTGCTTTGAAGAAATCCATTTCATCCTGTCTTTTTATCTGCAGCCCCACACACAGCCTGCTCCTGACATACAAAGAGTTACACATTTAAGGCTTGCCAAATTTAGCAATCACTCAGCACTGAAAAATACATTTCTTGATGTTCATCTCTCAAGACCTGGTGGATGACTGGAGGAGTGAAGTATGACATCCCAGAGCAATGGTGTTTGCCCAGTTGCTGCTGCAAGGAGTAAGCTGCTTCCCCAGCCAGCCACAACTCCCTTCAGCCTTCAGGGCTGAGGTGAAGCTGCCCTTCCTGCCCACAAAACTTCATTTTACTCCCCCACTGCACACATCTTTGGAATGCCTCTCTACACCACACCAAGAAGGACAGCATTTTACAAAGCATTTTTTGCTTGGCCTACAAAACCTCAGGCCCTAAGTCCATGAGGGGCTCAAAGCTTCACTCCATCCTCATTCCATAGATAACACCTTAAGCATTTTGTCCCTTTTGTTTTAATATGTTCTGCTGGAATAATCAAATATTCATGATGATGGTGGTTATTTTAGCTCACCTAGTTTATGCACTACCAAGAGTAATTTATGTTGCTGTCTCTGTGTTTTGTTTTTCTTAAAAGCTATTGGTTTGATGAAAGAGATATAATGATGACAGTGACATATATCATTTCTTCCTTATTTACATCAAGATTAAAGTAACATCATCTTAGGATGTGCATGTATTTCACCCTGAGAGCACGGAAGAATTTACCAAAAATTCAGAATGACAAACCTGCCAAGGGTGGAGACAGAGCTTCAAGAGACAGTTTGAGAGTGGGAATAAGGGCTTACCTGAGCAGTTTGTACCCATCTCCCCACTGACAACACTTTCAACAAGCATGGTCCTGCATGCTTTTCTACCAGCTCTTCCCACTGCAGTGCTGGCACAAGACACACAAGACACACACCCAGGCTATCATTCGAGGCTCTTGGCAACCACATTCTGAACAGAGGATGGGAGCTGAAGTGCAGAATTTTGCATCAGATGCCAGGGTCACCCCTCCCGCTGATGGCAGCTTGCAAATAGGAAATAAGTAGCTGCAAATGCTTTGGAACAGGGCAACATCAGCAATCTCAGCGTACAGCCTGTGTGTGAAAAGAAGGGGGAGCTGGCAAGAAAGCAGAGCTGTTAAGGGCTAAGGGAAATAATGTCAATTATGGGAAGAACAAATTAGATAAAGGGAATCCCAAGAGTCAATATGAAATAAGGAAGAAGGAAGAAAGAGCAGCAGGCAAGGACAGGTCCCAGACAAAATGGAAATATAGAGACAACTTTTACGAGGCCTACATCCCTAGGGCAGCCACTCAGGGCCTTTCCCTGCTTAACTTCCACTCTGTGTCCTTCAGTTTTGTTTTCTTTGCACGCACTCCATTTGATCTCCAGCATGCTGAAGGCGAGAACTTTTAAAAGAAATGTTGTTACCAATTTTGAAACAAAGAAGTGACTCTAATGAGTTACCTGAGATATATTTTTACAAAGTCAAACCTCAAAAGGTTTTATTTATGTGATGAAGAGCAGGCAGAACAGATGTGAAACAGGACAAATCATAAACAACAACAAAAAGAAAACAATTTAGATGGAACCACATATTAAAAAATATGTGGTATAATTAGATATATATTTTTAAAAACACGAAAACCTGTATCTTTCTGATAAATAGCTACTGTCTATTGGGAAAGACTTTCCTGTAACAGCTACCTACTATTTCCTTATTCTTATTTTCCTACTGGGAAGCTGCATCAAGGATGTGATGCCCTTATATTTAGCAAACATTTAACCAATACATGTTTAATCATTTAAGAAAAAGCATCATAAATATAATGCTTTGTGTATGAGAATCATCAGGGAGTAATTAAAACTCTTAATGCCTACAGAATAAATATGACATCCTCCTGTTTCAGAATCACTCTAACTCTCCCACAGAGCAGAAATACCGAGGAAGCAATTAAGCAGGCAAAAAAAAAAGAGAAAATAATTGAAAAAGGTACATTGAAGGGAAACACTTCTGAAGTTCAAGCCACACATTTCATTGTACTTTGGGACTCTGAGATCCCCAAGTGAGCAATAGACCTTTTAACATAATTGATCTTATTTCAGTTAGAGAGTTCTACTTGGACATCTTTTGACAATAAACAGATTCAGTCTGTGTTTGTCAGTTATCTCAGCTGGTCTAAGAAAACTTAGAGCATGTTCATAAGGGTTTAACTGTTTATTGCAATGAGAATCTTGGTGTGCAAACAATTGGGTCTCACCAGCAGACACTGGAGAAAACACCAAGCTAAAATGTAGAGATAAGGTGTGCCTGGGACTTAAACACAGAGAAAAATCAGTCATTCCACTTTCATTCACCATGACCAGTAATGTAATCTCTTGTCTCTTGCTGATTTTTAAGGAGAAATTCTACAAGATGAGTTGGAATTTTCAATAAAAACAAAGCTAACCACATTTCATCTGGAAAGGGGTACAAAAGAGTCGGTGTAATTTCCCCAAACAGTTCTCTCTTATTTCATAAAATGCAGCTAGAAAGACAAGTTTCATAGAACAGTTTTTGAAAGTCACTGTCAATATTCCCCCAGGATTTCTTAAAATCATTTTGGACAAAGAGAGACTATTCTTGCACAGGTCACAGAACGAGGTGGCCTTCCCACACAGAGCCAGTGCATTTCAGATCTCCCTGCCAGTGTGACTAATAGCATTACCCAGACATCGCATCCTGTGCATCCCTACAACAGACCGTGAGCGAGGTATGCAAACAGATTACAGGCTGTTACCATACATTGCTTTCTTTACAAAGAATTCCTTTCTTTACAAATAATTCAAGAAGTGAATGCTTTGAAGCCGTAGACAGAGAATCAAAATGTAACGTAGAAAAACTATATCATTTTTCATTTCCGCACATTATATATTTGCAGTATTTACATTAAAATATAATCATAAATACTGAGTGAAAATATATTCTTTTTATAGATGAAAGTGAATGGGCAACCTCATTATTTTTCCTTAAAAATGGATAATACCAGCTGCTTCTAAAGGGATCAACAGTATAGCCCTTTTCAATAATTAAGTATGAAACCCTGAAAATTACTTCATCTAAGCTCAAGCTATGGGAAACCCAGGTGTTCCACACCTATAAACAGCCACATGTTTCAGAAAGCAAATCAGTGTCTTTCTCCTGTCATAATGAAAATGGGATATATTTGATGTACACAAGTAGGTATGGGATTAGTTAATAAAAGGGGGATGCAGAGAACCAGTGGTGAGGGTCTACCTACTGTAGCCATAGACTGTCACTCAACTCTTTGTGTCTTAGCTCCCCAGTGGCACAAGGTGAGGTCCAAACTCTTAAAAACCTGAACTCCTGCTTGTTTGCTAGAGCAGACTTCCATATTCTTCCAGATTCTTTAGCAGACCCTTTGCCATTGAACAGGAGAGACTATGACATGAACAACTGGACATCTCAAATAATTTATCATCTCACCTGCAGCCTGATGAGATTTGTTTGATCCTCCCATTCCAGATCTTTAATTTGATGTGTCTGCCTGCTCTTTATATTGATGAAAGGAAGAGAAGTTTCAAAGGCAAAATGAGAAAACAAATAGAATAAAGTTTTGCCAGTCATCGTCCTACTTCCCTTAGAAGGGAATCTAATTTGTGGCTAAATCTGGTGAAATCCTCACTAAAGAAAACACAGAATGATACCTTCTTCTTTTATCTGTAGTGAGATAGAGTATGGTCTCTGAATCAGGGAGGTTATTTTCTTCAAGTAATCCCTTTACATGGATTGAGCAGACTCAGTGATTCAGTATTTGCATTTAGCCCTCTCTGACTACGCAGAGGCTGAGCCAAGCTGATGTGCAGTGCTCTGTACTGATGCTAATTTACAGATCTGGTCTAAGAATGAAGGGTTCATTAGAAAGGTTCATTAACTAATTACCACCATGCTTTAGTGTAATGTAATGCAGAAAATTGAAAGGATCTATCTGGATTGTTTAATGTAATAATTAACATTCCAGAAGTAACAAACTTCATGTTATTTAAATTCACAGATAATTTAAATTTAGTAGAAGCTGCAAACACCCCTCCAGACAGAAATAACAAAGAGCCTTGTGAAGAAAAGCAAAAGAAAGTACAAAGAGATTCAGCTCAAGAAATAATGTCACATGCTGGCCTTACACAGAGGAAACTTCTTCACTATGTAAACAGATAGAAGGAAGGAATAATAGGAGTATTCAGCATTACAGGAGGATGTCCATCCAGCTGAATCCACATCCCTACATTGTTACATTGCTTGGGTTCAGAGAAGCCTCAGGGTGCAGAGCACTGTACAAAGGCTTTCCACAAAAACCAGCATCTTCCATTTAACCACCTGACCTGTCCCCTATGCCCTCCACCTTTCTTTACTCTTCTACTGCTTACTTCTTTTCTCTATTTCATCCTTGTAACCTCACACCCAGCAGTGCTGTGTCTACTGAGAACAGCCTGGCAACAAGACAGTTTATAAAACTGCAGACCCAGCTGGTGACACAGTAAAACATTTGGTACCTGGGAATCTGTATAAGCTTTTAGTCAGTAAACTACAGCCATAAACACACACTCACACACAAAAATACTCTGCAGTTTTGCATTTTCCTTTTCCAGAAAAGAAGTGTGATATTAAAGCATTTGGAGGGGGAAAGTGAACATTTGCAATAATATGTCCAGTATGTTTGCCCTGTTTTGAACTCCAAAGCTATTGTGAAGAGTTTTGAACATCTCCATCCTGCATTCCAATCACACTACTTTCTTTTTTTTTGAAAGGAAATAAAAGAAGGAAATTAATTTCACAGGCTGGCAATTTGACCCCAGTCCCATCCCTCTGCTCTGTTCTGACATGCTGCATTAAGAACTAAAGCATTCTTGGGCATCTGGTGGTCAAGGGATCCAGGAACAGAAGCACTTGTTTCCTCAGAAAATGTTACCAATACTGTCTGTGCATGTGCTTCTCTAAACCTTGTTTTAGCTCTTTGGCCTTTATCAACCAGATTTGACACCAGCAGTTTGACATGAAAATAAGCAGCAACCATTTAAAGGAGTAAGACTCTGCAATTATGTCACAAGAAAAAAAAGAAAAATTAAAAAGAAAAAATCCCAATCCCTCAAAACTGCACCATGAATTCAAATGTTATTAGCTGATAGCCGGAAAGGAAAACAGATGTTGCAAATTGCTCATGAGCTGAAAAACATCTAATTAGAGCTCAGGACTTACTTGGGACTCCAAAAATTGTTCACCAGAACAAAACTCATGAAAATCTGCTTTTATTATTTCTGCCCCTGCTTGGCATACTTGGCAGCTTTGAGATCTGCACTGAGTTAGAGCTTGTTTGTGCTCATCAGCTCTGCTGGAGTAACGCAAAGTCACTGTTCAAGCTTCATCACTTGAGAAGCTCATTACTTCCCATTTCAAATAGATGCAGAACATTTTGTCTCGCACGTTTGCAAGAAAAAAACAAACACCTAAAACAACCCCTCAAGCAGTAGTTTTAAAAATATTTTTGCTGTGCTCTAAAGTTTCAACAAATATATAGCTCAGATTCTATAGATTTTACTCGCAAGGGTAGGAGTCTGGGCACTTAGTTAACTTAGAAGAGGTCTTTACATATTACTGCTACAGCTGTTTATTACACTGAAGCCCTCAGATCTTCTTCAGGCATTAATTTTTCAGTAATCCCTTCCTGATCAAGGAATATCTTGTTATATATATATATATATATATATATATATATATATATAAAAATATATATTCCTAATCAGCACGTGGAGTTCTCTGGGCTTTACCTTTCTTTCTCAGACTTGTGAGGCAAGCTATACTCTGCTGAGGAAATTCCTCTCATCTTCTCTTCACCAGTGAAGATGGTATGTTCAATACCAAAGGAAAAAGTTGACAAAGGAGAGGATTCATCTCATCTCTGGCTTCAGAGACCACTGATTAGGACACTTACAATTTCACCAGCTGAGCCAATAATTCCTCTGCAATTTTCAACCACAGGGATTTTCTCAAAGCTAACTCAATATCTAAATATGTTTAGTGACATATTTCTTGGTCCAAAAATGACACAGAAAAGGTAATAATACTCTGCTGTTACTGACCCACCCCCACCCCCCCCAAAAAAAAAGGAAAGAAAAAGAAAAAAAATACCAGGTACATTTTTTTGACATATGAGCTGTGATTTTCTTGTCCCTTTACAGCTTGAATTTTCAGTATCCTTCCAACAAATGATTTCCCAAATGGAAATTTTACGAATGGTGTAATTCTGAAAATACAGCCATAAATATTTTTTTCGTTAGAAAGGTATCAGAGTTCAGGCACAATATCACTACCATTTATTTCATTTTGATAGGTACCTGATTACTCCACCATCCTTCCAAATTAAATATCTCAATATACTTTCAGAGGGAAGGCTCTTTCCAGTCAGAAAAATCTTTGCATGCCATCATTGACACTGTTGGTGGAAAGTATGAAAGATAATAATATCTTATTAATCAGCTGTATTTTGTCACTGCAAATAGACTAGGGTTCAGCACAGGGTTGTTTTTGCTCTTTGCTTTGTGTATGTTTGGGATGTGAGGTGGTGTTTGTTCTTCTGTTTTTCTTTTTTGTTAATGAGCAAGAAAATACAAATCCTTACTGCATTCTGAGTAGAGCTTAGTGAGAGACATAAAAAGAGAAAACATCTTTTAGCAAGAAGATTGCACCATAGCAAATCCTACAAAGTATAATAATTCTTGATATCCTTGGTTATATAGCACCATAAATTAGAGTTTGGAACCTCTGAAAGCTCTTTAACCCCAGACAGGTCTGGGGAGGGGAGCTGCTATATATAATTTTTGAATAGAAGCATTTCTGACATAGCCAACCACAGTGTGACATTCATTGAATGATTCTTATGCTTGTTTAATTTGCTATGCAAGCATATAATTTGGGGAAATTGGTTTTCATTTGCTTTTCCCCCCAAAAAAAATTCAGAAAGGTTAAGAATAGCAAGTAGACATCTCTTGATTTGAAAACATAAAGGACTGTATAATTGCTAGAAGACATATCCAGCACAATATTAATTTTCAGACAAATCATCTCCTTAGATGAAAATGTAATTCCAAATTGTGTGCTCTGCCTGGGCATGATTTATCCAAACCCTCATCTAAAGCCTATGATTTTGATTCTGATGCTTTCCCCAACTACATTTAATTTAACTCAGACTAGAAGAGAAAGAGAGAAGTGAGAGTTTTCAGTTACATCTGGTCTTTTGCACCTATAATATGTTACTTTAGTACTTCATTAGACCCAATGACTTTTGCTTGAAGAGATTGCCTTTAAATAACTCAAAGTGTGAAGCTACCACCATTCCCTCCCAGAGGGCTCATCCAGTAGTGGTTCTGCCAGGCTACAATGGAACAAAGAGCAATTGGAAGCACCCAAACAAAGCATGTCTTCCATCTCCTGAAATCTATTCCTCCACTTGTAATCCACCCCAAGTATTTTCTCTTGTCATGCACACCAAATAAAGACTGCATTAGAGTAAGTACTCTAAGCTTTTCAGAGGGTCTGATCCAAACTGACAGGTTTAGCACAGTATTTCAATTGCTTGCCTCCAAATTCCATGGTGCAACAGGGAAATTTGGATACAGACAGATTCTGAACAAAAACTGCACATTCCACTGTAAGTCTGCATCAAAAGTGCTGCCAAAAAATATATAAGCCATGTGCATTTTCTAATCTTAATTGTTCTTTATGTACCTCAAAGGATTGGTACATAAAGTTGAGTATGTGATAGTCCAAGGTCATCACAGTGAATAAAGGTCTCGAATTCAAAATACTAGCCCAAGATGTGATTCCTAGAAATGCTGAACTTTGCTTCACCTGCCTTATCACCAGCAAACTTGGAAACACAGTAATTTTTATCCTACAAGAAACACTTGCCTTTCCAAGGCAGAAATGCCTGTGAAAGGTAGGCAACACACTCCAGATATATGCCTTGAGTTTTTGCTCCCTGTTTGTGGACCCATAGTAAAATTATACCAAGAAAACAAACCAAAAGAAAACATCAAATTCTGCAAAATTAAACCAACATCCTGGAACTCAAGATCAAATCCCATTTTGGGTCCCCTTTTTTTTCACAGTAGAAGAGATTAAATTCTTCAATTTTAAGATGTCTGACTGCCATAAGGTTTAAAAACTCCAAAGTAGAGAGGGCATTAACTGGTCAATAAAAGCTTCAGAGTTCCTTCCTCCATCTCTTAAGGAAACATCCTATTTCCATACATTATTTATAATGCTGCTGTTTTCCTGAGCATCTTAAATTTGCTATAATTTCCTTCTTTATTCAAAGAGATTTTTAGTGCTTCTGAAGTACCTGTTTTGGAAGTGCTGCCATACCTATGTGTAGTGTATAGAGATCTCTGGATCCAGAGTTCTGCATTAGAGGAAGCAGAGTTGCAGCATCACACCACACATCCCTCAGGTCCCACACAGCTTGCACTGTTGCCTGGGGGAATGGTAATGACAGCACAGAGGATCTTTTGGGTCTTCCATTTCCTAGCAAGTTATCCTGGTGGCATTGAAGAAAAAGAGAGAAGATGGCAGAGGAATTGAAAAACAGTTTTTTTAACCAAATTAATTGCAATAAGCTACTTCAGAAATTTTCCCCTCTACCCCACTTGTTTCACTGGCAGAGCTGGGCACTGATTTTGAAAGCAGCCTGCAGCAGGCAGTTATATTCATCCATCAGCTTTAAGATCTGCTGAACTGAATGAGAAAAAATAAAGAAAAAAGAGAAAAGCATTTTAGTCGAAACCATAAAGAAAAAGCAAATAAGGTCATTAATTTTTTACAGAATCAAATGCACTCAATTATCTTGCTTTTGTACAGGAAGGAGGATTTTCAGTATGAATTGATTTGAGGTGACTGCTCTGACAGAAAAGGGAAGGAAGAGGAGGATTTTGAACTTGGTTGTTTCCTACCATTTCCCTCCTCCCCACACACCCCTTTTATGCACTTAATCCTCTGCTGCAAAGAGTTTTAATAGTGAAGGGTCTGCAGTGCTAATACTGATAACTGCGTGGTGCTGTGCCTATTTGTCAGTTTAACGATTATGTACATGAGAAAAATTGTTGCCTATCTTCAGCAGCTGATGAGCTTTTCAACACATTATTACCAGAATAAATGTGAAAAGTAAAGTAAGAATTTTCAGTGGAGGGAGTAATTAAGCAACCTCATCACTGAATTTTAATTAGTGATACAAGGACTATTTCATTGCTCAGCTCTAAATGCACCTTCTGATGAGGGCATAATGCCTAAATAGATCTTGTGTAGTGTTCCTTTTGGAAGACAGGGGAAGAGCTCAGGTTTGAAGCAAATGGGGCCATTCCCTCCCAAGTCTAAGTCCTGCCCAGCACCAGGGGACTTGCAGCAGTGTTATTATCAGGGTATATCGCCTTCTTTATTAATAGCAGCACAAAAGGCAGTATTATGTCAGTAACTGAGTCTGGCTGGATAGTTCAAATATTTTATTAATTATTTTGCTGTCAACAGAAAGCAAGGCCGACAGTCAGTCTGTTATTACCTAGTAGTTACCACAATTTTTGTCCCACATAAAATTCCAAACCTTCACAATTTCTCAGGAAGCGTCCTGTCCCTGTTTTTGAACCACTCTTATTTAAAACACCTTGACAGTAATAGTGTAAATGTGAGGTGCATTCTTAGCATGACCTCAAAGATGACCATCCCCATGTGCACCATGCCTGACAACTCCTACTGCTGTCCTGTATGTTTTGGTACTGATATCCTACTGATTTATAGTCTTATTACCTCTTTTGTTATGTAGAGAATGCTTTGAATGTGCAATAATCTTAAAGGAGTGGCTTGCATGAATGAAAATATGGTTTAATAACCTTGCATTTATTTGATTGAGAATTGTGTGTAACCATATGTGTCTATGTTTGTTTATCTATGTATGAGTGCAAACCCATCATACTACACAGTACTAATGGACACAAGACCACAGGCTGCAGCATTAATATGCAAAAGCCATTAAGTTCCTGAACACACTGCTATGATGAAACCCTTAATAGGATGTAGACTGCTGAATTAATAACATTCATCGTGATTATAGTGAGGTGCCAAGACTAATTGGAAAAGGTATTTGATCATAAAAATAACTACCAGGATTTTTTTTCCAATTTTTTTTTCCATAATGAATTTAAATGTGCAATGAATAGAGAGAGAAGGCAGGAGTGGTTAAAAAAATTACGCCTGGTATTGTGTGTGTTAGAAACACAAGTTAAATTAATTGTACATATATTTCAACAATCTCTCATGCTTTGTCAACTTTCTGTTTTTAAAGTCCCAGCCTAGATGAATCTTTTTACAAGAACAATGATCTTAATGGAGTCATGTACCTGAGCAAAGCCATTTAGAGGTGCTTCACCTCTATGGCTGATACTCATGTAATGAAAAAACAGGCAATGAAACTTGACATCAGAGTAAATTCCCTGCTCTCCCAACTTCTCACTAGCTTGCAGCATACCTGGGTCTCAAATGTGCACCCATGGAAATACACACTAATGAATTTCCTTGTTGTTTAAAGAGCTGGCAATATGGGGCATGATCCTGATTTCACACATGTGATGACTGACCTTATAAAAACACTCCTGGAAACAAAAAAGAACAGAGTAACAGTAACAATTCTGGGCTGTTTGCACTGTAACTGTTTAATATTTTAAAACACTAAATATAAGAAACCAAATTAATTTCAACAGATTTTCGTTTTATTTTGGTAGTGTTGGGTTTTTTTTTGGGGGGGAGGGGGGTGTTTGTTTGTTTCTCTTTTTGTTTGCCATTTTTAAATTTCATTTTGGGGTTTTTGTATAAGAAATTATTTTAAATTGTGCTTTCCTGAAGAACCCTTTCAGAAGCAGGTCTTAAAAGTAACTGTGGGGTTGAGAAATATTTGTGGGCATTATTTGTTTTGATATATGAATAGCAGCTGCAAATGGGATCGATAGTCCTATTCAATGGGAAGCCAGACTGAAGCACTTCATAGACACTTTTATAAAAGATACCTCTATATAGCAAGGAAAACAAGCTTCCTAAACTGAGCTGACTGAAAGAGTAATCCTGAAAACTAAGAAGTTGAACATTTTAAGGGAGATTTATCTACAGTGTAACTGGTTTGAATGATTCAGATAAAAGCTTCCTTCCTCCCATCCCTCCCTTCAGGACAGCATTTCATAAGTTTGTCATACAATGCTTAATATGATAATAAAAAATATAAATAAACAGAAGACACACATTTCCTTTAGTCTTTTTAAATATCCTGGACACTTCAATTATTTCTTTATTAAGTAATAGAAGAAAATGGAAACACAAGCAGCTGGAAATCTATTACTGTCCCTTAGTTTTTCTTTTTTATTTGCTCCTTCAATGCTTGCAGTTTCCTTTTGCACTGAATCCTTCTCATGCTCCATATCCTGCTTATTTCCCTGTTCTCACCCACTACTGCTGCAATAGCCCTGGAAGAGCAGCTGGAATGCTCAAGCACTGCAGCAGGCAGAGGCCTTTTCCAGGCCATTTTCCCTGTTGGTCCATGTCAGCTGGACCTGCAGGGGCTCCCTGTGCTGCAGAGATACAGCCACACAGCCAGGAGGAGGCAAAGCAAAGCCTCCAGTCCCTCTGAACCTCACCACGGATGTTAAACCTAGTTCCTGCTGTGGCTGGAGCAGCCCAGCTGCAATCAGACAGTAATATAGGGCAGGAGCACAGGGTCAAACCATGGGCCACCAATATTTGGTTTGTTTTCCTCCTTTTTCTTTTTTTTTTAGCTGATTTATAAACCTTTAAATACATACATATGTAAAATAGGTCACATACACCCTTCATTTTGTGAAATTAGAGGCAGAAAGCTGAAGAAGGAGAGAGTATTTCATGAGGAAATCACAGTGATGAGACTCCAGGAGGAAGGAAACTGGATTCATCTTCCTAATACATGATAGATAACATCACTCTTCACTGTTGAAACAAATTTTTTGGTGAAAGGATTATTTCAAAGTACAAATTACCTTAATTATATATATTAAAACATATCTAAAACCACATACACACACTTCAGAGGTTTTCTGAGAGCAACTTCTTTTCCACTCTAAATCAAATAACACAAGATTAGTAACAGACGTGACCAGAACAAAATCTGAGGTTGGAGAGTTCCAGGAAGCCCCTTCTAGCTGTGATAAAATTTCAACTTTATTTGTTTATTTTATTTAAAGTTGTCTTTACTTGATGCTTAGCAGAACCAGAAGTAATTTGTAAAATCTAATTTTTTCCAAGTTGCTAATATCTATGTTGATTCAAGAAATTCAAGAGAAATTCAAGAAATTCAAGTACTTGCTGCTGTCTATGGTACACAGGGAGAAAGTAGAAATACATGAGTTCTATTCATTTTGGATAATAAATAAAACCAGCACTTAAAACCTTGCAAACACATACTTCTTTAAAATGTATGGGGGAAAAAAAAGTGCTTTTCATCAGCAAATACTTTAGAAATAGTGTAATATTTCAACTGAAATAGAGATCACTTTTTTCTATATTTGTACTAGAACTAATGGAAGTTTTCAGTGACTGAAATTCATCATTTCATATTTAAATTTTATTTTTATTGAATTAAAACTATACTATAAAATAAACGTCAAAACAATACCTTGAAATAAAATTTTTGAACCTTATCAGGAAGAGACAGCTTATTCAGGTAGTTTCAAAATAAAAAAAAAAAACCAAAATTTCTACCTTCCTTCATAACTTGCATTATAATATAATGCAATATAACTTGCATTGTAATGTAACTTTTCAATTTATTCAGTACCAAACAAATCTGTAAAATCTGGAATCACCTATAGTGCAAATTCAAAGTTTAAGGCAAGAAATCCAGACTCAACACTTCATGCACCATCTTACACTGAAGGCCAGTACACTTTAAATAGGGAATTTCAGGATAAAATTGGTTCAACTCTGTTACTTTATCTTCTTATGCAAATACATGCAACGTTGCTTTTCTGATCCATTTATAAACACTGCCTGAAAGGCAGAGCCTGAAGTCATCAGTCATTTTTTCAATAGAAAGACGATATATCAAAACAAGAACTTCAAGAGTACAAGAAAAAAGATTGCTGCTCTTGAATCAGACACTTCAAAATAAAATACATGAGGTTGAGTTCAAGAAAGCCTATTTCACTGTTTTTTTCACAAAAAAAAGGGATGCAAATAGAAAGAAGCACAGCTTGCAGAGGTAAGTGGCACTTGCTAAGCCTAAAGACTTTCTCAGGCTCTGTAGATGCTTCTTCAGCTCATAACGAGGATCTCCTTACAGAGCTTTCAGTCTCACACACCCACCCTGCATGCCAGGTATGGCAACATCAGGGTACTGTTGGATGGAAAAGTCTCCATAGACATTAAAAAATGATGCCAAAATAAGGACACCAAACTTGAAACTGGAAGAAAATGAGAATACACCTGATGGGGCAGCTGCAAACATGATGCTCTGAAGGATATTACTGCACCAGCAGACACTGCTCACATTAATTACTGGACAAAGAACAAGCAAACTCCTAACAAAAACATCTCAGTATAAAGCTTGCTGCTATAAGATGCATGTTTCAGCTGGCTCTGGAATATCCCTTTAGGGGGCCAGACACAGTGGAACTAACCACGGCAAAGAAAGTATAGGAAGTATTTATAAGTAGGTGTTTAATTACACTGAACAGAAATGAAGTCAGAACTGAGAGCCAGGAGAAGAGACATATTAAGGTAAAGGCTGAAATCACCTTACACACATGACTTGGACAAAGGCACCTCCCATTGAAAAATCAACACTGGAAATTATTTTATACACTTCTATATAACTGTAGGTTTTGGGGTGTTTTTTTTTTTTAATTTTTAAAAAAAGAGGTGAGCAGGAGAGAGAGAAAAAAATGCTTTGGAAACTATTTTTATTCTGGCAGAGTTTTCACTGCTTCTTAATTTGGTTCCCGGACTCTGTCCTCTTTTAATTCCCTTGTCATCCAGAATCTATTATGGGGAGCTAATGCCTTAATGGCACCATCTGGCATTATTTAATATGTAACACCATCTTATAAATCAAATTATAATTTATAATTAATCAAACAATTTGTATTTTTCATAATCATAAACTCTATTAGAAAAACCTGTATTTATTAATGCACCATAGCATTTTGAAAATATTTATCACCTGTGGTTGGTCCTTTTCTGTCATTCAATGCTCAAAGACAAAGGTTTTTATTACAAAAGCAGGTATTAATCAAAATGCTTCTTAAAGTACAGGAATTTTTCCAAAGTTTTGTAGAAATATTCCATCCCAAATATGAGATGTTTTAGAAAATTTAGAAATTAGTTAAAATAGGCAGATGAAAATTGGTTTTCCACTCGACTCACTGTCTGTATCAGTCATTATAGATGCTGGTCTCTTCTCTGCATCACTAGCATCACCACCAGGAATTCTCTCTTTCATTTTAAGTATCCCAAACTTACCCTATAATGTATCCAGCTACACTCAAGGACAAATATTTTATGAATTAGATCCTGTCTATACCTATTTAATATTTTATCTTTCTTTCATCCCACCTCACAAAAAACAAATGTTATTATTTCAATAGGGGAAAAAGTAAGATAGGGAGGTTTTACTACAAAAATGATAGGGAGGTTTTACTACAAAAATAAGTATAATCCTCTTTTTTTTTTTTTTTTCCAATATAAATTATTGGATAGGTACTAAATCAATGTTTTTTTTAATTTTTTTTTTAGTCTGGGGTGATTCAGTGGAGTTTTAACAGAGGAGCTAGAAAGAAAAGGCCAAAGATGAAAAATTACTAATATTTGCGTCATCCTGCACCACATTACAGTCTGAACTCTGGGTTCCACAGCATTGAGGGCAGAGTAGTGCACTAATGCACATAAACAAAATAGCTAAAGATATCTGTGGCCTGAACACCCACTGCTATAAAACTTCTGCCTAAGACAGTAAGTTTCACCTGCTTCCACTCTCCATGAACTGCTGCTGTGGCTGCAAGACAAAACAGGGCTTTTGTGAAGTTCATGAGAACTGCAGAAGTGGGAAGAGGATCAGCAAGCATCTTACAGCAAAACCTGCTCCTCTTCCTATGTCAAACAAGCACAGGAGAGGGGAGAGGAAGGGGAGGGGAGGCTGACTGGAGACATGCCTTGGCTCCCTCCTATGGCACTGGCTGGACTGCACATCTCACCTGCCCCTTGCATCACAAACCATGGATTTGGCCCTCTGGGGAGCCACTCCTGAGCTGAGTTTAGTGCTAAATGCCCGCTGGCAGGCACAATTTGGAGGAAAGGTGATGAAAAGGAAAGAAAAATGTGAGGAAGTGCTCTGAATCTGGCCAACATCCCCAGCCACACCAGGTCATGTGCCACAGGAGCCCAGTGACAGGAAGGGAGGTACCCTGCCAGCAGACAGGGTCACTCCAGCTGGCCCCTGACAAACAAGCACTGAAAATCCCCCAAAACTGTACATCCACTTTCTCATTCTAGACTCAGATCTGTGCTTTTTATCTAAAAGTTCCTTCAAAATTCAATATCTGTTTCAATGAGATATTCCTAACCAGATTTTCAAAGCAATATTCATTTACTTAAGGGTTTTGCATGGCAGAAAGGCTTTATGGGGCCTTTAAAATACACATTGGATGTACTAGCTTATATTAATCTTAGAAATTCTTATTTTTCACCCTTGCATAGATCTTAATTACTAAGATACACAAGAAACAGGAACTTCAAGGAGTGCTTAAAGTGCACATTCTGTTTCTTCACTGCACACAAACATAATCCCCTGCTTGTAATGTCACGGTTAGTGCTTGCAAAGAAAGGAGATTAATTTGTCAGAAACAGAGGATTACACATTTAACAGGGGCACAGGCAGGTGAACAGGGCATACCCCTGGGAAGGCAGCTCCACCGTCATGCAGTTCTAACCCACAGGTCATTGACTGGGATTATACAAGAGAAGAGATAACCAGCGTAAAGAAAAAACCATGAGATCATGTGAGGCATGCCAGTATCTTTTGGCTTTAAAAGCACATATTCAGGTTACTATGAAGAAAAGAGAAGTGATCTGGGAGAGCAGGATCTCTGAGCTGATGCAGACCAAAGGTACCATGTCCATGCTGAGTGGTACTACACAAATATGACTTTAAATTCCCTGTTCCATTAACCTGGTGTTTGGGGCTCTTCTCCACACTCAGAATCTTTGTGTTTGAAGGCTTCCTTGGGCAGCAAATTAATGCATCAAGAAGGAGATTGTGGAAATGAACTCATGTATAGTGAGGTAAATCCTTGCATTGTTTTCTGGCATGTATAATTCGTGATGTATCCTGTTCAGGACATTAAAGTGTTTATGAGCCTTGAGTTCAGTCACACTTAAGACTCATTATAGCCTTCCAGGGAAAAGAACTTGGAATGCTTAAGCCAAGCAGCTACACCATTTTTTACCAGGTGGACACATAATTGAGGCTTCAGAAGGATGTCTGAGAGGAAGTGGATGAACTAGACCAGGAATCTGTGCTCTGCAGAGCTGTGTGAAGTGAGCTGCTAGCGACTCCTGCCTCAGCTACACACATTCATTGGCTCTTCTATACCTGGGCAGTGACTGGGGAAAAACCAGACTTCAGGTTTTGTACTACAGCCAAAGGGAAGGACAATTCACCATTAGCTGAAATATGGGCACTGGCAGCTAATTGCCTTCAGCCCCTGGTGAAAATCCACAGGTGGATGGAAAACTCTGTTGAGGGGCCTGGGATATGTTTGAACTCTGAAAGGAAAATGCAGCCTGTCCTAAACTAAAAGCCATGCTTAAACTTACAATAAACACTGTACTATCATTGATGTAACAACTGATTTAAAATAAATAAGTAAATAAATAAATAAATATTTAATTTAAAGCTCCTTTAATTTGGGAACTCATAAAGAGCATGGCCTTATGAACCCCCAGACTTCCCAGGGAAGCTTTACTCTGCAGTCCTAATATGTACTGAAACCCCTTTCCAGTTTGCATAACTGGAGCTCTTGACTTTGTTCAGATCTCGTGCACTAGTCTTTCAGGAATTGGGATCTATAGGAGTGTGTGCATCGCTGCTAACAATGACAGAGTGTATATGACTGCAGGAAGGGAATGCCTACAAACCTGCAGGTGAGCCTGCTGCTAATTTATTGCTGCTGGCACCACTTCCTGCCTTAAATACTACACAAATTTACTTTTCAAGTACTCTTCGAGTAAATATATGTCTTAAGGGGGATATTTTATCAGATGGACATTTCAATGAAATATTTTATTTCTAAGGTAGGGTGAAAGGAAAGTAGCTAAGGAAATATGCTGATAATAAAATATGCAGTCAAAGGAAGCACTTTCATAGCAGTTTCATGAATGACTTGCAGAAAAGTATAAATTGTGTTTATAAATAAGCACATAAGGATAACATTAATATATGTGTTTAATTGAAACTTGTAAAGCCAGTGAGCTTTTACCTCCCACATTTTAGCATCTTTTTTGTACCTGTGAAAAAAATTGGGAAGAAGGTGAGGAGGAATATGTGCAAAGCACCTGGTATTGAGTGAAAGAAAAGAGACTGCCTGCTTTATGTTTACCTGTTTGCTGTCAGAAACATGGGTCCAACTCTCCAGAAATGCAACCAATGTATGAAAGCACAAGTAAGCAGGATCTCCTTGGTGCTGCTCACAGAATTTGAATCTTATGGAGAGCAGCAGCTTGGGGTGATGACATTGAGGTGCTGTGTAAGAAATGCTGTGAGTTGGGGGCAGCTCTGAGGCCCACCAGAGAAAAGGTTTGTTAGGCCCTGTTCTCTCATCATGCAAGGAAATTCACTCTAAAGTCACGATCACATGCTGTGTTTTCTCAATTTAGTTGGAAGTGGGAAAAAGCAGTTTCACAATATGGCTGGGGGAACAGCTGGCACCACGACTGCTCACTGATCTGGGTCTGGTCCAGACTGGCTTTTATTAATTTCTCCCACTTACTCTAATCAGCAGTTTCTGTGCCAGAGCCAGGTGGTCTCAACCTCTCTGCATCTCCTGGGCCTCCATCAGCCCCTGTGGAACTGTGCCTCCTTCCTAGGCTGCACTCTGCCCCTCACCCAAATGCCTCCTGCAGCAGGAAGGGAGCCCCAGATTGTCCCCTTGTCCTGCACAGAGGAGCAGCAGTGGGAAGCACAGATTACTCTGCTGGCAATCAAGACTGAGAATGAAGGGAGAGGCAAGGCAGGAAAGAAACCTAACTTCTATCAGTTCTCAGAAGTTCCTGCAAGGGTGTGAAAGAACTATGATAAAAAACTGGCTAGCAGACCTTAAATAGCCTCTATGATTCAGCTTTACACTTCTTTCTCTTACATGGTTTACTAGCCTTGAAAATTTGACTTTCCATTTTCTTTTTATCGTACTTGCAATGGTTTCTCTAGGGATAATTGCAAAATGCCAGCTTTTCATGCCTTTTTTTTTTTTTTTTACTTAAAATTGTTGACATATCCTAAACCTTAACTTGATCTAACATTTATATGCAAGGTGAAAATTAATATCAAAGCATTCACCTTCACCTGCCTTAAATTCTAAAGCAGTCTTGTGTTTAATAGAGACACATTTTCATGTTTCCAGTTTGTGCTGTAAATAAAATCTGCTTAATCACCCCAAGGAAGTGATTCCCTCTTTTCTCTTATATCTCCCATAAACCTCTATCACCCTTATGCTGTGGCACACTGTCTGAAAGTGTTATATGCCTTCACTCCTCCAATTCTGCTTCTTAAATATATTCTGAAGCTAGCAGAAAAAATGTTTCATCAGATGGTCAGCTTGGTAAAATATTTTACTTCTAAGAGGGGATGAACATCAGGCTATGAAAGAAATACAGCTCTAATAAAAGACACAGGCAGTGAAAAGGCTGTGATAAAATCAGCATAAATGTCACAACCCCCCACCCCCCCCAACAGAATAAATTTTCTTTATAAATAAATACTGTGAGAATAACATTAATATCTTTAGCTGAGAGTGGGAAAGTGTAAGAATAGTAAAAAGTGCTCTTATATAAACATACTTTTCCTCTTCTAGTGCAGGAGATATGGGATGAGAGTTATGGTACTTATTTAATTCCAGCTTGCTCCATGGTGATTTTTCAAATGAGGCAGAGGATGGCCACCCTTAACTCGGGCAAGATGAGGCCAAATCTTGATTGCCATTTAGCAGGGTTCCTACTGACCTAGTGAATGTTACCACCTGGTTTTATGCAATCTTTAGACCCTCATTTGCCTCCTGACTCTGTCTTGTTTGTCGAGAGGGTTTGCAATTTAGGGCCTTAATTAAACCTCTGCACAGCACCTCTCCCACCAAGCACTTCCAGGAGCTGCTACATCACAAATCAAAGTGAAGGGTATTTGCACTCTGCATTACATTTGGTGCTGAAACTGAATCTGAGACAACTGGAGAATATTATCAATATTTTTTTTAAGTGTTGGGGTTTTCTTTAAATTTATTTTTAAAGATTTTACGACTAACAAACATGCCATTAACAAACTGGGACAGGATCTTGATGAAGTGGGAAAGAGAATAAAACAAGGTTGATAAGATGAAAAATACAGCAGAAAAGCAAGCATCAGACAATGCTTATACCTACTAGCAAACAAAATTAAACCCTCAGCTCTAATAAGAATGGTGATGGTCTCAGATGGGAAGATATTTGTACAACACCACTGAAGTAGAAATAATCTAGTTCTTGCTGTTACTTAAAGATAAGGAAAGGGAAGAAAGAAGAAAAGCTGGACAAAGAAACATTAGGAGAGTCTTGCTGTCCAGCCTGGTTGCTATATTAATTTCCTTGTTGGATAGGGAAGGTATGGTATCTTTTAAGATTGGGAAGACCTGCATTCTATTCCCTGATGAAATCTTAAACTCTCCTGCCACTCTGAAAAAATTAACTGGGTTCAGATCTTTAAATGTACCTCGGATTACCAACTAACACTGATTTTAGGAAAATATTGACTTGAAATATCAGATAAAAATAAAATTAAATTAAAGTTGCTGAAGCAAACAGAGTCAAATAACAATCAAATTAGAATGAACAACTACATACACAAAAGATAACCACAAGCAATTTTGCTTGCAGTGTTTAAAAGGGAGGGGGGAAAAATAGGGAATTCTTTTTCTTTAAAAGAAGAAAACAAGAACCGAGGATTACAGGATTATATAGAGTTTTCAAACTCTTTGTTGGCTTCTGATCTTCTGCATTTTAGGTGGACTTGCTGATTCGTTTAGTTTTGCTTCCCCACCTGCACTGGAGGACCACAGACAAAATCCAATATCAGGATCCCCAAGGACATGGAAGGGCCGGTGCTGTGGCCCAGGTACAAATCTCAGGTTTGGTGAAGCTGTTTATTAGATCCTGCTGGTGGTCCAGCCACACTAACTCAGAGCTTCACAGAGACAAACCCTCCTCTGCAGAGTCCTGGCTTTTCTTCTGAACCAACTTCTCAGCACAGATCAGTGAGAATCAAAAGGAGGCAGAGGAGGGGAGGTATTACACCAACAGAGGACACAGGGGAGAAGCTATGATTAAAGAGGGATTTGGAAGCTTATTTTCAGGAAATAATTCCTCTTATTGCGTGACTCTTCCTCCTCCCCCAGTATCTTTTACTCACATAGTTTGTCTCACAAAAACAATGATAAAATAATCCTTCACATGAGAAAACTTTTTAAAAACTGTATCCACCAAAGCATGTCTGGCCTGCTAATTCCTCAGGTGCTTTGTAACTGCCCTTACTTTACTGATTTCCCATTTGCTTTTAAGTTTTGATCTACATCTGTGTAAATCTGAGGATTTGCAGCTAATGCTTAAGAAAAAAATACAAACAGTTCTTTTAAGATCATTATAATTTGACTGAGGTTTTAGTATTTTTCTCCCTAAAACCAGAATAGACTGGAACACAACCCTGTCATCCTGTAGAATTCCTAGAGGGTAAATTTATGCAGAAGATTCTGGTCTTGTTGCCTTCCTGAACATGGGGAGGAGATTTCTGGTTTCTCATTGCTAGGAAAAAAACCCCAACCATCTTTTTCCTCTTTACATATAATAAGAGTTATATTCCCCCTGCTCATCCCCCAAAATCTTTAACAATTTTACCTAAGACAGACAATTTGGCTTCAAAACTGTCATGTTTTATAGAGTAGATGGGAAGAACAGAATCTTATATGAGAAAGTTTTAACAAACAACACTGTTGAGACATTTAGACAAGTTTCACCCATAGCAAAGAGACAAAAATGCAACCAGCAAAAGTCAAAAAAAAGGAATTTATACTGAACACTGTGTTTTGCTGGCTTTTTTTTTCCTTCTTACTCCCTTTCTCTCAGCTAACAAAACAAAGGTACAAAACCAGAAAATGAAAGAAAAAAAATCTAACTCCTGCTCCTGTTGCCAAATGTGTTTCCTTACATTCACAGCACAGAAACTGGGTGTTCTGGGTGTATTCCTGACCATGAGACCATGCAGGAATCCTTTGGTGGCATCCAGCATGGTCCATGCTGGAGAGAGAGCAAACAATGCAAGCTAATATTTTAAGCTATGTTTTAATGGGATACACAGCCAGGAGCAGCCAGCTGCAGAACAGAAGAAATGGGTGATCTCAGATAGTTTCAGAGCTAAAACATGGGGAGTTCACAGTGTGCTAATCACAGCATCACTTTGTATTCCAGTGCATAGTTTAATGATGGTAAATAATCATATATATATTCTTCTCTATTGGTAATATTCTTCTCGTATTAGTAATAATTATATTTACTTATCTATCTTTATATATGTGCTTTGTTAGTAAAAGAAGCTGCTTGAAGTTCCCTGTGAGCATATAAGCACACACTACAGCTGTCCACATCATGAAATATTGTCTTTGAAGGACAGTTCAGTCTTCATCCTTGCCCTGGTTGATACACTCAAAGGCAAAGCCACAGAGTTACTAATCCAGGAACACATAACACTAAACTGTATTCTTTTTATTGCCTGTGGCCACATGCCAGACACTAATTATTGTAAAATATTGAAAGAGTCAATAAGTTGAAAATATTACCTTTTCCTGAATATTTGTCTTAAAAATATTTTCATAACTAGTTAATTTAAAAAATGAGAACAGTATTTCCAAATGTTATTTTCCAAAGCATTGGTGTTGCTTGCAAAACAATCAAATTCTGTGTAGAGGAGCCAGGACATGCAACAGGCACATGGATAATTTACCATAGAGACGGGGTGGAGTTTTTTTTCAAATAAATGATTTATATGAACTTCTGTTATTTTGTGCATACTCAGTATTTTTCAGGGATGCACAGTTTGCTCATGCCTTCACAATATCCTTGGCATGCTCATTTTCATTACTTTCTGCTGTTCCTCTGAATTTGCTCGAGTTGTTTCACCTCCCCAGGATGTCAAATGAGACCAAATAGCTCAGCTCTGGTAGCTCATTTCCAGACATCCCAGGGGAAAGCATAGCAATTCCAGTTTGCACCAGTTTTCTTAGAGCAATGGATTTTCCCCACAGTCTCTTCTCAAGCTGTTAACCTAAGGACACCCTTATTTCCACTCTAGATGCACCATAGAACAGAGCCAGACTGGAAACACACTGATCTCTGCCAAACTCAGCATCATAGATGGGGACAACTTCCCCAGCTGATGACCCCTGGAGAACCATCCTTTCTGACACGCTTCACAGGGGAATATGAAATCACCCACCCACCCCTAATCCAGTGATTTTGTGGCTGGGTCATTCATTTCCTTTGCATCTTTTGCTCACAGAGGTGTACCGAGACAACACAAATATTGCACAGGTTTGGGTGGCCACACCATCCAAGATTCTATTCACTTCTCTTCTGTAACTCCCTGATAAGATTTTACTGGGAGGTGTCTGCTGTCAGCTGCCTACAAAGCCAGCATAAATCAGTTGCTAAGCCACACCATGCTTACAGCTCTTGTGCCAAATTGAACCCTGGTGTAAGCACACACAGCTTGCAGCCATGGCTGGCTGTGATCCATTGGGCCCAGAGAGAAACATTTGTTATACTCCCAGAGATCCTTTATGCTGTTACCTTAGTAAAGTCTACAGGAGGTGTCAACCAGTGCATTTTCATTGCTGTCAGTGGATCTATATTGACAGAATTATTTCTTCCTTTTTATCTCTGATCATACTTGCATTTCTGATCCTGTATTTCCTGCTCAGTTACATTGCTGCTGCCTTTTGTCAGCCTTCCTATAGCAAAGCCTGACTATTTTTTGTGAAGGTTTTACACATGAGATGAACATAAGCATTACACTGGGGTGGAGATGAGCCCATCGAGTTCAGCCTCCCGGCTCCACCAGGGGTCTAGGGCTAATTGAGAAATGTAATAATGAGGACATATTGAGAACAATTTTTTTTCCTCAGTGCAGTTTCCTGATTTATTGTAATTAGCGGTACAGAGACATCTGGAGTTTGAAGTAACAGCCAGGCTACTATTAAGAGACATGATTTTATCTAACCCTTTGCTGAACCCCTTTGTATTTTTGGTGCTATTGAAAAAAAAATATTTTTTTCTTGTTTCTGCCAGTAATAAACATTGCACAGGTGTGCATGGACACTGGGTTGCTTTGCTTCAGTCTTTTACAAAGTGAAGCTTAAGGAGATTCAAAATAGCCCTGATACTTTGAAATGAGTTCCAGAAAGAGGAAATGAAAGAAGTTGAAATGAATGCTGGTTTTATTGGTTTTTTTCCTCATGCTTTTGCATTTCATTTACTGGAAGTAAATGAAAGTTGTTGGTGCATAGGGCTATGTGGTACAAAACTGATGGGAATGTCATTTCCCCTTCACCACACCGGAACTTTTCCCCTCAAGGTGCCTATCCATATGACAGCTGTTTAAGGCTTCTCTGTACCTTTGTCCACCTGCAAAGATACTTCAAAAACCAAGCCCAGAATTCAACACATCATTTAGGTAGTTCTCTTTCATCAGCAATAAGTAATAATGAATTATAAGCCAGAAGGGACTATTGGTGAGACAAAGCTTCATTAAACCTGCTGCAAGGATTACTATATGTCAAGTGTCTATTGTTTTTCTAGTAGCAGCTGGCTCCAGGTGCATTCTCAAATGTTACACATTAATCCAAGTCCTTTCTGAACCTAAGCTTTTTTGTCTTGCCCTACCAGTTGTATGACAAGGTTTAGATCAGAGTTTGCTTCTTGACCTGCACAGAAAAGTCTGTGGAAAATGACAGACATCAAAATGATGTGACATTACCAAGTATTGCAGTCCTGCAATTTATGTTTTTTTTCTGATAGGTGTTCATTAAATTGGCTCTCTGTGAAGTCAGGTTATGGTTTTAATGGCCTCCTTTGATATTCAAATTTTTACTGAACATTCACTCCCTCTTGCTTGGTTGGAAAGCTGCACTATTTCTTCATCTTCATCAGGGCTTTCTGGTGCCTCCCACACACGTTTGCAAATCCCTGGGTGGTCAAACTTTATTTTGTTCCTCTTTCACATGCAGCTAACCTTTGAAAATAATTTCCAGGGGCTATTCTGAATAGCAGGATCCCAGCTGGAGCTTCTAAGGTCATGACATAAGATTTATCTTTAACACACATTCGGATTTTCTTTGCTTTTCCTTTTCTTTGCTTAGAATTTGTTTTTCTCTGGTGTTTTGCTTTGTATAACACTGTGCCTTTTGTGACCACACACCATTTTCAAAGGCTTACAAGTAAATTATTGTAAGCAGTGCCTTGCTATTTGTACACAGTTATTTTTTGGTGAGGGAGGATGTATGCCAGCTGATAAAAACGAGAAAAGATAAAAAGAGTTCAGCATCCAATCTGCCCCATGGTGGACATGGAAGAATGTTTTCTTGCAAAACACTAAACATTCACAATCATTGTGTGCAAGTGAATGTGGTGAGCAGTCACTGTGTAAGTAAGACTCCAGAGCCAGAGCCATTCTGAGGATATATGAGGACTGGTAGGACCTTTTTGTTCTGGCCCTGGGGAATCCCTTCTTTAAGCAACCCTTGAAAACAAGGTTTGGGTGCTTTATTGCAATATATAGAATTATTTGAGGTTTTATCTGATACCAGTGATGTCAGTGAAGGTTTCACCAGTCAGGTCAATGAAATGATAATTACAGCAAATATACTTTTTCAGGAGTACAGACAGAGAAGTAGAAGATAAAATGGACGGTACCAGCTAGGTAGGAATGGTATGATGCCATGTCAGGTGTCAGAGAAAAGGCTGATCTTGCTTAGTAGCTCACATATCTAGTGGTAAGAAGGGCTGATCTATACATTTGTTCACAGCCCTTTCATTAATGCATCCTCTCAGTTTAATGTATTGTCCTGGAAAGATTTCTCATCATTTATTTTCTTTTCCATCTCATTTTGATAGCACTTTTTATGGAGAGAAGACCTTGCAGCCTCTCTCAAGTCACCAAGGACATGAGACTCCTTAGCACTGTGCAAAACAGCATCCACAAACAAAAAAAAGCAGATTTCAGCAATTGATGTAGAAGTAGAATCACAGTTATCTGTGATTTTTCCTCATAACTTACTAGCAAAGATCAGACAGGTTGTCTTGAATTCATATAATTAATCATGAAGCACAGAACACAGTTTCTAGTGGGGTCCAGCTGGTGTTGACTGGTCAGTTACTTTCTATTGACAGGCTGTTTTAAATTTTTATAATAAATTTATAATAAATTTAAATATTTAAATACTAGCCTATTCATCTAGCAATTCATCTCCTAACTTTAGCCTCAAAAATAGAAACAAAAGTGCTTAATATTCATAAGCTTGGCATTCCCATGAACCCAGGTCCATGTAGTTCTGAGTGGTAACACAGTGTGGTTTAGTCTACTATGAAAATAATATTAACTGCACGTGAGGTGTGACCAACAGAAATAGTCACCAGAAAAAAAAAAAATCCATTTAACTTATTTTGGTAAAAGCACTCTCTCCATCCTTAACTATATTGACCACATCTCTGTGTAAAAACTGATTCCATTCTGTTGGCTTCAGCAGAGCTCCTCTAATCTACATTAGCAAAACATGGACTTTAACTATTGACCTACCCTGCCATGTGAGGGACCATGCCTTTAACAGCTATTGCATCAAAAAATACTCCCATTCTTCTCTGTGTCAAACACAAAAAGTATCTTTACAAAGGGACATACCAAGAAAAGAAGGATAGACAGGAAGAAATTAATCCATGAGATTAAAACATGTTGTGATTCAACCAACTTTGAACACAAGGAATGTTTTTCACTAGAGACCTGCAGATTATCTACCCACATCCTAATGAAACAGCAAACACATTTTTTTTAAATAGAATGTGTGTGTGTTTGCATATGCACTGCCTTTGTGAGACCTCATGGGGAAAAGTAATAATCTGTAGAAGAAAAATGATCTTGTGAGACCAGTCTGCCCATGCACAGCTAACAAATTTCAGACACTATTATAAAATTGCGACATATAAGCATTATAAGTTAGCCCAGAATGAAGTTTATCTTCTACTGAGAGAGATTCTAGGTAACTAAAGCCAGCACAACCTACTCACTGCTCTCAGTAATAGTAAAATCCCAACACTATCCCCTTCCCCTCCAAAAAAATAAACAAAACAAAAAATCAAAAACAACCCATAAAAACTGAAAACAAAAAGCAAAACAAAAAAACCTCACAATCATAGCAAAAGTCCTCACTGACACTGATGGAGAGAGGGTCTAACTATCTTTACTGCTGTAGTTTAAGACCTTATCAGATCCAGCTGCAATCTTCAGTTTGTGCATCCAGGTTAACACAAGGGAGTCGGTGCTGATGGTTCCATTGTTACATTTCAGTCTGGCATCTTCTGTCTAATGCCCTTGGAAGTCATGTTTGTGCTGTGACTATGGACTGTGACAGCTGAGGGATCCTGGTTCTCTTTTTCCCATCCCAGTATGGATGGTAGCTTCCCAGGAAAACAGGCGAGGTGGGGCCATGACTGTTTTTTTTGGAGACTGAGGCTGTTTTTTCACTTGATGTGGTTCAATAATAGTGAAACAGAACCATTTTATTGCCAAAACATATTTTTTTCCATTCATAGCCAGAGACACAGCATTTGAAGATTGCCAATTCTCATCACACTGGCACTAGATACTGCACAGCTCTTACAAGGCTTTCAGGATTGGAACATAAATGCTCATAGCTCTGTCTATCCAACACACTTGACCAAAACTTCACTCACAAAAAAGCTTGTGGGCACGGGGTCAAAGTCTAAGATAGGAGAAGATGACAGCTCAAAACAGGAATGCTCTCTTTAGGGATGGATTTTACATTACAGCTTTCATGTTTTCTGATTTTAGTAAGATGATAAATAATCATTTCTAACATCTTACTTTACAGATTTACTTCAGAACATTTTGACAAGATTCTTTTGTTGCTAGTAATCACAGAACAATTTTTGTGCACTGTGGCAGTTGGAAAATGAAAGCCCTATCAGGATATTAACAGTGTGTGTCTCCACTCATATATAAATGTGCAAATTGAGAAAAAAATTTACCTTGCATTAGGAATTACTATACTTTCTCCTTCACCACAATGCATTACAGTCAAAGAGGAAAGAAAAGAAATTTCAGTCAGTCAAACTCAGGAACAAAATACAGCACGGTTCCTAATTTCTCATTAACAGTGTGTCAGACAAACTGATTTATCAGGAAATCTGCCTTCCTGCAAGCAGCATTGCAAGAGCACCTGTAGTTTTCTTTCTAATTAATTTAGCCATGGAACTCTGCTTCTGGTTCATCTCCAACAAGGGAAAAAAAAAAAAAAAAGAATAATCTATGATTGCATTGCAATACCTATTAAAAGATTATTGCATTCTCAGAGGAAACATGAGGAAGTAACCAGATGTGAGTTTGTTGGTGTCCTTTGCCAGATAGATGACTATGGCTCCTGTGATGTGCAAAACAATGGAATTCAGATCATTGCAAGCAAAAAAATTTAATGTTCCTGCAAAGGAAGGCTTACAAGGACCTGACTGAATTTTTCTGCAAACTTCCAGGCTCACTTCATTTACAAAGACCCCCATCTTCCTCTCTGCAGAGACAGAGAAACAAGTGTCACACACTTCCAGACATTGGGTGGGGTTTTGGAGATCGTCCATCATCACTGAGAACTGACTGCTCATTTCTTGTGTCTCAGAGGATACATTTAGCAATTGAGGGAGTATTTATGGGGTATTTTGGAGAAACTCAGACCAGGAGTAAGATGTATGTACCCGAAGTGTCAATCTGAAGAGCTAAGGAGAAACTGGATTTGTGACCAATTCTTGACTGCCACCAACCGGTAGCAAAACCTAGAGCAATGCACCTTCTGCCCCTGCTTCTGTTCCCTCTCAGGGGAGCAAAGATCATGAGACTTTGTTTACCCATCCTTTTCTACCTCTCTAAGAGGGAAACTAAAATATGCTGGAAAGAATTCAGTCAGTTAAGCCAGTAGAGGTTTATCCTCCAAGTGGGTCACGATACCAATCAGCAGGTGACAGTAACATCTTCATCTGCTGGGGCAATCAAAAAAAAAAATGCATGAATACAGGTATCCAGGTGGGGAGATGTTCTCTCACACTCAGGAAACTGCTGAAATGAAAATGTTCCTCTTTCAGACCATTTTTTCCATTGCACTTCTACTAGGTTTTGCTCCCCCTGTCTCAAGATTATATTTTGGAAGGAAGTACTGTGAAAGTAGGTTCCTCTTGAGCATACATAGAATGGAAATTAGTCATTAATCAACTGAATCCCCACAGAAACACTAACTTAATGCAGTAAAATGAATGATGGAAGGAAAAATAAATGCATCTAAATTAAACAAAGCAGAAATATTATATCAACCAAAACACAACACATAGAGGTTATTCTTGTAAGGGAGGGGGTTGAGGAGTTCTTTTTAGATTTATTATTTGGATTATTAGTACTGATGGGTTGGGAAGAAGCAGGGAGAAAATCAGTCTTCCATCCTGTGGTGCAGAAGCCAGGTATCACGCAGTCTAGAATTAAATGATACAGATGCTGCTGTGCCTGGACTGAAGTTGTAGCAAAGAGCAACGTTTTTTTTTTTTTTTTTTTTTTTTACCTCTCTGACCTAAATAGGAATCTCTGCAGAAGTCCACCATCACAAATAGACACTGTGCACTTTCGAGATCTGCAAGATGGATCCTTTTAAAAGGTAACACATCCTAACAGTTCTCTGTACAAAACTAACCTGCTCAGTCAAGGTAGGAGAGGGATAGAAGGAAACCGGCTCTTCAGTGAAGAGGTGCTGTACTTGTCTCATGAGAAAGTTTTTGCTTTAATGAAACTGGTCCCAAACAGGTCAAAAGGATCAGATGCAACCTACCAGCTCCCAAACTGGAAGCATTTCTAGACCCAGGGGGATGAAAAAGAAAGCTTGTGTTCTTGAAAAATGAGAATCAGTACGTGAAGCCTGGCATGCCTCTGGGGTGCAAAGGCACTTTTCAGAGCCCAAAACCCCAGTCCTTCCCACCTGGTGCTCCAGCAGTAGCTAAGGGCTGGCAGAAGCTCCCTGCTTCCCCACAGCCCCATCTTGCTGAGAATGCCACTTCCTCGGTGCATTATGAAAAGAAATAACTTCTAGCAGCATGAGAGCAGAGGGGGGAATTGAGGACTGAACAACCTCAGGCCTTCAGTCAGGTCCCACTTACACTCTTTATGGCTTATAGGTTGGGCCCAGGAAAATTAGCCTCAAATTAAAGCAGGCTGCTCTGAGCTTCATTAGCAGTAAACAATCCATGGTTCATTAAGGGGTGAGAGACCAGGCTCACTAAAATCTCTCCTAGGAAGAAGTTACAATAAACCAACAACTGGATATTAAAGGTATAAAACAGGTATTACCACAATAAGGGAGGGAAAAAAATCAGAGCTGCAGAGATGCAAATTCTCCCAACTTTTATTAAAAATATAGCTTGCAGCTCATAAAAATTTCGGCCACTAATGAAAGAGCAGATTACGATTTCAAAAAACACTTAAAAATCTGGGATCAAATACATCTTGTGACTAGATTTGCCCACAGCCTTTCAGATGTAACTGCTTTAACTGCTTGGTAAAGGCTGGAACATTTTGAGCATCCTTGCATGCACTTTTTTCCTTTAGAACAGGTTTTTCTAAGGCCTTTATTTTGGTTAAGTCTGAGATTTCCCACATGCTCTCTTCATCATACAAGCAATTCAGTTTACACTTTCCTGGCAGAGTTAAAGAGATTGCCCCAAGAACAAGGCGACATGTAAGCAAATACAATTCAGACCAAACAAACACTGCTGTAAAGGGCAGCCCCTACCCCTGTGCCAAGCAACAGGGAAATTGGCTCTAAGCCCTTTCTGATGCTTTATTGAAATGTGTTATTCTCTCACACAGAAATACCCACTGGTTTGCACAATGCAGTGCAGGCTCGCAGCACACACGAGTTTTGGCTGATCAAAAGCAGCAAGCATCCAGAAATCTGTTTGCCCTATGCAAACAGTGCTACCTTGTATTGATTTCCTCAGCACATGTTAACATAAATCTGACATTAACATGAGCTTACCCACCACTCCTCTCATGGAGAGCACACTGATTTACAGGCTGTATTAATGCAGGTAGTGATCAGACAAACAACTCCTGGTTCTCTCTGCACAGTGATGAGGCACCATTTGCCATTACCCATCAGATTCCTTGACCGAGCGCATCTTTTCTTTGGTTTCTCTTTATTTTTGGAGGCTCCACCACTCTACTGGTCTGTTTTTCTGCATTCTGCTGTAACACATTTCTGCTGTGCCAGGCAGGAGAAAGGCTCAATTTAATATTTTTTCCCCCTAGGATCCCAGCAGGGGCGACTGCAAGGAATCATTCAGGAGACAAGTTGTCACGCCTTTAATTTATTAGATGTCATATAACAACTCAACCCTCATTTAGGTACTTTAAAAACAACTTGTCTCTGCCTTCCCAAATGGAAAACTCAACAAGCCTATTTACAGTTCATTTGACATGTTTCCTCTTCAGTTAAAAACAGGTCCCTCTCTTCTATTCTGTATGATTACTTCAAACATTTTTAAACAAAATAATTTAACTGTCTTGAATAGAAGTGTTCTTGCAATTTCTAACAAGACATCTCTTTTTAGCCTTTCCTTTCAGGCAGAAAAATATAAACTAGTCTTACTAATGTTTTGTGCATGTTTCTATTTCGTTAGGTTCTGAAACCAGGCTGGCACTAATCCCATTTTATGATTATGGATGCTTTGCTCTTCTACTTTAACATGGAAAAAAAAAACCACAGCAAATCATTCTTTATCCCATCTGTTAAAATGTCCCATACACCATTTGCCTTCTCTGGCCTTGCTTTATCCAAGGCAAGCCCTGGCCACCAGTCACTCTCACACACTTGCTGTGTCAGAATGATAACACAAGGAAAATTCCAGAGGAAAATAGGAGGTACAAGAAATACCCCCACCCCAAAACACATGGGAGCACAAGGGTATCCAAACTTTCAGTGTATTCAATATCCTGCCTCAATGCTGTGGCTTTGTCCCTAGGATAGGTACCTGTATTCCTTGGCAGGATCTGTTTGTTCACAGAACCTGCCATTGACTACCCTTTTAATGTCATTTTTCGTGCATAACTGCTATTCTTTGCTTGTAGCTGCTTGTCCCTCCTTCCTTCTATAAAAACTGAGAAGTGACTTTGACTATATAGCTAAAAAAAACAATTTTCTGAATGTAATCCAACAGAAAATTAACAACTATGAGAACATTTGAAAAGAGCAGACATAGAGGCAAGCAGTGCTAGAAAAACAAGTAACAAATTAGAAACCTGGAGAGTCATTGCCGATATTGTGACAAGCTGCCTCTTTAAAACCTATTAGAAATAAACAGATTCACAGTAGTAATTAGGGAATTGGCAGTTGGGTACAAGAAAAAGGGAAGGAAAAGAGAAGCAGATATTCTTGAAAATATTGAAATTGCAAAGCTCTTTGCTTCCATTAGGTTAAATGCTACAATTTAAACACTTTGTACGTCAGCTCATGAGACTGCAGTGACAGAAGTCTCAAAAATTGGTCTCTTTTACCCTGCCTCGTGAGTAATAGCTAATAATCAGTCAAAAAACAGAAAATTGCCCCTGGTTTGCAGAAAGGGACAGTTGTGCTATTGGTTTCCACAAGGTGGCCTCTGCCAGTCATTTTACCCTGCAGTGACACCCGTGTCCTGTAGGCTCAGATTTATTCCTGCTTTTCACCCCAACCCCTCTTCCTCCCCTAAAGGACTGGGCAGCACACAAAATTACTTCAGGAGCATGAAAAGGCAGAAGGACATAAAAAATATGTTTGGAAAAAGCATAGACACACCCCTGATTTTTCTTGACAACATATCCCTAAGCTATTCATTATGAAAAGAGAAGATGCCTCCTGTGTCTCACCTGGCAGTACAGGTGACCACTATTCAGATCACATCCATCTGTGGAGGTTCTCACAGTAAGATTTTACCCTGACTGTTTTTTATACAAATTCATGGACAGTGAGTGAGCTCTCCTCACATTGCATGGAGGAGCCTGCACAACAAACAGTTCCCTACTATTTTTTATTTCTTTTTCAACACTCTTCATCTTAAGTGAAGCTCGTGTGGCCTTATCAAAGCTGAAATGCTGAAGTCAAGTGTCAGGCATTAACACAAATGTCAAGTGACTGCAAACTTCTGGATGAAGAGATATTTCAATGATTGCAATGCTGGCCTCAAATTTGGAAAGCCTGGTTAAATCTCATCGTTTGTGCTCAGCTCCTGAGTGACCTTGAACAAGCCCTGAGCTTCAGGCTCCCAGCAATTACAAAGTGAGTGATTTTTCTTGACTCCCCCTCTGTGTTCTCTCCTCTCTTTGGCCTGTTTGTTTCTCCAGCACAGAAAGTATAACTTACTGTTTACAGCATTGCAGTGTGGTTCAGTATCTGTAGCAATATTCAGTTTGACTGTAATAGAATGAATGAAAAAAGAGAGGACCTATACAAAGAAAAATACTTCTAATTTAAGCCCAAGTTCTTTACCTAAAAGTAACAACATCTCACAGAACAAGGTCACAAGTAGCTTTCTGTCTAAGGATGTAAAAACTGTTCTATCTTTGCTATCCTTTAGAAAGAGGCCTTAAATTCTTTTATTTGCAATATACAAATTTTACAAGGAAAAGGGATAGATACTATGACCTACCCAGTCAGAGAGAAAAGCCTGTCCTTAAAATCTGGAATCTTCACAAATTTCCATTTGTGCAGTTTCCACAATGAGCTACATAAAAGGTTGATACAAGTTTAAAATAGAGAATTCTTTGTGCAAAGCTGTATGCTTTATTCAAAGCACAGAACATCTTCCGGACAAAAACATGTTCTGCTGAAATAAACAAACACGGATCAGAGAAAAGATAAACTTAAAAGAACCCTCTGGCTTTCAGCAGATTGCATCTTACAAGTGACCACGTATTTTCTCCCCCATGCAGTCTCTTTCTGTCCATCAGTTGTTGTTCTTTCTTCTTTTAAACTTGCACCTCAAAAGCTGCAAATCTACTGTAGTATTTTTATACACTAACACTGAGGACTCCTTATGAACTTGCTTTGTGTGCCTAAATTAATCCCTGGCATTCAAGGATGAATTTGGAAACATCAATGTTCCCTGCAGCTGGCTGTTGTGGGGCAAATCAGAAGGGGGAAAACAGCTGGCATTAGATAATATGTTGGGGTGCCAGAGCACAGTGAGGCTGAAGGACTGCTCACATGTACACAATTCTGCCCTGGCCTTTATGGAATGAGTAGAAAAAAATAGAAGACAGAGATATGAGCTACTGTACAGGACTGGATAATTCTAGAAATGTGATTCTATATGTTTTGGACAGAAAAAGCTGTATCACATGCCTTCAGTATGCAGGACAGCAAAAACATGACAGAAGGCATGAGGACAGAGCAGGGATCACGTGCCATCTCCTGAAAAGTCTGCTTGAAGAAAAAATGGTAAAAAATTTATCAAAACAGAAAGAAAAGGTGTTAAGTCACAGTTTTCCAATCACAAAGGTAACTTGAGAGGAAGATAAAGAGGTAGGTTAGGATCAATTCCTGGTTTTGTTAACACCTTTCTCAGGATGATGGGAGTTGTTTTCTGGAGATCATTCTTCTCCATCAGGGGAACCTGGATAAGCTGGCTAAATTCAAAGCCAACTGGAAAGATGAATCCCTTGTCAAGCAAAGTCTGAAATGCTGTCCACTAGCACCTTCCTCCAGACTCAGTTCTCATTTTTTAATGTTCTTCCTGGGGTCTCTCCACAATTGCCCCACCAAACCTGAGCAACCTAACAGAGAACAGACATTCCCAAACAAATATCCCAGAATAGAATGTATCCTCAATATCTGCTACAGGAAACAATTTCTTGAAACTGCCTTTCAGAAGCAGTTTTTTAGAGAATAGCTTATTACAAGATGGACTTGAGAAAATTAAGTGGCTTCTGTTCTCTACTAGCTCATGTTCTAAATATTTTATTAGTCAACCTTTTCAGTTTTATTTGAGAAAAGAGGGGTTAAGACAAGAATCAAAGCTTGTTCAATTTTAAATGAATAACAAAGGAAAATTCACATCTTTTTCAGCCCAGACTATCTTCTATTTCTTCTGTCACATTTTCAAAAGGAAGCAAAAGCAAACATTAAGATGTCAATTCAGTTGTCTACACATTGGCAGATTTAGTGCTACTGCAGACCCTGTGAGATGCTCAGGTGAGACTACAAGGTATGGCACAGGATCTAGAGAGTAATTTTCCCCTTCTGCAGTGTTTGAGGAGCCTGGTTATGCCCCTTTCTCTGTATTTTTGCCCTGGCAACTGAATTGGAGCCGAATTATCCTGGGTTCATGGCAAACAGCAAATGCAAAAGGTGGCTTAATACATACGAAACCTGATATGAGGTCTTGAAAGGAAAACCAAGAAAATTTAAAACTTTTAATCTTATTTCTAAAGCTGGCTGAAATGTGGTTCTGGAACAGTGAGGGATTTTTATGACTGAAAATCTCACTAATCTGGTCTCCAATGTCTATTACATTCCTCGTGTGAACCATTAGGAACCTGCACAGTTCTTAACACAAATCTACATTCTCATCATTGGAAACAGGACTGAAATCCTCTCCTTTATCAAACACATTTACTGTTGTTATCTGAATTCAAAATTAAAAAAAGAAGGACCTACTGGCAAAAACAAAACAAAAAAAAATCTAAAAGGAGAAAACAGAAGAATATAGAAAAACAAAGAGCTTATAAACTTTTTGCCTTGAAGAAAGCTGAGTGCTTTTATATTAGCACTTTACCTAAGGGTTTTATTCATATATCAGTAGAAAGAGTAGAAAGAGTTATCCAGCAATTAAACCACTCTTTGGGTTAGATCATGGATATCAAAACACTTCAGAAAGCACAGAAAGCACAGCTGAACAGAAAGCCGGATTTGTGGGCTGCTTCACTAAAACAGTAAAAGTGTATTCAGAAGTGACTAGAACAAAAAGCAACATGAAGCTGTCTGGAACACACTTAAGTCACAGACCACACCATTTTGCAGGCACTCATAGAAAATTCAAATCAAAATCACAGTTTTGACTGAAGCAGAAATTGTTAGTTCAAGGAGACACTAACCTTAACATGCACTAGGCTTAAAAGGAATTTCAAAGTCTTTGCTCTTTGAAAAGGAAAAAAAAAAAACATGACTAAAATTTCCATTATCTTAGCCTTAGAAAATAACTTAGGAAAGTTATTGAAGTATGAACTATCATGCATTGGGATGCAATATTTATTACACAAATTTATTGACCATAAGCTTTGGAAATGTTTTATTATTATACAGAAGTTCCAAGCATCAATCACTTTCTTGTGAAACAGAAAGGAAATAAGATTGACCTCTCTGGCATTTATGAAAGGTTTCAGGATATATATTCATGTCTCCCAGACTCCTACAGCCACAAAATGACCCAGAAAGAGGGGAAGTTCATCTGTAGAGTGTGATCTGGGTGTCAGATGTTTGTGGCATTCCTAAAGTGGAGAAAACTCAGGATAACCATTCAGACAAGCTTTAACAAGTGAATTTGGTAATCAGTTCCTGTTAAATTTGTAATTGGCAGTGATCTGACCCCTCCAGAGTGAGAGCAGCCCAGTGAGCTCATTCACAGCCCAGACAAGACAGGATTTCAGGATATCAACACTTCTGCCCCCTTACTGAATTTCAAGCTGTTTGTTAAGTCATCCAGACCTGCTCCTTGCAGGGATGGCTTTTCCAGGCACCCTGGATGCTTTGAACACTCTGCCCAGGTGGCTTCTAAGGAAAGGTGGCTACACACTGTCTCTCTGAAAGTCCCCCTCTCTGGCAGTGTAGGACAGCCCTGGAGCACTCAGTTATTTCCCACAGCTGGAAATTACATCTGTGCTTCCTCCTATGCTTCTCAGCTATCCAAGAGAAGTCAGGTTCTGCCTAAGTATTCAAGCAGGGAGTAAATTACAGCTCAGGAGGAAAGGTCTTCCATAGGAAATTGTTTCCAGTCTCAAAGCAGCCCAACACCAATTTATTTATTTTTCCCTACCAAGCAGCACAGCCCATAATCTTTATTTTTGTGCTCTGTTTTTGCTTGAATGCAGGCCTGTGACTAGTCATAGATGAGTGGCACTGCTTTTTTCAGGGTGGTGATTGGTAGGATAAATTGCCAGAATTGTGAAGCTATTCCAGTTTTGTCATACTTCTTTTCATTCCAATACCTTAAAAAAATAAAACACATACCCCAACCCCAAATTACCAAAGCACACTCTGTATTTTCATTCCTGATCACAGGATGAAAAACTAGTGTTCATTTTCAGCCCTAGAAATGACTACCAACACATCAATTTCAGAGTTGCTCGCAGAGACAGATTTCCAAGTATTTTCAAACACCCATTCCCTGAAAAGTGAAGACATTTATGCAGGCACAAGAAGGAGACATCCCATTTCAAAATTCAATGCATACAGGCAGGGAGACACTATTAAAGTGTGCAGGGAAGCAGCTCCCCCTGTTTTCTCAGTGTGTTTAACCAGCCACGTGACAACAGAACCACATTTTCCTCTCCATCACCAGAAGAAATATTGCTTAAGCTTCTATATACAAAACACCTTTTTTGTCATTCTTTTCTTTAGCTACTCTTGTTTACTCAGTGTATTTAGCAGACATTTATCTCACTCTATCAGCAAAGATTAAAGACTCATACTACCTAGTAATCCAATTACCCTGCATGAGAAAAGCAAATGTATCTTTGGTCAGTGCCCACAGAGCTCCAGGAATCCATCACAATATAAAATGAAATCTAATTAATTGTGTGCTTTGGTTTAGCTTCATCCACATCATTATTTCATTCATTTCTAATGGATTTGTTAGCAGAGATTTAATATTTTTAAATGCACAGAGTCAGTGGGTCAGCTTACCCTAAGGTCAGTGCTCAGATAATTATATTTTTAAAGAATTGTATCTGAGAAAAGTTACTTGTCGTGGGAGACACAAAGAAGAGAGAGTTACAGAGCCTTGGGATAACATAGCACTTATGCAGAAGTCTGAGTGTTATACAATTCACTAATCCTCATTTTACATTTCAAGAAAAGGGGACTCTCATCAAATCTTTTTTGCTTCTTCAAACACATATTTTCCCACAACCTATTAAAGCATCTGGGGGAACCCTGAAGAAGCACAACACTTATTCAAATCCTAGAGGCAACCAGTTATCTGAGTAAGGTTTGGTGAAGAAAAAAATCGAGCCCACAAATGGGTTGGTGTGATATAATGAAAATATACTGGGGAGTAGAAAAAAGGGTCTGTGGTCCTGCTTAGGGTTATTTGGGAACCACACTGCATCTACAGTCTGGGACAGAGTCATGGAAGGGCTGTGAGAGCCAGAGGATAAACCAACACCTCTGTAAAACTGCAGTAAAACAGCAGAAGCAAAGAAAGCCTCTCAATACAATTTAACCAATATAGTGTTATAAAGCAGCTCGCGCACAGCTGACAAGGTAAGTTTTTTAGAAAATGAGAGACAATGGCTGGAAACTTAAAGCAGACCAAAATAAAAAAATCATCACAGTAAAGTTACAAAACAATCTGTTAACAGCAAAGTGATTGGCCATTAGGAGAAACCACTTATAGATGTGGTAAAGTCTTCATTATCTGTGACAGTTGAAAAAAGGCTAAAAGCTGTCTAAAATGTATGACATAATGCAAATAGGGAAAAAACCCACAGAATACATTAAACCAGAGATCAAATTAGGCAGTAATAAGATTTCTACCCCAATCTTGAAAGAAATTGAAAATAACATTATTTTCTTGAACGTATTAAAACAAGACATAAATATTTTACTGAGTCTGAATAGTTTGTCTGTAGGAAAAGAAAATGTTTTATCTTTAAGTGGTTAATATCCTGTTTAATCAGTGCTTCCACTTTGTGATGTACCAGAGCTCTAGGAAAGGAACTGGGGAAGAACAGCAAGATCTGTCTCACCAAATTAACAATCTCTTCTGAATAACAACATCCATATTTTCCAAAAGCATATATGAAATTTACTTCCATAACTCCACTCCTTTTTAAAAAGCAAAATCACCATCCATGAAGCCAATAGGATTTTAAGAACTGAATGGACTCTGCTGTCTCCTGGTGCCCTTAGTCTTTTCCTTGCTATCCTGCCATGTAAGTAGGTAGGACATAAAGCAAGCTTCCCCCAGCGTTCCTGTGGTGAGCACACAGGTTTGCAGTAAAGTGTTGGGCACAAGCCTTAGGCATGTGCCTGACTGCTGCAGGGGAGCTGGCTCGTGGCTACAGGGAACTACAGTGGTGACACCGAGTTAAACAATTCTGCATGCCCAAACCCAAAGCCCTCCTCCAGAGAAATGCTACAAAATACCTGGCATGGCAAACCCCTTTACTTTTACAGAGTGACTGATCTGCCAGACTGTTGCATCCACAGGCTCCATACAGAGAAGCCACGGGAAGCTGCAGCATCCCATGGCCATGATCAGAACAGCGTGGCTGTCACACACACTCATGCCATGTGTGTGTGTTTGCACACATTTGCTGTACTTTGTACAAAAAGATGTGGCATATGCTTCCAACCTTCAGTCTGGGGTCCAAAGCAGGGTAAAGGCATGAGAAGGCAGCCAGGCTGCAGCCACCAACAGCAGCAGCTCCATCAGTGTCACCCCTATCCTCAGTGCCAAGCAGCACTTGGAACAGGTACCTTGTGCAGCTACCACAAGCCTTAATGGGAAGAGTGTGCTAAACCAGATACAAAGCACTGACTGTTTCACTTACTTTGAGGGAGATGTTTCTAGCTCTTAGCATTTCTTAAAAATGAAAAAATAAAAAAAAATAAAAAAAATAAAGCAGCATATTTGTAACAAAATAAAAGCAACCTGCCCTCCAAACTGACATGCACATACAGTCTCAAGCAAATCTGGGGAGTTGGACAGCAAAGTAGTGTTAATTTGACATTGAGCTTCTCTCCCTGTTGGTTAATTGTCAAATATAAATGAAATTGTGTTCACATTGCAAACTACACACAGGTCATTTTAACTCGAAGTTGAGGAATATGAAAGGCCCAAGACAGAAAAGAGAATCAAGGGGAAGGTAAAAAAGGAAACAAAACAAAACAAAAAAACCAACAAGAAAAAAAAATCCCAGAGGAGCAAGGACATGATGACAGTTCAAAGAAAATATAACACAAAGATGATTCTATCTGCTTGAAGCTCATGCACTGCTACTGAACTTGCCTACTTTATGAGGCTGGTCTTAAAGACAGGTACAAAGGTAAAGTTAGTCAAAAAATCAATGCTATTCTCGAAGTTCCCTGCAGTTCCCCTGCATCCATCAATAAAATAACCGATGCAGTATTTTTTGTTCTGTGCAATGTGGCCTTAAAACAAGTAGAAGAAAGTATTAGAAGAAATCACACACAGAGTCATGCAAAGCCATTGTAAAATCGAAATTACTTGGAGAATTTCACAAATGAAGCTAGAGATGACTCATGCAGTCCTCCTTTGTCCCACAGGAGAAGTTTAAAAGGGCATCTCAAACAGGTATTTCACAACCATGACTTTTTCTGTGAATGAAAGACAGAAGCCCCCACCCTGAGAGGCTCGCAAAATGTCCAGAAGCACAACAATCTATATTTTCTTCAAAAACACCTCTTGCATCTTTCCAGAAGACAAAAATGGATATAACAATACGGGATTTATTTAGAAAGCTGTAAATTAATTAGATTTGAAGTGAATGCAATCTACCAACTGGTCAACATAGCCACACAAATCAGTTTCTGAAGAATCAAGCAGCCTTCTCCTCTTTAAGTAAAATATTTCTAACAAAGTAGAATGTGAAGTTTCCGAGCCATTTTCTCAGCTTGGTCTTGGAGGAAGAGCAGCTCACTGCACACAGACTGCAAAGTATTGCCAATCCCCACCTGTCTGTACTGCACTGAGGCAAATGGAGATGGAGAGCATTACTGGAAGCCACACACAGCTTGGCTTTCACTGGGCTCCTCAAGGCCTTCATGCTGCTCCTTCTTGAGGGAAGAGGATTTTTACTTTAATCATAAACTCATTATCTCAATTTGATGGCTGCTTGCTAATCTCCTGCTGATGCTGTGATCTAAATTTAGCACTCAGGTATTCAGAGCCAACACTGGCTACAGCCTCTTTTTAGATATGAGGTATGACAATCTCTTTGTGATACTGCTTTTTATTTAAATGTTATGCATTATCCTTCTGAACAGTTTAAATAAGGTACTTATTAAAGTTTCTGTCAGGTTCTTCAAACTTGGCATAACTGCTATTGAGGAAAAACCACCAAAATTTTAATGAAATTAAAAAAAAAAAAAAAAAAGAGCAGAAAAAACCTAGACAGGCTTTGGATAACAATTGGAGTAGTTACTGGTGTGCAACAGTTAACTCCTCTCTTTTTACTTCCAGTAGAGAAATGGAGTATGACTTTCTACAATATATAACCAATCCCCCTAAAATAGACATTGCAAGGTAGTTGTGACTCTTAATTGCTTTTGTTATTACTCACTAGTCAATCCCTTCAAAGAGCTGAGCCACAGCTTGGCAGCTGCACCTTCCACAACTTCAGTGGGATTTGCAGGTGTTCAGCAACTGCCTGGATGTGGTTGTTTGCTGTTTTGACAGCTCTGCTATGCACATCTTTCTCACATAATAGAATCACGCCCTGGGAAGCAACAACATAGGTAGGATGAAAAACATGCTTGTTTGAGTCCCTTTCTTTCTTCTGGATGAAAATATGTTGGAAACCAGAGCGAATTTTCACATTTGGCTTAGTGTAGGTACTTGTGTGGCATACCAGCCCTCAATGGTTTGCCCTCATATAATTCTAGGCACATATGTTTCACTTGCAGTACTTTCATCTCCAGTGTGATTTACATTTTTCATGTTTACATACAGTGATTTAGTTGTGGCTGCCACTGACAACCAGCAGGCCTCTGATGGGTCTCACAAAGAGGTTCCTTAAGCAGCCAAGGGAATAATTGTGAAGAAATTGAGTCCATCAAGGCAATGCTGGGCAAGCCAACAGTACCTGTTGTAAACCAGAGCACACCAGTGATCATTCGAGAGCCTACAGGTGCCGTGCTGAAGCAGTTCTACCATTTATTATGATTTTTGCACAGAAATTTCAATGGAACTCAAAGATAATGTTGCACTTGGGGGTCCCGAGGCTCTCTCACTGCAAAGACACTGCCCTGAAACCAACAAGAAACCAGCACAAGAGCTGGAATCCATCTCCCTGCAGGCTTCATGCTAATGTCAGCACAGCCAAAGCATGGCATCCCTCATGTGCCCTTCTTAAGCAGTAGCACTGAGGGTGTGCTTTGAGCAATGGAGCCAACACTGGCTATGGAATCACTCTCCAGACCTGAATTATGAGAGGCTGTCAGCACCTTTCATCAACATGCATCATATTGCTTAGTTAATGGACCCTGAAAAGGATCTACTATTTTTCAATATTTTTTCCCATTATTGTAAATAGATGAGATTCTGCTCCAGGCCACGTAAGAAAGATGAAAAATTAAGAGGAAGAGACATGAATAAATGCAGAGAATGTGAAGAAAGAATGTGATTGCTCTTATTTTTTTTTCCCTCAGCAAGGCATACCCTTGAAAAAACTAGCAGCTGCCATGAGAAGAAGCCAGCTGAAGTTCCCTGGAATGCAAGATGGGACAAACATTCAAAGGAAGGAAATCTTTCAGTAAAAAAGTATTTACACTGTATCAGCATTTTTATTTTTTTTTCTTAATTGGTGATTCTAAATCTCTTTCTAAAATAAGAAAAACCCCAAAGTCAGTTAATGGCACAAATATGAAATCTGAGCATAAAAAATGTTTTTACACAGTGTTACATAGATTTTATCAAAGCAGCTCATTTATCTGTAAACAACAGTTCTGAAATAAAAAAAAGGTACCTACATAAGCTGTCTAGTATGAAAAATGACCTCTGTGAATCCTAAGAAATAAACCAAACCCCACATTCTCAAAAGCCCTATTTTTAATGCAACTTTTATTTCAAATCTTAGCAATCCATCTGTGCATTTGAAACAGAGTTACTGAACTTCTCACCATTTAAACCTGTGTAAACACATACAAAGTCATGGCAGCGTGTGAAAGCAGAATCATGACAGAGGCTGTTTCTACCATTTGCAGGCTGAGATGAATGTGGTGGGGCTCTTCTCAAATTAGTTCCACCTTTTTTTTTTCTGGTTGAAACAGGTTCCAGCTTTCAGGGTCTCTCAGCTGATTTGTTTATTACATGTATGCATATGGTTTTTTTGCTATTAATTTGGTAAGGAAAACCAAAGCAAATTTAAGAATAGATGAATGAAGAACAGTGATGAACTCTGAGATTTGCAAACCTGACACTGAGCACTGTGAGAAATTCAAAGTATCCTTGCTCTGGGGACTTAACTTGAAAGTTCAAAGGAAGGAAACAGACTGATAAACCTACCTCCATAGTGTTTCCACAAATATAATCTGGATTCCCTTCTCCCTGAGTTTTATTGGTGGGTGTGTCTTCCAAATTTTGTTTTATTGTTGTGGTTTTTTGTGTGTGTGTTTTTCATTGGGTTTTTTGTTTGTTTGGGGTTTGTTTGTTTGTTGTTTTGTTAGTCTGTGTACTGAACTAGTTAGATAGGTATATGAACATAAAATGAGCACAGAGAAATTGTTATCTTGTAACTACATAGTCCTGACTGCTCAATTGAATCTTCAGGGCACTGTTTAATATTCAGATGCACAAAAAACCATTTAAACAACGCTAGGGTTGGGCTGTGCCTCAAACCGACAGATGCTGGGCAATTCAAAGTTAAGGATGACACTTCATTACCACTGTTCTTAACAAGGGAAAGCAAAAGCATGTAAATTAAGGATATAATTTCAGCCTTTCAAATTAATTCTTCAGGATTTATTGGTGTGTTACAACAGTAATGTTATTTTAAGCACAGTTTTCTGTATGTTAAATGCCAGAGATCTTGTCTGTATTCAGGCAATAATAAGTATCAAAAACTATAAGAAAAGTAAGTGATAAAACAGAAGAGCCAGATTCCCAGTGAACTGCTAAATAAATCCCTGTAAAAATCCTTCCATATTGTAGGGAGGGGAGTGTGAAAAAGACTGTGGTGGTGTCAACTTCCAACTTCATACCAAATGCAAACACAGAAGGTAAAGCTTGGCAAAAACTGAAAAAGAATGTTGCTGAACTATTATTCACACATGGAACACAAAACATTGTGAAATTAATTCATCTGGCTTAGATAGTTCTGTCTAAAGTCTCATTTTATAATTCCTTATTTGTGATGTAAATGCACAGCAGTCATAACATCAAACTTCTATACACAGAGTTAGTTCTGAGGCAATGAGTCTTGGTGATATTTATTGTAAAACATAAATTTAAAGGAACTGTTATTTTCTCATGTGCAGTGACTAATTACATGCCTGAAAATAATTAGATTTAGTACAAGTGATATAATAAATAAGAAGCTAAATGGTACAAAGTACTGAACTGCAGTACAGGGCTACAACTCTAGACACATTTGATGTGATCACTCCCTTATTTTCTGCAGTTCATTACAGGTATATAATTTATTAATCTGTGAGAACCCCACATAGAATTTTCAAATATTTTTCATAGGAAAGAGAAGTGAAGTAATTTCCTAGTCATACTTGATCTTTTCTAGAAGAGAAAAAAGAATGAAAGAAAAGCTATCTGAAAATTAGAACATCTGTTACTACAGATTCAGATTTTCAGGCTCCTCATTAGTTGAGTCCCACCCATGATGCAGGATTATACATACAAGCTTAAAAAAAATGCAAAGAGAGAAAAAGAGACTTCAGCAATAAGAAGCATGACCTTCTCTGAATCCGAATTAAAGAAAAAGACAAGAAATGGAAAAAGAAAGATTGCATAGTATAAAACACATCTTCAAAGTAACTGAAGTTTAAAAATTCAGGTGAAGTCTTTGAAAGCATATACAACCACACAGAAAACTGTCTGAAACCTACCTGTCAAAACAAACAATTCAACTGTATGTCTGAAGGATCGTTCTGTAGGTCCAACATACATTTTCCTGAGCCATGCCTTTTATTTCAGTGCCTTGTTTAAAGAAGCCATACTACTCAAGATCTTTAAGTACTGGCCTCCTTTAATACTAAAACCAAAAGTTGTCTCACTCACAGCAGAAAATTCAGGCTTGTTACGCCATAAGAACACTGGTGTACTTCCAGCAGTTACTTATTTCACCCAGAACAAACTTAGTTGGATGTTTGCATATTCTGGGACAACATGCTCAGAACCATCAAAGTACCATGAATTAAAAAACCAAGAAACAAAAATGCCAAACAAATACCAAAAGTCACCAACAAATCCAACACTAACAAGAACTAACCAGAAAAAAAAACCCCAAAAATGAAATGGAATACTCACTAGGTAGGAGCAGGCAAACAGAAACAGGTCACCATGATACAGCTGCAAAACCAAAACCCACACCTGTAAGCTTTTACCAATTTAAAGGCAGCTTCACTCAAGTCTGCAGCAGGGGGTAAGGGGAAAAAAAAATAAAAGTACATATATATCAGAAGAACATATATATATATAGATTATATTTCCAGAAAATGCAGTGTTCCTACCTTGCTATATTGGTTCAGAAATAATATATAACATAAAACATTTAAAGTTGACAGCAGTGGCAAATTTGTACAACTTCTTATGAAGAAAATTTATTTTTTTTTAAAGAAGTGTGCCTTTTCTTAGTTCTACTGAATTCTCCTAATGAAATACTTTGAATCAGCAAGTGAAAAGGATGAGTGAAGATAGCCTAAGCTTCCTTGATTCTTGCGGATATGAGCATCACACTGTCTTAAAACTAGTATGAACCAGTTATCTGATAAATCACAGAGAAAATTATTCATCAAAAAAATCCAGCCTCAATCCTTTCAAAATCCCCTTAAAGGAAATATACTTACCAACACTGTATTATATTTATTTCATGAAATTGAACTTATGATTTGTTTTTCCTCTTTTCTTTTGTATTTTAAATATTTGCAGCTCAATATTTTTCTTTCTACCCCTTCCAGCTCCAAATTCTCCTATATGAATGAGTCTCAGACCTGTTGTTTTTTTCTCTCTCTTCTCTTGCATTTAATTTTCTTTACATTTACAGCCTTTGAAATCAATAGCTGTACAGTCTGAGACAAAGATAATGTAAAAATGAATATTCAAAAAAAAAATCAAGATGCATCTTAGACCACTCTGGCAACAAAAAGCAAAATTAATTTGCCTTATCTTTTAACAAGTCAAGACAGCTGAAGAGATACATAAGTGGGGAAAAGAGTTGAAACCCATAGTTACAACTTTTCCTGTTGTGTTCAATAGCAAAAACTGTTAAATCAGTTAATATTTTAAATTATAGCTAAAAATTAAAAGAAGAAAAATCCTAGGGACAAAACTTACTTCCTAATGGGACTTGTTTGTGTATATTTCCTAAGCCCTTCCCTCCAATGTAGAAATATAAACAGCACTGAAACTTCTAATTAGAGATTTTATAAATCTCTTGTGTTTCTTGCATGTAAGAGAACCCAAATTTCCCCTTCTCCCTAAGGGGCATCAGTCCCTGTAGCTGAATTTCAAAGCTTGCTGTTAAAATGAGGTGTGACACTGGTCCTCAGTGACCCCACATGTGGCAGAATTCACCAGCTCCAACTGCTCCATCTGCAGTAATTCTACACCATTGGTTTTCAGGCCAAGATCTAAATCCTGGAGAGCTGCAGGAGCCAGAAATGTGCCAGCAGGACCTGCCCTTGGGACGAGGGCAGAATTTCCACTCTGCAGCTTCCTCTGACTGAGGCAGCACGCCAAGAGATGCTTCCAGCCTGGCAGCGTGTCCCATGATATCCTGAAGTTGATGCAGAGGGTGTTTTCTCACCCTGAAGCAATTTACTGACACATTCGTGGGGACTGCTGTGGATTTTGTTTTGTTTATCGTCTTGCTAATGAAGTGTTTGTGTGAGTGCAAGTGCTCCGGGAAGAAACCTACAATTTATCATGCTTGTGTTGACATTGCTTCATCTGCAGCCTAAACACAAGCAGAGGCTGCACAGAAATCTTATGGGTGGTTAAGTGTTTAATACCATGTCTAGTAAATGCTAGACATTTAATACCATGTCTAGAGCACCAAGAAGAGCTGGCAAGGAACCCCATGGATGAGGTGACACGTGTCTCTCCAAATCAGCAGCAGATCAGGACAGTTGTATGACAGAACAATGCTCTTTAGTCATACATCTTGGTGAAGAATATAAAGAAAAATGGAAAATTTTCCAGCAACTTATACAACACAGAGCAGCAGATCATCATGAAAATTCAGTTTTATTTTAAAGAGGCAGGTCATTTAATACATATATACCTGCAGGAGGCTCAAGCCTGTTGGAAAATTTGCCCCCATATATGAGAAGCAAGAAATGTAGTGATGAACAGAAGTGCTGCTGCCAAGCAGGAGACATAAAGTCCAAAGGAATAGGAAAAAGAAATCAATTTCCCTTATCACTCTCCAGCTGCACATTGTGTTTCTGTCTGTCATGCTTATATAGGCAAATCATTGTATTATCTTTCCTCCTGTGGACAGTTCCATTGAAGCATTTGTGAAATGCAGGATGTGTATGACTCGTCAAAGGCTGTGACCCTGATGATAAATCTGTACACCTCCCTGAAGAAGTCCCTGCTGTGCTCCTCTGGTATAGATCTGCTCCAGAACATATGGGTTCAGAGTCAACCCTATATTATCTGGAAGATTTTCTTTTTCTTTTAGAATTCAGCTGGGGACCAAGCAGACTTTTAAAATGGCTGAAATATCCCTGAGACATAAGGTTCGACTGTTTCCATGGTACTCGTAGAAAGCCCACAAACTTTTCAGTGCTGAATAGGCTGCTGAGAAAGGGATGACCACTGTTACTCTGACCAGGAGTCACTGTGACACCTGCCAGCTTTAAACAAAATGTGTTTACTTGTGAGGGCTGCCAGCTGAGAGGAAAAAAAACAACCCACAGTGAAAATCCTTTACATCAAGAAGTGGAACCCAGAGGTTCTACTACCCTGCATTCTGGTGCACCCTCCTACTGCCCTGCAAGTTCTTTCAAAGATCTTTTTACATCCCTTTGCCCAGTAGGCCACCACCAAAGAAAAAATAAATTCATTATCATTTTCATAATAAAAACCATCCTATTTTATAGCAAATAGTGAGGGTCCTGCCAACAAAAGCAGACTGCATGCATGGTAAAGAGGCCCAAGCAACATCAGAGCTTTGACAGCATGCTGCAGCTCAGGATCTTTCCCCGTCTTCTCCCCAGCCCCCAAATCTCTAGTCATTCAATTAAGTGCCTTGGGATTTGGGATTGGAAGGTGCTAGGAGGATGTCAATCATCATTACGATAATTATCAGACTTAGACATTATGCATTATCTATTCCAAATATTTATTCATTATTGTGTCCCAGATTAATGCAAGCTACTTGAGGCAAATCTATTTCTCATGGAAGTATTAGTGAGAGAAATTCTGAAGCAGAAAAAAGCAAGCTACAGTCAAAAAAATAAGCCTTGCCAAGCTCCTTCAAGGAGTGATAGAGAGAGAAAGGAAAAAGAGAGAGAAAAAAGTTTTAATAAGATGATTGATCCTAAAGCTGTCAGGTTGTATTATTGACAGTATGCAAGCCTCTTCTGGGAGCACAGATGTTGATCTAATATATTTGGTCCATGATCTAATTTAACATGTTAGATGTCCTCTTGGTAGACTGCAAATTTTCTTCCAGTTCTTTGGGGGAAAAAAATGAGAAAAAACCTCAGTTGCAAAAACTGTGTGCTTAAGATTTTTCCAGTGAGTAAGTTTACGTATTATGTAAGGTAAACTGAAATAGTTTTTTGGACCTAATAACATTATTCTGATTTTTGTCTATCAAAACCCAGTTTAGTATGAGTAGCCCACAAAGTAGATTGTGGTTTACAAAAAATTTCTCCTTAGCTTTGCTACCAGTTGTTCCTAATATAGTTTATTATTTTTCTTAGCACTAAAAATGACAGCAAAGGACTGGAGTACAGCCTGGGCAGCAGAGAGGTGTAGCATAGCAGGAGGTAGATGAGATACACTTTGACCAGGAGTCAAATACTAGAATTATCAGCAACAGACCATTTCTGCAAGCGGAAATGAGGCCAAAAGGAGCGAAGATTTGCTCAGCCTCCTACGTTTGTCAGTACTGGAATTGGAAGAGTCCCCATAGGTTTTGTGAGTTTTGTGCTGTTTTGTGGCAATTTTATCGTAAAAAAAAAAAAAAGGGGGGATCTTGAAAATTAGTTTTTCCTCTGTGTGCATATGTTTTTAGAGAAAACTGCTATACCAAAGAATAAATAATCAAAATATATGCATGTGTGAAGATGTTGCAATGCTGAGTTCTTTAACCTGCTACTCAATTTTGATAGGCTTTTCCTCTATATCTTCCTATTACTGAATATTTCCATATAGTATCTTCTTATATTTACATGGAAGGGACCTCAGAAAAAAAGGCAACTTTTCTATTCTTGTGATTGAATTCACCTGAACCCAGGAAATAAAACAAAACCCTAGTAATATAATAATTGCACAATACAATAATTGCATAAAACCCTAGTAATATAATAATAAATTTAAACTTTTCATTTAAAACTAAAATCTTACTTTTTTGGGTGTATTTCCTTTTTTTAGCTCTTCTGATTCTTTACACTTTTAAAGAATCAGAAGGGACCAGAAACAGAGGAATAAGAAAATGGATTCATATATCCATATGATTCCTCATTATAAAGGCCAGCCTTGATGTGCTTTTGCCCTTCTGCTCCTTTCTTCAGTCTCAACATTGGGGATAAAAAGAGAATATGTGTCCACATTCAGCAGTCCTTCCACACCCCTGGATATGAAATATGGGATTTTGATCTTTCAGAACTACTTACTTGGCATCTAATCATAATGTGTCACTTGTGTTAGAAATCAAAACTCTTACAGGTCCAGACCAGCAGTGAGCCACTGCCAGGAGATGCAGAGACTCACGTAAAGCAAAATCACTGTCCTCCTGCCATTGCACTTAAATCTTCTTTAGTCCATGGATACAGAGCAGCAGCTGGGCAACATCAGCCCAGCTGTGTATTGAGCACAGGATCCTGCCCCCACAGCAACCAGCAAGGGCCAAATACAGAGTTAACACAATCCTGTTGTGGTATTTCTGTGGAATACTCTCCCAGCTTGCAGTGACCTTCAAGGCAAGGTCTTTTTTAAAACAAGAGTGAGCTCAACAGCTGAGTATCACCAGAAAACTGTTTAGATCTTGATATATGACAAGGAAGAAAGAAAAAATGCTTATGTTGCCATGACATGAATACTGGAAAGTTCCCTCCTGACAGTCCACAGAGGAGGAGGTGAGCAGCAGGTTAATTGCATTCCAATGGGATATTTTATATTTAAGTTTCCTATCTCTATTTCTCTCTTTCCTTAATGTTGTCACAACATTTTGATGTTAGTTTAATGCAAACAAGATTTAAACAATGAGTATTTATATTCTTGCTGGTATAGTTCCATTGCGGTGAAAGACAAGGAATCAGCAATCTATCAGGCTGAAGGGGCAGAGAGAGAAGAAAGTTTCTGTTTTACAGCAAATAGAACTTAGAAACTTCTTCGAAGAATTTTAAATGAGAACCAGACTGGCACTTGCATGTAAATGACCACTGTGTTTATCAGAGCAGGAGAGGTGAATTTGAGCACTCCAATCCACCAAAAATGGGTCCCTTGGACACTGCTTGAAGGCTTCTCCTGTCCTAAGGCAGAGTGAAGCAGAAATTTTCTGCCTGACCTCTTTTAACCCAGATCATTTAAAAAGTGGGAACAAGGAGGAAAGAGGTTTTGAGTGAAGAAAATAAAAGAGAGATGTTCACAGCTTCTTACTGAATTTTATAGTTCTGCAAACTGAGATACAGTGAGGATAAGTGGCAGACCAACACTGTTCCAAGGATGTAAATCAGGTTTTCTTTCCATCACTTTTCCATCTTTATCCCCACATTGTGTGCAGAGGTTGAGCCTCTCCAAATATAAAAAAATGCCAGCTGCTTGAACCTAAAGGGAAGAAGGAGTTTAAGTTCTACTTTATATACCCAAAGGGAAGGTGGGAGGGCACCCACCTTCTGTTATACTGATCAATTTGATTAAAAAGTAAGGTTGATATGGAAGAGAATGATAAGTGAAGCTCTAAAACAGTTGGGAAAATTAAATGAGTTCTCTGGATCATACACACCCAAATAAATCACTACACATATGCAACAGGATAGAAAGAGGGAAGTCAGGAGCTCAGAAATTGCAAAGAAATAAGGAGTTTACTTAACAATGAGCAATTACTTTAGTTAATACATACACTATGTTTTGAATGAAGACTTTTTTCTTTGAAAAGTGTAGGGTTTTTACAGAAAACCTGAGGAAGAAAAAAATAGATGATTTTTTTTTTATTTTTGAAAATTATTTCAATATAAAACCATGTCTTGTTTGATCTGATGCTATGACCAGTAATTTGTTCTCTGAATAAAGAGCCTTACCATATAACCCATATTATTAAACTACCTATACCCAGTGATAGATTCAGGCCACAGTAACATTGCTGGAACATAGGACAGCATCATCACACAGATTAACAATGGTCAACTGAGGCTTCATTATAATAAACTACTTTCCCAGTCCTGAAAAAATTCCATAATGAATCTTATAATCATAGAATTTTTTTAGCTTAGGAAAGAATTATAAATCATCACATCCAACTGTTAAATCTACCACAAAACTATGTCCCTAAATTGTGACATCTACACGTTTAAATACCCTGGAGGATGACAACTCAACAACTTTGATGATAAATATAATATATCTTTATTCTTATGTCTCAGAAGTTAGACTTGCCCCAAGACTTTCAGACATACATTGGATTTTTCTATATCTAACTTTCTTGGTTTATTGGGGCTGCTAAGTCAGCAAAGCATTGTAATATGTCACTTGCTGTGTTTTAATTCTGCCGAAAAATCTATTCAGTTCTCCTTTAAGAATTCAAGACTCTCCTACAGGAATCTGTCATCAGCTAAAAGCATTGCTGTTCAAAAGAAAAACACAGCATGTGTCTCTGATAAATATCAGAAAAGTCCCTTGGTGACAGTGATGTACTTCATTCATTTATTTATTTATCACACAAATGCATTCAAAACAGCTCATACCATAAAACAAAACATGGGAACAATCTACGGATATTCCCCTTGCTGGGCCATTCCTCCCACCACTTGGGTCTGATGCCCTGTAGAAGTGTCATTTCCAAATCAGTTCATACCTCAAAAATTCAAGCCCTTGCAGCAGTTAAGGTTTGCCCATGTAACTCCATGCTTCTCATCTTCATAAAATTTAGATTTCAGTTGTCAGCTCAATGGCAAACTTCTCACTGAAATGTCATTTCACACATTGCTAAGTTTCCTCCTCTCCCTCACTGTCTCCCTTTCACTAGCAGAGCAGTTTTGAATTTGGCTAGTTCTGATCTTATGGCAAAAGGGAAACAAGAGTTACCCTCTACTGTAACTAGAGTTACATTTCCTCAGGTGCACCAGGAACTTTCAGGTAGACAAATTCTGGATCTCACCTGAAACACAGATTGTTTCTCTGAACTATGGGGGCACCTGCTTCTACTCTCACACATTTTTAATAGCTGATGTAGCTCCACAGGCAGCAGGACAGTCACCCACAAGCTTGGACTAATCCAGAACTTCTACCTCAGGAAAAGTGCTGCAGCAGAGAAAAAATCCATCCCATGTGGATCAGAATAAGCATTTAGGCAGAAAGTACCTGGCCAAAAATTTGTAGCTGGGAAACCCTGGAGTAATCCCCTGTAGGATCTGCTAGATTTTAGATAAACTCTTAGATGTACCTCTCATTTGTCTGACCACAGAAGGGACACTGGTGCACACACTCTTAATTCTGTCTTAAAAGATTACATTTACAGTGGATTAGTTTGGGTTCAAGCAGCCTAGCTTTGTGAAGTAGATGTTTCAATAGATCACTGAAGTTTGTAAACCATACTTCTTGATCAGGCTGAAGTAGATTTAGGAGTTTTTCTGCAGCTAGAATTGCGCTCATTGAAATATCCATACATTGGAGTCTAGAGCTGTTTTCAGTGCCCTTAGACAATTCCAAGCAGCATTTCCTGCTTGTTCTGCACAAACAGAAACATTCATTAAAAACAGCAGCTGAGACCTGGTGAGGTCCCCTAGATGCTTATGTTTAGGCACCTTAATCCTGCTCAAACTACATGGAGAATTAATCTGTCACAATAATGTTTATCTGTCTGTGTTGCAGCATCCCTGATGTGAGCGTGCCTTTTCAAGGCTTTCTTGCACAGGCTAAATGAGAGCTCAGCACTTAAAAGCTGGCCACATGCTGGACCTGGTTAGACTCTGGAAGCCTGGCCTGAGTGTCAGTATTGCATTATTACTCCCCAGGGCTTCCAGATGTCTGTAAGCAAAATTTGAGCTCTACATAAAACATGTTCTGTCCAAAGAGTCTTGCCTTGTGAGCATGGCATGCACCAACAGGAATTGTGAAGAGGTGTCTTGGTATCTGGGGTGAGGAGCCACAAGCTGGCCAGTGCCACTGCTCAGTACAGTTCCACTGTGAACTGTGTACAGCTCAGGCTGCAGGAACTAACAATCAGTATATTCAATTAAACTGCATTGGGATATGGACTCTCACATCCAACTAGCTTAGGTATTGCTGTATTGCTGAGGTAGTGGCAATTGTGAGTCAGAAATTAAATCTTGTTTCCTCTATTGTATTCTTTATGTAATGATATTATAGAGGGAAAATAAATATGTAAACTCCAGGCTTTGTGGCTCCTCAAGAACACCAAGGTTTCTTTGATGTGAATAGTAATTAACCAGGGGAATGAGAACCGAGAGCTGTAGTGTTACTGGGCATATTAAAGTTAAAACAGGTTTACAAGATATTTGCTCAAAGAGATAACAAAGTTTAAAGATAAATTCAATCAGAGAAATCCAACAGGAGCAGGAAACACTCACTGACAAGCACAGTCCCCCTGCAGATTTACAAACCTGTGAATCAGGACCATTAATTACCATTCCCAAATGACTTGCCCAAGGCCACAGAGGGAGCAGCCAACATCCCCCAGAGACAGCACAGTGCTGGTGCTTCTCAGCCCTGATCCCAGCTTGCTACAGGAGCTGCTCCTCTCTGTTTGGACAGAAAGATGCATTATGGCAGATGCCAAAAGTTTATGTTCAGGAATGCATCTCCAGTAGGGAGATCAGTAACACTCACACACATTGAAAATCTCCCACAGGAACTCTTGCAGGTAACGACATCCGTTTTCAAAAAAATAAAATTAAATTAAAAACACTCTGTTTTCAAAGACCAATACTTAGAACCAAACATCTTGCTAAAGTGACTAAAATAGGAGAGATGGAAAAGAAAAGCCGTAATGAAAGTGCTTTTCCTTCACAAATGTTTTCTTATTTGCCCCAAAGAAAAATCCAGGAAAACTTTTTTCCTTGACATGTTGGCAAAGCTACTGAACGTTATGTAAAGCAGGGCTGCAGGTTAAAGATGGAAGTTATTTGGGTCAAAAAGTACTGAAACTTTGTGCTCCTGCCATATTGGAAACCAAAACAAGTTTTTAGGAGTACCTTTCCCCTATGGAGATTTGATATGTTTCTTGATGTTTCAGGTGAGGGAGGAAAGGCATTAAGAGGTCAAAAAACCCAAACCAAAGAAAACACAGGGGAGGAGAAAACCAGAAAATAACACATGCAATGTTAAAGTCTTGATGCCCTCTAACCTGTGTTTATCACACAGGTGTTCAATAAACACAGCAAATACTTGGAAGGAAACTGTCATTTGTAAACAGAGATAAGTTGCCCCAAGAACTGTTAAGCAGAATATGTAAATTCTAATTGAAGTTCCCCAAAAATAGGGAAAAAAATAGTTCCCTTTTCATAAAATATATAATTAAATTGCAAAATATTTTTGGGATTTTTTTCATGCTGGTTTTCCATGGTCCTGCTGCTTGGTTTCATTCATAGGTGATGAAAATGCAGATGCTGCACCATTTCTTCATACCAATGTATTTAATTTAATCCTTAATCCTATTAAAATTCTTTAAACAAGACTTTAATTCCAAATGTTGGGAAAAAAATTATATATTAGTCCTTTCCTTCAAGTGAAGTCAAATTCCTCTTTTGAATGCCGTGCTATGAAAATAAAGCAGTCAGTCAGCAAATGACTACTCCTGCTTTCAGACCCTTACTCCTTGAACGGAGCACACAGAGAGCTTCTGCTCTCCTGCCTTGCTCTTGTATATTTGGAGGGAGCCTTTTGGGAAGGGGGAGCACCCTGTTCTCTTTGGTGAAGTAGTGCAGCAGAGCCTGTGACAGGAATATTGAAATGTGCCAACAGGGGTATGGGAGGTTTTACACCATCTGGTGTCTGAACAAACTATGAAAAAAAGGACTTAGAGACTTTGAGACTGGCCAAAGTCAAGCCCACAAGATGATGCCAAGTTTTATGAGCTTTTCCTTTTTGCAGGCTCCAGGTTTCAATTTTTATTTTTTTTTCTTGATTTACTGGTTATTTATGGGGCATGAATACACCACCTATACTGTGACAGAATCATTAATGCCAAGTACCAGGACACTATAGCATGGAGGCATCCAACCCAATATCAATACATCTTCCCAGCCAGAACACAGAAATTACCCTTCCTAATTTCTCCTTTCAATTTTGTCAATTTTGACCACGATAACTGCTCATAGAATCTTAGAACAGTTAGGATTCAAAGGACCCTTAAAGCCCATCTAGCTTTACCCTTCCACAATGTGCAGGGACATCTTCAACTAGATCAGGTGCCTCAGAGTCCTGCTCCATCTGACTTTGAATGCTACCAGGGATGGGACATGGCCCACCTCTCTGAGCAACCTGTTCTATAGTTTCACTGATAGTAAATGTAAATGATAAGAGTGAAGAGGGGCTTTTAAGCCCTTGACAGTTACATGTGGCTTGTAGTGGTGCAAGGAGCAGAGTGTGAAGGAAAGATATGCCATTGGGACAATTTAATTTAGGGCTGAAGAGTTTATGTGCTTTCTTCTGGAAGTAAATGGCTCTGAGGTTGGAAACAACATTGATTAACATTCTGAGCAATTCCTGCTGCTGAGAATGACAGATAATCTCACCTTGAGCCCTGAGTATCCTTGTTTTTATGATTATTCTTCCACAGGGTCAGAAGGAATATTACAGTGCTGTTAGATTTTCAGTCATTAAGAGGCAAATCAGAAGCAATGTGTTTCTTTAGCCTCAACAATTAAAAACATATAAAAATATGCTACGTAATATAAGAAAACCCAACCAAAAGAATCCATTCATTATCATTTGCTATATAATGGATTTATTGCATGTTTGTGAATATCCATTTTGTGCTCACATATCAATCTGATAATTGAAGAAATTACAGAAATCGCGAATATAATCCAGTTTCCTATTCCTGTTCCCAAGCTGGGTGTACAAGAAATGAAGATGTGTGGGTACTTGACAATCATGCTGCCTGACACCATGCATCATGAAATGATGGCTTTGGCTGTTTCTTTCCTGCCTGTACAGAAGACTTAAGTTTACCAAACCTAATGGTATAAGGAAATCAGTCACCTGAAACATAACTATCTAATCCATGTTAGTCACATCAGCCTCCACTGGAGCCTACAGAGAACGATTATCACCTGAGATGATTAATCTCACCCTGAGAGAGGTGTCTGAAACCAGAGGGACTTATTAACCTCTCCACCAAGTCCAGAGGGAGCTTGGACGAGGCAGTCAGATCAGAGCTGTATCTTGTAGATAGCCAAGGTCAGCGAGATGGATGTTTGCCTTCTCACTCTTTACAGCCAGCGACTCTCATTAGATGCACCCGCTGCACTTGGAGCAGTGCAGGTCTATCTCTGCTGCTGCACAGACAGCAAACATTGGTAGTATTAATCAGAAACATCCCTAGTCCTTTATCTCAGACATGTATCTGGGTAACCTCCAAATACAAAGTGCAGTGTAACCAGCACCATTTCACCTCTCTCTGAAACACAGTGACTTTTGCAGAGCAACACTGCAGCCATGTAACAATACATACAAACTGCTGCTGAAAGAGCAAATATTTTTAGTCTTCCTTTGCCTAGGGCTGAAATGGGAATAGATGGGGGACTGAAAAGATGCAAGGAGAGGGTAGCTCATACTATAATTTCACCTTGAAAGTCATCTGAGCAACCCCTTTTATTTAGTCAGAACTTGTTGGGAATGAGATTTGCCACTGGGATGAGAACAGGTAAAACAGCAATGTAATTACATAAGGTTGTCATCTATAATACAGCTATTGGACCTTACACACATATCAAATGAAGGTTGACACTTTTATAAAATATTTTTGTTCCATTAATTTATGGGGTTCCTCCTGAGAAATATAGTGCTTATATTTGTGCAAGCTTTGTGTGTTTAAGATCTGATGAGCTGCTGGTGAGGGTAAAAGAGGCAAGACAAAATTAGAAATGTCAAGTTACTCCCCAGAAATCCTCGAGATCTGAAGCACTATGCCTCTTTCCTCTTTCAGGCAGAAAAAAGGTGTTCATATAATGACACTGGAGCTGCTCCTGCTCCTGCTCCTGAGCAGAGCCTGAGGACATGGACAGGCTGCAAAGTGCATTGAGCTAAGAGATCCTATGGATAACCATCTCTTTGCTCCTTAAGGATCCTTCTTCCACCTTCTCCTCCCTGGAAACCATCACACAGCAGTCCCTACAGCACCAGCTGGGGAATGTGAGCAGGAGCTGTTCAGTTTGGTGAAATCCTGCTTGTGCAAGGCTGGGATACTGGGACTCCAGCTTGGCCTGGCAGTGGGACTTCTAAATGTCCAACATAAGGAAAAAACCAACCCAAAACCAAAAATCAAGTGACTGAAAATATGAGTGCATGTATGATCTGGGGCCTGCTGCAAGGGCAGTGACAAGGTACTTTGTCTGGCCATGGCTACTTTAAGCTCTGTCTTTCAAAATCTCTTCTACATTATAGGAATCTGTTTCAGTAGCTCCCAGACCGGCTGTGAATGTTTCCAAAAAAAGTGGAATATTTCCAATAAATTATGCTGGTGGGAATCAAAAACAGTTTTGAGCAAATCATGCCCCGGGCTCTTCTGGGTCTCCCTCAGGTGTGGGTTTTAGTGTGAGACAGTCTGAAAGCCATATGGAAATGATAACCAGCTTCTGCATGCACACTGAACTTGAAATTCCAGTCAGTTCTTTCCCTGGCTTAATGTTGAAGCAAGAATATCAATGTCTTTAATTGGTTTCCATGTCCTGGGGGCCCCTGGTGCATGATCTATTACAAAAGGTAAGCAACAAACAAAAATGAGATATTAAGAACTGAAGTGCACTGAGTGGTTTGCAGCCATCTTCACTGCTGGTATCAGGCTATGGCTTTTAGCTACATTCTGCATTTCAGAAGGCTTCTAATGCACATATCCATTGTCCTGCAACAAGCTGAGTTTCTTGCCTACCTATTTATTACATCTGTCAATCATGTGTGAAAGCTGATGACAGAAAGTAATCTGAAAATGCTGTTATATCCAATAGAAGTGATAAGGATGAACTCTAAGGCTCAAAGGACTTTGGTGGCAGCAAACTATGCACAGTTTGGATCACAGCATTTTCTGTCAGGCTACCTTTCATTAAGTTTTTACCAGCAAAAGAAAATAAGAGAACCCAAACAAAACAGAAAGAAACCAATATTAAAATGTGAGCTTCTGACAAGAGCTAAAGCAAGCCTCAACTTGCACACAAGATTCTTTTATAATCTTAAAGGAAGAGAGGATGGGGGAGAAATTTAAGCAGAGGATGTAATTCTCCACTCTAGATGCTCTCTTGACTCCTGTTCGCATTCCTAGAAAAACAAGATGTCTTTGTGCCTACATGAAGAGTTTTGTGTGCAGATGGCTGAGCCATAGCTTTTAAAAAGGTCCCTTTTAAAATCACCTGTCAAACTGGAAAAACTGCATCTTCGTGGGAAGGGATTTTTAGAAAAAGCCTTTGATCAGGTGAGGGAAAGGAATGGCTTTACAGAATGACAGAATCAATTAGGCTGAAAAAGGCCTCTGAGACCATCATGTCCAACCTATAACCAAACACCACCTTGTCAGCCACACCATGGTACTGAGTGCCACGTCCAGCCTTTCCTTAAACACCTCCAGGGATTGTGATTCCACCACATCCTTGGGCAGGCCATTCCAATGTCTGATCACCCTTTCTGTAAAGAAATTCTTCCTAATGTCCAACCTAAACCTCCCCTGGTGCAGCTTGAGGCTGTGTTCTCTCATCCTGTCCCTGGCTGCCTGGGAGAAGAGCTCTACCTCCACTAGCTCCAATTTGCTTTCATGTGGTTGTACAGGGTGGTAAGGTCTCCCCAGGCTTCCTTTGCTCCAGGATAAACACCTGCAGCTCCCTCAGCAGCTCCTCATAGTACTTGTGCTCCAGACCCTTCACAGCTCTGCTGCCCTTGTCCGGACTCACTCCAGCACCTCCATGTCCTTCCTGAAGTGAGGGGCTCAGAAATGGCCGCAGCACTCAAGGTGTGGCCTCACCAGCGCTGAGTACAAGCACTGCCCTGGTCCTGCTGGCCACACTATTGCTGATACAGGCCAGCTGCCATTCGCAGCCTTGGACAATTTTTGTGGGCTCTTCCCCATGTTCACTTATACCTGAGCCACTGTGAACAACTTGCTACCACAGAATAGGGCAAAAAAGTAGAAAAGGTTTGCATGCTCTAACTACTACTTCCACCTAACTATTATCATAATACCTTTCATCAGCTATACCTCAGGTGATCTAAACAAATGAATGACAACTTCATCTGGAAACAAACCAATCAAACTTATCCTGTGCAGGGACAATAACTGGACTTGATGATCCTTGTAGGTCCCTTCTTACTCAGCATATTCTATGATTCTATGAACAGCCCTAAAATCACTGGAGTCATTCTTGGTTTAAACCTGTGAAGAGAATTTCCCAATAAAATTCCCCCCTTACCTTGTGAGGAAGGAAAAATCTTCTTGCAGTAACAGTATTAATAGAAACATACAGGTGGAGAGGTGGGGAGATGGGGAAGAGAGCCCAGGACCCTCCGAGATGCTGAGCACTGGAGTGACATGTGCATGTTGACATTTCAGCGTGTCCCATGCTGGAGGCCAGAGCTGCAGTTGTTGATTGAGAGTTGCAGACAAGCACGGTGAGTGATGTGCGTATACATCCTGCTGACAGATGGATTGTCTCGTTGCTTTAGAGTCCCCAAATTCAGAGTAATGCGTCCTTCCAGTCATCAGATTTCCTGTGCTGTTCAAAGAAGAGAAGCACCCGATTTTCCCCCATCCTTCCAATAAACCTGCACATCCAGGCTCTGTGATGCCAGCTTGGAGGCTGGGAACACTCTGGTTAAGCAGTTACCTCCCTGGGGACTCACTCAGAACTGACTGCAGCATTTCTCTGCAGGGTGACATAGGCTTTGCACTCACCTGTATTTTCCAATGTCTTCCCAGTTCCATGCAATTAGGGCTGACACAATTAAATTATTACACTAAATTTATACAGAAATTTCTTTCCCCTCACCTCTACCCCAAGGAAGAGGTATGTTTAAAAAGGTGGCCAGAAATTGTTCCAGCACAGATACGCTATAGATTCTGACAGCAGTTTCAGCACCAGCAACTGGTTTCAGGGTTTTTTTCCCTAATTGGTTATCATATTGTCATCATGCATTGGTTTCCTGAACTTTCTATCTGGAGAGGAAAATGCTGGAGAAAAGTTTAATTTGAAAAAAAAGAAAAAAAAAATCCTAAATAATGGGTTTGTGGGCACTGACACGATACACTTAAATTTTAATTAATATTGGATATGTGTCCCCAGAAATTCTGCATGAAATATTTTAAACACATACATATAAATAAGCATATTTTTTCTTAGCTAAGGGCAAAGCTCTCATTTACCTAAATCAATGTCTATTGATTTATGGATGGTGTTTGTGTCTTTACGTATTACATCAGCTTGGACAGATCCCTTGGCCTTTCTTACTAGGTTCACTGCTTTGCCTTGGGAAGTAAATACTTTGTTCCAATACATCCCAAAGGCAACAGCAACACTGCTCAAACATACACGTCATTTGCTCTTCCCATTCGGTATTTAAAACAATACCCCCACTTTAGATACCCGTGCAGTTTAAATCAGACACACAGATAAATACAGAAATACTGACCTGGATGGAAGGATGGATCACATGGAAAATCCAAGCATGCTTGTAACCCAGACAAAGGTTTGGCCCCGGATTTCATGAAAACATTAGCAGAATGTCAGCCTGTCACATCTAATTAACCACAATAATAACAACTCAGACTTCTGAATGCAAATTCCATCTGTGTATCCTAAAGGTCTCAGCAAAGATTAACACATCCTAAAAAGACAAATCATGACACTTTCTCTAATGGGGAGAAACTGAGGCAGGAGGAGCAGCAAGACTGGAGAAGGACTCCAGACAGTGCCCAGAGGAGGGAGCAGACAGGTGAGAAAAGGGAGATATTACAAGGGCATCCTTAAGGTAGCCAAGGCAACATCGGGTGTGACTGGGGAAGGATGTCTTGCTATTCTTATGGGGTTTATTTTTAAATCAGAACCAGATCTTGAGTACAGCAACACTAAATCAAGTGGTACTACACTGACTGTCAACTAAAAGCTGGTTTTCGATCTGCTTCATTCTTTCCATATGCTGCAGATATCCTTTACTTTAAAAAAAAAAAGGTGCAACCAAAAGCAAATCCAGCAATAAGTTTCACTAACTTGACTCTAATTGAACTGTCGTGTGTGTAACCATTCTAGAAAAATGGTGATTCCAGCAATCAGCTGAAAAGAAAGAGGCTGCAGGAAAAATAAGCCAGAGACACAGATAAGAAGATTTTATTCAGCTTTATTTGACAAGTTTTATTATACTGAGAAAACATAACGTATCTAATCTCTTTGCAGCTGTTGCAGCCCTTCAGCCTTTATTACTTAAATCCTATTAGATATAAAATTGTTTCTATTTGTCAATGGCATGATATCTTCTTTTATTATTATTATTATCATCATCAGAGTCTTGCAAGAATGACCATGAACATAATTTCTGGCCTATCTTCCTACCAATAGTTAAGGTTACCCTGTGAAATTTGCCTGTTTAAATGGCTTATTTTTTCAAAAGTCCTGGAGAGCTGTGTGTATTGTTAGGATACACACAGTGGCACTAAATAAAGCTCAGCAAATAATGAAAACCTGTGCAAATGAACCAGTATAGCTAAATATTTCTATTATGGATGCTGAAATTCCAGTCAGGCTGGGCTCAGCTGTACGCCTACCCATGTGAAGACCTTGAAGCAAAGTCTTTCATCACTGTACACAGGGTTTTCAATTTGTCACTTGCAAAACTTGAATTCTTCATTTTTCACAGAAGGATGAAGGACATCCTTTTTCTTACAGGAATTACCATTATTGCAAATAAATATTGCTCACAGTGCTTCTTTCCTTCCCTGTCAATAGGATAACCCCTTCTATGATTCACCATTTCAGAGAATGCAAGGGACATTCCCACTGTGATGTCCCATGGAAGCCTGGTGGCTCGTGGACAGCCATGGCAGGACATCACCTGGCTGCACTTCCCACGAGGAATGCATATGCCATTTCCACAAGTACACCATTTCATTTTTGAGGCAAAACATTTTACTTGCTGGGATTTTTTAGCCCGATGCTGAAAACTGTAGCATATTGATATCAAAATTATTTTACAGTTGTTTTTAACAGGCGGGTTTTGACCAGATGTTCTTGCAGCATCAGCGGGTTAGGGTATTAACAACAGTGGAGGAAAAAATAGGGCAAAGGTGTTTTGTCCAGAAACTTCCAGCAGAGTAAGATGTACCATTAACATCCCCCAGATGCCTGCTCTTGCTTGCACTGGAAGCATCATATTCATCCCATTAAAAAGGGCACGTTCATGCTGAACAAAATTAGTATTAGAGGCTGCTAGTGCCATAAAAGTTTAACAAATGAGTATGACACTGATTCTGAATGCAAAACAATAAGGAGGAGGAGTTGTTTTCCCTTTTGCCAATTGTTTTTTATTGTTATTGTAATCTCTCTCTCTCTTTTTATTAGTTTAATTTTCTTTTGTGTAATTTTGTTTTTATGGAGCAGATTCATCCCTGCTGTACCTCTGGTGGAATTTCGGGTGAGACGAAGACATACTTTTCTGTTGACAAAAGATAAATAAAATGTTAATTTATTTCTCAAAGCTTCCATATTTAGATACTATGGGCAATTTTTCTGTAGTTTCTCTCTATCTATCTAACCATAGTAATGATGGCCAAAAAGTGGCTCACAAACAGCTCATGATCTGCTTGCTTATCAAATGTGCTGGTTTTCCAATTGCATATTTTAGCATGCTGAAATGTGAAAGGCATTAATTTTGGACAGTAATATGTATGGAAATGAACTGCAGTGTGCAAGAGCTGGGAGTTGCTGCCTCAAGCAGGAACAAGACACTACGTGGCAGCTGATCTTTGGGAGGTAAAAGCTTCTGTTTCTTGAAGTTTTCTACTGCACCATGGGTAGCATCTTGCAAAGGACCTCTGTTGAGCCAGTGGCTGACTGACTAGAGAGCTGGACAGTTGAGACCTGGGAGCTGGATGAGATCACACATGGCAGACTAAAATACATCCAGAACAAATCATATCTTCCAAGAGGTTAAAAAAAGATAGAGCCAAGGGTAGTTAGGCATATGCTTTGAAGAAGTGAAGGCATATAACAGAAAGTGAGGAAGAGAAATGCTGTGTCAGTTCATATTTGGAAAGATGTGGGTATACAATGGTGCATTTTAAAGCTTTGGGTGCTGGTTTTCAGGGATGCAGGTTCTGAAAGTGTAGTGTGAGGCAGGTCTTATCGAAGAGGAGATTTCTTTAAATGAAGGGTTGTGAAGTCTGTCCCTCCATAAGACTCTATCTCAAAGAATGTAGGTAAATACATGACAAATATATCTCACACCTGAAGACTCTTATTTTAAGGATGTCTTTTAGTGACAAATTGGATCACTGTCTGCAGGCTGAATTTCTGAAATTCATCTGTGATTCAGCTTTGGCAGCAGGAAGTCCTAGGACCAACTACAGAAAGCCATGAAAATGCAGGTACAACCTGAACTGAACTGTTGAAGGAGACAAATCACTCCAAAACCCACCGATCAGGTCTAATGAAAAAACTTGTACATTTAAAACTGGACTTGAAGGATGTCTTAATTTCTAAGTCTTAGCAATATAGTATAGTATAGTATAGTATAGTATAGTATAGTATAGTACAGTACAGTATAGTATAGTATAGTATAGTATAGTATAGTATAGTATAGTATAGTATAGTATAGTATAACACTGGTTAGGAAATCAGTTTAGCAGGATCTGATCTCATCAGGCATATTTTTGATCCAAAAATTCCTAGGACAGGTTTTTAATAAGCCATGACCACAGAGGCTGTTTGTTTGCTTTCCAGTCTGTGTGCAAGGAAAGCCTGGAGTATCCCTGAAGCACAAGGTAAGATTCATCTTTCCACAAAGCCATCTGTCACAGCAAGAAGTCAGGCCCCTTCCCCGGAGGGTGTCCCACCACTGTGAGGGAAGGAGAGAAAGCCATCCAACACCCAGGGACAAATTCAGCAATATGAGATCCTTCAATGCATTGAAGGAGGAACACGACTCTCTAGTGCCATAGTCAGAGTACTACACATAGGAGGGTATATCAAAGGCAACTGAGTTATACAGGCACTTTTTAAATTGTTTCTGTCGATTTATGTCTCTTTTATAAATCCAGCACATACGAATGTGAAGTAGATTCACAATTTCTAGACTGCTGAGACATGCTCTTACTTGCTTTGCTCTCTATCCATTTGCATCTGGGCCGTTTGGTGCTGGGCTTAGGGACCCCAGCAGGTGAAATCAAATAAATGAAACCCTCTCAAAATAACAGTTGTTATTAGTTCATTACAAGTGGCTGCCACCACCAGAGTGTGTGTAGTGCTGAGGCCTGAAGCCCCCTAGTCATTACAAAAAGCAGAGGGACTGTTCTCTATCAGCACTTTTAGTGACTCAGTCTCACTATTTTTTTGTGCTCAGCTGCACATACTGAAACTAGATTCCAATTAATAAGTGATGAGCTTTTATTAGACTCCTCAACACTGCACTCGTGTTTTTGAGCACACCTGAAATTTGATCATATAAATAGCTCTATCCTCTAAAGGTGAGTACTGCAATAAAACCATGTCACAATCTAGGCTGTAGGAAGAAGAGAATATCTAAGGGACTTCTTGAAATTAAAAACAAGTACAAAATTTTTTTGTTAGTTTTGTATAAAGTTATAGAAACATATTGGTTATTAGGAGCAAACAGAAAAATTAATTCATTGGAGTATTATTCTTAGCATTATTAAAAACCACCACATTTGTTCTTTGATGTTTGAAACATTGCACTCATTTATGTTTACAATTTATCATTCAGATTTTCAGTCTTGAAAAATAAGTAAGCAATACTCCAAGGATACAACACAGTGTCAACCATCTGTAACTGGAAAATTAAATAATTATATGGCATTTAGCACAGATAAAATGCAGTCCAAGCATTAACCAACAAATCTTTGTAACACTTCTCCAGGACAGAAACTCTATCCCCACTTTGCAGATAGAATATTAAAAAGAAAGCAAAATCTTTATTGTTCTATAATAACTATGACCAAATGATTATGTTGTGAATCGTTCATTCCAGTTTCCTTACACAAAGCAAAATACAAGAATTAGAAATGGTTTATGCTAAAAACAAAACTTAAAAAACTTCACTTATGAACAAAAAACTGCTTTGTGCCCAGTTCTGGATTTAGGCTAGAAAAATCTGCATGAAAGGAACATATGTTGTCAAAGATTATGCACTTAGAATTGTGATGTGGTTTGCAGAAACTGGAGTGCTGCTTCTGAAATGTAGCCCATCAAAATAACCCAATTAATTTTGTAAGATTTAATAGCAAATAATTTCACTCATATCTAGAGGATTTGCAAAGCTAGCAGGTGAGGCATAATTATACTGAGCCAAGACTTGCAGGAAAGGACCAGAGCTATTTCCATCTTGGTCATCTTAAACGTTTCATGAAGTATTTCTGAGCTCTGGTTCCCGTTAATGCTCCATCTAACACTGAACATTTTTTACACAGACACTACCAAAGTGGGTAATTTATGATTAATATGAGTTTTGGATAACTGAAGATTCTTCAAATCTATGCTCTGTGCAGCAGGATATATTTCACCTTTCCCATTTATGTTATGACAATGTAAAAACCCCTCCATATTTTTGTTTTCAGCCACTCCTTGGCCTGACTCATCAGTGACCTACACCAGCTTTGGTGTGGCAAAAAGTGAACAAGGAAACTGATAGCCTGGGATGGAAGGAGGAGCAGCAGCATTCTTCTTGAGAATAGTTTGGATTTTAACTGTGTTAAATCCAATGAAAATCTCAGTTATTGTACCTCTCCTCCAATTAAACCAAACAAACAACACAGAAAAAGGCTGCAGGAAAATAAAACTGGCCAACAGTAAAATATCAGTTTGGTGATAGCTAAGAAAAGAAAATTATATCTCTCAGCTGTGTAATTCAGTCCTAATGAGCAGACTCTCTGAAGAAACTGGATATTAGATGATATTTGATTAGTCATCAATTAGTCAAAGCACGGGCAGTTTCACTAATTTTCCAGCCAAAAGGGGTTGTAGAGCTGTTACCATAAACACACATGGGAATGTTGTGCTCTGATTCAGCAAAAGGGATCTCAGTGAACTCGGTGGGGAATGGGTTTGGCTAAGGCTCAAAATTATTATTTTGAGGTTTAGAAATCTGCCAAACAAAAAGAAACTTCAGGAAAACCACTGTGATATTTAATCTTTATCACTTCAGCAAAAGCCAAGGGATTTGTTTTCACTCAATTTGACAGTCACACCAAACCAATTCTTTTTCTGTTACACATATATCTATATATGCACCTATATATGCATGTATGCATATCTAATGTTTATCTAATTGGTCTTTTTTTATTATTTTCACATTTTTATATTTTTTTTAATTTTTTGAATGTTTTACAGAAAAAAAAAACACAGGGGAAAAACCCTGTCTTTTTATATTGGTCAGACTTTGCAGTAGATGGTGTCTGAATTCAGCCAGCTTTGTCAACTGCTGTGCTCTTAATTAGACTCCATCTGAGTACAGTTTCATCAACATATCAGCAAGGGATTTCAACACTGGGAATGGCAGAATAAATTATTAATCCTTTAAATAACTTGCATTCTGGTACACTAGCTATAGAAGGACAACCAGGGAAAATATAAGAGATACAGATTTTCCCACCAATTTTCAGTACTGAGAATGACACCAGTCATCTATTTAGGCTTTGTTCACATTTGCAGTCCTCGATATGGCATGTTGTGAAAGATTTAGGCATACACCTTCCTAACTTCTTTTACAGGTAGGAGACAGGTCCAGAGAGACTAAGGGCTTTTGAAATCCAACTTGGGAGTACAAGGTGTTTTTTTTTCCACTGGCTATCACACCTGAGCACTATAAAGAACTGTGTGCTTACAGGCTGGACACCAAAGTCAGGAGTAAACCTGACTATGTATTACCTTATGCTACCCTTGCAGCTGGGCTTCCATCAGCATGGAAAATGAAGGTTTCAAAACAGGTTGGGCACATGGTGCCTGCTCCAACAGAGATGCAGAGGCAGGGCAAGGGGGGCTCTGAGCACAGGAAGGTCAGCGCTGCACCAGTTTGTTTCTGTACACAGAAACCAGAGCTGCAAGGACCACTTTTTTGATGACCAAGATGGTCCAGCTTTATGCAAGGTTATATTTGCATTTTTAAGTGTAGTTTGTCTCCAGGCCTATAGTGACAGCATATGTAGCTACCTTGGCCTGGCTTGCAAGCACACTGGGACCGCATGAAAATCTGGTGTCTATTAGCTCATGCATTGTGCAATGCTCACTGAGAATACTGACCCTCGATTTTACCCACATAAAAACACATTATTACCCATCCTACTGGATTTTTCACTAAAAAACAAGCAATACTTTCTTTATTGTTCTCCCCAAGAGCCTTGTTGTTTTCTTATAGAAAAATTTAGTTTTTATGATAAAGCTTTGATTTCTGGCTGAAGGCAGCCTCTTTCTCAGCTGTGCAACACAAAAGAGGAACAAAAACTAAATAACTTTTCCGATATTATTCTTTTCTGAGGGAATTTTCACAAGCATACCTTACTCATTCAAAATAATATGATGCAGTAAATGCAAGTGACTGAAATATTTTGCCACTCAATAAACTGTCTCTAAAACTTGTAATACAAACCTTGTTAATTTGCTTCATTTCTTTAATATTGACCCAAATGTAGCTGAATTTATGGGGCCAGCAGGAAGGGATCACTGTCAAACTGAAGCCTGCATCCCTTCTATACATTCACATATGGTTTTAGAAAACCTTTCCTGGGAAAAGAATCAGAAGATGAACTAAAAGTGGCCATGCCAGCAAGCTGGAAGAGAAAATAAATCCATGACACAAGCTATGCACGAACACACACACTGGCAGAGAGCTATAAAAAAAATATTTCTTTCAATGTGAGAAGCAATTAAGGAAGGAGAATGAAAACTGGTGGGGTACTGACTGACCTTCGTGCGTGGTAAATAGGAGGCTGCCAGCAACGTGCTTGCTGCTGACATTCAGTTCAATAAATCAGTGAGGTGGGGGAGGGAATTTTTATTCCCCACTGCAGACACACCTGTCTGTACTTTGCAAATATTCAAACCAGGAGCAGAGCCTCCTGGATAGAACATGTTAAAGAACTCATCACCTCTATAGAAATTTCACTGACAAAAGTGCACTACCCAGCAGAAAGCATCAGCTTCTTCCATTACACAATGTAGCATTTTAACAGCTAGGCTGTTATCAGTTTAAGCTCCATAAGGAAAAAGCATTATATACACTTAACATTTCAGGAGGAACTGGTGTAATCAGATGATAACTGCTCAGATTTCAGCCTTTCCTCTTCTGAAATTTTCAAAACAGCAACAATTCAGCAATCCCCAAATGACTGTCTCTCTCAGAAAGCATGAATCAGAATTATGATAAGGCCCCTAGTAAGCCCTTCCCTTTGAAAGGGCTTGTCACAGACATAAGAAATACTTTGCCATTTTCTATCACTGCTATTTGCACTCTAGATATGTTTGGGAATAATTTCACTTCAGACACTTCAGCAGATGTCAAGCAAATAGAATGTATTGTCTGTGAAAAATTCCTTTATGTTCACCTCTCCCCATATTAGCATTTTAAAAGTTTCATCCCCTCACTGGGTTGATGGAGCTTTCTGACTAATAACCAATATCTGAAAGCTTTCACACTAGGTGGAGGGAGTTCCAATGACAAACACGTCATTAAATACCCTTATATGTAGGTAAGTGAGTTACCTAAGGGTGAAGTTGTGTAAAAAGGCAGACAGGTCAGTAACAGCGATCATCCAGTGACATTGGTTCAGCCCTGAAATTCTCACGTCACCTCCTGGGGGCAACTGGATTTGTCTTAGAAATTCTCCAGTTAAAAATGTCTCAGTCCTTACCCTGCTTGATTTGCAGAGTCTGAGATCATCATTTAAGTAGAATGTCTTCAGGCTTGCTGTGACTCCAGAAAGCCCTCTGGGAGGAGGTGAACTGAAAAAGAGTTTTTTATTGAAACATCTTTGCTAGGTTCTGCTCAAGAGAAATTTGCAAACAAGTTTTATTTGAATGTTGATGTTAATATGCAACATGACTAACTAGCACTATGAGGTTTGGGCTACATAAGTTGAAAACTCAACTAGCTAGCTAGCAACATTTTACTTTTTTTTTTCTTTTCTTATATAATAGAAGTCTTTCAAAGGCTGGTAAATGGAGACTGCTCAGAGCATCACATTCCAAAGTGTGTTTAATTTCTAAATTACATATTTTCAGAGTTGAAAAAGATACTTTTTTTAAGAATTTGTCCAGTTCTCCATTTCTATGAAGGACCTGGACACTTGGCAAGAGAAACTCAGACAGGAAAGAGTAGCTGTTTTGGAAAAGAAGTACAGAAGAGATAAATGGCAGGTACTTCCAGCATCCATTATACAAACACAGGCTGATGTCCCAGTCTTTCAGCTTGCTGGGCATAAAACACCCTCTTTTCCAGCACTGAAAGCAAGACACTTCTTGTGGCTCAGATCTTCAGATCACAGATACTTCTTTTTTTGGGAGCCCAAGTGTATCTGTCCTTCTCCCTCTATTACAGATGGAGGCCAGGGTGAGTGTTTGTCATGCCCAGTGTGGATCACTGCAGTTCCCTGTCTGGCTCCAGTTAGTTCAAACACACTCTTTGTCTCTTCTGTATTTTAGGAACTTTCTTATCAGCTCAGTCCCTACCTCCTTCCATGATTTAAGGCCTTGGTACCATGCAGCAAAGCAACGAAAGGATCTGATCTCAACTGATTTAGTTCCAATTGAGTGTAGTCAAGGCTGCCAGGGTCCTTTGAGATGAAATGAATGAGGAAACCTGGCACACTGTTCGAGTTACAAGTGATGGACACCCAGGCTGAGGGATCTGAGCACAGTGAAACTTCTGGAGAAAGGGGAGAGGAGACAGAGTTTGTTCCATTTCAGGAAACATTGAAAAGTTTCTCTCATGTAATAAATTCTTTACTTGCTGGCACTATTATTAAATAAAAGCTTAAGGTGACCATCCACCCCTTCTATTACTTCCAGATCTCATTCTAATTAGGAAAAAAATAAAACCAGAACACAAGGCTGCTGTCACAATTTACCTTGACAATATCTCATGACTTCTGTGATAGGTTTTGACTAGATACAAAAATAAAATGAGTGTAAATCTGGCAGAAGAATCTGCCCCTAATTAATTGAACTGATTACATGAGAAGAACAATCCACATCACTGTTTCCACACTGGTCCTGGCTTTCCAGCAGCTGATGTCTGAGAGCAGCACTGCCCTCTCCTGGATTCTCGCTGCTCTTCAGAGCTTTCCTACAGCAGCTAAATGTGGAATGTCAGGTAAAAAGGGAAAATTCACACAAATATAAATTCAGATTTCTCAGGAGATAGCCTGGCATGGTCTGTACAACTCCTCCAACACCACCTCTGTACCTCTGCTTGACAGCATTCCCAGAGGTGCCTCAAAAGCTCAGGAAAGGACAACTTCTGTGGGCTCTGTGCTCCTAGTGGGATATCTTGGCTGCCTTTGCACCTCCTGGCACCGACGCTGGAACTCTCCTTTTCTGGGCTAAATTTCCTCGAGGCCCATACATGCTCCTGAGAGAGTCATGCTTCACCTTAATGTGACAGGGGCACAGGTGAACTGCCTGGCAACTCAGACAACATCGTTCTGCAAACACCCACCTCGCCCAGGCGGCCACCAGCACCACTGCTGGCATCCGGGAAACTGGAGACCACATCAAATCAAATCAAATCAAATCAAATCAAATCCCAACCTCCCCCAAGTGAGGGATTCCAGATAAGAGTGAGAGGTAGGAAATTTAGGATCCCCAAGTGATTCCTGGTAAATGGCCTTCTTCTTGGAAAGGATCTTCTGTTTCTTTTGAGTGTATCCTCTCATCATTACCCCACTTCAGCCTCACTCCTCAGATTTCTAGAGGTAAGGATATCCCCAGATATCTTTAGGTAAGGCAAGATATTTTCAGAAACATTTTACTGCCTTCTGGTAATAATGGTCTTCTATCCCATTATTCTCTGTTTTAATATCTCTGAGTTTAGATACAAAAAGTTCAAGAAAGAAGGATAAGAGATATCGCCGATGGTCTGAAAAACAACTCAGCAGCTGTTCAGCCAATGTGCACTGTATACAAATGTTGGGGTTATTTCTATTTTCTTCCAAAGCCTTAGTTTTCATCTGGTTTTACTGTCGGATGACAAACAGCAAAGAACAGCCACAACACCCTACCTCCAGCTGTGATAATTAATAACCTGTCAAGACATGGATCTCGCTGTCTTAGGAAATCTAATGTCTGGCTAGAGGTGGTGAAAAATACTGAGAAACCAGAAGGAGGGGAGAAAGTGCATGATTAAGAAGTTATGCTTGGTGGGGGGAAATAAAAACCTTTTTAAATAAAATAATTTCTCTCTATATGTATGCATATTTAAATAGACTCAAAACTTGTTCAAGGAATCCATTTTCAAAGAACAAAATCCTAAGGGGAAGAGTTCTGTATAAATACAAACTGTTTCTGTGATTTTCTTTTCACTTGTAAAGGCTGCTCAGATGCTTTTATTCTTGCAAAATTAATTCTTTTCACTTCTAACTAAAGTTTTCTGAAGACTGTGGAAAGTCTTCCACTGAATTTGGCAGGCTTTGGATTTTGAATTAAATAGATTCTGTTCACTTGAATATTCATTTTATAAGGTAAATAGAGTTAATTCTGAAAGGTCCCTTCTGTCTTACTTGAAGAGTAGATCCATCCCTTCAGGTTTGTGGGACATGAATCACACAAACAAGTCACACTGATGACTCTACATGTGGGTAGCAATAGATGCTCAATAGTCTACTTTACAAATACCAAGACAACAAAATATCTGGGTTTACCTAGAGAAACAAAAATTTGTCCTCTATCCATGTCTTCAGACCCAGTATCCCCATTTTATCCCATCATCGTGTGTCCATCAAAAGCTACTGAATCTAAAGCCCACCTGCTGCAGAAGCTCAGTACTTGACCATCATTGACAAAGCATTCAGACAGCTTGGGTAACAAGCTAAATTAGACTGGAGCTACCAGCTGAACAACCAGAAAGCTGGAAAATATACAACCACATTTTTAAGCAAAAAACAATGTGCCAGATTTTCACCCAGGAAAGCAAAATCACTATTTTACTTACAGAAAGGCTAAGTTTGTATCATGCATTTAAAGAAAAACATACATAAGTGTGTTCATAGATACCTACATATACAAAGAGAGAGAAATTGAGAAACCTTCCCTGCACACAAAAATGAAATTGAAATAGATCTGCTTTTTAAATTTGTGTCACTTGAGAGTTAAAGGCAGGCATACATGGGGAGAAGGAGCTTTTCAATTTTATACTGCAAAGCACCTAGCCCTCCAAGGAAATATGAGGACAACACAGCAACTAATTGAAACTATCAGGCAGTTTTGATAAAGTAGGATGTGATTAGCAAGCTGGAATTTAGCCAGAGCATCCTGGTCCACATTTTCACTCCTCTCAGCCTTCATTTTCTCAAAGTGCCTGACTGTAATCTAGCCCTATACAGCTGTAATGTTTAACTCAGCTTTTCATTCCACTGAAAATAATTACATATGGAGAACACCTGTTAATTGACTGTGCTAATTTAAAAGGGGAAGAAAAATCCAATTTAACTCTGCAATGTGTTCCCATTAAGATGATATTACAAGTTTTAATTAATATCTTGATTAGATACTGTTATTCATAGTTCTATTCCAGTCACTGAGATCAGACCATCATTGTGATATTGCTATTTTGACACAGAGAAAATATGACTTGTTAGGTGTGGTACTTATCTTTCTAAGACTGATGTATTTCAGATTTCAAATAATTGAAACCACTGGCATGAATAAACTGGTGGGAAAGGCTGTCCTTGTTTGCAGTTGGTAGGGTGCAAATTTATCTTGATGACAAGTGCAAATAACATGTCCAAGAGAGTTTACAAACAGGACTAAATGCAAACAATTAATAGCATTATTTATTCAGACAGTGATACCTGCAGTATGAACTTCACTCAACAGTGACTCATCTGCAGCACTTGGCATATAAATTTTTATCAGAGTAAGTCCTTTGACTTTAATTTATATTTTTATGACAGAGACATAATTCCTGTTTCAGCACAGCTATAGACAAGCAGATTCAGGATCCTTTTCCTCCCAAACATCTTCACTTACATAAACAAACTCCTTGATTTCCAAAGAAACCCCTCAAAAGTCAGTGATGGAAGCAAGGACTGAAGACCCCTGTTCTTAAAATCCTAACCTTGCTGTCTTCACATATGGGAATACCTCACTTCTCACCCCCTAGAGACCAGACAGAGCCTTGCTGGTGTTTCCCACATTGCTGGTGTTGGGCCAGAGAAGAAATTCACACACAAGGCCGGAGGCTGTCCTAGAAGAGCTCACTTGTTCCTGGATCTCTATGAATAATTACCCACTCTGGAAAGCACCAAAAGAGATGCATGGTAAGGTATGGGAAGAGCATTTAGGACACACTCTTCCAGGCAAAAACCAAGCAGATTGGAAGCCCTTCCCTGCCCCTGAGGTGAGTATTTGAAAGAGGGGACAGGAGCCCTGCACTGCAGTGTCTGCAGAGGCAGCAGCCTCTCCCCTCTGTGCTCTTCCCAGGCACGCTTCATTTCCCGGAGTGCCACAATGCCCGCTGCCACAGGGGTATTAAACCAGCAGAAAAGACTCAATTTCCTTCTGTCAGGGCTTTCCATGCTGCTGACAAACAGCAGTCGACTGACATTTAAGTGGGAAAAACTTGGCTTTGAAGCCTCAGATGATCCGTGCCCTATTGCTTCTTGCTCGCTGGCTTTGTTCACATAAACCAGGCTGAAATGTGCTGCCAATCATAACAGAGGGGGAGAAATCCTCTGCAGCATTAAGCCAGCTGGAGATGCTTATCCTGGCCTGCTCTCAGAGGACACGAGCACTGAATCCATCCCAGCCAGAAGAGTGAGAATGTTGACTCCTGGTTTTGTTCCCGTGATTAAATCTTGATGTAATCAAGATTAAATATAGTCTCCAGAACACCAAAAAAAGATCCCAATTAAAAAAAAAGTTAAAAATTTAAAAAAAATATTAGTAAGTGTAGTGTTACCAGCCAAACTAAGGCCAAAACGAAAGAACCAAATGAAAAACATGCATTAAAGTGTTCTCAGTCTGAGAACTGTACTGACCGTACAATTAAGCGTGCTAAACTTGCTGGCTTTCATTATTCTATTATTTTCTCTTGGAAAACAAAACAAAAAAAAAGTACGAAAAAAGTGGAAGAATTCTCTGATTTACCTAGACCACTCCAAAAATGGAGGGAATGAAAAACGTTGATTTAGGAGACAGCACCCGAATACTCCAAAAAGGCAAATTTTGCTGGATTTGTTACTGGAGCTTAGAGTGGATCCAGAAGGGGCATAACCTGTACATGAAATCCTCTGACTGAAAATTAAAATCCAGAACACTCCTGATCCCAGAGGACTTCAGTCCTTTCATGTCTGAAGTTTTGTGACCTCTCTTGGTCACAAAAGTAACCAAGATAACTCTCCCTTGGTGCAGCCAAAGGCACTGTCAGCTTTTACTGACAGTAAAGACTGTCTGCTGGCAGAGTAGTCTCAAACCACTGAAGGGATCCAGAAATTTTTCAGCCTTGGATTTCATCCACATAGGTGAGGAGTGCTCTGGTCAGGTCCCACCACAACAAGTTTAATGCACACCAACAGGACGAGGCCCTTGTGAAATTTAACACAAGGGCTTGAAAAGCATCAGTTAGACCTCAAAAGCTATAAAATACATTTAGTGCTCTTTTTACACCCTCTGCCTGATTTAGGTACCTTCAGGATTCATGTTTTCTAGCAGAACTCCACAGTGCAGTGCTCATTTTCTTAAATGAGAGCGGAGGTTCGGGGTGCCTGTACAATTTCACAATTAAAGCTGTGGAAAGCAGTCATGAATTTGAATGAGGATTTCTTTATGGATTTATAAGGATCCAATAGACCCCGGATGAATCTGCAGGGTTGGGTTTTTTCTCCTCAGAATGGCTGCTATGGTCATAGATCTATCTAATAGAAAAACAGCTATTTCCTGTTCATCACTTCCTCATCGAGGAGGAAAAATCCAAACAAACTCTGGCTCAGAGAAATTTCTACTCTGCAGCCTTCAAATGGGTACATGGACATAATGGAAGTATTGGTACACAGGATATTGAACTTTGTATCCTCTTCCCAGCAACAGCAAAAATTAGTTTGAGAATAAGCATTTACCACACCTGGGAAAAGAGATTGTGCTGTATTTGGGGTTTTTCTTTTAAGAGTTAGGAGAACCTTTACCTGCCTTTATACTTTTCTTTTGCTAAATGTTTTATTCTGAGCTCCTTAAAATAACTCAGCCTGTCAATTTTTCACAGACTGTTTCCAGGCCAAATAATAGCTGTATTCTTCTTTGGGAGCACCCTGAAAATATGAATGTTCAGCCATTGTCAACTTATATTTTATTTTTTATATTATTTATTCAAACTTCTGTGCATTGTCAAATTTTCTCTCTCTTTTCTACATTTACTCAACACATTCAGCCAACTGGCCTATATTGTGTTTGATTTTATTTCCCCTTGGATCAGACTTCAAGAGGTCCCAAGATTTTATTTCAGTAATTCTGTATCTTAGAATGGAAAGCACTTCATTTCTATAATCAACCCTCCTGTAGAGGTAAATGCTTCTTTTTTTCTGTAGGAAAAGAGAAAATATGATGAAGATGTGTGTTAGAAGAACAATCAGCTTTCCAAACATGAAAACTTCTCCTTTTTGTTTGATGTTGGACTTCCTCAGATGAAATACACAATTCTCATTATCACATTGAGAAAAGGCTCTTGGCCTTCATGAACAAAATTATGAGTGTCCAAAGAGAGGGATTGGCCCACAAAAGTGCCCCAGGGCCTGGTTTGTGATGATGTTCACAGAAGTATGAGGGGAGTTAGGAATCAGGGAGAGGGACCTGGGTGTTTTTCCCCAGAGCAAGATCTCTAAATATTGAGCTTCTCCCACTGTTCAAAGCCTGCGTGACTCCTTCCATCTGTGATTAATAATTATGGATCTTTCTTGAGAGTACATAGCCCTTAATTAAAAATCAAACAAGGTCTGAGAACAAAATGATTCCTTTCTTCCTAACCTGAACAAGCAGAGGAGGAAGAATAGCACTGGGAATAGCACTGGAACTACCAGTGTCAGGGCACCTGAGGATTGCCACATTTCATTCCCTCCCAGACTCTGATGAAATGTTGTGCTCTGCAGCTGGTCAGACTGGGCAATATCCATCAATTATGGATCTCTCCTTGCTTCCAAAGCAAGGAGATTCCTAGCCTGATTTGTTTTTCATTACAGCTGAAGGAACTGAACTAAACCCATTTGTTTAGCCTTTCCATATTTAGAAAGGAAGTATTGGTGTCAAAATCTGAGGGTTAGAAAAATACTGAGAAAAGCTGAAACACCAATATTAAAAACCTTCTATTTGTCAAGCAGCTCTAGAATTATGAAGGAAAAGAGGTTTTATTTTCAAAAAGTCAGGAGGCTTTTTTCTTAAAATGCTTCCAGTTTTACTTTATTCTCACTGTAATATTCTTTCAACTGCTATTACTTTACATTAAGTATTTGCAGAAATATTTGAGGAGAAACTCACTTTGCTATTCTTACAAATATGCCCTTCCCCAGAGTATACTCTTTCATATATTTGAATTTTTCTATCTTCCCTTCTCCATTTTCATTCGTCCTGTCATGACATTATAACTTCTTTTTACATTTATGACTTCTGTATAATGAGGAAAGCGAGCACAGATTCATGACAGTGAATGATTCAAACCCTCATACATAAGAATCAAAAGTGACTGCATAAAACAGAGAAATTTGTATTTAGAAAAACATTTCATATAAACTGTGTATGGAATCTGCCTGTGTGCTTTCTTAGAGCCTCAAAGCAGCAAAGGAATAATGCAGGTGATATTTGAGGGATTATTTTGCTGTAGAGAGAAGTAGAAGACAACTTAGTTTGTGCAAAATGAGCTAGTATGCAGAGCTAATAGGAAAATAAATAGAAAAATAAATAATAAATGAAATGTTATTTTTCTCTTTCTAGCCAAAATATACCATGACCAAACAAACATATGGGTCTGCCCTGTTAAATAATAAGATGCCATTCTTTCCTGCAATAATTTTCAAGCTAATTACTTCAGCTTGAATATCCAACCCACAAACTTGTTAACCTCATTAGCATTTATGCTTATTCAACAAAGAAATATTTAACTTTTGACCTTGAAATAGTGTTCCTCCAATGCTAAGATATGTTTAGCAACAAATAGGCATCAAAACTCCAAAAAAGCAAACAAAACAAAATAGATATTTCATACCTAATAAAAGAATATAAATATTCTAATTGCCACAGACCATCTCAAAATTCCATTTTTTTCCTGAGCTCTGAGCAAGCTCAGAAACAAATAAAGCAACCTCAAAATAATTTATTGGAAATAGTTCTTATGATTCTACAAGTATATTGACAAAGAGTAGAAATAATAACAATTAATAGCAAAAGTAAGAAATAGTAACAATTCTGTCCTTTCTACTGTGGACCTTATATACCTTGACATAATCTATAGATCCAAACAATTAATCAAAAAAGTGTGGTTATTTTACATTTTAGGAAGTGTTTTTCCTTCCTATTTGATGTCTCAGAACTAAAAAGTTAATACCACTACCTGGAGTGTTGAAGTTTTATATTATTAGTGTCACTGTTGACCATCAAAATATTTTGTTACACAGAATGACATTTTTACTTGAGTGTTGCAGATAAATGAAAATATTTTAGACTAGAGCCATACTATCTGTACACTAGAGACTCCTGGAAGTATTTGTCTCACAAACTAATTTCTGTATTTGCAGAGAACCAGAAAGTAAATTCAAGGTGATTTCTTCACTATGGTCTGCTGACTGCAGAAAATCTTAACACAGAAGTAGCAAGATCATTTATCATTTACATTTATTTTCAATGCTAGTTTCATTTTCTGTTTGAAGTAGGTTGACCTTGCAATCTCCATTTTGGGGAATTAGGTAACTGGGAAGGTTTCTCAGCTGTGTAAAGGAATATTGCTCACACAGCTCAACCAAGAACGTTTGTTACCAAATGACATTAATATTCAGCCTATGCATTCTCTTCTGAGAGACAGCACATTGTCTCAGGGGAGCTCTGGGGTAGACTTAGAGCATGTACCCTTGTAGGAGGGTGTCAGAAGTGCCATTCCTCTCCTTTTCCCCAATCTCAATCCACACCAAAATTTTGGGCATTTTTGCTGAATGTAAAGCTGGAAACTTGGTGTAACTACATTTGGACCTTGGACCAGATGTGCTCCAGACATCCCTCCAACCTCATGCATTCTCTGGTACTTTAGACTTGCTCTAACCCCAGGACAATGTCTGCTGATTTTTCCCCAAGCAGCAATGATCTGTGTATGAAAAGACTTCATAGTCATACAAATACTTTTTGTCTGCAAGAATGTGAAGGACAGCACCAGCCTGAGCAGCCTTGTCCTAGGATGGCTGTTTAGTCATCAGGAACCAAAATCATAATTACAAATGGAGATACATTTCCAGTGCTTCCTGGTAACTGTATTTTCACAAGATCAGCCTGGAGTTTGCTTTTTCCATAATTAGAGGAAAAGCTGAATGATATATATATATATATTTGTGCTAGCTGAGAATTTTTATGCACCATCTTTTATCTGCCACAGTTACATATAGGGAAATGCATCAAGAGCACACTGCCCTCTGAGCTCTATGTTAAGGATTCAAACTTAATAGTAATTTGCATTCCTGTAGTGCCTAAGAGTTCAACTAGTTTTAGAAACATGATTAAATCCAGGCTTGCAATCCCTTCTGAGCCTGAGACATTAACTGAAACAAGCATGTGAGAGCATTCACTGTGGCTGAAATCCTCTTGCACCATATGGTTGCAGAAAATTATTACTGGTTAGTGCAGGTCTGGATTTTATGCCCTCTTTTACTCAAACACAATTTAGTGATATTGGTGGAACATTCAGTGTGGCAAATACTTGATTGCACTTGCACATTTGTAAATGGCCATGTCTTTGGACAGCTTGCTTTGTTCACTTTTACTGGGGTTGGTGTGGGGGAGAAGATGGAGGGAGAATTCTGCTCCATTTTTCATTGTCAATATTTTGGTAAAGGATGTAATGGACTCTTTCACAGATGGGAGTCAAGAAACACATTGCCAGATTTTCAGGCTGGAACTAGAGAAATGGAAAAAAAGGAAGAGCTATAGGTCTGATTCTCCTCCTTTTGAACACCATGCTTCCTGCCACTTAATTACCAATGGAAATTTAAGAAAAGGTGCATGAATACACAATTATTTGATTGTCCACACTGATCAAATACCAACTGATCCTCCTTGACAGGAAGGATTCATTAACTATCATCCAAATCTCCTTTTTGCTACATGTTTTTGAATTTGTTTTCCTGCGTCAAATGGGAACTTGTTCTTGCTTAGTTTGTGTAGTGTGCTCAGATGCTTTCTGATAAATTCTCTAATAATTTAAGTAAATGCATAAACACATTGCAGGACCTGCAGGAATTTTCTTCAGGAGGTCATCATTTCCCCAGCTTAAGACAGCACATAATTGCCAACCAGGTGCTGCAGCATAGTGTCTTGAGAGACTGAGCCCACACACCTCTGAGATAATCAGGGAGCTGATGTTTCCCTGCTTAGCCACCCCTCTCATGCCTGAAGATTCTGATTAACATTACAAGCACAGGAGATTTTCCACTGCAGCAGTGTGAACCATGCTGGGCAGCACCTTTGGGAACAAGGATATGTGGTTTTGACACCACTGAGGGATTGAGGACCATTCTTGTGTCAGCCCAGCCCATCTTTTCTGCAAAGGTGTAAGTAAAAGCAGCACATACTGCTGCCATGAGCATGGGAGAAAAGGCTGCAGGGAATCAAATCAAAGCTCTGCTATCTCAGTGCATCTTACATGTTTCCTGTCAGGTAAGAACCTTCCTGTCTCACAAACACTAAATTGACTGAATCCTGGCAACACTCCTATGGAATATGGGGCTGTTATTCTTGTATTGCAAGCAAGCGCTATGTAAGGCTCACAGAACATCAGATCTAGTTATATTTGAAATTAGACACCCAATTTTTGTTTATTTAGGTTGAAATAAATGGAAATTGGAATTCAACTCAATTCTTTGGAGTCTAAACCCACAGCCTACCAGATCATCTTTTTTAACATTTATTTTACCTCAAACACACACAACTCACATCTATAGCTTTCCCCAGGACTAAGTAACTGACACCAAAACAGAGCACACTGGTATACATTGTTACAGACATGTCATTTCAGATATGCTGAAAACTGATTGCTATCATAGGGAGCTTTTCCTTTCACAAGGGAGCAGTTTCATCTTCCATTTGTATATGAATCACGAAAGCAGCATAAGTGATGCAGGCTGTATTTGGAGACTTGCACACCTTTATGTCATTTCTTTATCCTCTCTGTCTCTATGATGCAATTGCAAATTATTCTCTCTCTCTCTCCTTTCCCTATTTGTAATTAGAGGGCAGAACAGATGGTAGTAGCTTACTTTAAAGTGATGTCTTCATTAAAACACTTCTCAGTGTGCTGCCTAAAAATCATGCACAACAGCAAAGAAATTACCCTTGTTATGGGCAAATCTCACAAGGTTTTGAGGTTCATAGTAGAGAGACATCAACAACTCAGAAACTCTGACACCAGCAGAAAATTCCAGAAATGACAAACTGGGCTAATAGTGTCTGAGGAACATCACCTCCCTACGAAGACTTTGGACATGCCATGTGCCTGTAAAAATCAGAAATCAGAATCTCCTCCTTATGAGATTCCTGCTTCCATACTAGGTAGTGGTTTAAGGCTCACACCTCAGAGCAAAGTTAAAAAGGGAGTCATACTCACTGTTTTGTGTTTTTAGATAGTGACAGCTGGTAAGATTTTAATACAGGTCAGTGACAACCCACAAATACTCAAATACTTCTCCCCTTCCATATCATGTTTTCAATGATGTTTCTAAGAAAAGACAGTGGTTGTCTTCATATGTAGAATGCAACATTCATTGTCTTTATGAACAAATAGGCATCACTGCAGACATGAGAAAAGGCATACAAGATTGAGGTTTTTCCATGAAAAGGGAGAAGAATGAATTCTCCAGAGGTTCTCATCACTGAAATGTGCCTTTCCCCATAAGTCTGTGTGTGGATTGTTTTTAGCTTTCTGTACTTGATACGGCCCCTCCTCCTTAACTGAGATCTGTGAAGGTGATAGAATTTCAAGTAGAATTGAGGAGTGCAGTGGAAGTATATTTTGTGCCACAATCTGATATAACAGGGATTAGTAGGCACTGGTGTCCTTATTTCAGTTACCACTGAATATTTTTCATTTCTCAGCATACCTGAATTCTGCACTGAATGAATTTTCTTGCATATTTTTTTAGAGTTCAGACTCACTACCTAAGTCAGCTAATGACAGTCAATGCCATAAACAAAAGCTGTATATTCTCAGACCTGTTAAACATGTCAATTATTTAAAGAAAAACAATCAGACAAAACCAAAAAATCAACAAAACCAACAAATAATAAAATTGATAGTATTTATGTATGGAGATTTATTAGACCTTTTTTCCTATACTTTCCACTGTGATTTTTTAGCTAGAAAATGGATTATCAGGCTATGATTACAAGGGTTAAAATATAAGGGTTAAAATATATATTATATAATATAATATAATATATTATATATTATATAATATATAATATATAATATATAATATATATTATATATTATATATTATATATATTATATAATATATAATATATAATATATTATATATTATATATTATATATTATATAATATATAATATAATAACCTTGAATATAAGGTTCAAGAATTTCAGTAAGATGAACCCTAAGGGCTTACTTAGACTTTCATTTTTCATTTTAAAAATTCAAAGTTATCTTTATCTCCTCCCAGGTAAGCATTACTTTAATAAAGGAAAATGGCAAAAAAGATACTCTGAAGACACATTTTCAAGACTTTACAAAAAAGCTTGCCTCATTATTTCAATTTGCTGCTTTTCCTCAATTGATCAAACAGTCTTTTGTTCCCTTTTCTCTTGCTATTTTTTTTTAATTTATTTTTAAGCAGTCCTCTTTCCCTTGCTGTCACCTACTATTAGCTCATGAGTCAGGATTCAGGTTACTATCATGCAGTTTGAAAATGTGTTCAAGTTGATGTAGCACAAGAGAAGAAGAAAGTGAGCAGTTGCATTGTTTCTAGCATTTCAGTGTTAACGCTTTTGCATGGCTCTCAGTTCTCTGGGATGCTAAACTTCTAGCAGATGCTAATCTTACTGCAAAAACAGAATGAATATTTTGTCCCAGCACAATAGAACACACCTATAGATGCTTTAGCCCTATGCTGTGATAAGGAGGTTGTCTAATCACCCAAACAAAATGTGAGAACTGGGTGTCAAAAAAAGCAATAACCAGAAATTATCAGTAAATATTTAAGTGCTTTCTTGGATGAGAGTCAAAGAGCTCTACAGGTGGAACTCTAGAATGGAAATTTGTGTAACCATGGAGAACGTAAAAATGAGCATTTTCAAAGTCTCTGCCATAATGTTATGTGGAAGTGTTGCCTGGGTTTTGCTTTTTCAGTATTCAGTGTGCTGGCAGGAACTTTTATTTTAATGTCCTTTTTTTTAACTTCACAGTACAGACAATTCATAAGTAGACTAATAATGTCATTATAATGTGATTTTAGTAAATCAGTACAAACTCCTTCATTTATCATTTTGGATATAATCCACTTTTAAGATGCTATCTAGCTGGGCTGCAATGCAAAAGAATGGGTAGGGATAAGAAAATAACCAACCTCCCTACTCCTCAAAAAGGCTTAAACAAGAAAGGTCCTTTATTGATCAGGCTGGTTTTTTTCTTCCCCCACTGCTTTACTTTCTTGCATAGTGCAGTATGAGAAACCTGAATTGCACACATTAACTGAAAGATGTTTTTACCTATTCAACTCTCTGAAAGAAATCAAATCCACATTCCCAACAAGGAGATCATAGGAATTTCCTCTACCCAAACACTAACTGCAATGTGCTATGATAGTGAGAATTATTACTTTGCATTCTCAAGCCATTCAGGATAAATTTGAAATAACAACTAATTAAAGAGAATTAGATTTTCAGATTAGAATGGTAATATTGTTCAAATAAAGAATTTCACTACATCTGTTTATTATGCCAAGATTCTTTTACACAGAAGCCTAGGAGAGTTCTCCTTTGTATTGGAAACTGAAGTTTAATCAGTGTGTGACAAGAATCTAGTCATCTCCTGTATTTAATAAGACAGGTTTCCACCTAAGTGACAGAAGAGGGATGGAGAGGCTTGCAGGAAGCAGCTGCCAGGAAGGACAGATGGATAAATTGTTCTCTCAGCCTAGGGGTTTTCTGCATACATACTAAAACCAGAAATCACTCAGGAAGAAGTGGAAAAATAAGACACCCTTATGTAGCCAAGAGAAACAGATCTCACTCTCCAATTTATTACAAAATATTACAGCTTCAAGACACAAAATTTATGGTGTGACCAAGGAGGCAGCAGAAGAGTTAATTGCCATCCTCTCTGGGCCTTGTCGTAGCCTATCAGATAGAGAATTTCACTTGGTGGGTGACCTGTTCAGGTGGGACATAAGAGGAAGTTCTCCAAAAAGCTGGAAGGTGAACCCCACTGTCCAGAGTTTCAGTATTTCAGCCCAGAAGCATTTATCTTCAATGAAATTGATTTGTAGCCTAGGCTAAGTTTTGAAGAAGAAACAAGCTTCTAATGTTGTCCCATGGCTCCAGTCACGAGACCACTAAGATTTACTTTAATGCTTTATGATGTCTTTATCTCATTGTGCATGTTTTATCTCTAATTGCATTTGTGAACTGCTTTATGCATCCCAAAGTGCTTAAAAGACTGGAGATACCAATAAAACATAAGAGAACAAACCAGGAGAAATAATTATTGAAATAGACGATACAAAAACTTTAAAAAAATCAGTGCAGAGAAACTGTTGAAATAGAAGATACAAAGATGCATCCCTTGTACTGTTTTAGGTTGAATCATCAGACTGGGTAACTTGGGGAAACTGCAAAAATTTTTTCTCTTGATTCATCATATTAGAAATAATATCACAGAATTTATCAATTCATTGCTGCAATACAGACACAGGTTTAAGCACAATAAAGCCTGGAATTGTGACTCATACATTTGGTCTGCTAAACTGCATAAAATGAGAATATCACTGCACTAAACATGCTGAAAGCTGCTGAGAACTAGGAGATTAGAAATATAGAACAAAGGGAGCAAATACCACTAAGAAAAGCAAGAAAGGATGCATTTAGTCCTGTATGTAATGAAGATTGACCTGACATTTGAGGTAATAAAAAATGACAACATGAAGTACTGCAGATATTCATTTTATTTTCAGCCTGCAACATTATCCTCATTACTTTTGCCACATTATGTTTACAAAGTAAGGTCAAGCGTGTCTGAGCACATGGAGGAGAGAACTTGGGAACCTCAGGCTACGCTGACAGTGGGAGCAAACTGTAGTGCTCTGCCCTCCAGGACCACATTGAGCCAATCTTACAGCAACACTGCTATTGGAGGGGTGGACTTCCAGGTACAGATAAAAGAGGAAGCCTGGATCTTAGATCCTCTAAGGTTTTCTCGGCAGGATGCATCCATACTGTGGCAAATTTTCCCTCTTGCTTGGATCCATGTAATTGACTGAAACAAATGTAAGCTACCCAATAAGTATTTTCTCCCTCTGCCTCAAAATTTGGACTCACACTCTATCTTCAGTTGCTGCAAAATGCACATTCCACCTCCCTGACATTTCTTTGAGGATCAGCACTGTAGGTGAAATTGTGAAATATTGATTTATAGCAAAGCTACAAAACCCCATGCCATCCCAAAATATAAACAAACCAGTTTTGGGAAGAGGCAGAGAGGGACAGACAGGAGCAGCAGGAGGGAAGTGACTGCCAGGATCTGCTGTAGGATCCCCCAGTCCTCACAACCCACTGCTTTAGCCCCCTATAAATGGACCAACAGCAAGAGTCAAGGAAAAGTCATGCAAATATCTGACAGGAGAAACTGTAATGCTGCTGAACCATATCTCCAGATATGTGAAATGTTAATTTTATTTTGAAAAAGGAAACATGAGTAAAATATTTTTCATTCAAAATGTGAGACTATATTCTCTCAATGTGTCTTTTTCAGATGATGAATGTTACTTTAATAAATCTTAATTTAAATATAAGTGGAAATACTGTAGTATTATATAGACATCCCTTAAAACAATTATTGTGACTCTTTATAAGCATGAAACAAAGAAACAAGTGTTTTCTTTAAAAGCTAACAAGGGTGACTCATCACAAGAGTAAATTAAAAGTTAATTTTCTGAAGACTTCATCCTGGAAGGTGCTTAGCACCTTTAATTCTGACAAGCATCAAAGAGAAAACTAACATCTTTCCAAAGGATTAACTGTTTTACAGCATTGCTCCTAAACCAGCAAAAATGCTTTCTGAGAAGCCTGAACACAGTGTAATATACCCTGTTTTAGTGTGGTCACTATTTCATCTTGTCTCTGCTTACCACAAATCTCTACAATTTGAGATTTCAGAGGGAATTTGCATTGACATCACCAGGACAATTACAAACCTTCAGGACAGAGCAGCAGTGTAATGAAATAAATGGTAGTTCCTTTATCAGAGAAAGCAGATGCCTTACAGCTAGGCTTCTTAGAAGAAAGATTATCGGTCTTAAAATGGAAGTGGAAGTTATTTTCAGGTCAAGAGGCCACTACCAACTCCTCAAAGAAGAATTTTAGGGAAAAAAAAAAGAAAAAGAGAAACATTTTTCAAGATGAACAGGAACTCCACAGTCCATGCCTCTCCTGAGGAGCTTACAGTGGTCAAATGCCACAGATGTCTCTAAAATTTGAGAAGGAAGATGTGAAATTTAACTGAAGATTTTAAGGCCTCTGCAAAGTGTATGTGCAAAATGCCTTTCAGTCCTGAAGCATTCCATAGTCACTTTTGCTCAGGCACTGAGAATTGCAGGAGCCAAAAGGCAAAGAAGAATCAAACCAAATGCCTGCCATTAAACAGAAGACCCTATTCCTTGAGATATTCAAAAGTTACATGGACAAAGCCCTAGCTTGGCCTAGTTAGTTGGATCTGTTTGAGCTGAAGCATGGTGAACAACATAACCCCCACTGGCACATCCCTACCTAAATTACTCCACTGTAATTTAATTACCATTAAATTACCATGGTAATTTAATTAAGCATCTGCATTTTAGCATGTATGTTATTAATGTAGAGTCAAAGCATCTGCATTTCCAGCAATCTGCTTTTTCAAGAGACTTATATCAGGAATATAATGGATGAAATAGAATAAGTCTTTTAATTTTTTTCCCATTAGAAGCATACCACATGGTATGATTTCCTCACAAAAACAGGCTTCCTAGGTTTTGCCTCAGAGCAAAAGCAAGAAGCAAAGTAATTCTGCTGAGAGACAGAAGTTGTGGAAAAGTAAAATAAATTTCAGTCATTTTTCTGTGGGTTAAACTTGTGCCTGATAAATATCCTCAAACCTGACTAAAGGAAGGAAAACAGAGTGTCAGGGCATCAGAGACACCCAGCTGGTTGATTATGACTGTTTCTCTCTCTGATTGATTAAAAAAAAAGGAGTTTTGTTTGATTGGCAACAATACAACTGATAAAAATGATGCAGCAGTTGCCACATTATATATGAAATCCTGATCTAAGGCCATATTTAAGCACTTAGTTTAGAAAGGAGGAAAAGAAAACCTCTGTATAAACTGCATTAATAATGTCTTCTGTTTCATTCATGAAGTCATGAATGGCAGTGGCAGAGTCTTCAGTGCTAAGATATCTGCAAAAGCGTTGCACCAGCCTCAGCTATTGTCCAGCTTTATGTATCTGCCTGTATTAAACTGAAAAAGCTTATTCAATTTTCACTGATATGTCAGAAATACTTCTCAATAAAATAAAAGGTCAAATTAGCACTTTTCCCATGTCAATGACATTAAATTAAAGGTGCTGTAGATATGCCCAACTAGACTCACAGTCAGAAGGGAAACAGGTCCCTGAGAATATTGCAACTCATCGAAAAATTAATGGTTGTCCTTTAAGCTCAGTTGTGTCTAGAGTTTTCCAGAAATTACTGTCTTAAATAAAGACACTAAATCTTGCTTTGCAGGATATCTTGCAGTTTTGTCAGGCACTGATACTTATTTTGGGCTGAATTTGAAAGCAGCACGTTTCAATTCTTTTAAATAACAGCTGACTGATTACAAGCCTAGAACTTTACCTCTGTTATTTATAGAGACTACACTCTCTCAAAGAGCAAAACAAAATTGCAAAGGTTAGTAACATAAATATCAAGGAAACTTCCTCTTGGAAGATCTATACATTTCAAGTCCGAATTGTTTTGCTGCAAACACCTAATGCATAAAGTTTGTGCTAATGTGTTGGTTGGCAAAGGACCAACAATGTGGGATTTGTAACAGCTGAAAGCATAATCTAAAGATTGCAGTGATGGCTGGTCTTATCTCTCTCTGGAAGACTGTAAATTCTGCTTGGTGAAATTTTCAGAGGTAGGCACTAACACCAGGGAGTTCAACAGTCTTGCAGACATCAGCTCATATCTCTTGAAAAGAGAAAAAGACAGGTTAAGCTGGAGAAATTCTTTCAACTGGGTAACTTGGTAGGACAGACAGTACCTTTCACTTCTGCCTGCTATTCTGACCAGAATAATATTGCTCATTTTGTTATATATTATACAATACTAGCTTGTGAATAGACCAAATGAGAAAGAGGACTTAAATGGAAACAAATATGCAGGTAGGCTTCAAAGGATATCGCTAAGTGTTTTGGATCTCGTTTTGTCAGCTAATTTTTTGGCAGTATTCTTGGTTAGGTAAAAAGTAACTGCTAGATTAGTGAGGTGGCTGTTTTTCAAAATAAACAAAGAAAACCAAAGAGCAAAAAAATCCAACCCAAACAAAAAAAAAAAAATAAATTTTGGTATCATTCTGATACCAAATTCTGATACCTGAGATACAAGAAAGAAGCCTGAACAAGTACGAAATATTCTCAAAAGCTTTAGCACAAAACCTGCTGATGAAATGGCAACTAATGACCAGAGCTGGAATAGAGTATACATAGCTCACCCCAGACTTTAAAACAGGCAAAGAGCCTCTAAAAGCAACAGGTTGTGGGTTCTGACATACTATGGTCTGTACTTCAAATAACTGGTGCCTTAAGATTTAATTTTTTTATGAAATCACCTCCTCCAATGTCTCATTTAAATACTTATTTCATATATAGCTTGGAGGACCTCTATAAACTCACCCACTAGGAGAAGCTCAGAGTCAGATCAAAGGAAACCTTCCCATCTGAAGCACAATTCAGAGTAGATACCTACAGAAAATCCTTTCTGATGGCAGATCATGTAAGGCTCTTTCCATCAGAAGCGAGTGGTCTCATTGCATTCGTGACTTATGGCAGTGCTGGCTTTCTTTGTTCAGGATGTTTGTTAGTTTGAACACTTAAGATAAGCTATGAAATATTTATTTGGAAGAGGTGCCTGCTCTGAGTTTCCTAGATAGAAATATGAGCTACACACTTAAATAAACACAGTGATCTTCAGAAAGATCAGATTGATTACACCTACATTAATCAATAGAGAAGTTCACATGAAGGGAAGTCTCCCACACTTTCATGAGTTGTCATTCTTACACACAACTGCTTTGTATATGCTTGAAGAACTGTCAAGACCCAACAGAAGTTCTAGGGGCAGACAATGCATTCATAGGAGTGCAGGTGCTTGGGACAAATATCTAAAGCTTGGGTGAATTTTCAAAGCAGAAAATAAAGAATAATAATGATGAATCTCAGTTATCTTTTCTTTAAACCCATACTGAAAACTTCAAATCCTGATCTTGCCACTTTCTTCCTCTGCCCAAAAATCCTTCTGGCCTGTTGCTTCACCCTCTGAAATTTGCACTACAGAGTGCTGGAGAGACTGTGTTCTTCATCCAGTGTGCCTAAACTCATGTTCACCATGGTCCCAGCATCCCTGGGGGCTGCAGCTCTTGCACGCCTTGGACTGGAACACTTTTTCTTTGTGGGATTTATTTGCCAAAGATCTAAGGAGTTATGAAACTTATGTAAACCAATATCACAGAGAGTTCTAAAAGCACATCCTTGGTTTTGCTTCAAAGCGCAGGCACATCAATATATTTTCAGTAGCTGAATGCAGCTACTTCTTTTAACATGGGCCAACAGATTTCTTCAACTTTTCTGCATCAACCAAATGCACATAATTTAATACTGAAAATTATACTGCTTTCCCCATTCTCCTTTTCTTGATCCTCAAAAGAAAATAAATTGTAGGTGTTTACCGACTATAATTTTTGATCTATCACTTAAAGCAAGTAAAATTTTTCATACCTGTAGCTCTTCTTCCACCCCTTAACCCATTTAACCATGCTTTTACTCAAGATGGTACATGAGCTCTGGCAAGAGGAAAAAGTCCTTGTACTGGTAAATGTGCATCTGGTTTTGTATCCAAAATGATTCAACATCAGCCTTCAGATGTAATCTGGATTTAACTTTCAAGTTGTCACTGCTTTTACAATTAGGCTGATGGGTTTTTTTTCATCTTTAAATATCTCTTTTATTAAAACAACAATGTAATTTTTGCTAGTTAACTATTTCTATGTGTATGAGTGAAAGGCATTTGGGAACTCAATTATTTGATAATAATATTTAAATATTTAAATAAATATTTAAAAATTATTATTATTTTTATGTCATATGGAAAACCAAATACCCCTTATTCAAACACCAGAGGTTACAAACAGATATTAAGCATGCACACATTCAGTAGGAGATGACCAAATACTACAATCTAATATGTCAAACTACTAAGGCACAGCAAAGTAATAACAACCCCACAGAACAAGTGGTAATAGTTAAAAAAAAGGGAAAATGAAATAAAGAAAATCAAAAGCCATGCTCAGTCTGAATTCCAGAAAACCTTTAAACAATGCCGATCTTGGTTTTCCAACTAAATGGCTTTCCAGTGATTTCAGGATTCATACACAAAATGGAATTGTTTTACAAATTTTACAAAATGGAATCTCCCGTTGACATAGAGAGCTTTGTTACCACTCTGAAGGGTTGAAGGCACAAGCAGAAATCACTGTCTTGGCTTTTATCTTCTGTCATTACCACAAGGCATGTCTGGCACATGGTCGATAACTTATCTTAGCTAAAATCAGATCTAGAGAAGGCAAAGGACTCCTGAGGTGTTCAAGTTTCACTCCTTCCCCAATAATTTCCTTTGATATTGAGAGAGTAAAGACTGTAGGATAATTGACAAGATTGTCCCTGACACATTGCTTTCCTAGCAAAGCTATCACCTTGCAGCTTTTGCACTGAAATGCACAAGCTACTTTTTCAAGGATGAATGGAGCTTACCAATCACCTATCCTAAATTTACAGCAAAAATAAAGAATGCAATAAGCAGCCTGGAATCAGAGCAGAGACTGCACAATTTTTTCTATAGGCATATATTTCCAGTTAGATATAATTGAAATAATGAGTGCTATTAGTCTAAGAAAGTTGTTATTTGTGATAGATCAGAAACTCCTCAGAACAAGAAAGTTCTTGAAACTCTTCAGGGGACTTGGTCAGGGAAGCATAAACATCTATGGAAATGAAGACAAAACTTGAGCCTTCTTGAATGAGCAACAAGCAGAAGGGTGTTTGCTTGCTTAGAATAGATGCTAAGCAAATATGGTGAATATTTCAGTCATTGATAATAAAATCACAATGTAGGTAAAAGTTGTTGTGGTGCTGATGCCAATAATGCTCTATGGTTCCCTCAGACACCAGCTTATCTTACCTAGTGGATGCTGATTGCAGGTGGAGGGTAACAAAGCAGGATGTCAATGCTAAAGGAGCCTTGAAGTCTCAAACAGATTCTGCAATACTATGAGCAAATATTATCCCACTGAACTATAGTGATTTCCATCATGTGAATGCTTGATTCCTACCGGGTGCCAGCTTAATTTTCAGAAAGTGCAATGTCTTAAATAAGATACATTTATTTGTGTTACCTTCATTGATCTTTCATTAGGCCCGTAGTAGTGACACAGATGATTCAATAACACAAAAAATCCAATTCTATTCAGTTTTGCTATCACACATATTCACTCACATATTTTTTGGGTTACAAAAATCATCTCCTCTCCTGAAACCATCTGTCTTCCATCAGCACAGGATGACTGCCTTGCCAACGTTAATCTCTGGTCTTTCTTTACTGTTGCAAGTCATTAATCAGGTACTTCCATCATTGTAACCAATGGCTACCCTATCTATAATCATCTTCTACTGCTCTTTGAGAGGTTGCTATCCACCAGTGTCAGTGCCTCCTAGACAGGTTATAAAAATGTGCCATCCTAAATCCCACACATGCATTAATCACTTGACAAGCTTTTGCTGTTACAGTTTCCCAAATTCCAGTTGCAGCTATGCATTTTTTACTCAGAACAGTATTAATTGTAATTGTAGTAAGACACTGCTCCAAAAAAATCTGGGATAAAGCAAATTAAAAGATAAAATCGTAATTCTATAACACTTTTTCCTCAGCAGTAGAAACAATGAATTCCCTTTGCTGTTCCTGCTGTGCAGGAGAAAAGGAGGGAAAGCAAACACTTAATCTTGATAAGTCAAGCCGGTAACAGATTCATAGATTGAGGCTAGAAGGGATCATTGGTTCATCAAGTTTTCCCTCCCATCTAACATGCCAGACAATGTTGCCTTTTACTGCACTGCCTTCAGTGAGCTGGAAAAGAAAAAAGCAGACCCTGATGTTTAACTAAAACTTATTTTTTTACCAACTGGTAAAGAATTCACAGAGACGATTCCTGTTTGTTGCCTGATCACTTGCTTGCTACTGCCAAGGTGGTTTTGATTGCATGACAATGTTCCTTTCATGACATGTCCCTTTCCAAAACTTTATACTTTCAGAACAACATGAAATTCAATTATTTCAAAACAATAAGGGCTTATATGACAGATCATCAAAAACCCTGCTAACAAACCTTGTCTGCAGACTCAAAATCTACAAAACCTGTAATTTCCTCTGGTAGTTTCCTCCAATAGCTAAAACTCTGTCATTGTGAGTTATTTATTTATCCATATCTATTTGAATTAGAATGGAATTAACTCCCTGCTGTTCTTATTATTTGGAGGCTTTTCTCTCCTAGAATAAATATTAAACTTCAACACTATTAGCATTTTTTTGTAGCTTTTAAAAAATTGCTTTGGGAAAAGAAGTCCCTTCACCACTCATAATCTTAGTATCTTCCTGCTCCCTGTTTTGTTTTCTTTTTCTCGGAGGAGAGGAAAGCTGAGGGAAAATGAAAAAAAAAAAAAATTGAGGTCTGGTATTACCGTTTGAAACCAACTTCAAAGTTCCAGAAGAAAATATAGGGGATTATACTTATAAATACATATAAAAAAAATGTGTGAAATTTCTACTGCCATTTCAGAGGGGTTGGTGGTGCATCTATCTTTTACTCACTCCTCTATCACTGCCTCTCCTCTGGCTGCCCTCAATACACCACTTCCCAGCTATTTATCCTGGCCAAGAACACTCACAGCTCTGCTGCTTCTCATCCCTCTCTGTCTGCTATCCATCACCCTTAGAGCAGGCTGGGACCCCACTTGCCATCCTCTCTCATCACATACATTTCGTTTCCATCTCCCCTTTCATAACGAGCATCTGCACTTAACTGCTTTGCCAGTGTTCAACCTGCTCTTAGAGCAGGGAGCACGTGTCTTGGAAATCTGCTGTCACTGATTTATTAGGTGAATTTGAGGGAGTACCTAAACTCACTGATCTCACAATTGATGGGAAGAGTTTTCTATACAGTTGTCATCCCAGCACACAGCTAAAGGAAAGCTTTACAGTCTTGCTGGGAAGGTCACATCCCTCCATGTGTTTTCCAAAGCTGGAGCCTCAGGAGAAGGCAAGAGCACACCAATGTGGGCAGAGAGCTCCTTCCTGGGAAGATCAGACAAGGAGGACAAAGAGGACCCTGGCCTTCAGCACCCACAGGGAAGGTTGCCCAGCTCTGTACTTTGCTTTGCCCGTTTAAATCACAGAGTATCTACCAGCCTTTGTCACTGGAGACCTGCTCTGGACAGGCCCATCCAGGTTAAATAAATAAAAAAGTCTGCATTCAACAAAATTTAATTCTATTGTCTTCAAAAATGAATTACGTTAAACCAATTTAAAATGGCTTTAATTCTTTTTGATAGTATTATTCCACAATCTTAATTCAGGTTAGTAATACACTTTAAAATGAACAGGATTACTTGTTCTCAAAGACCTATCCTCAGTATTGATTCACAGACAAACCCTTATTACTTTACAGATAATACTAGTCCACTGAAACATTAATAACGACACAAGTGATACCAGTTGCTGAATCCAATTTTTCAGGAAATTTTATTTGCTCTGAAGAGCTCAGATTTAGTCAGAATCAGGTTTTTTTTTTATTAAATTAGCACTAGTGAAGATACTATATAAGAGTATTTCTAAATAGTTATTCATCTCAAATAGGATGCAACATTCATAAAATATATATGAACAACATATTTCATGAAGGAGTAAGGGAAAAATATTACATCATTATTCCAAAAATATCATGTGAAAATATTGAAATAATATTGATTATTAAAACATATTTCAAAACTGTGAGAAGGGTGTATATTAACTACCACTGTTGCTGACTATCTTCCTACTGCTATGAAGGCATGCAGCATAAAAATAATAACTAGTCTACAGTCTTCTGGTTTAAATCCATTTGTTGCCTTAGTCTTTGCTTTCCAGACTGAAAGCCTGTGGGGTTTGAACCCAGAAAGCAATCATCTGACACTAATAAGTTGGCAAGAGCTAAAGTGCTTTAAATCACTAAATAGCTGAACCAAAATTTAACACCAGACAATAGCGTTGTGCCTCGTGTTTATTAATTTATGTTTCAGTAATATATTAAAGACTTTTTCCATTTAATTTTGAGACAGATGCTCAACTCTCAGGCTCAGGAGGAATCAGGCTGGTACTTGTAGCCATCCAGGAAAGAGAGGAAGCTGAGGAAACCTGAGCTCAGGGGTTCTCGAAAGGCCACTTATTCATTGCTGCTGTGGGTTCAAAGAAACAGCAGCCACCCACTACCTGAACACAAGATTTAAACAGTGTAAAACACTTAATTTAACCTTTATGTGATCTTTTTTCACACCTGCAACCAAACCGAATTTGTGAGATTACAATGCTTTGCAGAAAGATCAGAGGATTAAAAAACAGAACGTAACGAAACCCTTCCTTCTCCTGAAAATCTCAATATTTCAAACTTTTATTTTCATGTCAAATTGCCAAGAATGAAAATAACATCTCAGGAACTTGTGGAAAAACCTAGCTTGTTAAAAACTTGGCTGCTAATATGTGATATTTCAAAAAGGAACTCATTTAAAAATAGCTCGGACACAGAATTATTTTTCCATTTATTTCATAACATATACTACTGACATAAAATTTCAAGACATGATACAGCAATAGATGTGTAATGACTACAATAGTTGAAGCCCTCTATTATTGTATATAAAATTATTAGAGGAAGATGCTGTGTAGAACAGAATGAAATATCTTTTTCTAATTTAGAGATGAAAATAGGTAATTTATGCAGAAACAAAATAAATTATTTTTTAAAAAATCATGCATAATGGATATTTTTGAAAATACATATTATGAAGATCTCATTTTTAATGGAAAATAATTTGAGAAAATGTATCTAACCAAGGTACCTTGCAATGTCCTTTTCTGTCAAAACAAAACAAAAAGTCCTGAATGAAAACTTTTAAACTAATTTTAGGAAGGTTTGTGAAACTAATCATATATCAGCCTGGTTTTAGAAAGATAAAATTGCTATTTCCCTGTGGGACTCCATTTACATCATCATAGGATTTAACACTATGAAACACCACCTCATATCAGTTGACTTTCTGGTCTTCAAGGTCAAATTTAATTGCTAAAGAAACATACTTCCTATTAACTCTATTACTGTTTGTGTTTATGCCAAAGTGAAGTTGCCTGTGTGGAATTTATTAAAGTCATTGATATCAGAATGTTCATCTTAGAGGAATTGAAAGATATTAGATTTAGAATAGACTTTATGGTAATTTATTAAGTGATTAAATAACTTGCATGTCTACTTATTTTGAATAACTGCATAAAATTTCACTCTAATTAATGGAATAAATTAGTCCTATGTCGTCTAAACAATCTTTTTCTATTAACATTTTGTCTCATAATAATATATGCCTAATCATATTGCTGAGGAGTTGAAAGTGTTTTAAAGGAGAGGAGCAACAGACAAGTCTGAATGACGATAAAAGGAAGCCCTTTGCATAGATGTAGTGCAGTGCATTTTTACAATAAAACACAAGGAACTCCAAGACTGCCACTTCCCAGGCACTATGTGGATCTTGGAAAAGAAAAGAAGGAGATAGAAGCAGCCTCAGCCATAAAGATTTTAAAATCATATCTTGGAATATTTACTCAATTTTAGAGTATCAGCATGAAAGGTTATATCACCAGGAAAGCTGAAAATACTTATTTTTCAGGGAAATAAATCCTTTCCCTGTGAAAGGCGAGAGATGCCATAACATGGCAGGATCCAAGGCTGGATTGTGAATTACGGCTACACAAGATGGCATAATGTATGGAAATCTGAAAACAAAATATCAAGCTTTGGCCACATTGAGAACAAAAGGCAATCTTGGACCTAATGAAGGACTATGTGAAGTTGAATTTCACAAAACAAGATAATCGAGGGACCTTTTTATTCCATTTGGGGTGGGGGTTTTGTTTATTTTGGGGCATTTTTTGAGATTAAAACATATGTCTTGGTGAGTTCAGATTGTTGCAATGATGCAAAGAGTTGCAATGGTTCCCAAAAGGGAATGCCTGCTCTGCTATTATTCTGATATTCAGAAAAAAATTCCAAATCAAGATTAGAATTATTTTTTTTTCCGTCAGTTTTTAAAATTATTTAGATCTTCTATGATTTAACTACAGAAATACCAGGGCATTGTACTGTAAGAACAAAAATTACTTCTCTTGAAAGTATCTCCACTAACCTCCTACTGAGGACCACATAATGTCATTCAACCCTGAGCAGAGAAAACAGCTAAATACCATTCCACATATTCCACTTTTTATCTTTTTTTTTTTCTTTAACTTATGAAAAATGCACTGATTTTAAAACAAAAAAAACCCACTCTGAACCCACATCAGTGGTCAGGATCTTTCACCTGTTAAACATGTTATCAGTATTGCTGCTGCTGTTCAAAAAAAAGCTGCACATTACTGAAACAGAAAGACACACAAGCCCACTCTTAGTGAGAACAAGAAAGGACCATTTCATATGAAACACCAGTTTTTGTCTGAACACCTATTCCATTTACAAATCAGAATAATTATCTCGTTCCCTTACCCCATGTGAAGGGCTTTGAACAGTCTCAGTATCTTGCTTGTCAACTTAACTGAGATCAGAACTAAAAGGGGTAGAAATGTGCATTAAAATGCTCTGCATCAAGACAATTGCTTTTCTCTTCTCTTTAAACTAGTTCTGCAGTGAGCAGCACTGTCCTCAGCTCTGTAGATTTAAAGACCATTTAAACAAACATAAAAATAAAATTCCTGCATTTCATGTAGGATTTCTCTATGACCTGCATTTGTGTGGCCTTCCTGATCAACTTCTTTTGCAATTTTTGCTTTTTGCAATTGTTTAGTACTTTCTTTTTAATTTCTAAAAATAATTACCTTTAACATCTGAGCTTCATTTTTCCTGGTTTTTAATGACAAAAATAGAAAACTAATTTCATTTCATTCTCAAGTTATTTACATATTTATAATAATTTGCATTTCAAACTCAAAGAATGAATCTAACTCTGAACACCTTTTTTTTTATTTCTAAGCAAGATGTATTTTAAAATCATAATAATTGTCTACCACAAACTCTTCAATCCATAAATATGACGTAGCATTTCTCTTCTGAATTTATATTAAATATCGTGATTGAAAATAAAGACAATGAACCCATTTTCAGGAGGACACTAATTACTGGAAAATTAGAATATGAATGTATCAGTCTAGGAACTGGTGTTTTGGCATCATAGCAAGAACAGCAGCTAAGAATCAGAATGAATTACTGGCTTGAGATTAACCTGAAATGCAGAAACCTGCCATTTCCCTGAGCTGGTCAGGCTTGTTATATTATTTATTCCAGTGAAACCACAATGTCTGCTTTTGATTGTGAGCCAGAAAAGATCATAGAAATTGCCAAGCAGAAAACTTGCATTAAGTGCCCCTAGCAATAACTTCCCACTTGCACTTGAACTTGATTTACATAGGCAGTAGAATTGGACCCAAAAATGCTGACTTTACATCATGCAGGCCCAATGTGAAAAAGAAATATTGTCGTAAAGCATCCAAACATACTGGGTTACACTGATGGTTTACTTGACTAGTTTCCAATCTGCAGCTATATCAGTTAAGATTTCAATGCCTAAACAGACACAGAAGAGAAAATTCCCTTCCCCTGGATTTCTCTTTCATGAGAAAGAGAAATCTTCTCTTTCATGAAATCTCAGCTGCTCATACAGTAGGTGAACACTGATTGGACTTACTCAAAGTGCCAAAAATCATCTCTTTTGGCAAGCTAAATGTTTCAGACATTCTGTCTTCAGTCACTACTAGTGGTGCTTCAGTAGCTGGGTTTCTGAAGATCTATCCCATCCTTCTATCAATATTTAAGGCACAACCAACCTGTTTTTAGGTAGAATTTAAGGAGCTGTATTATAAAATAGCAAGATCTCCTAAACTAATTTCAAATTGTTATTTTGTAGCTTCAAAGCCATGCCTGCTGCTGGTACTTCAAAACTCCTGCTTCTTTGACTCATGTTGCTCTTCAAAATAACTCATACTCATTACAAAAGGAGGTGTAACCTAAGGAGCTGGTACAGGAAAAATACAAAAACCTCACCATCTGATAGAAGCCAAGAGACCAGAAGTTTCTGTGTTGCTAATAATAGAGTTGCTATTGATTAGTATTTACAGTAAAGAACTTGGAGCATTGAGGTCCTTTTGTGATTGATAATCACCTTCTGTCTCAGCAGAAGTAGATCATCCACAGTGGGATGAAGCTGCATTCAGCACAGGCCTCCAGACTGGGATTCTCAGCAAGGCAAAATTGATTTTTCCCCCCTGACCCCAAAGGGCAGCTGACTTGGGACTGCACCAAAACAAAACAGCTTGAGATCTGACTGCATGAACTCTGCATTTCTGCGATTTTGGCTTCTCTCTAAACATGCATCCAGTGTCTTCTGCATTAGGTCATAATCAGTCCCCCTGAGAGTTCAGATTTATCATTCAGAAGCATAGATTTCATTAGATAGTATACAGATATTCCACATGATCTTAGTTAGAAGGCCATGCAATTAATGATGAGTTAGTTAATTAATGGTGGATGTTGCAGCAGGTGGCAGTTCTTCTCCAGCTGGTTCAGCCACCTGCTATTAGCTCCGTGTTAGCCTGGCTGCCCTGCACCTAGCACTTGAAAAGTGTTATCTCAAGCTGCAATTAAAGATATGTCCTTTATCTGCAGTCCCTTTCTGGGAGAGAGGGGCATGACTCACCACTCCAAATTCAAAAATGCTTCTTTTTACAGAAACACGTTGTAAATTTTACATTAGCACTTCAGTAAGGAAAAAAATATCCTCTATCAGCCTGTTGCATTTATATTGATAAATGTGTAATTTTGACATTAAAGTTTCCTTTTATAAAAATATATATACATATTAATGGTGATGCTATGTATATCTGGGACAAAGAACTGAAAAAAAGCACACATTTTCTGCTCAGCATATGAAGCCATTAATTAAGAAAAAAAAAAAAAAGGTGTAGGTGGCCTATGTCATCAGCAGTAGTCTCTCTTATTTATCTGATGGATGAGTTTACATACCAAAAATTAAAGGTAAAGATCACAGCTTCATTCATACATAGATACATAGGAAGCAATCTCTAAATTTACCATGAAAATTATTGGCCGGAAAATTCTTCACTAGACCCATGGCACTCCCTTGATCATGGACTGTGAATCAAAATCTATGTGAAATTTCTCTAAGTGCAAAAGACTTGACCTGATCTCTAGACACAAAAGAAGGAGAGACAAACTCAGCTAACTCATTTTGTATGCATAAAGCAATCCTTCAAACAGTCACCATCAACTGGAGGAATGACATGTGAAATTATTTTAAAAAATGCAGCAAAATACCACTGATAAAACCCATCCTGTCTCCTTATTAACCCTTCCTTCCAAAAATGTTATTTCAACCAAAATCCTGAACTAGTGGTAGGAAAGGCCATCTTCACCCATCATCCTTCATCCATCATCAAATGGTGTGTGAATATTTAGTGAACACCTTTTCTTCAATTTTCCTCTGACATGCTTTAGATGTAATTGAACATTTATCACTTCTCTTTGAAGTTGCTGAAGTTGGGTACTTAAAATGTTCCAGTCAGCCATCCACCACATGTGAAGGATTAGTTTGTGTTGGTTCATTATGGAAAGAATATAATAAAAGACTAGTCAAAACAGTTACAGATTGCATGTTCTATTCTGTTTTCTTTGCCCATCTCTAAATTAAAATTTATTTTATACTTCATCATTTTTTGGTTTTATTCTTCTCAATATAGTTTTTTTTTTTTTTTCCTAGGTGAAGAAGTGTTCTCTATCTCCTTCTCAGCAGGCAAAAAGGATCAAAAAGAGATAGGATTACAAAAAGGTTAAAAATATAAAGATATATCATACTACAGCTACAGTTTCCCCCCACTCTGTCTTCATTTTGTTCAAAAATGAAAGTTTTGAGAAGCAGTAGAACATATATTCATCAGCTTGGAAATGAGAAAACAGTTGTTGTTATCACTTATTTTTTCATCTACTGAGCAGAACAGAGGATATCGCTTAAAAAAAAAAATTGACAAGAGGCTCATATTTTCCCCTGAAGTTAAAATGTATATTTTAAAAACTCATAAATTTTTATATATAAAGATTCCAGGTAGCATAGATCTCACTATGTTTTTAGATATGCTTTTCTAATAGACAGCTATCCTTCACTGCACACCCTATTTCTAATAAGTCTGTCTCTTCTTTTCCAGCTATTGGATTTCATTATGCCTTTTCTCTGATAAATTGAAAATCCTTCTGACACCATTATTTAATTTTTCATTGCTGAGGAATCCCTTTCGATCTCGTGTGCTCTTTAGCTGGAAAGTATTGCATGGATGGGTGGGAGAAAACTGCAATATCCACTTACTGCACTGTATGACAGCCCATCCTGGCCAAATTTAAACAGCCAGCTACCAGAAAAGCACATTAATAAAAATACAGACCTTGAAAGGGCAGCCATTTCAGTAATGATATGCTAATTATTAACCTAAGCACTTGTAGGGAGGAAGTAGTATCCAAATTTATGAAAGCATGAGTCCTTGTCAGATTCCCCTAAATTTAGAAGTTAGAGCATGCTACTTGAAATGACTGTGGACTGATGAGATTGTATTTCTAGATATCTGTGAGTATATGTATTTATTGAAATTTCTTACTTTTTTATCATCACTCATTAGTATAATACCCATATACTATTAAGTCTCTATCACGTTTTAATCTTTATTTTATAATGTGATCATATATATTATCACAGAAATCACAGAGATTTGAAGAAAAGTTATTAAAAGATTGAGAAAAAGAATTTCTTAGATTAACTCTTCACTATCATTGTGATTCACCATCATCAACATTCTTCTCCCTCAACAAAGATCAAACAAAGGCTGCTTTAAATTTTAATTGCAATGTCACATATTGTGATGCTATAACTGCCTTAGTAACTGAAAAATGCTATGATATGCATTTGATAGAAAGTAAATGGATTATAAATGGAAAATAGATGGATTATATTGATAATAAAGTTAAAATGAGATGGCTAGATTTCCCCACAGTTCTTTGCTGACAAGCTGAAGGTGGAAGAAAATGGTAGTATGGTGTCAAATATTATTCAGAATGACAAGCTAAAAGATGTTTTCTTATTTGACATCACTGGGCAGTGTTAGAAGTTTAAATCAGCTATTAAGAGACTCATACACATTAAGCCATGCAGCTGTCAAGTACAGCTGCCTGTCAGAGATTCTTCTGAAGCTGGGATAGCCACTGCACACAGAATTTCAGTGCCAAAACTCCCTTAATAAGCCCCTAAAGTTCAATTGTGTTCTCTGTAAGGATGTGAGAGGAGTTTTGGAGAATTAATGAAAACATGGCACAGGACACCAAATGTTGAATTTGGCACATATGAATTGCACTGAATGATGAAGAGTGAGAGGGTTTGTAATCAGCAATATTAATAGTTTAATTTCAGGTACACACACAGCATGAGAGCCAAGAGGAGACTACAAATACCATAGGGATGGTATAACTGTGAGATATAGTAAAAATAGTTCAAGACCTGCTGATGTCCTCAAGCTCAAAAACATTAACAGTTCTGGAAAATCATTCTTTCCTAGTCCTCTTTTCTCTACAATAGGAAGTTGCATCCTTACTCCTGCAAAACATCAGTCCCTTTGGTCTTTGCCCTCATTTCCCAATCCTCAAACCCTCACCATGTGATATCTTCTAGACTTTCTCCATGCACTTCTTAACAGGTCCTGGGGATGGGATGCCATCTCCTTGCACAAACCTAAACCACCACAGTTGTGCTACCTATCCATTTCTCTGGCTTTAATAATATTTCTTCCTATAGGCATTTCAATCAGAAATAGAAATACCCTAGTTAATTTTCTACACTTGTGTCAGATGGTTAGATGGTTGGTTAAGATCACTTTTCTAAATTTATTCTTTCAGTTGAGGAAAAGACAGACCAAACTCAATCCTTGCACATTTAAAATGCATGAACTAGCTTGGGCACCTGGGAATGCATGTAGCTTGCCAACCTGTACATATGTAGCTCTTAACCAGACAAAAAAAATGTTCTGGTTTAGCCCAAAAGAGACAGGAGGACAGAAAACGTAGTCTAACAATGGTATTTACAGAAGATGTGGCAAGCTGGAATGGCTGTAGTGCAGAGACACAGGACATATGAAATAAATACCTAAGAAACCAGGGCTCACGTGTCAGATGCTCACTATTGTGACCTGGGGTCTCAATGCATTTTTAGAGCTTCACAAAGATTAGTGCCAGAAGGACACATTCCTGGTCATTACTGGGACAGTTACTCGAACACTAAGTGATTAATCCAATAACTTAAATATTAGTAAATCACTGGAGTCTACTGAGGACTAAATTCCTGTATTTCACAGAATAACTTCAAAATTACACTCATTCCCAAGGCCAGTGTAGTGGCTTAGAGCTCACAGCGAGAGATGCCAAAGTTTTCTGCCAATAAAAATTATTTTGTGGTAAAGATGGCAGACTGCATGGAAGTGCCAAAGGGCCTTGTGATTGCTTCCCCAATAAAACAAGAGGCTCTGAGATGACTGATCATTGCCATGAAGGGGTGAGATCTCTGGAATAACTGCTCAGGTCCCTATTAACTGCTGCCCTACAGCTCTGCTCCCACCTAGCACTGGTTAAAGTTGCCCCCCAGCAATGGCTACTCAGAGTTCCCTGCCCTTTCCAGCCAAAGCTTCCCTCTTGTAATTGCAGGTATAGCCCAGATTCCTAATTCTCACATATACCACAGACATGCTAAAAATGCTTAAGGCTTATTATTATTCCAACATAAGCCTTGCTAAATCTGTGACCTGTTAACTGGGTAATTCACCCCGCCCTTCAAAAAGGCTTTTCCTCCTTTTTTTCTTGCTACACTGTTAGTCATAGCGCTGTCCTCTGCCATTTCACAAAGGATAAAAGGCAAGATGAAAGAGGAAAGAAAATAGAAATACTATAGCTGAAAAAAGAAGTGAAAGGAGTCAGGTTGCTATTCTCAAGTATCTCAGGGGAAAGTTAAGTATATCCTGTAATTTTGGAGAAAACTGAAGGGAAAACTGAACAGATTTTGTTGAAGGACAGGAAACTTCTCATATTGCATAGAACTAATCAAAAGCCCTAACTCCTATGATCCACAGCCCCTGTGGTTTGTCATAAACTGATAAAAAAAGCTAGCTGACAACTGCAAGAGAAGCAACTCACCTGGGAAATAGAGAGTTGACTGAGGAGCATTTTGTGTCAAAGAAGCACGAGCTGAGATTCACCAGTTGCTATGCATAAGAAATGTGGCCACTATGCTCATTAATTCTTGAACACTATTTTAGTGCTAAAAGTGGTGCGACATTTAGGTCACCTTTAGTCTGAAGCTGGCATTTGCCTCACAATTAGATTAATGAACACTCAGGGAAAGCTCAACAAATGCTAAAATCCAGTGAAATTGAAAACACTTTGGTGGCCATTAGAAGTCTACATTTCATCAGGAAAAAGTGACTAGTTCACTTTGATCATAGGATATTGCGTAGGTTTGTCTAATTTTCCTAGGCTTTTCTCCAAATATATAGCAGTCTTTCCACAGCCCTCTCCTATACTTAAGGAATGACAAAATCTTCACATCTTGGAGGGTGTCTCCCATCTGAAGGGACTCAAGGGAACAAACAATCTTAATCCAAGGTCTATGATCTTGATTGCAACATAGGAGAGGAACTGAAATAATAAAAAAACCCCATTGTCGTCTTAAAGATAGGATAGATATAGGTCATCCCTGCAAGTAGGAATGCAAGGGCTAGCACAATCTCAGTCTGTGCAGAAGGATTGTGCAGCCTCATGGCCAATGATGTGAAAGTACACCCAGCATAAGTTGGTGCTAGTGAAGATGGGAGCAGGGATGCTTTTCCTCCCTCTCCCACAGTAAACCCAGGCCTGCATATGCTAATTAATAGTCCTTGTGATCTGAAACTGAGGCATTAATAAGCTCTGTGTAGACTGTGCTATCATAAAGTACAAGGTCATACTCATAGGGATTAATATCAGGACTATCTGATCTATGCTGATGTCTCATCAGTTAGAAAAAATAGAGGGGAAAGACCTGATGTGCATTTTTCAATGAGAGGATGATGAGAAGCAATTAATTTGGTGTGATCATGAAAAAGCCAAATCACTGCTAGGATCTTTGGATGACTGCTAGGATCTAAAAGATGAGGTAGTTCCACTAGTGATACAAGTTACTAATGATGTTGTAAAAGTCTCCATCCAGAATATTGAACATAATTCTGGCCACCTATATCGGAGAGAAATTTGTTCAAATGGTAACAAATGAAGAGACTGGCCATTAGGATACCCAAGGGAACTTAGAAACCATTGTAGAGACTAAAAGATCTCACCTTGATTAGCCAGGAAAGCAGCAATAATAGAGCTCTCTTCAGTTATAAAAAAAGACTGAAATGTAAAAGAATTCTGAAACCTCAAGGTCGCTACTAGTGAGGAAATAAAGCAGCTCAGCTTGAACCTAATGAAAAGTACAGAGAAAATGAAAAGTCTGTAAGCTCGGAAAGTTTTGCCACAGCCTCCTTGAAAAAGCATCAAGAAAAAGCTCACTCAGAAATAGTCACTTAGTGGGAAGAATCCCACAAAACTGTAAAATCAGGATAATATAGGTCCTGTCCGATCCTACGTTACCACAAAGCTTCATAGACTGCTGACATCCACCTAATTCTGAATCTAATGGTAGCTGATCAATAATAGATTCAAAAGTATTTGGAGAGTGGGCAGACCCACAGTAAGCCTTGTTTGTTGAGCCCCCATAATAAAAAACATTAATGTGACTGAAAACCTTCTACAGAACTTGATAAAAGGCATTGAGCAAAGCAGATAGAAAGAAAGAAGCCCCAAGGATGGAGAACACAACTGGTTATCAGGGTGGCTGGCTCCAGTTAGGTAACTTACCACCTTGTTTGCTACACTTAGAGAAATTACTTTCCTTTTATTTTATTTAAGGTCTTGAAGGTCTTTTTCAAAATAACATCAGTAATATCATTCAGTCCTAGTAAAAGTGATGACAAACAGTGCTATGTGGAAAATAGGGCATATTTTATAAAATTAGTTTAGAACAAAGGATGATTTCTTATTATTCACACCATATATTCACACTTTTTTCCTTCAGCTGGAAGAACTAAGTAAAAAAGATAATTAACTGTTCAAAATCAGATAAATATCTTCAGAGTAATGATAATTAAACTGTGTCTCAGTTTGGTAATTTTATTTTTAAATAAAAATAAATGTGATATATTATTATATGTTTTTAAAATATATTGTGCTAGCTGAGTAAACAATTTTTTTATTCTTTTTTCTTTCTGATAATTGCTTGGAAACTAAGCAGATTATATAAATTGTATAGTTGCCTAAAAAAGTAAATATACTGGACTTAATGACCCAGGAGGTCTATTTCAGATTCATTTTCCCAGAACAACATGACATGGCTTTTGTGCTAGGACATGAAAGCTCTCAAAATGAAAAGTGTTATCTACTATAAAGTGACAATGATGGCAATGAGCCCATTTTTATTGGATCATTTCTAAAATGGATATGAGGAACGTTTGATACATATTTACTCCAGTTTTCCCAAGGATTTTTCTATTTCACATTTCCCTGGTTTCCTTTGTATCTATCTAAAGATTAAGAGACAATCTTTTCTTCAACCCACCAAACCCTGCTTCAGTATTACTATGTTGAGCTTGAATAGTTAAGTGGAATCTGAAGGTTCTTTAAAAATATAAAGAAGAAAAAAAAGAAGGCTTTGATAAAAGGTTATACATCTTCTGTATACTATATTATCTTAGTATAAGTAAAAGTATACTTATTTTAATCAAAATATGACAGAGGGCACAGCTGCATTGATATATGGACAATGTAATCCTACAAGCTGTCAGAATCACAAATAGAGAAGATGAATTTTAAAGGCAGGAAAGCAAACATACTCAGTGTGAGAAAGGTTACTGCTGAAAGGACTAATCTGACTTTTTAGAAGAGCGTAGAAAAGATATTACATGTTGACCTTAGAGTGTGTCACCAGTTGTTTTTCAGAAAAAAATATAACAAGTCCTAACACTCTTTATGCTTTTCAGCAGCAAAACTCATCTCAAAACATCTAGCTTGTCATCTGTGCAACTTTGCCCTTTACATACAGAGCTTCTAGGTGAATATACTTATCGCTACAGATTTCCCTGCTGCTTTTGTCTAAGAAGTCAACAACAAATTCGTGTTTTTTATTCTTTGTGAGGGGCAGTGAGGCATTTCATTTTACACAACAAAACTCCACGTAGTTTCACATTCAGCAAGCACACTTTGCACCTGTGAATTCAGATGCACAGTAGATTTGCTTTACGATTAGAACCTAGGCTGAAAACACAAACAAAATGGGTCTGCTTTATCAGTAACAAGTTCTTCTTAAATTTCAGTATCTGTGGGCTTACAGGTAGCCTTCAAATAACAAGTCTACTAAAGAAAGAGTATTACAATAAACAGCATTCCCGACAGCTTGTGTTCCAGCTGTGTTGTCTTTATTTACCAGACCCCATACCTGGTTTTCAGCTTGTATAACACCCTGACTACCCACAGACAGAATAAAGAAAAGCATGTGTGTTTATCTTGATGGTTAGTCTGTAAAACACATATAATTTCACAGATAAAAACAATTTCTGCCTGAAGTTCGTGGTTAAATTGCAGTTTTCTGATTTTAGAGAGAAGAGACTGGGTGACTTGCAATTTTGCCTGAGTACTGTATCTAATGTTAATTGAAAGAGTAGATATTATTTGACAACACTGCTGGAAATCTGGCTGGATTCCAGGAAAAGAGGGAAAAGATGATAGAGCTGTTTATTTTGCATTAGCTACTCTGAATAAAATGTCTAATTTAATCCAGATTGCTTTTTCACCCAGAAGGATTGATAATCTAAAAATGGCCAGAAGACTATAAGGGAAAAGCCATTTTTCTATTTCAGAGTTAGCACATATAGTTTTTTCATTTTACTAATGACAAGTAGCTGAGAGATATTTTGTATTTCCATAGAAGTGAGAGACAACAACCAATTAGGAAATTACATTCTATTTGCCATCACTCAAGAGCATCCCCAGCCCACACCTGCAATAAAGCCCCCATATAAATAATGCAAGAGGAGACTTTTTACAGATAAAATTAGCTTAGAATAGCAAAGTTCCTTCTCAAGTGACTCTGATCAGTTCTGTACAGGAAAAGGAGGGGGCAGGGGTGCTCTGTGGAAATCCTGCCTTTGGTTCTTCTCTTCTGCAGCAGCAGATATTCAGCAGCAGGAGGCAGTGGGTCTTGTATGTCTTCTACTGGCTGAGTACCCTCATGATTCCCTACTCCACAAAACATAAACCCTCCAGCTTGTTTAAAGAACCATCCAGAATAAAGGTCCCAGACCATCTTTTCACCATGCAATGCATCTAGAATGACAAGTGAAACATCTAGTCAGCAGCAGACAATGGGGGAAGAAATCCTTGCCTTCTCCCAGATGGAATGAATGAGAGGAACAGCTTTATTTCAACAATTGGACTGTAGCTCCAGTAATGTTTTTTCCTAGTTATTAATTGGCTGTTATTTTTGATAAGGGACACATGGATTCATACTACCTTAAAGTGTTACAAGTTTTTCATCAAAAGAAAGCCTTCATACCTGCAAGATTCCCCCAAAATATAAAAGAAAAATAAGAGACAACCATAAAACTGTTCAGCTAGGACCAGAGGCTGCGTCAAAGACAGCAGCAGGTCCAAATGAGTGTGTAGGGAATCTGACATGCTGCTTGCCATTCAGAACAGAAACACCCCAAGAGAAAAGCCAACAAGGCACCAAACTAACATGACTGGAAGCTACAATTCTTAAAAGTTGCACTTTTCTGGGCCTTTTTATGTTTGAAATGATTGTTACAGACAGCAGGATATGCAGAGAAGGATGATGGAGAAACTTGAACTTACTAATACTACTTGGTAAAATAATTTCTTTTTGTTTTTGTTTTTTAAACTTTTAAAAATGTATTGCAGTACAGTGCTGAGAAAAGCATGCATGTACTGATTTCTATTGTTTTTCTTAGATACTTCATCAGCCCTCAGTAATCTGCTATCCAAGCTCCTTTGATGTTTTAGGAAATTTATTACTGCAATATCCTTGCAGGTTAAGGAACTGCTATCAGCCCTCTTGGAACAAATAAAGGAGGTGGAAAAAGAAATTTCATATCAAATAAGGAAACTGTTTTAAAGTTAGGAATGAAATCTAAATTTCTTTAGCTCAGCATTTTAACCTCTGATTAAATGTCAAGTTCAAAAGCTTTTTTTTTGTCTTTATCATTGCTCCCACATAAAAAGCCAGGCTCAGATCACACCAGAGATAGACTATTTATGAATACACCAAAAATCATTAAATTTAGAAAGAAACAGACAAGCAGAAAATTTTGCCCCACTAATATTTCTAAGATGATCAGGATAAGATTTTTAGCATTCTGTTCAGCAAGAACCCCCAGACAGAACCAGCCAGACACAAAATTCTAGGAAATATGGCTCTGTATCCAGGTATTGTAATGGCTAAAAAGATGACCCACAGGAGAGGAAAAAAAAAAATAAATCTCCAACATATTTATTTATTAGTACAAAATCAACAAAGAATTAAGGTTACATACATTTAGGAGAATGATTCTGAAAATTTTCTAAACTCATTTTGTCTCAAACCTAATTTGATAAAATCATGGGAGAAAAAAATACCACAATCAAGTTCTACTAGATATTGATCTACTAGGTATTGATTATATGGGAAAGAATGTCAGAATCATTGTTTGCCTTGTTCATATGCTAAGATGATGTCAAGGCATTTTCTACTGTCTGTTTTTCAAGAGTTGAATTAGAGGCATCCTAGGTGTTCCCAGAAAAAACTCTTAGTACAAACTGTTTACTAGACTCTCAGCATTTCTTACTTCTGCCTTGAAAAAGAAAGAATGAATTTCAGGGCCACATAACCACGTGTTAAGTATGACAGTATTAGCAGAGCTGAGGCACTGAGTTATTGAATAGCTCATTAGAAGGACACACACTGAACTGTAAAGGTTATAAAAAGACATCCAAACTTGCTAACAGTTGCTTTCATGAGAAATTTCGATTGAAAAGGTCACTAAAGAGCCTGACTTCCCCCCTGCTCCAAATTACCATGCAATTGAGCAGTACTGTGCCAGAATTACAGGGGGTATTAACAACAAGAAAATTAAAACAGCTAGAAAAAGTTAATAGTTAATAAAAATCACAGAAGCAGCAAGGTTAATATTATATTTGTTGTCTTCTAGGCAAGGTCAGACTGGGATATGGGAAGAATAACACTACATACATATTAACACAAATTATATTGTACAAATACACATATTTCTGCCCAGACACACACATATACATGCACGCATGAATGCTTTACTCTTATCTATAACATGCCTCCCTACATACTGGCAGAAAAAAGTCAATAATCCATTGATTTACAAAAGCATGGATAGCACATTATCCCAGCCCCACTGATATGCAGCAACTCATGTGGGGGTAAAAGAGGAGGAACACAATGGTGGACAAAGCCTTGGGTTCACTCTTTTATTTTTTCATAAATGACTGCAGCTTATCTACTTTCTCCCAGCTAGGCAGCTGGAAGACCTAGCCCTTTGAAGCACAAGTATCTCATTCCCTTTAGTTTACCTCCTTGTACAAGAAAACACATTTGACCTTTTATTCTTTTAACAGTTTATCTCAGATCTCTAATACACCAAAAAAAGAAAAAGCTTAACTGTCATTAGACTGACATAAGAGAATATTTGAAGTTATTTCAGCAGGTTTTAGATTAGCAACAAAAAATTTTAAGAAGTTATTTTTTTCAATAAATTCTTGTAAAGGGAAAAGAATGCTTTGTGTTTGGGGACCACATCATGCAGTGTGGAAACACATGTCATATGGTTAGGAATAAGAAAAGTAAAAATCCCCAAACAAAGTTTTTCTTTTCCTTTCTTGCCTTTGCTGCACTAAACAAAACTAAACAACCTCAAGTAATGTGAAATGAAATCATGGATCTTATCTAGGTCACAATTTTTCCCTTTTTAGTAAATAGATAATGACTCATCTTCACCATCCTCAAATTAATTTCTTCACATTATGGTATAAATACACCAAAGTCACAGGTTGAAACAGTGTAAGGGAGAGGTGAGCACATCTCAGCCCAGACAATAGTAGGTTAAAGGTTCTTTATTACAGATCAGAATGGAAGTGAAGATGACAGGATCTGTATCCTCTGCTTACTTATTGTATCACTTGAACAATTTAGCACTACTCTACATTGGCCATCCTGTAATCCCTCTGGTCCCAGGACTCCTGGTCCTCCAGGCATTCCCAGTCACTTGCCTCAGTCTCAGCACTCTAAGCTGAGAGAACTCCTGCTGGCTAGAGAAACCATTTCAAACATTTTCCTTATACTTCATTCCCAGGACCAACATTCACTAACATAAAGGGATGCTGGATTTATGCATTTATGATGACTAATATGCAGCTTTGTCTACTCAGGCCAGCAGGCAGGAAGTTCAACACTGCAAAGGTATGGCCAAAAAACCCACAGTGGGTGTTCAATGCCCAGCATCCTGAATTCAAACCTCAGCTCCTTTCCTAAGCACAATGAATCAGGCCCTTTTCTGCAGTGTTAGTCATTCTCCTGCCAGCCATTATCTTCCATTGTTCCACTAGACATTCTTTAAAATAGGTCAATGACTTTTTGCATAGCTTTTCATACTCTCAAGTCCATCTTTTAAATCATTGTGGGTTCAGTTTATGTTGTGTATATCTCTTTGCTATATTTGTATATTGCCCTGTCAGCATTACCTTCCTGTGCACAGCTGTCCAGTCCTTTCAGAGGACAAACATTCTGCTTTTGATTCTGTTATCAAAAACTTGCTGTTTATCAGTTGCAATCTCACTGCTCCCATGCATCTGGGCTTTTCGTGGGGTTCATCTAAAGTAAATTTGTGTCACCTACAGCACATAAAACTTTGGAAATGGAACACACTAATCCCACATGTAGTCATAATAGTTGGCTGTAATTATGAGACATGAAGTCTTGAATATTCAAGCCACCTATGCAGACAACCACTGATAATCCACAAGGCATTTCTCCCTCCAAAAACCATGTTTGGCATCATGAATGTTAATGTATACCCTAAGATCCCACATTCTTCTTGTATAACCAAGGTACCCAAAAATAAGGGCTTTTTAGATGCTAAATCTGCAGCCTTCTAAAAATACTTCGTATCAAAACTTGCAACAAGCACAAAGAAAAAAAGCCACTAATTACTTACTTCCAGTTGGTTGAATTAATTACTATTCCAAAAATGCATATGCTTAGGGGAAAAAAAAAGTCAGCTTTTTGACAGTTTGATCTAATACCCTAATACAATATGCACCAGTGCCACATGATGAATGGAAAGCTAAACCAAAATGGAAAATATACATGAGAGTAAGATTGAAAAGATAAATTATTTTCTTATTTGGACATGTCCCATTAGAAAAAATGATACCAAAATGCTGCTTCCTAAAGTTAGTTGAATTCTGTATGCACAGGCAGTGATGAAGTGTTACATAAAGTAACCAGCAAGTTTTCTCCATAGAAAGCATGAGTATCTTTTTCTCTGCCTGTTGAAAGCATTGTCCAATGCAAGGAAAGAGAAGAAAAAGACTTTAAACATTTAAGTACGTCCCTGGATAAAGAAGATTCTCTTTGTAAGTTTCCCAAACATGGATTTTGAATAAATCTGGAAAGAGAAAAGAGGAAAGCATTGAAACAACCACATAAATACCTTCTTTAGAGACACATACAAGTTTTGACATGGAATAAATGGAAAAGGGTGGGAAGAACTTTCTCTCTGAGTAAGGGCTAGTGTGACTCTTCCAGTACTATGAGTCAGCTGTAGTCTGGTAACTTGCCATTAAAACATTCCCCTCCAAATAAGGTGACAAAAAGGATTTGATAAAAGGCTAAGATATTTATATTTATAGTGCCTAAAGGAAAGGGACATCTCTCTCGTCTCAGAAACCAGGCTTGTCTTTCCACACAGACCCAAGTATTTGCTATGTTTGACCTTTGGCCCTTGGTGCTCATCTCCAGGAACTATTTATCCATTGCTTTTCCCATTGTCTCCACACATATCTTGCTATCAGGGAGGAGGAGAGGTAAGGTTTCCAGTGCACTTTTATCACCTTCCATGGTTTGTGTTCTGTCTCTCCTATCTCTTTTGTTTTTATCTTAGTGTGGCATGTCACAGGCAGCAGACACTGAACCAACCAACTGGAGAACAGCTGTGCTCCTGTGCTTGTCAATAGCTGGGCTTTTGTCTGCACATCAATAATCACTGCTATCACTGTCATCTCAACCCTGGAGACCTCCAGTGGTCTTCTCCTGCTGTTTCTAATAACTCTTGAACTCCTAACCTAACAGCATTTTATATGAAAGAATAACATATGTTTCAGAGTTGAAAAAAATCAACACCATGTCCTACCTCCATATTTCAAGCTGACAAGAGTGAGACTAATCTCACACAATGGTAGTTGTCTACCTCTGAGCTAGTTTCACAGGTTGCCTTTGCAATCAGTAGAAAGAAGCGGACTTAGATACAATTCACGGAATGCCTCTCCTAGGCACCAGACAGATCTCTTGGATGTCTGCCTTACAGCAAGATAAACTGCATCCTACAAGAGCCCATCTTTCTCTATCAACCAGCAAGAGAGCCCATACAACAAGCTCAGAAGCCAGTGTCTAAATGTCTTCATTTATGTTGGGATTTCCAGAGCTCCTGTGCTTGTGGAGAATACCTCCATGTGAAGAACACAGCTCAATATATCATCAGGGGCAACCTCAGTGATCTGCAGCTTGGGACAACCTCCTGTCACAAAACAGGGAGCAAGACTCCCCTGACAGCTTCTTACTGATCTCTTTTGCCTTTTCAAGAAGTCTGTGTCAGTGGTCAATGATGAAGACAAAATATTGGCCAGTGTGGAACTTGGGTCTGATCCAGTCTGCCTAGTCCAACACTAAATCCAAACAAAGGTAACAAAAAGTAAATTAAACATTTTTCTCTCAGATACTTTCCAAGGAGAAAAAGACAGATGAATCTCAGAAAGGCTGATTCAGTCTCATTGAATTTCATTTGGAATTTGTCATTTACTCCAATATTATCACCATGCATATTCCAACAAAAGCAGAATATTTGTTTGATTCATTAGCTTACAGTTTTGCATTCACCTTTCGTGGGCTGGGTTGGGCTGAGCATGCAGAAATCAAATGCTTGCAGAGTGCCGATTAGAAGGATTTATTGTATGCCTTTCAGGAAGAATGCAGACATAACTATCCCCAGGGAAATGCTCACAAAGTATTCCTCTTAAACATAGAAGGCAATGGGTGGTAACAGGCTGCTCGAGTTATCTATTTGTTAGTACACAATAGCTGATTAAAAAGCTTTTTATTGATTTCCTGGGTGAAGATCTGTGATTACCTTCACAGCTACTGGTATTATATGTAACAGCAAGATACCCCCGTGGGGTAGAAACTGATTTTACTTTTGAGTTAAAGCAGTACCTTGTTCCAGTTAGGTTTACTTGGAAACCAGTTCCACCTTATTAAGTAGTTCTAATGTTTTGACACTTATCTTCAACAGATTTTGAGAAACCTCAATTATTGTTTTTTTAGAGTTAATGAATAAAAAAAAAGAAATCTCTACAAATGACAAAAGCTCAGCCATGGGCTTACCTGTGACTATATACAGAATTACCTCCCTTCTCAAAGCAGGTAAGTGGACACACAATTCCCACAGCACACACATTTGCTTTTATTTTTATGATGTTCCATCCTGCGCTTCAGAAATACTAAAAAAATGTCACGGAATTCAGTATGCTGGGAAAAAATGTATTCAAGCCAACAACTTTTTGCAGCCTATATTTTTGATTTTTTTGGATGAGCTTGAAGCATATTTTTCTAGATTTACTGAATGTAACTTTTATCAGATGAAAGAAGCCAAAAAAGGGAAAAGGCAGCCAGATGAAACCTAAGGAAGGTATCAACTAGATAAAGAAATGGCCACACAGGCAGAAAAACAAGCAAAATAAAAGCAAATTAAACAAATGGGTGCTAGGGGAAATAGTTGAAGAACACAGACCACTCCAGAAATGGCTATTTATCATGACATTTTGTATATGGATTGATCATTGGCTAAGTTATAACAACAATTATCCTGTCCTTGTTTTGGGTGGTGCTGAAATCTGAAGTCACATTTCTCCTTTCTTCCAGGAACAATCTGAAATTATAGATCATTAAAATGTATTAGGGGAAAGAAAAAAATCTTGACATCAATTGTTTTCATTTTCAGCACATTTTAGTTAGTTCAGAAATGTCACAGGATTTCATAAGCTACCTTTCATTATTTCAGTGCTGGAAATGGTGGTTGCATCATCTTACAACCTTGTTTCTGAAATTTAATAGCTCAACACACAGAAGCTGCAATCTAAGTGACTTTACAATAAAAATATCATAGATAGAAATCTTAATTAAAAACTTGCCCCGTTGTAAGCCACTAAATATCAGAAAATGTTTAAAAACATGAATGATTGTCCTAAAAACATATCCACATGAATTATATATCCAACCCTCCAGACTCTTATGTGCCTGCAGTTTTCTGTATTTTTTATGAATGTTTCCTTATACTGTCTCTAATTGCCTGCTGAAAAACAATCTGGAAATAAAAGCAGTGTGCTTCACCTTTACCCATAAGAGCTGAACCTCATGGTTTGAAGTGAAAATGATAAACAAGAATCAATGATTAGCCAGAAATACAACTTACTAAGCTGGTCACAGAAAAGCTGGAGTTTTTTCCCAAAATTTTGTTTATATCCACTAACCTATTAGCAAATTCTCTGGCAGGCTGCAATCATCTCCTCAGACTCCTGTTACTAAAGCACCCCTGACAATACCCAAGATTCTGTTAAGACCTCTGGACCTCACCCTGTCTCTATCTTAATCTCCCCCCAACATCCTCAGCTGAAAAATAAACCTGGGTTGCTCTGGCTTGCCTTGAGTTTTTGCATTTTGACTCGTGCATTGGCCATTCCCATTGAGCAAACTAGGCAAGAATCACAGAGTTGTCCTGCCTGTACCCTTCTCTCTGCAGGTGTCCCTTGTCTCTCTAGCACCTAATTGTCATAAAACTTGTAGGAAGTTACTCTCTTGTAGATCTGCTGTATCTTACTGAAATTGGCTAATAAATGTAAAAGTTATTAGAGGGCTCAGGGAACTTCCAGCCCTACACTTTGGTCATAAAAAGCTTCTTTCCCTGACACATTTTCCCCATTCCTACCACACTCTGAAACACAAACAGACCTCAATTATTTCAATACATTCAGCTGGTGGAATTTCCAAAGAGAGAAAGGAAAGACCTTACATTAACAGAATTAAATCCTAACTTGCTCTCAGCTCAAACCAGTAGCTCTGGCACAGTAATAGCTGTGGTGGTGGTTTTGAACAGGGAGAGACCTCCCCTTACACAGAGCAGTAATTGACAGAGGAGACACAAATTGATAAAGCATTCAGGCACATGGAGATTCATGCCAGCATTATAGAGACTAAGAGAGAAGTCAAAGTGTGCAAGACATTTGCATGCAAAAGCAAACTCTAAAGTTAAACTGAAAAGAGTTGAATGCTGTCTACCTTCAAATCCAATATCCATGCTGACTGTATATTACCAGCCTGCACATATATTTGTGATTCCCAGCATCACCTACAATCCTCCTTTCCAGCCTACTGTTGGTTGATGGGGATGCTGTTTTCCTTCCAGTTCAGTCCTGTGTGGCTTGGTCAGAGTCCAGGCTGATTTCTGCTGCATCTTTAATCTTGTAATACACCCACAGATAAGTAAAGGGTTAATATCTTATAGACAAACAGTCCCAACCACTCTTTTCATGGCACTATGGCTAATAAGAGGAGAACACCAGATTATTCAGGACACAGGTAATAAGTCTGAAAATGTTAGCCAGAAAGAAAATCAAAATGTGAGGAAATGTGAACTTTAAAGTGAAACTTAATTGATCTCAAGAAGAATGTCTAAAGAAGTTAGAGAGAAAAGGCATATTAACAATCCAAGAGATGGAAACAGTCCCTTTTTGTTCCCACTCAGGCTTTTTTCCTTTCAACTTCTTCAGTTTATCTACTCTATTAAAATCTCTTACTCCCAGACCGTTGTTCAGAAATCTCATTAATCGAGATGTAGGAAAATAACAATGAAGAGAGCAAATAGATTTTGATTCACAGATGTTTAAAGCTGCAAGAGATTGTTCACACTATTTATTTTGATGTCTCATATAACAGAATCATTCGTCTGGATTTCATGCAGTAATTCTAGCAGAGGAAGAAAAAGGAAAATCTTATGCATAAATAAAGTACTCTGAGATTTCATATTCACACATACACAGACAAATATACAAACTCAGAAATTAGCTATCCAGAATATTTAAAATAATTCAAATATTCAGAAAGGAAAAAAAAATAAAATCAAAGTCAATGAGGAATTGCCAGAAAATGCTGCCAGTTTTCCTTTATGCATCATATGCCTCCAGCCCTCCAGCTAGAAGAGGTTTTTTTCAGGGAAAATGATCTTATTACCTATGGATAGGAATGTTTGTCAAACTCATGTTTTCTGGGAGCTCAGCCTGTTCACTGTGAATGTTAATTTAAACACAGCACAACAAAAACACAAACGACAACAAAACTAGAAAAACTTATCCTATTCCAATTTCTGAAACTTCCTTCTCTCTTTTCCTTCTGGTAATTCTAGTTCCAACATGGATTCCTGCCCATTCAAATCTAGGATATTTCTGTTTGTTTTCACTAGAGGATGGAAAATTATCCCTTAGTCAAGAAGGAAAAAACACAAGTATATCTCTAAACATACATCAAACAAACATGGACACTGGGTGTCTCTTAGGCACCTTGGCAATGAAAATAATGGTAGTTACAACAGAAGTGATACCTGCCTTCAAGGCAGACCTAAGGCAGGAATACTCACACACACACCTCCTCACAAGTTTTTGTCAAAGTATATTAATGAAATAGGAGTGGGAGAAAAGACGCAGTGGTACAGAGATGGAAAAGCTTGTTGAGAAGAACATGACACCAGGGAGGTCTCATGCACTGAAACCCTTCAGCCACTGAAACCCCTTACTCTGCTGAAGTCTGTCCTGTTCTTCCTGTTCCTCCTGGGAAGAGTTTAAATTAGGTTAAGACATCTTTCGGCATCTCAGAAGGAAGGTAGGTTAATTCCAGACCCCTTCCCCTGGAAGAAAACTAGGTAATACTCCCCACATCAAATTTGGCCTGAGGGCCTGATATACCTAGAAGATATTTATTTTGTCTCCTTCCTTCATTTGAGTAAACTATTTTTACGTGGCTTGTCTTGCACAGAGAAGGAGGGGATGTTCTCTCTGAACTCTGCTGCTGAAGCTGAGTTCATAAATATCAAAGAAGAAAGAAATGCAGATGAATGGCAGCAGCAGTGAAAACGCTGAAGCAAGGAAGAGAAACAGGGCAAGAAGGAGAAATGCTTGGGAGGATCATTTAAAAGCTGCAAAACAAAGTATTTGTTTTGCAGCAGTGGAAACATCTGAAATGAGAAAGCAATTTGCAGGCTATTTGGCCTCAAAGCTCCAGCATGATCAAACAAATATGCCTGGAGAAAAAAAAGATCAGGATTTTTTCATGTTGTTACTATACTCTTTTCCTGGTTTTCCTCCTCACTGCACAATTAGCTGAGGAACTCACAATTTTAAATTTTCCTTCAAGGGTTTAAATGGTAACCCTGGAACAGGAGATTGCTGTGTCAAACTCATGGGTCACTTTTCTCCCACTTAACCAGCACCCTGCACATTGAAAACTGCCACCATTAAACAAAACAGCTCTCTCACCCTTGTCAACATTTTACTTTGGGTATGCATCTGAGGGGCTCCCCCTCCCTCATTGCTCTCCTTTCTCTGCTTTGCAGCATCCTCTACTGCTCTACAGCACAGGAACAAACCCAAGTCACCTCTGCAACAGGGAAGGTCACCACCCTCCAAGCAGGCAGTGGAATTTATTGTAGGCAGGAGTGCATTTATTTTACAGGTGGAAGATACAGACAGCAGGTAAGGGCCCAAAGTTAAGCTTCCTTAGAGTACTATGATGGAAATAACCACAACCCCTCTGGAATTGTTAGAGATTGCTGTTGAACATCAGAGCATTGTCAGAACTAAGAAATATTTGATTAGTTTAAGTGTCCTAACACAACAGTCCCTCTTTTCATGTTTTCAACATACAACTGTGAAGGTCTCTCAGATATTGCTCCATCCTCTCCAACAGTGGTTGCCTCTGCTTTCCCTCCTGATAACTATTCTGATTCAACAGTGATTCCATGGTCTCCTTATAGGACCTTAGGGATCAGCTGGAGATTTGGGGGGTTTGTAAAGACTTTGGTACTGTTACAAATATTTCTGGAAACTGATCTTCATAATTATTCTTCACTATCTTACATTGAGAAAAAGGCTTGGGCACCCACTCTTACTGATATTCAGTTTCCACATGGAATTCCTGTTCCTGGGACCTTTTTTGACCCAGCCCTGGCAGCCACGAATACAGTGAAACAATCTAGATTTTAGTGAACCTGGGAAGACATCAGAGGTGATGTGCTCCAGGTGAAACACTCTATTTCCAATTCCTTCAGCTTCAAATATTTTAAAACCAGATTTAATATATAATTTCTGAACTTCACTTGCATTATGGTATTGCCTTAATAACTCAAAGTATATTTGAATAAAATCTTCCTTAGTTCTACAGACACAGTAGGATCACATATTGCAAGAGGATGACATGACAACTTAAAGCTGGTTTTCAAATGGACAGTTTCAGAAAAATTAAAGGTTTCAGAGTTTCTTAAAATGGGAAAGACTTTAAAGTATTCTATATTAATGTGACAAAAGAGTGTTGTGCTCATGGTCTATTAAACCTGAAGAAGTATACCCTAATAAAACCTGAAATAGGATGAACACAAGTAGCATCTTAAAATTGTATGCTAAGCTAGAGCAACACACATGGATATAATTTTATCAGGGCAAGAGATGTATGTGACATCAGCTCAAATGCAAATCATGTCACTTCAATAGTCTCTGAGAGAAGTGTGAAGTAAAATCAATTCAAATTGCATGACTGGATACATGCATCATTCTTTTAACAATATAGAACTTTTTTGGTCTGTATTGTTACTACAAAACATTGGTAAAAAATAAAGGCAATTTTGATTGGGTTGGTTTTTTGTTTGTTTGTTTTTGGACAGCGCCAAAAGACCTTATTTGCACAGGGAAAAGAAAAATACTTTTTAATCATTTTGTAATCAGCTAATGCCCTGACTCATGAACTCAGACTAACCCACTCTAGCAGGTAAGCTAAAAGTTTTATGGATGATCATAAAGTTAGCTAGTGTTTTTTAAAAGTGCAGCTCCACTGTTTGATTCTGACCTCCAGCATAATCTAAGTGCTTTGTGAGGAAATATTTCATTTCATTTGCTTGAAATTTATCCATGATTATCTTCATGTGACCTCATGTCCTTTAATTATGAGACCATAAAAATCTGGGACTGCTTGGGTTTCTTTGTATATTCTTTATATCTTCAGTGTTTCAATTAAAGCTAGGTTAGATCGTTTCTAATGCTAAGAAATCCCAAATTTTACAAAATGTCAGGATGAAGTTTATTTTTCGTAGATCAACATGCCTAATTTTCCTAAATCCTGCTTGTTCACATGATAAGAATAAATCCCAGACTGCAATGTCATGCAAACATTTATTTGATTTTAAGATTTTCTTCCTTGGAAGTATCATTTGAATTAGACTCACATTGATTTCAACAAGACTGATCTTACTTTATATGACAGAATAGAGCAAGGGTTTTCAAGATGAAGCAAGGGCTCTCCTTTTGGGAGAAGGACTTACTGAATGAGACATTGGAGAGTGAAAAATCAGAGGGCACCCCAGTCCCAGAAACAAGAGGTTCAGGGATACCATGAACATCTGGATCGGATTTGCTGAAATCTTTGGGAAATGAATGCACTGCAGGTTCTTGCTGGCACGTCAACTCTCAATCTCAGGTTAGAAAACACCTGCTACAGTCTTGATAAATCTTATCCCTGCCAAAAGCAGACTAAATTGAGTACCCACCTTTTGAAGTTTATCTTTCATGCTCTGCATAGGAAAAATCTAAGCAAGAAGGTATTGCCTTCGAAGCAAAGGTGATTTTGGACCTTATTTAGGGTTGGCATAGTCCCAAAAGAACAATTTAGCTAGTAACTTTTACTAGCCACGATTTCACTCTCGCATTGGATGCACCTAAATCAAATTGGCAACATATCAAAGTCAAAACACAGCAACGTTCCTGGAGATTAAAAAAAAACTCTAAAAACACACCATAAACAAACAACTCTGTTATATACCTATCAAAAACAAACAGAAAAGGTACTCAGTGTAGAGTCTGATAAGTAAAATTTAGCACAAAAAATACCAACATTGCGCTCCATCCCTTCCATTTGTTATAATCGCCTGTTCTGTTCTACATAACTGTCCTTATGATTATATTCAGTTTCAGGCAAGAGGCGTATGACTGAAGAAATATACTTCAGAAATAACCTCTTCTTGACACTTTCTTGAAGTTCCTCAAATAATCATTTTCAGTATTTCTATAACAGAATGACTGAAGGAGTTAGGGAAAAAGATTGAGACGAAGAACAACACTGAGGCAGGGAAATCCATCTATCCAATTATACGGTCATTTCTCCCGGGAGGTGACACGTTATGTACCAAGATCTATCCGATTTTATACTGTTATCCCAGAAAAGCTGCAGCCACTCTGGAGCCTACCACTATGTTCCCTTTGCTATTTTCTGCTCTTAGCCAAATTTTCTGAAGTTTACTCAGATGGAACATTCTCATGCCTTCCACCTACCTTCTGTGACACCCAATTAAAGTGCAGTTGAGTGGAAAGAGCCCAAGACAGTTCCATTATGCAGCAGAATAAGAGGGAAACATCAGTTCCTGTGCAAAATGGGTTGTTACTTAATGACACATCAAAAGATTTTTACAGAAATATAGTTGTTAGAATAAAAATGTGCTGCTTATTCAAGGCTAAAAGTGCTCAAGGACTCTTTAGTCCATTGACAGAAATTCACTCTTGATATGCAGAAACATTTAGAAAGGATTTTACTCAGCTACGGAAGCTGAGGTTGCTGCCTTCCAATCAAAAGTTCAATATTGGTTAGGTTTGTTTTCCATCTGAACTACAGGTATTGGTTCTGAACCCTAACATTTTTAAACAAGCCTAGAGATGGCTTCAAGCTATGCTTGACAAGAAAACCATAACCCCAGGTGGGAGAGAAAGGCATCAGAAAACTTGACATTGTAGTCGGTCTCAATTTCCTAATATCCATTTAGAGGGCCTCTAAGTATGTCAGAGACATCATGTGTATGTGAAGGAAAATGGCTCAGATTAAACCACACCCTGAGACACACAACCAGGTTAGAAAACCTATCATGGAAAGAAGGGATTTGAGCCACAGAGCAGTGTCTTTTGCCTTACAGAATTTGGTTTGCTACATTAAACATCATCTGGTTATATCTATATAGAACTGTGGACAGAAAAAGAAGCTGGGCTAAATATGGAACACATTTAATTATCTGCAATCTTGCAGCCTTAAAGATGATAGTTATAGGGCATTTTTTTTTATTTAAGAAAACCACTAACAATTCTAATTTTTAATGTTTGACAATCTCTGGAAGTACGTTAAAAATATTTATCAACACTGTCTAGTGAAAAGCAAATTTAAAAATTTGATTATATGCCAAGAGATAGATGGACATGCTTAGGGGAAAAAATATTTTGGAGACAAAATTATCAGATAAGCCTAGGTATCATCCTAATCATTCAAAACTATTAAGCAAATATCTTTGCCATTCAATAGCCTGGACTCTGTCATTTCAGAGGCAAACACACTTCTAGTGCATTTGTTTTAATGGAGGTTTAAGGGTTGCTGATGAGTAGCTTGGCATGCCAGGGGAAAGCAAAAAGCCTATTGAACTCTGTTTAATTCCATGACTACAGAATCCATGAGGCAGGGCTTTGCAGGGAGCATGAAAACAGCCTGGGTGGGAAGTGGTGGCCTTAAGGGCTTGTAAACAGAAATTTGTTTTCACCTGCTCTCAGTTTAATCACCACCCTGCTTAATCTGTGCTGCTCCTCATGTATTTCAGAAACAGTCTGTCTTTCTGCTTCAAAGTTTCTGATGACCATGACCTACAGAGTCAGATCCATGTCAAGCTTGTGCCCTTCTGTCCATCACTCCAAGTGTCCACAGTTGTGTAGTAGTAAAAGCACAGAAAAAAAGCCAGGTCTTAAATTGAGGGGAAAAAAACAAGATGAAAAAAAAAATAAAAAAATAAAAAAAAACACAAAAAAAAACACCCCAAAAGCCCCTAAAAGCAAAAGCCAAAACAAAACAAGCAAAAAACCCCCACATTAAAATCAACAGAAATCAATTTTTCCAACTCCTATGATGGCCCCAACTCTGATTTCGAAGGCCTGCTAAGAAAGCATATTTTAAGCATATTTCTCAAGGACCAGCCCAGAGAGGAGACATTTTAACAAAATCTATTAGTGAACAATAATTCATGCTATCTATCATATTGTGCCATTCATTCATGCATGATCTAACAAGATGACATTTAATACAAAATAAGAATGATGAAGGTCACAGGAATTTGCACAATTTATTATTGGTGTCAAGCTGGATTAGTTTAGCCAGCGCTTGACTAAAATTTGCCTAGGATGACTCTCTCTGAGTAAAAGGTTATTATCCAGTGGATATTTCCCTCTCATACTTGGTTTTACACTGTGAGAGCAGAACTGACTGAGGGGAGTTCTCTGAATCTCACTGGAAGAGGTTTATTCACATCTTATGTCATGATTCTGTCCCTGCTTTCACTTACTTTTCCAGACCCCTACAGTCTCTTCTCTCAATAACCCATCTAAGAACTCTGATGCAGGAACAATGTGATTCTGTTGGGAAACTGATAGAGAAACCCCCTTGGGAGACCAGGGAGAGTAAAAGAAAACATGGTGTGTGTGAGCAATGCCTTTTTTAAGTGTACCTTTGAGAGCTGACCTAAATAATCATCTGCAGGAATGAATAGACCCTTTGAACACAAGTCAGAAATGATCCTACTTAATTTACCAATCTGGTTGTTTTGGGATTTACTCTTGAAGACACCAAACCATTTTAGTTCTTTGGTCAAGACAAATACGAACTTGTAACAAATCTTAGTCTTTGTTGAAATATAACCCACTAACATGGGTATAAATGGAGAAGTTGCTCAGTACTTTTGGAAAATCCAGTCAAAATTTATTCTCTCAAAGATTCTTGCCACAGATTTGTTTTGGGTTTTTTTTAATCTTTTTTTAAAACACCACATTTGTGCTCCTGTGAATGATTCAGACACAGCTCTTGTCCATCTTTAATGAAGTCAGCAGAGTTACATTAGGGTTAATTAAACCCAAGAGGCACAAAACTTCAGCGTGGATTAAGGAGGATGTCTCACAAGCCTTGGATATGAGAATGAATAATATTCAAATCTGGCAAGCACCTATCATTCCCATATTATTCCTGGATGCACTGGTTATTCTAGTTCCCTCATTATATGACAAAATTTGTCCACAAGACTTGACATCAATTTCTACTTCATTTGGAATCATATAAACATCATTTATATCACCCAGTGTGTAGTGCAGGGTTAAGCTACACCTCTGGGTAACAAACAAATCTAGACTGAGTTTCCATGGATTCATCATGAACAAAGTAATGCCTTTGAAGAGGGAAGTCAAAAAAACAACACCACAAAAAGCCCTTTGGTCTGAGCAATTTTAAGTCCTAATGCAACATTCCTGCCTATGAAAATTAATGCTGCAAAAGCCCTAGAGAGAAACCTGTAGAAAAACTAATCCATCACTACAGCTAGAGCTGTGAAAGGCTTTTCCTCTTAAACTTTTTTTTTTTAAGACAACAATACTTTCTTCCAACTGAAATTATTTAAATAGTCAAGGAAGAATTTTTTTTACCTTCTTTTTTTTAAGTTTTCAGCTGAACCAGTCCCTCAGTCTAGCTTAGTATGTAATCATGTCAGTATCAGAATCAGCACAGGAAGTCTGATAGGAACAAGTGACCAAGACATCTTTTGGTGACACTTTGCCTGCTCAGGGTTGTGAGCTTTAGCCATGCAAGGTCTGTGTTGCTGTACAGAGAACAATTGCTCCCATAAAGCTGCTTGTGACTGACAGACTTTAGAATTACTTAGCTTTTTAAAGGCCTTGTTTCAATGTGGTCAAAATTCCTCAAAAATAATAAGTCTCGATAAAATTTTAAAATCAGTGCCAGCCTCTTTCACCACCACTTTAAAAGTTGTTATATTTGAAAGTCTCCTCTGAATGATTCTACATGATAAAACAAAAGAAACTGCACATTGAATACAATGATCAGTTGCAATGAGAAAGCATCTGCTTTTGTGAGCAGAGAGGAGCAAGCCACATGTAATTTTTAAATTTCCATTTATTTGGGGTTTTTAACACTTTTCCTGTTCTCACAGGTGACAGCAATGTCCAACACCAGGATTTGCCCAATAGATCACAGGAAACTTTGAATTTGGGCTGTATTTCCCCAACATTTGTCTGTACCTCAGGCAAAACATATTGAGAAAGTATCCATGAACATATTTCTGTAATTTCCAAGACAAACTTACAATTTAAAAAGAGATAAAGTTTTATTGAAGTGATACAAAGCTATCTGGCATTGATCCTTCACAAAACTTAAGCCTTTGTGCTTCTCTTTCCTCAGCTTTGCTGCACGGGCAGCAGCTGAGAGCAGAACAGTACTAATATGCTGATGGGGGAAGAGGGAGGAAGGAATAAAGTCTTACACCATCGTAGCTGTTTCTGCAGAAATGGTCTGGCAATAGCTCATGGCACTGTTCAGACCACAGCCTCAGTTTAGTATCAGAACTTTGATAAGTGATGTGCCTTTCCCTATATGTAAGGCAAAATGGATCATTCCAGCATTGTCCAAACTCCTCTTACCCAGCTTGGGATGTTTCTATCTGCATGGATGTGATTTAGTAGAGTTCCCACCTCCCACTCAACTTCACAAGCTCCAAGCAATCCCTGTGGCTCTCCAAGAATGAATTACCTGGTTGGCTCTTCCTGATCTCCTAAATTTCAGCTGAAATCACACGCTATCAGGCAAATAATCAGAACAGTGGGAGGATTTGGGAGCTTAAAACAAGACAGGTAAGACAAAGTGCTAATGAACAAACACCGAGTTTTCAAATGCAGTTGTTTTTCCTCAGTGTATTGAAAATAAATGAAGCTCATTTTCAAGGATAAGAGCATTCTCTGAGCCATATACCTGTAACTGGGCTTGAATTTGTACTTCCACTGCCTTTGGAAAGTTTCATTATATTTTATAATATTGTGGCTGCCATTCAAATCTCAAACAAATAATGAATAATGTAAAGTCAATTGCCTGGGAATAGGTTTCCATATAAAAAAAACAGTGAGTTGAGGTAATGTGGCTCAATTTTTACTTTTTTTTCCCTCATTCCAGTTGTTCAGGAGCTACTTTTAATCTTCAGACTCCCAGGTAATTTATATCCAGCAACCACCTTACAGATTTCATTTCATCAAACAGACTGATGAGAATGATAAATTTTTAGATTGCTGAAACATACAATCCTGACAGATTTGAGATGCTGTGAATGGTTTCAGGAGTACCTCTTGGGGCAATATTACTTTTTAGAGCTTCTTAGCTATGAAAAATCCATACTCAAAGCATGTTGAAGGGTAAAACAGCTCACAGATAAGTTTGGGTAGCGACCTCTGATAGACATTTTATCAGCTCTGTTGACTGATGGTTGTTGATTTTCATATTTAAAGGCAGTAATACATCTTTACTTATACTTGCATTCACCTCTAGTGAAGTAGGAACTACACTATATACTCTGAATTTCAAGTACATTCACATAATTGCAAGTACATTCACATAATTACTCGCATGCAATATATTTGAAAATTTGACAGTCATGTTAAATGAAATTCTTTTTTATTTTTGTATCTTGTCATTGTTATCACTCATTTCTAAACTGGGATTTCTGTATGGCCTTGGTACTTTCAGCCCACAAACAGACCAAAATCACATTTAAGAGGATGGTAGGATGGTTTCAGTAGTTTGGCATAAGCAGGTGTTTCCCAAGATAATGAGCAAAGAGGTAAAATTATCGGTTTTTCTTCTTCTTTTTTCATTTTGTAATATATAAAATGTAGTGATTTACCAATATTTTAAGCCTTTTAAAGACTACCAGATTATTAACAGTGAAGAAAAAAACCAAGGAACTTCGCAAATTTCTCTCGCGCCTTTTTCACCACTGCAGAAATCAGACTGTGTGAAACCTTCATCTATATGCATTGTGAAAGTGCTTTTGAGCCTGAGAAATGGTAGAGGGAAAAAAGTGCAATGCCTCTAACTTCAAAGCAGCAAGCCCTTGAAAGTCATCATACAAAGAAAAAGTCTAAGGTTTTTTCATCAAGAACTGTAGGCACATAGGCAAGATACCCCAGAATCATGTCTCTAACAATTAGTTTCTACACCAATGAACAGCCAGGCAAGACCAGAAATTTGATGGAAATGTCTGGGACTTTTTTTTCTATAAGTTTCTTTTAATCAATACTTTCCCCATGGAAATCAGATCTATTTAATTCAAAAGAAAACATCAAACACCTCCCATTTTCTTCCAGAGAAAGAAAAAGTAATAAGCTGGGTTGTTTCTGATCAGCATTAAGAGTCACTGGCTTTGCAAGCTATTTCAGTTTAGAGAGATAAGCACATTATTTAGGACATTTGTCTAAAAATCCTTTGCTAGCAGTATCCTCCTGAACTCATCTGAGCTTTCAATTTTGTATCCTTTGAATTACTGGGTCATTGGAACATACATCCCCACAAAAATTCCTTTGAATACTGTTGAAATATTAATAAGTTTTAATCAATTAATTACATGATGTGGGTTTTTTTCAGTGACATATTCACACCAAGTGTCAAAAAGATTATTTTACTTGGTTAAATTTAAATGAGAAGTTTCTCCTGTCTGTAGAACAAATAAAAACTAGTATCATTAATCTTTGATACTTATGGATATTAACAGTATTTATAGTCTACTGAATCTGTGCACTCTGAAGTCTGAGAGCTCCCAGTGTAGATTAGCATTTCTTGATATCAAAAGTCAGGAACAAATAATTTGTACACCAATAAAAACATACGTAGCTCGGGACACCTTTAATAACTTTCAGGGATCAATAAAAGAAATGTACACTTTCTGCTTTGGTATTAAAAAAAAAAAAAAAAAAAAGACCATCAGATGTGTCTCCACTAGAAGAATGAAAGAAGATTTTGTTGTTAAAACTGAAGTTAAACTGAGCTGACTTAAACTCTCTCAGCACTGTCCTGATCATCCTATTTAATGAGGTACACAAATATCATAGCAAAGGTAATCCTCATGGACTGCTATCTGTACCATGGACTAGCTCATCTGTAAATTAGAAATCAGTGAAAATCAAAAAAGAAAAAAAGTTACAGTATCAGTAAAGTATTTCTAGGAAAAGGATCTGGAAGAATCTCTTGACATCTGAACTGAAATCAACCCACTAAAGAATCTGATACTCAGTAGGTAAGAATTCCACCAGAAGGGAGAAGGGTTTTGTTGGTTTGTAGAGCTGTGCTTAAGGTTTAATCGAGTAACACCCCTAAACCCCCACCCTAACACATTGTTGCCATACTCACTAAAGACTTGTTTTGTTTCCCACCTCCCTGTAATATAACACTGGCAATAATTCAGAAGTTAAGTGAATATTTCCACAGATTATGTCAAGAACTGTATAGCCAAAGAGGAGTTGCTTACATGACCCACTGGAACTCTCCAGGAGGGGCTGCAGCCAAAGGAGAGGAAGAGGTTTTTCTCTGTTGTTGATGAAGCTGAACATCCTCATTTTATCCACGCAGAGTGTTTGCTGGTCCAGTATTTTAAAAATCAAAATAAAAATCCTATAAACTGGTTGCTCAGAACCACAGAGAAATCCCCCATTTCTTTACATGACACAGGTTGGCTTGGAGGCTTCAAAGCATTTGAAGTCACAGTGCCCACTCTTGAGATACTAAATAATGCAGCATAAGAGGAGATTCTGCCACACAGCAAGGCAGAAGAAGGAAAGACACTTTGAGCCGAAGGAGGCAATTAAGGTAGGGCTGCAAGGGGACCCTCAGGAAGAGTTTTGAATGTTCTCTTCAAAGTCACCTTTCTGACTTTTCAAGGACTAAAGGCATCAGAGGAATAGATGTAACAGCTGGGCTTTCTGCCTATCACTGACAGCTCCTGGCAAGTAGCAAGTGGGTACAGACTAAGCCTAAGGAAAGCATTCTTCAAAGGTGCCTGACTGCCACTGAGGCAGCCAGACACAACTTTACTGTTTGCAGTCCCTAAGGTGAGCATAAATTGCTTTTCAAGGGGGACTAGTTGGGCATTGCATGCTATGTTTCCCTCAGTGCTGGCTCAGTGCTGGGGCAGTGGAAAAGGCAAGGCTGTGGGGCAAGAGCAGCAGGAGCACCACTATTAGGAAAAGGCCAATACTTGAAATATTCTTGATCTGATTCTTTCCCTTCCCAAGTCACAATACTGACAGCCCTGGCAGAGTGATGTTTTCAGCATTGGGAAAGTCAAAACTACAGGGTTTCCCAGCTTCCCCTCAGTATGCTTTTTTCATCTAACTGTGCTGTGTTGGAGTATCTCCCATGAACTAATTATGTGAGAGCAATCCTCACATGCTGGGATTTGTTGAAACTTCCTCTTACAAATACCTACTAGATATGCCAACATATCAGAAAGCATGACAAACTCCAAATCAGTTTGCATTTTGAGTGCAGGAAACATTTCTATAGCACTGCCTGAAACTCTTAATTAAACAGAAATACAGTAATGAGACCAAGACAAACTGTACTCTCAGAGAATAAGAATAAATCTATTGCCTCCTTGATTTTTCACATGCACACAAGAGAGTGGGACTTTGGTTTAATATCATTATTTCTGTCAGAATCATTGTTCACATATAGGTGAGCTGAGATTACTAGGCCACAGAACTCGATTTGCATCCTGATTACCTTGAATCACAAGTATGAGTCCATTTCCCAAATGCATGGCAAGAGTTCAGATTACATTTCCACACTGGAGAAGAAAAGGAGGGAACATGTAGTTTGCAGGCCAGCATGCCAAGGCTCAAAAATCCATTATGCAAATCATCGAGGAAAACCTATTCAGCCTGCTCATCTTGTTTGTTTGTCAGCTTGAACAAGGATCAGGAGAAATTCTTCAAGCTGTAGAACTCAAGCTATCCTCTTGTTCCACAGTAACAATTTACACTGATTATACATTACACAAAGGAGGTGGAGGAGCAGAGGGTGCTGGAAGCAGCCACCTTTTTTCTCCCAGGCACAGCAAGCTCTTCCCAAGAAATTCTACAGCTCTGATTAAAATATCAGTTTCCAAAACACACAAGAGCATACTGTGAAATTTCTATTATCTGATATTTCCGTAAGAAATGCAGCTTTTGCCTCTGAGAAGTAAGAAGCTCAAGTCCAGCTTACTTCACCTGCCTGTTTGAGCCCAGGGATTAGACACAACCCTACATTTGCTTTGTAGTAATGGATTTCATCCTGTGTTTTTATAAGGTAAGAAACAGAATTACTTGCAATACCTTTGAAATAGATCAAGAATTAAAACAAAGCTACTTTCCATGGAAAGGATATTCCCAATATGTGTTCTATGTCACTAAAGTTATTTAGGGATTCTACATCGAGAAAAAAGCCAAAGAAACCCACAAACCAAAAAGAGATATCACCAAAAAAGCATCCTCCCAAAAGACCCAGCCAAACAAGAGTAAAACAAAAACTAATTGCTCCACTGCTGAAGAGTGAGTGAAGATGAATATTATTTTCTTCAGGTAAAAAGAGCTGTTGAAAGAATGACAATAAGAAAATACCTAAGTTCTGTTTCTTCATTGGCTTCAATTACATCTCTGCAAAAACATCTTCTTTTCAATATGTTATCACAGAGGTGTTACCACCATCTGTGGTAACACCATCTGGCATTGGCTCTGCTGGACAGGCAGGGAGCTTCCAGCAGCTTCTCACAGAAACCAACCCTGTACCCCAGTACCAAAATATGGCCATACAAACCCAATCCAATGTGGTGTCAAATGCAGGATAGCTCATACTTTGAGAAGTGCCTTGATTTTTCAAGTCTCTGTCTATCATATAGTGCCAATATGAGTACCCCAAATTCTTATAGATGGAATTAAAGCTCACAACTTCACACTAGGGAGCCTACTGAAAAGCTGGCACTTTCTCAAATCTAGTGTTTTCTGTCAGAGCAGGCACATTAAAGACTGAGATCAGCACAGAGACACACTGTCCAGAAAAAAAGAAAAAGGGCAAGAAGAATAGTACAATTCCCCAAATTACACCAGCTGAAGATCTACTGACATGACAAAGACTGGCAATTTGGGCAAGAAACTGTAAAACACATAGATGTATTTATTTAGTTCTTAAAGAAAATTCCAAGTTAATCAATTGTATGTAAAGAAAAATAAGATTCTTGTGAAAGTGGCTTCCTACCAATGGTAAAAGCATTCCTATCTGTAAGCCACTAACTAAAGCACTGCCAAGACAATATTAGAAAACCTGAAGCATAATAACACCCTGACCAGCCACAGAAGTGCTGCCAGTATCCCTCAGGGTTGTTTAACTCATCATGTCCCCATTATGTGTCTTGTGACATGTGTGGGAATTGATCCTTTAAGATTTCATCCATTATTTCTAACATATTCTCTAACTTCCACTGTGTTTGGCTCAGTTTTGATATTTAATAACCTGAAAAACAAACACAGGTGGGCTGCCAGGCTGCCTCTCAACAGCTTCTGCTGACAAAGGGGAAACCGAAGACAGCAGACTGAAGCTGACTTTGCAAAGCTTGGCTTTTTTGTAACTGTTTCCTCTTCTTTTTAATTTGAAAGATAGGCTTGAACTTCCTCTGGGCAGTAAGCATTTTGGGACAGTCTCAGAACTGCAGGCAGCCCCAGCACTGGGCTCCTGCCTGTGAACAGCAGCTCTGTTGGTCAATGCTCTGGTTTTTCCCCAATGTGTCCATTGACCACTGTCTTTCTGATGATCACACTGCAGTCACCTACAAGGATTTTTTTTTCCCTGTTATTGTCCAACAAACCTTCTGTTTCTGGTCCCAGACATCTTCCCACATTTGTTTATCCTTTTGCTTACATGTTTTTCAAATTTCACACTGCATAATTGAAGCTGTTACTGCTTATTAGATTCAAGTTGCAAGAGTTTTCTCCTGATTTTCCTGATTTCCGATCTTGATTAATTTATTTACAAATATTTTTCCATGGTATTTACTTTTGTTCCATATTTTTCCATGCTGAGTCAGAATTATATATTACCATCCCATCTGGTGATTTCCAGATGCATTTGGAATCCTACTTTTCCTGGTATAAATAAAAACCCCAAAACCAATCTTTCTTCAAAATCATACACTTCTAGGAGAGAAAAATAATCCAAGTAAAAAATGGTGATGTGACTAAAAGGATGTTTTCCTATTTTTGGGATTATTTTTAATTTTCCTAGAATTTCTCAAAAGTTGAAAGCATTTTTTCCACCCTAAGAAGGTGCTTCATGAAAACAAACAGAGGAATGTTCAAACTTCTCAGCAGTCTTATTGTTTAGTTTCAAAACAAGAACAGGACCAGAATTGCACTATGGACACATTCAAGAAGGTCAAGTAATTAATTTTGGAAATACAAGAAAAGACTTAATATTGAAGCACTTAGCAAAGCTTGGGTAGTTTAAAAAAAATTCTTCATTCATCCTGTAGGATTCCCAAGCACAGAAAGCTCTGAAGATCTTGTAAATGCGAGGTCAAACATAGACATGGACACAGGGTTCAACCTGAGACCTTGGGAAAGGCTTCCACATTTAAAGCCATAAGCGAGAATGAGAGTTCACAGATAGAAAGACATTAAGCTAAGTAGTGGAAAGTTTTAAGGTTTTAAAGTTAAGATATAGAAGTAATTATAAAGGTAATAAAGAGTTTAATGTATAGCAAGTAGGTTTGTGTGTCATTATATGATTGGCCAAGAATGTCCGCACTGGGGCGAAGACATAAAAAACAAAATAATTAACTCTTGGTGTAAAAGTGGAAACATTCTTTTGTGGCATTAGTTTATTGGCAAAATAACCTTTAAAAGACCTTGTGACCTGCACTCTTGTGACCAGTGACTAAGAACATCTGGTGAATAAGGTGAAGATGTACTCACTCCTTCATGAGACCATAAAAGAAGAATAATAAATCATGCTTTAAAATGTCTACCAGTGGTCCTCTCTCTCAAAATCCCAATACATCCAGAGTCTGGGTTTTATTTCCAGGGAAAAGAGTGAAAGCAAATTTTAAGAGTCTTTACTCAGCTATATTAATCCCATCCATAAAGCCTGTTGACAACTAGTCTGTGAGTAATTAGGAGAATTGAATACAAATTCTCATAGAGTTGAAAACACCATTGATTTCATATTCTCTCCAAAGTGAACAGGAAGTGTCTTAGCTGGCTTTTTTCATTGATGCACATACAATGCAGGAAATGGTGGTTTTTGATTGTTAGCGCCCTGCAAATTTTCTGGTAACCAAGATGAGCTGTCCATCCTCATTTAATTTGACTACTCAGCATGCAACCGGAGAGGTCACACCATGTCAAGATGCCTCCCCAGTGTGCTTGCAGTCAAAATTAAGAATGCCCCATTAAGAAACATCATTAATATATATACAGAGGGAACACAAATAACATCCCAATCTAAGTCTTCACAATTACAATAAGGTTTAGAATTAGTCTACTTCAAAGGGCTGCAAACAAGCATATATGAGAAAAAAAGTGCCTGTAGTCAATTGTACCAACAGAATTAAGCAAAAATACCAGCAAGTCGAGTAGAAAATTGGCTAGAAATTGGAAATCAAGTGGTAATAGGCAATTGTTTATGAAGGAGAAAAACAGGGTAGAAAGAATACTTCTTGTTTTCCATCTCTATCAGTTACAAAGATGAAAGAATAAGAATTCCTTCAGGAAATTCAATAAATCAAATAAATACTATTCACTGATTTGCCTAAATATTAGCATAAGATGAGATACTGGGTTCTAAATGCTGTCCTAGCAGCACTTTGACACAGAAGTCTAGCAAATAGAATTTAATACAGCTGAGTGGACTTTGCATAATGAAAGTTAAATATTAATTCTAAACACAAAGTAAAGAGCAAATAATGCAGACAACAGATATTAAAAGGATTAATGAAGCACAATAGATTGTTTCTCCTCATCTGCATTGTAAGAGCAGGAAAATGGGAGAGAAAGATGCTAGGCTAGAAATCCTGAGTTATATTACACAATAAATAAAATAATCTATATTTGCCATACTAAATTCAGTTTTGGCTCATTTTTTATAGGAAAGTATTTAGGGGAAAACAAACAAACAAAAAGAAGGAGCATGCAGGGTATATGCTATATCCCAGTCACTGTCAAATAAGAATTACCATTAAGCTGTGTTTCCTCAGTCTGTTTCAAAAGACGCATGGGTAAATGCTTTCATAGTATTCAGTAAAAAATACATATGTTTATCAGCAGGTTCATTATTTCCCTCACAGGTGCTTATTTATGGAGTTTCCCTTAGGTTGAAGTAAAGCATATTCATTCCCCATATTTCTAAAGTAAACACGTCTGTGATTATTATTGATGGGAAGAGTTATGTGACAGCAATGCAAAGCAGGGATCATAAACAAACAGTGAGACTCACCAAGCTGTGCACAGACACAAATACAAGCGATGTTGTGTTGCTAACAGCTGGTAAACATACACATTTGGTGTTCCTGTTGTGTTGTGTGACATTAGGGTCAAGAAAGTGAAACAGAGAATTGTATAGCTTATTTGGAATCCCCATACATTCCTATTAATGCATCATTAAAAGGCTTCTAGCTAAAGCCTGGAATACAATATGAATGTGGTGAGCCATTCTGTTCATGATGGTGCATTGTCATTTTTAATAGCAACAAAACTAAATCCTAGAAAACGTTTTCACATTAACCTATTTTTCTCTCAATCTATTTGCCTGTGAATGGGCTATGCATTATGTTACCCCAGCAGAATATGTTACTTCATTAAGATTCTGATTTTGGACTGAAAACCAATGAATTTTAACACAAAGGGAAAGCCCATTTCTTACTTCCTTCCTGCCCCGTACTTAATCTCCTTTGGTAAAGCTCCAATTTATGCATTGAAAAGTATTTTTTTAAAAAGAGAGACACCTGTGATACTTAAAATAGTAATTTATGCTTTTAGAAGGGAAATATTTCAATTTCAAAAAACTGTGTGCTCTTCTACTCAGTCCCTCTAAAGGAGTTATTATCATGAATCTCTAACCATAAACCATTAGCCTGGTACGGACACATATTTAGAAAAAAGTTAGCATGCTATGAATTTTAGTTTTTTGTTATCTGCCATATTTGGGGGTTTTTTCCATCTTCCTTCACTATGACTTGGTGCTTCATTCTCCCTTCATGCCTTTTAAGGGGCAATGTTTCCACCTATTTAATAATTTGGGCTCTAACCAGCCTTTGTTGACAAAGGTGTTGATTAAGTTTCCCTCAAAAGATGTTGATTTAGTTAATCTACTACAATGATAATAGTAATTTATAACAAAATTTACAAAGGCAATAGACCTGTCTAGAAATAAGGTCCAACCATACACAAAAAAATTTCTATAATATCCTAAAGCATTTTGGTGTGCCAAAAATAGCCACAGATAGGAACTGACAAGAAAACTGAAGCTGCAGATCTCTGACAGGCAGAAGAACTCTTCTATCCAAGATTTCCTGCTCTTTGGAGACAATACAAAAGTCTTAACATTTCTCTCAAGAGGTGTTAATTCAAGAGCCAAGTTTAAGAAAGAAAATTTTTAAGTTCTGTATTCAAGCACATCTTTGCTTCTTTATAAATGAGTTATTCTATGTCCTGTGTCAGGGACATACCCTGGAAGATGAACTAGGATGTTTGTTTCCACTTAAAAGAGAATAAAAATAGCCTTGTGAAAAGAAGAGAAAAAAATCTGCTGTCCAGTTCAAAATGAATGCCAGTACTTCTTTACAAGACTAGCATAATTGATGGTCCTGCACAGAACTCAGAACATGTGCTTTGTATTTTTGCTAATGAATGACTGAGCTAGTAATAGAAATTTTGATAGACAACGGTGAAAAAAAGTCCTATTCAACTGCAGATTGTATTTTTATCCAACACAATGCGGTTTTCATGACGCATTGCAACCCCAGGCATAGTATATCATCTGAACAACACGAATATGATTACAACTCAGAGTCAAAGAATGACTCTAAGGACCACCCTTCAAATAGAAATGTATATTAAAAAATCAATTTCTTTGCATTAGTTGAACTTCTGGATTTTATCAATCGTTTGGTTACAGCCACTGGGCCAGACTTGCAGCTGATATAAATCAACGTCGTCACTGGAGCTCCAAAGGACATTGGAAGACAATTTGTGTCAGCCACAGTGAGCTGAGTAAAGTCTCTAGTAACACTCCAGCTGGTAGCCAGAGTTTCATTCCAAGGGAAAAGGAAAGAGAATCAGGTGTAATGGAGCATGAAAATTGATCCAACACAGACTGTAGAAAGCCATTGACCACAGAGTTTGGACTAGATGATTGCAGGGGACAAACTTAATTAAGAAATTTGTTTATAAGAACTTAATTAACAGTCTAAAATTTAAGTGTTTACTTAAACTAAGCATCTGGAGATCCTTTGCTGTTAGAGACTAGTAGCAGACACACATTTCAGCTCACAAGAAGACTAATTCCTCTTCAAAGACTATGGACAAATTTATGCAATTCTGGTCAGATGCCTAACCTTTAAAGGGGTAAGATCTGTGTGATTTTTTTGCAAGTAATAGACTTGATTACCTTTCACCACCCCTTATATATTATCAATTATAATCAATTAGAAAAAACCCACATACTTGAAGGACAAATTTTTTACTGTACATTGAGAAAAATTTGGTATGGACAGAAATATGAAAGCCTCATTCTTTGTATATAAGTAAGAATTGAAAAAATGGAGAGACACTGTACATTGAAATACTCACAAATATGTCAAAAAGACAAAGAATTTAAATCATTTGTAGAAGTGTGCAACATAGATAGGACAACATTTCTATACCAACTAATGGCACAGTAAAAATGCTAACAGCTAGAAAACTGAGCTGCTGCTAACTGATCTTATTTCTGTAACTTAAACCAATTAAATATTTTAGTCATGAGACTGTAAAACAAATTTATCCAAGATATAATTAAATAGATGATCAGGTCACAGAGTAAGCTCCTGCACAATCAAGATTCTACACTCAGAAAAGGAGCAAGTCTCCCATGCAATCTTCTGTAAACTCGTTCTGATCTCTGTAACATCTCCTTTATCCACAACTTTTCTCTACATGAATAATAATCACCCTTTGTTTTTGTAGGCAGGTACATTGCAATGATTTTCTGTCTATCAAAGATGCAGCAGGTCAGAGTTTCTGCTTGGACTCTTTTATTACAGAGGGTGGGCAGCAACTTAATCAAGAAAGGACACCAGTGACAAAGTTTTTATTCTGATGTTAGCACAGCTGTACATCTGTGTTTAGGAGACACTTTGGAACACAACAAGAGAGAACTCTGCCTGAATGTTAGCAAACAAAATTCAGTTTACCTGCATCCCCTATGCAGGGGCAAGTGAGAAGCCATAAATAAGTCTGACTAAATGAAGAAGCCATGTCAGATGCAAACAAACATTCACAAATATGTTATCAACTCCTTCCCCACACTCTGCCTGAATACAAAGGCTGTGTGTTGCAAGCACAACCTCATGAAATCTTGTATTCATAGAAAAGCTTGATTTAATAACTATGGCCCATGCCCTCAAAGGCTTCACTTACCCATATGAATTCTCCATCACTCATGTCAAGGTGAATTATGACCAAATGACAATTTTCCTATACATTTCCAGCACTTTAGGCTCATGGTTTTTTAGATCCCACATGAATCAACCAGGCATAAAAATTAATCCTGCATTCAGAGACTGGCAAATGTACCCATTTATTTAAAATTTGCTCACATGGATAGAATTACTTTTGCACAGCTCTCCTACAGGACAGGATTAATCCTACCCTTCCCTGAAAAACTTCATTACACTCTAACATCACAAAGCACCCATTGAAACTCAGAGACAATGCTGAGCTGATGGGTTTGGCTCTTTCTGTATGCTAAGTAGATAAGGGATTATCTTAGAAAGCTTCTTAAATTTAAAAATATCTTTCAAAAACTTTTTACAATTAAAAAAATCTAACACATCCTTAAAGAGACAGTCAATAAATAATTGTGTGTTTGAAAAGCAGTAAGTGTTCAATGAATTCCTGTGCATAGAACCAGAGATACCTGCATTTTCTTAATATCTTAATTCAAGAGAGGATGTAAATAGCTCATAAGCCTATTTTAAATCTTCAAAGTAAAGCAAGTTTTTGTGCCAATGTTATCCATTCAACTTCTCTTTCATCTACCACATCCCAACAACAAAAACAATGACCAACCTGTCCCTGTGAGGGAAGAAGGGAAAACATATTTATGTAGTCTATTTTATTTTTTTTCTTTCACCAGACAGCAAGGGCTGACCATGCTCTAAAGGTCAATTTCTCCCTCTTCCAAAGGAGAATCAGACATTAGAGTCTCTCTCCCATCTGGAGAATATCTTGTTCCCTTTCATTAGATGGCTGAATTCATCACATTCTCCTCAAGAGGGCTTTACTTCAGATTTATGTATCTAATGGTGAATGCTCATAGAGGCTATGTGAAAATCATGCAGAAAATATCTCCTAGCAGAGTCCTTCAAGAAGCAGAAACTATTGCCACTGAAAGGCAGTCTTTACCTCTCTTCAATCACCAAAAATACATAAAGTGAATTAGACACACAAAGCTCCTATAAACTTTTCTTTAGGGACAGAAATGGTCTAAATGGATTGGTGCTGAGAAGACTGACCATAGTTTGACAGAGGGTGTAGATTTTAGGACCAAAGGCTTCCTGAACAAGGCATTCTTATATGTTCCTGCTCTCCATATACTGTAAGCAGCAGAAGTTGATTACACACACATTGAAGTTTAAATTTAAGAAGTCCAACAGAAAATAAAATTCCCTTTGGATGTCTGGCAGTTATGTTTAATAGCCCAGGATTTATTATTTATTTTAAGAAGAACATCTGATGTTGTCTTTTGGACTTGAACTTAAAACAAAAAGCAGTGGTGGATCACCTTTTCCTTTTTTGTAAGATTCAAATTTTACCTTAGTTCTAGGAGCTCAGGTACCTAAAATCACAAACTGAAAGCAATCTTAAAGACTAATCTAATTCCTATTTTCTGTGCTGATCTTAAAATAATATTCTTAATTTATGATTTATTTTAATCATGAAATCAAGTCCTGGCATTCTCTAATTACATGGGCATCATTTGCTCTCATCATTAGTCTTTTTGCATCCATTAAACTGTTTTGCCACCAAAATAACTCTACTGCTTTAAGAGGTGTTAATCTACCTAAGCAACACCCTGCTGAATATTTAGTAGAAGCCATCTGAATATGAATCACATGTCTTCATTTAAAGGTGTTCAAACCCTGGGATACAGCTTTTTAACCTTAATTTATTTAATCTGTTCTATGTGTTGATGGTAGCTCATCAAAACTGTGCTATGAGTAGAGCACACATAACACACAGAGCAGGACTTTTGTGAAGCTGAGTCCATGGGGACAAATCCTTGCTTTTCAAACCGAGTCTGCACTAAAATAGCTGGAACTTTTGGGTGCCTATGCGGAATTCAAACACAAGGGTTTCAGCAGCTGTGCCTGCCTCAGGCAAAGGTCACTTCATTGGCTGGCATACTGTAGCAATGATTTTGGATTCCCTCTCCCTGTGTCAATTCCTAGCAGCTTTTAAAACCCTGAAGATGACTACAAGACCCATGTGTAAGCCCTAAACTGTTCTAAATTTTAAAGGGAGCTAATTTGCAGAGACAGTCTATTTTTCAATAATTCAATGTCATTTCAATCCTTACTGCACAGACTGAAATCCAATGTGATGATCTAATAAAATAAAGAGCATCATCTGGGTTTTTTTACATATGTGTATTTATATAACCAAACCTAGGCATCTTCATTAAATAGTCTTGCAAGTACTGTCATTGAGGAACTGTCTTGCAAACAGTACAGACTGACTGATTTCAGCTACTTCCTCTCCTACTGAAACTTCTGGGTTTATGGATTGTATAAAGTCACCGTAAATGATGAATTCCTACCATGCCTGCTGGGCATGGTGAGAAAACAGCAAAGAGATAAGCAACTGTGGCTATGCAAATCTTCCCTAGTTTATGTTTTGCTAAGGTGAACAACAATGCAGCTGCACCAGGGTTTATAGTATGAAGTATAAAAAGGGAAATGCCTGTGGTAAGCAACCATGATGAAAGGAGAAAAAAGGAAAAAAGCTTCATAACCTTATATGTTATATGCATAAAAGCATTTTAAAGACATTTCAGCTCTCTTCCAAAAAGAGCTTGTGCAATCGTAATCATAAAGTTTTCAAACTTAGTTCTAAGAAACTGAAATATCTGGCTCCTCTACAGTCTTCTCCAATTCAAAGCTGACATTTAAAAGCCCATTTCTGACCTTTGTTGTTATTTCCACTTTCTCCCGTTATGCCCATTGATTGTCACTAGCTATATGGGATAAAATTTCAGATCAGTTGAGCTACTGCAAAAGTCTATTGGTTTAAATTAAGTTTAATTATTTCTTGGTATCATCTCTAAACTTCACTTTCATAGTGTGAAAGAAATCTTGCTCTTTTCTTTAGGGGTGTGCATTCCCACAGCCTGCTCATATCCCACAGAGCCTCTCCTCATATCCTCACTCACCTGAACGTTACTCCAAGAGGAAACACCAACTCCTGTTCTCTTCCAAGGGAACTCAAAACAGGTTTTCATGGCTGACCAGCTCCTCAAGAAAGACAATCCCCGTTCTGGATTGCTTAACAAACAGCTTCTCACATGCTTTGAGCTTAATGGAGAAATTACAGTTACCAGAAAGCCTGCACAGGAATCCACAAACCAAAACATCTGTTAACAGAACATTAACGAGGAAATTGGTAACATTTCAACCAAAATCACTAACCTGCTCCCACAGTTGTCACTGGTCCCAAAATTTATCAAGCATATTGTCTTCCTTTACCAAGAAATTTGAGGTGGGCTTTTTCAGTTCCACCACCCATCCCCTTGAGAAATATCTTTTAGGGCTTCCAGGTATCTGGTAAACTCCAGGCCTGACACCCTTTTGCATGTATTGATCAGACAAGAAGGAATGCAAGGAGGCACAGGCTTCAGCTATCAATGCAGGAAACCCCTGTGTATTAACAGTCTAAGCAACAGACTCACTCTGAGCCCCTTCATGAGGCTTACCACAAGTTTCAAAGCAGAAAAGGCTTATGCCTTCACCCAGTGCCCCTAAAAGAGTTTGGATAGGCAGTGAGATATTGCATTATCCTCACTGGTAAACAGCAAACAAACTTCTTTATTTGGCATCATAGAACACATGCGAACGTTGCTCTTCAAATGTTGTGGTACTACCTTGCCCTTAGTCTGCTCAGGCAGGGAGCAACCATTCAGCAGCTTCCAAAAGCTCAGAGGCTCCAGGATCATGCACTCAGTAAATCTCATTTCAGAGCAAAAGCACTTATGGCATCTTGAAGCTGCTGCCACTAACTGAGAGAACCAAAATAATTTATTGAGAAGATGCATCAACACCCCCAGCACACAGCAGCAAGACCTCACTTCCTTACCCAAGCACAATCTCCTCCCTCCTGCCCTCCCTATTCCCTTAGTTCAGGGGCTTACAGGGAGAAAGCTGCAGCCTCAAAATGGTGTTTTGTTTCCCATCACCAATAGCAGCAAAATCTGAACACTAGCTGGTATAAATCAGTGGTGTTGTCAGGGCTTTGAAGCTGTCCTGAATTGCAGCAGCGGAGAATCTAGAAACACACACACCATATTTTCAACTCTTCCCACAATCTAGCAAAGAAAGAAAATTTAATTTTCATGGCACACCTGAGAACAAGATTATAAGCAAGCAATCTGCTTAAATTAAAGCTACACACTGTATGCAATATTGTTTACCGATTCAAAGATTAACAAAGTTACACTAAATTTGAGCTCTGCAGATAGCAAAGCACATTAAAGGGAGCTCTTTTATTCCACTGGTATTCTCTAAGGTACTTTTGTGCCTATAAATCAGGTTTGGATTCACACAGAACATTTAGCAGACTTATGCATGATGCATTGAAACAGAAGTAAGATATAATTAAGCATTGACATGACAGCTAACAAATGTGTTTCTGAGCAGTTTCCACATGCCTCATGTGGCATTATGAGGCACCTAAGCCAAAAGCTCAGGGTACATTAACTACCAGAGAGGAGCCATAATTCTCTCCAACTATACAACCTGCCACATTTTCTTGCTATTTTGAAATACAATTTTCAAATTAACAGAAAAAAATAGAAACAAAAAAAAGCCGACAATCAAACCTGCATAGCGCGAATAAAAACATGAAAATCACAGTAGCCGACAGGAAAGTTTCCCAAATTCCATAGCTATCCAAGAACAAACCACACAGTAAACAAGGATAGATAAAGAAGTCTGAGATCCAGTATTAGTCTTCCTTTCAGCCAAAGTGATGAATGTAAATGCTGAACTGCAGGTAGCAGAGTGCTATAACATAACCTGTGATGGAGTTATGAAAAGAACCTCAAAAATAATCAGCACTACAACACTCCATAGTTTATTTGGAAGGAGTTCTTCCACCAAGTTTGCTCATGTGCTGAGGCAGATGAACGCTTCTCAGCTTGAACCACAGTCGTGCTGAGAAAAATTCACAGTGATGCCATAGCTCTGGAATATTTCATTTCTTGGCAGTGTATGACAGTAGCACTAGTCACTTAAATTCAACACCACCAGCTACTTAAATTCAACAGCAACTGTTAATGATTTAGCATCTACTGGCAGTTTGTCCCCCCTAGCCAGTAAGCAGGGCTGCAAAGGTCTACAGGCACCATCATGCTGATTAGCAGTGATTAACAGTGATTAGCCTGTTTGATCCAGGATTTATACACAGAGCAGGCTGTGCTGGAAATCAATCTCCATATCTGGGATTTAGATCTGAGCTGCTGGGGAGGATGTCCCTGCCTTGCTGGTTGCAGGAGCAGGCAGCACGCCAGCAGAGAGAGAAGGCAGACAAACCTTCTCACTCTCAGCACCAGAGCTTGCCCACTGCTCCTCAGTAATCCAGCAAGGGCACCCCAATGTGCCCAAAGGCACCTAAACAGGGCAAGGTAAGGCAGAAAAGCAAGTCCTATTTAGGGCTTTTCAGAGCCTGCTCTCTGCAGAACCAGCTGTATAAAGCCACGGGTCCCTACAGTGTGAATCAGCTGCCACACTTAATATAGCGAGGGCAGTGCACACAAATCTCAGCTATAAGCAATTACACTGACCAGGCAGGTTAACCCCTTAATCTCTCTAGATACACTCTGGAATCAATAGGGACAGATCACCTGCTGCATTCCTTCCACAGAGATCAGCCCTGTAACTTCTGTGCACAGAGTCTGCTGTCTCAAACATTCCCAGCTCCCAGACCTCACTGCTTGCCAATCCTTAAATAGTGTTCCAGGAGACCTGGAGCTCTTTCATGGCAGGGCCTGAGTGGAGAAAGAACTCTGACTTAGAAATTGAGACAAGTCTAGATGGCTGCTTAGGAGCAAGACTGACATTTTCCTCACTGGCTTCCAAAAGCAAAAAATTATACTTGGAGGGTGAAGAGTATAAACAAATCAGAATGGTTTTACTTTTGTTAAACTGACCTTAAAAACTGGCACCACTACTTCCATTGGGAACAGGCAATTCTTTTCATATAGCAACATTTTTATCTGCAGATATTGTTTTAAAGCTTTTTTAAGAATTATCTTGAGTTTATTGTTCATTTGCAAGTTTATGTTTCATTATTTGGTAAGAAAAATTTTAAGGGTTAGGGGGTTTTAACCTTAATTTACATCATGCCATAGAATTTGGACTATTTACTCTTAAATTACCAATTAGCTGAGAAAACAGCCATTTGCACAATTTTGTTCCACAACAGCCTGAGAGGGAAGCAAGGTGGCTCCATTATCCCAGCATTTAAATTCTCCTGGGACAGAGAACAGTCTGAATTTGAAAAGCAGGGATTCTTTGGTGTGTAAACCCAGAGATGAGTTTGCCCCTCTAGCTTTTCTCTCCTCACTGAGGGAGCACTTGTTCCTCTTCTCCACAGTTTTATTCAGTGATTGAGTCCATTAGAAAAACAAACAAAAACACAAAATAAAACATCTAAACCCAAAAACATACAAACGACCCTGCCCCTCAAAAAGCTTAGTGCTCCCAACCACAAACCCCAAAGAGATAAAAAAACCCCAAACATTTGACACAAATTATCAAAACACATTTTTACCAATGTCAATTTGGTTGAAATTGGGCAACAAGTTCAAAACTTATTAGGCAGAACTGACATGTGCATGTAGACACATGAACTTAAACTTCATTTTCTCAATTAGACTTGCTATTGGTAATAATAATAAAAAAGAAAAAAAGCTGGAAGATCAGGCACTAGAGTTTAGCTTTCCTACTGTCAGCCAAAAAGCACTTATCACTAAACTACAACACTATACCAATTTTTCTTCAGTTTATGACTTCCATCTGACACACTATTTAGGAGCTTTCCCCCTGCTTTGCCCATATTATTTTTGTTTCTGGTTTTACACAAGTTTTGGGAAATAGAATCAAGTAGGAGGGAGTACATTGAAGGAACTAGAAAGGGGGACAGAAAGAGAAATATCCTTTATTTAACACACCTCTGTCTGTGGAAATTTCTAACATAGGATAAATTTTCACTAGATCATAGGCTCCAAAACTCAGACTGTGGAGTACCTGGCCACACCAAACATGGCAGAAACTCAGCTCCTCTACAACAGGGCTTGTTACAGAAAGAGATGCAGAATTCAGGGTCTGTATCCTTTTTCATATTAGCAAGGTTGCTGATAAAAGGCAGTAGGGAGCTATTACTCTCAAATATTAGTACAAAATATATACATGCACTGAGGGAGCTAATATATGCCTTTTTATAAAGGGTTGAGATGCATGAGGAAACAACCTGACTGTATGAAAAAGCACACAGCATTACACCACCACAAACCTGGTGAAAGAGAATGCAACAACACAGAAAACACACAAATGAGCAACCTCATTGCCCTGTTTTTCTGGGATTAGCCTTTTAGCTCAGGGTCAAGGAGCACGTCTGCACAAATGTGTGATTGCTCCCCAGGGACCAGGAGGCCAGGCGTGTTCACTCATGCTCTTTCTGCTGCAGTTAAGAAAAATAAAGCAATCTGCTGGATTGTCTTAATAAAAAAGAGAAATAAATTAAAAAGCACAGACCATTTTCACTAAGCCCATCATTTATATCACTAGGTGTAGGAGATGTGACCAGCCAACTAGAAATAATCCAGCTGGTTGGAAGCAAGCAGCAAAATGTTCATCCCCTTTGTTTTGCTACCTGCTACATAATAAAGGGGGGAAGAAATAAAAAAGGGGAAAATCCACACACACATTTAGTTCTGAGGAGTTTCACTCATATCCTAGTATCCCACCTGATGCTACAATGGTTCATTCACTTTGGTCTGGAATTAAAGCAAAAATAATCTTTGCCATTAGGGGTGCAGGGTGGTGGAAGCAAAACAAACAATGAAAACAAAATAGACTAAAATTTTGAAACTTTTTCCCCCTCATGCATGTCATGCTTTGTTCTGGCTCCCCTCCCAACCCTGTCACCAGGCATGCTGAATTCACCAGTCACACAGACTCTCACATCTGGTAGGACCCCCAAAGCAGCTGGCCAGTCCCATGTGCCCAGGCCATGCATTTTTCCTGATGCACTGAAGTCCCCGACTAGTCATTAACACTCACCTTGTCATCCCAAGAATTCCTCAGCTGCAGTCAGGATCCAAAAACATCCTACATTGTAGCAAAGACGGTGTTTTGAAAGTGCAAAGAATTCTATCTCAACTGCTCATCACCCAAAATCGTTGTTCTCCCATGGGGCTTTGTCTGTTTCTACATCAGGTGGAGGCACTTTCTCTTTGACAAAAAGGCAATTACTGATTTTCTTAACTTCCTGCTGATTCTTCTTTATTAATAGCAACCTGTCTTCCCCCTCTAGTTATCAATTATCACCTCCAATCTAAAAGAGAAAAAACACCAGGTCAGTTGTGATTTTGGTCAGGGCTTTTAAAAAATTTCTTAAGAGTCAAACAGGGTCATACGGAGCCTGTTGTACATGGAGTTCAAGTTAACTGCTATTCACCATGATTCTGGGAATCTGCACAGCTTGATTAGAGAACCACATTTCTTGAAAGGTAGTAGGAAACAACATTTTCCACTGATTTTTCACTTTTGCCTCCTGTCTGATGAAAGTAGAAAATACAATGACATTTTGTAACGTCACCCTGTTTTCAACACTTTGCTATTAAAAAAAGTCTATACAATTGAAATACTTAATTTCATTTTGTTGAACAAATAATTCATGCATTTTAATCCACAATTAATGTCTTCCACTTGTATTTTTTAAGGCTAAAAATGTTTAAAATAGAAACATCTTATTTGACATCAAGATTAATCCTTTTTTAAATTAGATTTTAGAAATGCCACAAGTAAAAATAATGAACAAATAAACCACACAAATATCTTGAGCTGAAACTTCACTGAAATCAATAATACTTGACATAAATCGATTTGGCACCAGTATATTTAATATATTTCTCATAAATGATATGATTTAAGCACAAACATAAACATCTATATAAATACATAGAATTATTATCTGTCTCTCAAAAATAGTATTTTTGAGCAGAAAGAGTAAAGCTTCAGAGAAATGGCTCCTGGTTCTAGACCTGCCATTCCAGTGCCACACACTTTCAATATTCTCTCTCCAATTACTGAGGCCTCATATACCCAGCCTGAAAACAGGTGAAACCATGTAACATTTCTAAAGTTCAACAAAAAAAAGTTAAGTTCTAATAGCTTGTATTTGTTGATGTATTTCCTCCCAGAGTCCAAACAGAGGACATCTGTGACATTTTGTAGTTGGGGAAACAGATTCAGAGCTGTAAAAACTCATAGATCTTAATGAGGAAAGAAAATAAGCAATTCAGGCCTTATTTTTTCTATCTTCCTCTTCTTTTACCAGGAGGAAACTTTCCCCTTTTGAGGTCCATGTTAGATGTGTCAGCATGCTCACAGAAATGTCATTCAACTCTTTACAACAATTTTCTTTTTCTTCTTAGTCTGTTAGTTTGTTTTCAAAGACCATGGGTGAAAGTGGTATGGTTAAAGAAGCTTTACAAATAACAGAAGACATCTCTGTGGACTTTTATATGATATCTTTACAGACTGGAGGACTAGAAGGGGTAAGCATAGTGTAATTCCAATAAATGTTTTTCAGGGTGAAAAAGAGGAAGAGGAACATTGGCCTTGTCTGACATCCTCTTGCTCCATAAAGCAGCACAGAAACTCTGAGCAGTAATCTCTGCTTAGATTCAGTTTGGCTATGGTCTCACCACTGTGCCTTCTCTGACTTTGCTATAGCTTTTAGGTTCTTCAGATCAAACTAGTTGCTTGACAGTGATAAAGCTCCCTGATGAATTATTTGCATATGAGTTGGTAAAGTACTTAATGTGAAAAATAATTTTAAAGATGCAAATTAAAAATAAAACTCTGGTCATCATGTCATGAAGTAACTTAGAGTCTAAAAGTTTCACAGACATCTCTGCTTTTTCTCAGTAGATCGGTAATGAAGAGAAATTTCCCTTCATTAATATCAGATCATTCGTATTCTGATCAGTGACTAAAAATTCTCCTTTCCCCCCATCCTGTTGTATTTGTCATGTCTCCCATAAGCAGAGCTATGAAGTAATGGAGTAACACCAAGGATTGAACTGATGACCTTCCCCTCCACAGACAGACACTGCTCTCTGATCACCTCTGTTGCCAAAATGAATTCTCTTTGACTTGCAGCTTTGCTTTTCCAAATATTTTTCAACTTTATTAATATGCCATCTATTGAAATGTTCAGGATATCCTAAGAATTATATTTTTTTCCCTGCTATAAAAAATGTTTTTTCAGGATCTGTTAAACTAATGTGGGAGGTGAGGAACACTTGGGAATAGCATGTTCCTGTTTTTCAGGATATCAACTTCAGAAATGACAGACAGGAGACAAACAAAAAATAACCAGCCCCTCCCATCTTTCCCCAAAAGAAATGTATGGAAAAAAAAAAAGGAGCATCCATCTAGCTTCTCACAGGTTTTCAGAGTGTGTAGATCTCAGCATCCCTTTGTCCACGTTGTTAACTGTACTGTGGCTCTCTCTTGTTCTTGTAATGAGGAGCTAACAGGGAGATATGGCACAGATGTGTCCAAGCCCACGCTGCACCAACCAGAGGGATGAAGTAGTGTGAGAAATGTGGACTCTTTCCTTCATTCTCAAAGTGGTTAGGTAAAGAAAAGTGGAAACTCAACAGTTTCTAGTTTGAATACTACTTTACAAAAGTTAAAATATTTCATTTGTGGCCAAGAGTGATTTGTGTCTTTTTAACACCATGTATTACTCTGTGCAGGTCTGCTAGTTTAGATCTCTCAGTATAAGCGAAGGCCAGAATATTCTTCACAGAGAGCTGTTGTAAATGCTTTATGTAGAAAATTGGCTCACAGGACTAAACACTGGCAAAAAAGTATAAAGCAGTGCTTGTCCATGGATAAAATCTATTAAGCATAAAAGAATTATAGGTGAGAGCAAAGCAAGGATCAGTGGTGCAGTGTGAGCTTCTTTAAGATGAATATATATATGAAGCTTTCATGTGAGAGCTGAAAAACTCATACTGCAGAGGACGTGAGGAATGATGGCAATGAAACACTAAAGAAAATGTTTACTCAAGGGTACCACAGGATTGATGAAATGATCAAAATAAACAGGTGAAGTCAGATTCTTCTCATGTTTTTCTCAAAATTGTCCCCATATCCCACAGGAAGGACTCTTGCCCCTTCTTTCAAGCTACACTTACAGACCATCCTACCTGAAGCTGTTTGGAAAGAGCAAGGTTGATAAACTCCTTCATAAGACTGGAGGCATTTTTTCATTCAAGGAATGAAAGAGCCTATAAGATATGAAATGGTCTTGAAAATTTTCAAAATTAATATTGTGATTGCTGGTGCAGAGGACTCAAGAATAAGCCCATCAGTGGCAATAAAAACTGACAATATAAACCAGACCTAGGTACAATGACAACTGATAGCAAGAACTCAAACCAGAGAAAAGATCTTTAAGTGCTGCTTTATTTCCCCTATTTAAATTACTGAGTAATATCAATAACCAATTTGTAATCCAGATACCATGATGTCCAGGGAAATGCAAGTGCCACAAATGCAGCACAAATTAATCTACATGTACTGGAGTCTGTCTGCTGAGGAAAACTAATGAAGACTCACTTTGTGTAAAAGGCTACTCTTGAAATCAGTATTTCCTTGTGACTCAGGAGCTTGCAAAATATCTGGTTGGTATCAAATCAGACAGGACAGCTCACCCAACTGATTTTATCCACTCTCTTACTGATTGGAATATCTTGGATAACGTCCTGCAAACATCTTCCCAAATATGGGGAAACCATTTTGTTTTGCAATATTATATATATTTGTTGAATGATTAAAATGTCCCCTGTGTAATGACATTAGTGCCAGCTACCTGATCATTCTACCAACATGATGAGGAGTGTTAACAGAAAAACAGCTAAATAAATCAAGCTGACATGTTGCCCTGCTTCTGTACTGATTTCAAAGTGATGCTGTCACACATCACTGAGTAAAAAAAAATCCAAACAAAGAACAATACACTCCTACATCAGTCAAATATTGTGACACAAACTGGAACAAGTCATAGAATTGAAAGCTAACATCAATCATAAGGACTTTCATTCTAGCCATTGCAAATACAAACAAAACAAAAAAAAAATATAACTCACAAGATTTCTCTCAAAATCCAATTGTCATAATATGAATTTATATTTCCTGCATTTTTAAATTGTTTTTAATCTCAATAATTTTTATGGGGAGCTTATATATATATATTCCCAATACCATATGTGTTGATTGATTACTTGCTTCCCTAAAATAAAAACATATTACAGTAATAATTCAATGCATAATATAATATAATTATAATGTAATTTTATATAATTTATATACACATATATATTTACATAGTGTTTATTTATATAAATATATATATATATATATATATATATATAAAGATGAATCTCCACAACTGAATCCCTGGATTATGAGTTTTTTGGTTGTCTCTAACTAAACTGTTCTTCAAAATACTCTTGCCTACTCCTAGTCAGTCTTATGACATAGCAGCTATTGTACAACAATAAATAAATAAGATGTAAAATGAGGAGGTTTAAGATGCAAGTCTCATACTTTGCATGAAGGTTCAGGAGTTTGAAAATATACAAGCAGATTTTTTGCCTGAGGATGTATCACACATCTCTGAAAAGAATTAGTCAAGTTTTACCTTAAAATTTGCCTAGGGACATAATAGTTAATTGAATCCATACATTAAACCATCAACCAGTCTTATTATTTAGTAAATTGAGAATAAAGGAGAATAAATGTTTATGTGATGAAGAAATTGTGTTTTAACCCAAGAATGGGACAAATTCATCACAGATAGTCATTATATCTAATAATTTTTCATACTGACAACCTGTAAATTGTGGGATGTAATTATGAGCACGTATGAGAAGGAAACATGAGAATCCAGAGATGAGCATTTGTTCACATCATGGGGGCACAAGTACACAACAGAGAAGATAGCAGAGGGCAACAGTGCTAGGAGTGCTTAAATGACAAAAGCAATAAGCACAAAAATTTCCAGAAATATGAACACATTTGTCATGGAAAAAAAGCTGGGGAGATTATTAAACAGCGGGGTGAAAAGAGAGACTTACAAAAGTGCTGGTGTTTACAGCAGGCTGAACATAACAGGGGGAAATGACTCAGTCACTTGAAATGAGAGCAGTAGGGATTAAGTTATCAGCGAGTTTGATAGATGTATCAGTGGGGCTTTGATCAAACATGAATTGAGAGTCAGCAATAAGCAGACAGATTTTGGCATCCCTGCTGGTTAAACAGTACTCACACAGGAGAGTAGCTGACTTCATTCAGTGACACTACATGTATAATATATATGTACATATGACCAATGTTAAGGGACTTTATTTTTAAAGACACTACAACCCTGTGTGCAGCCAAAATTCCCAGTTCATTCCCAGATTAGGAGATAAATTAAGGTGTAATTTTGTGTGTTTATGTAGAGAAAACACTTTTTAATTTGTTCCTTCAATTAGAGGCATCATAGGGATTCTGTGGTGTTCTCAATGCTCAGTAACCACAGTGAGCATTGGCCCCTTTCCACTGTAAATCCATATTAGTCTATCTTTTGGATTCTCACTCGGAGCTTTACCCACAGCTGCTGAGAGTGAGCTCCCTAAGGTAGAGAAATTGCCCAAATGAGTATTCACCCTGTTCTTGTGTGCAGTGTAATCATGGCAGGTGATCCGTGGGCCTTAAAGGACAAGCTCTGATGTGTTAATGTTACAATATGTATGCGAGTGAGATCAGAGACATACACCATGCAAATTCCTGTTAAATATCTGTGCTGGCAGAGACAGGCCCAGGGTATTGGCACTTTGCTTGCACAGCGAGTTCCTCTAACCTCTTCTCAATATTTTTGCATCCCAATTTCATCATTTTTTATCCCCAAAACTTTTGAGACTTTTTTCAATCATAACAAAAATGTTCCCTCTCTGCCTGTCAGGAAAATGCATTTTCATCCTTCTTTGGGCAAAATACTATATTTTTTTTAAGAACATCAGCAATGAGAAAAAAAAACCTGTCCTACAAATCATCTGAGACTTACAGGTTCATCTCATGGACTGACTGCACTGAAATCATTGAAGGTGACCACAGGATTTACATGGATGAATTAAAATTGGTAATAGCAATGCAAAAAATGGATTGAGATATCATGAAACTGGGCAGGCAGACAGAGGAAAACTATGAAGCTCTTAATTATTTTTCAGTTTGAGGAAAAAAGCAGTGCTGACCATGATGTATAACAATATTATTTTTCGACAGGAGAGAAAATTGGTTTGTCTTAGGAGTTTAAACTGCTCATATGAAATAAATTTATGAGCATGGACAGTGTACAGACCTTTCACCTGGTTTAAGGAAGAGGTGTGACTGTATGAGCAAGTGTTTGGAGTGGTCTGGGGTTGGGATGGGGTACCAGCCCTTCCTCATCTCTGCTTTGGGATTTATTGGGCAGTTTTCTACAAACATGGCAGAGGCTACAGATCTTACAGTAACACCTTTCTGAAAGGACCATAAAAACAGCCAGGACCACACAGATATCCTTGGTGGCCTTACAGACGAGATTGTGACCATGTGAATACAGCCTCCATGTGGCATCAAAGAATTCACACTGAAGCTGTGAATTTGGACCCAAATTCCAACAAGACCAGAATCCTCCAGGGCCATTTGCTAGAGCCAGGAGTCTTCTGGTGAAATAAATTCATTGGAGAAACTCTTAGCATGCCTACTGCTGTTCAGTCAGAAAAGAGAACTGTTAAGTACCAGCTCATGTGATGTTACTTGAAAATTGCATCTGATGCCTCTCATTCAGAGAGGGATTAATAGATGATGAAGTAAAAAATCCAGATGACTGGATTTTTATCCACTTCGGCCTGGATTTTCTTATTAATATTAGGCATTGACTGCAAAATTTTGTATTAATCACATTTTGCTAAAAAGGTATGACATGTCTTTGACTTCTAAAATAAAACTAAGACTCCTATAATCCAAGCACTTCTTTATAAAGCACCCCATAATCTGTGAAAGCTATTTCACAGATTCAAACCTCTTATTTGCAGAGTAAATTTTAACTCCTAAACCTCTTAAAATCAGCCACATTTCTGTCACTGTAATCACAGAGCAGGCTTGCAAGGTAACTGCTGTTCCAGTGAGGTGCCCCAGACTGGAGGAGGGGGCTGCAGAATCGCAGTGAGAATCAATCTCTGCCGTATGAGAGGACAAGAGTAAGATGGAGAAAACTGGGAACATTAGTTGTGATCCCATAACAAGAGTAGCTGAATCAGAAACTGAGGCAGTGTCTCCATGACAAGACAATCCCTCAGCTGGACTTAATTGTCCATGATAAATTCCACTTTTCTGTCTGCTGCTGTCATAGGGGCCAGGCAGGGACCAGAGGAAAACCATCCCATGGGGGCATCTAGGAAAGGCACATCAGGCCACAAGCTACAGTAAAAGGTGAAGAACAGTTTTCTGTAGGAAAGATAAGTTCTGTGATGGAAAGGATTGGTCTGTTATCAACATGGCTGTTGCTGGATTTGTTCTTGTTTTGCCAAAACGTAAATATTGTGCATTTAAGTCATCTTTGTTAAACTCTCATCCTCTGACCTCCCAATCATGTCATAGACAAGGTCATCCAAAAAAATAATTCCTCTACTGTAAGAGCATCATGTCCGTGTTTCTCACTTTTTGTCCCCTGTTTAACTTTTTTTTTCTCACTTTTAATCCCCTGTTTCAGGTCTCTTAGGAGGGAAAACATTCCATTTAGTGCTGGACAGCCCTGAGGGCAGACATACAATGACTGTATCAGGATGGTGATCCCAGGTGCTCCTTCAACTGAACCATATACATATCATATACATATCATATACATATGGGGAGTTGAGTGCATAATTAGAGCAATTCATATATGACTCTTACTGAAATTCTTTTTGTTCTTATTAGTTCCCAAAATGCCATCTGCTTTCTAAGCTGTGGGTTTGTTTTGATTAGTTGGGGTTTTTTTCCTTGATTAGTGAGACACTAATCTGTATCTGTGTAACTTCTTGGTTGGATTATTGACATTTTCCTTTGTTTGTCTAGTTTTAATTATGTAACCAAGCCACATTCAAGGTTTCACTCATTCCAAATTTGCCTGTTGCCACATTTCCCCGATTTTCCATGCATTGTACAGAATTCTATTAAACACTCCATTGATTTTAAAATCCCTATGTTAGCATTTAAAAGTTTATGTGCTCCAGCTTGCTGGGACTCAACAGAATTATAAGATCATAAATTTATCTTTTTATATTTTTCCCTATTTTCATTTCAATCCAGAGTCTCTTACTGTCAATCTAAATCCTTTGGATATTTATACCTAATCTTGAGAAATCACCTTCAAAAGCTGTTGAGAAAATTGAGTTCAGATTAAGTGTGAATTTAGTTTTCTTTTCAAATACAGATGCTTGTACAACAAGCTTGTAGGAATGGAAGTTGTATCAATAAAAGCAATGGAGGTGGTTGAGTCTGGTACCAAAAGAGATGCCCAAATACCCCAGTGGAAATAAGTGCTACTGAATGAGATCTCAATCGTTATAAACCACCATGTCCATTGCATTAAAACTGACACCCAGGTTCTTTTTGCACTGTTTCCACAAACCAGCAGACTTCAGGTGTGTAAAGCAAGGGACATCACAAGCTTTGTGTCCCAGTCCCTCTGCACGATGTCTCAGGCAGCAGACGGAATTGGCAAATGGTGAGGTGACAGAATTGGCACCAAGTGCTGCTGCTCTGACGAGCTGTTTATGGCAGCACACTCCTTAACCACAGCTTGAAATGGTGACTTTGAAATGACTTTGGCTTTCTGCATGACCTACCAATTCCCCATTTCTTTTCCTTTCTCACTACCTGAGAGTAATGCTTGGAGTTCTACAGGTTGGTAGAAGAGAAATTTCAGCTTTATTTTGATTGCATTCAGCATGTACTCTCAGCCAACACAGTATCCCAGGTCTTCAGGAATTAAACTACATTGGTGATGTGTCCAAACCAAAGACAAAAACCAGGAATGAGTAGAATTTATGATTGCTTTTCTGTCCCTTTCTATTGCCAGGGCCCAGTGTCACACTAATGTTATCAGTGTGATACAAGAAGCAAAATTAAAGAGTTCAAGATAAGCAATGTACCAATCAGAAATGTATATGAAAAGAGAACAATTCATCATGCAGAAAAAAATACTAAAGAGTTCAGCTAAGAAGAGGCACTTAGAAAAAGACCAGCTGTCTCAGAAGTCAGTGTGTGAAGTGAGTAACAGGATAATGAAAAAATAAGAAGGATATTGAGAGACAGTTTCCAGCTTACAAATGGAAAATATGGACATTTGCTCAAAGTTAATATCATGTGTGCAGAGGTTGGAGGCAAAGCAATTAGAAAGATGAATAATGTGAGAAAATGCTTTTTCTGATTTATATAAAGCAGGTATGGGAGCAATTCTATAAACTCTCAGGTCCAAGTCAGAGAACATTTCAGTGAAACTCAAAACTCCAAACCCAGTCAAATGAGGAGCACCATGGAAAGGAGACTGAGGAGATGTTACTTTTTCAAAGGTAAATACATCATGTGATTCTGTACAGATGCCATGAGGAGGGATGAATAAGAATCACTGATAATATATCAGTAAACTGAGGCAGATTTAGGCATGTATTAGAGTCATAGGACTATTAGAGACATAGGACATTAGAGTCAGCCAGCTCAGGGGTGATATTGCAGCATCAAACATGTAAGCACACAGTTCTGAAGAGTTCCAGGACAAAAGGTAAAACAACAGGTGATATGATTCAGGCTAACAAAAAGTACTGGCTGTTTTGGCACAAAGCTTACCTGAATAATCCATCATCAAACAGCCTTCACATTCCATCTGTTACTTACCATACCTAGAGGACTAAAAAAATTTCTCCTGTTAAACAAGAAAACCAAAAATAAAACAAAAAACACCCCAAGCAGGCAAGAAAGGGACGAGACAGGAGTAAGAGAGGGAGCTAAAATTTTAGTCTAATAAATAAATGAAAATTATTATTTTCTTTCTAGATGTCTACAATAGAAAACAAAACAAAAGAAAATGCAATTACCTTCCTTTAAAATAACAGCCATTAAATTTATTTTAGCATTTCAAAGCAAAATGAAATGTAATGTTGCATTTGGAAGGCAGTCAACAGAAAATTTTCAACCACTAAATATCCAAATTATTTTTCACAGGAAAGAATTTTTGCCAAAGATGATATTAATTAATAATTTATTGTTCTATAAAGGAAGTTTTGAAAATTGGGATATTAGACCCTCAGGTTTTGGCAATTATAAAGGACAGCCTGATGTCCATATAAAAACCCTGGCTTCAGGCAGTCTACTGGGCAACCTCTTATAAAAAAGTATGGCATTTTTTATTCATTTCAAAGTAGAGAAGGAAGTGAGATGCTAAGAACTGAGAGCCAGACCATCAAGGCACAAGTTATTGGCAGTGATGAAGTTGCACACTGTAAAGGTTTAGGCAGCATAAACATTTGCTGAGCTCTGGCATCTAACTTGCAGGCTATACATTCTGTAAACAATTAATGAAATAAGAGGCAGTGTTTAGAAATTATGGGTTTAGAACTTAATTTTATTTCATTAAATTAAAATATGAATTAAAAAATCATTTTACTTTAAAAATTGTTGCCAAAAAGAGAGTCCTAAATGATAAAATCTGTCACCTCATTTATAAGGGGAAAAATACTTCCAGTTTACAAAGATTGGACTGAAAACTCAAAAAAAAAAAATGAACGAGAAAATCAAAATATATAATTCTCACAGGAAGATAGGGGTTTTCTATTCAAATCTTGAAAACATCCCAGTATTAAAGGAACTATGAAATTAACATGTTGTTTCATGTCTCATCAGTGACTGTAAAATTCAGCAAAAGACCTTGTTCCTATAGATTGCATTTTCAAGGCAAAAAGAAAACTACTGCAAATCTTATTTCTAGTGTTACCATGAGCCAGTTTTAAGGATCTGATTATGCCAGTAGTACAGTAAATAATTATTAGACATCTCTGAAGATCTGGGTGATTTTTTCGGCAGGTTCCCTTCTGCTCTTTCTATTTTTAATAGAAAAATATTGTATTTCATAAAGACAGATAGCTCATTCCATGGATTTCTCCAAAACATACCTCCAGGAGACCCTGAGGATCCCTGCCTTTATCACATATTCTCTGGGTTCCCACCAGAGCTACCTTCCAAACCATGACATCCTGCAGCCGTAAACTAAGAATAGCCTGAAGATTATTATTCCATCATTATGGACACCAAGTAAGGTAAACAAGGTACAAACAAGGTAAACAGAGGGGGAGAGGTCACCTTTTTCCTCACTCAGTGCCTCATTTTGACAACCAACCAGTAAATCCTACAGCACTTGTCATCATGCCAAAACCTACTAGTAGTACCAAAACCAAGATAATGCCTTCTATAATTGCAAGAAGCTCACCAGCACCACAACAGCTCTGCCACCAGCCATACACATTCATCCAAACAGGAATTACCCCACATTTGGAAAGGACAATAGGATTTCACCATACAAAAGCCCACAAAGACATTCTCCCCATCTTGTCCCAGAACTATTGAAGAATACTTCAAGATCTCTGTTTCACAAAGCAGATAAACACATCTCTAAATTAAAGCAACAGAATTGTTCCTTGCAGTAAGTCAAGCTGGTTTTTCTGAGCTTTCCTGCTTAAGGCACCAGTGCTAGAAGATTTGGGTGGGTATTGCACCTAGTTTGTTGTAAAGGCAATGTATCTCTTAATGTCATTAACTTCTGTCTCTACTGCTTCTGATGGTGAAATTATGGGATGGGCATGTTGCTCTTCAAAATTTTGTAAGCTGATAATATGTTCAGTAGAAGACTGTAAAGCCTTTGATAAAAACCTCATGTTCATGTTCATACCAAAGTTCCAAGAGCCATAAGACAGATTTATTAGGGACAGCTTCATTGTCTAATTACTACACCAAATAATTGTACATCTTCAATAGTCAGGAAAAGTTGAATTTTTTTCAGGTTCCCCCACTACCCAGTATCTCCAGCACTGCCAAAACTTACGGTGTGCATTCAAAAGCTTATTTATTTATGCATATGTCTTGCATATCTCAAGGCTAGATGCATAAATTTTTAGCAGCTGACATGCTCTTCAGGGAAAAAAGTTCCCCTTCTGAATTATTCTATTCACTCTGCAGCTATCCACTGCTACCCCTTGTTTATCTGCTCATTACTGTGACTGAAAATGAGTTTGTCAGAAAAAACATAATTTAAAGAATGAGAACATGAACATAGAGGGCATTGTGATAACTCAGCAAATATGCAAGAGTGTTTGTTTTTTTTTAATCCAGAGATAAACACTTTTCTCCTAGCATTCTTTTTAAAAAGGGCATTCTTAAAAGCTTTTGTGGAAAAAAATCAGAATAAATTTTACACAAATGCTCTGTAAGCTGCTTTGCCCTGCTGTACACAGGCTTTGCTTTCTCTGTAAAGAAAAAAAGATCATCAGGATGATCACTGTGAAAAGGCTGAATATTTTACAATTTTAATTTGAAGTAGGAGTCAAATAATTCATTACCTGGGAAAATGTCTAAGTCCCATCACAAATTCTAAAAAATCAAAACCTTTGCAAATCTCCATTGTTCTTAGTGTGCATGTGTGTGGTGGGGAAGGAGGAATGACACAGAAGATCATTCTCTGCCTTAAATGATGCTGAATTGCACCCAGAAACAGATGGAAGTGTGTTTAATCTGTTCATGGCACCCAGCTCCATTAAGCAGTCAGAGCCACCATCTCCTTCCTCAGCTGAAATTTGCAAGTGATCTTCAGCCAGAACCCAAAAAAAATCACCTCTCCTCAATTTTCTGACCAATATATTAGGAAAGAAGCCACTTTTTCTTGCTCCTGGATTGCATCATGTTTCTACAGATCTTGTCTTTGTCTAGACCAGCTTGTCCCTTTGGTAAAACCACAAAATTCCCATGTGAAGTTCAGTGCAAATACACTGGTTGCTTCTATTCCATGTATTTTACAGCAACCTCTGGATGCCTGCATTTATTTCAATGACTCATTCATTTGCAAAAAATTTGTTACCCTCAGATTGAGTGGATTATATGTGTCAGCAGCATGTCTGCTGACACTATCCTGGGGCAAACAGCCAAGAAATATTAGTCTTTCTAAGTGGTTTAATTCCCTTTCCTATAGCCACTTGTGTCACAAGAGAGAAGGTATGGATGGGTGCCATGAAAAAATCCATGTTTTGCAAATTAAAAGTTTGCAGTGGCCTATGTGTCTGAAGCTGTTAGAGACCAGATCTGTTCTCAGGACAGATAACCACAAATCTGTCAGCTAGAGAGGTCCTCATCTCTAAACCAAGTGGTCTAAGACATGGCAGTGCCTGCAATGGGCTCACTTCCACACCTGACTGGTAATTTCTGCTTTCCTAAATTTACAAATCCAAGGGAGAATACCTTCAAAAAAAGGGCTGGTGGCCCTGACCGTGTCAGCCTGAGTTGAATTTAAATTCATGAAGCCTTTCTGAGGTTTTTTTGGCCTTTATCTTCCTGAATTTCTGCTGCCAATTTCACACCCGACCAGACAAACTCACAGAAGTTTTTTGTTGCAAGGTAAGGCAAGTCAATAAACAGACAAGTTAAGAGGCAAACATGCTCTAAATGATACTTTCTTTACCTCTGGCTTCATTATTCCCGTGTTCCCCTCAGCTCCCAAACTGTGCTGACTGTGATGTTGCTCGTCTCTCAAATAGACTGCAAAATCCTTTAGGCTAGGACCTTCCTTTCCCTCGTTTTCTAAAACCATTAGCCAGACCAGCAGCAGTGTGTAAATGCAACAAAATAATGATGATTATGGATGATAATAATGACTAAAAATCCATATCCTCTGAAGACACAAGACCGGGAGATATTCACAGCTTCCCAATTTGTTTCAGAAGGGAAAAGAAGATGCAGCAATACAGAAAAGCCAAGCAGAGAGTCAAGAATGGGGAAAGAGCAACAATAACAACAAAAGGAAAAACAAAGCCGAGTTCAAGGAATCCCTGGAGAACTCCAGTTTTTGAAGTCCCCTGCATGCACTCGCAGCGAGGAGCCCGTGACAGCTGCTGCCGTGTGTTTGATACCCTCCCAGCTCCAGATCTGTCATTTACCCAGCTCTGCTGTCATCAGCCAGCACAGAAATAGAGCGTGTGTTACCCCAGGTCCCATCCTCGCTCCCCACAAAGTCAAAGCCTATTCGTAGATCAGAGCTGCTTCAAATACAAAATGAAGAAACAGACACGCAGTCAAAATAGGATTCTGGGCTTTTCCCTTTGCTTTGCTGATGTTGTAGGAATTGGGTTTCAGATGAAAAACATTTTTAGTTAAGAAAATGAAGAAAAAAAATCAACTTAAAGTGTAGATTCTGCAACCTGGAGATATTAAGTGAATTATTTTTACTAGGTTGCTCATGTTTTAAAAAGGAAAAAAAAAAACCTGTAGAAATTTTCACTACAAGATTTTTTAAGTATCTTTATGTCTTGTCTGTATTGGACTGTTAACTTACCTGTTGGACTGTTAACAGATAAAGGTATAAACAGATATTTTCACTGTAATTACTCCTCTCATCTTCTCATATCTCACTGGTTGGCTTCCATTTTATACAGAAATGTGGTAAAAGTTTTTGGAGTCCTTATTGTTATTACCTGTCCAGATGTGCACCTCTTCATTCCTCTTAAAAAAAAAAAAAAAAAAAAAGAAAAAAAAGATAAAGAAAAAGAAAAAGATTGAAAAAGATTGCTGGACTGGGTTTTCCTTTCTTCTGTTTTTCTGTTTTACCCCAAAACCAGGAATTGTCCTGTAAGTCAGAAATGCCTCCTGGAATGCAAGTGTTACGTTTGCATACCTTGAAGAAAGACAAAATGTGTATACCCCTTTCCATCTTTCAAAGAATTTCTGAGCCACCAACCACTAACACAGACATCGTGTTGTTAATGTTTCATTGGTACCTAAATGCTCATCATAGCTGAGATTTTCTTTTCATTATTTTCATATGAAATCTATTTCACATTTAGCAATCACACATGTCCAGACATTCTCAATTTAAGGGAACAGTTGTCTTCCCAGTACATTTAGAATACCAAAATTAGAGATTTGGGAGTTACAAAAAAATCCATACAGTCTAATTCCTGTTACAACTTCTGAAAAATATCCTCTCTAAAACCAATATGTTTTCATTGCATTAAAACGTTAGCAAAGCTCTGGTATTTTAAGACTTTGGTTTGTAGGTTGTTAAGAAATATGCCTACCTATATAAGCAAACCCAGTAGTATAAATCAAGCAAGTGCAAAATTAACCAAACTGGGAACTTACACTGATCATTGAACACACAGGAAAGGACAATTTCTGGGCAAAACAAATAATTCCTTTAAAATATTTTTCTGTGGATAGCCAAAGAATCATGAGATTAATAAAAAACCAACACAGTATCCACAGTATCCCCATAAAAATATGTCACAGAGAGTCTGAATTCTTTTGTTATTACAAAAGCAGTTGTTATTAAAAAATTGCAATCTGATTTTATGCTTTTAAGAGGAGCACTTATGTACAAAGATAGTGTGCTGCAGAACTTTTGTTAGCTTTCCTGAATTGTGCATGCATAATACATAATTGCTGGAAGTGAAACAGAACTGCTAAACCAAACAGGTGGGAAAGAGATGGAAAGAGAGAAGGGAGGGAGAAAAAGACCAAAAGCTATATCAAAAGCTTGTACACACACACACACACACACACACACACATATAAACATATAATGCTCTTTGCTGTAACAAAGTTTTGGGTTGCTAAAAGCAGATTTAGGAAGAAAAGCCTTCTTAGTAAAATATCTACCATCTCTTCTTAGCAGAAAACAAATTCTCATATTCCACATTATGCTGCTGTTTTTTCATCAGATATTCACAGCTATTCTAGGAAAAATTGCCAGAGTGAAGACCTTCTGAATTGTAGGATATGTGTTTCTTCCTTAGTTCTTTATTCATCTTTATTTTCTGCCCAGGATTCTAATTTCTAACACCCAATCAGGGCAGAGATTCCTGCAAAGGAAATATTCATGACAGGATAATACCCTTCCCATCCAAAACTTTACTTTCTTTTATTTTTTTCCCCTAATTTTCTTCTATCCAAACTCTTAAAAATTGTTGAACACCACACAGTTCTCTAACTTTCTGACTGGTAATCAGTTTGTACTGCCCTAGAGCGACCAATCTTGTCCTTCTCTGTACTGCTCGTTCCCCTGTTCTCTGAATTGGAAATACTGGTGGATCAGATAACCTTGAGAAGATCAGATTCTGCCCCATAAAGAGAGAAACAGACACATGATATCATGGGCAGTCATTAAGAGACATTGGAAAAATATATTTCACCCTGTCCCATTGAGACTAGGGAGCTCACTGGAGACAGACAAACAGGAGACCCTGATTATTCTGGAATGGATTCCTATTTTTCCATTAGAATTGCTTGGGGCTTTTTTAAGTCTGTGACATAATTTTAAATAGATGACTGATTTTGCTAGTTTGAGAACTTTGTTTACCATTGTCTCCCTTTACAGACTCTAAGGGAGAATGAGAGATTTTCCCTCATAGCCTCTGGATGGAAAAGTTTGGTCACTAAATGACCTCTTACATTTATTTAGAGTTTCAAAGTTTTACAGCTCACTAGATTTCTAGATACCAGGCATTGCAAAATACCTTTCCTTTTTTTTTTTTTTTTTCATTTTTTTTAGGATACTGAAGAGCAAGGATAAATCAGAGAAGCACTATTTTACTATTTTATTTTTCACTATAGAAAGGTATAAAGTGCCTCCAAGGAATTTTTTCTAAGACTGGAAAAAAATAAGTGCTTGACTGTGGGATTCAGAGAGCTCAATCTACTTAACTAATCAGAAAGGAGGAGTGAAAGACGACTTGGTTGAAATATGTACATTCAAAGGGACGATGTATGGTGCATAAAGAACTCTTTAATTTTTTGGTGAAAGGCATAACCAGAGTCTGCAAACAGAATCACTTATGTAAGACTGAGAAACTTCCTACACGCATGCTTGGCAAAGAGATTGACTGAGAAGCTCTTGAGGAAAGTGTAGAGCCTTTATCACCTCTTCAAAGCCAGGATTTGATACCTTTCCTCAACCAAGTCTTACTTTATGCTCTGAAATTGTCTGTTACAAGGGTGAAATTTAATATCCTGTTATAGAAGAGCCCAGACATATACATCTCAGTGCCTTCTACCCTAGACAAATTTGGGACTCATTTCAAAGAGGAGTAAACTAAGCATTGGAAAATACAATTTCATCCTCCATTATCACTCCTGTAGATCAGGATAGCTGACAGTGTAAAGATCACTTCCATGGCTCAAGGCCTTGGCATTGCAAGACAATGGCTGAAAACACAGCACTTCTGCACATTTTTAGCATTTTCCTTTTCTTGAATGCCCAAGATATAATCAACTAAGGTGTCATTTATTGATTATTTTAAAATTATTGATGGTGATAATGTTTTATAGCTACCCTCTCATGGTTTTAAAAGTAAAGAAATGAAGCTACATTGAAAATTAGATGGTAAAATTTACAAGCTATAAATATAAGGTACTACTGATTTCCACAAAATAAAAAAAACTACTAGAAGAAGCAATGTACTTATTTGTCTATATCATTTGATTAGCTACAGGATGGAGGAGAGCAACTGTTTGAAAATACACATTGAAAAAAATTATAAGACATTCAGTTCATAAAAAGATGAGAATAACTTGTGCAGCTGAAAATTGGGAGGGAATATAGGTAGAGAGAATGGAGACACAAGTTGGAGCAATCTGTTATTAAGAAATAAGTTGAGAATTTCCAGGCTTCTTTTTTTTTCTCCACAGAATACAGAGATGAAGAAGGATCTAAATTATTTAGACTGCCTCCAGGCTATGTTTGGGGACCACTATTTTAAAAAGCTTGGTTTGTGCTCTGGGATTTTATTGAAAGGACAAAATAAAATCCAGCTCTCTAGATGGTAGCTTATTAGCTGCAGTTCAGGATCTGGGTCTGATGATTTATTAGGGAGCACTATGAAAATGCTGGAGACCTGCCATGGGTTTACAATGCCATGTGGAGTTAGGGAAGCTCCTTACTGCACCCGCATCCCTCCCTCTGGGTTCTATCTACCTGAAAACTAATATAAAGCTTCGTGGTAAAAAAAATGCTGGGGCTGAAGGGAAAGTGACATGGAAGAGGGCAGCACTCCAGAGGGCCAAATTAATTTCCCTAGGGAGCCCCTGCTTGTAAAATCCCATAAACAAAATGTCACTTTTCATTGCTAAACCTCTTTGATTGCTAACAGCAAACACATGCCTTATTTTGGCATAAAGCTCTGCACCATCAAATTAAATAATGTTGAGTTGTTGTTTTGTTTTTGGTTTGGATTTTTTTCCCCTAACAATCTGTCTCACACATTCCTTGCCTGCCTTTAAAAGTCACTTGTAAAGTTTCACACTTGCATGCTGCAAACAGCGAACAGAGGAGCTGGAAAGCTCAGTGTCTCCAAGGATCAATAAGCTTTGAGTCGTTGTGGTTCAAATGGAGTGAAACAAGTCCAGCAAGTGACAACTGCCATCTCATGGTGACTGCAGGGAATGAAAGGGAAGGTCTCCAGATGATCCCTGATGGCTGAGTGGGAGCATCACCTGAAGGCCTGATAAAATTACACAATGCTTGAACTTGAAGATACCGGGGATTCTGTAAAAGAAATTACAGGTGCAATGCCATGAGGTCACTACTGTTGTAACAACAAAACAGCTCTAATATCAGAGTGTTCCTCAGTGTCAGCACCTGGCTATCTCTAAAGGTGCATGATAATGCCAGCTGAAAAAAGTGTATCAGGACTGGGTTGTCAAAGCCCAATCCTATACTGAAAACCATATTTATGGAAGAAAAAAGCACAACATAGGCACCCTGTCAGGGTAAGCTCTTACAGCTGACAATTGATTGGCTAAAATAATTCTAAAAAACAAAGGTGTTAGTGTGCAAGGCACTGTTGGGACTCAGGAGTTTCCAGGAAGAGAACAGGATTTGAAGAATTTCCTCAATCTGAAAGTAAAATGTAAAACAATCATAATAATTTCAGACTACTACTCAGAATAAGATGTTCATGTTTAGGACAACTTAAATCTCCATATCCTTCTGTGGATGTTGTAAAAAACATAATCCTGATACCTCCAGGCACAAATTATCTCAGTATGCTATTCTCCGAGAAAAGGTGAAATGTCCTGTACTTCACCTGTGGAAAGGGAACCAACCTGAAAATAGAGTGGTTTCACCAGGAGCAGAACTTTGATTTTTAATGTTTATTAGGAATAATTCATAACTGATCAGAACTAAGATATAGCTTTAGGTCAGCATGGGAAACCAAGCACCTCTCCATCAGCACAAACTGTGTTTCTTTCCCCGTTTGCCTTGAAGGGCAGTGGTATGGCAGCCCATTCTCTCTAGCCTCTACCCAAGCATTCAGTGCCACTGAGCTCAGTTCAAACTCAACAACATCCCCTCTACCACATTAACTGCAAGGTGATCCAACTTCCAGTGGTGTCTGCCACAGAAATCCATTCATATTATAAACCTCATTGCCTGATACAGATCTGCAATGTTCAAAAAGATACATGTACAGTCCACTTCATATATTTTTAGCAAGCTTTCTTGTGCCTTCTCAATTTAAAAGGAAAAAAAAGTGAAAATAGAAGTTGAACAGAAGTAGATGTTGGTATTATTATGTGGACACAAATTACATTCCAATATCTAGCACCGATTATTCCCACCACCTTATCTAGAAATAATTAGTGAGCATCCTCCTGAGAATAGCAACCCTAATGCTTCTCTTTGCTACATTAAAATTACTCAGGCTTTACACCAGTGTAACTACACAAAGGATTACCATCATTGCCTACAGTTTTAAAACTCCTCTAGCCTGCAGAGTGAGCACAGTTTTTCAATGCAAGATATCCGGAACTGATTTCCTTGGGAATTACAGAGCATAAAAACTGAAGACAGATACACACTTAGCAGTAAGCCCAAGATTACATGTTTGTAGAGATAACAGAGAAGCAATAAAAAGAAGCAAATACTTAGCTTAAACTTTGAGCATATGGAACAAGCATGCATGTGGAGAGGGAACTCAATTATTTAGTGAAATGGCGTTTTCAAAGTAGCAAGCATTTCCTTTTCATGCCCTGATGTTTTTCTTCTGTTACTTGTTTCTTTGGTTCATTTTCAGCCCCCACCTGCTCCCAGAGCAGCAGACAGACCTAGTCATCAAAGGCTTCAGGATCAGCCTAGCAAGCCAGGAAACCTTGGTCCTTTCCCTGCAGCAGCTGGATGCCTCTGCAGGCAATTGGTCCTTCCTAGTGCTGAACACGAGGAGCTGATTTTGCCAGCCTTATCCAGCTTCACCTTAGAAAAGTGCACTTACCAAGAAAATACACTCAAATACCTGAAAAACCAGCAAAACAACACACTCTTAAAGGGAGGCCTATGAAAATTCTGCCACTTACGATCCTTGAGGCACTTACCTTCATACATTTTAAATGTCTCTGATGATTTCTGTGCCCATTTTTAGTATTGCCATGAGTATTTAAGATGAGGAATCACAGAGTTAAACCTATATCTGAAACATAAGCTGCCATCTTCACTTTTATTCAGCTAACTGGCCTTTGGGAACCAACACAGTTCTTAGGTAAGCAATTTTCTGTGAGGTGTGGAAGGGAGAGGAGGCAGTGGTGGTGCTTCTCCAGCCATTATCTTGGGGTTACAGCTGCTATGTGCAGCAGGGGAACCCTACACTCTAACTTGTCCTTCCCCTGTGTAGGTTTGAACCTCCTTCTTGAATGAATGCTCTAACTAAAATGTATTTCAGTTGAGAGTTTTCTTGCCCACACATATCAAAGTAATCTTGATTTGCTTGAAAATGTGAGAATGCTAATGAATAGAAGAAGGTGGGGTTTCTTTTTTTTATGTTAAACTGAACATAAAACAATATCTCAGCTTTGAATTCTACTTGACTGTTCTGGAAAGGTTGGAACCAGCAATTTACTAGTCTCAACAGTAAATTGACAAATTATTTCTGGATTTCCATTCAAGCAGTGTGACAACCTTCCTTGATTCTCGATTATACTCATTCACATTTGCATTTGAACATACAAAATTAATACCATATCTTTCCACAGCACATATCACAAATCCATGAATTTCTACTTTCACTAGCAAGTCATACATCTTCCTGCCTCAGAGCATCCTTCTCCAGGGCATGTCAAGACCTGACCTCTCTCCATTTTTCAGTAGGAAGTGGTTTGCAGACACTCATCAAGTCAATTTGCCGTATCTGGGTCCAAACCTCCCAAATTATTAACCATTCTTACATAACCTTACTGCTAAACTCTGTCTTATCTTTCATTACAGCAAGGATATAAATTTAACAAATGTAAAATAGGGTCTCCAACAGCTAGATTGGCTCAGTCTTAGCAAAGGAAATGTAACAGATCTGGTCAGGTCATGAGAACATGCTTGGTCTCTTCCCTTCCTAATTTTCCCCTCCTGTCCGAATTGCTAAGCACAATCTCATATCAGTCTCAAAGGACACAGCAGCAGGAGAGGTCAAATAACTTCTCTTAATCAGAAAGAAACAAAGGCACAGAAAAAGGTGCAAGGAATGGGCTCTTTTTGGCCCATCTTCTGCAGCTGGGTAAATACCAGGGAACAAAACACAACCATCCCCTTGGTGGAGAGGGACATGACAAACATAAGCACCCTGCCATTTCTGAGATATGCACTTTACACCAAGACATCTTTTTGAAGTATGAGGGAGCAAACTACAGTTTATTCAACATTGTCAGTAAATGATTGTCAGTAAATCTAGGTCTAATTCATGGAAATAGAGCCAGCTGGGAGCTTTTTGAAGACATGTGTTGCATTATCAGTGCTATTTGTAGAACTGGGTAATTTAGTCAGATTTCTGAATCCAGACTTTGTGATTTCCTTCCTTTACTCATTATTCATACAACATTTCTTGACATTTCAAAATGAATAGAAGAAAACCTTTAGTCTCAATTTTGTTTTCAAATAGTAGAGTCAAAAAAAACCCATAAAGTGGTTGAAACAGGATGTTTTAGAGACACTGAAACAAACATTTTGTGTGTTTGTTGCAAACTGAACATTTTAAAATCTTTAGACATGACAGGAAAATTATTTGAGAACTCAGATTTTGAGATGGGAAGGCATTTCCTCTCCTAGTTCCAGTGAGTCAACTGTTCAGAATACAACAGCTATTTTATAATTTTCCACTACATTCCTCCCACACCCAAACTCAAATACATAGAATCAGCTTCAAATCGTTCCTAAACATCCATTTTTTACTACATATCCAATGTAAAAAGTACTTGGGAAGACAGTGTATTGTCTTTAGTTACCAAGCCAAATGAAGAACATCACAAATTCCTTTTGCTGGTTCAGCTGGAGAGCTGTCATCACACATCCAGCTTAAATCCAAGCTCACTTTGCAGCCACACCAGTTCTAGAAACATTGACAGTCTAGACTTTTTCTTCTTTCCAGTCCCGTCACATTTTTGATGCTGTTTCCCCTTTCACCCTCTGTCAGCTCCCCAGCAAGGGAAGGGAAGGCACAAAATATCCCCAAGAGTGTAAATGGAAAAGGGAAAACTCAGGATCTCATCCCAGCGCACACTAGAACATGAGATTTACTGCTGAAGTGGCAGAAGTTTTCAGTACTAAAAGTTCCAGCTAAACTCAAGAGAGAAATTTTTAACTACCCTTTCTCCTCTTCAACTTTCATTTCTCAGCAAACTTCATGTGCACTTTGAGAGCTAAACCAGAGCAATTAGCTTTTAGCCCTGTCTTTTATAGCTAATTGCCCTTAAGGCAACTGCAAGGATTCCCAGGTGTCAGCTTTCTGTGGTGTTTATGCAAGTCCCAGAAGAGAGCAAGCAAAGACACTAAAATAGAAAAGTTCTTCAGCAGACATACCAAGAAAAAGGGAGCTTAAAAAGGCAACAAGGCATGATCATTAATTTTCTATGTATATCATGTTTACTCATTGAATTACACAATGTGATAGCATTACAAGTAGAAAAAGCATCTTAAATGTAAGGATTAAAAAAATCTTCTCCAATTTCTTCAAGCCTACAATGACCCCTAATTGGCACTTGAAATCCTTTAGCCACCAATTTAATTATACTTTTAATGCCTTTGAGAGCATTTAATTTATTTATTTATTTAAACTGGCTTTTTTTTTTTTTTTTCTTCTCAACATTAATCTGAGAAGACTATGTGGGGGTTTTTTTGTCTGAAACAGAAGTCACCACACGTAATAGGAAACAATTTTCTGTTGCCTGGAAAGTGAAAATTTCCCTTCAAATCATTGTAGGTGAACTCACCTCCATATGCCAGCAGGAGATGGTCACAGATGTGCTCTTCTACAGACATTTCCATCTGTTGGTTTGGTTGTTAAGTCCCTCCAGAGGTGTCTCAGTGGAGGGTGGTGCATGACTTCCCAAAGGAGGAGTAGCTGAACTTGCAGAACCCACATTCTGCTGCTGTCACTCAGTAACTTCCTGGGCATGCAAGAACCTGTTCCTGTCAAGTTTTCACCAAGAACAAAAGTCATATTTTGTCAAGTCTGAGGAACTTCAGAATTCTACAGGACTCCAGATGCTGATTGAAACAGCATTTGTTTTTAGAAGCTAAACTGATTGGGAAGTCCAGGAAGAGATGACTTGTAAACCACTGTTATTACAGAAATGGTAAGAAGTGATGGACTTGTAAGTGCCCCAAAATTTGGGGCTTGCTACCATCATCCCAACAACTGCCTTGAAGTTTTCCTCACTGATCGTGGTACCAGGGCACACCAGCCTCATATTGCTATCAGTTTCAAAATCAGACTTTTCATCTTAATAAATCTGGATGGTATCTGACCTACAGTAAAATGTCTTTCTAGAGGCAATCATGTTGGTCAATAGGTTCCATGGCTATATGCAGAGCAAACAGCATTGCATATGATGTGAGACTTCTATTTCCATGGAGAAAAACATAACAGAAATGAAACAAACGTAAGAAAAAAATGCAACAAAAAATATTTGAGCATTTGTGCCACTGTAGGTCTTTTTGTGTGCTCAATAACTTGCTTCAGATTAATTAGCAATCTTCGAGTGGTCCTGCTAAGCAGGTGGCAAACTAGAATGCACTGTTTTGCTTTGGTGCCCATATTTCACAGTGCACTGTTAATGCCTTTTTATTTGTATTTATTTTTTTTGCTCCCTTGTTTTGTTTTATAAGTGTTCAGAGTACTGCACAGCATTATGGTACACTATCATTTTTCAAGCCATTAAATGTTAACTTCATTTTCTTGTGTGAATTATGCTTTGCTCTTTTAGTTTTGTAATGAAAAGTAAGTACAGGTTATGCAAGCAATAACCCCTGTGTAAGCAGCAGCTATCTTTTTAAACGGTTTATTATGCCACAGTCTGGTACTCCATTAAATATAGATTACAGACTGTTGAATAAATGAATATCAACTAAGCAGCCCCATCCTTCTGTACATATCAATGCAAATAATGAATCATGGCACCTCATGAAAATGTATAACCCAGAAGAGTGGGTCAAGAAGTAATTACACATTTGTCTTATCTCATGCTTCTTGCTCTCAAACCAGGAAAATACATTTGTGATGGTTAGGGGACACTAAGAAAGCTCTTGCAACCTGTTTTTCCTGGAAGGTGAAAAAGTATTCTTTCTCATAGTTATGTAGATATTCCTATATTTCCAAGTAAGTCTCTTATACTACCCTTTGAAAAAGATGCTTTCATAGTTAAGAACCTACATTAAAAAATGTGGGTTCATATGCATGTCTCATCTTTTCCTCAGACCTCCTGTGTTACAAATAAGAGTAACTGAATGGCTCAGTTTGGGAAATGTAGATAATTATCAAAATAAGTGGGCCATCATATGTGTTTGAGGTTATATTATATATTGTGTACAAAATCTAATTATTTACATGCTTATAGAAAATGGACATCAAATTGGGACAGAAAACATGATGACACTCTTTAGAAACAGGAATTCTTTAAACTGATATTGATTAGCAATAATCTGTTGCATATGGAGCAGATTAAGAGTAGAATGAACTAATCATTAAGTTATTAAAATATTACAAGTAACGTGAGTTGTTTAACATAAAGTTATCTTTAGCAGCTCAGGAGGAATTATCTGCTGATTCCAGCTTGAGTAAATGGACTCTGAGAAGAGACTATACCAGTGGAGCCAAAAAATTGACATGTTTAAATACCTTATGTTCATATTTTCTGAGGCAAGCTTTTGGCTGCTGGCAACCATCACAGTTCCTCTGGTTTTAGTGTGGACATGCTTATTCACTCTGCTTGTGAAAACATATTTAGAATCATAGAATCTTCTCAACTGTCAGGGACCCACAAGGATCACTGAATCCAACTTGTGGCCCTGCACAGGACACCCCAGGAGTCACACCATGTGCCAGAGTTGTTCAAATGCTTCTTGAACTCTGTCAGGCTTGGTGTCTGTGACTCCTTCCCTGAGGAGCCTGTTCCACTGCCCAGCCATCCTCTGGGTGAAAAGCCTTTCCCTAATATCCAGCCCAAACTTCCTCTAACACGGTTTCAGGCTGTTCCCTTGTTTCCTATAGGTGATCACCAGAGAGCAGAGATCAGAGCCTGGCCCTCCACTTCTCTTCATGAAGAAGGTATTAATGAAAAATAGATCTGCTTGTTAAATGAGTTTCATATTAAAAATCTAGTAGTAGCCTTATTTTTTCCAGGAATTTCTAATGTTTCTGCCAGAAACCCAGGGAAAAATAAGTTCAGCTTTCTGATATGGGAACTGGTATGGCAAATTATGTCTTTTTTGGCTTGCAAGTTCTTTGTTAATATTTTGTTAAAGGAAAAAACACCAAATTATTTTTGTTTTTTGTTTAAAAAGACACTATTCATGCAAATAAGCAATATAATTACTGCATATGAGTTTCCTACACTCCTCACAGCCTGCTAAGGCAGGAAATGCCAGAAGCCATGGAAGCCATTAAAAGGTAACATCTGTGCAGTACAGGTCACAAGGTGACCCAGTTAATTTAGCTCTGAGCACTTTTCAGATGCCAATATCCTCTTGTGTACCACAATAAAGATAGGGAGAAAAGGAGAAAAATGTTTATTGTTAAATGAGATTGATATTTTTTTGTGTTTCCATGAAGCACTTGGACCTTATCTTGGTGACCAGTGGGAAAAAAGTCCAAATGTTTTTTTTCTCTTGTGCCTGTGTCAAATCAGAGGTCCAAAAAAATGCTCAAAATCAAACACAAAAGCAAAGAATAAACGAGAAAACAGGGAGAAAATAAAACACTGGAACCATTCTATTGTCTGCCTATCAACAATTCCTTATTACACAAGATATATACTATGTTAGATTTAGTATTTTATGGAGTCACAAATATGGACTGGTAAAACCCATGAGTTTTATGACAATTTATGGCTCCAAAAATGAACCAGTGTTCTTACTCATTAAAAGAACATGAAGAAAGTTGACTCTAAATGTCCTCAAGATTAGCTCCAAGCTATACTTTTTACCCAATGCGGGTTTTTTTAGCTCCCTTTCTTATAAGGCCTCAAAATTCACCTAAAGTTTGAGGAAAATGCCAGTATTACTTGTGAAAGGCAGAGAAATTAAAGCACAGAGAAGGAAAAAACAAGGTCACAGAGCACTCCAATTCCATCACTGGTTTTTTTCACTCTACATCCTTGCCATATGTGAGCACAGACTAGTGTTCAAAACACTGAGCCTTGTTCTTGGCCATGCACAACCAAGAAGCACAAATGAATATCCACATGCCTCGTGTCCTGTCCTACTTAAGTTATTTCCAGGTGATTTTGTACTGACTCCATGTATCTCCAACACTATATGCTGGTAAATACTGGTATTCCCATTTTATAGAAATAAAAAATGGGTTCAGGGTGAAGATAAACTGCTTAAGTAGGATAATAGAATGGATCTGTAGACCAGAATGAAAAAGTAGCAATTTAACATTCACTCTTTCCTCATCTTTGCAGTGATCACATGTATATTGTGAAACCCATACACAGTTACATTGCACACATGAAAATACATACCTGCTTATCTCTTAAGAAGTGAAGAACTCCTTCCTATTCTTCATAAACACTACTAAAAGCTTATTATTTTTCAGTGATTGAAGCTTCTGTTTGTATTAAGTGCTTGTAATTTCACTTTCTTGGACACTCAGTGGTGTGGTGTGTGCAACTGCAGGTAGGGCACGTTCCTGGTGAAGAGACAATACTGAATTCAAAGTGTGTGGGACAATGGCAGGAGAAAGGTGTGATTTCTTTTATGACAGCTGATGTAACATTATTTCTTTGCAGCTTCTCTGGTCAGTATTGTAAAATAGGACATAGCACAAGGTTTTGGTCAAGATGGGATCTTCCTCCCTAGAGATTTATGGCTAGTGAGATTGTATCTATATATTATGATTCACTTTTTTGTATCTCAAGATATGATAAAAGACATAAACCTGAGATTAAAAGCGAAAGCAAATATCCTATCTAATGCACTAGTCTGTTGTTTTATTAGCTGAAAGGCAGTGGTGTTTCTGGGAGCATTTAAAATTCCAGAGTGAAATAATTATAAAATGCAGTGAGCAGCAAATCTTCTAGGGGTAAAGAATAAATGTGAAAAGTAGTGGCTAAATCAATAACATCTCAGTCCTGGAGTATGGTTAGTGTGTCTTATGTGAAATATCAATAATTATTTACAGCATGCAAAGATGTCTTCAGCATTCAAAAGATATGCAGATAACCCACATAATGAATGATGTTCTTAGGTTTGTAGAGGCAGCTCAGTTCCATGTTTAAGCTAGGCTGTGGAAAATGTCTCCAATGAGCACCGATGTCCTGCAGTAGCCTGCTTTCCAGGTAGGAGCACTGTGCAACCTGTCTGCTCCAAAGCATCCCCGCAGTAAGAAGAACAAATGGTGGAGGTCTCTATGGTCTAGTCAGTCTGTCCCCATTGCCTTTGGAAATTAGTGTGAGGGAAGTGCCTGAATAACATTGTGAATCTGAGCCAAAGCTGCTTTGGGTTTGTCTGGATATTACCTAATGTCCCTCTGAAGACAAACCACTTCAGTTCTTACAAATTAGGCTGATCATAACACGTGCAACATAATGAGCATTTCCCATTTAATTTTCAGTTCCATATTCCAGAATGTATTTCAGATGCTCTCTACTTACATGGCTGAGATGCCCAAAGGCACAAATCATCCTTTAAGCTCTATTGTGCTAAGAGTTATTCAAACACTCAGAGGGCCTTTTCCCACACACCTTATGAGCCTAGAATACAAGCACTGTGCACAGGCTGGAAAAATATGGCTACAGTCACATACATAAAGATTGATATATTGATACTTCATGTTTTATATAAAGATAGAAAAATAAATGTAACTGCCAATAAACTGAATCTGCTATTCATCAAGTTCTCTCATTTGTTTCCAAATTTTATAGCAGAGGGGACACTGGAGGAGAGATTTGCAATAAAAACAGCTGTCACAGTCACTTTCTGCATCAGCTGAGGAAGCTCTCTAATGTGATGTGTCAGACAGCACATTACACGTCGATAAAATAAGGGCACATAATGCAAAATATGACATACACAGTTTAGCTAAGACTGCTAACCAGGTCCTAATTTCTAGCTGTCTTCTGCAGTGTAGGAGCCTTCTTAAGAAATCATTTCTGTGCCTATGATTCCACTAATAACACATACCCTGCTCCATTCGCAGTCACATTCATATGCCTGAATGTTCACAAAGCATTTGATAAAAATACTGTCATGTTGCAAAAGCTGAAAATACTGTTGTCTTTTAACAAAGACCTCTAATGCCAGAACTGGAATGAAGTTACACGAGGTGATTTGATATCCCTGCACTAAGCAAGCTGTGGTAGCTAACACGTGCATGTAATATGCTTAGTCTAGAAATAATTTCATTCACCTTAATTTGCCCTCCCTGAAATCTGAAAGAAGTTTCCTTAAATTTTATTTGCCACATGTAACAAAACTTCCAAGAATGACTATTTGAAAGGACTTAAAGAACATGGTTGCCTTTCTCAAACAATGTCAAGGCCACAAGAGGAGCTTGCCCTAAGATGACAAGCCACCACAGGAATAATTCAGATAAGCACAGAAGGGAGGAATTTGCAACAGGAAAGCATTAATTCCAGGCCTAGCAGAGTTAAGATGGGGTTAGCACATTCATATTAACACATCCAGACAAAAATTTCCACTCTGGCAAGCTGTGAGAAAGGAGGCAACTCCCATACACATCACCCCGAGTTTTGGGAATAGCCCCTGTGACCACCCTGTGGACACCCAGAATTTGGGCTGTGTAAAGGTGGCAGCCCAGAAAACTCTGGGACCCTCCCCACTCCAGCAAGAAACCCAGGGTGAAGAAGGATGAATGAGACTCACTGGACCCACAGGTGGTGACTATGTCCTGCTTCATCCCTCACTCTCCATTTTCACTGCAAGTCCAGAAGGAGGCAGGATTCCTATAATGCCTCTACTCAGACACACATGGACACCAAATTGCTTTCCTAGGTCTGTCCAGCAGCTCCAGGGCTCCTTTAAATAACATATGACAGAGTTTGGATGACTAAAAACCCAAAACATGAAACCCAGATTAGTGCAGCAATTCTACTGCACAGCTGGTTAAAAAAAAAAGAACAGAACCAAAATCTCTTAAGTAAGTTTGATAAAGATAGACCAAAGTTGCTGGAATAATTTGGTATGGAGGACTGGGAGGAGAAAAATCTAATTACAAATTGGTGAGTCCTCCAACTAGTGAACCCAGGAAATACTTTGTTTTGCATGAAAGAGAGTTGGGAGTTATGAAAAAACTGGTCTTTGTTCTGATATTGCATGATTAACTAGAGATAAGGCATATTTCAAAATGCTTCTTCATTTATTTGTAATTCACATGAGTTTGTTATTTTAACTCAGTTCTGTGAGCAAATTTTAGACTGGTGAGAAAGACCCAAACTGATTTATATACGTAACTGGTTTTTTGGGGCTCATATTTGTGCAGTTGGCTATGGAGGTTTTTTCAACAGGGGAAAAAGAGTAAAGATGAAATATATTTTTCTGATTTATCTGATTTATCCATAAATGACATATAGACAGGGTCATTTTTTTAATCTATAATATGTATTTCTCTCTTGAATTTTCTTATTGTGACACTGAAGTGTTTCTATAATCGTTCTAACTTTCTAAGATTCCATTTAGATATTACAGCATCAGCAAACTTTTGTTGCTATTCTAGGATTTGCAGACAAAAGGAATTTTTGTATCTAAGGTGTCAACAGCTTAATAAATGTCTTTGCTTACAATTCATAACTTCTGAATATTCTTCTAACTAATCTTTTTAAATCTTGGACTATTTAAAAATATTCCACTGAGTGTTTATGAAATAGTCTGCTTCATTGTGTGTCTAGCATGTTATTTTCCTATAGTACATGACAGCTCATTGCTTTAATATTCCATGGAAACAGAATCCATTTAAAAGAAAAAAAAAATTGCACATGAACTGCTTACATAATTTTAAAATAATTAGACCACAACTATTATTAAATGATCTCTGCATTATATAACCCCCCTAAAAATGTAATTCCATTATTCAGTTCTTATTTTGTTATCATAAAATGTATTTCTCAAAAGATTCCATTTAAATCTTTGAGAAGACACTGTGAGGATGTCACCAATTTGTAATTAAAAGGGAAAATTAAGAAATTTAGACTAATATTTAAGGTTGAGTGAGTACTTACTGCAAGACAACATTCCTAGATGCCTAAAGACCCTTGAACTGAGTTTTAAAGATCTTAATAACAGAAATAAGGGACTGTGAGCACTGCAGCTTGACCTGCACATGTACTCTAAGCCAACATTGGAAGACCATGGGCTAAACAAAGAGATTTTCTAGAGCCTGCTGAGATCCCTCATTATGAAGTTTTAAATGAGAACAATATTACTGAACAACAGACCATTGTAGGATTTCTTATGTTGGATATCCTATGGAAGACTCCTTCAAAACTGAACAAAACTAATTTCTTTCATTTGAAAAGCCTACTTTTGGAAAGACAGTAATTCCTAAAGCTGCTAAAGTATATCAGAAATAACTTTCCCAGTCATAGCAAACTGCAAAAGTTATTAAAGCTAGTATTTTGTATTGACAAAAAAAATTCCATCTAGTCAAGCAAGCAGCTGTGACAGTGATTAGGAAAGTATTTTATTGCAGGTACCTAAAATTGCCTAGAGAGATCCAGGATTGCCAACAGATTTTTTTCTCTTTTTTTTAAACTGTTTTCTTTTTCTTCTTTTCTTAGGGCAGTCAGCCATTCTCCTTAAGAAATCTCTCTTATTTCCTAGTTCCCAGTAGAAAACATACAAGAAATGAGAGATATTTAAAGAGTCCTTAGTTCCTCCTGTTTATCCAGGACAATTTTCAGTGTCCCCCAATTTTTTTTCTGTAACTGAGAGCTGAGATCTCCAGCAGTGAGCTACAGGGAAATGCTATCCTAAGTTATCTTTAACCCATAAATCTCCACCTGCAGTTTGCTACAGATTTCCCTTTCCTGGCTGGTCCTTCCTAAGACATGCTGAGGTAGAGTCATGGAGAAAAAGTTTTGGCCAGCACACATCCTGACCATGCAACTGATGCAAAGTTTTCACCTTCTTATCCAACATAATTTCTGTGCTCCTCTTCACCACCCACCTTTTTTCTGTGTCTCTAGCTGCATGTTTTGTGAACCTCCCAGTTTAATTCCCATGATTAAGGTAGGAAAACGGACTCTGCTGCCACCATTTTAGACAAAATTATTCCCTTGACTCTGTTTGGGACCAGTGGCAGCCTACTGCTTCCCCATGTCCTTTGCAGACTCCAAAGCCCTGACTTCCTTCTCTGGAAAAGCACAGCCCCCCTCAGGGGTAGCAGAGGCATTGGGGGTTCAGGGCACAAACTCTCCTAGTGGAAATAGGGCATTTTACTTTGAAGCCACAATTATCCCCTCCTCGTTACCCTCTCCACCAGATATGGGACAGCCTACAGGAAAGACAACCTTGCTGTTCCATCTGGTCTTGGAGTTTTCACTTGTTTTTTGGTGAAAGTGAAAGAAGCAATGGAAAATGTCTCAGTGTGTGTGTGGATCCAGACAGAAAGTGCATCTGTACCCCACAGAGCCTGTGGTTTAAGTTCATTTTAATTCTTAAAGCTCTTGCTATCTCCTTACATAAGTGTCATTTCTTGTGTGAAGGCAGAGACCAATATTAAGATCCTCAGCTGAAATAATCCTTACAGCTCTGCAGCTTAAGATAAAACTGACAGCTTCTATCAGGTTTTATTCTTCAGGACATAAACTTGGGGTCAAGAAGGCATCCCTTCCCATATGATAACATTGCAAATTCAGTTTCATTGGGGTTTTTTTATTTTTCCTCTGATCAATCTTAGCATTATAGAGCCGGATTTGGCACAACAGATTTGTACAAAAGTATTTCTGGGCTTGATTCTATGAAAACAAACAGAAACCTTTTCTTGACCTTCTTCCCTACATATTAGTAAATACTCATCCTTCATCCTGGACACTTCTCTTTAAAAGCAAATGAATGAGGGCAAAATCTTTCACTTGTTCAATCTACTGTAGCTGCTTTCTGCACACAGCATCAGGACACCTGGCACAGTCCCACAGCGTGAGGAAAGGTAAGGGACAAACAGCAGCTATCCTGCATCTCAGTTTGTATGCAAGATGAAGTGCAACTGTGTGCAAAAAGCCATAAAAAGACATATTAATTGCTTCTTCTCTAGCATTTTACTTACCCAGAGTGAAGAAACTTTCTTTTTATGAGTTGAAAACATACTCTCTCATTCTTTATAAACGCATTAGACGCAGACAAGTGTTTTGTGCCTTTGAGCAGAATTAGACAGTGTAAATTGTAGGGAAATGTTTTAGACCAAAACTAAATAGTTCTGATGTTTTTAGTGAAACATTTCCTTATCTATGTAAACAAATGTGCTTTAAATTTTCTTTCTACTTTAGCTATTTTTCATTCTAAAAAATTTGAAATCAAACAGAGTGAAGAAACCTTCCCACCAAGATAAAATTATAACAAATGTTTTGGAGAATGTCAAAGCAAAAACAACCGTGGGTCACGCAACTCTTGTCAAATCTGACCTGGGAATGGAAGGACAGATTCCCTGCAGGCAGCTAACAGCAGGGTTCAACTGGCTTCACCAGAGCTGTTATTTACATCAATTAAAAATGGATCTGAAATCTCTTGAAGGGATAATAATCTCTACAAATACATTTTTTTTGTAATTCTCATCTTCATGAGAAAACCTAATTATTACACTTTGCCAGATGTAGCAAGGCAGACAGATGTGACCCCAAATTTTAGATGCATTCAGTTATTAGGCATGATTTATGCTCCTCTTATCAGTAGCTTCACTGAGGTGTCTATCTATGCATAACTTTAAAAATGGTAGGACTTGGGCTCTAATGCAATTTGAATACTAAAGGATATTTTCCTCATGGATTCTCCTTAGTTTTGTTTCAGGTATGCCTTCTGAACTTTCCCTTTTAGTTTCAATGTGAAACACAAGAAGTGCGGTTTCAGTCCTTCATAACTCCGAGGAACTTCTCTTATTGCAAGTGTCTTAATTTAAATGCAAAAAAGTTTAAAAATTAATTGGATACAATTAAGGAAATAATTAAATTATGAACGAAAGTAATGAATTAATAGCTGTCAACCAGGATATATTTTTTCTTCTCTTAAATTGTCATGACTATGCATATGGGAGGTAGTAAAAATGAGGGAAAACAGGGTTGGTGGGGGATTAGAGAGGAAGGACTGGATGACCTTCATGAGCTGTGAAGGTAAGGATGATACTTAAAAACCTGCAGTTTATGGTGGCCAAAACTGAAGAAGATGAATAGAAAAAATATGTAACAGAATGAGATTTTCCTATCTATACACAGCCCTAACATATATTTTAAAAAGAAACAACTGCAGACAGCAGTCCAGTTCAAGTTTCAGTTAATAGACCATGCCTGAAGTTAAGATAAAACACAGATGGCATGGTACCTACATGATGCACTGTGAGGAAAGGTACAGAGTGAATGCTGGATGCCAAAACAATAATACCAGAATTCTAAAATGATACCCTCAGAAAAATATGCAAGCTTTGAAGGCAATTTACCAGAATGTCCACAGTACATTGTAAGTCTGGAGTCTTTACTGAAGTAGGGAAAAATAAAAGTGATGCTTTCCATCCATCTTCCTAAGTTATTCCTGCAATACTACCAAACTTTTTTTTTCTTTTTTTCTTTTTACTTTTTTTTTTCTTTAATGCAATGGGCAGAAAACAGTGAATTTCTAAAACAAGGCAATTCAGACAAACTAAACATATTTGGAGGCTAAAGTTATTTAATAGTATTAGGAACTTCAAATTAGGTCTTGGCAATCAAACATCTTTAAAAACCTAGCCTAAGTTACCAGCCTTTGATCAGAGGGCTGTAGCAGGACAGAAACTTAAGGCAGGTTTCCGTCACCTGTTTTTTCTTCAGTGCATTTTCCACCTGACTTCCCTTTAAGCTCTTAGCTCAGTAGACATATTTTTTTTTAAAGGATTAGTAACACCAAATTGTCATGTAAATATCCAAAATCAGAAATCTGCACCGCTAAAGCATAGAAATTTCTGTAATGCATCACGGGGTTTCTTTTCTTTTTCCTCTTTTTGGAGTGAGCGTGTTTATGGAGGAAAAGAGTTGAATACGGGTCTGAAATGAGTAAGGAGTTTTGAGAGGGCTGGTGTGACCCACTCCCATATTTTAAGCTGTCGTGTTGTGCTGCCAAGTGTGGGATGGTGTCAGCTGGTGTCAGTCAGGCTGTGATGCGGCGCGTGAAGCGCCCTGATGGATTGCCAGCCCCGTCCCTAATGCGTGACCGGCTGGGAGCCGGAAAACTCCAGCAACACTACTGCAAGCTTTAGAGGACAGCCACGGCTATTAGTGTGAAGACTCGAGGCAAATAAATAACTATTTACTAATGAGGGATGGAGCATGACAAACTATTATCCTGGTTGCCTGGCAGAGTCAGGGAAAATAGATAAATCCCAGGCTGGGTTAGCAAAGAGCATCCAAATCTCAGCTGCAGGGCTGAGCAGAGCGCAAGGGGCTGGGGAATTGATGGTTTTCCAGCAGGACCCCCCAGCCAAAACAGGGACAGCTGGAGTAAGAGCACAGAGGGTAGAAAAGGCAATACTTGGCACATTGTTTCTTCCATTAATGACAAAATTACAAGGTGCCTAACTGAGGAACAAAATATCTACATGCTAAACACCAACTTAATTAGATGTCTCGCTCAGAAGGAAAGAGCACATGAGAAATAAAAAAACCCTCCTGGAAACCTACTCTTTAGCTAGTCTGAAAGCAATAAATTATGCTCCATTCATTTGTTTAATTAACCAGCGTTATTGAATCCTTTTTTTCCATTATGGTGCTTTTAAAAATTTGCTTTCCTTAAAACACCTCACAGAATGCTGTGTCAAGTCTGTAAACTTCTGGTCCTTCCTTTGCATGAGTCACTCATACAGCAACATAGACTGATGCTTGGAAACCTCTCGTGTTTTCATATTTTAAGACAGTTTAAATATTTCATGAATGTTGTGTTTTCAGCTTCAGATGTCTCTGTGAGAGTCTGGATGTTAGAGTGTTAAAGGAAAGCCAGAAGTCTTAACTAAATAAGAAAAGTTTCAGATTGAGAAGACAATTTAGACATGGATATCAGTTTTAAAATGTGGGTCTAACAGTTTTCAGAAACTGTTGTTGAACATGTTTAATGTTTATTCTATAAGTATTACATGGTTTGGAAACTATCAAACAGGGAAAAAAATATGGAAAGGTAAGGCTGGCATTATGAGGAAAAACTTATTTTCCTATAATATTTCCACACTTTTTAGTGGACCTGTTAACAGAGCGCAGTGAAGATTGATAGAAGAAGTGCTAGAGAAAATAGCTGTGCCCAGATGGACTTTCACCAGTTTAGCATTTCTTTAAAACAAAGAACCATATTTACACACAGTGTTGTAGAACAAGGGGACAGATTGCTTCAATGGGGACAGACTGACCTGACCACTCTACACATTCTCCTGCTGCTCAGACACAATCCAGCTCCTTTGCAGAGTCTCTGGGTGTGTCAGGTGCCCCTGAGAAGGCTCCTGGCTGGCTCAAGGGATGCCAAATAAGTTCAAGTTTTTCAATATCTGTCAGTAAGGACTTACTGAGACAAGGCTTCTGAGCTGCTTGTAATCCAAACAGAGCAGTAGCTCCATAATGGATGTGAGAAGAAAGACATACATGAAAAAAGCCATGGACTCTTGCATGAGTCCAATAAAATACACTCAAGCCACAGTAGAAACTTACCCTGTTTTGTCAGAAACCTTACATGAAAATCCACCAATTCACAATCAAATTAAGCCACATTTTCAGAAAGGCTTGTGATAACTTGCATTCTTTGATACTCCCCCAAGACTTACCTCTGCTCTGATGGTACTTGGACAGTCATGAGAAAAAAAGAAGTGGTCCATTTTCTTTGATCTTACTTGATTTTTTTTTTTTTTTAAATTCTCCTGCTTTCAGTTACTTCATCACTATTTGCTACATCAAAGGACTCTCCAGTGTCAGAACAGATTTCCCTCAGTTATGAATAAAGCTCATGGAATATTGACACTTTTGATACTCTTCAGTACCAGTGAGTTCTAGTGCATCATAGTTTAATTTTCTCAGGATAATTGGTAAGTCATTATTCACCCCATCAAAAAACAGCCCTACCTTCCCCTTTCAAATAGGACATTGGCAAGAAACTAAGACAATTCTAGTAGTTAATAAATAACAGTCCTTCACCATCTACACTGTTCCTTTACTTATGCTGTCTTATATATTTCATCCCTTCTCAGAATTATCCCTCAGAAAAAGTTCCTATTCACCCTTCTCTGAACCTAAACTAACTCTGACTGGAACAGCTTTCCTGCCTGAATTCATTATGCATGGCCTAGTCTCCTAATTGAAATAATGAAGGCTTTTTCCTGTCTTCTACTTTGTGTAAAACCTTTCAGTATTAGCCATGCAATTACCAGACTCTCAGTCACGTATCTCTCAGACACCTCTGCTGGAGGGGAATGGGAGCCCTGATTCATCCACCACTATTTGCAGTCAAAGCTCTGACTCCCATTAGTGTCAGGGCAAGGCCTGAGAGGGAGCTCAGGAGACATGTTTTGTACTGTAGCCATATTCCTCCTGTGTGACCTTTGTCAGGCACCTTTCCCTTTTCATGTTTCAAATCTTCTTCCTGAAAATAGTGATAATGACAGGTCACTTTCCATAGTGACTTGAAAGGTACTCATCATTAAGTTCTCAAAGAGCAAGAGGCTTCTCTGAATATTACCAATATTACTTGCTGGTTTTAACTGAGCTTCTCTAGATGACTGACTGGCTGTCTTTCGAGCATCTACCAGTTCTTCAGGTCTAATGAGTCTTCTTCACCTCTTCCACATCCCTCTCCACAATGTAGGAGTTTTGAATACCTTCTTTATCATTCTAATATGTTAATCCACATCTCTAATAATTTTCTTATTTGCTACAGTATACAACACTCAATGCAGAATTAGAGTCACATTTCCTTGTTGGTAATTTCCTGGAACCATTTTTAAATATAGATAACACTTTCCATTCCCCATTACTTTCAGGTCAATTAATTTTAATAAAAGTCCTCCAATTTTTTTACTTTAAATAGTAACTCCTTTAACCAACAATTTTGTGACAAGAGGAATGCAAAGAAACCAGTCAGCTACTCAGATGTAGCCTCAGACCTTCTGAGACTCTGTTAACCTTTGAAAATGTACTGTATTCTCTTGGTCAGTGGCAAATCTGGTCCTTATGCATTTGGGAAGTTCTTTTGCATCCCTTCCATGGTTTTAAAATTACACAGTTCTTGAAGTCAATCTCTTATTAATTTTATCTTTACCTCAATACAGCTGATGAACTTTTCAGGGTGAATGTCTGCAGGTAGAAATAAATTAACATTCTCTGGCCGATTTTTGTAACCTAAGTTAATGCTTGTCATTTAGAAAGCAATTGAGTCACACTTAAACAGCATCCTTTACTCTACTGTCACTGAAGTTAATTTGTGGAAGTATGAGAATCCTTTAAAAATATCTTAGTTAGAGCACAGTCCCTGTCACAGCACAGAATAATTTCCTGAATGCACTTAACAGTCAGGAAGCTCTGCACCTACTACTGAAGATAATTATCTGATGGTCACTTGAATATCATTTTATCAACTTGAAAAGTGCCTAAAAATGTTGGAGATAATACCATAAAAAACAGAAAATGGGTCCCAAGGAAGTGGTCACATATCTTTACACTATGAATCTGTTTTTAAACAAAGTACCCACAAAACTGCAGATAGAAGCAAAACCAAAAACGTTGCATGCATGACTCTTTGAGGTTTGCTTATTAAAAACAAGAAAACAACAAACAAAATGCAAAAACCCCCCACAATACCAGAAGGGGAGAGATGATATTAAAAGCCAAACACACATTGCTCTATTTTTGTGGACTTTGTACTATCACTCCTCTTACATTTCCCCATCCGAATAATTTGCACCTTTCATTCCAATGTATTGAAGCCATGACAAGGATTGGGTAACAAGTACAAGACATGGGGCCCTGAAAATGATCTGAGAATATTAACAGCAGGCAGCAGCATGCATTAAGACAACTATTCTTCTAGTGAACAAAGTGAATTTGATGAAGATTTATCAGGGTATTTCACGCAGTCTCTAGAGTTTATGGAATCCATTCATTCAAGTTAGGCTTCAGAACAATAAGTTCAAGTAATGTTTGTTTGCAGCTAAAATATCCTCACTCAGCACCAAAACAGGATTGATCACAGCAGTCTTCTACATGCAGAAGGAAGAGAATATCTGTGAAAATATCCACCCTGAGAGAGGTGAAAAATATGTGATCTACCATCACCTTTGATGTACCATCACTTCATATGAAGTCTGTGGGATTACATTGAGGTAAAGACAGCTGTAAATAAAGACACAACACCATGGTCTGGGAATTATTTTGAAGAACTTATAAGACACAGCATACTTGTCTTTACTTCCAAGAGTGTTTAAGAAAATAAAGTTAGTACCATTACAGATGGTCTGCATTCTGTATGAGATTGGAGTTATTTCAAGTAATTAATTTCCAGCTTTTAAACACAATGACATTTCCCTTATTTGCTTTTTTTAACTTAAGTTTTAAATCTGTCATATGTAGGTGGGCTGATTCAGTAAACTGTACTTTATTATGCTATAGGAAAAGTATAGAAAAGTATAGAAAAGCAATGGAGAAAAGCTGAATCTGTTGCAAACATTCTGACATCAGCATTAAGCCCTATAAATATTGCTCCAGACATTACCCATTTAAAAGCAGTACAGAAAATCTCTTAATTTCCTACTGTCTCATATTGTCCTGGGAAGATCCTATGGGTCTCATGTACTTTTATGGGAAATCAGTCTTTAGTCTTCAGCTAACCCAAATAAGGAGGCAGAATAAACAAAAAGTTAGCTAAGACTGCTCTAACGAGAAATTTCTTGACAAAGAGAGTTAGCAAACTATGGAAATTTGTCCAAGTAATAAAAATCATGCTGAATATAAGAAAAGGTACATGAATATCCAAGGAAGATGTAGAATCCTAATTCAAACCTGTTGGGTTGACTTTTAGCTTTGACCCTGTCTTTGTTTATACTGACATTCAGCAATAAGATTTATTGCTGAATATTATAAACCTATATATTATTTTACTGAGCTCCATTAGCTGTGTGTGTTTCCTGTTATTTCCTAATTTTATTTAGTCAATGTGTCTCTGTTTTGAATATCAGAATATCATGTAAGGCTCAGAAACCTTATTGCAGTAAAAACATGACATTTGCTACTCTATCCACAAGACACACAATAGAATATAATTATGTTTATCACATTGTGTTCACATATTACCACATGTTCATGATTTGTTCATGATACATCCATGATGACTACTACTAATCTCCTTGGTGAATTTTATATAGGTTTATTTGAGAACATGTTTCAGTTTGGAAGAGGGTGTTATTGTGGTTATAACCAGCCCTTCCTGGGTTTGCCAAAACACTGCTATGCAGAATAGCCAGCCAAGTCATTCTTTGGTGGTCTTACCAGCTCTAATGTTTTCATAGAATGTTTGCTTATTTCTGGCTCATTGTCTGTTCTAATTGAAAGTCATAGACTCATTAATATTGCCCAGTACATTGAGGCTATTAACTTCCCTGGCTATAATATACTTTATTAAGAATACTAATACATACCCAAGCCTGTATGACATTTAAAGCAAAATGAGTAACCCTGGACTATGTATATTATGAAAATTGTCCTCTAATGACTGTCCAATAGAAGGGCTTAGAGTCCATTAAAAGGGCATAATTCTTTGTTTATTTCGACACACCATCAGACTACCATTGTCCTACCCCTAATAAAGCAGCTGGGAATCTTTCTACTCAGTCTGTTTGACTAACCATGGTCACCAACTTGACCACAGGAACAGACCAAATACAGTCACTTTTCCACCTGGTTTTCTGGGCTGTCATATCCAGAGAGCCCAGCCAGACTGCAGACATGATGAAATGCGAGACAGCAACTGATGAATTGGGTATTTCTTTGTCATCACTTATTTATCCATTCTATTCTATTCTTATCCATTCTATTCTATTCTTATCCATTCCTTCTATTCTTTGTATTTCCCCTTCAAACTACTTGTAAAACAGTGAATTCTAAACCATTGCCATTGCCCCCTTCTGTCATCTCCATCCTCTACAGGACTTTGGAAAGGGTTGTGTGAGCCACACCAAACACCTAAAGAATTTTACAATATCTCAGGTCCTTACATCTAAAAGATATCTGGGAAATATTAATTTTTCTATCAACATGATTCTAAGGACTTTCTAAAACTCAGTCTCTCAAATTTCTTAACTGAAGAGTACTGAAAATTTCCTGTCAAGGAAAATTTCCTGTTTGAAGGATCTTGTGCACAAAGTCTTCCAAAAGTTGAATTTTCCTAGGGCTGCTGACAGAGCAATATCTCCCTATTATAGGCTCCCCATGGTTGGTAATGAAGTACCAAACAGCAAGCAAGCCATCACTTCTTAATCAGTTCTGATTAAAGGGTCAATGAAGTTGTGATTCCACATGAACCTTTAGGCCAAAAATCATAGTCTTAATCACAGCTGGAAGCCAGCCAGGGTCACTCATCATGCTCCAAGATGCAGGGTTTTAATCACAAAATTGCAGTGATGCTTCATTTTTAAAGAGAATAAGAGACAGGGGGAGGAAAGGATAACACTGCTTATAACACTGCTAACTGACCTTAATCTAATGTGATGTGCAATACTCTCAGCATGTATCTATGGCAGGGACACAGCACAAGTGTAAGAAAGCCTCTTCTTAAAACTAAATTAAATTTGAAAGAGTAGATTAGATTATTCCCAGTGTCCTCAAACAAACTTCTGTGTGCTGAAATTCATCTTGAGATTTGCAAGTGGCATTAGTGGCTTTCCTATATGACAATTGTATCACCCTTTGCGTACACCTCAGAAAAGCCACTTTGTTCCACATCTTCATCATTACTCAAAAAAACCTCAGCTGCTTGCAAAAGATGAGTATAATTCTATGAGATTGGAAAAAATACCCTTTTGATGGTTCTGATGACTCCTGTTACTTAATGACCTGCACCTTTTTTTCTTTTTTCTTTTAAACAACAACCTCTCATTCTGTAAACAGCTCCCAAAACTGCATTTTGGCTACAAGTACTTTAAAAATGCAGCATCTATTATACTGGACACAGAACAGAAAGTTCAAGACCTGAGAAATATGCAATTACACTAATGCAATTTAATGGACAGCACTCTGGAGGGAGCAGTCAGGAATTTGGATTCTGTTCTTGTCTCACAAAGTCGTTTTTGTCCCCATGACTCTGAATTCCCTCTCAACCTATATTTCCTAGTTCTGGTGTAGCTCCTCCTGGCAAAGTTTTTCAATTATAAAATATTCAAAGGATATTTCACCAGGTCGACCCCTGGTAAAATCTTCTAATCAGTTGTGCTAAAAATCAAGCAGATTGCTAATAAATTAGTAGCCTGCCTGTGAGTTTATGAACCTCATAAATATATAATATGGTTTTTATTCTGTAAGTAATGTAATGTTTTAATTACATTGATAAGAGTGGGAAATATTATTTTAATACTTTCTATAGTAAATTATCATGAAAACAACAAGGATTTGCATGTAAAGAGGAAGGTTAGAAATGGTGAATTTATTGTGCTGATTATTGCCTTCCAGATAATGTATTTTCTGTATATTAATTTTTTCAACAGAAATCTTCCCCTTAAAACATAGACAGATCAACCAGTATTTAATCTAAAATGTTGTTAATGATACCAAGGAATTCATAATCAGCCCAATATATTATTTTGCAAACAAATTTATTTTAAGCATTTTTACATCAAGGTTCATTGTCTTTTATGCAATATTTAACATATAAAGAGATAGTAATATATATTTATACAATGTTCCTTTGTGACTATTTTGTTAACTCCTCCTGCTGTCTTCTGCTTTCCATGATTAACTGTAGCAAAACAACCAAATAGTTCTGTAACACTCCTAAAATTTAGTTGAAAGATCTTAATTTCTGTTTAGTTTTGGACACATAATTGAATTTAGTGATTCTGCAAAGCCTTTATAATTAACCCACTTACAATGGCCAGTAAAGCTTTTATTCTTAGTACCATGTTTTTAACTCATAGCCAAATACTTAACATTTATTTTTATAGATAGAAAAAGGAGACAAAAGCCACTGGGCTGATTTTCAGAACTGTTGAGCGGGTAGGACAGCCACTGAAACCAGCCCAGGTTGAAGTCACTGTGAAATAAAGAGATCATTTAAAAAAAAAAAATAGTGAGAAGAAGAAGTTTCTTTTTATAGTGAAGTTGGGTGCTGGTGGCCCTGAAAGAGAAACAAAATAAGATTCAGGGAATTATGAAGATACTAATGGAAAAACATGGGCTTGAGTGGATTAAATTTTAAAATCACCATGCATCACAAGGAGGACAGGATCCTTCCTCCTCAGGATTTTGGGTCAGGTAGATAATACAACCTTCAGACAAAAATGTTCAGCTTATCTAGAATATAGGTGCTGAAGCAGTATGCTTCAGCAGTATGTAGTGCTTTTTGTTGGAACTAGTAATGACTAGTAAGTCATTTATGCACTGTTTAAAGCTCTGAGAGAAAAATCTAAAAAGTTCTTATATTCATTTCCTAGAACCTCTTCTTTGCCATCTTCTCCCATGTGATTTACTGAGAGATAGACCTTCCAGCAGCTCAAAAGAGGGAACATAGAGTAAACAATTTATTGCAGCATTTTGTACTACTCTTACTTTGGGTCTGCTGCTAGGTGACATGGAAATACAGAATACAAAGGTGATCTTTAACCCATATAGTTTACACTGATAATATAAGATGGACATGAAGAAGCAGCAAGTAAACAGCAAAAACATCGAGGTGTTGTAGTAGAAAAGAGTTTCAGCCCAGCTATAACCCTGATGACAATATTTTTGCAACCATTACAAGAAGAGAGCTGTGAAAACTTATCTAGAGACAAAATGCAGGGTAGCTCTTTCCATCTCAGTGGGTGAAGCTGTGTGGCAGAAAGCCATTGTGTTTTCCAGGAAGTTAACAGTGCACGACTGAGACCAATTTTGTGAACTAATTAAAAGAACTGACATCTCAGTAATGCACCAAGTGTGATGTGTTAGGCACTGATTGCAGAAAAGCTTTACACTATTCTTGATGAATTCACTTTTCCTCACACTTTACACACAGATTTCTTTCAGTAGTAGATAAGGGAAGGACAGATCTTGGTTTAGGAACACTGTTCACTCCCTGTGGAGATCCACTGTGGGTTCTAGTTAGCTCGTAAGGTTATTTTCTGCAATAGCAATGTTCGTTAGTAGAGTCATTAATCTCTTTCTAGAAGAGGAATATTTTTAGAAGTAAATGTTGCTCCTTCATCAAATTCAACTGGTGGGTTCATAAGACTCGTATGTCCTTTTCAATTAATTCACAGATGGATTTTTCAAGACAACATCCATCCTACCCCTTCCTGCAGGCTCACAGAAGAGAGTTTGGTTTTTTTTTCTCCCTGGTGGAGTGACAATTGCTACCCCCAAACTAATTACCTTTACAATTAGCAAGTAAAACTAATTTTCACGCTTCATATGGTAACATGAGAATGACAGAAATGCTCAACGTTTGTTAAATGTGTCACTAGAAAAGAAAAAGACAAATGTGACACTACATTTTCAAGAGTTCAGTGTCCCTAAACTCTGTATTTGGAAAATTATGGAGTTCACATAGAAAGCATTTGCTGGTTTATTTTAGAAAGAAATCTCATCAAAGGTAATGAGAAAACTCTTGTTTGACATCTGATTCTTTGTGTTTGCTTTCTTACAGTGGGGGGGGAAAAAGCCTAAATTATATTTTATTCCCATTACACAGTAGGGATTGAAAAAAACACAACATTTTGCAGTTTCATAGGGACTGGAATCTTCCTAAGACTTTCTAATAGAGCACAAAGCCAAATTTTTGGTGGCCTTTTATATGAATTTGCCCATGTGGATTCCTTAGCACCAGTAAATAAAGCTGAGGTCATTTCCCTGTGTCTTGCAGAGAGTACTAATAAATTTTATTCTTTATTTCCCTTTCTTATTTCCTTTAAACAAGTAACTTAGTATCTTTGAGGGCAAATGTATCAATACAAATTGGTTAACAGCTTTCCAAGCATTTTGTGGCAGTAAACTGAAAGCAGAAAGATGGAAGACTGAAAGTGACGCTACCTAAATGACGTATTTTTAGCAGACAAAGATCAAATTTATCCCTTGCTTCCTATGCAGCATTAACAACTTTATGGCATTTCAAAGCATAAACATTAATGTTATGGTTTGTTGAAAAGAACATTTATAACAGGGGAAAAAACCTCAGCCATTCTTCTCATTATTTTTGAGATTTATCTGGAGCCACAAAAAGCCACTGAATACTCGGCGTAAACTTGTCAGCAACTGCTGAAAATCTTGGAATGAGCAGTGGGAGATGAAGCACAGAAACAGAGAGGCAGCAGAAGGCAGAGGTGTCAGGACTCCAAGCCTGCTCAGGAGGTGAATCCCTCTCGTTCCCATGGGAATGCAGCACAGCCACACCAACCCAGGGTGTCTGAGGAAAACTGCTGGGATTTCTCAGTCTAAAGGTGGCTCCATGCACCACAGCAAGACAAGGCTGGTTCCCAGTGCAGTCACCTCCACAGCCTCTGGTTTGTAAGGCCAGAGAGAAAAGTGCAGGAGAAATTTCACTGGGAAGTCCTCATTGGTGAAAAAAATAAAATAAAATCTAAAAATAAAAATTACTTTAAAAATTAAAAGTAAATTTAAAAATAAATGTAATAAAATAGAAAATAAAATTAAAATTAAAAGAAGAAATAAAAAATAAAAATTAAATAAAAAATAAAATAAACAACAATAAGTTAAAAAATATTTTTAAAATAAATTTAAAAATAAATGAAAAATTAATACAATGTAAATATTAAAAAAATTAAATAAATGGAATTAGTTAAAATAAACTATAAAAATATCAAAATGAAATAAAGAAAAATAAAAAATCATATTACATTTTAAAAATTAAAAAATAAAACAAAAGTAAATAAAAAATAAATAGAAAATAATAGTGAATATAAATAAAATAAATTAAATAAAAAATAAAATAAATCACAAAATATAAAATACAAATAAATTAGAAAACAAAAGGAAAAATAAAAAGAATGTATAAGTACACAGAAATAAATTTTTAAAAAGTAAAAATATAAAATAATAAACAAGATAGATATAAAAATGAAAAATCTAATAAGTAAAATAAAATTAAAAAAACAAATAAAAACCAAATAAATAAAAATTATAAAGAATAAAATTAATGAAGTAAATTAAGAAACTTAAAAAGTAAAAATGAAGATCATAAATGCATAATAAATGAATAAAAAATAAATAAAAATAGAAAACAGACGTAAAAAACTTGAAAATAAATTAAACTAAAAAATCGACAAATAAAAACAATAATTAAATAAAATGAAGAAGCCCCATTCCAAAAGCAAAGCATTAATTCTTCAATTCCTAGCACAGTTCTGACATGAATTCCAACTTACAGTGGCATAAGTGAACCAAATAGAAAAAAGTATCTTCTTTCATATTTTAGAACTATTCCTAAAGGTCTTTTTGCTGACATTTAAGGTAAAAGGAATCAGGCTTCCAGTCATCTCTGACATCTTTGGCTCTCAGTGTTTGTAGAAGAAGCTACAACATTATTAGTGTCAGAGCAACATTTTAAAAATTCTTCCGAAATTTCTCCGTGAGGTGAAAATTCAGCCCCACATTGCTAAGGGTTCCTTCCAAGTAGAAAATCATGTCATGCTTACATTCTGTAACAGAAAATGAATATTCTGGTTTTACTCTGATGTTAATTGCTGCCTTTTCCCTAACTAGATGGCAAGTGACCTTTACACATCGTTACTGCTAAGTGGAAGGAGAGAATAATAATGTTATTTTAATTGATTTGTGAATTATTGAACAGGGTTATGAATTCTGAACCCTCTCTGACTGGGAGAATCGATTGCATACTCTGTTTACAATTTAGTATTTTGTATTTTTTTGTCTCATGCTCCTGTTTTGTATACATTCAAAAGATACCTAAAAACAAGAACGTAACACTAGCATTTAGAACAATTTATGTTGTGAATGTGTGAATATGCTCTCAAGTATAAAACCCCAAATTTTATGGTTGGGAACCATGGGGAAAGCACCTAACAACAGACTGTTGTATGTCCCTGAAAAACCAGTGGATCATGCAACTACAGGCTTGGAAAACACCTCAAGTGCTCATTCTGTCTCTTTTGGTAAACCACAGTGACATTACCCTTACCCGAATAATTTCTGATACATTTCTCTACACAATTATTAAGGTCTTTTAACAGTAAAGAACACTCCATCTCTTCTCTATGTAAGCTCTTCTAGTGCTTCACAATCCTTACTGCCACACACTTTTCCAGACTGAAATTTCAGCCTCCTTTCCTGCAATTTAATTCCTGTACTTTATAAAGAACAGCAGAGTTCTTGATAGATGTCCAAAGAGAAAGTAAGATTTTTTAGCAGTCACCTCTGCATCCACTTTCTGGTAGTTCCATCAGAAAACCCTTCCTTATCTTGCTTTTGAGAAAACGATGTGGGAAAACATCAGAAGGTTTCCCATGGTCAAAATAAATTACAACATGTATTTTTTGGGGTAGTAGCTGCTAGGGAAGTCTTACCTACTGAGCAGCTGAGGATTTTAGAACTGGGCCTTGCTTTTCCTCTTTCCTATTTCCCCTATGGTGAACCCTGTGCCTTCTCTGTGTTTACTCTCAGTCAAATTATCTTCTCCCCTGATATGCTCAATGGGTTATTGCCACTTGATTAGAACGAAGCCTACAGAGCATTCCTCTAAGGGTTTGTCTGCCTTCTGTAATAAAATTGTCTGAGTGTTGATGTGCTCCGCTCCCTGCAGAGGCCTAGGTGTCAAAAACCCTTGCTGCCAGCAAGTCCTAAACTGCGCTTCACTTTTCAGCTGCTTATAAAAATACCTTTTTATCTGACCTTGTTTTGATGGCTCAAATTAAATGCCCTCCTTAATAATGCTGAGAGGATTTCTATGGTTCCTTAGCACCCAGTTTTTCCCCAGGGCCACCTTGCACTAGGAAGATTACCACAAAATATGCTGACATGGTTCACACAGGTGCACACTCTCCCTCATTCTTCTCATTCCCTGAATAAGCTCTGCTCACATCTGTGAACTTTGCCAGTGACTTCAGTGATACCAATAAGTCTCGGTTTAATTAATTTAAAGTAGTTAATTCAAATAATGCTTTTGGTTATGTATAAAGAATTGCAGGTCCTTGATTTTTGTTTCTCTAAATACAGACAAGCCATTTCCCCTTCTCATTTTCTCAGTATTTGTGTCATTCGTATCCATTTAAATACAATCTAACTTCACTTTGGGCTATGGTAAAGCTTCTTCATAAGAAAGTATCTGTTGCTCACCTCAAAACCTGACTAGAACTGAAAGTTTCCTGTGGCAAAGCCGCAGAGACAGGACCTTACTTGGCTCACACAGTGCAGTCTGCTTACCTTGTCACCCCTTTATGCTCACCATCTCACTGCAGTTCCATTTGGAAGTTTAGGTAATTAAAGGCTTTTGAATAATTATGTGAGTGTGCTCTGCCATTTCCCCAGATATTTCCAAAAAAATTCAGCATTCAGTGGAAGCGGCACATCTGTTTTTGAAAACAATTAAATTATTAGACACAGAGTAATTCAGTTAGCCCTACAGATGACTTGAGAATTTTGACATATAATCAATAAACCTGGAATGTGAGAAATGGAAATTGGATTTGGAAGATTAACAAAGCCTGCCATTGAAAGATTGATTTTTGCATAAGATTCTGCCTTAATCAGAATTCCCAAGGGGCCCAAGTAATAGCTAGCTAATGTTGCTCAGAAAGAAATAATAAGAAAAAAAATATTATTGAAGAATGGAGTTCTCAGCTTCCCTTCCAAGGTCACCAAAAATTGTCTTATTTCACAGGTTTCAGTAAAATAAAAAGCATCTGTTTCCTTGTAACTATGTTGCAGGATACTGTCAATTTTTTAAGTTTATTTTAGCCAAAGTTCAAAATAAGAGCAGAAAACACAGATTTTTAGGGGAAAAAACAGTTCTACTCTACTAAAGGCTTAGTATCCTAAAGTAAAACAAGAGTCAAAATTTCTGTGGGGGGGAGCATGGGACATCAGCACTTTGCCAGCATATCTTCATCTTTTGCAATATTACTGCCTTTGTACAGGGATTCTTTCCAGTATTAGAACAGGACCAGCCTGTAGATGGTTTTGATTAGGGCCTCCTGCTCAAATCTGATGATCATCCAAATCGTAGACCTTTTAGAACTATTTGTGGTGTTAATTCAGAAAACTTAATGAGTCTCTAATGAAACATTTCTAACTGCAGCATGTTTCTGTTACCATACCTTCCTCTGTGTCAAAGCATAAGCTGTTTCAGTAATAAATGATAACTGCAGAGATGATCTGGAAATGTCCTGGCTGCTGGAACCTGACTGCCCATGCTCCTGCAGGGTGAGGATGCCCTGGTGTGTTTGGGTTGTTGTAATTAGCATGTGCTGTGTGCAATTTCTCAGAGCAGTCTGGCAGCCCGGGGTTTTTGGGGTCCTTAACAGGCAATTTATATGGAGATTCAATTTTGTGACTAATGTTTTCTGGATGTAGAGGCGTTCAGTGCTCAACTGAAACCATTTAATTAGCAGTAGAGATGGAGCTGAAAGAGGACCAAATTACCCCAGGATTTAGAGCAGAATTATTTTATTATTTGATTTACAGCATGGGGAAATGCTCTAGTCAATGAACAGATTCTGAGGTTGTTTCTTTCTTTGGTTTGAAAGAGAATTTTTTCAGGACTTTGTCACTCATAATAGCTGTTTAAGGAAGAAATATCCTCATCAGTCAAATCTCCATAAAAAATATGGATTATTTTGTTCTTTTTGTGCTAGACTGATGAAGGATCTTTCCTCAAAGTCAAAAAACATTTTAACAGATTGCTAACCATCTTCAAGAATGGATTTGGGGAACAACAGAAAAGACCATGAGGCAAGTGCAATATTTAAAGCAGATAAACTGTTTTAAAATAATCTTCCCTTTCTTTTTCCTAATCTAAGACAAACAGAAGGGGAGTTTTATCCACTAACTCTATAAATAAGGTCTCTCTGAATTTCTTCTAAAAGCAATGAAATTGCCTTTATTTAGCTGCTTTCTGTGTCAACAAATGCTGAATTATGCATGGAGGCTATGATATTGTGATACTCACTTTTAGTGACCTTATAAAAGCCAGAGAGAAATCAATATAGATTGCAGTGCTAAAAATGCTGGAAAGCTTGGTGATCAGAGTAAGCAGCCAAAGTCAGGTTAAAAAAAAATCAGGGTCAAATATCATTTTTAAGTGAGCTGATGCTTCAAAAACTTGGTTGATTCTTTATGGGCTTTATTCTGTTTTTTTGGGGGGAGTTAGCTTTTGGTTTTTTTCTTTTTTAAGGAAAGATTGATCAGCATTAAAAACTTAATAAAGACATCTCTGAAAAAACTTTTTTACTCTTGGTCTCCATCATTGCTGCAGCCTTAAAGATATCACTTTAATTTTGCTGTTGACCTTAACTGAGATCCACGTTTGCCTTAGATTCATTCCAGCACTGAGGAAAAGGCAAAAAACCCTCCAGATACTCCAGGAAGTATTTCCCTACCAAAGACAAAGCACCTTTTGGGAGTCAAACTTTACCTGTGTCACACCAGTCAAATGAAAATGCATTCTGAAGAGTTTTGTTCCATGAATTTCTTTTCTCTCCTTTCAAATCCATTTTTTTCTTTGTCCTCCAGACATGCACCAATGGGTTCCACAACTGAATCAGTCTCTGTGGTGAAAAGTTAATCTTTGTTTGCTTAATCTGGTTACCTTTTGATTGCAGTGGTTCCTAGTTATTGTGTTGTAAGATAGTGAATACACATTCTGTGTACATTTTTCCTATTATAGTTTATACATTCCTACCATATACTCTTCTTTTCTATTTTCTGCTCAGCATTTGGTCTATGTAAGGCATTCCTTTTTTTTTTTTTTTTCATTTGCCTTTTTGCCCTTCTCTGTACTTTTACTCAAGCTGTTAAATCCTTTGGGATGAAATGGCCAGAAGTGTGTTCAGTATTCAAGACATAACACAGCCTTAGACAATGGCACAGCGATGTTCTGTGCTTTGTTATCTAATCCTTCAATAATAACTTACAATATTTAATCTGACAACTGATTAGCTTTTGAGATCTGAACTGAGGTTTACAATGAATTATACACAAAAATCAAATATAACTAAAAAAAGCTTTGTCCATATTATAATGCAATAATACTCATAGATCAGAGCTAAAATTTCTCAACCACCTGCTCAGAATAGCTAATATAGCTCAATAGAGCTCAATATCCATATCCATGGAATAATTTTCAAAACTCCAGTATTGAAATAAAAGAGATACCTCACTTGATGCAGAGAAGAGAGAGGTGAATTAGAGATAGAGCTGGAAAGAAGGGAAAAAATACAACATCAGAGATGATGTCAGTTGTAAATTAGAGGGGAAAAATGTCTGATTTATTAAAGAGAGTGGAATGTAGATGCTGTTATGCTAAATTGTTAATTAAAATGCAAAAGATGAGTCTGACTTAAAGAAAAGAGGAGTATTTTGAGATTATGATGCTTGGCCATTTGAAATCTTTGTGATTTATTTAACAAAATCTCTAGCTTCCAGAGTACAGCTGAACTCAAATTGCTAGCCTTAGACTTCTTTTCCTCCAAATGGTTCTCTTACCAGAAGGCTTAAAAATAGATGTTGCTATCATATTTTTTGTGAAGTGCACCCTGCACAGTGGCAGCTGCAGCCAGAGAGGAGTGACAGTATGAGAGACATTCCCCTGTGGTGCAGACAATGGTGAGTCAGGCTGATCCCCTGCAGCTCACAGAGGTCCACTAGTAAATTCTGTGAACCTTTGTAGCATTTATAAAAGGCTTCAAATATTAAGAATAATTAAAAAATATCCCCATTTTTTCATTTACTTTTTTTCTCATTTTCTGGCATTTTCTGGTTTTTAGAAAGAAAAAAAGAAAATAAAGGGGGAGTAGTTCAGCATTTAGGAAGTTTACATCTATCCAATTTTGATTTAGCAATCAATCAATCACAGGGTTTTTTCCTTTTTATTTCCCCCCCCATAACCAATAATCATGCAATGAGTCAGAGACCTCATTCCTTCACTCACTTTTTATGACAATAACTGCTTTGACTTTGGCAAATCAAAAGTGTTGTAAGAGCATGATTGGTAGTTATTATGCAAGTAAAAGGTTTGTCAGAACAGTTCTGATAATTCTTCCAAGTAATGGTGACATAAAGTGAGACATAAATATTTCATAGGTGGCTCAGCTGACTACCAGAAGAATGATGCAAAAGATCCAATTAATTGCATATAAATAGTTGACTTCATGAAAACTCATTGCAGAAGTCTTCAAAACTTGACACCAGGTTATTAATGAAGATTACTAAGTGAAGCAAATCTTCATGCAGTCTAATTCACATCAAAAGTTTTGTGTAAGCAGTTAAAATTTATTATTTTCTTGGGAAACCTGGGATGATTTGTTTTGTAGTCTCTGCCAAAATACATTTTTTTTTATAGCCAAATTGAGACCTAATTTAAAAAAAAAAATCACTTTGGTATGGGCTTTTTAACTTGGAAAGAAGATATCAAAGCAGTGATTTATCCTATGAAGGACCTGGTCTTCACTCAACTATTAAAGAAAATTAAAGTAATGAAGACATACCAGAGCTACCAGGGTCTGAATGTAACATTTTGAAAGGATAGGTGAAGTAAACTAAGAAGTGATTTGGTACTTTTTATTTCCCACTGTAATTAATCATTGTTCTATTAAGAGTTTGTCTCATGAGCAATCACTGACTGCTCAGACCTTCTAATGAATATTTAGAATATATGGTAAAAGAGATGTTTCTGTTATCATCAGATCTCTTTGAAGGTATAGGCAAGATAATTTGTCTATCAAATAGAAAATAATGGAGAAGGTTGTTTTCTCCTTGCACATCTTGAAAGCATTGATTCAAAAAAAAAAAGTTTTAATGAACAAGAATAACACTTACTTTGACATTTTCTAGCATATTAAAGATTTCATGAATAAATAGTGGGAAATAAAGATACCTTTAAGCACTACAATTGAACTGAAGCATGACACTTTAATTTCTTTAAGCTTTGGATCTTCTAGTCATTTGCATCAATGACACATCAGAGACTCCAGGACTCTGTTCTTGGGTTTGGCTTTTCATTGTTATTTTGTTTCTATGAACTACACTTCACAGTGTGTTTTACAAGTCAGTCATTTGCAAAATTGATCCCATCAAAATTTTTCCTTCTCATGGCAAACGGCAGCATGCTATAGCCCTGCTGCAGAGTGCACCCATTCCTGCAGGGAGCGGGTTGGGAAAGCTGATTGATGGAGTCAGAAAGCCCCGAGATTGGGTGCATTCAAAATTCACTCAGATTAATTTGTTTCTATTGTATACCAGATTCCTACATCTTCTTTCAGGCACAGATCCCAGATCAGAGTCAGTCCTGCAGAGTGTAGGAATAGAGAAACGCTCTTTTCCCTCCCTCACTTCCAAGTGTCTGGTTCTCCACCCAACATGACTCTTTAAGCCACTAAACTGGGCCCTACACTTTCCTTCACCATTTATTTGCCTTATTTCAGATCCCTTGTCCCTCTATGGAAGAAAACACAGTTATACCTTAGAATGGTTGCATTTTATGGCTTCTTTGGGCTGATGAAAGGGTGAGGAAATAGACAGGTTCCACATATTTATCTTCTTAACATAGCACGGAGCCATCAGCCTTTGGCAATAAAAGCAATTAACAGTCTGGCTAGTTATTTAGCAGGCATGTGCTGCATCAGAATACACTGCTTCAGGCAATTGAGGAAGACATTGACCACAAGAGTCCATCTCCAAATCTCTGATCAAATGCCTTCATTGCAAATCTTGAAGAAATTACATAAATCCTAACATATGACGTTGTTTTCAATGCCCAATAAAAAGATACAATGGGACCTTATATTTTTTAACTACTGAGAGAGCTGATCAAAACATTTGTAATCTGTGGTATTTATGGAAAATATGTCCCAATTTTCACTACAGTTCTGATGGCTCAACATTAATTTGTTGCTTTGGAAGGCTTTTTTTTCTGAACAGCTTTTATAGATACATTTCACATTCAGCCTCATTCCTCCTCCTCCACAGCAGACAGGCCTCAAAGTCAAATTGTTTTTATGAGCTCCCCCCCATTCTACTTGGACCCTGTACAGTTTCTCTCCTTGTTCAGCCCCTAATTCTAGAAATGTGAGTTACTCCCCAGGGATTTACAGAGTGTGCATTAACGATGCTCAGCAGGCACCATGGGGTTTCATGCAACTTGCTCTGAGAAACTGGCTTGAATGTTGGGGAACTTGAACACTGATTTTTTTTGTCAACTACAAGTTCTTTTTTTGAAAGACACCTGTGTTTCATGCTTTTATAACTTGAAGTTATCAAGTGCTTCAAGACAAGCATCACCTTAAACTACACATCTTTGTATTAAAATACAGGATTCTTCAGTGCTTTGCACATTGTGACCTTTCTTCAGAGCAGATAATGTCATACTTTCATTCTTTGTTCTCAACTTTGTTTTCAAGGCTACATCCAAAGTGCTTGGCTTGTTTACCCTGTTCTTAAGGCTTCTTTTTTCCTTCTCAGGAGATCAGAACTACTTAAGTGAATTTCCTTTAGTGATGGAAACAAGGTAGAATTTTTTGCTTTTCAAAAAAAAAAAACAAAAACCACCCCAACTCTTCAATTCTTACCATCTTTCAAAACACAAAAAAAACTTTATTCCTCAAGGCACATACTAAATTTATTCAGTTTAGCCTTTCACTCACTATTAAAGATGTCAAAAAATTTCCTCCCCCCCAATATTTTTCTTATGGCCACAGAAGAAAATTTTCTTAATATTACCTAAAATATCTTTTCAGAAGTTTAGGTCCTTGCTTATGAATGCTACTGATGACCATATTTAAAATTACAAATCTTAAATCGTAAAATTACAAATCTCCACTTGCATCTGCCATATCATCCTCCAGCCCATATTTGTACTGATCTATCATCAAATTCTGGAGGCAGTGTTAAAGCAAATTGAACAATAAGTTCTCTAAAAATGCATCGAAATTCAGATCCTCTTTTGGTGACTATTACCAGATGTAAAACAACACTTGATAGAACACATCTCAGCACCTCAAGGTATTTCCAAGAGCAACAGTCACGTTCATTTGCAGTCTCAGAATGAGGAAAACATCAAACTAAACTTCTTTCATTAAAATTTGAAAAGGAATGATCTTTTGACCGCTGAGAGTAAAGACACGTGGCTAAATAATCCTCCACTGAGAGGGCCAAATTCCCTGTCTTCTGCTCCATCCCCTCCCCTATATTCTCTTACTTTGCCCCCCCCAAAAAATTACTTTTACCTTCATAAGTAATCTGCTATGGACATCACCTTAAAAAATCAACTTTCACACATGCAAATGTGTGTCAATATCCTTAGTGCAGCACCAGTCAGGGATTTGCTGTATAAGCCATAGCAGAGTGCCTAGCATTCTGCTAAAATTTCTTGTATGTTCTCCTCAGAACTATTTAGGAGCTGCAAATTATAGCTCTATATATATGTAAAAATACACACACACACACTTACTTTAACAGCTGGAGAGAGACACTGTTCTCACCCTTTTTGCCTAAAATGTGTTGGGTTTTTTCCTCTTCCCTCTCCTTTCAAAAGCAACATTTTGCAGTGACTCAGGCTGAAATGTGAATTTTCTCTGTTGCTAGCAATTCTCTAGTAGCTATTGTAATTTTCTCAAGGACAAAGTAAAGGGCATAAGTAATTAGGCATACATTAATAACACACATGCAAACCAAGATGCCCCACTGAGCAGCCTCTCTCTCCATTACTGTTTTTAAATTTTTTTGTTGAGTTTAATTTAGTTAACGTTTTACTCTGTTGGTTTCAAATCATCTCCAGGAGAACACAACTCCTTTAAGATCCTCAGGTGACCCAAACTGTTGAAATCAGTAGCTGTCAGCAACCCATGAGGTGACTGGGATTGATGCAGAGCTGGATTAGGGCTGCTAGCAAATGGGCAGTGAAATGTGGGACTTCAACTTAATGAAGAAATCAGAACAAAATTGTGGTCAGTCAGGACAGCTCCAAATCTGCTGACACTCTCAGTAGCTATCACTGCTGTTCGTCACAACGTTGTTCTGAGTACAATTGTTGGAATTTTGTGCCACTGTGTTCTTTGCCAGGCTTTCCTTCAGTATTTCATTTGAGGTATCCAAGGCAGGATTCCTCTCCCCCCTGCCCTGCCTGCAGTACAGTCAGCACAGAAGGGTCCTGACAGCCTGGGATGTGCAAATGCTGCCAGAGTACTTGAAGAGAAGGAATAGCAGAAAAACTGTAAGAGAAAGTCCTGGAGTTCCTGCTGGAAAACACCATCTCAAAATACTGGAAGGGAGGGAGTCAAGCTACAAACAGCATGTTTTGGAGCTAGCAAACAAAAAGTACACAAGTCTATCTATCACTGAAAGGAAGAACAGTAGGAGAATAGAGAAGAGTAGGAAAGAGTAGGAAAATGTGACCAAAAGAAGCAATATCTCTCTAATATAGGTCCACCTCAAACATGACAGAACTGGTTGAATGCAACTTAAATATTTAATGATTCCCAAAACTCATCCTGAGTAGATTCACATTCACTAATCAGAGCTTCATAATTCTTCATTGCAACAGATTCAGCTTATCATTCCTGCCTTTAACCAGATTTGTTTATTCTTTACAGCCCTCTCAAATGTTTCAGGCTGTTTGTATAGCTGGAGCTCAAAATTAATTTTCAAAAGCCTAAAATATTTTAAAAATAAAGAATAATGGAATATGCAAGAAAAGCAGTACTTATACACAAAAGGTAAAGCAACTTTCTGAAAAGCAATCTCAGGTCTTACATCAGATTTCAGACCTACTTCCATGAAAAATGCCAAACTGTGAAGTTAATACAAAGATGTTGATTTATTGTCTTTGAAACTTTCCAGTAGTAAACAATCCCTGTCTTAACATCTCTTTTAAAGAAGGGTCAACATCCATCCCTGTCCCAAGTCTTTGATGACTGTAGCATTTAATTAGATTTTTTAAGCTTAGGTACCTAAGCAAAACAATTTACCACACACATAGATCAGAAAATAAAATTCTACCCTCACAGTCTCCAGTTTAATCCTTTAGAGGGCATTTCCAGAGGCTGGCAGCTCTGATCATTGAGCATTGCTTCTCTGAACAATGACTGCTTCATAAAGCACTCTTTCTTTTAAAGAGTATTGTGGGGTCATTTGTAGAAAGACTTGTGTTTCAAATAAGAATATCTTTATTCTTCTTTGACTCAGTTAACATATCAAGTCCCTGTCAGTAATGCCAATGGGCTCTATCCACTCTTCTGGTGCCTACACAGGATTTCAAGTGTTCACTACAGAGCCTACTCTTTCATTTGTGCTTAAACAGCTTGAAAGAGAAGCAGACCTCAAAATACCACTCTTACAGACAAAAATGCTGCTTATTTTCTACTACTGGATAACTGAGAAGCAATCACCAGCTGTTAATTACCATGTGAGTCCTCTTCCCTTCTCAGGGATGCAGCAAAGCAAATCTGGATTCCATTCATCCCATTCATCCAGTCCAGGGATGCTTCATCTCACTTTAAAATGCACCATCCTGTTGTGTATCAATGTGTAAAGGACTAGCAGATCCACAGTACTCATGTCATTTTTTTATAAGAAAAACAATGGAAAAAAAAAATCAAGCAAACACTGAAAAACCCCAGTTTTCTATGATGAATTTCAAGTGTAACTGAAAGAGTCCAAGATAAGAAGCAGTAAGCTCGTACTCCAGTATGGAGGAATCAGCACAACCAAAAATAGAAAGCTCCTAAATTATAGTAGCAAAGCACTGGTCAATTCCAAGGCCATTTCCAGAATCAATTCCCAGGGAAAGGTGTAGGCAGCCCTGCCACTGGATGCCTTTATGAAGACAGACACAAGTGGAGTTGATTCTGCACTGGAACAAGGGAATAGATGTCCCTATAGTCCTGTTCTCTGTGATTTGGTGGGAAAGGGCTAGAAGACAATACTAATCAAAATGATCAGCACTCTTCTGTGACAGAAAAACATTTCAGCAGGCCTTCCTTCACCTGGCATTAAAGTGCAACACAAGTGCCTGGTCTCTTTAATAGCCTTGGTCATGATTCAGTATTAAGGCAATATGATGGAATGTGCTTGGTTCAAAAAAAAACGTAACTATTTCCTGCACACTGGTTATGAGCATTTGCAGAAACTGCAAGTTTTCTTTCCTCACAGGGAAGGCATGTTTTGATTTATGAACTGTAATAGTGAGCTTAATTGGGAAGGAGATATCATTGTTGACAACTCTGTCTTCACCTAGTAACTAATGGAATAAATCTGCAGGGAGAATTTACCTCATCAAGGTTCCGGACAGTGGCTTTTGGAGGCCACATAATTTCTAATGTCTTTGCAATACAGCTTGCACTCTGAGGCCATTGGCTCTGCATCCATGAACAGCTGTCCCCAGAGCCTCAGCAGCAGGGCTGCTTAAGAAGTGGCTAACAGAGAGTAAAAGTACTGGACCACAGTGCAAATATCCATCTACATCATGCAATGGTGTGTCACACAGACATCTCCAACACCATGAACCTTGAGGCCACTCACTACAGGGTCCAGATCAATCAGCAGATTGATCAGATGGGTCTGGGGCAATCTGGCCCAGGGATAAATAGCTTGAGGCAACCACTGCATGAACAGGACATGCCAGAAACTGAATATGAACAGAACTAGAGACAATTAGCTTGGCTGTCTGTCAACCATATGCCTTTACTGATTCTAGCTGGGGAGGGGTGTTGTTAAATGTGTCCAGCTGGTTTGGCATTTGTTGTTTATTTAGTGACAAAACATTAATTTAGAAGGCAGACATGTAAGCTTTCTCTTGAGCATATTTTCATTGCCATTATAGTTCCTGCTAGTGTATTTCCCCTTCACTATGATCAATTTCAGTCATTCAGGACTGAGTTTATGGAGCCAAGGGACCCACATTGGACACACCCATGTTATAAGAATGGGGCTCAGGTGTATCATGTCCCCTGTCCAGAGGAACACTATCTCACCACGTGTCTAGACTCTATCGGGTTGTGTAAGGTGAGGCACAGGACATCCTAAATCAAAATTCACTGTTTATCAGCTAGACCCTGCAGATTCTTGAGTAAACAGAGGATTCATTGAACTAATGGACCATTCAAGCATGTTAACCCACATAATTGTTTGCATGACATCAGTCACAGGCATCTCAGAATAAACTCTGCACTGCTTGTATTGACAAGTGCCTCATAAATAGCAGAGACTGAATGTCACTGCCTTTCTGGGCAGTACATTCCCACCAGTATGAGGGCAGAGATTACTGTCACAAGCTGCAGTCCCTCTTCAGATCGGGGATTTTTGGTTTCCATTGGCTGATTCAAGATGGTTCACCTTGAATTGTAAAAGGAGGTTTTTACAGGACCAGAGAACTTTTAAGTGGAGAAGACACAGAGTGTAGAAAGGGTTGTAGAGAAGCTCTACACTCTGAGGAATATTCCTATAGCTGCTCTGCTTCCCACCCCACTGTAGATAGGGAATGCAAACCTTTCTTGATACTTGAGTGACCAAATTAATAATTTTCCTTCTTAGTAGAAAAGAGGAGAATGATTCTGTTTTACCTTATAGCATTCTTATTCCTAAAATTATCTTATTGCTCTCTAAACATTACTGATGTACCCACTTTTGGATATCACAAACAGGTCCCTTTCTTTATGCAATTTTTACTCTGAGACTAGGGCCATTTGTGGTCATTCATATTTAGTTAAGGTACCAATCTTTCCTACTCAAAAGAACAAAAAATTTTTCCTTCTGATGAGGGAAAGCCTAAAAGAGAGTTTTCACTGTTATTTCCTTTTTTACTATACCATCCACCCACTGAAAAATGGAAAGATTCCCTTCCATACAATTCAAGGCTCAAGGCTGATATTCTTTGTTCTCTATTAACGTCCCAATGCATGTGAAATAGCAACCCAAATTCACTGATTACTCATTTTGGCCTTGAGTTTAATGATGTACAGATATTTCTTTTCTTTCAGCAGAGACTACCTACTTTTTTAAGACATGGGAGTACAGCGCAGAAGTAAAGGCACTTCATTATGTTTGATATTCCCCTTCAGTTTCTCAAGGATGTTTCACTGTACAATTATAACAAGACAACAAAAGAAAACCTCTTCAAACTGTTCAGGAAAACTAGAAGTAGTTTCTGTGTGATTGCAAAAGCCAGGTATGGAACTCATCAATTGTTGTTTACCAGATGGAAGTAGTTTTCAACATTTTTTAATTTACAGCTTCTGTGCAGATTATGACATTACTAATTTAACTTCAATGGCAACAGGTTTAGCTTGGCTTGTTGTTCTAGAATCCCCTAGAACAAGCCATTGGGTCCCAGGCAGAAAGCAGTGCCAAATATTTGTATTTCTTGATCCCTCTTCATACATCACATATCCCTCTTCACTCTTTAGCAAAACACCTCTCACTCCCAGAGAATTTCTGAAGAAAAATGCAGAATTTAGGCATGTAGATTAGCTGAAATTTTTGTAGTGCAACCTTTTTCTCCCTTAGAAGTGAAAAATAATTATAGCAAAAACTCTAATAAAATGCAAGGGGCCCGTAGACATCCTATCGCATTTCTATATCCAAGCAAGAAAGCAAAGGATTTCCTGTTGAAATTATATTTTTCAGTGGAATCATTCTTCTCCTGTCCACATACTTCTACAACAAGTTGCAGCTAAAAAATGTACATCTGTTGAAAGGTAAACAGGCAGGGGTGTTAGCATTGCTTGCATTCATACCAATAATATGAAAGATCATCAGTGATGATTCAGATCCCATGGCATCCCTTGTAAGAGATTTGGCAGCTTGCACACCTAATTATACACAGACACTCATGCTACTGAAGGGACAATAATCACTTATTTGATGAGCACCTCCCCTGGATTCTCAGAGAATATTCCTAGACAGAGGGCTGTCATCTTTTTCAATTAGCTCTTCCTCGACCCCATTACCCTCTTCTCCCCCTACTCTTAATCTTTATTTCAATAACCTTAACTTCTAGAAAAATGACAGAAGCCAGTGGCAATATTTCTTACTCCAGCTTCACAATAGGTAATCTCTTGCAATATCATTTTAATAACAGAAGAACAATAAAATATCGTCTGAGAAAAAGCACAAAGAGAAGGGGAGAAAGATGCACAAAAATGAATGACAAAAAAGCAGGGTGGAAATATGTCCTCAAGTGTTTCTTAGGGCATTTTCTTCTTTTTCTGTTTGTGCCCATCAACCCAGTAGTACAAGTGCCATGTGGAATTCCCTCTCAGGTCCTGCCATCCTAGCTTCAGTAATGAGCTTCTGATTCAACAACAGCAACATCCAGGATGTCTCAAACTCAATATGATATAAAGAAAATGAGCATCTCTTATTTTATTTCAGTGAGATATGGGCCATTCTGTCTGGTGTAAAGCAAAGCCCACCTGAGATTTAGAAGTAGAATATCCAATGCTAAGCTCTTCAATGAAAGTTACTTCTAGATTTGACTACATCAATTTGTTATGCTCTTATTTGCGAGCTGGACTCTCATCCTAATTACTCCACAATACCTCAGAAAGCAATCAGTTAATTCCTCTTAATCACTCCCTAATTCTTCAATGATTACTTAAGTATTTGTAGCTGTTGCCCCAGTTTAGAGTGCAATGTTGAGTGCCATCAATTAATGGATATTTAGTCTAGAATTTTAGGGGCAGATATTAAGTGCCATTCAAATGCCAACTTGACTTTGAAAGATCACTCTGAGTCAGAGATCTCAGTGGATTGACTCCAAAGAGCAAAGGAAACATGTGATTACAATCTAAAGAATATTTTAACATTTAAGGTAAGTATTCACATCATCTCACTGACATTAAGGCCAAACAGCTATAACTGTGCATACAGATTCCAAATTAATCAATATGCCTTCGTTAGGTTGGGATACGTGCAGCTCCTGCATCCCCCCCAGCAGGGAGCCTGATGGTGACAGACAGCTGTCATCCTCACCCACCCTGCTCTGCTGCCCTGTGGTCAGAATCAGCCTTCCCCAGGTCAGAACTCTCCCTGTGAATGTGTTTTGTACCTGCCTGGCTGCCCTATACCCCGAGGCCCTCAGCATGTTTCTCCCCTGCATCACACACAGCCATCATGCCTTTTTTCTGTTTCCTTATCCCTGCACAATTCTGCTCATCTCTTCTCCTGCAGTATCTAAATGGCAACTTCCCCCATCCCTATTCATTTTGATCCCTTTTCCACACTCAACAGGAATGACTCAGACTTACCTAACAGTAACACACCTCATCCTTTACTCACATTATTTCCTCACCTTTACAGACTTGTCTGAGTCACAGTTCAGGATTATATATGGTGCAAAATGTTTACTTACCTTGTATGCACAGACCAAAACCAGAGAAGCTAAACAACATGCAGACAGTTATCTTAAGACAGTAGGACCAGACATAGCAGTTTACTTCCTGGGGACTAAGAGAAAAGATTCTAAACAGGGAGCATAAGAAGGGATAATAACATCCTCCCTGATTTATGATGCACCCTACAGTCAGAAATTAATTCACAAAATGAAAACTGATGTAACCATGTCTTTAACAATGCTTGTGTAGTCAGAAAAATAATCTCTCAAATGTGTGCAATAACTCCACCTGGTGATTCTCAACATGGTATTGTCAAGCTTAAAGCAGCTTCTTATGAGAAAGAGAGGAGCAGAGGTGTTATAAAAACTAAAGGCCTAATCTGCAACATTAGCAGCAGAGTTCTGATACAGTACATCCTACATTCTGTTAGCACTTATTTGGCTTAACCTGTAGATTGCATTTCAAACTAAAAAATGTACAAATAGGAATGGAGTGCCCATCCTGCCCACAGAATACATTTTGTTTGATAGTAGGAACCACGTACATCCCACAGGAGATTGTTGAACATGTACTGAAATAATTTCTAACTTTATATTATTACATTCATATAAAAAAGCATCACTTCTTTCAAAACTGATTCTTCCTTTTCTAGGAATGGAGCATAACAGTGCAGATGACATTCAAAATGTAAAGCTGAGAAGCAAATAGACCAAACCTCCCTCCCCCCACCATTTAAATCACTGATTCCCAGGACTGCCCAAGCTGGTCCTCTAGAGGAAATTGATTTTTGATACTGGTACCAGAGAATGTTGAGGATTGAAAAGTAAAGCATTGTTATCCTACAGATGTAACAAAAACATTTCTCTGGCCGTTCAGACTAAGAGAGGAACCACGCTAGATTTCTTGCCTCTCACACAATATTTTAAACCAAAAGTTTATCATTCCACAGGTTCTACCCATTAAGAATCATAATAAAGGAAGGAACTCAGTAATAGCACTCCTGAGCATAGTGGCACTTTTCAAGGCTGTAATTCCTGAAAACATTACTTTGCAAATATCATACATATATATTAAGGCAGATATAAGCATGTTTGACTTTATTCCTTGCAACAAGTCCATAATCATTTCGTAAAAAGATGGAAATTGCATGCAAAGTCATTATATCAAGAATGAAAATTTGACATTTCCTGTAGTTAAAAAAATATTTTTAACATTTGCTTATTTTTAAAAGTCATCCAGAAAAGCCAAACTCCTGATGTCCCTCAGCCATACAAGTTATAACATCCCATGGAAAGCACCGAGTGGTAAAGTATGTACTGAAGAAATTAGTACTGCTGGATGTTCTTAGACACTGAAAACCCAAAACACATCAAGCACACAGTACCATCATTTTTACACTCATCCTTGTTTTGTCCTTCTTGTCTCACACATTTAGTGAGTCCAGCAGGAGCAAACAGGGAACTCCCAGTTCCAAGTGTGGAGTGTCACTCACTACCACTCCCATCTGTATTGAGCCTGATATTGTTAGCAATTAGTCACTGGTAGCCCTGCTAAACGCTGTGATTTCAGAGTTTCCTGAACCTGAACACCTGCCACCCCAGACTGACCCAAGGTCATCACAGCCCTGCAGCTTTTCACAATGCCCAGCACTGGTAGCTTTATAGGAACTTTCAAGAAGCCCTTGAAAATAATGTTAAAAGACAGCTTAAGGTCTCAGCTCCAACCAGGAAATAGCTTTCTTCTCACAAAAACACAAAGTCTAGAAACTGAGAGTCACAATTCAAAGTAAGAGAAAATCTGCAAGTGTGAGGGTCTATGTTCCTGCTCCAACTGAGTTATGAATTTAGAAGTGGCTGGGATCTTTGTCATCCCTAAGAACCACTGTCTTCCTCTGCCTAATAAGTTTATAAAACCTCATTTAACTCCTACTTGGAAAGGAAAAAAACAGTCTGACAGACCAACATAAGAGCTCACCTATAATTGTGCTGTTCTATTTCCCAGCTGAGCTTAAAATCACACTCTCATTTTTATTTATATATCATCATAGATATGCTTAGCCAAGGAAGAAATCAAATCACAGGGGCATTTTCTTTAATCTGGTGCATTCAGTTATTATTTCATCAAACAAGATTGAATCACAGGTGGTTTCACTATTAGGGTATGGGATGCTAACTTACATAAGTATTTTAATTCTCACACCTCTTTCGGATTTGATTATTTATAGACAGGCATAACACAGAGCTTATGATGTTTTATGGAACAATTAAGAGCTAAAAAATCAAATTCAGGTGGTTTTTGTACTTTGTGAAACTCCTGGTAAAAACACCTCTAGCTCAGTGGAGAAGCTCAAGCTCCCCCCAGTGCATTGAGATTATGCCTCAATATACCCCTATGATCTAAAAAGATGTTGTTGGTTATCTGTATCCTTGGAGAATTGCTGTCATGTACAAGCTTCTGTAATCCATTTATGTACTTTTGCTTGTTTAAAAAGTATAATCCAGATCCCATAATCTGCTTTATGAGAGTCACTACAATTAATGTAACAGAAACTCTTACTTTCAGTTAAGCAAAATTCCAGAGTTGATCTGAATGAAGGACCAGAAGTGAGGGGAGTATGAGTGTCTTTCTTTCCACAACCCTCTTGGTATGTTTGGAATTTCCATACTGAACTATATATTCTTATATATTCATATCAGGCTGTTGTAAAAGACCCAGCAGTGGAATGGCTCAAGAGCTTCCAGATATGATTCAAGGACCTGTTGCACAATAAAAAGAAGATTTTACCCCACAGCCCATGGGAGCTCAAAGTGTTTGTTGTATCTTCAGCTAAGTACATCACAATGTTGAATCACCTGTAAACCTGCCAAAAGAATTGCAAAGGTTCTAACAGAAGCAAGGGCTTTGCAGTATTTTTCCAGATGGTTTAAAATGTGACTGACCCTAAATATCATCCCCACAGCAGAGTTTGCAGAGGGAACCATGTCCCCACTGACTTCTCTGTCCTGTGTATGAGACACAGGCTTCAGAGCCACAGGTGGAGCAGCCCTGCACCCTCTCTACTTTTGCTCAGGTAAGGGCAGACAGTCATGACTTATTGAAAACAAGGGAAGCCTCAGGGCCAGACAACCAAAGACTGAAATGGAGCAGGAGGAGATAACACCAATTTGGCAATCAGTATTATTTAATTGGGACAAGTGTCTTCACCAATGGCTCTTTGGAAGGAGGAGGAAAAGGAGGCTAAGCTGGCTGCTATCATCCCCAGCTGCTAATTTGTACTGAGAGACAGAGAAATATCAACTGCACTGTTAATTTCTATATTATGGAAATTAATCCTCTCATTTGCACAGTAGGAAGCCAAATTATACCATCACATGCACAAATAAATCTGACATTTTGAGAATTTGACATTGCACCAGAGAGAGCTGGTTTCAGCAATACCTCCCACCTCACAGAGAGAGCATAAGGGTGTCTTCTCTCAACAAAGATACTGTCAGAATATCAGCCAGATCCTCAGCTGATGAAATTTGGCAAAGATCTCCCAGTTTAAAGAGAACAGCTGTGATCTGCCTCCCAGAAAGGCAGATAATAAAGAAAAGTGCATTTTTCAGTGCGACAAAGAACTATTTTTCTAAACTAGCAAGAGAAGTTGCCACAGGACCTACTAAACCTTCACATTCCATTTTCAGTGCATTTCCTCTATGGAGATTTTTCTTGTACCTACCATAGTATTTTTTCTACTAAAAACATAATATCTCATCAGGCATTTCTAAATGAAAATAGTAGAGGTGGGAAAAAAATAAACCTAAAAAAACCCCACAAAAATCCCAAAACAACTATCTGCAGCGATACAGCTTCAGAGTTAAATACTCTGTAAAATCCACATTGTCTGTCACTTGATTTGAATGACAACTACAAAATGCCTGAGGAACATTAGGTTTTATGAAAGAGAGAATTTCAATCATTCTTAGTTAGCTTGGGTTTATTTACTTAAATTTAATTGTTAGTCTATATTTGAGAGTCAAAGACTTTAATATAGATCACGGATTCCCTGGAGGTGGGGAATAATCATCTGCTGACTGATTTTCACTCACCCATTTTTCTCTCCGTTGTTGATCCTGTCCTCTCAATTTTTTATTCCTATATTTCAACTCTAAAAAGTTACTGAAAAAATACATATTGATTCTTAAAAAACAAATAACCATTTAAAAATGATCACACTTTTACTTAAGTCATTGGTCAGTGAGATGAGCTGAAAAATTCATGTTTCAGCAGCTGATATAAATTTTTGACGATAAAGAGCTTGATTATAACCATCTAACGCATTCTGTTCATATCCAAAGCACTCATATATATTTTATCAAACTCCTCAAAACCGATTAAGATTAAACTTTCACTTAGGAAGTGTAATAAAGTGAAGACCAATTTTTCACAGCAAACAGGAGCCACACCTGCCAATTCAATCCTAGCATGATCCACACTCTACACTTAGAAACAGAAATAGCAAATAGTCTCACCTGACTCCAGGATCTCGGGCCTTAGGAAAACACACCTATGTTCTGGAAACAGTAAGAAAAAGAGTAAGCAAGATGACCTGAATTTCATTAAGAAAATCTGCAGAATGACACTCCCACCCCCCATTTTCTTCCTCCATAGAAGCCATTTAAGCATAACCTTGTTTGTAGTTTGTTCTTTCATACAGAAACATAATTAAGATCTGATCTGCAACCACATGCCTTAAATAAAAGGCAGCTGCTCATATGATCTGCTCATTAAGTGCTGTATTCCAAATGCATACAAAGATGCCAAGGTAATTAACAAGGCACAAAAGCTTTGGGGAATTTGCAATAGAAACTCAGTTGAGACTCATCTTTACATTTACAGGATAATAGCTAGAAGTCTATGAATGTAGATTTCATTTTAAAATCTTTTTGCTCTCAGGGTGACATTTCAGAACTGTTCTTTTTGAAAAGTTACATTTTCTAGTCTTGTGGTTCCTAAAGATGCCTTTTTGTGCTTCTAGGATCTATTCCTTCTCTTTTTCTTTAAGCTTCACAGCTTCCTGATAATATTTCATAGAAGGTTTTAAAGATTTTGAAAGTATGAAATTTTCCCATGTAGCAAGTCATTTTTATACCAACTAACACATCCAAAAGTCTATTTACCACCTTCTCCCCCACTCCTCAGCTTCTTTACTTTTCCGCCTCTTTTTACTTGATCAGCCCTAACTTTTCCAAATCCCTATACCATTTTTTTGCAAGGAACAAAACTGTTTTCCACTCTTATTTCACTTCAATACTCTATTTCTTCTTTGGACAGTTAAGCAAGCAGCTAAACCAGCTGTGATAACATAGCTTTCTCTGTAAATAGCACTTAGAGGAAAGAAGAAACTCTTGGTTTTGGGGGGGATTTTACCTTATTTTTAATTAATATGATTCACAAAGTCTTCTTCAGGAGCATTACCCAGAAGCCTGAGTGAAGCGAAATGAATCGTGGGAGGAGAATTTAAAAGCCACACACACATTAAGGGGAAATAGCTTTCTTGGCACAGATGCAATAGCTTCACCTGTAAAAGGCAAGAAAACAGGCTTTCTTACAGACCAGTTAATTGGGTGTGTTTCACAGCTTTCCTAGTATCTAGTTTTCATTGTGCCTGAAGCCAAATCCCTGCTGTCCTCCCATCTTTTCAGTAGCAGTGTCATCCCTCCCTAATTTTTTTTTTCCTTATCAAATTCTGAGGTTTCATAATGCAGTTGAAGACTGAGTAACTGAATTAAAAGTGCTAGAAGACAAAACTTGCAAAGTAATCATAGTGCTGGCTGGAAAATGTCCTTTCTTTGTTTAATAATGCAAACCCACAAATTAAATCAAAATTCAGCTAAAGTTTGAAATAAGATTTTTTTAGTATTTTTTTTCTTGTTTTGTCCAGGCAGAAATCTTGGCTTTCCTCTACCTGCAAGGTTTGCAGCAGACTAACCCACCAAAGCATTCACACGTGTGTGGGATAGTAGACTGGTGTTTTCCCAGGTTCATAGAAAGACCTTTAATCAAGTCCTTTTTGTATGTGATTACCCAGACCTTACAAGGGAGAAACTCTGTAAATCTATAATTAATACTCTTCCCAGGCTACAGAAAATAACTCTAGAACCTGCTCAAAATCAAAGACCATACTTGACCACAACTCCTCCACAGTATAGCAGAGCTCCCTAGCTCTGTTATGTACCATGCTTTCTCTTACACACCCCATCCCAAAATATGTGGATCCTGTGATTTTTGCAGTGTGTGGCTGGGTCAGACAGGGCTGTGAGCTGATGAGATGCTCAAGTCCAATACTCACCAGGATCCCCCTCTCCTCCTCAGGACTGCAAAAGGAATCCAACTGGATTTCACCTCTGACACAATTGTTGCAGTCATCTTCATCAAATTATGAAAGACAAAAGTGGGTCTTAAAATCCTTTTAAAGCTTATTTGTATTCCTATTAGCAAGGTGCAGTAATAAATAACTTCCTTTCTCTGGGCTCAGGAAGGCAGTATCACATGGAGATGAAGGCATTTGAAAATAGACCTAAACTGCAGGATTTCTTCTATTTCCTTAGGGTGCCTGGTCCTGAAGGCCCTTCAAAGACTGAAGCACAGTTCACAGATGCTGACTTTGCTAAGTTTTCATCTCAGGAAAAAAGTGAGAAGAAAAATAAAATACTCTACTGTTGTATCTGCTATATAGAGAAATAATAAATATCAGATATAGATTTTTCCTTCAAGCAAAACAAAGGGGACTGGAAAAACATGAGCTTTGTTGTTATTTCTTATCAAAATTGGTCAAATTTATATGACCTACAACAGTAATAATAGCAATAATAATGATCCTGGTGATGAGGATGAATCTATCAGGATATGCATTATTTTAAGAAAGACTGACAACAAAATACATCTGTGAACCTGAAAAATGGGAAACTTGGGGAAAAAGAAAACAAATAGCCATTTCATGAAGAATAACGAACATAGGACATAAGTCATCAGCGTGAACAGTGAAATAGGGAAAAACAATTAATTTTAAAAGTAGATGGATTTCCAAGGGTAGAGAGGCATGAATGAATCAGCAGATGGAAGCAGCAGTGTTGGGGAGACGACCATTAAAATGTTTAGTGACCTCTGGAAAGCTGACAAGCTCAGCAGTTTGTGGCAGTGTTTCCTCAAAGCCTCAGTCCAGAGCCTCGCTCCGGCTCTCGGGCGCTCCCAGCAGAGCCCCCGCAGTGCCCGAGGAGCTGCCAGCAGCTCACGGTGGATGGAGGCAGCTCAGGGCAGAGGGCACAGGTTTGTGCTGTCAAACAGCAGGATGCAATGGGATCAGGCATATCCAACAGCAGTCTCACAGGCCATGCATATTTATGCATTAACGTGGGATGGTGGAGGTGGAGATGCAAACCTCTTGGAATGAAAACTCCTTGTCCAGAGTTACTTCAGTCAAAAAGCACTTTTCCACTTGTCTAATGCTCTGACGTGGCTGGTAGAAATATCACTGAACTTATCCTATTTCAGCCTCACAGAGTAAGTGGTCATATTCATCACTTTGGTTTTTACTTCAAGAACTCATCCCTGCATTATATATGAGGAATTTTCTCTGTCACGTTATGTATTCCCTTGTGTCAACCACCTTTTGTCCCCAGTGTTCTCATTAAAAAAACCAAAAAGCTATCCTTAAGCAAGCACATTAAGAAACAGAAGTGTGTGAAGAATAAAGCTGAATAATTCAAACCACTCCTTAGATGTTCATGATGATTTTAAGCAAATAATGATAATTTGATTTACATCATCTTTTAAATATGCATTTGATATTTGCTATTCTTATGACAGTTCCCACATAAAAACACAGAACTGGACTGTCCATTTTAACTGAATAGGGGCCCCAAGGCTTTTTTAGTTCTGTTTTCCCAGTCTCGTAAAACCTTACCTCCAAGGGTGGGAATCCAGTTCTGATGCACCAGAATTTCTGCAGATGGTGCAAGCTGAAATGTTGGTTTTGACAAAGTGGCATCTCATTTCTAATAGACAGAAATAGACTGAAAATGCTCAAAGTATCTTGCCAGTGCAACTAAATGTTCAGTAACAATTTTTTTTCTCTTCCAAGTTACAACAAAATCAATGATCTAGAAGAGAAAACTCACAAGGCCATTACTATTTTTCAGCTCTCCTTCCCTGCTTTATTCTCTCATCACTTTGGTCATTCAGTTTCCAGCATCCTCCAGAGTCTGATGGATATTTAAGAGCAAAGTCAGAAAAAAATCTTATAATAAAACTGCTGATTGCTAAAGAAATACAATGTTCTGGCTGATTGGAGTCTAAGACATTTCTGTAGCAATGGGTAACCTACTTTAAATTATTTTCTCTCTTGCAGTGAGTAAAATATAACTAGGCTTTGTTGGGGCTACTACCCCTGCAGTAACAACAGTCCTGTTTCCTCTTGTGCTCTCATGCCTCATCTTTGCATCAGCAGAAAATCTCATTTCTCACTTCTGTATGCCATTCCCTTTCATGAACACACAAATTCCACAATCTAAATGTGACAGATTTTTTACCTATTCCCTCAGACTATCCAGTGCTGAAGATTTAGTGCTTCGAAACAACCCTGGGAACCTTGCTGCATGCCTCCTTGGTAGGCTGGAAAAATATGTGAGAAGAGACTTGCAAAGATAAATCAAAGTGTGAGATACTTTACTAAACTAGAGAAATTTTTATGGCATTTAGATGATACTGAAGCACTGTTAACCAGTGTGTAGATGATTGAACAGGTGATGAATTCCTTAGAGGAAAAAGCCATTAAGAGGTTTTAAATCCATTTCAAAAAAACCAAACAAAAACAGTATTATGTGCTGTAAAGAGCACCAAGATGTCCTCTCCTTCCCTTTCTAATAAAGTCCCCATCAGAATACTCCTGTACAGGTTTCCCAAGGCATTTTGTCAGCACACTACAAACAACACCTGTGTTGAGTTTCAATATGATTTACAAATGAGCATTGGAAGGGAAGTGCTGCTGATAGTTTCCATTTACATCCACGTGAAAACCTCAGCACACCAAGAGGATGCATTTGGCAATTGCATGGGATATACTTCTCATTTCTCAACCAGCTCTCCAACTAGATCTGATTTTGCAAATCCAGTGAAATCTGCTTCTCCCATGTCTCCATAAGCAACAGTGATTTAGGATATCCATTTGCAAAGAATCCAGTCTCTGTCTTCTGGCTGCTTAATATGGACAAGAGATTTCAACACAAGTTTTTTGTGTCTCCAGCAGAATATCTGAGTCAACAAGTTTATTAGATTTCCTCCGTGTCCTTTGAAACTGTCCTACTTTGTTTAACTAATTAAATAACCACTGGAGCAATAACCTGGCTTTCCTCTCACATGCTTGACACCCCTAACCTCTTACTTGTCCAGTGAACATTTAATTACTGAGGTAAACTAAAACATATGCAAGAGGAATGATGAGGAGAGCTTGCCCACAGCATGCGTGACAGACAAGCTATTCAGGCTGTCTGCTGAGCAGCATAAGTTTAGGCAACTACTTTAAATCTTCTACACTCAAACCTCATACATATTACAAACTCAGTCTTGAAAGTGGTATGTGGATAATTAAGAGGTACAGTCCTGTTTGTACATTTTAAACTTAAGATTCTGAGAGTAATTATTATTTTCAACTTCACCTTCTGTATGCTGGGATGACCCCATGCAGTCCTTTAGGTGGTCATGCTCTATATTTGACTCTGAGCTCTACGGATTAACTTTTAGAGTTTACAAGACCAGATCTACCTCCATGAGAATCTTTTTATCAGCCTACCTTACCTACAGTCACTAGTGCAAAAACTTCTGTCATCTGCACTGTCAGTAAATAAAAAAATAATACTCTCAGTAGAGTAGGTACTGAATGAAACCATAATCAGTGTAGGCCTTTAGGAAAAGACAGTGCTCTTGTGAAAGAAATACAAATTTTAGATGGAGAAATGCCCTTTGGTTTCTCCTCATTGACTCTACAGTGTTTAGGGCAATAGTCTTCCACTACAGGGACTCTTAAGTCAGAAAAAAAAATTGAGCCATAAACTAAAACTCCATGCAGTAGAATGAAATCAAGCCTCACTCTTTGTTCTTAAAACTGAGACATATAAAACTGTAAGGAACACTGTGAAACTCTGAGTCATTTATAGCAGATATTTTCTGTTAGCAATTCCCCATGAAAAATGAACTCATCCTGGGACTCAAAGCACAAGAGGCCAGGGCCCAGCAGAGTGCACACTGAAGCGAGAGGTTGCTTCACCCTTTAGTTGTGTCTGTGGTCCCTTGGCTCTAAACAAGTGTTATTGTACACGTGGAGTCCGTGCAGCCCTTTCCAGCAGAGAGCAGGGATGTGCTGACCTTGAGCAGGCCTTAAAAATTGTAGATTTTGTTCAAGTGGAATTAGGAACCCGCAAGGCTGCAACCTCTTTAACAATCCCTTCCAGGAATATTTTCTACCATACCATCAAGAATTCAGAAACATCGGTGTTAGAGCACCCTTGTCAAAATATATTAAATACTTTGTGGAAGTTTTCCCGTATCTGCTGCCCACCACACAGGTGATCCCTGAATGAGCACACTGCCACTTTTGTGCTTCAAATTCTTCTTCTCTGCTGCTTTTGCAGCAGCCACTTCCTCTCACTTCTCAGGGATGTAACCAGCTGTCTGCAGTTTAATTGGGACAGTGAGAACTGCTCTAGGACTTGACAACTTCAAGCACGAAACATGTCCCCCCCTTAGTGACCTGCTGGGGCTGCTGCTTCTTTGACTTGAGGTTTTGTTTGTTTGTTTGTTTGCTTGCTTCTCTGCCTGCTGCTTCTCAGTAGTTTCTGTCCTGAATGAATTCCTCTTGTGTGTCCTTTATAGTCTGGAAGGTGAGCTGAGTTTTTATTTTCTCCTAAGTCTCACAAGTGTTCTCTAAAATAATGCAGGTCAAGGAAATAGAAACATGTCTATTCTAAGGCTGAACTTGAGAAGCAAAGGCTGCTTTAACCCAACTTGCCTGTCACAAGTAGAAATTGTCACAGATCATTCTAAAGGAAAAGAAAACTCTATATTGAGTGGATAGTCTCCTTGTCTGTTATCTCGGTTGTCAACTAGATGGAAAAGGGCCTAGCAGAAAGGTGACAGCAAAATAATGATATTTTTAATCCCTTGCTGGATTAGGAACAATCTTTGCTATGGAAAGAGAAATCTGTTGTAAATGCTAATTATTGTAAGATTTAGAGCCACTGTTATGTTCCCTCCAAAATATCAGAAACCAAGCTTTGTTGCCTGCTGTCCTTTTGGATCCTGTTCAATGGTGAGATGAGGAGCAGGATTGGCTTCTGTGATGTCAACAGGACTGTTCACATGCTTACAGTGATGCACACAATTAAGAATTTTGTTGAAAAAGGGCTAGACTACTTTTCCTTAGTGTTTAATGTTGGTTATAATGTGTTCCACTATTTTCTGCTATATATTTCCTGATGATAACATTTCTTCATCTCTAAGTTGCAAGTGTACCCATTCTAGTGACATAGAATTAATGAATTAATTCATGTGGATGTTCTTGTCTTTACCTGCTGAAAGAGACAGTAATCCATGCCAGTAGATCAGTCTCCCTCTCTAAGTGAAATATTCTGTTTCAGTTTAGCATATTTTTTACACGGTTTGTACACAAGCCATATCCACACCAGGCTGGCAGATGAAATCCCATCACATTTACCTCTCTTGATACTGTGAGATGTCATATTTACTATAGAAGAGGACATGCTTCACCCCATAATGGTAGCAAACCTACTCTAAACTACCATTTCCAGGAACCTGTGAGCATTGTACCCAGGCCAGACTAAGAGGCAATTCCTTCAGGAAGAACTTTGTCCCAGCTCTGCAAGAAAGTAAAGCTAAAATATATCCCTGGCAAAAGACAGGTCAGGAACTGGCTGAGACAGTGAATCCACACTCAGACTTGCCCATGAGAAGCTGCACAGACAGCACAGACACACCTAAACAGCTCTGGCTGAATGTCCCTGCCTGTGAAGGGAAGCTCAGAGGTGATGCCTCCAAAATGTTTGGCTTCCTCCAGTGTCCTTGAAGCCCAGGACATACAGCAGGTGTGGCCATTCGTGGCTGCCCTCTTCATGTTTCCCCTGAACAAGCCAAATACAGCTCTGATGACTGACTTCATCATGAACAGAGGCTGAATAATCAACATCCCTCTCTTCTAGGTCAAGGTAGACATGAGGGACTGAATGTAAAGGCACTGAGAGCTCCTTTACTCCATTTCCCTGTGCAACCACCCCAGCAATTTCCCCTGGCAACTGCAGGGAGCCCCCCTTGTCTATCACTTGTCTTGTGGCTCTTATCTTTCTGCAGTTTAGAGAATTGGGAACTAGGACATCTCTGATTTGTTTTCCTCACACCTCCAATACTGAACTCCTGCTCCTGGATATGAAGTTCCTCCCTTCTAGAATGCAGATTTCTATTTGTCTTAGTGCAAAAACAGGATCCACAGGAACCTTCCCTTATGTAAGGAAATCCTTTCCTTCCCTTCACTGAGATTTTCTCTTTTGCTTTCTTATCCTGAAGAATGTTCCTTTTGAAACCCAGAGCACCACAGGAATATTCCTAAAGTCTAAAAATATGCATGTATTGTGTTCCAAATCAGTGGGTATGCCATTCATGATTGTTGTTCATCCATGGTGTAGAGCAGCTGCTTTGAAGAGGGGGCACAAGCCAGGTTCTGAAGAATGATTTGTGTGAGTACTGAACATTTTTATTCTAGCACTCTGTGATCCTGAGAAGGGACAGAGGGATGACAACACTGCCATCTCCTCTGACACCCATTCTCCAGCAAGGAAGAAACAGGAAATCTCCTCGGGGAGCATTGTAAAAGTGCAGTGAGCTAGGGCAATATCTGACACCCAGAAGCTTCTCATATTTTGAGTGAATACTGACATCCTTCTCAGACCTTTCTAGGTCTGTGTGTGTCTGTGTTACGATTTCTGTAGTGCATAGTGCAGGATCAGCATGGGTGAAAGGCAGAACTATAATGAGCAATAATAGCCCTGCTCATTCAAACTCCTGTGTGAACATCCTGTTGTGTATTACATATGAGGTCACTGGAGGAGTACAGTGTATTCTAGGCTAAAAATCTTCAGAAGTGTGTGTTGGATGCTAATTCTTTCCAAACTCTGATCAGATGAAGTGCAGACAGATAATGCATTGCATCCCATGTAGGACTGCAGAGGACAAAAAAAAATAAAAGAAAAACAAGCTCCCCCAATTCTTCTTGTCACTAAGTTAATGGCAGCTGTGTCTCTAGTGTGAAATCATTCTCTGTGTATATATATGATCATTATGTTCTGCAAGTGTGAGTCCAAGGAGCAGCCTTTTTACTAGGAAGGAGCCATTGTATTTTCCCTCTTCTTGTAAAAATTCCAGTCTTCATTTCAGCTTTGTCCAGAGCTTCTGATTATAATTTTTAATCTATTTTGATGTTTCTCTGCAACTTCAGCTGTAGGTTTTTTAGATTTTCTTATCTTATCACTCATTTCATCATCACATGTCACCCTGCTTTTTCTTTTTTCTCTGCTGTTTCCCAGTATAAAATCTTAACTAAAATGAATGCGTTTAATAACCCTGCTGCAATCTAATAACTAATGGGAATAAATCTTCATCAGATTTTTTAAAACATTCTTAAGTCTCATCAAGAAATAACAGATACACACACACAAATTAAACGAAAATCAAAGTAAATCAGAAAATCAGAATAATTTTTCTGGTTGCTATCTTTCATTCTTTGTTTTAATATTATGTTGGGGTTTTTTTCCAGGTCTTTATCTTTCCTCTGTAGGCAATAGCTTTATGAAAGTATTAAAAGTGGCCTTTTGACAGCTAAATGTGATAGAAAAAAAAATTTCATTTTATTCAAAACTGCTTTCTCAAACCATGCAATTTTCCTTATCCAGACAGTTTCAATTCAAGGCTTCTCTAGCAATATCACACTCAGTCAAATCCTACAGGTTATTTCTGTTAAAGTTTGGGGTTGAATTGAGACTAACTAGAATGTTGATACTATTGTTAATATTATATTCCAGCAGTGGAATGCAGTAATATGGGTGAACTTAAGTTGATGAAATTTAGAGCATTTCTGGAATTGAAAAACTGTTTGTTTATATTCAACTTGTTTACATAATTGAAATAATATTTCCCCTGACATCCTTAAATTACTTTTTCTCTGTAATTGCTTTTAATTATTTTTACCACCATGACCTTAATGATTTGGTGCTGTTATAATTTTTTCTTTAAAACATTTTTGTTGTATCCTTATATCCTGAATCACATTTTAAATGACCAATGCTGTTAGTTTATCTGGGTTTTTCCTGTTACCTTACTGAGGGAAAATACACTACTGCTTAAATTCATCAGGAAAATACAGTGTATTTAACATCTCCCTGGCATCTGTTGCACTTGTTTAACCTAATATTGAGTAAATTCATCCACTCATTTTTCTGCTTCTTTCCCTTTAACTGATATCCTCCGACAGGATCAGCTCATTACTAGAGGAGAGATGAGAAAATGTCAATTATTATAGGTCCTTGATTTTGCTTTTAACCCATTAATCTAAATCTGAAGAAATACAAAAGCCTAACTGATAACTGGCTGTTTGTGTGAATCAAAGGGTATTTAAAAGGAAGAAGTAGGCTTTTCCTCTGACAAGACATATATTTTCTGCAGTGAGTGTGTAACATTAAAATATCAAAATTTAATATTATAGAAAGAGATGAGACAGACAGGAAATGTTTATCCAAATACTATTAAAATTTACATGTATTTTAAACATTACCATCCTGGTGGTGAACTAATAAAACATTATTTGATATTTTTTATGTTATATACAACATTTTTTGACAACTAGAATGAAGTTTACTAGTATGGAGAAGAAAACTCTCATGAGGCTGATGGTACATGTAAGGCTTTTCAGAGACTTTCTTGAGAGAACAGACTGCCATGTTTAAGATGAGATTGAAGCTTGAAAAGTTAAATCAGACTTCTTAACTGTTTCTGCATTGATCTCTGTCTATGGATCAATCATTTCCATCAATTCCTGCCCCATAAGCCCCTTAATGAGGTACATTCATCCAGCTGCATGATGTGTTTTGTGATCAGTTATTTGCATGAGCCTTCTGTCCCAGGAAATCCAAACACCACCGTTGCAATGCAGAACATGAAAGATGTATTTGCAAAAGCAGAGAGTGGGTGTGTACATGGATTGGAAGAGCCAAAGTAGCACGTACAAGCTCACTGCTGGGGTGAGGATGGACCTCCTGAAATGGTGGGAGCTAAGTGCCCCTTGGAAAGGATGAGGAGTTTTGACACCACTCAGGGTGATTTTTGACAAGCCAACACTTACTGTGCAAGTAATACTAATATTTAATTTTGTCAACTTTCCACAAAAGTAATAAAATGGACGCTAACATTTTGATCACAGACAAATTATTATAAAAAAGCTAAAACAACCCTTTGTTGTTTATAGACTGTATTTGTAAATAGGTTCCTTTTTTCCTGTGTATTTTCACTCCAGACACTATTCTTGTACTTTTAGCATTTAGTGAATGATGTGATGCAGTGTGAATTTTGGTGTAGGCCTATTTCAATTTTCTTACTGCTGACTCCTTTGCTTTTGGCTGATTTATACTGTGTAAAGCTAGAGAAGGAGCTGCAAATGACAAAATGGAATAGACAACCTGGAACCTGTCTTCAGGGAATATTCAAGCATTCGAGCTTAATATTTGCTATTCATGAGCATTTTTCCAGAGCTACGCTCTGCTGCCCAAGTGTTTCCAGAAAGTAAATGTGGCACCATTTTAACATGAACATTAAAAATTACATCATCAGTCTATCTTATCAGAAGACCCCACTGTGTTAAAATTTCAAGCATGTATTAGTGGATTTATTCTATCTTGTTTTTTAGTTATTGTCTTAAAACAAGTTACCAACAATTAAATCAGATCTATGAGTAGCTATCAAGCTTTAAATGTAGTAGTTATCCCAGAACAGTTCACTAGGAGATGGGGAGCAGGATAAAACACAGAGACTACATAATTAGGGAAGAATCTGTACTGTCAGGCTGGTACTAGTTTTTCCCTAAGCATCCAAAACTGACCCTTTTGGGGACTCTGCATTAAGCTGCCAGTACACTGGGTCTGACAACAATCAGTCCTCTCATTTTCTTATAGCTAATCAATAAGGAAGCTAATCAATATTTTTGCTGAAAGGGAACCACATATATGTCTTTTTCAAGGCAATATATGTTTCTCAGTAGTGATTTGAGGCACTGGATGCTGCTTCAAGTGGGGCTCTGGCAAAACTCATGTAATCTCATAGTACAGCCACAAAAGCCTTCAGACATCATGCCTGGCCAGTTCTGCAAGTTCAGCAGAGATCATCCTAGGCTTGTGTCTGTATTCTGTTTTAATGAAACTCTGAGTAACCACAGCAAGATAAAGCCCAGGATACAGGGAATAATACAGTTAAGATTTTTAATAACCTTCAGCAGGAAGCTACATCCTTATCCATTCCTGTTTAGGTGTGTTGGATCCAAGTATCCCATCAGTGAGTCCCTACAAACAAACTGCAGCAATGGCCAGTTTCAGGCAGGCAATCCCCTCAATTTCTCTTGTCCTGGAATTTTCTAACCTAATTTCATAGCCCTGGAAACACAGCAATCTATCTAGGTGTATTGACTGGACTGAATTTACACAGGTCATTTGAAAGATAAAGGTCACATACATACCAGGCCTCTGGACCACATTTATTAACAGCATCCTGCTGACTTTCAACATCATTAGTGTCATCTGGACCAATGCTGGAGTAAATGAAATGTGACAGAACAAAAGATTGGTGCCAAGAGTGTAGATGTACCTAAGTGATGGAACCTAAAAAGGGAGGTTCAGCCTTATTAGCCCCTGGAAAACCACACTGTTCACCAAAGTCTGTATTGTATTCAGAATAACCTTTGCACAAGACACTCTCCAGCCTGCTGACATTACAGCACTTTTAATTTAAGAGAAAATAAAAGTGCAAATTGCTGACCTGAAGTCTTGCAACAATATTTGTATAGAAGGCAGAAGTTCTAAACAAGGGCAAGCCACCTAATATTCATATTTTGAGATCCTGCAAACCCCAAAATGACAGAGTCCTAGGTGAGAATTATTGTACATGTATTTATTTTTCTTATTTTTGGAAATAGTTCTGGATAGCTAGCAACTATCTTACAGTTGCCTGAAATCTGCATGTTTGATTCAATTGTCAGAGACTGAGGGGCTGCCTGAAGGAAATATGTGGCCAAGTACAAATGTTTTCTGATTACAAAATTATTAAACTGTCAGTGAGACCTGTATGAAATAGCTCAAAGCACAGCCAATGCTGGTACGGTATTATAGCAATGGTTTGTTTTGTAGTTCTTGTCAGGATTTGATGACAGTCAATAAGTTTGTCAAAATTACACCTCATGAAAAAACAATTTGGGAATAATTTTTGTCAAAATTCTTTATTAAACAAACCAAATACTTAGCTTTTATCATTTCACTCACAAAACGTTATTTCTAAAATTGAGGATTTTGTCCATTTTACACCATGATGTTGAGGACAACTCTGGAGATTAGACAGCACCCCTGAGCAAATACCAACTCAATTTGCTGTTAAAACTGCCCAGAAAAATTCCTTGCTAACTTAGTCTTTGTGCACCAAGGAGAAGTATTAGCCAGGTCTTAAATTGTTCAGCAGCGTTGCACAATTACACATGGACATCTCCTTCTCCCCATGACATCTCCTTCAGCCCAGAGCAGAGTGCAGCAATATCTCCTTGCTTTGATCTCTCATCCCCCCAGTCTTCCATGGGAGTTTAAACTTGCCATGATTCCCCCCAGTACCTCAGGTCTATATGTGCTGTGGGAATCCTGGCAAAACAAACAACACAGAAGAAATGATCCAAGTGGGCAGGCCTGGCAACCGTGATGAAAGAGAAATGCAGGATACTCAAACTTCCACAAAGGACTGTCACAATTCTTTAAGGCAGAGATTTTCAAGAAAGCAGAGACTTCTAAGAAGGAAAGAAAAAAATAAAAAAAAAAAAAAAGTAACTTTTAAGGACTTTGAAAAGATATTCCAGAGAAAACTTTCCAGGAAAACTTCCTTCACTTAAGAAAAGGAAATTCTTTCTCCTTTTGCATTCCAGACACAGAGTGCTAAAGAGAAGACCTCCCAGAGAGAATAAACACATGCCAGTGCAGAAAACCATGCCAGAAAGGATTTGATTTTTTATTGAGGCTTCTTCAGATTGCACGTTTCACAGTGCCCATTCAGACACACGCTCTTGCTGAGAGCTTTGTTTAATGCATGCTTCAAAAAGGGGCTTTTAGTGCATCCGTTAAAAGCAAGATTCTCTCAGAACTTTGTATAGCTTATCATTTGAGCAACATGCCACTGAATGGTAAGTGGAAGGTTCAGTTCTCCTGGATAGCTGAGACTGGGAGACTCTCACTCCACCACATCCCCCACGTGTTTGCTGTAAGTGCAAATCACACATGGGAACTGAAGTTCACCTCAAATTGATACATGCAATGCTAGAAAATATTATCCACCCAGAGGGGAGCTGAGAGGAGAATACACATTCTGCTTTCACTGCACATTTTCTGTAATTTCGGTAATATCCTGCTGGAATAAGGAGATCAAGACTTAAAGAGAAGAAAATATGTTGCACCAGAGAAAATTTAGAGGAGAAAATTGTATCAGCAGAGTCCTTCAGGAGTTGTATAGTCCTTCATCTTGTCCCAAGGCAGGATGGGCTACTGTTGAACCATTTCTGACAAGGACTGGTTATACAGATGAAGACAGACTCAACAAGACTCTGAAGCCAGTCTCCTTTCTCTGACAAAGTTGTTTCCCAGATATCTAAAGCAAATCTCTGTTGCTGAAATTTAAACTCGGTATGTCTTTTTCTAAGTGGGAACTGCAGGGAACAAATTATTCCTTCCTTTCTGGCAGCTGTTTCTTACATATTTTAAGATTTCTCTCATGTCTTCCCTCTTCTTCTCCTGTCCTAGATTAGATAACCCATAAATACATTTGCCCTTTCACAGCATATTGCATTGGCTAATGAAATCCAGGAATCAATTACATAGATTACAAGGGTCCTGAATGACAGCATAGCAAAATACAATACCCAGCCTTGTGTCTGAATGAACAGCATATGAATACTTATTCAACACCAGTATTTGCCTATGGTGCATTATGGCTTTATCTAATTAATTACATTATGAAGTGCTTGATTATGATAGCAGTGAATGTCTTTCCTGCTCACTCTTATCACTTGCTTAAAACTATTCTGTTCAGCTGAGATATACATGTATCTGAGAGCTCATTTAGATATTAGGTACCAAACACTGGATTCTCATTCCTGAGTAGTTTATTGTATTCAGAACCTGTTATCTGATGATCATAGTTATTAAATAAAGCCTCCTAATAACTTCAGCAGATCAGATTGTTCACAAGTTAAATGGGGGGAGGGATGCAGGGAGGGTAGGGGAGAGGGGAGGAGGAAGAGGAGCGTGAATTATTTATTCATTTCCCCATTTTCAAGACCTTTCTCGTCCCTCTTTGTGTCAAGCTTTCAAGATGTAATTGGAAATGTTAGACACACTTCTTCAAAAACCTTCTCTGAACAAATTACCAACTACCATTCTGTGAAATGAATGGATCACAAAAAGGAGCATTTCTTCAAAGGAAAGCAGGAAAGCTGATATTCAAGTATTTGGTCTTTTATTGGTCATCATTCACTTCCTCAGAAGATTCTTGGGAAACGAACTATTTTATTTCTTGATAGTTTCCAAAGCAACTCATTTTGCAGTTCTCAGAATATCAATTTTAATTGAATGTTTTCATTCCTGTGTAAAGTTTTGTTTTAAAGACATTCACATCCAGGGGATGCCTTGGTCTTTTCCAAATGTAGTCCCATTTTTCTGTTTTGTGAACCATCATTGGATTAGGATTCTTGTTCTTCAATAATACATAATTCCAGCCTATATTTTTAACATGTAAAGGTCAAAATTAAAACAAAGAAATAAAGTTTTAAACCCCCATCAGATCTAAAAGAGAAATAATGTGGCTGTCCAAAGCTAGTACATCATTCACGTTATTTCCCTGTGTCCTTAGTCATGTAGCAACAAATTGCTCATCTGTGAGCTGAGTTACAAAGTGTTTATTCATAAACACAGATACTGGAGTAAGAGGTGTCTTCTCAGCAGAGGTCTGAGAAAAATATTTCATCCTTAAGTAATGAGCCTGTAAGCTCCATCTTGTGGTGCATCAGCATGACCAGAACTGCTGGGACCAGCATGGGCACAAATAAGGGACCTGAGTTGCTGTTGCTGTCCTGACAGAGTAGTGAAATAGGCCTTACAAAGCATCCTGGACCTTTATATCCACAATGAGATTTATATTTCTGTATTTTATATGTAATATCTTTATATCAGTACTGAGCCAGAATCAAAGAAAGGAAGCCTTCAACCCACATGCATCAGAAAATTTGGGTGTTCCACAGCAGGAGATTATGGTGCATCCACTCAAATCCAGAGACAGCAACTGGAACTCCTGAAAGGGGTTTGATTGTTGGATATGAACCAAACAGAGGGATTTCAGGAGGATGATGATGGTGTGTAAAAGGTCTTTTACCAGGCTAAGGTGGCAATTGCTGTATTGTGTGCATAATGCTTTCACCTGAAAACAGTTTAGCATTGCTGTCATTTCCCATCTGCATGGAGCACTGTGGGGAGAGGAGATTCATCCTCTCATGCCCAACATCACTAAAACAGAAACAATGAAATAGATTGTAAGAGAGCTGAAGGTAGCTCCTGAAGGATCCAGCTGAGGAGAGTCTGGACAGCATTATCTTTTGCAGACTGAATCACTCACAGAGGCACCAGTTCAGAACCTGGAGGTCACACCAGTGTTTGCTCCTGAAAGCAGAAAACTGTGGGTTGTGAATGAATAGGATTGCTGCAGATGTCTCTGTCTGCCTCAAATGCCAGAATATTTATTCTGGCTGATTTAAGCAGAATAAACAGTAGTATATGAACCCAAAATAGTCTGTGCAAGGGTCATCTTCCTTCTACTGCTGGTAATAAAGCTCAAAAATTGCAGGGGAAAGACTCTTAGACCTCTTATATAGCCCTGGTACTATGATGGGATTTCTCCAGAAAGGTTATACTAAGCTAGCAGGGAAAAAAAGAAAGAAAGAAAGAAAAAATTTTGCCACATATTAAATGCCATGCCATTATTTTCCAGTTGTAAAAGAATGGTGAGGCTGAGTATGGAAGAATAATTAAACATTGCAGTAATTATATTGATTAATACTGGGATTATGTCTGACATTTGTAATACAAATTGAAGGACAACCCACAGCATGGATATGTGTGGTTATGACATTTCTTAAAGTGCCTTGAGAGATTAAAATCACTAAATGAATGTGAGTCATCACACAGTTATCTTTGTGTTTTCCCCTCTTAATTTTTTTTTTTTCAGTGATTTAAGAAGTAAGAGAAAGAGATGGTGTTTGGAAGCTTTTAAAAAGTCCTTGTTTTTTTCCTGGCACTTCAACTTCAAAGCAAAGAGGATCTGAAGAGACAAACAAAAACATTCTTGTCTTCTGAGTTCAGAGCAATGCACACAGCCGTGGAACATATTCCTTTGCTCATGTGCAAATGTGGCCGTACTGTTACCTTGAAATGCTCAGCCCCAGGGACCAGCTGTCTGTAACCCAAAGCCTGGTTTGATTCAGCACAGCTCTCTGACCTTGCCTAAGTTTCCTGAGAAAATTGTTGCTAAGGTGTGAGGCAATCATGCAAGATAAAAAAAAAAAAAAAACCACAGACAACATTGTAATTGTTGAGACAGTTGTGATAATCAGGAGCTCAAGGGTTAATGAGGGAAAATCCTGTCTGGAAAACCTGAAATTCCTAACGGGAAAAAATAAATAAAAAAATAAAAACAACAGAAAAAGGTAAGAGTCAGAAAATGACAAACATGTCACTCCTGGGAGCGATGGCTATCTGCCTTTTCCACCATTCTCATGTGTGCCTGCCCAGAAAAGACAGCCAGGGTGACTCAGTGGGGGTGGTGAGCTGGTTAATTCTGAGACCCACACTACAAGAGTCTCATCCACCTCCTGGGCACTAGCAAATAACTTTCAGCTGAAAATATGATGTCTGTAGTAGCAGTCACACTGTAGTTGTGAAATTCCAAGGATACAGGCAAGGAAAATTTTGAAGGAAGAGAAATATGTATTACTAGAACATAAAAATCTCAGTCATAATACTTTATTTTCCATTGGCCAATTCTGTTTCAGATCTGAAGAAGCTCTTGTATGCTTGAAATCTTTTATGTTTTTGTTTTCCCCTCAGTTACATCAACTGATCTAATAACATATATTATTTTTGTCAACAAGTCTTCTTGTAATAATAATTGTAATAATAATGTAATAAAATGCTTCCTATCTGTTTATATTCTATGCTCAGGAGTGAAAGAGTGAAAGAGGAGACCATACAGGTGAGGCAGCTGAAAAACTGGTGATAGCAATATTTTTTGTTAATTTATTCTAATTTTTGAAGGTAAAAATAAAGGCAGAGTCCTGAAAAGTCCAGAAATGTTAAAAAATTCTGGGCTAAATTATTCTAAGAAACAAACTTAGAGATTTTTCAGTATTTAGCTTCATACTGTCAACACTGATTTGATTTTCAAAACCAAGTGTATAAAAATAAAATATAGTTTACTATTCTGATTTTTTCTACTTTTCAGTTCATCCAAGGTTTTCATACACACACACAAAATTTTGATCCACCCAAATGCAGTGGACTTCTGCACTTATTTATCAGAATTGCAGAAACAATTAATTATTGATTATTCCAACAGCTCAAAATCTCCTCCATATGGGCAGGATAATATTTGTGTCTGAAACATTTCTTCTCTGTACAGGCCAGATCAGATAATCCCCTCCTGAGAACATATCATGAGATATGCACCCTTTACTTATGAAAGCCCTTCATTGTTCTCGAGCTGTCAGACAGCAGGTTTTTTCACCATACTTTTTCTCCCCACAATTTATTTCCTTCTGGATTGATGTGCAAATTCTCTTACTGAAGCTGAAAAATGCTGGACTCTTATCAAAATGTGAAGCACTCTGGTATAATAGTCTACAGGATAAGGAGATAAATCTATGCATATTTGGCACGGCGTGTATCTGCTCAGGTTTGTGGGAACACTGGACAGAAGCATCTGTTAAATAATCATCAACTTCAAAAGGAATATTTCATTATTTTCTTGGTAAGATAAAGAGGAGAGCTAGAGCTCCTCATGATAAATATTACACTTAGTAATTAAATTTTCATATTTACAAGGCCTACATAGTAAAACTTCTAAACTAAATAGTCTTCATTTGCATGCATTTCAATTTAAAGGGCATTGCTAGAGGACAGTATCTCCAAGACAATAATGAGCTGTTTTCATTAACCATGCCCTAATGATTACAGCAGGCTTGTACTTCAAGACTTGTGAGACAGTTACCCCTGCGAGACCAAAGAAATAATTGCATGTCTTTAGTTATCTCCTCTTCCATGTAAGCCACTAAGTTAGAAGACTATTTCCTGCTCCTGGGTTGATGTACTCACGAACCTCTTGAAAAAAGATTTAATTGAACTTGGATATGGTGCTGGTAAAGGATCAGGAAATGAAGTCTGATCTCTGTTATAGCTCTGGAAATCTGGAATAATGCAAATGAAGTATTGTAGGAAGAAACAGACTTTAATTTTTTGCTTCTACAATCCTCAACATAAAGAGATCTCTAATCTGCTTAATTCTTCTTACTGTTGCAAATACGTTTAATATTACATTTAAAAGTACCACAGGAACTGTCAAGTTTATTCCTAATCTTGCAATTGTCCAGGTATTTTTTATATACAATATTCCAATATATCTGTCATCGCAGTATAAGAACTTTGAAAATTACATTGGGCAAATTTGTTATTCAAATGTGACTGATCTTCCATAACATGTGATTTATTTTCATGGTTTTTTATCAAAAAAAAAAAAAAAGTAATATTTTTGCTTCTGTCAAGTCTATCTGATTTAACTAGTACATATCATCTTCCATACTGCCTAGCAATTATCACCAAATAGTAGAAAATAGACCCACAAAGGCCTTCAGTCAATCATATTGTTCATGTCTTGCCCTCCATAGATCAACTAGATCTCTGTTATTGCAAATGACCATTTGACCAGATTGCTCTTTAAAGGCTTTAATGATGATGGAGTTTCCATAGCCTCCCCAGGCAATCTCTTCCAGTGTCTAATTATCCTTACAGTTACAAAGTTGGGTTTTTTTTAATGTCTAAGTTAAATTTTCCTTGCCACTATTTAAAAGGCCATTACTTTCTGTACTATGTACAGTGGACACGAAGGAAAGATTATTCACTTGTCTTTTGCAACAACGTTTCATATATTTGAAGATCACTATCATGTTCCTCATTTCTCTCTCTCAATCAAGTAATTAAGAAATCTTCATATGGTATTCAAAAGCTGTGTTCTCAGAGTTGTCTTACAAGTCATGTTCCTAGAGTCTTAATTCATTCCTGATGAAGTCTGGATATTATTCAAATGGTCCATACATTTGCCAAAATGCTGTGCTTAAAACAGAGCACAGTGTTAGAGCTGGTGCTGCAGCATTCATCCAACCACTCAAGTAACTTTGGCAGTCTTTGGGCAGCTGAGGCATTTTGAGTTGCATCTTTCTATCTCCATTTATGATTCACCTGTCTGTATAGCATATTCACACTCTGCCAGTGTTTTGAAGCTGCAGAAAACAGGGACACTTCTCAGGAATGATCTGTACCAGCTCAGGATCTCTTTTCCGTCCTCACTTAGGCTAACCAGACATTCATGCACTTGCTGGCCTTGCTGGTTTAAGCAAGGGTGGTTTTTGTTACAAATCCATGGTCCTGTGCTGGAATTGCCTATCAAAGTTCCAGACATGAGAGGTAAACCCTAAAGTCATAATTTTGTTCTGTCACATAACCATACCTTAGCATCTCACAACTTCATCCAGAATGAGTATCAATCACTAGTGTAGTCATACACATGTTAAGTTTATTCAAATTATAAACATTAACCTGCTATTTGTGCCATTTCACCCCAGAGGGGCTATGACTTACCAAGAATGAATGTGGTTTCCAGGTTCAGCTGCATGAATCACAAATTCCATCAAACATTCTGTGTGGACATTCTCACCTACTGCTTCACAGGACCAAGCAGTGTTAGCTGGGGATGACCTCGGGAGTATTGCTGGTCTGACTTCTGCCTTGAAGGATAACTCTGGTCATATGGATCTGGTGATCCTACCTAGATATTCTATGAATCTTTGTAGATATTACTTTCTTCAGTGGTGATGAAGCGAGAGCCCAGATTCAATAATCCAATGAAACATATGGTTAATGTCATTCTGCAAACTTTATTGAAATTGCTCATGTACTTAAATTCAAACTCATGAATAAAAACCCTAGGCACTGTAACCTATAAAAAAAAACAGAGTTTATGCTGAGATTGAGATGATATTGGGAAAATCACCTGGAGAGAAAAGGAGAAACAACCCATCAAATTGTTGCTTTGAGAATACTGCAAAAATTTAAATAACCTAGCTAACATGTTCTGTGATTAACAGCATTGCTTTGTGTACATGAGCCTTTCCAGTGTTTTTCTGGTTTATTTAAAGGCTTGCACTGACACAAATATCATTTCAAGGTTCCTAGATGAGCAGGTTAGAGGGGAAAGTGCCTGCTCCAAGCATGAGACATCAGAGTTCTGCTCTGAATATCAGTTATTTTCTGAGCCCAAGTCGAGGTACCAACCTCAGTTCTCAACCACCTGTGAAGTGTGTTGTGACAGGTATTAATTGATGATTACAGGAAAGACCAGCTGAGGACTGAGAAAATCACTGCTGGAGCTAGTTATGACTAACATTCCTTCCTGGTGGAGGCTCCCATCGTGGCAGGCTGGTCCTCACTACACTCCAGTCTCCTGGATCCCAGCAGATCCCACCTATTCCCTGAGAACAAAGCCCATAATCATACCATTAATTCTGGCTCAAAATCCCTTACAGTGAACTGGCTAAGAATAACCTCCTAGTTTTAAGTGTCCATGCTCTCCCTCACTATGTGGCACTCTTCCTCTCCACATGGTCCAGCTCCAGCAGCCATCCATGAGATGAACCTGTGCCCAAACACCAGCTCTCCCCACCTGTCTGACCAGCTTTTGGTCTTTTCAGTGCCCTGGTGCTCGATGCTTTCCCCTTATAACTCTCCTGCTTGCCCCAAGGCCAAATCTCAGACTCTGAGTGACTTCCCAGAAATCTGCTGCTCTCCTGTGGCCACTGGAAAGGTTATGGGCCAGAGGAATCAGGCAATGAAAGCCTTCAGTGAAGGCTTTTACCATTTCCTTTACCAAAGGATTTTCTTTTACCAAAGCAGAGCCAAGGGGGAATTTGGGGTTTGTGCAGAACTGGACAGTCTCAGAAGTTTTTACTAGCAAATCATATATTAAAAAAAAATTCACTGTCTGGTGCATTTTATTCTCAATGACTAAAATCATGGTCAAATCAGAGTGAGAAAAACCCAAATGAACTGGAGCAGATTAGGCCACAGATAACCACAGGCCTAAAACAATAAAGGACATCAATAAGTTCTGTCAATAACTCAGAAATTTGAATACTCCCTCTGAAATATAAATTTACACCCCAAGTTTCAGGTAAGGAAATAATTAAAATAGTTGTCTAGCACCAAAGGTATGATGGTGAAAGAATTTACTTATTTTTAAAATGCATAATCCTCTCAAAATATTGAATTTTAAAATTCTATTTAGAAAAAATTCAGAAAGTGAATGTGGAGAACATAGTAAAGTAGTTCATTTTGCATTTATTTGTTCATTGATGCCCATAATTCTATATCAATAAATATATTTGTATAGTAAAATTATATTTTCCTGAAATATGAATCTACTTCAGAAACAGTGTTTGAACCAATTGTAGATAGATATATCTGTTTTGAAAACATCAAATAGGGTTTTTTTCTGTAATTTCCATAAAATTTCAGTTAAAATATGAAGTAAAAAAGCCTGGGGTGGGGGGGAGGGGTGGGCAGCAGAGTGAGGTGGGGCAGGGGAAAGAAAGATTTTTAAAATTCAGAACTATATTTAAGGGGTTTTTAACTTCTTTTCTTGTCAGACTTAATTATCCACAGTTTTGGCTGAGATCTGTGAAAGTATCTGTATGTTTAAAATAAATATGCACCCATATCTAGTTGATTCATATACTCTTTCAGAACAGCTTTATTCTTTCTTTTTTCCCCTCTGTTTCAGGGATGAAAGGAACAAGAACACAAAGTCCATACAGTAGCTTAAAAACCATGTCTTTTACTTTCCTTCACCTCAGTCTGGTTCTGCCTCTGATGTCAATTCTTTAATATAAAGACTAAGATAAAAATCATAAAAACTCTGAAGTATTTTCCTACAGTTCTTATTATTCTCAATGGTGATACAGCCTTCTGTTGAAAGTTTTCTATTAATAAATTACTCTTATAATTATTGAAATTGCTTAATTATTTTTTTCCTCTGGGGGTAGCTATGTAAAATAAAGCAAAAGAATTATAATTGATCAGGAGATACAATCCAACCTAACATGAGATTTAAGATTGTCTCTAATGTAGTCAAATGAAAATCTATTTCCATTCCACTGTGACCTAATGCCGAGGAAGCATATAATTGGAATTAGAATGAATATAAGATTCACAAAAGTATCAAAGTTGTGATACTTATTATATTGATCATCATGGTATTTGTCTTGATGAACCATAAAAGAATATGAATACTTCCATCAGAGCCATTACAGAAAACATGACAGGCACTTTCCTTTCATGGATTTATTCCTACGTGGCCCAGTGTCTATGACAGAATGGACTGCAGTCTTGGCTATAGTCCTTGGGTGCTTTTCTTGAATTTAGAAACGAGGAATATAAATGAAAAACTAACATCTTGTAGCAGGTCCACTGTGAATATAAATCAGTAAAGCTCTGCCAAAGTAAAGTGAGCTGTTTTGATTTGCAGCTGGGAGGACTGTACCAACAAATTATATGTATGGCAGAATATGGGAAAAGAAATTCAGAGAAAAAAAGATAATTTGGTTTTAAATACAAAAATATGTTAATTAGAAATATTCAGTTCTGTCAGTTAAAATTTACAAAAATCCTTTTGTGAGGAGGATGGCAAGCCGTGATGCAGCAAATAGCTGTTTTCCATCACTCGCTTGCTTCTTAACTGCCCAGAAATCTGGGAATTATCCTTATCATCACCTCATGAAGGGACAGATAAAATGCTCCATCATTCACTGATCATGAGTAGTACATGGGCTGTAAAGACACCACCTAGAACACATATTCAGTTATGAGGATAAACCTGATGTGGCTCATAAGGCAAAAATATAATAAAGTAAAATAACTGCTGCATAAAAGCTAAATAAACAAATGTTGTTTCACACGCTTGATGTGGTTCCAAGATAATAACACTGAGGAATCAGCTGGTAAAAAGGTATTTATTCTTTATATTCACTTCAATGGTATAAAGAGAGGTCTTTTATTTGTCACATTTTCGTTTCTTTGCAGCAGGTTTTCCATGAGTAATAAACCCTTGACTTACTTACAGTTCAATAGCACTTTGTAAATTAGAGCAAATCAAGTTTTATCTAAATTATAAGAATGGGTATACAAGACACATGATGAATGAAGGAGTGCAAAACCCCAGAAACAGACTAGGACTTTTCATGCCACCATCAATCAGTTTTGTGAGGTAATTTTGGTGTTTTCTTAAAATTTAAAGAGATTTTATCTGCTATCTCTTGTTTCTGAAATTTGTGAAGCTGGCTAAAGAAATGATAACTTCTAAAGTTCTCTCCAGTTCAGTGTGACTTTACACTGGCTGATCATCCAATTCTAAAATAGCCAAGCAGAGCATTTTGTCGTTAACTAGCTTTGATTAATTCGTCAGCTGATCAATTTTTCCATAACTACAAGAGCTCCATACTACACTACATGCATATTTTAGATTTTAAAGTTATTTACCTCAAAGCTGACCCCAGGAATCTCGGTGCCTCTCTGCAGTACTGACTTGTGCCAGGCCATGCCCAGTGGGCAGGTGGGTGTGCTTCAGGTGAGAGGGGAGGGACAGAGGCTGAAGTGTTTGATTCACACTTGGATCGCTTCACACAATTTCACAAAACAGCAAAACAAAGTTTGTTTCTGTTCCATGGGAGAATAAGAAGAAATTTGAAAGGTTATTGACAAAATGGACCCAGTTATGTCCATGCCATCTCTGCTCCTCACAGCTCCTGCTGGATGGGAGCTGAAGTGATTCCTCAGTGAAAAAGGGGATGTTGCTTCATCTGTCAAAGCTACTTTAGATTATAGTTATAATATCTCAAAAGATTACAATTTTAAAAAGAGCCACTTGGATGTTTACAGTTCTTTCTATTCCATTACTTTAAATAATTTACTAATCTCTCACTGTTGGTGTAAAATAAATTTACTGCTTAGAAAATTACTGACTCTTGGAAAGTGTGTAGCACAGATTTAAACATATTCTTTCAGAGATAAAATCCTCTGAGTGTCTGTCAGAGGTCAGGAGACACAATGCATTAGAGACTTAAGCATTAACGAAGCATTTAATTATTTCTGCACAAAGTCAGTTCCAAAATTATTTTTAAAACTATTAAAAATGAAAATGCTTCATAAAAGAATTTTAAAATGCGCACCTTCAGCATATCTTTCTGCATGGTTTAGACATATTTTTTACTTCTTAGTCACATCTAAGGCTATTGTTTAAGTTTTTCACACAGATTTATATTGTGGAGTGAAAGAACTAAAAGAAACTTCACTTTTTCTGAACTGAGTTTCTTTTTCTCTTAAGTACTACTCTATTTGAAGAAAAAAAAAAGCAGATAAAAAATTCTGAAAGCCCACAAACACTTTTCTGCAAAATTTTAGCAATTAATGGCAACCCAAAATTTGCTGAATTCTCAGCTGCCTTTTACAAGAATCAAGAGCAAATTTTTACAGTCCACATATATCTGTTTGATTTTCTTAGAATTCAATCAAGTTGCAACTGTTGATGAAAACCAGAATTGTCTCTGTCTTGCACTAAAATGGGGCTTATAGGAACAAACAAAAGAAAAAAAAAAAAAATGCAGACACAGTCTGTGTTTCCAGTCCATTATTTTGGGAGGTGGGCTGTAATCACCACCATATTGCAGTTATTACATGGTGAGCAGAACTAGGTAAAATCACAGGTGCTTGAAAGAGAATCTTGGATATTGAAAAGAAGTAGACAGGGAAAAGATTTTGATAACTTCATGGGTTTATATTGGGTTCCAATTTTTGCCTTTCCAAGGTGGATTTTTCTTGAGGGTCTGGTGTGGGTTGGGGCAAAGTGTGTGTGTCCAGAATAACTCTTACCAGCTTGTTTAATTAGGATTGCAGAGTAAATGGAAATGTAAAGGTTGTAACAATGCAAAGAACATCAATAGCAAATTCTGATAGTAGCACAGCAGCTGCTCTTTAACAGAGCTGCAGAAAAAAGGGTTGCTGGGAAATGTGACTCAGTCTGGGACATGCAGGGAATCAAGCTGCTGGGAAATCCAATGCAGCCTGGTCAGAAAATCATTCTATTTAGTTTTATGCAGGGCAGCAGTGCCAATGAGCAGGGCTTCAACAAGCTGAGCTAAGTCTTTGCTTTTGCTGCTCTCCTTCTCCATCACCTGTCAAAAGTGTGAGCAAAAGAGTGATTTCTGGTGTGTTTTTACAGCATACCACAACATACACTGTAGAAGGCTCTGTCCTCATCCAGCCCTCTAAATGCTAACATACAACATTTGATTTGTCTTAATGAGAACAAATCTATGTAGAGCAACACAGGTTCAGTCCTGCACAGGCAGAAGTGCCAGTGAGGCAATGGAGGCAGCTGGTTTCTGAGTGTGAAGCCTGAAGGGGACAGGTGAGATTCTGTGCTATAAAAGGGACTTGTTTTGATGCTCATGGTACAGCCCAGCCTAGCAATGGCCAAACACGGCACAAACACTAAGGATGCTCTGAGTGCTTACTGTGGAGTCTGTTCCAGGCAAAAAGGACATCTATTTATTCATTTCCCACTAGCCTGCTCCTGTCAAAGGAGATAACACTTGCCTTTAACAGGAGATGAAATTTGCCTGCTGGTTGGTAGGTTATTGAATTGACCTCGGATTTGCGGGGATACATTTGGAAATTTTGCTTCTTAAATGGGATTTCTCTAAAAGATATAAGAAATCCCTCCAAGGATATTTACAGTGACTGGTTATCTGGTGTTGACATTAATTGTGCTGGCATATTTTGCTGAACAGCCTCAAGTGTAACATTAGCTGAACTGTAAGACCCTTCCATATATAACAGTCTAACATAATATACTTCATAGATGTAACCCCTGTCTTATGCCTATCTCTCAGCTAAAATGATCTGAGCAATTTTATGCAGATGTCTCATGGGCTGAGCCCTGTAGGTGCATTCATCATGATTAACGATGTGCTTTTATTTGCTGCATATCTGTACACAACATCAGGTTTTTTTGTTTTTGTTTTTTTTTTAAATCTGGTCTCCAAAGAGAATAAATAGCTTTTCAGCAAATATATCATAAAAGCAAAATATCTAACATTCAGTAGCAGAGCTCAAAAGTTTTGATGTTACAGATTACAGTCTACACATGGACACTGCCCTTTCTGAATCATGTTTATATAGCATTTTTGTGGTATTTTTAGCAACTGCCAATATTTAATCACTTACAGTTCTATCAACCAAAAATGTTTGGCATGAATTCTGATGTAAAATGAAACACTACTTTGGCTCCATTTTTTCAGTTTAATAAAACCAGTTTTTCCTGTGCTGCTGAAAAGAGTAATGTCAATTTACTTGTGAGGAGGTGACTGTGGATCAGCACAGGTGAGTGTGACCACAATGGCATCGTGTCACAGCAGGCCATTTCTGTCATGGGTGGTGTGATGGGGTGGTGAGGTACCAGTGTAAGGTGGTGACCTGCAGGTTGTTCATGCTGGAGCTTTTGTGTTAGCACTCACTACCAGATGGATTGCTCCTTCTGCAATACCCTTTCCCTGTGTCTGGTAAAGGTTTATTGAGCTCTATTAACCTGGTAACATGACAGTTTTATAAATTATCGGTGATAATACATTATAAATTTATTGAGTTATTGGTATTGGCATGTTAACTGAATAAATGGAATGTTTGTAATTAACAGGTTGAGCATCTACCATTATCAGAAAAAGAGATGCACCAGTTAAATAGGAGGACATTGTGGTTTCCCAGCCTCTTATTACCCTTCCCTGAGCACTCACTAACTGTTCCTGTGAGAGGAACACTGCTAGTGCTGGTGATGTGTGGGTTTGACAGCGAATAAAGTTATTTTCCTCATTTCTTATTAACAACAACTAGATAACAGGACACAACTGACACCAAACATTCTCTGTTGTAATCTGTCACTCAAAAAAAATAATAGCCACATAGCACACAAGGAGACATGAGCATGGCAGGTCATTAATATCATCTACCATGCAGCAAATTGCTTGTCATGCTTCCTTTATACACATTTATGACTAAAGAGGATTGTTTGAAGTGAGAAACAATAAATATTTTTCACACAGCCTCATTGGTTAATAAAGATGAATTCCCTAAGTTTCTTCTCACTGACTAGTTGAATCAAAGGGAAAAAAAATTAAGGAAACAAGAAAAAAGGTCATATACAAATTTATCAAGGAAGCTTCATAGACTTTGACATTAAATATTTATTAATATTGATATTAATGATATTAAATATTTACTTTAAAAGTTGGTATGTGTCATATGTTTTATTTCCATCCAGAGTAGGATGATATCATAATAGAAATCAATAATAATCATCAGTATCTATGTCAGAAAGTAGCATATGTCTAATTCAAGGTAAGCATTAATATTTTTGTCACTTCAAAAACTTCATATCGTTACAAAAAGAAGAGTAAACTGTACAACTTCATATCTTACATATTATCAGGATATTTCCACTTCTAAGTTGACAATTCAGGAATGGCATTAGGATAACTCACACTTATTTTTCTTCAGCTCTTTTTTTTTCTCTTTTTTCTCTCTTTTCTCTTTTTTTTTTTTTTTTGTTTATTTTTGGGGTTTTTTGTGCTGGTGGTCATAAAGAAGCTTGAACTTATTCACTTTTGGAGAAAAAAACTCATGTGTGGCAAAATTACAGAGTCAGATTTGGATATTCTCCTGCTGAAAATGGATAGGTAATATTGCAGCAATCATTATATGTTAAACTTCTAAAGTGCAGAGCAAAGTATTATAATAATAAGAGACCACATAATACACTGAAGCTGGAACAGATTACTGTACTTACTAAATTAAAGACACAAGAAAATTGTGTCACAAGGATATGCTGAGTGGGTGAAACTTTCTTGTTGTCTTTACAACCTGACGTGTTTCTTTCTCACCAGTCTTTCATTCTGCGTGTCTCTAAGGCATTTTGATGTTTCCATCACTGGAGGACCAGAACATCCCATGGGTCAGGTTGGATTGGTTTCAGCCAACTCCTCCACCTTTCGCCTCATATAATGTTGGAGACGTTTTAAAGCACTTTCATGATTAAAGGATGTATATTAACCAGCTCTATCCCTCTAAAATTAACAGATCATTTTGTTAGATATAATTTCATGCAATATTCTGTGATATAAATAAATATACCTTGAGTTCAAAGCAGGAGAAATTTCAGAGAAGTAATTAAGAGTGCTGTCTAATTCTCAATGTTGCTGAATTTTCCTCCTCCTTTCCTCATCCCTTGCTTCTTTTCCTTTTATTTAGTCTTTTCATTCTCTGTTTTGTATAAATTCTTTTCTTCCCTTTCCACAAGAATATTATTCACATTTTTTTTTCTTCCCTAGGAGCTTTACTTTTGATGTGAATCTCATGTGGTACCTGGCAGCCTGTTGTGGTCTGTTGTAATGTCAGAATGCTTTTCAAGGCATCTTGAGTGGAAAGTCCTAATGCTCAGATCTAAGAAGGAATGATTTCTTTCCTTTTGACCTTTCTGGGGTTTGCTGCCCATCACTGTAATACTAAAAAAAGTTACCAAAAAAAAAAGATGTGCTGATCCATCAACACTTGCCACCTCACAGGCTGAGGAGAGTGTACCTCATTAGCAAAATCCCTGAGCTCTTAATCCTCATTCTCCAAAAGTTTAAACTGCTCCCAAGTTATACAAATCTGAAATGCACAGACTGATCAATCCTATAAAAGTAGAAATTTTTTTTTGAGTTCAAAGGGAGTATTGTGAGTGTGACAGGTTTCCAAGCATCTTAAAATTGAAAAAAGCACTCTGCTGTTGCAATTGATTCTGTTTCATTGACTGCACTAACAATATTCCAGTTTAATGATGGAAAAAAAGGTATAAGGTATGTTACTTATGTTGTAGTCTCTGGTGGATTGATTGACTTCTATCAATGTTATTGGAGTTGGTGAGGAAGAACATCAGTAACCTAACCCATATTACTGAGATAAATGATATCTCGTAGTCCTGGCTCTACCTTAATGAACTTATATAAATAACAATTCCCTCCTCTGATATTTTTTTAGAAATGCCGCTCAGAATATTGTTGGAAAAAAGTATGTATAATTCTGGAGTCTGAGTTTCTAAGAGAGATGATAACGAGGAAGTATGGATGCAAGATTAAGTTATAAAATTATGTCAAGAAAATTTTTCTATATTAAGCCCCTTTTTTCCAGAAAAAAAAATCTCCCATTACCTTAGTAAGCTTCAGATCTAAAAGAAAATCCTTGTATCAAGAGCTGTTTTAGAAATATAGATTCTTTGACTGAGTCATCAGTCTCATAGACCTAAAGTGACATATTAATATTATGGCCCAGATTCAGCAGGGGTTGTTGGGGATTTTACAAGACTATTCCAGCAATCTCTTCCTTAAAAAGTCAGTATGTGATCCTGTTTAATCTTCATTTTCCACAAAATTAATAATTATTAGAAATATCAGGTGTGTGCTTTGCTATGTGTCTTCCAAAAATGTCCATCAAGTGTAGGAACTGGGGGAGGGGAGTATAGAATGCCTCAAAATCAAAAAAAAGCATTTAGGTATTCCATACACTTTATACCAACTTAATTGGTTTTTAATAGATGAACAAACTCCACCAGTGGCATGAGGTATAAATTTTACTAGAATGAAAGTGTAAGATGCAGCATGGACTACTCATATCCTTTCTGATATGAGGTATTTTCCGAGACATGAACACAGTGGCAGGACAGTCCAGGCCATTCTCCCTGACATCCACTGGGAAGGCAAGACTTTACAGTCAATGATTCTGATCACTACTTGGCTCAGTACATTTCCTCTAAAAAAAATATAGCCTGGCCCTGAGTGACCCTGGCACAGCCCCCACCACAGTCCTACACCATACTGGGATTATTACTTATTTTTTGACAAAGTGATGTACACTGGAGGTAGTTCTCAGCTGGAGCAAGCACAGCACTGCACTGCACTGATCCAGATGTTCTTCCAGTCCTTAAATAAGTTCACTGAGCTCTGACAAGGCTTCAGTGATGTAGATGTGCTCTCTATGTATAAAATAAATGCACTTTTATTCAGACTTTTCTTTAAGTCACGCTGAACTACTATTCAGAAGAAAAAAATGACTTGCATAAAATACTACATGACCAGTAATAATCCTATTATTTATCATCATTTGCCTTGGGTCCAGAAATGTGGTGCTCACACACTTCTGTCAAAACCATCCTCTGGAAATGAAATCAAAACCCAACAGGAATTCTATTTAGCTCGGCTCACCACAGTACACTGGTCTGACTTGCTTGGTAGTTTTCTTTTTCTATTCACAGGGAGGATATGGACAATTCTCCGTTTGTTTCCATACGGACAACTATGTGTTGTGTTTTGGAGAAGGGTGGTAAGACATACTGATAAGCATGAAGTTTGAAAAGAAGGGCTGGTGAGGTTTTACTGATTCTCTTTTTTTTTTTTAATTACCATTTTATGCAATTCAAGAACACAGCAAAAAAGAGAAATTACACAAAGCATTTCAATTGAAAGCCACAGCTTCTAAAGAGACCACTTTTCTTCTAGAGCATCGTGGCTTGTCACTACCAGGACATAATTTGACACCCTGATGTTTTCCATTTACCAGAGAATACTTTCATACAAAATATCATTCCAAGAAAATCTCAATGTAGATGATCATATCTTGAGGAATTATCAATTTTTTTAATTCATTAACAGGAGAAACATCCTACCACTCCCCAAAATGTACAGAAATGTACAGAATAAAAGACTGAGAAACAAAGAAAACAAATATACAAACATACAGCCAAAACAATACAAACAGAATTTATTGATCATGTGCCCAAGTCAAGATGACTTTGCTACCAATAAAATGTGACCATCTCCTACATATCTTAGCTCTTAATCAAGAAAACAGTGTTTTACACTCAGTCCTGTTTCTCTTGGAATTTATTCTTTGTATCATTATTCTTCATGCTGGAGACTATTAAAACAGCACATCATAGAAGGAGACATGCTTAGCACCAAATCTCACCTTCAGAAGTATTGCATGAAAAGGGCTGAATTTTAAAATGGGAGCAGAAGCAAAATAAACCCAAATCCCAACAATCTATATTTACTGAGATCATGAGTCAGAGTTCTGATGTATTCCTTCCTTATTAATTTAATATACTATTCACTGCTCTACTCTTTCTCCAGCAATTTCATATTTCAGAGTTAAATCCTTAGATCATAATGCTGACAGCAGCTTTCTATCAATGACTCTGATCCAGTAAATAAGGCAGGTTTCTGACTAGGGAATATTTCCTAAACACTTTAATGAAGAAGGAATAATTAAATTGTGTAAGTCTGGCAGTCGAGACTCAGTTCTAGCTTTAAAAAACTCCACAGTACATTCAGAAATCTTCAGACATGAAAATTAAAGGCAATGAAAGTGAGAACAGTTTACACTTGGCAGGTGCTGATTTTGGGATGAGACATGTTGCACAGCAGGATGATAGATTTTGACTCAATGAAAGAGATAATTATAGAATAGTAGAAAACAGACTGAGGATACCACTAAATTGAGATGTTAAAAGGACAGGTAAAGCACATGGTTGGTTTATTTTTTTCCTTCCACTTATTCCTTGTTCTGCTATTTTATCCACCCCCAAAGGCATAGTTATAGCTTAATTATCCTTTCATTTTTTGTTGCTGAAAAGCCAAATGCCTTGTCTCAGTTGATCATTTTGGTTTAAATGGTTTAAACCACAACAGTGGTTAAATCACTCTAGAGAAAGAGAGACTGGATACCACAAAAGCAAATGGATCACCCTTTAGATTTACTTCTCTTTCCTCTTTGACAAAACAGAGAACCTTTACACTGGATGTCTTGCACAGAGTTAAGGTGAGATGTATCCTATTCACAGTAGTTATTCATGAACATGCTCTTTTTCTCAATAAAGATAACATAATCTATCCCTCAGGTGAAAAGTATAAAAATCAGGAGTGCAAACCTTTCCAGATTTGGATTAGTGTCACTGTTAAATATAGCTTTCACTATCAAGGTAATTCTCATATGAAGAGGAGCCATATTATACCCTGCTTTGGAAAAAAAATTGCCCTTGAATATGAAACTAGTATTTAATGAGTCATCATTATAAATCACTTTACAGAAGGTGTTGAAAAGCCATTCATGAAACTGATAAAATATATGTACATGCTTCTGAACATGCACAGCAGGCAAATTTCCTATTTGGTATTCACACAGACACCTAGAAGTGGCAGCTTACCTTTTCCTCTCCCATAAGCAGTAGACACAAAACTTTCTCCAGTTCAAAGCTGGCTTTAACTATTTGCTGGAAAGGGACAAACACTCTGTCTCACATAGAATTCTGAGACTGAATTCATTTACAGAATCTGTTAGATGTACAACACCAAGAAAGTCTAGATTTCTCTTTGAATGATATACAGACAGGAAGGGAGAATAAATTTCATTAAATAGATAAATGAGTCAAGATTTCTAGAATCCAAAAGAAACTTGATCACATTCCTGTCTTCCACAAGCTATTACCTGTTATGAGGCATGTTGCTATGGAGATTTGGGGGCTTTATTTATTTGCTAGTTTTATTTGGGGATTAAAAGTGATTTTCAGGACTGTCCTGGCCTCTGTACGTGTGAGCAGCTCTAAGAGAGTACAGTGTTATTTCTGTCCCCATTAGCAGACGGATGAGAAATGAGAGTAGCACAAACCCTTTCCAACTCCTGTTTAACCAAACCCATGTAACCAGAATCTGTGGTTTACAAGTGAAGAAAATGCCCCAACAGCAGAGGGGACTCTTCAGAGGTCAGTTATTCTTTCTGTAGTCCTTGAGGCAGCGGGGTGGCAGCTACCTCAGGTCACTCTTCATCGAGCTGCCCTGGGTACATCAGCCACTCCACAGAGGTTTCCCTGTGCTGGACACTTCATGAGTGCTGGGCTGGCAGCCTGGCACCTCTGGCTCTCTGCTAAATTACACAGGGGCTTCTCTGTGCAAAGATAGCACTGCAGACCAGGTCAATCACTCCAGAGTGCACCAACTCACTCCACATTGAAGATGAGGCTTTTGGAAAAGCTGTGACCACACATTTTTAAAGGTTTATTTGCCACAGTATACATGAAGCACTTCATAGTGTACTGGAGGTGTTTTCTACCTCGTTTTTTTTCCAGAAAACTCAGGCCAAGTACATTCTAAGTCAAGGTATTCATGTCAGTTTTTCATACATATTTTCTTCATCCTATCACTAGCAGCTATCAGCATAAATAAGGAGCTAAGAAAATATCTAGAGATCAAAAGGATTTTAAATAATGGTATTACTATTATGTAATCTATAGAAATGTATTTAAATTAAAAACAAAACAAACAAAAAACCCCAGAAAGCAAACAACCCCCAAAACTTCGTAAAACTGAACCCTTAATGGAACTTTGTATTTCTGTATTTCTACTTCAGATAAATCTTGCAAATATAATAGACTGATGGACTCTGGAGAAGTCGTTCTGAGAAACAGAAATTAAATCTGAGGTCTCAGCAATTGTTTTGCAAATTAGTCCAAGTTCCTTTGTCTTTGTACAGGAGAGCCAAGAAATAAAACTGTATAAACCAGGGCAGTTTCAGTCTGCCACTGGCAGGATAAATATAAAAGGTTTCATAGTGAAGATTGTGACTGCCAAGAACTCTGGATGCCTGTTGGAAACAGGGCAAGTGGCACTGACTCCTTCTGATTGAGATGGACACAAGCAATCATTTATCCTGTCCTAAGGTGTTTGGGAGGCATCTTTGGAGGGGGATATCCATTCCCTCTGATGGCCATCTTAAATTAAATGCCTATTTTTAGGAAGACTAAAACTAGCTGGATTAAATCAACATGTCAATGAAAGCATCCCTAGGACAGTATAGGTTACTGTAGGTAGTGATGAGATCAAATGAGGAGGAAAAGGGCATGGTACTTAATAAAAGGTGTTTTTGTGTATATTTCAGTTTACAGAAGTCCAGTTCATTACACTTGTTTTAAAACTTGAGCTTTATGATAGTGCTGCCCCACAATGTCTATGGCATTTAAACTCTCCTCTTGCATTGATCTGTCCAACAGTACCCTTCAAGCACACACACAAAAAAATGACTGAATCATTATCTTGCCATCAAAAGAAGTATTTCAGTGACTTTCCTTCAGACATGAGCTACCCTTTGTGAAAGAAGTTGTCAAAAGGCCAAGGCCAAATGGCACAATTTGTAAATAAAGCTGTCAATCAGTCCACGGGGTCACAAGAGAATTGCTGCAAACAAATCGTTTGCTTTCCACTCAGTTGTGGCAGCAATTGTTATCTTAAAGGATACTAAAGACTTGGGACAGGGACATGTGCCACCTGTGACCCCAAGAGATCCAATTCTGTCCTGTTCCACTCTGTGATTTTTCCTTTTACAAACCCAGAGACAGTCCCCAGCCAAGCATCTTTTCTGGCTATGAAAAGTGCTGCTGGATGTCTGGGCCTGTGGCCCAGCAACTGAGGAGAGAAGAGGAAGCCTTATCAGGAGCAGTACCTTCAGGGACAACAGATTTCCCAAAGTTCCCTCTCTTTCTTCCTCTTTCCCTGTGCTAAATATGGAGGAAAGATGGCTGAGTCCAGAAAGAAAGCCGGATATTTAAAGACTATAAACAAGATAACACTAATTTTTCCTAGCCCTCCAAATAATCAGTGATGATAACCCCTGATTTTTTTTTTTTACTCTGCTTAGATACATCTTTTGTAATTTTGTCTATATCTATTTTGTGATTAATTTTTTTTAAGGCTCATCAAAACTAGAATGAATGAATGAGTAAGTGAAGCTGGGAATTGTAGGACATGAAAAACATGTAATCAGTGAGTACAGAGCAGGTATACACTGGTTCATTGGGGGGGGGGAAGGTGTCTCCAGCCTTCTGCTATTTGAATAAATCACCTTCCTGTTCTTCATGCTTGCATGTATTTGTCAAGTTGCTGTTCCATGATTAGGAAGGTGTCCAGAATACCTATGAGCATCCTGAAAAGCTCATGACTTTTAACACTAGAAAGAAAATTTAATATCAAGGTTTATTTTCCCATAGTGCTGGGTCACAGCTCCACATCTGACCACAGTATCTCCACGATTATTATTTTTTAATAGCTGGGTACATCTGAAAGGTTTGCAATATCCTACTGAAATGTTAGAAACAGAAATTAGCCCAGACTTCAGCAGATTCCCAAAATGCAAATTTCATTTCAAAGTGCAGCCTGCATGACCATCCTCAGACTGTTCAGCTGCCTGTTGGAGATGCCATCTGAACATACTCAGATTGAAATCTCGGTCTTCTTGGTGAGGAGTAAATCCTGCACTTCTCAGGTTCTAGGAATCATATCATTTGAAGATTGTGATTTTATTTACCTGACAACTACCTGTTTGGAAAGATCAAGAGCTTACAGTAATTAAAATGAAAAATAGGTTTGAAACCTGATAACTTTTGAAAACCTGAAATTTTTAATCTCTGTTTTGTTTTCTTAGTTAAAAAAAATAAATATTATTGGTTGTTTAAAACTAGTATCGAGTTCTTGATTCATGCTAATTTTGAATGGATTTGACAATCTTATGTAATTCAGAACGTCAAGTTTATAAAGACTAAAGTTGCATTTTGTTGATTTGATAATTTTCAAGTCTATTATTGTCTGCTGCCTGATTCTGAAAGTTAACTTTGTTACCTGAGGGAAAGGTGAATAATCCATTAGAAATCCCATTTAGTGTGGGTGCACTCTAAGTGCGGAAGAAAAAGTAGAATTATCAAAAGTCACTATATATAATAAATGGAAATAATTCCTACAGGCAAATGGGTATACAGCTAAGAGCACAGTACACATAATCCAGTTATAAATATAAATATGACTTTCTGTTTTACGGTTAAAAAAGCAATGTTGATATTAATTCTGAAGACACCCTTTTTATACTCATAAAAAATATAGCAAGTCTTCAGTAGGATTTAATAAATAATAAACAGACAGCAGTCTAGTGGATGGAGGTGATTAATAACCAAAAGGAAGAGACTAAATACAATATTTGTGTGTAATTAAAACACTGAGCTACTGCTGGCTGATTTGATTAATGGCACCTTCTTAATTATAAAGTGTCTTTACTTATAATTTAGGACTACGACGGAACATCTCTTGCTCATCCACAAGCATGAGACAGTGGAAAGATGAAGTATTTTATTATCTTTCTTGCATAAAGATGAGTTCTAATATGAGGCAAGCACAGCAATGCCAAAGTGCATGGGAGGTTAAGGAAGCTACAGGATAGAACTCACAACCAGTAGATGGCACTCACTTTATTTAATTCCATTCTACAAAACTAGAGCAAACTTCCCTTCTCTTCTGCAATTATTTTATTTCATTTTTTAAGATAGAGAGCAAGTTGTACTCAAGAAAAATAGAGTTTCAGATAAAATATTTAAAGATCTGATCTCATGCTGGATATTAAAAGAGGGAAGAAGGGAGGTTCAACTTCCAAACCAAAATTTTAATTGCAAAACCAGACAAGGAAACAAACAAGAGGACAAGACTAGAAATAAGCTAAAAAGTGGTACAGAACCTCATCTCAGTTTAAACTAAATGTTTCTGGTAGACCCACAATGATATATCTCTTTTTGTTTTGATAGAAATCACTCTCTAAAAATATTTTTAAGTTAATGATAACCACTTTCCCTCCTCACTACTGTTTCAACCAGCAGAGCTATTGCAAACAAGTATGGTTTGAACTGCAGAAGTGTCACGCCCCAGTTTAAACTGGAAGTTCTCTTCATCTGTTCTCCATGTGAAATTGTGGAGATAGTCCCAGTCACAGGAAGGGTAGCTGCCTTTGATGGTGACAAAACTTCAAGTATTCTGTGCCTCAAGCTCAGCCAGAACTGCAACTAGAGCAGCCCTCACCACTACACCTGTAGAAGGACAATTGCAATCCTGATTTCTTCTCTAGAACCCAACAACTAGACAAGGAAATTCCTAAGTTCATCAAGAAGTCTTTGTTTGCTTGTACTCATGGGTGCCATAACACATGGTTGGTACCACTGGAGCAGTGATGGTTGTTTGCAGTATGTGCTACTGTAACCAGTATTCTCAAAGGCAGAGTATAACCTAGTCTTAGGTTTCATGGGCCCAGGCTGGTGTCACCCTCCCTGGAAAGGTGATGCTGGCTGCATGGCAGCTCTGGACACTGCACATGAACTGTGAGAAAAACCAATGCAGACAACCAAGCTGACACATAATTTTCTAAAGCACTGTGGGCTTTTGGTGGGCTTTTTCTAAATTTAATTTAAGTATTAAATAGATATGTTAGTCTATTTACTAAGCTTCTTGGTTAGGGGGAAAAATAAAAGATAAACAGAATGAAGCATAACAATCTTGAAATAACATCTGCCTTCAGATCTCCATAGGCTTACTCCAGCCTGGGAGAAGAGAGGGAGGGGAGAGAGACACAGAGAGAACAAATTAGTCCAATGTTATAACAAATTATTTTGGCAGCTAGCTGTATGAATGAAATAACTTGTTCTACAGCAAAGATATTGGCCAGCCTTAATGTCTGCTGCCTGAATGGACTGATCAATGCCTGTTTGCTGGAGTTCTTATAGCAAATACCATTTCATGAAAGGAGACTGGGAAACAAGATCCTTCTTGAAATGCAGCCAAAAATATCTCTATTTTTATGGTGCAATTCTGTCTTCCTCTGGTACAAAAGTGAGCCCTAATAAAGCTGTATTTATGTCTCTGCTCTGTAGGTGTTTAGGAGGATGTTATCATATTGCTTTTTTCCCCCACTTCTAGCAGAGTACGGATTGGATCGAGGACATCCCAAAGACTTAACTTTGCTGTACTTGACAGCATTTCCAATGAATATGTGTGCAGGGTTTAGGAGAAACAAGCCTACCTGAAGTCTAGATTCAAAGACACACCAACTTTGAGTCCTGGGGATCTGAACTTTTACTTCTATCTGTTACAATGCATAAAAGCAGAAACTGACATTCCTTTTTGTCCAGAATTACCTCCCCATCCAGAGTGATAGTGCACAGTGCTGAGCAAACAAATAAAGCTGAAGTAACTGTAAAGGACCAAGGTTGGGCTGAACAATGCAGGGATTAGGAATCCAAAGCCTCCACCATCCACTATTTCCATCTTGATCAAGCCTGGAGATGACAATGAGTCTTCTGGTCAGGCTTACCAGAGATTTGTAGGTGACCTGTCAAGGTAGGTGAACTTAATTTCATTATCCTCAGCCATGTGTGCTACTGCTTCTCCCTCTTCTACCTGAAATCCACTAAAATGACAATGGCACCTGGAATTTCAGACAAACAACAAGCTAAAACCCTGTTTCCTAGAAATGTGCAAAGGTCTTGAGTGCAATGAAGGAGATCCTGAGTTTGCTGCTGATCTACACTGGGCATGCACCTGGCTGAGCAGTCCAGTGCCTCCCAGCCCAAAAATCATTGTGGATTTCAGGTTAGTGATGGTAGTCAGGACTCAGCCTCATTAGAGGTTACCCATTTGACTGATTATATTAATATTGAAGTTGTTCAGTAAATTAATATTTCTTTCTCTGATCTTTCAAGCCTTTACAAAAGACAAGAAGATTAAGTAAGCCACCTAGCACAGATTTAACTATCTGATCACAGAAGCAGTGTAGGTTTTAAGCAGTGTGTGAAAAACCTTTGCACTGCTATTTCTTTCCCATCCTTTCCTGTATTTCACAGAGGATTGTACACCTGTTTTGATAAAAGTGGGTAAAAATTTTGCTGCCTCTCTTAGTGAACTTGGTTGAGTGCTTCTGTGTTACACAATATGAAACACAGCTGAGATGCCCAAACTGCTCCTAAAATCTTATTTCCCAGATGATTTGCCCAAGGGCACTCTATGCTGCCACTAGTGAATTGCTCCAAGCCAGCTTGGCTATCTTGAGGCAAGTTTCCTAAATATGAGCAGAAACCACCACAACTGTTCAGCCTTCATATTCCAGGACTTTGGGCTGATGAGTGTCAAAAGCCAGTCAGGGCTTTACTGTAAGAGCATTAGAAAAGAGTTCTCATAGCATTGATTGGAATTATTTCTTCTTAGTGTCACGTGGGAAAAAATTATTGATTACTGAAGGTTTTATAAACAAGCCCACATATTGTCACTATGGGTGGCATATTAATTATTAAGTAAACAAGAGAAAATAAATGTGTGCACAGTATTGTTATTACAAGCAATAGGAGCCATTTGTAATGGTGCCATATGAAATCAAACTGAACAGAAGTGATAATTGAATCTCCTGGTGAATACCATTCCTCCGGCAGAGGATCCCTGGGAAACAAGACCATTAATTGATTGATTTGTATGATTAAAAATGCAGAAATAAACCTCATCATTATTTCACATATTTCAGTGAAATGTATTAATTAACTTATACCAGTAGTATCATTCGGTCCAGGTTAATAAAATAGATATTGGGATTTTAATATATGTGGCTTTTCATAGAAAAATATTTTCTTTGCTCTAGACAGCACCAGTTCAAAACCAGAAAGAAACAAAATTTCTTGGTCACAGGACCACTCTCCTTTTTAGATCAACAATACCCAGTGCTGAGTAGGGAAACTAAGAGAATTTCAAAGAGGCTAGGGATCCAGCACCCAAAAATTCATACCAGAGCTGCTCAGACAGGATTGCCAATAGCTGAGGACAAATACAGAGGTAACAGTTGCTGCTCAATAATTGAATCTCAAACTGTTTTGCCATTTCAGAAAAAGCATTTCATCCCAGCATTTAGAAGAAGTAAAAAATATGACTCAATAATTGCAAACCACGTGAAAACTTTTCAAACACAACTTGTATTTACAGACATTAGAGTGAGATTATCTCAACAGCTCAATGGCCCTCCATCAGCCTAGATGATCATTGAAATAGAAATCTTAATGAGTCACCTAACATGCAATGACAAGCTGTCTCCTTCACAACATTTAAAAGGGGTCTATTTATTCTTCAGGCTCTGTCAGAGGACTGGGATGTCTCTGTGGGAAAGAAAAGGCCCTGCAGCCCAATTTTAGCTTAGTTGCCCAGTGCTATTGTAATCACATTTTCAGGGTACATAACTGCAGTTGATAATATTGTATGAGCATTTCTTCAAATTTGTAGGAAAAACTACTGAGAAAAAAAATATTCCAGAAATCTTGCAAAGCTCATCAGGTCACGAAACCAAAATAATGTAATGTGACTTTTCAGAACAATTTCCCATAATCAATAAAGGAAAGTGGAATTTTTTTCGCTGTCTTAAATTCTTCTTTCTTGTTGAACCAAGGTCTGAGCCACACTATTTGTGCCCTCAAAGGAACTACATCTTCCCCATCTCCTAGTCTCTGGTGTGAGTTTTTCACAAGACTGTGGTCTTTTCCTTCATATTCTTGTCTAATTTTTTGGCTATAACTTTGTTTTGACCAATGTCATATTACATTCTTTATCCGCTTCTGAGAAATTTTGGTCCTTACTAACCCCAGAGAAATCCCACTTTGTAAAACAGATAAAGCCCCATCAGTCAGACAGAAAATGTGTTCACTCCACTGCTATTCCCAGCTCCTTCTGCTGGATAACTTCCCTTTCTGCCCCAGAACAAGGAATTATCCATTCCCTGTTCAAAGTGGTAGCACAGTTGATCTCCCTGAGAATTTTCTTCTGAAAGCCAGCAGAGTTAACTGCTCCCTCATGTCTCCTCTGTGTATTGTTATTGCTTGAGGATTTCTTTTCATTCTTCCACAGAAAAAGTTGTCCTTCCCATCTCTCTTCCTCTTTGGGCTCCTAGACTTTTGTTCTGCTTTAAGACTCTCCATTTATTAAACTTTCTTCCTGACACCTGCTTTGACTCAAGATACCAGATATATTAATTTGTTATTTACTTGTCCCAGTTACCTTTTTTTTTTCTGTTGAAGAAGTATATATATTTCCAGATTACATCATACTCCTGAAATGCTTAGACATTAAAGGAATTTTATAGACAGAAAAGAAGATAATTCTCTAGATCATCAAAGTTACTTTAAACAAAAATGTTCATTGTATGTGTCTGAAAAATTTCTAAAATTTGGATTCTGTACAAGTATTTATGAACAGAAGCATTTAAGTGGCTTACTGGATTGCAGGCATGTCATAGCAGATGAACTCTTGTGGAAATTAGCCCTGCAGCTCCAGTTACCACCTTAAAAAACTCTCAGACTCAGGTTTCCATAAGAGTTCTACTTGGAAATTTGTTTTCAGCAGAGGTCTACTTGCAGATAAAATACTGAAAATAAAATAAAGTACAGGCAATTATATATATTTGTGTAAAAGACAACAAATTCTAGGCTATCACTTCTTTTTGTTATAGAATGAAAATCACTTAGACATAGATTATTGCTTAAAAGCTTTGAATCTGGTTCTCAAATTCTGAGGAAGAGAAGGAGGTGCGTTGAACAATGGGAATGTTTTCCATAAACCCAGTGTTACATTTCAAAAGACTGTTCTGAGAATATAGACTGCACATTCCCCACCCCAAAGATATTCATGGATTGAAAGGGGTCCATTCTAAAAAACACACCTTTTACTTAGCCCTGTAAAAAATCTGAACCCAAATCTTTGAAAGCAAACTCACTGCAAGATGAAGTCTTTTTAAGGGACCCAGAGTGGTCATCATTGCACACATTACAAAAGGTCAGCCTAGCTTTACTAACTCCTACGTCAAATTTACCCTGTAGCAAACTTAGCACCTTTATGAAGTTGATCCAAAGAAAGTGAATTGCTGGCAATTAGCCAAAATGAAGTGAGAACTACTCAGTTCCTCCATCATTTTAATACTTGTATTTTACTGCTGGTGTAAATAGGTTTATAACCTTCCGTTATGAAGCACAGACATCTGTTCAGCTTAGCACTAAACATCTGGTTATTCCAACAAAGCATATAATTATATTTAATGGATGAGAAGTGTTTGATGGATTGCATCCAAGTATCTGAATAAGACAGTTATGCATAAAGACTATTTGCATGGATTAGTTTGACAGGCTAACAAGACACAGTAGAATATTATTTTCTCTGATAGTTACATTGATTTCAACTGATGTTTTGCATTGCAGAGGCTGGCAACATTAATTTTAGATACAATCACAAATTATTTTACTTTTCTTTAGATTACCACAAAATGTAGAAATTTTTATTTGCCTTGTCCAACCCCGTAACACTTCAAGACTCCTCTGTGTTGTGCTTTGACTGTGGATTGCGTTTTTCAAATTTAGCATTAAATATTGGAAGAAAGAATCCCTCTACTTCTTGCCCTCACATTCTTTTGTTATCCCCCAGAAGATGTTTCTATCAGGAAACATTCCTTGCAAGAAAAAAAATTGGATGCTTTTCAGCTAGTTGATGTGAGCAAGTAGCTCACCAAAAGTGATACAACAGATTGTCTTAAAATGAGAAGTATTGTTCTAGAAACATTAGTCATAGAATTCCTCCAGGATTACTTATATTCATTAAAAATCATGGCACAAAAGTGGGAGTGCTCTAGCTAAATTGTAAAGCATCATTAACAGAGGATGATCAGAACACTAAAAAAGAAGAGCTAAATGACCTTGAAAATGCTAGGAGGACTGGGATTAAAGTAGTTAGAACTCAAGCTCACTTTCTTGGAGACTGATAACAGGCTATAGGCCATAAGGTCAGGAATGGGAAATCACAAAGAACAAGAAAGACACTGGGTGTCATGGACAGCATTTCAAACTACATCAAAACTTCAGACACAATCCTGACTGGCAATCAGGCAAAATTCTTCCATTATGAACTGAGAAATCTGAACTGCATGATACAGGGAGTTTGTCTGGAACACTGGGTACTGTTCTGGCCACCTGCATTCAAGAAGTACAGGATTCAACAGGAGATGTAAGAGAACACCAATAGGTTGACTGGGGGCATGGAAGGCTTATCTTGCCACACAGAGGTAGATTTTGTCCTTTTTGCACTAATAGAAGACAATTTGGGGGATTACAGAACTGATCCCTATAAGCACATCATGGGGAGAAAATAAATCTCCAAAGAGAAAGAACCAAAGGAGCTCTTCAAAATGAGTGATAATTTGGAACCATTAATACAGCTATAGAAGCTTGCCTTGAATACATTAAACTTGTAAATTAGCAGTCTTTTTCTATCCACTCACAAGGTTAGCAAGATTGTACAATTGGCTTTCAGGATAATCACTGGGGAAACAATTTTAAGACATAACCTAATAATTTTTAAGGGAATTACATGGCATTGCTCTCTATAATAACACAGGCTGGGTTCAGTGGCAGAAGATGTCTTGTGTCGCAGTGAAAGCAATAATGAATGGAAGTGCATTACTCCTGAATCACCACAGCACTATTACCTCCAACCACTGCTTGGTTACTGTCATTGGAGAGATAAATTGAGTAATTCAGTGGTTGGCAAATATCTTTTGAAAACTGCATGTCACTGTTTAATAATACAGTGCTTTATATGTTAGATAGTTTTGTGCCAGAGGTAAAGAAAAACATTGTGGACACTTTTCTAAAGGGAGGGATTATAAATGTGATTTACCTTGTGAGATCAATTGAATGACAGACTTATTGCATGACATTGTGGACTGTATGTCTGGAAATAACTTCAGCAAATGGTGTCAGTCTCAACCAGATACAGGGTCTTGCAGAGATTAATTCTTTCCCATTTCTTCCTCTGAGATAGGGTAGCTACTTGCTGCCCTTTATTCAACACACATGCTCAGGCTACATTAGTTCATCTTTTACAGATGAAGGAAGAAACAAAACAAGCTCCAAAACCACAAACATTCAAGAAATAAATCTTGCATAATATGTTTTCCTTCAGGAATGTTAGCTCATCCAGATAGACAAAAAACATTAGGTGAGGATGTATCCATGTTGATAGGAACATCTTCTACAAAAACAAGCACGAAACCAAACAAAATTAAAACCAAGTGAAACATCTCCCAAATCCTACCATACTTTAAATGTTGTGTCAAGTTAAAAATAGATTTCCAAAAATTTAGTTGATCCTGAACTAACATTTTCCTCCCTAAGAAACTTCAATATCTGAACTCTATTCGGAGCAAAATATAACTTCTGAATCACACAATGTACTGGCACATAAAAATTACAGTTCCCCTATAGCATCAATTAAAACAAAACTCAGTGTACATGAGTTCAGATCTTCATGGAAAATTCCTGATCTGCTACAAAGACCCAAAGTCCTGGATTTCCCGTTCCAATACAGAAAACCTCTTTTTGCTCATCAAGATTTGCATGCAATAAATGAACAACTGATCACTTTTAATTTTGCCATATACTGATAAAGATACCTACCTAAAGGTGCCTACCTGTACACAATCATATGTATTTTTATTTGTATTCCATCTACCCAACTAGCTATGCAAATTTTATATCAGCTTTTGCATCTGTGCAGCTTTTAACTTCCCACCTCACATTGCACTGTCTTCCTAATATCTTTGTATGCCAAAACAGCACTTAAGATAATGGTAGCAAATCATACAAGAATACAAGATGAACAGACAGTTCTGCTACAGACCTGTAGGAAATGAAAATGAAAAAAATTTCCATAGATGACATTATAGAGGCTGTTTAATACTATAATAGTCACACTAAGTGAAACCTTTGTCACAGGGACTCAGTCTTTTAAGTGTCTAATGCAAATCGGTGAAGTAAAAACATTCAGCTGTTAAGTGACTTACTGAAGTCATCATATAAGGAGCTAGAACTGTGCTTGTACAGAGATCTTAGACTAAAATTAGGTAAAAAGTCTGAATTCTATCCTAATTATGGAACGTCTTTTGGTAAGTGATTTCAGTCCAGGTAACACAGCAAATGTATTTCCATCACTGTCTTCCCAGTTCCACTTATTTAACTACTTTCACACAAGTTTCCTAAAAGCTCATATTTGGCAGATGGTGAACCACAGACGGATGCAGAACGTTTAACATGTTAGAGGCAAGAGAAAATGGGCACCCTAGTGAGTGAAGAGAGTAGTACATCCTCCAAATAAAAATAAATTAAAAAACCCACCTATCAAGAGATTCTCTATTCCTAGGATCTGCACCCACCACAAGAAAATATATAAGAAATGTCTTACTGATTTAGCATCAGGGTATCTCTATCCAGAATCCAGCACTGAACTCACGTGAACTCATGACAAGAAAGAAAAAAAAAAAAGCAAAAAATAAAAAGCAAGAAAACATGATACTTCCTTCCTAATAATTTCTCCATCTCCAATTATTTTATTTTGGGATTTTCTGACTCCATGACATATGTCTACTTCCCCAAAGGTTACCTGTTCCAAACTCTCATTCAATCCTGAACTCATACAATTATTTTTATTTTTATTTTTTGCATCTGCAGCACTCCTTAACAAGATTGTTTGGGAAAAGGAAAAGACACCAAGCATGAGATTAGAAAGAAGCACAAAAAAAGAAAAAAATGGCATTTGTAATGATATCTGTGCAAGACTTTGAAAAGCTATCTCAAAATACGATTTTTCCAGACCTGTTTCATCAGAGACACCTCTTTTATTTCAACAGTGCTCCAGCCCTTCAGAAGCCAGCCAGTCTAATCATTAAATTCAAAATTAAGGTCACATAGATACTTATACCAGTCCAGGACACTGTGATATGTATTTTAGTAACAGGAATAGGATGGGAACTGCAATGTCCTTTATTTGGTAAATTGGAGATCTTCCTGAGAGGAACTGACCCTTGCAACACCCCATCAATGACTAGGGCAGATCTGCAGTAACTCACCTTTCTAAAATGTTGCTCATCTAAACAATGAGTTAATCCCAGGCAATTCAGTGATCTGTGTTATTGCAGAGGTCATGCTACACAATAATCTCTTCTACAGGCTTGTGACTTTTTCAGATGCAGACCTTACATATTCACTGAGAATATGGGACCCCTTTTTAAAAACAGAACAGGATATTGTCCTGTGGGACTCATCTGGCCCAGCAGATGTTAAAGATCCATTGTTATAAAAGCTACAATAATTGAAACCAGCTTCTTTTAAAGAACTGTTTCTCTGCTTCTGGATAAAACAAAGGGATGTAAGAGTGAAGTGCATCTCTCTCATTGTCTATAGGTCTATACCTGTGAAAGAGCTTCCTTTCAGAATAATTAAGATATGAATATTTGTTTCCTGGAATGGAATTGTACTCACTTCTGGAACTTCAGGAAAAGCTAGCAACAATACTCTGTAGCCATGTCTAGGGCCATGAAACTTTGGAGAACTTTGCAGAGAGATTCATGCAGCACACATGGCAGAGTATGGCAAGGCAATCCAAACGATCATATATAAATAATTGCAGGATTGGGTGTGGGTAGTGATGATAACAATCCTCACTTCTCCTTGGGCACAGAGGGAGCTCCCAGCAGACTTCAAAGAGAGACCTGAACCCTAACTCTTGAGGTGAGTACCCTGAGCATATGGAAAGGGAGATCTGTACTGGAAAGAGTACTCACACTTGGAAAACTGATTTATGACTGTCATGCAACAAAATCAGTGCCCAGGCACAGATCATGCCTTGGGTGACATCTGGCCTTGTGCAACCTCCTCTGCACACCATGCACAAGGCAGTGCACTCTGTCTGTATGCAAAGCAGTTTAAACTTCAGGTGTCCTGTGCTAACCCATTGATGCCCTTACAGCATATCCTAGGAAGTTCTGTCTGGAAAGTACCCCACTTGGCATTGTCAATATCCACACATTGCAAAAGCAAATGAGCTAGATGGTGGTAGGCACAGAGCAAAAAGAAAACACACAGGTTTTACTTCTGTGTTCACACTCTTACCTCAATGCTGGCTCTCCCTAAAATATCCTTAAGCCTGTTTCTGAATAGAGATTTGCAGCTACACAGAGTAGGTGTGAGATAATCTGGGGGAGAATGGAAGCAGTCAAAGCATGTCTACCACATCATGCAATAAAAGGAGTATGAGAAAATGTAACTAAGGATCCACAAGCAAAGCCATATGTCCTGTGAAACAGCTCTTCTTACACATAATTCAGATAAAGTTTGATACAACTCCTTTGCACTCTCTGGGGGAAAAAAAAAAATCCTTATTGTCAGGGCCTGAACCACTTTTTCTGTGAGACACAGCTGTCTCATTCCAAAAGTTCACACAGCTGCCTTGTGATATCTGTGAGAATAATCCTGCAGAAGAGCTCTGTGTTCCACACCAGTAACTGCACAGCTCCTTTCAATCCCTCCACTGGCTTTGAGTTTTGTTTTATTGAGGCAGTACCTCCCAAAATAATTAGAGCAGCACAAGAAGAACACATAGAAGCTGTGAAACCCTGAAATCAAGTGTAGGGGAAAGCAAGGAACGAAACTGGGTGGTGGTAAGGGGTGTGTGTGCACGTGCATGGAATGGGTAACAGAACTCATTGTAAATAAAAAGAAAATATTTTTTAAATGTACCTCCCTACCTGTAATGCCACCTGTCTGCCTGAGGTGCCCACTTCTCTCAAGGCCAGTGCTTCAGTGAGCAGTTGTTTTCCCATTACAAAAGGAGACCACACTAAAGAAAATCATTCTCTGCAGAAGCAGCATGAGTTGAAGGTTGCTTCCCACCGATGTGTGTGATAGACCAAACATCCAGCCATGTTGCAAAGGTTTTTTGCAGTGAGCAAATGAGTTGGCATGTGTGAAGAATAATGAATGAAGATTCATTTTCTGACTTCACTGACTTTCTACCTGAATACAAATATTTTATGCTACCAGATGGAATATTTTATTCTACCAGTTGACCATAAGCTGAAAGCCGTTTGGGGGTCCCTTTGCTTTCTTCGGTGCCTTTTCCCTCAAATTTCTTTAAATAAGTAGAAAACCAAAGTACTTCAGAACAAGCTAAAGCCTTAGCCATAATTACATTAGAGGTGGAAGGTCTGCTTTCAGTAATCCCAAAGTCTCTATTCCCAACATCTAGAGAGTATAATGGAATAAAATTGTCATCATCACTGAGTTAATTTAATATTTTTCCCCAAACAATATTATCAGGACAATGAACTACATTTTCTAGAAATCAGAATGAGCAGTTCCTACCTTGAACAGCTTAGATAACAAGGACCAAGGCACATACAAGGGGGACAGAGATGCCTCAGGCCCAAATTCTCTGTAGCTGTATTGTATGCACTGGGAGACGCCGCATAAAAAATTGAGTGTGAAGCAAGAAACTTGCTCAGGGGATAATCATGGCTAGAAGGAAAATGCCTGGGGAAGATATAAGTGGAGATTGAAGAGATAGGTAGGGGCTGAAGTGTAAGAATCTTTGCTATGGGGGACAGACACTATCCTAGTGTAAAAATGAGAGATGCCTTTTCATTTTGAACTAGAACTTAACTGAACTTGACAGAGTAATTTTTAAGGATTGTTTCATCCTAAGAGAACATACACCCATGAGGAAAAACCCTAGGAGGAGGTGACAAAGCAACTAGTAATAACAGAAGGATCTAAGAATCAGAGGTGATAAAGAAGTAGAAGAGAGTCATTATTCCTCTAGCTCCCTGGATAACTGAAGTTGGGAAATTCATAATTTAATAACTATTTTATTAATTGAAGACCATCATAATTTCAGAAGCTGCTAAGCATGAAAATAAGTACACTACATTGTTAAATGAATAGAAATATTTGAAGTTTAGTAAGAGAGTTATTGAACTCCAACATTAATTACTCAACTGGTAAGACTGGGTTAAATAACTTATTAAAAAAATACAGGTATTGGGCTGTCCATGCAAGACAAACAGGAGAGAAGTATTACATCAAATAGGAGAGAAGTGGCATGGCTAATACAACTTTACATTAGTAATCCTTTCAATAAATTGTCACTAAAATTTTATAAAAAATTTTACTTTGAAATAAATTGAAATGTGATAAAAATCCACCACAAAGCAAGTACCAATATATTTTTTAAAGAGAAGAGGAATGTGTGTGAGGTTCCCCAGGAGTCTCACAGCCTGAGTTAAGAACCTGGATGATGGAATGAAGAACAGATCTGCAGATAATGTCATGTTGGAGGCAGTTATAGTTAGGAAGTAATTCTTTACTGTGAGAGTGATGAGGCACTGGAGCAGGTTGTGCAGACAAGCTGTGGCTGCCCCATCCCTGGCAGTGCTCAAGGCTGGGTTGGATGGAGCTCTGAGCAACCTGATCTAGTGGAAAGTGTTCCTTCCCATGGTAGGAGGGGTTATAACTAGATGGACTTTAAGGTCTCTTCCAACACAAGCCATTTTATGATTGTATGGTTCAAAGGGTTGTATGTCAAGAGCTGGAAATTTCTAGTGGTTTCTTCATGTCTCTGATAAAACTGTGCTAACTTGGAGACTCAGTGCATTAGGGGATTTTCCCTAGTTCTGTTTTGCTTTAAAAATTATTTATTTTAATATGTATATTTCATTGAAGGGATTTTTTGTTTGTTTTATTTTGTTTTCATGGGAGAATACAATTATAACAGCACTAGCAAAAATTCAGAACTTTGATTCTTGAATAAGCAAGGACAATTATTGAAAATATTGGTAGAATAAGAAGCACATTAGTGCTAATAGAGAAATAAGCTATCATCTTACTTTTCCCTAAAATAATGTATTTTTTTTTTTTCCAGGCCTTGTCTCTTGTTAAAAGATATATGATTGACAGATTAAAAAAGAACTAACGATATTCTGTGCTTCTTTTCCACAAAAAAAAACAAAACAAAATAAAACAAAACAAAAAAACCCTGAACACTTTGGCTAAAATTAAGATGGCCATTTACAAAACAATATTTTTATGAGACCATTTACAAAACAATATTTTTATGAGAGTACAGTTTCTGTCTCTCTTTGTTTAACTTTATTTTCAAAAGAGCCTTCTGTGAGTTGTACTTAAGGGTGATTTCTCTCAAATCAGTGAGATTATGGGCAGCACATTTCATTGATTCCTTCTATTCATTAGGTTTAGGTCTGATGAGTGAAGAGGAAACTTTAACTTTCTTACACAGATTTTTGGTTCTTCTCATCCTTCTGCTGAACACAAAAGGTTTTTATCAGTTTTGTTGTTTTTTCTAACTTAGTACCACTACTGAGACCCTTGCATAAGGGAATTGAGCACCAGTGGCTGTGACAGTTCTGAAGTCCTGGCTGCTGGATGCACCCCCTGGTGATCTCCCAGATGCACACAGTGACAAAATTCTATGTTTAACTCCCTGGATTCCTCTAGAAGGGCATCCCAATGTGGGCACAGACAGAACCAGGAGACAAAGACTAGCCAAGCTGCAATGTAGACACAGTCATGGTCCCCACATAGCTGCCCTGAGTCCCAGCACCACTGAAGCATCACCACATCACCCAGACAGGAAGGCGATGTTTATCTCTGAAACACCACCTGGGAACACCCATCAGCATAAACATGCCCAAAATATCCATGACCTTGTGAGGAAGCTCCTGTGGGCACAATCTTCTCCCTCTAACTTTGTACTTCATAAAGGCCACAGGATCAGGTTTGAAAGCTTTGTTTATATTGCTCAATGTGGTGTCCAAATGTTTGGTACTTGACAGGAATACTCTCTACAAACAGCTCTTGAGCCTTCACATTGTGACTTTATGAACTTTTTCTGTATTTCTGTTCATTTTTCTTTGAAGTGAAATTTACATCACAGACAGCAGTGGGAAGCTAAGAACTCACAGATCCCACAGATTTAATGTTAGTTTGCTTAGGAAAAGGATGGAGAAAAAATTGCCTAAAAACTAAATAAGCACTTTCAGATTAATAAATATTAATAGCAAAGCTTTCTGCTTATAGAGCAGCTTCCATCTGGAGGTCTTGCCTGGCTTCATAAATATTAACAATCCAGTTCTATCAAAATCTATCAGAATATTTCCACTGGGAGTCTATGAAAATGGGTTTTGGTGTTAGGTTTTTATGGTGATTATCTATTTTTACCACCTCTGATTTAGTAATCCTGTTCCTCCTTGGATTTTGTGAGGCATTGGAGCATGTTCCCTGAACAGGCCTCAGTTGGAACATGTATCTTTGATTTGGGAACTTAATTATCCCTGAAGTGATATTTTTTCAAGAGGTGGTGGCTTCCTATGTGCCTGTTTTTCCCTTCCTCTACAAGCACGAGATAAAGATGTTATCAGGAAGAAGCGTATCTGCCTCAGATGGACATGCAGGCTGCTCCTGAAAAAAGGATTCAGTCTTTATTTTACTTCTTGAAGTCCCTATCTCTTAAGTATTTCTCTTCTGCCAGTGGTTCCTGTGCTACAGAAGGGCTCTGATCAGTAGCAGCATTAACATGAGTAGGGGGCAGATCTTCATTTAAAAGTGCTCAGAATGAGAAGGTAAAGGTGCTGCAACACCTTGAAAGGAATCATATTTGTCAAAACTGGGATTACCTCTGGGATAATCACAAGATCCTGGGTGGTTCCAGAGGCAGAACATCTGCTTCCCAGGTCACAAGGTAACATTTGAGCTGTGAAGACACCAAGAGCCCAGAGGTGCCACCTCACACACAAGACAAATATAGTCTTTTGAATAACATTTGTTTTCCCATTTAGGGACATTTTGTTTGCTCGTGCAGGTTATTTTCCTGTTTTATTCTCTCTTGCTTTTTTCTTGCTTCCTCAAATATTAATTCATTGAATAATTTCTCTCAGGGTGTCCACACCTGAGTGCCAAAAGAAAGACTAACATAACTCTGTGGAGAGGGAATTTTCTGCAGTCTGGCTTGCTGTTGATGAAGGGATTGCTTTGTTTTCTTTTCATGGACGCAACGACTACTCTACAGTGTGACACACTGCTGGACATTTTCCTGTGTTTGCAGTTTCCAGTGGAAAGTATCTGGGTTTAAAATATTTTTTTAAGACTTTTGAGGGTTTTGCTACTAATTTTAAACAATTTGGTCCTTTCATGCTTGATTTACTTTATAGAAAAACAAATATTTGAGACTGGATGTCAGCAGGGAAGACTGTGAGACTGTTTTCACTTTTCCCACTTCCTTCATCTCTAAATGAACAAACACATGGTCAAGTAACGAGTTCACAGGATGACTTGGCAGTTATTTTGGAAAAGAGGACAATAATGAACAAAGTAGCACATTGGTTAAAAAGGTCAAACAAATCATGACTTGTGCATTCAAACAGGAATCTAAGAGTCAATGTTGACTTACACAAACATGTTTAAAAAATATTCTGAAGTAGTCTGCCTTATCATGCTTTTAAAACACAAAAACTCAGAGAAATACAATAAAAATCTTTCTAAAAATCACTTCTGCACCACAAAAGCCAGAATGTTAGTACTGTCTGCAAGGTATCAGAGTTTGGAATGTGGATTAAAAGCCAATTTCCTTGCTGCTAGGGAGGGAATGTGCCAATCATTTCAGTTGTCTTTTACTCAGTGTGTTATGTTATTGTTTTGTCCTGAACAAATGGTTCCACAAGTGAGCTGGTGAAGTAAATCGCCTTTAATTGACACAAAAAAATGAATTGAGAACAAAAGGACCTTCACAATTTAAAGGAGAAGCATTAGGTTCTGGTCTTTCCTTCTTGTATCTGAAAGTCCTGAACATCTTGTAGAAAAACACACATACAATATAAATTCTGCAGCAGCTTTGTTTGCTCAGAGAATTTGCAAATTGACTCAGTATAAAGTGAATCCATTCTCAGCTAATACTCCAGCTGAGCCCAGGGGGTGAAATTATGTGATAACTTTGTAAAGTGCCTTCCATGGATGAGGCTCGCCTTCAAAATCTAAGAATTTTGCTATCATGTATCAGAAATTATTCTATTTTATGAAGTGGTAACTAAAACCAAGACACCTGTTGCTCCTAGAACAGGCACCTGGAGCACAGAATGTTGAAAGAGGGGTTAAAGGATTTGTGCTTGTTTAGTGAAGCAAAAATGAGACTAAGATTCTTGCTGGCAGTGGCTGCTGTCTGCTCTTATGACACCTGTGCTGTGCCTTTTGAGCTGGGGGACAGCAGCACGGACTGGGAGCAGGGGCCAACTGCTCAGGTAAGCGTCAGAGATCCAGAGTCACAAACACAACTCAGCCAACCTGACCTCTTTGTTCCTTCTGCTGACTGAAACTGCCAACTTTAATTCACCCACAGAGCAGTCAGAGCCAGGATGTCATTGCACAGAGACTGGCCATCAGCTGCCAGCCACTAGCAGTGATTCCTACCCCATCCAACTCATTTCCTAGATGTGGAAGAGCTTGCACTTCACTGACTCTTCTGTAGGCAAGCCAGTCCTGCCTTACAAGCCTGCCTAGAAATAGAAAAGGCTTTAAAATAACATACTTCTTTTAACTGCTCAGGATTTGACCTCTGACAGTAATAAGAGAGGCAACTTTACACACAAGTAAACAGCCTGAACCTTATGAGGCAGGAATTCAATGCTGAAATTTCACTGACAAGTTTCATACCAAAAAAAGTCAGTTTATGTACTTCCCTTTGCTCTCAGAAGAACATTTTCCTCATCCTACTGAGGTGTCCTGGTCATTTGGTAGGGTTTCCTCCTCAAGAATCACTTTTTTCCTTTTTCTCTTTCTCCTTTTTCTTAATTTTTTATTTCAGAAGAAAGCAAAGGAAACACAAAATCAGCTGAATGGCATTCAGACTCCAGCACCTCTCTTTTAGTCCCCCAGTGGGACATTTATACCAACATTCTTCCTTGGACTTCTTTTTTCTGCATCTTTGAAGGTTTGTTTAGCCCAAATAAACACCTTGTGTCTCAAAGCCTGGATTTGCAGTGCTTTTGGTGAAGCAGCACTCACATCTACCCCTGGCACTCGGGATATCCTTCCCTCCCAGTCAGGGCTACAAAGAGCAGAATGCTGTGGCATTGAATGGTTGTGACAGAAAATGCTCCCAAGCAAGGCAAAGAGAAAAAGGAGGGTGTCAGAACCAGGTTTTTGTTGGAATGTATTTTCCTTCCTGTAGCACAACCCCTCGAGACCAGGGCTTGTGTGTTTGATGTTTTGCATCCTCCTCCTCCTCTGCTGTGTTTATGCAGGGCTGATTCAGCCCTATGGACATAAGAACCAAAATCTCCCCCCACAAGACTTTGCGGTGAATCACCCACCTGAGACGTGCACCCCAGGCTGCCTGAAAGCCTCTCATGTAATACAGAGATAAGTTTATTTTCTGTTTCTGGCCTTTGGGCTGTGAAGGGTGTCTTATGCCACAACACAGTGTCAGAGAGACGTGCTTCTCCAAGCACACCTCTGACTCGAGAGACGTCAGTCTCTGTGACAGAAGCTGAGGGCTTGAGCAATCTCTTTTCCCTTGCTGGTGACCACAGCTCTTGTTCTTAATGCTGCTTAAAGATAGTGTCTTATCTTTAATCCATAAAGGAGACTGTTGGAGCTGCATCTGGGAGTTGTGGAGATGAATAGATGTTTATCTGGGCCTTCCTCTTTCAGGATGCCTTAGCTCAGATAGGGGAAGGATGCTAAACCTTTTGTTTGTTTTTTAATGTGAAAAAAAATAAAAGGCTCTGGGGGGATTGAGAGACTTTAAACAAGAAGTAAGGAGGCTTGAGTGAATGCAAGGAGCTCTTACATTTTTCTTGAAAATAAGAAATCAGGAACTGAAAGAAGTGGAGCAGGGTGAAAAGAATAAACAGGTATGATGGGCAATGGAGAGAAGTAATGAACAACACCAAAGCTGGACATGAAAAAAAGGAAAAAGTAATAGTTTTCCAAAATGGAAACACAGTTCTACATTCTTCAAGCCATTATCTCTTTCTGAAGGGAAATATTTAAACAGGAAACAAAGATAGTGTGATATCTCCCTTGGGATGTCTGCCAGCAGATGACTGCATGGGGCTCCGTCAGTAGTGGGCTGTTGTCCTTTATGGACAGGGATTTGTCTGTGCAGGATGCCCAGGCCATCCCTAGGAGGGGAGGATGGCTGCCCATCCTCTCACCCTGTGGTTTTGGCCCTCCTACAGGCTGGGCTCCCAGAGCTGCACAGGGAAGAAATTGGGATGACAAAACAGTAAGGACATTTTTGATTGCCTGTCTTGCTTATAATCCAGGCATTGCTCTATCCTGCCTCTTGTTTCTCCTGGAAATCAGGAGCAAAGCAGGGGCTGCCAAGCTCTCCTTCCTGCTTCAGTGACTGCAAAGCTCCTCTCAGTGGAATCTAAGAGGAGAGGAAGAAGCCAATGCAAGTGTTAGGGATCCCAGGACATCACCCTGACCCCTTCCTTTCCTTTCCCATGGAAATCATTCCAGCTGTTGTTTTTGTGTTTTAGTTTCAGGGTCTTTGTGTTTGGGCCTCACCATGATGAAAATTGTACAAATAGAAGGGGAAGATAGCAATACTAACAACAATAATAATAACAACAATAACAATAATTTAGAATATGTTATATTGCAGAATTTTTCATAAGACAACTGGTGATGGAAAAAAGGGCAGGAAAATATTCTCATGTGCTACTAAATATCAGGACCTAAGATAATCAGTTTTTCCCAGGGAAAAAACTTTCTACTTCAGTTGCATTGTGTTTTCTTCTCAATGCAAATAAAAAATTCCAGAGCTCCTGCTGACATCAAGAGATTCTTCAAAACAAATGCTAATATGATGCTCCACACCTTCCAGAGACAGGCTTTAGTTCTGAACACAGCTTTTTGAGTGTTCCCAGTCTCACCCCCTCAAACTGCAGAAGAAACTAATCCAAGCTATAGCCTGGAAAGGCAAACACCCACTTTAAATTAAGGTTTAAAAATCCTCTCTATGACTACTCAAAAAGAAAGGCAGGATTTGTGTTACTGTCATTATATGACTTGAAGTATAGCTGGAGAATCTAATCTAACATTCCATCCTGCCTTGCAATGCTGAAGTCCATTAAACCAAATTAATTAACTAAGGGGAATTAATTAATTTTTTTTGATACTAACAAGTTTAAGAATAAGTGTTTGGAGTTGTTTTTAAACCTTCAAATGGACAGCTGAGAGAAATTATTTCTTTTAAACAAACTTGCCATTTCAAAAATCTGCATGCTGAAAATAATGTTTTCTCTGTATTGATCTAAGACTACTTGGGTTTCCTCCTCATGTCATAATTTTTCCTATTATTATCTTTTTTCCTCTCTATCATTTCAGATCATTGAGATTACATTTCTCAATGTAAGTCAAGGCAAAAAAATATTTAGAACAGAACCTAGGTATGGAAGCACATATGGAAGCAGCAACTAAGGAGCCTTTTTCTTCTCCATTAATAGTGACTACTGTTATAAGGCTACCTTTACAGCATTTTGCTTCTGATACTTCTTGTTTTGGTTCTGCAATCATAAAAAACAGCATCTTTCTATAAATTTATATATTTGTGATCATTTCTGCACTCAGGTGTATTTTCATTAGGCCAAGGACCTAAACCACCAATTTTTTTCTACCGATGTTTAATTACAGGCCATGTTTATTAGAGTAATGATCATTCACTCAATGTCCCCTGAAGTTTTCAGTTGCATCACATCTTTTCTATAGTGTAGTGTAGAAAGCTCTGCACTGCAGTTCATGTGAAGCCTTGTCAATACTCAGATAACTTTCTGTATTTTATAAGTGATACTTCTGCTTATTTGTTTGCTTTTCCCATGACATCATGAATACAGCATGATTTGTTCAATTGTTGTAACTCTTCATCTGTCTGAAGAACCATTACTTGTTCTTCACCATGTCTTTGTGCTCTTAATTTTTCCTTTCTCATTCTGGCATCTCATTCTTTCTCTTTTTATGTTATGTCATTAGAGATTTTTCCCAACCACATCACCAATGTTCAATTAGTTTGAATTATATTCTTCTCTGGTATCTTTGCAAGTGCCTCTACAGTTTTAATAAACATAGATTCTATTGCACTAGGAAGTTTATCCGTGAAAATGTTAAAAGATTTGGGTGATATGCCTACAGAATTACAGGCAAAGTACTATTCTTTTTGGAGATGGAATCACTGAATCACTACTTTTTCTCTCAGTTGATGTCCACTGGATATCAGTTTCATCATATAAACCTCCCTCTCGCCCTTCACTTTCTTTTGCTGTATCACAAGGTCCCTGTGCATCCCTTTCTCTCTCTCATGTTTTTTTCCACAACTGAGGACAGAGAATAGGAAAATGTCCTGTGAGGACTGACTGTTCAGTTTTTCTCACTGCCCGTCTGCAAGTCTGCTGGACCCCATTTCTCCTGCTTCTTTGCTTTGCAGCCAAGATGATACAAAGTACACAAAGCATCATCTCATTTTTTTCCAGGGGCCTGGTAAAATGAATTTTCTTATTAAAGAACATAAATAGTTTCCTAGTATTGTCGCACCAATGATGAACTCAGTCATTTCCTTCTTCCTGGATGCACAAAATAATTTGTCCAGCCATGCCAGACTCCCCCTGTCTCATTATTCAGAGATTATGGGAACATGCTACTTGAGGGGGGCAGCAAACCAAAAATCTAGTCCAGATATATTAGTAAAATTGAGCAGAATAAAGCACTTAAGTCTAGGCTATTCAAAGGCACTTAATGCAGTAAAATCCCTTTTTTATTGTTGTGTGCCATTCACTGTGGTTTTATTGTGACTAATATATTTGTGTATATATACCTGCAAATCCTAGCTAACGTTTCCAGACCACATTTAGACCACCTATTGCACACCTAGTGCAGATTCAGTCTACATTAGTACATCTATTGCCAAAAAGCAACAAGCAATGTAAACACAGATGATAAGAGTCTCATCACAGATGAGATGCACATCATTTAACTTGTAAAGTCTCCAGGGTTAAAATACATATCTGATGTTTTCCAGACTCCCCTTAGAGACAGTGGACAGAAATAGGAATTTCTCAGTGGTGTTTTGTCACAGCCTAAATTACATGTTTCAAAAGGACTAGATGAATCATGGCTTGCAAACACCTCCTGCCTTCCCTTAGTCATAAAAAGAATCAACATGATTGGTATATCCATCAATACCCAGACCCTCCCTCAGCTTCACTGCCCTTCTCTGGACCTGCTCCAACACCTGAGTGTCCTCCTTGTAGTGAAGGGCCCCAAACTGAACTCAGTGCCCGAGTGACATCTTGTCCTACTTTTCTTTGCTGACCTGATGGGAATAAACACAGCCTCTGGAAGTGTCACCAATCCCTGGAGGCTGTATTAAGTGCTCAAGCCTCTTCCCTTCGTGCTAAATGTCAGCAGAGGGGTAAGACCCAGCTGGATAATGTCAGACAAATCTGACTTTCAAAACTGGGTCGCAGAGGAAAAATCATCAATTATAAGTTCATTTGACTAACTTTACTGTAAGAGGCAGCCTTCTGAATTGCTCACTTAAGTTGGAGCAGTTTTACCAGAGAAGTGAAGACATTTATCAGGCAAGGAACTTTCAGAGTAAATCACTTGAAAATAACATAAAACATGTCTTTGAAGGCATAATACAGAATCCTTGGACATTCAGGGGAGTGGATGTGACTTGCACAGATTTCAGCAGGAATCAACATATCATTGCATGGGAAAGTGGTGAATGAGATGAGCAAAGGCAAAGAAAAGAAAGAACCAGAGACTTGGTATAAAGAAGTCCAGAGATGTAACATTTAAGCATTACAAGTACACAGAAATCATTGCTGGTAAACACAACATGAGGATCTAAAGAAAGAAAGGGTCTGTTTTTATTTATCCATGCTTTTCTTGGGCTTAATTCTGAGTTGGTACAATAAATGGTAGCTCTGGAAAAAATGAGATTTGGTCAGGACGCACAGGGTCAGACCCCCAAGTTTGGAGCAGTCAAACCTCAATTGCACTTGTTGAAACTATTAAAATATCAGAAAATTGCAAATAGGATTCACTAGCTGGGGAATAGCAAACTGATGAGGTGCCAGATTCCCAAGATTTCAGAAAGCTGAGAAACAAACCCTCAATTAAGCAAAAATCCTCAATTTCTTTTAAAGGATCTGGTGGGGCTGTGAATGAGAAATGCAATAACTACATCCATGTATATCACTCTGCATTTTCATGCTAGATGAATACAGAACCATTAACAGCATCCAACACACAGCCAGGCCTCAATAACTAAGACCCTGATAGATGAATGGATAGAGGGTGAACTGCCTTATGATCTGAAATGAGGAGAGGCCACAAAAAGCTCAGGATAATAAGTATGCTGAATATAGGGAAGAAAACTGCTAGGTGATTTCACTACCACTTCAGATACCTTAAGAAAAAGTGCAGCTCTCTAGAGTGACCCAGCTGGTTTGCCTCTGAGAATCCTCTTAAGCATTGGTCCTGCCTTTCATGGATCAACTCCAAAAATAGAACGGGAAGGAAAGATCTGCTGTTTTTAAACAGGAAAGAACAGTGAGATGGTCTCTCATTTCCTAGCAAGGCAGGCCACAAGCACTCAGCTTGCTTCACTAAGTGGACAACACATCAGAGAGCCCAGAAGAGGCATAAAAGAAACTCCTGTCATTTTGGGACGTTTCATTTAGAAACATTCCCCTTCTGACCAGACATTTAACATTGTTCTATATCAAGTGGCTGCATATTCTGCAGTGTTGAGGGGCACAGCCTCTTCAGCTTCTGTAAACTTTCATGGCTCTTAGCATGGTCTAAGCCAGCAGAGTGCAGATATGTGACTGAAGACATGTCCACTTTGCAGCCAGTCACATGAGATACAAGTGGGCAGATGACAGCAGTCCTCAGCACTTAGAGGGGTTGATCTGTAGGAAACTGAGAGATGCTGGCCTCTCTTCTGGCCTCTAGATTATGACACCACAAGAGAGAACAAGTGCCCCAGAACTGGGACTTGGTCGCACTGTGAACGTGCTGTGTTGGACCTACACATGCTGAAAAATAGGAGAAATATTTGTGTGGCTGGTGTGCAAATGCCATTATTCTTTGCATGCACTGAATGCGCAATTGCACTCACTTTGTTTCCACATTATGTCCTAATTGACTAATGTATCAGCAAACCTCACAGATACGATGAATTTCTGCCATAATCTTCACCTCAAAATTTGGGATCTTGTCATTTATTTCTTTTGCCTTCAGATATTTCTGCACAGGCAGGAATTACAGGAATTTCCATGTTTGGTATAGAATTATCTAGACACAAGAGTTTTAAAATTATGAAAAATATTCATCATAGGAAAAGGAGTAATAAAAGACATCTCAAAAGGCAAATTATGATTCAAGCTTTTTGCCAAGACAGTTTTTACTGATACATTTAGATAAGCAATTGCATATCTATATATGAAAAATTATAGCAAGTTCCTCAGCATAAAGGAATAATAAAATACCTGCCCAGACATCAACAAAGCAGCCTTTTTCTAGTGAAAACATCCACCAGCACTAGTTGTAAAATGAATACTAAGATACATCACTGATATTGCTGGTTTGGAACCCTCCTTCCTGCCAAAAGGATTTCAGTGACAATTCATCAGCATTGGTCTCCATCTTTTTCTTCATTGTCTCCCAAGGATATATTCCCTTTCTGGTGAAATTCACACAGACCTTTGAGGTCTACTGGCAAATCATCAACTGCTCTATAATACAAGGAGTTTTCCAAGGGAGTATTATTTGATTCCAGAGTCTGCAGCTGCATCCCATGGCATATGGACCCACTTTGGTACAAGCTACTTCCAGAAGCTTCAGTGGAATTGCACATCATATAATTCAAACTGAGGAAATTTAGGGACAGGTGCCCTCAGCTTTGAAAACAAATGCCTCATAAATAGCACCAGACATTAGAAAACCCACAGACTCCAGAGGACTTCATATAGTATAAAAGGAAGAAACATTAATACACTGTTTGGAGAAATCTGGTGTCAAAAAAAGCAGTAGATATTAAAAGCAAACATGAAAAAGAAATAAGAGTTGTTTTGAAGAGTTGCTACAGTGTTAAGCATTGGGAAGATGTAAAACCTCCTCAGCCATTCTTGCTGCTTAATTTTCCTCCATTGTTGCTAATATCCAAGCTACTATAGTGATTTAATTTTACTTTATTGCACTGCTTTTCCAGCCCTTCTGATGAGATAAACATTTCTGACAGTGTTGAAAATTGAGGTGACAACAATTTTCAAGACAGACGAAACACAGAATATGAACTACACAAGTTATAAACAAGAAGGAGGAGGGGGAAAAAAAAAGTATAATTTGCATTCCTTGGAGTCAGACCAGGGAAGAAGGACTCTAGTTCTCATGCCGAGAAGCATTAGAGGCAGTGGGGAGTTGGCTCAGTGCATGACTATCCATAAATTTGGCTCCAACACAGAACTGGCTTTCTGATTACATTAAACAAGAGGATGGATGCTTTTGTGGTTCATGTCCTTGAACTCTGATCAGGAGGATGACCAGTCTGAACCTCCTGGTTGACCTTCCACAGGGCCCACAGAAAAGGCCTGCTTTGTGTGGGAGGGCGTCATGAAAAGCTGGTTTATTTAGTAGAGCTATGTCCAGCAGCAATACAAGCATAGAAGTGCAGAGCTCTGCCAGAGCTGCTTTCCTTTCCAGAACTCCACACAGTACTGGCACACCTACCCTGGTTCCTGAATGCTGAAGGACAGAGACAGACAGATCATCTCATTCAGAGGTAGCTTGGTGTACTTTATTACACTCCTACACCAAACAGAATAGCCTTGATCTCTCTCTATTCCTCCTTTTACTGCTTCTAAAAGGAGAATTTCTTCACTGCTTTTTCTTCCCCTTTGCGTCTTCTGAATCAGTTTACAACAATCTCACATGCTAAAATACTTCAACTATTATTATTTTTAACCTTGTTACCTTCTACTAAATCTCCTACTTCTCTCTTTCAGGCACCAAGCCACCCCTGACCCCCTTGTTTGCCACATGTTTTGTCAGCATAACCTTTGTGGTAGCACCACATCCTTCCGAGAGCGTTTTGGGAAACGAACAACAGGCAGGTTATTTTTGGTAGAGCACATTTCGTCACACCAGGGAAGAAGAGGTGACACTGCAAGGACAAATGCTTCATGATTTCCAGGGGACACCAATCTGTTTAGGAGCCATAGCTGCAGGTGCAAAGAGAGCTCGTGGCATCATCCACAGCAGGGTAGCAGAGGAAACCTGTAGTGAAAAACTCTACAGTGAGAAACTTTGATGACTTGGGCTCAAGCTGAGAAAAGTAGTTGTACTGAAATCATGGAATAGAAAACAATATATCTTCCTGCTCATTTGTTCTCTCTGAGTAGTTTCTAAGTATTCTGAATACCAGGTCAGAATCTCTTTTATTTGCAAGTGAGTCCCTATTGCTTTACATTAGTAGAGAATTTGGTCCTCTCTTTCACACAGGGATGGGTGATATTAAATATAACACCTAATATCACTCTTGGTTGCACAGTGATAAATCTGAAGTTACTTTACTCTTTTGAGCTTAGAGTACTGAGTGCAAATGCAGCAGGTTTACCCCACTTTTACAGGGAGATAACAGAAGATAAGCTGAGCTTTGGTGCATTAAGAGCAGAAGAAAAATACAGCAAAGTGACTGACTTTGGACATAAATGATTTGGATTATACAAATATAAGAAATTAAAATCTTCAGAGGCAAGGAGAGAAGAGTTAAGACACTCTGCCTGGAATTGCAATCTATTTTCTTTTCCCAGTAGAAGCTGCCCTGGACCTGATATGCCAGCTGATATATGTCTCCTGCCTCCCCATATGCTTCATGTATATGCTTACATATCACTTTGCAGTCAGCCAGCAGCTTGAAAATGTCACAATGATAGCTTGCTTGGTGACACCCCACACCCTCTGAGCTCATGACTGAATGTGTAGGTCCAATTCTACTTATATGCACAAAAAAGCAGAACAAAGAGGGTGGCTTACCGTGAGATTCTTCAGCAGTGAGCTCTGGAGTGAGCCAGTGCAGATGGTTCCACCTGCCTGGGGTCTGTAGGGACAGAAGAGACATCACGTTTGTGTTGTTGGATACTCTGCCCTTTACAGGCCATAGATTTTCACTGGCTGATTCACAGATTAATATCTTCAAGGCCACTCAGGCCACAGAATGATATTGAACTAATAACTTATTTTTGACTCATAAATCTTTCAGGAAGGTGTCTGTAAGATTTCAAGAAATAGAAAAATTCACCCTTTTTCTTAGGGCTTTCTTCCAAATCTTGATTGCTAAAAAATTGTCCCTTTTTTATCACTTGCATTGTTACAGAATAATTGCACAATAATTAACACTCATTAAAATTTACTCTACTAGATCCAAAACCTCTTTTAGTACCTGATTTTTGCCTCTCATTGAGATCCTTGTGAGCAATAAACATATTGCTTCTTTCTGATAAGCTAAACAGAGGCCTTTCTGCAGCAAGGCCTTGGTCTTGTATGAATCATGATCCCAATATACTTTAAGACATTTATCTTCCATGCTTTAAAGAAGGAAAAGAGAGAGGTCTTCCATTCTCTTGCTACTTGTTCTTCAAATGTAGACAAGATCACAGAAGTTAGCTCAAGCCACCAGTTTCCAGAATAGGTGAGGTCAGCCGTGGGTTGCTCATCACAGACTTTCTACAAAGAACTATAGCTGATGAGACATTTGTGTAGAAGTGTAAAGATGCATTCAGTTTCAAGGAGTCAAATGGCCTACCCAAGAAGCTCAGCCAGTGTATGAAAGGGAGCTAAAGTTCTTGTACAGTCAACAGAGGAAAATTAAATCACACCAAAAGGCAAAATAGTAAGTCTGAGACTTATTCCTGTGCTCTCCTTCAACAGGTAACCTCTATTTCTCCATGGGGTGATCAGACCCTCTCACACTCAGTGCGTTCCCACATGGACTCCCCAGCCTGGAAACACTGGGGCTCAGGGAAACTCCAAATATTAATCCATGGAAATCCTGTATAGCAAACATTCACAAGAATTAAAAACATTCTCAACAATTAATGCACTATTCAAAACAGATGCCTGCTGTTGGAAAAATCAACAAAGAATGAACTCTAACCACAGCACTGTGCAATGAACCCAGTAGAAGGTTAACTTCTCAGCAGAGTTATCAACATCTATCTGTGACAAAGATATCAGTTAAAAGTGGACATGAGCTTAATTCTCAATGTACTTGTGTACAAGGAGACAGACCATGTTGATATAATTTTTATTCTGACTTTTTTTTTTTTACTTTATTTATATCAAATTTATGTGACTTCTAAATGGAGAAAAACCCTTTATAACTCAATATTGTAGGTGCATTTCACTTTACAGATAATAGTTGCAGTGCAAGATGTTTTTAAATCTTTTTTTCCCCAGTGATCAAAAAACTCAGCATTTTCAACCTTTTCTGGCAGTACATTTTAGATTATGTTCTGCTCCTCTAAGGAATCTAAATAATAGGTCTCTGCCAGAAAATGGCAATTTTGCAATATCAGCTCACTGGCAGAGTACAGAGAATTGTTAGAAACACATAATCACAGAATCACAGAATAGCTGGGGTTGGAAGGGGCCTCTGGAGCTCATCCAGTCCAAACTCCTTGCCAAGGCAGGGTCACCTAGAGCAGATTACACAGGGCCTCATCCAGGTGGGTTTTAAATGTCTTCAGAGAAGGAGGCTTCACAACCTCCCTGGGCAGCATGTTCCTGTGCTTTTCCACCTTCAGTGGAAGGAAGATCTTCATGCTGAGGTAGAACTTGCTTGCTTGTGTTTCAGCTCATGGTCATTGCTCCTCATCCTGTCACTGGTCACCACTGAAAAGAGTCTGGCACCATCCTCTTGACACCTAACTTTGAGATATTTATATGCATTGATGAGATCCCCTCTCCTCTCCTCCAGACTAAACAGCTCCTGCAGCTTCTCCTCTCACCCCACACTGAGCAGGGGAAGGGTGTGAGGAGCTCTTCCCCTGAGGAGGAAGGAGCAGCAGTGATAGCAGGTGATGGACTGACACCATTCCTTGTCCCCCTGTGCCACTGGTGGGGAAGAGGGAGGAAAAATCAGAAGTGAACTTGTGCCCTGGGAAGAAGAGTGGTGTGGGTGGAAGTTGGTTTAAGATTTGAGTTTATTTTTGATTATCTTACTCTGATTTGATTGGCAAGAAATTAATTTTTTTTCCTAAGTGAGATCTGTTTTGCTCATGACAGTAACAGATGAGTGATCCCTCCCTGCCCTTATCATACTGTACAAACCTTCTATTCTATTTTCTCTCCCCTGACCAGCTGAGAAGGGGATGGCTGAATCAGGTTTGCTGGGCACCTGGAGTCTATCCAGAGCAAACCCACCACAGCAGAACATTTCAGAGGACATCTGAGAATTAGTTTTTGAAGTTAAAAAAAAGCAGAAGATTGTGGCAGGTGAAAATTCAAATGGTGGAATATTGATAGAAAGTGTTAATTAACACAAAGTGTTTATTCATGCTACATAGTGCATGTAATCAGTTACACTTGAGGATGTAAATGAGGATTTGATTGCCCACTGTTCAAAGAATACCAGCACTTTCACATCATAAAGACAGGGACTCTGTCCATTTGTATTTGCTAAGTACAAGCAGAATGGCCTCTGGGAGGAGCACAAAACAGTACCAGAATAGAAATAGCAAATTTAAATATTCGTAGAAACACTACAACATCCTTTATATCTGGATCTCAGCAAAGGAGGATGTTGGTTTTTTCTTAGGGGGGAGAAAATTTTTTAATGTGATGTAGTCCATTGCACCTAATTTTAGCCACAGAATGAATCATCTTCTGGAAACCTCTATCTCCTCCTTTGACTCCAGAGGGTATGCAGAAGACTAGGATAGATTATATGACTAATACTTCAAACACAAAATTTACATAAAATGACACAAACCCCTTATCTTTAGAAAGTTTCTTCAATAGACTGCCTCATCGTAGAGTCTAATTAGGAAATTTAATTTGGATGATGTTGTAGAGGAAGAGTCCATATATGCACATTTAGAGGAAGCCTTCAGTAATCAGAAAAATCTTTCAGCATGCTTTCAGCTTGTAACAAGACCTAATCATGTGCTTAAAATTAAGAGGAATCTTTGTGGTTTTTTAAATCTTGGTAGCCATAAGAGCATTCTTCAGTGCTTCCCCAATAAAAGTTTGAGTTCCCAGAGACGAATCAGCAGTGTAGCTCTGTGCTACACAGCATTAATCCAGCTCTTATTTCAATGTTTGAAAAAAACTGACAAGATCCAGGGATCCTAAAGATTTCTGAACTATGCTTTTTCTCAAAACTTTCTGACATAAACCATTCCTGAACTCTCCCTGTAACATTTTTCCAGCCTGACTTCACAAGAGAGAATTCATATTTATCTACCTCACAGAGAAAAGATATGTTTAGATTATTCAGATATTTTCCCTGTAGTTATGTTTATTGTTCTGAATTATAACTTCCTGGGCAGCTCTTTGATTTAATAAGGAAGAAAACTATTTCCAAATAAAGCATTGTGTATTTCATAGTGAAGTATATATTTATCTCAGTTGAGTTTGCTTGTAGCTCACTCCAAGAAAGGAATAACCTCCATATGCTCTCTTCCAGCATCTCACCTTTCCCTTGCAGTTTAATGCCTACCATGCCCAACAGGAGCACAAGGACAATAAAAAGTAGACCTGTGTGAGTGTTGCTGAGTGGACAGCTGAAATCTTCAACCACATTCATACACGTCATTTAAATAAGGTTCGAGGAAGTCCATGACATTGTACCCAGAGGGAAACATTTGGACTCTGCATTAAAAGAAAACAAAACTCATTGTGCAATTTTGCCAGCAAAAGCATTCATTGTGTGTCCCAGTGCCGGAGTCACTGTGAGCATGAGCTGTTGCAGTTGGGCTTGTTGCCATCCCAGCATGTGCAGTTTGAGATTTTTTAGTGTTGTTTTGTTTCTTGCAGCTGTACATTCTCCTGCTGAACATCAAAAATCTTGAACTACTGCCAATCAGACACAGCTGAATTGCCTTTACTGCAGTAAGAAAAATTATCAGCATGCAATTTATTATTAGAATAGGCCGTTCTAAATTTTTACTTCCATCACAGCAGACAGCTATATCCATTTTTGTATAAAAACTCACTCAGCACAAATAAAAGGAAAAGCAGATTAGCTGGCTTTAAAATCATATCCTATTTCCAGCTGGACTCACTTGAGAGTGGACCTCAAGGATAGCCATGTCCAGGGCATTTAGTTGCACTTGGGGAACTCTTTGTCTCCCACACCCTGTATAAAACCAGTAAAACAGAATTCTTATCAGTGGCTTAGGAACCTCACTTCAGTGAGACTGATATTTTATTATTTGAGAGAACTACAACCACCCATTTAGCAGGGGTAAGCAGAAAACCAGAAATTTTGGGTTTGGCTAACATAAAAGTTATAGCTGGGTTTAGCAACATAAAAGTATCAATGCTCTGTGTGTAGGATATGGTAACCACTTGCCACTTTGGGAGTTATCTCCAAGAGCCTGATTTGCAAGTGTTACAGTCAGGAATCAGAGAAGGACACACCCTGAGGGACCTCGGGAGGGCTAAATTCTGTTCTAATTCTTGCAAACCCTTTCTTCCCCCCAGGGTGCAAAGATATTTGTGGGATTCTAATGAACTCCATTAGGATTGCTGACTGCATCTTCTAGTTATTTTACTAATCACTTAACAAAGGAAGCAACTTAAGTCAGCAAACACAAACATCCTCACGATAGTTCAGAAATGTTGCAGAATGAAAGAAAAAATTATTGAAGTTTAAGGTTCTTTTAAAATAAAAACAACTCAAGTCACATTACCCACAAGAAAAATGAAGTTCAAGCCTCTCTTAGGCTAATAATTTTGAGGAGTTATTTTTAAAGCAGTGATAGGAGCAGTGCTAAGCAACAAGGTCTTGGGTCATCACATACATCCTTATGGAGCCCTAGTTTCCTTCAGTGTAACTGTGACTTTACCACATGCTAGCTTTGTGCTCAGATAGTGGGTTGAAACACTAAACTGCACTGAAGTATCTCTGAAGAGAAGGGAAGCACAAGATTTTCGTTCTTGCACTTATTGAAGAAAGTAATCTTAAACTGCTGCCTTTTTCTCTGGAGAGAACAGTACATGAAAGCTAAAAGAGCAAATGCCTTGGTGTTATTATATATTAGGAAATATCATCAGCCAATCTGTCTGGGTGTGTTTGGTTAAATGTTGCTGCAAGGTGGGAAGCAGACTCAAGAATGGATTCTAAGCACACACACTTATCCAACACCTTTTCTGGATGTAACCCAGTTACTGCTTTGGCCAAAGCATTCACACTGTGATTAGAAAGATCTCTGCTTTGGCTGTATCACCTCTGTGCATGATACACTCAGGCTAGAAAAGGCTAGAAAAGAGGCTGAAGCACTTGCTAAAGTATGGGAGATCCAATCTCCCAGAGAGCTGAGGCTGAGACAAGCCCATCATTATGTTACACAGAACAGGCCAGATGCTGTACTAGCAACCTTTGAGAGGATTTTCACCTGAACTTAAATAGCCATGAAAGCAAAATTTAACACTTGGGTAACAAAACACAGCAGGCTCCACAATCATCAGAACTCCTGACTTTCAATTTTCTGGCCACTTCGGAGTTTTCACAGAATCACAGAGTATGCTGAGTTGGAAGGATCACTAAGGCCACCCCCTGACCCTGCACAGCACCATCTGCAAGAATCACATCATGTGCCCAAGAGGGCAAATGCTTCTTGAAATCTGTCAGGCTTACTGCTGTGACTGCTTTCCTGGGGAGCCTGTTCCAGTGCTCAACCACCCTCTGGGTGAAGAACTTTTCTGTAATATCCGACCTAAACCCCCCCTGACACAACTTCAGGCCATTCCCTTGGGTTCTGTCACTGTCACCACAGAGAGGTCAGTGCCTGCCCCTCCTCTGCCCCTCACAAGAAGCTGTAACTGCAGTGAGGTCTCCCCTCAGCCTCCTCCAGGCTGAACAAACCAAGTGACCTCAGCCACTCCTCACACAGCTTCCCCTCAAAACCCTTCACCATATTTGCTGCCCTCCTTTGGAGACTCTCTTGTATGCAGCAACTAAAAAAGCCAGTTTATTGAAATTGTGCATACAGTCCCATCTATGTAAGGAAGAGTAAAGATTTTCAGTCAAACTGAAGGTCCAACTACACCAGATCCTCCAGGAATTATGACTTCCAGTGTTTAATTCTGCTTTGTTTGAGCAAGCCTTCCCTCTTGTTTTAAATTGCAGAATGATTCACTTTATTTATCATTTTGTTCTTTTGTTATGAGAATTCCATGTGTCAAAGCCTGCTCTGATTTCTTGAACTCAGCAAGCTCTGATAATATGATTCACCCACTCCACATCTACCCAGATGACATTACCACTGTTCCAAATATGCACCATCAAACTGTATGTCAACATCCTGTTGACTGCTCTAAAGTGTGAGCAGATGTGTTTTCCAGCGGTGTTGGAAATTAGATTGGAGAGGAGGCAGTGGCTCTAAGACATTCTGTCTGATCTTTGGACATGACGACACTGTAGCGTTACAGAGACTCTGCACCACTGTCCACTGAACTCTTGACCTTACACATCTTCTCTCCATGGTGTCATTAAATGAAACACAGGTCATGGAAAGCCAAGCACCAGACTACAGGGCAGATGTAGAGCCTCCTTACATTTCCATTTCACAGCGAGATGGCACATTTTGAGCAGTATTTGCATTGTAGTGACACCAGAGGATCCCCTGAGTACAGGCACAAAAGGAAAAGAATTTGGCCCAAATAAACTAACAGATTAACTGGTGACCTGAAATACAAACAGGCACACTACATCCTTTAACTGTATTTTTAACTGTAACCAAATTGTGCAATAAGGCAAAGCAGGAGATGTACATGTTCCATGGATAAGAATATATTCCAAAGGTTCAAGCAGAAGTCAGAGGAGTGGTAAAAATAAAGACAAATGCCTGGGATGCAAAGTAGGAAGGAGAGTTGATCTCTTATCTCCAGGGTAAACTTTTCTCTTTTGGCCTTGTATGAGGGTCAAGAACTTGTTCAGTGCTATGAATGCAGACAGAAAATTCCTTCTCTGTGTTCCAAGGATTTCACAATCTTGCTGCACTTAAAGTCACAGGCTGCACAGGCACCACATAAAACATGAGTTATACCAGCATCACAGTCCATCCTGGGTGATAAGCCTATATTGATCCCTTTTGCATCACAAAGGTTTCATTCTCCATGATTTTACACCAGACCTGAGATGATCCACACAGCCTGTGGCAAATATTCCTCGCCTTTTCAGCACAAAAATAAATGGGAAACAGAAAGGAAATAAGTCAAGGGGGATAAATCATCACACAAGGTAACAAATAAATAAGCTCTTATTCCTTACAGAGATGGAGAGGAAGATAATCAGTAGAAAATAGTATTTCATGGGATGTCCAGAGCCAAATACTTTCTTGTGAAGAAACCCTTCTTCAGGATTCAGCCTAGCAGTTAAATCTCTGCTTATGCTTGACCTGCACAAAGTCTTCCAAATTTGGGATTCCACCCCACCTCACACAGCTCAGCAGCTTAGCATGTTTAAGACAGCCTGAAGTGTGCAGCCAGCAAAGGAGAGGAGAAAGCCATCACCACCTCTCCCGCCAGCTGGCCAGGTGACCATGGCACACAGCCCAGTGGGACACTGAGCCACTGGCTCATCTGAGTGTGCCCACCAGCACTGTCACAAGGCCCATCTTGAGCTCACAGCCAGGCACAACTGCTGCTACATCCTCTCTTCAAATGATGGATCCTCCTCAGATGGATCCTCCTCTGAAGCTTGCAGGCTGTGCTGGGTGGGCAGGGAAGGACATTATTGATAGCTCTCCACTCTGCCTCTTTCAATCTTGCCATTGCCCTTACAGGATGAGATTACAGATTTTGCATTATGTTTTGCCAAGAAAATCCATCAGAGAGAGGGATTTCTAGTGTGATGTCCTGTTGTTGCAAAGCATAACTTCCTGAAGAGAGCCTCTTTCCTTTGTTTTATTTATTTCTTTTCCCCCGAGTGCAGCCTAAACCCTCCCTTCCTGTTGGGAACAACAGCTGCTGCATGCGGCATCAGCTTGCCAAGCCTGAATGGCTGTGAAATATCATTTATCTTGGAACAAGATAGCATCAAAGAGAACAACTATGTGGGCCTGACCGTGCATTCATTAGATAGCTGCGCTTAGGAGGAGTAGGATAAATTGCAGTATTGGAGGCAGAAGAGGTCCCACTTCTGAGTTAACACTCTTGGACCTGAAAGCGCTGTCACATCTGAAAGCACTACTGAGAAAAAAAAGGGAATTTTCATTTCCTTACTCAGAAAAAGACTCTTTCAAAGGCTGAAGATGCAAAAGTATTCACCAGGGCAGGAAAGCAATACTTCTTCTGCAGGTTAATGGGAACACCGTGGCCTCAAGATCAAGTAATTGGCTGATGAAAACCACAGAGGTGACACACACATTTCCTAACATACCTGTGTTAAGCCACAGACCTGCTGAATTCTGTATGAATGCCACAATCCTTTGATAAAAATTACTTTTTGATACTCTTCTGTTATCTTCTTCTTTTAATCCTTTTGGGGAGCTTTTGTTTTTTGCCAGAAACAATTGCTGTTTGAAGATTAGGAAAGAGTTCAGTCAAATTGAAAATTAATGATTAATCACACATTTTTCCCACCAGCACTCCACTCCCATCTTTTGCTCTGGGTTCCTTTGGTGCCTCCTGTCTGTCGTGACCAGTTGGCTGAGAGCACTGAGATACCTTTTTTTGTTCAGTGCCCAGTCCCAGGCTGCCCCAGAAGCATACTGGGCTACACGGTGCTTCCCTTGTCAACATCACATATTTCTCAATAATAATGAGTGGAAAAGGTCAGGCAGGTCTCTTTCATGGCCTGTATGAGAGCAAACAGACTTGGGAAATGGCTCTCTGATTTCTAGGAACCCCAGTCTACTCAATAAGCAAAGAAAGAAGTCCCAAAAAAAGTGAAGATAACACATTAAGGGGGAATTTCCCATGTGAGTTTGGATCTGCCAGAATACTCCATAAACTTGGATGCAACTCCTCCAGTGATTTTGGTGGAGGGGAGAGCAGCTTTAATAAGAACACAGACAGATGTAGGTAGTGTTGTACAGATGCAGAGGGGTTAAGCACCAGGACCTAATCATGCATGCCATTCTGACTAGTTTGCCACAAAATTCGTAAGACAGTCCAGACCACTGGCTCTAACATGATAAAACCATCACTACCATCATCCTTCACATCATCTGCAGCAGCTAGGAAATCTTTTCTCAGTGGAAGTTCTGAAATTTCTTAGGGATCGCAGAATCATAGAATCATTCAATGGTTTGGGTTAGATCATTTAGTTGCAACCCTCCTGACATCCTACACTAGACCAGGTTGCTCTAAGGCCACCCAACTTGTCCTTGATCACAAAGATGAACGATTTAAATGTAAAAACTTTGCATGACAAAAATTGTCATGAGTCGGAACAGAAAGCCCCAATTTTTCCTGTGCACATTGTGTTTCTTACACAGAAGCAATAATCAAAAACACGCCCATCAGTATTTTCATAGAGAAGCTATCAGGTGTAAATGAATGTCACGCTACAGAGCTGAAGCCAGTGCAGCAACGTCAGGAGTTTTTCCTATTATTTCCCTGTCATTGTTTTGTGCCTTGCTTTGCTCTATCACTAAATGTTCCAGAGCTCTCTACCACGGGCCCAGAGTGTGGAAATTCTGACTGAAGTAATTTACTGCATCCATGTTCACAAACAAGCTGTTAGTTGCTGTTGGCACGTAAATAAGTCACTGTTCTTTCCATCCTATAGCTGTTAAATAAATACTGTGAGCCAAGTTCACGGCAGTGATTTCTTGTAGGAGGTCACTGAGATGATTTTACAGAAATATCCTGTGACAGTTTTGCAAAACAGGATGGTCCCAGCCTGGATTTCATTACTGTGTTTTTTGTCACTTCCATCCTGATGGTTACTGTGTTTCTGCTGTCACAGGCATCCTGACTCCATGGCAGACACCAGGAAAATTGAAACTTTGTCCACTCTTGTTAGTGTTTAAGGCATATGCATTAAAAATTACTCCTATTCTGGCATAACCTAGACGTCTACACAGCTACATACAGGCTGTGTATGCACACTTACAGTTCCTACATGGTGCTGACTGCAGCACAGCATGCAGACAGCCAAACAGATAGCTTTAAATGGCAGCTATATAAACAAGGCAGCTGGCACCCTAGTCCAGGCTGAAAACCTTGCAGTGGAGTATGCAAATTAACCTCTGCAGCCCAATAAATACATCTTATTCATAAATAACCCTAGCCTGTAAATTAAAACAAAAATACCAAGACTAGGGAGAAACCAGGTGTCTCATCTTTATTCTACCAAATAAAACTGGGGCAGAGATTAAATGCTTTGTCAAAGGTGCCATAGGAAGCCTGTGTCAGAGCCATGACTGGAGTTACTTGTGCCTCAGCCTGTGCTGTAGCCACAGGTTCCTCCTTGTTTTGAGCACAGTGTAGATTCATGGTATATGCTGACATAACTACTTTGACCCAGTAAATGCCATCCTCAATTTTCACCTGTTAAAGGTGAATGGGTCAGACTGTGAGGGTTAAGGGGGATGATGCACAGCAAAAACTGAGTCTTACTTTCAATCCTACCCACTAATGGTTGACATTTTAGGAAAGGGAGTCAGCAGCAAGTTTTGCACTTTACAGAAATAGCATCAACAGCAGTGGATAGGGGTTTGGGAAGTGGATTTAATAGGTGCGTCTAGATTTGGCTAAGAATGAAAAGAGCATTTTCTTTCCACCGGTTGCTGGCTAATAAAAGCAAAGGGGTGGAATACATCCAACTTGCAAAACTTGAATACAGTTACTGCTATCTGCAAATGGGTGCCCCTCCCCGCTCATGTGAGCTACACAGGCAAAAGAGAATGACACATGTGCTGTTTCCTTTTCCAGTTGTAAAGGGGTCAGGAGCCAGGCAAGGAGAGCCCGAACAAGAGGAGCATTTTCCTGGGTTCTTCCAGCTGTTCTGTTCAATCCCGCCGTCAGTTCTGAGCAGGGAAGAGAGACTGTCAACACAAATAAGGCATTTTTCAAAGGCGTAAATTATGAGTTCCCAAAACAATGCGACATCTCAACCACGTGAGTACCCTCACCCCCCCTCCCCCCTTACAATGAGAGTGGATTTATCAGTCCGCTGCTTAAGGAAAAGATTGTCTAATGCATTTCATATGGGGGGAAGAAAAAAAAAAAAGGAATGTCTGAGACTAATCCTGAAGGAAAAAAGTTGTGAAGAAGCTGTTTTCTTTCTTAATTCTTTGTGTTTGTGTGTGCGCGTGTGTGAGGGAAGAACTGAAACGGGCTCTGGAAACTCTGGCTCCTGAATAGGACCAAGCAAAGTTAGTAATGTTTCCGCCTAAACCCCAGCTTAGAAAAGTTTCATTTGAATGTTTTTCCCTCCCCCCGCCTTCAGGAATGAAGTTATAGAGTATTTTGAAAGCGTACTGACGCTTTTTTAAGATAGTAATGGTGCTGCCCAACTTGCGTTTAGAGTCTCAAGCTGTCTGTGTGTAACATGAGACTCAAGCCACAAACTGACAGTCTATATTTAAAGCCACAATGTGTTTCTGCTCCTGGAAATTTAGAAACATGGGCTTAAGCACAAGCAAATTGGTTTTTCAGCAAGAGAGGGTACAGGAGGGCAAGTCCTCTGTTTGCATAACTCTGCATATTTGAGTAAATTTTAAAAGAGAGAATTTGGCCCAAACAGTCAAGTGAGCACAGAGGCTCAGCTGCAGTATGACAGTGTTCATTTTGGGACAGTTTTAAAAAGAAAGGTAAAGTACAGGAGGTGGATTATGCTTTGATAAGCTGTGAAGAACTCTTGAGTTTTTGTTGCTGCAATATATTTTTTATTTTTTTTTCTTACGGCTTTAGTGTGATCTTTCTTATTTTAATTCAAGAAAGCGTGTTTGTTTTATTTTTAATAAATAAGCTGCCAATAGCAGAATTGTTTATCATACCACAGTATCAGCAATGAAGGCAGAAAGCACAGACAGCACTGCTGGGAGCAGCCTGCAATTCAGGGTTTGATCCAGATACTGCTGTAAGGATATTTGTTCTCTATGGTTGTAGACACTGACAATGTTTCCCAGGCTTTGAATGAGGCAGGCTGATCTAGCAGAAAAGACACAGCAAGCAGAATCTCTGGAATCCCAACCAGCAATTTCTAGTTACCCATTAGTCCCTTTTGCAGGTTCTAACCAACAGGAAAGATTAAATGTTACTTTTATTATTCTACTTCCTTCTGCAGTTTAGAATATTATAGCTTGTTTTCTATTGCAGCTTGTTTTCTGCTATAGCCAGGAAAGATACAGGCAGGCTAATTCAGCATTCTGAGAGCTTGGGTTTGGCAAAGCTTGTGTAAATTACTGTTATTGGTGCTCTCCAAGCATGTCCAGGAGGGTGGTCATAACTCACTGAGGTTCTTCTTGTGTATTGTGGAATATCAGCAAGGGTCCAGACCCAGTCTTGTATACTTAGTGACAGATTTGGCCAAGTGACACATCCAGGACCAGCTCTACAGACCTGAATACAATACAAACATCTTCTCTGGCAGACCCAGGTTGTCAGACCCCACAGAAGGCCCTAGATGGGAGCTGGATGAGGAGTTAGTGCCCCATAGGACCTTTTGTCTGCTCATAATGAAAAACAACAGATGCATCAGGTTCTCTTAGCTTTTTTTCCAAAATGTGGACAGGAATTCTCAGTTTGAACTATTTTAAGATCATATGATTCTCTCCATGAAAATAAAGTGCTTGCAATCCAGCTAGAAGAATTCTGGATGCAAAATAGTCACAATATATTGTCTTTGGGGATTTTTTTGGTTCCATTTTGTTTTGTTTTTTAATAGATGGATCAAATTTATAGATTTGGAACAAAAGTTAGAGGGAAATCTAATAATACCTTATTTCTGTATAATGCAAGTTTGGTGCATTGATAACGGTTGAGGTTTTGAGGGAAGGTCTTTGGGAAAAGGGTCTTATTTCCTAGTAAAATTCCTGCTATTTTTGCAAGAAACAAGACAAGAAACAATTGAAAGTTCAGTGTATTGATAGGCACTGCGCAGCATGGACAGCAGATGTTTGCCAGAGAGGCAGAATAATTGTGAAAACAAATTTGCTTCAGTGCCACAGTGAAAATCTTTGAGATGGGTATGAAAATGCATAAAATAATCATCAAAAACTTTTGACTATACTGAACATATTAATTCTTTGCTGAATACCTGCAGGTGAGACCAGAGAGCAGCTGCCAACTGATGTAAACTGAACAGTGTTAAAGTTTCCTAATTGCTCATGTACTTTGCTTATCTCCTTGTATTCACCCACGTCTGATAAGGAATTTTTATTCATTCTATAAATGCAGTATGATCCTGTCAACCCAGGGGGGAGCATGTACTGTTTCAGATTTCAAATATTCAACTCTGTGAAAGCTGTAAATGTATTCTGCTTCTATGTGGGGATGTCCCACTGTCTCACCTTGGGCACTTCCCATGCCCAGCTCAGATATCCACCAGGAATCTGAGTGGGCTCTCTGTACACATAGCAGAGGTGAGGGAGACAGTAACTGTGATGCATTTGCTTCCTGCTCAGATGTACAAGCTGTAGCTGCCTGACTGCTGTGAAACCTGAGGAACTCCCCAGGTTTGGCAATCTCAATTCAGCTAGCAGCTTTTGCCCTCTTCCTTTTAGACTGCAGTGACCCTATTTTGAGGCAGTGGGGCAGCTTAAATGAGGTGGAGGATTAGGACTATAAACGTCACCAAGTCAAAGGTTCAACCTGGGGGGGCGGTGATCCATGCAAAGCCATCTTTATGGGTCAAATGTGTTCACCAATTACAGGATTTCTTCTGCACCCAGCAGCCTGGCAATGTTTATCTGGGGTCTCTTATATTCCAAATGCCAGCTGGCAAAAAAGTTAGTGGTTAAGGAGAGCAGTTTGCGGAAGCTAGTCTTCCTCCTCATCCATCAACAGATATCCCCCCCCTCTTCCTGGGGGGATAGGGAAGCAGCAGTGGGATGTGTGCAGCACAGAAGAACTGGCCCAAGAGGAAACCAAGAAGCAAGGCTGGTCCTCAGGCCATACCCCAGCTGCAGAGGGAGGAAGAGGGGGAGGAAGAGGGTGAAGCAAAGCCAGCCTTCTTGGGCTGTATGCGCTCCCTCTGCATTGCCAGCTGTCCTCCAGCAGTAACTCAGGCACTACCCTGCTCAGGGGAGCACAGTCTGCTGCTGCCTCTGTTTTACAAGCAGGAGGTCTTGGCTGCATCAGCCCAAGCTTCTCCACCTGCCCCAGTGATAGAGCTTCTGGCAAAACAAGTCACTTAAGTGTGGGCTGTCCCCTCAGAGAGGCTGAAACCTTGCAAAGGTGGCTTCAGAGGGACTTCTGGCTGTAAACAGGGACTGTGGTTCTGAGAACAGCCTTGCCACATCTTTAACTCATAATGAGATATATTTTGGGACTGCAAACTGGTTCTTTTGTGTGTTCCTGGAGCAATACTGCTTGCCTTTCACACAAGGCCTGTGAAAACCCTGGAATGAACTCTTTAGGTTTTTAATAGTGTTATTCACACCTTGGCAATATATGTGATTTCAATGCCCTTAATCAACAGAAGTGCTTGCCTGTGACAGCAAGTGATAAACAAAAACAGAGGCTATTGATTATGAAAATCTGGTCTTCACTGGTAAACCTGTCAGCATTTATGCACAAGGAAACCTATAGATTATAATAAGCTCTCCTTTTTAGCAAAGAAATCTCAAAACATATCCTAAAAGCATTTATGTAAATTAAATGTCTCCCCTTGTACGTTTGTTTCCCACCACTGTGCATATGAATTGAAAAATTTGGCTTTGTACCCCAGGGCTCTCCTGACACCCTCATTGTCTGACATATTTATGTGAAAGTCTGGGAATTGAAAGGCTCAGAATGCACCTGAAATTTCAGTAATTAACAGCAGAAATGTTGGCAAACCGCTGAGCTGGAGAGAACAGGGAGGCTATCGACCCAAATAGGAGGCTGCTGTTTCAAAATACACAATTTTCAGCATTTCTGGGAATCATTTAAAAAAAAAAAAAATACACAGTAGATGTTAGACATTCAGGTTATGGCTAGTTGTGTGCTTAAGCCTTTTAATATTACAGAATTATGCAGTGTCTGCATCTCATTGCTGATACTGCTGCACCTTTCTTTCTAGGCTCTTGTGTAATATACCGTGTATCCATCGCTGTTCAAATGACTGAGTCCAATCAGCAAAGTCTTTTGTAAAACAGGCTTTCAGGACTGCATTCACTAATGAAAGTCTGTTTGTGTGCGTGCTCTGTGCAGTGCCTGTCTCTATTGTTGGGGAGGGATTAGTATTCCTATAGTGTAGAGAAATTCAAGCCAACAGAGGGATCTGATTGTGCTAGGTGCTGTACAGTCACCTCTTCTTCAAAAGGCTGGTAAAGAGGAGAGATTACAGGTGGAAGAGAAATGGCTGCTCTCCACCAGACACTGCTGGTGAGGCAGCTTCTAGCTGGGCAAAGCTGGGAGGTAGGAGTTGGTTTGATTCCAGTAGATTCACTGGGGCAACAGCTCTTTGCTTCCCACTCCCTAATTCTGTAATGCATGCTCAGGAAAAAACATAGCTCAGAAGTTATTTAGTAAGTGGCCTGCTTGTTTCCCACAGAAAGATCAGAAAACGTTTGAAAATAGCATTTGGCATAGGTAGGAATTTTGTTTACAATTTTTTGCTTCACATACAAGTTGTGATAGAAAATGCATGAAAAAAAACCAGGTGCCACAGTGAGAAGAATATAGGAACACCTTAGGAGGGCAGGTATTTGGGCAGCAGACTGTTGTGTTTTACTTACTTATTTTTCTAAGTCAGATGAATTTGACAGCATTGCCCCAGTAATGAGTAGATGAAAAATTCACCAGCTGCTAAGCATTCTGAAAAACTACTTGGAGAATGGAGAAAAGTGTCACTTGGAGAAATCAGGCTTTGTCTGTCAGCAATTTATGAACACGAGTGGAGGAAAGGCCTCCCTTCTCTGGATAATTTATTTGTAACTGATAACTGCATCAAGTACCAACACTGCAATGCTGTCACAACAGACATGCAGCTCATAATCTGAGGCTGAAATAAAATCTGGACTCCTGTGTTTCTTGAAGAGTCAGCACAATCTAATTCACACCAGATTCCTATCTCTGCTATGTTAGCATGGAAATCAAATGCACTGCCTGTGCTATACTGCTCCCTTATTGCAGATGTACCTTGCACGTGTAGTTTCACCAATGAGACAGCTGGCTAAGTGATTTTCCTCTTAATTAATCATCTCATATGCAAAGGAGGACAGTTTCTCATATCTTCTTCTCTTCTGACATATGTTTCACCACAGGGTTCTTCCTGATGAAGCAGAAAACTTCACTTAAAATCTCAATGGGTTAAACTTGTTCTGCTGCATTGGAGTTTTAAAGCCATTTTTCTTTCTTTTCCTCTTCCTCTCTTTTTCGTCTTAAGAGGGAAAAAAATTCAGTTATTTCATGAGGGTCTCTACCTCTTTTTTCTCCAGATAAGCCCTGAAACAGAGTTAAGCTTTTTATCAGTAAGTTGCAGGGGGGCTTTTGAACACACCCTGAGACAGTTCTTTGTTACTGTGAGTGATAAATGCCTATTTTACTGGGGACTACATTTTTAAAATATCTAGTTTTATGAGGCAGTCCACAACATACAGGACATGTATGACAAGGTCACAGCCATGCAGAATCAGACATCAAATCCTTACTTACTTATGTAGGAGCTGCAAGCAGAGACTCCCTCAGTAACACCAAACATAGAAAAAGGGTTTGAATTCTAGCTATACCCACATATATAAACACCCAGAGTGTATGTATATACAATATACCCTATATCTGTATGCCTATGTATACAAAGACATATGTATTTATACCCACCACCCTTTCAGCTACTTATATGGCCTTATTTGTTCAGGTTTATATTTCTCTTCTAGCTCATCTGTGCTTGGGGGAATTTGGTAGTTGTATTTTTAGGAGTTTTCTAGAAACACTGATCATATTAGTATATTCATCCTGAAATTAAAGTTATTCTTTAAAAAACCTACCCTCCTTTGGAAACAAAATACTTATTCAATAATCAATTCCATCATATTACATAATTTTGTGTCCCCCTCAAACAGTTGAGAAGATTTAATTATACTGGAAGAGATTTTTTTCAGAACTGTTATTTCAGTCAACCTTTTTTTTTGGTAGGCAAACTTCTCTGTTGTTCATCTCATTTTCTTTGAAAAGTGTTCTTACTAAGACAAAAGCAAGATGCTTCTTGTCTGCTAATTGGATGTTTCGAAAGTTTCAGTCACTTAAGAAGGGATGAAAAAGCAGGTATTCATGGTGACGCTAGATGAACCAAATAATCCTTAGGTGAGACAAATAGACCACAAATCACTTAAACACAAGAGATTATAGAGTTACATGTACAAAGGAGTAGAGGGAAAATATATTTCTAATAGATTGTGAAGAGTTAACTTGTAGTCATCCAAGAATTCAGGAAACTTGTGTACATTTTCAATGACATGCTGGATTTTTATGTTTTATTTCTACCTTCTAGAATATATTGTTGCTTTCAAGATTTTCTTAGCATGTATTAGGGCTAGAAGTTTACCAATTTATTGTGAAACAGTCTAGTCTTTTATTTCCTGAAACTTCATAACCAGTACTCATGAGCTAGCTGAGGTTGCTCTTCTAACTCTCAATGATTCATGCAAGTGTAACAAGCACAGTCCCAGTCCCATCCAACAAAGCAAGCAGGAAATTAAATCCTTGGTGCATGTGTGGCATCTCTCACACCTGCTCTCTCATGTTGTCTAGTTCAGATGGCACCTTCTGCACCTACCTGTCTGTCCCTTTCTTTGCCCAAAATAAATGGTCAAATCTGAACAGACAAGAGACACAGAGGTCCCAGCTGTTAAATGCTATTTTCCACCTTCTCTCAAGGACCTTCCACAGTGCTGCCAGTGGGAAGGAAGAAAAGAACAGGATGGGAAGACATAGATCTTTCCCATCTGGGCTGAGGCTTTGCTTCCTTTGGGAGCTGCCCTCTCTTCTACTCTCTCTCTTCTCTATTGATTTCTCTTTGCTCTCTCATCTTCACAGCCTGATATGAAACAGCACCTCCCCTCTCCAGATCTTTCCTGTCATCACATAGCAATTTTTATTTACAACTGGGACGTGCTTTTTACATTCTGAATCGCACAACTGGGAGAGATGATTATTCTCTCTCTCTTGAATTTCCATAATTACCTCAATGGCCTTAGATTTTTGGACTCTATTGCATAAAAATGCAGTTTTCCCCACACTGAACTCATTGGGACTGGTTTGTTTTTTTTTAGTTTAAAGTAGCTCTGCTACTAGTTAGTAATGGCAATTAAGCCCTTGGTGGAAAGAGGAGCTATACACACAGTTAGGCTGTATCTCTCTCTACAGAAAACCCTGCATAAAATTTTGAGTACACCAGGAAACAAATCTGCAGTTGTGAACCAAGTTTCAGCTTCCCCTTTGCTTTGGGAAAAAACGTTTTTTTCACTCTTTTGCAAAAGCAGTCGGTGTTCTTTGAAAACTCTCTCACTTTTCCTGTTACCCAACCTATCCTGCTCCAGCCATGAAGAGTGGAGTGAACAACTTCTGCTAACATCACCAAAGCCAAGAAGAACACCACCAGGGAGAGGATGGCCAGGTTGGCTGGGACTTTGAGCAACATCATCTAGTTGAAGATGTCACTGACTGTGGGGATTTGGTTGGGAAAAGATGGTCTTTAAGGTCCCTTCCAACCCAACCCAACCCAACCCAACCCAACCCAACCCAACCCATGATTATATGATTCAAAGGGTGCTTGGTATGTCATTCTCATGAAGACTAATGTGTCTTGTCTGCCTAATGTGAAGAAATTAATTCTTTTGAAAACTTGTTGATTGCCTTTGGCACTTTACCTTCTCCCACTAAGAGCTGTCTAGTCGTCACACCTACAGCTCATGAACATGGACCCATGAAAAATACCCTTCTGTCTTACCTTTTCTATAACTGAATGGATCTGGTTCTTCGAAACAACTTTTCCCAAGTAAACCACCCCACACCCTGACCCATGAACCCAGATCTGATTTGTACTTGCTGCACAGGAGACAGTATGAAATTACTACAAATCCAAGCCATTACCACAAGGGTAGTGACACATGGTGACTTGGCATAGTGAGAGATGGAAAAGATGGTGTTGTACAGCACCCAAAAGAAGCTTGTTTTTTCATACTCTTGGTTATCTGAATCTTTCTTCTGTTTCCAGTTCTCCAATTAATGTTTCCTTCCTACTCATGATTAATAGCAAGATTTCCACTCACATCCTTCCCATTTCCTCTTGACAAAATACAGTCTTCTTCTTCACTTGCAAAAGTGAATCCTTTTTTACTTTGTTTAGTCTGTAAATTTCTCAGGACAGAATGGTTTCTCCCTCCATCTCTTTTTTAAGCAAGAATCACCCAATAATTATTTGGTGCCCATGTGTTGCTGACCACATCTGTCTTCCCAAGTTACCTCATCAAGTTGCTGATTCTGGATAGAGATTTCAGCCTCCTGAAACATGAAGATAAAATGCAAAAAACAACCTTAGGTATGACATCAACTGGTAATGCATATCAAGCTGGAAGAACTTTAGGGGTTTCTCCTTGAAAATATTTTTTCCCCTAAACACATTTATTTTTATTCTCTGAGATAGTCTCTAGACTGTGGAGATCAAAGAGAGTTGGAAATCCAGCAGGGTTTTTAAGTGCATTAAAGGTACTGTGTTTCAAAGCCACATGCCTAAACATTTAAGCACCATGGAAGAAATGAAGTAGCAGGTGGTAATACATGTAAACATGATTGTTCTAATCTTAATACTTTTCAATTTGTCAAAGCCTAACTGTGTGACAAAGAGCCAAAATAAAGGATGCTGTGTGCACATGTAGACACACACGAGAGGATAAAATCCAAGGACACTAGCCAGCTTTGGGTTTTCCCTTTCAGCCACATTTCTGCTCTTGTAAGTAATTTACAGTAACAAGGATGTGTATTTACCAGACTTATGTGGAACCTGGCAAATCTAAGCAAGGAGTGCTTCTTGGGAAATTTGAATACAGAAATGTAATTCCCTGCTGCACTTCTTTTTTGCCGAGGTAAAGAACATAAAATGCCATCCACCATAGAACAGTGGCATGTTGTAAATATCTGCATATTGTGAATATATAGAGACACAGTCTATAATGTTTCTCACTTAGCAACTGAGACATTATAGAAATATTTTCAGGTGCTTTCACAGAGTCAAAGTGAGACAAAATGAAAGTATTTTTCTTTTTGTTACTTCTAAAGAAATGAGAAAATATTAACAAGTGATCTAACTTGTTAATCTAACCCCTTTCCTACCATATGTTTGGTGCATGTTTTCTGTACAGACCTAGCTGTAAATAGAAAAATTCATCACCTGAGATCACCTGAGGTCCTAGCCTGTAAACAAATAGTCCTGTTTCTGTGCCCTTCCTGTTTCTGCAGAGTTTCTTGGGAAATGCCTTACTTATTGCAAGCTGCCATTGCAGTACGGAAATCAGTGTTGTTGAGATACTTGTACCCTGGAATTTGAGATTGCTCATATTGATTTTATTGGACTTTGTATCAGAATTTGCTGATTTCAGACCTTAAGTTTTTAATATTACTCTGCTTCAAATGCCTTGGTTTAGCTCACAGCAGCCTCGTCTACTATCACCAGAGATTTTAATGAAGGCAAAATGATTTATCAATGGGAACTAGAACTCTTGTAGGAAACACTATTGAAGACTGGGGGTAGTGGGGAGCAAATAAACTGATCCTGTATGGCCCCAAAGAAAACTTCCTGCTGATTCCAGGTTCTTGCACATTAAGAAGAGATGTCTGTGGCTCCTGAGCTCATTCCCCCTGTGGATTAATGATCCATAAGGGACTCTTTGTACCAAGGAGGAGTAAATCACCCCTCCTGCTTTTGGCAGGCAGGAACATAACTGGGGAGATAAATGCTTTTACATTTCTCTGAACTTTGCTGTTGCTCCTGGGTAAAAAATTTCCCTTTCTGGAATCCATTAAAATCTGTGAATCTCAGACAAAAGCTCTTCTTCCTCCTCCCACGTTCTGTGTGAGATGCTTAATCTCTGCATCCTGGGGACATAACCATTTGTGAGCTGGAAACAGAGCATGAGCTGAGCCCTTCTGCTCTCGAGGTACCTCGTCTGGCTTCCTTTGCTTGCAATGAATGAAACCTTTCATCTCAACAGCCTCTGACTTGTGTCAGAAGGTTCATAACTGACTGGAGCAACAATGGGTTGACACAGAGGTATGAAACTCTTTAAAATGTGGCAATGCTAAATAAATAAAGATCAGCTTTAAGCACAGGGGAGAAAGCGAGATGAGGTAAAGCTGCGTGACACTGTTTTTCAGAAAAAAAATGCAGCCTGGACTTTCCTCCCTATTCCTCTCCATGAATTGCATTTCCTGTAAGGAAAAGGTCATACTTTCTTTCCCAGGCTGCTACAAGCCTTCTCCAGACAGGAAGCATATCCTGTGTACTGTTTTCTCCAGAACCCAGTAGCAGAGAAGACAGGAGTGTAACTTCCATGCTGCTGCTCCCAGTGTGCTGTTTTTAAGTGACCTGAGTACCAAATCTTTGGGTGAATTTTCACCCTTCTCAATCGTGGTGCAGCCCCAGGGCCTTGCAGACCTGGCAGTTGATGAAGATGGCCAGAGGGAGCTTCTCCCTTTGGAGGTCTGGATGGCTGTTTTTGTCGGATATGAAACTGCAGCAGTCACTGGGGGAGATGTGGGAGGGGGAAAAGCACATATTCTGTAATTGAAGATTGTGTCTATGATTTATTCCAGAAGAAAGGGATATATTTTCCTCATTGAATGAGAAAAAGAGACTTGGAAACTGTAACAGATAGCACATGTAATTTTCCACCCAAGTGATTTCCTTCACAGCTCACACCTGAGAAGAAGCTGGGGATCAGCCCACCCCAGTCATGCCCTGCTGCCTGCAGCACAGAGCAAGGTCCAGGACTTGTGGGTGGCTGAGGGAAGTTCGCCAGGGAAATGCAGATAAATGTGGGTGTTCAGCTTTGCAATTGATTTTGTTTTCCACTACTTGGCACTTTATGGTACCAGCCTGCTGTCTGTGGGCATGAGCATTCATATCCTTTAGAGGATAATTTCCTCCCACTCCCCCCTCCACTGAAAATATCCTTGGTGTGAGGAGACATAGCAAGAAATGCAAACTCCATCCCTTAACAGACACAAAGCCATGGGAAGTCAGCTGTGGCCAAGGGTCATATGTCTCTCCAGACTCCCAGGGCCACACACATCTGTCTTTTCTGTTCCAAACTTTGCAGGGATATTTCCAATCCAGCTTCTAGCTAATGGGATTTGGTACCGATTTTCTCTGTCCTTTGTTTCAGTGCCACTGCCCTATGAAGTGATGTAGCAGCATTACCAGAGCTGCCTGTGTGTTCCCTTAGCCCTCACCAGCTGTTAGGTCACACCAGCATTAAGGACAAGAGACTTCCTTTCCCAGGGACAATGCCACCTCTTCCCATCTGCTACAGAATCCATGACAAGTGATGGCCAGTGTGGGTTTGATGCTGATGGTGCTGGGTTTTCTTGACTAACCAGGACTTTAAAGCTTTTTCTTCGTCTGCCCATGGAATTGCTGCAGTGAGCATGGAGCTGATGGGCTGCCTTACCCACTAGAGCCAGAAGCAGATGCTTAATGGAGAGTTAAAGCACAGGCCAGCCATCAAGGGATCTGAGGAATGGGAAAGTTTTGAGCCAGAATTAGTAATTCAGTGTTTAAATGGTTGCCTTGGGGTATAAAAGCTTTTGCATTTACCAGAGTTTCTCATATGAAACACTTTAATCTCCTGCTTACATCCAGACTCGGCGCTTGGTGGGACTGAGCCTTGCTTGCCGCTCTTCTTGAGCGAGGTCTTTTAACTGGTAGGTGAAAGAATTCAACCTTTGAATCTCACCTGAATCTCAGCATTACTGAATGCACAGCTGGTTGCAGGGAGCAGGGAACTCCTCTGTCCAGTTCTCCCAGGTAACTCCAGTGCCTCAAGGAGTGTGTGACCATGACTTTATCATTTTGTCCCCTCCGTCTGTGCAGCAGCTGCCCACCCCAGCAATGTTAAAGGTTTTTGTCTGAAGCCAGCTGTGCATCCCAGCACAGCACAAAGGTGCTGGTAAACCTAACCCCTGTTTTGGAATGCAGCCAGGGTAGGGAACATCTCTGCCATCCCTTCTTCCCTCCTCATTAAGCGAACCTCCTACTTCCCAGGAAAAAATATCCAGTGTAAGGTCTTGAGAGTTAAAGCCAGACTGCTGTGTGTGACCCTTCTTTAAAAAGCATGTGCATCTCCTAGGGAGCACTTCTTGCTGGCTGTCTGCTAAAGGGACTCTCAAGAGCTAAGAAGCTAGAACAACAATCCTTAGTTCCTGGCTGTGTGTTTAACACTCGTGGGTGTAGCAGGGGAACCAGGAAAGACTCCCACATCTCCTGAAAGGAGCCTTGTGGATTTAGAAAGACAGATATTCAGGTCTTGTGGAAGAACGAATTAAATTTGACAGAGAGGGCCTGTAAAGCTGGGGCCTGTGGCCTATTTTATCAACTTCTTTAAGTTTTCTATTTCATCTATACAGACAGAACCAAAACAAATGCAAAAAGGAAGTGGGCTTTTCTCCTCTCTTGTAACAGATGCATACTTGTGTCCAAGCCTTGCCATGGCATGAAGTACTGCTCAGCTCCCCCTGAAATAAACCACAGCTCACACATATCTCAGGGTGGAACTTGGCTCTTAAACAAAATTTAATGGGAGTCTGCTCTGGCTGAACTCTACTTATGACTTCATATTTTCCAGGGCTGTGCTACTGCTGTTGGCTGATTCATTTTTCTTTCTTTCTTTTATTTTTTTTTTCCTTTCATTCTCTTTATACTAATAGGTATTTCAGTGGGATAACAAGACCTTATGAGACTGTTCCAAAGCATACTTTTCTGGAGGCAGTGGTAAATAGTTTTGAAAGTGCTTTGAGAAATTTGCAGGCTGTCTCATGACTGCTTGAGAAGGCAGACCTTTTCAACCTGTTAGGCAGCATCAACTGGTGAATTAACCTGGGAAGTTGGAAAGCAGAGAAGGTGGACAGAGGCTATATTATGTATAGTATAATACTATGGTAGATGGTAGAGAGCAGTGAAGGTGGACAGAGGCTATATAATACATATATATTATGCTTCTGGCTTGATTCCATCATGTTTCTCATACTCATAAAATGGCATTTTCAAAACTTTCACTATTGGCCCAACTGAGCAGGTGGAATGTGTGAAGACACGGATTTCAAAGGAAGCAGAAGCAGTTTAGCAGAGAGAGCTCTTGCAAATCCCACCTCATATGTGAACCACTTGGTGTTTCACTTTGTGTGTTGGGAAAGTGCCCTGCTTTGAGCCAGCAGGGCACTCAGTGGCTGCTGCTGCTGCTTGGAGCAGCACCCTTGAAGGAAGGATGGCACAGGGTATCATCTCTGCTCTAGGACCCAGATCTGACAGCTGAGAGAGGGGCCCAACTTCTTAGAGCATTCCAATATAATCTTACATAGGAAATACCAGCCCAACTTTTTCCATGGCCTTCTAGAGCTACTGTAGTTCAAAGGAGTCACTGGACTGTGAATGTCTGGAGCTCTCTGCTCTGCTCAGAGCACTCTAGAAAAGTCTCCAGGTTTAACCAGCTGCTTTTCCCTTTATGTTTTTCTTCATGGGAACTTGTTTTTCCTGCATGTAGATTTATGATGTATTTTAACCACTCAAAAGAGCATTCCTGCTTTTTGCCCTCTCTGTCTGCACCTAGCAAACCTCTCCCTGTTAATGCATCAGCTGATAATCAGACTAGAGTTTGACTTGGATCAATTTGCCCATAAGTAAATAGCCCTCTAAGTAAACAGTAAATATGAGTAAATAAATAGATATTAAATGGAGGAAGGGACTTTCCTTTTGGTGAGCTGGTTTTCTGCTTGGAAGGAAAATGTTTAGGAACAAGAATGCCCTTTGCTGCAGGAATTTAGCAGCCAGCTCAGATCACAACAATTCAGTGTCAGCTTTCCTGCATGGATATTTCATACTCTTAGGAGCAGCCCAAAGGCTTTACAGTAAGTGAAAAATATGTTGATCAGAGAAGTACCATAGCAAGCATTTGTTGCTATTGAAAACTACTAGACCATATTTCTTTGCTTAATGACATACATTAATCCTCCATTGAAATTTCCAGGGCAGTCCAAGCTGAATCTGGCTTTAAAGGTTTAAAATACAGTCCAAACTATAAAAATGTAGCATTCTGACCAAAAAACGGAGCTGGAAAAAAGTCTCAGCAATGTTCCTTTGTTTTTTCCTTTGTTGTTTAAACCACTAAGGATGTCATCTACAAGATTTGAAATGGTTTCAAAAACATGGCATTTTTTAAATTGGTGACCAGAATATGAATATTATCCAAGTACTCACTGCTACTTCTGTTTTCAGTCCAGTTTCCTAATGAAACGAGTCTTATGTGTTCCTGCTGTCTATCTGTCTGCCTAATCATCTGTTCATCCATCTGCCAGTTCTCATCAAGAACTTTTGGGTACACTGACCAGTCTCAACCAGATTTGAAAGAGAAACAAGAGCCTCACAAATTATTATAATTTTCCAGGTTTCATGAAAGTCAACACTGTCTACAGAGTGCCATTCAAGTGAACAGTAACACAAAAAGGACTCCTTATTAGGAGATTAAACTAAATGAAGTTCTTTTCTACTTAAGAATGTAGCAGCATCAAGCTTTGGCATGACTGGTTTCCTTCCATAAACATGAGTCCAACTTAACAGGCAAAACACAGAGGGTAATATCTCATTTAAGCACCTACAGGAGATATCAAGCCCTTCTGACCAGGGCACGTTGAAAGCTCTGCAAAAAAAATGGGTCTCACTACCTCATAGCAAGGTTAAGCCCTCAGCACAAGCTTTGGAAAGGGATGGCTAAGCAGTGCTAACAATAATGTTTGGGATTTATTTTCCCTAATTATAGACTCCAGAATTCTTGGCTTCTTTAAACTATTCTAAGTTTGCTTATTGGTTGATGGGAAGGAAATTCCCACACCATACTCCAGAATTCACCACACTGTGTGGAGGCTGAATAGATCTTCTTGCAAGAAGGCATGTCAGAACAGAACAGACTGCAATAGCTCCAGCTGGAAGAGACACACAGATATCACCTCAGCCAACTGACTATTAGTGTCCTCCAGCAGCACCTGTGGAGACAGCTGAGATCACACAGACTCCTTTCCAGCAGTCAAACATCTCGTCAGGCTGCTTATTAGCCTCCCACCTACATGGTCCTTGACATTTGTGTTGCATTAGGAGAGCGGAACATTAGCAATAAACTGTTAATGAATTTCACAATATAAGCCTGTGCTGAAAAACATTCAGTGTACGGCTTCAGTGCAGGTCTTTTCATGCTTAGCTTTGTTAATGTGTTCAATATGCTATTTTTCAAAAAATACCAGACAGTTGTCCAAAAATAATACACAAATGTTCCTTTTTCATTTTTCCCCAACAATTATTGCACAATCTGTCTAGAATTGCTCAGATGAATGATAGATGGTAAAGAAGTTTTGCTAAAATTCCCCAACTCTGTTCAGACAGCTTTGAACTGATACATAAATGCTTTTCAGATAATAATGTGGCCTTTGTCTTTAGAGCAAATATGCAAAAGAAATCTGCATATTCATTGAAGAAACCTCGGGAAATAAGAAATGTTGTTGCCCTGAGCTACTATTTGCCTTGCAAGTTTCTAAGGTGTTTCAATATGTTTTATTTTCTTTGTTTAATATGCTCAATATTCAAAGCATTTGGAAGACTGTTTCCACTACAGATATCTCCATTAATAATATTAATCTCATCTGTGCTCCAGGAAAGATCTCTGTGTCCCTGAAGAGCATATGCTAAACATCCTGACATTTCCACTTGCAACACACGGTAGACAGTGCCTGAGGCAAGCACTGGTGTATGAGCTGGATGGAGCTGAATACAATTCATATCAAATAAGCCAGGGGACAGAGCACAGAGAACTCCCATTTCCAAGAATTATCACCTGTTGGACTGCTTTGCTACAAAATATTGATGGTGGGAATGAGCATAAATGAAGAAACCTGCCCGTATTGGGAAAGTTATTATACTTTTCTAAGGATAGGAGCCTGGTGCTACATTCTTTGAATTCTTACAATATTATCGGGTTTTCTTCTGTTTCCAGGTGGTTTCTTGGTGACATTATGTGTAGTTTGATTATATCATCTATAGTTTAAGCACAAGGTCAAGCTTTTTCATCTCAATGAGAAATAGACATTTATCAACCCCAGTAGAATAATGGCTGTGTTTCTATCTCAGCATGTCTGTGTTCATTAAAATGAGTTTTCTGCCAGCAACAGAGTCAGTGAAACACTCTTGTTTTTGGATCTATGTCTCTGCCCCCTAAATCCTAACCCCCAGTATACAGAGGCTCTCTCCCTCAGCAGCTCCCTGTGGGGAGGGGAAGCTGCAGGGCTCTGGGTCTATGTGCCTGATGGCTGGAAAGCTCGTGGTTACTGCACAGCTGACTGCTGCTAAACAGAGCTTAAAAATGCTGAGTTCTCATTGCCTTTCCTTTAGTGCTGGGCTACTCTGGTCTCCCTTTTCTCTCCAGTCTGCAGTTTTCATGAAAATTGAAGCAGTCCTTATCTTTGCCTGCTTTTCCTTTAAAAACAGTTGGAGTTGCATAATGGAGTCAAAATCTGTGAAGGATAAAAGGACAGTCAGGCAGTAAGCAGGAACAGAGAAAATCAGTGTAAAAATGCAGTTGAATATATTTGATGAAAATGTTTTAAATTCTAACAAGTAATTCTGAGTGTCTTAGTTAAGGGGACTAATTTTAACTAATGTTTGTCTTAGTGCCAAATCCATAAATGCATAGTGCCATGTCCATAAAAGAGGGTATGTTTCAAATGTAAACCAGAATCTAATCTTTGGAAGTTATTTTGGTCATAAAAGTCAAGCACAACAACATTAAGAAACAGAGATCAACTTATCCTCTTATGATGCAATCAAAAGGCTTGAGAGTCAGGTCTGAGACCGGCAGACCTGTTAGGTACAAATTAAAAGTTTGTCTTGGTAAATAATTACAAGCAGTTTAGCAGTTAAATTGTCTTACTGCTTCATGTAACCACTTACACGAGGGATTGGGAAGGAATAATCACCTACCTACTCCAAGATCTTTTGGCCTCTGACTTTTCATTTAAATGTTCTGTCCCAAATTTTTATGCTTATGTTTTTCACATGAAGAGTTTAGATCAGTGGGGTATGCTGTTTTCATTAACTCTTTCTTAAGATTTACAAGATAAATATCAATTGCAGGTTGTTAGATGGGCTTTCACTATGTCCATGGTCAGCTGCTTTGATTATCTATGGTCATCTGCAACATTTGCAATGATTAATCAGTTAAGCCAGTAACTCCTGTCTATTCAGCTTTTAACTCAGTGAAGGAGTGAATGACTGGTTTGTTCCCATTTTGATTCAACAAAAAATGAATAGAACTTAAAAGTTGTTGACTTTGGAGGAAAGTCGGACAGAAATTAGCAAGAATCATCAGATTTACTGGATATTTAGTTTCTTTCAGAACCTCCCCAATTATAAAGCCCTCACAAGGAGTACTCTGCTCTGATGAAGAGAGAAAAGGTGGGAGGAGAGGCAAAGGCAGGAAAATGTCCTGATCATGGACTGTATATGACAGATTTATTCATATTCCATTTGTCACTCCTTCCTCAATGAAACAATTCCAGGTCAATTTATCTTCCCCAGGAAGACATTGTACATGAGCTGGCTTTGACGTCTGTAGAGGAAAAACATAAATGATGGCCTAGTTACATTAACCTATTTCCATAGAAAAGTAAGGAAATTTTGTAGGGATATAACTCTACAAATGAAACCAACAAAACAGGACACAACTTCCAAATTGCCAGCATTTTTTTTAATAGATTGGACCTTCTTCCAGGTTCTCACATTTTATACACCTTTGTATGATAAGAAGACAACATTTGGTCTTCAAACATTGAGCAGCTTTCCCATAGGAGCACGGTAAAAACTGGGCACTGCAACATTTATAGTACTTCTAAAGGGGAATTGTCATTTTAATGCTTTTACCAGATGGACTTAATTTCCATCAGAATTGGTGGTAGGTATTCAGCAGCCTGAGCAATGAAGTTAGTCTCCAGTAACTTCTAACTCAAAAGAAAAAAAAAAAAAACTAAAACTAACCAGTGTGTGGTTCAAACTGTTCAAACTGAAAGGGGGATTTTAAGGCACTGTCAGTTCTTTCCCAGTTCTTTTGAGGGATAAACAGAAAAGTTACTTAAAAAAATCTGTGTGATTTTTAGTTTATACTATCTTTTAAAACATTTTTTTTTCTCCTTTTAAATTTGATATGTGTTTTTTATTTCAAAATGTAGAATATCTGTTCCCTTTTAAAAGGTCCTTATTTTTTTTTAACCTAAAATATTTTCCCAAATTTCATTAATATTTTCTCCTTTTCCATCTTATCATTAAGGGATATCATATGATTACTTTTCGACAAGATGACTTTTAGTGTATTTCTCTATCTCTGAATTTCCCCAAGACCCAATGGCAATTCAGCTTCACAAAAGAAGAAACTCTGAGAGTGAAGCTTTTACTTCCACAAACACTATAAACCACATTTTCTCTTAATTACTTCATAACATTCTAGAATGGTAAAAAAACTATTTTGCTAACACCGTATACTAGAATCAAATAAGATTAAAATGATGTGACAATCCTAAATTAATTCAACTAATTTGATAATTGCTTTTTATCTCTTCTATATTTTAAATTGTCAAAAATCTTGAACAGACCTTTATTTGAATGAAACTGTACTTTGTCTGTATAGAATTAATGACAAAGTACTTGTTAGCTGGAATAACTAGAGAATTGGGCCCAGAGCATTTTAATTGTGTAGGTATTTCTCACCTACATGATGTAACTTACATTTTCAACACAGTCCATTTACTTGCCCAAAAGATCATGTGATTGTTGTTGTTATGTGACACCATTATTTTCCTTATAATAATTTAGTATACAAGTGGCAGCCAAATTATTCTGTCTCTTTTCCAGACTGACAGATGAGAAACTGCTCCTTAATTTTGAAAGAACAGCCTTAATGTGTTTCATAGTCTAATGGGAGATGGTGATGACTTTTTCAGCAGAATATGTCAAATTGATGGGTTCAGGCTGGTGACCCTTCGGGAAAAGAGATGCCAGCTCTGGCAGGGCACAGCACACTTGCTGGCAAATATTAAAATAGGTAATGACTTTTTTCATTCAGAATGGCCTCACTGTGATGCATCTGATATTGTAACAGGCCAGAGAGCAGCTTGAGCAATTAACATATTTCTAACATGAAGTTTTCAGAAGTTGGTTCTACTCATTTTTACAGATGCAGCTGCAGTGAACCAGTTCTAACTATAGCTTGTAAATTAAATCAGTGTGCTAAGGTTAATAGATTAATGATTTTCTCATGAATGCAGTGTGTTGGCAAGGCACAAATATAAACCAAAGGGCAAGGAGGACATACCACAGTTGCATAAACAATGGAGGTGTTAAGACTTCATTAGTTTTTCTATACTAAGAGTGTGATAAGAAAAGCCTTGCATCAGTGGAGAAAACAGGGACACGTTAGGACCTGCTTTTCCAGTCAAGAGGAACAATGGCTGCAGAAAAGCATAAAAAGAACAAAAAAGAGCCCCTGGGAAAGGAACAGTTATGATAAATACATTTTTATAAAAAGAATATTAAAAAAAAATTTAAATTGCAGTAGTTATAGAAAATATTTTTAAGGGTTGTGAAAGCTGCCTGGTAGACTCCATATACTCCTCAGTGCTTTCAGAAGTTTGTAATGCTTTACTGAACCAAATCAAATACCTTACTATCATCTTGAGTGGAGGCAATTAGAACCTCACCTAAGCTCTTTATATAAAAAGTCTTATTTTTAAATTACAACTTTTTAAAAATAAGTCGAGATTAGTGTGGTACGTTGTGCTAGGTCAATTGATACAAGCCAAAAAAATAGACAAACATTTATCAAGTTGATTATTGAGTAATCTGTATTTCATTCATCTTGTTATAACCAAAGTTCTCTTTCAAATGTATGGAATCAGGAAAGAACAATCAATACTGAGGTAAAACTCTCCTCTGAATTCCATCTCTATCTGGCCTGAATCACGAACTGGATCCATGAACAATTATTCAGTTTGAAGATCTCCCTTGTTTACTGGACATGCATGGACAGATAGTACGAATGTTTAAGGCAAAACCATTAAACATTTAATGGCTGAATTCCAAAGACACATTTCAGCCTACAGATAGAGACTGCTTACACACCACTGCCTGCAGCAACTGGGTCAGTATTTGGTTCTGCAAAGCAGATCCGTCAATACTCAGAGACAAGTTTGGGTTGCTCCTCACCTGGAAAGTCCCATTACCAGCAGTTTTTCATAAAGGGATCAGGTGAGCTGACTCAAGATGAAATCTTCCTGTGTGCTCCCTAGTCTGGCTGCCTAGGAAAGCCCTGAGAAGGAAATGACTGCCTTAAGGAGTTCAACCCATCATTCACATGGATTGAATGAATTTCAAGCGCTTCTCATGCAATGAACGGGCACATCAAGAGAAAGAATGGGCTGCCCAAGAAAGCACTTAAAGACCTCCTTGAGCGTAATTTAGCATCCAAGGCTTTGTCTGAGATTGTAACCTAGCAGTCTGCAGTGGAACATCGTGATAAGAGATGCTGGGGTTGCTAAGAATCAAAAGCACAAGTTGTGGGTAGGAAAATCCTGAGACAGGAGCAGGAGCAGTGCTGCCTAACTGCTGTCGAGTGGCTTTGACACCTACGTTGTCAGAGCTGCTTATCACACATAGATATCTGTATATTCACTCAGCCTGACAAACTCCAAAATGCAGAATCACCCACAGCTGCATGGGAATCATGACAATGGGAGTTGTAATCTCAGGCCTTTCATTCTCTACTCAACGCTACCAGCTTTCATCTGGAACTTTATTTTAAGAAATTAGAGAGGCCTTGAGAAGTTTGGGATGAGGCCTACCTTATACCACCAAATTGCCTTTGTGGATTGCACAGTAGAGATTTGGCAGTTCACACTCTAGATCTATCCTGTAGGGTCATTCCCATCCATTCCTGTCAAATGTGCCAAATGTGGGATCCCTTTGCAGGTATGGTTTTCCTTTCATGCTTTTCCCTGTGTAATTCCATAGCAAACAAACATGTAGGTACTTAAACTGTTACCTGAAGTCCTGACTGCAGAACCACCAAGAGTACAAATACTGGATTTATCTCTTTTTCTAGAAAATAATTTAGCAGGCAAAAATAATGCCTGAAAATTAGAAAGCTTGAAGCTTTCTACAAATTTATTTCATGTGTCACTGACTGTAGCCAGAGAATCACTTAAAACCATTGTTTCCTGCAAGGAGCAAGATCTAAACTCTGAGCTTTCTATGCTGAATGAGAGAAAATATTTGGGAGATGAATATGCTCTTTCCCACCACCATATAAGTTAAACAGCTTGTCAGTTGGAATGTCTTAATATGGTTAGCCTTGTAAAGTAACTCACTGATAAGTCTTGCACTTTAAAGACCTGTTTTCTGCTGTCACAAAATCATGCCAAAACCTCACTTTACAAAGCACATTTAGTCCTTGGCATTGTAAAGAACTGGAAAGATCTACTTGAATGAAGCTCAGATATAAAAGAAAGTATGAATAAATAAAAAAAATATTTTAAAGCCAGTGTCAGAATTTTGGGGCAGGAAGTGATTTATGGCTTTTAGTGGTTCAGATTTGCAATTTATAGAACAAAAGAAATCATTACAACTGTCAGAACTGTCAGAAAAATGCATAGTGAGAATAAGAGAGTGCTGAACCTCAAGCAAAGATTTTCATTGCTGGACCTGCCCACTTCAAACAAGTGTTCCTCAGCCAAAATGGAAGAGAGTAGGCTAAAACTAGGGGTGGGGAGAACTATCAAAATTCATAAAAATCAAGTTTTATTGGAAAATTGCACCTGGATGAGGTAATTTAACAAATTTACCAAAAAATTTAGCAGGAATTAGTCACCATCAGCTATGTTAACATACAAGTCAGTTGTACTGGTGTGCCACCTGTGAAGCACAAAGCCAGAGATCTGCTTGCAGTATTTAAGTCAGAAATATTTCTGAGACTTTCACAGGCTGCTGCCTTCTCAGCAGGGTGTGATTGATGAGAATGAGACAGATAGAAATTGTCATTATATTGCAAAATTCCTTATCTGTAAGTTTATGAGCAAAACTGGAATTTGATGAGTTTAAGGTCATGACACAAAAGCATTTCTTTTCCATCATCCTGGCTTTTAAAAACATACTTTCCAAGAGCAGACAATTTGATTTGTGTGTTCCATTCTTGATTTAGTCAGCTCATTCTGATGGCCAGAAATTTTAGGAAAACATGTTTCCCCACAATCTTTTGATTTCTGTGTGTCATGGTAACCAGTGGCAGTAAATTACAACAATGTTTAAACACTTTTTAAACACTTTCAGAACAAGACTGTAGCTGGACAAAGGCCAGTTTAACGGGAGAGGAAGTTTTGCAAGGACAATTTAGCGTCAGATAACACAAAAGATGTCCTTGAAACAAAGGGAAACAATCAAAGCAGGTGCAACAGCAGCTATTGTAACACAGATCTCTGAGCACTCTACATGTGTAGAAGAGCAGAATAAAGAAGGTATGAGAAAGCCAAAGCCATTGCTGAGCTAAAAATTCCTTCAGCAAGCTTGATGTATTTTTTGCCTCAGGAACTGAAGATTCAGTCCTACAGTAATGCACTGTATTTCTCACACAGACTGAGTTTAGAGAAGCCATGCTGAGGTTCCTGGCTAAGCATGGATTCCCTTCTGGACAGCAACCCCTGTTTCACTCCTGCTCAGGCAAGATGGTCTCATTCCATCACACATGCCTTCTGTTCCTCAGTCATATTTCAGGGAGGATGACACTGCTTGAACCTCAAACAATGCCAGTACTTTCACACCTGCCTAGCAATACTGTAATATTGCCATGAATCACAGCTATTTTTGGACAAAGTGAAATTTCAGAGACAGTGAAACTGGGATTAAGGGTGTCTCTGTGCTCTCAATCAACATTGCTCCAAAACTGATCTGGGGAGCAGACCTTGACCGTCTGGTCATTGGTGGTGGTAGCTGCAATGTTCTGGCACTCCAGCTGATGCAGCAAAAGGCTCTCTGGGAGGACAGCAAGGTCTGTGGTCAAAAGGAGACACACAGAGGAGTAGCCAGGCTCTGGTTCTTGTAGTAAAATGGGAACTGTGGTGGGAGAAGCCACATCACAGCGTCAGCTGGCTGCTGAAGGACACAGCTCAGCAGAGCAGTGCCAGGGATGCCATAGCTCAAGATGAGTCCTGCACTCTGTTGCAAACTTAGAAAGATGGAAATGAAAACTTTTCTGCAAAGTGATGAAACCATAATCCATTATCAAAAAGCACTGTGATGGCAAGTACTAGAGATAAGGCACCTGCTTGTTATCTGAATCTGAGAGGCACCTGAGAATGCCAGTTACAAGCAGAGAGTTATTCATAAACCTTTTTTTAATTAAGGGGATAATAATTTGATCTGGAATTAATGTTTGGCAGCAAGCTGTGTGGCTTGAGAAGCGCTTTGGAATTCACACCTTCAAGTATTTGACTGCTGTAGAGGAGCCTGCTTTTTTGGCATGCAGCATATATTTGGTGTGTAAAGAAATACAGAGCATCTTGACCTTGAGGCAATTAATCTCTTCTGAGCACATGGGTTTTGAATAGACATAACAAGAGTTTTTAAATTACAGATGTGCTCAATCTTTCCATCAGTATATAGATGGAAGGAAACGTGGGAAGGATCTCTGGGGGAGGGAAAAGCACTTTTACTTTCTAGAAAAAGCACCTTCCATGTTTGAGAAGAGGTGGATCCTTTGAATCTCAGCTCTCCTCAATTTGTTCATAACTGATGTTAGAGACTGGACATGAACAAGGAGAAAACTCCTGATAGTGTTTTGTCCTTCACTCATACATACAGATATAGCAAAAGGCATCCCTGGTATCAGCCATACTCTTGAGTTTATAGAAGGATTTGGAGTTACATTTTCACCTTTGACAGAGAACTTCTGTATGTACTGCATTTACCAAAAGGAAATTGAAAAAATAAATCCCTCACATAAAGCCTTTTTTCTTGTTTTTTCTTGTTCAAAAGTCAGTATCATTTAGAGTTATATAAATATATAAATCATTCAAAACTAAACAAAGAAATGAGTGTCCTGTCATTGACCTAGCATAGAAGAGCTCGAGGAGTTTATCACCCTCTCAGATGTCCACATAATTAGGTGGGCTGATATTAGTGGCATGAAATAAGGAGCAGAAAATGATTCAGAGTTCTGTCCTGATCAACTAAGTGGAAGTTGGCGAAGAAGTGCTTGCGTGTATGTTTTAATTTTTACTTAAGGTCTATTTCAAACAATTAAGAGAGAAATATCCTCACTGTTTTTTGGGATATTTTTTCATCTCCCCTTTAAAAAGCTTTGGCTATTTATTAGTTGTTTTGGGCATTCTTATTAAGTGCTATAAGATCAAAGTGTAATTCAAATTCTAGCTGCTCTTTCAGCAGCTTACATTTCAGACCAGTTTCATACTTCTCAAAAAAACGTGGTCAGGTACTTCTCTTTTGCATTTATATTGTAAAGATTTTTTTATTTTCTTTTTAATGAATTATAATGAAAATAATGTTATTTGATTTATCAGCACTGAACTCAGACTTACTCTAAGAGGGGACTGTGTTTTATTCACACACATGAGAGGCTTGCCATAATTTCAAATGTAAGCTGAAAAGAAAACAAATGCAAAGATTAAAAACAGGGCATTGCAGATAAATATTAATTGAAATTAATACACACAGATTAATTTGCACCAAATCAAGATCCAGACCATATTCTGAAGAGCCATAAATAGGAAATTAAATAGACATCAACCTTTTTTCCCTCAAAACTACCTTTCTGAGAGTAATCACAGTACCTAAATGCTCTTAATTTAAGCATTCACTGGAGGATGTTACAGGTAAATGCTCATAATAAACAGTAGGTGTTTCCCTGAGGGCCATGATAGTTTGCATAATGTGCTAGCTATTTCTTTTCCAGTGTTATGATGGCAGAAAACTGTTACAGTAAGGCTAACTCTAATGTGAAGTTTCATAAATGCCTTTTACTAACAAGAGATATTGATTAAGTTCTGAATTTCACAGGTTAAAATAGTACAACACTGCCAGTGCAGTCACTGCTCCTCCATATGATCCAATTTCTTTTTTATAATTAACATTTTTATGTTCTATTCTATTTATAGATGGAGAAGTGGAGAGCCCCACAGCTGGAGCAGATGTGGCTGTTATTGGAGGTGAGTAGCAGACCGTACTAAGCAGCACCATAAGAATTAAAACAGCAGGTTTGTTGATTTCTTGCATTTTGCAAAACCCCTGCTTTGCTGACAAGACAACAGGAGCGGCACAATTAGAGTTAATTAGGCCAGTGGGAAATCTGCTCCCAGAGGGACTATTGGCAAGATAACAAGATGAGATAATGAGCATAAACCGTATACTGAGCAGTATCACCCTCATCCATTCCCCGTTTTAGGACAAAATACCAAACAGTCCAAGAGAAAAGTCAGTCTCTGATTTCCTTCAGTATTCACTGGGTCACTCTCGTCCTTTAGTACAGAGCTGGTAGCTTTGATTGAGGGATGTTAGCTTATACCAGCTGACCCTTTATTGTTTCAGAATTCACCACACTGTATTTCCTGGTGTTCCATTAAAGCTCTCTCATGCATTTAAACTAAATACAGTTGTCAGAATAAATGAGCAAAGCTATGTTCATGGAGTGAACCTGTCTTTTTATTTTTATTGTGTTTGTTCATTTCCATGCTAACACTCTAATTTCAGTCATTCACAAGGGGCTATACCAATCATTAGTGCAAATTGGTGAGGTTCTGCTATATTTCCCTCCGGTCCCATCTCCTGTAACTTTAATTTCAGCTTTCTATGAACAAGTAGCAGGTAAATTGATTTGTACTTAGTCCCCTAGGCTTATTAATATTGTGCTACAGCTAAAGCCTATTAGAGCCTCTTGTGTCAAGGGATACCAGTGAGGTCCTAAAAATTGATGAAGCCCACACTGCAACCATGATATTGTTTTAAACTTGAAGTTCTTTATATAAGCAATTTTATTTCTGCTAGCTGTAGCTTCACATTCCAGAACCAAGTACCATGAAATCTGGAGGATAATGTTAAGGCATATCTTTAAAGACAGAGTTATAACCTTTATTTACACTGCTAATATTCTGTCTATTCCTATGTTTTTATGCCAGTAGCATCTCCTCAATTTACTGATGCTGATAAATCTAAAGCTTTGGAGATACCCACTTTCTCATTTAGCTTGAATATAAGATGCAGAAAAGAGGTACTCTCCACCTTTCCCATATTGTCTCTGCAGAATAGTAAGCATTTCCAGGGAGCAATTCTTCTGACAAAATATAAAATTCACTTCTAGAAGAAATGACCACACACACACCCTCTTCACTGACAGCAGAGGAAGCCCTAGGAATGTTCTGTTCTAGTCCTTTTCATTGTTTATTCCTTTAATGTTTGACTTATTCCTGGATTCTTATGAATATAGAATCAGCTCAGTATCATGTACTCCTACAGAATCACAGCAAAAATGTTTATAAGCACATCTTGGATCCATGCAAAAAGATCACATTTAAAAAATTATAAAAGATACACAAGTTGAATAAACTTCAAAATACTTATTTTTTTTCAGGGTTTTAAAGTCAATAATTTGATCTGTAAGGAAAGGGCTAGAGTTTGTAGGTTTTTTTAAGAATGGAATTGTCATGGACTTGTCATTCTTTGGACTTGTCAGGACTTACCTCTTTTATGGACTTCTACCTTTCATAATGGAAAAGGATCTTGAATTTACTTTCTTTCACTAGGAGTCCACCACCATTTAGTCCTACGCACATTGGGGTCACCCAATTTGAAATTTCTGTCCAGTGAACACAGCTGGAAATTAGCCTTAGTCCAGGAGACAAGAAAGATCTTCCCAGAATCCCTTCCTTCTGCCAGGTGTCACTTCCACATTCATTACAATCAAAATTTCTTAATTAGAGCACAGAATGAAATGGCAGCTTGCAAATGCAGAGCAGTTCCAGAGTCACACAGCTCGAGCTATTTGTTGAATGTCTCCTATGAAATACTCAGTGCCCTGAACATTTCCTGAAATTGAGAGCAGTTGAGAAGGAGTTGTCTGCTGCCCACCCTGGGTGTATGCTACCAGAAGGATGAAAGAAACTTATTGGTTTTCCTTTATGTTCGTTTATTTCTCCTCATTTTGTAATGAATTTTTAGCTCCAATACGTTCAGCCAAATCAAGCCATTGACTTGAAAGAGAACTAGTGAGAATTCTTCCTGTATTCCTGCAGTATCTATGGCCCATCTAGCTACTTGCAGCATGTTCTGACTCTGGTCACTGCAACATGCAAACCCCTTAAGACACGTGAGCTTTTCCCTGCCAGGCAACTCAAGTCGTGATCTCTGGCTGGGAGACACTTCTCATACTTTATCACTGGTGATACATTTAAGTGGTCTCTTTCCCCTAGGTGTGATTGCTGCCGTGGTGTTTGTCCTCATTTGCCTGCTGGTGGTGATGGTCCGGTACATGTACAGGCACAAGGGCACCTACCACACCAACGAGGCCAAAGGAACTGAGTTTGCCGAAAGCGCGGATGCCGCTTTGAAAAATGACCCTGCTCTCCAGGAAGCAGTGGATGAGAGCAAAAAGGAATATTTCATCTGAGAGGCAAGGATTTCCATGGAGACTTCCCCAAGGGAATCAATCAGAAATATAATGTCAACAGAAGTACTAAAAGATGGATAATATGAGGATACAGGCGAGCATCCTAATTGAAAAGTATCTCTTTACGATTTTTTGTCACTGGTTGTTTCTTTTCCTCTAGCAGTGAAGAACTAAATGCCAGATACTTGCCTGTTGATTTTATTAGCAACACAGCTGGTCACAGTTGAAATCAATATCAGATAAGAAGAAACAAAATCTCAGTATGAGTGATACACCAAAACCAGATAAAGATAGCAAATGTCAAGCCTTGACATTTGGTGAAAATAGCAGATGCCAAATGAAAACATCCTCTTAGAGATAATGATGCATCCTATTCTGATATGATGAACTACCTGAAATTAAATTTCAAATGGTAACAGAACAAACATTAAACTAGATAAAGGTGATCTAGCTCAAAAAAATTAAATCTATAGCCCAGATATCCCCTTCATCCCTTAAAATGTGCATTTTTATTGGCACAAGGGAGTTTATTTTGTTTGGGATTTACACTGGGATTTTTTTTTTTTTATTTTTGAATTTTATACATATATAAAAATCAAAGACACTTCAAAGAAATAAAACTCTTGGAAAACATTAAAAAGGTAAGAGTGAAGGATTCATTACTAACTTTCTCTACATGGCAGCTTGAGAACTGCAAAATGTTGGAATTTACATATAGCATATAATAGTCAGTAGATGTACAAATATGATTCCAATTAGTCTGTAGGTTCTGTGCACACATGCATAAATAGATAGATATTAAAAGATAAAAAGATAAATCCTGGTTCAAGCAGGCCCTTTGAAACAATGGAGCTCAGCTACATTTTTTTCATGTAAGATATTTTTTGCCTGAATATTTATTTATTTATTTTGCATTAGAAAATTCTCTGAGTGCCCACCAGCAGGATTTTGGAACTCAGTTCTGCTGCAGATATGAGTACATCTTTTACAAATGCAACCCTATGACTGTCACTATAAAGAAACTAGTTCATCTGCATCCCACTGGCTCTGTTTCTCACTCTGTATGGCCTCTGTGTATTGTTTGCAGTGTGCTAGACCAGAGAATTACACTGACATCGATGCTGTATTATAAATAAATAAATAAACAGATTATTCATGGTGGGTCACATAAAAAGATCTTATTCCTCACCTAAGAATCAACAGTGATGAGTTTCTTTACTCCAGTAAGTTGGCTTCCTAATTGAAGCCCACAATTACCTCCAGAAATAGGATAATTGTTCTCTGCACCTGCTCATCCACAGCTGTCATGGTGCCCTGGACCGCTGAAAATAGAGGTGGAGAAATTCAAGATAACAAATAAGATACTGATGAGCTCTGCTCAAGTTGATATATTTTTTTCCAGTGCTTTGATCTATATATGTGTGTACATATATATAAAGTCATCTACAGCTGTGCTTTCAAGACACTGCTGCCGATCACTTGTGCTGACTTCTTGGCACCAAAGCCTGGAAAGCTCCTGGACTCTGGTGTTCATTACTGACATTGGTCTCAAAAATGTTGTTAGAGATCTGAGCAAGGCAAGACTGAGGACCCAACTGAAGAAACACAATATTTTTGTCTTTCAATCACAATCTCAGTCTTTTGTCAGTACTTGAAGAAAATGGACTCTGAATTATTTTTAGAATCCAAATCCCTTTAATTTTGAATCTTAAATCCACATGTGTTAGCATTTTAACCAAAGAATGTGAAACTCGTGCCAAATTTATTAAATGCTTATGTTACTTTCTGTAGCATACCATTGCAGAATCACATTGTATTCTGTGGCTAGTGCAGTATAAAATGCACAAAACACAGTACTGACAGAGCTCAAATATTTTGATATTATGCACCTGACTGTCTTCTTCTTCTTTGAGCCATTAATATTTTAATCATTTTGCTACTTTTGAAATAGGAACTATTTTATTTCTCCAGGACAAGTGTTAGAAAAAAATCACTGATCTTAACTGTAAGACTGAGTTTATAAAACTGAAGACCCCTGACCCTCCAGTTGAATAAAGATGTAAATATTTCCTCTGAGAAAAGGATTACTGGGGTGACTTGAGCTCTGCTGCCTCTCCCACAACAAGTGTGGGAACACCAAAGAACTTTCCTCCAGCCTTAGCAGGATCTAAAGAGGACTACCAGCCTTTCATACATTCAGAAATTATTAACATTATTAGAACTGTTAAAGAAAACAGACTTTAGAGAAAATTGTGATGGACATAGCGAATAAATTCCTGCCTCTGTCCCCAGTCATGAAATTCTGTTTGCAAGTTGAGCCTGCAGATCTTAATTAGACACCTGTGTCTTACCTGTTACACACAGGAACATGACTTAGTGTTTCTTTTGGTGTGGGTGTGAGTTTTTTAATTATGAGGTAGACTTAGACAAAGTGCCACACTGGAATTGTAGAGGCCAGATTTTCTGGTGGTATAGCATGAGTTCAGCTCAGCCAACTCTTACCAGTTCAGTCAACTTCAGACTTTGTGTCATTGCTTCCCTTAAACCTCAACTGAATACAATTTCTATATCTCTTCTTAATAGCTTAATTAACAATCTTTATCCCATTTTCCCTATTTATCTGGGCTGACAAACAGTCCAAGCATTTAGGAACATCTTCCCTATTGATAATCAGCCACTTTGAATAGTTGGGTAGCAGCACTTTTGTCATGGGCTCTGGTTTCAGTGAATTTATTTCTTTACTGTGTCCTTCTGGGCTTCAGGGCCTTGTGTATTTAGAAATTACCAAGCACACTCAAAAGAGAGAAGAAATGGTTTGTGGAGGTTTTCTGCTTCTTTGTTTTCTTCAGGAAAATCTTTGCTTTGTAATGAAGCTCATGATACCTGATGACTGGCAGATTCTAATGGCATCATCCTGTTTTTCACTCATACAATAACTCTACTGTCTTGAGTCATTCAATTTAGGTGTAAAAAGGGTGAATTACAAACTTCCTATAACTTTTGCAACTAATTAGTAAAACATCCTTCTGCAAGCAGCATGCTGTGCTAAAACAAACCTTGTGTACAACGCTGAGACATCTCAGCTGGCAGCCGTAGCTTTTCATCACTGACGGTTAAATGATTTTTAAAATTTGCTTCCTGAATAAAATAATTAATGAAACAGATTCTTTTTCTCCCACATACTTTTATGTGGGGTCCCTCTAATGTTGTGGCCTGCTGTCCTGCAGCTCTTTGATGCCCCATCTCAGCTGTGGCTGCTGTTCTTGCAGCTTGCAGTCCCCCAGCTCCCACCTGGATCTCCACTGCCTCCTCTATGGCAAAGGATTAGCCATATTTATCTATTTCTATTGATGAAGGTGCTCTGCCCCTCTCTGCTAGCCAATAATAATTTTCAAAAAGGTTTTAGGTTTGGGTTGCCAATCCTATGTTAAATTTGAGCAAATCTGGCCAATGTGACCTGAGACAGATTTACAGAGTGATCACATATGCCATGCTTTTACAGACAACAGGTCTAAAAATAGCACTTCAAGTTCTGTAGTTATTAAATTTAATGCTATAAATCTCCAGTGATCATCTCCAGTGTTTCTCCCTAAACAAGGGAGCATTATGATGATCACTCAAGCCAGTTGATTTTGTCCTCATGCCTTAATGCCCCGTGAAAACTTGTTGAATCCCACTTTGCATGGGAAGTCTTAGATCCACATTTACAAGTATAATTTTTCAGTGATGTATGGGAAAGCAGTGCACTAAAATGACCAATATTTGCTGAAGTTGTCAGACAGAAAATAAATATGATCCTGTGGGAACATAGGATATTTTTTTAAGATGCATGGAAATGAAAAGAATTAAACATAGTATTTCTGGTGACATTAGTGAGCTTTAAGAGTGGGTTCATGAAGCTTTCAAATTCTTTGACTGATAAAAATAATCCCTTGCAAAAGGAAATTAATCTCCTTTTAAACCATTTCTTTTTTTCAGTCTTTGAAAAAAGTTTTCAGAGATTCAATATTCTGATATTCTGTCTTAACATCTAGAACTCAATTCCTTCTAATTTTATGAGCATAACTGACAGTCCTCCCTTGCACAAAAGTGGCTGCTTGCCCATCTCAAGCTCTGAAGCATCATTACAGCTCAGCAGAGTAATTCTGTCTGAAAGAAGTCAGTCCCAACTGTGTATCTGGCCAGCCAGACCATGGACCTGGTATACATTTTCTTTTCTGGGGTTTGGTGTCTATTGTTCCAGGTTTTCCCCAGGTCCAATATGCCTTTGTACATTTATACACACACAAGGAGAATTCAGTCAGCCACTTGTCAAGGAAATGAGACATATATAGATATACATATGTGTAATTTTTTTCTTTTTAGAATACCAAGACCAAATCACTTTGGGATACTATTAAAAATAGGACTGTGGGATTTTTCAGAACATCAAGTTTTCTCTTAAATCAAATCTAGGGATCACAGGGGTATATCAGTACATGGAGATAAAAAGGACTATTTTTTTTCAACAAGGAATGCAGACAAAGTGCTGAAACTTTTATAGTTCCAGGATAAGCAGAAAAGAACTTCACCAGTTAAAGCCTGCAAGGATTCCTCACAGAACAGAGGAAACACTGAGACAAGATGCTGAGAAAAATCAGTAAAAAGAGAAAGTCAAAATCAGAGCAAGAGAAGGTAATCTGATTGCTATAGGGATGGAGAGAAGTTTTTCTTCAAACAAAATAAATATTCCTGTTTGGAGAAATCAGTGTATTTGCTCACTGTAACTGCTGACAACAAATTTCTTTGAATTATAGATGTTTTCTTTGAATTAAAAGAGATGTTTGGATTCCTTATGTGTGCAAGTCCAATCAAAAAACAATGGTACATACACACCAACAGAACACTCACATTAAATGTATTAAAAGCTGTTTATTGCATTTTCTAAAGTATCTTGTTCTTCACATAAGAAAGCTTTGTATGTTTAGAAAGTGCAGAAGCAGCAGTTCATTCAGAACAGAATACTAAATACCTGAACAAGCAATGGACCCACATCTGATGTCTGGAAATTTGGGTAAATAAAGGAAGCTAACAATATCAAAATAAAACCTGGATGCTGAGCAAAAATTCCAACCATATTACAAAGAAATTAAACATTTGTTGTAGTAGAGATTCTTCTCTAATTCAAGACAGTAGTATTGTAAGTGACTGAAAAGAAGGAATCCTTATTTTATGTACCCATTCTCTGTGTGGTTGGGACAAAATCCCATTGAATTCAGCAGGACAAGTAATTGATTGACCATATTTATCCTTCCTGTGAACAAATTGTATTTCCATGCATGCCAGAAAGAAGCATATTAAATTAAAATACAATCTTTATAAGTGCTGATCTTTCAGCATAACTTCTTGCCTTCACACCTTTTCTATTGTTTTGAACTGTATGTATGATGGAAAGCATCTGATATGTTGTACTAAAGTCTATTTGGATTGCAGCATTGCAAAGAAAAGAATAGAGAAAAAGAGCATCCAAATCTTACTGCTGATTTTATATTAAAGCTGACTATAATGTTTGTATTTACCAAAGCTATTAATACACTGATGGTGTAAATCTACTATATTTTGAATGGAAAAAAAAATAAGAAATTAATGACTTTATAATTAAAGTTGTAATTTTCAGCATTTTAAAGGCTCTTCTCATATTTTTCTTCTTTTTCAAAACATCATGAACTTTTAGAATTGCCAATTATGTTCCTTTTATGAGAATGTAGATCAAAAAGGAATAGTTAGCTAGAATTTTTCTTAATAGAGCATACAAATTCTAAAAGATATACTGCTGGTGTTTGCATTCAAAAGCAAGAGAAGCTTTTGATAGATCTAAGAAGAAGTCAATCTTCAAACGAGAAATCAAACAATTATTCTCTCTGAAGAAACATTACTCTGTCCATGTGGGTGTGGACCTGTGCCCTGCTCTGTGATCCAAGGCATGGTATTCTTAAAAATTCTGGGCAGATTATAAACATCTAATGGCTATTTGCTGTTGGCTGACCTGTCTTGAACCCAGCTGGTACCAAATGTGAATATTTCTGCTTTGTTCTGCATGCTTTCCATACAACTTATCTTTTATCTTAATATATCCCCAGTTAAAGAGTATTGAGAGGATATGCCTGGTATATAACAAGAGTTGTAATAGAGTCATAGAATTGTTAAGGTTGAAAAAAACCCTGTAGGATCGTCAAGTCCAAGCATTAATAATCTTGCCACTGCCAAGATCTTTTTCAAAGATTACTCTGTCAGTGAGAAAAGGTCTTCAGGTAATATATTATTGGGTCAAAATGGTACCTCAAAGTGGTGAAACCAGAAGGAATCACCAGGAATCAGCTAAATTTTGGTATCTGTAGAGAAACTGTTCCAATGGGCCTTTAACGTGCCCTAGAATTTTGATGGGTAGACTGTTTGGAGGCCAGCATCAGCCAAATGGTTCATCAGCAATGTTCTAACGATGATGCAAAGGTAAACAAGGAGGAAAGGCTACTGAAGACTATAAGCTGGATCCTTCATTATCAGCCAGCACACTGTGTAAATTGGACCTTGACTTCGTACCACATCAGACAACAGGATTCAGTGTTATTGGAGGTGTTTCCAATTTAGCAGCCCAGATCTGTGGTGGCTTTTACTGTTACCATTGCATGGCAATTCCATGGAGACTGGCCACAGGCTAATTGCCATGGAATAATTAAAGTGTATTCACACCAAATGAATCCGTTATGCATGGCCAGTAGTAGTCAAGCTTACAGCAGAAACAAAGAGGTGAATAAAGAAAATATAAGGGGAGGACATGAAAACAAGAGGTTTCAGAATGAAGTGCCATCACATAGCATGACCTTGCACATACATATGATTTGCTTCATACCTATTCAATCAACCTAAAGCTTCAGTACGAGATATTTTGACTACACTGAGAAAGAAAAGCACCCAGACCTTGAAGTAATAAATCTGTTTCCCAGCAAGTATTTTGATTAACATTTCTATTTCAGCTTCAAAAGAAAGGTTTCATACTTTAGCAACTAATCTTGCTAGAACTATATATAGAACTGAGATGTTTCTTAATTTCTGATGTTTGCTTAATGACCAGGAACACCTGAATGGTCACTCTGTTTCCAGTGAAAAGAAAGTATTTAATCTCACTGAGGGATTGCTAGCAAATTCACTTGGAAGGACTTCTCAGTGTGACATATAGGTATGTTGATAAAATGCAACTCAGTGTCACATTTTTAGTTACTGGGAACAATCATCTTTATTCATTCTAACACTTAATGGAGTGATCAATAGCATTTTAATAAAGATCCCTGTTGTTCATATTTAACATAAATAAGATTTTATATTGTATTTCAATTAAATTACACTTTCTGCCATTCTTTACTGTCAGTTTTTGCTTTCTTCTTCATTCATAATTTTTTGTTTCACAAATGTATGTGAGACCCTCAGGGCTCTCCATACCTTTTCTTATATTCTTGTAATGTTCTGCATAAATAGACCCTTGTGCTCAGAATTTCTTCCATAAAGCAGAAATATCTCCATTCCTTTCTGTCAGCAGCAGCACAACTTACCTAGCAGAACAAAATTTGAAGAATCAAAGATTATTTGTTCCATAAAGAGAGCTCAGGACTCTCTCAGTCTTTCTTCATGCATGACATGAGTGATGCTTCTGACATCAGGACGCAAGAAAGCAAAATGAAAAATGGAAGGAATAGCACAGAATCAGGAACAAGTGGATTCCCCTGAACAGCAAGATGTTGAACATTTGCCAAAAGCCCCCAGAAATTTTATTTTTTTTTTTGCCTTCTCATTCAAAACCTCTCTCACCTTCTTCCCTGCAAAGAAACATCTGGAAGCTGTGTTTAACTAGATCTCTCATCTTGCAGCTTCACTGACTGCAATGAAAAATGGATTACAGGCACAAGGATAAGAGCAAATAGTTCAGGATCAGATTACTTCAAACCTTATCAGACCCACCAAGTCAGCTTACTCCTAGCCCACTCACGGGTATAAGTCACATGAGTTTTGAAAGACTGTCCTCATTTTTTCATTTTGTTCCATCCCCCAAGTCCTGTTTTCATCCTCTCCTCCTGTAGGATTGGGAATTTCCTTATTAGCCTCTGTCTGACCTTTTCATGGATACAATCTTTGGGGGAGAAGAGACTGTTGTATTGGTTGTGGTGGGGTTATTTCCCCATACAAAAAAACCTTAAAACTTGATAAAATTGTTTTGTTAAACTCCAGTTGGTCAGGCTATTTGGTAAGGAAGATAATGGAATAGTTGTGAGTGAAGGTCATATTCCCAAAGAAGATCAGCCTTCCTCCCCAAAGCATAGGGGCATTGAAGATTTAAAAGAAAGCGGTATAGAATATTTTTCTAACATGGATCAAACAATATATTTTATAAAAACCGAATTCTAGGCCAAAGTTTAATTGTTTTTTGAAAAAAAATATCTGAACCACTCATAATTGTCTCCTCTCTGAAGTAAAGAGTAAATAAATAAACAATAATAAACAGTCTGAAGAAAAAGCATTTTTAATCAACCAGATGAATAAGAGGTCATTCACTAAAACAATTTCTTTTCCAGCAGTTCTGTGTTGAACAGTAAAATTTGTTAAGACTGCACAAAGAATATTTTGTTTCCTCTTCCTTCTGCAGGAACATTCATGAAATGTGTTTGTGTCATTTTAGCTAATAAACATTTATTTTTGTGTGTAGTGTCTTCCAGGGTCTTGCCCTATCCCTCTATGAAAATTGTATTTAAGGCAGAGATGGGAAAATATATATAATCATTCATTGTCTAGCTCCAAGTTCAGGCAAAAGTTCCCATCTTCCAAGTGCTCCTTTTCATTTCATTGATATTATTATGGCAAATTAAACTGCTGAGAAAATGCTCTACATTTTCCTAAAAATGTGTATGTAGAATGTATCTCTCTGAAGTTGGAATTCCCAGCCAAAAAGACAACAGAGTCTACAATGAATTAGAAAATCAGGAGTGCGAGGCTCCCTTAGCCCCATGAGGAACACCTCTGCATGGTTTGCCCTGGGACTTCAATAAAGAGAAGGAGGCTATGGGGGTTTTTCCTTGTTTTTTGTTGTTTTTTGGAGGTTTGTCCTAAGAGTGGTATAGCCCATCCAGCAAAATTCCTGATAGGAGTAAAATAAAATAATCCCTCCAAAGATACATAGCCTTCTCCTCCAGCTGCTGGGGTGCAGAACATACACATATCCGTTCTCTAGGTCTAATGCCAAGTCCAAAAAGAGAAAGTTAAGCTTTGCTCCACTGTACCCATTACCACCATTCTGAACAAGATCAGGGAATTATTTCTATCCCCAAGTGTGTATGCCCTAATTTTGGATCATTTTAGAGACAGAAGCTCTGTAACAGAGCAGCTGCTTTATCCCATCTCTATCACAAGGAGCTCTGATGTTTCACGTGTCTCCATATCAATAACCTCCACACCAACATCTGCTGCCAATTTGTGAGGGCCATCAGCTACTGACAAAACACTTTCCAGAGGGTCTCACTACCTGCAATTGAAACAGCAAAAATGGACTCTGCATTAGCTTTGGCAACAGCTGCAAGAGGCCACAGATGCAGAATTCATAACTTGTAGGAGCAGTTGGATCAGATGCAGTAAAACCAGAGCAACCTGTGGTCCTGAAATGCTGTGTTGGTGGGTTAACACACAAACACGTGGACCTGGGAAAGCAATGAATTCTCCCCTGGTACCTCAGGAATGTGAAAAGTGAGTTCATGCTGCCTAGCACCTCACTGTGTAAACACAGCTATATACTTGTATTCTACAGCAGCATGGCCACAAAAGCAGACTGAATTAACCCAGCCCCACACCTATCTGTGATTGTTCAAACTCAGCACAACAAAATCTAAGAGAAATCTCTTCTGACAGCTGAGCCAGAAAGCAGCAGGAATTGATGGTAGTGACTCACTCTGAAGATCAAGCTGTGGTTCTCACAAATATTTTATCACCATACAGCACAGAAAACCTCTCCATGAAATTCTCTGCACCTGCACATTGACAAGCAAAGTCCAAGCAAGATCTCCCTGTAAAAGCTGTTTTCGTATTTGTATCCAGAGGGTTGACTCAGCCCACAAGCAGCTTGTGTAAATTAACACAGCTCTCTTCACTTCAATGCCATTCACTTCAGCTAGTTTGACTCAAAAAAAACCTCACAAACAACAAAACCAAAAAGAAAAAAAAACCTTAGTGTAAATTTGTCAAGATCCAATGAACACACTGAAAAATGAGATCTGCATGAAGAGAAGTTATGAAAAGGCTTGATTCCAACACTTAGGACTAAAGTGTACTTTTTGTTAGGCTTCCAGGAAAAATTAATGTTGCAATAGGTAAGCTGGAAAATAAAAATTACCTTAAACACAGAAAAAACCAGCATGTTTGAAAGCAGAGAGTTCTGATCCTTTCTAAATTATGTTGGCAGAGCCTTAATTTTGCAGAACCAATGGGGTTTTTTTAATCTCCTCAGCACAGTTAATCTGAAAATGTGCTACTGTAATTATAAGCCAAGGCAAACTTGCATGCTTTCTAGGCAGAGTATCACAAAAAAAAAAAAAAAAAAAAAAAAAAAGGAAGAAATATGCTATTGTGAATTAATGACTTCATTAAACAAAATTTTCAGGATTTTGTGATGGGAGACTGAAATGATGGGCGAGAATTATCTTCTTTAAACATCTGGGAGCAGAGCACAGCTGGCTCTCTATTGGAGCTTGGCACTCAGCGTGCTATGAGACATACTTCAGTACATAAGAGTGGCTCTTATAGAGCTGAATCATTTTGGCAATTAACACTCAAAGCAATTTTCACACAAGCTCTTGATACATGAAATTTGAGTTTTCCATAAGTGACAGGCAGGCTGCTGTATGCAGACAGTGCCAGCTTTGCTGTAGCACTTCAAGGTTTATGAGGGGGAAAATGTGTTCAAAAATGGAAGGTGCTTTAAACAAGTTTTTCTGCTCACTTGAAAAGGAAGGCTTACTGACAATGTTTTACTATTATGGGCCTGCCTAAAGTTAGTTACCTCACAGGAATATTCAGATCAAGGGGAAAATTTTGAAAGTTTTACATCACATGAGTATAATGTCTTAGAGGACCAAAAAGATAATTTGCTTTTTCACCTCTTGCACAAAATCTTGCCTTGGGTTGGCTGGAGAGTCTCCCTTAGGAAGGTAATTGCTCACATTTCCTATGAAGAGCAGCAGTGTAAGTTAGTGGCAAGAAACTGAAACTGTTGAGAAAAAAATACTGATAGGTGCAATTACTTTTGGTCAAAATTCCTGTAAAGTCATCAATTTAGAAAAAAAACATTTTAAAAAGCCAACTATATTTAAGTTTCCTATAACTGTTCCCTGAACACTGTTATGCTATCACATAAATATACTTTCTGACTCAGAATTCCTAGGAATCTGGGAGTTGACTGATGGATTTATCATGCTTCAAATGGTTAATCCAGTTCATATGGCAGGCAGGAATTACCACAGACAGAAAAAGATGGTAAAACTTGAAGTTAGTCACAGATATAAAATTAGAAATGGAAAATAGAATTTGTTCTACCATCATACATAACCCAAGCACTTTGCAAAGTCAAGATATCAACCTTAAATTTAAAGTACAAACTGAAAAATCAACATTCTTCTCCCACACCAATCTGTGAATTTCAAGTGAAGTCCCAATGTTCATTAAAGTAGTTTTGTTTGTTTTTGAATGATTAGGTTATTTTTTTCTTTTTTTTGTCTTTTTGATTAAGCACAGGACTGAGTAAAACATAAACCAGAGGAATACTCTAAATTTTGCTGCTCCTTTGGTTCTGCAGAGTAGTGATTTCAGGTGCTCTTTGAACTGGAATATAGTGATTTAGTAGCAGTACAAGGAAGGTTATTTAGAAGACAAAGTTACATAGAGCAGTTGCTGCCCGCCATTCTGCTCTTAAACTATCAGCTGGTTCTGATAAAGCTGCTCAATTTCCACAGAGATAACTGAGAACAGAAGCTGCCTGAAGACCCCTGACTTGATTAGAGTTTTTAAGTCAGAGTTGAACCCTATCTTCTGAAGCAGTTTTCCTATCAGTAGCTGCTTCAGAGCAGGCAATAGAGATACACAGCTGGATCCTTCAGACCTAAGAGAAAATTGAGCAGAGGTGCACCGAGAGGTAAACCTCTGCACCTGAGGTATCTCAGAAAGCTGGCTTTACTGACAAGTAGGGTCAATACCAAAGATTTTATTTATGCATTGCTGCTAAGACTGACAATAACAGTTTGTCATTAAGTGCCTCAAACTCATTTCACCTAAACTCATATTCCACCAAGGCTATTTTAGGCTTCAATGACCAGAAGCATTTCATCAATGACTCAGAACTCCCAGCACACCTCGCTTCTTAACACTTACTCAATTGCTGCACACCTGGACTTCATTCCCCAAAATACTGCTATTATCCAAGAGTCACGAATCCTTCCAGTCACCTAGGGTTTGCAATCTAGCACAGCAACTAGGTGTAGTTAACTTTCTGTGCTTGCTTCCACTAGGGAGCAAATCCTCTCTTATTTAGCAAATAGTCACAGCTGGGAAAAAGATTTTATAAGGAAGTTTTTCAGTCATCCTTTGATTTGACTAGAGGGGTGCAAAACAGCATGGTTTTCATTTGGGTTTCAGAATGTATTTGTAGCCAAAGATGAAGTATGGAGAAAAGTTTGAAGGAAGAAAAACTGCAGTGTGAAATACAGTGATGCTTAGTGAAGAGCACTTAAAAATAGCTCTTGGAGAACAGGACACTCAATGAAAAGAGCAGGTCCATATTTCTGTATAATTCTCAATGGCTTTTCTATGTAAGGATGGTTTTCTGGCAGACCAGGATCCTTAGAGGGGGAACAAGTTCTTCCACCCTCCTTTTCTCTCCCTGCTCACCTCATCCAGCATGGATTTCTCAGTCAGACCTCAGCATTGCACCACTCCCCCTGAGGAATGCACTGCACCAAGCACAGCCCACACACTCTGTCTGCTGGGCAGTGCCTCTTCTACCCTGCTACCAACAGCTTCATTTTGTCCAGCCCTTGTCTCTTTGCCACTAAAGTGGTTGCTCCCTACCAGTGAATACTAAGTCTGCTTCCCTGTGTGGTGAGCTTTTCTTTCAGCTTATTTTGTCTCTAGTGACTCAGGTCAACAAATCTCTCTCACCTTCCTCGTAGTGACATCTGAGTAAACTTCAGAAGCAGTTAGAGGCTGACTCTGGTGATGTAGGGAATGTGTGTAGCTCTGTATGAGAGCTGTAGTGGGACAGAAAAAGGTCCATGTAACTTGATACCTCATCTCCAAATCTTTACTGATAGCAGGTGTATGAGGGAAGGCTACAAGAACAGAGGAACCTTAAAGTGCAATTTTTCTAAAATATACTCTGAATATTGATTATTTAGAGATTTTTCATATCAGAGGAAGTTTGTATTTTCAGATTGTAAGGTTTTTCCTCCAATAATTTTTTAATTCATTAATAAGAGGTTGTATTTTGAATTAACATAATTATTTTTTTTGTGTCTCAGACATGCTGAAGCAATAAGCTACACAATTTTATTTATTTAATAAAGCAGTATGTTCTTTTCTTTGTTCTGAACCTCTCCCAGAGTTTCTCAGCAGACTCCTGATAGTCTTTGCATCAGATGACAAAGAGTTTTTTCCATTAACTTCCTTGGTGGTCCTTATATCACTTGGAAGCCCTGTCCACCCTCTGCAAAGCTATTTAAAACAGCAGCAGTAACATGACCTGCCTTGTGTGAGGAAAACTATAGCAGCAGTTTCAAAAAATGTTAAATTGGTTGGAAAAGTACATTCTTTAGATTTTTTTTTTGTACTGCTCTCAACTTCTGTTCAATGAGTCTTTTAAAGCTTGACATCCATTCTCTGCATAATATAGTCAGCAAGACACTACCTTTGTGGCAGCAGCTTTATTCAAGAAGATAATGTTCTGCAATCCATGGCTTCTATGCAGTAGACAGCATTTTAATCTTCATGTGATTATAGACCACTAGAGGGTTTTCAGGATTGTCTTTATGTGTAGTTTTGATAGTAAAAAAAAAATAAAAAATTGGCTTCCACACTTTGTGGTAAAGCTGTTCTCTTCCCCAGATAACAAGCAGAACTCATTGGACTGAACTATGATAATTTGCAAGGCAAAGCACTGATGGGTACGTAAGAGTCTTGAGCCCAAAGTTTGTCTTATTTTGGATGGACTTGGATATTGTATCCAGATAAATTGGTGGCAGGAATCTCTGCTAATACAAAACATCTGCAGGCTGCAGATGGGGTAAATTCTAGTTATGGAGGCAGCAAATTTCTCACTAGCTGACAGCATGGGAACAGTATCAGAATGTTTCACCCATCAGTTTCACACATCACTCTCCAGTTTCCTTTCACAATCATAAAGCTATTATTTACCAATGCTAAATAGGACTTCTCCTGTCTTTTCATGAAACATGAATCAGCTCTGCACTAGAACCAGGGAAATACAAGCCTGTAGAAGTCCTAGTCCACCTTCCCATGGGGTACCACGTCACTGAGCTGGAGGTAAATATAGAATCACTCCTCATCAGTGATTTGATGAATAAAGATCAATGAGTGTAGTCACAGGTTTTGCATTGAAAGTTTGGTCCATCTCACAAAGTCCATTTTCATTAAGTGAAATGTAATATTATCTAAATATTATCTAAAGAATTGAGGAACAGAACGCTAATAGCCAGTGTGACATATTTATAGTTCATAACAACAACACAACTCAACATACCTTTCAAGGGTGATATAGAGGATGAGCACCTTCCCTGGATGCACCAGCAGACAAGAACTGCAATGATTTTTTTTCCCTATTTGGCCCTGCTCACCTGATGCTGACACATTTCCTGCATAGTGGAATGACATGTCCAGTTCTGGTGTTGACATTTTAAAGAGGATGTTGAAAAACTACAGGGTGTGTAGGGAGGAGTCACAAACATAGCTCAAGGGATGGAGAAAAATATTTATGGGAAGTGAATTTGATCTTATCTCAAAGAGGACCAAGACAACCATGACTGGTGCATCAGTAACCTTCAAGAGAAAAGAGGATATAAAAAATTGTCTTTTAATCTTGCAGAGAAAGGCATAACAGAAATTTTATGGAAATTAAAATTGAGCAAATTCATATTAAACAATTTTAATGAGCGTGATTAACCATTAAAATACACAGAATCAGAGCATAGCAAGTTCTTGATCTCTGTGCCTGTGTCTCTGTTAACACTTAAAAAAAAAACAACAGGCTCTCGTCAGCAAAGTTATAGTCTTTCAGCCTAGATGTGGGCTTAAATGGATCACAGTCACACTTTTATGGATTCAGGTCAAGACTGGCTGTCTTACACATTTCTGGAGCAATATGTAAGCCAAACATAGCACAAGCTGCTGGACTCCATCCAGGAATAAAAGTGTGTGATCAAGTGGCCAGGCACTTGGTCTTTTCCATCCAAGGGTGAAGTTTTGTTAGCAGATCTACAAATCTACCCAACCTTCCCTGCTCACAAAATGTCTTGAATACCCACACTTGCCCAAAGCAAGCCTGATTGCAAAAATCACTTACCTTCACAGAGGGCAAGTACTGCAAAAAGTCATATAAACTGCACCACAGCTGTGCCTCATGAATGAGTGAAGCCAGTAGCTATTGCCTCCTGAAAATAAAAGTGTAGGAGGCCTATCAGCTTCTCAGGTGCTGTTTAACCTGCAGGTATTGTTGTTTGTGTTGCTCAACACAAAAACCTGTTACAGTGTTATCGCTCACTCCAGCAGATATAGCATTGCTAATTATCCCATCATGTACTACTTTGCAGAGATATAAATAGCCCAGTTAGTGTTCTTTTACATTATCTAGCAGAGAGCCTCTAAGTCTGTGTAGGGAATAGAACTGCTTGAAAAGAAAAGCAGGTCACTTTAAAGACAGACACTGTAATTGCTCTGCACATGCTTCAGACACTACAGTTTGCTTGAATCAATTCAATAGAGAAGGAAAATGGTAATGACAAATAGGGTGATGAAAGAGATGAATTAATGAATAGTCTTATTGTTGAGAATTCACCCAAAGCAGAGATGTAGAAGCTGATGCAAATACCATTTGCCCCAGATTCTCCCAGATACAATACTTCACAGATCCCTCCTCCAAATTAAATCCATAACTTGGATCCCTTTTGCTGCCTGCAAAAGGTGATGTTTCATTGCTGCCAACAGAATGGCTTCTTCTAGAGCCCTGCCTTAGATGCCTCTTGTGTGTACCCCTGAGCCCTACCCTACAGCTGAGAAATTTTGCCATATCTGGCCTTGGCTGCTTATTCAGCTTTGGTGCAATGAGATTTCCAGGCTATAAATAGATAAAATCACAAAGAATTGGTGAAACACAGGATGGTTTGGGTCATTTTTACTCATGCATAGAATAGCTAGAAATTCTGGACAAATGTCCTACATCCTCAAATTCTGCCTAGGTAAGATTTCCAGGCAGTAAATATATCTCAATGGGAAAATATATTTAAAATAGTATAATTATTAATCTAAGCATCTGTAAGAAAATATTAGAAAAACTGGGAAGTGTAGACCTATCTCTTGGAGAGGGAATTGACAGAGAAAATTATCAAAACCAAGCTGAGGAAAGAAAAATTTATTCTTAATGAAAATTTGCTGATAGTGAGATATTGTGCTATATAGTTGAATCACTGAAAGGAGGTGGTATGGGCCTCATTTTGCATCTGAAGAATGAGGAGCATAATCCCAGTTAGATATTGGGAAAAGGAGGTGACACAGAGGTCTGAAATTTGTTTCATCTTTTTCCAAGTTCCATAATCATTGTTGGCATCACAGTCATTTATCTGCAGTGTGTGTGGTATTCAAGAAGGAATTATTTACTGGGAGCCACATGGGTTATTACCATAGCCAGCTTGGTTCCAGGGACTTGGTTCCATTTGGCTACCTTATGGCAAAAGGCTGGAAGTTCTTCCAGGCAGGTTGTCAGACATGAACATAGGTAGCACAGGTTACTCAAATGAGGTCTGTGATCTCTCAAGTTTACTTCATTCTGAGACTGGCTTCCTCTTGTTCTCAGGTAGCGTTAAGACATTGAAAGAAGAAATATTTTCCTGGTGTTTCTTTCCAACTGAGCAGCCATATGGAATTCCGCAGGGAGAGTTGGCTGACAGCAAGAGAAGAGACAGTCCAGCTCAGAGTGGATGCACTGAGGTGGCTCCTCTCCTCCAGGGTGTCATCCACACTCTGGAAACCTGAGACCTTTTGTCCCATGGGAACCAGGAATTAGTCAGAATGTAATAAAGGGGTCTTGACAAGGACACGTGGAGTCACTAATAAAGTGGATTAAGGGGAATCTGGATGAACACCTCTGAATGTTCTCATGGAAAGGACAACACCTCTATAGAAGAAAGCACTTCTATACAGGAATAATATTTCTGTAGTGTTGGAGGTGAAGATTTTCCCCAAATTTGCACTGACATTACATACATTTTGTGTCATAAATTTTTTAAGCTGTGGAAGCTCCAAAACAACTTTAGCACATTATTTTCTGAGCAAACACCTGTAAAAGGAATGTTGTAAATCTCATTCATTCCTTGAGATGACACTCAGGCACCTGCATGTCTCAAGGCAGAACCAAAGTTTCAAAAAGCTTGTTTGCAGTTGTCCAGGGAATTTTTCATTCATGTCTCAGGCTCTATTTGCTATGCAAATTGAATAGCAGCATGCCCAAAATAACTTACATGTGTCTGCCTATTTGCAAATTGAACTATGCAAACTAATAGGCAGCAGAAAACTGGGTCCCCACAGCAAAGTACAGAGATCTGCAACTTATAAATCAGCAGGACCTCTCTGTTGCTGTCTCATAACTCAGCTGCCCAATGAAATTACCTCCCATCTTAGACACCTCCAGCAAATTCGGTCTCCATCTGCCAGTCTTTCTAACACCACCATTTGCAAGTATGCCATGCCTGCACAGGCTGGCTCCAGAGCTCAAGGACACCAATAGAAAACCTCTCATTTATTTCAGCAGCCTTTAAAGTAGGCAGGAAATAAATAGGCATATTGCACACATCGTCCTAAAGAGGCTTTTCTTCCTACCAAATTACTCCAGGTACATTTGTGAGGAGTTCAAAAGTGTTTTGATGGAAATGAATTTGTGTCCTGAAACATCAAGAGAACTGGTGATGAAGTCCAAGAACTCAGAATGCAGCATGTACTGTGTGGGGTTTTTTCTAAAGATTAATTCACATCACTTCTCAAGAGACTCAGCCTGAGCAGTTGTGACAGACCAGACAGAATAACCCTTTTTATGCACATTACCATGACTTCTAGCAACACTGCTGTGATGTTCTTCTTAAGCTTTTTGGTGTTTTAAAGAGAGATGGAAATTCTATTACCAAATGTTTTTGGCTTTCAAAAAAGTGCTGCTGTCTTTGGAAGGAAAACTTTCAGCAAGAATTAGTCTATCTAGAGAAAACATGAAAAGCATTTTCCATTGAAAAAATAAAAGTTTAATTACTTATTTTGATGTGCCTGACTTAAAGTTTTATTGTCATTCCATCAAAATTCTATTTGCAGATTGGTTTTTGAGCAAATAAATAAAACTGATAATGTTTTGAAATTAGAGTGATGATTTTTTTTTTTCTCACACCAACTCACAATCATAATTGTTTCTATTAAACAGATTTTGCACCTCTCACCTAATTTGTGCACTGAAAACATGACAAGATTATCCTTCCTTCCCACATCCTGCTGAGCTTCCTGGAGTTAAGAGACCAGGGTTTTGACCACTTGTGCTAGCAGCTAATCCATGATACCTTCTTTTGTTCTGTTTGTGTCCATGCAGGCTGCTGCATTTTTAAATCTTTAGCCAAGAGCCTCTCATGTATCCTAGATCAGTGTTCCCTAGAGCAATGCTACAATGAATCCCTGCCCTTTTCTTGGATGAAGCACCCACTGCAGCACTGGGAACCCTCATCAAAACATGCACCATGCCTTGGACACAAAGCATTCTAAGCATTTTGCAGCCCTAAATTTAGAGTTTGCTGGGTTGTGAACTCAGCCCAATGGGCAGTACATGCCAAAAGTCCTGGAACATTTCCTGCAAGGTAACACTATAGGAGAAATAAGTGAAGAAGAAAGTATTTCTAAACCTCGTCTATGTAATTTTTCAGAAGTTTTTGTTCAGCATGAGTGCAAACAGGAGGACACAGACACTGGGGTGACTTTTGCAGCCACCCCTCCCTACCCAGCATAAATAAGTTTCTATTTATCTCAGTGTGGCTTTGTGCAAACTGAGCCATTAAGATTCAAATGTCTGAAAGGTGATAGAAATAGCATAGGCCATGTATATCAACATAATCAGATTTTAGACCTGCAGACCTCCCTCCTGCAAGGGAATTAAATGCAATTTTCTGATACCTGATCATTAAGTTTTATGCCAGGATAGCAGGATTGCTTTTATTTATTGCATAAAGCACTTATGATCGTAGGATTCTTGGTAAAATACAGATGAACTGCTCTGAAGTAGGCACCTACAGACAGCTGGATTTTGGGAAGCCCAGGAGGCCTTGCCTCTCCCTCTGAAAACTGTTCTTTTCAATGGGATTTTGAAAGAGGAATAAAAGGAGTGAGCTTTCAGCCACCCCCAGTCTAAATCAGCATCTTTCCTCTTGCTGCTGGGAGCTCATGTTGTGACAGGTCATTGTAAGATCTGTAAACGCAAAGATGAAAGTAATTGAACCTCTTGAGGGAAAGGCAGAGAGGTTAAAGCTGGAGGTAGCAGCAGGATGCCACAGGGTGGGAGGGAAAGGCTAGAAAGAAACCTTGAGATTTGCTTTTCCCTGCATGGCAGGGTTTGAGCTGCTCTTGTCTCTCCTAAGAAGGCTTGCTGATTCTGTAATGGGGTTGTTTTAATTTGAAGACTAATTGTCCTTCTCTGGAAAAACAGACAAACCTGGAGGTGTTGAGTGAGGAGGAAGCTCTAACAAAGTGGAATCTGGCAGAGACATTTGACAGAGCCCCTCCCCATCCTGTTCAAAAGCACAAACCTGAAGAGAATATCCAGTTCTATTAGAGAAGGGAGATGCCATTATATTACCCTACCTTATCATGTGGATGATTCAAAACCAATACTGAAAAAATACTCAATTAAAAACTATTTGAGAAGAAAAAAAAATTGGTCTGAATAAATAAAAAATATAAAAAAATATAAAATTGACTTTTGAGTGAAAGAAACTTAACCATCTCATGCTAATTTTGTCCTTTTCCATAAAAAAGTTGTTTCCATAAAAACTGTGGTGTTTATGGAGAACAATAATTCTTGTGTGCCTTGCTCCATCTTCTTATGTGGTGCACAGTGACATGGCAGGTTCCATCTCCAGTACTGCACAACAGTAGCACCCCATGTCACACTTTCTGCTGGCACAGGAGACACTGCCATTGAATTCCGCAATCTGTTTTTAACTTTCACCATTTTCTATGCATTAGAATTTGATTAATCTCCCTGAGAACGAAAACTTTAACAGTTTGGCACTATTTAGGCTGAAATAACTTGAATATTTGGGCATAAGTCAGTATTGGGAGACCTTAAAATTGTGCTGCCATTTTTTTAGAATACTCAGCTGCCTTTAAGAGGGCCTGTAGGTCTGGCAGTCACACCCTGCCAAACACAGGAGACTCTACTCTCAGCTCTTTCATATAAAATGTTCATTAGTATCCTGCACATTCCTAAGAACCTGTTGCTTTTATTTTCATCTGGTTTTGTTTAAGCGTGTTTGAGTTCGTGTGATGTTTTGATTGTCTCTTCAACACTTTTACACACAAAATCTCTGCTATAAAGCTGCCATCTGCCTCTGAAATATACACCAAATATGCTGGGGTTCTGCTCTCTAGAGAGCTGCTGTTCTCTATGAAAAATGGAATAAAATTCATATGGGTGTTTCAAATAAAATAATTTTAAAAGAACAAAAAAAAAAAAAAAGCTTTTGCAGGACTGAAGGAGTCACATTTCTCTATCTTTACCAGCATTCTCATCCAAATGTCCATTTAACTGCAACAGCAAAAATGTGTTTGAAGTTAGCCTATCCTATACAATTCATCCTCAGACTACACCTCAAATATTAAGTTTGTGCCACGTGTGAGTTTTATATTCTCTTGACCAAAAAGATGTAGAGGAAGATTTGGTTTGTACAACAAAATGGCAACCAACACTGAATAAACTTCATAGGCACCACTCTCTGGTATTGATGAACAGTTTGGTGGCCATAATTGCTGTCCCTTTATTGTCACTGGACCAATCCATGCTCTGATCAGCACTGGAGACCAGTGCCATCGTTTTACTGTCTCTTACCTAGTCTGTCCACTGAGGGCCATTGTGATGATAAGGCTCACCATCAGTTCAGGTAATAAAACTTTTGATCATGGGGTCTGGTTGGGCCAGCAGCTGCCCAAGTGGCATATGTGACATCCTCAGCTTTGCAGTGTCCTTAGCAGATAAGTTAGAGCTTGACCTGGCAGATGAGTGTGTCATACCACAGGCAGACTGTCTTCACCTGGTAGGCAGTGCCACATGAACAATGTGGGCAGAGGCTGTTCACGATCCACAAGCCCAGGATAATCCCATGTGGGATTCCTTCTCTTTCCATGAGTGATTTATGCTCAGAAGCCCATCCAGGGGCCTGCTGCCATACTGCTGCCATCACAATAACCCCTCATTGTGGGCTGAACAGGCTGCCAACTTCTGTCAACTCCACTGTGAAAATTGGCTCCACTGTGGATTTCTTTACTTCTCTCAACTGGAAAGTCTTTACAGTTAATGCTAAGTCTGGTCACATGCAGTAGAGGCAATCCCTGTTCCCAGAACTTACAAAGGTTTAGATTAGAGGCCAGTAAGTTGCAATGATGTGAAGCAACTCATTTCTCTCTTCTGCTGATGGATGAAATGAAAGGTTCAGCTCTTGCTGAAAGAGACATTGCAGGTGCACAATGCTGCCTTCAATACTCAGAAGGGATTATCTGATGCACTGCTCAGGACCTGCTGCAAAGAGCTGCATCAAACAGCTCATTCACTACTTAAAGCAGCAATATGCTGTATCAGACCTGCAGATCTCAGGCATCGTGCTCTGTGTGTGTGTGTTTGGTCAAAGCCTCTGACACTTGTGTGTTAGCTGAGAACACAGCTGCTGTTGCTGTGACACAGAGGTTCCTCAGAGTTGTCTGAGTTCCCTGCAGAATGAGAACAAATGCTCCAGCTGGGAAGGTGTACCACTATTGTTTAGTTTGTAACAAAGAGCAACTAGATAGAGCAAGGAACTCTGAAGAAAAGTCTTTTCTTCATCACTGGCTTCGGCCGAATAAAATCTAGGTGAGGAATTTGTCATAAGGAGCAGATGGAGGATTTCTCAGAAGAAATCCATGAGAGACACCATTAAAACTGTGTATTTGTTGACCTCATCTGCCCCAGGCCTGACTCATAGCACTCTGTGTGACTCAGAGCAAAAATTAAAAAATGGTGCCCTCTGAGCTGAGAAAAGATTCTGAGGCACAATTAGGGAAGGAAGCTGGGAGTCCTCACACTCTCCCGTTCCAGCAATAGGTAAAACACCCACTAAAGGAAAGAAAAGTCCTTTCACTTAAAACACTGCTAGAGCTTTGGTGAAAGTTGTTGATTTTTATGGTCTGCCGCCTTTGAGGCAGTAGAAAAATTATTGTTAGCCTTACTGAAAACTGCATCTGTCTCCAGGATCAAGCACTGTGTGCTGTCCTCGTGATAATGAGGGACACACATGAAGGTTCAGAGCTTGATGATATTGAGGGGAGTTTTTCTGCTGACTTCCATGGGTACCATATAAGTCCTTTATCCAGCTACTTCATTAAATGTTTCTTTTTTACAGGGTTGTTGCTGTATAGGTCTGATGTACACAGGACACTGGAAAGCATTTTTACTGCCAGCCCTCTGAACCAATGGGCAGTTTGGAATATTATAGTCCATTATTTTTGACTGAGGCTCTAAACTTCACTGTAAAAATGCGGTCCTTGTAAGTTTGCTATCCTGAGTGTTGCCATAAACACCTGTTCTTGCCAGCTGAGAGACATGTGAGATAATTTCTGATGATCTGATGAACACCTGGGTACTCCCAGGCAGCAGCAGGTTGCTGAGCTGGGACCACTGCAATTTAAGCAGTGGACTGAACCAGGAATGGGACTGTATAGTCCTTTCAGAGATCTATCTCCTCCTTGGCTATTGACGCTCTGCATGCCAAAAACTCGCGTGTGAAAGGATAAACCAGAGTCCAACTCACACATTTTACCAGAGGACTAAGCTTTACATAAATCCTGTAAAAGCTTTTAAAGCAGGAGATCCCCTCCAGGCTGGGGAACACGGAATTTATTGACCCTGTTTTACCAATGTCATTTTGGGGAAAGCTGTGGGTTTGTGCCAGCAGCAGCACTGGAGAGAGAGATAACAACCTGTTCCTCCTGGCAGATTTCCACTAGCTTTTGAAGAGCTCAGCTGCATTTTGTCTTACAACTTTATTGATCTAAAGCAAAGAAATAAGGAAAACTTAAGGAAATTATGCTAGGCATCTCTGCTATAAAGTTTTGGTCCAAATTTTGCCCTATCCAGTAATTTTAAAAGTTGAGATGGGTTTTAAATGAAATTTGAATAAATAATGGAAAAATAATGGGAATGTAAATAGTGATGCTAAGTATGAAGATAGCAGTCCTGGAGGTTGGGATCATATTTCTGTCTGTGGTAGTACCCCATCTTGGAATTTCCTATTGGCACCATTGTTGACAGGATCCCACCTCTGGCTCCCCTCTTCCACTCATTTATGACAGCCAGGTGCAGGGTTTTTGTGACAAACTAGAAAAAATATGAAAGCTTTTAGCTAAGCAGTGAAGCTCTGTATTGCTTCTTTTGCCTTTTAAATCAAAGAGGATTTCACAACTGCCCAGCCTACATGCTTTTGCAGAACTAACTTCTGCAGTGGTACAGTTAATAAATAACTGTGCTCTTTTATCTACCAATTTGAGAATGACAGGTGTTTAAATGCTGCAAAAGATTCCAATATGCCTTTTTAAATTAAAAAAAAAAAAAGGTGCCAAGAGCCTTGTGTCTTGCTCTGGCTCGCAGAATAGATTTTTCAAATGGTATATTTGTATGTAGATTGCCTCTGTACTTTGTTGTGAGAGAGCAGTGGGATGACCTGGCAACCCAAAGGAGCCATTGTCACTGACAATTTCTATCCAGCTCCTTGCCAAGAGCAGGGAGCTGTAGGGGAAGCCCCTGTTTCTGCTGTGCTGTGGTGAGTGGGAAGGCCAGTTCTCTGAAATGTAGACAAAGCTGAATATTGTCATCCAAGAGATTGCTCTGGGGTCAGACCATTCCTGCTGCAGAAAGTGTAAAGAGATGAGGGGAGGAAGAGAGGCAGCAGGAGGTGCAAGGGTGGCATTGAGGTGGTGAATTGATCATCCAGGTGTTCCTTCTTCTTCCTCATACATGGCAGCAGCAGCCTGGCGCTCCAAAGCTTTGGCACAGGTTTGTCTGAGGGCTGGTGCTACAGCCCCTGCAGACACAGCAGCTTTAACCCAACAGCACCCCTGCAAAAACAGGCACGAGCCATTAAAGCTTCAGCAAGAGTGAATCCTGAGGTGGTATAAGGCAACAGACATGATGATTGTGAACACATGGTTCACCATGAGGCTGTAGGAGCAAGGGATTTTTGTTGTGCTTTGCATTCAGTAAGTGTTCCCGGATTTCCACTCTACTTTTAAAGGGGGGATATCCTGAATTTGTTACACACCTTTTCTCCTTTCCTGCATCCCCAGACAGCTTTCTCCTACAGTTACTTGCGCCTGTCACTGTGATCAGGTAAAAAGAGCAGATATACTTAGCAAAATGATTTAAAGCACAGCAGGGAATAAAAATAAATCAAGGTGTAAGTATCTGAAAATCAAAAATCAAACTCGTATTTGTTCTTAATGATCACTTCCTTTATCTGTTTTAATTTAAAAAGAGCCTCTTGGGTTGAGAAGGCTATTATCATCAACAAATGCCATTCTTTATAAACAAACAAACAAACAAAAAAGAAAATGCCTGTTAAGTGCTGAATGCTATTAAGTTTAATTGGACAAGATTAAACATGCTTTTAGAGACCTATAAATACCCGCGGGGGGAAGAATTATAAATAAAGAAGTTTCTGCCCATGTGGTCTGTTTGATGTATTCAAATGTATCATTCAGCTCCTTTGTCTCAATAGTTTAATTCAGACCTCTTTGGGCCCTTTTCCAGGGTCTCTTCCTCTTGGTCCACAGTCACAGACTTGGGATACTGCTTTGGGATGGTTTTACACTCAAATAAAGAACCTAAAAGAAAAGTTATAAAATACCAGAATGCATTGGTATTTGGCCCAAAGTTCCCCAATACAGACATCTGGATGAAAATACAGAGCATTTTCTTCATCTCAGTGTCATTACACAGGCCAGTTGTCTTTGTCCTGTACACAGCAAATGTGATGTACAGCCCTCCTGTGGTTGTTCATGCCAAGGCACTTGTGTCATATTTAAAATGAACTTGAAGTATATATGTGGCTGGTTACTGCTGTTCAGTTGATGGGGGTGACATTAATATTAATTCCTCATTGCTCAGACACATCTCACTGCTCTTAAACAGGAGTTTAAATTTTCACCATATCTCATGATTTGGATGACTGAGGTAAAACCTTGGACAAGTGTCAGCTTCTCCCCAGCTGGCTTCTCTGAGACAGATGTATCTGGAATATGCGTATCCAAGAAACCCAAAATATTCCTCATTATTCTGATGAAAGCAAAAAAAAAAACCAAAAGAAAATCTCTGAGAAAAATCCCTTGACAAATAAGATTTCCTGGTCCCCTATTAAAGGTTCTTTCCCATAGAGTTCTCATAAACTTCATTTGCAATGCATCTGGCAGACCTGAGTCTTGATGTCTCATATTATTCATCTGAAAATTGTGTGAGACTGTGAGCCTTGGTCCAAGTGAAGCCAAATGAGGATAATTCAGTGACTTCTTTTAAACCTTCTTTTGAAAGTTTGAAACCATACCTTCATGTTCCTTTTCAAATCTTGCCATGAATTATTTGTTCTAGGGAGTTTAGGGAGGAGGAGTAAATTAATTCAAATCTCCATGGCTCCTGCACAGTGCCCTCATTTTTTCACCATCCTTCTTGGCAGGGGATGAAGCACGCAGCAGAATTAATAGACACTGGCAGGAGGGCAGTGCAATGTGTCACTCATCAGTATACACTTCTTTGACTTCAGACCTTTTCCAGCTGGATCTACCCATAAAATCCCTCAGTGCTCCAGCTGGAAATGGCTGGTGGTTCCAACTGTGCCGCTGTGACTCTGGAAAACTCCTGCAGACAAATTAACACAGGAGGAGACTGATGGTCCCCTGATTCTGCACACACTGACCCCAGCACCTGCCTGTAGCCTCCCCCCTCGCTGAGCAGCAGCATTAGCTAATGTGTTCTTGATTGCTGCTGCACTTAAGCAAATGAACTAGTGCAAAGTTGTTAAATGCAGAGCAAACAATTAATTAAACACTTTACTTTTGTGCTGTTTAGAACGGAAAAATAAACCAAAGTGTGACTTTCCTCCCCAGCCATTGCCACCTCTCACACATTTTATTTTTATCAGCACAGCACCGCTCTTCTAATGACATGACTTTTCATAACATGGACTTAATAGCTCAATAAATGCCGCTGTGTAAAAAATAGGTTCAGTCAGTATCTCAATCTCCCCCAACTGCTTAAAAAAAAAAAAAAAAAAAAAAAAAGTTTTCTTGGCTTCAGGTGTCTATTTTTTAAGTCTTGAAATTCATTCAGTGTAAGCTTTTCTAGTCATTAAATTGTGAGGATCCTTGACGAGGTTATTTTTTACCTCTGTGTAAGAATCTGGACATACAGAAAAATCAATTCTCACATCTTTGAACAAGTTCTAAGTTTAGATTCCTCCCTTCTGCAGATGATAGCATTTTGAGATGGAAGTCATTCAGAAATAGGAAACTCAGGAGAAAGAAGATGGAGGGACCAAATAATAGAAGCTGACCAGGTTGTGAAACCACAATTCCTAATCAAATAAACATCCTCTCTCAGGGATTTACTGGGCAAACTCCTTCTATCCTCTATTTTTGTGAGATATAAAATTCACTTTGAGCAGTGCTTCACAGCTAAAACTTTTATCAATGATTTGAGTCAGCTAACAATTTTATTTTGCATATTTTAAGGGGAAAAAAGGCTCTACGAGTGATCTCAAGCTTATAAAATTTGATATAAACAAAAAAAACCCGACAAAAACAAATTGAAGTTAATTTTCCTGAAGATGCTCCTTAGTATTTACATAATGGGTTTGTATTTCTAAAAAGAAAATTTTGCAGATCATTGAACCATAGCACAGTGACTAAGTGAGTTTGCTACTAAATCATTCAAAACAAGAGTTATTTAGCTTTTAGAAGAAGCAAACATATTGTTGTGTAAGACTCTGAAAGGACTATTGCCATTTTTGTGCATCATTAAAGCAAAACTCCCAAATAATCCCTTAGTACATAGGTTGGAAAACCATAGCCTGTAATGAAGCTATGAATATTTATTATAGCAGAACTACAGCAAGTGAGAAGCAGCTTTGGCCTAATAGTCTATAATGCAGCTGGCTGCATAATCTGAATATTACAAAGTCAAGAATTTACCAAAGCTAAATAACAACAATCTGCTACCCAGCTGAAGCAGCTGGAGCTACAGGAGGAAACAAACCTCCCCACTGTATCGGACCAGAGGTGACCACGCTCCAGCCTTTGGCCTCCATCAGGGGTCAGCAGCAAGTGGAGAGGGCCAGCAGCTTTTCATGGCACTCACAGTCTACTATCTCAGCCAGGAGCTGGGAGGAGACAGCCCTTGCACATACCTATTTCCTATCCCTGAGGTCATATTTCAGCTGTGTCCTGAAGGAATTCATGGTTCCAGTGCAACACTTGAACAGACTGATCCTGTTCTGGTCTATCTACCCAAACTGTGCCATCCCTACCCTCACACTATATTGTAGACAAGAAACGTGGGCACAGACCAGGTCTAGAGAGTGAATTAATGGTATTTTCTCCCCTTTCCCTACCATTTTCCTCATAATTTCTGATAGACATTTCTATACTTTGATTTGACCCTTGCCAAGCATAGGGGGAGTGTTTTCAGGGAAATCTGCAATGACTAACTTAGATCTAACTTACATAGATAGCTGGAGTTATTGTTCCTTTTGTGTATTATTTTGCACCTAGCAACACCGAATTTCATTTACCATTTTATTATTCAGCCTCTCCATTTCATCCATCCACAGCTATTTATCTGCACCTTCAACTTCAGGATGGTAAAATCTAAATAAGTTTTGTGCTAATACAAAATCTGTCATTTCACTACTCCCTGCTTTTCTCACATCATTCATTAATATCTTGATTAGCCCCAGCTCCTTGGTATGTTTCACTCTTCCACATTGTGTTGAGATGCCTTTTAACTGCAGTCTTTGATGATTTTAGTAAAAAGTTAATAATTTATAAGATTTTTTAATCTTATCTCACAGTGACTTTATGCTTTACCCAAATATAATTGTCTGCACCTTTTCTTTTCACTCCAGTAATTTGGTTATACCATCCCAAAACATCCTAAAAACACAAGCATATTTAATTTACCTAAGGTGCTCTTTTCAGCCCATGCCTTGACTTCTTTAATGAACTATATATAACTTTCTCTTACACCGAAATTTCAGTTTTAGACCTTTTTTCCCAGAATCATTCCCTGTATTGGAATGTGATTTCTCCCATTTCTCTAGAGTAAACACCAAGACAAATTATTTTTTTTTAACTTTCTGTTTATTATCTGCACTGGGTGTTCAGGAACAATTGAACAATCTACCATTTAAAAGTCACTAATAACTCTCTAAATTAATAAAACTGAGAAATATATCCATTTAGTATTCATTCCAGAGTGAGTAACCCAGTCAATCTATCTGCATATTTATAAATTTACTGGGTCAATTCTTCTCTCAAAACAAAAGTACAGATCCTTAAATGTTTTTTATCTTGAAGTTCTGGTAACAAGTGTTCATTTAAATACATCAGTCTATTTGTTTCTACATCATGTTGGTTGGGGCTTTCTTCTTTTCCTTCTATATTTTAGAGTCTGTACTAAAACACCTGTTCTTTCAAAAAACTTTGGAAGGCTTAGCTTGTGTCACTAGCCAGTTTGTTAGTTGTTTGTTTGTTGATTTTTACCTTTAAACTGCTTTGAAGAGTGTTTTGTTGTTTGGGTCTTTTTCTTTTTTTCTTTTCTTTTTTCCTGTTTCATGGGAGCATTGTGAAATAGAAAGTACCCATGGGTGACATGCAGCTCTGTGCCATGTGCAGGACTGATCTCAGAGTCAGAGAACCCCAAAGGTTGTTCAGATTTAATCAGGACAGCAACTAGTTCAAATGATGTCATTGGAAGGTACAATGAAGAATTTGAGGGTCTATCCTGTGCCCATGGCCATGCTGCTTCCTCCATAGCATAGAATCATTGGTGACACAGAGCTCTTTATCTCCTCTCTGCTGAGCTGGGACAGACCTTTCCAGGCAGCTTCAGGTGGCATAAAGGTGGAATACAGAGGGCACCCACACAGGGCAGCTCAGTCCCTGGCAGACCTCTTTTTTATTTCTTTTTGTACAGAAATCATATCCCTTCAGAGGGAGGACACAATAGGGTTTCTAAATCCATCTATGACAAATAGACACAAATCCTGTAAAGTCATATTCTAATGAATCCTGGTTCTAAACGTGGCCCATTTGTACCATGTAATCAGCTGCCCTACTAAGATTCAATTCATTAGTTTCTCTTCTGAGGTAAACCTCTATACACAAGCTGTCCATTGAAAAAAATAGACTTCAGCAACAGTTTTTCAATCTCACTTTCCCAAGGCTGAATTTCCTAAACAGTAGGCTTTGAAAGTCAATGGAGTCTTTTAAAATTCATAAAGCAAAAACTTTTGTCTTCTGTTTAGGATGATCATATTTAGGGGTGGATTTTTCTGGTTTTTATAAAGATGCACATTTTTGTCCCCTTAAGACACCACTAACTGTCTTGATCTAAATAATATGACCTTCTTTCTAACATTAATTAATCCTCCTTTACTGAGAAAACATTTTCCCACAGAGTATTTTTCCTTCCCTCTGGCAAATCAGTTAACCAAAATAAGAGAGAAGAAAAATCTCTTCTCTTGCACAAAGGTGTGTGAGTGTCAGACAGACACAGGGGCACCCCCCAAGGGTCTCCAGGAGAACCAGAAGCATATGGACATTGGAGATCTGCTTCATTTCTTCTCCAGGTCAGGCTGTCTGTTAGCCATTAAGGATTCTGCAAACCTGACTGCAATGTATAACATTGAAGTTAAGATCACTCTAGTCAAGAACACAGATAAAATCAATGGCATACATTTATCAGTTGAAGTGGTCAAATTCTTCATGATATGTGTTCCATTTGAAAGAATTTTCCTGTGATTGATTTCTCTGAATTTTCTGCTTTCAAGGCACTGAACAAATCACAGATTTTTGAAAAGAAATTGCTATTCAAACATAGGGCACTTACTCCTGTTTTTTATTGCCTACACATATATATACACACACATATAGGCTTGATGATTTGACCAAAGCACAGGAAGCTTTTATTTAGTTTTCCACCATAATCCATTTAGCCTTTATCACTCAGAGATCTAGGGGAAAAAATGGCAGTTTTGAAGGTAACAAGTTACTATTTCACATCATCCAAACTACACAGCACCACTGTGTAAGCGTTACTACCTGCTGTCCAGTGTGAGCAAAAAGAACTTCCTCACCGCCCATTTCAGCTCTTCATCAGAGGAAGGCAGAGCACCAGCAGCACGGTGAGCTCAAGAAGAGGGAACCCATCTCACCCAACTGCCCAAAAAAATATTAATGGAGCCACAGCCTCAAGCAGCATTGTCACAGAAGGCTACAGCAATTTAGCTGAGCAGCAGAAAGCTGTTCTACCTAGTAGTGGCAAAAACTGGTGGAACAGTTGATTGTTTTCATCTTAGAGCACTGAACTGGCCCTGCAAAAGTCCACAGGAGAGCTCCTACCAGGAGGAGTCTGGAATGTGGGTAAGGGTGTGATAATCAGGGGATAGATTGGTGTAACAGTACTCTTAATAGAAGAGGTACCTTATCTCTAAGATGTGAGTTGCCTTTTGCCTTTGGATGTTGATCACAGCTTGGCTGATGCGCAGGAATCTGTCAGACCATGATCTCCCTATGTTGATGCACTAGGCTCTCAAACAGATCACTCAAAGTATCTAGAGCACCCAAATTATCTAGTACTGTTCTTATGCTTTGGCTAAAGTTATGACACTAATGAACTACAAGGTGAAGAGATTAAAAAATAAAAACAAAAATGTGACAAAAACTGAGTTTTCAAATTTAGCAAAACCTGTTCTACAATCCTGTTTGTCTCAGCAGTTCCCACACCAGGATCCCTGCTGGCAGACAAATGCATCAATCTCATAGCAAGTTTTGAGTGATTTCCACCCCTCCCAAAAATTATATCAACAGCAAACCAACTTTCCAAATGCTTCTCAAGGACAGGTTTCTGGCTCCAGGGGTGTCTTCTCAGAGACAGATTCCTTGACTCACTATACTCTGCTCCTTTTGCCATGGTCCTGTGTATCCTTATGTGCCAGGCTGGTGTGACAGTCCTTCCTTTGAGGAAGAAAGAGGTTGAACCCTCTGAGCTGGATGGGACTGGCTCAGCTCTGGCAAATAACCTTGCACAGGTTTTATTACTGCTGTGAGCAGTAATTAAGCAGACCCTGACACCAGTCCCAGTTTCCCATTCTGAGATAGAAGGGAGCCCTTGGATTTCATCCTCATGATCTTCATGTTAGTTGTTTGGATTTAAAATATTACACAGGGTAAATTTCTTAGCCCAAAGCTGCTGTTTGTTTCAGTGACCCTGACAACTTCTTTACGTTTGCCATCTGTTCCCAAAATTGTTTTACCTGGAGACTTTACATAGTGTTCTCTTCCCCACTTGCAGGAACATCACTCCTAAACTTATCTGAGATACCTCAGGTAGATGGGGAGCTGCTGCTGTCCCCACAACAGGATAAGAGTCCTACTGCATCTCACAGAAATAACGTAAGGTAAAGTGTCACAAAGATTCTGAGACTTTCACATACAAGTATGGACAGTAGAACCATCACAAATGGAAAAGGACCTTGAAAGATCCTCTACTTCATTATTTAAAACAGGTAGACCAGCACAACTGCCATTCCTTTGCTCTTCATCCATCTTGTCTTTCCTTTGCCCTCTCATTTTCTCTGTTCACGTCATAGCAGCTCTAGAGCTGGCTTCTTTACCCCTTCAAAGCAGCTGGGAATACTGTCTGACTGCAAGGTGCCACTACAGGGAATAAAGATGATTGCAATAAATAAGGAAGCAGAAAACTACTGCAGATGAAATAAAATGCAACACATGAGTCATTAAATATTGAACTAAACTCAGGCTGCATAGCCAGACTCAATCTGTTTTTACTGATGGTAAATGATGGGCTTATATAATTTTCAGTATCCTGATGGATGAGATGACATCAGTTGTTTAGGTTGAGCAAGACAGAGTGAAAAGGGTGCATTTTACTGTTCTCATTAAAAGGCCAATTCCTCTACAGTGCTGAGGACCTGGGAGGCCTCACTACCCTTCTGGTTGGACTCTCAGTTTCTCCAGTGTCAGTAAAAGCTGTGGCATTTTGGAGCAGTTTGGTTTGGGAGTTTTTAAAAGGTCCTCAAATACAAGTTTGAGGATTGATTACCCTTGTCAGTTTTTAATGAAAATTAACAATGTGGGTGGGAATAGACTTTTATAATTACCAGGCCACTGAAATTAAAAAGGGAGAAGATATTCCCCAAAACTCTGAGACACCATTTCCCTCCAGCCAGGGTCACCACCACACAGTGACTGCAGGGAGGCATGCCTTGCTGCAAGGGAGAGAAAATAAAAATTAACTTCTGATCTACAAAAGCACTGGAGCTGCTGGCAATTAAGTTATTATTTAATAAGATGCCACGCTTTGAACCACTAAAATTAAGGGCTGTGGGAATCTCTCTGCCACACTGCTCCTTTTGCCACTCAGACCCCTATGTGGCAGCCACCTGAGGTTAGAGAGCTGTAATTAAATTAATAAAGTAAGGACTGGCTACTAAAGAGGAAAACAAAGAGAAGAATGATTGCAAGTAGTTACTGGATGTATTGGTGTCATTTAATTTTTTTTTCTGCTCTTGACACTGATAATTTTTTTGCTGCTGTTGTTCTTGATGAGGTCTCCAACTAGAAATCACCTGCTAGGCCACAATTTTTCATGAAAGGTTAAAAAATTATTGAGATGACAGAAGAAGTGTCAGCATCTCTCCAAAATAGGGAGAATGTTTTGCCAGATAGCTGAAAATGTAAAATTTTTTTCTGTTTTTTTTTCTTTTGTTTTAGATTTGGTTTGTTGGTTTGTTTGGTTTGGTTTTTTAGTATTTTTTTTTGGGGGGGGGGAGTAAAAACATTACCTTTCCCAAGAAAATTTAGAAAAAAGGAACAAATTTATTAATTTTTACTAGAACCCCTTTCCATAACAGAACTGAGTATTTCTAAAAAATTTTTGCTTCAAGTATTCCTTCCAGGGTGGTAACACAAGGACACTGTTAACAGAAATGTTGATTGAGATGCTTCAACAACAGCAGCTGTTCAAATGACATGTGATGTGTCTGGCTTCTGGGCAACTCCTTGGCAGCTTCCTTCCTGAAACTGGTATTCATCTTCCCAAATACACGAGGACATTATTGTCTGTTGTTAAGTCCAGATTTTAGATCACTGGTTCTTGTGAAACTTGTCTGGCCTGAGGTTCAATCCTTTGCTCCATGTTTGATGGACCAAGTCAGAAATACATCTTTGGATCTCGGCTTGCGTATTCTACAGCAGGAGCAACACGTCTTTCACAGCTTCTCTCCCCACCACCCTCAAGCCAGTGATGTAAGTTGTAGCTTGTTCAAAGGCTTAACAGGGAATCAGTCTTACAGTTCACTACTGAGCTCAAGGCAGTGTTCTGCACCTTTTCATATAAACATGTCAGGTGGTTGATGCTGAGCACAGCCCCAGGTTGAGTCCGTGCAGGCAAATGTGTTTGTAGATGGGCAGCGTATTCATTTATCTTTGGATGGAGCCCAGCTCCCACCATGGAACTCAGAACTGCTCCAAGTTTAGGGCATTTGAGACCTTTAGATGTAGGGATTTGTCTCAGCTTATCAGAAAAGAAAGAAAAGCCACCTGCAAGATTTAGATCTATACCCCCATAACAGCGTGTTGAATTTCCCCAAAATGTTTTGATCTGCAGATTTTGATTCTGGCTCACTTGCATTTGCTTATCAGGTTTGGTTTCCTTCGTATTTAGAGCATACATACCACAGATCAGACTCCCTGGCTTTGCTTTCTAAAGCTGTAGGGTGAATTACAACCTCTCCTAAGTAAAAAAAAAACCAAAAACAACACTGAGTGAGTCTGTTTCTGATTTTACTAAAAGTTCCCAAGAAAGTAGGCCTGGAAATGGCAGTGTTCTCCATCTAACGAAACGGCTTCAAGTTTGGCTGTGGAGCAAAAGGTTAAGGTAACCTGCAAAAGAAATTATGGTTTACTAAATGATTTGAAAAAGGCAGGCTTCAGCCGTGAGGTCTGTATATGTTAAAGCAGAACCCCAAGCATCCCAGGGGAGTGGGGCAGTCATGAGTGTTGAAGAGGCAGAGAGAGAGGGTTGATACCCTAGGCAAGTCAGATATTTATTTTTTTCTAGTAAAATGGAGAAGGAAGCAAGCCTGATGGCCCATCAGAGAGGAACCCAGGTTTCCTGGTTCCTAACCTTGAATACTGTGTGACTTCACCAGTCAGTGGAAGAGCACAAAACAAAACCAAGCTCACACTTTTGCCTCAGGGACCACTGCCATTTTCTCTTGGGACTGCCTTTCCCGGGAGCTGGCATTTGAAGGAAGACACTTATATTTCACTCTTCTGGTAAAATGGCAGCAGGCAGCAGGTCATTTCTATCCTCGGTGTTTCAGCTCTCACACAGACAGCCACAATGGGAAAAGCAGGAATTGTGGAAGGCTGGCCTTAAGCCTGACCCTGATGAGTCTCTTCTCAGAGCCATGGCTGGGTTACTGTGCCTGTCCATGCAGCTATCACTCCCTGTGTAGCACAAGTAACACAGCCCTCTGGAAGGAAACAGGAATGCTATCATCACCTCAGCACTCTGAGGTTTTGTTAGTGGTAGGGATATTTCTGCCTTTACAATCCCCACGTAAGCTCAAATTCGGGTTACAGAGAAGTGTTTGATTTAGCCTTAATTTAGCGCAGAAGAGCAGCGCTGCTCTCTCCAGCAGCCGCACCAGGACTTTTCCTGCTCGTTCTGAGAAGGAAACTCTTTGAGGGTTTTACGCAGTCCAATAAACAAAAGGAACAACTGTAGCAGCTCTGCATGAAAAAGCCCTGAGGCTCAGAGAGAACAAAAGGAAGAGGATCCGTTTAAAGTCCTTACATTTAAGAGAATTGCAAATAACCTGTGACTGCTAATGTCTTGACTGAAAGTCATTTTCTGAGCACACTGAAGGGAGTGATTCTGGAGCTTTTGGGAATCCAGACTTACAGTGTTCAGGGACAGTACAGGAACAGACAAAGTTTAGTATTTCACAATTCCAGCACAGATTTACTAAACCTCAGTAGGACAACAGCAGCATCTGTACAGTTTCCTAAGGTGTCCAGCTCCATCTTCAGATAAATCTTGTTCAGAGGAGCACCACAGCCCTGTGCAGTTGTGTCTGACAACATATCATTGGAAGGGCCAAAAAGGATTCTTAGTATCCATTAAACTACTTATTCATTCATGCCAAATTAAATCGGCAAAGAACTCGTCTGAATCAGAAGCCAAATTTAGAAACATTTTGAGAAATTTCCCTGCAGGGCCTCGGGGACTCCCTCCACAAGGCTCAGGCTCCTACACATTTCTGTGGGGATGTTCAGAGGCTGCTTCCTCCCAGACTGGCTCCTGCTGGGAGCTTTACATCAGGGCCCAGTCTCAGCCTGTGGCCTCTTGCAGGCTATAAACTGTCCTTCTGCTTTTTAAAGGTAATGAGGCATTTTGTGGCCAGCCACTGATGTGTTTTCAAAACTGTACATTGCACAGACATAAATCTGTGGGTTCAAGTACTATATGAGAAGTAAAACCAAAGCACTTGTCTGCCTAGGTGCTTCAGTCACTGCAGAGCTGCAGACAACCCCTGCTTTGGCCAGGGAAAGAAAAGAGAGATCAGGCTGGCCCAGCAGGGTGAGCAGGGCTCACCAGGCTGATTCCCAGATATCACTGCCATTCCCTTCCAGTCTGGATTGGTGCTGCTCAGCATTGCAAATACAGGCAGCTCTGCTCATGTCTGGAAGCTGACAAAAAGGCTCCCAATAATTCCTACCCAGGGGAACTGCAGCTGCGTCCAGGGTCACACTCATTTCTGGAGTGAAGCACATATTTTTGTTGGCGTCGGTAGTTCCCTTGGTCAGAAGAGAGAGAATTGCCACATAGCGGATTCAGTGCAGGCTGGAACATGTATGACTTTGACATATTAATCTTCTGCATTTTTCTTCTTCTTCTGTTCAGGTTAAAGACTTGGTGGATTTCCTCAGGAAATTTATTTTAATGGGTCAAAAATGCAGCTGTTGCATTCTAAGTGGCAAGGTCTGTAGCTGACACCCTTTAGATGGAGAAAAGCATGCAGACAAGGAGGTATGCAGTTCCTTCATCAGGCCCAACAAGGATGAAGAGTCAAGCTGTGACCACTGGTTAGAAATTATGCCCTCAGGTTAACCTAAATGTTTTAATCAATCAAGTACTTGAAGGGAAAGGGACTTTAGTAGCAGGAGGAGTAGAAATGCATTTAGTGAGGGAGAAGAGATTACAGGAGGTGAGCGAGACAGAAGTTAGCACCTGTGAAATAGATAAAGGTTATCAGACAGCAAGGTGAGAAGGAGTGTGTAGCAAGACATAAAATCAACCTTTTTTCTGAGTTTCCATTGCATTTCTGCTGCTGGGTATCAGTGTTCTTTGATCCTGCCTGAGCAACAAGCCGGCCTGGATGGAACCTCTGTCAAGAAGATGAGCTGCCTTGTCCCCACTCCCGGGGAGAGCTGAGCCCATCCCACATGCCATGCACAGAGGCACAACACCAAACTGATCTGTACTTCAGTGGAAATTTTGCAGTCGTTCCCCAGCTGTTATATTTCAGCCTTAGGACATCACACTGCAGGTGAATGGCAGCTTTTCACTCTGCTTCCTCTCCTCTGAAGAAGGTGTTTGTTTCAGTACTCACTACATCTGGCTTTCTTGTTTGTGCCTTTGGTTTGAGTAATTGCCTTAATCTGAATTTCAAGGCTGACACCCTGCCTGACCCTTTTCTACTCACTTCGGTATTGTTTATGGCATCCAGCCTTCTTCCTTTTTGTTTTAATTAAAAACTACAGCAGCTTAACGAGCCATTTCTACATCAAACTTATTTCCCAAAACAATATGCATGCATGCATGTATGCATGTTTAGGTACCACAGGATTTAACTTTTGGCTTCCAGTAATTTCTCTCATGCATATGCATTAGAAATGGATTTCTATAAAATAGAAATCTATTTTCCATAGATTTATGGAAATAAATCAATAGACTTATGGCAAATAATTCAATTAAAATATTTATGTTTTAGTTGAAAGTGTGTCCCCTAAAAGCATTGCAGCAGCTACTGCTTTTCTAACCAGTTCACCACTATTTTTACCTCAGCTGCTACCAGTGAAGCAAACTGTCCTGGCCCTGGGTAACAGTGATTTGGTATCCAGGTGCACATACACATGTGCAGATGCAGCAGGTTTAATTGCTGTTTGCTTTTCAGTGCAAGCCTCTTTAATTTTCCATTCGTTAAATAAGGAACACGCAGCATTTACGTAATTAATTTGCTCAAATAGTTTAGCAACTGAGCTCATGATCTTTGTGCCTGTTTCAGAGGCCACTTCTGGCTGCTGCAGCCCCGAGCGCTCCCCTGCAGTGCATCACTGCTTCTCCAACAAGAGCACATTGACCTCCTTGAACTTTCTCCCACACCTACTCGCCGAGCTAGTTTGCAGCTGAACTCTCTGATCCTCTAATCTCATTATCCCTTCCATGGCTCCCTTGTCCTGCCCTCTCAGTCTCCTTGCTGATCCCTTGGCTGTCTCCTCTGGCATCCATCCATTCAGCCTTCTCCTGACCTACCTACCCACTCCAGCACCATCCCACGCTGCTCGCATCATTCCTGCGCTGGTTAGCAGGCTGCTGTGCATCTGTCCTCTCCCTCAGGTCCTTTGTCCCTGATACCATCAGGACCACAGTGTCATCGGAATATTCTGTGCAAGAATTATGAATAGCCTTTCATGCATATGTAAGCAAGAGGACAGATGTAATAACAATATATGAGATCCAAGTCTGAAAATATCACTGGAAAAAAAATGTTGCTAGATTGGAGAAATTGATTAGGACCTGCAAAATGTTCTTTCTTGATAAAAATTGGGTTGTCCATAAAATAACAAGGCAAGCAACCCCCTTCCTGGTGGTGAATATCTGACTTATATTTTAATAGTGCATGTATCAACATGTGTAACAAGACTTCCAGAACAAACACACAGCTAATTATTTACATGTACCTCAAGTCCTGAGTGAGGCGTGTGCGTGATGTTAGTTACAGGGATGAAGGAAGGAGATGAGGATCACCTGGCATACACTTAAAGACTTCTGTCAGTGTGTCAGGCTTTCATATCAGTTAATGGTTACAATACTTGCATAAAAATCTGCCAAAATAAAATTTTGACTGGCTGGTTGCAAGAAAAGGATATTTTTAACTGCAGCTGGTTTGAATTTTCTGTATATTTATAAAAATAAAATGTTCCTTTCATGCTTGAGGTAATTCTTTTTTCTGTCAAATGGTTGGATTTTTTTTTTATGGAATCCAAATGAATCATGAATGTTCCCTGTCTGACAGCACAAATAGTCTTTATGTTTCATAATGCAATCAGAATTTTTCCTGGGATGTGTTTGTTGGGGTTTTTGTTCTTCATTTTTTGGTTTTTTCCTGAAAGCATCAATTTGTTACCCTTAAGAAAGCAGTGTCATACACTGTCAAACAGTTTCCACTGTGTAATTGGAGCTCCAGACTTTACCTTGTTTGTCAGTGAAGCCCAGAAGTGCCCCAACCACAGATATGGCACAGAGCCACCCATCAGTGCAAGACTACAGTTCATATGTCATAAACCCATCAATGCAAGTAACATATTGCTGACAGGAAGAACAAAAAACCCAGCAAAAGCCACCTCATGCATGTTCATCACCTGAGCTGATTTGCTGTAGGAAGTACCCAGGTGCTCTAGTGCAGTAAATTAAAAGAGAGACGTATGAGTTATCACCATTTAAATTAAGCATGGATCACTTGAAAAATGAATATATCAAATAAAATGCCCTGGGTCCTGAACTGCTGCCTTGTGAAGCCTGGATGTTCTAGTTCTGCATTATACACCCTTGAACTTTCGTCACATTTTAATTTCAAGCACAGATGTGTGTAGTCCTAGTGATTGATCCTTTCTGAACCTTCCTCACAGAAAGCAGAGCATTCTCAATCTTGTGTTTGTACAGTGACACCTGCCAAGGGGTCATCCTTGTATTTTCCATGTTTTTTCCATAACTTCTTTGCTAATAGAGATATTGAGTCACTGTTGATGAAAGAGTTAATGATAAATACAATAAAGTTACTTAGCAGCTATTCCTGAAGGGGGAGGGTGGGGAGGAAAAAATTCTAAAAGTTAATTTTAGCCTGGATTTGTTTCCCTACAAAGTTTAGGAATAGCCACACAATTTTAAGTAGTATAAGGGGTGAAGGAAAAAGCAGACAGCAGTTCTTGTCTCCCCACTGAGTGAGAATAACAAAGCTAATTTAGCCATGTGCCAATATTCTCTGGTCACTTTGCACAAGAGTAGTTGCACCACAGCAAAGGAGATAGAGTTGCAGCTGCTGCACAGTTGTAACAGCCAGGCCAAAAGAAGCAGAGGCATTTTCTTCAGTAGGATTTTGAAAACAATAAGTTAAAACATTCCATTACTTATGACAGCATTAAATATTCAATCCATGAAGGATTATCCATGAAGGATAATAATGAAATAGATATGATCAGAATTTGTCTGTCCATAATAGCATTTTTGCTGGATGTTTTTTGAGAGAAAAGAATGCTAGTTTGTGATTTTTGTTTAAAGATAGAACTCTTTTATATATTAATATATTTCCAAATAAAGTAATTGCTAAAAGTACTTTCAAAAGAACACTATTATTTGCAAATTTTTCCCTGGCCTTGTCAGAAAGAACTGGTCTCTGAACAGCTTTATAGACAGTCAGATTGACCAAACCTCAAGCAGTTCTTAATGTCTTAGAGTCTAAAACCAGTTAGAGTTTATTTTCATATCCCAAGCATAGAAAATAATTTGTTTTCCTTATGAGGACTTTCTCCCAAAACAATGAACAAAATTCCATTCAGGATGTAGAAAAACATTTCAGATATCTCTGGAAATGCAACCTGTGTAGTGAAAAGCCAAATGTAATCTTGCCTTGTGATCAACCAGTGTTAGCCTTGACAGTGTGATGCCTGCACCATTATCCATTTGTGTGCCTTATGTTTAGAGCAGAACGTAGCTTAACTTTGCAAATGGAATGGGAATAAATTATTCTAATTGCCATTAAAATGTTTCTATTTAAATATCATCTTCTGCCAACTACTACCCCACAGAGGTTTGTAAATAGTAACTAAAACAACACATGCAAGGGTAGCTTTTGTGATGAGACAAAAATGCTGCATGAATGGATGCTGTGAAAAGGGGAAAGTCCTAGAGAATTAAAGCAAGCAGAAGCTTATCCCTTTTGTAGGTTGTTGTGTAGTTTCACTTTGACTAAATTCATCACATCTGGAAAAAAAACATATAAACATCACTAGTTAGTGTTCCTTTGCTCAGTAACTTCGGGATTTTTGATCCTATTTTACTGTGTCTAGTACCCATGGTGGTTACTGTCTCTCAAGCAGAGTGCATTTTTGGATGGTAATCAGATACTAGGAAACTCTTTTAAGATGAGAGCTGTGGAACATTACAGAGAGCTACAGCGCAGCTTTGGCATTGCAATATAACCCTGGGTCATCTGCCTCCCTTGTCAGAACTTTCTGTTGTCCAAAACATGGCCATGTCCCCTGATTTCTATTAATTATGCCGATGAGTCCTTCAAATTTCTGAAACCTCTGTCACCCAGGCTTACTTATCTTTCCCTATGCCATCTGGATAATCAGGACTGTGCTGTATTTCATTACTTTTCATAATGCTTTCTGATTTTCAGAGGGCAAAAGCAGTCTCTCTCTCCTTGTTCTGCAGAATTCACTAGACTAACCAAACAAATGAACCTGTCCGGATGAGAAATGCAACCTGTCTCTGTCTCAAGTACTATTTCATACTGTTGTGTAATGCCAGCACTACAGATTTGGTTGCAGAATACCTAGCCAACACACTGAGCAAGAAAAAGATGAGTATTTTTGTTTCCATTTGCCTTATTAAAAAAATAAAAATAAAAAATGGGGGGTTGATAGTCAGAAAAGTCAAAACAATCATCATCAAAACTGTATCACTAGAAAAGTGTCTACAAACTGTGGATGCACAGAAGGGTAAACTCTCCCCAGCTGATCCAAGATTATCAGAATTACATGGACTCTACGTGGTTCAGGGTCCTATCCCATCAATGGCTATAATTTGAAGCTTACAGATGGATTAAAAGAGCAGGGCAACACATCCCTGGGGTGGTGCTCCCTGAAAATTGAAGCACTGAGAATCATCCTGTGCCTCAGGTTGTTTCTTTGTGCATAAAAGCATTTGCAGATTTTTCGCCTAAAATTTGTTAAATTTCTTCTTGAACTCCTCAGTTTAAATACATCCCGAGTTCAATAGTTTAATGGTGAAGTGTGGGGAATTAAGCATATCTTTATATTTGCTTTCTGTCCACTGCCTCACAGTTCCACAGCCTGCCTCCTTGTTTCCTGCCTGTAATATTCTCAGTGCAAGTCAGGATGTTACTGACCCCTGCCAGGTCATCATGCGGTCAAGGCAGATGAGATGAAGTAGATAAGCTTCAAACTAGGTAATGGGAAGAGAGTTATATGTGCTGAATCCACCCCTGCATTTACTGGAAGGAAAATCAAGTATACAAGAAAAAGAAATGAATGGAATAGAATTGAGACAGCAAAGGGAAAGAAAGCCTACTGCTGGGACTGGCACAGTAAAAGGATCACCTGTACTACAGCAAAGGGTCTCACTGCACCAAGTCTCCATTGGCTCCATCAGAGTATAACAACAGAGGCATTTTATCAGACAAACACATTGTGAGACTCCCCAGCTGTCAGGATGGTGATACAATTGTTAAAATGACCTTGCCAACACTGATGCTATATCTCTGTCAAATCAGAAATAAATGGAATAACATAAACATAACAAAAGAGTGACCATAGTTCTAATGGAAACAGAAAGAAAGGCAAAGATGGCTGAGTGGTCTTGCTTGATGCAGCACAGTGAATGAGAAGGAGTAGAATGGATAAAGCAGACTACATTTGTGCAAAATTGCTTAGAGAAGAGTTAATAAGAGATTATATTGAGTAGTGCTGGGAGTTTGTTATAGATACTTTCCCCTCCAGGTTCAGAGTTGGATATGAATAGCAATTTCTGTAATGTTATTAGAGGAAAAGACAGACTAGTGAGAATTGTGTCATTAAGGTAGACTGACTCCCAGGCATAGGTTGAAAAATAAATGCAACCAATAATCCTAAGGCTCAGATGCTCCTTCAGGTGACACATGGGGCCACTAAGCAATGAGGATGAAGTAGAGATTAAAGATGGGCTTGGGGTGGTCCTTTCACACTTTGTCTTAGTGCTCAATAAGGGCAGCTGTGTCAGCTTAAGGGACAAATTTTGGGTGAGGGGACAAATGCAGGGTGAGTACAAGAGAGCAGAGGAAGCACAGCTATATCTCAGACAAAAGGAAAATTTGGAACTAAATGAGATAATACTGAAGAAGTCAGACGGTCTTCATTTTTGGAAATTGCAGGTACAAGGATTTTTAATAAATCTGTCAATGTTTTATGAATGGGATTATATGCTTTGACAACAACAAATGTACCAGCTGTATGAAGTAAAGAGAGATAGGAAGAAAAGCAAAAAGAGAGCTTGGCAATTTCAAGCCTCTGAATCTGATCTTTGTAACATGCAACAGTTGTGGCCTCTCCAGGAAAATACTTAGGCTACAAAATAAAAAAAAAAGATAAAATAAAAATGGCTGGTCCAAGAGAGCAAGGAAGCTGGTAAGAACATTCAGCCATAGGGAAGGCTACCTTCCTAACTGGTGTAGGAGGAAATATGATTCAGTATATGAAAAAATGATGTGAAACAGCTGCCTGCAGTACCAGAAAGCTGGACACAGTAACACCAGCTGTCCTTTCCAGTGCTATCACTGTAGGTATTTTCTGAGACCTTGATTTTTGAAGACAATTACACATGTGCATTACTCTCAGGTTAGAACTTTAACTACTGAAGCCAAAAGGATTTTAAAAATTTACTTGTTAAATGATAATGTGGGGCTCTCTAATCTTGAAATTATCCTTGGATGTTCTTTGAATATTTCAGTCTCAAATTTCTATCATATATATATTTACATAATGTAACACCACCTTTAAATTAGAACTTTGTCAACCTTGTATTTGCATTGCCTACTCTTATTCCAGGTACTGCAGGATGGTACAGCAAGTCAGGAGAGCTTTCTCACTATATGCTCCCAGAGTTCCCTGGCTAGCTCCAACCTTGGGATCTCATTTCTCTTGCCAACAGGCACTGAGGCACCAGCACAATTTTAGATTTTAGTGATCATCAGACAAAAGTCACAATGCTTATTTCTGGTTGAATCTCCAAAGGGATATCAAATGGCTGCTCCTACTTCATGTACTTCACTTTGCCAGCAAGGCTTAAAAAGAAGAAATTAATGTAGAGAAGGTGCTGTCACTGGGATGCAACAGCCAAAGAATACATTTTGTTCTCAAGAGACTCTATGTAATGAAACACGAAATTTTTAAATAAATGAATAATACAAACAGTGGCAGCCCTTTGGAAAACAAACAAAATACCCAGAGTTTTACTTCTCCATAATCTAATAGGGAATGACACCAAAAATCTGTATAAAGATCTGTATAACATAAGCATGGCTGGTGCCAAGAGCCTTTTCACATAGCTACATCTCACAAACCACACCACAAACAAAATTTCACTTGTGCAATGGTTGATCACTGCTTTTCAGGAGAGAACAAGTGTATGTTTGTAAAGGGCTGGGAATGGAGTTCTTCAGCAAATATTAAGTATTCTCCTCTTCCCTCCTTGACCTGCTGTCCTCACACTGAAGCACTGTCTCTGCACACCCCACCTGCATTACAGAGCTGGCAGCTCTTCAACAACCCTGTTCCCATACCCTTCACACCTGGGCAAAGTGGCTGATTACAACTCCAGGTACACCTTGTGAAAAGGCCATGGAGTTCCCATTGTTTGAGAACGATATCTGCACATATTCCAACAGCTGACTGATTAAGAAGGTGTCAGTAGACGGATGTCAAAATACATGGCCTAGTTACTGGGTTTTGTGAGACCAATTAAAATGGGGCGTCATTGTTCTGCATGACAAATGGCTTCCTCTGGATATTCTTTACCTCAGTTCTTGGCATATATTATCTTTAATTACATTTGTCTCAAGGGGAATCTGAAGTACATTTTTTCTGCAAGTGTGGCTTTTTTGCTTATGTAAAACAAGTCTTTGCTTTATTTCTGAGGACTTCATGCTTCATCTCCCAGAATGTTTTATGCTGTAAAGCTTTATCCTGCCATCCTTATATTGTTTTTATAAAACATAATATGCCTACACACAGCAGCTTTGGAGAGGACATAGCACAAGAGAAGAAGTGATTGAAGCCCTTACCCGAAGCTTCCCCTTGTGGACATTACAGGCTCCTCTGACTTGCTTGAGAGGTCCATCAGTGACACCGTTTAATGTGCCACCAAAATATAGGTCCCTTGCTGGAGTCTTAGCTCTCAGACAAGGCAGTTATAGGATTTTATCCCTTTAAATGATAGAGAGGGAACAGTAAAAAAAAGGAGTTTGAGAGAACAATGACTGTGGAGCGACCAATTGCCACAACAAAATGAAAATCTGGAAGAGGGAACAAAGCAGAAGGTTGCCAAGAGGAGGTATCCACTTGCAACTGGCTGGAGATTAGAAGGAAGTTAAAAGAGAACACACTAAGAATTCTGGTGAAAACTAAGCCATCAGTAAATGTTTCAGATTACAGGGTATGTCAGATTGTGAGAGGAAGAGGGAGAAAATCAGCCAGTGTTTCCCTCCTCCCTTCCTCCAAAGACTTGGGTTAAAAGCATCTGCAGCTCTGCTGTGAATAATTATTGCCAATAACTAATAAGCCTTTGCAGAAACTCTCATGCTCTTAATCTGCACAGCTAAAAGTGAAAAACAAAGGAAAGTGTCTAAATCAGTGGAACTAAGCAATTAAACAAAGAGCATGGAATCTGCTTGTAAAATAAGATGAGGGTTTTGTTTTAAATTTTAATGGTATAAAGGGCGAGGGAAATAGGGACAAAAAAAATCTACTTTGTTCATTAAAAAGAAAACCAAAAACAAGGGTTTGGTAGGGTAAAGACTTGGAAATGAGACCATCTGAGTTCCTGGGAGATCTGGGTCATTTGAAGGTGGAAGGGTAATCTACCAAAAAGGGGAGGATCTCCCTATTGAAAGGTAGTGTCTCTCAGTTCACCTAAATACTTTTTTTGGCTTAAATCATGTTCTTGATCCTGTTGACTTCATGAAGCCTCTAGAAATTAAGGCTAAAAGTATTTTTTAACACACATGCTGAGGCCTTATAGCAGTGTGGGACAAGCTAAGTTATGTGCCCTAACCCAAGTAGGAAGGCTGTGACAGAACTTGGGCTTTAAAACAGTTCTATGAATTCTGGGTTTGAATTTACAAAATTTTTTTTTTTTTTTAAGATGTGTATTTCTATTTTACTCCATTTTAAGATGTTCCTTGCTATTCATTCACTGGTGTCCAGCCATTTCCTTGTGTCTCCCACAAGAAACAGACTTTGATAGGAGAAAAGTGGCTTTGTAAATCTTCAAGAAACTACCAGCTCCAGGCTATGGATGTACGCAGATGAAAGAGGGAAGACACAGAGGCATGTAAAGAAACAATGGTAGAAAACTCAATTCAGGTTGAGAAAATCTGTTATATTTTTCTAATCTTTTGGTTCCTTCCTTATAGTTAACACCATTAAACAGAGCATTGTTATTTCTACAAATATCCATCAGAGCCCCAAGAAATTCAGAGTTATGGTTAACATATAAAAAAGAGCCCAAATTTCCAAAAATTTTGCAGCTCCCATCAAATGCACACACAGCTCTGCCAGGAGCCTAATTGACTTAGGAGTTGTTTTGTGGTAGCTGGGGAGGCATCAGAAAGCAGCACAGCTGGTGAGGTTTCAGGCAAACTGTGATTTTACCTATTTATTTTCACTCACAGACTTGTCAGTCGTAGCAAAGGGGTAATATTTTTAAGGCAATTTCCATAAGGAAAAAGGGCAGAATATTTTTTTTTCTCTTTTTAATAAAAAAGAAGGCTTTAAGTTGTTATTTGAGATGTTTACACATCTCTCAGTCTATGATGAGTCCTTTAGGGATCCAGGTCACTGGAGAGCAACTTGTCAAATGCTCTTTTTGTTGCTAGGACAGAAAGCTCAATTTACTGATCAACAAAGTTGATTCCCTTCCTAGTGAATTTAATGCATCTATTATGAACTCCACATGGAATTTCTAGGGCAAGTTAATTTGAAAATCAGACATAAAGCTGTGAAAGATATTCCCAAAATGTTCAGAGTCATCAGTACCTTTCTTCTTGTTCACAGCCTTTTTAATTTTATTCTTAGGATTCACAATTCAAAAATAACAGATCCAAAACAGTTCAGGTTTTGGTATACAACACTCTGTGCAACATGAGCCTTTTCCTTTAGACAGCAGGTCACTGTGATTTTTTTTTTAAGTGTATCTCCTGAAATGGGAAAGAGAAAATTAAGTCTGCAATGGAGAGTTGGCAAGAAATTTACTCTTTTTGGATAAAATGTATGCCTTATAGACATAGATCTTTTTTAACAACATTTAATGCATTATGAAAGTTTTACAGATGCTCTCGCACTGTTTACAGTGTCCCAGTGAAGCAGAATTAATTCAGAATCAGTTCACTGGATCTGATGTCCTAGGAGACAGAAAATGAGTCCACAGTAATGCTATGATTTAGAGTGTGTTTTTATTTATTCCTAGATGTAATGTGCTTGTGGAGCAAGCAATTCTTCTGCAGGGAAGAGATGTACAATCACTTGAAACTAACAACACATTAAGTTGGCTATTACTGGAATCCTGCTGCCTCTTATTGCTCTGTGTATAATAACTAGGCAAATATATTCAGATCTGGCGTGGGTTTACACTCATTCCATGACTGTTCTATTTCTACCAGCATGGTCTAATCCACTTAAGAGAGGATAACAAAAAAAGGTCTGATAAATCCTTACCTAGAACTTGTAATTAGTTTGAGCTTTTTGCAGCCTACAGTCCAGTTAGTTTAAAGGTAAGTCAGGCATCTCTCCCCAGGCTGCAGCCTGCTCTCCACATGGCTCCAGACATTATGGAGACAAAGTTAGCATTCCATTAAACAGGACAAATGCCAGCGTGATCTTTGCTCAAAGGGAGCAATGGCAATCCATCTCTCCCAGCTGCCTCCACCTGGCAGATGAAGGTGGCAGAAGGAAAGCATCCACCTTGAACCCAAAGCAGCTGAGTAATGGCAGGAGCAGCATCAAAGTTCTTTGATGGGCTCTTGAAAGTAAGTGTATGCTTTATTCTAGTGGCCATGACCACCAAAATTAGAGAGCCCTTGAATGCTGTCAGGCATTTCTTGGCAAGTTTCATTTCCCCCCGAGTTGTTGCATAAATTTTCCTTGTAGTGCCAGAAATTACCACAAGCTTTGTGTATTCCCTGGGCCGTGCCTCCAAGGCAGCCTCTAACTCCTGCTCAGCCAATCAGCCCAGAGCAAATCTTTTCTCCAGCTGGTTTAGCATCTGCTCTAGCACCACTAGAAAGGAAAATTCTCTTTTCCTAATCACAGTGCAGGGGGCTTTACATCAGTTTCAACAATAGAAAGCATTTGATCCCTTTTCCTCTGCTCCATCCTGCATCCTTCCCACTTGTGCAGATGTGTCCCTTGGTGCCTCATCAGCCTGTCTTCACTGAAGCCCTGAACACGGCAGCTGATCCTCCCAGCTCGGCACAGGGCTGCAGCCCCCACGTTACAACCCAAACTGCTGCAGGCTACACAATCAGTATGTGCTAAACATCAGCTGCCTCTCCCCAAATAAAGCCCAGATGAAGCCCTGCCCTTGAAGAAAGAGGGGGAGTATCTCCTGGCACACATGGGAAATCAAAAAACAGTCACTGCCAATTACAGCTTTATTAAGATGGAGCAGATGAAAGGTTTATCATCACTGAGTCAGATTACACACATTATTTCCTTCAGCTTTTATTTTCTGTGCTACCTGTTGTTTTTTAATACTGAAAAGTACATTTCTCCAGACACAGAATTTCCTCTCAGAGACTGGTTCAGCCACAAAGCAAAAGCCTCCCTCACCAATGCTGGTGAATAGATGCTGCAACAGCCATGCTGATGTGCAGGAGAGAAAAGGAAACCTTCTTTTTTCCTTCCCCTTGGTAATTCATGGTCTATATCACTGTTGGTTTGCACAGCTCAAAGCACAACAGATCCTCTAAATGTGGACCTAGAAAAGAGGTGGAAAGTTTTTCTGCTCTGCAGACCCCATGCCAAGAAGGAGACTGTAAATGGCAAGGGGTCTGTGCTCCCATACAGTCCTCGCCTGTCACCAAAGCCAGTAAATGCTTCTTCCTCAAATACAGCAGGATTTGTGTTCACTGCTTTCTTCCCCAGCAGCTCTACTGATGCAAACCCAAATTCTAAGCAGAGTCAAGCTGTTTAAATGACACTAATACTAGCAGGCAGTGTGTGTCCCTGGTGTTTTTCCACCATCCACCCATTCCTGATGGCCTTCCTGTAACCTCTCAACTCTGTTCTAGGAAGCAGGATTATTTCTTCAGAAACAGAAAAGGAAGAAATCAGTTTCTTGGGGGTACCAGAGAAGCCCACCCATCCCTATCTACCCATGCCCTCACCACCCTCTGGGGAAGGCCCCAGCAGCGAACACGCACTGTCACATAGCAGGAGGTCTGAAACAGAGCCATCCCAGCAAGAGTTTTCAGGCCAGTGTCTCACACAAGGGAGAAATGTGTTTCTCCTTGATAAACCCTGAAAACTTTAACTTTTTCATCCAGGACTTTGGGTTGAATAAATACCCTTGAATCCACATCCTTTTTCCTGTGTGGCTATACTGTGTATATACATGAGTTTTCCTCCCTTCCCAGTTTGGCAAAAAGCCCTGCAAGGGGAAAAACACACATGAAATGGGAAATAGCTGTTGTGCTCTATCTCAGTAACTTGCTGGAAAAAACCTTTCTCAGCACCAGGCAACAGAAAGAAAAAAAACCCAAACTGTTTGTATAAGACTACTGGGTGTTGAAGTAAGTAGCAAGTGTGCTATTTAATTCAGCTTGTCACATTTTCTCCATCTTCTCCTGCCCATCTCACCAGGATACTGCTTATCTGGTCTGTGGGATACAGGAAGGAGATTTATACCACTGGGTCCTTTGAGTCAGGCCTCTCCATTCATGTCTTCACTTCAAAGCACCAGACTTTAGCAGAATGCTGGGCTACAGCTGCCACCAGGGTCAACACACACGTCAGCAACCACAGGCTCTGTTACTGGTCCAGAGAGCAAAGGGTGCATAGCTGGAGAGCAGAGGTGTAACACAGACACTTAAATTATAAATTGCTCCTTTTAGGGGCTTTCAAAGGCCAGAAGAGGGTTAAAATTTAGTGAGGTTAGTTGATCCAAGAAGATACGCATGAATCCAAATTTCGTGGGAGCAAATGGCAGCAGTGCAGGCCTTACCTCTATTCACTGTCTCCCCAGAGAGAGAGGCAAACACTGGCAGTGAGTTTTGCCTGCCATTTGCCTCGGGTGATGTCTTGTTCCTGAGTGTTAGTAACTCCAGCCTGGTACTGGAGAGTGTGAAGAGCAGGATATGGTCAAACGGCTTCATGGAGTTTTAGGACCAAGGTGGAGCTTTTTTAATAGATAGCTTACTCTGCCAAAACCAGAGTAAACAGGCATCTTCCTGATCCAGCTGAAACACACAGGGTTCCTGAGCTCCACAGCACACTTTCCCTTTTCACTTCAAAAAGCAATCCAACACAGGCAGTGTCCCAGGCCATGACTTTTCTATGCCACAAGGTTATCACAGCCCCACAATTCAGCAGTAAAAAAGCCAAATCTGACCTAAGCTCTTACATCAAACTCTGGGAGCTCCCTGACAGTTCCAGGACACCCCATGATGTTCAGAAATAATTGAACAAGGTTGTTAAACTGGGTGACTGGAGCTCTATCCCAGCCCAGTATTCTCTGTAAGAGACTACAAACAGGACAATTTCTATCAGCTGTGCATTAGACAGCTTGGGTGCCACAGTGATTATCCCAATATCAGCAGATTGAGCAAGACTCATTGACCAATCTGGTTTGGTTTAGGGGGCTTTTCACCACATTCTCTAGCACAGTTTTGCATGTGCCAGTGAGCTTTTGCTGAAGCTTAGGAAACAGAATGGACCAGAACAGTGGACAACTGCAATTTTTGAGGAAGTGAAGTTTTGGCATTTTGCCCACAGGCCAAGGGACCAGTTCCTTTCTCATTTCATTTTTGTACAAATGTAACCTGAGAGTCCAGCTGGCTTGACTAGATTCTGAACAATGTCTTAATTCATATGTCTTTGTCCAGCTGGAAGAAACATCTGGCCAGCTTCATGCAGAAGGTGACCAGCCAGCTGAGCAGGCTGTGCCATCAGTCCCTGACCCACTGCAGTTACAGGGTCCAAAGATGTAAAGACCTTCTACTGACACCCCCTGAGCTCAGCTGGTTGACTGTGAGCGAAGCAAGTTACAGCCTTCCCCTGAGCTGATCAGATGGCAAATCTGAGGGGATGCCAACCTGCAGCCCTTGTGACAAGAAGCTGGAGAAGGGTTGGGAGCCACGGCACTTTCTGGAAACCTCTGTACAGAGAGCAGCTGTCAATCAACATCCTTAATTGGTAGTAACAACTCTCATCACAGATTAGTGCCTCAAAAAGCCACCCTCTGTGTCAGGGAGAGCTGTTATGGAGGAGGCTGGGGAATGGATAACATGTAAAGATCCTTTTGATGGGCTCAGGGCTAACCACCATTACCATCAATTATTCAGGGTTCCCATGCAGACGTAAGGCAAATAAGGTATTAAAAATTTACATCTCCCTTTCCCTCCACTCCTCCTTGGTATCATCACCCCTTAAGTATAGCTGGTGAATGTGAGCATTTACTGTTAATTAGCTGTAATGATAATTGCGAAGAAAGTACAAATGCCTTAACTGGGGAGATATGATATGTCTCTCATTAAACCCAGACTAATAGAAAATTCTTCAGCTTCTCTTTTATTCCAGTATCTCTGATCCCACATTAATTTAAGATTTATTACAATTGAAGATACAGGGCTACATATTGGTCTGCTGAACATCTCTAAAGGCTATGATGACCATGTGATTTATGCCATTTTAGGAGTAGAGTAAGTCTGGTATATTATAATATATTTTTATTTTTTAGACATTTTGGTCTTTCAAAAAATTAATTAGCTATAAAAAAGGAATAAAAGTAATCTCTATACATTATTGCTATAAAATATATATATTGAATTAACAGTTTTAATCCTCTGTATGACTTTCCATTTCACACTTGCTGAAGTTCAGGAGAGTATCAAACTAGTCCACCTCAGTATTGATTTATATGCAGTTTACATTTCTGTCTACTAGTAGGATAAGCTGCTCTGGTATATAACAGCTTGAGAGTCTTCTGGATCCCCTTCAAGTTCAGGAAATCACAAGTCAGTTACAGTTCAGAATAAATTTCTAACTTCTCTATCCCCTAGAAATGCTCAGCTCAGTGAGAGGTATACTGTGCAAGGTGGTAGCCCTCACAGTGCTGTTCCTTCCATTTCCTTACAAACTGTCACCTGTATTGCACATCGATAACAGAGCTGATGAAAAATTTTCCACAGTATTTCTTTCTTTTGGTTGCAAAAGGCTGACTGGATCAAAACCAAAATGCTTTATGGCAGTTTTAGCAGCTCATACCCAGCATAGCCATTACACCTGTGATAAAGCTATTCACCTGGACTTCTCATACACAGTGGAGCCCCCCAGGCTACAAAGCCAGTCGTTTTCTGTGGCTCACTGAATATTTCATTATTTATACTAAATGGAACAGCTTCAGGAGGACAGATGGAAAATGCCTTCTATGCCAGGATGATAAATAGGCCAGTAATTCATTCAAGGCTTTGCTAAATTTTCTTAAAGTGAAACTTGGGCTTTTGGATTTAAACAATTCAACTGTGTCCCAGTCAGGGTATCCCAGCAGTCAGAACAAAGAGAATAAAATATTCTTTTCAGTGTGCACCTGGCTAGTGACTGCTGTGTGCTGCAAAGGAACCCCGTAGGCATTACCAAACTGTTTCTTTTTGTCCAATTGCATCTAACTGACACATGAACAATGTAAAAGTAGGGAATTCTTGGACAAACATGGGGAAATAGATTGGACTGAGCATATTTGCAGCTTAGAGGTGTTGCTGAGAAAGGGATGTATTTATATCGCTTTGCATTTGTCCCTTGGAGAGAGAGAAAGGACCTTGAGACATTGAGAGGGATTGCTACTCTCTCCTGCTGACCTCCACACTGCACAGGCAAATTGCAAAAGCTGCCTGTCAGCTAAAACACAATTTCATTGGAAAAGGGGTAAATCTGCCAGGTGGAAAATGGGAAAGTATCAAAACATTAAAATGGCCATGATTGTCAAGAGGAGACAGAACATATAATCCACAAAAGCCTGTTTTTAAGTTTGGCGTATGGCAGGTGACAATTGTCAAGAAATACAAATGCCTTCTTATGACTTTCTTGTTTGTTGCACAAAATGCTGGAGTGATGCACCAAAATCACTGAGGGCACATCAAGTGGATTCATCTTACTCCTGAGGGCACTGTACACAGCATTTCCTGCCTTTTTCAGCAGGACTTGGAGAAAAGAAGTCTATGCTTAAACTTGCAATTGCCTTGTGGCTCTCCCTTGGTTTGTTGAGCAGCTTGTGGTTCCTGGACACTTCACCAGGCAGAAGTTTAAGGTCCAGAGAAGACTGTGTGTTCAGCTGGGTAATTCAGCTTAACTCTGTCTTTCAGCACACACAGAAAACACCCACGAACCTACGCTCATGTTTGAAGTGCTGCCTAAACCACTAGTTCATCAAGGTGCTTAAGCACATGTACTTAAGCTGGGCTGAAGCCTGCACTGGGGTGATGAGCAGGTCCAGTAACTCATTCCTTTCTCAGGGGTGTTACAAAGTCAGTGCTGTTGGGTTAGCACCAGCTGCCAGGAGCAAGGACCCCATTCAACCCCATCACCACCTTTTACAGCACTGTCAAGAGTCAGGCATTTACATTAGAGGAAGTGATGAATTAATTGCTAAGGCTGCCAAATCACTCAGTGCTGTATCAGATGCTCTTCTTTAACCCCTGCCCAGGTTACCAAGGTACCAAGAAGGTACACCAGCTTTTCTCTGTTGTCTGTCCTGGGAGCCAGTGTCTGACTGTCCTGCAGCCCAGGTGGTCTAAATCAGTTTACTCTTGAATTTAAACCCTGGAGTCTGATATCCATCCTAGGCAATTATGGCCTGAGTTCATAGGAATTACTATCCTTTTCCACATCTATCATATTCCTTAGCCTAGGAAGGAAATGTGTTGATCTCACATTGTCTCTGCAGATTCCAGCTTTTCTTTCAGAACAAATAACTGGAAATAAGAATGATTACAGCACTCACAAAATGGTATTCAAGTGAGAACTCAAAATCTGTAAAGTTATACAATGTAAATTGTACAGCCTCCAACCTCGCAGAGTACATTTTTGAACAATGCACATGAAATAAAAATTATCTATTAGAACTAATTAATCTTTCAATTTACTTTTATTATCATCTCTTTAAAAGTCAAAGGTAGGTTTGCTTTACCAGAGCAATATGTTATTCTTTTTTTTTTTTTCCCAAAGCAAGCTCTGAATCACCTTGCAATAACATATTACAGGGAACATAATAGAGGAGAAAGTGAAGCAAAAAAGGAAGCAGTGCATTTCTCCAGATAATGTAAGTGTATACTACATATTCATAAACAATATGCAATGACATTAACTATGAAGTAAATATTCTCATATGGAGTGTTCTTTAATGGTGATGAAAGGGGAGCCCGGGGCTTCCTTGGGGTTTGGTGTGTTCTCATTTGTAATCATATCTGTCTTCTCACCATGAAACATTTTAATCTTCAACGAGTTTTATGGTTTTGCAAAGGCTTAAAGAAAAGAAATAAGGTCATAAAGGTGGTGAAAAGAGGGGAAACTTGTAAATTTGTTTGAACCCAGTAGTTAAAATGGAAATGCCGAGCCCTGTATGAAACTTGTCCATTCGGCAGATCATGTCTGCAAAGGATCAGTATCTCTGTTTGACATTTTTAGAGGTGTCACTGTAGTTATCCAGGCACATTATGACCATTGATTGTCCTCTGAAGACTCATTTATTTCAGCAGAGCTGTGTTGATCTGCCTGGCTGCAGGGCAGCCTTCAATTCTCAGGCATAACATAAAGAAAGGCAGGCAGTAAACAGCCCACCAACAAAAGAATGTCTTTTGCCTAAAGTGGGAAGTTCGTTAATTTAACTGGAAAACAAATGTGTACCACAAATAAAAGAGTTGTGCTATAGTGCAAGAAATCTGAAAATAAGGTCCTCATATGGGCCATGGCAGGGAACAGTGAAAACCCCAGGGCATATTTCTGCCTAAAGCCAGTCCTGTTTGATAGCACAAACTATAATTATACTACCTGTGATTGTATCCTGCATTAACAATGGCATGCAATGCAATAGAAATCCAAGCTTGTTCCAGCACCGTTTTTCCTAAATGTATAGAACGTTCAAAAAGTGATATGATGTTTTGAATGCATTGCTCCCTGTCCTTACACATCATCCCAAAAATCTTGGCAAGGTCTGTATCTAGTCCTGAGAACTGTCTGCCTGTGACATTAATTTTTCCTCAGTCTGTGTTGAAGAACAGGTACGAGGACATCACCACTAATATTCAGACCACGCTGGGGGAAAAGTCTCAATCTAAGCTTGCCACTCAAGAGGGGTGGCAAGGAAAAAAACCATGTAGACAATTAGGGCAAGCTTCAGCTGGTGCCAGGTGACTCAGAGGTTGGCAGGGTGAAAGCACAACACACCAGTTTCTCATACCAACCGTATGCGCCTGTCTGCATCACATCCAGCACCTTTGATCACCATCCCTGAGCAGCCTGGTGTAGCTGGGTCTACCAGGGAGACTGCTTTAAGTACAAGAACAGAGTAATCTCTGTGGATTTATAGCAAAAACTTTTACTGCTGTCTCGCTGAGTTGTTCAGCAGCCTAATTTGAAAGCCAAGTCCATGTTACAGCATTCAGGTGTACTGACAAGCTGCAGGAAAGAAAATTGCAGCACATATAGACATCCTTCTTCTGGCAAACTCCTTCTGTGTAAATGAAGTTACACTGGCAAAATAAACATTTTGATAGAAAAGTACATGTCCTTCAAACAAATAATTTATAAATGTATCTCTGGCTGAAATTACATTTCATGAAAACATGAAAGAACAAAAGAAAAATGATATCACTTTGAAAGCTTCAGGACCATGTTCCATGAAGTATGTGAGGGTTTTTTTAATTTTATGCAAGTAAATTATTTCCTTGGAAGTATCAGTCTTTAACTGCACACTTAACTACTTGTTATATCATACTTCCAAGAAACAGAAGCAGAAAAAGGATAAATATGCAATAGAAAAGCAGAATAGAAAAAGAAGCTTCCCAGAGTGAAGACTCTGTATGAGCTGTAGAATACCTGCATTATATCAAGTTGGCCTCATTCCCTCTCAGAGAAAGGTCCTGTAGCCATGTGCTTTAAAATAATCAGCATTATTTTCTTCAGAAGAGAAACAAATTGGTGTTCCCTTCAAGCAGAAACTAAACCCCATACTCCTTACAGAGCATGGAAACAGAAGGGCTGTCCTAAAAGCATGGGTGACAGCAAGAGAAGAGTCTGATGAAAGAGAGAGGAGACATTAAATTGGCAGACCAGAAGAGGTGAAGCAATAACGATCCAGATTCTGAAAGGCACTCAATTCCTATTTCATAGGAAGCCTAAGGAAGTGCTGCAAAGCCTGCAGATCTGCCTCTGGTTTTTTATCACCTCTGGACCTAAAACCAAAAAAAGTCCAAGAAATCCATTGAGAAAATTACCTATGAGGAACTAAGTTCCAAAATTCGTTTGTAAATCTTGTCTGAGTACCCTAGCAAGCTCCCAAATAGTCCCAAGTGTTCAGCGATAGCCCACAGGGATATGACTTTTTACTTTGCACAAACGGGCAGTTGTGATAAAAGACCATTTTTATTTCCATTGTAAAGAAAAGTCAATGTTCATTTGTTTGGGAAGCCTCCCTGACAGAAAGCTTTATCAGCCATGAAATTAGCCCTTCATGCTCTCTTAAGCCAATAGGCCAGGACAGAGTCACCGACTGCACCCGATGCTCGCAGTTAGTTCTGATTAGCAGCCCCTCACGGGTTTCTAGCAGCAGCCTCCTTAAATGCAGGCTGTAAAACTTCACTGGCTGCACTAAATCAATAGGGAGGCGAGAGACAGGTTTGGAGAAGAGATGGGAGAAATAAACAGACGCTAAAACTACAACATTATTATCTTTTTTGGCAAAAAGCCACAAAAATTGCTCAATATACTGTATAAACAAAAACATACACTCACACACAAACAGTCTGTCTGGTGGAGAAAAAAAAAAGGAAAATATACCTTAAATAATATGTTCATTCTCTTGGGCAAATAAGAAGCAAGCAGTTATATTTAGCAAGGTAATAAAACTGTATTGTAAAGCCCTGGAGACCCATTACAGCAATGCCCTCTGCACTCTCAGTGCTTGGGGAATTCTTATTTATTTGCCTTTGAGAGCATTGCTAGAGACTCATAAAGTGCCACCAGGAAGTCCAGGTGAGCCTGCAATCTCTCTGTAGGATGTGACCATTAGCTACTGAGAACTTCACAGCGGTGCTATCACAAGGATCACATCCCTGCACTGTAGGAACAGTGAACCCTGAGGATACTGCAGCAATTTATAAACTTGGTAATACAGAAAAACAGAAATAGAAAACTGATCTTGGGAATGTTCCTGCATGGGAACAGAGCCTTTAAAAAAGGAAAGAGAAAGCCTAGATCTTTTGTGTGTTGGGGTTGTCAGGAGGATCCAAAGCACCTGGTACAGAATCCATGGAAGGATGAACACTGACTGGGTCAATCCCTACTGACATCACACAAGAAAGTGGCAACACATCATAATACAGGGAGAAAAGGAGAACAGAAGGTATAGGTTTCATATAATCTAATCATCTACATCACCTCTAGCTGAACTCATGTCCCTTTGCTGAAAGAAGAAAATAGGACTCTTTCATTGGAATTCACCCAAGTTACATTTGTATGGAATTATTTTTGCTCTGAAAATATGTTTCTGTCTACTGATTCTAACAGAAGCATGAACCAAATCCATTTAGAGTGACAGTGACAATGGGGAGGACAGACTGACACAAAACAAGTTTTCTTAATGCACAGACTTGTTAGAAAATGTGCTATTTTTTTACAGTTTGATTGGACAATCCCACAGAATAGAGTAGAATTCATTTCTTTCTAAAAATAATTTATTAGGTAGGCTTTAAAATTCCTCTCTCTCAATCATATAGGAAGTACCTTTAGAGGGAATTTCCTTTGATTGATTCAATTTCTCTTCCATACCACAGAAGTCTTCCTTGTAGATTCAGATCAGAACCAGGGATTTTCCAGAAAGAATCTAAATGAATTTTGGCCCCACAATGATAGGATTGCATTTAAAAGAATAATGAAGCTACCTGAGTAGAATGAAGCAGGATGCACTGGGGATAGGCTGAAATTTGAAAAGACAGTCATTCTTGGACTGGGTGAACACTTCCACATTTGTGACTGCACCAAGGCTTACAGCCAAATCAGCATCCTGAGAGCCCCATGGATAGCTCATTATGTACATATACACATTCATAACATGTAGTACAGAGTACAGCAGGGGCAGAGTCTGTGAGCGTGGGAGCTTGACACTTCTAGTACTAGCTCAGCATTCCCCTCCGATTCTGTGCCCCCACATGTAAAATTAGGGTAATAATATTGCTTTCATCTTCCTCACCATGGTATTGTTACTATTAATTAGTTTGCATGTGCAGAGCCTTGGATAAATGCTAAGTTTTAATCAGGTCTTGATGAGCTTGAAGAGTGCAGCAGGGTCTGAGCTGAGGGTGGAAGAGCAAATCCTACTGATCCCATCTGCCTGGTACAGGATGAAGCCTATGGCATTGCCTCCCCACAGTCTACCTCCTCACCCTGCTCCAGGTGACACCTCTGGCTGCCAGTGCAGGGATCCCAGGGTTCTGGACATCTGATTCACCTCTGGCCTCCCTGATGTGATTTCTCTCTGGCAAAGGACTGGTCCATATTTCTTCCACTAGGCAGGGCACAGTTTGGAGCAGCATTCACCAAAGTGCTCCTATTACCCCACAAACATGCTAAGTTTTTTGCTGCCAGATGTTCACAGGGATTAAAAGTAGGATTTGGTTCTACACAGTATTTTGAAAGTGTATGATTAAATCAGATGGACAGCACCTCTTCTATGCCAGCTAAAGTAAGTCAGTGGAATGGCATGAGTGGAGTTGTGCCAAGGTTTTGCAACTTTGCACCACAATCTTTTGCTCCTCTCTTGGGACCACTTGCTTTCCCCCTTCCTCCTCTTGTTGGTCAGTTGGATGTTTTTTTGCTAGCAAGATTTTTTAATAATTCTGTGGTGGTTAGTACCTTTTGAACTGAACCAAATAATTGTTTTATTTTCTCCCAGAGTGTTGCCTGTTGCATAAATTACTGGAATGAGCTGTCATTTTGCTGCTACCTCTTTTCCCAGATCTGATAGTCTGGGACCAATGTCTCTGTAAAGAACAAAACTTTCTCAAACGTAGTGTGATTCTTCACCAAACACAGATTCAGATTCCACAGGAACCCATGCACAACATTTAGAGGTGGAAACTTGGAAGTACAGGTAAAACAAATGCTTTTGTTTTGTTTGTGGGTGGAACAGAGAACTCCAGAAAGGCAGAAGCATAACCCCCTGAATTAATGATAAATCCCAGTACTCAGAGAGGTGTCTTTTAAACAACCTTTGATAATTGGCCTCTTGGTAGCATGTAGTGAGCATCCTGAAATAATGGAATGGAAATCAGCATCAATCAACACAGCATGAAGCTCTTTGTTCTCCAGCAAACACATATCCCTGCTAAAACACTGGTGGCTGTTTGTCCTAAATTTAACACCAATTAGGGCCAGATCCTCAGCTCTGCCTGAAGGGATGAATGTCCTCCATACCCATCCAAGCCCATCACAAAACACAGAAATATCTCAGCAGCTCTTAGAAGACATTCTATAGAGTCTGACCCTTAAAAGTTTGATAGCTTGAATGCTAGTATTGCTCAGAGCACTTAAACTGATAAACAGACATCCTTACACATTTATATACAACAAAACAGAGGAAACAATCACAGAGCAAAAAAAAAATATTCTGTTGCTATGCTTCTCATGAGGATCTCAAGAGCCAGGAAATCTGCAGCAGAATTAAGAGGGGTCAGAAAGAAGAAAAAGAGGTGACATTGATGCAGGGAAGCATGAATAATTGGTATGAAGATTCCCTTCGTGTCAGAAAGACAAACTGGGCTAATTTTCCATGAGTATCCCAAGAGGAATAGAGTCTCATTTTATTTCAGCTATGGAAAAGAGGTTATTCTACCATGTTTGTATGTCTCTTTCTGGTGTAAAAGGGATATAAAGTTTCTCGTATCTCCATCAAGACATTTTTCTAGGCTGAGAATGCAGAAGGAAGGTTGAGGTTTACAGAAAGATACACCACACTCTGTCCCTGCAGCTGTCCTAAGCAATCGGGAAACTATTGTCAGGTCTCTGCAGCCACTGGTGAAGACCCCCATATTCTATTTACATCCCTTCACATTCAGCCCTTTCTCTCCAAAGCAATTGCAAATTACTTCGGTGAAAGTAAATGCATGCTGTAGGGATGGGCAGCACCTTTACCTTTGCCCCAGCTCACTTCTCACAGGAGCAGCCTTCTACAACAAGAAAGAGGGCCATTCTCGAGCAGATCAACTCACAAAGCCAAGGAAGCAGCAGTCTGCGGGTGCCATAAGGTGGGCAGAGCACACACCGTGAGACTGTCACTCAGATGTAAAGCAAAATCAGGTCCTATGACCAGAGCAGGAATTTGTGAAAACACAGAGGCCTCAAGGGGTGAACAGGTCAGACCTCAGTGGTGCCACAGACAGGGAAATACCATGGAGATTATGGACATATCTGCAAGGGCTTCACTGTCACAGAGGAGGGAGAATATCCTACACCAGGCCAATCTGGGAAAAAGCAAGAAATTGTCATTATCTCTCATCCATCACTTTGGCAGCTGATAAGGAGAGGGAGTACCATGCCAGCCTCTTATCTGCCCTCTTAGCTACAACAGAGCTGAGCACATCAAGTCTTGATCGGTGCCTTCTGGCAGACACCAGCACAGGTCAAGTCTTAGTGGCTTTTGGAGGTGAAGAAGGCAGCAAGTTCACCGCCTTTGAATGGCAGCCAAATAAGCCCCACTGAGGTCACAAATGGGGTTTCTTCCACTGTCAAATCAAGACAACTCAGATGAAATGCACATAAATCAATGAACTATGACTGTTATTCCTGTGCATCAGAAAAACAGACTATTTCCCTAATTTCTTATCCTTTTCTGGGATTTAGAACATGCACAGTTGAAGTGCTTTCATTTTTTCTTGGTAATTAGAATATTCAATGCAAATTAAGAACTGGATGAAAACTTCCCAGTAAAGCAATAGGCTGCGGGAAAGTGCCAAGCTGATGAAATGTAAAGTTTTATAGTAATAACTTGATTGCAAAGTTTCACTGGAAAAATTTTGCCTAAGCAAGGTGAGTGGGGTCTCATTTCCCATCTGTCTAAAAGTTAGAGTGATATTTGAAATAATACTATTGATGATAGGGGTAAAAAATTATCTTTTAGCCATGGTCAACCTTTATCTAAATTAAACATTTGGACAAACTTGGAGTGAAACCTTTTTAGAATATGCTTTTCAGAGGATGAGAAAAAATATCTATTATGGCAATAACAAAACTTAAACATATATGACAATAGTATCAAAAGAGTAGTGGTAACATTACTTCCATTTTCTCTGTTTGCTTTATAACTTCAGAGGATCTGGTCTTACTCTCACAGCTATTTTCTTTCTTCTTCCAGAGAATTTCCATATAAATGCCTCAACCTCTGCATTTGCAGAATTGTCTGTTCAGTGACTGCACCAGACAAAAATAGACCCCATATTTAGGAGCCTCAACAGAGAAACCCATTGAGGTAATAATAATGAATAATAAAAATTAACAAAGCTTAAAAACCAAAAATTTCTGTAGCTATGCATTAAACTCACTCCATTCAGAGATCAAATATCTCAAAAAATCCATCTTCAAAGTGGCCAAAAGCAGGTTGAAACTCAGCTGTTTTTGTGTGCACTAGTCCATGCTGGGTGTCACGTGGGGGTGCAAGGTCCTCGTGTCTGGAGGGTGCAATCCAGCCTGTCTTTCCAAAAAACACAAAATCTTGTTCCAGAAGGCTAACAGAGCAATGTCCTTAGAAACATGAACACCCTCCTCCCTGTGTTTCTGGTTAAATGTATAGCTCAGGCACTTATAGAATAATAAATCACCTAAAAAAGTCAATGAAGGAAAAAAAACCAAAAAGAACACCAACATGAATAGCTTGAATAGCAATTTACAAAGTTGCTCAGCACAGCATTATCTAAAGCTGTTCTTCACTATATGTCATTTTCAGATAAGTTAATAAAGAAATATAGGAGAGAATCAATTTTTAGTAATCATTACCATGTACAGTAGTGAAACCTCCAGGCTATTCAATTAATTCTAGACCATAATTATGACCCAAGAACAAATTGTATAAATCAGCATTTTTTTATTTAACCATACAAACCAGACTATGATCTTGAGTGCAGATCAAGAGTTGTATATTTCACAGCTCTTGCTGTCTCAGAAAATAAACTCTCCAAGGATTCAAGCCCCTTGAGGCATAAATTGTGCACACTTCAAATTCCACAGGGATCACAGTAATTATAGTAATTTTTGAGTCAACATGTCACAGTGCCCCAAAGACACTCAGGCTCTTTAATAGAATGCAAAGAAGGAAAGGTGGCTGGATAATCTAATAAATTCTAGGTCTTAGGTGTAAAAGCAGATTTAAAAAATAATCAAACTAAAACCAAACTCCATGGCCCATAAATAAGAGCAAACAAACAGAGAAGAAAAAAAAAAAAAAAAAGAAAAAAAAAAAAAAAACCAACCAAAAAACCCCCAACCAACAATCAAAATATACCCACAAAATCTGAGACCCAGTCCAGGATCAAACTCACCTGGAAAAAGCTACAGCAAAGAGAGCAGCTGAGTTTCCTAGCCCATGTAACACTTTCCCTTACTAGTACAGTTATCCTCTGTGGATTTCAAAGCACATTCTGGTTGCAGAATTACATTTACAGTTTTAGTCTTACAACATATTTTAGCAGGCAGCTCAAGGCTCTGAGGTGAAGCTACTTACCTAAGAACATACAGTCAGTGAATTTCAAAAACCATAAACTGAACTCCTCAGTTCAAGAGGTCTCCATACACTGTAGGAATGCACACACACTAAGGGACACCAACAACCCTCCCTGCAGAATTCACAAGATCCTTTTCTACAATCAGTGGTAACTTATCTGTTTTCCCATCTCAAGAAGCATTTAACACCAGAAATTTGGTCAGCTCACTGCTTCTGTCCAGGGCCTGGGTCTCTGTCATTAGTGCTGCATATCTGATAGCTCGCTCCCCTGTTTGAATCCAGGTGGTTTAAACATGGTCCTTGGGTGCTCATTCCAAGGATCAGGATGAGGATGTCGCACCCCGAAGAACCCTGTCCTGCATCCCACAGGGCTCAGAGCTGCCACTCCAAACACTTGGATGTAAGCATGGGAGCTCAACAGGTACAGTTGCTGCTGTAATTAACCAACTAAGGAGCAGAATAAAACAGTCCAAACCCATTCTTTTCTTCACTGCATTTTTTGACTCCAGCTCCAATTTCACCAGTTTTAAGTAGGCAGGAAGGTTTATGTGATTAAAGTGATTATAAAAAGTGATGGTCTCCCTTCACCTTTCTAATTATTGATTCAATTTAACATCAGTATCATGCTTTGGTTTCCAAGTTTTCAGTAGAATATTTGGATTTTAAAAAGTATTATTTGTTTGAAGATAAAATGCACATGGCTGTTGCTGTTGACAGGAGATCTACAGCCCTCTTTTCTACAAACAAATGTTTGAACTGTTGTCGCTGCACACCAATCTTTCCAACTAGTGATGAAAGAAATAGTGCCCTCTCTCTGTGATACATTGACTTCTATTTCAGGAAAGTCTGGTGGTCTTTCAGCTACCAACGCTTATCTCTGGCATTAATTTTGTACATATTCCCTTAAAATTAAGGAAAGCCATTAATAAGGAGCAGCACAATTTCACTGCAGTGTCTTAATCCTGCACTTATTGTCTGGGCAAAATATGTTTCCACCCACAGCAAGGTAGGTGTTGGAAACACATAGACACAATAAAATTAATCCTAATAGCTTTAAAAAATTGAAAAGGGGATACCATTTGTAGCACATGTACAAGAAGAATTGACCTTTTAAAAACATTCAAAGGTTAGGAAATATCATTGCTTTTTAATAGAGAGAACACTGTGACTACTGCAAATAAGAAATAATTTTACCTAAAATGAGATTTGACCACAATTAATCTACATAATAAATGTTGAATGAAGCTCTCTATGTGAACCTACCAAGATATTTTATTAGCTTGTCTTTAAAACAGAAGAAAAGGCAATACACATCCATCTTCACATGTAACAATTTAGTCTTTCTTCTACAAATGCCTTCTTTGCAGACATTTCTTTTTTAAAAAAGCTAATCACAATAGATAACCAGCCCAGTTTCAAAACTAAAAAGGATCAGCTAAACATTCAGACTTTGAAAAGCTTATCAAAATTCCCTAACAAATGATGCTGTTAATTTGCAGGTAGCTAAAGTACTAAGTCATCCTAACACAAACAAACCCCAAAAATATGAAAAATACATGATAGTTATAAAAAATGAAGCATGAAAAAAGAAATGGGTATAGACGGTTAAAGTGCTTAACATAAATATTTTATTGACTTTAAAGTTCAAACAATTTGTTATAGACAAAATTGATATATGATCCTTCACTATATCCATTCCATACATCTTATAATCCATCCTATGAAATATATTGGAGATGTTTTTAATTGAGATTCATGTGAAATTATATTGGTGAGAATTTAAGTATATCATTTATTTCAATTACTTCTTTTCAAGAAAAAGAAGGAAATCTTGAAATCAGAGAACCAAGTGGAACAAACACTCTGGAGAGGACATATGAGGAGATCAAATGCAATTGAAAAAAACCAGAAAATTTGGTAATGGAGTGACTACAACCAAACGTTCTGAGATTAAATGAAATGCAGTGAAAAGGACCCAAAATGGCCAAAATTATTCCTGCCGAAATCCCAAAATCAGGGAAGAAAGATAAACAAAGAGATGGGAGAAGAAATTGAAGACATAAAATGCTAAAAAAAACCAAACCAAAAACCCCCCAGGAATTTCTGAAGCCAGGTGAAAAAAATAAAAGCAAATGGGATAACTTGAAGTGCAGGGAACCAAAGCTTGCCCAATTAATCCTCATTGAAATTTGCAAGATTTCATTCCCTTTCCTGAATTGAATTATATTTTTTGTAGATGATGTTTCTCAAGGATTTTTGTTTATTTCAGCTCTGACACCACAGCTTGCAGTGAGAGACAGATGATTACAGATATGGCTGGTGACACATGCTGAAGTTTGTTATTCCATTCTAGAAAGTTCAGTATTTACTTGTTGTTATTCCATGAGTGTCAGTCCACTGCCAGCTGAAAGAATTCATTTGGACCTCTCACCATATGATGTGCCATGTTGTAGCACAGCATTAGGCCAGTTGTTCTTTAAAAAAACTGTCCAATTCACAAGCTAGACTACTTACACTCAAAAGAAACATCTTTCTGGAGCTGAGGTGGCTCTAGGTAGATGCAGCAAGTGATGTTCCCACACCCAGTCTCAGGATGGCTCATTTACCCTGGCCTGCTCCATACACAAAAAGGTTCCACTCCCTCAGCAACTGGATTAAGGGTTTTTTATACACTGTGGTTTGTATCATACCCAGTTCTTCCAAATCATCATCTGACATTCCATAAGTTATGGTTTAAGGTTATGGCACTGGAAAATTTCTACTTCAAGCAAAGCCAAACTCCTGATAGGAGCAGTCCCAGAAGAAATCCATCAAACGAAAATATCATTTCTATTGGGAACCTCAGAGAACCAGAGTCCTGCAGTTTTGCTTTGTGGATATTTGTTTGTTTTCCTTCAAAAGGGCAGGCTTAAAATTAATCTCCTTTAGAGAGAGATTGAATTTAAATATAATCAAACACATTACTTTGAAGCACTCATTTTTCTTATTTAAATTTTTATAGATACATATATAATAGTGCTCAAGCAAGGTATTTTCATGCTGGTTTCCAAAGTAGGTCAATCTCAGCACTGCCTGGCTATAGAGGAGGTGACACAAGGAGCCAGATGTAAATGCAGAGTCTACTGCTCATTACCTGTGGTATAGAAGAGACTATTCAGTAGAAAGGGGTTTTCACTGATGATGTAGTCCAAACCTGCTTGTATTTCCATTCCCTAACACCTCAGTTAAACTCCAGATCCCATCATTCTCAAAATAAAACTGCAGCTATGCAGTTTCTCAGGCACAAAGGCTTGCAGAGATGGTGAGGAAGAGCTCCAGTCAAGCCTGCACTTGTCTTACTTCCAGCTGAGCCACTGTAACTATCTCTGTGCTGCCATCTCCAATTCTAGCTTCAGGACCTGACATTAGGGTCTGGGCACAAGGATGATGGCAAACACATCATGATATGGCCTTTTTGCCCTGCTCTTGCTCTGTTGGAATCACACAAGCTGAAAAACTCATAAACAGCAATCAGACTCAGCTTGGTGACTTTTTCACCCTTCCCAAGCTGTTTAACTTTCCTAGCACAGAGTGCTTTGTGTGCAGGATAGACAGGCTGCGTAGTTCAGGTATGTTTTCTTTTCCATTGTGGTTTATAAGCTTTTCCTTCAAAACTGATTCATTGTACAATGACTAGAGAAAATAAAAGCTTTGAACTACCTTTCTGGTCATTGTAGCCTGTCCTCAGCTTCCAGATTAGGCAAGCTGAACTGCAGAAGGTACAGTCAAGGGCAGGTAGACTTGTCTCTAAATAATTGCCTTTATTAACTGCAAGAGTTTAAAGTGTGGGTGCACTAAGTCATTCCAGCGTTTGGCCCAAATACAGATTTGGCCTACCCAGTAGGAAGAAAATATTTAAATGAACTTGCAGAAGCAAACCTTACAGTGTTTGTGGTAGAATAAACATCTTCCAAGTGTTTCCTTTCTTGACTTCTAAATCAAGTTTGTCACAATGAAAGTGTGGAGAGATACAATATTCTCTCTACAAAGGAACAGCAACCACAGGGATTGAAATTAAATTATTAGTTAAAAAAAAAATAGCAGCATGTACCTATAAATTCAATCAGGCAGGGTGTTGAATATATAGCAATCAGAGCACAGTTTAAAGCAAAATGAAAATCTGTAGCCATTGTGAGTGTGAATTGGACTTGAATTGTACATTATGAAATTTGATATATGGAACAGATTAAAATAGTTTCAAAATGTCATACAAAGCTTATTCCCCAATTTGACTGTGATCAGCCTCAACAAACCCCAAATGCTTACTATGATGCCTTAGCCTTTTTGTTCTCTCACATTCCCAGCTAATCTCTTCACAGAGGGTACTGAGGTGAAGGGGTGGGTAATGAGACATTTTTTTGTATCTAAATTGGAGTATGATGTTATTCAAAAGGATAGATATTTTAATGTAGGGGGGCTGGAGAGGGGGAGATTGGGGTTTTATATAGTTGTTTTGGTGTTTTGAAATGGTACTGTGTGACTTAGTATAGAAGCAGCTCTCAATTTGCAGATTACTGTAATTTTCTATTACTCTAGTCTGCACACTTGTTGGAAAGCTCAGACCTTTAACCTCTTATCAGATATGTCTATACTGAATATTATGGTTCAAGTACCATGTTGAAGTCCTGTTTACAAGCCAGATCTGGCACAAAACCAAGTTAAAATAGCATTGAGCATGCATGAATAAATCTGCCTGTGTCTAATACAGACAGCTACCTGGCTACAGCTGACTGGGAGGACCTGCAGAGTTTTCTTGTGTCTGTTGACAATTTGATAATACATTCACTGGAAGCTGTTCCAGATTTATAGGTTTTGTTACAAGATTCAAGAGAGGCAGGTTATAACAGAGGGGATTTGTGCTGCCCCTGTGCCGTGATAAGTGCATGAGAACAGATAATCTCCTCATCTTCAGTGCATTCTTCTCAGAGTAGTTATCAATATGAAAATGTACCGAGTGTCAGACAAAGGAAAAACACACTGTTGTGAGCTATTTGGCTTCATGATCCAAAATACAGGTTGGAGGACACCATGCCAAGGCTTATGGCAAGGACTGCTATTGCTACATGAGGCAGTGACAACTAAAAGCAGCCTTAGATGAGCTGGATGAGAGCCATCTAGCCCATGGTTCCTCTGACCTCTGAGGGACCCCTCTGAAAGAAATGCTTTGTTTACCATAGCCTGTAGAGCAATATCATTTCTAAATTGTCCTATGGAAAGAAATAATAGCACAACCATCAAGAGGCCAAATCCATTTCCTCCATGCACAGAAAGAAAATGGAAAATGGAGGTCCACAGAAATAAATTAGTTCCTATAGAATAAATGTTTTAATGCTCAGCTTTCAGGGTACCAGCTGAAGAATCCATTATTCTGAGTTTTGGCTTCAAGTTCCTTGCTCTCTAAGAAAGGGGTAATATAAGCACCAAGACACAGCATACCTTGTGGGAGGATCTCCTCAATTTCCCACAGTTTTCCAGTTGTCCTCACTGTCTTATAGCTTCACTGGCTTAGGGAAACTCTTTTCCCAAGCCCTGGAATTATTTTTCTGTGTACAATATTGACTGCTGATCACTGGACATCCATTCATTTATCTTTCAAACCTTACTTATAGTGAGGTCAGTTCATCTTCAACTCAACTTTGTACAGCAAGCAGGTGTACCATGAAAGGATCGGGAAAAATATCAGCAGCTTTTGCTATATGCCAACACAGAGAACAGTACTGATCAAACTTGTCAGTCATCACACCTTTCACAAAGTTAGGAAAATAGTCAGAATAGCCTTTGAAAAGGACAGGTTCATCCTCTCAATGCTAAATGTCACCCAGAGTAGAGTAAAATAGTTGATCTCTACATGAAAACTTTCTCTCGGGGATATGAGAGCTTGCCTCGAGCCTCAATCTTTGTTAAAAGGTGGAATTTCCAGGAGGAAAATCAGCCACCTTTCCCATAATTTCCTTGCTTCATAAAAGATGCAAGAGAACTTTGGCGATGAACCCTGCCTCAATTCATCAACACACCAGTCCTGAAGCTTAAACTTTCTCTGTGCAGCAAAAACAGTCACTATCTGATGGTAGGTTAAATCCATACTGAAGCTCTCAGTGCATCAATAATTAACAGGACTTTCAACCACATCATTTAATATGACAAAATGTTACTTAAGAATTGTGAAATTATCATAAAAAAAAAAAAAATTAGCAAGATTATAAAGAACCTATCATGCTCAGTGGCCTATGTTCAGAGACATAAAGCATTCCTTCCGCTTACTTTAACACAGCAGTAGCACTCAATAGCTTCAGGCTGTAATTAACAGCACAAAGCTCTCTTACTGGGAGACAGGATAACAATTCAACAAAGTATATCTATATTCTGCAGCAGGTTCTTGAGATGCTCAGGGTTTAAATAGCTTTTAAAGCAAAGCTAAAGGAAGTTGCACAAATTACAGTTAGAACAGGTGAAGAGAAGCCACAGAAGCCAAGGACTAATACAGGAAATTAACACCCTTAATTAATTCTGCTGGCATAGCCTGCTAGCTCCAATCATAAATGCTGCAGTGGAAGTTGTTCTCCACAGTTTTGGAGCTTTAGAAACATTATGTACCAAGCTGCTTCTAAAGCAAATGTCATCCATTCTCTTGGAATAATACTACAGCATTAAAAAACAGAAGCTGTAAGGATGGTCTTGCTTTCAGAGTTCATGAAAGAGAGTTTTGAAAAATTTTTTGCACATGGAACAAAAAACCAAGAGAATAGGTTTTTTTGCAAAGATCTGTACTATTCTGCAAAGATCAGATTCTCATCCTTTAACCTGCAAACTCTGGGCAAGTAAAGGACAATTCCTACAGCTTTTAGTCCATTCCTAGAGACTTAGGACAGCACATTGGTTAAATAAATTGTTCTGATGGTGATAGCCTGCTATCAGACCTCATCTTCCCTAGGGGTCTAATCTTCCATGCTTTTCTAAATAGAAAGGGATAGGTTACAGAACAACTGTGCACTCACAGGTCTCAGTGTCTAAAGATATTTTCACTTGATCACAAATATCTGAGTCATCCCAGGACACCTCAGTTGTAGCAGACCTGCAGATCACTGCTATGAAAGTTATCTCAGATAGTGCCAATTCACTGCATTCAAAAACACTGTAGAAAAGAATTCTGTTGCAACAAATAGGCTGGTCTGCATTTCTACCTTGTGCGAGTTGTCTGATGTCTAGACACCCAGGACTAATTGGTGGATTTTTCTAAACAAAATTGCCACAAGGGAAAAAGAGCAGCCTCATAAAATTGTTCCAGTCAGGAAGTTTATAACATCTTGGATTCTCTCCCTGGTGGCAGAAGTGCCCTTTTTCATTCAGCTGCACTTGTAGTACAACATTATTAGACTGAGCTAGCAGGTGCTGGACTGTGCAGAATTACACCCAGTTCTACCATTTCCAGGTAAGGAAGGGTTGAAACAGCTAAGCAGGATGCACAGCAAAAACCTGAAAGTGTAGATTTCCCATGAAGCAGTAAAGCCCTGTCTCCATCAATTCAGTCTTTGTCTGCCTTAGTTCATCATGCCTAAAAATGAGGCTGGAAAAGTTTGCTCTGACCATCTTGGCTATTATTGCAAATTCACTTGGGAAGGAATTTTCTCCCATCGTGGGTGTGTATCTGGTGGCTGTCACAGAGGAATCCTGTTAGCTCAGATCTGGGGCATATTCTTTTGATGCTACTACTACTACCAGTAAAAATGTCACTTCTCTTGTCAGCAGCTTGATCCACAGTGAACTTTCCAACCCATAGTCTCACTAACTTCCCTTTTTTCCCTGGGACTTAAAATGGAAAGCTCAAAGGAACTGCTGCAGAAAATTTAACTTTTGTTAAACTACAATCAGTGTAATACAGAGGCTAGAGCATTTCTTTCCTGGTATATAAATATGGATTCTTGGTATATAAATATGGATTTTGTTACTAGCTAAGTTGGAAGGAAAACCAATAAGAATGTTTTAAACCTGCGCAGCAAATCTTGTTTTACCTCCCACCTGGAAAAAGTGAAGGATCAATATTTAAAACAGGATGTGAAGTTTTTTTTTAAATTTAAAATCAATGTTTACTAAAACTGCTTGAGAGTAATTAAATTACTAGTAGTAGGGGAAAAAGGTATCTTGAGATGTCAGCTTTTCTGCATCCACTCACAATGACAAGGGTATTTTTTGCAGTAGCTGAAAAGCAGCCTAAAAGATCCCTTTCTGATTTATTTCTGTTTACCATAGGTGTGTTCTCTCCACTCTTCCTCCTAATGAGGGGAAGGAAAAAGTAAGCTCAGAAGCAGCAGCAGAGGTAATATTGTTGTAACATACCTTTAGATCTCTGTGTATGTGGGGCTGGCTGCAAGTTCTTTGCCTTCCTTCATCTTCAGATATGCAAATGTTCTGGTAGGAAGAAGTGTCACCTCAAAAGCACAACCAGCTTCAAAGCAGCAGGTCAGTGTGCACCCTGGGGACGAGTATAATTTCCCCTGCAAGGTTTCTCCAGCCTGTAGTTTCACAAGATGCCAGCTCCACAGCAGAGTACAGGGCAATCCTATCCTGCCCCATTCCTCTCCAAGTTTCTGCTCCTACTTCTCCAGCTCTGCACTCTTTCAGTTTACTGACCTGTTTGTCGTGATCCCACAAATATCAACAGTGTTATTAAACATAAAAGCAGTCCTTTATTTCTTCTTATGCCAGTTTCACACTTGCATTATGGGTGTTCTTAACTTGAGACTCAAAATACATGAAGACAGAGAAAAGCAGACTGAAGAAAGATGTGCTTATTTAGTAAATCCTTATCTACCTCTCCATATTAGACCTTTAAACTGGTTTAAATACTCATGCCCCCAAGATGGAAGGTAGCAAGAAACAAAGCCCTCACCTCAAAGATTCAACACTTAATATAAGATTGTATATTAGAATTAATTAACAATTCTTAAAAAAATAATCATCAGGGCTTTTTCTTAGTGTGATTAACTACTGTTTATATCAAAACAAAGGCAATTCAGAAACATGTCCTGCATTGTCAAAAAGAGATGCCTGGTTCACAAGATTCAGACCAAATAATAAAATACCCATTAGAGAAGAAATTCAAGAGTAGGATTTTTCTTATCCCCTTGTGTCAGATAAGTGACACACCAGATTACACATCTATCCCCAAAATGAAAAGGAAGTAAAAGTTTTGGAAGACTCAGCCTCAAGTTTACTGAGGCAGATGAATTATGGATCTGTAATGATAGGGTTGTCAGATATACATGTCAAGGGTGACATTAAAAACTTCTTTAGATAAAGCCTGGATGGGTTTGTTTGTTGACCAGCAATCTCGGGGAAGATGCAGGAGGCTGTAACAGCAGCACAAAACATACTTGAAGAATGGTTCTGGAGAGCAGTAGACACTTGAACTAACCATCATCTCCCCTGAGTTAGGTTCAGAAAATGCCAGTATTGAAAAGCTAGGCTTCTAACATTAATCTTTAAATAGAGTGCTTATGTTGAAAACGTGTATACCTTGACAATCTATGGCTTCTAAAACCCAAAAAGATTGATGGTAAGAAAACAAATGTTGCTGTAAAAAAAAAGAAGGTCTTAATCATTTCTGCAGAATAATGATGGACTCCATCCAATTTAAAAACCTGTCTGACCAAAGTGCTCTACTAAATGTGTTTTGGGGGCATAAACTAAAGAGAAGACTTTACAACTACAGAAGAAAAAAAACAACCAACAAACCACAACAATATGTCAACCACTTCACAGCAGGCACATGAGGGTAACACCTTCACTTGGAACCCGTTTCTATATTGTGCTGCCTTGCCAGGAGCTCAGCTCCACACAGACACCCTTTCTTTCCCAGTGGGATGGGGGAGAGGATCAAAACAGTAAAAGTGAGAACACTCCTGGATTGAGATAAAGACAGGATAAAGACAGGGTAATGCAGCAGTAGGAAAGACCATATTTTATGTTTCATATGTTATCTTCTTACTAACGTGTCTCTTATTTATGCAATAGCCCAGCTGAGATTTCAAAGATTTCCAGGAACTGCAATAACCCCTGGAGAAAAATACAACAGGGCAATGAAGTATCCCTACAAAAACTTAATTCTGAAACTGTTGAAAACATTTTTAATAGACAGAAATTACTCCCAGGGTGGTTTGTTTAAAACACACTACACAGCCACTTTAATTTTATATTCTCTAAGCAACAATATGGGCTTATAGGGTGGATGAAAACAGTATCAGGAAGCTACTAGAAAAATCAAAGAATACAAGAATTTAATTCATATCATTGACACCATGAGAAAGAAGATTAAAAAAATGCTACACCCCTAACTACCTCAAATTTCTCAGCCTGAGAGAGTGACTGAATGCTGAAATCCACAGGTCACTTGGTGCTCCCTCGGTTTTAGCTGCCAATGTTGATACTATTTCTGTCCTCTGAGCAGAATAGCAGCCACAAGGTTATGGCCACTCATTTTTGGAGATAATAAACCCAGACAATCCCTCATCTGGCCTAATTAGGATAAAGCAGAGCCCATCCATAAGGGGTCACAAGGGAAAGCAGAGCTGCTGCCATGCAGTAAGCTGGGTTCCTGTAGTAGAATATCCATTTGTGAGCTGGCTGCACTCCATGGCCCTCCTGCATTCTGGCACTGCTGCCAGTACCTGCCTGGGGTGACACAAATAGAGACAACTCTCTGGGCCAGCCTCCATCAGATGCAATTTAATTGATTTTTTTATGATGGAGCAACACACCATAAAATTGAGAGCAGGGGGAAAAGACCATTTTAATTTCTTAGCTAGGCAGGAGAAATGACACATTTGTCTGCATGAGGCCCATCAATGTTGCAGCTGTGGCCAGCTCTGCCTTCCCGTGTGTTTGCTAACCTTAACAAAGAGGTTGCTGAGGGCTTGTGTGATTGAGAGCAGACTGGTGAGGATAGGATATGAAAGGATCAGTGTAAAGATTCTGCTTCTACATTATCCTCCTGACTAGATCTCAGCTTTCTGGAGACTAGGAAATAAGGGTGTTCTTCAAGGTAGAGCGCTTTTACTCTCCTTCCATCAATTCTCTGCATTTCATTACTAATTTCCTACAATAAGGAATGGGACAAGAAAGAATCAGGTTGGTTTCATAATTTCTTAAAACTTTGTTTCCTGTTAGCAAAGGATCAGCTTTGATTATACCTGGGCATTTGGTCAACACCTGCATTTATAGAGGATATATATTACCTTGAAAATGGAAGGAACCATCAGAAATAATGGTATATAAACCAAGCTGTCATTCTCCTGGCTCATAAAAGTACAACAGAAGACCCAAACTGGACAACAATTAATATTACAACAGAGCAAAGAGACTGAGTATGCCTATATCAGCAGAAAGAGAGCAATGCAACCTAACAGTCACCTCTCTGCCTTCCTCAAAATATTTCAGAACTCCCCTCTGTACTCTTGGTCTCCAAAATAAAGAAGGGATGAAAAGACAGTTTAGTGTCCATGTCACCAAACAGTAAGCAAAAAAGCACCACAGCATACCAACTACTTTGACTTTAATCACAATGGTTCAGCCTTGGTGCCGCATTTATCTCAAATTCCTCTCTGCTGCAGTGCAAAGTGTAGCAATGAGTGGGGTGTCATTGGATTGACTGTCACAAGTTGCTGCCAAAAATTGATTGGTGCAGGATGGATAATGCAACAGCCACGATGGATTTCAAACCTGTTTGATATACCCAGAGTAGAGCATGTACCTACAGATGTTATGCTGTTGGTCAGGTGATCCCAACACAAGGTTTGCTACAGGATGGAGAACTCAAGTAGAACATCAGAAAGAGATGAAACCCAAGGAGAATATCAGGGCATTTTTCAGTCAGTGAACTTTTACAGACTCTAGTAGCTTTGCACTTCTGCAGCCAAAAAGCCCCAATTTTGAGTATAACCCGATGCCAACATTAGCTTCTGGTCCCGACTGTTAAAGTCTAGAATAATTCTAGTGATATCAAATACTTTAGGTGAGTACTTCTCTAAGAAATACTTCAAGATTTCTTTAAGAGCAAAAGTAAAACTTGTGGAGAAGATTTGTATGCTACCTCTAGCTCCGTGTCAGCTCAATTGTTAGACTGCCTCCAGGAGGTTACTTGGGCTCAGGTCTGAAAACAGGATACAATGGGCTCTTACGGGCATAGGTAAGTTCACTACACAAAATTATAGGAAGAAAAAGGTGTTACTGCAGAGGGGAGATAAACAGGAATGATTAAATTTTCAGTCCTTTTTTTTACAGTGAGTTTTGACTGAGGAGGTTTGAGGGAAAACATCTAGCAATCACAAGTCATGGTAGTACCTGCTTTGCTCGAGTGGTCACGCTGAGCGCTGTATTCAGCTGAATGCAGTACCTTCATTTGCAGAAATTTGGGACACTTGAAACAATACAGAAAGATAGCCGAGGTCTGTTCCTTGTAAATCTAAGAGCACCAAATGTACAAAATTACCCAGAAGACCTTGGTACAAAATTAGCAGAAAAAAAGAGAATTCAAAATTCTCATTGCTCTTCCCTTGTTTTCCTCTGATCTCTTTTAGAAGAAGTCAGGACTCTACCTTCCTTCTATACTTGAATAATGAAGGTCTTACAGACCCTCTGAGGTTTTCTTAGACAGATGCCAGATGAAATAGTCTCCAGCCATCACCCCACCAAATGCTTGTACCAGAGATAAAAAAATTCCTCAAACAAGGAGGCAAATCTGGGTGAACAGGATTCTGTGTTTCCTTAGATTCTGGGAGGGTAAAACGAAACATATTATGTCACACTCTTCTAGTGCAAAAACCAGTTTTATTTCTTCGGAATTTTAATTTTTTCTTTTTTTACTATGTTGCTGGGGAAAGTTAGCAGTGAATACCCACAAGGTTGAGAGTTCCAGGAGGTGAGAGGAGAAATTCTGTGCTGCACACATAATAAACTGAGTAACTAACCCCCATGTCCACCCATCCAGCAAAGATGTCATGCTCCAGCAATCCCAGCTTCAGAGTAAAGTCATTTCCATATCACCTAATGAAGGATGCATAGACATTTGTTATTACCATTAATTTATTAAATGGGCAAGGGCACCAGCAATCATCAGCCTCATTATAACCCTAGAGAACTTGTTGAAAATCATGGGAGGGCAGGGCAAGGGGAATTAACTGCCCACACAAACGTCAGCTACATACTAGGATTCTGAAGTGTCATCCTTCTAATGCTATTTGTGAGGACAGTCAGATTTAATTAACAGCTCGGTGCTCAAGTATTCCTGCAAGAGCTTGCTTTGATGAAAAAAAAAAAAACAACCAGGGTTCCCAAAACCTGACTAAACTGCACTGATTTTTCAGAGTTGGATAGCAGAAAATAATACCTCTAAACTGCTGTGGACAAGCAAAGTTTGATACAAGTTTCTTCCGTACTCCTTATGCTATTAGGAGTGTTTCCCTATTTTTCCTCCTGTCTGTGAAAGGTTTTTTCCAGCCTGTCACATTTGTGGGAAATGTCCAGACACTTAAAAAGCTCTTCAGATCGCTATCAAAAAGCTGTCCACATGCAAACACTGTGAGAAACACCTATCACAACTACTGACACGCAGACAATTTGGAAATTATTTTGAGCACAGACCACAGTGGGGGTGGAAGGGGCCCAGCTGCCCCAGGCAGTCCCAGACTGGAGCCTGCACTTGGAGACCACAGAGCAAATTCCCCACTCTTGAACGCTGACAACCTGCTGAGGGGGTTTAGCCCCCTGCTGTAGGCAACCAACCCATGAACAAAGGGTTAGGATGATAAGTTCTAGGGCAATATTGCTCTAGCCACAAGGTAATACATTAATGGCTTAGGTAAATTGCTATTCCTGAACCATTAAACCAGACCTTTCATGCTGGTCTACAGCCCATTAGTTATCTGACAAAAATGTTTTTCTTTCTTTGAAAATGGCTTCCATTTTTTTTTCTCCGACATCTGCCCAGCACCAAGACAGATTTGTCTGTAAAAATATTTCATTAAAATAACTTTTCACTGAAGCCTGAGGACCATGACAAACCTTACCCAAATGAAAGGATATTTCATTTCTTACATCAACAGATGAATTGATGAGTTGGTTCTGTCTCCAAACTCAGCCAAGGATGCAGCAACTTCTTCCAGACCACAGGATTTAAAAAAGTCAGCAGCACCTTAGGGCTTCATCTACCCAAAAAAGACTAATATCTTCACGTCATTGGCCCTGAGGGGAACTTCACTAGGGGACATGCAAGAATTTCAGGCATTTCCAAGCACAGCTGGGAACTGCTGTGTGAGGTGACTGCCTTCAGAGCAGAGGTGTTTTAGAGCTCAGTGCACTTGAAAGCGGAATCTTCAGGAAGAGGCCAGCACAACAGGGGGTTGTGGAGCTGGAAGCACATCTCACTCCAGGGCCAGGGCTACTTTATGTTCCTGCTGTTTTTTCAGAAAGGCAAAAATTTATACAATCATACTCCATATGCATAGAAATATGTCAGGGAGGGAGCAATAAAATAAGCCATTCTCTCTGTCACCTCTAATTATTCATGCCAAGTATTAAAAACTGCTTCTTTTATTGTACTTTCTCTCTTTTCCTACCATCACATTAACTCAGAGGGCACCTGGGGAGCTTGACTTAGAATTACTCTTCCCCTACTCTTATTCATCTCTCTTGAAGATTCTTACCTCTGCCACCCAAGCTCCTCATCTCACAGTCCTTCCCTTCTCAGTCTGCTTTCCACCAGAACACCATGCCCTCACACAAGGAAACATGTTTTATGGATGACTCACTGAGTACTAAGGTGCTGCTTCTTCCATTAATTTGCTGCCTCGGTAAATAATTTACAGCTTCTTAGCTGCAGGTACACAACTGGAACAAGGCAGCCATCAGTGGAGTGCCACAGGTGGATTACCCACCCAAACAAATCCTGTCTGCACCAGGCTTTTTTTTTGCTCAGAAGTTTTAAGCCCATCAGATCTGAAGTCTCACCTTTCTGTTATTACCATTTCTTCTGTGGCAATGCCTAGAAATCATGTTTGCTGATTACTGAAATACACCATTTCCGGCAGCAGAAGTGGAACAAAACACCAAGAGCACAGTTAAAGGCCAAACTCACCTCTCCACAGCTACTTTAGAAACTAAGAATGGCAAACAAGCATGGCCTGCTCTCTCTACCTTTTTCCTCTATCTTCTTTCACTTACTTGCCTCCTTGCCATACTGTACCCAGACATTTACACACAGATGTTTGTAGGAAATTTCCTGGGAATATATGTTAAAGTCAACCCTTGTCCTTATCCTCCTATTTCTATCTAAATCATACTGTCCTTACCACCACAGAAGCAAAACATATATTAATATACACAAGTAGGAGAAAGACAGGGTTGAGGTAACACACAAGGAGGCTGTGAATTTGCAGAGTGTTGGGGAAAAAAATTACTATCAGAGAAGTAGGAAAGTGAATAAAATTGTATGCCACAGAGTAACACCTAGAGCTTGCTGTACTCAACAGGAAATGTCCCAGGAGCATCACTCCAGTGACCTACATGACACACCCCATTCCTATGTTCTCTTCCTTGTGGGTGGATATTCATCTAGATGCATTCAGAACAAACTCCTAGCCTCATTCTTTTTCCCTAACTTGGTTTTCTCTCCTCATTCATGCCCTTAATACTGAAGGTGATCTTGGGGCTTCGTGTTCCCTGCTTGTCATCTAGTGGTGCTGTGGACTGATACAGTGGAGATGACTGCTGGAGTATCTGCAAATGAGTGGGAAAAACATGGCCTGTCTGCTTTATCTACAGCACTTTAGCATCTTGCTGTAGGAAAACATACACCTTGGGAAAACCCAAACACAATTTTCTTTGGAAAACCAGAAACATCAGCCTTTGGCCCCATCATAGTGCACACACTGGAGCACTGCAAGGGGGACGAGCGTGCCTGCAGGCAGCAGCCCACAGCAGCCCTGCCAAAAAACCTCTCCTACCCCAGCAATCCTGTCAGTGACCCGAGGTGCTGCTCATGGCTCAGCACAACCCCAGGTCCACAGACACCCTTCCAGTTTCACCTTTCATAAGGAACCCAGCACCAGCAGTGTTTCAGCCCAACACCAGCCACGTGTCAACCTCCTGCTGTGTTAACCTGGATGTCTGCAATGCATATGCCAATATCATCACCTGGGCCAAAGCTCTCTCCAGGGTGTTACAGCATCCTCTGATGGCAGCCAGTAGCAGGGATGTCTGCCCAGCTCAGGGATATCCTGCTGTTAATTGCTGTGAGTACTGAGCTCTTCCATCTAGAATACTTAATTTAGTGAAAATGATGCTTTACATTACAGGGAAAGTTATTATGACTTATAACAAAACTACCACAAATAACGGTATTACTTTGGATTTAACCAGTGCTTTCCCCAGGATCACAGCAGGGCTGACAGAAAGCAGCTGGTCAGTCCACCTCATATGATGGTGAAATATCCCAAGTTTTTTTCCCCAGCACTGTGGCAGGATGGTAGAGCCAAAAGACTGTCATTATGAGACAGTGGAGCAGCAACACTCACTGAAATTGCTAGAGCTGTAAATGTCACTGTCCTGATGGGGGAAAAATAGCAGACACCCTGTGGACTTTGTCTCATATGGATTATGTCTCACCATGAAGAACACAGGTATTAGTGAAGTATTAATTTCTTGCACCAATTTGCACACAAAGAGTTTGAACCTCTTAGCAGTGGTTCCATGCTGAGGCATTTCCCGTACGAGTGACATCCTCCAGCCAAACAGGGTGTTTGACTCCGAGCAGTGCTGGACTGTGACACAGGGCTGCCATGCTCCAGGAGCTGTGGGGACCTGATCTGCACTCTCAAAAGAGGTTTTGTTACTCTGGAAAAGGTGCCTGGGTGAGCTAAAGGAGTCAGACTGAACCTGTGCTTCAACAGTGCAATAAATGAAACTCAGATGTCACCTAAGATAAGGCTGAGCTGTAAGAGAGTTATTTCAAAACAAAAGCAGCAAGGGAGCAAGGGCACAGGGTAAAAAAAACACCTCGCTATGGGGCTGGCTGGTTTGATGAGCAATGTGCAGTACTTTGCTGAGATTCCTTACTGGGGGCAGAGGTGAGATTACTTTTTGGAAAGGTAATCTCTACACTAATGTTTAACAATAATAGCATTTTACCCTTAAATTGCACATCCCGGCTCAGGATGAGACTCAGTGGAAATAGCTGCTTTATAGCTTTGTGGGAGGAAGTGCATTTATTAATTATACAACATGATTGGCAGACAATATCAAGGGTGCTACTCATGCCTTCTCTTGCAAGGCTGCTTGTGATCTGGGCTATATTGGACAAGATGCTGTGCAATTATGCAGTTTAAGAACATGTTATAATCTGAACAAGCCTATATTTTAGATGCCCTTAGATTATTTAAGCACCTAATTCAACACAAGCACTCAACAATTGCCTTTGTCTTTCATGTACACAAGCTAAGGCTCCCAATATCTTAATACATATACTTTGATAAATTGAAGAAGCAGAAAGTTATCCCATGTAAGGACATTGCACAGAGAATAGATTCCAAATGAGTTCCAGGGTAAACTAGGTCAGTAATGTAAAGTCAGGATCATAGGTTTGTGTCAACGGGCGAAAGACTGTGTTGTAGTCAAAAAGTTCATTTTCCTACAAGTCCCTCAGCGCTCAGAGGAGCAGGAATAGGGCTCAGGAGTCCTGTCTGGACAGTATTCCTCCCTCAGGCATGCAAACATCCTCTTCATCCTGAAACCGAGAGTCAGAGGGTACTTTAAGCCAAGTACAGCATGTGGAAAGACAGCCCAAAGCCTCAGGACACCAGAGGGATGTTTTACTATCTTTGCTCGGTTTTGACAAGTGTGAGTAATGTGAGCACTGGGGCATCTTCCAACCACAGGGAAATTATTTAAAAGAAGTTCTCAATAACCACAATATGACACATTGGGGACAGGCTGTGAGAAGGAGAGAGGGGCAAAGCCTATCTTCAGCAGTGTAAAGACAAGGCTGTTTATCCCTGGCTTTGCTGAACGACAATTACACCTGGCAAATCTGACTATTCCTTGCCTCTTAGGCAGTCATACAGAGATGCTGATGCTCCTTGGGCTGAGTGACAGCCAGGCTGGGGAGAAAAGCAGGCGGTTAACGGGAGCAGGAGAGCATATGATACCTGTCAGGGCCAATCTGGCTGACAACTGCCTTGTGCCAGGTCTTCCTGGGCTGGCTGGAGAGCCATAAAGCAGGACCCAATCTCTAGCTACAGCCAGCCTTGGCTGGGCCAGGGGAAGGGCAAGGCAGAGGCAGCTCTCTGCAGCAGGGCTCAGGCAAATTGCCTGTGGGGGACCCAGTGCTCATCTCTGCCAGCAACAGGGATCCACCCTGTGATGCCATTTCTCACCCAAACTGTAGAACTGCAGAGTAATCCTGTGCTCTTTGAAATGCCAAAAGTTAGCCTCAGGGTATTTTCACTTCACAAAGGCCAAGATATGCCATTGGCACAAAGCATCAGTGCACCCAAGACATCTGGGAAGCTGAACATCCAGCTGCAATCAGCCCAGCCAGGAAGATGTGCTGCAAAACTCCCACTTCTGCACACTGGCAGCTCTGGTGAACCAGGCAATTCCAGCCTGTTTTCTGGCTGATGAAGAAGCACCCTTCCCAAGTGGGTTATCACTTGCTTGCACACTTGATGGGAGGTTTATCCAAGACAGAGCAGGCAGTTCAAACCTGCCTTTTGGCTGTGCCAGCTTTGCAGAAGAGTATAGTGTTGTGTGGACTTATCTCACATGTACAGACCAGTCTTCCTTTAAGCTAAACTATGAATGGTTTTCACTTTTTCTTCTTGGACTGCAGTTTCAGTAAAACTGAGAACTGAGGCACCCTGAGCCACAGGCCTGGCTTCAAAAGGGAGAAGTTGGCTTGACTTGCCTTCTGGGTGATAGATTTTTGGGCTCAAGGACTTAAAATTATCTCCACCATCCTGAGCATTGCAAGGTTACTCAAGTAAAACAAAAGAAAAAAGGTATTTTTTTAACCAACCTTCTACTTCTATTACAGCAGAGCCTAATCAGAGTCCCATCACATCTCAGTGTGCATAAAAATTGAAGTAGCAAAAAGCCAGGAGAGAAAAAGGAGAGGAGAGGACAGAGAATGCCTCCAGGTCACCCTGGAGCAATGGCAGGATAAAGGCCAGCTCTCTTCGGTGTAGGCTAGAATGCCAGTGAAATCTCCACACTGTTCATTTAAAATGGCATTTGTATTTCTCATGTTAATACATTTCTTTCAGTACCTGTAGACACTTTTCCTAAGTGATGTACCTCAGTAAATCATCGTGTTACTCTTTTCCTTGTACGTGGGATCACACTTTATCAATGTGTTAACACCCATGATTTTCTTCAACAGATGTATGAAGAAAATATGGGTAATAATTAGAATTTACATCCACCAAAAAATTTTCTGACTGCTCACAAGATAGCTTTATATCTTCCAGAATTCATCATATTCTTTTGGATAAATACAGTAAGAATTAGGAGAAGATTTAATCCTGTTTATTCTGGATTTACATTTAGGATCTAGACTGACTCGAGAAGACAAGGCCGGTACTTTACTATAGATTCTGCAAGCAGGTAAGATCTGACCCTGTGTAGCTAATGCTGTAAAAATACAACCCAGGCAACAGTAAATCTCTGGATTAATAATGGAGAGAGAGGCTGAAAGAGACTGCACAAAAGCTGAGTTCAATTTTTGTGCAGAACCTGGATAGAGAAATAATGGATGCCCTTCCCACAGGTCTGTAGGTGTGCTCTTATTTGTTATGACAACATAGCAGGTAGAAAATAAAATTAAGCCATTTCCAGAGCAGAGGTGGACCCATTTTTATGGTCCTGCCATGCTGCTATGATGGTCTTTGGCTGCTTTAATGGTTTTGGTTTGTATGCTACTGCAAGGTGAAAAATGTGCCACATCCTGCACCAAGAAAGAAAAATAATCTGCTTTTCTCAAAATAGACTGAAGTGGAAAAAGGAAGGACACAGGGACAGCAAGGGGCACTACATATACTCCCATAACAGCAATCAGTTGAGAAAACTTAGGTTTATTTGCAACCATTTTTCTCTACTCCCTTTTTCCAAAGCCAAAGACTCGCATTAAACTCATTTGCTGCCATCTCATCCCAGAGACCTTGATCCAAACCTACTTAACAAGAAAGAACAATTTATTTCAGTCTTGACAGATCAAGACCAGAATTCAATCATAACAGGAGAGGTGAAACAACATCCACAAGTGACTGAAAGAAATGGAGCAGTGGTCTGGGTGTGGAAGATGAAGGACATGCAGGTTACTAATTTGTCACATGGGCTTTAAGGAGAGCTCGGTATCAGGTATCTGAGTTTTGATTGTGTGATATCTCCATTTACATTTTGACTCTAGATATTTAAGGCAGTACAAGAGTATTATTAAAGAAAAAATTCAATAAGACTGTGGTTCAGCCCTGTCTTGTCATCTCCCAGGAAGCTTAGTTGAAGGACTTCTGGCAGTTTGCAGAAACATGAGCTAGAGTTCAGGCAGCCTTTCTTTCTTGTGATCCAGTGTATCCTCTTTTTCCCCAATCACCAAAGATAATAAGAGTCATTCTAGATGAACTCTGTCAAAGTACAGTATTTTTCTAGACCTTTTGCTCAACATCAAGAGGACAAAGAGAAGTTACTGGAGTTCTGAATTTGGAGGTTTGTTGTTATCTACTTTCTTAGTGTCATAATTCTCATTAATGCAATAAGTAAATAGGTACCTTTAAATCCTCATGTGTGTCTGAAATATGGAAGACTGATTTTCATCATTACCCCCTGGGGAAGGGGTGGGGGAGCACAAAAGAAAATGGTTTTAAACATTTGTCTACTCATTACTCTGGAGTGACTTCTATCAGTAAAAGAGACCAAGAATAATTCCAGTTTTGCCTTCTATACATACCTTATTTTATGCTCAAGCTTGTAATATGCCTTCTCCCAAAGCTGAACAGACGCTGTTCTTTCAGCATATGGAGAAAAATGTGCTACATCTAAACCATTTTGACCCTTCACTTGTTTTCTTATTATACTCTTGTATATTACTCTCTCTTTTTATGGTTTGTTGTTTTTTTGGGTTTTTTCTCTGTTCTATTTGCAATGCAAGAAGGAGAACACAACCACCCAGAGATTTGGATGCAGATAGATAGAAATCCATGAGCTGTGGATGCTGCCTAAATTAACTGCAAATGGACAGGAGTGTCTCAAAGGTCTGTCTTTCATCAGCATTTCTCATCTAAGTGCCCAAATGCCTTGCAGGTATGGTCATTTATAAATGCAACAGGCTTTATTTAAATGGGGAAAGTAAATGCATGAGAGAGAAAAAAAAAAAAAACAACCTGTGTTTTTCTCACATCAATAACAATGTAATACAAGAAACCACCTGTGAAGAAAGGCATGATTAATGAAAACAAATGCAAATAAATTGGAAATATAAACTGTGGCAATAGGGCTTTAGTTTCAACAGTTTTGAAGTTCAGGTCCACTAGTAAAGCACAACATAAAAGCCTGTAACATATGGAATAAACAGGAGTATGGGAGATGAAAAATATGCCATAAAAATAAGAAGGTTGTTAAAAAGAGATGCACAATGCATAAACAAAAACAGGCAACAGTTCTATAGATACAGAGGAAAGATCTCTGCTAAAAACATTTGCCTGAGAATTAATTACTTCCGTGGTTTGTAACCTAAAGTCCTATAGGGCTGCATGGTCTTTTATTCTGATCCATTGAAGGGCTTCAGAGTTTGACTGGGACATCACTGGCAAGCCTGGGCACAGCAGGGGCTGTAAGGAGCCTCCATTCAGTCAGGCTTGCAGAAGGTGCTGTGAGGAACTCTGGTGTCTGGTCAAATCCACATCCCTGTTCTCTGGGTCCCAGTTCCCAGGACTCACTGCCCTTTAGGGATGCAGGTGGAGATCTCCAAGACTGCAGACTTCTGCTCTGATCTCGGGACTCCTGGTTTTTGACTAATTTTTAACCCAATTGCATGACTTTCTGGATTAATCTGAATATGCCCAGCTATTAGCAGACCTCTACTGAATCAGTTACCTGTTCTTTCAGCCTTTGGGAGGGGAGTTAATCCTGAAAGGAAACAATTCCCACAGTACCATCGGTTTAGCATATCTCAGCTGCTCTGCACCTAGGAGATTTCTCAGGCTAAACAGAGCCTCATTGTCAGATGTTAAACAGATGTATTTTTAGAGATGATTTCAAAAAGCTGTGGAAAAATACAGTTCATTGTTTATATCTTTGATACATACTGTAAAGTCTATTTCATAAAAGTAACAGAGACATCCACAGAAAAGTGTGGTGGTGAATAATTAAAGTGCTCTAATTTTTATTGTTGCACTTATGCTATAGCAATGAACCAAAAAGTGAAATCAAGACCTTGTTGTGATAGATGTTATACAAACACAAAGTGAGAGCAATGAGTTCCCACTGTGAAAAATTTTATTCTTCACTGAAGACATGAATTCACTGACACAGGTCTTCATAGCACAATGGCTAATTAGTCAGTGTAGTAGCATCCCTTAATTAAAATTTAATAATAGACAAATCATGTATCCTTAGACACATAAGACAAGAACATGCATTCCTTGCTGCCGATGTTGGGCATTTCTCAGTAAGAGTCAATCCCCAGAGGCACTCAAAGCTATGGTTTAATTCTGAGGAGAGTATCCTCAGGGTGGTGATAACCAGTATTTAAGATAAAAAACACGCACCCTAGCAATATTACTTTCTTGCAGAGAGAAGTGGGGGGGAGGGGAATCCCTTCTCCCCTCCTCTCTGAGAAATGCATTTGCCTCTCCCTGAATTCAGAATCCATTACTGGATACTTTCATATTCATTTAGAAGAAATCTAGTTTTGGCTTTATCAGAAATATTTCATGGTCACAGAAAAGGCCATCCTAATTTTTTAACTTCAGAAAAGAACTCTAATTATGCCAGGTCCAAAAGTTTTGTCTTAATGAAATTCAAAACATTTTCTTTCTCCAGAGCAATATTGTGTTATTCTTTTCATGCCAAATCCCCAATAAACACCTTCAATTATTCTACCTCCTGGGATAGATGCATAACAGCATTCTTAGCACATTTGTTTCCCTCCTGATATGGTTCTAAGACATCACTTTACAAGATGATCATTACACTGGTTTTCTCTGGTTGGTGTTTTAAGTGTGATAAAAAATACACCAGGATATCACTCCAGATGGTTAGTCCTGACAACTTGTCAAAAACACGCTCATGTGGAGTTTACGTGGCGACAAAACATAACCCTATCAGCAAGGAAATTGTCTGGCTGGAACAAAGGCTGGTGATCAGCTTGAAAAGATAGAGGTGCTCTTCCATTTCTTACTTCAGAAGACATTTTGAAGGAACATTAATAGAATGTAAATCTTGATTCTTGACATTCACTTGCATGTGGATTTTCAACCATTGTTTTAGTATACAAACAGTGAAAAAAAAATCAAAAGAAAAGGGGGAAAAGAAAAAATATATAAAATAAAGCAAAGCAGAACATAAAGTAAAGCAAAGAAGAAAACCCTGTAGGAGCAGTTCTCAAAACCACTTAAGTGGAAGAAGGACTAAGGATTCAGTCTAACTTCCCCAATATTGATCTTGGAATAAAAGAAAAGGTTCACTAGAGTCAGCTAAAGACAGATGTTATTTAGCAATAGTTTTACAGTCATGCAGCTCAGCTGGGACAATATCACCTGTAGGAAAGGACAGACCTGGGCATGAAGGACTTGGTGCACTGAGCTCATACTCTAGGATGGTGTTAGAGGGATTTGAGACCTTACAGACAGAAGGACCCAAAGACTTTTGGGCAAGCCATAGTTTGCATGAAGTCTGTCCCTAGAAGAAAATCTGATTTCTTTCAACACAGCAGCTTTACTTTTCCCTTCCCTTTTTACTTCCCTTCTGACATTTAAGGGTGAGGTGAGGTTCATGACCATGCTGTCTATACCCTTCCCACCACCCTCTCCCCCCACTTCTTGTGAACAAAAGACAGGAGCATAAAAAGTCTTTTTGCATTAAGCACCACTCTTGGGGAAAACACGTTCTGGTTTTGACTCCTGCAGGATTACTTGAATTGCCCAAGTGATAGCAGGGGAGGGCTTATGACAAGAACATTTAGGAAAATTTCCATAACCCCTTTCCTCTTGGCTAATTCACATGGGAGAGCTATTCTTACTTGTTTCTCTATGGCCCTATTTATTCCCATGGACAAAATATACACATGAATGTGGAAAATACCAGTGTCTTCTACATTTATGGAAAGTGGCTCCTTTCATGTAGTCCCAAAGCATTTCCTTGGGTTTCAAAGGCAGTAGATTTGGTTGCTAGTGTCTGCAAAGGCAGTACAAAAATAATCCTTAATTCAAGCCCAGGATGATCAGTGAGGCTTGTAACCATCAGATCAGCTATGACATATTTACATCTCCTGTTGCCAACATGTTCCACAACATGAGTGACATATTTACCCATCACAATATATAAAAAAAAAAAAAAAATCAAATAGCTTGTTTAGCTGAGCATGTAAGAGAGGAGGCAGTTGATCAAAAACTACCTCACATCAAAAATTATCCCTAAAGAGGTGTGAAAGAGATACAGATAAAACTGCCAGCTCCCAGACAGTCTGTCTGCTCTAACAGGGGCTGTCAGACAGACAGGTTTGGAAAACATCAATGGCAATGAATTGCAAAAGGGATTCTGGTGTGATGGAAAACTCAGGCGACTTCTGCAGCCTGCTCCCTGTAGTCCCATGGGGTGGGAAGTGGTGTCCTTTCTAATTGTTTCTCTTGAGGCACAGTAAGATCCTGTATTTTATTGAGCTGCAAATGCTCAGGACTCCTCAGGATACAGGCACATGAGTGGAAATGATGGCATTACCACAGCTCATCAAGTTGCCATCTGTCGGTGAAGATGTTGAGGCACCAGGAGTGACCTTGTGAACACTCCTAACCTATCCCCATTAGAAAGGAAAACGGAACATAAACCATGGTGGTTTAAGTTAATACATTTCATTTTACAGCCGAAGCAAGCGTGAATGTGTGCTCCATCAGTCACACTGGGTCTGCTGATGGAAAGGACTTGATACATTGCAGGTGGTAAATGCCTTACATGGTGTACTTTTGTCCTCAGTTTCAGTCCATCAGCCATTTATCAACGTTATTGTGCCCAATACTTGACAATTTCCATTCCCAAAACAGGCCATATCCAACACCCACAAAACCCCCCCTCTTTGGAGACAGCTAAGCCTGTGTATCATGTACTTTAATCTTGCACTGCACTCTGGGCACTATTAATTATAAATTAAGTTTTTAGGCAGCACTGCCTATGCAGTTCCCAACAAAGTCATTGGAGCAGAGTCTACTGTTGACACAACTGGATGTGCACCATCATGAGTATCAGTGGCAGAGGGCTTTAAATGCATAGCATGCAGATGGCCTGGGACCACATGCACAACATGTTGTGACAGCTTATATTGTTTTGCAAAAGTCTATCAGAGAAATTCCTATCTCATCATTGGCCTATCTCATGGCAAAGCTCAAGGTTCAGAGAGTTCATGCTGAGGAAATTCAAACCCACAGCTCCCATTTATCTGGCAAGTGCTGTAACTCTTCAACTCATAAAAGGGAGGAAGATTCCTGGATTGAGGTAGCTGGTCTTCTAAATTGAACCTTAGATAAAAAAATCTGGAGCTGCTTTTCACCCACAGATAATTGTCATCTACTATCCCTTCTGTGCCAATATGGTTTTCTATAAGGAACAAGGTCTGTATTGCTGCCCTGAAAAATACAACCATGCAGTCCTGGCCTTGACAGCATGGATGGAAACACCTCACCCTGTAAAACTTGGCCTGCATTTGCAGGGGTATTTCTCCTAAAGCAAGGGGCCTTCCAGCAGAAGAGGACTTCACTGAAGAAGAGACCAAAGCTGAACATGTCAACTTCTGGTCCAGCTGCTGTACACCACTTACAAACTCTCTCCTCTTCCTACCTCCCACTAAGATGCATTTATTTGCATGACCATATTCTCAAAAAAAAGTTGAAAAACTATGACTTGGCCCATTGCTGACAGTTCCTCACCACTCAATGTGTACAGATGTTCTTCTATCTAAATCAATTACATAGTGTCACAGCTTGGAGTTTTGATTTTGGTGCTGTTGCCTTTTTCCTGATAAAGCTTTCTGTTCAACTGTGCCATATGCTGCCTTGAATTTATGCTGCCGTGTTTTGTTAAAGATCAGATTTTCCTTTGCCATTAAAGGAAAAATAGAACATTTCAAATGGACTGTGAAATAAGGTAAAGAAAAGTTTAATCGCGCTAAAATCAATTCAGTGGAGTGGCTTTATTAATAGTTATTGCATTCTGCATCACATTGCTTATTAAATATTGTGCTGTTTGGAAACTGAACTATTTTGTGCTGCAGGTACATTGTATTTTAGCAAGCAGCCAGTTCCCACTTCATGCAAGATTTAGAGAGACATGCTTTTTGTTCATTGACAGACATCACTGGAAACACAGAAATCATCTTGCTGGAGGAAATTATGGATGATTTAATATAGCATCCTGTCTCTGGCACAAAGTCTGGTACAAAATTCTCAGGAGGAAAGTGTAAGGGAATTCAAAGTTGGCAATTATGTACTATGTTATCTAACTCCTACCCATTAAATGAGGGCTTACATAATGATTTATAAACTTTTCTATTTATTTTTCACTTTTATGCATCAATTTTTGTAATATTGAAAACTATGTAAAGAACCTATATGTTTATCATTTGCACTGGAAACTACGTTAGCATATCTTGAAGCAATGAGTTAACATAGCTTTACATAGCTTTATTATGTGCATTGGAAATGGTATTTTTTTTTTTCCTCCTGACTAACTTTGCTTGATTTTTTGTTTTGGAATAACAAAGACATCTCAGGAATAAGTCAAAACCTCATTAGAAGTAGACTTATATAAATCAGAGTAAAAGTTTCCTACCCTGTGGCAAAGACCATTTTGTTTTTCACTTTCCTACATCACCTTCTTCAAGTGTTCCTCCACTTTCCTGCTCTCAAAGAAGAGAGCCTCATTTTCAGCTGGTCTTGTAATATAGGAGTTTTATTTGGAAGGAAGGACATTTGGAAGCCTCAGCAGGGACTTCACAATCCTTTGTGAAGTATCAACTAAAACAGGATCAAAGCTTGGCCAGCCTTGGCTTATACCCTCCTACATGTCCACGCTTTTGATCATCTAAAGAAAGGCTGGCTTCAACCTGCATTTTATAACTTAAATCAATGCCCAGTGCTGAAGAATTATCACTCTATGAAAGATTACTTGAACTCCCTAGTATCTGCTTCACCCTAGAGCCAATAGAAATGGTCATTAACTTTTATCATTTGCAACTGAGGATGATGCCTTTCAATTAAGGTAGAGTAGGACTAGTGGTGCAGATAGACATTACCTCCTGGTCCTTCTGATCACTCACCTGAAAATGCTGTCTTTTTTGAGGTCTGGCTAATGAATATATACACATTTCTCAGGTTCCTGTGTAGTGAAATATTTATTAGCCTATAGGAGGAAGTGGACTCTCATAGAGAAGGATTCATCTGGGAGAAAGACTGAATATGTAACAAATACTGCTGCAGCTTCAAAGAATGGTGAATCTATTGGCTGCTGAGAATGGTGATATTTCAGATACATCTCTTTCTGTATTGACCTTTAGGCTGTTTCTTATCAGAAAAATCTCCTAGAGAAAAAGACTTCACGACACCGGATGGGGGGGTGTCATTGTACATCTCTGCTGGTCAATGTCCTGTTTCCAAAGAACTTTTCACTTCTTGGACAATTGAAACACAATTTGAGAAAGGTATTCAGTGTTTCCAAATGTAAACAAAAAGAATATCATTGCACCCCTACTTTTATTTGTACCTTTCATTTTTCCTTTGCTGTCCCTGAGTTTGCTCTCTCTCCCCTCTGCCCTTCTTCCATCTCCTTAAATGACAAGTAACACATTGCATGTGCTGCCCACAAGCTTTAGGAAAATAAAACAGCCTGAAAAATGAAACAGATTGTGTAAGTATTATCAGTTAAAGGAAAATTTTCATATCACTGAGTCCACAGTGATTCTTTGCTGAAAATTATAGGTGGCAATGTTTGGTGAGTAATTGTACAGCTAGTCAGGCTCAGTTATCACTTGAGTCTATTCAAGACTCAGAAACCATCCACCCATCCTAAGTTACAGTACGGATTTTATTATGTCATTGATCTTCATAAAATCCTAGTACCTTTCACGTAAAGTTAATTGGTAATCATGAATTGTCTGGTACATGCACAATATGTCTTCACAATGTATTAAGAATGCTTCACGTCTGATTTGGTTTCTTTATCTCATTACTAGCTCCAGGTCTTTAGTGAATCTGAGATAATCATGTGGCAAGGGGTATGAGAGCCATTCCTGCCCAGGTAGAAAGGTTTTATCTATGAATAAAGATTTCCAAATTTACTAGATTCAGCTGATACATATAGTTGGCAAAGACAAGTTTTCCTGATCTAAAATCTAATATACCATACCGTTCTTAGTTTCCCCCACCCCACCATTATTTGTACCTCTTTTCTGATTTGAACCCTACCAAAAATAAAAATTAATAAATAAATAAATTAATTAAATTTTAAAAATTAAAAATAAGTAAGATTCACATTTACCTAAACTGTACAAAGCATTGCCTTGTTTATTAAACCTCAGTTCCCACTGCTTTGTCTTTTCTTAAGACCTAGAGAGGTTTCTCCTGTGGAGATCTACTTGCTATTTTTGTTCATCACCTTGTACTACAGGACTCAGTGTGGATTTTGACAACTTGAAACATAAATATGCAGTAAACTGAAAAATAACAATAAAAAAATTGAAAGAAAAAAATAAGAACTTGGACTACAGGTTCAAAAACTGATCAATGTTCTTAAAGTGGTTCTCAAAGTCTGGTAGCTCATGGGATCCTAATCCCAAAATCTCAAGTGTGAAATTAAAAGCTAAAAGAGAGAATTTTATTACAGCAAAATTCAGGAACTGTTTCCAAAATCAGTAAAGTCCCTTTGATGCGGATATTAGGGAAGCTGCTCACTTTTCCTTAGGAAAGTTGTGAGAGTCTCTTCTTAAGAAGTATTTATTAACTTACATAAATACCTTTCAGATTATGACTTATGTTATTTATTCTACTTTCTTGCAGCCAGAAGAATGTGGTGACTTCTGCAAGTTGCCTTCAGTTACACAACTCTAAACTGCCATGAAAAGCCAGAAATGCAGTTATAGCCAAGGCTCCCACACCATCCTATAACCCTGCCACTCCTGTGTGACACTAGAAACCAGGAATGTGTAAGCACACTATCCCTCTGAAACACTAACACTCATCTCTTTGGGTCATAAAGTAATTGTCTTTTGCCATTCCCAAATTCTTGCTGATATATTTCTCCCAAATGCAAAATTTGGACCCCCTCATCAAGCTGAGAAAAGTTGGAGACTTCATAAGCAGCATGTGTATTTCAAGTTTTAAATTCTTTGCTGTAGAAATTGCTCAGACCCTGCATTGATAGTTGAGTCCCAAACTATGTGATACACAGATAAATAGAAACCAGCAAGAATATTCATGGATCCAGACTCCATTATATATTGATTCAGACTCAGATTCTGACCCATGATGAAGAATTAATGCTAAAGTATGAGATTTTTCAGAAAAGCTAAAGGATGCTGCTCCTACCCAGCGTCCCACTGGGTAATCCAGTCTTATTATTAAGTACGTTAACAGGCAGAGAAAAATGTTCCACTTTTAATGAAGAAGAAGAGATAGTGCAAAACAGTTTACTAAATTTCAACCATGGCATTTAAACCTATTCATGTGATTCAAACTCATTTACTTCCCCTGAAGTTTCCTGACAAGAACATATATTTCCCTGGAAATGTAGCATACTAAAGCCATTGTAAATAAAGTGCATGAAAAATAGTGCTTTTATTTACATTATGATTTACCAGTCTTAGGTCCTTATCAATCTAGGCTCCCTGTATGCTTGCTATAAGGCTGAATATGAATCAATGTTTTCTCCATGTGTTTCTTCAAAACCTTATGAAAATCACTTTCTGATCATGGAGACAGCTGTTAAACTTCATACCTGATAGTTATTTCCTAGTAGGTGGCATTAAGGAAATGAAACCATATTCTAAATAGGTTTTACTGACATGCACATGCAATATATACCCACAAAGTTCTCTGTTGGCAATACCTGAAAACAACAACTTGGAATTGGATACAAGTTCAGGCTAGAATAAAATGGAGATATGGCTCATAAACCCATGGTCTTGACGGCTGGTGGTCAATACAACTCCTGCAGAGTTATTTTTGCAAGTTGAGGCTTGTATATCCTGCACATTCCTGTATACATACTGTCAGCATTTTCCACTGAAGAGAGTTTTCCTCACTTCCACCTGCAGGTTGGATGTGCCCTGAAACCACAGCCCCTTCTTGATTTTGACACATCTACATCTCCTTTCTACCTTGTTTCAGGGTGAAACACCGTATAAAGTCAATGGGTCTGATTATTCCAGATGAGGAATCAGTATTTCTTGGCATGATATAACTGTAACTTAAAGGAAACATATCTTAAATGGACATATACAAAAACACAGAGAAAGTAAGCTATGTTTTCACTAGCAAGTGTTAAGTTGTATTAAATTAATAGAAAAACAATATGATAATGCTATGTTTTTAGCAGAAAGAGATGACAAAAGTTTTTGGGAATTTTCAAAGCAGTACTTGTGTAAGAAACCAATAAAGGAGAAAATGTATGTCCTGACCGCAGGCAGACTCTCCTTATGTCCAGGTCTAAGCAGAGAAATAATAAGACATAAAATGCACCCAAAGAATTGCCATCTAAATGGGAAAGACAGAGAAAGTGTTGATATTATCTCCATAACAAGAAAATAAAAAGCAAATTGACCAAACCACAGAAGTGAGAGTCAGACAGACATGAGCTGAACTGAACTCTCCCAAGTGCAAGAGTAACATTGAACTACTCCATGATGGGAAGCTGGAAAAAAGCAAGTTGAAAGACAAAGACAGAAATACTGACTTCAGATCAATGGACTCCCTTGCTGCTGTTTTAAATGTAATTAGAGTTTCCTGTTCAATCTACATTTGGAGATGTTAACCTGAACATGTACCCATCCATCTGTCATCCTTTGCTGTACATCCTGTTCTAGGCTACCAGATATTTCAAATGGACTTTTAGGACTTATGCAGGTTTCTTCAACATCCTTGTCTTCATCATTTCCTGTATCACCCAAATTGCCTTATCTTGCTCGAATAATGCAGTTTTCTGCATTAAGGTAATAGATGAAACAGATGCTGAGAAAGAGAATATCTACAAATTCAAGGAAAATTTCCTTTCCCTTGTTTCTTGAAGTCATTCCATTTGTATGTATTGTGTTTGTGGGTATCATTATAGCATCCCAATGTACTCACACCTCTAACTGATGAGACTGTAGTGAGCAAAATCCTTCATATTTTCTTCTTTTTTTTTTTTAACATGCTGATACCAAAGATGATTTTGTTTGTTTGATTTATCAAGAACAAGTAATACTTTATAAACTCTCCAGACAGATGGCTTGCATTTGCTTCACTTCCCCACATCTCTCTTCAAGCTGACATGCATGGCTTCACTAGGCACCCCAGGAGGGTCTAGCAGTCAAAACAAGGTGTTTAACAAGAGTTTTCTCATTGTGCAGTAATTAGATCCCTTTCCCTTATGACTTCCAAATATGATCAAGTTTGAGTTGGATTTTAATAGCCCATGACTACAGGGAGATGACTGAAATAGAAGGGTCACTATGTCCCCTGAGCATGTTCAAAAGAATAACACAAATGCACATCTAAAACTCAGGTTCCTGAGATGGTGAGAACTCTGATGTCCACATCTTTTGTGACATTTGTCTGTTTGACCAGACAATATGAAGACCAAGAAAAAATACTTGCTCGTTACACATTCTTTCAGGAAACTAAAACTGCAAAAGAAGAGCTATTTCTGATATAGAACAATATTGAATAGGAAAAAAAAGAAAAAAGCAAAATTCCAAGCAAAAAATTAAAACAATAAAGTAGATGGAAGCTCTAAAAATTGGTCATGTTCTGTAGCATGCTTTCACAAGGTCAGGTAAACAAAAGGTTTATAACTATTTTGGGGCAGAGGACTAGAAAATATATCAGAAGAAATCTTTCACCTGCTACTTGAGTATAGAAAGAAATTCATATAAATTCATATAAATTCATAAATGTTTTTCCAGGCCTCCATATGGGACATGCTTTCCTTGAGTCATTTCAGAAGCAAATTACTTAATTCAAACCCATTCCTCGAGACTGTGTCTCCCTCAGCAGGATGAACATATTCAACAGATGCCACAGCACTGGCCATAGGTTAGGCTAGACTGAATCATATGGAGCACCACAAAAATCCTGATTTCTTTCTGTATATTTTCCCCAGAGGAATAGAGATTCCACCAAGAGCAAATGCATATCTCATTCAGAGTAGGGCTCCTTGGCACCTAGGTTCTTATTTCTAAAACACTGGCAGCTTCAAAGGAAGTTTCTTGGAGCCCTATAAATTAAAACTGGAATACTATAGAGGCAACTTCTGGCCAAGCCTTCATTAATGAGAGGTGTTATGCCCTAAAGCACAAGGATTGATATCCTAAGACTTTCTTTTCCCACCTTATAGATGTGCAATGAAGGGTCTATAAGTTGTCAAAACGTACTGTTCCTCCTATCAGATTGCTCTCATGGGCAATGTCTAATGTCAATGTGTTCCAGTGACAATTTATGTTCTAGGGGAAGAACAAGTATAAAATAGATTTCCTTTGGCCAGATAAAATTTTAAATGCAGCCCACGCTTCAATCTCCTCCCTGAAAAATTGCTTTTGTTGAGGTGTTAATTAAAACCATCCACCACACATTTATGGGACAAGTAGGTTTTAAATCAGCCAGATAAAACAACTTATTGTTATTAAACCCATAGGTTATAGCTCGCCTAAAATGTTCATAGTCCTAAACCCACTGCAATCTCTGTTGCAGGGGATCCTAATGAAAAAAAAAAAACAAAAAACAAACATTTAGATACCATTACAGCTTGTAAACACTAACCCCTTTGGTTGTCTCAGGTTGCCTATAGGCCTTTCTCATTTTCATACAAAAGTATTGAAATCAATAATCCCTGTTGCCCAACAACATTTCCAAAATTTCTAGGAAATGCTTTGATTGCTTCCTATAGTCTTTTAAAAACCTGCAATGCCAAAACTACCTGGACTTGCTTTCTATGTTGATTTTTGTTTTAAAATACTCATCCAAATTCTGTGTAAACAGTAGCTTCTCTAATGATTGAATCATACTCAAAAAACATTTATTATGTGCACAAAAATGGTGATGTCTAGGGTATCTTTCTAGACAAAAAGAGGAGAGAGGTGCTTTGCCCTAAGTACTAAATGGCATGAAAGGGGTCCTCAATTCCCTTCTGAAATACTTTACTTTTAGATTATAAAGGTGGTAAGAAACAGGGAAGTGAATAGTGGGATGCAGGAAGCCCATGGCTGAGCAGCTGTGGCCTTCTATCTCAGATTTGTGCCCTAGCCATTTATATGTCACTGAGACATAAGAAACCCATCCTGCCTTTGCTTCAGCCTTTTGAACACTCTTTATGCCATGTGCTGTTTGGGAGATTCAAAGGAGCAGGAGAGGAGCCAGAGCGAGAGGCAGGAGGCAGTGGAAGGGGAGTACATAGCAACATGTCCAGTGGAACTAAGGGATTGAAAGGGAGGGAAAAATTCTCCTTAATTTCATGTGGGAAAATGCAAATGGTGAGTTGAGTTAGCCTGCAAAATAATGTGCCAGGAAAAGTGATGGGGGCATCAGAGCTTAAGACATTTAAATTACTTTGGGTAAAGCACTGGGGTATGGAATATAAAGAGCAGTGCAAGTGTGCTGCATGTAAGTTAACAGCTCATTTCCCTCTCCTCAGGGCCCAGCTCCTCACTGCCCAAGGACAGGCAGATCCCTCCAGCCCCAGCACACTGAGTTTCCAATGCTGTGCTGCTCCCTGACACAGCCGTGGGGCTGCAGACAGACAGGGAGGATGGACAGAGGGACAGACTTGTGCTGCTGATTTACCTCTGAAGAGTGGGCTCCTACCCCAGCAATGGCTACTGCATACACGAAAGATCTGCACAGCAGTGCCACTGATGCAGGACAGAGAGGAGAGCCTGAGGGGAAAACACACCACTTCTGACCCACACCTGTCTCCCTATCACAAGGGTTTCTCTGAGCCCAACACCCTGCACTCTGTCCCAAAACAGACCTCAGGCATGGGAACCACCAACACACACAGAGCATCTGTCTTGTGAGTCCCTCTCCTTCCCATCAAGGGCAGAAGAGCCTACTCCTGGGGCATGACAGCTGTCTGCTAGTGAGTGAATAACCCAGTGAAAATCCATAATAAGAAAATGAGAGCAAGCTCTCACACTCTGGCTATAAGCAGTCCCTACTGTTCATGTCTGGTGATTTGGAATGTGTTAGAGTTTTCTGGTTTTCTATGTTTCTCCCATCATCCCCAGGGCCACTGGAACAACAAGAGGTTGCCAGGCCCATTGCTTTCTCTACCTGAAGACTTTAAACCAATTCCCAGTGGTCACAGACTCCTTGGACTCAAATTTACTCCAATGAGAGATATAATTGTTTCTTCACTGCAAAATCTTGCTGACTGATAAGTGGTAGAGGTCATGGTAGGTGCTGTAACATATTACAAGGGATCTGCGTAATCTGCAGGTATAATTCTAAACTACAAATAGATACAGATGCTTTCAGGACTCCATTAAAGCTTTATCCATCCCATTTTATTCTCAGTGTCTGCATGCTAACAGCCTATTGGAGTTTCTATCCATTACTTCTCACCTTGCAGGAAGATAGTGGTACACTAGAAAATTAATAAATGGCTTAAAAAAAACATGCTTTCCTATTCTTGCCCTAGAAAATAAAAGGAGAGCAAGAAACAGACCACAACCTCCATAACTGAAGTATATTACAATTGGTAGTAAATGTTCAGAAGGCAAGAGAGGGTAAATTAAGGTGATATGTGATTTGCACACCCCAGCCATTTTTGAGTTAAATGTGAATTGGGATGAATGCAGTTTATCATGTGGCTATTTGCTGATTAGAAGAAAATGTCTTGTGGTAATATTGAGCTGAGGGAACCCCCTTTGGGAGTCCTTACACACCAGGCAGACAGACCTGCTAAATTTGCAAAGATTGAGGAAGCCAAGCCAGCAGCACAGTAGAAAAGGAGCGCTCCTGTTCTGTGGGATGCCTTCAAACCTCCTTTGCAGGAGCAGATAACAGCAGGACTAATGTGCTTAGGCACTCATTACTCCTTTGTTTAAAAGGGACCTCATGGTTCAGTTGCTGCAGCTCAACTCCCCAGACATTCCCAAAGGAATCCTTTTCAAGACTGAACTCACCCAGACTCTGAGCTGGTCTGTTTGCATGATGTGCTTTAATGCAAGCATATGGGCACCTCAAGACCTCTTTGCTTTTGCCAGTACAGGAAAACAGAGCTCTTGACAGAATATGTGTTTTTATGCATTTGGCTTCTTCACTTTCCTAGCCATCAAAAGGTGTGCCATGAGCATTTTCTGAATATTACATTAGATCCTGCAAAGGATGAAGGAACGTGCTCCATTCAACTGATCTCTGCTCAAATCTCCTCCAGCATGGCTGGTCAGAGAGCACTTTCAACCTCCAATCACTACAGCCTTATCTTAGCAAGCAGTTAAAATCTCTCAGTATCTGATTCATTGTTTAGTTTTTTCTGCATCCCCCAAAAATCTAGACTCGAAAGAATGATTCCTCTTGAGCTGAGGTATTTTGTTTTCAAGGGGGCTTCATTAAGGATGGCTATCAAAGTTTATAATTTTCACTGCTAGCCTTGTATTAGTCCTGCTCCATCAAGGTAAAAGTCTTCTTTGTTGTTTTGACTCAACTGGAAGGTAAATGAAAGAGGGGGGAAAAAAATAAATAAAAAAATAAAAAAAATTGAATGTTCTGCATTCCCTTACAGAGAATTTCCACTATCAGAGAATTCATAAACCGAGTCCAGAATCATTCTCCAAATTGCCACACAGTGCTTCAAAGCTCTTTGCAGTAATTAAAGTACTGATCCAATATAAGATTTCAGAAAACTTGTTTTAATATGATATTTTGGAGAATAGTCCATTATTTCAAGCACCTCCGTGGAAACATTATATTCTGAACTATTATTGTTTAATAAGCCTTGAAAAGGTGCTGCTCTTGGAGGTGTTGGGGTTTTTTTTGTATCAGATACATAGAGAGATGCTGCAGAGCCCTGCTGACTGAAGCCCTGTATCTATCAGCTGCTTTGAATCACAGGCAAATTCAAATCTATATTCACTGCTCCTGCAGAATGGCATGAACTAAGTTTGATGTGGTGCATCAATTGCCAGCAATGCACAAGGAGATCCAGATATCCTGGATCCCACTTCCAATGAACTCAAATGATGCTTCTTTCCCACATGCATAATCAGCCCCTTACATCTTCCATTATTTATTTTACATGAACTGTAACCTTCTTCTCTATCTCTTGCACACATTTTAAACTGAGTAATCATTTTTTTCTACTCAAAAAGCCTGGGTACACCTCCAGTTGGCAGCAGCTCGTGGCATATGAATTCAGCAGCCTTCAAGCATTGTGAGTCCAGTGGTATCTGGTACTGATGGAAAAATACTGTCATTTCTAGGTGGTTTCTGTAGTGTTTCATCAGCACCAAAAGATCTTGGAGCCCATCTCCCCAGCTGAACTCCACTGAAGAGCAATGCTGAATGCACACTGTCAATGAGAGTTGAACATACCATGCAATTGATTTAAACTCATAACTCTGCTGATAGGTTTTAGGAGGTTTCTTCTCTGGTTTTGGTCACACCCGTTCTCAGCAACTGATTAATTTTCTGTTGGATGCCATGCCTTGGAGATTGGTTAGCTGCTGCTGAATGGCAGGTCATTAATCACAAGACAAAGCCAGTTGCTATTTTATAGAAAATTTATGCATTGTTTCAGAATGCAGAATAAAATCCTCCAATATACCCAAAATATATTCCTCCAATGACTGCACCTGAATCCATCATATCATCAATAATGATAGACTTCTGAAATGTCACTCATTGCAACACAATTCCCTTGAGGGAGAAAAGCAGGAAGGGAAAGGTACTTAATACTGCTTTTTCAAAATTATGCTTTTTACTTTTCTTTCTGTGCCTGCTTCCACAGTGCCACTAATACACCTCCCACCAATTGCTGGAATTATCTGTGTTCCTTGCTTTATTACAGCTCAGGCAGCTGACATGGGAAAAGCTGGCTCTGTAATGTCTGACGTTGTGTGTGAAAAGGGAAAATAGAAAGAAAATACTGAGCTTCTGAGAATTAAAGTAGCTCTTGACCCTACATGTTCACTGATCTGTTTAGTTCACACATTTGCTTTGGTCAAGGAGTGTGGGCAATAAGCTTCATTCAGCAGTTCAATATTTTGGGGGGGACGCTGCCTTCTTTATGTTTTTATTTCAAAGAAATGCAGGAAGGCAGCCCTCAAGACTGGATTTTTCCATTTTTCTGCAATATGGTGTAAGAAATGCTGCAAAGGGCACCAGACATTACAAACCAGCCTAGAGTGGGACACAGAGAGCTTGACAGGAGAATTTAAACCTTTCTACCTTTTCACTTGGAAAGGGAAACCACACTTCCTGACCCTAGAAGGTCTCGTAGCTCTGGGAGCTACTTCAGAGCTTTGCATCACAGACACATGTGAAAAAAAAAAATGACATATGTGAATTGGGCCATGAATGTTCTGTGAGAACACAGCCACTCCTCAAATGTTGAGCTGCTCCTGCAATAAAACCAGGTAAAAAGGAGCTACAGGGAAAATGTGGGTCTGGGAAATGCTGCCTACACTTCAGAGAATGTTATTCACAGATCTGAAGGACAGCCCTCAGACTGAAGTGATTACAGGATATCACAGAGAATCAGAAAATTATGTAATAATATTTTCTAGATGTCTTCTCCCCTCTTTCTTTTCTGCTTCTTAAGCTTTGAAGAAGTTATTTAATATCAATGCAAAATAAATTTCGGGGGGAAAGTTTTAGCATTAAATTAACTTTTCATTGCATTTTAGCATTTTTAATCCAGCAGAAAAAAAAGTCATTATTTTCTTAAATTTAATTAATTTACTAAACTCCTCATAGTTCATTGAATTCAATCCTGTATCTGTGATCTTTCTAGGTCCATTAAGCTCCTGGGGTTCAACTTCCTCTCTTCTAACTCATAAAAATCTCATCAAAATGGAAATAAAATGCAATTTTGAACTTGCTAATGAAGGGAAAAAATGTTAACTTTCCAGTGCTGTTGAATTAATGGATTATCTTTGCCAGCCCATTTTAAAGCAGAAAACTTTCACACTGGGGCAAACTTATGAAAGTGGGAATAATTGCACAAAGAGGCATTAGTTGTGCTGGTATTTTTCACTTCTTTACTTTGCCACTACCCAAGATATTACTACATTAAGATTTCTTTCCCCTGAGCTTGCTTTGTCTTCTACCCAAGTAAGATGGATATGAATGTTCTTATAGCATATCACACATTGTTATTAACTGCAGAAATAGTTCTAGATATCAAATGCTCATTATGACTTCAAGAAAGCACAGAAGCACCTGCAAAATTTCAAGTCTGGGGAGTAATAATAGGTTATTGGTTTGGAGCAAGGAGTTTTGAAGTATGAAAAGTGAAAGTGGGTTTTAATTACTTAAGAGAGAGGGGAGAGGAGGTAGGGAGACCTCTGGTTTTTGCTCTATTTTGCAGATGGGGTGGTGTTGTATCATCAGGTAACATTTTAGTTTTCTACCTATGTAGTCTTGCATTTTCAAGTTGTTGGTATCTTCTGATCCTAAATCAGAGGAGAGTAACAAACAGTTGCAGACTGCTAAGTTCCACTCCTGAAAAATACACCTTCCAGTGCCATAGGAAACAATTTGGGCTTCTTCTAAACACCAAGTATATAGAAGAGAACTCACATCCAGAAATTATAGACGTAGTTATATTTCTCCTAGTAATTAGTTTTGTTAATTGACTCTTGTAACACATTTTTTACCTTAGCCTATCTGGTTTTTACATTTCTTTGAAAAATAATTTGTATGTATTGTTTGCATTTTTGTCTTTCCCCATTATTTTGTACTTTTTTTGCCTCCTTTTAATCATATTTTTGAAGATAATTTTCCATAAGAAATAGATGGGTAAAAGAAGACCTTGGAAAACAAAGGAAAAATATTTTTTAAGCCTGAAGTAGAAAAAGGATATGAAAGAATTGAGAAAAGTATTGAAAACAGAAAAAATTAAAACTGACATGCTTATCACTGTGAAATGGAAACTAATTCAGAATTCCACAAGGAAAAGAAAAGGCAATTTCTCAAATATTTCTAACAAAGTGCAATATGCATTTATAAATAGATGTATATAGCTTAAGAAATAACTGCTCATTTTATTAATTTTACTCTCATTACTATCATGATTATTATTATATACACAAGTGCATCATCCTCATGGACTAAGCCAGACTAGGCTAATGCCTGTGCAAATCAAGTGCCAGCAGTGACCAGATAAAAGACTTTTTCATATTAATAGCACTTAATCACCATCTTCTGAACACAAAACCTGAATGACAGATGAGAATTTTTCAAGGGAAAGCACTGATTATCTTTCAGATAGACAAGGAGTTGATATGTTACCAATCCTGGAGAAATCACAAGTGGCTGGGTGAGAGCTTGGTAACTTGTGGATGCTCTTCTCTGAAAGAATGTGCCTTTATTCAGTTCTCAGACAGGGAGGTTTTAATTTTCTGCACATGGAATACAGACAATTAAAGCTTCTTTTCATGACAGACCTTCAAATTCTCTCCCTACTCTGCCAATATTTCTCTACTGCCCATCTTCTGTTTGTTCTTTGAGACATCAGTAAGGAAAAACTATCATCCTTCCACACAATTGTTTTCAGGCCATAACTACTACCCTGCTACAAAGTTCTTCTTAGTGTCTAATGTAACACTACACATAACACCTCTTGCTATACTTTAAGGCCATTACTTCTACTCCTTTTCACAATGAATGAAGAGAGCAATTTTCTCCTTTCTGCCTTGAAGCAGACTGCTAGATGGATGCCTGCCTTTGGCTATCTCTTCCCTAGGCAATTCACACTCAGTTTCTTTCAACTTTCCTGGCAGCAGCCTTCAAGTTCTCTGTTCTCTCTAGGCTTTCAACATCTACACCACCTGAAATACAGTGATAAGGCTCCCATTCTGGCACCTCAGAAAGCCTTTACAGAGTCCTGAGAATGATTATCTCAAACAGCCTGCAAGAAATCTTCCTAGTCTGTATCCTGGAATGAGATCTGCATTATTTGCATGGTCTGAAACTGCTTGATTTGTTATCCTACTCCCACTGTTCTCCTCCCTAAAATACTACCTGGCTCACATTTCTTCTCTGTATTTACACTGTAAATTATTCCTGTGAGGCAGGGCACATTGCACTCACTTTGTTGACTTGCATGCTATTTCCTTTTCCAAATCAGGTCTCCATCTTGGTTCTACAGGACATTTGCAGTCTTTCCTCATTCAACATTACTCAAAGCCATATTTTTATTCCCTTGGCAAACTGTTAGGTATGGTGAATAATTTCACCATTTCAATGGTGAAATAAATAAGGGCAAGACCTTGTGGGATCTTTCCTAATAGACTCTTTTAATTGGCTACAGAGAGTTGTTCTCCCAGTGCTGTGTAACCAAAGGAAAGCAAATAAACCATATTCTCCTATAATCTTTTCTGAATATCCAGTTCAGCTGAGATTACCTGGCTGTGTCATTACTCAGTGTCAGCTGAAACCAAAGGCAGTAGGGGTGCAGAGAATTAGATGTGGCAAAGAGGTGAGCTGGAGGAACACTTCTCCCTGGTGCTCTTTGTCTGCAGCCCCTGCAGCTATTGCCAACCTGGCAACATGTGCTACTTGCCTCCTTAATCCCAGCTCTTGGAGTACCATGACTATTTGGGACAGTCATTATTGGTTTTTAAGTTCTCTTCTAGCCCAAATAAAGAAAAAAACATTATCTGGCAACTGCTATATGAAAGCAATTTCAAGACTCAAAACTTAAAAGGGAAAGACTTATCTAAGTATTCAGTTTTTAGAAACCTTGCTATGTGATAGTGCTGAGAGGCATGGAACAACTCATTCATGATTTCAGAATAATTGTTCCAATACCATCAGTTTGAGAAGCAGTTCAGTGCCCAAATTCCCCATCCAGACAATGTGTAGCAATAGCAGCAGTCAAAAAAAAAAAAAAGAAAAAAAGCCCCTACAAAGCAAGCAGCTATATTTTGCTCGTTGTTTCACTCTTTTTTTGATCACAAATAAATTCTTTTTGTCTCTATGGAAAGCCCATAAATACCAGGTATTCATTTCTCCACAGATTTGCTCAGAATAAGTCAGTGATACTGTTATTGTTATTCTATTCCAATTTTTTATTCTCTGCTTTCTTTTCCTGTCTTTTGTCAGAGCATAGTTTTCCTCAGAACATGAGTACTTGGGGAAATCATTAAATTTTGATAATTTACTGCCCTGAGTTTGTTGCAAGTCCTATTCCTCTCTACAATCACACACACACTTCTGTCGACCACTGTAATTATGTTTGGTTTATATTTTTTACTTTATTAATTGAAGAACTGTGTTAAAATTACCTCTACCCCAGTGGGTGCCATTGTTTGCCTCGTGGAGATTTTATTCAGCTGATGAATAATGTCAATTAACTTGTGCTCTAATTATTAAATGATTCACTGATATAATTATGTGTTTTATGTCAAGCTGCTGATAAAATGATAATTCATAATGTTACTTGGACAGATAAATCTCTTTTTCCAAAGAACATGTTTTTTGCATTTGTACTTTTGGTCATAATTAATATTCCATTGAACTTGGATGCAAGCTGTGAAGGCTGTTAATTTGGTTTTGCAGTTATCATGCTCTCTGCAGAAAGCAGACTTCTGTAGCTGGCACCAGGATTCCAGCACCCCAGTCCTCACAGTACCCCTAAAAGTGTTCCCCATTTAGTGTACCTAAAGAGAACACTCTGGATGACCTGTGCTGCAGGGGAAGTTTCCCCTAAAATGGGGCTCCTTTAGGGCAGCTCGAGCTGAGCAGCCAGCATTTCCAGACTCTTCAGCCTCTTCATTGCTCCCCTGTCAAATTCATCTGCAGTGGCTCAGAAAATCATGAGTTTGGCACTGGCTTGGGGATGAGCTCCCTAGAAATCTGTATTCCACTTCCATGACATTTCTGGGATAACTGGTACCCCAGAGGGCAGCTGCCTTCCCCTGGCCCTCCTTACAGAGCCTCCAAGCCTGCACACCAGCATACCTCAAAGCACCACCAATGGAGCAGGGGAGGTGGAAACTTCCTCCCTTCTTGTGCACCTGTGCACAGAGAAACAATATTCAGACCAAAACATTGCTCATGGCTCAAGCCATCATCTTCACCAGCCCAGAGTAATCTCCCAAAATCCAGCAGACATGTTGTCCCTGCAGAGCCTGGGTCAGTTGTACCCTGTACCCCTGCACCAGCTATTTATCACAAAAAGCTTTCAGTCAAGTTAATTCAAGATGTGTCTTGATGTACTGTCATTTAAAAGCAGGACTATAACTTTACATAAAAATCACTCTGGCAAGTGTATAATGCTGTGTTAAAATGCATTACCTTAAATCATATCCACTTACACACAGCACTGCAATGTTTGAATACATTAAATCTCTATTGCCACAGTCTGGCAGCCTTCACTTCAGAGAGTGAAGATTGCACACATTTCCTTGCCAATTCTCTTAACAGGCAATATTTGTGATTGTGGCTTATAGCCACATGGGACTTAGAGACACCCATATCCCCTTAATATCAAGAATTAAGGCCATAATATCTACCCAGTTCCTAGGCAGGAGATTGAAAGCTTCAATAGCCAAACCAAAAGCTGTGTCTCCTTCCTAAAAGAGTGAAAAGTAGGGGTCAAAGAACTTTCCCAAAGACAAAAGAAAATCTGTGACAGAAACAGAAATCAGCTAAGTTCTCCTGGGCAGCCTGCCCATGCTTTCCCCAGTGAGAAGCCTTGCTGCAAATGCTTTTAGTCTCCAATATTTGGGGATAACTTTTCTTATTCATCCTGTGAAAAGTCTTATATAAGGACAAAAAGACAGATTGATATTGAAAAGTTTGTCACCTAAGTGAAAAAACATTTTAAATGTGATGACTACAGTTAGACATTTATTTGAACATTTAAATGACCTCCTCTATAAGATTTATGGTATGGCAAGGAAAGACAGAAACACAGACTAGAGAATGAAACAGAAGAGTAGTGATGCACAGCTTATCACAGCAAAATATCCAGCAAAAATTCCAGCTATTTAAATTTACATTGACACTGTGGAGGTTTAACAGCAGTCAGAAACTGAACTCCAAATAAGCCACTCCCCTTCCCCAGAACCCTTCTGGTAAGAGAGGGATAAAGGCAGAGCATGTGGGTTGAGATAATTTGCTGACAGAAAACAGCAATGGAATAAGAGGCATACATGGACAGTAGTAAAACTAATAATAAAAGTATACAGGAAAAAAAAAAAAAGGTGCTTTACAAACAAATGGTATTCACTACATCTACTTCATTCCATGTTGGCAATGGCACAGACAGGATGATGGCTGTTCCCTGCAATGCTCTCCCTTTCCTGAGCCCAAGACAGTGGAAAACAAGGAAGGAGAAAGCCCCAAAACTGAGATTATCTGCATCTTGCCACTGCTTCTGACCGCTCTGCTCCACTGTGCTGTGCTTGGGCACTTTCCCAAAGGATGGGAAGGGACAGGCAGCAGCAGGAGAAGGGCAGGGTCCATCTGGCTTGTCCTAGCAATCTCCTCGAGGAAGAGAAGAGTTCATGCTTCTCACAGCTCTAAATCAACATCTGAAACTGATTATGTTCCAGTGTTTTGGTTCTGATAATGTATCACCTCAGAAAATGCACAAATGAAACACTTTCACTATCTCAAAACATTTTCTCTAAAATATTTCAAGTGGGACTAATTATCAAAAGGCCATACCAACTTCAGACAAATCAAGACATTTGTGTGGAAAACAAAATCTTGGCTCCCTGAAAACACTTCCTTTCCAATTCTGTTTGAGGTCAAATCTGAAAACAGTTAAAAATGAGTAAGGTAGCAAGAACTGATGGGAGCAAAGAGGTTGCCCTCATAGATGCACAAGCAGCTCTTTCCTGTTTAAACAGATTTCTGATACAAATTGAAATGTTGGACCCGATTAAGTTCCTTCTGCTTGACACCTCCCAGTTGAGCTGTGTGCTGGGAGACTGTGCAAGGTGAATGTTGTTCATCAAAGTAAACAAAGGCTCTTTCACTTAGGCAGAGCTCCTAATCCTGTGGGCTGATGGCTCCAGGGACCTTCAGATCCTATGACTGTGATCAGACAACTGTGCTAAAATTAAAATTTGTGCAATCTGGCCCAGAGCAAGGAACAAAGCTTGCTGGTTGTACAATGTGACTGACTTAATACTGCTGCAGGAACATTAATACCATACGTTTTTTGTGTTTCTTGGCTGTTTTTAATGTTAACTCTGCAGTCTTAATGGAACTGTAATGAACTCCTTTGCTAGACTGCATTTGCGATGCTGTGCTACTAAATCTTTATTTCACACCTTATTACAGCCCTTGCTGCATGAGTCTGCCCAAAGCCATGAAGCACAAAGTGGTATTATTGTGCAGACAGTACAGCTTAGCAAAAATAGCCTAAATAGTAGGGCTGATGGTGGGTGCCTTACAATATCTGCCTTAAAACAAACAAATAAACAAGCAAGCAAGCAAACAAACAAACCCCACTGCCTCATTTGTGTACACAGTGGCATTTCCAAAAGGCTGAGAGTTATTAACTGCATTTGCAAGCAAAGTGTAACTTTTGTTGTGAAATGATTTTTGTCCCCTCTGGTATGTTCTTCTATCAGACACCATCACCACAGCACAGTGGGCTTTTGTCTATGTTTGCAGGCAACTCCTGGACCCAAACCAATCCTCTCCAGGTCCCTTTCTGCCTCTCTATGTCTTTCCAGGCCTGAAGACATTGTCAGCACGCTGGGCTGTGGAGACAGAAGTGTTAGGCTGGCTCCAAACTCAGCAGTGTAATGAGAAGATGAGCAAATCTGGGTAAGTCCTGTGCTCCATCTCTGGGTGCACATCCCCAGTCCTGCACGACCACTGGAACTGTGACTGTGCAGTGAGATGATTAAAGGACCTGATGGAAACTAGCAAGAAAAATTGAAGTTTTGTCTGGTAACAGCCCAATCACAGGAGTATCAATGATAATTAAAGCAGGAGGAGGCATCTAAAGACAGGGGGATCAGCACAACCATGACTTGTCTGTAGACAGAGGTCAGCAGCCATAGAACTACAGCCTTCAGAAATGTACCCTACTTGTAAAAATACTATCAACTGTTCAGTTTTAGGAGCTTTAAAGGGAGGGGAGGTGCTAAGAACTTCACGGGGCTCTTATTATTAAGCTTAGATCTCTGTGGAGGGTTACTGTAAAGGTACCCTCTCCCAAGTATGCTGCCTTAGAAAACTCCTTCCAGTATCAGTGCTGTGGCTTCTGTCTGATAATGAGAGCTGTCTGCATGCTGCTCAGGTCAGATAACCCCCCTCTAGATCCAGTGGGCGTTCTGAAGTGCAGCAGGGCTTGATTTCCCAAATCAATAACCAATGCACAACTTTGGGTACAGGTCCCCATGCAATTGCATGAAACATTTTGTGTTCTTATTGTAAGATTTCCACTCTCCTCACCAAATACAAATATTCTGTATATCATATTCAGGCACCAAATATTTTCAATTGGAAATTCTGAGTTCCCAAATACCTGAGATACCAGGGAACCCCACAGAAGGAATGCATGGGTCCCTTCCAACTCATTATATTCCATGATCCTGGGATTCCATGAATCTGGTGGTGCTGGAACTGTGGCAATGCAGGACTAACCCCATGGAATAGTTTAGAAATGGTCAAGGCAGAACAAAGAGCTGAAGAGGATTGACAGAGGACGGCATCTCACACTCATTAACAATGTTTCATAAGTATAGTAATTTTTGAAATGCCTCCTTTTTGCCCCTTGGTGTAGTAGAATGTGAATGAAAATCAGCCCTCATGTTCGATTATAATTTTAAAGAGATACCACTGGGTATCAGTGGTACAAAAATGAAGTTTTAGTTAAAAGTATAAAACATGAAGGAAAAAATAAATTTAAAATCTCTCATAAGGCTATAAATGTGGCCTCTGTTCATCTAATTATTTGGAAGAGATAATTCATCATTGGGTTTTTGCGTTGCCCTTCTTTTTAAAACTAAATCTTTCTTAAGATGTAGATTCAAACATAACTCAAGGTAAAAATGAGTTCTGGAAAATGAATGTAGTCTTGAAACAGAATAGTTGAACCTTATATTTAGGGAAAAGCAGCCATTACTTGAGACAAGTTCTATTCTTTCTGTGCAGAAATGAGCACAAGCAATTTGTGGACAATTTCTACTTTTTTTATTTCTGGGATTTCTCTACATCCAGCCAGCACAAGTTTTAACAGATCTGATCCACATTCAGAAAAATCCAGGCAGTCTCACAATATTTTTACAAATCAGCTCTACCCTGGATCTATAATAAATATCACACTATTGGGAGATGCTGAACAGAAACATGGTATTCATGTTGTCTACCTATTCAGTTTACTCACAGTAAATCCAGCTGAAATCTCTAGATAGATTACACATGCTCCAGATAATCAGAACAAAATTATGGAAATTGTTTGGTAGCATCTCCAATTTAGAAGTAGAGATTCTAGTGGCCCATGGTAGAGGTTATTCGTGATTTTTGGCATTTTCTGTAAAACCCTCATTTCTAGCCATCAAGTCACTTCTACTTATCAGAAAGAGAGAGAGATGAAAAATGAAGTCTTGAAAACAAAAGGATTTAAAAAAAAAACCCCACTACTAATACACATGTCTTCTTTAAATAAAATCTGATTTTTAAGTCACAAATGATCTTTTATTGTTTTGAGCTGCTAAAGTTGTCCTGCATCATTGCCCCTCATTTTATACAGTCTGCATGGTTGTTTTACAGGCAAGGGCTAGCTTTAAATGTGTTTTAAACCTGCAGAAAGTCCTGGATTTTTAGTGTTTAAAAAAATCAGCGTGATGATGGATGAGTGGGCCATCTACAGGTGAAGAGATCAAAGCATGATAATTGCAATTTAGCAACAGAGGACAAAACAGAGGCACAGGAAACTTTGTGAAATGAGAATAAAGGAAACATATTAAAGGAGCTAGTTAATATCTAGTTTCCTGGGTTTCTAATGAGTCAGCTTGGTGCAGGATGATGAATTACCTGCCAGCTTTGACTCTACAGATAGACCGGCATCACGCTGAAGTGATATTCATCCATGACAGGGAAGAGAGAAGGTGGTTCTTCTTAGGAAGCAGTTTATTGCTATTTTCAAAAGCAGTGGTGCTGTGGCTATAAACCTGGGAAGGCTGATTTACACTTCACTATGGCAAAGACAACCCTCCTTTTCAAGCTTTGAAGCAGGTATAAAGCAGTGACTTTAAACTGACACGTCAAGGAGACTATGGCAAGACGTCTCCATTACCAGTTCTGGAAAGAACAATGGGATGGTACCTTGAGGGGAGAGTGGATTTGGGTGCAAGCAATGCTGTGTTATGGCATGACATAGGCCATGCAAATCCCATCAGTGTGTTATTTCTCCTGTGTTGATACCAAGCACAAACTTTCCACTTTGCATTTCCATTCACTTTAAATATTTACTTGATGCTTCTCAAAGGCAAAAGCCACAATGAGGAGGTCGCTGGGCAATTACTTATGAAATTCACATCCTCAGAGGTTGGGTCCCAGTCACCTGCTAAAGCCAGAGGTCCAGATATAACTGCAAGCACGTTTCCAGTCATTGAAACACACAAAGCAATAACAAAACTCACATACATGTTGCTGTTCCAAAAACTCAGCATTAATATGACAGAGCCAGTTTCTAGTTCTTGTTGGTACAAATGTCACAAACACTACTCTGCTTTCATAATGTTCATAGCCTGGCCCTTCCTTCTTTTTTCTCCCTACATTCCCTAACCTTGTTTTCATTTTTTCAATTGAATACCTTCAGAGTGAATGCTCTTTTTCATTACTACTTTTTCTCTAGCATTTCTCTAAGGACCGCCTAGAGGAAGAGCAAGGACTGAAATATTTATGCATGCAGATGAAACTGTTTTTCTAGTTGCTGTTAATGATGTTTGTTTCCATTTCTACTATCCTCTCTCCCAAAATGACATGTAAGATCACCAAGCTTAATAATATTCATCTCTCTCAATCTTAATAAAACTCTCCGTGTGTTAGCACATTTAATCCTTCTAATACCTTTAATGCATCTGACCCTGTCTGTTCAACCTGTGTGTGAGCAGATTCTGGTTTTGGACTTATGAGTGTCTTTGATAAATTTACACTCTAGATATTTAAAAATACTCCCCTCCCTTAGTAAGCATCCTGGTGATTAGTCTGCAAATAGAATTAAGTTATTCTCAGCAGCTGGTGTTGGGCAAAAGACAGAGATGTGGATATCGGGATGAGTCCACTTCTTATTTTGATTTAATCTGATCACGAACTTGCTCACATACAGTAGGAAGAAGTGTGTGCCTCCCACGATTTTACTTGGGCTAATTATGCTCTTAGGCTTTGTCAGGCCACTTGATGTCAAAGGTTTGGCAATTTTGTTCTCTTCCCTACTAAAAAACACAAAGGGATGCTGGAATTTTCTGAAGGTTTTCCTTTGTGTTTGTTCTGTCAAAGTTCAAATTCTCACATAATGTAATCTTTCTGAGCACAGAAGGGCTGAGTGAGTACTACTTTTCATGGTGTCTTTCAGAGACATTGAAAAGTTCAGTCCTAACATGCAGCATCTGTGAGATCTGTGGTACAGCAGCACAGAGACTGCAGATGCTCTGGAGCAGTGCAAGGCTGGCAGCCGTGGGGTACCAGGGAAAGCATACAGGAGTCTCTTTTTCTTAAATTCACCCTGTAGACCCAGAAACCAACACAATGAAATTTGCTGCATGAGACAAAAGCTTTGTGACATTACAGCAGATCCTGCACTAAGCAGGAAGTTGGACTGGGTGACCTATTGAGATCCTCTCCAGTTCAAAACACCCTTTCATACTAAAAGGAATCTCTGTGCATTTACAGGGGAAATGAAAAGGAAAGACATTAGCTAATGCATTTTGAGCCCTCCTATTTTAACAGTTCCCATACATAAACACATACACATGCAGGATATCTGAGCAGTGCTGTCAGCAGACATCTAGAACTCAGCTAGATCAGTCAAGTGCTCAAGCAAAATGGCACATGAAGGGAGAAGAAGAAAAACTGAAAGTGTTGTGACAGAGAGATTGTGACAAAGTAATTAGGACTCTTGCCTTGCAGGTGACAGGTGGCCAAGAATATGGGAGGAGGCTGGAAGATATTAGAAAAGAGGTTGCAGTAGAAGATCAAAGCCTATTTTGTGCCCATCTGTTCTGGAGCAACATAAATGTCTCTGTGTAACTGAAATGTTCAAATGGGTGTGTTAGTGTTGTAAGGATTTCTTCAAGCATAACGATAGCTTCTCTTCTACCAAAAAATACCTGCCCACAAGTCATTTTCCTCTTTTCCAAGACAGGAAAGCCTGTCCTGGACAGACATGTGTCGTGTCATGGCTTTGGAAATTACACAAAACTTTCTGTTGCTTGTTGAGATTTCATTTCTACTTTCCTGGCTTTGTGGTCTAAACTCAGGCTTGCCAAGGACTTTTCTTTTGCTGTTAAGGGGGTTTGAAGGCATTTTGTTTCCTTTAACTTTGTTTGAATGCACAGGGAGTATAAAGTGGGTTTAAGTGCAGAATAGCTGCAAGGCCATCTCCATTTTGGTGTGAGAAATATTTTAGTCCCTTCATTGTGTATTGGTTTCACGCACATCCAGCTTGATCATGGTTCTGAACCACCAGGAGGCTGTGTGGTACCCACTTCTGTCAATTTTGTACTCAATAAGCACGAAGATTAACTAAGTTTTAATGATCAAACCTATTTCTTTGTCTTACACAAGCTCCAGATAGGTTTGAAATTGGACTGATTTTCACCAAAAAGAGGAGAAGATGGAAAAGAACTTATCAGAAAGCAGTAAATCAGCTCTGGGTTGTTTGGGACAGAGTAACTGACAGCCCAGAAGGCTTTTTAAATTAAAACTCATTTTCTGAAAACAGATTTTGTATGCTGTATATTAAATAAATCCAGATTGGATAAAAACAACACCATCTCCAGATTATTTTTTTCTTCTTTGGGTAATTTATTAAGCTGTAAACCCTAAATATCTTAATAAAAATACAGAAGTACAAAAAAAAACTCTGTGTGGTTCATCTTTTATTCAACAGCATTGCTAAATAAGAGGCATCCCCTTTAGGGCAAAAAAATGCCACTTCTATTTCATACTGTACTTATTTCTCTATTGTCTTCTAAATGATTATTTGCCAAAAAGCATATTACAGGACCATCATTTCTCCTTCTACCTCCCAGCACAAAGGCTGTTTCTGCTTCTCAGCAATAATAGATCTGCTGCCTCTTCCCATCTTTTCTCTTTTGTGTGTGTGTGTGTGTGTGTGTGCTGGCAAATTCAATCTGCATTATAAAAAGCAATTCTACATGCCAAGCAAGATGCTCTGCAACCTTAGCCCCATGCTCTTTCAGAACAGCATTCCCAGAGGAGAGGCTTTACAGGTTATTAGGAGCATCCACAGAAATGGCAACAGATATCCATGTTCCTTCTTATGTATTATTCATAAGGCTGCAGATTTGTCATGATAATTCATCGGGTAAACCACAGACTCCTCTCACTGGAGCCTTGAGTCTGTGGACCTCGAGGAGAATAGCAAGTTGTGGACATTGCATAATATGTGTCCAAGTTTTAAGTATCAGTCCAAGCTGAAGGGAATGTGCACTTCAGGTTCTCTCCCTAAAGACAACACAAATAAGAGTAAAAAGAGACTCTGAATGTCAAAGAGAATTTACTCTGATTTTGTAATTTGAATAATCATCTGTTGGAAAACATGCTGAAGACCATGGACATGTCAGAGGAAATAGTAGGTGATAATTTTCCTTTATTATTAGACTAGGGTGTAGCTCAATTGTGGTAAGGAATTGAATCACATCCCATTTTCCAATTACCAAATCATCAAGAACTGACTTTTCCAAAGACTGAAGTGCCTTTGAACCAAGCATCTATATTCCTTGCATTCTCTTGAACTTTGTTGGCCACAGTAAATTGAAACATAATTTTAAAACTTCGACTGTTCAGGAAAAAATAAGTGGATAGTATATATATTTCTGTCTTAAAATAAGAAAACAGAATGAAAACTGCATGCAAAATGAAAAGGAAAGCATACATATATGCAAGAAACATACATACATATGAAATTTAGTAACATTATGAAATCACTGCACCTGCTCTCAGGTCTTGACCTCTAACCCATTTACATTTGTTTCGTGTCCTGTGACATTAGAGACAGTAACTTCATGATGTGAATTTATTAGTTCTCTGTTCATCTCCTGGATGCCACATGCAATTTCTGTCACCTGTTTGAAAGGGTAACAGAGAAGAAACAGAGAGGAAGAGTAGAAGTACACAGATACTCAGTGGTTAGAAGTAGCTTCCTCAGAAAGCAAAATTAATAATCTGTGACTCTTCAGCCTGGGAAAAGATGACTCAGAAGAAAGGAGCAGAGTGCTAAAAAAATCACAAGTGGCACAGACAAGACAAATAGCAAATAATGTATTTGGTACTTCCCAGCACATGACAACCAAGGAAACAATCAGGCAGTGGTTTCAGAGCAAATGTAAAAAGGAGCTTTCTCAGTCAGACGTATTTGTGTGTGAATCTCTGAGGTGAAGATGCAAATAGATTCAAAAAGAAATTGGGCAAATTCAGGGAAGAGAGGCCCATCAGTAGCTATTGATACTGCTGAGCAGCTGAATTCTACAGCTCAAAAATTCTATTGCATTTCCATGGATGTTGAATAGATGTATCAGAGGAAGGCATTGATATTCTAGTGCAAGAATTAAGAAGATTCAAATTAAACTAGAAGGAGGTAAGCTCAAAACAAATGTGTAGTTCCTCTAGGAGTGTGCTATCAGGCTATGAAACAGGATGTTAGAGGTGAAAACAGTTTAATTGGATTCAAGGGGAGAACAGAAAAATTAATGAAAGACAAGTAGATTGAGGAAGCCACTTATTAATAAATGCTTGAATAATATTCCATGTAATTGTTATAAAAACTCCCTCTGCTCTTACTCACTTCTGCTATCCCCACTACTGCAGACAAGCCCTGCAGGCTTTGACTCCTAACAGCTGCTCAGATGCTTGGTGTGCCATGAGTGTGCAGCACAGTGAGCCGGGGCAGGGGGCTGGATTTGGTACTGAAAGGGTTTAAGGACAGTTATATTCAGTGGTCCACCCACTGCACATTCCCCCTGTAAATCAGTTCTCTGCATACACAATGCAGCTGCTTGCTGCTCTTGGGCATCAACAAACCCTTCAAAAAAATGAGGCACAGGGCTCCTGCCAAACTAATAAAATGATAGGGAAGTTTTGGTTTTTTTTAAGAATGAAATACATCACAAAGGCAGGTTATTAAGAAGATATATTCTCTATACAGCTTAACATCAGATCCATAAAAATATTTAGCCTCCTAACTCTCATTGACCTCAGTAGTTAGGAATCAAAATACATCTGTAGCATGCTCTGGCCAACTAGGAGGAAAAAAATGTGATCTGGTAAATAGCAAAAGCAATAAATATACCTATATGAGAATGATCAATTTTGTTTTGTCAGACTGGGTCAGATCCTACTAAATGATGATTTCATTGTGCTGCCTAGCAATGAACATTCCAGGAACAGAAAGCTCTGGATTGACAAACAATGCTCTGATTCTTCTCCCCACACAACCTCTCCAACTGAGACAGTAAAGCACATTTCATTAAAACTTGTAATGCAGCACTATTACTAAGGAACAAGAAAAGCAAAAGGAAACAGGGATGAAGATGTTCCTGCACCTGTGGTCGGGTTTCCATCCTGAGTTTTGCTGTGAAAATGGTCCAGCCAGATTCCTTGGGGTGGCCCTCACAAGGCATGGTGTTGGTCATGGCCCTTCACATAGTTCTGCTTTGCTTAGTTCTAGTCCAAATTTTGGGCATTTTGGTGTCTGCCAAATCCCAGCCTGAGGATTTATCAACCCCAACAGAACAGATGGTCCCACAGATGGTCCTTGCTGCCCCAGATCAATGAGCTGGCACTCTTCATCTTTTCTAAGAACAGGGTTTTCTCCTCAGATTCTTTGCAGTGAGGATATTGCAGGAGGTGTTTGCTCTATAGTGCCCATAGCAGCATAGAGCAAACCCCACAGCAGCTTGTCTGTGACAATAACCTGGACGCATTTCCTGGCTGAGAAGTGGATGTTATCTCTCACATTTACAAGGTCTATATATTCACCAGGCAAATCTTTGTCCTTAGGCTCTGAAATTATCCTGATTCCAAATATTTGGAAGAGGGGGGTGATATTCCCACCATCTCCCACTCACAAAATTTCAAAGAAATCTTATTTTTTTTTAATACTTGTGAGCTCAGATAAAACTGAGACAAAAGTTCAAAAGATTATAACATTACACTGAAACACCCTAACCTTACATATTTCTTCTGAGTTTTAGCATTCTTTATAATTTTTCTCATTCTCACATAAAGATGTTCTTGTGAAAATGGAAACATCACCGTCTGGTTTCCCAGATAGTCATGGTCTCACTTATGAAGCACAGTATCTTCCAACACTTGTGTGTTTTCAAGGGAAGCAAGTATATTTTAAAGGCACATGTGACATCTGTGGAGGGGAGAAAGTTAGTTCTGCAGTTCATTAATCCAAACAACGGCTCTCCTGTGCACAAAAGCTTTTGTGGGTTTTTTTTTTTCCCCTTGCCAAATTGCCATGCCCTGTATAAATGTTCAGGTGTAAAATCTGCAAAAGGTAATTACTTTCCTAGAGTTCTATCAAGGCTCAGGCACTCTTCTCAGCACATAAATCTGAGGCAGTCACTCATCTCTCCAATCCAAAGGAGGCTGCTTGAAGATATATAAAAACTGAATTTAGCCTTCTCTTATTTAAACACTTGCAATTTCCTCACAGAGGCAATGAGTGCAGAAGTCCCACATAAATGGTTTGTAACGCAGTTCTGAATCAGGCTCTTAAGGATTATTAAAGTAATCCATCTTAATTATAGTGAAAATCTGTTACTGGCCTTATATAATAATGCTTCATTTATAATTTCCACTTAGGTCTACTTTCCTCCTTCTCATGTTTCCCTCCTTCCACTACAGTACTTTTTCTTTAACTGTCTTTGATCAGAATTACCCATTGCCTTTGAAAGGTGAGAGAATGTTCTTTGGGTGAAAGGATGACCATGTATTTAAGGCAGAAGTCTAAGGAAATAAAAAGGTTATGTTTTTATCCTAGTTAAGTCTTCAGCCAAGCCTCTTTAAGCAACTTTCTGGTCACTTTTGCAGTCCCAGCAGAGACCAGAGATTAATGAAGTGTGATACCATAAAGGCTCATCTCTACCCAGTCAAAATACTTTTCTGTCCTATTCATCTGCCCTATGACTTGCATTCCCTGTGCTATTGATGCTAATAAACTATTGCTTCCCCAAAGGGAGAATATAACTTTTAAAAGGCTGGTTGGTGCAGTAAGACCCCAAAACAGTAAATGATTTTGTGTTAGAAGAGCAATTGGAGGTACAGGTGTAGTGTAAGAAGACATGCATTCCAATTGTTTCTATCAACACCAAATTATTATTTCCCTTCATACTTGAGTGAGGTTTTGTGTTCTGCACAAAAATAATTGAGATGATACTTTGGTTTGGTGTTTAAGAAGTGACATGCTTGCACCCCAGCTTCAAAATCTGTGCATTAAATGCTTTCTGCCAGGCACCTCTTTCTCCAGGCAACAAGCCTGCACCCAGAGGCATCCTCATTTTGGAAACACAGGCTGACACCTAAACAGGAGCAGATGTGAAGTTTTCAATCAAGCAGTTTTGAATGCAGAATTCTTTTTGAGCCATGCTTCAATTCTCCTGTTTATGAAATGATCAGCAAAACAACTCCTTTGATACTCTGAAGAATCTGTAGTCACCCAACTCTTTTCAAAGCTATTTCTCTTTCCTTTTCCACTGGTTCAACAGAGCACAGCACAATGAAGTGACTTGCTATCAGTCTGCAGCTCTGTCATCTCAGAATTTATCTTTTAATTGCCAGTTGAGTCCTAAACTCTTGGATAGATCTCATGCATATATTTTCTAGCTTTTATTCCTCTATAGCTTCAGTAAAAGTTTTGCCTTTTGTCCTGCTAATACAGTAGAAAAGGATAAGGCACAGCAGAGCCTCTCCCAGCCCAAAGACATTTCTTGCTCAGGGACCTCACTGCTGGCAATGCTGAGTATGCAGTGTCAGTCACAGCACAAAAGCTTTCAGTCCCTAAATTGTTCAACAGATATGGGCTACTTATCTCTAAAAAAGAAAAAAATAATGAAATTACAATATGCAAACTGTGAGGTCTGTTTTCAGTTTTACACTTGGATGAAATAATGAGGAAGGAATTGTAATGCTCACAGACAGCTCAGCTGACCACAAAGGAATCTGCTTCCTATCAATTCAAGCAAACTTGGGAAATACCCCTTCCTTCCAGTCAATTGCAACATTTGCATTCTTCATATTCATTTCTGTTTTAATTCAAGTAAAGTCATCTACTGTCTCTTTACTGTGTACAGCAGAGAGCTGAATGAAAATGATTTTCAGATAAAGGGACTTTCTTCTCCCATTTTCTTTTTTTTTTTGAGGGTGTTGTTGATGTGCTGCATTGAAAATGCACTATAATCTCCATTCTATGCACATGATGCTTTGGAAAATAGGAACACAAAACTAATACCCTTGGGTTAGCTGATATGTGTACTGCTACACATAAATATCTACCTAGCAAAATTTCTGGGCATATTACAGTCAATATTGGTATGGAGACTTCAAGTTCAGATGCCTTCTCATCTATATGGGAAGGGAAACTTATTCTGTGGCAAACCCAGTTACAGATCAACATATTCAAGATTAAAATTTAATTGAGGCAATTATTCTTCTTTTGCTCTCCCATGGAAGAAAAGGTTAAGCTAAATTTAAATAAGCCATGTTGATCTCTACATTATTCATTCAGTTGCTGATATATCACTGTCTTGATAATTTATGGGTTTTAAAAACTACCTAGATGTTCACCGCCCATCCCAACATCTTGGGGAATCATCAATTAAGATGTCCCTTGGTTCCAAATCCATTTCAACTGTGAAAGATTTGTAGGAACTGATCAAAATTACAATTCAATCATTTTTTCAGATGGAGCTCTCTGACCTCACAGCATGGTATCACCTTTCCTTCCTGTGGTGATGTGGATGTCTCCAAGTAGAGACTTCTCAAATTAAAAGCCTACTATTAATTCTAGAAGTGACTTAATACTGCTGCATTTGTAAATCTACCCTTTTGTGTCAGCTTTACATAAAATCTCCTTTCTTTAGGATTGCACAACATTTTCTTTTTTTTTTTTAAGTGCATTTTAAGCAGTATTTTCAAACATGACAAAGGACTACAGAAAATAAGCTCTATTTTCAAAAGGTGTTTGGGTACTGAGACTCATGCTCTGCACCGCATTTCGTCCTGCTGAAATATCTGGAGCTGCTTTGGAAATCTTTTCAGCCTAAAGGCAAGGAATCAGAATATCTATACTGAAGAGTCAGCATGAAGGGCAGCCACACTCTCCAGGCTGTCTCTGAGTTCAGTGAATAGACAGGTGCTATCTCCTTGGCATTTCACCCAACTTAAGGTGTTAGTAAAGTAGAGGAAGATAAATTGTCTTCCCGACAGAACTCACATCTCTCCTTTGACAGCAAAGGGAACATAGACAAGGAACTTTGACCAGAAGAGCAGTCTAATGTTCACTCTTCAGCAGCAAAAATACATTAGTTTATAAAGCTGATGCTGTAACATTTGCAGCAAGCAATACTACATTAACTAGAGGACAACATTTCCTCAAATGTAAGAATAATATTTTTAGTGTGACTTCAGCAGCTGGGAATTGAAGATCAATTGCCTTACAGTGATACTGGGACTTCCAAGGACTCCCTTCATAGACCTAGCTGAATGTTGTTCTGCTTTTTGTTGTAAGATCTAAGCAATGAGAATAACTAAGTCTCTCTTTCAATAGCAATATTGGCACGGGGAAAATGTTTCATCTCATTGAACTGTACTTCTCCAAGTCTTGGTTTTTGTCACTGTCTTAACATGCACTCCCACAATGAAAAGAGATTCTTTACTGCACTGCTCACAATTACACAACTACCAGGGTAGCCAAATTCTTCTACACACTCCTCTGACTGCCACTGGTAAAACACAGAAAAGAAAGAAAACAATTAGAGAGATAGCACATCTACCCAGCATGATGCAGTCATAATAATTTAATCCCTCTATCACACATCCTACCATGAAATGATTGTTGAAATCAATGATTCACACACAGATACCTAAATTTCATCAATAAGAGTTCTACAGGGGTGGGGAAGAGAGACAGAGGAAGGTATTTTTGGAAGAGTGTGGGGAACAGCTCCTCTAGTAGGTCTTAATAACAGCTCAAGATCTGCAAATAACCTTCCACTGCTTCTGCTTTCTCAGCTATCAAACAGCATAGGCAGGAACAGCCTTTAAAGGCAAAAATGTGGAGGCCAAAATATTTATGACTGAAAGCAGCACTGAAGCCATCATGAGCTCATTGCACATACAGAAGCAAGTCAATCATTGTCAGATGCTCAAGAACACAAAACCAAAGTAAATGGTTTAACAGTGCAAGTCATCTGACGACTTACCAGTGTAAGTTATTTACACCTGGAAGTGGGAAGCAATGGGAAGCAGTGATCCTGAGCTCTGTCAATTATTTACAACAGTTGTTTAGCCACAGGACAGCCCAGATACCACCAACAGAGCTCAGATTCATTATTTCCCACTGCTGATGGATTTTCAGGCTAGAAATTAGAAATGCAGCTGTCCCTGAAGGACCTGAAAGGCAAGGAGAGGAAGAGAAGTGTCCACACCCACCAAGATCGAGGGGTTGTCTGCTCTCAGCTAAGAGAGATAAGTCCAGTATAAGTTTCAGAGATGATCACTGCATGGAGGAGGGAGGCAAGGAGGGAAGAAAAGAAACTTGCCCGTATTGTGCCACATGCAGAATTGCAAAGGCATGCTTTCAAGGGCAAAGAGTATCTCCTTCTCTCTGCCATGATTTGCAAAAAACTTCAGTCACACACAGAGAAACCCTGAATTTCAACATGCTCAGGTACTCTCCTGTGTTCAAGGTGTTAATAAATAATTGACAGCGGCTCCCAGAACAGACAATGTCACTTTTGGTCCTTGTCAAGTAGAAGACATTTGGGAAGTTTTTGTTTGTGTTCTTTTCCTGCATTTGATTCGATTTTCTCCCTTCCTTCTCCTTCCAGTTGCCCTAAAGCTATAAGAATAATGTAAGATCTGTCTCATCCAGTATCTGTGACAGGTACAGCTCTGCATGCCATGGCCGTGAGGAAGCAAGAGGTCCCTGAGTCTCCTGCAGCTAGCTGGCAAGTCTGAATTAACTTCATCTCCGCTGGCAGGCGTTTCAGACCTAAGATAGAATTGCTGCTCAGTAGGATCCAGGCTGCCCTTTCCCTTTTCCCCATCCTCCTTGGTAATTTATGGGCTTTATTTTCCTACCTACTCTGTGCTGCAGGATTTGGAGGTGGTAGTGAGGGAACATGAGAGCTGAGTCAGCACTGGCATACAGGATCCTAGTGCAATTTGGCACCATTCCACTTTCAGTGCAACATCTTGTGAACTGCTCAGATGGTTAAAAACTCTTATTATCCCACATCCCTCCTTCAGGTTTTCCTTTGCAGCAAAGGGTGTAGTAAGGTGAGACAAGCACTTTCTGGGAACAGGAGGGTGCTGGTACAAAATGAAGGATGTCAGCTTGTTCTCTAATGGCAAAAGGCATCCATATTTTCGCAGCCTGCCACAGTCTAATTGCATCCTTGTTTTCAGGCTCCTTTGGTTATGTCTGTGCCCTGCACGGCCTCTTGAGCAGTACTGCAATGATAGAACCACACAGAATCACAGAATCTTAGACCATCTTGAGCTGGAAGGGACCCACAATGAGCATGGAAGTCCAACTCCTGTCCCTGCACAGGACCACCCCAAAAACAACACCAGATGCTTGAGAGTGTTATCCAAACGCCTCTTGAAGTCTGGTGGGTGTGGTGCCATGAGCAGTTCCCTGGGCAGGCTGTCCCAGTGCCCACAGACAGCAGCACAGGATGATTGGTGCCTCAGCCGCTACCCCACCCACCATATGTCCATCTAGGACACCCAGGGACACTTTATCTGGCCCTCAAATTGTTGCAGTTCGTATCACATGAGTTAAGTGTCTCTGGCAGGTGCTGTGGCACTGTTCAAGACACTAGAGAGGGAGATGGTATTTAGTGCTTCACATCAAACATCAGTTTCCCCAAACTGGGGCATTTGGGATGTCTGGAGACCCCTGGAAGAATGCACAGCTGAAAGAAAAACCAAAGATGGGTCCAGTCAGGCATCTGGACCTGACTCTTGAGCCCCTTTAGCTGAGGCTGATTCTCTCAAAGGCTTTCATAGCCATAATGAGGCTGTTGCTAAGCTGAGAACTGCTGGTGGATGTCCCCTGTTATTTCAGGTTTTCTCTGCAGTGAAAGCACATGTGTTTGGGGAAAGCTCAGGTGCAGAGCGGGTGGCTGGTTGTTGCTGACAGAACTGCTCTGGTTTTTCAGTCTCCATTTGCTAATGGAATTTGAGACCCAAAAAGACACAGGTAGTTGTTCATTAAAGTCATCTCTTCTCTCTGTCTGTTTATTTCCATTTTTAAAAGGCCACCTTCATAACTCAGAGCATCCTGCCTGCCTTGCTTTTACTAAAGAGAATTTCAAGCAGGGTTAGACTTTATCCTATTTTCAGACTAATAGATCCTCAATTTCAAAACACCACTCTGCACTCTACAGGACACAGGGGAAAATTGCAGCAAGAGGATGCTCTAGGAAAGAAAAATGCTCATTTTCCAGGAGCATAGATACCCACAACACAGGCTACAACACTTAGCTTTTCTCAGTTTAGTTCAGATGGTTTATTGAAAAATTATTATTACATCTTTGGTACCAAGAGTAGCTTCTTGGCCCTCTTTTTATTGTTTGGGGGGTTTGGATTGTTGGGCTTTGTTTCTTCCAGGCAGCCAGATATCTGCCTACATCTTTTGCCCCTGGCTCTGATTTAATGTTTTCTTTGCAAGTCAAATTTAGTACCTGCTCATTCCAAGAATAGTGAAAGGTGTGGGAAAGAAGATTTGAGTGTGTATTTTGTCTCCACATGGCTCCTGTCAAGGATGCCAGGTAGTTACACCACCTGATTCCCCTAGTGTCTTTTGCAACTGAGTAAGAGAAGAAAACCACTAATAGGGAAGAGTTTCAACTCAGATTTTACTTTTTGTTTCTTTTCTCCTTAACCATCCCACAGCGTGAGGTACTGCTGTCCTAGAAGAAAATGGCCCAGGTCCCGGGTACATGAGGGCAGGTCTAGATGAAGAAGTAATGCAAATCTTCTCCTGTGCATGCTTGTAACCTCTGCTGGGGAGCCCTGTGATTTGTGCTCGTGAGCAGAGAGGAGCTGCTCATCCCATGCACACACTTTGCTGGGGAGAAATTGTTTCACAACTATGAAAGCACTGGATAAAGTGCTTTGATATGAAAGTGATAATGGTATGAAAACACTGGATAAAGCAAACCCTTCCCTGCCATGCAGCCCTGGGATTTTCAGCCTGCTCGATGGAAATTTCCTGAGCCAAAGATTTTGTGACTGTCTCTGTATTCAGCCTTGGATGGATAAATGTGTCCAACTGTTTGAGGGGGTTAATCCATTACTAATTGGTAAAACTTGTAGTGGAAATAATTACTATTCTACAGCTGAGCTGTGCTATTCAGTACCTTTATTTTACCCCTATTGTTTGACTATTCCACTGGATACTCTTGTGTCTTGGTGAATTCCCTGTTCTGCTTCACTCTTCTCATTATTTGTCATAGCTCTGTCAAAAGTCAAACTTTTTTCACCTCAGTTCTGTGATTTGATCTTTCCTTTCACATACAGACAACTGGGAAGGGTCTGGCTCTCCCCACAATAGAAATAGGCAGATAATTTCCCCTTGGGAAGAAAGGATTATTCCAAAGAAAGAGCAAAATTCAACCCCAGAGACAAAAGATGACAGTAATGTGGGAGGGTACTTCAGAAAAATGGGACCCCTTTGGCTGGGTAGGGACATGGACTGGTGCCCTTCTGGGAGTCCTCCCTCCCCAGCAGCAGCATCCCAAGGATCTCAGGCTCTCCCTGTACTGTAGCAGTAGCTATCAGCTCTGAGCAAAGCCAGCTGCAGAACTGCACTCCTCACAACCTGCTGCCATCACCAAGGGACCACCCAGCTCCAGTCACCTTCTCCAGGCACTCAGCACAGGCCCAGCCCCAGAGGACAGTGGCAGAACCAGACAGGGTACAGGGCTGACCCTCCCACTGCTTCCTACCCCAGCCAGCATGGCTGGGAGCCAGCACACCATGCAACGCCTGCAGAGCAGATTGTTTGGGGAAGGTGACTCCTGTAGGCAGGACAGCTTTCATGGAAAGTGTGTGGCTCTTTATGTAGAAATAATGCAAGTTAAATTCAGATGAAAGTGAGCAGTTTGTATGGGAGCACCCCTAATTCTGGAGCAAAAATATACTTACCTGGGGATGCTGTTAAAACAGGCTTATAGAAAGAGAGGGAGAGTGACTTTTGACATGGGCAGGCAGTGGTAAGACAAGGGGTAACAGTTTTAAACCAAAAGATCAGATATTCAGATTAGAGGCGAGGAAGAAATTCTCTGAGGGTGGTGAGGCACTGGCACAGGCTGCCCAGAGAAGCTGTGGATGCCCCATCACTGGACATGTTCAAGGCCAGGTTAGTTGGAGCTCTGAGCAACCTGGTCTAGTGGAAGGTTCCCTGCCTGTGGCATGGGGTTTGGAACTAAATGAACTTTAAGTCTCCTTCCAACCAAAACCATTCTATGATTCCATGGCTCTGTGTTGTCATGGAAGATGTTAGAGAACTTGGACTGTTGGGCAAGCTCCTACAGATATCTTCCATTAAAGGATCAATCACAAATACCTTTTTAAAAAATTTATTTAAATATTTTTTTCTTTAGTGCAGAACTGGCTGATTTCTTACAGGTCAATACAATATCCAGGTATTTTTCATATATTTGTTGCAGGGCACTTTGGTCCCAGCCCATCTCTAGTAAGCACATGAGAGTACAAGCTTTCACTTTTCTGCTTTACAGTCACTGTAAGGAAACTCATAATTCAGCCTTCATGTACAGCAAAGTTCTGATGAGATTTAATGGAATTCTAAGTTCTCTTTATGTACATACTGGGAATCAATGGCAAGGTTGTGAATTCATTTGCTGAGGACATTTACAATCCCTCCCCACAAAATAAAAACAGAACATTTCATGCTTCTTTTGGTAGGAGACTGATGCTTACTTCAGCAAAAAGTGAACAAATAATATGAAAAATCTATTATTTATTTCTTCTGGACCTCTTGCAGTGCTTAATGTATATGTTATCTATTATATATTTTAAGCATCACTGTTAACATCCACAGAAATGTATACACACCTTAAATTCCTAAACAGGTATTAACCATAAGGTGGGCCAGAGGAAGTTCTTGCTCAGCTCTCAGAATCTGTTTCAAGCATGAAGGTTACAGACCTGAAATGTTTGATCAGACATGATCAGTATTGATGTGGAACGCATTTTAGAAAGTATTTTTGCTGGGTGGCCCTCTGTTACATGCTTTACAAAACCTACCTACTGGAAAAGAAGTTTGGAGCTTTGAAGGTTTGGTTTTACTGAAAGAATTTTGCCAAAAAAGCTAAAATTAGAGCAGTTCCTCTCTCAGATATTTTCACATCATGGAATGGTGTGATATGGCACAGAAGGCTACACAACTGCATTTTTCCTGTGAAACAAAAATAGGGGTGGAGGCAGAGTCCAGACATGCTACTGATCCTGAATAAATGGCCTGAATCATGCAAAGATATGAAGAGACACTTTTTCCTCATTGAATAAGGTTAGATAAATTAATAGTTCAGTGCCAGCTTCTTGCTGAAAGGGTTCCATCAATATAGATTCATAAATTAATCCTCCTCATCTAGAGGGACTGCTTTGTTCCCATTGTAATTTTTGAACTTGAATGTGTTTTGAAATCACAGCAGCATAAAACCAGCAGAGCAGAATGATATCCCAGGTGTGGTTTGCCCTCATCTCCCTCCTATGAAAGTATATTAACAAGAAATTTGTCTTATCCCTCAAAGCATTCAGGGGCAAAGCATGACATTAGAACAGGAAGGATGATAAATTACCAAAAGATCTGCAAACCATGTTTGTAAGGATTGAAAAAGATGGTGCTACTTGATGTTATCTGCTGTCCTCATGATCTATGTTTAGTATGCATGCTTGGGCCTTTCCATGGAGGATTTTTACTAGTTCCCTATCTATAATGGCTTTCTTTAATTTGATCCTCCACCCACATTCTGCATTCTGAATATATTTCATTAGCGCTTCATCTCTAATAATTTCAAGGAAATACATTTCAAGGAAATAAGTGATCACCACTTGTTCAAAAATGACTCAGTGAGAGTGAAATTCAGCAGCAATTTTCTTGAAAGTTGCTAAGATGTTCAGCATCAGGGTTTTTTTCCTGACAGGAATATAGTGCTTGAGTGATAGGAGAGCAAAAGGTCTATTTGCTGTATGGTCCAAGTGACAGGTTCTAAGTGAGAAGAGGTGGAAGGTGAAGCTGATGTTAATGAAGTATATCTGGTGGTAATGTGACCTCAGAGCCCATGCTCTTGTCTGACATGACAGCTAAGGGAAATCTCCATCCTGCTGCTGAGAGAAGGAGTCACAGAGAGAGGGTGTCTTTGGTGTGAGCACAGAACACCCCACACCATGCAGGCCAAGAGGCCTATCTCAGCTGTCTCCCCTTTGGGGTGCTCTGTGCTCTTACAGCAATATGATTTTGTCTGTGCTGAAGGCAAACAGCACGACATGAAGTCACCCCAGCCTGAATTCCCACTTGTGTCCCCTGCTGGGGAGCACAGCCCATAGAGGAGGTACCACAGAGGCAGTGTGGATGTCTGGAGGAGTAATACAGTGGGACAGCACTGGAAGGGAGGGAACAAACACACTTTAGCCAGCCTGCCTCAGGTGATGGTGGGACAGCATGTGAGAGCAGAGCCCCGAGCTCAACCCCTGGGCACTGAGAGGCAATCCCAGCTGCACAGGCTGGGCCCACTGGCAGCGGCAAGGAAAGAATTTTCAGCTCCAAAAGAGCCCCTGAACATCCTAGTGCTGCTGAGCTGGAAGAAACCTTTTTATCCAAGGCCAGCTCAGCCTGCTCAGAAAAGGTTCAGACGTGGTGCAGCAATTGCCTGTGTCACTGGCACGCTGATGGGTTTGTGTGTTCATTCAGGGCTGCCAAGCCAGACATGTTCCAGAGAGGGGAGATTTGCAGAAAAGCAGGGATTTAACATCACATTAAGAACCTATTTACTGAAACTGTGAGACGCTGACTGAAACTTGGCAAGAAGCAAAACTGACTGCATCACATCCCCTAAATGCTCAGACTAATAACGGTGTTTATCTGTTGAGTACAATGCAAATTTGTCGTGCAGAGGACAGCAGAGGCCTCAAGTACAGCATGTTCTGCAGCAAACTCAAACTGTTTCAAGGCTTCAGATTTGTGAAGCAGTTTGTTGGAAATGGAATGTAATAGTCCTCTTAATCAGAGTCTGAAAATCTTGGGTTTTTTTAATTTTTCTCAAAACTTTCTGAGAAGCATAAACAAAGACAGTGAGAATGATAAAGGGTCATATTTATTGTGATTACTGTTATCACTTCAATCATAATTACTGTTATTATTTCCCTCTACCCAGGATACCATTTGAATGTTATCACCCTCTTCAGTATTTTAGAGGCTCCCATTAATGATGGTTTTGGAAGGATGCTTATCCCACAATAAAACCAATTTCTAATTGACATCATGCTGCTTTAATATCCCCTCTGGCCTTCTGCCCCCTGAGATCCCAGTGTGCTGACAATGGTTTTGTGTTCCACATTTTCGTCAGCTCCTGTCACATTTGTCAGTCCCATTTTGGCTCTTCAATCAACTTTCAACATACACCACACACTCCACTCTTCCATCTTTTTCCCATAAACTACCATGTCTCCTAGGATGTATTACAAGGCAAGGCTCTACTAGAAAAAAGGGGCCATCATTTTATAATCTTGCTTTCTCCACTCTGTCTTATGTGTGATTCTTAAACCTTTCTCAAACTAGTTTCAGTATGCTACACAGGCTACAGAAGAAGGAGGCTACTGCCTCATCTGTTTGCTTTTCCAGACACACATCGAGACAGGATTACCAAAATGGACACAGAAACTTCAGCCCATGTTCTAGCCCAGCTTTCCCTGTCCTTTCCCTCTCAGTTCTGCTTCCAGCACATGCACTGGGGATAAGCATTGCAGACAAGGCCCAAAAGATAGACCAATTTTCATATAATTGTACTTTTGCATGCTAAGGAAATGTCAAAAATATTTTAGAAATTCCTCCACCTGTTTTTCAGGTAATATTTTGTAGTTTGCTCAGTTGAAAATGCCATTTTCCACTTGTTTTGGTTTGGCTTGGGTTTTTTTTTTTTTTTAACATACTGCTTCTGCCTAAAAAATAAATGCTGATTGATTTCTTTTAATTAATTTCCTCAATAAAGAGACAAAAAACAACAATAACAAATAAATAGCAAAAGCAGCCCAAAATTGAGGCATCGGTCAATTAGACTAAAATATTTCACATGAAAGACTTCTGACTTGTCTGGTTTCCCTTGGTATTTTTGAATTCAATACATTTTCTTCCAACTTGCAAGCTTAAATGATCACATACCGCCCGATGAAATACCCTCTAGAGCGGATGATACTGCAAAGTGCTGAGCACTTAGATGAATAATTTGTGGGTTTCTTCAGGGCAGTATGGGCTGTGCATTCCCAAAGAATCTAAACAATTTCCTTGTACCCTTCATCATCTTTCACATGTCATATTTAAAAAACCAAGGGCTGATCAGAATTGGTCTCTGCCAGCCTTGAAATACCTCTTATGAGTTCAGTCTGGTCCATGCAATTAGGTAAACTGCAGTTTAGGCAATTGCACTTCGTAAACCCAAATCTCTTGTAGTCCCAGCTATATCCTCTCTTTTCCATCTCCTCCATTACCTCCTTTGCCTCATGAAAGATGAAGGAAAAAGAGAAGTGCAAACTCCATCAATGCTTTCAGTCTCAAAGTAAGAAGCTGAAACGGTGAATTCTTTTTTTCTGCAGCAAACATTTCAGAAAGAAATGTCATTTGCAACATTCTGGCTCAGCTTGACTCTGAGCTATGTGTGTTTGTGCCGCCAGAGAAAGCAGCCTGCCTGGCCCATGCCCCCAGAGCCATCAGCCACGCTCCTCCAGTGCCTGGCAGCACAAACTTGAGGTGCTTGACAAAAAATTCACAGTGGCATCGTAGCAGCTCACTCAAGCACAAACTGACCTCGAGGCAGTCTGAACCAGCATTTCGTCCTGGTTTTCTGACACTTCTTTCTTCTCCCACAAAAAAATAGCCTACATTTTCCTATGGAAAATAAAAAGTCCATTAATAATACTGTAAATATTTACTAATGAATGATAGGGAAAAAAAGAATCCTGAAGTCTCAGTAGAGTTACCATGCTGCAAAATCTGACACTCTGCTAATGGATAATGATCCTCACAATAAATAGTCCCCATTTCTTTAAGTGAGCTTTTCTTTTTGCCACCTTTAAACAAAATAGGGTTAGACATTTATCATTTAAAAAGGCTTTAAAGCACTTTGGACAGTAACATAAAAGAACATTACTTCTCCTGAAAAAAAGGACTTTGATTTTTAAGAATGCAGTAGCTACATCAATTTCAAATCAGAGAGCTTGCAGGACTCTAATTGAATATGATTCTGTGTGAGTGCATTTTCTTTGCTGTAGGAGAGGTGCCTTTTCTATTAGGCAAATTGTATGGTATGTGTTACACTGTGGGTATGATGAATCACAGAGATTTCATTTTTCCATGGAAAATGTCATTAAAAAAATCATTGCCATTCTAAGGCATTGTAATGTTTTATTGAAAAAATATTTAAAAATTTTTAAAAATCAGTTTTGCTTTCATTTGGATTATTTTTTTCAAGTACATCTTCAGATTAGTGTAGAAATATGACATACATAATGTGAAAAATGTTTACAATCAAATTTTCTGTCAAAAATAGTTTAGATAGGGTATTTTTCAGAAGAAATTTTGCCTTGTTGCCTTTCAAGTTATGCATCTTATTTGGAGAATACATTAGTCTCTTCACTGCATATTGTGCATATGCTTAGATAACTGTTGAGAACAGTCAGAACAGCACAGAAGACAAGTTAAGAAAAACATTTTTATAATTACATTTTATTACATTAAAATTTAAGGGGACTTTTAAAAATGAGCATAACATTAAATAAGCATGTAATTAAATAATCATAAAAACAGAAAATTAAGGAAAGTTCACTCTCTTTTATTGCATTTTCCTCTTGTAATACAGTATTTTCCTTTTTATGTTTTATAGATACAGTAAAGCTTGTTGCATTTTGGAAATATCCATGTGGTTTTTGTTTGTTAAATGTATTGTTCATGCAGGTGAAAAATAAATTAAGATGTGGGACAACTTTTCACAAAGTGTGAAAAATGTATTCTGTTCACCACATTTGTCCAGCAAAAGTGTAAGGGAAAGTGATGCATCTCTTGTCCTGCTTTGCTTTGCCTCTTTTGCCCCAGGTACAAAGGAGCAATTGCTCTGCTGATAAATTCCTGACCTATCCTCTGTCTTATTCAGTAAAAAAAATAAAAAATAAAAAATAAAAATAAGTAAAGCAAAACTTGTTTCTTCTTCTATTGAAATGACAATACTCTCAGTAACTTTGATAGGTGCTGATAGGGAACTAAATAAAGAAACATGCACTCATTAAAGAAACATGCACTATTCTTGGGATTGCAAATACCAGATTTACTAGCAGAGCACTTGTTCCTAGGTAGGACTGGTCTCCAAAGAGTACCTTTGGAACAGTGCAGAACAGAAACATGTACAGAGAGCAGCCCCACCTCCTTCCTTGCCTGGTCACTGGAGCCAACAGGACCTTGCCATGGGCACATTTCCATTTGCTCACCCCAGAGAGGGCAGCACAGGGGCTCTTCCCCATTCCCACACAACTATCCCCAAGCCGAGGGAGGCACAGGCTGGGGGCTGGAGCCAGTGTGTCCTTTGCACAGGAACATCTCCCCTCAAATGTCTGGTGTCCATCTGACCCTTCCTAGACAACTACAAGCTTTCCAGTGCAGCCATGGATATTTTACTCCATCTCTTGACAAAACTATCTCTAAACCAACTGCATGTGTGAAATTTTTACCCTATCCCACCATGGACAAGTGGGGCCCACAGCAGACATTTGCTGTTCACTAGCAATCCCACCAACAGAGTCCAAAAAAGATATTGTTCTATTTTCTGCTCCTCTTCTCCTCGCTCTTTCCAAGTGACCCCTGAGCCCCTGCAGTTCCTTCTTACCTCACTCAATGGAAGTATCCTCTGCTGCAATCATCTGACAGCTGATTTCCTAAATTCTCCTTGGCATTCTGATGCATTCACAGATGTAAATGTTGATAGCAATCAGCTTTAAATCCAGCCTTTGCCTTGGCAGATCATTAGACTGTGAATAAAACATAGAGAAATATACCTGGATTTCTGATCAGCGGTAGGTATGCTGATGACTTTCATGTGAGGTATGAATTGTAAGTGTGACAGGACTCATTACCTATAAATCACTGCTTGGATTGTGGTTAACTTTCCGTGGTAACAAAGATAAAACACACTCTCTCCCTCATTAGCTGAGCACTGAAAAACCACTGCAGGGATTTTTCTGCTGCACAGAAAACATCTGCCTAGATTCAGCTTCAGGAGATCTCTCACAGAAGCATTTCATCCAGGTGAAGTCACACATGAGAGCAAGGTCTGTGCCCTGCCCTGGACACAGGTCAGCATAGCCACCTTCACAAACCCTACTCCAAAAGTCCCAAAAGCAAAGCTTTTCCTTGCAACAAGCCTCTATTAAATCAGAGGTGTCCCACCCAAGTGGATTTTCTAATTAGTCTTTGCAGTGTCCTGTGTCTTCCTTTGCTGAAGAGGCTTCAGTTCACACATGCCCTGGAGAAGCCCAGCCCATCTGTGCAGTTTTCTCTCTGACTTCCTCACTGTCTCACGTACTGCAACACGTTACTTGTAAATCTCTGCAGCCCTAGTGGACACTTCTTTCTGCCTCCCTCCATTCAATTTACCTCTGGTACCCATGAAATATTGGACAGAACCACTTTTGTTCTCAGTATGTCAGGACCTCAGCTTTTCATCAGTGTTGTGTTGCATTTCCCTTTCCATTTCTCTTTCCATGTGGGAGGGCAGTAAAATCCTTAGGACAGGGCTTTCAAGTTAGCAGCATGATCCTGTGGCTGTGGGGTGCATTGCTGGTCCTTAGGGGAAACCCAGAGATGTTCTTGCTGTACAAGAATATCTGCACCCATTTGCATTCATGAATTCAAATTAGACAACCTGAACACTTCTAAGAGCATTTCTCCCCAAAGATTGATCTTTAGGTAGCCACGTCCCAGAAAATCTACACAAAATCAAGGGCAGAGGCCTTTTTTTGAGAAAAAATGGCAGAGGATGTGAAGGACCAAAGAAAGGGCTAAATAAGAGAAGATTGCAAGGTAAATTGCCCCTGATGTAATCGTAAGTTCACCTTGTGTCTTGGATCACATTCTTTTACAGTTTCGGTTTTATTTTTTATAGATAATGTTGGTTATTAAAAAATTGTAAGGATATAACTATTGTTGGGCATACAAAGCACAAAAAAACGCTGTGCAAATTAGAGTCAAATGATGCATCCTGTGATAGAGACCTGCAAAACCCAATGAACTCTTTTTCTGCTGCTGTGCCCTTGTACAAGGCAGTAACTAGAGGGCAATTTGGAAAATGGAAGATAAGTGCTTGTTGGCCTCCAGGTCTGGCAAGTCATTTTTCTATCAGTGAAAAACCAAGAGCAAGAAAGCTTTTGCTGAGACCAGGTATGAGGAAGGAGGAACAGAGAGGTGAAAGGAGACAAATCACTTCCTATTGTGGCTGGCAGCAGAAAAATCTGCTGCTGCACACTTGCAAGGCACAGTTACTTTCTCCAAATAACCTTATAACGTTTTCACAAGGTATTAATCAGCATTCACAATCCTCCAGGTAGGCAAATAGCACTTCCCATGTTTATCATGTGGATACAAGAGTTACTGGATGACAGTGATTAACTAAGATTCTTACAGCAAGTTAGCAATAGGTTTCTAAAACTCTGAAATGGAAAGACATATACCTCCATTAGCTTTTGCTGATTCACATATAAACCTAAGAGCCCTCCTACCTGGCTGTGAACACTATTGTGCTTGGTCCTGACCACACTTCTTCCCAGAGCCAGTGGTGATTCCCAAGGGTCCTGACTTCTTCACTCTCAGCAGATCCAGGGACCTCCACCTTTTAGTTGGCCATCTCTCAAGGTACCTTGACTCTTTACTTTCAACTTTATTATAACTCCATTTCTAAGTTTGTCTTTGCCATTTTTCGTATCCTCTTTGACTGTACCTTATTACTGGTCATGCTGGTGACTATATTGTGAAATGAAGCTGGTAATTTTTAAAATGACCAATACTGCAGAAAGAAGGGCCAAAGGTGAATGAAAGGCAAGCCAACACATGTGAACTATCAAAGAGGATCCATGTCATGCAGAAAAAACCCAACAATAGTTAACTTTTATGGGTTGCAACTGTGCTGTTGTCCCTCTCCTTCCTTAATCACACACGTTTACCTTGTATTGATGCTGGGATGATTTGTTGCTGTGGGTTTCAGCTGAATTTCAAGAAGAAATATATTAACACAAAATGAATAGCATTGTGTAAGTTCAGGGTGAGTATTTATTTCTGGTGTGTTGCATTTCTTTTCTGCTGTGCTGTCAGATTGTCTGCAGGGCAGCAGCACCCAGCATAGCAGGTGAATCACTGCACTTCATTCCACAGCATGATTTATACTTCTTCTGTTTTGGTCATGCTGCTGCTGCCTCTTGTATTTATTGCTCTTTTTTCAGGCATTACTGTTAAGACTAGGATCTTGATCCTCTGTGCTCTCACAACTCATAGTACCATTTGTGCCTACCAGGGTAGCAAGTCACTGGATTGGAATGGCTGATTTATAACTAATTTGTACACCACAATGTGTTTTACATAGAGGCAGAGTAGGCAGCTGTCTACAGTGGTGGATTTTTAAGGGCTGCAAGACAAAGCCTGTAGCAAGGCTGAAGGAAGGAGACCATCTGGGACACCCTACAGCAGCTGTGCAAGGTGGATATCCTGGGCTTCACCTTCCGTGAGGGTCTGCAGGTCACTGGGCTGCCAAGAGCTTACCTCTGGTAGAAGGTAATAGAGTCTTACAGTTCTGATCTCCACCTGCCTCTACCATTCCCAAGGGATATGGAGGGTTACTGATCCCCCAGAATCCCTTCCCCTGGCTGTCAATCCCACACTACCTGGGGTGGATCTGTCAGCCATGCTCAGTACAGGATGGAAGCAGAGGGGGGTACTCAGAGGGACCAGAGACAGCACAGGAAGAACTCAGTTATCTGTTACAGGAACCAAGGAGGTTTAGGAGTCACAGCCTCTTCACCTCTTGAGAAGCTCAGATTTCAGACTCACTCTATCAGAGTCTTGAAGAATGAACTATGATGAGAACAAAAGATTTACTCTATTTTCATCTTTGAAGGTTACTCAGCATAATTTTGTCTATGCAGCAATACATTTAGTTTTTTGTAAATGGAAGTACATGCTGCAGATGATAAGAATCTATTCCATGCTTGTGCCTCCCAAATCCTTCAAGGATCAGCACTGCTTTACAAAGAAATTGGTATTGCTGGGGGAATCTAGCCAATGAATCTAGCCACACTTCTTCATCCATTCCAAAAGCATTAAGACACATCAGCTGCAGGAACTGATCAGAAGAGCTAGCTTGAATCCACTTTTAAAACAACCTCTTTAGTAGCCTAGCTGCTGGCTGAGTGCAGCCAACACAAGAAGTTTTGTATTGCAAAAACATTCTCGTCGGTTATTAAATTCTGACAGTCAAAATAAAATCATGTCAATGGGCTCTGCAGGAGAGTTGCATAGAAATTTCTATGCTGCATTATTAATTAACCATATATCATTTCACTTGCTGGAAAAAAAAGTAGTTTGCAAACAGGAGAAGCCAGAGATATTTGTGGGGTTAGAACTGTCTCTTTTGCCCTGAGTATTTGCAGGGGCTGGAAAAACAAGGCTCCTTACTGCAAAATAGGCAGTAAATCTGTGTTCCTGAGTCATTTATAGGAGAAAATACTGCGCAGGCAAAGAAAATGCAATAGTATTTACAGAAAGGAAGCCTTCAAAACTGTTGTTGAGTGTTACAAAGAAAACCATTTTTAACTACATTATCCATTCTCATAATTGAAGGAACAGTTTCACCTTGCTCTTTTCTCATGCAACCAAGTCCAGGGAGCAGCCATTTAATGTCTTTTGCAAGGCAGGATAGAACTTATAAATTAGCTCTTATATACTACCTATATATAACCTACCCACTAACTTGCTTTTCAATGTTCTATACAAGTCCTCCAATGGAAATTCTGAGAAACTTTTTACATTTCTACTGGCCTTTCCACAATATTTCTTATTGTTTTTTCCAGTTCTATGTTTAAGAATATGGTGCCTGCCTTTATCCAGTTTGGGCTTGACCAAAGAGGTTTTATCCAGTCTGACATTTCATCATGTCTTGTTGGTGACATTTCCAACAGGCCGCCACTGGTGCCTGAATAACCTCAATTAATCTCTTGAGAGATAACAAAGGAGAGGGCATCAGATCCATGCAAAGTGCAAAAGCAGTCAAAACTATCCTGAAACATCAGAGGAGAAAAGCATCATTCTTTTCATGACCTTGAAACCTGAGAAATCCCCAATTCAACTGAAAATGGATAAGAGAGATTTTGCTTTTTAGTCATCCAGAAAGTGAAAATCCGTTTGACAGGTGTCACAACATCCTGACTGCTGGATAACCCCCTAGGACCACAGGCAATGCATTTACTTGGCACCTTGATACTGCAGGTATCAATCCCAGCCAGAAAGAAACCCCACACCAATATTCCTGCTCAAGGTCCAGCGTGGAGGACAAGCAAGGTAACAGAAGGTGTCAGTGTCCCTGAGTTTGCTCCACAGCTGGAAAAACACAGATGGTCACTCCACGATTCTAAAGGGTGAGTAGGTCAACACTGGAAAAACATTGACCTGCACAACAACACTGGAAACACTGGAAAAGTTTCTTCCTAAAAGCTTCTGTCTCCTTGAGCTGGTTCAAAGGAATTCAGATACTGAGCTTTTCTGGAGTGACAGTGAATAACAAAGTAAAACCCAAGTAGTTTTGGTTTGGGGTTTTTTTCCAGTTCTATGTGACAAAAAAAAGTGCTGAGAATCCAGAACTTTCTAATAGGCTGGACATTTTAAATTTTATTATATTTTATTTTATAATAACTGCCAGTCATATTCATGTCAATTTCTCTATGCTGCCTTGTTCACTGAATGCCATCTTGAAACTTCTATTCCTCCAGTGCATCCTTGATCAACCACTGCCAGAGTTGCCAAGGTATAAAACTGGAAGAAAGTAAACAATAAAAAAAAATTAGGAGAAACAGCAAGGTATGAGAACAAGCTTTAGAAAGAGAGTATTAAAATGGGCTATTACTCTCCTGATTTTTTCTGAAGGCTGCATACTTGGCATATTCCCTGTATGTCTAAATCTACATAGATCTATGTCTACAAATGCTACTATCTACATAGACCTTATTTTTGTAGAACTCTCTTGAAAAGGTGAATATATTTCTAATGAGCATTTTTATCTTATCAGTTTGTATGTCCTTTTTCATCCCTTCTTCCTATTTATCCACTTTTGACCCTGGTCAGTGTGCAGGGTTTGGCTGGGATAGAGTTAATTTTCTTCACAGCAGTTGGTATGGGGATGTGTTTTGGGTTTGTGCTGAACACAAGGTTCATAATAAAGAGATATTTTTGTTATTGCTGAGCAGGGCTTACAGAGCCAAGGCCTTTCCTGCTACTCATACTGACACTGGCAAAGGAAGTTAGGAGGAGTCACAGCCAGCACAGGTGACCCCAGCTGCCCAAAGTGATATTACAGACCATATAACATCATAGTATATAAAGAGGAGAGGAGGAGGAGGAAGGGGGGGTATTTGGAGTGATGGAGTTTGTCTTCCCAAGTCACCATTACAGCTGATGGGGCCCTGCTCTCCTGGAGATGGCTGAACACCTGCCTGCCCTGGGGAAGCAGTGAATTAATGCCTTGGTTTGCTTTACTTGTGTGCATGGCTCTTGCTTTTGCTTATTAAACTGCCTTTATCTCAACTTAAGCATTTTCAAAGGTTCCCCTTCTGATTCTCTCCCCAGTCTCACTGAGGGGGGAAAAAGAGTGAACCTGGGGCTGGGATTCTGGCTGGGGTTAAACCACAACTGCCAGGAACAAAAATTTACATCCGTAAACTGCTTGTTCTGTGAAGCAGATTACCTTGACCAAGAATTTCAAAAGCCACTTGACACAACTTTGTGTGTTCAGCTTGAGATGTTTTGCAGGTTTTGTGACCCTGCTGGATAAAATTCTCTAAGATATATCAGGAAGGGACCCATCAGTTCTTGTCTGAAACTCCTGTTGGGGTATTTTTCCCATTTTGCTTTGTAATTTTATTTGTTCTGCAGTTCTGAGGTGTACTGTAAAGAAGGGACTGTTAGTATTCCAAATACAAGGAACAATAGTTAGAAAAATCAATTTTTATTATTTAAGCACATCAAAAACTAAATAGATTTCCTGGATTACTACATTTACTCCCTGCTGCATGTCCTAAAATCATGAATTTGTACAATTAAAAAATCTCCTGTTTCCTGCTCATGCTGCTTCTTTCCCAGAATAGACTTCCATACTACTGAGAAATCCTCCCATTTTCACAATTTCACAATTTCTTGCAGAGTTCCCAGCAAACACAGAAAAGCTCCCTGCTGAGCATTGTATCTGGTCACCCTTCAGCTCTGTTTTTCCTGGGCATCAGCCACTCTGGGTTCCACATGGCTCATTTTCCATATTTTTTACTTTTTCCCTTGATTTCCCTCTCACGTGCTACAATTTGACCCCTCTGATCAAAAAAAAACCCAACATATTTTATCCCCAAATTGATTCTGCGTAAGTTTGTGATGGAAGTAGAATAAAGTCCCTCTTTCTGCCTGCAGCACCCAATAGTTTCATTAACACAACCTCTGTACAGCATCTCCCTTTATTTTTTTGTGACTGTCATTTCATCATTCTTTCTATAAATTTTAGCTCCCCTGTCCTTCTCAGTGGCACTGCTGCCTCTTCAGGATGATTATGAACTCAGTGGTAGACTACCAAGTACTTAAAAGCCATAAAAAAAGATGTGTTGCACTTTATCTTGGGCTCAGGATACATTGGGGTATCTATTCTTTATTGGCATTATTTCACCTTTCTTTTTTTTTCCCAGCTTCCAGCAGTGGCTTGCAACAATAGCAATGATAACAATGAAGCAGCTGAAAATGTTGCTATTATTTTGATTTAATGAGCCCTCTATTCTGTAAAAGAGTCAATACTTCCCAAAAATAACATCAATGCTTCCTGTAAGATGACAAGAGGGAGTGGAAAATTTTGTGTGAGTAGCAGAGTCTTTTCTCAGTCACTATTCATCCTTGAAGACTGATGGTAGGAAAACATCCTATGGTGTTTGATGCCTGGTAAACCAAGCACAGGGACTTAATGATTATAAAAACTTCTGCAGTAGCAGAACGAGATCTTTTATCTGAAAAGAAGGATTTGCACTATTTCTCACATGATAACAACATGTTTTCACGATACACAGGATGGAATTGTGTCTCTCCATTCATACAGGTGCCCATGACAAAAACAAAACACAATCTCTCTGCAAAGAGGAACAGCCACAATAAGTATGTGTGTGTCAGGAAAACTGCATCTGCCTTTGATATGAGCAATTTTATGATTACACACCTCTTCCACATCACTATGAAAGGCCTGATTTCTCTGTGTCTTAATTCCAAGCTGAACCTGGTTCATCTATAAAACAGACACATAGCTCTTCACAGTCTTGTAGATATAATTACATATGATGAATATGACGATCTCTTTCAAAAATATGTTCCATCTTAAAAAAAAAAGCAATGTCTAGTACTGAAGAATCCAATGTATCCTTTGGTAGTTAAGTTCCATGAGTATTTTCCCTAACAATTAGAAAAATAATTTATTTCTTGTCTGGATGTTAAGGGTTAATCATGAATTCTGTATCTGGTCAGGGACACTTTCAAGTAACAACAATTTATTCTTTGCAAACTTTTTTTTTTTGTATTTTTGAAAACTTAAGATTTACAAAGCAGAATTTTAATGAATGCTTTAGAGAACTGGTAGACAAGATAAACAGTCTAAAACAGAATAGCTAAATCTAGGAAAAAGAAAAAGATAGAAATTATTTATGTGAGAACAAGGATGCAGGACAAATATAGAAATAATTTCTAAAAAAATTATGACGCTCTAAATTAAGATGTCTCCAGTCAACAGAATCAAGCATTGGTGTCCTATGCTTTAGTGTCCTAAATTTCCACCCTTTCTCTGCTAGACAGAAACGCCATCTCTCCCCATACTTCTAGTATGCTTGTATTTAATCACTGTTGTGGCCCTTTCCAGCCACATTTCTCAGTGTCAAAGCATGCCCAAGTCCCCCACGGTTCTTGTGCCACCCCTGCCTGCCCCATAAAGAATCACAGACCTGGTCCCAAATACTCTGGGTTTCTGGCTTAGGCAACTGAGCTCAGTCCCTATCTCACATGCAAACACCACTGAACATTTCTTTCTAGAGGTTCAACCTGGAGCTGAGCCCCACAGGAGCACTTTCAGCTCTCCAGTGCCAGTAGTTCCATTTGAGACATCCACCAGGGCTGCCAGAGATGGCTCAGCACCTACGGGAAAATCTTCCCATTCTGGATAAGAGTGGTAAGCCAGGCACGTCGTACACAGCACTGGATTGAAATACCCACAGTACCCCCTGTGTGTCCTGGAGATCAGTCCAGTCAAGCTCAATCAGTTTATTGATTAGAGATCCATATTATACTAAGACAGAGAAGCAAAGCTTATGATTCCAAATTCATAACCTTTGGTTTTGTCACAGGTGCTGCAGTAGCTCAAAACAAAGCCAGATTAATATGCAGAAATCTCTAACAGCATTTATCCTCCCTGTTGATTACACTTAACAAACTTTCCATCATGTCACTTAATTCCCCCCTGCCTCCTTCAGAATCATAAATTAGAATGTCACCTACAAGAACACCCTTCAGAAACTTTTCTTCAGAAGGAGATAGGAACAGAATTATCGACCTTGGAATAGAAAAACAGAGAATGAAGAATCCAAGCCTCTTCTGTGTTTGCTATGAATAGGAGTCAACAGCTCCAAGAACTGAAAAATATTTAATCAAACTGTGGGTTTCCAGAATATTTAGTCTGACTCCCAGTCTAACTAGTAAAGCACTGTAGAAGTTTGGTTTATTGGTTGTCCAGGTAATACTCACCCTTTATCCTAATAAACACAGATACTAAAATCAACATGTAATTAATAGATGAGCCACCACGGCTCTGAACAGCTTAGTTTTGACACCAGAAACAGGCTGTAATCATATAGGGCTTTACATAAGCAAGCTGATTTTATTCCTCAGTGGCTTTTCAATTTGTGTTTTTTGTTTACAGCCATCTCAGGCAAGCTACCACACGGTATCATCCCAAGACAAAGTCCCTACAGTACAGCCATTCAAATCTATTGAAATCAAATGCTAAATTTTCATTGATGCCTATATTTATTGCTTTTGCATCCAGGTTTTTCTGTGCTTCTTTATCTGCCACAGAGAGATGGTGTTGTGACAACAGATGCTTTCTGAGCTCATCTCAGTGCTGCATATTCCCACTTGAATCCCTGCTTGTCATTTTGCCTGGCTGTCCAATTTGTGCTTTTGTAAAGTATTCATCTCTAGCAGCATCAATTACTCTGGAAATCATTAGAAATTGAACAAACACCCAGGGTTTTTGTTGACTACTAAAAGCATTTCTCCCCTTCATGCTGAACGAGGTGATGGCAACCATTGGGCTCAGAGCCATGCAAGGACAGAATTCATCTTTTGTGCCACAAGATTGTCAGATGCCAATGACCTTTATTGAAGCAGAAACATATGAAAATGTGACCTCAGAGGAGAGATTGAAAGAATTAGCATTGTTTAGTCTACAAGAGAGTAATGAGATACATGAGAACAACACTGAAATACTGAAAGGTACCCTCAGTGGGCAATTTATTCTCCAGAAGCCCCTCCACTTAGGTGTTATATTTGAATGTATGTATATTGAGCAATTTGATGCATATCATAGTGGGGAGGGTATGATTGTAAAGAGAATATAATCTTTTTGTGATGTGATATTTTGAAGTCCCCTTGCATTTTGCAGCTGAAGGATGTGATCCTAGCCAGGGAACTGCTAAATGTTGGCAGATTCACAGCACAAGACAAGCTCTACCTCAGCAAGTGCTTCATGTTATCTAGGTTTATCTTTCCTGTTGAACCTCTTTTGTAAACAGAGAGGGGTAGAAAATAGATTCCCTGTCACACAGCCGAATCCAGTTCCTGTCACCTTCCAGCTGGACGCCCACTTGGAAAAACAGGAAGAAAACTTTTATCATAGAAAATGCTGAGCTGGGTCCAAACTGAGCTGGTGCTCTGGTGACATTTGAGCAGCAGTGATATTTTTTTTTTGTTGTTTTCAAGTATGACTTTGAAGCAGCAAGATTCAGTGCTCCACATCTCTTATTGATCTTGGCTGCTGAATGTTTTATGACAGGGAGTCACCCTGCGTGAATTCGGAATAGAAGATCAATAGGCTGCTTAAGATGTCATGCTGTGTTTAGATGACTGACACAGTTCCTTTCCAACACCAACACCACTCCCAACCCTTTTCTTTCAACATCCCATTCCAACCCTGAAATTTTTCCAGGTGTATCCCTTGAAAGGTTTCATCTGTGGTGTTATTACCGGTCTGATGTACACCCTAAGAGATTGGACACTCAATTTGCCTGTGACTTTTCTTGTTATCAACATAATTAGCATCAGGACACAGTCTGTATAAAGGAAAAAAAGCCTGCTTTCTTTGTACCTTCAAAGTTTCCATTCCAGGGACAGACTGCTAGAGAAAAAATTTTTGCATAAGGAGTACATTATGTCTTATTTTCCTTCCAAGGAATTACAGGTTTGTGCCTCATACTTATTTGGGGACATTCTTTAGGATTTCACTAGACCAGAATGCTCTAAACCAAATACTCCTGAGCTCACAGGGACAGCTGTGCTGTTTGTCAGACTACATGCCCTCAGTTCTGGGTCTGGGAACAAATGAGCTGCAAGGCAGCCACAGAATAACTCCCTCCTTAATGGACTGGAGACACAGTTTCCTTCTGCCTGTCTCCCATCTCTGAGCTCAGAAGTTAATGCAATGATAAGAGAGACATGAAAGGAGCACCAGTGGTGAGGTGGGAACCCTTTCACTGAGAACTGGAAAGAGATCAATGTATTTCTAGACACCAACACCTCACATGCTCAGTGTCTGATGCAGCTCACCCCAAAATGTGCTCACCCCAATTAAAAAATGTTAGCCACACAACTTTCTTGGCTGTGGCACAGCTCTAAGGAGGCATGGGCTGTTGTCCCTCCTGGAGGTCTGGGATAAGCAAAGCACCTTCATGAGCCCTCCCACTGGCAAGGTGACCTGTAAAGCCATTGCTAAGGCTTCCCAGCATCACTGTGCCCCAGCTCTCATGAACAAGCTCAACTGCACTCCTTCACCTCTCAGGGAAGGAAAATGTAATCCTGTGTCACTGCCTTGAGTCAGTTCAGGTTCTGGAATTACTCATCAGATTAGACTTCAAGGGAGAAAAAGAACTCTCACCATTGAACTCTTCTGTCCCCTCCTGCTTACTCAAAGAATAAATTTTGATTCAAAAACTATATTTGAATTTATGAGCAGTGAATAAATATCCTAATGAATATTCTAATTAACTTTTTAAGAAGTGTTGGCTCAAAAAATCTTATTCTATTCTGTTACTTACATTTATAGTGGAGAAGAGATTAAGCAAAGAGCTCAGTTCCTATCCCAGGGGACTGACCAGGGTGTTTACAGGCAGTGGTACCAACCACTTTAGTGACTCTCATGCTAATCAGCTGCTATCTAAGAGAGGAAAATGTGGTCAGTCTTATCTTGAGAATAGAACCAGCAAAACTGAAATCAAACAGCATTTTGTGCTGTCACAAACCAAATATTTGCCCTCTATGAAAAATGTTGATTTTCTTTAGAATTCCTTTTCATTAAAATTGTAGTTTTCTATACATTAAAAATGAAAAAATTTTGCTCATTGTCTTTATGACTGCCAAAAGTGATAACATGTTCTAGAGGATTCTGCTTGAGCAGGGAGACTGGACTAGATGACCTCCAGTGTTCCCTTCCAACCTTACCCATTCTGTGGTTCTGTGATCCTATGAATTTTGAGGTTTTCAGCTGGGAAAATTAATCATTTTAAAGTCATTCTCATTTAACCATTTACACACTAAAATATTTCCAAATAGTTTTATTTCATGCCTTTTAATTATCACTAATATTAATAGTATATTTTTTATTATTCATTTCTGGCCAACTAAGCAGTGGTTGACGGGGCCCTGCAGAAATTCCAGGGGCAGAGCAAGGAAGGTAGCTCTGAAGGAAAGGAGATGCCTTGCAAGGAAAGGCAGTGTGCAGGTACAGGTTTGTCAATACAGACTAAGAACTGGGACTGTGGACAGCATCTGTCCCTCTCTGGATGTGAGATACTTCAAAGGACTTTTCCCTCCCATTGTGAGGAAAAAGTAGCACCATCTCCAACTACCACAGTAACTCCAGACCTTGGTGGGGTGGGGTGGGCAAGGCAACAGGGTTTTTCAGGAGGGACTGTCAGAAAGAGATGGCTAAAAGCTTTTAGCAGCACATAAAAAGCTGCAAGTGCACCATTTACTTAACCACAGAGAGGGTCTTGTATCAGACAATATTTCAGGTCACAAAACAGATTAGCCAGGTATTTGACAGGCAAAGAAATTAGTAAATGTTTACCCTAAATCAAAGACTGTATCGCTTCCCTATAACCTAACTTATATTGTACACTCTGAGAACAGAACTAGGCTATACATTTTGAAGCCTGCAGCAAGTAGATTGAAACAAACTGAAGAAAGCTTCTGGATGAAAACAAGCACTCATTCTGCATGGCACCTATGAGTCTATAAGTGACTACAGGGTCAGCAGAGCAGACAAATAGCAAAAAGAAAGATAATTCTGAGCCCAGATCTTCAAGCACAACACAAAGATAGAAGGACATGAGAAACAGCACAATAACCCAACCACTTCAGCAGTCAATCTGATCAGCATGGCCAGATTATAACAGAAACAAAAAAGGAATCACAGAGCCACTAAAGAGTCTTCTACCTTGGTGCTAATCTGAAATCCAGATTTGTTTCTCAAAGACAAGACTTCTGACACTTTTCATGACTGTGAGGACATTTAGAATCCTCTCCTGGGCCAGATACCTTCTCCAGGCCTGAAAAAGTGGGAAGCGTGTGTGAAGAGAAACACATGGCATTTTCACCCCCTTTTACCACAGCGTAATTTATTTGTTTTTCAGGCAAGCAGGTGACTTGGCCTTGAGAATTGAAGGAGGACCTACCCTGAAGAGGAGCAGAGATCCTGAGAACTTGCAGTGATCTGAGCTTGCCTTTTCATTTTGTTACAGCAATCATACTGGTGTCCTGTATGTGCTCTGTAAAACTACACATCTCATCTGAAAAATCTTTGTACTTAAAGTTCTTAGCATGACTTGACTGTGAATTCCTGTAACAGACACAGGCAACACATTGGTAGGCAACAGATAAAGTATAAGAGCATCCTTGAGACCCTCCCTTGGATTTGCTGCTCTTCACCTTTTGCTTGCATGGATGCTTGAAGCTTAGTGTAATCCAAGCTGATAGGAACTGGCAGAGAGAGTGCAGAAGAGACCCCCCAGATGGAGAAACATAAACTAAGCACGAACTCCACACACTTCTCGTTAGACGTTAATTGTCCTCAATTGTAATACGATGTTTTCTGAGCTGACTGGTTCTCAAATGAAATCTTTTAAAGCTCCTCTGTCGAAGGGAGCTAAATTGTCTCCTGCTGGGTATAATCCTAACAGAGACTGTGTTCCCCTTCTCTACAAAGAGATTTGACCAATCTCCCTCCCTGAGACAGAGATGGTCTGACACAACGATTCTGCTCTCCCACACAGAGAAGCTTTGATAATCCTTGATATTGCTGTAAGACTCTAAATGCTTCATTCTTTTAATCTCTCTTCAGGGGCTTTGTCCAGATCCTCTGAATATAAAGAGCAATTGACATACTCAGGCAAATATTTATAATGTCACACTTTACAGCAGGGCTGAGATTTCCCAAAGCATTTCTTTGAGATGAATGACCAGTATCTATAACCATTAATGTAAATCAATTGCCTCAGTACTCTAGAGGGTTTCACAGATAACCACTGGAGTCCTTTGACATATAAGAGCTCCTTGGGTTTTTTTCCTTTCTCTACCTATTAGAATCTCAAGCAAGTTTAAGTCACAGAACAGGTGTTTATCCATCAAAGAACAATTTTGAAATACCACAGAAAATATTTAAACATACAGAAATAGGTCTACTTCAGTGAAGTTTTAATTTTTCCTCCCAAAATAAATTTTATAGTAGTATAGTAGTAAGTGATAGAAGTTAACAGTGGAGTTCCACAAGGATCAGTGGTAGTGAAAGCTCTCTTCTGATAAACATATTCTCAAATTGCGTAGTAAAGCAGACAAGCACGTCTCAACAATATTTCAGTGCTTCTACTGAACAAAATTATATTCAAGTCTACTGAAGACTAATTAGTCGTGCTGTTATTAACGTGCATCTGGTTCTTCATTTTTCTTTTTTCACATTTCTTCCAAAAAAATTCTTTTGCCTGGGATATAGCTCAGTTCAGCTTCAGCTGACTTACAGTGAGCAGAGTGCACAAGTGTGTAACATAATCAGTACAGAGAGGCCTGGAGAGAGTTCACATGAAGCTTTATTTGTCACACCAAAAGTGACAGCAAATTCAATCAGTGAACCTCAAAAAGGAGATAAAAAAAATCAGTCTGTGATTTAAAGAAATGTCAAAGTGAATACTTTCCAACCCAGCAGATTTCTTGTTTGAGCATGCAAACCCAACATGGTAGTAACTACTTAATTGGTGAAGTAAATCTTGTCTGTGCTTGATCTGTCCTTACCACATACAGAGCCTGTAGACAGACATGTTTTAGGCTGTCCATCAGTTTTATGTTCATCCCAGGATGTGAGTGTGAGGGTTCACTATGGATGGTAAATTAATCCAGTCCTGGGGGCAAGGTTGGACTTTGAGTTAATGAGATTGGATGTCCTAAATCTTCCTCCATGTCTCAGTGATCTGAGGTTCCTGAGCATTCCCCTCAATAATTTTATACTTTCAGACTTCTTTTATCCCTGGTATTAACCTGCCAACTTAGCAGAAATTGTGATTTTAATTGGGAATAACATTGTCTGTTAGTAGCCTACCATGTGCATTGCTGAAATTATTTGTAGAACCTGACTGCCACATACAGTTAAGACAAGCCACACAAAAATTAAGTCTTCCAATCACCCCATCCCCACACTATTTGGTAACAAGCAATTATTTAGGAAAAATTGCTTTGTGAAAATTTTTGTTCAGTACTGTATTGTGTCATCATTTATGAAATAACAAACTTTTCTTCCTTGGGAGTCAGACATGGTTTAGCAGAAGGGCTATTTATCTCTTAATCTAAATTCTTTCCAGCTCCTCCTTAGTACATTACTCCTTTTATCATGTCTTTTCTGTACTTAAAACTGAAAATTCATAAAGCACAGGATTCTGTTTTAACTTGCATATCACATTTGCCATAGACAAGAGATGATAAGATATTCTGCAAATTTTTACTTTTGAATGTTGATGAGTCTTCAACATTCAACATGAGAAGGATCTTCCAAATTATCTGAGAAGGATTTTCTAAACTATCGTGACTTCTGTTAAATTTCTTTTCCTGTGTGTCGTCCTTGTTGCTTCTTTATTTAAAGAGATTGATCACTGCTAGCCCAAATTTTAAAAAATAAAAAAGCTCTCATACAATGAAATGGAAAGGAAAAAAGAAGTCCAATACAAGTAAGTAATTGGGTTCATATTATTGGAGAAAAAATGGTCTTCTCCCCCAGGAAAAAGTAGCTATATTCTATCTCCTAGGACACCAATGTAATCCCTCTGAAACTGAAACTGGTAGGGTAGTTTACCTTAGAATTATTAATTCACAGTATGGTTGTTCTGATTTTAATTTAATTAATCCTAATTTAATTTTATTCTTGCAGCATGATAAATCTAGAAAAATTAATTGGTTTTACACTTACATAACTGAGATGAAAACTTATCTCCCTGTAGCTATTACCACCTGATACCAGTCTTGCTCCTCAAGCCTCCTTGTAGTCTATTTTTAATGGGATTGGAGAATAAAAAAATCCAGGCTTCTTGTACCAATATGAACAGAGGTTTTACCCAGTGAATTTTGCACTGCAATTTCTATGGGCCTCTAGTCCAGTCCATACTGTCTCTAATCCTGACCCATAAACTGATAAACCACAACTGATAACCCTAAACTGGCCCTCATCCATCCCAGGCAAAACTCTATGTATTTTCAGGCCATGTAAAAGGGCCACTCTCCCTGCACACTTCCCAGGCAGCTTTGCAGCAGGCCAGGTCTTCTTTAAGACAAAGAGGGACAGTCCATGGAGAAAAATATCTAAACAGAAAATTCCTGTATGGGGAGCAAAAGGATGAATAATAATGTGACTATCAAGAGTATTTTTTTATTTTCTGGATTCTGCAAAATGTTTGACCCCAATGTCATCACCTTTTTTACTTTTATACTTTTTTTTTTTTTTTTAAAACTTTGTGGCTCTGGGTGTGCTAACTGCTGTGCATCACAGTACCACAAGCCCCAAAATATGCAACACCCCTAGGCTTTATTAAACCAGGCTGTTCTTCACAATCAAAGGATGACTTTGTGGACTAGTATGTGCTGGATTTATTGGAATCTGAGATAATTTTTCAAGAAATCATGAGTCTCCATGTCAGAGTTCTGACCTGGAAAATCTCTAGAGCATGACATCAGCAGTTATCTGCCTGTAATATTTTACTTTTTGCAGTAATATACAAACCTGTCATATTTCTATGGGATGAAGCTCTCAATAAAAGGAAACAGGTTCAATCATAAAATAAGGGAAAGCACACTTTTAAGAACAATATTTACATAATGAGTCAGAAGAAAGTAAACAATACCTAGACATGATAGACAGTTCTGATTTGAAGCTAAACCAGCAGCAAAGGGACATGTCATCACTCAGGGATTTTTATGCCTCTGTATTTATTTTTCTATTTACAGGGTAAGTGACTTGGCAGTCATTCTGGGAAAGCTCCTGCTGCCCATCCCTACATATATCCTTTGTGACTAAATGAAATATTTTCTGTTGCCATGACTACTGGGTCCTTTTTATATTTATCCTCCCATTTGCATCCACAAGCAACAAATTTTGCTGACCAATTACATACCAAATAATAGAGGGGAAAGGATGAAAACAAGGGTTTCACAGGTATCCTCATCTCTAGCTATTTGAATGCTGAGTGGCTACCAAGAAGAAGAGGACTTACAAGTTTAGAGGTTTCTAACTTAACTAATTAACAAAACCACAGAGATTTCAGGGCAGCAGGATATGTGTAGGGCTTTTGGTACACAATACCATCTTAGGCAGCTCACAAAATACCTGGAGGGGTGTAGCTTTAACTCTTGTATTCAGACAATCTTGGATTGTTACACTGTCCCCATCTCCCTGGCTGAAGCTCATTATGAAAATTAGCTCATTTCACAACGGATCAGGTCTCTATATCCTTGTTTCAGCCAAAGCTGTCAAACCTCAAAAAGACTGAGCATTAATAATTTGCATCATAAAAGTCTACTTTTCATCTGGATAACTGAGCTGGCCAAGAAAGCATGATTTAAAAGAACCTACTATTTTTTATATCAAATACATAGATAAATTCAGTAAAAAGTTTACACTGAGGAAGTTCATGCAAAGATAACATTTCTGATGTGTTTAGGACACGACTATTAGGGTCAATGCCTGCTTTTCAGGATAATGTTGACCAATGTGTTTAAGATATATGTCATATCATATATGTAAATACACACACACACATCTCACAAAGTGCTTGAGAGCTATTTCATGTCTTGGCACTGAATGCCAGAGTAACCCATAGGAGCTGAGGAAAATCAATACAAAAGGGCAAGGAATTATCCCCAAGTGTTGTGCCTTGAGCATTCTCCACATGTCCCTGATATTGAAGAAAGATTCCCAATAATAAAAGAAGTCATTGCAGTGTATTTCTCTCACCTGGGCATTGTTTCTGAGGGAAGTCTACCAATACAGCAGCAAAATTCATCCTCAAGTGTCTGTGGTGAAATGTGTCCTTTACTGCCACAGTCTCACAGCTGACTCATGCAGCATAATCAAGCCCTTAAGCAATTAAGCTACTTTGGCCTTAGTAAGGCAGTTTAAGAGACAGATCCATTTCAGCACAATTCAAAGAGCACAAAGAAAAGCTTTTATTATCCTGATTTATTGAGTTTTTCCATTTCTCTTTTATTTAAGTCCAATGTCCTGCATTCAATTTAATGACAATGATTCTGTAAAGCATTAAAACATCCTATGACTATTAAAGGAACATTTATTGAGGTCTAATAAGAGACAAATCAACTTTTCATTTAAGTGCCTCAAAAATAACACAAGCAATAAATGGCTGATTATATATTTAATGACACTGTAACTTATACTGTACCAACAGAAAAAGCTTTTACATTTCCAATTTAACACTATTGCATGTCATCATCATTAGGGAAAATGTTTATTGTTATTCTAATTGGAAGCAGCAAGTTAAAATCCATCTTCATTTAAAAGCAAATAATGCCACTCAAATGCTTAATAAGTATATATAACTCTTGGCTATAATGCAGGGATTATTTCAGAAAAGGCTGCTCCAGCTGGAAAAGTATGGCCCAGATTCTGACTTCAGACTTGCATATACTTGCATGTACAGAAGAAATCATGAAAAGAGTATTTGCAATGGTAGAATCCAGCTTTTCTCCTTAGTCTTGGAAAAACTGCATTTTCAGAGTGTCATCTTAATCAAAGCAATTGTTGAAACTATTCTTGTGTTTTCATTCTAGTTCTGTGTTCCATGTTTTTGGTTTTTTTATTTCTCCATTGTGTAACTTAAACTTTGCAAACATGACAAAGTCACAAAACTTCGTTTTGCTAATCTATGAAAAATTCAAGAGCCTGAGAAAGGCAACCATAGAAATAAACCTTTATAGATCATTCAGTTGTGAAGGAAAATTATTATGTCAAAATTATTTTGATCTCTGTCCCCCAAAATAAAGGAAAATTGAAAACATTTTCACTGGAAATTAAAATTTTGAAATATTATCTTCTATTAAACTAAAAAAATGAACCATGAAAAGATTTAGTAGCTGGCAGCAAAAAATGTCAACAGAAAGAAGCAGTTTAATATCTTATTCTGTTGTCTTGATTTCACTCTGACCTAAGTGACTAATTTAAGTGTCTTATTTTAGAGGACACAGGATTATTTCTCTGTATGAAGTTTCTGGCTCAGTTTGTCCCTACAATCAGGTCCTTAAATCCAATGCCCTGCAATACCAAGAACCAATGCAATAAAAGCTTCATGCAGAGGTGTCTTTCAGGCACCCCCTCACACACCTCCCCCTGGCATCTCATGACAAACCAGACTTTTAGGAAAAAAACAAAAGCTCCAATTATTGAGCAGTATAGGAAGGAGAGAGAAGTACAGGCTGTACCATTTTCTTATAACTCAGACCCCAGGGCTACTTGATGTCCATCAGTGCTGTCCAGGACACAGATGCAGTCCCCCATGTTGAAGTCCTTCTGTGGATTCAAACCTCATGGAGGTTTCTCCTGGGGAAGGACTTCCAGCTCAGGTCTAAGGGCTCTCTAAATATTTTAATTTTTCATGAGAGTTGTCTTAGGTTTCATCTGTGCTTTTCTTGCAAAGACACAGTTATGGACAAGTGTGGTGATGGCAGCTGCTCACTGTAAAGAGCAGGGATACAACAGTACCCATGGTACCATGATGGCAGCTAACCCACCCCTCACTGCTGCTGGTTTGCAGCTCTTGCATTTGCTCTCTTCAGTCCCTTTCATTTCAGGAAAGTTCAGAGTAAATTTATTTTATATAATCTGCAACTGGCTCTAAAGAAAGGTAGACCTTTGGGTATGATTCACTGACAAGCTTATTTTCTTTCCTAAGAATTGATTTAACTATCAAAGCAAAGGCTAAGACAGTTATTGAACCAGTTTAAATGATTTAAAAATAGGGGACTGAGTTTTTGAACCATCAACTGACATCAGCACTGAGATTAAACCCATAAGAAGGCAAGGACTTTATTTAATTTTATTTTTTTAAAAAAGTCCATGTGAAGTTATTTACACTTCAGACAAAGATTAAAGATGCTGTGAAATTTACTGTCCCTGCACTTAACTGGGGAGCACGGCAGAGTGGAGTCTTGGCGTGAATGCTGCCACTTCTGACACCCTGTTAGCTTGCTAGTATGAAATACGTTCAGACAGTGCAGGAATATTTGTAAAGCTTATTGGGAAGGATATCAAATCATTCTGTTGTTTATTCAGTGAAGCTTAAGCACATCACCCTTGAGGTTACTCTGAGTCTTGCTTACACATCTTGACTTTCCCACACCTTTCCTCTGCAAAATGTCTCCCATAAAAGACTTCAATTTACCTTCAATGCACAAACAACTTTGCACCATTTCACTCTTCAGTAATGTAAATTATTCAATTCATGGCTGAGATTCAAAGCCATAAAAGTGGACATTTGTAGTTTTCTACAGTCTGCATTTCCCGCAGAAAGGTGTATTTATAGAGTCTAGGGAAAATAAGCAGCAGTGGGCCATGTGATTCCTGCTGTCCTGGTGATCACATTTCATTTGCTGTAGACCTCCTATACTGTCCTGTTTCGTTTCTGTCATTCACCTGTTGTATTCTCTTTGTCTGTCAACTTGAAAACTTACAGGACCAAAAATTTTTCTTTTCATGATTCCATAGCATAATCAAGTCATTAGCAGCATCAGCTTGTACGTACACATTTGCTGCAGTTAAAGAGCACATGTATTATTATCAACATAGTCTAAATTTTCAGGAATTACAGTTGATTTAGAAGGCTTGGTATCCGAATGCCTTCATGAGCTACCGTAAAAGATTCTGATCACCAAAGGAAGAAAAACCAAGCACTCTTTGGGTTAAAAAAAGAGAGAGACTTTTAGAGACTCCAAGCTAAATGTTTTGCTTCAGAAATAATGCATCTAAAAGCACATCTGCTGCTGAAATTACAAGCTTGAGCCCTACCTTTCAGAATAATCCTCTTTTCCACACAGAGCATTACAGTAAAATGCAATCAACAGAAAGACAGATAGCATTTAATATAGAAGATGGTGCATCACAATATGTTGTACACTGAAGCAAATTCAAGTATTAATTTAAGGTGGATCTATTAGTGTCAGGGGGAAGGGGGGAAGGGGGAGTGTTTCTGGTTATTTGTTAGCACTGTCTCACTTCCCAGTGGTGATACACCCTGTATTGATGAGATTACAGAAACACCATCCCTCGCTTGATTTCAGATAACCACATCCACTTCCCATAAAACACATAAGTAACTGAGGAGGGAATACTTCTTAATTAAAACTGTCTGAAATTAATCAAACACTAGTATGCAAGGTTTGCAGAATACTCCTGGTTTTGCTCTTCCTTGCTTCCTGAGAGGAAGCTCAAGTGCCCCATGCACTGGTGTCATGGTACAGGAGTACCATGTATCTTCCTAGCACAGTCAGGATGCCTTCACTTGCAGCCTGGGATGACAAACTCTCCGAGTCCTTCTCTCCAGTAGACAGCAAGCAAGGAAGAGACAGCAGAAGCCATGAACAATGCTACATTTTCAATGTTGAGGGGTATTCTGGCCTCTTCTTTCCTTTCTAAAACCATATGGAAACAATCACAGGGGCTGTTTCTCTGAAAGGGCCTGCCTCCTCAGTAGGTGCAGATGCTCCTGGGGGAGCCCCACTGCAGGTAGAACAGGGGAGGTCTGTGCGGATGCACATGAGCTTGTCCTGGGAAAAGAAGCCTAGAAGATGCTCTGACCAGCCTGCAGCAATGGCACAGGAAAAAGGAACAGCTCATAAACCACCTCTGACCAGCTCTGACCAGCCTGCAGCAATGGCACAGGAAAAAGGAACAGCTCATAAACCACCTCTGCTCTGGGGCTGGGCCAGGCAGCCCCCTCCTTTCCGAACTTCAGCATCCACCTGTGCTCTCATGCATGGCTCTCATGGACAGCTCAGGGGCTGCACTGTGCACTCGTGCCACAGCAAAAGCGCATCCCACGGGCAGGGAGGGCTGCTCGGCCATCCCATGGGGGAAGACTTGGTACCAGCAATTCCATATCTAAGGACTGTGAAGATGCCCTTGTGGGAATCAAAAAGAAAGATCAAAGACAGGCCTGAACAAGGAACAGCACTCTCTGAAGTTACTACTTTCATTGTTACTTTTGTGCTTCATAGACTAGTACATCACAGGGGTTTTTTCATTCCTTCTTTTTTTTTCTTGGTGATGTTCTTTCATCTTATTTGATGGATCTTCCCCTAGTTGTTCCATTTCTTTTATCTCTTGAAACACAGCTCAGGGCTACATTGTTTTCTCCTGTTAAGGTGGTATCATGAACCTTCTTGCTGTAACATGGCATGACCTCACACTGACAGCTCCTGAGAACAAAGCCCTGCTCTAACTGTGAGCTCAGTCTCCAGGGCTCCATGCCAGCAGAGTTCAGTTAGCCTCACGAAGGACTTACACCTTTCTGGGGGGATGAGGGCACCGTGAGAAGCTGCTGAGAGGAAGAGACAGAGAATACCCTGAGCTGAAGTTGAGTATGTGTCACAGCACTCTTTAATTCCACTTTAAATATGGTCCCTGAGCTCAGTAAGGGCATTTACTGTTAGCTGGTATTGGAGGTATTGGTACCTTCAGGAGGAACAGTGATATAAGGACTAGAACAGAATAGAATAACAATATATTCACTGAAAGAGCAGAAAAAAAGTCACATTTGTCCAGGGACAGAGAATTAATCTGAAATAAAATATTTCAGAAGGAGGATGCTGAAATATTTCAGAAGAAAAAAACTATCATTAAAATAACAATAATACATATGTACACATATGTTACATATGTAAAATATTATAACCTTACCCATTAAGATGTAGAAAACCATTTACTCTGCCCTGGAAGACAGTTTTGGAGAATGCTAAAATAGCTGTGTGGCATAATAGAGCAGTGTTTGCAGTGTAGGCACTGTGCTGGGACATGTTTCCAAGCCCTGCCAGGCTGTGGCAGGGAAATGAGGTTGCAAATTGGCATTGCAAATGGCCAGGTCCAGCCTCCAGAGAGGAAAGAAATGGGAGCACTGAACTCCTTTAGACAGTTCCTATTTCCTTTGTAGAAAGTGTTATTGCTGAGTTTACTCCATACCCAGTCAAGATATCCTTCTGCTTTTCTTTTGCTTTCTTTGTCTGTCTTTGCTCTCTCAATGCAAAGATTGTTTTTCCCATGCACATAGATAAACTTTACATTTCTCTTGACAGGAAGGTCATAGGTATGGTAATCATTGATTCACCTCTACTGTGGAAGAAGCACCAAGGTTTTTGGCCAACAATGGGATCCTATGTGCCTACAGATAGAAATCCTTGAACTACAAAACAGGTACAACATGTTTGTTTGCTCCTTTTTTTACATGGTGAACAGAGGCACAGAAGAGTTAGAGTGAGAGCCATGAGGAGAAGATCCCACGGCCTGGGCAATATAAGGCAGCAGTGGGGATTCTTCCCTCTTCAAAATAAAAAAAATCAGCCCTCTGGATGGTCCTGAACCTTTCCTGTAGCAGCCAGTGGCCATCACTGCCAAAAGGTTCCTCGTGCTCCCTTGTAAAGCATCTTTTCAGTCATGCTTCTAGCTATTGAAAAGCAAAGCACTGGCTCTGCCTGCCAGGGAGGAGATGTCCCCACTTTGCCACAGACCCCTTTGGAAATGTCACAAATGTTTGGTTTCTGTATTAACTCCTTTAGGAAACAAGGACCTTCATCTACACGCCAACACCTTGCCCATTTTTGGGCACTCAAAAATTGAAGATCAAACAGAGACTATCTACATCTTAATCATAGTTTCAAATAGCCACCAGGTTTCCCCCAAAGGTGCCTGTGTTTCAGGGTATGGAAGACAAACATTTCATGAGCTTTACATTTCCAGTATATGCAAAGCCAAAAGTCAATGTACAGAAATTGAGTGGCAGAACCTTAAGAGGCTAATAGAAGACACTGCCCAATTCTTCCATCCCACACGTAAATGTGTCTACAGACACATTTCTTGACTTTTTACAGAAAAAAACTCATCTGCATCCCTAATTCAGAAATCCTATCTTTATTTCATTGACACTTCTCCATGTCCAGCAGCTGGCTGTGATGATGAAGACCCCCAGCAAAGTGCTTCTCTCCTTCCTGAGTTCAAATGGATCTCGAAGCAGTGTCTCCACTGCAGAGGCAAATACTCTCTTGGCTTGTTCTTCCAGGGACTGGAGAATCCTCAGGTGACAGAACACATGCCTTTACTGCAAATGATACCATTCAAGCTTTCTGCAGGGAGCCAAACTGGAGTGTAATGATTACATTGAAGAGTACCTCGGAGAAGGAGGATGGAGTAATGCAAGAGAAACTAAGACTGAAAGCAGAAACTGACATTTCATCTTGCATTATAGCCCATGGGACAGAAGGCACAAATACAGTAAATTACCTGTAAGAGTCTCTTCTTCCTAGAATGAATGACTTCAAAGGCCCTAGAAATACAATGAAATGAATGAAAGATTCTCCCTTTCTGTCTTTAGAGCACTGAGTAATAACTTACAGGCTTCCTTGTACAGCAATGCTTTAGTCAATATTTATACAACAATGCAGTAAAGGAGCTTCAAATTTGTTCCCTATTTGGTAATAAATAAAGATGGTATTCAGATTTCTAGTTGCCTTTAAAACTGTCCAATCTTCTATTTTTATGAGATTTCAGCCTGAATAATTTAGAAAGCTTGCCCCAAAAATTTACGGTCTCAAAAAATCCAGAGAGGAAATTTGAGAAGCAAAAGAAAATGTACATTTGTGTGATGTAACTAAATATGGCACATTCAGACACTTTATTAAGACAGGTCAAATTTCGGGGGCAAATCTTACTTCATGTCCCTGTTGCTGATTATGTGTAATAAATAAGAAGGTGTTTTGCCACAGTTGCTACTGTGGCAAAAGTTTCCAGTACTTCATTCTTTCTGAGAGCCTTGAATTCACCAGTTTCAAGAAAATCCCAATGTCTCTTCTGCTTGTCTTCTCAGTTCTCAGTTCGTGCTACAGCAGTGGGTTACATTTGGATATGATAGTCATAGCTGTGGGAACAGGAAAAGCACAGAGCTCCTTTATTTTACTGCAACAGTTTGCACCAGTTTCCTGTTCTTCAATTATGTAATATATTCATTCCTCCATGCTTCTAAATCATTGAGTTAATCTGCAATCTCAAGTGTTTGAACTTCTGGAATAACACAGATATCAATCTACTCTGAAAGGTGTCCTTAGCACCGTTTATATTATAATACAGTGTACTGTTTCCTTCATCATTAAAGGTTATCTAGAATTCACCTCAGGTCTTCCACCTCCTTGTTTTTCCCATGATATCTCAGTGAGTGAATCATGAGAAATTTCACAACACTTTTCCCCACTCCAAATCACTCATTAAATCTCATTGCATCCCTCAGAAGTGAATAAAACCAGTCACACCCCTACAAAAAGATTTCTTATGTTTCTATTCTTTGACAGAAACAGATAAATCCATTCTATTTCCCTTCTGAAACCTAAATTACACTTAAAACTAAGGGAAGGGATCAATAAAAGTCAGCAACTCAACTTGAAAAGGCTAAAGTAGGACAAACTTCAGACCAATCCTGCAGAGCTACCACATGCAGGACAGCCCAGGATCAGGGCACTGTAATCCAAATTAATCTTGATTTACAGAAGCTGGGTATTAGACCATGAAGCATCAGCCCATCCTATCACAACAGCATGGTTTTCCACCTCACCAGCTGTGCTGCTGACCTTCAGACCACGCACATCACCACATTAGCTGAGGAACTACATTATCAATCACGGCAATAATAATTGCAGTAGTCAGTGACACTCTCCCTGACTTTATTTAGATTCATTGCTGGTGGATTTGTGTGACCCAGGGTCTCCTTCCCCAATGAACATATCACTGCTGTTATCTTTCCTTTGTTCATTCATGAGTTTGATTAATGTACACATTTCTTTGAAAAATGCTTTAAAAAAAAAGACAGAAAAAGAAGATTTTTACCTTGCTCTGTTTAAGATAGTTAGTTCCTCTGGGCAGATAATAGACAATTATTAACCCAGCATGAGTTAACCTTTACCAAAGCAATGGGCAGGTATCAGCCTCCAGCAGGAAGCGGCTGCAGCAGCAGCCTCCTCTGTGCAGCTGGTCCTCGCCCTGCACCATAATGAACCGTCTGTCCAAACTGAGCATCTCTGGCTCCACATCTGAGATGCTCAGGTGCCATCTGGACTTCAGTGACAGCAGCCCAGAGAGGACTGATTTGTTAGTCAGTGTCCTCACACCTTTAAATCTTCCTCCATTTCTCCAAACTGGTAACTTCGGTTTCCTTCATTACTTCTCTAAGAACTACTGATTTTTAAAAACATGGTGTTTCCACCACCTCGACAGAGTGACAGTGACAGCAGAGAGAGGCAAGAAGAGATGGCAACAGTTTACAGCCTAAACCAAAGTGCATCAAACTCAACAAAAAACAACCCATGGTCTCCAGCAGCCCTGGCTCAGGCCTAAGAGGCAAAAAGGGCTCTGGTAGCCATAAGTTATTTTTAACTTCTCTTGTATGGTGTCCAACTGGACCTGCTGTGGTACCTCAAAAAAGCAGAACTTAGAACCCTCTACATCCATGGGAGAAATCACAGCACATCCATAATGAGGTTAAAGGCCACAGGTAGAAAATGGAGCCAGGATCTAAAATTGGAGTGTGTCAAGATGCATAAATCAGTCCCCCCTTCCACCACACACCACTTGGAGTTCATCTAAAACCAGAAGAAATAGGTTCTCTCTCAGCTCTGTTCCAGCATCTTGTCTGTAACGTTTGTGCTCCTGAGCCTCAATTTTCCTGCATAGTGAAGAGGATCTTAATCAGATGTTTCCCTGACTAGTTTCTTTAGGCTGGTAGCTCTTTAGGACCAAAGTTGGTTCTTACTTCTGAGTACAGAAAATAATTTTGCTTGGGGTCTATTCCTGATAAAGGCTTCTAGGTGCTTACTGTAGTTACATTTGATGAAGGGAAAATGTTGGATAATTTTTCTCAATCCCTACTTGTTGACTGTTAGTACAACGCAAGACACTTCCCAAAAAGAATACAAGGAAAATCATATAATTTTATAATCTAGGCCATCATTCCCCCAGGTTTGAATTCCCCTTTCTCATCTGTGCAAACTAAAATCCTCAGTCAGGTCTAGGTCATGGTGTACTGATGAGTGCCATGTTGTACAAGAAAGCTTCATCATCACATTCAATCAAGATGTAATTGCAGGACCCATTAAATTGCAGATAGCTCCTGCACTCTGCTTTCAAGATTGTAATGATACCTCTTGTTTTGCTTTTCTGCTCTCATTTTGGTAATGAATTAAGGCTTGTGGAAGTGTTCTACTTCACAGACAGATGATGAGGCAGAATGGAGACTCTGTAGTGCAAGGAGGCATCAGAAGTTTGGTAGCAATTTGGGGCTTTTTAATTATGAAAAAGGATTATAAATCAAATTTATTCCCTAAGAGAAACACTCTTCACTTGCTTGTTTATGGATCAGTTGCAGAAAACCCATCATGCCAACTTGAAATATTCTGAGAACAGGAAATAAGTAGAAGGACAGGTCAAGAGATGAAAGGAATGAGAAAAACTAGAGACAGTGAGTAACTCCACTGTTCATTGTTATCAGCAACTTGCAAGATCTGTGCTTGCTAATTTGTGATCCGTCTTGTTAAACTCTGAGCACGTAGCTCAATGACACTGTGTCCTAATTATGAGTCATCTCAAAGTTGTTTGACCTGTATGGTGCTTGTCAGAGTTTCTGAAAGTAGGAGGAATATTTGTAAAGGAAACAGGTCTCTTCTTGGTCTGTTTCTTTTTCAGCTGCAAGGGAGAAATCACAGTTTTAATTGTCTTAGCATGATTTGGTCAGGGATAGAGAAAAGATGCAAATGCATTTTGCATATGTCATTTTTGTGCAGTAAAATATCAGGATCAGCAGATTAGTATCTACCCTGACCCTGCCACACATTTCCCAGCTACTGGGGCACAACCTTCCCTTTCTTTTTCCTGCAGTAAGATTGTTAAATTTGAGGAAGCTATCTTGGGCAATAATTCCAGCCAGCAAATTACTTCCTTGAGGAAACTTAGAACCTGAAAATAAGAGTAGGCAACAAAATGGAAATTATGCTGTGGTTTTTCTGTGTTCTGGTATGTCTCCTCAGACTTCTTTATTTTTTTCTAATCATTATATTTTTCATCCAAATATTTAAAGAGCCTGGAGTTTTGGAGTGGCATATAGTAAAACAGAATAGATGGGTACTACTCTCTGTCTAAAACGCACTCAGCATTTCCACATCAAGGTGCTGTTAATTTTGTGCTCGCAGTGTCTTTGGCTCAGAGAAGTAGCTGTTTGCAGGAAATCTTGGAGAATAACATAGTGGCAGCACAAGTACAACACTGATATGCTGTGCCTTATTGTACAAATTCAGTCTGTTTCACCATCCCTAATAAATAAAGAAACAAGGAAATCCTAACTGTAATGCTCAAATTAATTCAGATTATAATGTAACATATATTAGCCAACAACCATATTTGCAGCTAAGTTACTTGACAGTTTCTGGCCCAAACTGTGAAAATTTCATGCTGAGGTTCCCTCACAATCCACTGATCACTTTAAACATAGACAGTAACAAGTAAACTGTGGTTTTGCCATGGCTGTCTAAAATACCCCACTTCTGTAATGCAGGCATCAGTGCTTGGAGCAAAGGGAACATCTCAGTCCCATCACCCATGGGGCCAATGGTCCTTCCCTCAAGACAAGCAAATATGGATCAGTCAGGGATTTAGTGGCTTTGGGTTTGTAGGTTTCAGGGCTTTTGGAAATAGAATTGTTTAGAGAGCAAATCTAGCTAAAAAGTCTGTTCAAAGGGTTCAAATGTGGGACCTTAAATGGGAGGGTTCCACTACCCCAGGGTGATGGGATGAGTCTCGTGCTGAGCCTCTGTCCTGCCAGATACCTCCTGGTGGCAGAGGAGAAGGGGTCACACAGACAGAGCTGAGGACTGTGGGAAGCTTTGCTCATGGCACTCAGCAGATGTGCACATTCTGTCAGCCCCCACCCCGCCCAAAAAGGCTGTGCCTTGGTATTTCAAGTCAGGAGATTTCTCAGCATTTTCTATAAAAGAATAAATATTTTCATCTGTAAAAACAATGGGGTCAAACTTCTTACTGACAATATGGTGACCACTGTGATTTCTGCAGGCTGACAAATTGCACTGAGCTTTTGAAACTGGTAATTAACCATTTATTACTGGAACACAGAAACAAAGAGGAAGACCAATTTGAATCTTAACTAGGTTCATTGTCTCAGCATTAAACACAATTACAACTGCTTTACTGGACACCTTCAATTTTCACCATCATTAAATAGATACGTATTTCAACCACTTATTGACTACAGTCTACAATGAGATCTTAAAGAAAAGAGTAATCCAGAGCTAGAACTGTTTCCCTAGAGACCAAATTCACCTATCTAGGCTGAGGCAGCCACACAGTCCCAAGACAAAACAGAATCAACTGGAGACAATTAGTCCCTTCTCCATTTAGAATGCAGGATGCAATGCCTTGTTGGGGCTGCTCAGCTCCCCGCTTCTCCACAGTTAGATTTGACCATTAAGTGTACTTCTGATGTCTTTGCCATAATGTGGATCCTGCTACATCAGTGGCACATTAGAGTGGGAAATCTAGGAATTACAAGGATCACAGACTTTCTCTAAAAGTTTAAGGGATTCAAAAGATTATGATCACTCCCTGGGACAGCAGTGGCAGGGCAACGTCATGACCTTCCCCACTTCAGGCACACATGTGCCATGCCAGAGGATCAGATGCCAAATCTCAAGCTCCAGAGAGCCAGAGTTGATGCAGAGCTGCATGGATGAATGCTGGTGAGCCACACCTGGGCAGTGAGGGTGTAAGCCTCCTGACTGCTGTCTGAGACCACACATCAGAAAAACACTGAAGAGTAGAGCCAGCACCTGATATAATCCTCTGCAGTCACTAGAATCATAATCATTGAAATAATATGTAAAATAATATTATTCTCTTACTTTGGCAAAATACTCACAAACTTACTGGTAGTTAGGGCATATGTGTCCATCTCTGTATCTGCTTAACTTTGAACACAAGCTTTAAATGCATTTAAGATTCTGGAGCATATACTTTAAATATGTGATAAAATATTTTGCTAAAGCCATAAAACAACATAAAATTAACACATACAGAAAAAGTAAGTGCAGTGGAGCAAATAATAACAATTACAGTAAAAAATTCCATTCGTTATTACCATGCTGAACTGAAACATTTTGTGATAGCTGTAACACAGAACCCAGGGGACTTCATGGCATCCTACAGCAGAACTTCCGAGTGACCTCAGAAGAACCTGTTGTGCTCACGTCCTCCCACTTTTTGGAGAACAGAGTTTCTCTTACAAAGCTGAGCCAAAATACAGGGACCTCAATTCTAGCCATGGCTTTGAAGCTGCTCCACTGGAAAACTTGGGTAAGTTCCTTATTGAGTTCTGCATCAGTTTGCACATCTGTGAAATACTGAACACCTTTACAAAGCTTTTTTGGTATATATGAATTCTATAATGAGCATGGCTGATCACCTCTCCATTTCTCCACTGTGCATTGGAGGTCAATGGAGAGACATCTAAATTTGTCCCATGACCAAAATAACTGCACTAATTAAGAGGCTGATTGGATGAAGCTAATTGCCACCAAAAAGTCACAAGGCAGGTCTTCTTCAGCACAATGACACCCTTGTGCAGGTCTACTGCTTTCAAACAGCCCCATGGCAAACAGTTCTTTTGTGGTGCCCCATGTTCATGCACCCCATGACAGCCTTTCCAGTGACCCATTTCCATGGGCCCTCAGTCCACAAACCCTTTTCTTAATAAATCAGCACTGCAGTTATTTCTTCATCTATTTTGAAACTGAGGTCTAATAAACTTTAATTGCTTTTGTCCTCCCATTAAATTCATCAGCAGAAGACTCTCAAGGGTAGAAATACAGGCCCCAGGTGCCTCACACAGACCTTTTGTCTGCATAGGAGATTAATTCAGGTCAGATCCTAATTTCCCAAACAGCTTGTTGTGCTGAGATCCAAGACTGCGGGTTAAGCCCATCAGTATGTACTTCCAGGAGACAGTTTACGCTCCTGTTGCCTTTTTGATAGGAGGACTGACAATTTCACAGATTCTTTCACTTGCATCTGTCTCATCCTCTTTTTCCTTATTACCCCCTGCAGAGAAGTAAATTAATTTGAGGCACTGAGGGTCTTCACTGGTCAAATGCACTTAAACTACCGGAGCAGGCTCAGCAGTTGACAAGTTTGTGTTGCTACAAACTCGACTTGTGACACCTGCCCAGCAGGAGAGCCATTGGTCTTCAGCAGTGAGATTGACCTTGGAAAGTCCAGGCTGGCCTCCCACTGTGTGAAATACAGCAGAGATGCCGGGGATCCTGCCACACAAGTAAACAAAGGGCAGGTTCAATTCAGTGTGTGTGATTTCGGCAGCACCCCTCAGAAAGAGCCTTGCTAAGCCTGGAGTGCAGTTCCTGAAAAATCCACAGGAAAAAAACAAAGGGCTTTTTCCACTTCCCAGTATATGTGCAAATCAACTGATGCTAAAAACATTGCTATCAATTATTATGATTAAGGAAAAGAACAAAACTTTTTGGAAAAGCAGCTCTTTGAGGTCAAAAATCAGCCCAGTCCATTGTACTCTATATTAATGACCCGGCTGAAGGAGTAGTTGTGCTGCTTATTGAATTTGCAGTGATATTGGGCTGGAAGGGGCTGCCAGCACTCTGGAGGAATGGATCACTGTCAAAATTCTCATGCAATTACTGGAGAAATAGAGGCAGAAAAATAACTTAAAAACAATGAAAATATCTGGGTTTCTGTTGGAGCAATCACAATTGGATATGCAAGCTAGGTTGGATCACAAAACTAAATTCAATAATGTCATACAGAAAAAAAATTAACCTTATTCTGAGGTAAAAATATAAGGGGGAGATCACAGGAAAGACAAAAAACAGAAGAGTAATTTCTTCTTTCTGGTATGAAAGCAAAGGGTGGTGCATCATGTCCAGTCTGGAGCATCTTTAAAACAAAATGTGAACTGAGTGAAAAAAATGGGAAATAACATAAGAGCAATCAGTGGACTTGAAAACATGAGCTGTGAGGTAAATCTGAAAGAGTTTTCTCAGTCGAGTGAAGAGACACACAACAATCTTCAAATAAATCAAAGTTGTGTAGAAAGCAGAAGATTGTTGTCTTAAATTGCGTCATGCATGATTTCTGGGCTCAATTCAATAACAAACATAGGTGCTTGAAGCCATTTCAAACGTTTCAGGGCATGTGATACATTTCTAGGAGGCTGCAAACTTGACACAGATACTACAGCAGACCAAGCCTTTCTGGATATGTATCTGGGGATGGGCTGGCAAGATGAGCAGCCTTTGAGCACAGCAACAATTGCCTGGCTTCCCAAAGCCTCTGCCAGCCAGAGGAAACATCCCTAAATTAGTTGGTATTCTTCCCCTCTCTTACCTACAGGTACGTAGGGTTTACTGGGAAACAAGTGAAGCCTGTGCCCCTAAAGCCTGCAGGTGGATCATCAGGCATGGCCACCCAACCATGGACTCCAGAATGCTGAGAGCATCCCCAGCATCCAAACTGTTGCTGTTGCATGTGGACTGATGGGGATGAAATGCCTTCAGCAGCCCTTGTTCATTACTAGGCATTAACAGAGATGCAAGATGTGACTCTGTGGTGCAAGAATTTCCCCCACAGCTGATACAGAATGGTTTGGGTTGGAAGGGAATTTAAAGATCATCTCATCCCAACCCCCTTGCCATGGGCAGGGATCTTCCACTAGGCCAGGTTTCCCAGGGCCCCATCCCAACCTGGCTTTGAACCCTGCCAGGGATGGTGACTAAGCCCAGCTGAGAGGAGGGGCTGCAGTGCCATGTGGACTGGTGTGAGGGGAACACTACAAATGTGTTCCTTACTCATTGGATGGCTGCAGTCTGAGGATGAGAAATCAATATATAAAAAAGGAGAATTAGATAGGACTGTTAAGGACAGCTGCTGCTTATAGGGAGCAGAAGTGCCAACCAACCCTAAAATTTCCATTTCCTGTCCCAACATTTCTTTAGTTTTTTGTGTTAACTCTCTTTCTTCCTCCTCCATTCTAACCTACAAGAGGAACAAGATGATTTGAATACAACTTTAAAAGAATATTTTCCTTGAGCTGGACAAAAAAGGAAAACCCATTCTGCTTTTAGAGAAAGAAATAATCCACTTTAAGTGGCCTTAGTTCAAAACTAAGCTTTGCTCATGATGTTATAGGAATACATTTCTTTCTCTGCATTCTCATAATTCAGGCCAAAACCTTGATGAGGAAAGGCAAAAAGGAAGAATTTCTTTGAACCTCGGAGGCATGCCAACACCTCTCGATTAACACGGGCTTTTGTGGTCTGTGAAGCTCTTGAGAGGTAATTGGTCAAAGCCCATGAGGAGTTTCTGGCAAGCAGTGATGGCTGGGGAGGCTGTTGGTGGCTCAACAGGTGGGGCAGCCTCAGCAGGAAACACCAGGGAGGGGTAGAAAGATGTCATGAAGAGACTGTTCAACATATGGTTACAGACAACAGTTGCTGATGGTTAAAAAAACTGTTAAAAACCCAACCTTCCTTATACCTCTCAAGACAGCAACAGACTTCATTTAAAAGCAGTAATAGGCTGTCTCCTTTCCTTCTCACTGCCAGGAGCCTCATGCTGTGTGTGGTTCCTGGAGCTGGGTTTGGCACCCCAAAACACCCTGCTTGCTGAGCCATGCCTGCCTCCTCTTGTGGGGATGCCTCCAGTCTCAGGTAGATGGAAAGCCCTGAGGGGAAAAAGGGGTTGAAACAGAGGCAGAAATTCGATGTTGTGCAGCCCCTTGGAGGCTGCCTGTGGGCAACAATAAGCCTTGTGATGGACCCTGCAAAGAGCTTTACTTGTTGCAGAAACAGCAAACATTTCTCGAGGCTCACAAAATATCAGAATAAAAGGCCCTTCCATCAGGTTGCAAAGTCAGCATGTCCACCACTATTCATGCAAAAAGGTGGCTTAATTTTTCCTCTGTTTCTTCACTATCTAATTGGTGCATAAAACCCTCCAGCAATTCTGTTTTAAGGTATTATTTAATAACTCTGGCATGAAATGCTGAGAGGAAAAGTGCCTAGATTAGCTGAAGTAGCATGTGAGACTGAAAAGGCATCTAGATCTTCTGTATATTTAATGTTTCAATCAGAAATACAGTCTCCATGCTACATTTTAAAGATAGAGAAGCTCTAATCTTTGCAATGTGGCCTGGAGTTCACAGTACCAAAAAAAAAAAAAAAAAATAGTTGGGAAGACTATCATAACCACTTAATTAGATGCTAGATCAGCCACTGTAGCAGAGCAGGATTTATTTGGGAGATAAATGGGTTTTCAGGTTTCTGTCTTGCAGTTTTATGATTCTCATCATGAGATAAAACAAGTAAAATAACTCAGAGTAAAATATCAAATAGGTTTTGCACAATGGGTGGTTTCCCCTCCTCTTACCATTTTCACTTGTCTCTACCCACTCTCCTGTTTAGTGGAAGCTCAGCACTTTTCAAAACTTTTCAACTCTGATATCAAAACTAAAAATTCATCACAGAAATATTTGTGTAATAAAAATCTCTAGCAAGTTTTAATGTTTCTGGTATGAGTGGTAGGTCTCAGAGTATACTGAGGAAATATTTGTGCCTCATGAACTGCCTTCCTTTAAACTGTAGGAAGTACAAGAGGAAAGCTGGAATGGAGACCATAGCACCTGAATTTTCCACCTGTCATTGTTATGAGGTAGCAAGAGGTGGGTGTGCTGTTAGTGATTGCCCCAGAGCCATGACCACCCCCTGCACTTTGCATGTCTGAGCTGACATCTGATGCAGCAGCCCTTCATCCATCACAGCTAGAGCCAGAGCAAGGCTGTGATCCAGGTGCACTTCCCACCTGATTAGCCTCATGTGAGATGTCACCTGCTATGCCCATGGTGTGAATGTCATCCTTTAAAGGCAAGTACAGAAAGACCAGCCTGTCCTGTAAATTATCCTGCAGCCTTTCTGCCTCCCTGAATACTTTGGTTGCTGCACTCTATTTTTCCCTGCATGCTGCAACTGCTCTGCTCCCCTCAGATGCTGCAGCTGCATCAGTAAGTCCTGCAATCTTTCTGGGCTGGGCTCATTTCTGCACGGTACCCCTTGCAATGACCTTGAAAAGCAGCAAGGTAGTCATGCTGCAGTGAAATGTTATGTGCCACCCACCTAGGAAACAAAGCAGTCTGATTGCCTCCTGAAGGCAGCCTTGATGTAGATGCAGAAGGAAGAGAAGGCCTCACCTTCCAAATATTTCCATTGTCAGCACACAAACTTAAGATAAACCAAGAGGAGTACACAGATCTATTTCAGCATTATGTGATTGGAGGATTTGAAGCAAGTGAAAGAATCATATGGAATAATAACATTTCAGTGCAACATAGAATGTCAGTATTTAGCTTTGGTAACTAAATGGGTCAAGTCAATGTCTTGGCTTTATCTTTAAACTAAGAGCTTTCTTTCAAGTCCATTCCCTAAACTGCTATTTCAAGTGTAAATACACAAGTTGCTTTCCTTTTTTCTTCCCTTTTTCTGTTTTAACTCAAGATATCTGTAACACTTTTTTGTGATGTTAGGACGGGTTTTTTTTCCCAATCTCACCATGTTTCTGAATAACCCAATGTGCTTAAGAACAGTTGACATAGCAAATGGAACAACAATGAACCAAAAATGTACTTTGTCCCATGTCCTGCCTCCTTACCTCAGATCAAACGCAGATCTCTACAGAAGAGGATATGTATCAACACTCCAAGGGTTCCATCCTCCACCAATGTGCAGCTGGAGGGTTCCAAATGTTTTGTATTGCATACTTTGCAGTGGAGAAGAGTGTCATTATTGGCATTTTTCTTTCATTGGAAATGCTTTCCAATGCTGTCCTTTGCACAAACCACATTTTTTCTTCATTTATTATTTGCTGTAATCTTCACTTGAAAAGGAAAATAAGTTTCCTAAAGAATATTTTGGCCAGAGCTAACAAAAAATTGAAAAATCTCAAATGAGATTTCACAGATCTGATGAGTATTTTCTTCACTCATAGACTTGAGGGTCTCTCATACATTTACTCAGCACAAGCTCCTATATCTTTCAGTATCCTTGGTACTTCAGACTGAGAAATAGAGCTAGAAACATCTTTACCTTCTTCTAATCTGCAACTGCTGTCTCGGATGTTAATCCAAGACACCTGGTTGTCCTGGCTTCACAGTCATTATTTTTATCAACACTCTCACAATTTTCTAAGCCTATCTTTTCAAAATGCTCAAGAAATTACTTGCTGGCAAGATATGGTTAAGCAGGGACAGTGCTGGTAATTTAGGAAGTCTGTACTTCTCAGTGTAACAGCTAAATTTGGACCTCAAATAATTAAGAAATTACAGAACCCTCTAAAATGCACAGAATTCTTCAAGCTCCCATCAGCTTGTTCTCAGCTGGAAGAAACTCTGTTTCTAGCAGAAATCTCCTTTTCTACATAATTTTTTAACTTTCAGATTTGTAAGACTGCATTTGTGACGGATCCCTGACTGCACAGGTTGAAGCAGCAGTTAAAGAATCACTTTGTTTCGCTCTGGACTCTGGGGTGTATTTTGGAGCAGGCTGGGGTAGATGAACAACTTTGATGAACACAAGGATGCTGTAAGCCCGTGTCAGCAGGTACGAGCACAGGCAGAAAATGACAGCCATTAATACAGCACTGGCTGTTAAACTCTAAATGAGCCTGAATGCTGTTCTTTGAAATGAATCTATTTCCTTTTTCCCCAAAGTGTAAAAGGTCCCTGTGCCTAAAGAAAAGGAGGGACGCTGACACTGTCAGAAGACGGCTGTTATTTGTAGGGAAGGCTTTTGCCTCATCTTCCCTTTCCATTAATCAAGCCATTTTTATGGAGAGGTCAGGAAAGGCTAGTGATCCAGCTTCTTCACTGCAGGGAGACAGCAGTTCTTGATGGAAAAAAAGCACATTGTGTTGTCTGAAAGAATTTGTGGGTTTGTAATTTTTTGCCTTATCATTGTTTGTAATTTACAAAAGGCCAAAGCATTTCAGTGGCTTTTTTTGCACAGTGAGTTTCTGTATTACACTTCAAAGTAAACTGGCTTTTCCAAATTTCTCTTAATAAAAATCTTCAAAGTAAGTCTAAAGAAAAGAAGATCAAATACCAAAATATCTTTCAGAATAGTATGATTTTTTTTTTTTTTCTGGAAGAGATTTAGTTTTAAATCCTGTTAAAATTGAAATAGAGTCTCATGTATGTTTTACGAGATGGAAGGCAATGTTGCTTCTTCCTCCTGGCTACCAGTTCAGAAATTTACACAGCTCCAAAATAATGCTATTTGGCCTCTTTCCCCTGGAAACTTTTGAAAGGACACTGTAACTCTGAACATGTGTTCACACTACCATGAGAGCAGAGGGGGACCTTTTTTGGAAGTGATTTTATCTCTTCAGTGTCTTTGATGCCTGCCTGGGAAGCACACAGCCACGCACAAAATACTGTAGTGATGCCTGGTAGTGTTCAGGACCAACTACAAGAATTGTATTGTCATGGCACCACAAGTGACTGGTGGATGTTGTGCATTCACACAAATGAAATTGTGACATGGATTATCTAAAGGGCCCCTCACAACTGAGATGTTTGGCTTCATAATTCTGCACGTGAATCTCCTTTTCTTTTTCCTTTCTCCTGCAGGTGTGCCTGACAAAAATGAACACAAAAATAAATTCCCAAGAGACAAGAATACAGCATCCTCTCCGTGTCTGCTAAAGATGAGCATATGGTTTTGCTCTGCACCTTGAAATCTGCTTCACACTCTCAGCCTGACTCCACAGACCCTAACTCACTTTGTGAAGGGTTCTATAAACTCAAAGTTGTTTCTTTATTGCTGGAGAAGTAGTGAAGTTGAGACAAAAAAAAAGCCAGAGAATTTGAAGGTAAGGCAAACACACTGTTCATTTAGAGCCAGCTGCTGCTGAGATGAAGGGTGGGTGCTTTGGTGTGCAGTTGTTGCCTTGCTCCCTCTGCATCCCACATTTATCACTTCTCCTGCCAGCAGGTCTCTGTGTCACTGCAAAGCTCCCTCCTCCCTCAGCCCCTGTATGTTTTATTTGCTGTTGTAAGCACCAGGTTTCCAAAGTGCAATCTTTAGGAAGGGGCCCTTCTTCCCACACACATCTTTTCTACTGTTAAAAACATACAGGTGTTCCCCACAGCCATTTTGAAATTCCTTTCTCACACACAAGAAAGATGAGGAAGTACTCATTTTTTTTCTTGGCTTTGCCACAAATCAGTGGAAGTGGTTATTGCTGCCTGACAGGGCAATTGAATGAAGATGTTTTTCAAAAGTGGCACTATAAAGGACATTGACCATTGATATAAACTACTCCTTAATAGCTTTCTCTGGTTCCTTTATCAAGACTGTGCCAAACAGCAAAGATCTCACATTACAACCAAAAATCAGCAAGGGGGATAATGTTCTATTTCAATTCTCCTGGTAAACACAACTAAAGAGAGAAGAGTGATAGAATAATGAGGTTTGGAATCTAAGTGATTTTTAAGATAGGACCTGTGGTAATAAACTAGCTCAGATACAAAATTAAAGAGCAGTGATACTGGGAATCATTCTTATGTTGAAGGACTGCACAAATTCAGCAGACACACTTAGACCTGTAAATAACTTACTGGCAAACTGCTGTGAAGGTGGCTTTCTTAGAGGGCCATGATTGGTTTTGCTATAATAAAGATAATTAAAAAGGCTATGGTATGATGACCTGAGACAGGTCTACCTGCTAGGGATGATTATAGCCTATTTCATGTAGGAAAGCAGGGTTTATGACTCCTACTATCAGTCTGAAGGCCCAGTCTCTGGGTGTCACCCTGACAATAAATTCTGAAAACATCACTTGACTTCAGCCAAATTGGACAGAGGAGCAGAGCTCTCAAATACACACCTTTCATATTCCATGAAAACCTGCACCATCAAAAGAGAAGAACCTGTGTTCTTCACCTATGAAAACTCAGCAGGATGAACATGTCCTTTCCTAATCACCAGCAAGCTCAGCCACAAGTCACAAAGCTGTGCAAATAAGGTTTCATTCATGGTGCTGCTGTCAGCAATATTTGTTTATCTAAACAAGCATGTGTGATGAGACATTCTGTAGGAGTCTTGGGGGCTGGGTGACATTCATGAGCAATCAGCTTCTCAATGAAGCTGGAATGTTTGGGCCTATGATTAAGGTGTAAAATCAAGGAACAGAAAGTGGAATTTCATCAACATGTCAGTGTGCGTGCTCAGGGGGCAAGACAGGCACTTCATTTTCACCTCTATATTCTGTCTCCATACTCAGAAAATGGACACAGTCATTCAAGCAGAAAGAAGAATTTGCAATAAATGATGTATTTGACTTTGTTCCCTCTGACTTACAAAAAGGGAGACCACAGTTTTCACTTTGGTGCAGCGTGTATCCTCCAGGATACCTCCTTTGGTCACCCTGTCACCTTCCAACAGTTCCTACAAGAGGGAGAAAAATGAACAAAATGTTTCACCCGGAATGATTTGAGCAATTAAAGTCAAGTTTGTCTATCTATTATAAGGCTCATGCTCAACCACTAATACTCCATAGACAGAAGGAGGTAACTCTGAACCCCAAAATACCTTGTTCAAAGAGGAGTTTCTATTTGTGTCTCAAATAAACCTGTTTAAAGATTATTTCACAGATTGCCATAAGCAACTTAATTAAATTTCGGTTAATAATCAAAAGTAGTCACTTTGATAGAGATGTCAATAATTATTTAATTAATTTCACATTAATATTACATGCTGATTAAATGCCTAACACCATCTCTTGATTTACCATGTTAACAAGCAATAAGTGAATAATCAGGTTAGTTATGAAACTTCAGGCCCATCTAACATTCTGAACATGCAGTCTTGCTTTCTCTTTACCAAATCAACTCTGGGATCACACCATCCAGTGATCACACGTCATCAATGTAATTATGCTGAAACAGAAAGTTACCTTTTGACCTTATATTCAGCTATTTAAGATATATTTTTGGAATTTAAAGGATACATCTTCATTTATGCTTTTTATGCATCAATAATATTTTTATCTGCTTCTGCAGTGTATTAGACAATATGGGTTCTCAAAATCACCTATAAAAAAGGAGCCTGATTTATTTACTCTGTTAACTGATGCTTTGGCCAGCCTGGTTCTTTTTGTTTCTGTTGAGCAGCTGAAGGGGCAGAGGCTTGTTTGCTCCACACCTTGACTTTCAGCACTACAGCCCCACTCCTTTTTTTGTTAACCAGTGCCACAGCTGTGTTGATTTCTGCTGAATTCCTGGAAAAGTTTCCTCCTGCAAGCAGAAGACTCTACCTGCCAGTGGAAAGGAGCTATGGCATAAGAAAACACCTCTACAAATCAAATTGTTGACTAATCCCAGTGCACCAGGCAGTACAAATGCTGGCTGCTCCAGAGCAGGGAGAAAGCCTAAATTTTAATGGTAATGAAGGTGGGCAGAGAAGAATAAATACTGTCAGAGACTGCTAATTATGAAAAGAGATGGATGGCTGCTGTAAATCAGTGTGCTGTGGGGAGAGAGTCTTGAGACAGATTAAGTTATTATTCATACTGGGGCTGTTCAAATAAATCAATGGAAATTCCATCAGCAGCAGGTTCCATTTTTGTTTCGCTTCTTGATTTATGGGTTATGCCTTTGGTCTTTTTATCAGAATCCCCTTCTGCTTTATTCCTAACAGGTATGTATAATCTAATCTGAAGCCACCAGACACCTTCTTGTGCAAAAAGATTTTCATAAACAGCCTAGTAACAGGAGAATTCACAGGCCAAGATGCTTTTTATGTTTCAAATCCTTCAAAGTACTTTATGGCACTGCTCTTTACTTACATTCCTCACCAGAAAAACACGAGGATTAAAATAGTAATTTATTCCATGTTGTTTAGCCTAGTCTTCTAATGAAACAGTATCAATGTAGTCACTACATTGGCTGTGCTACTTGGCCCTTCCACAGCAGATTGTTTATATTTTTTCACCAGTTTCAAGCAAATTTAGAGAAGGATAAAGATCCTAGGGACACTGAGTTCCTAATGGGATGAAAATAGGCAATTGGGCAGAAGTTCCCACATGTCCTTTTGAGGAAAGTACAGCGTCTCTAGCACAGGTACATTATGAACAGTGTGAAATCTAAGTGGAAAACAACCAAGGACACAGCTCCTGAGCTCTGACATTTGTAAATTTGCTTGCTTGCTTATTTAGATGACAATTTCTCTGTAATGGTGCTAATCTTTCTGGGTTGATGTTCAGGATCTTGTGTGCCACAAGAGTCCCTATGCATTGCCAAAGGTGAATCAATAAATGGCCCAGGGCATGTGACCAGGAAAGCCAAACACATTGCACCTCATCTTTAACCTCTGCTTCAATTTATTATTATGTAACCCTATTTACCCCACCAGGAATGTGTCAGGGTCTAAATATAGATACCACTCTGAAGTCTCAGTGGGTAGTTACGTCTGCCAGCATCTCTAACAATGGCCCAGATTCAGGGGACAAAAACATGGGCTGTAATCAACAGATGAATGCCCAGGCAGTGGCTGGAGAGCACAACAGCACATGGAAAGGAGAGGCATTTCAAGGATGAGGTGAACTGTTTGAGAGAGGGCAACCAGCCACCTTTAGTGAATGGACAGGCTTAAGCTGGCAGTAATAGGGCACAAACTCCCTTGAATAACAAGAGCAAGTTCATGGGCTGGGCAATGACTCCAAGCAATGAGAGGGACAGCTCACATCTCTAGAGACCTGGATTATCAGGCACCTGCCTGATAAATGTGTACTTAAATGGGTTGAATTTTACCTGTTCACAACAGTTTAAAATCACCTCTGACTACACTGTAGGAACAATGATGCAGACAATAGTAAAACTGGATGGAAAACATTTATCTTTTCCTGTCTCTTACTTTATTGACAGAGCCATTCATACTATTCAAAGAACCTGTCATATCATGTGTGCTGCTGCTAAGTGCCCACTTGCTTTGCATTTGTAAAAAATTGTTTTCAAAATTTTGGCAGCCTGGCATAGTGTGTTTAGATGTCCTGATCCCAGCAGATCCTGATCCCAGCAGAGTGTTTGCAAATCCAGTAATTGCATATCATTACCTCCTTTTGTTGCTGATGCTGCTGCCTGTGCCTTCATTTACCTGTGGCTCTGGACCACTCACTGTTAGAGAGGGCTATCTTTAATGCTCTTCTCTCCAATGGTTTGTTTGAAGCAACACACATACATCTTAGAGTCTTGCAAGCAAAGCAGCATGCCACAGAGCTTAATTAAAGAGGAAATAAAAAAAAAGGAGTCTTTCCCCAGCGAGCTGGGGGAGTTGCATACTGCTGAAGCTGATGGGACGAGATTGATTGTCTGATGTTACCACACAGAAAACAGGAGCATATGACAGAGGTGAGAGAGCTGTATTTCATTAGGGAGAGCACCATTGAAAAGGACATTCACTCATAATCTACTCAAGTTTTGGGGTTTTTTTATTATTATTTCAGTATCCAGCAGTGTTTTAAGGCAATTCCCATCCTACCTCCCGCTGTAAGCTTGGAAGTAAAAGAAGCCAGCTTTATACATCAAAGCTACACTAATGGCCCCTTTTCTCTCCCATGAACCATTAGCATGGGATCAGCAATACTGACAGGTCATGGCTGTGCTATTTCCATCAAACATCAGACCTGTGCTGGAAATGATGGCAGTATCTCATCCAATTAGTCTAGAAAAGGCACTGGGATATGTATTCCAGGTGATTACTTCTGACAGCCAGGTCCACCATTTCCCATTTTCTAGAGGTGCCTACTCCGGGATTAGTAGTCACTGTTTCAGAGCCTTCAGGACTCTCTTTGCTCTCTTTAAAGGCACAAAGCAGCTTCCTGTGGGATTTTTATGGTTGTTCAAGACAGTTTGCAATCAGCCAATGACAATAGAGGCAAGTCTGTGGGAGTTTTTCTTTCTCTCCAAAGCAGCAAAGCACTTCATAAGCACATCATTTTTGCTGAACAGAATGGCATCATGCATCTCCAATAAATCATTCCTATACCTGCTGGAGCCTGTGCTGTTAAGCCAGAGGCTGCACACCCAAGGAGTGTTGCCTGTACAAGCCAGTTGTGCCAGAGGATTGGTCCCTGTGCCCACATCAAGAGGCAGCTCTCAGCAGAGATCCCTGTGGACATTATCTGGGATCATTCACAATGATATTCTTGAAAGGGGACTCTCTCTTTTGCAAGCTTCCTTATGCCAACATCAGCTTTTTGGGATGTCATCCCCAAGAGTGTGAGGCTGTGCTCTATTTTCTTTGCTGCTCAGCCATGTGGAAGGGACAGTGAGAGTTAGGTTTAGGTGATCCAGCTGGTGAACCTAAAAGGAGCCTGGGACCTCTGGATGTGATCCAAGGACAATTGCACTGCCATGTGGAGGGGCTCTGCCTTCCTATGTGGTACTTACCTGAGAAGCTCCATACTCCTCTGTCTCTGCAGCAATGTTATGGGATTGAGGCCACACAGGCTGTGCAGATCAGGGCTTTTCCTGCAAGGACACCTCACTGCAAGGACACCCCATTACCAGGATGCACAAAATGGGCTGGCAGCCTAAACCCCAGCTGAGCTCAGGCTGTCTCCAAGAGAGGTTTGGAGGCACAGCAACCCAGTTCCTGCCGCACTGTGCACTCAAAGCTAAAGAGAACTTTGGTGACTGGACTTCTGTGACGCCACAAGCACCAGCGAAAAGGCTGTACCCGAGGAGATGATAGTATTTCACAGCAGCCTTTAAGGTGTAGTTGTATGTAACTCACTCTTCTTCCTAGGAGGAAGAACAGGTTGTGCCTCAAGGTGGGTGGCTAATCATTTTCCTTAGATGACAGTAAGTTTGCTGACCAGAACATGCACAGAAATACTCAGATGGGTCCTCTGCTCTGCCAGAAATGCCATTCTCTCTGTTCAGGGTTGCCTTCCTGCTCTGCCTACCCAAATCCACACCTTAATGGTGCATAAATTGGAGTTAAGTCTTTCTCTTGACATGAGGCACCAAAGGGAAGATCTCTCCCTCTCCTTGCTATGCCTTACAGGGATGTTTTCTCATACTCATGTGTTACCCACACAAGCCAGATAATTATGCAGAAACTTCACCTCCAGCCCACTGTGGCCTTGTGGATTAATAGTCCATGTGGTTTTTTCTCATGTTTCTTTCAGCTAATCAAGAATCTCCAGTTTTGTATCATTTCACAAATATAAGCCCTATCCCTGGGATCATTTCAGCTGCATAATAATGACCTGTAAGTGCCATTTCCAATATTCAGTTGACCTTCAAGGTAAATTGTGTTTTGCATTTGTCATACACACTTTCATAGAAACTTAATCCACTGTCTAACATAAATGATCATTTCCAAAGAACATAATGGTTCTGAGTGCAGACAATAACTGGCTGCAATTTGCTTCATGAGCAGTTTTATTTACATCAACAGCATAAGAGCTAAATTGAAAGATCTGCTCTTTGACTGTGGCTGTATTTGTGCTAATGCCAAAAGTATGTTCAACTTCAAGAAATCAATTCACCTTTGATTTAGCCCTCTGTATTATTAACACAAGAATAATACAGAATATAGATTTCCTGCCCAAATGAAATTAATGAATGTCCATCTTCATGCCAAGGCAAGCACCACCCAAATTATTGAGAAATGGCCCCCTCAGAAGCGCTGTGGTTGGGGTTCACACAGATGGAGCCAGCTCAAGATAATGCCAAAATACACTAATTTTTAGAAAATATTCTTCTTTAAATACTCTCTTTCTCCTCCCCCCCCCCCCCCCCCCTTCAAATCAAAAGGATAAATCATGGGCTGTTGCACAGAGATTAAGGGAGAAAGTTGGTCATTCTATTTGCACAAAATTACTGCATGGGAAACCCCAGGTACTCCTAGTCCCAAAGAGCCTGCAAATTACATAGGAAATGCACAGCATGTAGATAGGAAATCATCATAAAAGCTTTGCAGATTATCCAAGAAGAAGGAAGAGCACAATGTCCATTTTATGAGTGACAAGTGGAAGCCAAGAAAGGCTAAATGAGTTTTCCACAGTCTTTAGATAAGTATGTCATAAAGCATTCTAGCTGCTAATCTGATATATTACAAGGAGTCCTTTGCTGTGAGTCAGAAGCCAGTAATGGTGGAGATGTTGAATTTAGGAGCCATTCCAGTATATTCCCACTGAAAATTTGGTAGAGATGAGGGAATCATGTAGCAACTTACATTTAGATTTTGCTGTGCTGAAAGTCTATGAAGAAATAAGTCCAGACAAAGTCAGTCTAAATGAGACATGACAATTTGCTAGCTGACACCATTGCTAGCAAAGCACTAAAGAAATAATAAGCGCCTCCAGGTCAGAAAAAACCAGCTTTCATTGTGAAGGCTAAGAAATGGAGAGGAAGGCTGTCTCAAGTGCTCTAGCAGCCCCTTGGACTGGCACCAGGAAGACTTAAGACTTTGCAAGTACTCTTTGACCTCCGTCAAGGGGAGTGATTGAGAGCTGGTGGCAGCGGTGTGAAGGTGACATGCAGCACAAAGGAAAGCAAGAGAGGGAGCTCTGTGCAGCAGTGATATTTGCACATACAGTCATGGGCTGATGTACAGCCTTACTTACTGATGCCTCTTGTGTTCTGGAAAAGAACAGTAGAAATAACTGTTACTAAAAATAAATATACCTTAATTCAATATTGGCCTAATAAAAAAGTATAGGAAAAATATGTTATTGAGTTTCTTTTTCTTTTTTCTCCAGAAAGTATATAAATAGTCATAAAAATGTCAGCAGAAGAGAGGGAGGTGAGGGAATAAAAATAAAGCATCTGGTGATCACAGGAAGTTTATAACCGGAACTCCAAGATGTTCTGCTGTTATCTTGAAGGCTGGTTTGTACCACACCAAGGAAAACAACCCAGAGAGACCCCAGAGCCAGTGGCAGCAAAGAGGCAGCCTGTCAGACTGTCCACAGCCCCATGCTAACACAAGGCTGAGTCAGAAGATGCTGTTATAGCACAAGTCAGCTCAGCAATCCATTGTCCTCAAGAAAGCAACCATGGCACAAGCAGGTGCAGTAAAGGCAGAAGGAAAGGACAGATGCAACAAGGAAGCAAGAAGGAGCCTTCAAAAAGTGGGGGGAGGTAGTGGGGCAAGAGCTTAGGAGCACCCCCATCAGGTCAGAAGCCTCCCAGCTGTTTGCCTGGAAGGTGGCAGGGAGCAGAAGCAGGTAACCTGGCTGGGTGGGCACAGTGCAGGGTCACCAGCCCAGGGCTGCAGGCTAGCAAGGAGCAGCTCTGCCAGTGGGAGTGACAAGGAGAAGATGCCCAAGGCTTAAAGGGGGATAACCATCCCACCAGGTCTTTTTTCCATGTTTAAAAGGTTCCTGAGTCGCATGAGCCCGCCCTGGAGGAGAGGGCAAGTCCAGGCAAGCAGCACATAGTCATGGCAGTCCTTCTCCATCTGGGTTTTAGCATGGAATGCTAAGCCACTAGCTGCTTTATTTCTAAAGACAGTTATGCTTTTCATTACTCACACCCCTTCAGATTTATTTCAGGGAAATATTTTACCGTTACAACTTTCTCTTTTTGTAATATGTTTAAAATTTTGCTTCTAAACCAAAAAGGTAAACACTGTCTGGCTTCCTCAAGTACCATTTCTATTATTATTTTTTAGATCAGCTCTATTGTCAATTAGCCACTCTTCTGAAGCGAGGATTCTGACAGCAAGAGTAGGAGAGATTTGCAACAAATTACTCCAATTTTAAAACCGAAAAGCACAGCGGGAGAAAGCAGTGTCCATAATATTGAAGCCCACTTCAGTTCAGTCCAGGATGGTAATCACAGTCCCACAGAGGGAAGGAAGATGTGTGTCCTACCATTGTAATGGGGCATTATGCTGTCAGACACTGAATAGGTATTACCATAGAGGGATTTTTCCTTCATCAAGCCCTCAATTTAAAGGGCTCTGCTGTATCAAGAAGTGCTGTTCATATATCAGCAATGCTGCATGACTTAGACATTAGATGATATCAAATCCATTAAGGAGTATAGTTTAATAATCTGCATCCCTTCACTTCCCCTTGTATTTATTGCCACAGTATGCAGTAAATGCAAGGCATTTCATGGCTAACAAGATTCACAAAGATTGAAGATGGTTTTATTTTGCTGGTTTCACATAGTTCATAATGGGACCCTCAGCACAGCGTGAGGTTCACAGAGCTGGGCTCGTTCCAGGAGGAAAATAGTAAATGTGTAATAGGTTTATAATCTGTGAGACACAGCTCAAGTGCCCTGCTTTCACCAAATGGGTCCTGGAAAACTTTCCTTTTATTGCTGTTCAGGCACACACTTACACATACGGTTTATTAAATATTTTTGCATCTTGTTAAATTACATTAAAGTGAGGGAACCAGAAAATGTCCTGTGCCTGCAGAAGGTTTAATCAGTGCTGCATCTTGGTCTATCCACCAGCAAAAGACAGTCGTATCCCCAAAAATCTTAAGACTAAAAGCTGTTGCAGGTAAGTATTCCTCAGCTTTGTTTACATCTCCTCACAACTACTTATTTGTATAATGTACAGCACTTTTTGAGCCTTAGCTCAAAAAGCTTTAAGTGAGTGAGGATGAAGGAAAAGGAGGAGAATAGTCTTCACACACACCTGCCTGAGCAGTGCAACTTCAGAGAAAAAAGCGAGGACTGGTAGAAAAATCCCTGCTTGCTTCCCTGCTCCATAGTTACCTCTGAGTAACTACAGGCATCATCAGTGTTACTCACAACTTTGCACCCATCTGACTGGAGCACAGCACAAATTGATGATTACTCCCTGCTGAGCTGGATTTGGTTAGGTGTCCATCAGGAGAAAGCCTCCATCCCACTGGAGCCGTCAGCATCTCTGTTTCAAGCCAGCTCCTGGCAAAAGCAACTTGGAGCAGGTGGCCAGTGGGTCCCTCTGAGAGGCCAACATCTGCAGGTCAGCTGCAGCTGCCATGGCTATTCCAAGAGCTGTAAAGCTGGGGATGCTCCTTCTCAGCCAAGTCATGCAATAAATACATTCAGGGGGTTGTTTTGCCACCTGTTCCCATTTCCTAACCTTCAGCAGTGACATTCAAAAGAAGTTTGCCATTCCCCCACAAAAGCCTTAATAAATAGCTCACTGAGCTTCACTGCCAATAAATGGAGCATTGTTGACATAGAAGCCCAGACCAGCTTCTCCGGGGAGAACAGGAGGTGTGTGTTCTAATCACTGCACTTTACCCACCAACCAAACATGGCTGGGGCTTGTATTTGGCCCTCCCTCCTTGGTGAGAGTTTCAAAAAAGGGCAGTTGCAAGCTTTCTCCTGAGCTTCCAGTCTCCTGAAATGTTAAAGCTAAAAAAGAAAAAATCAGTCAATAATAAAGTAGTGGGGATACTCAAGGTGAAGAAGCCTCTTCAGCTACTGTGGCCATCTTCCCTGAAAATCCAGCCAGCAGGTTTGACTTCTGCATTTAAACATTTCCTCCACATAACAACATGCCCAAAGTCTGGCACCAAAGATATTTTAGCACATAAAAACCTCCACAGTAAACCATTGCAGCAGGTACTTCCCTCCAATTTTATGCTGAGCCAGATCACAGGGAGGGTGAATGCAGCACTGTCCATCCATCCATCCATCCATCCATCCATCCATCCATCCATCCATCCATTTCCAACTGCCACAAACCAAGCCAAACAAGATAGATATATTTTCCTGAGAAAATATCCCATCTTGCTCAGCAGCTTCCTAATTCTTACTGGCTGTATCTGAATGCCGTTTCTCAGGAGAGCCCATCTAGACAGAGCTGTTTGCCTCAGCACTCAAAGCCTTTCCTATCTGCAGTTATTTCAGTGGCTGCACCTTCATGACAGGGCTGATAAATTCAATTCTGATGGCAGAGGGACTGGGTGACAGCTGAAAACAAAAAGTACAAGCAATCCTGACAGTGCCTCAATTCAAAGAAAAGAAAAGGCAAGGTAGGAAAATGTTCTTGAGGCAATCTGGTGAAAAGGAGCTGCTGCTAAGCCACTGCATTCACTGGGGTTTCCAGAGGTCACTCCCATCCTCCCTCTTTCTGCAGCCTCTCATAGATCATCTGTGGCTCAGACAGCACAGGCTTTATTTGGCTCCCCACCCATCTCAACAAAACTTGATTATATATGTATTTTCCTTTTCAGGACATTTCCTCTCCTTATTCTCTTTGTTATCTATTCTCTCTTTCTTCTCAAGATGGATCAAAGTGTTCTACCATCATTGGTGACTCTTATCCCAGGAACATGTGAAACCAATCCCCCCAGAACCTCATAAACATCACTGAAATCTTTCCTTGCTGGTCTGCTCTAACAGTGACCTGCATTATGGTATCCTGCAGCCAAGGTTAATGAGAACAGTAGCATACAAAGCAACACTATTGCTTATTTGTTATTAATACCAGCAAGACAGCAGTATTTAGCTATCATAACATGGAAAATAGAAAAATGGTTATTACCTTGCACATGCTAACTCTTCTACTCACACCTTTTCGTAGACAGCCCTGTTACTGCTTTATAGCATGTCTAAATATTAGTGGAAAAAATAGTATCTATAGACACGTCAGCTCGTAGCAAAATTTAATACACATTCATATATTTCCATATATTCGTATTTGTACATATGCATGTATTTTATTAAGTCACCAAAGAGTTCCCATGCATTTGCATGCCTGCCTGCATATCAGCCCTTGGTAGGGAGGTTGCTGGCCTCCAAACCTGCAGATGGGCAAATGATGACTTGGGTTGAGTATGGACAGGGTCACATAAGATAAAGCTCAAAGTCCTTTACAAGGTAATATCCATTCCCAACTCATAATAGTATTTTCAAATATTTTATCTACTTAGGTATTATTTAGGTATTAATAACCTATACTGATCTTATCTCATAGAGTATTGAACTCTTCCTTTGCATTTTAGGCACACACACATACAAACACACTTTCTGCATGTGCACACACATACAAAATTATAATAAAGTTCTTTGTTGACAGTACTTGAACTACTGCTGGGTCTAGAGATAAGAACAGGCCTGAACTAGTCATCAAGTTGTCTTTCCCTCACAGTCTCTCATGGGAACATAAGAATTATGACCAAAAAAGGTATGCTCTTTTTAAATTCATTCAGGATTTAAAAAAGGAAAAAACACAAAAAAAACACAAAAAGAAAAAACAAAATAACTTACACAATTAAATACTGCATCTTGTGTTCACTCCTGGTTCTCAGCATTTCAGAGAACTCTTTGGAGCCCTGGGATCCTGTTGTTTTGTTGTTGCACACACACAAAAAAATGCATCAAACTGAGTGCTAATGTACTTGTTAATACAGGATTGCTGTAGGACAAAGGTGTGAAATGTTCCTTCTCTGCCCTGCTGCAGTGCTGAATCCAGGTTTGAAAACCATTCTTTGAGAAAGATGTAATCTAGCTAACTGAAAATAATTATCAGCAGAGCAAAAAGGCTCAGCAGATATCTAGAAAGTCTGACTTTATTTGGAAAGAAATTAAGTGATTTAAGTCTCCAATGACTGAAAAAGAGGGGAATTAGAATAGCAGATTTTACATGGACTGAAGGTAGCAGCAGAGTGAGTCATAAATAAATAAATACATGTCTACTGTAGATATAAGAAGGTATTGGCTTAAAAGCAGGCAAGGAGATTTTAAGTGAGACATCAGGAAAAAGCTGGCAAGGCCCAAAATAAACTGACATCTCTCAATAGTGATTTGGGTAAACTTGATTCTGCCCTGAGCATGCATCTGGGTGAAGTGATGTGTCACTGTCCCTTCCTCCTGCATTTTTTATTACAGAAGCTGGTACTCCTTGAATGTAGTTATGTCCTAGAAAAAAATTTCTATCCACATTTCCTGCATAAGTTACATTATTTTTTGGCAATGCCAAAAGAGACTGCCCGATTTAATAGCACTGCTTTTTGCTTTCATAGGCTGGAATTTCAAAGGAATCCTAAAGTTGCTCAATTTCCTTAGACTTTCCATGAGATTTGAAACTTCAGCTACTTCTGATTTTGTGTTTGCTAAAATAAAATTCCAGTTTCAGTGATAAAGGGATTAATATTAATGGCATCTTATCGAAGTGGCAGAGCAGTGAGAGGGCTGGCCTCTGCTCTGGTTTATTTTTTATCACAGGTGTGTCTCTGTGACTAGGAGAGGTCAAGCAGGGCCTTCCTCTGCCTGCTCTGAGGGTGTCTAGGAATGCTGGGGAGCATTCCCAGCTTCCCAACCCACTGGAGAAACAGGAAACAACAGAGTTGGACACTGCAGAGTGAATAGACTTCATTTCATAGCTGTCTCTGAGGTGTATAATGACTGAAAAAGGTGTACCTTTTTCACATCAGTACAAAGATCTTGGGAAAGAGATGGAGGGTGATATACAAGCTATAATGCAGACTCTTCCATTGATAACATAAAGCAGCAGACTGTGTTTTAGACCACTTGTACCTGAAATATTCTCCCCCTTAATAAACTGTGTCATTTGTTTTCTACCATTCAAAACCATCTAGAGGCATCCTCTTATGCTGAAAGAGACCTCCCTGTGCTCTTCATACAAAAAAAAAAAAGGTAATTGGCCTAAAATGCAAAGAGAGAGATACCAAAATAAAACCTTCTTTCTGGTCTGCATAGATAGCTAGGAGAAAATGGAATGGCTTTGGGGGCGAGATCTCTTGCAGAGAAAAGAAGTTTCTGGAAGGTCAGTCCCAGCAGGAGATGCATTAGAATAGCATGGCATTCAAGCACCACTGCTTATTTCCAAGGAGAGTGGCAATTTCACTTTGGTTGTCCTGGGAGATAATAACCTCTTTAAAATAGAATATTTCCCACTCATCTGTAGGGTAACCACGTGGCTTCAAGGAAAATGGGCAAGCCCAAAGCAGAGGGCATCTCAGCCTTATGCAGAGAGCATCACCACCAGCAAAGGGACACAACATCTGCTGAGGTGAAGAGAAGCCCTGTTGCTTCTTGGCATTGGATTTTGCTCCTTCTCAGCTCTGTAGCCATAGTGATCTGAGCCTGACCCTCCACTTGGCCCCCAGGTCTTTCTTTGTGGATCCCAGGTGAAAATCATTTAGCTATCCAGTCATCAGTGACATCTTACTTGAGACCTTATTTCTGTAGCAATCAAGCTACTAAAACTATCATTATTAATATATTACTGTAAATACCCTGTTTCCAGGATCAAGCAGAGCTGCATATGGGTTTCTTCAGGAATAAGACACCTTCCATTGTTTTCTAAATATCCTGTTAAAACCCTCCAGGTACCTGAAGATTTTCACCCCAGTTACTTCACCCTGTAGGAGGGGCAAGATGCAAGGAGACAGAGAGAGTAGGAGAATGTGGGAGAACAGTGAGAGACCAGACAGATCAAGGAAAACTGTGCAAAATCCAGGCACACCACCAGCCCCACTTGTGTAATCTGTGGCACTGTCAGTCCAGCGAGCCAATTAGAGTTCCTCAGCACAGCTCCTATTCATGAGCCCAAATACTTTCTTTTGTTCAAGCACTGTCAACAGAGAACTTTGCTCTGAGCTGTCCAAATATTCTATAATTAAGATGAATTAGCAAGTGGAGAAGCAACTGCAGCAAGAAGAAGGAAGCAATTGTGCAGAATACTAAATTCCTTCCACAAGCTTTAAGTCTAAACTGACAGAACTGTGCACTTTCTCCCTCGTTAGCTTTTCTCTTCCTCTTCTTTTTTTCCCTCCTCTTTCCTTTGGTGACAGAAGAGTGAAAAGGACACAAATCACTAACCACTAAACTGAAGCACACATCTTTTTTTTTTTCCCCTTGCTACTCTTCACAGAGCCCTTTAATCTTAAAGAAATTCTCCCTATTTCCTCTCTGGAACATTGATTTAAACCACAAGAGTCGGGAGTGGCAGGAAGCAAGCAAACAGGGGGAATGTGGTTCTGACACCTAGAGCCTGAAAGCATAAGAAAGTAGATACCCTTTCTCTTGGAGACAGCAGAGATTTCAGTGGCTTTCAGCCTTGAATTTGAAGTGACCATAAGTATTCTGCAAAAAGTAGGAATGTGAAAAAGTATCTTTCTTAGCCTAGATCTTCTGTTTTCTCACTTGGGGTCTATTGGCGTGTTGTGATGTTCCACTGTGTCAGACTCATGTCCAGGAGCAGCTTTTCTCTTGGATTATCTCCCCTGCATCTTCCAAGCACAGTGAAAAACTGAATAACCAAGTGGCAGCAAAAAGCTTACATACCTTTCCCCTCTTAGATGACTTTTCAGTATCACAGAGTCCTCAGCCCTTAGAAAAGGCTGAGAAATTCTTCTTCTCTAGCTGTGTTTTTGCTGTTGTCTCCTGGGACTGCTGCTCAGCACAAACAGCAGAGCAGAAGATAAAACAGACAGGATAAATACATTGGATCTAATTCTAGGAACAGTGGCTATAGGTGGCATAAGCCTACAGCTCTCTCCTTAAGCATTATTTGGGTGATCATGGGATTGCCTGTTTTGCTTCCTGCTCCACCCAGGAATGTGGCCAGATGAATGTAGGTCTTTTGATTTAAATCTGAAGGGATTGCTCGTCTTGAAGAATGGAAGTTCTCTCAGGAACTACAAACTCCAAGCAAAGAAAGTCTGTGATGTTAAGGCAGAAGTGGATACTTAAAAGGATTGCATATCCATATTTTGGCAATTACTTGACCTTCCAGTCATCCTTTAGGATGATCCTTAGTCCCAGGAGAGTCCACAGGCCTTTCCTAAAAATGTTTTGCTAGGTGTAACTGAGCCATATCAGAGCATAAGGAGAGGTTTAGTAAAAGGGTTTCTAAGAGAAAGGGTTGTTCTGGAGCTGACCTAGACACCAGAATAGGTTTAGTTTGTTTGTAATTTGGTTTAATTTCGTTATAAATCACATTGTTTAGTTTATTTTCTCTTGCTTATAGGAGGTTCAGGCTTTTTCTCCCTCTGTTGGATTTCTGCTCCTGTGATGCAGGACACATCTTTACTCTTTGTCGAATAAAAGCTCTTCATATGGCACATGAAATGGGCCATTAGTCTTTAAAAAAGACCATAAGATGTGTCTTTAAGGGTAAAAAACTGTAAGGAAAGTCTTTCTAGGGCAAGGTGAACCTTTCAGTGTGGTTTTGCTACACATTTCTTGGCGAGAGGTGAAAGGGAAAATGGGCATGAGACAGCCCATTTTGCTGGCAAACAAGTTAGAGTCTAGAAAGCTTCTCAGTCTCTTTCACCCTGGAAAAAAACCCAACAGACTTTCCCACTTCGGTGCCCAGCAGCCTCCTTTCCCAGAGAGCTCCTGTGATCAGATTCAGCCATTCAGAAAAGCTGGGAAGTAACGGCTGCACTGGAAGATCAATACAGAAAACATTCAGTATGCAGCCACCCCTGGCCTCGAGGTTCATCAGTGCACAAATGTAGCCATGTTCCTCATTACAAGCAAGATTGATGGATTTAGTTCGCCCTGCAGCTCTCCTTAATCAGCTGTCTAATTTTAGGCCCTTGCTTTGAGTCTGAGAAAGGGAGGAAGGAGGGAGGTTATTGACAGAGTTCTTAAAATACTGTAGCAAAATCCTACACTTGTTAATCATTCTCTTTATCTGATTTATACCCAAAAGATATAATCCGCTCTTCCCTCCCTCAGCTCCTTTATTCCTTACAGGATTCACACTGAAAAGAGCTAAAATCAAATGGAAAAAAAATTCATGAAGTTTCACATTGTATTTATGTTCTCAGTGTGGGATATCTCATCGCTTAACCCTTTCTTAGCTTCTTGGTTGCCACTGAGAAAGCCTCAGCTCTCAAGCAGCATTGGTCTATCCTATTGTCAGTGGCAAACCCAGAACCTTTCCATCCTTTGGGCTCATTTCACCACATTTGATGAGGGAGTTTTTTGACAGCAAATAGCCAGATGATCCTTGTGAGTCCCTTTCAATTCAGAATATTTTATGATTCTATGTTGGGTAACTCCTGCTGCGAAACCCATGGATTGAAGTCCCAGATAGAATGAGAGAATTCTGACTCCTGCAGGCTGGTGATTTATTTCTATGTCTCTCTGGAAAAACAATGTCAATAAAAAGTTATTACAACTCTTTCTTTTCCTATAAAACCTAGTCAATAAGATATTACTGCGTTGTCTTGTTTTAAAGGAAAGCCTGGCAGCCAAAACCACACAAAGAAATAAGAAGGAGATTGGGAGGAATCCCCTAAATACAGAAGGTCTGTGTTTATCTCCCAAGTGTGTCTGAGGCAGCAGTTCAGGTCCTGAATGTCATAAAGATGGACTTGATGCACAGCCTGGGTGATCTTATGGTCTTTCACAACAACACAAGCTATGGAAGCACAACAGCACCTCCCAGACAGGGCCCTGCTGCAGCTCTTCTCCCTGTGGGTCACAGGCAAGTTCCTCAGACTGAAAATCACTCTACTAAATTATACTTCAGTGGTGGATTTGATTATTTCTAAGTCAAAAGTTACCTAACTTGATTTTTTATTTACTGCAGATCATTCAGGTTTATGCTGAGGAGCTAGTGCAATTTGGACTGAAATACAAAGAGCAAGTAGAGCTGCAAGTTACATGTGTTCTGCTAGCACAATCTGTCAAAGACTGCCTGTTTGATGGGTATCCTATCACCCATCTGCCCATGTCATGCCCTTTTTCCATATCTTGGCACACCTAAATGCCCATGGAATAAAGCTGTTTTAACAGTGGTGCCAGTCCCATGGTTTGACAGGTGTAAAAAAAGACCACCATCCAAAGATCTAATTTGTGATATCTGGTGTGTGCCCAAAAGAAATTTGTCCTCAAACAAACATGAGACATATCTCCAACTAATGCTTCTTCGACCACAAATGTCCATTATTTTACTATGATAAACCCTTACTCAAATCAGCATTTTTTGGGAGTACTAACAAGAACCTGTTCAACAATCACAGTCCCAGAAGATTTTGCTTCAGCTGAAAAAGTATCAGAATAGGTGAAATTTGTGGCTTCACACTTGAGGTGCTCTACCAAGTTATCAGTCTCTGGATCAATCAAAGCATTTGGAAAAGGCTAGACCAACAAGCATGAAAATTTATTTTAAAATTACTGTCCAAGCTGCATTTCCAGATCCATAGTTTGTGTAGATACTCTAGGTGTCACAGAGAGACAAAGCGATGCAGGAAGGAGTAGACTGGGAGAGGGTCTGTAACCTAGAAAATTAATCCAGGTGACAAACTGGTGGGACTGTTCCTTTCTTCACACAGTCCAAATGAAATATATGCATTTCCCAGAGTAGAAGAGAAAAAAGACTTCTCAGTCTGACGTTCACTAACCTCATTACTGTAAAACTGATGGCAGAAAGAAGCAGGGATGGGCTGGTTACAGCTAGTCCATTAATCAGGTCCCTGGTGAAGCATCTCAGCTAGAGTTAAAATTAACATTGGAAAATTAATCTGGACTTTACAAAGGAAACCACAAAGCATATGGTGTCAGCTAATGGAGAGGCTGTACGGCTGAAGCGTCTGAAACTTCGTGTCTTCCTGAAATCTAATTAGACCCTAATGGAAGGAAGACTGAGTGAAGGCTCTTAATTGAAAATTACACTTCCAGTTCAATCAAAGCCTGTTTCCGTGTTACTATTAACGGCCTTTTAAAAATAGCTGGATTCTACAGTGACCTTGCATACAAAGTGTTCACTTACAGAGAGTAGCTGTATAGATAATCAATGGATGCCTGAGTGATGGATTTGGACCCATTCTGTAATAATTTATGACTAGTGTGTATTGACCTGAGTTACTGGGATGGTGTCTGTATGAATGAATATATGGTTTAATTTAATAGGAGCTGTCCAGAAAGAACAAACAAGCAGGTAAAAATGTCTCAAGGCATGCCACTCCTTGGCAAACACTCAGAAGTGTTATGAGATAATTCACAGACAGGAAACTGCCTGGGAAAAGTCACAATAATATACACAATTATACACAATAAAAAGGAAGATTTTTTCCAAACAAAGAATGATTGTTTTCCAGGTGGTTTACAAAGGGCCAAACTCAGTTTCACCTAACTTTGGACATGCAATGAAAGTACACATATTAGTGAGGGAAGGTACTCAAGTGCAATTGCTGTAGGCTCTGTCTATACCTTCTGGGCCATTGCAGAGCCCAGCACCAAACAATTTATCTATATGTCACTGGAAACCACAGGACAGAGACAGCAAGCTGCCTTCAGAAAAGGCAGCAGAATATCTCCATCAGGAGCAGCAGGAATTATATGTCTCTTACACTTTAAAGATCCAGGCTAGAAGTTGCTCAGCAGGGGATGCTTGGTAAAAGCAAGGTCAGAAGTACTGGCATAATCTCAGACCTTCAAAATTGAAGACTTTCCAACTAGTTTCCAAAGTTCTCAGCCCCATTCTAAAACTTTTCAAGTCAAGGCAGCTGAAGGCAGCTCTCTAAACTGTGTGAATCATAGTACTTTCCCCTTTTGTACACAGCCCAAAAGTACATTTCATATCTGTATATGAGCTCTGTGAATCATCTAAATTTCTTTTCTTGGATTTAATAATACAGCAAGTTTGCCCTCTATTTCCCTGTCCTACCGCACAGATTACCTGTGTCAATATTCTCTCAGCCCCAGCACTCCCCACACTTTGCCACTCTACTGCTCTGTCTTGCAGGCTTGAGGACCTCTTTGCAGCTTCCACAAGTTTTCCTGACATTTTTTTTTTATGGCTTGGCTTGCTTTTACTCTCAGCAGTGGCTGCTGTCCTTCTCCTTATATCAACCAATGATTACCATACACCCTATGAAATTTTGCTCTCCTGAAACAGTCTGCGCTCTCTGAGAGGCAATGATTCTTTCTGCATTTTTCCCAAAATTGTATATGAAGTTCTGTGTAACTCACTCACAGTTCTTTCCACTGTTCTGACTCTGACACAGCATTGCATGAAGGCTCAATGTCACTGGTTGCCTCTGATGTGAATCCTCCCTTCAGGATCCTTCTGTCCCTCTCTTTCTCTGGGTCTTGAGGTAGACAGGCTGTGACAGCAAATGTATGAGCAATGATTTGTTCTTGGTTTGTCTGACACTGACTTGTGACTCATTTTGGTTGGCTCAAGCTTGGAATGGAGTGGAATTGGTGTGATTTTTGCATCAGTTGAGAAAGTAAAATTAACTCAGAGACAAGCAAATTCCAAACACATGCAAAGTGAACATTTAAGCAATGTTTATGGCTGTTAAAGCACTAACAAATCAAAAGGAGTCATTATTCCTCCATCTCTTTACACCCTTAAGTCAGAGTTGCAGAAACTTGATTTACTGGATTTCTTTTTTTCCCTAATATAGTTTCCAGGCAAAAACAAGGCAACTCCACTCCTCTGACTTATTTGCTGCTCTTTCTATCTAGTCCATCTCTGCTACTGCTTCTTCTGAAAATGTGTTCTGGTTCATCTCAGAATATTCTTTGGTTTCCATATATATCTATCTCCTTCATCTGCATGTCTGGGCATGGCCATGTGCAGCTAATTCCAAATACATAATTTCCTTTTATTCAAGTGAATACATGTGGGCATTTCCACATCTCTGTTGGTGGGAAGATCTTTCTACCCAGTGGTAAAATCCCTTCATAAGTTTTTATTCTCCGAGATGTCTGGGATTTTTTCCTGTCTAGCATTTCAACAGTTTCCCACATCTCACAGAAAAAAAAATGTTCTATTTAAGCTAACATTTAAATGGTAAATTCTCTAGGTTGTTTTAGTGCTGTAGGCTTGTGATGAGAAAGAAAAGAGCTTTGATCTATTTCAGCATGTTTGAGGAGAAAGCAGGAAAAATTCTGCGGCCTGAGTTGAACAGGATGCTGGAAAGTATGTTCTAATGATCTTAAAAATCCGTATGTCTATTAATTACTCCACTGAAAAAACCCTCTGATTTCCTAAGCTTTGTTGTAAGGCAATTGCTAAGCTTCATAAGATCGACCCAAACAATGTATAATATGTCAAAGGAGATGGGATTGGACCCGACACCTTGTAACTCAGATGCCCCCTTCAGTCCGGTTCTGGGCTGTCACCATCAGGTTTCAGCCTGTCTCATCACACTGCCAAGGCAACACCTTTTTTAGGGGCAAGATACTCTCCATCTTCATTCACAGAACCAACACCCCTCTGGGATCCAGTGAGGATAAATGCCTCTAGCTAAGCACAGTGGAACTTCTTGAAGATTTCTGTATTTTCATAGGGCCCACAAAATTTGGCTTCACTTCTTTCTGAAGTCAATTTTCACACTTTCTTCCTTCTGCAAAATGGGATCTATAGAAGTCATTTCTTTTGTAAAATGCATCAAGTTGTTTTCATGGATGATATGGAATAATAGATGCTTAAAAAAAAAACAACACATTTCCACATCAACTGCAAAGAAAGATTGGAAGAAATGAGAAAACCAGCTAAAAACTAGGAATCAGAGCAAGGCTTTCACAAGAGCTAATCTCACTTTGACAATCCAAAATAATCTAATCATCTGCTTTTGCTACTGCCTCCTTGAACAGAAGGAGCTTTTCCTTCATTTTAATTGTCCTGATTCCTTTTTAGTTATACCCTTCCTCTCTTCTGTTCAATGGCATCAAATACTGTAAGAAGACATTGGATTGCAGCCTAATATATTTTGGCTGAATCAAAACTCATGAGTTTCAGGTTTCTTTTCCTACTCACAGACATAAAACCTTTCTCATATAATGAAGTTTCATCAGAGGCCTCTTAGAATTTGGGCAGCTGCTCATTCACACAATTTGGTTTTGCAAAGACTCACTGCTTCTCTGAGGTTAACTTCCCTTAACTGCTTTAATAAGTAAAACCCAAATCTTTGGACTAATTTGTTACAAGAGAGAGCTCCTCAAATTGAAAATGAGTATTTTTGTCTATTGTCAGTTGATAAATCAGAGTGAAATTACAGCTCTGCAATGGGTAGAAGAGTTTTTCAAATCAGTTGTGTTGCACATTTCCCATCTGGAATTCAAAATAGGCAAAGTGGCCATAGCGCTTTATTCTGGAGCGTGGGAAGTCTAAGTGGATGACAACACTGATCCATCCAAATCTAATAATTCTCTGACACTATGAGCTATGAATTTAAGAACTGAAAATCATTTTTGCTAAGAGCAATAAACAAACATAAGTAAGGGTTAATAGCTTCATACATACAGACTTAATCTTTTTCTTTCAATATTTGCTTTTTATTTTTTGTCTCCATACTTTGAAGTTGGATCCAAAATGGCTTATTGAAAAGTTGCTTAGTACTAACATGAGAGTGAAATGACAGCTGGATCCCAATATCTCCATCTGGACATATTTGATGATGCCTGGGACCCTGATATCTCATGCACTCAGAAAATCAAACCTAATGTTTTAATACGATGTTTCTCCCACACAGGCTTAGCTTTACAAATCCCACATTTCACACATCCCACGAAGTTTTATTGCCTTTCTTTCAGTTGCTCCTGAAGACACTAAGCACAAAAAGCCTTGAACAGTGGAAAGAACAGATGCTCAGCAGGGAAGAGAGGTCTCAAGCTTTCCACTGCCACAATTGTATCTCTGCTGTAAATCTCATCTCTGCAAGAAACAAAAATTATCTCAGACTCCCACAAGACCAAGAACAATTTCAAAGTTTTTTGGGGAGTTCCAGGTATGTGTTTTCAGTCTGCTTTCCCCAAAAGGGACGTGGGGTGATTGAAGCAATAAAAAGCAAGGTGAAGCTCATAAGAAGCATGCCTCTTCTCATGCTACTCTTTCCCATAGCAAGCAAAGGAAAAAGTAGAACTCACAAGGCAGATATTACAGGACTTAACACATAACTCGAGGGCATTCAGCTAGGATCCTAGAAATTCAGGTAGGATCCTAAAATTTCATGGCTGAAAGGAGCCTGATAGGGCTTGCTCCATCCCCTTAACTAAGTGGACAGAATAGACACTGTTCCTCTCCTATAAGAGGTTCTAAAAGAAGGTCCCATTCGTCCTTAAATATTTTCAAGTCCAAAAGTTTACAATCTTTTCATGTTGCCCATCCCAGTACTCATCTGTGCTTCCAGTTAAAGAGTTGTACCATGTCCAAGGACAAGAAACAAGAACATAGTGTATACCACAAATAGTTGCAAGTTTTAGCAATGTGATGCTGTACCTCAGCAAATACAGTTTTCAGGAAGACTAACCTGGTGTAATTAATTAATATAATTAATAGACCAACTCATAAAGCTTAAAAAAAAAAAAGTTTTCATGAATAAGAAGCCACTCACATCTTTTTATATTGTTAAGATGGTTATTTCACCATCTGTGCTCAGACCCTCAAAAATCCCTCTGCAAGTCCAGCATCTATACCCAGCAGGAGACTGGTAAGACTCAAACTCCCAAATATCTTGGATGATTCTGAAAATGCTCTTTTTTTATGAGCAAATTCTTACTTTATGTGAAGTGAAATCACAACTTCCACTTCTCCCATCATCATTCCAGGAACTGTCCTTGTAACAAAACTCAGTAAAAGACTCCTCCACCAAAACAGTCTCTGTCTTCCATATGTCTCTCTCATTCATGGATAGATTAAAAAGCTGCTGCTCATTTTTTCTGAGGGAGTTAAAATTCACAGACACCCACAATACTGCAGAAGCTTTACATGGATTGAAGAACACAAGCAGCAGGGAGGCATTTAGGCAACTTCCTTCTTTTTAACCTAAAAATTGCAGTTATGAAACAGGGACTAGACACCTCATTCACACTGTTTCTGGCAACATTTTGATTCATTTTAGCCTATAGCAATGTCTACATATACCTCAAAACGCAGAAAAGCTTTCTGAGAAGAGATTCTTCCAAATCACGTTTGCAAATGGAGTAATCCATGCTTGACCTACTTACAAACCATTTTGAGCTTCACCACTGAAATTCAAAGTGGCACCTGTCAGTTAACAACAAAATCTCCTTATTACTTGAGCAGGAGAAAGAAATTCAATTTGATTTGCAAGTTCACTAAGGATACATCTATATTGCAGGGCTGCAGAGGGAGAGGTGAGTGACATTTTCCTGATGTGTGTGTGTCCATGTCAACTGGCTGGCTTCTGCAGCCCAGGCTGAATCCTGGGCAAGGCTGACCCTGAGCTGCAGCAAAGTAAAGCAGCAGTCAAGTAGGGCAGCAAAATGAGGGGCAGGAACGTCACGTTCTGAGGTGTGGAAAAGATGGAGTAAACACAATTCTGGCCTGTCTCAAAGAGGAGGTCTCTTGGGTGGCACTTTCTCAACCAGAGCAGCCTCCCCAGCAGAGAGCCACAGTCTCAGCACACTCATGCCCTGTCCCAGCCAGCAAAAAGCCCAGCAGGGGACAGGCCATGCATGGAGCAACCTTCCAGCTCTGGTGGCTCTTGTCCCCCATGCTGAGAAGAAAATGCCTGGAGCAAGTTCTTGCTGTCATAGCATTACTGGTACTCAAGGGAACTTATTTAAAACCATTAAAGGTGCCTTCCCTTGACCTGGTCATGCTTCCCAGCTGTGGTACTGGCAAGGAAACAGAATTTTTCAGCTCAGAAACAGAATGCAAGATTTAGCTAGCCATGTCTTAAGGAGTACCCCAGTGGTATAGTGGCTGCTATACCACTGCTGCCTACTTCAACAACTAGGGAAACTGAGTTATAGACACTAAACTCATTAAAAAGCAAGCTGAGCCTTTCATTGAAAGTTTTCAAGAGTTCTTTCTGTTCCACCATTTGGCAGGGGAAGTGTAGTTGATCTCATTTCTCTTAGGAGAAAACAAGGTTTGAAGTACAGCTGCCTGGAGGTACCACAGACATATTGCTAACTTGGGAAAAAAATCAGTCTTCATGGTACTCACATTTTTATCAAAAACTATTTTTCCCCAGCAAACTGGTACATTTATTTTTTAAAAGCTAATTTTTAAGCAGAAAAATTGACTGGCCATTTTTTCTAGTGCCTGAGTCTACGCTTGCTTTGGGAGACAGAACTTCAAATTACTGTGTGTTCCATGGTCTGCCAGTGGGAACAAAACCTTGCACATTCCCTCCTTCACAGTACAGAGAATGTGAGTCATTCCCCGCTATACTGTTGGCAAACAGCAAACCAAAAAGCTATCACGAAAACTGAAACACTCTGAGGGCTTAAATCAAAAATATTAGTCAGACCAAGGTTGGGGTGATGAGTTAAAATGGAATTCCTTATTATTTCAGCTTTCTTTCCATAAAATGAAATAGAAAAAGAAGAAAGAGATTCCACAGTGGAGAAATTTCTTGCCACGTTGAGTCTGCAGGGCCAAGAAAGCTCCGTGCTCTTCAGAAAATGAGACCAGAGGAGACCAGTCCTCATTTTCTTTACAGGGAAATGGTTTACCTTGAGTGCCTCAACCTTGAGGACCTCAAAGTCCTCCAAAACAGTGTGGTCTTTAAAGCCTGCTGAGTGTCAGGCACCCCCACAGAAAACTACAGACTGGGCTGAGTCAGCATGGCAGAAATTGGTGTGTATGAACAAGAGCTCGCTTATTTACCCTCCAGTTACGACAAATCACGATCCATTTCCATCAGACAGCTGTCCGTGCTTTTATGAAAATTAAGACCTGACCATCCACTCCTGCCTTTTAGGGGCAGACATGACTCTCAGTAGATTTGGTTCCCATGTTTCCCTTAATTTCATTCATACAGTTAAACTGCCCTCCTTCAGTCCTCCCACCTGAGAGACAAGCTGTCAGCCATCAGAGTGGAGATGGCCAAGGCAAAAGCTACTGTCTTCCTTCCAGTAATTATCCAGGAAACAATACTTGGCTTACACACTCTTCAAGTCAGTAGGTTGGTACAAAAACAATCCCACAAATTGAGACTGCAGTGAAACAACAAGAATTAAAAACATATCAGTTCTGGTAATTAAGAGCTATGACTGCCTGCACTTGTGATGATTTTCTATCACTGGGAGACCTGGAATCAAGACTGGACAGCTTTTCCAGTCAAGCTGTTGATGCAACAAGAGTCAATAAGTGAAGCAGTCTTGTCGACCAAACACAAAATATCAGAACAGATAGTTACAGCAGGGGGGTTTTGACCTTCTGAATTAAGAAACAGATCAGAAGACTAAAAGGAATAAAACAATCTGGAAATGACCCCCGTAGAGCACACATGCTCTGACAACATTAGCTCCAAGTGTTTCCATCTGCTCAGTCTTCCAAGCTGGAGGCCATGTTATTCCCAGTGGGGACATCATTTCCTTGTGCCCGTGTTAATGGCAAACCTCTCCAAGTGGACTCATCTGGATCCACAAACGACAGGCCAGCCCAGCTGGAGCCAAAGCTTCCACTCCAGCAGGGCTGTCTGATGTGATGCTCCCATCAGAGGCTGATCGCGCTGCTGTGTCTACCAGCAAACGCCAAACTGGTTTCCAGTAATTCCTTGTGCTCCGCTTGTATTTGAAACCCAAATGCTTCCATGTTCCCAGCACAAAGAGGAAAGTTTGGAGTCAGACATGAAATTCTGCCTGAGAAGGAAGTATCAGCTCTCTCCAGGGCTTTGTGGCTGTGCTTACCTAAAGGGAGATGGTCATTGATACCAGCTGTCAGTGAGCTTGCTGCCTCATTCATTTTTTTGTAGTTGTTCCAGTGGCTTCCTGTACCAATTGCTCTGAACATTCTAAAGCTGACTTCAGATGAAATCACAGAAAGCCCAGAGACCACCACCTTTCAAAGAGACATCCATCAATTGCAGGTATTAATAGACTCATGGAATGGTTTGGGTCAGAAGAGAACTTAAAGATGATCTCGTTCCAAACCCCCTGCCAGAGGCAGGGACATCTTCCACCAGAGCATGTTTCTCAGTCTGCTCACACACACACTTAGTGCCTACCACAACACTTGCAGTGTGGGGGTTTGCTTGGGCTGGCCAGAAAGCTTTTACTCAGTGAATGGGGGACAAGAATGGTGGCCTATTTTACTTGCAGCTTCCATATTTTCCTTGCTGTTTTGGTATGGCAGTTTCATTCATTGCCAAGAAGATCCCTGCCCAAGCACTGGAATCACACTGCCTTGGACATACATCCCTCCAACACAAAATCCAAGTTGTAATTACCAAGCAGGCAATGCGCTTCAGAGAGACAGCAAAGCCCACTCCTGCTGAGCCCAGCTGTGGATACAGTGTTGTTTGGGACTCCTTTCTACAGCCATACCCATAATAAACCAGGACATCTTCCTTTCTCACTTCAGAGATGACTCCAGCAAGAATTACTGGGACATTTTTTGGCCTGGCTTGTGCCAGGGTATGATCACATTATGAGCACACCTGCTTATTGGTAACAAACAGTACCACATTGCAGAGCACGAAGCTGCCATAGTTTAGTACTTACACATCCTTTGGCATGTTTTTTCTCCATGATGCTCCATCCCAGGGTGACTGTGAATGCAGATCCATTTCATCGTTGAAGGAAGTTTCCAATTTCTTTTCTTTATGAAGCTGTTTATTTAGTAGTCTCACATGGAGTTATCACAGGGAATTGTGTTTGCACAAGGAAAAAAACAAACAAAATATGAGCCAGTTTCCTTTTTTACTGAAATCAACCTTAGCACTAATGACAGGAAGCTTTCTCTTATTTCCAGTACATTAGAAATAAGATGAACAGCATCTCCTACAACATCACCCTAGGAAACCACTCAAAATGGCTATTATTTTTATCTTTTAAAAGCATAATTAATGTAATTATTAATTAGGTAAATAAATTTTATTTTGAAATAAAATTATGCAATTATGAATTCACAAAAGCACTCAGGTTATCATATTCTGTTGGTTTACCACATCTGTATTTTCAGTGACCTCACTGTAATGTGAATTCATACCAATAGTTTTACTTAACCTGAGAAACAAAACAAAGTTGTAAGTAAAAAAAAAAACCCTGCTTTTATGGAGTGCATTAACTGCTTTAAATATCAAAGCATTTTTTCTTTCAACTTATTTAAACTCATTCCAAGGATAATAAATTGACACATGAATTTTATTGTTATGGCTCCTACTTAGCAAAAAAATACAGAGGATCACAGAAATGGTGGTGGGATGGGACCTCTGGAGGTCACTTAGTCTTACCTACTGCTGAGCACATAAGCTGTGTCTTTCTTTGGCCCCAAAATGCCTGCTCTGACTTTGGTGCATGCCTACAAAACAGCAAGCCAGGGCAATCTCAGTCTCTGTTCTCAGGAGGAGGATCAGCGGGGAGGACAGAGACAACTCCAGGCAGTGGGATGTGCCTGTGACCTGCCCCCAGTGTATCAGCCTCCTCTGTACCAGGCTGTCAAATCATGCCCACTGTCCTGAGATGGTTTGTGAGAACAGAGCAGAGATTCCTCAAAGCCAGGCAATATGCAGTGCATCTTGCCTGCTGCTAATTCCATTTTTTAGATACCAGGTCCCCCAAAAAATTCTAAAAATACTTGAGACATTCTTGTTGATTTGATCTATGCATGCCACAGCAGCTGTGTGTGGGCACACCATGCCTCTCAGTTCATTGCAAACTAATTAAGGGTTTTCTTCACCACATGGATAATTATTATTATTCAAAATGCATTGATTCATTAAAGAATTTGGCTCAGACACAATAACTCCCTTACTCCTGGGTAAGGAGGCTTAGCTCAGCCTTGGCTTCTGATCCTTTCCACTAGAGTTTCAGTGTCTGATTATCCTCAGGTTGCATCCTTACAAGTGCTTGCTCTTAAAGGAAGCTGTGCTAGAGAAGATAGACCAAAAGTGGGGTTTCTAGAAGAAACAGCAGTAACTATGTCTAATTTTTCAAATGCTTTCTACATGCAAGGAAGCCAGATTTGAACTTCTCTGGGAGTCAAGCTTCCAAAAACTAAGACCCAAGCTAACAATAAAGATTAATATCATGTAGTACTGAAAATTCCAAGGGAATGTCATGTCATCTTGTCCAACTCCCTGCATAATGCAAAGGAGATAATTCCATCTAGCACTCAGTGGCATGAAAGCACATTGCCCAAAAGGCAGCTTGCCCTGATTTGACAACTTCAAAAGAGACCAAATCCATACAAGACTAAAAAATTCCCCTCTGTCATTTCAGAGAAAGATGGGAGATGTGGACTGAATTCTCCATCATCCTATGCTTCAATAATTTGCTTGTCACACTTGACTGCTGCTCAGTTTAGCCAAGGGATTTGGCTAATTTCTTCCAGGAGGAGGAAGTCAAGGTCCACATATGGTTTATTTGCAAATACCCATAAAATCAACTCCCTCTAAGTAAGGGATGACTTGGGAAACTCTTTATGCTTGTCTCCTTTTGTCCCTGTAAGAGGAGCTAATTTGGATTCTTTCTCATTTTTACTAGCATGCAAGCACTAGAATTTAGACAGAAGTGGAAAGCTAGACAAGACCTGTATGTTTCTACACCATCACCCATCTCTTGACCACTCTCCCACTTGGATCATATTCCCATACCAGTCACCTTTACACCTGTATTAACACAGAAGTGTCAGAAGTTTTTCATCCAGACAGCAGCCTCACCTTACAGGATCTAATAGGAGTCCCAACAACTGTCCACATCTGAACAGCAGAGCCATTTATACCAATGAGCTCAAGAACAACATTCATTTGCTTTACATTTTGCACATGCTAGCAAAATGCTTCATTCCTGAAGGCACACATTTTTCCTCGATTAAACATGAAAGCTGTTCAAGCCCAAAGATGACCCTTAATTATGGCTTTGAATGCACTTGTTAGAATTACCTCCTTGCTCATCTTGGGAAAGTATAATAAGAAGTAACATGATAATATGCAGTGCTGTAGTTTTGGAGTAATTGCCTAGCATGCATGAACTCTGTGAGGCCTTTTCCAATTACATTTGTAGCTTGCTAATGTTTGGGGATTTTCCAGGATAAATTACGTTAATTGTGTTCCTTGGATCTGTTTTCCACAAAAAGCCCAATAAACAGCAAGAAGAGGGAGGGAGAGAATTAAGTGGCAGAGTTAATTAGATTAGGCTTGTGCTGTAGTGAAGCAGGAAGATTCCACTAAATCCTATAATAGGCCCTAATGAGGATTTTATCATGCTTGTTAAACGGGTCATTTAGTTGTGTGACGGGGCCGCTGAGTGTAATGTAAAAACTGGTTAATAAAAAAAAAAAAGTATTTTAATTGCACACGCAGGCAAAGCAATGTCTAAAGAATCCAGCCAAATGGAATAGCCTCCAACCAAATGCAGGAAAAGCTCTGCAGTTCCTGAAGTGGTGAACATGTACTATGATTAGGCCACTTAATTTTCCTTGACTGGCATAAAAATTAATGCTTCATGAGTGATTTACACTGAGGAACATTAACAATCCAGATTTATCAAAATAGAAATTACATTTTTCTTCTTTGTTTGTTGTCTAGTTTTGGGCTTTTTTTGCAGAGCGTTCAAAAATGAATGTAGATCTGATTGCTGTTTGAACCTGTTCCTTTAGTTAGTGTTTGTAGAAATATCCATAACAGAGTCACTGACTATTCTGACTAAGCTCCTGCAAGGGATGGGATGAGATAATCTTTGCATTTTGTTTTCAGGCAGCAGACATCACACAGAAAAATGAGAGTCCTGGAAAATGTACTCCATAAGGAATTCTTCCTTATCACTTTTATTTTTTATTCAAAGACAAATGTCCTGGATGTCCTGCTTAGTACTGGGCACAAGAACCCATATATGCCTTGAATTTGCCAAGGGGTGTGAACATCCAATACTCTGTTGGTTTTCTATTCTCTCACACCTGATACCAGCTTAAGAAGACTAACCTTAACCATGCAGGCACACTTTTTCTAATAAACAGGAAGCAAATCTAGACCATCAGCAAAGAGGATGAAGGATCCCATTTGATTTACCTGTTTGTCAAGGTTCAGTAATTCAAAATGAGACATATGATCAGAGCTCTCTGAGCTTAAAGGTCTCCTGTAGGTCTCCTGGAAGCCTGTAAATGCTTGTTGACTACAAGCTACTTTCTTGGGTGACATGTGGCCTGCATATCTTCAGAGGCACAGTACATCTCATCCCTAGCTGTCACTTCAGCCCAAAGCTCACATAAACAATAAAGGAAGTTGTGTCCCTTGTCTTGCTCTAGCCTTTGATTACTCTTCCAATGCTCCCAGAGATGTTCTCCTGTTTCATCTTTCTTCAGCATTCAGCTCAAGCAGCACAACAACCCTCAGCTCACTGCCAGCCTGTCAGGGCTGCATCTCTGACATTTCCTTTCTTGTATTTGAAAACATCCATTTGTTTTCTCAAGGCCCCCGCTGCAGAGAAGGTTTGATTTATATCAATCTCCATGGCGTGTGGCAGGGACCAGGTGGCGACTGAGCAGAAGACCATGGTGAGTGCCACCAGTCCAGCAAATGACAGGCATTACCCCGAGCACCCCATGGTGACACACCAGCTGCTGCGCCTCCAGCACAGCTTGGTGGCACCCCCGAGGCACCCACACGGGACAGCAGGTCATCCATAAACGCCTCTTCCAGCACCCGGTGCTCTGGTGACTCAACAACCAAACATCTGCTGGGGAAAATGAAAACAAGAAGTTCACCTCTTCCCTGCTTATTCATTCAACACTAGTGATTTTTCAGCTCCTTTCGGTTTGCAGGGGTCTAAGCATATTCTAATGGCAGCATGTGAGCCCCCCTGCAGTGATTCAAGGCAACTGCTAATCAACTTTATTTCCTTAGCTCCAATTTTAGGAATGTTCTGTATGCTGTAGGAGACCCAGAACTAGCTACAGGTAGAATATCGTTGTCCCAATCACCTTCTAATAGCAAGGAAAATAAAAATAAAAATAAAAATACCTGTCCAATAAGACATGACAATACCAGCCCACATCCTATTGGCATTGTAACTGTACATGTGTCTGAGCCTGTTTAAAATCTAAGTTTTAACTGTGACAAATACAATCTTATACAGCAGCTACTAGAATTTGCTAAATTTATGGCAGCTGCTTTATCTTCCTTCCTTAAGTCTTTCTTACAACAATCCTGTGCCATAGAAGCTCCCCAAAACTATGTAAACATTAAGTAGCTTTCACTGCTTTGCAAGATTTATATCTTCATTGTATTAAGTTCACATGGATCATTCTATTATCCTTTTTGTACGCTTAGTCTGTATCCTCTGTAATCATTGAATTCCCTTCTCTGTGTTTCTCCAGCACTTGACACAATGGACCCTGATCTATATCTGGATTTCCTCCACACTACAAACATGCAAATACTAAAATGATGTTATCTTTTAGAAGTAGTTGCATGCTGGGCCAAGGAAGCTCTTACAGATAAGGTGACTCTTCAATAAATAAACTAGCACTGCAGTTTGACTTCCTTGCTTCCTTGAGTTTTCAGAGCTATGTTTATCTAGATTACTATGGGCCAATTCTCCTGTCCATCAAGATGTCTGAACAACCACGTCAGACAATGTGTAAAAGTGGTCCCTGTTGCTCACAGCCAGGGCCCAGTGTGCAACCTGTCAGTGATCATGCAAAAAGCTCCAGCTCCTTCCTGCTCACAGTCTATTTCCTCAAAGTCACAGTATCAGCAAGCAGAAGAGCTGGGTGAGATAGCAGGTTAAAATCACACTGCTGGTCAAAGTCACAGCAATGCCAACCAGACAAGTAGGTCAATGTGCTCTGAACAGAGACTTGTGACTCTCACCTTCACCAGGGCCTGCTGGTGGTTAAAGTCAAGGACAGGCTCTGTTGCCATATCAATAACAGTGCAACATCTGACATACTACAAGATACAGCTGCTTGTTATGGCTGGATAGCATTTTGCCCTTAATGTTTCATTGCATTTCACATTGCACAACTCAGTCTGCTATTCCCAGCTTGCAGAATTAAGTTCACTTTACTGAATCATCTTGCAAAGGAAAGACTTCTGGTTTTCTTCATGTACTCATCAAGATTATCTGTCTATGGGTGCACACATATATCTATGAGAACATCCCACAGATACACAGCTGTGACTAATAACACAGAAAAGACCAGTAAACACAAACTAACAAATGTGACCTACAAAGAACATTCAAACAGTGGATGTCAAACTGCTTAGAGGACAGGAGAGAATTGTTAATGGTATTTGAATAAGTTAACAGTTGTCACCCAGAGAGAGAAAGTCTCTTGCTTTGCCTTTAGAACTAGCTCTGCTTTGAAAAAGGAGACTGTTCACTCAAAAGCTGCCCAACTCTGTGCTATAACATCTTCTTGAACTCCTTAGAGCAAAAACAGTGAGTATAAACTGCAGCAATGGAGATTTAGATTAGATATCAGGAGAGTTAGGAACTAGGTAGCTCAGGCAAGTGTGATGACTCTTGCAGAAGGGTTTTATGAACCATGTAGAAAAACATCATCCTGGAACAGCCTCTGGGGTGGAGGGATAGGATCAGATGATCTACTGAGTCTCTGTTATACATCTGATATCTATGATTTGACACGTTTCCTAACAAAAGCTGGACAAGCAGGATGTACATGAAAGGCATGCATTGCTTCACAGCAGAGCAGACTTCCCTTCCAATCAATGGGGCTCCCAGAGTGCAAAGTGCTGAAATAAACTCAAGATATTTTAATTGGCGACCTTCTTTGTTTAAACAATAAAGAAGTTATATTCTTTATGTTCACAACTTCTGTTGTGGAGCAGCACAGACTGTCAGGCACAGACAAGACTTGTATAACAATGAGATGGAAAATGTGGCTTTATGTTCCCTTCTATTATACTTGTGACCTGGACTTTTCCCTTTTCTTCCTTTTTTTTGCTCTCTCTCTTGCTTTTTTCCTCCTAATGCCAAGTGGTGAAAACATTCCAACTTGCCAGGTTCTCTTCCTACAGACAGCTGAAGCTGCTAATTGCGATCCCATCAGTAAAATGCAGACCTGCCCTCCATCTCTCCTGTACCAGTCCTGTCTTTCCCGTGCAGTTAATGAACTGTCACACTGCTGAGGGAGTAGCTTGTAGACCCAGCTTTCACCAAGATACTTGCAATGCTATGCTCACAGCAAGGAATTAGAGCCAAAGCTCTCTGAAAATCAAAGGAAGAAAGAGCTATCCACTGTTTTGTAACCTGGGCAGGCAGTGGGCTGCAAATACAGAGTGACTGGGGATGGCTCTGTTACATGGATTGCTTTGGACATTGCTCTGCCTCCCTCAAGACAGTTTGCTTAGTCCCTGATGAGCACAACAAATCCATGCTCCAAGATTCATCTCTTTGCTTTTTGTCAAAAGGTCAAGAACACTCTGTGGATATGGCATGGCTTTTTCTTGAGAGGCAGAAGAAATGTGCTTCCTGAGCCAAAGAAAAATCCTTTGGCATGGGAGTTGACCTGCCTTTCAGCTCTGTTGCTGGAGGCTGTGGACAGAAGCTACACCTGTGGCACCCAGCAAACTGAGTGAGATCCCTGACATGGCACCACAGCCTGATGCCATGCTTTGCTTCCCCAGAGTTCAAGTTCCTGTGGTTTAGGGTTACAAACGTTATTTTTTTCTCCATGGTGTTGGATTGGTTTGGAAGTCTATCCTTTCCAGTAACAAGCTGTACTGAATTAATCTTAAAACTGTCACCTGAATTAAACTGACTTGGGGCACTCTCTAAAATTCCCCCCAAAAGTGGTTGTCAACATGTAAGGGGATTGCCTGTCTCAAAAATCCAGTGGTGATGGAGGGTGGATGTCTCACAGCAGCATTAGTTTTAGCTACAAGGAATTTAGCTACAAGTTTTGCTTCCAGGCTCTTTTGCCCACTTGGTGTCACACAGAAAGTCACCTAGGAGAGGAAAAGAAGGGATAATTCCTACACATTAATAAATAATAAATACAGGTCCCTATTTTGACACTCAGTACTGGCTCCCAGGATCCTTGCCTGTCTCTGCTGATCCTGTCTGCCCCAGCACCTTCTACACAAGTTCAGAGTTGGTACAATATTTGGGCCCAGGGCACTGCATCCCCTCAATAAAAGTTTTTATTTAAATACATAACTGATGAAACTAAAAGAAACTGAATGCTGAGGTCCCAGGTGCTCTGGAGATTAATACATGGCTATATTTATGTTAGCACCTGATTTCTCCAGAGATGGAAAACTGGCTGTCATCCCTATCACAGCTGCCTCTGCTTTCTGTAAGGAGCATTGAAAGGGTCAAACAGGATTTCTAGACCCAGGCTTGCAAACAAAGCAAAATCAACAAACACATGGGATTTTTTTTTGGGGGGGGGGGGGGGGGGGCGGGAAGAAAAAAATATAGAGAGGAATATTTAATTGCCATTTGCTTCCTATTGTGAAAGTTTCATTTCTAAGTCTTATCTCCAGCTATGAAAGCTGAAAGATATTCACAGTCATCCCAAGGTTCACAGTTCAGCTGCTTCCTAAACACCTGTGAAAGGAGGCAAAGTAAAATGTCATGTGTGCTGTACAGTCAACACACACGCAAAATTTAAAAGCACCTCTTCAGTCTCCATGGGAAATGCTTAGCAGTCAACAAATTACAACTGTTTGGAAATGCTTTTACTTTATAAAGCTGTGAGCACCTAATCCATCCTTGTGTTCTTACATCCATCTATGTGCATGTTTCTGGTAAACTCTTCTCAGGTTGAAAGTTTAGAAATCTAGCTGGTTGAATTTAACATAACTTTGTGCTGAAAATGGTCCCAGCAATGGAAAGAAAGAGGCAGAATCCTAACATGCAGCCAGGTTGGTGGGGAAAGTATGAATCTTTGCCATATTTGTGATTACCAGGTGCTAAACACAGAAAAGCACTCCCATCCCAAAAAAAAGCTTTTAATTCTCACTTATTTCTGTTGGTGTGAATGAGATGTATGTCTCACCTGCCTTAGCAGTGCTAAACGTGGGCAGCTATTTCCCCACAAACATTTCTGCCATCATATCTCAGCCAGGGCTCATCTGCTGTCCCAGGTTCAGGGTTGTCCACGTCCTGCTACTTCACACAGCTCTATTCTCCAGAGGTGAATGATTGTTAATATATCCCACTGCTGCTAAAAATACTAATAAGAACACACACATACCCACACATACAGAGAACTCAAGGAATTAATCAAATTAATGGACAGCCCCTGAAGCACTGTAAATTCAAGCATATGAATTTCAACATCTTCAGGGGGTTTAATGATATTTTTCCCTTCTGGTATTTAAGTGTTATAAAACTCTGGGCAAGTCTGTGAACCAGGGAATGAAACTGATTTGAAATAAAAGCAAAATGACTCAGGGGTTTAATTGTCCAGGCTGGGCAAAGTGAAAAAAAGTAAATAAGTACTTTGTTATACAGGATAGAAAACAAATTGGAGCAAGTCCAATGCTGCAAACTTTCTTCAGGCAAAATTTTCATCAGTTCCACTGGCAGGGGCAGGTATGAGTTCCCAGAGTGGGACTGAGTGGCTGGAAATCATCAAGAGCTTCCAGAGCCACAGGGCTTTTCTGAACATCAAACTGGAAACAGCCAGAAGGTAGGTGATTTTCACAGCATTTCACCTGTATAAATCTGAGTTTTTTAAAATATCTCCACCAGGGCAATAAAAAGTCTGATGTTGAAGTTGTGCTCCCTCAAATAACATGTAGGGTGGTGTGTGATGTGAAGAATACTGAATTTGCCATCCTACAGTGGGTTGAATTATTTTCATAAAGTACTTCCTTCATAAAAGAAAAGAGTCTGCTTTTTTTCTCTTAATTACAGGTGATATTTTTCACAGGAAAACTTTGTTTCAACTTGATGATCTATTTTTTTTAGTCAAGAAGAGTCAAATAAGAGGATTTTAGCTGTGCACTGACATTTCAAAAATGCCAAGAACATCAACATTTGTTTAGATCATAGGTGTCACTATTCATCAATCTGATAGTTTAGAATTGGGATTTTCCAGAGCAAAAGCATTCAACAAAAATTTGATTTTTATCACAGCCCAAAAACACCTTTTCAAAAGCTTCTCCCAGTCTCCAGATACAATGACTGGATCCACCACTGGCCCTGTGTCTCAGAAGTCCTCAGGGTGCCCGGGAGGGGGGCACACTCCTGCCACAGCCCCACTCCCAGGCACTTGCACAGTGCAGCACCACCCAATCCACCATGTCTGGGAACAAAACAACACCCTCTCAAGAGTTCACATCTCATCTGAGCTGAAGAGCTCTAGATCTATTGAGACCAAGAGACTCATTTTGAGGATTCAGAGGAGATGTGCAACATCCCCTGCATTTTCTGACTGTACAGGCAGCAGAGCCCTAGCCATGAGGCTACCCAGCTATCTCCAGCCTTGACTGCTCCCTGATGCCATCTCTGCTTCCTTCTCCATTCAGGTGAGCATCCACCATCCACACAGAGGGACAGAGTCAGGAAAAGGTTCCCTCCCTGTCTGGCAGTGCTCATCCACCTCTGCGAGGTGTGGGTGTGACAGCAGAGCAGAGACACTACACAGCAGTCCTCTGCGGTCAAGGATGGGTATCTGGCATAAACTTCTCCAAAACCACAGGAAAACTGAAGGAAGAATAAGGAAGCAATTTCCAGTGTTAAACTGGGCAGGCAGAGGAAATTCATCTGGTTTCCCCACCCAACAGTTTCTCTCCCTTCTCCAGGTGGCAGCACCAAGGACGAGGTACTTGATTTCCCCCAGGCCCGTTCACAAGCTCCTCCGGAATTGGCAGCACTGCTAAAATCTAATCAGGTGCTTCTGTGCAACAGACCCAGAAGCAATTGCAATCAAGCCAATTGCTGCATCTGATTACACATGAAAACCCTCGTGCTGCTAAGTGTTTTGCAGTGCTTAATAAAATGTGCTGGTCTTGCCTCAAATTGCATCAGGCAGGGCTGGCTTGGGTTGTTCTTTTTTTTTTAAAATTAAGAATTATGTGAAAAGAAAAGAAGAGGAAGAATGGGATGGAATTTGGAAAAGCAGCCAGTGAAAGCAAGGTAAAAGAGGCCGAAAATGCACTCATTCCCTCATATGCCTTCATCATAATGAAATGAGATCTTCAGGATGAACTTCATAGAAATTCCAGCAATCCCAGGAGACAATTTGGCCAGGTGCCCATAGCTCCTTTGCTGGCCTCATGACAAACAGTCACACTGGTTAATCAAAGGCAGTGGTCTGATTTCCCAGAAAACAGTAGATTTTGGGTTTGACATACAAGGGGTTTGGGGCCATACACACAAACACCCCAAACAAAGGCACTGCACAAGCCAAAACAAATGAAACCCACATTTGTGGGATATTTGTATTTGTACCCCTTCTGGCTGAGTTTCTGGTTTTCCCAATTTTCTAGCAATCTTCACAAAGACAGGATGAAAAATCTTAACTGAATTTTCCTTGTTAACCCATCATTTAAAAGTCTGGATTTTGCAATTAATACATCAGCACATCCCATCCTTAAAGTCTAGATTTAAAGTGGGCCAACTGGAGAGCAGAAACTGCATGCCTGCAATAACACTGGAGAAATCTTGCCTGCACTGTGCTTAGTCTAAGCAGAAATTCACCATTTCACAGGCCCTGTGAGTCACACATCTCCTCCATGCCTCCATCTCCCACACGTGCAGTGCAACATCACCATCATCCCAGTCAGTATTCTCAGATCTACTGTGACCATCAAAGTGCCATCCCTTGTCTCTCTGGGCACCCACTTCCACATCTGTGCAGCTCAGACTTGCTGCCTGGGCCAAGCACCTCCAGCAGAATATGGTTTCTCCTGAGCTCAAAGGAATGTCTCTGCCAGACACAGAGCTTCAGCCATTTCCAGAAAGTCCCAGAGTGGGGGAAACCCCAAAGAGCCTGTTTGAGCATTTGTGAGAGATAAAGAGTGATGAAGAAGAGGGATTAATGAGAACAATGACAACCATGTGTATTTTCTTTTATAACATAAATTGTCCCACTGTCAATTAAGGTCTAGTCATGACAGAGGAATTTATATTTCTGCAATAATGAGTAAAATCTTGAAGCTGCCACAAATCCTGGAGCAAGAGGCCACTCAACCCTGCTGCAGTAATTTTCAGCTATGAAATCCAAAATTTCATGAAGAAGAGATGCTGCCCCTACCACTCTGACAAAGGCAAAAAGGGAGCAAGGAATTGCAGTGGGAGAAGAAAGCACCAGGTCAACAGCAATTCCCACACACGTCCAACCGCTGCCAATTTCTGCAGAGACTTGGCTCTGCTTCCTGGTTTTCAGCAAGGGTGCCATTGGAGCTGATGAATTAATAACCTCTGAAAGTCAAACCCATTTCTTGTGATTGCTGGTCAGGGTTTGGCAGAAGTGCTGCAGAAACCTCTTTCTCAAAACAGACCTGCTGGGACTTACAGACACCAGTACACATCTTCTTCCCTCGGGGAAAGGCTGAGTTCAGCAGCCAAATTCCAGGGCAGAAATTTGAATCCTAGCACAATTAAAGAAATTAAAGTCATAAAATGTTTCATGATACAATAAAGAATACTGGCAACAGGATATCATTAAAACATTATTATTTTAACATAAGGCCAAGACAACCAATAGTCAGAAGCACTATCTTCCTCTTAAAATGACTCAGCCTCCAGGAGTGTGAGTAAATCTGAATGCTCTTGCTCTTCCATGCAGTTCCATAGGTCCACCATATCCAACTTGTCCCTTTGGGCTCCTTAGAAAAGCCCCCTGTTCCCTCCTTCAAAGTTCACCAAGATAATGAAGGGTGCTTCAGTGGTTTTGGAGTTGCTGTTGAAGTCCATTCATAACCCCAAGGCAAAGGCACCAGGAGGGTTAATGCATCCTGAGTGCTGGAAAAAGCACTGCTTAAAACATTCAGCAGACGGATGAGGCTGTGCATGCCTGCTCAGAGACTCACATCAGGAATTAAGCCTGCAGTGCTCATTAATAATAATGGGAACTAAATGCTGTATTGCATGTGTCGTGATGGGAACAGACTCCTTCTGGTACAGCATGGGGCTGTCCTAAACAGATGATTTAATTAGTATGTTACAAGTATTGATTCTGGGAATAAATATGAATTCAACAAATATTGCTAATGAGCTTCTCAACCCAGCAGTATGTCCTCCACACAAACCAGAAACAGTTGCTAATTTAATAAATGCCATATCCCAATACTGACAGGAAATCTTAAAACCACTCTTAATGGCAAGACCAAAAATAATCTCTACTTCCCTCAAATCTCTTTTTCAAGTTAGCATTTACAACTGGCCTTTCCATATTCTCATTTTACTGTGTAGGTTTTTCTTTTAAAAAATGATACTTTTTTTAGCAAGCAGAATGTCCATGTGAGGACTGGGAACAGGTTTCCTGAGAGGGGTCCAGGATGTAGGTCTCTGCTAATCATTGGACTAAAACCAAATATCTACATAATATCCTTTTTGCTCTGGTCTTTTCCTTCATAGAGGTGCTGTGAGCCTGCACAGACCACTCTGCCAGACATGAGGACCAGTTCAGACCCTACCTTAAAATGACATGTTCAGAGAAGTCCTTCTGCAACTCCTCCATTTCATGCTTGCAATTTCCTTTATTTCTGTGCTTATTCTCATTCTCATTTTCATTTAAGGTCTTTGGGGGGTTGAAATCTACTGGCTGCTCACTTCTGCTGGTGCAGCACTAGAGAGGGATCAGCAGTATTTTAGCCATCTTTCTCCAAAATCTGGCAATGAACCTAATTGCCCAATAGGACTGCTAGTTGGGCCACAAAATACAAGCAGTACCAGGTCCAACAGCAAGTCATGCCCTGCTGTCCATCGGCCAGCCAGACCTGTCCCAGATCACCCTGCATCTCTCAATTCAGATTTCCTCCTCCTGATGACTCATTGCATCACCAGATTTTTGCACCCATCATGACTCAGCTGTTTGAGTAGCTCCAAATTGGGAAGAAGGGAAGAATTCTGTCCAATGAATTTTACCTTTACTTAATAATTACTCATAAGTATATATATGAATAAAAATTTTCACCTGAATTAGCTGCATTTTTGCAAAAGAGGGATTCCCAAGCTTGTATATATGGTCATTAACTGATGCTTTCCCATCTGCTCTTTGCAGGGAATATGCAGGCTTGTTGATAATATTAGCTGTGGTAGTCAAGGGAAAAATCTCTGACTGTTGTGCATTAGCTCAGCTTTTCTCTGTTCTGGCAAGTTTGACTTATCATTAAACATCCCAGAAATGCCAGCTCTAAAAATCATTTCTACTTTGATGTTATTTTCCACCTCTGAGAAATTGCTGCTCTCTTTTGGGGATTTGATTTTTATTAGAAACTTTTTTAAAGGCCAAAAAGCTAGAAATGCATCAACAAAATCAAATGACTCCATCTCCCACTCAAGAAGAGAGCCAAAATCCTTCCACATGCCAGCCATTTTTTTGATGCACATTTTCCAATCTATCTCGCTCTCTCCCTTATTTATAACACAAATGTATGAAAGGAAAATAGATTTTTTTTCTAGTCAAAGTTATTATCCGTTATGTTATATGAGAACTTTAGAACAGTTAGTTTGAGTTTAAAAAAGTGTCCAGCCCAGTATCCTTCCACAGCATAGGAGGTCAAGTGAGCATGTACGAAACTTTCCCATAGGCACTCCTTTCCTCTATGAGTTATTAGCAGTCATTAGCATTTTCTTTGTGTTCATTAACACTTGCACATAATAACTAACTACATGTAGTTCATGAAGCTCAAATTCAGTGTTACTTTATGATACCATGTTGGTGTTAATCTATACTGGTGTTGAAAGAGCCAAGTGCCCTCTTCTCTGTTCCCATTTAACTAAAAGCCAATCCATCTGCACTAATGCAGAGATCCTGAGCAGATAACATTTCTCACCATTTCCAACCTCCCCAAAGCAGTGTTTTTGCTGCAAGTGTTGCCAGCTTTGTGTGACACTGAGTTGTTCTTGTCCAGCCATGTCTCCAGAGTGAGCTGCTCACTATCAGTTGTGTGCATCTGTAGGCCAGAATCATTCTCATGAATAAATAAGAAGGCATGATCAGTTATCAGGAGCATCAACATGCTGGAGAAGAAAGCTGACTAGGGGAGGAAAAAAAGCTTTCATTACGTTCAGATGCCCTTCTGGTCTTATTAGAATGGAAACTGTGGGATTACAGTGTGAAGGGAGATAAAGAAAGGCTGGCACTGGTGGATTTTATTTTTTTTAAAAAATTACATATACACATTGTCAAGTTCCTGTTCCCACCAGGAAATCCCGTGTGGCCTTTAAGCCCTGCTCGCAGAGTGCAGGGGCAAAGTAGCAGCACCAGTCCCAGGAGGGGCTGTTAGCACAGGAATATCCTCCCAGCTTGGTTTGTTGAGGACCTGGAGTACCACCAAGCCTGGTTTGGGTCCCAGGACTGTCAGTTTGCCTCCTTATAGCCAGCCCATTACAGAGCTGCTTCTGCCCCTCCTGCCTAAGCAGTGACTGATCCCACTGCACTCAGCTGTGCTCCCGACAGAAAACCTGCTAAATAAGAAGCTGCAAAGGATGTGAAGCCTGGCCTTGCATGTATTTGTTTTTCCTATCCATAGGCTAGAACAAGCCTTTAAATTTCCCTATTGATTCAGGTATTCCAGTGCAAGGACTTCAGGCTTGATTGTTCTCAGGCCTTTCCTACAGATCTAAACAAGGAATTGAACTATACAACTTATGGTGTGGCGATTCTTCAGGGACCAATCCTGGATCATTGCTAAGAGTGCTTAATGATCCTTGAATTCATGAGGAGGACAGAGGACCTCAAAAATGGATTCCCAAGAATCCATTTTTGCCATTTGGATCAGGTCCAAAGAAAAAGGTGGAAATTTTCTTTCAGGTAAATTTCTGCAGGTTTGATTCTGCAGAGAAAACATTGAGATGAAAGGTAATTAAATGAGTTTGGTTTGCTTTGTCTTTGGATGAGTTTTCTGATGTCTAATAGATTGTGAGTTCTGAAGCCTTTTCCCAAGTCTGGGCAATCATAGCAGTGTACCCTCATGTGGACTCCACTGTCTAGCAAAAGCCGTGATCATGCACTAACACAGAAAAATTCTCCTTAACCTCCTTCAAGTCTCTTATTTTTACAAAATACATAGAAGCTGGCTATATTTGAGATTTCTACCTTCTGCCAAATGTGGTGACAATTCAACCCTCTGAAAAAATTCATGCAAGTAGAAGATGAACGCTCATGCCTAAGTAGACACAGGAAGCACAGTTACATAAGTTAAGGACACCACAATAGAGGATGAGTTGTTCCAAGATTTTCCTTCAGTGCTGATCAATGCCAGTTATTTGAGGAAACATATTAGAACATGGCAAGCATTCAATCATACCTCAAGTATTTTTCTAGCCTCCAGGAAATCCTGTTAAAGATTTTCCCAAACCAAAGGGGATACCCACCAAAGGATTTTTCTTTCCCGATGAATTTGTTCAATTATGTTTTACATGCATGGAAACTTCTAGCATCTACAGCAACTGCAGCAAGGAACTCCACAGCCTAAGGATACATTTTGTGAAGATGGCTTCCTTTTGTTTTCTCTAAGACTGCACCATGACAGTTTCATGCCCCCATACTGAAAAAGGCATGGTGTTGTATTTCATTAGATATAAAAAAAAAAAAAAAAATCAAACAAATAACCCCAGTCTGTACAAGAATGTATCTGGCCTGCAGGCTACTCCAGAGACCAACATCAGAATCTCACTAGTCATGTTAGATGTTCAAACACACACAAATCTGAAGACTACTAATACTTGGCTTACCCATCCCTCGTGTCAAGACTTCGGAAAAAAAAACCCTGAAACCCAGAAGAGAAAAAGTATAGGAATAAAAGTTCTCAGTCTGAACTGTCTTTCTACCAGCTTTCTATCACAATGTGAAACATCAGAGATATTTGATTCTGGTTTTGGAGACTTTTGTAAGCTCTTCCTATGTAAGTAGCTGGGCCATCTTCTCTATGTACAATATAGTTAATATCATCCAGTGACTACTGCAATTAATGGAAGCCTTCCAGTTCAGCTCAAAATAGTTAATCAGGCTTCAAAAGCTGATCTTTCTTAATCTGCTTTGAAAACCTAAAAATCAAGGCTTATTTTCTCTTTTGAGGCCTCTCAACATCTAGAAAAACTACTGTCAGACCCTTGGATTACATTATTTATTAATCTGCTCTGCAAACCTAAAATAGAGAAAAAATAAGATTATCTGTGTCTCAAAGAATGATGAATGTGATTTTCAATGATTCTCTGTAGGAAAACTTAAGGCTGCTAATACTGAATATAGGTCAATAAATCATCCTAGTAAGAGTGACCTAATTAACACTCAAGCACTGATTTGAATACATGAAGCTCGTTATCTTCACTCAAGGTTCTCTCTCATAGAAAAGAAAAAAAAGTTAAAACTAAAAAACTCATGGAACACTTTGTGGAAGCAAAGTTTCTGGACAAGCTTAAAGGCAAATATTGCTTCTGTTTCCCAGTCTTAGATTCCTCCAGAACAGGAGGAGACAGTAGGAAGAATACTTTCCATTCAATACTTTTCATTCAACTAGGCTGGTACAGTACCACCAATGATGACTCTGCCTGTAAAAGCACTCATCGCCTGTTAGAAAGGATCCCCAGAGCTCAAAGAATATACAAGCACAGAGTCTGTTGCAGTACCCAAATAGCACCTCTGCACCAACCTATCCCCATGGAACACACAAGCCCAGGCCTGGCAGGCAGTCCTACAGCCCTCAGGGACTTGGGAGGAATCAAATCCATTAGTGCTCTGCCTCCTCAGGGAGGACGAAAGCCAAAGAAATTTGTATGATCACACAAAAATCCTTCCCTAAATTATTGTAATGGCCCACGACTAAACCTATCTAGTTTCCTTTTACAACCTCTTCCTCCCCAGCTCCAATCAGCTGGAACAAGAATTTTCTCATTGCTTTTGTACAAAAAGCTGAACAGTGAACAAGGAAATATACTATGACAGATGAACAGAGTAATATTGTTTCTGAGTATCACATGTAAATTGAGAAAGATTTGGACTAGAAAGATTTGGACCAAAGCCTGCCCTTTGACAGACAAGGTGTATTCTCTCTGTGATACAAATGCCCACCATTGCATCCCCAGCTATGCATCAGACACAAGTGAAGATAACCCAAGCACAGACACTCAGCTTTTGGAAAGAACTGAATAATTCGGAATGAACTAAGTACTAGGTCATTTAGAGGCAGTTAATCTGGGAACTAGGAATGATTTCTAGTAGATGAAGGAGAAATTTCTAGCTAGATGAACAAGACAAATAGACATTACTGGTTTTGAAGCTGAGTTTTGATGTATGACAGGGATTATATAGTGTAAAAACTTTCATTTCTGCAGTGGAACAGAGCTGTTCTGTGACCTGTAGTCCTGCCTTCACAACATATAGCTGTGTATAAACTCACAAATTCTTATTCAGTCTTTGGGAAAGGTGTATGAAATTGGGAAATAGAATCCATTTATCTCATTAACTGGAAAAAACCAAAAAAACCCGAAGTGGAATCCCATTCCATACAGCTCACTTGACTTAATTAACTAAAGTCTGAATCAGCACTTGTTTGCAAATACTGTCATTCTAAATCAGGAGCCAGAACCAGCAATTATTCCTTTTTTATTAGAGTAATTGAGGAGACTGCCATTTGATTAGCCCATGGCTTTATTGATTAATTTATCATTTCTTTGTTTGGTATAGATTTTGATTGATTTTTCTGTGCTCTTTGCAAATGAATAGGTTGTCATGAATACAAAAGCACTACACACACATGCACCACCACAGCTCTGTTGTTTTCCTGATGCTCTAGTCACTGACACTGCCTCTTTTTGCTGTCCACCACTTCTCAATCACAACAACTGACTGAACCTGGGCTACAGCTTCCTAAAAAGCATAATGTCCTTACCAGAGACACAACAGAACAGAAGAGCAGGTAGTCACAGTGCCCCTTTAGCATGAAATTAAGGTCTATTTAGACACAAATTTCATTGTAGCATGACACCAGACTGCTGCAGACCTATGACATTTTTAGAAATTGCTGCTGATAAGCAACAGTTAATATTTTAGGAAGAAAACAGAGATATGAAGGTACTATAGGGCAAAACCATAACCATGTGGTCACACCAGCTTGTCCTGCTTGATTTTGGAATGAAAGTCATACTGGTTCTGCAAAGGGGGCCTTGCCTTGTGAGTGGATTACCTGAGATTGTGTTACAGCCCCTCCATGCATTCCCTTTCCTTCCATCACCATCCATGGTCATGGACCATTGTAAGTTTCTTCCAGGGGCACAGCTAAATGTGTTAATAACCAACCAGCAGCATGGCTTGGAACTGCACTGAGCTCAGGACCCACAGCCATGTGCTGCAGATCAGCTGGGCAGTGACAACTTGTTGAGCCATGGAAGGTCTAGCACTGCTTTCACCTGCACCTGATCTTGGCTTGAGACCAAGCACACCTTGTTCATGCACTGCCACTTTGTTACAAAGAGAAAAGCTAAGCTCTTTCCAGAAAACCAGTATCAGAAATCTCAGCATCATCTGTGAATGCTGGTGATTTGCAATATGAAAAGGAAAACAAGTGAAAAGGGAAATGTTTCAGACTGTCAATTCACCACAGAGTTTGTTTTCTAGTAAGACAGTGATGAATTGCAGCTTAGACTAACGAAGGGCACATGACCTTTGGGACCTGAAACCAGCACCCCTGAAAGCTTACACTGTTCAGTGAATGGAATAGCCCCAAATTTGAAGCAGTATAAAAACACTATCCAAACATCCATGTTCTGTATTCTGCTTCGGGACTGAGATTTGTAGCCAAAGCTGTTCACTTCTCCACTTTGTTTTTTAGATCTCTGGCAAAATGTTTCATAGTTTTGTGCCTTTTTTTACATGAAATAGATTATCTTATTGCCTGACTGTAGCTGGGACTTGTGAGGAAGAAGTATCCAATATGCTCAATGACTGGGCTTGAATGAGGGCAAGAATGAGGAGAGAGTAAAACAGAGTAGCAACAATTATACTGCATGACATTAGTCAGAACTTAATTAACATTTGTTGTTTTGGTTGGGTTTGATGATGCCCATTCATTGTAGAAAGTCCCTGTCCCAAAATGATCAGAGCAGTCTAAATGGTCTTTATTTTTAAAACAAATAATATTTTAAAAATAATAATCTGACAAAACAAAAACTTGCAAGCAGCTTGTTAGTCTTTCCATATTCACTGATTTCTTAGTCTAGCAGGTGAGCTGTTGTTATTAAAGAAATTTAATACTAAAGAAAAACCCAAAGAACCACTTCTTACACAAGCCCTTTTAGAACTTAGACCAAGTAGTTCTCATAAAGCACTAGTTCATTATAATTTTAGATATATATGAAGGTTTTTCTTGCAGTCATTAAAAATTAATCTACATTAACAGCATACAATTTTAGTATCATTAAGGTCACAATGTTTTTTAAAATGTTTTCCCAAACTTTTTATAGCTACTTGATCTATTCATATCTTATAAAAAACTTGACTGTCTAAACAACTTGGCCCCAACTATCTCAACAAGATTTTCTCACCCTACTGTCATCCTCTAAACATATTCCATTTGAACAAATTAACAGAATTTAAGCCCAAAGCATTGGATAAAAGATACAATTTGCATTTTGGAGGAAAAGCACTTGGCTAAAAGTAGCTGATTCCTATTCCTGTAATGCAAAACAACAAAATTCCTAAATAGTTAGAAACTTTAGAAGTTGATTCCTCCTCTTAACTGTTAACAAAAGATGTTACTCCAAAATCATTGCCAGCAGCATCAGATGGACATACAAACATAATTAGAGAACCTGTTAAATTTAAATACAGAATACATAAGCTATTGAAAGGAATTTGATCTTATTGAGAAGAGACAATTAGCTGATTAGCTAATATAATGCTAACGATAATTAGCTAATATAAAGCTAATAATAAGTAGCCAAGGGACCTAGGTTTAGTTTGTGACTTTTCCTCCTGTGTCTTTAGGAAGCCAGTTAATTGTTCAGTGCATAAATTAATCATCAGTAAAAAAGGTATTTTTTAAATAAAATAAAATAATAAATATAATAAATATAACAAATATAATATTATAAAAATAAAATAAAAAATAAAATAAAAAAGGCACCACTGTTCTTTTAATTATGTGACAGAAGCAGTGTTCATTAGAGCAGTACCATTAGAAATTGAAAATGGGAATTCTGATTTTGTGGATATGTGCCTATTTGTATTTACATATATGTATTCATGCATTTATTCACATTTGCACAATTAGTATCTCTTCAACTGACAGTCAGGAGTTCTTTATCTGTCTCTGAAACGCAGTTCACTGAAACAGAATATACTATAATTTCTTACTAGTAATGGTTTGAAAATATAGAACAGCAGACAGCTTGAAGTGGACCTAATTCATCTGTGATGAAAACCAGAACAAAGACGGTATTTCCAGGGTATAGAGAGAGATGGTATAAATGTGGTGCAGATCAAGTGTCTGAATCTTTTTCCATTTACCCCCATAAAAGTTCCATATTAAATTGAAAGGGTAACACTGAATTTTAACAGCATGGCATAGACCTGTTCTCTTGATACTTCATTGAAACCTAATAGTGAGCAAACCACAGAGAAACAGAGAGGCACAACTCAGGGTTTCATCCCTGATTAAAAGACTTTGGAGTGTGGATAGAAAGCACAAAAGTTACTGGGAAGTTGGGTATCCAGATACCATCTTTTAACATTTGTCACCTGACAGGTTTCTGACGTACCCAGGATGATTCTCAGAAGCCAGGTGAGTAACCCTTCTAGCCCTTTTCAATAAAAGACTACACAGCAATGAATGTAAGGTACTGGAGAAACAAAGTGGGATACTCTCATTTTCACCTCATGAAATAAACTATAATGATAACAATCCTGAAACATCGATCTGTGCTGCCTTGCATTATAGAAACCTCATCAAAAACTAATTAAGAGCCAAATACTATGTTATCTACTCCAAGATATATTTTTTAAAGCATTTCATGCTGCTCTTGAGCTAATTCTGTGATCTCATGAAAATAAAGCACTCATTATTACTCCCAGGCACACAAAGATACAGGTAGGACCTAAGCAGCCCTTTTTGCCTGACTACTGAAATAGCACTTTGCTTCCAGGTTTAGATCTGATTCACAACAGAAAAAGTCAGAAGGTCAACAAACACAATTAGATTCAAAGCACAGACAAGCAAATCTTCACTTCAGGCCACATCTCCAAACAGCAGCCAGTTGGCAGAGAGAAGCTCAGCAGGTTAGCCTTGTCCTCTCTGCCCACTTGCCAGAACAAATGGTGCTATTTCAGTCTGCCGTGGCTGCAGGCAAACGATTAACTCTCAGGCTGATGAATTGAGAGCAGGACTAAATGGAGCAACCCAATTTTTCTGTGGGGTTCTCTAATCACAATTCACCACCTAGTAGGAAGAAGTGTAATCTTAGATTTTTGAAGCCTTTCTGCTGGGTAACATGATTATATTGTAAAGCTATAATACAGTAGAATGCTGTATACCTTTATGGAGCCTGAGATGGCTGCAGCATTTCAGCAGCATTGTAATACAAAACCCAACCCATATTACACATCGAATATATTTAGCCCCTGTTACAGAGAAGTTGAGAAGGTAAGACTAAGCTGATCAATAAAGAGTCTACAAAGCCTCCCTGCAATGAAGCAATGTAGGAAAGATGAGCTCAGGATGTGACAGAATCCAAACGTTCAGGAGAGAAATCCTAAAATTAAAGAGAAATAAAGAGGAGTCATCATATGAGAGGTGAAGAAAACTGTATAGGTGGGCTTAAGGTTGACCAGAACATGGGCAAAGTGAAAAAAGACTTCCAACATACTGAACTGAAGCTAGGAAAGAGAAGTTATAGGGATGAGAGGAGAAAGCAGGTATTCTAAGAAAAGGACAAGAATGGTTGAAGTGTAAAGTCAGTAGAGAAAACCTGAGAAAGCCAATATGGGGAAAGAGAAGAAGAAGTATTGAGAAATTTGAAAAGAGACAGGGGAAGTGAATTCCAGTAGAAAGACAGAGAAGACCTGAAAGAAATAAAGAAATGGGTGCGAAGAAAAGAAATTCATTACATCCCAGGAGATGTGATCCTTTGGGAAAGCCAAGGGAGCATGCTGAGGCATTCACACCTTAATTTCTTTTTTGTTCTGGCTTTCGACAAGAGTTTCTCCCTTTGCTTTGTCCATAACCATGGAGAAAAAGTCAAAAAAGGCATTAAGATATTAGACATTTTCCCAGCTTACTTTTTCTGGGGCAGGAACTTTGCTCCTAGGGAGGAGCCTCTGACTCAGAAGTATCCCCTCCTTTCTAGAAGTCCAAACCCCACAGCCCTGGCAGTTTCTATGACAGGATGCTTAGAGCTGGGTACACCCATGATTCCTCAGATCTGCCTCTGCACTCTCTGATTATATCACTTTGCCTGGCTCAGAGCAGCTGGCAGGAACAAGCCTGGTGGATACATTCATACTGCTCACCTTTCACCTCACCCAAAACCCATCCATCAACACCCTCCAGCCTGGAGAGAGGGCAGAGATTCTTCTGTCTTGCTGTTTGACTGTTAATAGCAAACAGCAGTGGAAAACTGCAGACTCCCTGGTGTTCAAAGGAAAGAATTCTCTCTGGCCTGTCTGACCACCTTTCTGCAGGCTGGTTTTCAGTCGACTTTTCTGTCTGCCCTGCTGCACAGTGCTCACAGAATGGATGAGCCTGTTCTTGCACACAGGTCTTTCATCTCTGACTAGGCAAGCTGGAAATGAAAGACTGGGCCACAGCATTCTACTAAGGTTTCTAAAGCAATTGGTTTCCCATTCTCCATGGACAGACTGAGATTACACCTAGAAGTAGTAATTGCCACAGGTTTGTTATGATCAAGCCAAGGGACTACTGATACATATTCTCCAGCCTCTGCAGTATGTGCAGATTGTGTCTAGAGGCAAACTGCTACCAAATTTAAACTAAGGTCCCCAGACCACACAGCTAAAAGCCTTGTGGTTTTATCATTTATATTTCATACAGAAGCTCCTGAGGGAACAGAGCTGGTTTAATCCCTCCCACCAGCAGCACTCCCTAAAGCATGAACGACCCCCTTGAAAGTACCTCTCACTGTCTCACTGCTAAGGGAGACAGTGACAACAGACAGGCTGATGTAGATGTCTACAGTCTGGGTGGCTAAATGAGCTCCAGTAACTGCAACATGAACAAAGAAAACAAACAAACAAACAAACAAACAAACCAGCAGCAATGAAACCAAACAAATACCACAAACAAACAAAAAAAAAAAACCGCCCAAAACTCTTTGGAATTAACTCTTACTATCATTACAGTGCTGATTCCACTGGTCTTTACTGCAAGACTTTATCACAAGCCATTTTATAAAGAGGGGGTGGGGGTAAAAGGATTATTTTATGCTTTAATATCCTTACCCAAGTGATCAGCTCTTTGAGGTAATCCAGAGTAAATGTTAACAGGAGGGAATGTACATGCAGAAGGGAATCTTCCACCTTGAGAACTAATCAAACGTCTGTGGAAGTTCAGAAACTTTCCAAAAGCCTTTTCCAGTTTTCTGATCACTCCAGAGATCTTGTTTGCAGAAACACACTGCAAGTCTGATCTTTAGAGTGGATTGTTATACAAGCTTTTTGTCTGCCTCTAAACAAAGACAGATACAATTCTGTAGTAGTCTGCAATGTACTCACTGTGAAATATCTGAGCATTAGCAGAGCTTGCTCTGCAAAGGCAGATCTTTTGGGAGCTCATGGGACCACCTGAACTGTCAGTAATCTGGAGAAGCCTGGCAAAACACAGATTCACAATTGCTACTAAGATGGCTTATCACAGTTTTCTATTGAAAGTTTTATAAGCTCAACACAGCCATTAGTATGAAAATTTGACTCACTCACATCTGCTCAAAAGCAGGCTGAGGCCAAGTTGAAAAGGCATCCTGTGCATTACACCTCGGCTTAGAAACCAAGGCTTATTGGAAAAGTCCATCTTACAATAGGAAAGAAATAAAAGGAGAAAAATTTCCTCCTCAAAGTCCCTACATGGCCTCTGCCAGTTACACACACAGTAACCCCTTAAAAGAGCAAAAAAGTTCATACCTAAGCCAATGATCAAGAAATTTGGGCTTTAGTTCATATTTGCTTTTCTCTCCGACATATTTTTTTTAAGTTAACGTATTAAAATCAGAACTGGAAATGTAACAAATATTTATTCTCAAACAGAGCTGAGATTTGAGATTATCAGTCAGTTCATAAATACAAGTCCCTTAAAATCTATTAGGACTATTTGGTTCTTGTGTGTGCATCTATATCATCACACTTGAGACAAAAGACCTCACACTTTTAACACTTTTAACATGATTTGCCATATGATCTGGCAGCAAAAAATTCCTTGTTGTGGCAATTTAAATACCCTTTCCTTTGCTCTTATTCCTGTAACAGTTTTATTCCTTACTTCCTACTAAACAGACAACATAGCACAGAGATGTTATTTTTATGCCAGGACACAGAAGTTTCCTATGCCTCTGAAGTGGCCATGGCTGTGGGAAATTGGGAACGGACTTGAGAGAAAGAGGGCAGAGACTCATTTTTCTCTTTTAAAAGTGCAGTCTCAAGGCCTGGCACACAGCATGTTCAGATCCTCTGAGACAGGATGCAGTGCTACCAGGGCTTTAGAGGAAGGGAGGGCTTTGAAATATATGGGAAAGAAGCCCCCCTGCATTACCAGCGTCAAGTAGAGCACTGTTCTCAGCAGGCAGGTAATGAGATCACACCACATTGAAAGTCAATGAAGACTTTGAAGTTCTGACTTTACAAAGACAAACTGATTCTCACATTTTTTGCTTTTCCCAAGCTAGCAGTTCTGGCAGACACCTGAAAAGAAGTGGTAACTAGACGTAGAGTAAATATAAACAATTACTGTGTTTTACCCCTGTGTTATCCCAGTGGTACTTGGCATTTTAAGAGTTTAAAGTTTAATTACATTTTTGCTTTTGGTACATTGGATAGCCATTCACCTATGAAGAAAAGCATCTGAGAGGGTTTCAAGCTCATTTAAAATACTCAGCAGCAAAAACTGCTGAAGCGTGTGAGGCTGGCTCTGTGTTTTGATGTGCTATAGAATAATCTATGGAATTATTTATACATTCCCTAAGTGGTGCATTTTCATTGTGTTTTCAGCTAACTTGCAAACTCCACTGGTCCCATCTCAGGAAAGTTCTCTCTCCACTTCAAGTAATATGCTGAATTTTTCCTTGCCCCATAGCACTATTGTGTGGAAAGATATATTTGAAAGTCTGCTCAGATTGCAGTGTTGCAAGAAAGGGGTAAAGAGATGATTGAGAACATTTCAGTCACTTCATTGCTCACAGAATTTCTTATTTATTCAGATTACCCACTCCCATCTTCCTCCCATCACCTTGGTTTCTGTTGCCTTTCCTGCCATTATCTCACGAGACGAGAGGAGCTGGGGACGCTTCACCTTGAATGTCTTTGAATGTGTTCATCAGCAAGGACCCCCCGTTACAAGCTCCAAAAGTCAAGGCCACAAGGTCATAATGTGCTCCCCACAAAAAGCCTGTCAGAGCAGGCTGTTTTGAGGGACAGAAATGGCCACATATAAGGCAGCTTTTGATCTTCATCAGGTGAGCAAGGAGCCAGGGGAACGGCCATCACCAGAATCACTGCAGAGGTTTCCTACTTGCCTGGTTACATCCTGAGTTCCACCAGCTTCATGTGTTCACCTCCTCCATGTCTCAGGGCATGGAGCCCCTGCTGTGCTCCAGAGTGGGGGAATTGATTTTGCTAACACACGTCTGAAAACACAGCTTCCTGTGCCATGCTCAATCAGCACAGCGCCACAGGGTCGGAACATAAAACACACAGCAAGCTGGGGGTCTATTTGCTCTGCCTGAAGGGTGCTCCATCATGCCAAGCTATGATTACTACAGCCCCACACCAGCAATCTCCTCCATTTCTCAGCTCCAGTCTCAGTAGTTTGGTACAGGAGTGCATAGTTGTTTGTTTTAACCTAATCACTATTTATTTTCAGTTATCCAGGAAAATGAGAAAATCTTTCACAATAAACAATGTCCTGTTTCTTTACCTCTGGCTCTGAGTGGGCTGGTTGCAAAGAGACAGGACCTGGCCACACAGGCTCTGATCTGGGGAAAAGATGGAAAATCTGTTAGTAGGCAACAAAAGCATTTAAAAAAGCATAAAGAAGCACAGGGAAGTATAGGATCAAAAAGAAACTGCTAAATAGATGGTCTAAAATTTCTTATATACATGTACATATATATATACATGTATGTTATTATACATTGTATATATAAATTACATATCTGCATGTACATATATATCTGTGATGTATAACATACACATATATACATACATATAGTGTATGTATACATTACAACATGTACACATATTGACTATATTTGTATATGTATTTTTTGTGTACTTATGTATAAGAAATATGCAAGTATGTATAGAAAATGCCTCCCCCACCTCCATGTGGGCTACACTAGAAAACCCATTATTTTCATTTGATTCTGTGAGGGAAGTTCATAGCCTGGTGTGATTTTTCAATGGAAGAAGGGGGAGCATTTGATGATGTAGACTCCTACACTGCCTCCTGCCACTTTCAGTGAGGCTTTTTTCCTCACTTGAAACTGTCCAAAGGATTCACACATGCACACATGCACATATGCTTCTGTCTTTGCTCAGATGCTTGAATGATTGTTCTGGCCAGCAGTTACCCTCTCAGTCACAGGGAAAGCCTGCCTTTCACCAGCAAACTTTGTGAGGAACCTCTGGACTTCCTCACTGTTGTTTCAGGTTTTGTTACTTTTTCTTATTTAGCTGCAGAAAATTGTTAAAGGGAAGAAGTCCAGCTCCCCACAGTGCCTTTCAAAAACATTTCAAATGTACCTTACTGGGCTGAGACAGCTGTTTTTCTCTTCTTAGGGAAAAAAAAAAATAAAAAGAAAGAGAAGGAAAGACAGAGAGAGTCCTTTTGCTCCCTTTTTTTTCCACGCTACAGACTCTCTTTCAAAAGGCACATGTGTTTCCACTTCTGACCAAGGTTTCACAGCAGGAGGGCAGCATCTGTCCTACCACCAGCAGCCTCCAAGCCTCACTCTTCAGCCTTCCATGTGAAAAGCTGCAGAGTTTAAGGCATTACCTCTGGTTCCCTCTGCAGTAGCTGGGGGCAAATCCCAGGGTAGCATCACACCATGTTGCTCTTTGTCACTGAAGAAGAGAGGTTACAATGACACTTTCATTTCAAGGTCACAAAGTCCAGTGCACCATGCACCAGGACCTGTTGTTGCTGACTCTTTGGAAACCTCTCTGGGAAGTCATGGTGCCTGGGCTCCTAATCCATACATCCTGAGCCACACCATGGCCCCACGTGCTCCCCCAGAACTGCTCCAGACAAACACGCAGGGTTAGGGGAGCACGGTGACCACCTGCACTTCTGAGCTGGACAGTCCTACCAGGTCCTGCCTCAGGGACCCACTAGCTATTAACACAAAGTTTGCAGAAGGAATCAGGCTGTCTGCAAGATGGAGTTGTGTTCAGGCCAGCTGGACAGGGCTGCATTAGACTGTGGCAGTATCCAGGCTGCTGAACCTGAAAACATTTACAGAACCAGGAATCTATCACCTCACACAGGGCTACCAGGTCGATGAGCAAGCTATCTCCCAGCTATCCAGCTTTCTTTTCTGAGTACTCACTTATCACTAGTGTGGGATGTCCCCAGCTCACACCAGGGAAAAGAAACTCAATAATTATGGTTTAGTCAATTAACCTTTTGGACTCCAGCTCTAATGCGGCTACTGCTGACATCAAGAAAAGGAATAAGGGGTGTTGTGGGATCAAAGCTTGCTAAACCAGGGGCCAGATGAGCAGAATTTTAAGGCACTGGAAAATTATATCAAGTATGATTTATAATCATAGCTGTTACAGAGCAGATCCAATGAAAAACAAAAAACTCCTTTGACAAAAATAAAGGCAGCTACAAAATAACCTTTCTGAGGCACTAACATTCCCGTGTAAGAATCTGAAACCAAATCTATACTGCAATGAAACAGTTTTCTGCAAAACCATGCTGCAGTCCATTGGATAGGTCATGCACATGAGCTGAACTGTGACTCTGGGATCTAAAGGCATCAGTCACTCCTGTCAGAGCAGTGTTAGTAGTTGTGAAGCAGGAACCAGGATCTGATCTCTGCAAAGGGACATCGACAAGTTCAGTCAATATATTATTTGCTGTGTCTACATTGACAGCTGGATTGGATCCAAGCCCCCTGGCCACCCTCTGATTTACTGGAGCCTTTTAGAAACTGCATTCCTGCTTTAGCTCAGTAGCAAGCCAGAATTAGCAGTCCTGCTGAGATCCCCAAAGAGGGGTTATGGTAGGTCAAGAGTAGCTGTAGCCACGGGGAGAAAAAGGCAGGTTTCTGTCAGTGTCCGGTCAGGGACTGTGGCAGCTCTTTGGGAACATTTTCCTGAGATAAATTAGGTAAACATCTCATTAAGACCCTTTCTTCTTGGCCATTGGTGGATACTCACTTTCTCATCTTCTCAGAGAAACTCCTATACTGGATTGCCATAGGACCAACATCAAGTTCAGCTACATTGTTCCTGCTGAGACCTGTCTTGGTCCATCATGTCAAAGTCAGCATGGCTCCCCTGCAGGCTCTCACATCCTCCAGTGCACAGAGCCAGGGCAGCAAGAAAACCGATATGTCTTAGGAAGTCCTCCCCAAGCTTAAGTAAAATATAGCGAGCTGTGAACCCACCCAGGGGACACTCAGACTGAATCACACTCAAAGTCCAGGCTGGAGCAGAACATCATGTTGATGATCAGTACATTATTACACAGCAGCTGGGATACAATAATTGTATTCCTCCTTAGCCTTGGTAACATCCCAGATAATACAAAACAGCTTATCCCCAGGAAAAAGCAAGGTTACATCATGCTGCTTCAGTCTCAGATCAAAACAATGTGAACAGAGGGGCAGTCAGCAGTGCCCAGCTGCCTCCCAGTGACATACTGAGCCACTTTAATTTGGAAAATTGTCTAAGCCCCATATTTCATGGTATTTCTTTTAATATGCATGCTGGAGGCTGTTTGTCATATTAGGCTGTGTAGCTTAGGGCAGTTTTGTGGTATCTCACAGAGCACAGTTTGTTAAGGTTCCTGTGCAGGTGCTGGGGAAGATCACAAGCATTACCCTCCATGACAGGGACACATGCACCATTCCTCTCAGCCCATCTCACCAGCCTCTCCAATTGTACAGGAGTGCTCCCTGTGCTGTTTTATACATTTTAAAGCCCATTAAGGCTGACACTTATGCAAATGTAAGTGTCCCATCCTTATTAAAAGGGATGTTTAACTCCCAACTCCTATAAGAACACGTGTGTGCTGCAGACATCCAGGAGCCTCTCACACCTTCTGCCTCTGAGACAAATGGGTCATTTCAAGCAGCCACCCATCTTCTTCCCCGTGAGACCATGGGCTGTTGGTACAAGGGGCTGAGGAAAGCCAGAGTCATACTGACACCGACTGACTTGTTCTGTGCCTGCACCAAGGCAGACTTTTTAATCTCTATTAACACAAAGCCCTGCCTCTGAAAAGGAAAAATCAAGCACAAGAAAAGGGCAGAAAAAGCCTGAAAAATTAACACAGGGCCACCTGTCCACCCCTGTCTTTTCATATGAGGAAAGAATATTCTATGAGAACTGTAAATGGAGCCCCCAGTTGTGAGAGATGCTGAGATGTGCAATTTTCCTTCATGCTCTGCCTCTCACAGATGCCACTAAATTATAGTCATGGAAAGCTAAGCTGTCATCCATTTCCTGGAGTGATTGCCACTTACTTTGCCTACATGTGGCACTTAGGGACATAGTTGGCAGTGTTAGGCTAATGACTGGACTTCTGACCAAGACTGTTCTGTAGCTGGATTTGATCACATTGCACTGCTTGTTAAGCAATCTCAAAAACCTTTTTGAAAGGTGGCTCCTGGCACTGACATCCTTGCAGAGAGGGCAAATTGAAGTGTATCATGGTGAGGGACCTTGCCTGTGGTCCCAGGGATTAGGAGTAATTTGAGTTGGTTTTGAAGCCTCAGATTAATTCAGGCTGTATAATCCAGGCTGGTACTAGGTAGCTGCTGGCACTGTCAGCTCTTGTTCCTGCAAGGAAATAATTATTTGATCATGAGATTTCTAATACACATATATCTGGCATGTACACATGGAATTAGTTATAACTGTCTCAATTCTAAGCCACATGAACTCATTAAAATTCATTCCAATTAATGGCAATGAGCCGAAAACAAACCAAACACCTGCAAGCCAGAGAGAAATCAGCAGTTACAATATTTTACATATGTCACCCTACCTTGGAAATTTTGCTGGAGCTTTAATGTGCAGGCTCTGAACTGAAAATGAGAGTTTCTCTGCTTAGACAGATCTTTCCATCTAAGGAATTGAGAAGGTTGGGAAAGCCAGTGCACAATTAACCTCATTGTGACACTCTGCATGCAGCTGGTCCAGAATACCTGCTTGCACAAGTTTGGAAATCTTTCCCTCGTCTTATAGCCAAGGAAAGTGAAGCACAAGAAGGAAAGGCACTAAAATGGGTCTCTTCTGAGTCCCATGTCTAGGAAGAACATGCACACAGGTTTTGACCCGATCAGGGTTGAAGAGGCAGAGTCTGCAGTTCCACTAGCCCATGCTGCTTCGAAAGGGAGCTGGGGGACAGGAGTATCCTAGAAAGTTGTCTGCCAACTTACTGGTGGTGAGAATAGCCTGACAAGCTGCTGAGGTCCAGCTGCAGCTGCCAGCCTCTGCCTGAGACCTCTATCAATCAATTACAGCCCTCTGGGTAGGGAAGAGAGCTTGAAAGCACAAGAGCATACAGGTTATTTTCAACAGCCCAAAATATCACAACCTCTCCCAGCTCTGCCTCTGCACTAGAGGAGACAGAGCTGAGTCCCCTCCACAAAATCACTTCCCTTCCAAGGGTTCTCCACAGCTCTAGAAAGGTTTAGTCATGGGGACTTCACTTTAGTCTCATGCACAGGAATATGCAAATTGCAATGGCAGCAGCGTTTCTTTGTGTCACACATAATCTGGGCTGATGGAGCTTCTGGGGCAGGAGGCAAGAAAAAAAAAAAGATAGAAACTTCTGAAACTCATGTGAACTATTTCCCGTGCTTTTGTAATGCAGCAGCACTTCAGAGAGCGAGTGCACATGGCGTTTGCTCCCTCGCCTATCTGCAATGTTGATATTTGCTTTAATGATTTATTTTTTCATTTCTTCTCAAGGTGTTCTGTGGGAATTGTCAGCATCTCTTTTTCCCTACCAAGAGTGAATGAACCACAAGTGCATTTTGTATTCAACTTAAAAAACTGATTGACTTTAAACTAAGTTTCACTATTTCCCATCTGACTTTCATTACCTAGAATAAGATGGTAAGTCAACCTGAACTGAAAGTAATTAAGGGAGTTTTGGAAGGGGAGGGTAAAAAAATAAAAGAAGGGAAAAAAAAATCATTCTCTCTTCAAACACGTAATTGTACAAAAATAACACAAAATGCAAATTACTTATAGATGTGCCAATCTGGCTCATTTATTGTCACTTTGAAGATAGTAACTACAAAGGGCTAATATTTTTAATCTACTGACACAGTAGATTACAAATAGCTAAAGTGTGCTATTAAGCATCTTCCAAAAACACCTTCTGGGTTTGTCTATAAGTGTCTGAAAGAAGCTTAGAAGTCTCTTCTCTTTCAGATATTCCCCAAAATATCAAATCAGGCAGGATATGGGATAGACTCACGTGAGTTAACATTCCAGCTCTTGGATTTCACACAAAGTACAACCCCTTTGTCAGCATGACTGGCTGCAAGCTCAAGGGTATATGGTTCTAAAAGCTCTGTTCAAGGCCAAAATATTTCAAATGTACCTTGTCCAAACTTGGATCTGCACATGAAAGGCAGGATTTCTTGTGTAGCCATGACCAGTATTAGGAGCTTTCAGTATTGGAAGATAAAAAATGGTAAAATCCCAGAGAGCTATAAGGGACATCACAGAATCATGTTGGAAATTATCTAAATGTATTCCAGTCTGCTCTGGAAAAAAAACTAAACAGACTCATAGGGACAAACTGAGTGTTGAGAATGATGCTTTGTAGCTCTAACTACTTCATCCAATAAAATTACTCTTTTCAGCAAATGCCATTAAAACTGCATTTGATGGCAAACCAGGAATAATTTTGGATCAGGATTAGGGAGAGGGCAGACAGCAGGGCATGGTACACTTTGCCTCTAACCCAATATAAATTACAGTCCTTCAAAAAAATCACTTAATGGAAATTTCAGCCTAGATCTTTTGCTGCTTAAACCACAGGAAGAGGTAACAGGCTCATATATGGTCCACCAGTCACATTAACAGTGAGAGGAAACAGAAGAGACAAGTGGTAAGGACAGGAAATCCCCAGGAATGAGACAAGGAGCAGCGTGCAGGAGGAGGCATACATGGCACCAGTTTGTTCAAGTCCTTACCCATAATACCTGGCATTGAATCACCTTTTGGTCACTCATCTAAATAATGCTTCCCACAGAGCAGAAGGCTTCAGTGAAACAAGAACTAATCTCTGACATGGAAGACTTTCTTCATCTCAGCAGCACAACAAATGAACTAAAGATAAAAATTGGGCCAGGGCTTTACTTCATGGCAGATCAAAAGCACAAAGCACAGAGGTTTTCCTTTCTCTAAAACTTATAGGGTGAACAACAGCTGTGGCTGCTGTGGGATGTCCATGAAAGCAATAGATTACTGGCCACTGTGTTTTACTCATAGTGCATGGACTGGAACCACATTGGATTTGTGTCCACAGCATTTTGGGACTTTTGGATGAATGACCATGAAAAAATATTTTCTCTCCTTATCAGATAACTGTACACTGCAGGGGATTTATCCTCTAAACAAGATATTTATCCTCTGAATAAGCTTATCTGTCACATTAAAAATAGTGAAACCTCTTAAAACAAAGAAGAATGCATCTCTGAGTAGTGTGTTTAAGCATCCAACATCATGAAAGGGGATACCTTATGCATCAAATAAGGAGCTGTCACTTTGTTCTCTGATGGTGAACAGTGTGAAATTCATTGCTGATGCTACCTCCCAGCAGGAATGGTAGGGAACATGGATGTGAGTAGAGTGCCCTGGGCAGCTGGAATCTGTAACTAGCATCCTCTACCAGTTTTCTGTCAAGCTAGGAGACTCCAGCATGTCCCCTGGAAATTTACAAGCAAGAATTTCCACAGATGAGAAACAGGCAGGGGATGCAGGTGTAGAGCTGTCTGCTCACCTGGCTTGTTTATAGGCTCTGAGTCTGTGTTAGTTGCTGCCCACATGCCTTCCTGTCAGGTGAGAAATAGTCCAAACCCATCCCATGCTGGATCTTTCATCAGCGCTTAAGAAAGAAACTTATCCATTATCTTGCTTCATCAGGAATGTGTTTTCTTCTGAGTTTTAGCAGAAGAGCAAGATCTGGTTTATCAAAGCTGCTGCAATATGGGAAGAGCCCATTATCCTCATAGTACATCTGGCCTCCAGTGATATCAAAACCATTTATTAAAATTGAGTCTCTCACAATTACATGGTGGGGCATTATTCTTCAATTCTGAGAAAGCAAATAGTAACAGTCTATCCTAAACCCTACCCCCACAAACCAAATATATCTATTTCTCTACCATCCATCATTAAAAGTCCTCCTGTCTTCAGGATCTTTCTAGGGCACAGCTTAAGTTCCAGCTCACATGACAAACAGCCTTTGGACAGCATGCCACAACACTGTGTGTCTGATGAGCACTGACAGTGGCCAGACAACCCTTTCCCACTACCTGCTAATTTCTAGCGATGCCAGGTCCAGCTGAGCCAGAAAGACATCAGCTGTTCATAGCAGTAGCTCTGGAAGCAGTGGGGCCATGGGTTGAAATTTTAAGCAGACTGTCCTTTCCTTCTACCTCTACAGCTGTCCTGTGGCCTAAAGGAAAAAAAAAAAAAAAAAAAAAAGAGCTTAATTTTTTTTCATTAATTCTTCTTTAATTCACTTGGTTCTCTGACCCTGTTCCAGCACCTTTGCACAGACGGTGCTATCTGCAGCAAAGGTAAGACCAGGAACAGCAAGAGGAAGGAAAGGTTTGAGTGCCTGACTCAGTGTCATCATGAATGCTTGACTTGGGAAATCAAACCTGCATGTCCCCACCTGTTTCTGAGATTTTAGCAGCCCTTTTCACTCTAATTGTTTCACTGATTGCTGTAATTAAATCAAAGTATTGCAATTGTCCCCAACATTTATTTACCTAAAAGTTGGCTGCTTGTGCTTTAGTCCCAAGGAAAGGCTGTTGTGCCCACCAGTTCCTTCAGTTCTTAATTTTTTTTCTAGATATGGCTCTTGATCTAATAAGATAATATATTATCCCTGTCTGCCAATTTTATCTCAAATATTTATGGTGATTACATTACTAGGGGCTGTAGAGTTACTTATCTGTCAATATATGCTCACTAATTTATATGTTCATAATATTTTTTTTTAATTTACCTGCAAGGCTGTTTTTTGCTTCTTCTTTTAAGATCTATTTAGCAATAGATCTTTTGTGACAATGTTTCCAAGCACCAGAAACAAGAAAGAAGGCTCACACCATAAAAACCTTGGGTTTAGTCTGCCTTCATGATGTAAGGCCAGAAGATGAGGGAGATGTTTCCTTTGCTTTTTCTGCTAGAGTAGCTTTTGTTGGTCTGTGCCCCGCTTTCCCTTCCATCCATGTGGTGTTCACTGACAGCTGCAACCACACACATCTCTCACTGGGCACTCTCCTATGGAGAAATGTGATTTCCTCAGGATTTCCACTTACAATACTCACCAGAGGCTGGGTTAAACTCAACTAAATCTAGAGAAGCCAGGTTTGGTGCAGAAGAAGAGATCCCTCCTCCTCACATTCCCTCTAAATTGTGTAAGTGTAAACACATAACAGCTGCAGAACTACACTTATACAGCTGGTCCCACACACCAGTTGGTAGCTCCTACCTTCAGAGAGCTGACCCCAAGTCCAGAGACCCACTGAAGATCAGATCCTACACTTCTGTGTAGGACAGACACAGCTGGCAACCACTGTGGTCCTCTCACAAAGAGTTATCTTCATAAAGGACAACTTCAAAGTTAAATTCCAATCTAAATAATAAAAGAAAAAACAAAAAAAAACAAAAAAACCACCAAAATCAGTCTGAAAGCACAGCTGGGGTTGAAGGCAAAGGCAAGATAAGAATTCTGTGAGGATCTGGTAAGGACAAACACAAAGCCCTTGGGATAATAATGGAAGATCTCCTGTCTGATCTACCAGGAATCACCTATTTGACATCATGCAAATCTTACAGAGTAAAATCCTGAAATATTAGGTTTATCAAGGTGTAGTCAAAAGGCCTTTTATTTTTTTACCCTTTAGTGCTGTCTGTCACACAAGAAACTCATGCAATCATAGACCTAATACAGGCTTGAGCAGAACCTCTAGCTGGAGTTTTACAGACTAGAAAATGTGTAAGGGAGGAGGATATCACCCTTTAAGGTTGCCTGAGTTGTGCTCATGCAGGGAGACAGCTCTTGGCTGTTTATCTTCTATTCAGCTCCTTCATGCTCCTGGGGAGCTGGTCACCCTTCTCCCACTCGTCCTGTTTCACAGTCTGATGGCCAGTTTGGTCATTTGGGGGATGTTTCAGCACCCTTTCAGTTTCTTCCAGCTGAGATAAAGTGAGAGAGACTTTCATAGGAAAAAAACAGCTCAACAAATACACTGTCCTCTTTATTTTTATGAACACAAAAGCTCCCCAAACCTTTGATTTGGATTTGCTTTTAGAGGACACTTGCATGTCTGCAAAGCACTGCCAGAACACCAGAGCTGAGCAGAATGGACCCACGTGCTGGGCAATTACCCAACTGCTAATTGCCACAAACAGAGCAGCCTCTGATCTGGGATGTGCTGGAAGGACAGAGCTGCCAACCACTTTGGGCACATGTGGGAGCTTTGTTCCTTTAACTTCAGAGGAGCCATTTTATCTGGGCACCCCAGCAGCGAGCGAGTGGGGGAGCCCTGTCAAATGCAAAATAGAAATGAGCAATGCCTATAAAAGAGAGATATCATAAGAACCTGCCACTTGGGAATAATGAAAGGCTAGGGCAGGTTGCACTGATTGTGCAACCTACCTGGGGCCTGTCAGCTCTGATAACAATGGCAGCCATCAATTCCTGCAAAAATGGCAACAGCATGAATTGGAAATTGTGAAGAACCATTTAGGGTCGAAATGAGATTTTCTTCAGAATGCATTTGTCGGCGTGTTCCCATTCACTTGAAAAGCTCTGGACAGATCAGAAGGATCATGAAGTAGCCAGGGTTGGGAGTTTTTTATTATTATTATTATTCCTCCTCTTCCTTACAAAGCAGTTTTAAATGCCAAGAGCTTTCACAAAACAACAGTGGTTTCAAAGCTGCCAAAGGGCAATTTGAAAGTGAAAGGTATTCTCTTCAAATTACCTTGGAAAATGATACATGTTATGAAAGGGGTTTACTTTTTGGAGTGTTAAAGAGATACCAAAAATCCAATTTTATTGTCAGATTATGGAGGCAGGCAGTAGGGGACTGTGTAAAATTGCCAGAGCTCCTCTTTAGATTCCACAGATGTCTATTTGCCTTTCATGGACACCTACAATGAGTATCAGACAGGACTGAAAGGGACAAAAGAGTTGTGGTTGTTTGGAAAATCTGTTTTGTTAGAATATTAACAAAAAGAGTCAGAGCTTACTCAATTGTTACCTATTAATAGTGAGGAAAGCACAGCTTGAGACAATGCTGGTCCAGCTCCCTGGAGAGACAGGAGCTACAAGAAATTTTTGTATCAGTCAAAGGAAAGTTGAGCCTGAAGAAGAAAATAAGTCCGTGACCCTCTTTGTCAGTGTTAGATAACAGTATTTAGAATGCAGGTTTTTAATAGGGTTTTCTCCCCACACCCTTTGGTGCATGGAAAGGGTTCTTTTCCTTTTCATTTTTCTAAACAGCATGACATCTATTATTCCCCAAGGGAAAGAGCAAATCAAGTCAGCCTCCAAAATGTACGTTTTCTAACTGTAAGAATGGATAGATGGAAAATAACAGCACAGGCCTTTGAAAAAGGAAAATTGAGTTTGAAATCTGAATAGGATGAACATAATCGCTGTGTTCAGTGCAGAGGAGAAGGCAAACCTCAGGATTGAATTTTGCCCCAAGATGAGCAGGGAAATGTAAACCTGAGGATGGGTTCAGTCCCGCAATACAATAGACTCCTTTTGCTTATAAGTTCCAGTTCTATTTTCCCTCTTTCTTGTTCTTGAATTGGTTTTTATCCTTTAAAGGAAGATGAATCAGTAAAAAAAAGCTACTTTTTGAAGAACCTAGCAGACTTAGTTTCCAGACAGTAGATATTCCTTTCTCTGAAACCACAGAAGATTTCTTTTCGCTTCTGGTCCAGACTGACCAGTGACAGCTTTGTCCCTGTGGGCAGATGACACTCATCAATCCAAACCCAAACATGACACTAATGGATGATGCCCTCTTACAGTTTCTAGGAGACAAATTCTAACTCAGCTAAGTCAGAGCAGTCAAATCCAGCTCCCACTGGAGTCAGGTGATCCGCATTGTGGTTTAAGTCCCACAACAAGCACCTAGCAGTCAGACAAAGAGGTAAGACTGACAAGAACTGGGGAGGCTTTTCCATATTTGTGTTTCTTGAAAAAAAGAAAGCAACAAGTTGCTTCCTCTTCCCAGAAAGACCCTTCTCAGGTGGAACCAAATCTTGTGGACTCTTCTCAGAGGACTGTCCCCTGGTTCCTCCAGCTGTGATCTTTTGCCTGTGCTAAGTCACAAGCCCCTCTGGGAACTTTTTTAAGCTGGAGTCTGTGACTGCACAGAGTTTAAGATGCACTAATATTTGCTTTGCGTAACAGGCAAGGAGCCACAGCCTGGGTTAGTGCTTGCTGTGAGCCCAGTGGAAGCAGGGTCTGAAAACATAATTACCTCTTTCTCCTCCATCTGTGACCCTTAAAAGCACATCTGCAATGTGGGAGCAGAGCTGGATTTGTGATTTCTTTGAGCTCCAACACCTGCCTTTGAGGGAAAGAGATTGCAGTGTGAGCCTGGGTGAAACACACTGTGTTCCTACAACCCAGGATATTACAAAGAACCATCAGGAATAGAAACAGGCTTCCAACAGCAACTCACTGCATTACTTCTAATTTGTCCTTCCTTTGCTAACTAAGCTTCTACAAATTAAAGAGCATTCACTGGAGGATTTCTTTATGAATCAGAAAGGCCAAAAGGAAAAAAAAAAAGGGTGGGGGAAATGGTTTCACATTTCCCATTGTTGCTTGCCTTGCTATTGAGGCTTCAAAGCAGGCTTCCAAGCAGGTGGCAGATGTGTGTTTTCTGAGGCTGAAATGTACATGGGTGTACACACACAATCACAAAATATCAATCTCTAACTGTCAGCTGCAATGGGCTCTTTCCTCCTGTGTTTTTCAGAGAAGGCTGAAAACCATGCTCCTCAGCCCCTGCTGAAGTGGACTGCTGTGCAGCTGAGATAACAGAGTCAGATTAAGGGGGATTGAAAGCTCTTCGGGGGAATTTGCTACCTTAGAAAGATCTGTTAAATTTACAAAGCCAAACACACCCAAATCAGGAGTTAAGTCCTTTTGGAAAACAAGCCCTAATTTGTTTGTAAATAACATCTGTGCATATATGTGCACATCCTCCCACCACCAGAAACTCTGATTGTACAAGCTCTTTGAAAGCCAAAGTCTGTTGCTTCATAGCTGTTTCATGAAGTTTCTAAGGAGAGCTACAGCTTGCTTTGGGAAAATGGCATTCCTAATTCACATTAGTGGCCAAATTATTGCAGCTTTAGGAGCTGCATAGAGGAGCCATTTCCTTGGGTGGAATATTGAAAAGCAAGGCAGTTGTTGACCATTTGTGGCAAGCAGGGCCCTTACCCAGAGAGGCCCTGAGGCCTGAGAGCTGGTGTTGGCAGGTTCTCAGCCTCCCTGACTACATGCTGCTCCCCACTGGCAGCTGCAACTGGAGCAATTTTTTTCCCTTCCTATTTTATCCTCAGACGCTGGCTTTTCAGTCTTACCATGTGTAGGCAACAGATGCTTTGCTTTACAGTGAATAACATGTTTTGCAGGTAGAGAAGACAGCCTGGGGGAAAGAGCAGCTGCTTTTCCAAGCAGAGTCTTTGGGGAGCATTTGTTTGGACCTGGTTAAAGCCTTGGGTACCCACCTCACAGGAAAGCCTGAGGACACTCAAACAGAAGAGCTGGATCTTGGTAAGTGGCATTGGGCTGCCAGTGCAGCAGTCGTGGCAGGAGCCAGGCTCCCCTGCTCGAGCCACTCTGGTGGTACTTGCACACAGCAGTTCCCTTCCAAGACAAGCCTGGATCTCCTGTGCCATGCTTTGGTTTTCCCCTTCAGATCATGGAGTAATGCAAATTCTGCTTCATTCCTCTACCAGGGGATTTCTATTCATTTCCATCAATATCATAAACCATCTTCCAGTGATTCATTCCTGCTGGAATCAAAAGCTTTAACTCTTCCTCCTGCCCTTGCTTCCCCATCTGTCATCTGTGGTGGCACGGTGATAAAGAATGCATTAGAGCCTGGGAGATGCTCACAAGCCAGCAGGATGCAGGAGAAGGCTGGCACATCTTATTTTGGCCAGCTGGGAAAGGAAAGCCCTAAAAACAGCTTAAAGCTTAGCATGTGCTTCCAGAAGAGCAAGAGCATGTGCTACACTATTCACCAATCTTTGATATTCCACTTCCATCATCATCACAAAGAAGTAATCGATTAAAAATTAATATCCCAGCTCTGAGATAGCAGTATTATCTCCTAATAAGTTTCTTGCCAGCCACTGCAAGGCAGTAAATCTGACGTGGCATGGTCATAAGAGGAAACATATAATATTTCATCCTCTTTTTAAATATCTACTCAAAATTCATCCCCATGCCTTTAAAGTTTCAAGGTATAGGTATAGGTATAGGTAACCTTGTTGTTCCCTCTTAAGCAATGTAAGGAGCAGTAGTTAACAACAGTTAATTGTAATATTTGTCTTAATAAAACCTTTTGGCAGCATCATCATCATTAGAGACCTCTCTTCTCCCTGGGGTGTTTAGGCATCACTTTGGGTTGCTGGTAGTAGGACCTGCATTCAACCACTCTCCTTTACAATTTCTTGTCCAGAATATTCATAACCCATAACACAGAATTTCATCCCCTTATTTATCCTAAAATCTTATCCTTCCTACAACAAAAAGATGCTGGGAGCTGATACATTCCTGCCCCAAATTCTTGTGCTAAGAGCTAGAGCAGGGGCATTATCTCTTATTAACCCAAAACCTGCCCAAATCTAGCCTCTGCAGTTCTCAGACTGAGTCATGTGCCCCATGGACTCAGTGATCAGTGTTCTCAGGCCATTTGCTAAATACAAGCAGACTCTGTTCAAAGCAAGGTATTTCTAGGCAGAGAGGGGATTTAACAATCAAAGGAGAAAACAGCAGCAGTCAAAAGAAAAAATATTGACTTGTCCATTGTAAGCTGAAAAGTCTAATAATAGCCAATAAAGTTCCTCTGCTTTCTTCTACTCCCCAGCCTAAAAAATGTCTGCTTTCCAGATTAACTCATTGCTACTCGGGCTCCCTGCCTTCATTCCTTTAATGTTTAACACAATATATTAAAGCAGAAAACAATGCCCTCAGCTCCATTTCAGGAAGAACTATGAAGTAAAGTATATCATAATCTGCCTCTTTATCTTTTCTCCAAGGGAATCTTTGCTTTCTTTCCCTCATAAACCTTCCTGGTAAACTTGTACTGCTGATTATCTCCTGCTCTCTGTTGGACTGGCTCTGCCATTTGCTTCCATTTAATCTATTTTTTTTTTGCTTTGACCTTTCTTGCTTTGAGGTTCAGCCCCCAAATTCCCAACAACCAATTGAAAAACACCAGAGCACTTGGGGTTTGGACTGTGTGAAGTCTCTGAAGACAAGTGCTGGAGACCTTCACTCACCTCCAACTTCTGGACAGAGAATGAGATGGGAGAGGAGGAACCACCCACAGAGACAGACCTGTCCCTTGCACAAGTGTGTGCATACATCTGGTGAAATCCTTCACCCAGCAGTGCAGGTTCCTGCAGGTGCTCCTGGCCTCAGCCTGTGTCTGAGAGCCCCAGGAGAAAAGGGTTCTGTTTTACTGTGGAAAGCAGCAAAGCTGAAAGCAAAGGTGGCCAAGGGCAGAGCGAGGATCCAGCCTCCCAAGTGGCAGGCAGGCTGCAGCACGGCAGCACGCAGAGCCCAGACCCCCTGTCTCTCAGCCCTCTGCCTAAACCACACAGCTATTAAGCTAATAGGCATTAGTGTATGATTTTTCCCACAGGAGCATTTATTTCCTTGTGTGGTTAACTGCTTTGTCTTGTATTTCTCACTGTCATTGCTGTGTTGGCATTCTGCAAACCTCCTTATTTGCTGTTCTTTGCCCTTCTCTCTTGGGTTTCTGTCTGCACTGGGATTGAGGTAGACTGAGGCGTATTTCATCTCACCTGCTAAAGTAATGATGTTTGCCATGAGAGAAACTGAGAAGTGAGAAGGAGGGGGAGGATTTAGAAGGAGAAAAACAGTGAAAGGAACATGAAGGAAAAGTAACTCAGGCAGGGAGAAGAGATTGAAAATGTTGATTTGACATCTGATGCTTTGGAGAAATTCTTGGCCATATCTACTAAGCAGGAGCCTTTGTGCTCCCTTTCTAGCAGCAGCAGGAGAGACACAGCAGCAAAGACCTGTGAACAGAATATCTCATCCTCAAAAAATGCAACTGCTGTCCTTGTTCTTATGGATAAAATGCCTTGCCTGGATTTTGTGGGGTTTACAGATCCTGGGAAACTGTATTTGGCTCCATTTTACATATTGCTACTTGTCTTTATTTTTTGTGTTTTGCCTTTTCCTAGTTCCAGACGAAAAGTCTCTGTAACCTCAGTAAAATATTCCTGCTGTTAATGCTTAGGGGAAGTGAACACAGGAACAGAAAGCAAATCTTCTTTTCCCCTTAGGCAACTCAGGACTTGATTCCACATAGCCACAGAGATATAGAAACCATATCTGGAAACAAGTGGAGATGTTGTCCACCACCATGACCTGCTCTGCCCAAGCCCTGCTGACACTCTGCTGTGTCTGTACCACCAGATCACATGTGGCTCAGAGTTACTTCTCTGTACAAGGAGCAGATCCAAAGCACAGCAAGGGGAAAGGAGCTGGTGAGGGAAGCCTCCAGCTGGATGAGTAGAAGAAATAATGATTCAAAATCCAGCTAGCTGCCCTGGGCAAACCAAAGCTCAGGGGAAGCCTTGATACTATCTAGAACAAGTGGAGACTCTTTGCTTCCCAAATCACCAAAGCTTCAAGGATATCTCAGGCCTTAAATCTGCCACTTCACCAGGATGGGATGTTACCTCTGAGGCTGGGATAACCCTGAGTGAGGTATTACAGAGAGGAAGAGTGGAGATATACATATGTACTTACCTATGCTGTGCCACCCAGCAGGATGCCAGTGACAGGACACCTCCCTGCCAGGCCTTCTGAAATTCTCCCCTGCAAAACTGTCAGAATGACACTGTGAATAGCAGAGGGTGGATTTATGATTCATATATAAACAGGTAAATGTATTTCTATATCTCTTTCTACATGATGAAGGCTGCCTTATTTCTGTCTGGGAGCCCCTGGACAGATATACATGCTTTTAAGCACATGGGCCACAGGTTTCACATCAAAAGCACAGAGCATCCACACAGCAGATATGTTGTCAGGGAAGAAGTAACAGTACATCTTAGGTACCTTATGTCAGACTACACTGGAAATCCAGGAAACATAAGGAAAATTCTTAACATCAAACTGAACAATTATTTTTGTGAATAAAATGCCTAGAAGAAAACGTAATGTTCCGTTTCCTTTATTTATACAACTGTGTCTAATTAGGTAGGTTATATGGGATAAATAGATTTGACAGATAACAAATTGCACAGGAAAATAAATGAAATGTATTTAGTAGGCAGATTTTATGTCCCTATATCGGCTGCTTGAAGTTTCTCAAACCCATGAAATTCTGTCAGTCATCCCCAGGAGAGAGGTCAGTGCTGAGAGCACAAATGAAACAGCAACCAGTGTACCATGAGGCTGTGTCTGTTCCAGCTTCACGTGCCACTGCTCCCTCTCAGCCAGATGATGTCGGGATGAAGAGCTGTCACTCAAAGGTGACACTTTCCTTTGGGACTAGGCAGCGCTAACCATCAGTGGCTTGGCATTTTATAGTGCTCCTTTCTGATACTGCCTACAGAGGTTACACACTTTTCCTTTCTACCATTTATGGCAGAAATGTGTGTTTGGCATATGTGGTCACTTGAAATGCAAAAAACAGAGAAAACAGAAACGACCTTCTCTTCCTACACGGCAGTGATTTAATATTGCCAGATGTGAGCCCAAACTCAGTCTTGCCATAAAGCCACTTGAATTCCAACACACTGTGACTGAAGAAAGAGAGATGTTACCAAACAGGGACTTTTCCAGAGCGCCCTTAATTAAACCCAGCATGGCAGGACACAGATTTCTGCAGTTTGCATCTGTGGACTATTTTGTATGAAACCCCCGATGCTCCCTCTGGGGTTACAACCCCCCGTGTGTCAGCCAGAGAATGGAAGGAGCACGGGGAACAGCGCAAATCACAGGGCAACACTGCCACCCTGAGCTGCTCCTGCGGAGCTGCACCACAGCAAGGCAGCAAGCTCAGCTGCATAAGGCAACAGGACCTTTGTCTTGCCTGGCTTAGGCAGGAGCTCCCATAGCCGTGAAGTCTCAAGCTGCCTTTGGCTTCAGCCAGACAAGTTACCAAAGTGGAATAGATGTATCTCATTCCTGAAGCCCAAGCAATATGTTAAGCAGTCATGGCACTCATGGCTGTGCTGTCTAGATGAAAGCCTGCCAGGTGTCAGCTGTGACACCAATCCATCAGTCCAGATTCCCTGTGACAGAGCCATTGCTGAGCCTCCCAGCCTTCTTCATTGGCAGAAATTCTTCAGCTCAAAAAACAAAACAAAACAATGCAACATGAAGTGTTTGAAGGACTTTGCTTGGCATCATGATATAAAGTCCCATTCCTGGACATTTATCTGCAAACTGTGGCAGTGTTTCAATCCTGACTGTAGGATCTCCTCTCTGTCTCCACAGTGTACTATTCCTCTTCTGCCAGGGCCACCCTTCAAGCATCCTTCCTTGCTCACAGCCTGCCTCCTGCAACTTTCCAATGGCAGAGGGGTCGTGCTGCTCCCAGGGGAGCTGGCCACCTCACAGGAACTCTTTTGCTTCCTCATAGGAGCTGAGCCATCTTGAAGGAAGAAATGTGCCCTTGCACAAGCATGTCAGTAACACACAGCAGTCCCCTGCAGTGTTCATGGAGATACCCTGTCTGCAAGGCTCTGTGCAACACTCAGCACACTGATTCTTTAACATTAGGCTGAATTTAGGAGCAAAAAGTATGCTATTTTTTATAGTGCATGGGTCAGTGCTATAAATCTGGCTTTTATAAGTGCCTGGTGTGATCAGTGCTTTCACAACTTTTCAGCATGGCTATAACCAGTCCTGTGGCTTTCACTCACCACAGGGTGTTGCAAATGGAGTACTTTAGTCTAGCAGACCAGGCACTTTTACATCACCAAAATTTGCTTTGTCACAGAGTCCATTAAGGGGAAATGGTGCTGCACTGCAAAGCAACTCTTCTATACCCCTGTAAAGTCATATAAATCTACCAGTCTCACTGCTGGGAGTGACTGCAAACAGGCTGAGGGAGTTCTGCAGAGAGCCAGGGCTATTAAGTGCTATTGAATGGACTTTAAAAAAACACAGGGAGTTGCTGGTTCTTTTAAAAAGTCCATGTTAATAACTATAACACACACACACCAGCTCCTCATCAGAGAGGTTGGCCTTGTCCTCTATTTGCTGCTGAAAGATCTGCCCAGCTGCCATTATGCTCTGCCCCTCTCCATCTGATGGCTGGACCACACTCCTGGGTGTGATCCATCCTCAGAAGATCCAACAGAAGAAAAGATCCTCTGAAGAGTGGATTTGCTTGATCCCAATAGTAAGAAAGCAGAAAAGAGATGATAACTCTGGCAGCTGTAGGGGTTTATCCTAATTACAAAACTCTTTTCCCCAGCTGAGATGGGGCCTGTTAGCTTTCTTCCATCCCATCCCATGGACCAGTGACACCTGCAAGACAATTTCCAGCCACAGCAGGAGACAGGATGCGAGGAGTGTGCCTCTTGCTGGGGCTCCACAGCCTCCATCTCACTCTTTTTTTCCCCCTAAACTCAGAGCCAGGCTGCAACAGAGCAGGGCTGAGGTCTTTGTGAGCTGTTTCTGCTGAGTGCTTTTCTTCAGCAGAAACAGCTGCATGGTAGCAGGATCATAGCAAAAGCCCTAAATGCCAGAGCAGCAATTCCTACAAGAGCTGTAAAGGAATGGTTTGCAAGCAAGGACTCATCCCTGTCAAAGCCAGCTCCTGAGCCAGCCAGGACCCTGGTTGTAGCAGAAAAGCAAGATCTGAATGTCATAAGGAAGAATCAAGTCTGAAAGAAGTCATAAGGGGAGGACATTACTTGTTCTCATACCCAATACTTGGTGGCCTGCTGCCATGTGGTCTTGAATTTGAAGAAAAATCATACAGTGCTGTCCCTAGTTACCCTGACACTTTGTCCCTTCTGCAATGGCTGTTATAAGAGAGACATGTTCCTTCCAGGGACATTTTTCATTCCAAAAGGAAAATCAGCCCCTAGACTCTTGTGACAGGTTTCCTGCTGAGAAAACATGAATAATATTACTTTTGGAAATAAGAAGTCCATCTCATTCCACAGGAAGCCTAATATGTTAGTGATTTCTGACAGAAACTGAACACAGTGGCCACCAAAACCTGTTCAGGGACTAAACAGGAGGTGGGGTGAGAGGCCTATAAACCAACCTCAGCTGCTGTGTTCTTAAGAGCCTGGAACTCCATGACCTCCTGTGATTATGCAGCAGGTCTGGGGCAGGGCAAGGACCAAAGCCAGCCCTCCTGAAGCCTGTCCAGCTGAGCTTCCTTTCCTGACCCACCTACCCTTACTTAGAGATGATCTTCAATGTTCCAGAGACAATTCTTTATCAATGGCAAGGACACTAAATTATACACTTATCTTGTTTACTGTACCTTGGTACTGGGTATTTCTGTAGCTGCCAGCTCTCTGTGACACACGACCAACATTTCTTCTTTAAAGAGACTTCTCAGAAGTGTCTTGGCACCTCTGACAGCAAAACACCCATGATTTCAGCAGGATGTAGGCATGGAAGCTTCTCAGTCAGTCCCCAGAAGTATTTATATGAATCCTCCAGCACCTAAACACCGTAGAAAATCCAGCCCAAATATCGCACAGTAGCCTCCCACTAGGATGTCTAAATAGTTGCATAATTGACGTGAAACCCCAGCAGCCTCTGTGCAATTTCCCAGCTGACAGCTGCTTCCACTACAGCAGTGCCTACGTTTGTGTGAGTATCAAAAGGGGGACAGCTTTTGTACACCATCCCATTTGGCCAGAAGATAACTAAGCAGCTATCAAAGCTGAGACATGTAACAACACAGATAACAGAAGATGGTTTCAAAGTACAACACAAATCACCCTTTTCCCCCTCATTTTCTTTGCTTATTTTTCCTTTTTTTCTCCACTCAAGCAACTGCCTAGTGTCTCCCTCACACCTGAAGACAGGTGAAGCAGAGATGCCTTAGGAGTGCTGCTGCTGTGAGACATTCCATGTGTCACAAAGGCTTGGCCTGGCTACCTGTCCTGCAGAGATGGGCTGCTGAAACATTGCTCTCTTTGCTACTGTTGTGACAATGTATCCCTTCACCTTTAGCCATGGAAATTCCAATTTTGTTTTTTGCAGCTCAAGATCATTGTGCTCAGCAAGTGTGATGGTTGGCACCATCCCTTAGCACAAAACCAAACCCTCAGTTTAAAAAACTAAGCTGGGTCAGGTCCTTCCAGGAAGGCTGGCATGTTTTGTTGAAGCATCCATTTCCCTAAGATGTGAAAATTGCTTGGATGAATCTTGCTGTGCACAGGGAGGGGAGATGCAGGAATGACTTCAGTGCTGTGCACACATAGTCTGTTACACACACACACACAGAGGCTGCAGCTCAGTTGCTACAGACTCCCCAAAGAATGGTGCAGGCATAACAGCAAACACCCCTTAGGAGGTTAGGTCTTCTTCAAGCTACATTTATTCCCTTCAGTGGCAGCAGCATTTATAAACCTACACATTAATGAAAAGGGGGTATTGGAAGAACCATTTGTCTCCTAGTGCAAGTGTTTCAACAGAACATAAATGAGGCCTTGCAGGAGTTTAAGAGCACCAGAACAGTACCAGAACAGCAGAAGGTTCAAGTGGAAACAAAAAAAAAGTCATTACAGATTAAACTGGCTGTGTAAAACCCCCAAAGCTTAGAATTAAAAGCTTTTAAAAAGCTTTGCATGGATTCACTGACTCATCAAAATTTAAAGGCAGAATTATTCCAAAGGAGATGCTAACAGACCTTTAACTCAATGATGGAGAAAGAAGTGGAGCAGGAAAGGATTTTTAAAAATAAAGAAAAAAAATTTCCTTTAAAGCCCCAATAGACTTTAAATAGCTCAAGCTGGTCAAGCTACTGGCAGCAGCACTGCTGAGTGGCTGTAAATCCCATCTTCACTGTGGAGCATGAGGCAAATGCACAACTGGAAACTGCATGGGAAGTTACTGCAAAAGGCTTGAGCACGTTGGATCCCTCATTCTGCCTTCTTCTGAGTGCCTTGGTTTGGAAGACAGGTGTCTGCTAGGGAGGGCAGAAGCCTCCCTTGGAATGAAAAATGTAAAGTCCCTCCCTCTGAATTATTATAATTTTGAAATTAAGGGGCTCTCAAGTAAAGATATAGGGATGGGAATAACAGTTCTTTACTAGTATGTATAATAAGCCAAGTAAATAACAATAACTATGGTATTAATAACAAAACAGAGCTAAGGACCCCGTGACACCAAGCAGTTCACCTCTCAAGGACTTGCAGGCACAATGCCTGAGGTAGAAATCCCAGGTGGTCTTTAATCCAAAGGTATTCATGCTATATCCTGTGCTGTATCCACAGCTGCATCAAGGAGTCACAGCAACAAGAACTGCTGCTGGCTGTGACTCTTAAGGCTGGCTTTCATCAATTTCCCCTGTCCTTTCATGCTCTTTAGCCTAATAAATATAAGGAGTGTTGCATTTCAGGCCTGGATACGTATTTCCTGAGGTTCAGAAACAGAGCTCAGAGAGAAACAGTGGTACAGGCAACCCAACTTTAATACCTGAGAAACCTCAATAGGAAATTCTCTTTTGGGCATGTTGATTCCTATTGAAAAGCTTGGGATGTAGCTCTTTCTTTTTCTGGATATGTTAATAAGATTACAGCAGTTGCACTTTCTTTCCCCTTAAGTTTCTTTACACACACTAAGATCTACAGGATTCCCTCCTGCTAGTGGTGATAAAAATGGTGCAGGCCAAGGGCTCTACTTGGGAATGCTCCATATATAAGCTAAACAAAGCTAGTCAACAGCTGCATCACCTTACATCAAAAAAAGAAAAAGCTTAATTAACAGAAGTGTAAAATTTGTAGAATATTTGTAGTAGAAATATTATGTTCTAGTGTTTCAATTTTCTACTTTTCACTTCCACAATAGCATTGTGTGATTAAAATCAGGAAATAGATGTTTATAATAAAAATTGAAAAGTTGGAACAGGAAAATACAGAAAATAGGAGTGCTGTGTTTGGAAGACTGGTATTACGCATTAGCTCACTGAAACTGAGTTTGAACTTTCAATCTCAATTTGCCTTTAAGGCAAATTTGGAAATCTCAGGCTAGCCCAGAAATAGAAAATCAAACTTTTGTTTTAATTCCACACCACATTAATTCCTGCACCACCTTCATCACCCAGAACTTATTGTATCAGAACAATAATGGCAGAAGAAGATCCTATTCTTGTCTTTTGCACAAATTCCCAGCATTAATAGGCAGTTCTTGAGAAAGCTGCAATTTCTACAAAGGGTCTTGGAAAATACAAACAGAGCTCTCCAAGTCTGCTGCTAGGACACCTCCATGTGGTCCAGGTCCTTTGAATTGTACCTGACCCTGCTGCAGATCCCACAAGAAGCTCACATAAGATAAAATTACTTATAAAGAGCTTGACTGTCAAAATAAATCACAATCAAGCAACAGGCCACAAGAATGACACCTGGAAGAAGGAAGTCAAAAATATATTCTAATTTCAGGCAGAGAAGACTTTCTTGGCTGTCTCACAATCTCATCAGGAAGGCATTTGTTTATTCATTATTATTATTATTATTATTTATGATAAATGAAGTGTGCTGTAAACCCAAGGCCGGAAGAAGCTGTGCAGCTGGAATAAGATGCTCCTCAGATGGCTGCTCTGGGGAGACTGAAATGTTTTTGCAGAGCTAATTGCCTCATAAATTGGTTTTATTCTCCTGGCTGAGGCTAATGTCTTCTTTTAAAGTTAATAAAAAGAACTCAATTTGCTGATTGTTCTGGACTGGTACTAGCAAAAAGAGCTGCTCAGGGACTCTGGAAGGACCCAGACAATTCCTCAAAGCCATTACAGCTTGGATGCTAAGTGGTGACAAGCAAGGTGTTCCCTGTCTGCTATTTAATCTTCTTTCCAGCGATGCTGTCATGTTGCATGCCTTGGGTATCCCCAAAAACGTCTGAGGGGGAGAGATTATAATTGACATGCTCCTGTAGCAGACTCCAGGGCTTGGGGACTGAGAACAGAGCACGTGTTTATGCCAAAGGAGCGCGTTATCAGCAGGCACGATGTGAGCTCAGGTCCCAGCAGTGCTGCAACACGCAGCAGCCTCAGGCAGCCCCGTGCTGTGTCACAGCCTCCTCACACCCACACATTCCACGGGACAGGGCCAGCAGCCCACTAACACACCACTTACAAGTGCACCCCTCTGCACATCAAAGTCTGAGCAACTCTGCAAAGGTTTGTCAAAGGGGCCTGTAGAGCTACATCTAAAATGGGTGCAGGCTGACAAACCCCGCTATAGGCAGGCACTGTCCTGCCCCACCCAGAACCCAGGTGGAAGAGCAGCAGCATGTACATTTTTGCCCTGGTCAGGTAAGAAATGGGCTGTTCCCAGCTGCTGATCCTTACTTAGCCTGACATGCAGAGTGAAGTGTGAGCCCCTGACAACACAAACTCCCTGCCTTTCCAGTCAGCAAGTAAAGGAAATCCCTATCCATCACCGTGCCACGTGAGGTGCCTGGATGCTACAGGCATCATTGCAGACACACCAGCTGCAGCCACCACACCTATGGGGTCTCTTTGATAATCTGAGATAACTGAGAAGGTCACAGACCTACAGCTTCTTACAAGGACACAAGTTTCTCAGGAGTTAAGTAGGGACTGACTCTGGAGGAAAACTTTAGCAGATATCCAAGGAGGCTGCTTAAAGCTTGGTGCCCCTCAGCCCCTCATGCACTGAAAGGATCAAATCCTCTGCTAGTGCTGAGCATGGGAAAATCAGCTCTGAGCTTAATTAAATAGAAATATGAAGTAAGAAAGAAGGGATAATTAGATAGAAATGCAGAGTTACAGGATGTGAATGCTGATTAACCTAATAATAGACAATAATGCTGTTAGAGGGAGTTAAATGGATTGTTTAATGGATGGAATGATCTATAGTATATAATATATAAAGTACTTAACAGTAAACATTTAATTACCTCTTCAGTTGCATTTTTCTTTACTGTGTGGAGAAAAAGTGCTTCATAAAAGAGTTATTGGATGGGAGTAATTTACAGTCCTGCAAAAAACATCTGTATCATATGGGAAAGAGCAACAGTTTGTCAGAGCTACAGCAGAAAGCCTGAGACACAGTGGTGAGCAATGCTGGGGGCTACCAGAGAGGGCAGAGCAAGGCAAATTAAATACCTGTCCTCCTGGTATGGTACATCACTGCCTCTGTGGGGCAAGAGGCACAGCCTTCCCCGATGTGTCTCCCACAGGAAGGACAGCTTAGAAGGAAGAAGATGGACATGACACTTCACGAGATAGCTCCAGGTGAAACTTGCTGAGGATTTAGGAAGGTGGCCACTTGTCACAGAGAAGCAAAGCCAGCTTTTGCTGTGCATTATGGGGAAAGCTCTTGGAGGGCTGGAAGCATCTCTGCTTAATGTAATCATCAAGCGCAATGCCATGGCCCAGCCACTTTAACACTGTGGCTGCTCCCAGCAGAGATGCTGAGTTTGAGCTTTCCTCAGATTTCCTCAGAGGAGCCAGCCAGAAGTCTGGCATGCAGAAGGGGTTTCTCAGACCTTCGGGATGTTTCATACTGAGGCAGGGATGCCACGAGTGCCTCCGTGTGGCCTCCTGAAGCAGCATCGCTCTCAACAGCAAATGCAGCACTTTGTGCAAAATCAATAGTCAGGTCTTTCCCGGAGGCCTCTAATAGAGATGTACAGAGGCAATCCTGGACATTAGTGAGGGAAAGTCACTCCAGGAAGCTCTCACAGGTCTCTGAATTGGAGATAGGAGAAATTACAGTCTGTGGCACAGGGGTTTCTGAACATGCTTCACTTCTGCTGTAATAGCCATCATTGTGACCGTCACAGAACATGCCCTAAAGGGGCACACAATCATGTCCCTTTGGGACACAGAATAAGGCTTGCACTCCTTGCTGGCACAGCAGCAGTCTCACTCCCATCACATTCATTTCACACCTTAAGTTGTGTCATGTTGCTCAAATGATGAAAAGGTGTGCAATTTAATTTTTATACCTTGCACTCCTGCTAGAGCTTTTCTTTCTCCTATCTTATTACTAAGCAGCTGGGACAGAGGCAATCACTTGCACTTGGTGGAGCTCAGCCCTCTCCCTGGCAGGGTCTAGTAGAGAGGATTGCTTCCTCATCACTTGGATTTCAAAAAGCAGCCTTGCCTTCATGTCCTCGATGAGCATGGCTCTGTCATTTCCAGTGCCTGATGCAGCATAAGGTGGCACCTGAATTTCTATATATTAATTAATGAGGAAGTGCTGAGACAAGCAGAATATGTGTGAAGGAGTCAGCCTCAGTAAGAGGGAGCACAAGCAAGACATGAGATAACACCAGTGCTAGGTAAAGGAAAGTTGATACTAGATTGGGGCTGTGCCAGAGTTGCCTACCTGACTTTGATAACAAGTTCCCTTACAGATCTATTCCCCAGCATCCAAAAAAAACAATCTCACCCAAGACCTCTCAGCAGCACATCAGAACAGCTCACAGAGTCTGCCCATCTCTCCTGGCAGGGGACTATGCCTCATCCAGTGAGAAGTGATGCCTGTTCCATTACCTGCACCACAGGGCCAAGGAAAGCAGCCTGGCCATTAACTGCCCATGATGAGCCAATTAATCATGGGCACTTGCTGAATCCCTGTTCCCACACTGTTATTAATGCCTCTGTGGATTGGGCACGCAGCAGAGGCTTCTCCACCTGCTGAAGCAGCAATTCTGCTCTGCAAAGGGCACCAGCTTCACCCAGCCAGCAAACAGGAGAAATTGCTGAGTGCTGCCCCAAACTCCCATCTTCTCCTCCTCACCGTTGCAGACTGACTACCTAGCTCCACATTGGGGCTCAAGCTTCCTGTCACAGGGTCTTCCCAGGTGGCATGGGCTCCTACTGAAGGACAGCCCCGGTACCAACTTGTCCCTTCATGTGGGCATGTCATGGAGTGACAGACACCAGTCACTGCCAGTCCATTGCAGCATGGAATGCCCTGGCTTTCACCTTGCCCATTCCCAGGCACCCCAGCCTCACCTGGTGCCACATGTGTCTCCTCTATTTCAGAGGCTTCCTTCTCCAGCTGCATTCCCAGAGGGAAGCCCCATCTTCCCTCAGTGTGATGAGGTCCACTGAGGTTGGACCGGGGCCCCTTGAGCCTGATCCTGCTCCCGATATGCTGCCAGGGTTTATGTGGCCACAGCCTGCAATGACACCAAGTGCTGCTTCTTTGGAGCAACAAAACATCACTGGGAATGAATTAAGCAGCTGAGCAGAGACTGACTGAATTATTCGCTGCTCCCACTCATCCGTCTTCTCCCCTCCCATTTCCTTTGTATTTCTAGGTGATGGGAATGAAACTGTAAGGCAGGACAAGCAGAAGGCATGCACAGGGTACCTCTGGGTCTTGCTCCTGCACTGTGAGCTTCCATCTGCAGCAGAGCTGGCCCAGCTCAGCCTCACAGGAGCCACCACACCAAGGCAGAGCCTGAGTCACCAACTGAGGTGACAGTTCCAGGGGCACAGCCTGCTTCTTGCTCTCCCTCTGCAACAAGATGTGACTCAGGTCCATCCCAATGCCATAGAGGTGGGAGGCTGAAAGGCACTAAACCCTCCAGGCTGTCTGGAAGCAAAGGAATGGTACAAGCACAGCCTGGCCAGCTCCCTGAGCTGGCTCTGGGGCTTGTGGAGCTGCATCCTAAAGCAGAGAACTCTGGCAGTCCATCCATCAAGGTGCTAACTGGCAGCAATTTACATCAGACCCCAGTCTGGCCTTTGGCCAGCACTTGCTATTTACACACCGAGTCCCAGTGCAGCTGTGCCAAGCCTGTCTGGAAGCAGGCATCCAAGAGAGTGGCCCCAAAACCAGTCAGCTATGAATTGTGAACCCCTCTAATCCTGTCCCTCAGTCCCTGTGGCTGACAGGCACAAACACCCCTTTTCTACCTACAAAGGAAACGTCCAATTTAAAGAGCAGAACCCAAAGCCAGCCTGGAAACTGAGCTCACACAGGTGTGGCAGCAGGCCAGAGGGAGCTGAGAAAAGTTTGGCCAGGTGGCACAGAGTGCCCTTGTGGTGTCACAGTCCCACCAACAGACTTGCCTTAGAGGATGAAGGTCACAGCAGTTTAGGGTCAGTAGCTAATAAAAAGGAAAGATCTCAAATCCTTCCTTTTACTACATTCATTTGGCATCACAATCAACTGGAACAGGCTGCTACAGGAGCTTACTCTGCTGCTGTAAGGACCAATACCACCCTCTCCATTCCATGTGTTTGTAAGAACTCTCAGTGTTACAGGTGCCTGGATACCAAAAATCTATGAAGCTACTCACCTCTGTGGGGAGAAAAATGTCCTGAATTGTTTCAGCTTCTTAACATAAAGGGAGGAAAAGAATAGAGAGAGAAACTGACGCAGGATTTAGGATGACACAAATTATATTTCTGAACATCACCAAGAAACAAGATGGGACAAATTCATCTAGTACTTGTGGAACTGGGCATTACAGCTCTAAATACAATGGGAATTGTTCAGCTTTGTTTAAACAAAACAAAAATTAATTAAAAAAAACCACTCAACCCCCAAACATGTTTCAGGTCATTGTGATTAAACTCAAGACTGAATTAACAGAAGGAAAAGAGATTGCTAATACACTGCCAAAGTCGTTCCCACTTAATTCAGCTAGAGAAGCAATAAGCCCAGGACTGCATCTGGCAAGCTTCAAGTAGGGACCTTCTACATGAAATGCAGACTAGGGTCACAATTAGCAGAATAAGCTGCAAAAGGAGGTGAAGGAATTATAGCCATAGGACACATCAAAGTACAGGCTTATACAGACCAGTTTTCACAGCTGCAGTTTCTCCATTTAGTTTAGTAAGCAAAATTTCCAGAAGAGCTTTCTAATTCTCAGCCCCCATGTGTCAAGTAGACCCAATATTTTTTGAGGGCTGGTGACACAGTCCAGCTCTGGGCACCACCCAGGACTCCTTTCCATCAGGAGTTACGCAAAAAGGTGTGAACCAGAGCACGCAAACAGAGAGGTGTCTGCACCAGTACCAGGTGTGACAGCGCCTGTGTGGCAAAGAGTAGCTTCCCTTTGGCAGCCCAAAGCTGTTGCTTGTTTTCCTGATTTCAGCACTATCAAAGCTGCATTGTGTAGGATTTGCTGATGGACATATTTTGGACCTTCTAGCTTTGCACTTTTTGGCTGGTGGGATGTGCCTGATGCTGCCATCATCCTCAAAGAGCATGGGAGAGGCTGAGAAGTGAGAGGAGATGGAGAATGGGGCCAGTGCTGAAAGACACACACAGGTCCTGAGATCAGAGGCGGCTGTGTTAGATGCACACAGGCCTTGTTTGTGGGAGATCCATAGGTCTTCCTAGAAAGGGCTGAGAGACACCTCTGCATCCTTCAGACAAGGACATTCACTGTTTTGGGGCACTGACTGCACAGCATCCAAAATACCTGTGGCAGAACATTGCATCTGTCTGGCCCAGAGCAGGAAACAGGATGCTCTGAACTCGGTGCCACAGGCAGGCAAGAAGCACCTGTTATCAGATTGAACATATGCTTCTCGGACATTCATATTTTGTTCTCAGCCCTATGTAGTTTCTCCCTGGAACTAAGAGGTGAGGGAGTCATTGCATCAACCCAAAATGAAAAAGATAATGGACCATCCCTCCATCCTCCCCCATCTCCTTAGCCTTGGGCCTTTTCCCTCCAAGGGGCTACTGCAAAACCTAATTGAGCTGACATCCCAGTTCCAGGTAGAAAATGGAGCACTCACTCCTGTTCCAGGTCCCCTTTCATTTGGGGCTGTTTGCCTTGGCCACAGTCTTAGGATATTGGGACAGGAAAGGGTTCTGCAACAGTGAACAAAGCTTCAAGGACTGTGGCACAATTCACATGAAGCACTACCAGCTTTGAGCAGCTGGAAATGAATCTGCACAACCCCATTTACTGCATCACCACAACAGCCAAGCAAAACAAAGGTGATAAAAGCAGACAGCTGAGGAATGCCCATGGAAAATAGCAAAGAGTATGTGGGAGTCTCACCTGAAACACCACACTCTTCTTCGCCCTGGGACCTTTCCTTAATTCTATCAAATAGATATATTACTGACACTGCTAAGATAGAAAAAGGGGAAAAAAGCAATGTGCCTTACTTCTTTTTTATCAGTTGGGTAAATATTAATTCCCACCTCATACTAGGATTAGGCTCAACTGGAGTTGTATCATAAATCTGTAACCAAAGATCTGAAAAAAAAAAAAAATCTGAAGCCAACTGAGTAAGAATGTCTTTCTAAGGCCAGCTACAAAACCAGTCAGTGGCACAGGATGAGAGATGCTTTTATTTTTCACCCAATAGAACACTCAAGTGGGAGATTATTAAATGGGGAAAACAGCAGCTTTGATGTGCCAGATACCAAGTAATCCCTGAAATGCGTCCAGTGTATCTGTCAGGAGCAGAACTGGGCTTCTTTGGGTTCTCTTCAGTGGATAATGTATTTGGAAAAAAATACAGTTTAGAATTAACTGAAACCAGTCATCGAATTAAGAAAAAAGGCAAAAAGACTATTAACATTAAAACATTTTCTTTCAGCATTTTCAAAACAGAAGGTTTCACATTTTTGCTTCAAAGCAACTTGTTACAGCCCAAGACATAATATTTGTTAAAAAGTTAAAATGTAACCCTAGGAATTAATGTTTCATTTTGGTATGAAAGGACTCATTTGTTTGTTTCATTTTTTCCCTTTTTCATTCCAGTGAGAAATGGAAAAAAACAAAATTGTCTCAGGTCACCCTTACGTTTTTTTCTCAGATTTTTCAGTTCAGCCTGCAAACTGAAAAACCAGGTGGGCACAGCCTACTTGGGAGTTTACTGTCCCTCTTTCTATTTGATTCAGATCTAAACCAAAGAAAAGGGGAAGTTCATTTCACCAGGTAATACCAATCAGAATCAAGGTATTTAGGAGACGTAAAAACACTGAAAATGGGAGAAGCCATGGTTGTTTACAAGGGGCTGAACGACCCAGGAGACAGATCTCCTGGCTCTAAAGAACACTGCCATCTACAAGTTTCCTGCTATGCCATCCTACTTTCACATAAGGCAATTTATAAACTGTGGGTCTGATCCTGCACTTTCAGAACCTGACTGAGATGTGCTGACACCGTTTATCTGTGAGCAATGCAAGATCCAGGTAACCCACCCAAACCTGCTCTAAAGCAAGGGGACCTGGGGGTTTTGGGGTCAGGGGAAGCAAATGGAGAGAGACATAACACTCTCCCCACCAGGAACATTGGAGCATCACTCAGGTGACCTGAAAAACAACATCCCTTTTTTGCAGAGTGTTACCACTTCTGCAGGGACAATACAGTACTGGATAGTTGCTCTGCAAGCTCAATAAAATGAAAAGGCCTTACAAGGATCTTTGTTGGGACAGTCATCTGGTTCAAGCACAGCAGAGGACAACAATAGCAAAAAAAATCCCACAATAAATTAGGTATCAGCACAGTTTTCTAAATGGTCTAGAACAGTTACTACAAGACAAAAATCACAGCTCTGGTAACTTAGAATCTTGTCCTTTTCTTAAAAAAACAAAGCTATTATCCACAGGTTTTGCATAAAAATAAACATTTTAAGCTGACAGCATTATGTTAATTGGATCAACCCGCTTTTTAATATATATATATTTCTATGTATATTTAAATGTATATTTTTATATGAATAATCTTTAAAGGAGTAATGGGAATCACAAATGCATAAAAATAGATATTTTGAAAAACAAAAAAAGAGTAATAATAAAGACAACCCTGATGAAAAAGGAAAAAAAAGTCAAACAGGGCAGTATTCTAAAGAAACAGCTCACCATACTATAATTTGTGGAGTCCAGTCCTTCTGTACTGTGAGCAGTTACTCCTGAATACAATTGGGGTTTCTAACAGTGATGGAAAATAAATTCCTGCACATTTTTTCTTTTAAAAAGAAGAAGGGATTTGGGTATATAGGACAGATTTAATGCCTGTTACATTGCTGTAATAGTTAGCATGGATCATCTCCCAAGCTGAAAGCAAGAGGAACTCCAACAATACTTGCATCTATAAGAATATATTTTCTAATCAAAATCAGATCTGTTCCTCCAAACAAAGTTGTTTTTTTTTAAAAAACAAACATAATTTTTGCCCTACAATGTTTTTCTGTTACTCTACAAATAATCCAAACAGATTTGAAAAGGTGAGATTTTCAGTACTCTATCGGCATTTTGTGCAGCTTTGACAAAAGTCAACTCCCTCCAGTTTGGAAGATTATTTCAGAATGATCCTGAGCACGACATAACCTCACTGTTAAAAATCCCTTCAGGGCAAAATGATGATGGGGAGGAGGGGAAGCTGTAAAAAATTAAAATAGCCTGACTTGCTTGCCAGCTGCATCAGTATTCAAGTAAAGTTTATAAAGTACCTTTGTGGGACTTTAGAGTCTTGGAGAGTCAGACCGGCTTATATTAACAAGTGTAATATGCACTTAGAAACAGCCTTGTCATCTGCTTGTCTAAGCTAAAAAAAAAAAACAAAATTCAAAAACAGAAGCAAAGGAAAGGTAAAGGAAGGGACTCAGCATCAGTATTAGACTGCAGAGTGTCTTCTTGACACTGACACTTTGATATTCTTGCCTTCCTCTCTAATGCATTACAATAGCATGAAGTCACACAGCCATTTTAAACGAGCATTTCAAGAGTCCAGTTTTCATAGAGGTTAACTTGATCACCAGCACAGCACTGGAGAAAGCTGATCTAACGATATTTCACTTACAGAACTCTTCAAAGGAAAATAAGAAATACAATTCCACAAAAAACAATGCCAATGAAAAGCACAGAAGGTAATTTGTTTTTTATCAGTGTTTTCTCTTTGATATACTTACAGAAAAAAAAATTCTTCCCTTATCTCTGTCTTTAAAAGCAAATTTTCTAACCAGTAGATTTTAGAGCTATTTTCCATCTACATGAATCATGATACCACCAATAGGTTTGGGTTTGGTTTTTTGGGGGGTTAGGGGAAGGGGATGTATGTGTTAGAGGATTCCCTGTCCTAAATTTCAGAGACATCCAAGCGGCATCTGTTCATTTTTTCTTGTTTCTCTTCTTGAATTTGTCCATTCCCCTTAGGATTTCACAGGCCAACACTACTGCTAGAATTTAGGTGTCTGCATTTGCAAGAGCTTTGGACTGAGCACAACTTCACACACTTCACCTTCTTCATGCCCTTTCCATGTAGTTTCTTCTATCTTTACATGTATAAAATCACAGTTTATGTAACATTATTTTAAAGGAAGAAAATAAAATACACACACACACACATACATTGTAGTGGTGAACACTATTACACTAAATTTTTTTTCAACAGCATAACAGAAAGTTTGGCCTACTGTAGGTTGAAGATGTAGGGAAGGCTGAATTTTTATGGTTGCCATGCAAGCCACCTTCAAGACAAAACAGATTAACCTGCCCAAGAGCAAATGCAGCTTCTACTCTCAAGCCGTTCGACAAATACTGCCTTTCCAGGAATCAGACCAACATCTGACCATTCAGTCAATGCAGTACTTGGAGAACCTCACAGAGTTGCTTCTGCATCAGTCCTTTGAATCCAAATGCTGTTTAAACCAAAGGGGAAGAGGGTATCTGAATTGCCTTATTATTATTAATATGTATATATTTCAATAACACTTTGATTTTCAATAAACTTCTGAAATCTTGCCCTTTGAGAAGAACACACCCTTTAAGTTGACTGTTTTTCAGGCTTCTATTCCTTCAGAATTCTCTCTTCTTTTGCTTTTGTTGTTCTTTTTCAATTATCTACCAGAAAACTTGCTTTCTTCCAGCAGAAATGCAGCTGGTGGGCTTCAACTTTCACTGCACCCGTTCCGTGAAATTCTCAGGGAAAACCCCTCGGCATTGGTCAAGTTCCTTATGCTGGATCCAGTCAGACTCCTTCACACCCATCAGCCATCCTTCGTCCTGGAGGAGAAGACAGAGATCAGATGCTAAGGGACAGATGTGAGCAGGGATTTTTCTTACACAGTGCAGACCAAGGAGGTGTCAAAGCATTACCAAAGCCATGCTCTTATTTGGCTTGGAGACAATCCAGGAGGAGTATGGAGGAGAAGGAAAAAATGGTTTTGTTTCATTTTAAACAGATAAAAAGCTACATCCCACCAGAGTTCATAACAAAGCTCCCATCTGACCCAGACTGTGCAGACCTAGTAAAAAATAAGCAAGTGTAACAGAAACATGTCATAATTTACACCCACTGAAGCAGGAGAAATTTTGCCAAAAGAGACTCCAGAGCTACAGGATGGGATCACCTGTTGCACCCTTCACAATGCACACACGAGGGGTGTAGCATTCTCCATAGCCATAAGAGACAGACACCTCCAACATGTAATTCACCTCACCCATCTCAGGTACAAGTCTTTGGAAAGGATGAATTAGCCCCAGGAGGTGCTCATCCCTGCTCCAGTCAGAGCGCCCAGGTATCGGCATTTTGGAGGTGGTACCGGCAAATGAGTTTTATTTGCTATGCCAAAATCCAGATCTATGGGAACTGGGAGCAGAGGAACCCAACCCATCTTCCCAAAACTCAGCAGTCTGTTTGGTTCGATGCAAGGTGACGTGAGCAAAACTCTCAAATTCTGGCTACATGATTTAGGTCTCTCAATAAGGGCTTCCCTAGCCTCCAACCTATACATCTATAAACACAGGTGAATTTTCACTCAGGCAAAAGGAACCCTGCTTGGCAGAACTTGCTCGTGAGCAAACCCAGACTTCCCACCCTCTGCCTGCAGGCTGTCTGGCATTGAGATTTCTTCTCCATCCTAGGGATGAGGGAGATATCCAAGGTATTCAAGATACTCAAGCTGGGAGAGCTGCACTGAGCTTGCAGCTCAGGTGTACAACCACTCTATTCTCTGCATGCCTTGGAGCTGCCACCATGGAAGCTCCCCTTTAGCATGCACACACCCCACTCCTTTGCAGTGGGGCAGCCTATGGTTTAGAGTGAGGCACGAGAGATGCCCAGCTCCCAGAGCCTGCAGGCTCACTTAGACTGCTGCCTTAGATCGGAACATTCCAGAGACATCATGGGAATGACACGAGATGGGAGCCCATCTGCAGCAGCCAGCTGCAGGGGCTGCAGAAGGATTGACATGCCATAAATCAGGAAGACAAACAACGAGGCAAAAGACAGGGGGCCCAAGTGTCTAGAATGTAGCTTCCAGCTCACAGCACGTCAGGCATCAAAGCTCATCCATTTGCACATAGTGCTGTGCCATACAGCATGCATGCATCACTCCCACCACATCCTGCTAGGAAGGATCTCCTTGGCTGTAGGGATTAGACACAAGGACCCAGATGGCACCTCGGCTATTTTAAATCACATCACTTGAAGTGGTAGCTTAGAAGTGCTGCTGCCCTCAACCCTTTCTTCTATCAAGAGAGGTGAACCCAGGCCTGGATGTATCCACAAACCAACACCTAAGCTGCAAGGTAGGGACGTGAATCAGTCTAGTATCCTAAGCTCCCTCCACTCACGTGCACAGTTCATGCACATGTTAACAGCCAGCACCTCCTGGCTGGGTATGGCTGAGGTTAGGGAAATGAGCTGTAGCACAGGATACACTGTAGAAGGGTTAGAGGGCTTCAGTGCAGCTACAGAGTCATGTTAGCAACACTCAGAGCTCACCCTCTGTAGCTTGGAGAGTCTTGAGTTCATGGCTGTTGCACCCACATCCAGCTAAAGTGCAAACACAGGGCAATGAAAAACTCTGATCCAAAAACGCCATCTGCTCCACAAACACCATCTCCTACCACAGAAACTGAGGGCTGCTTCCCATCCAGAAAGCTTTCTGAGAAGAAAATGCTCACAAATGCTTGTGCAGGGCAGTCCCACCCAGTGGGGAATATCCAGATGGGACCAGTGCCTGTTCCCCAAAAACCTTTCCTCCCCTAGCTGTGTGGGAACTGTTGGCATTTCATAGCTCCATTTCACAAGCATCAGCATGGTCTGCCTACATAATTTACAAAGCCAACAGCTGGGCCACAAAGAGGATCCACATTTTCTGAGTTAGTGAACTACATCACCTTCCCTTTACCGCTTGTGGAATCCAGATCTTATCTGAACTTGGCCAAACCCAAAGAGCTGATGACTGCTCAATCTATTTGGAGATTTCTCTTCCTTTTTCAAATAGAAACATAGAGATGTGAGCATTAATTTTATAAACTCACCACCTCTCTCAATCAAAGTAGTAAAACTGCTGCAGACTTTCAGGTGGGTGCCCTCAAACACAGAAAGTGAGGAGGACTTACTCAAGGCTTCTAGAAACAGCTCAAATTAAAGAAAAACATGAACAAGTAAACTCAGGTTGAAGATGGGTGGCAAGACTTGCTCTTTGGATCCGAGACCTGCTCTAGCCTTTGATTCTGCTGCCATCTCCTGACCAAACACAGTCATTTGGGAACAGCCACTGCTGTGCTGAAGTGCAAGATATCATCCACCACCAGCTTCTTTTCTCAGAGTTACCACATTTGTCAAAAAGAGAAGAAAACATCATAAGGTATGAGTCACTTCTTTCAATGCCACAGACTGTGCTGTAGTGGTCACAGGGAATGTGCATCAAGTTTAGAGGAAGTGAGGAGGCAAAGTATGGGCTCTGTTTGGCTCCCTAATCAAGAGAGCCCCTGTATTGACTCAAATGTTCTGATAGGGACAACAACTCGTGGCTACTCCACATGTTTTATGCAGGATAATGTCTCCACTTTCCAGTAACAAGCAGAGCCCTCCCCTCTGTTGCAGGAAGCCAATCTCAAGCTCAAGGACAACCGTCTCTCTTGCCAGCTCCCAGCCACAAACTAATGGCTCAGCATCCAGCCAGCCAACTGTTAGTGAAGAAAGAAGCAGCTCAGGTAACCCCCTTGGCTCCAGGCTCAGGCTCACAGCCTGCCTCCCCCACTCACCTGCTCCTCAGGGTTCTCAAATGGAATCACAAGCACCACGTCCCCGGCCTTCAGCTGCAGCTCGTCAGTGTCGGTGGCCGTGTAATCGTGCATGGCCTGGACCTGCAGGGACAGGAGAGGAACTGAGCACTATAGCCTCTAATGCCACCTGAAACCAGACTAAGTGTTATGAACCTCCTGACATTCCTCAGGGCTTTGCCATTCTTCCACTTTCAGCAGAACTCACAGAAAAAAGTGGGAATGACTAAAGTAGAGAAGTGTTCCTACAGTAAGATGCTGTAAATTCTCACTTTCAGGGCATGATCTGTGTTTTCTTGCTACCATACTCCCTTATGCACATTAAATTTGTGGCTTATCCTCACCCAAAATCACTCCTTCCTCCACACCTTTGCTGCAAGTGATCTTTGGCATATTCAGAATACCCACTCAACTTCCCAGCCTAGTCCTATACTTTTCTCTGTTAATCCTGGCTTTCTAACTTCCCCAAAAACAGAGTCCTCTGTCCCTGCTGATGTTCCCCGCTCTTCTCAATTTGCCACTTGTAACAAAGTTTAACTTTTCCTGTCAGGAGCACAACATTTTATCCCCTACCCAGAGTCTGTGACCAACACCAAGACAGAAACCTCTGCAGCAGAGAACAGGTTTTGCTGCACAGTACAAGACCTTTAGATGCTGATGCTCTTACATAATCCTTTGAAACATCTGGAACTGCATTAAGCTGCATTGAATGAAAGCTGCAAACTAAGGAAAGTTTATCTCTCCTTCAATTTATGTTCTGCCTTTCAATGTGGCTTAGCCCACGGCCATGCTGAGTGAAGGCAGTTACTGTCTCACAGGGGAGGAAAAAACTCTCACCAGGAACTTGATGCTGCACAACCCCACACTCACCTTGAACAGAAATCCTGGGGGCATGTCAGCTCTCTCAGATGATGCACCTCCTTCCACAGTGCCATTGACGGTTGCAGGGAAAGTTTCCACAACAACAGCAGGCAAAGAGCTCTGGTAGGCAGTAGCAGCCAAGGAAGGGAAAAAAAGCCATTGAGAAAAGAGAATCCAAAACTGAAGCTCCAAGTCCACCCTGGATGATCCAGACCCCAACTATCCCATGGCTTCAGTGGGTTTTCCCAGCACAACAGTCAGCAATAAAAACACCCCAAGGGACAGCAAAGGCGGCAGTGAGAAGGCAGGACTGGTGACTGCTGTCTCTGCCTAAGGCTGCAGAAAGGCAGGAATGAGTTGTAGGTTTCCTGAGACCATAATACCCAGCATTTCCCAGTTGCTGTGGTCACAATGCAACCTCATAGAGCTCCCCTAGAACAGACAATTCAAACGTAACAGCCTGTAGGCACCAATCTGCCATGAGATGGGACCTACGCCTGTCCCCTAAAAGTGCAGCAGTGTCACCAAAAAGATGAAACCTCAATATTCAGGAGAAACAGCCAGAGCCCAGAGGACAGGGCAGGTAAAGTAAATGGCAAACAAGGGGGAACCCAGCTGACAACACAGCTTAGGACAGCATGGGCTGTGGGCTGACTTCATAATGTGGGTGAAGGGACAATTCTTTCACTGAATTTTCCAGCAGAACTTCTCCCTAAGCACAGATAAAATGCAACAACAAAGTCTGATCCCTGAATAAGAGCACTGTAATTCCTCCAGTGGCAGGGATGTGTTTCTCCAAGCAGCTACACAGCTCTTTTCCCAGCCCAGCCTCCCACCTGAGCTGTGTAAGAAAGGGATGGAGAAAAGGGATTGCTGTCCCTTGAGGTGTTTACCGATCCTGAGTCAGCTTCAGTTTTAGATGCTTCAGCTCCAGCTGCTGCTTCTGATCCAGCTGCTTCAGCTCCTGCACGGGCTGCTTCTGCAGGCTGCAATACAAAAGTCATCCCGGTGGGAAGTTACTCTCATTCCAGCTACACATGTGCACAGCGAAGTGCAGCCCAGCCTGCCCAAGTGCTCTGTGCCACTGCCTGAGCCATCTGCTGACTAACACGTGAGACACTGAAGGGTCTGGCTACATTTCTGTCTCCCCCTTTCTCTGCAACTCATGGAAATCACAACAAAGCCAGAATCCCTCAACTCCAGACACATAGTAGGCAGTAATTCAGAGGCAATCAACAAAACGCCAAAAATTCTTCGTGCCTCTTTCTCCTCATGATCTAAAGTGCAAACCTACTTTACACACACAGTATTTACTGTTAGATCTCAATTGCCCACTTGTAAGAGAATACAAGTTCTCTTGTACACCAAAGAACAAGGATCTCTCTTTCCATGGTCTGCTTCCAAGGATCAACAATAACAGAATATTTAAGTACTCGCCTACTCCCAGAAACAGAAGAGCATGGTAATAATGTGTCCAGATATGGAATTTAGTCCAGACCCAGCATCAACATGACATAAGCACTGAATCAAACAGGACTGCGCTAACTTCCGCTGTCTTCGATTTCAGACAGGCCCAAAGAGTTGTGAATTTGGAAGAGTTGTGAATATTCTATTACTAAGAATTTTCTATGAATATTCCAGATGGGGTGTGTAACACATTTGTATTGATGGAAACTCTCTACTGCACAAAAGCTGTCACCACCAAGGAGATTCAATATCATCACCCACAAATCACTGCCTGGAAAAGACTGTTCTAAAAAGCCTGGGGAAAGGGTTTCTGTGCACAACAAAAGACCAACCAAACACCTATGACAAGCTTCCAGCAGTTCAAGTTTTTATTCTCCTTTGTCTGAAGTCAGGTTAATTCTTTTTAACACAAAATTAAAGATATTCATTTGCCCCTCCCAGAAATTGCAACAATGCAGGACGTATGTTGGATCTGGCAGCACCAAGGCTGCAAATGAGCCCCGTGGGAGACTGACCAGGCAGCATCTGGAAAGACTCCCAAGATTTGCCATTTTTAATACATAGATACACCCAGCTTTAGCATGCCTACATGCCTCATACATTTGATAAACACATGTTGTCCTGCTTTAGCTGGGATAGTTGATTTTCTTCCTAATAGCTGGCACAGGGCTGTGTTTTGGATTTAGGATGAAAATAACGTTGCCAACACTGATGATGTAGTTGTTGTTGAGCAGTGCTCACACCAAGTCATGGACTTTTCAGCTTCTCATGCTACCCCGCCAGCAAGGAGGCTGGGGAGAACAAGGAGCTGGGAGGGGACACAGCCAGAGCAGCTGACCCCAGCTGACCACAGGGATATCCCAAATATCATCATGCTCATGTATGGACTAGGGGAAAAGCTCATCTGGCAGCACTGCTTAGGAATGAGCTGGGCATCAGTCAGCTGGTGTTGAGCAATTGTTTTTCATTTGCCTCACTTGGGTTTTTTTTGGTTTCATTTATCTCTGTTATTTTCCTTCTCATTACAATTAAGATTATTTTGTTTTAATTAAGCTGGTCTCATCTCAACCCACAAGTTTTCTTACTTTTACTCTTCCAACTTTCTCCTCCATCCCACCAATGGGAAGGAAACAAGTAAGGGGTTGTGTGGTGCTTAGTTTCCAGTTGGCATTAAATCAAGACACATGTACCCTTGAATACAATCATATTCAAAATAAGGCATTGTCCATATTCCTTAATTCTGCAGTTCTCATAGTCACAACCTTACAAAACCCCAGAGTAAAGCAATCACCATGGTAAACCTTAAATGTCCAGCCATCTGGCTACTAGCACAATGCTCCAAGCAGCATTCTAATAACAGCAGCAAAAAATAAATGAAGAAATCCTTGATTTAATAAAATTCCATTACTTTACCTTCAGCTGCTCCAGTGGTGTCATCTAACACATGCTTTCCTTCTCTATCACACCCTTCCTCATGTCCACAGGTCTATACTGCCAGAAGATATTATAAAGAGTAGAGCTGTTCCCATACTACAGAGGATTCCCTCAGCAGCTTTGGCAGAGCTAAGGTAAATATATGCATATGAAATGCTACAAAGGATTCTCCTGTTTAATTGGATTCACTCCCAGGTTTTCACTTGGATTCAGTGAAACTGAAACTGGGACAGATGCCAGGCCAGCTCTATCTGACCAAGCATGAGTTTTATACAGACAAGTGAAAAGGAGCTCAGTGTGAGGGCTTGGGATTGTTTTGTTTTTTTTAAAGCAGCTAATTTGCAAAAATAGTATGGAAAAATCAGAGAAATTTGATCTAAATTAATCCTCTGGATTTCAACAAAGGGCATTTTCATGTCAGCTACTATTTTTCCCTAGTTTATATACCTGTAGGGCATCCTGAGGCCTATAAAAGCATTTACAGTCATGGAAAGATAGTACAGGGAGGAAAATTGCTCACTGCTGTTACCAGGTTTAAAAGCTTTGCTTATTCCAACAGCAGCATCATGAACACCAAATGCACATTTCCCACTGTGCAGAGCTAAGCCAGCTCTGCTGCACTCAAGTTTCTATGCAGTTGTTAACCTCATGGCCTATGGGACTAAGGAACCACCAAAAAAGTCTCTTCTCATCAACAGCTAAGAACATGTATAACAAAAACACTTCAGAAGACTTGAAGAGGAAGATTCCCCAGCTTTAGGAAGCTCTGCTCTTTGTGTATGGTATGCCAAGGTGGGAATTGGTACAGTGTGAATACCTTGACTAGTAGTATTTACTGGTTGAGCAAATTCTCCTTTGGGTAAAATCAGTTTGCAGGATGACAGATGTAGTCAAAAAAACTTTTTACAGCCGAGACTGTAAGCACAGCTCAATCAGATACAGTCATACCTCACTCCTACCCATTCACCTGAAAGGAATGAGATTTTTCCTAGCTAAACCAGTCTCTTCTTCCCCACAAAGACAGATTGACAATGCACATACAAGGGAATGACAGAAGTTAAACAGTGATGGCTGATAAAACACACAGGGGAAACCTTCTTTCCTGACATCCCCTAGGCCCACGTGAAGGAGAGTAGTGGCCACAGCGAGTCCCTAGGCCAGGACTAAGTCACGTCCTCCCAAGTACTAACTCTAGTGGGTGATCTGGCCCTCAGGAACGGGAAGGTTGTCAGGACTAAATTCCCCAGCATGAGCCAAGGCCATGAGTTTACTCAGTGGATACAGCCAGCTCCAGCAGAAGGCCTAAGTACCCAGATCAAGCATTCTTCTGTCCACACTGCTGGCACTGTCAGTCCAGAGGGACTCAAAAGTAGTTGTGCTTGAAATATCTCTCAAGGGGTTAATCTCAGCAACCTGAGACCTGCCCAGGCCAGATGTGTAGAGAGGGCATAAATGAGGGTCAGGTCTTTGCTCAGATGCAGGGCATGTGCAGAGTCTCCCTGTCAGCAAGCTCCAAAGCTGAGGTTGAGGCAGATGCCAGGCAAGCCTTGGGCCTGCAGTTAACTTCCAGTGTAGACACAGGGTGAGCGAATTCACATCAGCCTTTCTGACAACAATGGTCAATGAACAGCAAACACCACAGACAATTCCAGATCTGTATATATCTAATGGTACAGGCAGAAATGGTGAGGGGCAGCTGGGATATTTATGCACTGCACACAAGACCAACAGGACATAGAGAGTTTAGGAACTGTGTTGAGGAGAGCAAGGATGATGCCACAGTGGTATTAAGTATGAGGTGAAGGTCACAGCATTATGCCAAGTGTGAGATGAGTGGGTTAGCCGGGAAAGGCAATGTGCACTGGTAGAATTGTAAGTCTTAGACTTGCAAACGTGGTTGGCCCTGGGGCTTCATACAAGGTGCATAAGAGGGTCCAGCAGCACACAGAGCAACTTTGGTCTAGGGTGTGCAGGAAGGAGAGGCAGTGAAGGAAAGGAGACAGGCATGTGAACAGAGATGGCACTAGCACGTGAACAGTACGTGATGAGAGACAAAAGCCGTATGAATTTCTTACCTCCCATAAATCCCAAGGTAAAGACTAAGCATGTCAAAGAGCAACAAAAATAAAACATATTTATACATGATTATTTCAGCGAGTACAAACATTACAGACACTGATCAGACTGAAGCAGACATACACATTCAACAGCACTTATCTCTGCATGTTTTGAATATATTAGTATATGAATCTATCCATCCCTGGGAATAGAAGATCTTTAAGGTCCCTTCCAACCCCTTAACATTCTATGATTTTGTGGTGTCTTTGGATCAGTAGTAAAATACCATAACCACTTTGCCATACTGCCCACCCTATAGGAAATAAATCTGACTGTTTTGATAAGTAGGTGGTTTTCACTATGTTTTGTAGTTTGGTTACGAGTAGAAATCATTGATTTTTGACTCTCTTTTAATGACTTCTGAAGCTAATAATAATTAGTTTAGAACAATAAATATGCTGTTGCTGAGCACTTTTGAAAAACCCAATTAGTGTTGGTTGCTGGAAGGGTAATAATTCCATTTAAAGTCAAATTTATACTTGTATCCTATGTCAATATAACCAATTATCTGAGTTCTAACCAGTGATTCAGAAAAAAAAAAAATTAAAAGTAATTTTATTTTTTAAAAAAAAAAAAAAAAAAAGCTTATCCTGATATGCAGCTTGTCCTGGAAGGCACATAGCAGACACCATGTCTCCACATAAATTCAAAAAAAGGGATAATTTTGCCATATTGGTGAGTATCAAATTATGATAAAAACTAGTATCTTGCAGAGAGAGTATTTTAATTTAGGAGAATCATATGCCTAATGTTTGATCTCTCTGACAAAAGCAGTCTTATTCCTACAAAAATCTGTGCCATACAGACCTACTTAACATGATGATACTGGAGATGCACTATAAACAACACAATTATGTTTATTATAGATTTTAGTGGCATCCACAGGCAAAAAATAACCAGTTCATACATATAAAATGGAAAGTCTCAGTGAGGACAACAACCATATTCAGGATGCACTTCAAAGCCTCCAGTCTTTCAGACATAAAATGAGGCACAGTCCACCTGCCTCTGGCAGAGGACAGGACCAGGTACAGGCCAGAACAGAATTAGGCATCTTCCTTTTTGAAACCACACTGTGACAGGCAGGAAGCTGCTTCACAGCTATGGATGCAGGCTGTGAATACACAGGAAAAAAAGGGCTTCATGTCACTTGAATATCCATTTACAGCTTTATTTTTTTTATCCATTCATCTTAAGTAACTGCAGATTATCAAAATGTCTATAAATTAAAAATCCATTTGAGAGCAATTTATAGCAGGAGCACAGAGCTCAGGCTGAATTCCCATCCACAGAGTAACAACTCAAATACATACAGCATACAGAGGATGCTGCTCTAGGGAGGGACATGCCTTTAGTGGATCATCAGAGCAAAGCTCAAGCACCCCACAAACACCTAGTGCCTGACTGTGGCCAGGCCAGCAGCCACCTGATTCTTCCTGGACTTACACATCCAGCAGAGAAGACCAAGGTCCCCATCCTGGGCACCCACACCCAAGGCCCAGTCACCCACAGCTCAGGTCCATGTTATCATTCCGGTGGGTGCAAGTCACACCACACATGGCAACAAGTCACTTATGAAGGGAAAGGAACGGCAATATGAACCAACCTGGGAGGCGGGTGTGGGGGTCTTCCCCACAGTGGCATCTGGTTTAATGGGATCAAAATCCAGATCCAACAGGCTGGCTCCCTCCTGGAAGGGCCCAGGAGCATCAAACTTGGCAGCAGCGAGGGAGAAAAGTAGTATGAGCATTAGACAGACACGCGTGCACGGTGGAGGGAGCATGTGTGACATCCCGGAGCTGAGGCTGCAAGCGCAGAAGAAATGGTGGCAGCGCAAGCACTGGATGTGACTCCTGACTGCCTGGTGCCCACAATCACAGGCAGCTCACAGGGAGGCCCTGTAAACCAAATCCGAGCCTTTTCCACAGCACTCATTCATCTTCCCACCTGGCCAAATGAGCTGATATGGTGTGAGCACCTGACCTGCTATGGTCAAAAGGATCACTGCCACTGATGAGTCAGGAGAGCTGCTCTTCTATGTGTTTCTGTTCCCCACAGCTCACCCAGCTGCCTTCATACTGACAGACCAAGACTGACTTCCTCAGACACGTATAAAAGAGCTGCCATCCATGCAAACTAACTCAGGAACATAAATCCTGTCAGAAAACCATTCAAACTGCTGGAAGGGAAGTCTGAGAGACCTCAGAGCTAACTCCCAAAACTTCCTCCTGCCTTCTGAGTCAGAAATACAAAATACAACAGCTCACCCTAGCTAAGGGATTTGAATCCCTCCCCAGTTCAAAAATGCTGTTTTCAATTATTTTAATTTCTGGGCATCTCATAAATTTACATATACAAGTCTTCTAAAAAAAACATAAATTTGAGAAGCTTTGCTTCTTTCTTCAAAGTCAGCAGAATAACTCCCTTTGAGTGATTAATGTTCTGCCTAAACACAGTGATCCCGCATTTTCTGATTACCATTAATAAGAAGCCACTACAAAGGACACAAGTTATTAGAGTTTAAAACTGGACTATGGTGGTTTAGATTTAATCTAACCACAAGAAGATACTGCTTTCTACTCAGCTTCAGGGGAAGCTGCTGTCTCTGGGAGGTCAGGAAGATTTGCTCCTGTTTTCCTATGACCTCCCTGCTCACTGGCCCTACTGCTTCAGCCACCTTTTCAATAACAAAATTTGGCAGGTTGGTCTCCACAGCTGTGTCAAAATTCCACAATGGAAAAGCTTCTGGAAAGTAGCAAGAGACACCATTTAAGGTAAGTCCTCTGAATACCACCATCACTTTCACCTCTTCTGATTTTCTCTTACCCTAATTCTCTTACAGATTTTTCTCTGCCTTATGAACATGTCTTTTTGAGATCCACAAGGATGAGGACAAGAAACTAATCCATCTCACAGTAATGAGCCCTGACCAGTGTGCAAAACTCAACTGGCTTTCTAGTAATTCTAGTGTGCTCTTCCAGCACATCCAGGCCACCCACCAGAGGTTACAACCCCAATCTTTAGCTTTGTTTGGTAGTGAGACATCAAAGGCTGCAGCCATGGAATAGCCTTACCTGTCCTTCAAGACTTGAATGCAAGGGCTAACACCTCTTGCCTTTACCCAAATCTCCCACAAGACAGCTCACTGAAACTAAGATATCTGACAGGAACAGCCCTGGGCAACTGAGTGCCAGGGGCTGTTGGGACCTTCAAAGAAGATTGTTCTGGAAACCCAAGTCCTCCCTCAGAACTCCCATCTGGTCAAAAGTCACAGCAGATCCCATCCTGGCTCAGAGCACTGATCAGGTGCAGAAGAATATGTCTAAGGGCTGGCATTCACATGGAAATACATGATACAGACCATGGGGAAAACAGAACTGTCCATTACAATATAAGGAGAAGGAAGCACAGAAAATGATAAAGAGCTGCTCAGCTGCCTGCAGTCCCCGCCTTCCAACGCTGATGTCAAATCATCTCTCCACTCTGCATGTTTTATCTATTGCAATGCCAAATCTAATATGGACTTCCTTCCCTCCCCACTCCGTCTCTGCCCCTCAGCAGCTGAGTGGAAGGTGGCAAACCAGAGGCAATGGAGCAGTGTGATGCAAGGAGAAATTAGGGAATGAGTCACAGATGACAGAGATATGATTTGTGCTTTAACAAGCATTTGGGGAAAATATATATACACATGTATATATACACATGTATATATATATTTAAATAAAGTAGATGTAGGTATCTTATGATACAGCCAGAAATCTGGTCAGGCTCCTATGTTTATATAAGGACTGCCATTCTCCTAGATCCAACAGAGAACTTCCTACCTGGATAGCCTCTCTGGCAAAAATCAAAGGGAAAATGAAGAAAAAAATTTGTAATATGAAAATGCTTTTTCTTTTCCAGGGCTTCAGAAGGTGCCACTTGACAATACTGGCAGACTGTGTCAGCCGTCTTAACCGCAGGCACAGTCCTGCCCATCTGACTACATCAGCTACTTTTTGCAAAGAGAACTTTGGTGATTCCTTTTGGCCTTTTCTGTGCAGACATGGGCTTTAAACCACAAAGCCTATAGATGAAGGCACAGAGAGAACAAAACTCTCTTCTCCCAGAACTGGCAGAGATGCCAAGGTCAGCAGTTAGGGATGTACATGAGCAGGAAAAAACATGTTTCATCCACACTCAGGATCAGTGGGTTTGGAGAGAGCATACCACACCACAGGATATGAAGAGAGTCATAATCCATGTGCACTGTTGCTGAACAAATGCAGTGATTACTTTCTGGTATCTTGACCAGGCACATTTCTCCTGTTTTTCTATGAATGAAAGGTCTCAAAGGGCAACATGTCATTGCCTTTTAGGTACACTCTCCCCTTTAAGTCAGCTCCTAAGTAATCCTTTGCCTTCTGAGATCCGATGCTGAGCTTGCTCTCCTCCTTCACCTGACCAGGTTTCATGGCTTAACACCTCCAAAGAGAAGAAAGGTCCGAAGGAAGAGTTCAGAGGCAGAGAAAAGTTAGGCAGGGCATAGCAGCTAACCTGCGAAGGGGTTGTCACACTTATCTCGGGGACAAAATTGTCATCAAACAGACTGATGATGTTCTCCTGCTTGATCTCCTTGGAGGGGGTGACTTTTGGAGGCGGAGGCACCGGAGGCCCTTTCCTCAACTGCATGCAAGTGAGCACATGGCCACAGCACAGACGGCGACACCCAAAAAAACCAAACACAGGAACCAGGTTAGTCACAAAAACCGAAGGTGAGGGAAATCACAACCACTGGCACAGAGCAGGGTCCAATCAACTCCATCTGAAGAGAGAGGGGAAGGGGTGAAGGGCTGAACTGAAACAAAACAAAATAAATAACCACACGCCTCCAGAGAAGGTTTGGCACCATTAGTTACACTTCAGCCGTGGGCAAGTTTCCCTCTGCAGAGGAGAAGCGTAACACAATTAATATGCATTGACAGGACATGCATACATAATTAAAGCATGTGCAACCTTCCAAAGAACCACTGGGAAGGGAGCAGATCAATTACTGAGAACATGATCCAACAGAACAGGCCAGCACTGCCTCCCTTTTCCGTACTTACCATACCTGAGGGGGTGAGAGGACAGACTCCATTTGTCCTACAATGGGCAGGTGGCCATGAGGACAGACTGATCTGCCCAGTACTGGCTCCCTGGTGCACTGGTTTTCAGTGTGCTGTAAGAAAGGCCTACAGGAGCTCTTGATGGCATCTCAGCTTTAGGCAAGAACAACTCAAACTCCTGAGAAGCCATGATTGCTGTGAGCCCAACTCTGCTCTCAGTTTCACCAGTGAGCACTGACAGTAATGAAGTCATGTTTCCCAGACAGAGATCTCAGTGAATACATAAAGCCACCTCACGCTGTAACTCTAACCCGTTCTAATACTCCTCTTCATGCTAAAGATTCAGCCTGACACTGTATCCACAACTCCATGGAAGTTGTGGTAAACCCTGCCTAGACCAACCCATCCACATACTTTTCAGATTTTGATGCAAACAAGGCTTAATGATCATTTCTAGATCATATCAGACTTTGAAGAGCTGCTGCTGTGTTGGAAAAAATCAGCCATACAAGTCCCCAGCACCACAGCAATGCTCAGCAATGACAATGCCTTCCATTTACAATGAAGTTTTCTAGCTACTTGATCTTCTCACTGCATTCAAGGCAGCAAGACTCAGAGACCTGACAATCTGCACCCAGTGTATCAGTGTCAAGCCCAGATCTAAAACACAGAGATCCATTACTCCTAGGCCTGTCTTCACACTCCTCCAGCACATAACTGAGTCTGCAAAGCCTTTATTCAGATTTCTAAGGACATGCCAAATTTTCTACTGGATTAACCTACTTTAGAGAGAGTGATTGTGTATGAAAACACACTTTTTTTCCCTCCTGAATAGCTAGCTAGGAGAAATAATTAAAACAAGTGTTTTCACTTCCAACTTTTCACTGTTTGTAGAAGGTGCTATGTCCATGTCCCCTGAGAACAATCCCTTCCTGAAAACCCCCTGCCTACCAGTTGCAAGATGGGACCAGAAATTTCAGGGAAATGCTGTTCTCAGAACAGAACCACCCTCTGCAGAAATGGAAGGCTCCAATTACTAACTCTCAAGTCAAAAATATCACAACTCTTCTACTATTTATTCCTCTAATATAGACAGTCAGTGTCCTTCATTCCAATGCAATAGTGTCTTGGAAACTGCCACTTCCACACTATCCAGCATTACTTCCAACAACAGTCTAAAACCACATTTCAAAGACAAGATAATTGCATATTGATGTTGGGTTATACCCATAAATTCATCATGCACTAACAACTTTCTTGCCTAGAATAAAACAAATCCTCTAAAATACTTCTGCTGACTTGGATCTCACAGAGCTTTATCTGCCCAAATTCAGCACAGTTGCACTGATTTCTAAAGTCTCATTACAGAGTTTCAGTGGTGTAACTGAGAGCAGAAGTCTGACCTTTTAAGTTTCACAGACCCCCTGAAGTCTTGTGTCGTCATCAAATTATTCTGTGGAGAGCTGAGAGCATTCACTTTTTCCAAAAGACAGAAATAAACTGTTTTTAACAATTAAATTACAGTAAAAAAGTTTGGGGTGTTTTTTGGTTGAATAGGGAACAGTTCAAAATTTTAGTTAGCCCTTATTTGAACACTCCTGGTCTTGCCTTTCTCTCCACAGCCTTGGCTTACACTCTGTGTTGGTATTTCAGACACAAAGAGTCCAGAGAGTTGTTCTTGCTTGTTGCTTTATGCTCCATCCTCCCAAAGAGGGGGAGGACCCCTGAATAAATCACTTACCCAAAGGTCAAGAGTAGTGACACCTGTGAAGGTTTCAGTGTTAAAGTCGGGCACTGCTGAGAGAGCAGACGCTTGTGTTCCCAGCTGCCTGGCAAGCTGACATACACTTGGTTTCTAGATTTTATCCATACAGACACCAGGCTGGCTCCGAGTGTGAAACTCCTGCCTTTGTCTTCCCTGCCTCTGGAGCCAGCTCCACCTCTGAGCAGCTATGGGAACGTGGAGCGGGGCTCTTGCTGTTCACGGCAGTGATGCCCGGGGGATGAATTAAGCAGTGAAGCTGCCAGGCGGTGGCAGCATTTGCTGCAAATGTCATTTCAGTCTTGCCTGTGGCCCATCCAAGCCAGGGCTGTGCTGGAATCTCCTGCTTGCTCCTCCAGGGGTGCCTCTGGCCCCATTCCTGCGGGCAGGCAGGCAGCAAGCGAAGGAGAAAGCACTTGCAGGCTGGCAAAAACAAGGGTTTTGTGTGCTATTTAAAGGAAAGAGAAGAGTCCAAACTCAGCAAGACAAGTCCACAGGCAGGGTGAGTGAAGTCTGTTGTGAACAGCTTAATAAATCTCTATGATTTCTTGGTCCAAATTTTAGTCAAGTTTTGGAAATCTTTGAGGGGGAAAAAAAAAACCAAAAACAAAACAAAACAAAAAAACAAAAAAAAAAAAACCTGCAAAAGAAGGATAATTCTGGATATCCTATCTTCTCTTTCCATACACACAGCCTACTCCAAAGGTCCTAACCAGGTTGGTGGTACAGCCATGGTTAAGCTCTGCACTGCTGAGCTGTCCAGAGACCCTGGAGAAGCCCTGAAAAGACACTGCCAGGCATCCGCACATCTCACAGGGCTGTAAAAGAAATTTTTTTCTTTTACACATCCCCTTTCTGTCCCTCAAAAATCCTAAAAATCAAATACGCAGTGGAGATAAAAATATCGTGAGATGCTGTCCAGAAACAGGGGAAAAACTACCCCACAGGCTTGGATTTGGAATCACACCACCATGCGTGGGAACAGCAAGGAAGTTCTGGGTTGCACCCATCTCTTTCCAGAAGCAGTGGGTTTTCTTACCAGTTTGGCCAGAACCCCTCTTAGCTTCAATCCTTCCTGGAAGATTAAGTTTCCCACTTACTGAGACACAAGGATTGGAACCCAATGTAAATTTGGCCTAGTTACTACTTTTCCTTACTAAGCTTTTCCTCCATTCAGCAACAGAGGGACAAGAAAATGAAATAAATGTTTTATCTTCCCAAAGCAAGACATACATGATATGTTGTGCCAAGTAGCTATATCTACTTTTTTGCACATACTGCTGGATATTTCCTAAGTAAGGAAAGGCCTAATGGAGGCCATCAGGAAGGTATTAGACTCCATACAATGGACTGTCTTCTTCCTGGAACCCACCTAATTTCTTCATAGCATAAAAATATAATCCTTTTGGGTTTTTTTTAGCATAATATTCTATATCTTGATAGTAAAGTGAAACATCATCCAAAGTACAGATATTCTCCTTATAATCTTAAGCTTTTTCATTTTAAACTTTCTCAACTACTAAAGTTCTTGAGAAGAAATGTACCCCTGAATTCCACAGGTTAATTCAAATGTAAAGAACAAACTTCCTGGCCTAGCTACAACTCCATCCTCCCTGGATCTTTTTGGCCATCCTCCCAGACAGCAAAATGTATTACTGGCCTTCCCCCGTGAAGCCATTCAAAGACACTCAATTCTTGTAATACAAAGACAGCAAATAAGCAACTTGGATTCTTAGGAACTTTCTCAGGAACCAGTGGAAGAGAACAACCATCAGGTCATATTCCATGTGCTCAGTAGCAGGATAAGGGCTAAAAAAAAAACCTGATGGATGTCTTTGACTCACAGAGCTTGTGCCATTATCAGAGACATGGTCAACGTCATGGGGACACTACCTGAGACGGTGACTTTGGGATGCTTGCCCCAGGTGCTTCCAAAGTGGATGCTTCCAGCTCATGGTTGACAGTCTTGGTCTCAGGGCTGGTGATGGGAGATCCATCTGGTGGAGGCGAAGGGCTTTTATTTGCTTTCGCTGGGGTGCTGTCACTGAAGGAATGGAGAGAGAAAGAGGTAGAGAGGGGGAGAGAGGAGGAAAGAAAAAGAGAGAGAAGTCTGAGCCAGACCTAGGAGGAGTTGTGCTAACCACCACAGATCAGTGGCCTCCTTTATCTCTTTGCTTCACTGCCCAGATACGCAGTGAAGACATTTGGAGCTTCTGAGAAACATCTTTGCTGAGTCACTCGCAGTCCAACACACTGCAGCAGCATTATTTTGCAGCAGGCTACTCACTCAATGCCTACAGAATGGATATACTTGCCTCAAACACAGAAAAACAAAAACAAAACAACCAGGCATCCTTAATTTTGCTTACATTAAAATATATAAGTGCCTGACATTAAGTTATAGTCTTTAATACTGGGGAAGCAGATGAGGAAAGGAGTTCAGTGCTGCTCATTTAGTTTTAAATTCCATAGATTAGAATTTTTCTATGTGGTGGTCTATGGACATTTGCAGGGATTATGACTAATAGATTCACAACACCTGAACTAAATCTGCAATCACAGAATATCTTATTCCTTGATGTGGTATGAACTGACTAAGCTAGTAGAGAGGCAAAGTAGCCAGAGGTTTCACAGATCATTCCAGACAGCAAAGGAACAGTGAGGTACTGGCTACTAATAAACATTTCTCTATTATGAAAGGTCTCCCTAGTTGGTCTTTATTCCAAGACTGTTTCTGAGACACAGTCAAGAGGGATTCTTCAGGGAATTAAGATGCAAGTAGCATATGCCAGTGGCATTTGTTGGTTCACAGCTTGGACAGATTTGGGAAGATTTTTCAAAGGAATGGCAAGAGGCACATGCCTTTCCCTACAGGCGTGCCCTGGCTGTGAGTCAAGTCTCTGCTTCAAAACACAGAATCATGAGGGATTTACTAAAAAGTTGGTTACCAGAGAATTTCAACAGGGAAAATTCACTGCTGGGGGATATTTTAGCAGAAGTGGTTACAGTTTGGCAAAACCATACACAGATGAAAATATATCAGAGCACATTGCAGAAGGGCTGTGCAACCTCATCTACAGGGAGTGATACTTGACTCTACTTATAAAGTCACAGTTCCTGTGAAATTCAAGGCCTTGAGAGAAGCTGAAAGAAACATATTCTGTCCTACAACTCGAGACACTAAATCCTGGCATAGAGCCAGCACTAAAGCAAGGCAGATCTGATTCTGCAGGGAGATCAAGTAATTTATTGCTTTGCTCTGTCCCAAGACAGCCCAGAGCCTCAGACATGTACATACACACTGGGATGCCCAAGTTGTGGTGGTCACTGGCCAACATGCATGATGGCCTCATTTCTAAACATTTGTTTGTGAGTGGGGGATGGCAAGAGGAAGAAGGGATAGCAAAGCATTTCAACAAACCTCCTCTTACAAGCAAGCATCTCACCCTGCTCAGCATTCCAGCTTTCAAGCTCCCCATCCCATTCCCTCTTCATTCACTTCACCTTCACCCATTCCCCCAACTTTCTCCCCCCATATCCATACCCCACACACACATTTCCCCACAAAGCACTTTTTTCTCAGGTCCACATGCAGGTTGGATATATTTGATGACACTGATGCCAACAGCACACCAACATGATGCAACAAACCCAGTGACATTCTCTGCCAGCAGCTCTCAACCAGGGGCACACACACCAAGGGACAAAGAGGGACATGAAGAAGGAAAAGCGAAGGAGAGACTAAAGAACACGTATGCCAACCCCTGCAGCTCTTCAGCCTGACTGAACAGTGTCCTTCCTCAGAAATCCCCAGAAATAAATTCAATACATGGGTTCTGTAAAGAATTCTGCAAAATTTACAAAGTTGTGCTACAGATTCAAAGTAGTCACGGTTGGTGGATGAAGGTAAAGTCCTGATCTAAACAGGAGTTACCAGAAAACATTAAAAAACATACTCTAATACTAGAGCTGGGGAGAAAAAAGGACATGTTACCTCCCTTGGAGTTGAAGGCACTTTGGAGAAGACGGGGGACACACTGATCTACATCCAGAGTGCCAGGACTTCCCAAATTTCCAGACTACCCTGGGAATACCGGGACTACTGGCTATCAGCTGAGCTACCAAGACAAGGGTAGACTTTTCTTTCTAGGGACTTGAAAATTCCAGTGAGTCTCCCAGTGAGAAAGGAGTTGAGACTTATTTTCTAAAGGCCATGGAAGAGTTTTGTAGTGACTTATTTCCAGTGCCTGGCAGAGACTTAATTTGGAGATATATTGGTAAAAGACTCCCATGTGAGTCAGCCCCTGTAGGATGAGAGGAAGAATTGGGCTGTGAGGGCCCCACACTAAAGCCTCCATTAAGTCACTACTATTTACAGCTTGTTTGATGTGTTGGCCAGTCCCCCTAGGAAAATGCCAGTGCTAATTTTGGCTGAGCCTTTTTCAGCCCCCTGAGTGGCACCTTCATTCCTGCACTTGTTGCTTTGCAACTTTGCTGAATTTAGCCAGTGCAAACAGTGTCAAGTGAGATGGTCACCAGGATCTCTGTCCTTCACATGTCCCCAGGGAGCACACACTGCCCACACAGAGCAAAGTCTTGTCTCCAGCTAACTGCTTGCCCCAGGAAACACCGGAAAAAGCAAGAGTGTAGGGACTCTACCTACTGAGCAAACACGAGCATCACAGTAAAAGCAAGCCAAAACAACAAGGTCATTGCTCTTTTTCCTTCCCAAAAGCAAATGGGAAGTGATGCCTATTCCAGGAATATCAGGCAAGGAAGGGAAAGGGGTGTCAACTTTCTTATGCTAACAGAGAGCTGGAAAGAGAGCTGTGTCTAATGCAGCTGAAGGGAAAGTCAAAATCCCCCAGCCTCTTTTAGTGCTGCTGAGCTCCCAGATACTCCATGATGCTCATTTGTTCTGGAAGGGCAGAATAACATCTGCAGACGAGTTTCCCTTGCACTTGTAACAATCCTACATTGGAGGATAAAACCTACTTTCCAATATGGTAAAAACAGATCAGTCATGTCCTGCCAAGTTCTCAAGTTAAAAAAGTAGAAAATGTTGCCATCTCAGTTGAGGCTTACACTAAGCCTTTCAGCCAAAGGTAATTAATTTTTTTACCACCAGAGCATGCTGGAGAACTCTTTAGAAATAAAAAAAAAATCTGAAAGGAGCGGGTAGGAGAAAGTAGGAAAAAAGAACCTACATACCCAAACATATGGTGGCACAATGTACACTCCTGATGCAGATCAGTCTGAACAAGTTCCAGATCGTCCTTCTCTGCACCAGGGATTGCACATTTCTGTGACCCCAGCATCTGCTCTGACAGCAGAAACTCCCAGTAGAGCCCAGGTCAGGTATCTTAACTGCTGGGGCTGTTGGACTTTACCAAGGCAGAGCAGGAGCCCATAATGAGTAGAGCTCACCAAGGGGAGATTTACTAGCTCTTCTTCTGCTGTATAATCCATCCACTCTCAGTGATTTGAAATATTAAACCTCCTGCCTGGAACATATACAACACCAGTCCAACCAACACCAGAGACAGACATCCAGAGAAGTACTCCAGTGAATTCTCCTTTTCCTACAGCAGAAAACCTCAGAATAGTAGCAACACAATATATTGCTTTACTACTTGCATTTGAAGATATAAATATCTAAATTTGCCCATCAGCTTCTTTGTGAAATTACCACTCTTCACTCTCCAACCTCCCACTATACAAGGTATGCACAGCAGACTCAAAGAGAAGGGCTGCATGACTTGCCCTAGTCAGCAGGAAACCAGATCAGGAAAGACAAGGGTCGCAATCCAACACCACTTTCTTTTACTGCTGGCAGGACACCATCTTGATTACAATTTATTCTTTTTCTTCCTGTAAGGATCCCATGGAGGGAGTACCAGCACAAAAAGTTAGAAAAACAAGAATTAGAGGAATTTTCCATGCCACTATGCAGTAGTACCCACTTTGCTCCAGAGCATGTTCTTGTCAGAGTCCCTGACCTATGGTAACCAGGTATTGTAGCAATCCAGTTAATCAATGCCATCACTGCTTTGAAGGCAAGATGCAGACATTAGTCTTTATACAAGACAAGAGGCTTCCTTTTACCTTCAGCCCTCCACAAAACTTTAAATGGATGGAGCAAGATAGTGAGGATCCTCAAGAACAGAGCAAATAAGGAGCAAAGCCAGAAGTATCCTTCTCCCATCTCATCATTCTCCCAATTGCAACAGGTAAGTAGGATAGGACTTCTGAGTATGAAAGACCTGCCTACCGGTCCTCCCTGGCCAGGCAGGGGATGAGAATGCAGCATTTCAGACCTGTTCAAAAGGATAAACCCACTAGATAAAACTAGAAGCTGTTAAACACCAAAATTAGTTACATTTCCCATGGAAAACCCAGCACCGCATTTTCCATCACACAAAAACAACTGGACAGACAATGCCTGAGTTTTCACACTGCCCTCTTAGATAGGAAAAGAAGCAAGGATTCAAACCAGGCACACAAGCAGTTAATGGGATTACCCAGACACAGAGAGATCTCAGCAGGACCCAGCAGGCCATGAACACATGGTATCATGCAAAGGACCCCTCTCCCACCACAAGGTTAACACGTGCCAGGCTGTTAGAGTCCAGCAACAGCCTCTCCAGTCTTAGGAGCTAAATCAAACATGTATCGAAATGCTGCTCTCCATACCGGTACCTGCTCATCTTTTTCCTCAGCCTGGCGAACAGTTTAGTTTTCTTTCTGTTGAGGATGGCACGCAAATCATTTCAGTTACAGGATAGCACAGTCAAACCAGGGAGGAAAAGTTAAACTTCCAAGTACCCATTCAGTTGGTGTCACAAAACTCACTGTAATTAAGATGTCAGGATCTCCTCTCTCTCATTCACACCCATGAATACACACATACACACTTCCTTCATTACTAGAAAGCTATGGCAAGGTTTGGAGAAAGTAGAAGAAGGTTCTTTATGCCTGTCAAAAATATATATATATAAGCAAACTAGAACTTTCCCTGCACTTTGGAACATGGGGCCAGGGTGCAAATGGAGAAGAAGGAAACTGTATGAACCACTAGAGTACTGTAAATGTCCTTTCACAGCTCCTCACTCTCCCCTGTGAATATTGCTGCAAAAGAAACAAGCTCCCCAATCTTATTTTCTTATGCAGTCTGTGCAGTCTTATACATGGAACCTAATCACCAGCTTTCCTACCACGTCTTTTCCCAGTTTGCCCAATCATACCAGGATAATCCCACAGATCTCCCCGGTCTTCGAGGCATCTGAGCCCTGAACATTCAAACTCTTTGAGAAGCAAATCCCAAACATATGCCTGAGGTTCCCAGAAATACACCAGCTGTTCTCTGCTACTGTGCTACACTGCCAGCACCAGATACATCAGCCACAGTAGTATTTCTGTAGGGCCTCAGAAAGAATGCCTTAACGATGTGCACAGATAATTGTCTCTCTTCTCACACCTCCTCATTCACTTCCTGCCATTGTATCAATTTCCAATCCCCTTCCCAGTAGAAAATGGTTAGGGAAGCATCTGTTCCTACTGCAGACACAATAAGCCATCAGATGAGTGAGGGCTATTTCCTCCTGCACACTCTCACCCCAGCCTGCACCACAATGAGAGGCCAGATGTGCAGCAGACACAGAAGCGCCTCACAGCATTTCCTGGTCACTGCAAAACTACCCTGGCAAGTCTTCGCTATATCCTCCTACAGCACCCTGCTCCACTGTGCTCAGGAGGAAGAGAGCCACTCTGGGAGAGGTCTGACATCTCAGCTGAGATGCAGCAAGTAGGTGATGAAGCAGCAGCACTCAGACTGCCGCCCACACAGGGACCTCTGTGCATGCACTCAGCTTGGGTTTTAGGGCCACATGGTCTCCTAGCCAGGCAAAGGGCACAGAACTGCAGCTGAGACACTCATTACAGCTCCAGAGGAAGCTAGCAGTTTGGGGAGGAGGGACAGAAATTGTACAGAGATGGGGCAGGAATTGTAAAAACAGGTAATTTGTCCATTAAAAGCTCTTTAAAGCCAGAAACTTTCTGCCACAACAGCAATGAACGTCTCCAGGACAGGTTTCCACTACTGCCTACAATCAGTTCTTCAAGGAATAGGAAAAGGAGGAAGAAGGAGCTGGGCAAAGCAATAGCTACAGCCTTCATCTATCCTGTTACTTCATCCTCCTCCAAGGACCCTGGAGGATGCTGCTGACAGAGACGACACAGCCCATGGCAGCAAGAGAATGGGCACCACAGGCTCCTCACAAGGCTCCAGTCTGGGGGGGTTGTGATGCTAACTTGGGAAGAAGACATTATTCTCACAAGTAGCATTCCAAGCAGCATCACTAAAATCTGCTGTGAGCAATCCAGAATTCAGGGGCCAAATTCAAGTCAAACTTTCTCTTTCTTTGGAGTTGGCAAACACACCCCTGCTTCCAGTGTGTTTCTCCCAGAATTGCTGGGAGAAGACATGCAAGTTATCTGTGCGTGACTGCAACAGGTTAAACCAGGAGGAGACATAAGCAGCACAGAGGTCTCAGCTGATCTACCCCTTCTAAACCAACTCACACAGACCACAGCTAGCCCTTACTTCATGCTGACTTCATCACCTCCCTCCATCAACACACCAGCTCAGGACCTGGGCTGTGCTCCTGCTCACCCAGCATGTGGGATTAGCAGCAGCTGGAAGACAGACCCCAACACTATTTCATCACTCGTGCACTTGGATGGAAGCCAGTCAGCCTAATCCAGAGCTCAACCTCTCCCTTCCTTCTCAGTGCTAGGGAATGTGCAAACTTGCACTTAAACACACAGGACAGGACCCAGCTGAGGAAAGAAAACTGAAGGCCCAGAGGACACTCACTCCTTGCACACACATGGATTGAAAGCACTCTGAGTTCAGGAGGCTTCGTATTACTGATGCTGCAACTACTTCCACAACACACAGGAAGGGGAAATACACTTCTGCTGGGTACACAGGATGGGCATATGGCTTTAGCAAAATGGTGATTCCAAGTCTGGAGGGCCAAAGAAGGGGTTGGGGAAATGGGCTCTTGGTGCTCAAGCTGAGAAGCTGTAGGTACATGGTGGGAGCTTTTGAGGGAAAGAACAGGACAGATGTTGGGCAACTGGACCCAGAAGGAAGGGCAGCTCAGTAGCTGGAATTAGACTTTAAAAGCAGAGCTGAGGGTCAGTTGCCTAAATATCAGCACCTAGTGAAAGTTTAGGCCTCCAGATGCTATCCTAGAAAGGTAATAGGTATTGCATTGCATCACCCAGTGCCAAGTGCAATCTTGGGCATGGCTCTAGGAAGTCTCAGCAGGGCAACGGCCGCTGGGCAAATCACTTGAAACTGACAACTTGGAGTTTCAATACCCCTGGGTAGGTAGAGATATCCCTGTCCCACCTCCCCTGCTGAGGGAAAGACACTACCCACAGTTACTGACCTGGGCTGTGCTTTAACAGGGAAGGCATTGCCTGAGTACTGCTTGTCTAGACCCAGCAGGACATCATGAAGATTTTGGTTCAACTGCAAAATACAAAAACAGAAGACAGAAAAAGAATGAGAAAAGAGCTCAGATGCCAGAAGAGAGCCTGGGGTGGCCTGCACAGACTGACCAAACGCAGGCTTGTGGCAGGACATGCACAGTTCCTCAGCTATCCCAAGAGAGGACAACCCTAAATCTGTTTCCACTTCTCTGTGGTGTATGCAGTGCTATAGCACCTGAGCTATCAAAGAGCTGCTGGCATCTCTGGGAATGCTGTCTTCCTTAGGGATCATCCTCTTTACTTCCCTATCACCTGGGCCCACCACTGTGCTGCCAGGTACCACTGCAGAGGCAGGTTGATTGTTTACTTAAGATCTGTGTGCTACAGCTGGAACTTCACTCTGGATTTGTAGCCAAAAGATGTTTCTCAGGCCTGCTTACCAAAGCTTGGGATATGGCCATTTCAGCTGTGGAGCCAAAGGCAGCTGGCCTTCAGGTGAACAACTCTTAACTTCACCAGCTGCCTGGGCCATCTAGGCTTGGGCAGAACCTGTATGTCTTTGCAGAAATGCAGTATTAGGGGTTAAACTCTGTCTGGAACCAAAGGCTGCCAAAGTCACTCCAGACACTCCTATTCTGAAACAGCCAATCCATAAACAAGACAAGATGCCAGATTTATCACTGGTAGGAGGAAGGATCCCATGAAATCAAGGTTGGAGGCATTGTGCAGGCAACTCCGGCAATTATTTGGATGCTGTAGCACTGATAAGAAACAGATGGTTCTTATGGAACAAAGCAAAAGCCCTGCTCTCATACAAAGTTCATCAAGAAAGACAAAATCCTGACAAGAAAAATCATAGAAGAAAATTCCTGTCTAACAAGCATCTTTCCTATGTTTTGTTGAATATAAGTTAACAGCAACAAACTAGTAAAACAATTATAACAATCCTCCCTATTCTTAACACTTAGTTCATCCCTCCATGGAGAAGAGCAGGCTGTTAACTGGAAAAGACCCCATAAAATGTCAGCAGGGCTCAAAATTGATGTGTTACTCCAAGGCAGAGGGCCTCTGACTGCTGGGAATTGAAGGACTATAATGTTTCCTGTTGCTTAGTGGCTGTTTTGTTGTCAGGATGACATTAAGGAGCAGAGGGAATATAAGGGCTTTCCAGCTGGACTCTCAGTTCTGCCTCAAGATTAGTGTAACATTTACATTTTCAAGCAGCATACAGACCTAAGGAACTCAGGATTTCTCTGGCTCTTAACTGAAAGAACAAGAACATATTTATAAATGACAGTGGCGATGGGGGACTTCCCCACACACTGGTCCTGAGGTCTCCTCTGGGAGCTGCCCCACAGCCCCAGGATTTGTCTTGCCAACACTTCCTTCTGTTGTGGATCTCAAATCAAGGCACACTGGTAGCCCATTTAAGGCCCATGCTAAGTACTTAAATGCCTTCTTTTGGGTCACAGGGCAGGAAAGAAGCTAAAGCAGAGAGGTACTGGGGGGGAGAGCCTTTTTGAAGGACTGGAGTGAGGCATGTCTCAGTCTTCAGCTGACTTGCTGAAGTCAAGCTCCCTGCTGGTTTTAACCCCACACCTGGGTACAATGAGGGTAACACAGCAACAGGCTGCCAGGCAACAGAGGGGGAGGAAAACAGATACCATGCTTAGCCTGACCAGGTTGTAGGTTACAGATCCATAATATACATGAACTAAGAAAGGTAGCAAGAGATAGGTCTGAGAGTGGCTTCCCTTTCCTCTGTGGACCTGCAAACAAGTGCTGTCAAGTGACATGAACTCCCCACTGCTTCCCATGGCCCTGTGGTCTCTTCCCTGTGCTTCATCCCTTTACATTTCCTATGTCAGACTGCTTTTGTCCCAAGCGGACAGAAAGAAACTATGCTCCAACATAGGGCCATTTTCTCCAGTTGTTTTTTTAGCTTGAGGTTTTGGGGGGTTTTTTGTTTGTTTGAGGTTGTTTGTTTGGTTGGTTTTTCTTTGTTTTTATTTGTTTGAGTTTTGTTTGTTTGCTGGATCTTGGGTTTTGTTTTTATTTTATTAACAGTGAAGAGATGATAAGTAGGATAAGCTGTTAGTTGCCTTACCTTGCTCATTTCTTTATGGAAGTTCTCTTCTAGGCCAGCTATACTCTGGAATGTGTTGACATAGAAACCAACACGACTGCCAAATGAAAAACAAGACAGAAGAATTTAATGGACATAATGCTCTCTCAAAACCTTTCAATCCTGCCCCCTCTGCTACCTCCCACCCACCATTCCCATGCAAACTCAATTCTGTCAGGTATGGTACATCTGAGAAGAGATGGTGGCAATAATGGAGCAAAGGCTAGGCACAGGGCAAACATGTCCAAGGGGAAGAGGAGACCAAATAGGACAGGATCTGAATTTATGCTGGCTAAAGGGAGAGGGAAGTATAGGGAGGGGAGGAAAAAAAGAAAGAAAAAATACAAAAGAAGGTAAAAATAAAAATCACCAGTAGTAGGAAGATGGGAAGAAAAAATGATAGAGGCTGTGATGCAGACAGTGCTGGAAGAGCTGGGGGAATTAGCAGGGGGACAGATATTAATTTATCCAGAAGTCCCTTAACACCAGGGAAGCAAAAGCATGAACTGTTTGCTTCAGGAACAGAAAGAGTAAGAAAGCAAAGGATAGCACAGAGAGCAGCAAGGAAGCAGAAGGATCAGCTGGATAGCAAGAGCCTGTGAAAAACCTGTGGCACCTTAAAATCCCAACAGCTGCCTGTCACCAGCCTGCCAGCTGCCAACAGAGAGTGCTCTACCAGCAGCAGAGAGAGGCTGTCCAAGGCCAGCAGCGTCATAGCTCTGCACAGGGAACCACCCAGATGCCTGTGTCCCTCCCAGCTCCTTCCCCAGCCAGGCCTGCATGCTGCTGTGAGAAAGGAGTCCTGACTCAGTCTGGGTGGAAAGGAGAGTGAAGGCAAACAGCAGCACTTTGCTCTCCCTCCCCGCTGCTGCCTACTTTCTCAATCCTCACAGACCAGCACTGTCAACCTGAACATGACCACTGCATTTAAAAATAAGAAACTGGGACACTGCTAGGAAGATTATTCCAGTTTTCCACTGTGTTGCCCCCATAAATCAGCTTCTGCTGCCCTACAGTTCATCCCCAAGCTAAACCACCTCCCTTTTCATCACCACAATCACTGGTATGGCAAACCCATGGTCTCTCAAGTCTTTCAAGAAAGTTGAGCAGAGTTGGTAGGGAAAAGGGATTAAGCAGACAAAGCAGAGAAATACAGTTTCTCTTTGTGGTAAAATCATGTTTTTCAGGAAAATCATGAAGTAAAGCACAATAGTGAACCTGTGTCTGGGGGGAATCCTAGGGCAGATGGAGACAATTCAGCCAAAAAAAGAGCAGACACCCAGTGCAGGTTAAGAAGAACTTTGATCCAAGAGCTTGGATATTCATCTCCTTCCAACCTTGTAAAAACTTCCAGCACTCACCTATTCCATAGTGAAGGCAGCTCCTCCTGCAGATCAACATTCATCTCTTCAAACACCTTCTGAGCCTTTACTAACTCTTCTTCAGCCTTAGTAACAGAGAAGGGAGATTGTCAGCTCCAGCACAGACAAGTACCCTGCAGGGCTGGAACAGCTGTAATTCTGTTGGCATCTTTGGGAGACCAGGCAAGACTCTGCCATGAGGTAACCAGCATTCCAAATGAGTCTCCCAGGGACCAGGGTTGCACCACAGGTGACCCTTCAGGTTGAATGTGTTCCTCGCAGGCTCTCTCAATGGATTTCCCCATTTATAAACTCAGCAAATAATTCACAACCACTGCTGTGTTTTGAGTACTTTAAATTTCCCTGACTTCAAAAACTGAATGGAGTTGGTCAGGCAGTTCAGCCTCCAGCCTGGATACAGATGAAGATAATCTCTGTCCCTTGCCAGATCTCAGAAAGAGTTGAAATCCATCCCAAATGGCATTAGAGAAGAATCCTTCCTCATGGGGACTCTGCTGAGGTAAGATCATGCCAAACCCCATCTCTTATGAGGAAGAGAGGAGGTCTGCATCCTTGGCTGATACAGCTCTCCCACAAAGCTGACTGGAGAAGCAAGGAAGGGTATGCAAAGCATGAGCTGTACCAGCGGGAAGCCAGGCTGCAGGGCTTCAGCAGCACGTCTTGATTTCAGTGGTCTCACACAAGTGCAATCCCTGGCTAGCTGTCGGCCTCAACACTAAAACAGATCTCCTTCTCCCATATGAGAGCTCAAATTTGATCTGTTCATTGGACCTAGACACTGACAGAACCCAACATCGATGGATGAATTCTGTCAGGTTTCAGTGACATAAAGGACACTCCTGATTTCTGTTGCTGACAGTAGACACCAGCAACAAGCACGTGTCCTTTCCTACATCTGTCCTAGGTGACCTCTTTCTCATCTCAGTGCCCTGACTTAAAGTTATCTAATTAAAATGTTTCTATCCTGTAGTCTATAGTAGCACAGCATTCTGCCATGCAGTGGGATGTAGAATGGAAAGATCCTTGCATGATATACACAACAACAGCAGGAATTTCACACCACCACAGGCCTCTGCAAAGAGCCCACAAGCTATGGAAGCTTGATCTCCCTACCAGCCTACAGTCAGATTCCTACACCTTCTATGAAATCAGATTTTATCTTCTTTGTGTCAGCTTAATTACAGAAATCCTGCTTACTGCTCCTTAGTGATAGTTACATACAATAACAGGAATGATGGGAGAAAGGACTTAAAAATATTTTGCAGTTCAGAATCCTGTTCCTCACATGAATCACTCTCTATTATACAGGGAATGATCCTTTCACTTTCCATTTCTCTCCTGACTCAAGAGCAAACCACAGGAGCTCCTACTTTCCAGCTAGCTTCACCTGCCAAAGAGTTGCTCACTGCTGCCAGAGGTAAGGCTAAGGCTCTGTCCTCAAGACCAGGGGAAAACGTTTCCCCTGCAAAAAAGACACATCCGGGAGGTACTCAAAAATTAAGACCTGGTGAGGAACAGGCAAGGGGAGAAGGGGTCATGATGCTTCCACCCAGAAACCCCTGTTTCGCTGCTACACTCACTGAAAAACTCAACATTTCAAGAGGGTTTGCACAAAACAAACAAAACGTCTTTTAAACAGAGACACAGTTTATGCTGAATGAGAGACAATGATCACAAAGACTAAATCTTTAAAACACCTCTATGAATGAATGTTTCTAATGCAACCATTAGGGAGTAAAGGGAGTAAAAAAAAAAAAAAAACCAACCCAACAAGTCCACCCTTTGGCTTTATCTTATTCTAACTTCCAAACTACATTGGAACCACAATCAACCCAGGAGATGTGAAAGCTGGGAGATGAGGCATCATTGAATGCTGTTAGTTTTTCAGACGTGGTGAATATCATTAACATTCCCCTCTCTTGTTTACCTGTTTATAAGGTCAAAGAACCTAGAAAGCAAGTTCTATGCAATGGATGTTGTGACATCCCAAGGCAAAGGCAAAATCAACAGGCAACGTTCACTCCAGAGTAGGTGTAGGAATCAGGGATCCATCCAGGGCCTGTGGCTCAGCTAGTGCTCTCATCCCCAGGTAGAGTATTGAACTAATTCTTCAGTCCTTAGTCAGCCCAGGGACCTTCACACCACTGGGATTTCATTCTGCTGGAATGAAGCTGCAATCCTGGCACTTACTTGATAGGCCTGACTGCTTCCAGCCAGAGCTAAAGCCGGACATCAGCCTGGTCACAAACCCTTCTAGAGAAAAAGCCAGCTCAGGGAGTGAGGTGGGGAAAGGCAGAGACAGGTTCTAGGAAAGAGCCCACTGCCACATCTGCACTTTCTGCTTCAGCTGCCATCCTCGCCACCCTGAGGGGAAACCGAGGCAGGACTTAATGCCCATGCCCATGAAATATGATCTCAGAAAAATCTTTCTCTCCTCTCCCTGCCTGAAAGGGGGAAGGTTTGAGCAGGAGATGGACAACAAATGCTTTCCTGATCTTCCACTCAGCCAAAGCTCAGAGTGCCAAGCACAACCAGTTCAGTTGTGGCAGGGGGCAATTTTTCCACACTGTTTCTGCCCTACCAGACATCTCAGCCCTCCTGAGTGTCTGGTTATGTCCAGCCTGTTGTTTTCAGGCAGTCTCTTGACTATTTCACTTCAAAGACTATGTTGTGAACTGTGGTGATTAGGCACTGCTCAGTAAATAGTTGAGATACCCCAGAGGCAGGGATAAGGAAGACAACAGGAGACTCCCTCCAGGTCTGAGCCCCACCAGTCCTAACCAGACCTGCCTCTCAGGACTCAACTTGTTAACTTTCTCCTACAAACAAAGATATTGTTCTGTTATCACTGCAGCACCAAGTATGTTGTTTTTCAGTCTGCATTAAACATGTCAGCAGAGCTTAGTCAAAAGCAAGAATTTGCTGTTCTAAGCCATTTTCCTCTTTGTTTGAAAAAGCACAGTCACTGACATTTATAACTAGGAGTGTGCAATATCAAGTCCCACAGCAGACTTCCCAAAAAAATCCCCACTGTGTTGTTTTTGTTACTATCTGCTAAAGGCCTAAAGAGACAGAAGATTGCACACTGGAGGAAGGGACCTTGCTTTACAGTAGAAGCATTAGATCTCACTGACCCCGTTTATGCATTGAGCTATTATCAGGCAAGAAGAGACAGCAACACAGCTGCTGGTGTAAGGAGACTATTTTAGACTTCTCAACAAATCCAGTGTCATCAGCCCTCCCAGTTTCATCAAGAGGTTAATGACATTTAGGGCTGTCATTAACACCTTCAGTCTTGAAATCATACAAATACAAAAACTGAAGCCTATTTCTGCCTATCTACTAATGTTTGTGAAGGCAAGCTGGAAAACCTACAGGTTCAGAATACAACTAATGTTCTTTATTATGTTTTTTTGTTAGTTTCCAACCAAAAGTAAAATTAAAATAAAGAAAAAAGCAAAGAAGAAAACCCCAAATACTTACACAAATAGAAACAAAAAATTAGGGTTGGCAATAGCATTACTTAGCTGAGGAATAAAAGGACCTGTTTTGAAAATAAATATCTGTAGTCACCGAAAATATTAATGTCATGTATTAGGAGATTAACACCCCCACATCACAGTGGGTGGAAAGATTACACAGTCTCTTGCACATGCTGTAGGGCAAAGTCACCCAGTACAGTGAAATTATGGACTCTTGGTAGCCTAGGATCCACAGGCAATGGATTAAGAGGGCACTCACGGGCACTGCTTCTCTGGGCAGTCTATGCGTGCTGCATTTATAGCAGTCACTACAGCCAAGTCTGAGAAGAGGAAAAATGCCCAAGAGCTGATAGACTGTATGTATATATATTTATTTGTGACTTGAGAAACTTTTTTGCTAGTCCTCCAGAAATACCACCAATCAAACAGACCAATCAGGAACCACAAGTGTGCAGGTAGTCCCCGGCTGGGCCAGCAGAGGCACAGGGAGAGCCCCCGGCAGCCTGCCATTTGTCCTTCTCCCTTCAGTCAAGAATGAATACATATTTCCTGCCTTTGCTCTGCATCTTAAGCAGGGCTGTTAACAGCTGGTCTTTCCCCAAGCTTCACTGATGTGGTAATAGAGTCTTTTCCCTGATCCAAAGTAAAAAAGTAAGTGTGAAAAACCCAGGAGCTTCATAAGGTGAAAGGCATTTCTAAACTGCAATTCATCCATGGACAAGGAATGTGAAGACATAGGAGCATTCGACTGAGAACATATGAGCTCACCAGGAACTTGTGAGCAGGTACCTGATGCTCTCCCAGTCTGGGTAAGGATTTATTATCCCTTGCTCATTGAAAGCATTATCTTCTCACCAACTGTCTCCTGACAACTCTCTCTTACCCCATAAGGTGTTCCAATGGAAACAATGACCAAGATTTCATCAGAAAGTCACACTTCTATGCAAGTAGGATTGAAATTTTTATTCCCAGCAGTTCCTCTGAGCTGATCATGTCCCTCAAGATGCTATAACCTAAGTTCTGCCAGATGACAACACCTTGACCTCAGCTTACAATTTTTCAAAGATGACACACAGGGTGCAAATTGCCTGATTTAGACCCATCTCTTCTCCTGTGCAGACCAAAATTATATTTAAAAATGGCTCTTTTCAACCACAACAGCCAGGACAGCGCTCATTTGGGAAATGTGACCTTTACCACAGAAGAATGTTGCAAGCTAACTCAGCAGCCACAGAAATCTCAATGTTATTTTTTTGTGGCTTTATTCAATGACATGAATCCATAGGCAAATTTTTCAGCATTTCCTCTTTTTCTTTTTTTTCAAAACAGCAACAATAAAAATTGACTGCTTCTCTTAGAGCAAAATGGAAGCACTAATTGGAGAAACTGTGTACTACATCACCCTCTGCCTTTGAGTTATTCCACAGCCTTTCTTCATCTACATTTCATTTCAGGGGGAGAAAACAACAGTCCAGTATTGACACACCTGACTAGAAATCAATCGGGCAGGCACAGATTCATTCACTGGGCAGCAACTTCCAGGTGCCCACCGTGGCTAAGGAGTGTCAAGGACACACTTATCAGAGAGGACTAGAGTGAACGTTGCCTAGAGATTACTTGCACGGTACAATCTAGAGCCCAAAATAGCGCATGCAGGGTTAGAGCCAGGTAGATCAGCAGTCACCTGATTTCGGAGCAGATTAGTTTGTGCAACGAGGTGAGCTTGTAGCTTCCCTTGACACCACTGAGGCGCAGCTTTCTCAAGCAGCGAAACAGGCTGGGGGAGGGAGCATGTTTGAGTGGGGAAAAAAAAGAAAAATAAATAAACAGAGAACAAGAGAGACACAAACATATATCTTTTAGGATAAAAAAATTAAAATCACAACAGAGAGTATTTAGAGGCTGGGCCAAACCAGTATCACCAAGGCGAGAGAAAAAAACAAACATCCTGGGACTGATCAGTTATGAATCCTTTGAAGCATGCCAAGTTTAGCAGTAATTAATGTTCCCATGTGGGCTGGATACTGCAGACCAGCCAGGCAGCTGTAAGAGCAACAGATACAGTTGTTAGTGACCTAGCACACAGACAACCCTACTCCAAGGCATGGCTGTGAAGTTGGAGCTCCTTAAAGAGAGGTCAGGATTAATTAACCATCATAATTATTTGCATGCAACAGCTGAAAGTCCACAGTGATTTATTTTAATAGCAGAATGTAAGTTTAGCAATAAGTGGCAGGGGTCCTGGGTGGGAAAAGAACATCCATATATCAGACAAGAATAAAGAGACCATGCAGTGCCAAAAAGTATTTGCACTGCTGTTTCTGTTACTATACCATGAAACCTTAATCAAGGCAGTTCCCACTTGTATCCTGTATCAGAAACAAGATTTCTCTTTCCTAGGGGTCCGTCATCACATTCCAAAGTAACTTACACTGGAACAATCCTAATTTAAAGGTCACAAGAGCAAAACTCCAGGCGCAGAAACAGAGAGGTGAACTTCCTACAGCAGCTGAGTGCACGCTGAGCCCCAGCTGCTGCCCACAGCCCTGCAGAGCTGCGTGCCTGCAAATGCCAGATCACAGGCTGGGCAGTGGAAACTGCCCACTTGGGAAGGCCACACATACATAACTCCCTGGGACTTGTTGCTCCCATCTTTGCAGGAGCAGGACAGTGCAATGTGTCACGTATTATCCTGTGCATGAGCTTAGGGCCTAAATTACAGAGGCTGGAAGGATCTCATCCAGTGCATGTTTTGGCTAACGAGAAGAGTATGATCAGGTGCTGAGAGACCCTTTCACAGGCTACATCATGAATAGAGCACCAACTCGTAACTCAGTATTTCACTCTTCAAACTGTACTTTTTTACATACCTGTTGGATCATCTTAGATGAGCATTTGGGGCAACAATGAGTGCAGCAGTGATAAAGGCAGCAAACCTCTGCTGCAGAGCACCAGGAACCAGCCTGAGTAAATCAATTCCTAGGAAAACTTGTCTCCACTGCAGCAAAGATCCCACTGGCATGCACCAATAAAATAACATGCCCCAGGGAAATTCTGCTCTTACCCCAAACACAATGAATTACTGCTTTGAACTGAAGGCACAACCAGCTGGGCCTCATGCCTTGCATACAGAATCAAGACTTGCTTTGCCACACAAGTGATGCAATGACACTTGGGCCATCAATCTCTCTTCGCTTTTGTCTGTCAAGGTTAATCACAGTGCATGCAGTGCAGTGTAGATCACTGATGACTTGCAGCTTAACAATAAAAGTACTGTGGCCACTAAACGCACATCTTTCACTCAGGGTAGAGATGTATCTTAATTTCTTCTATGCAGGAAAAACACCATAGTTCCTATTCCCCTGTACCAAAATAACCCTAAGCAAAGGATGACAACCCTTGTCAGCCTGGTTAAAAGATACAGATCCAGGGTCTTTCTTTCCTGTACTGCTTCTACGCTGAAGAGTCACAATTTACCATGGCCCACATTGAAGAGAATTAAAGATGTCTCCCCAGACCTGGACTATTCTGTTGTGCCAAGAAGTGCCCTGTGAAGGGAAGCACACGGGTTCAAATACATTTAGAGTACAAGAGGAATCCCTAACTCATTTTAGGGGCAGTATTCAATTCATGCACCTACTCTAGAACAAAATTAGCACAATTATCTTTCTTCTGCTACATTAAAAAATATAAACTTTATTTTTAATTAAAGTAAATCTCATTAAAATAAAATCCTTCACTTGAATATTGGGCAAACCCTGGATCAAGCTATCACAGGCAGGAAAGAAACCTGACAAGAGAAAACTCTTATTTTTCTGCTTTTAACCATGTTTATTATCCAGTAATTGCGACCAACAGACAACAGAACACATTCATCAAGTGTGCATAGGGTGCATTTCCATCAATGTACTTGTCACTCACACTCCTAAGGGTCTCTCTCCTAGTATATCAGAGGACTTCACAAACACAACCAACCTCAAGCAACACTCAAACATTCTTACCACTTCTTTAGAATGGGGAGATAGAGCCCCAAGAAGCAGACCAACTGTAACATTTTTCTGGAGTGCTGCTAGATTTTTCTTCCCCAAGGGGCACAGAGGCTTTTCTTCCTGTGCATGTGGTAAAACCCATGCCCAAGCATTTGGCCAAGACATGCAGACTGATGATGGTGAGTCTGAACCAACCCAACAGAGGCCATCCTGCCTTCCAGGAAAACTAAACAAATGGAAGGAAATACCTAGCAAAACCACACCAGTTCACAATACCTCAATGATCTTAAAGGTCATTTCCAATATGAGTGAATTCTTTGAAAACACAATGAAGAGGTACAGGTGAACTTAAAAGCTGCTCATTCGGCAAACGTAGACCTCCCAAAAAGAAAGGAAGGCTGCAAATCCTCCTGATTGCTTTACCTTTGCGATTTTGGTTTCATCCTTCTTCTTTGCAGTTTGCAGGGCTTCAAAGTGGTGTCTGGCACTGTCGTAATCCACAAGCTTCCTTCCTCGCTTTGCGATACGAGACTAGAAAGACAGAGAAAAGAGTCACACCAATCTTCCCCGCCAGCCAAAACTGCAAAACCTCCCAGGAAAAAACCCCTCCTCTTCACCCAAGTTCAGAACACCCCACGCTCTGCCCACAGACGGACTCTCCCCAGATCCTCACACAGGCTGCCCAGAGAGGAGGCCCTGGGAGCCATCTGTGGCAAGCACCATTTCAGAGGTGCCTCAGGAGGAGAGAGGACCCACCAAGGGAAGGCAAAGGGATCCAGCCAACAGGCCCCACCTCTGGCTGACATGCATGTTTTCAGAACTTTAGCTCAACTGCTTCCTAAGCCCCACAGTGTGCCTCCATCCTACAGGCTCCTTCATTATTTTTCAGGGCTTCCTGAGGGCTGCAGCCAGTCTCTAACTAACCAGCTCACTAGTTCATGTGGAAGCCTGAGAGATAAGGTACAATAAAAAAAGGCATTTCTGCTGCCAGCACAACAGAAGCACTTGTCCACATGCTCAGGATATGCTATGAACAGCCTTCTAGACCCTGTAACAGAAGCTGCAGGCAGCAGTGACTGCAGCCACAGGCAGAGGTCTGTCACCAGCATATAAGCACAGGAAATGCAAAGGAGAACCCGCAGCACCAGGTCACCAGCACGCAACACTGAAGCCAAAACAAATACAAGGAGGGAGCTGTGTACCAGACTTAGATTCAGAAATGAGTCCTGACAAATCCATGGCTGAGAATCCAGGACAGACAGTCAGGCCTGTGGCCTGATCCTGTGTTATCCTTCCTGAAGTGAGAAGCCTCAGGCTCTCTCTCCCAGGAGAGTTGAACTTTATCGAGGCTCTAGCCCACTGGGCTTCCCTGTTTTAGGAACTAGACATCCCCTCAGCCCCCTGACTCCAACACAGTCTGCAAGCACTCCAGACTATCTGGGTTGGAGAACACATCTTCCCAGCCTGACCATAACACTTTCCCCCTAGATCAGAGAGCCTGGACCGGCGTCAGTAATCAGCAGTCCAGAGACAGGCTGGATAAGAGAGTGAAAAGGCATGGCAAGGAGCCAGGAGGATTTCTAATTAACCACAAAACCCAGGGACACAGAAAGTGCAGAATGAGGAATCAGCACTGGGATTTAATGGCAAAAGCAGAATCCTCTTCTCTCCTGTGCTTGGCAGGGAGCTGTGGTTTCCTCTCCCCAGGCTCCTGCAGATACACTGCAAAACCACACTCAGGGCTGATCTCTCTGCCAGACCAGCTGGGAGCAGCTCGCACATCTCCCACACATGCTCCTCTGCACTTCCAGCAAACGCTGCTGCAGCCCCGGCTGAGTCACAGCAGGCCTGCAGGATCTCAGCCACATGCACACCCAAACTCTCTTCTAAATGCTCTGCTCACTCCAAGAGAGGAGTCACGAAGAAGCTGAGCCACCCCACAGTCGAGGTCACTAAAAGACACCTCCCAGTCATCGCAGTGCCAGCCAGGAGACAAGGTACTGGAGGGGGCTTCCAGCTGCACAGTGATCTGAGATGCAAGGTGATGCATCCTACAAACACTCCAGAGGAAACATGGCCCCATCTGGCATTTAAGAGATACCATTTTGCCCCTAGGTCAGCCTGGCAGAGACAACTGGAGTTTTCCCCACCTCTGACACGGCCCACAGCCACTTCAGGTTCTCCGGCTACCCCACCAGGGAGTTTGAGTCAATGTCACCCGTCTTTCAAACAAAATAACTCCTCCGTGTTTATGCAGCTCCCAGACTTCTAACACCCACCCCCACATGGGTGCGAGCCCTCCTGGCATGACCACTGATCACACCAATGCCTGTGATGGCACTAACAGGATTTAGCCCAGCCCTGGAAGGCTGCAGGGCTCCCTCCTATGACCCTGGGACAGCAGCAGGCACCCACCAACACCCCCCAGAGTACCAGCTGAACTCCCACAGACTTTACTACTTTGCAACAAATCCATCTTCATTTGAGCCTCCTTCAAAAAACAAACCAACCCAAACCAAAGCCAAGCCATCACAAAAAACTTCTGCTCTCCACACCCTTCTTTACTGACACTTGGTTTTACAGCTAGCAGAGCACCAGTGTTCTGTGCAAGACAGAAAATCCCCAGTCCCACAGCTATTCAGAACTTGGGCTGTAGTTTATCATATTCTCTGGCCTCACTGCAGAGGCCTGTACTCTTATTGCATATTGTGCAAAACCAACCAAAAACTCACTCAGAAATGTTAAAGATTATGCAAGAAGAGTCTTACTCCAAGAAGTACAGACGCTGACCTGCAAAGAAAGTTTAAAGTACTTTTTGCATTCCCATTTGTCAAGCTAGAGAAGATGGGGAAGCCTTGTTCAGGGCTAAACATCCAACACTGGATAAATTATTTTCTTTAACACACAAAAATTCCTTAATAAAGGCATGCTCTGTTTTCACATTCCTGCTGTGGATCCCTTTTCAAGTCCAAAAAATCCAAGGGAATTTTTACAGCCCCTCAAGTAAAGATGGATTCAGAACACGATAGAACGTAAAAAAATATAATGCATGCATGATCTAACTCATCACACATTTTAGTTACTGGGCCATTAATAAAAACAAGCCTTTTCACAACTAAATTAAAACCCTCTTCTCTCCATAAATCAACTTATTTTACCAGAGTAATGCCAGAATTCCAGTAAAAGCAGAAAATTTCATTTCGTGTAAAACAAAAAGCAGGAAATTATTATCATAACAACAAAAAACAACTCAAATATTCTGTAAATAACATAAGACCGGAGGGGTTTTTTTGCCTGACAATCTCAAGAACTCTAATTCCTTATGTGAGGCCTAGCTATACTTCTGTTCAAGCACAGCAATGCTCAACAACTGCATTTCTAGGAGTTTCTACCACTTGACAAAAATGTATTTGAATTCGAACACTTCTTATTGCTCTGGGGTAAAGAGAATGTTGCATCCAGCTGAACTACCCATAAGAACATACTGACCTTTTTAGGTTCATACCACTGAAAGTCCATTTTAAAGGAACAGTCAACTCTAGCAAAACACATCCATATCTTACTTTAAGAACCAACATAAAGCCACTTGTTTTAGGAAGGGAAACAGAGGTGAGTAGTGCGGTCTAAAACATTACTTGAATTGCACATTAAATTGCTTTTATGCAATAACATCAAATTCACCTTTTCTAGGGCATCATCTGACAACTGAGAAAGAACATTAGTAATAAACTCTCTAGTGACCCATCCAGAAATCAGCTGCCTCTAGCAATACTTTAATATTTATTCATCTTTGCATACCTATTCCCATACTTTTCAGACCCATGGGTGAAGAGAGAAAACGGCCAGCATTTACAGGCATGTGTGATGGTTTTCACTGCATACCTTTTAATTCCTACACACAGGCTTTGTGATAGTAATGCCAACAGGAACCCATTATTCTTTCTCAGCAGGATAAATCTTAATGCATTTGAAGGTGCTCAGTACTTAATACCTTGAGTTTTAGTGAAATTTGGGTGCTCCCACTCTTGTGTTCCTTTTAAAATCCCACTGTAAAACCTCAGCAGGATTCTAGCAGAATTTAAAAATTCTGAAGATACTTAACATGGAAAAAAGGTGACACTCTGAGATGACCCAATGCACAGCCAGAGAGGTTGGTAAATGAGACTTGGTCCAAAGCAGTGCCAAAATCTGAGTCTACAGCAAGCCCAAAGTAAGCCATCCTGCTGAAGAAGCAGCACAGCTTGCACTTCTGACTGAGGCACATGGAATCACATCCCAGGGAGATCAGTCCTACAGCCTTCAGTGGGTGGAAAGCCACAGCCCTTCCCCACTTCAGACTTCCAGGGGCAGAAGAGGCTGGAAAAATGAAGCAAAAACAGGGAATCCCAGGAGATAAGGACACTGCTGTTAGTGTTCATTTTACCAGCCTGTGACCTGCCCCCATCTGATACAGCACTATCCTCCTGAAGCAACAAATACTGACAAACGTTTTAAGAGACATGTGGTGGGGAAAGGGTTGCTTTCACTGGCAAGTAGCCAAGCTGATACTTCCCATATGTTGATATCATTACTAGTGCTTCCATATGGTGAAGACATTTCCTGCATAACCTCTAAATGAACAGAGAGGAGATAACTGTGGGGGAAGGGAAGGTCACAGGATATCATTCAAACCCAAGTCCCTGGACACAATCTCTCCCAAAAAGACACCTATCCAGCATTCTCCCTTCCCTGAAAAAGGCTGGTTACACACACAGCAGGACTTCAAAGCCTCACAGAAATCTGCCCTCCACACCAGCCTCTACTCATATAGTACATTTAGTACATACTAACTGCCTCCTCAATGTTTTCTGCTTACAAGGAATTTAAAAGACAAAACAGCCAAAAAGAGAGATTGAGATCTGAGCTATTGCTGACACTGCCCTCCCTGCACTCTGATGCAATAGGGAATTTCATGGATCCTCCTGTTTCACACTTATATTTTCTCTTCATCATCTTTCCCCTGCATTCTTCACTCTTGTTTTAAGCCCAAAAATAGAACAAAACATTTTCAATTAACCCAGAGCTGCAGAGATCTGGCTGCTTTCAAAGAAGACCTTGGAGAAGGGCAGCACACATTCTCCTAAAGAGGATGGGGATGTAAGAAATTGATCTTCAGAGCTTTTTGTCTGCTGTGTCTCTCTAGATCGAATAGTTTAAAGAGAATCTTACTTTAATATCTGGAAATTGGCCCAGGTATGTGTCCATAGTCAGAAGTGCTTGATCCACCAGCTTCTGATGGAAATCCGTCCATAGGAGATCATTGTTCTGAAAAACAAAAGTAATGAGTTAACATTAAACAAAGCCAACAGCAACTGTGAAGCCAAACCAGCTGAAATACAACTCAATTATTTATTGCAACAGTACTGCCTAATGCAAAGTCTCCACGTTAATGAAAAAATCAACCTGGAAACATTCAGGTTTTGTTTGAATTATCTGCTTTGAAGTCATTATTTCCTGGGCAAGATACAGATGTTATTTCAGGTGAGATTTTCTGCAGGAGAAGGAAGGGGAAGGAAAAAATCCTCCTCCTGCTCTCTTGTCTAGTCCTTCACCACTCCTCCAATGCCACAGACAGCTGCAGATAAGCCCAGTCCTGTAGCCTCATGGCAAATGAATCCAGAAGCTGAACTGCCACAGCTGCTGCTCGGCAGAACAGCTGAGCAAGAGAGCAGAGGGTGCTGCCTCCAGCTGGACCCACCACAGGCACATGCCAAGGGGGATCCACACTGCCAAATGACAGGCTGTGCCCTAAGCTCCCCAGAAAACACCTGGGCAAGTGGGGCAGGCATCACCTTGCCAAGGGATGAGAACAGCAGTCTGGGGTGACACATGGCTCAGCCAAACAAGGGAACAACTGAAACAAGGCAGCTGGTGCTACTGCCATGAGGGGCTGTGCAGCTACACAACTGGCTGCTCTGACTGCTTTTGCCATGGTCTTATCTGCCCCTTTCTCTTACACAGAATATAAGCAGCACACCCAGTTGACCCTACCCTTTTGGAATCCTCTGTCCCCATTTAGCCACTCTGGGGGGAACAAACAGCTTCTTGGCATAAGGGTATGGCTCTGTGTAATGTACAAACACCTGGCAACAATCTCCTACAAATATATGGGCCACATCCTTTCAGCCTTCCTTTCTTCACTGTGCTGAGTTTGTCTCCAATTCTTCTGCAAAGTCATATGCCTGAAAAAACGTGGTGCACAGACATAGCTTCCAAAGTTCCTTTCTGCTGACAGAGCAGAGCAGAGCAGAGCAGGACATCCCCACACCCTAGACAAAGTCTTACCTCTGCTATTTTATTTGTGTCATCTCTCCCAGGCCAATCTGGTTCATAAACTTCCTGCAAACACTCTGTCAGCTTCTTGGAGGCCTCGTGCATAGCTAGGAAAGAAGAGAGAACTGTTCAGACAAAGAAGAAAATAATGTGTACCTCACATTTAACCCTTTTGCTGAGGAATGGAGACACAGGAGCATTACAACAGATGCTGAGTCTGACACTTGATGACACAGAGATGGAAGGTAACCAGAGGGAGAAAGGAACCATGAGTGCAGTTGCATCAACCCTTTGTGTTCATCCTCCCCTAGAAGGACACATGAATGTCCATCTGCTAAGACAGCACCACGTGTTTGGCATCAAAGCACAACCCCATTCCATCCCAGCTGGCCCCAAAGGATTCTGAAAGATCCTCCCCCAGACAAGGCTGTCCTACAGCTCGTGCCTGGGGAAACACCAGGAAGGGGAAGGCTGCAGAAACCTCACTGCATAGGTAAGCATTAGAGGGAAGAGGCCTCTGCTCGTGCAGGCCTTACCTTTGACAGAAGCCAGGTAAGTTCGGAGGTCCTTCTGCAGCCTCGTGCCTTCGGACTGTGAACATAAGGAGATCATCAGTTATTCTCTCAGCTAAAAAGAGTGTAAGAAGCCCTCAAGCATTTCCAATTAAAGAAAACTGGTCTTGAATACGGGCTAGATACCAGTCCTATGATCCCATGAAACTTCAAGCTATCACATTTTTTTCATTTTTTTGCTCTGTGTTCTAGGAACTTCTTTTGCAGCAAATGTACTCATAACTCCTCTCCTCTTGTACTCTATTTGGGTCAGTTCCCAATGTTTCCCCAGACTAGGAGGCTGTTTGTAAAACTGGCCAGCTCTTTCCAATCCCTTGTTTCCTTTGCTGATGGCAGTAGGAAAAGAGCAAATGCAAACTCATCCAGAACTTTCGAGGCATGAAAAACAACTTGGGCCATGCTGTTGGAAGCAGATGGATTTCTCACAAAGCTATGTTATCACTGCAACTTCAACAGCTGGGCAGATTTAGCCTCTGCTTAAAGAGCACAGCTGCACTGGGAGCACAAAGGATCTCAGCATGAGCTCAGCTGAGACAAGAGGTGCCTGAGTGGTGGGGAGAGCTGATGGGAAACATCTTTTGAAGTCAGTAGCTCTGAGGCAGCTGTTGAAGATGTCCTGTGAGCTCCCTGTCTTTGGAGTTGGCTTCAGCTGTCAAAATTCATTATGCTGGGGTGCCCCCTCAGTGGGGCACAAACTGGGAAAGAGGAAGAATGACAGCAGGCTGTGAGGTGCAGTGGTGTCTTTTCTGCATTCGTGTTTTGAAAAAGACATGCAAAGTCCCAATGGATACATTATCATCCTGCAGCTGTATCATTTTTAATAACTAAATTTGAACTCACAACTTGGAGGTTATCAAAAACTACCAGCAGGGAATGTCCTCTGCAGAACTTGCCCACTACACACTTGGGCACTGCAATGTTTGGAGCAGTAACATTCAAAACTACCACATTTAAAATCAGAAACCACCTCTAAAATTGTGTCCATGCTTGCCCTAACCCTGCCACACCAGCACATGACACAAGCCAAACTCAGAACTCCTCAAGTCTCAATACCCAGTTCCAAAGCCACGGAGACAAAAGTATCATCTGAGCAGAAAGCCAGCGCCATGATTAAATGTCTAATCAATATTTTTAGATAAATCACCTGAAAAACCTACAAGTCAGGGCTGAAAACTGGAGCAAGCAATTGCAGCAAAGCAGAACCAGCCTTCTGTGTTCTCCAGGCATCCTCACCAGAATGTGGTGCTGCATCCTGCAGATGGAGTGGTCTCAGTCACCTCTTACCGATGTTTAAACTCAGAGTTACAGCTGATCTCTGCCATTATGGAGTCACCTAAGTCTCTTAAAAGTACTGAGCCTAACAGAGAGAGCTAACAGACTTCATAGCCTGTAAGATCTATAAGCAGAAAGATTTTCTATGAGAGACCCGTGTTGAGAGTTTTGCCCTGAATCCTGTTTTCCCTGCTCCCCTGAGGCCCTGTGGTTCCTGTCCAGTTTCCTCTCTGGCATTTCTGTTGATTTTTTTCCTGTCCACCAGTAAAGCAGCTCCCTTGCCACAAAGGCTTTTTTTAAAATTATTTTAAGCATTAATGCTTTCCCATAAAATTTTGGGGTAACTTTAAGACCATTGCTTTCTCTCTGTGCATGCAGCACCTGCTTTCTTCAAGCAGCCTATAGTAAGCTCTCAAGTACTGCCACAATTCTGCATAAATCAGTGAATCATCAAGGCTGGAAAAGTCCTCCAAGATCACCAAGTCCAAACTTTGACTGAACATCACCACGTCCACTAAACCAGTTCCACATCTCTGTGTTTCCCAAACACTTCCAGGGATGGCTTCTCTGGGGAGCCTGTTCCAATTCTCTCTCCAAAATGCCTCTCACAATGCAGTTAAGACACTGTCAAATACAATCCAAAACAGAAACTTTCAACACTCTTGAGTGCACATTTAAAAGATGCTTCTTAAACCAGATGGTAAAAAAGTAGGGAAAAGAGTCAAACTGGAACCACAAAAACAAATCAACTTCCCAGTTATCAAAGAGTTGAAAGATGTGCAGAGGGAAATTACAGAGATATGGCTCATATGAAGATGTTTAAACACACAAGTGTCATCTTGTTTGAGCAGATATTGACATACTTGCAGTCAGTGTAATTCAGACCCATGAGCCTGTAACACAACCAGGTATAACAGGAAGGACAGTGTACAGATGAGCATTTAAAAGTGCTATGCTTGGGAGGCTGGAAAACCTCTCTCCCTTCCCCAAAGACCTAATGAACCACCCATTACTTACAGCTCTGTGAAAGAAAAACTAAAAGAAACACTAAAGTGTTTTGATATCTTTCTGTGCTTTCTTATCTTGAAACCAAGCCCTAGCTAAGTATGTGATTTTCTGTAGAGCTGCTTCTTGGTAGCCCACAGGTTTCCTAGAACCCTTTTCCCCCAATCTTAAAAAGGAATTATTTCATCCTAATTTTAGACTGCAAGCCCTTTACATAAGCTCTCTGATTCTGCAGTTCTAGGGGGAAGGATTTTATTATCAGCAGGGATGTTCGACATGTGAGGGGGCAGGAGGTAATGTTCTGTTCCACATTAGATTAATGTAGGGCTAGAAGAGCAGACTGTGTAATTACAGGGAGGGGAAGAAGTGAAACTACAGCTCCAGGTAAGCCCCCACTCAGCAAAACTTTAGAATTGTTAAGACACAGAGCCTGAACAACTGGTGAGAAGTCCCACCCTGGGGTACCACAAGGAGGCTGTTAAACTTGTTTTGCCACCTAGGGCTGAAATGGAAACTGCTGGGTGTGAAGGGTTCTTGTCTGGGAAGAAACCCTCTCTCTGAGCTACTGACTGTAATGGGAACCTGCTCTGCAAGAGGGAAGATGCAGTCCCCACTGCCTGCCTTGCAGCAGGGGCTGTGCCCAACACAGCGTGGTGCAGGCAGAGATGGATGCAGCCCATGCCAGCCACAGCTTCCCTCTCCTGTGCTTGGTGTGAAAGGCTGTAAACCAGCCCAGAACTTCCACACATGTGGCAGCTGGTATCAAAACCCAGCTGCTTTGCCAGGCAGAAGCACACAGAGTGCCAGGTGTAAGAGCTGCCACCAGCCTCACACTGTCCCTGCAGTGAGCACTTCAGCAAAGGGCAAGAGAAGCCAAAGCCTGGCACACCTCAGGCAGGGGCTGAGTTGCACCTTTATAGCAGGACTCCTGCTCCCAGGTTGGCAAGGACAATATCTGGGACAGATCCTTGTGCCAATGACTGAACACAAGTGACACTGGGAAAGGGAAGGGGAAGAGAGCCTTCAAAGAGATGTTTGGGTAGGTTAATAGACAAAGAGATCTCCATGAGGGAGTAATGAGGGGCAGTTCTGCTGCTTGTCAAGCCTTCAGGAGATAAGCATGCCCTGCACCTGCATGGCTGTGTCCAGCTCTTTTGTCACAAAGCAAATCCATCTGAGCTAAAAAGTTCATACCATTCAGGGACCTCAGAGTGGTGCTCTTATATGAACCTGATGACAGAGAGTTATCTAAGAAGTGCAATGCCCTCCTTTATGTCCACTCAACCACTATTTGAGAGAACCATATACCTTGGTTGAAAATGTTTAAGTGATGTTTAGACCAGGACTACATTCCTCAACAGCCTACACAGAGAAACACGTGTCAAAGTGGTCCAACACAGTCATTAGAGTCAGAGGAACCTCTAATCTGCCAGTGAACAAGGTCACTGTCTGCTCACACCCTAGCCAGTTCCACAAGAGAGCAGCGATGTTCTGTCACCAGCCTGCAGCAAAAGGTCAGCTTTCCTCCAGGCTTACACTCCCCACTGGAGCAGACTTTGTAATGAAAGGTCATAGAAATCTCAAAGATAACTATACTACATACACCTCATACATAAAAAAAATATAAAGAAGTTTATATATATATATGTATATATAGCTGATTTTTTATTCCCCTGGTCCTCAGCTCTGGATATCTTAAGAATCCAGCTGACTCACACTCATGGTTTGCCCTGTAAAACAGGCATTGTCTGCATTTGTTTTAGTAGTAAGGAAACTGAGGGCCTAAGTAAAACCAGCACACCCCAAGTAACAAATGCAGAGCATTCTCCAGCTTCTTTGATTAATTATTTGGGGAATTTAGTTCATGGTCTGCTCCATAAAACAGGAAAAAAATTCAGATGTAAGGGATACAAGATGCAGCCTTTAACAGGCTCCTCACTGCACCACTGGAACTCACAGCTCTGGAAACTGAAAAAGCCAACCCAGACAGTCACATCTAGAAATCTGGATTTGAGGTTTTTTGTATTTCTCTTTTAAAAAGGTTATTTCTTAATTGCTTAAAAATTATACCAAAAAAAAATCACATCTGGTAATGTCATGTTGTCAGAAAGCAATTAAAATGTATTCTGCCATGTACAAGAGAATATCATTGCTGGACATTCTACAGACATGCTGCAGGAGCTTCAGGAGCAATAGCTACTATTACTGCCAAGAGAACAAGAATTAGTGTCCAGGAATCTGCAATCAGCTCTGGTTACACGTAAGTCAAAGCCAGACTGAAGGATTTTCATTACATTCAGCTGTGGCAAATCCCTACTCAGCTGGTTTTGCGACACACAACCACATCTGCTGAGTCTCAACAGACATGATGCAGCTGCCACTACCAGCTCTAGAAAAAGCTCCTAAATGTGTCAGGCCACAAAAGGGTAACAGATTTCTTCAGCACCACCTGAGCTATGCTGTGGCACATATTTCCTGCCACAAAACAGAAGCAATGCTTCCCCTAACAACAAGCACCAGCAAAACCCACAAGGTAACTGGTGCTTTTCCTTCTTGGAGGCTGAAGGCTCTAGATAAAAAATAAAACACACCCAGCTGAAGATCAAAACCTTCTGCTGTGGAAGTAGGAGGGTGGGGAAAAATTGCTACACTGTTAAAATATTTCTGTGCACTAAAATATTGGGGATGAGGCAGACACGCAGAAGAATAATGACTCAGGCCTGACACAGTGATTGTGCAAGTATGGGGAGGAAGTCAGATTTAGCTCTTAGCCATGGAAGGATGTTCCCTTCTCACCATTTGCTTTCTTTGTCCCCTCTGTCCTTTACTGTGCTTAGGAAACTGAAACTGCCTTGTTTCATTTTATTTTTTTATTTCTGTTTCCCACCCTATCCATCTTTCAGGGACACAATGTTGCTCTTATATCCCCACTTCCAGCGGAGGAGCAAAAATTACTTAACAAAGCAGCTGCTAACTGAAGAAAGTGTTCTGGTTGAACTATTTGTTTTTCAAAAACTGGGTCTGGAGCAAGTATTATTTTTACCAATCCCTTCACTCTCATGCCCAGTGACAGGACTGGAGGAAACAGGATGAAGCTGAGGCAGGGGAAGTTTAAGCTGGATATGAGGAAAAGGTTTTTCACCCAGAGAGTGGCTGGGTGCTGGAACAGGCTCCCCAGGGAAGTGGCCACAGCACCAGACAGAGAGTTCAGGAAGGATTTGGATAATGCTCTCAGGCACATGGTGTGACTCTTGGGGTGTCCTGCACAGGACCAGGAGTTGGAGTTGATGATCACAATGGGCCCCTTCCAACTCAGCACACTCTATGATTCTCTCACTGATTCCATGAAAGGGACCCTGGAGTCACAGTGTCGTTTCTTGTAAAAGTTATGTGTTATGGGTCACTTCAATAGGCTTATGACATTGTTTAACTTAATAGCCTTTAATTACACATTGCAGCACATGACTGGAAGGTAATACTGAAACCCAGGGTGCAATTACATGTTGCAAATTATCTTACCAGCTGTTTGTTGAAGTTCTGCACACACTGTTCAAACTGCTCATCTTTTGTTTCATCTGCTTTACCAAGCTTCTGAAGGACCTGTGGAGAGAGAAGAAGGAGACTTCAAACACAGATACAGCAGAGACAAAGAAACAGTTGCATGTTTTCAGTCCTTAGGCTGAGAAAAGTTTAAAAGTCACCCTTATTCTTGTTCTCAAAATTTTCAGGATCTTTTTCCACACATCATAGTTTGAAAACAAGTTTACAGATGAGTCAAGAAGAACTTGGACCTCTTACATTCTGCTGTGCTGAAAAGCATGACTGAGGCTTGTCTTTCACTGATCTAATGCTTTCTGCAGACAAGGCAATAGCAATCCAGTTCTCTCCTGAACCAAGACACAAACCACATCCCTAATTTGCCTTGTGTTGTGTAGTTACACTTACCCTGATTTAACATTAGTCTCTAGTCCAGACAGGGTGGGGTTCTGCTCCCAGAACAGCTGGATGGTTCTCAAACACAGAAAGCTGTGCAGAGATCTCAGGGAGGGAGGGTGGCTGGAGCAGTGAAAGTCCCACCTTCCTTCCACCTCTTCTCACTATGCACATGCTTGGCAAGAGCTGGCTGCTGAGAGCCACTGGGGACCTTACACCACTAATCTGTGTGACACTCAGTCCAAGTGTCACTTCTGAGAGTGTCAGCAGCCACCTTCCTGCACAACACAGCTCTCCACAGCCTGTAAAAAAATCCTTATCAGACTACTTCTCTTATCACCCTTCTCTCTTAGTTTCCTCTCCATGAAGCTAAGTGGATTGCTCTCAGGCTTAGAACAAAACAGCATTTCATGTTCTGGGCTGGCAGGTACATTCATCACAAGAAGTCTGGGAAAATCTGTGGAGGAGGGCAGCAGCTATTTATTTCCATGCCCCAAGCAACTCCAGCTGTAAGGAGACTGGGATATACCCTGTAACTGGTTAGGGCCGATTATATCATCTCTCTGAATCAAAACTAAAACCTAATCATGCCAAAAAAAAATAAAAAAAGTGAGGCAGCCCTGTCTGGAAAGGGCACGACTGCCCAAGAGCCAGAAAGCATTGGAAAGTTGAAGGCTCCCTTGCTCTGCTGAGCACAGCAGAACAGCCCCTTACCCACAGACCCAGCTATCATGTTCAGCCCCTTTTGGGAAGAAGGGGATTAAGGCAAAAAAAAGCAGGTCCCTGTTACTGACATCAGGTCTTCAGGCAGACCATTAGTAACTGCTCCCAGAATCTGAGGAACTGCCAGAGAGCCATGACAGTCACCCAAACCAGTTTCCTCCAGCTGCCTTTGCTACCCATGGATCTTCTCAGAGAGCAACAGAGAATTTTTCCCCTGCAAGGCAGGGATCAATCTCTCACGATTAGTCCCCAAAATGTAATTGAAAAGGATCATGCAGCAGGATGTAGAATAGAGTATTTTCAATCTGAAGTGACCTACAACAGCAATTTAGTCCAACTGGCCATGCTCCTACTGGCCCACTATCATGGTTTTTTTATACTATTGAGGTGGAGGACACCTGTTATGCCTATTTGACTAATCTCAGTCCCTCTCTCCCCCATACATGAACGGATATTCCCATCTCACCCCTGATCACAGTAACTGACTGTAGTGGAAGATGTGATAAATCAGTGCAGTCATTCAGCATCCAGCCCCTAAATCCCCTTATTTCAGCTGGGATTAAATGTCTAGGAGAGAATCACTGTTTTTCATTCTCCCTCTGTTCAACAGCTTTTCTTCACCTCCATAAATTGCTGAGATGTTCCAGTGTCAGCAAAAGGAAGGAAAAGGACATACAGACAAAAAGTGCCGTCTCTGTCACCAAGAACCACCAGAATTTTAAGTACAACTTTCTACAGCTCAAATGCCAGCAACAAAACGCTGCAGCTACAAATGCCTGATGTTCTTGGTAAATCTGTCTACACAGCAGGATATAGACAGCATGAATATTCCCTTCTTCCTCACAACCCCTTGGCACATAAGAGCTTGTTGGAGAGAGAAGGGGCAATGTTGTTTGTGCTGGTGGAGCCCTGTACACCAGGCCCTGGTGTCTCCTGTGCCCATCCCAACACTGCTGCTGAGGTAACACATTCCTCTGCCATGCCAGCAGGAGAGAAGGATTCAGTATGGCCTCATCTTTCTCATCAAGTGGTATGGGCAACTCCTCCAGATATTGTTCAGCTGCACTCCCCTAGGCTGTCACATCTATGGAGCAGGGATTTCCCACCTGCTGGGTGACTTTCTGGGTGTTCCAAGAGCAGGCACACCAACAGCACCCATCACTGATAACAATAAAGCATGCAAGCTGTGAATTCCAAAACAGAATTATGTTATCAATGTGCAGATGAATAGAATTACTGGGGATACAAAGGAGATTTTTACAGGGCAATGCATCTGTCTGGCTAGTCAAAAGCTGTGATGCTTTCATGCCTGGAGGGGAGGGGAGCATTTGATTGGGAGGAATCTGGAGTATGTCACCAGGGTCAAAGGTTTAGAACAGCCTCAGTGCTTCCTGGTGTAAAACACTAAGCAGCACTCACAGACTATTCGTTAGGGAGACACTTGCCTGTTTCCATCATATCCAAGGAGTTAATTTCCAATTCTACTGCCCCTTGGGGAACATGCACACTTAGTCTGGGATCATTTGGCCAGCTGGGAAAATCTTGTTCCACTGCGCTGAGATGCTCTGCACAATTCCTGCAGAACACTGGGCACTGCAAAGGGCTCCAACTCCCAGCCTATCTCTAAGGAAAAAGCTCCTGCTGTAACAGGAGCCTGCTCAGGTGAGGAGAAGCTCTTAATAAGGAAGAAGAAGGAACCCTGCGTGATTCCACAGTGGTGACAAGGAGTGGGTGAAACAGATGAATTGGAGATGCCTGCAGAGAAATAAAGCAAGGAAAACAAAACCAGGTACAAGAGAAAGTCCCTGTATCAGTCCCTGACTACACAAAAAAAAAACTCTGTTCTTGCTTCCTACACTATTGGAAGATCCTAGCTCTACAGAGATGGGGCAACTGAGATTCTTTAAAAGAATTTAGTGCATTTTCAGTCTCATGGAAGGGTGAGATTTTTAAAATGTTACATTCAATGCTATCCATTAGAAGCTAACCTATTTCTTGGTTACAATACCTTATAATTGTTTTTCAGGGTCAAAAAAGGGTTTGTCTGGGCTTGAATTCATTAAATATATGTTGTTTGAGCTTGCTGACTTGGCTAAAGCAACTTAAATATTTGTTTTTGGTTGATTTACAGGCATCTTTGCACTGCAAAAGCAAGCAAGGAAAACTAACAAGCACTAATACATCGTTTGATATAACTTCATGTTTTTGTTTAGCTACTTTTGGCAAAAGGCTTTTCTGTGTATTTCAATTTCATGTATTTCAATTTTTACTCCCCATGTGGTAGATGAAAGCTTGTGCCCCATGTCTGCTGGTCCTACAGGCAAGCCCTAGCCATGCAACGATCCCTTTTTTTACGTGCTATGATGCAGCAGAGAGACAACAGCCCTGAGCTGCAGCAGGACAGTGGTTATCTCCCCACAATGCTCCTCCTCATAACTAGATCTGCCCCACACACCAGCCCAGAGGTCAAACCCAAAGTCCTCTGAGCAGCACAGAGGGCTGGCGCCACAACACTGGCCCTCAAGCCTCCTCCCAGCTCCCCCATCAAAGAACTGTGCTGGCAAGTTGTACTACCAAATCCCCTGGACTCCCTGAAGCAGGCAGGGATGGAGCAGCTGGCCCTGGGTGTGCTGCTGACTGCAGACATGTCTGTGCTCACTGCTAATAACCCATGAGCTCACAGGACAGCTCTCCTCCCCAGGCTGGTACGTGCCGTCATAGGTCAGGCTATTCCGGGGGAGCCACGGCTGCTCCCTCCCTTCCCCTGCGACAGTTTTTAATCCTCCAGCTCACTGCAAAGCCAGATAAAGTTCGGATGGAAACTTCAGGCTCTTTGATAGCTATTAATGGAGCAGATTTACCAGGGTAGGAGACAGGGCTCCACTGCAGCTCCCAAATCTCGGGGTGGATCAGAGATGGTGTGATGTGTCAGCTGCTGTCGGGCGGCAAACCACACCAGAAGCAGGCATGGATCTGGCATTTAAAAGATTAGGCAGCAACCATGGCTCCCTGGTCTGCCCTTGACCTCAGGAGTCCTGGCCCTGCATAAGGACAGGGACCATTTCTAGATGGCACAAGATAGGGTGAAGGAGGGAATACTTTGTCTGAATCCTACAAAATTCCTTGTAAAACGGATTTCAGAGGAGGCTCTACCGTTGCTGTGGGTTAGAGTCTTGATTTACTATGGCAGCAACAAAATTATTTACTATCATATATTGATTTACAGTCTTGATTTACTATGACAGGATGGGGCTGTCATCCCAGCGAGTGTTTTTTGCCTCAGGCACCAGATAGCTTTTCCAGCATTTCTCAGAAACCAGGTCTCTTCTAATAACTATAGCTAGAGCTGCAAATGCTCTGTACACAGTAAGACCAACAGGCATGGACCAGCTACTGTAGCATCTGCAAAGCAAGCCAGTAGAGCCTCAGTTTTTCCTGCACTTGAATAAAAGCAACAAACAAAACAAGGAGACTCAAGAGTTCGCCTGAAGTTTTTGAAGCACTCTAAGAACCTAGAAGGCAAGACGCTATTAACAAATCAGTGAATAATCACGTTCCTCTCGTATCACGGATGTGTTTGTAATCTGCTGTTGTGGGCAGAACCATCTGCAGTAAACTTGGAATTGCTACACTTCAGGAAGTGAGGTAACACAGAAGTGAAAGGGAAATATGAAAATCCTCATACCAGAACATGTGGCATTTACTAGCAGTGGTCAGAGAAGTAAAGGCATGAAACAGCCTTTAAAAACAGCAGCTGTTCCTAGCAAATTTGAGCATTTGCTTTGGGCTATCCAAGTTGCAGGTTTTCCTCAAAGACCATGAGAGTCACACAACAACTGATCATTACCTAAATACCACAAGTCTTACAACTCAAAAGGAAGCATCTTATCTGGCTGCAGTTTACCGTTTTTTTCCTAGGTTTGTACAGGAGGAAACATTCCTGAAGGAAAAGCCCCCACACTGATTAGCATAGGGTCTCCAGAGCTCTGCTTCAGACATTGGGTGGGAAGGGAATGGAGATGTGGACATCAGCCCTGTGACCACCAAATTCTGATACAGAGCAGCAGTCCCAAGTAAGGACAAACACTTGCTGGCAGTGCAGCAGCTGGCAGCACCAAGAAGCAGTATCAGACCAACTAAAATGCAGTTCTGCTTTGCTCAAAAAAGCAACTGCAAACACATTTATGCTTTCTAATAAATAAATATATGCCAGCTGCTCAATGCAGCCACAGTTCTCAGTCAGCACCTTCCCTCACTCCCTTTTGAAATATCAATGCCACAACACAACAAAAGCCCTGAAACCCCATGTAGGCTCGCTATGTGAACCAATAACCTACTAAAACTCTACTTTCCATGGCATATGGGTCACCCAGGCCAAAGACCAGCTTAGGGAATGCAAGTGATGAGCAGGAAGGCAATAAAATAAATGCATTTATTTTGTGGATCTCAAATAAAGCTAAATCTGAAACATCTGAATTGAGAGTGGTTCATCAACCCCTGATGAAGGGGAAGTCACTAAGCCCGCAGCCAGGGGAACTTCAGCCCTACAAGTCCACATCTTACTCCCCACAGTATCACAGAGGGGCTGCACTTACTGACATGAGCCCACCTCATCTCCATCTCCTGACCTCTCCACCTCTTATCAACAGCACTTCTGACTGTTGCTGTGTCTGTCAACTCCAGTGCATAATCCCAAGTACCTAATGGGCACTGAGCCAGTAACTACCATGACTAATTCTGAATTGCAAGAAATTGGCATGTGTCAATGGGTCAACTAGCAACAGAACAAATAGGTCTTTGATCTCAGGCTGCTGCCTGCTATTCCATGGAAGACATTCTACTCGGAAGAGGAGGAGAAGGAAATAGTGTTTAAGTCAGATTGAAAGCACAAAGCCACATAAATTAATAAGGTACAGACAAAGGAAGTTTCATAAGCTTTTTTAAGCCTCATTTCTTCTGTGCCCAGATGCAATGTGACTTGTTCAATGAAGTAGATTTGTGCTCATGGAATACTTTGGTTACTGCATTCAGATCTGGGGAGAAAAGCATGAGCAGCACTGGGAATCTGCTCCCCCTCCAGCCCTCCCCAGGAGAAGGGCACGTCCTCCTGCCCTCCATGCCTGACTCCAGGCTGGTTTTGGGGACAGCCTGGCTTTCCTCATGCAAGCCTGGCACAATTAAGTCTTTCTTTCAAACAATTGGACAAAGGAAGATGGGGGGGAGAGGAAGAAACTCCAAACATGAACACTTCATTTTAAATTGAGGAAATTATTCCCATAGCTGAGCAATCACCAAGACCCTTGGATCACCGGAAGATGGGAAAGGGCAATGTCAAACTTGGCACAGACAGAGCAGTTCTTGTTTGCTTCTTACTTGCTAACAAGGTTGAATAGATCCCACAGAGACAGGACATTGCCTCTGCTACAGAACTAAGTCTTGGGAAGTGAGAGTCCAATACTGCATTTCATTAGAGACTTCCTGAATGACCTGGAAAAGCCATGTCTAATGCCACATCCATCCCACTGTAAGGAGGAGTGTTTGGTCAGCATGTCACAGAGTCACAAAATTTATCCCTGGCATTTCCAGCTGGCAAATGGGAAAGGGAGGAATGGAGAGATGACATGACCAGTTTTCAGTGCTCAGATGAGTCTGATTTGCACAGGTGTTCCTATAGTTAAACTGTGTGAGAATTTGCATGCTTAGAGCCATATTATAAAACACAAACAACTAGAAAGACAATTTTCTGTACACATCCCCCAAAAATATGGTAACAGTGAGGAATTTAAATCATTAGGATAGATTGCATGGAAGTCCTTTGCTAATGAAAGACTTTAAGATAAGCATCTCAAGTGTGATTTAAGCCAGATTGATCCCACTCTACAAAGGAGTCAAACCTTGTAAGGCCCTTCCAAAGCTATTTTTTCCCAAATCCAAAAACGACAGCTTCAATGAAGTTAAATCACTTCGTCTCCAAACAAATATACTACTTAAAAAGATCTAATTCTTTCCTCCATACAACACGAAGTGTAACATAAACCCAAGTGTGATTAGATATTACAGCCAAAGAAACACCACGTATGTGTCAAAGAACCATCACCTCTCCCTAAATAGCATTATATTAAAAACTGTATTTCTGTAGGAGCCAGTCATGCTGCACTGCCCTGAAGGCTCATCTCAAGTATTTGCCTCTGACAGCTGTTAAACAGCAGCCTCACCATGACCTGCACCTTCAGGACACATCCCTCAAGTTTAATATGACTCACTGCGATCATATTGCGATGCCTTTCATGCTTCATTCTTCTCTCTCACTCTGCAGCCAATATAGAAAAAAATAAAGTTCCAGTTTTCTGGCTCAGAATTATTTCCTGGAAAACCTGCTTCCCCATAATGGGCTCAAGAGAGAGTTCATGGCAACATGTTCCACCAGGCTGAAGTCAGCATCTTAAAATACACGGGACATCGAGTGTCCTAATACTATAGATGACCACAATGAAGAATCAGGTCTAATCCCAGTTTTGGGGCATTCCTCCCACAACTGCCTCCATGGGTTTAGTGGATCTCAGGCTGTTCCTGCACCTGGAGCTCAAGACTCCTCTCCTCCATGCTATTGTTGCAGAACTCCTGTCCTGCCTGGCTGGTCAAAATTGCTATACCCAAAGTTAGAACCCTGTGCCCAAGATAAAAAGCCCTCTTGGACACAGGACCAGAAGCCCAGTTAATCTTCTGTACTAGGAAAAAGGCCAAGTTGATTTTCATTTCCCTGGTTACCTCTTCTTCTCCTACTGCTCTCAGAATCTGCAATATCACCTTCCGACCCCACTCTGTCTCAGCAAGACCAACATCCCTGAGGATCCACATTAAAAGCATCTTTGTTGTTGGAGTAGAACTTATGACAGTTTCTCCCCAGGCCATTCCCACCCTACTGACAACACTCAGTTCTTCTTGAAAAAGGCACCAAACACTTTCTCTTCAACTTCCATGCTGTGATGAAACCACTTATCTAAAATGGGCTTTGACATTTCCCTGCCTTAATGACACTCCCACTCTGGGAAGCCTTCACTATCTGCTAACACTGTCTAACTGTAGTATAGCATCATCAAGTAATGCTTAAAAAAAATATTCATAGTCCTTTACATTACTACAAGGCCCACTGCCACTTCCCACAGAACTGGGCTACAACATCTAAGTGGGGTTGGTTCCTGGATTCCCAGAACACAGCAGTGGGACTTGTTCAGGTCAGAATTCTAAACCAAAAGGCACAGCAAGTACTGTGCAGCTAATCTGTGCTGATTCTAGTCTCCTACAGACTCATTAAGGAAAAAGATGAAGATGACATTCGAGCATACACAAAACCCAGGGGCTCAGTCAATTTTTTGTAGCATCAGCTTTGGCAAAAAGCCTATAAATAACAAGTTCTTTAAAGAAATGGGCAAGCTCTATATGCCCTCCTTTGCTTTTACTTCAAATAATCACTTTCAGTGGGAAAAATATTACTCCTGAATGGCTCCATTTGAGTTCTAGAGAAAAAAAACAACAAAACAAACCAAAAAAGTGCAAACTTAAAACCAAAACCTCAAACTCAAGAGTTCCCCAATATCACTGGGATCTATTTAAAAGCTAAACCCCAAGCTCATTGTTCCATCTAAAATGTTACTTGAAGTAATTTTTTTAAAAAATAAAAGAAAAAAGTCATAAACAGAATTGCTCCCTTTACAGTATGTCCAGTATTTTTTATTAGCTATCCTATGAAAAGCTTAAAATATGCTTGCAAGGATTTTTAAAACTGGCAGTGTAGAAGCCTTCTTTTATTCAAGAACCTAAAGTAACACTGTCTCACTGTCTCTATAGTGAAAAGACATTTCTGAACAAATCAGCTGTTTCTTTAAGTCACATGACCAGTCCCCAGATTTTCTTCCATCTAAGAAAAGGTTGCCAAGCACAAGGTCTCTCCTTCCAACAACAACTCCTGTGAACACACGTGCACCAAGCAGATTTGCTCTGTTAGATACCAGCAAGATGGACCCTGAACTTGGAGATCTGTAGAAGGAAGATACCATGAAGAGACTATGTGAAGACTGGCTGGCCTGGCAGCAAATGTTTTCATCTGCAGTGGTCAGATCCAGAATGCTTCACTGTTTTCTCCCAAAAGCACAAATCAAGGCAAAGGACATTCACCACTCCTGTATCAGGAACAATATAAATGACATTTCTTGATTGCAGCATTTGGGGAGAAGAGGCCCCTTCCATGTTTCACTGCCGACATCAGCTACAGATTTCCCAGCAGTGTGAAAGGAGATGCTGTCCCCATGCTACCAGTCACACATGTTCCCACAGCAGGCAGTGACATGAGGAGTTCAGCTGCCCCCTCTTCCCAAAGGATTACAACTATGTCCTCAACACAGAGCTGTGCAGACTTCTCAAGTGTCTTTTTCTTTCATATTAGAAGATGCCAAGAGCTGCTGAGAGAGCCCAGCTCAGCTGACATTAGCACAGGGCAGCAAGGGTGCTGTGCTGAGCTTCTGTCACACCTGCACCAGACGGCAGGGACTGCTGAGTGTCTGCATCCTGTGAGTTTGGCAGATGAAGCCAGAGTGGGAGAGGCACCTCAGGGTGTTTTTGCTTTTTTGGTTTTCCTGTTTTTTAAAGAGAGATGGCTTCTTCCTATGCTAAAGCAGCAACAATTGTTTGCTAAATCCTTAAATATGGTACATGGTAAAGCATGTGGTGCTCAGAGTTATCAACTTAGTCACTTCTCCTCTTCAGAGTTTCCAGTTCTCAGATAGACAGATCTGGTTCAAGCTCAGCAGCTTTATTTTGAGACTGAGCAGTCTCAGAGCTCAGTTACCAGCCTTGGACAAGATGGCTCTGCTCAGCTTCATGCTGGAAGGGTGTCGACAGATGCTGAATATATTACAAACAAGTGGACATGAGCTGCCACTCCCTAAGGAGAAGAAAATGGCACACTGAGGAAATTTGGTCACTATAAATCAATTGGAGGGGGGTCTGTTAAAAGATCTTCAGATTGTTTTTATTCCTGCTGTACACTGTACATTCATCAAAATTAAAAGAGGTCCATGAAACAACACAGGAATGACAACTTAAAACTGTTGCAAAGTATTGCAAGGAGAGCATTATGCAGCTAGAAATGGCTCAAAACATCTCTTTATTTGATGAGGTGTGGTGGAAAGAAAAAGTATTTCCTCTTCTTTTTTTCTCCAAGAAAGGCAGTACCAATCGTAGATATCTTGATAGACAGACAGACAGATAGAAATCGTAGATACCTGTATCAATATCTGTATCAATCACAACTCAGTACCTTTCACCCACAGTAGTGCTGATGAACCAACTCTTCTCTCTCACCCTGGTACTCCATGCCCCAGAAAATCCCAAATCCAGGTAACCAGGATTGCTGACTACAGCATCAGTGCACCTGCAAAAGCTTGGTCTGCTGCGTATCATCGTATGTGACCTCAAGGCAAAAGGCCTTTCTTGTTCCTTTCCCTTTCCCTTCCTGATTTGTTTACAGTGGGATCCCAGCCCTGGAGTTTGACTCTTCAGAAGTGCTGCAGTACTAATGCACCATCACACTAACAAGAATGAAACTCGACCATGTGTCCAGCTTAGCACAGGGCAGAAGGGTTGCAAAGCACACATAACTGAAAATCCTCAAGTCTCCTACAGACAAAAGACGCAGCTCACTCCACAAATATCAAGTGACAATGGATAACACTCCTAGCACTGCTTACATAAATGTAGTTTTGCAAACTTGAAGAGCAACGACTGAAAGAAGTGGAAACAGAGGGGAAAAGGAATTATAAGAAACCCTTTCCAGCAAATTTTTCCCACCTGTCATAAGCATCCAATTGTTTCTGACCAGGAACACAGAAGCGAGGTAAGGTGGACAGAAAGACATGTTGACTGCTAACATGACAGAGCAGTTCTGAGGGGGTTGATGCAACCCAGTCCCTCTACCCTGGTTGTCCATTTGCACCTTCATTTTAGACAGAAAAGGAGCCAAACCCAGGAGCTTTCCTGTCTTATAAAGAATGGATAGAACCACTTCTTTAAATGCTGGTGTTCTCAGTTCATGTGCTTTATGCATATGGCTTCTCTGGACACCACTCAAAACCACCCCTTTCTGCCCAAGTAACTGTTAGCGCTGTCTGAAGTGACAGGCCAACTTTCCAGAAACATGATGCCTGTAAATTGTTCATGATGTTCACAAAGGGTTGAGGAGTTCCACCAGCTTTTATAATACATTTTTCACCATAATGTCAGGGGAACAGTGGTGCAAATCCTTCGCGCATTCAGTGGAGGATATGAAGTGTCAGGGCCTAGTTGAAGAGACAGATACTTCTATTTGGGTTAAACATCTGCTTCCAGACCAGGCCTTGGAGAAGACAGCATCAGAAGAAAGTCATGTTCCTGAAAGAATGAAAGCTTACCCAAGGTCTGTAATGGAAGACAAAACCATTCCTCTTTGGGCCATCCATCTGAAACAGCCTTCTAAGCAATAGTGGCCAAAAGGTGCTCTCACTCATGCACCATTTAATGGTGTCAAGTTATGCATAAGCTCAGGACATTTCTGGCTCAGCCATCACTGGACAAGGATCTGCTCCTTTCTCACTGTGCTTCAGCATCATTTGCTTCAAGATTCAAATAGAACAAGCTTCCTCATCCTTCAAGTCCAGCTCTGCTCTTTTGGTCTCGCCTGCTGTGGGAGGCAGAATTTCTGTCTTGCAACAAGGCTCATTAACAGGAGACTCTTCTGGAAGAGTAACAAGGATGCAAGGCAAGAAATGAAATCTCAGCAGCCAGCTAAGACCACATGCTGTTTCCAGATGGCTTAGGGACATACACCCACAAAACATGTCATTAGCTGTGCACAGGTGGGGCTAAGGCTACCAGCCAATTCTAGGTTCAGCTTTCCCAGAAAACCCAAAACCACCCACTCATACTGACAGCCCCACAGTTATGAATATTTACCACACATTTAATGAGAGCAAACCCAATGTGCCAAAATAGGTAATAACCTTTCAACACTCCAGTATCTTAAATGAGAATCTATGGCAACTAGTCCATGAAAATCCATGCAGGTTTAACACCTCCCTCTTTCACATTCAGCCATGGTTTGAAATTCCTGTTACGTTTTAATTTGCAGAAGGCCTCCTCTGTTTTTCTATCTTATTAAGCACATGCATGCAGACAAACACAAAATCACCATCTAAACTTAGACTGGAGAAGTTAACTCTGCTGTAAATGTCACCGGGTTTAAGCCATGGTTGGGAGGAGAACAAGTTTGTGTTACTGTCAATCAAAGGCCAGGCAGAGACATATTGGTGTATCAAACACCATTGTCAGCTGTCTCTCCCAAAGCAAAAGCAGGCTCTATTCTCAGAATCTGTGAGCCCTTGCTGTGGCCATTAATAACATGGGAACCGTCAACAACCTGCAGCTCTCCCAAAGCCCAGCTCCACGTGCCACCACTTGATGTTACAGCCTCACTTGGAAAAGCCTGAAATTTCAAGTGGATTCATAGAAAACAAGAACATTTAATTTAAGAACCAGTGCAGCTGCCACCCCTGGTTTGTAGAGCAGCACATGAGTGGACTGAGCTGAGCACGGGCTCAGTTCACCTGCATCATCACTCAGGGGGGCATCACAAAGAACCAGAATTCACTTTGCACCATCCCAGTCACATCCTATTTTACAGAGTAACACGGAGGCAGCCTGGCACCTGCAATCTCTCATCTCTCAAAATGGGCTCAATGAAAACGTAAGATTCTCTGGAAAGCTGGTGGGTACTCCGTAACCTGGGAGCAAACCCCCTTGCTTTTACTTGATTGCAGCTTTGTGGCAGTGCTTGTGGACAAAACTATCCTTATTTTGCATCTAGGATATGAAAGGGCATAAAGAAGGGGATGTGTTGTTATACAGTACAGACTTAAAATTTCCAATACAGACCTTTTAAAGCAGAGCAGAGACAGTACCTAGAGAAAAAGCAGAGTAACCAGAAGATATGATCTGTGTTTTTTTGCATGGAGCAAAGCTGGGTAGTACCTAAGGAGAGGAGTTACATCTCTCACCTTGGTCCCTAGGCATGTATATCACTGGAACTACAGCCACCAGGGCCTGAGCACTCCCTGCCCACCACATTACTTATCTTTCTGTTTATCCACCAAAAAGCACCTGTACACCTACAAACACCATCACCATTCCTTCAATCCTCTGTCATAATTAAAATTATACTAATATCAGTCAGAATCATAACAGTTGCCAAGACACCCACATGCCCAGTGCTACCCCCCCACTACTCTGTCCTGGCCTCCCTCTTGCTTGTGTTCTTCTGTTCACCATCTTCACATGCTTTTTGTATACATCTGGTACCTCTGGTGCCACAGTTCTAAATGGCACCATCTCCTGCAAGAAGAGACAAGCACACAGTTCTCATCCTTCCTGCACAGCTGGCTCTGCCCTCAGCACACTTCCAAAAGGTGTTTAAGGGGCCTCTTGGAAAATCAGGGATCAGAGTCTGGGTTTCCCTGTTCACTCCCACAAAAGCTATAAAAATAGAAGTCTTTTGCATACCTCTTGAGCTGTTACAATGAACCATAAAGTTACCATGACCAAATAATAAGGAAAAGGGGAAAGAGGTAAAGTTACAAGGAGGCCAAGTTACCTTGGCAAGAAATTATTAACTCCAATTGAATTTTCATTGTCAACCCAGGTTCTCAGCTTTTAAAATACAACTCTTTTCCCCATTCTATCACAGTATTTGATAAGCAAAAGCCACACAGTATTTGCATGGGTTGATACTTCTCATTTAAAAAAGATGGGATTAACTTCACTTCAAAACTTCCTAACAGTTGTAACATGACATATAAACTGGTATTTTCAGGGTGGTTCTGATTTTTTCCTTTGACTTTGTCAATTGTGTTGTTGACAGGAAGACAGAAATGGAGACAAAATAAAGATATTCCAGTTTGGATCTGAGCTCTCTCCTGCATGGAGGAAAACTGCTGTGTAGTCTTGCAGCATAAAGGTCAGCCACAATCATAGGAACAGTTAATAGAAAGGGCCATATCTAGGTTGTTAAAGCAAAACTATTTAGCATAGACTTCATTTATTATGAGGATTCACCTACTTTTTAATACTACAAACATTTTATCTTCATGCTGGAGCAATCACTAGGAGCTTGCAGGCTGTAGGCACACAGGTGAAAGCATCCCAGGAATCAGAAAGGAACCTGCATTCCAGAAGGAAATCTCACAGAACTTGTAGCTTCAGCTGTGATATCCACTGCCCCCTCAGTCAGGAAGTTCAGCACCACCTCTGGATTCATCACAGAGATTTCTCTCCCACCAAAAATTTCAAAAACTTTATGGGTTCCCTGTGGGAATTTTCATCTTTAAAAAAAAAAACAAACCAAAACAAAAACCAAACAAACAGAAACAACAAAAATAAAACCTAGTCTTTCAATTATTTGTGTTTATTAAAGTCATACTGTATAAAGAGTTCCCACAGAAAACACTTGTCACTGAAGACCTGATTTTGTCAAAGTTTTCAGCCACAACATTTGTCATGATAATGAAAATGTCTTCATACCAACCCAGATACAGAAGATTAAAGACCACCTGGCTTGTTCTGTGAGTCATTTGGTGCTAATCTTGTTATACAGACTAACAATAAAATCATAATGTCTGTCTGGAGCCCGAAGGCCTCACTGACCTTCTGTGGTTAAAGCACATTTATTCCATTGCTAGCAGCACTCACAAAAGGAAGGCTGAAACTGCATCTAGTTGCTTTTATCTCCTCTTGCCTCCTTTACAGATAAAAGAGTTTATTTGTAAAGGGTTACCAGAAGCCAGCAAGTCCAGATACAGCCCAAGCTGTCTCTGGATCACAGCAAGCCACATCACTCCTGTTTAGTTCTCATGCATGTTCACTGCTGCCCACCTTTGGTTATGCCACCACCAACTGCACAGCTTTGTAAAGTCCCCTCTAACATTCAACATGGGCTGCAAGAACACCATCAGGACATCTTCAAGTCTAAAGTCACTAAATCTTCTATGCCAAGATTTCTGTGTTTTTCTTTTTCTGGATTCCCTTTGCAGTGCCAAAAGCCAGTCCCTTGAAACCCCACCTTACACACTTTACATCACACACACAGAACAGAGAAGTCCCTGCTGCTATCTAAGAGCATTCACATCTTTTTACATTACATTTAATATCCAAAATGTTGAATTGACATGCAATAGACACCCCTGAACTACGCTGGATGACCAGGAAGGATTCAAGTGCACAATCTACTTAAGAAATTGGACCAAAGAACTTAATACATCTCTAGTCCTGGACTCACTCTGCAGCAGTACTGACATGTATGTCCCAGCCTTGCAGCAACTCTGCCCTCAGAGCAAAGTGGCCAGACTCCTTTTCTGTTCAGTGCTGGCTGTGCAATGCTGCTGAAAGACTCAATGGCACTGTAAAAAAGACACAAACAGCTGATTGCACACACTGGAACAAGAGCAATCTCAGCATAGTCTACTTTCTAACTCACACTTTGATGCATTACAACCCTGTCCAGTGTTCTGAGTTTTACTGTCAGTACAGGTCACCACCACAGTGACAAAAGCACCAAAGCTGTGACCTTCAGGTAGATTCACCACTGTAGGGCCACTTAAATGCCAGCACTTCATTCCACTCAATTCTGTTACACAAAATTTACTGTGAAAGCCAAATAAAAAGAAGGACCCAAACAAGCTTTTGTACTTCTGTCCCATAGGATACATTTAAATGCTTTGTTACAACAAACAGGGCAAGTTATCTATCCTAAAACCTGACTAATCTAAACACTGTCTCCAGACAGTCATGTACAACTTTGTGTAATGATCAGTCTCTCAAACAGCTTTTTGAAAAGCTTGTCTCTGGAATAGAGCCATGTTTGCATCTTTACTATAAAGTCAACATCTAAAGCATTTTTATTCCAGATAATTACACACAAGTGATTTTGCCCTTCTTAATCCCACACATGAAATACAACACAGGCCTTTTCCATTTGCTCAGTTCCTTGCAATGGATTTTTTCCATAGGTAATTTAAGATTAACTTTTGTTTTGACATAGACCCCCTTATCCAGGTGGTTCCTGAGCCTGCTTCTGTTCTTGCTGCTGCTGAAGTCAGGGAAGAGCAAGAACCAGCAAAAGAAGGGATCTAAGATTTCAGTGACTAGAGTGATTTAAGGTTTTGTTCACCTACTCAGAAAATGAAATTCCCAGAGAACAAACCCTGCAGAGGAGAGTCTAGATCTATGCTCAAGGGGAACAGGAAGGGCAAGGGTTCAATACATGAAATAAGGCAGAAACCACAACAAATTATCTGGCACTGTAGGAAGCATCAGAAAGCAGCCACAGATGACACATGGGAGTTGCTATAGAATTTACTTCTCTGATTATCTGTGAAAGCGATTGTCAGTCAGGAGGTGAGATGAACAGTGACAGCCAGGCAAACAACCTCCACCATATATTACCAAAAATCACCCTTCTCAGAAGAGACAAGGGGATCAACGAGGGAGGCACTCAGTGCAAAGGCATCTCACCACTCTGGGAGCCAGATCTGAGCAGGCAATTTTGCTTTTACTCATGTTTGGATCGAAGTGTCCAGCTCTCACCAACATACTGTGCTTCCAGTGGTTCAACACAGCATCACAGCATAGGAGGGGGGTGCCAGGGTTTACTTAAAAGGTATCCCAAGAATACAAAGGACACATGAAAAGTACACTGTCATTCATCCAGCTTCTTCAGAATGGGAAAAGAATCACACTGACTTTTCAGACCATTGTCACAAACGAATCGGTTACATCAGTGCAGGATTCCAGATACAGGAGACGATGTCAGGAAAAAAATGTCTGAGCTCACTGTAACAGTCATGCTAGATTGCAGCATGGTGGTTCAACTTTTTTTCTTGTAAACATCACAAGGAGTTAGACAGCAAGGCCAGATGATACTCGGCTGAGGCTACAGATCTGGCAATAAATACAAAAGAATGTCACGTGATTTTTAGCATGTGGTCTGCAGACTTCAAGGCCAATGAAGAACAACTATGGAAAGTGAGCTGTATATCCAGCATTTACAGACAAGGCCAGATCCCTGGAAAAGAAAATTAAGGCCCCATGACTCAAGAAAAGGTTTGAAGCCCTGCCCTAGTTCATCTAATACATGGATGAGACTTTTTTTATCAAGTACATTCTCCTCCATGGTTCTAAGGGAACCTCCTTCAATACCACTGACACATACAATTCAGCTGTGGGAACAGAAAAAACCTCCTTCATCTTAGACATAACTCAGAATCTTCCAGGTCTAACCCCTCCAACAGGAGCCAGTATCTGGTGTGTCTGACAAAAGAACAAGCACCTCATTAAGACTAACACAACACAACATCCAGTAAGGCTCCTGCCTCAGCCACATTCAGCAGCATTCAGCTACAGCTACACCAGTGTCATGGCTGTGGCCACTGCACCTCAGCCCTCGGTGCTGCAGGCATCAGTGTGAGCTGGCTCACACGGGTGTCCTTCCAGCACAGTCACACCAGCCTCCAGGGCAGCTCCTACACACTAATTTTGGCTCAGCATGGTTTTAATAAAAATGAGTCATGACAGCAACCAGCGTTTCATGGCTGCGGCTATCCGTGCTGGTAGCTCAGGAGCACAAAAATGGCATGTGCACACATGTCTGTGCCTTTGTTCCCATGAGGCAAGTGCCATCACCTAAAATACTTCTGCTACCACCTGCAAGAATGAGGGCAGGCATTGAGGCTGCTGTCAGCAGCTGCTCCATTCCCCACCATACTGGACAATGCTGCAGATACCTCACGGGCATGGGACACTGTTTCAAAGATTAAACATAAGCTTCTGAGCTCTCACTGGCAAGAGAGGTGTTCTGTTGACTCTCTTCCTCATCAGTCATGGGCACAGAACAAAACCTCCCTGCTGGATCCTATCCTGTCACAGGTTTCACTTCCCACTCCTTAAACAGCTCTGTGTGACCACAGCCAAGCAAGGACAGGAACTGGAGTGCTCCCATGGAGGGGAACAGAAACATGAGAAGGGAGGAGAACTTCTAACAGGTGGGTGTTCCCCAGCTCGTTCCTGGAGTCCCAGCCTGCTCCTCCAACACCTCTCCCCACCAGCCACCACACTTCAGTTTCAGTGATATGCAGCCTGCAGAGTTTCAATAGTGAAAAACAATACTGAACAAAGAGAGGGCTTAGGAAAAACAAAACCCCAAAACCACACACAACTGAGATTAGCTGCATAAAGTATCTTTAAGAGTGAAGGTAGAAGGGAACAGGGAACAACATCTATTTGTCGCTGTCAATTCACTGTTTTGTTACCTGCCACAAAGGGTCACACTCACCTGATATTCAGCTTCCTCCTGTGCAAACCTCGACCTCACTCATGCCCTTTCTCCTCTCACAGAATATAACAACAGGAAACACTCTCAGGTCAGTGTGGCAACTCCAAGCTAAGACACAGAAGTATGCCAGAAGGCTCTGAAATCACACTGAAACCACTGCGTGATGCCCCAGCAAGAGGCAAGTGCTGAGAAGCACGTCCATGCCCCGGCTGCAGCTCCCAACAAAAGGAGCCTTTGTCCCCTGGTGGCTTTCACACAACTGTGCCAGAATCAACAGGGATCGATTCCAGCAGCGCTGGGAAACAGGATGGGGCAGGAAAGAATAGGCTGGGCTGTTCCTACCTTCTGTGCACCTCTGACTTGCACTGGGGGAGCTGCATATCAAAGGGACCTGGCTTTTAAGAAAAATACCAGCCTAAAAACATTCAGGCACTGGATATGAGACATGGGATCCATTTTCTGTAGACAGTTTAAATATACAAAACATTCATAAATACTGCCACCTAATCACTTCTGAGAGACCCGATGGTAGCAGTTACCAGGGTCAAAGTTCTGCTTTAATCCATCTCCTACAAGAAACAATAGGACCCTCCTTTGAAGTACATTCTCCAGCACAGATGTATACAGCATCCCCTCCATCCTCATCTCCACAATGGAACTATCCTGCTCAAGGGATGGAAAGAAAATTGCCTTAGACTGGAGAAATTAACAAAGCACAGAGTTTGCAAAGGCCAAGAATACTTAAAAGCTTTCCCAAGAAGACTACTGAAAAAGCCTCAATTCCCACTCCCTCTCCTGCCTCTGTATCACTGTCCCTCCTTGTGCTAGCCCAAGAATACAAGGGCTTAATGCTGAAACAGGATTGAGAAATAAACTTCAATTAAAAATAGCAATACAGGTTGGGTTGAAAGTAACCAATGGTTTCTGATGTCCCAGCCTGGCTCACAAGGGGTGGAACTGATTTTCCAAGTAGCACTGCTGCACTTAGACCCTCTCGTAAATTGTTGGGCCGTTGTTTTCACTGTCACTCCAGTGAGGGTGGATTTTGGGCTAAAGGACTAGAAAGGCTGGGCTATTTCAGCAGAATGTCTCCTGCTTCTATCTGGAAAACAACAAGCTTCAGACTTGTTAAACTCGTATAAACTTGTATTTCAACACTAAAAATTTCCCACCCATTCCTAAAGAGGGAGAATCACTGCCAAGCCTTTTTATTTTTCAAGATAAGATGTTGAATTCTGGTCTCAGCATTTCAAATTTTTTTAAACTCTTAATTATAGGAAAATAGAGATAAGTCAGCCACAATTTGAGACGATGAATTTGAGACATTCAAATTCAGTGGTTTAGGAACCAGTTAATTGACTGAAAACTTTGGCTTTGCTCACTAGGAGTAATTTCCAAACCTCAGTATTTACACATTCTATAAGATTCGAAGTTCTCACTGAGATTCAAGTGTTTAAAAAAAAAAAAAAGTGTTAATCTACTGTTCTAAGCCACACAGAGTATGACCCAATATTATGGAGATAAAACTGTAATGGCAAAGCTCCAAACCAACTTTACCACATATCTTTACAGTTCATGTCATTTCTGGGGTAGGTTTTGTTAGCCACTCAGGACAAACCTTCCAAGAAACTGAGCACTGGGTTTCTGAGACTTCATTATTATCAGATTTTTAAAGAGGTATCATCTAAATTAGTACAGAATTATTCTTATATCTAAAAAGTTTTTAGAATTATGCAGCTTTTTCAGACAGTTTCTCAGGCTGATGAGAACATTCTGCAATTGTGGTAGCTGCTGTCAGGATGTACTTTGGAAAGAAGTTAAGAGCTTAAAATGACTCTATATTGCCCAAATCACTAATTAAACTTTTGAATGAAAGAATAGCCAATGTACCCAGTAATGTCATTTCCTCAGTAAGAACCAGAGCCCTTTTATTAAATGCAGGCTAGGTTCAAAGAGGCAGCTTCATCTGGATTCTGATCTGATTGCACAGCTGCCATAAGCAAAGGCTAAAGATGATGAGAAGAGAAAGAAAAAAATAGTACAAGGAAGACCTAGAATAATAACTAAATAGATATTACTGTGGAACACCACAGATCCTGAGAAAGAAATCTTAACTTAGAAGAGGAAGGGTTGCCTGTGTTTTGACTAGTCAATGATTAGAAGACACAAAGCTCTGAGGAGTTGTTTGATGTGACAGCTTCAGGTTCTCCAAGAGCAGGAAAACACAGTTGGAGCAGGGGCACCCTTTGTGACATGGAAAAGGAGCTGGGAGCACAGACAGGACCAGGCTCCCAGGGCTCCCCTTGGATCTCTGTGGGGAAAGCCCTTCTCAGGAGCTGAGGAGGGTATCTGAGCCTTAAGCCCTTGGCTTTCTGCCAGGGGCAGAGATGGCTGGGGATTACCATGGGGGATCCAAAGGAAGGTGAGACTGGAAGTAGGAACTTGAATGATGCACAGTTGATGTTATCTAGGCTTTAGGTGCTTAGCTAAGCAGATGAAAGGAAGAAATAACTCAGAATCAGAGCTGATAATCAGTTTCTTGTGAAGGGGAGGATCCAGCTGCAGCTATTTTTTCCACATGCACCTGCAGCCGAGTGTAAAATGCTTGGACATCTTCCTCTGAAACACACACAGAACCTTCTTCTGCATCAAAAGAAACAAGCACATCACACAACAGCACTGGTACTGCCCCAGTGCAAGCACAAAACACTTTCTTTCTCATCTCTGACTTCAGAGCAGGGACACAAATAAACCAAAGATGCTCACTGAAAGCAGGCAGTCTGTCTCTGCCAATCTTCACCAGCACAGACAACACAAACCCAGTACATTTCTGCTACAGAGAGCAGGGCAGTCTCACCCACATGACAGCAGCACTGCCAGCAGGAGAACAGGCTACGTGAGAAGGTTCGGCACACACGTGTGTTCAAAGACTTTTTTCCACTACAACATAAAACCACTTCCTCTTCATTATTTGAAGATGTCAGAATGAGACCTCTAGAGAACAAGTAACTTGGCCATAGCTGTAAAAGGAGCATCCCTGCTTATCCTGGCCACAGTTTCAGTGTAACACACTAAAAATCTGTCTGGGTTGGTACATGCACATGGGGTTAGAGGGCTACCATGATTAGTGGCGAAAATATCGTGTGAATAAAAATATCATCAGAAGGTTACAATAGTCAGAAAACTAAGGGAGGCAGCAGCAGAAGGAAGAAATTAAAGAAGAGTTTCTTGTCTCAACACACACCCTCCTTTCCACATTTTAATCTCCCACCATCCAGAGACTCCTTACAAGTGAGTGCTTTAAGCATGGCACGGGAGACTGAACATCTTTCAGACCCCAGGTTTCCCATTTTTGCATCTTCCCCAATAGCTTAATCACAGAAAAAAATCTTAGGGATGGGAGGAAGAATGGGAGGGGTCAGGTTAGGGAGGGAACAGGAAGGACTTAGGACTTATGCACAGCCCAGCACTGATAACCAGCCCTACAGTAACAGACCAGAGCAAATGAATGATGCTCTCTGCTTGAACAGCCTTCCCTCCAACTCCAACCCTACTTTTTTTTAAAAAGAAAGGGACATCACTCAAGTCTTTTGATTTTCCATGTGGGAGGGAACTGATGTTTATGTTACAAAGACATGTCTTAGTGCCACAGATCCACCAACAGCTCAAGGAAGAACAGAGGAGGAAGCTCTAAAGGCAGCAGGCTCCAAACATGACAAATTCACCTCTAAAAACAAGTACTTGTTTCATCTGATGAGGAAAAAAAATGCTTTTCTTTCTGTTCTTCATTCCATGAAACAAGGAATTAGTCATCCTTTAAAAAGGACACCTGGTTCCTCAGCATCAGGAGACTGAAAATGCAGGAATAGTTCATATTTTTCTGGCCCCTTCAACCCTTGCCCCTACTCATTCTGGCTAAAAATATCCATTGAGGCTTCTGATACTGTTCCATACCTACAGCATGACTGGCTTCGGGCCCACGCCATCCCTGGGCTCGAAGAATGTGCTGCAGGGTTCCTCCCTCAACAGAGAGGTCAGCTGTCCCTTTCCTTCCCACAGCCCACCACTGCAGGCTGGCAGGCAGACACTGCAGGCTCTCAAGGAGGCCTTTATTCCCAAGGCCTGCCACTCCACTGTCCCATCCTGGTTTTCATTCACAGCTCCTCCATTCATGGTGGTGAAACCTTAACTCACCCAGGCAACCAAACTGTGCTGCTGCTCCTTGCTGACTGTGGAGCTCAGCATCTGTGTCGACAGGGCTGTGAGGACAGGCACGGGGGGCACTGCACAGGCAGCCTCTGCCAAGGGCAGCAGTGGTGTTGAGGACCCGTTCAAGAGCAGAACGCAGCCCTCACCACCACCTGCTGCAGAAAAACAAGGCAGACCATCGCACTCTAGGGATTTCTTTGGCAATCCCTTTCTTTCCTGTCCTTCTAAAGTAGCACTTTTTTAGATAAGAGCTGGCACTAGTGACACTTACCCTAAAGAAAAAAGCCTCGTTTCCTCCCCTGGAAGCCCCATTCCAGCCCTTGCTCTCTCCTGTTCTTCGTTACCCCTGGTGCAGTTGGACCCTCTTTTTCTATTCCTCTCCCTAAAACACGTTTGTTCATTTTACACAATCAGATCTTCTCCTGTGACAAGAACATTTCCAGTCCCTTCCTCAAGCAGCCTGTGCAACTCCCAACACAGTGTGCTGCTCTCAGACACTGAACATCAGAACGTTTCTGATGGCCAGGTGACTCCTTCACCCCCTTCTGCCACAGGGCCTCCCTCCTCTGTCCACCCCAGAGATGGGCAGCTCCCCACCAGCCCTGCCCACTCACAGGTGGCAGAGATCTGGCTCTGTGTAGCATCCAACTGCCCCCCATTTGAGATCCCAGTGTCCCCCCAAGTAAGACTATGCTCCTTACACCATGGGAGAGGGCTGGAAATAGGAAACAGAGGTTTAAGAGCAATTCCAGTTTAGCTTCCAAGTTTTGTCAGGACAGAAGGATCTTTTATTTTCCTCCTGTTTTATTCCAGGAGACTCTACTGGGTGCCTCAAACATCACTACAACTCACTAGTGACAGTTTTAATGACCCAGCTTCCCACACAAGCACCTTACTGTTCCCTCACGTTCTTCAGGGCAGATCAGCTCCCTAGAGCTGCTTCTCTGGTTGATTTTTTCCCAAGCAGACTGCACTGTTTTGCTAACAAGTCTGCCAGCTCAAATTCACCTCCTGAGCACCTCTCCCTTCCTTCCTTCCTCAAGTATCTATTAACTCCCATTAATCCACCCTCCTGGATTCAGAGTAATGCTCTTTAAACACATAACACAGGGCAAATCCACTCTCTTGTCTGCAAGCTGTGTTAGAGGGCATGGTGACCCTGCAGGTAACATGACTGGGAATATTATGCTCCAGAGCCTCCAAATAATCCATTTATGGAGAGGAGTCCCCAGAACAGGACATGACTACTGCAGAAAAGGCACTTTTGCTGAGTCTCCTGGCATACTCAAATACACCTGGCTAGACAGCAACTTACTGCAGTCCTAAATCAAAGTGTTCCCTCCCTTCCTCCAACCACCCTGGATGACATCTCACCTAATTTAAGAGTGACACTGGATGAATAATTTCTGTCTGTGTGAAAGACTATCATCTTGAGAAGAGCTAGAAGCACTGTTTTCCCCTCCTTACCTGGTAAGTTGTTATTAGCATCCATACTATACAGAAGCTGCCAAAAAGTCAGTGCACTGGAACACCAAGGACGCTGGGACTCTTCCCCATCACAACGATCTGCTTTGCTGACTCCCTGGCAGCACTGACCTTGGAGCAGGAACTGAAAAGGAGGCTTTGGCACCCATTGCAGGAGAAACCAAACTGGTGCACCATGAACCAGCAGAAACAGAAAGCTATTAGCACCTATCAAATACCTTGAAATTAAGGTGGCAAGGAACTGTAACATCATTTAATTCTCTGGTTTGTCCCAGGAAAAGAGACAGTTAGATTTCATTAATCAATGCCACTGTATCCTCATCCCTCATTCCCCTTCTGGGCAGCAGGTCTCAGTCAGCTCACCACATGCATGAATAGTCTGGAAGGGGGGCAGGTTTTTCACCCATTCCTGCCAGCCTGAGGAGCTCAGACTCAGTGAATTCAACAACCAAAGATAAAAACAATGTTTTTCATCCCACAGTAAAAATTTATTTCTACTGCCACATAACATTAAAAACAAACCAAAACTAATTAGGTTAGGACACTAGCATTAAGGATGTGGCTTCTTACATGAAAATCACTCAAGTGACTTTCAGAAATGACTGAGATATAGCACTAACCTCTGAAACTGCTCTAACAACAACAAAAAGGCCAGTACAAGTGAAAGACAGGCCCAACAGCACTGCAACAAAAAGCCAGCCTTGGAAATAGGTGAATAGTTTGACCTAAACTGAAATCTGTATAGAAGCAAAGATTTCTCTTAAAAGTCTGTATTCACTGTTGTAAGAGAAAATTAATGTACCTTTTATATGTCCAATAGCAGCCTTTATAAGGACCACTTTTCTCTAGAAGACAGCCATACTGACAGTTTATGAAAACACAAGAACAGACCTCCAGGATGCAAGAGTTATTTTCCTCAAAGCAATCTACAGCATGTTTACAGAAAGCTACAAATAAATCCCCGTCTCTCCGGATGTTTTGCAAGCACTCTTTGCACGTGGCCAATCAGTTAAGATTAAAGGTTCTTTTATAACCACAGACTCAAACCAAGCATCTCCTCTTCCACAGAGGGCACTTAGAAACAAGACAAGCCTCGAGACGGTAAACTGGCTGGGGCCTCTGGTGTGTGTCTAGCACTGACACAAATCCTGACATTACAGGATTTTTTTATATGAAGATTTTAGTCCCTCCACTATGTTCAACATTTTAGGTTGTTCCTCCCTCCCTCTTCACCCACTGTTTTTGCAGTTTAGCTCCTATCGTCAGTCAGGTCTAAATTAAGTGATGCTACAGCAGGAGTGGAGCTGTGGCAGACAGCATGGAAAAGCAGTTCCCTTCCTTCCTGACAGGATGCTTGGTCCCTGCAGTCACACTGTGCTACACTCACACACTTGCAATGCAGTTCAGTGTCTGCCTACCCCGAGGCCATCCAAGCACCTTCAAAAGCAGGTTCCTTCTAAAGGCTCCTCCTACATTAGTTGATTCATTTTGTTATGTTACTCCTCTCTCTCTCTCTCTCATATCTTTAGGTCATTTTGCATTATGTCTGCCCTGTAGGTATAGCCCAAACACTATGTTTGTACTCCAGCATGAATTCAAGGGTTGGTTCTCAGTTAAAACCATTATATAACAAACTGAAACAAGAATTATTTCTTGCTTTTTTCTTTCTTAAATATATCTATGTTTCCACCCATCCCCAATTATTCAACTGATACGTCATCTTCCCTCCAGGTCTAACTCACTGTGTTATTTAGTGGACTTTTTTTCTCCCTTCTATAAATGCATGAGCTTGCCTTGCTAAAGAAAAGCTTATTAGGAAAAAAAAAAAAAAAAAAAAGGTTTTATTTATTTATCTTTTCCTTTTCTTTACAGATTTTAGCAGTTAAAAAGATTATAGATATATAGATATTAGATATTAGATATTCCCCTCTATAGATATATATATTAGATATATAGATATAGATATTCCCCTCTTCTACCCTTTACTCTTCACCTTCCCTCCCCCCCAAATTTATCTTTAAGGACATGAAAATGTCCCGCTTTTTCACCACCCAGGCTTTTCAGAATAAAAACAAATCCTGGCAAATGTGATTTAAACTTTATTTCCAACTTTTTCCTCACCTATTTTATAGCCTTCAGTCAGGGGTTTCAGAGTGTCAAAATATAAGCTAAAGAGAATATTAAATTAAGAAGCTGGGTGATAGCTACACATCTAGTTGAGCTGAGCTGGGACAGAGGCCAATGCCCCAGCTCAGGAACCATCCCACTGCCCTGTGGATTGCTAGTCTTTTCCCTGTTCCCACACTTTTTGTTGCCCTCTGGTCCCCCAGAAGAGAGGAAGAGGTACAGCTAGAGATGACACATCTCAGTGGTAGAGGTGGTTTAAGAGTGATGTGAAGCAGCTACCTCAGCAGGAATAGCTGGGTCAGTTTAAACTTCAGTCTGTAAAGAGAAGATTTTATCTAAGGCAGGGGGATGCAGACACATAGAAAGTGCTCCAGCAGCAGCTGCATAGAGCAGAAGACAGGGCAGCAAAATAACCATTCAGAAGTGGTCACTTCTCCCACCAGAACACACCAATGTCACAAGCAGGCACCTGCATCAAGAAGTGTGGGAGATTAAGAATCTTAAGAGCTTAAGCCAGAGTTTTCAGACTTTGAATGTTTTAACCTTGACACCTTAAGCAGATGGCCCAATTCCTGAGGTGCTGAAAACACAGATTCAGCAGGAGACACAGGCTCTGTTAGGGTCAGCCTCAGTCTGTCAAGTCTGGGTGCACAAACTGCACATAAGTACCCCTCCACCAAGACTCTGCCACATAACTGCCCCAGAGACATACCACGACCTCTCAGCTCTCAGGTGTGCTGGTGACACCTGGCCATCTTAACCATATGCAGTTGTATGCCTAATTCATAACTTTGGGGGCAATTTTTTTCTACTTTTCTACTTTTTTTCTACTCTTATTCAAAGCAGGTAGCTAAAATGCTAAAATTAGCATTTAAAATTAAGTAGCTGGAATGCAGTTAAAAATGCTGCATTCCCGAGTTCATGCTATTCAACAAAGCAGAAATTGGAGAGAATATGTATTTATACATATTGAAAATAAAGAAGGAGGAAATTTCAGTCTTGAGAAAGAAGGTAAATTTCCACCCTCCCTTCTGTCTTGCCCCAGCCTTAAGCAGACACCAATCAGAGACCAAAAAAAGTGGCACAACTGTGGAGCTAGACAGTAACTACATCATAGCTCTGTAGTTAATAAAGCCAAATGGCATCATTTAATTCAGTTGGCATCAATGTGACATTCCAGGCAACAGGACTTCAACAACATCAACGTCTATTACTTGGGTAGGCATTTAACATAGCTTAATTAAACCCTATCTATAGCCAACAGTAACACTAGCAAGAGGAATAGATAGTATAAATAGTGTTGTTTGCACAAATTCCCCTTCTCAATTCCTCTTCCTCCCCCTCTGCAACACTCATTTTAAATGCTGATACTTTTGCAAGAGGTATTTTTATTTTTACACAGGCCCTGATGCAAAATGAAGCAACCAAATCTGGAAAAAACATAAAAGGCATTTGAGGCCATGACTGAGCTGGAGAAAGAGATAAAGGAGCAGGTGCATGCTAGGAGGGAGAGGGGCCAAAGAGCTCTTATAAGGCAAAACAACGCTAGAGGGGGACTCCAGAAGGGACAGGCTGGACACAGAGCCCTTAAGAGGCCAGTGAAGCTCCTTCATGGGTTCACAACCACCTTGCTGAACAATGAGAGCTTCTCAAATGCACAAAAGATTTGGAACACGTGGCATGCACAATGGGGCAAAGGAAAGACACAGGCATTTGGATGAGCTATTGGAATTCCCTACGCTGGAAGGCGATAGCTGCAAGGGATCAGCCATGGGGGATTTAGAACAGTGCCCTCCAGGGCCAGGTTGAATTACAGAATGTGGTTTGTCCCATTGAAGTGTGAACATATGGATCAACAGATGATCAGCTCTTGGTTCTTCCTTAGCAGCTTTTGAACAGCTCTTCTCCTTTTCACCCAAGAGGACTGCTTTTCCTTCGGCAGAGCTGAAGGACAAGGAACAGCAAATTAGAGAACCAGGCTTGATAAGGCAAGTTCTCAGCAGTGAATGAGTGTTAAGTCCATCTGCTTCTTTGCCAGAGCACTTGTTAAGAATCTGGGCCACACTGGTTTTGGAGAGGAAAATCACCACAAAGTGCTCCCCAAAGAGCCTCCTCAAACATTAAGACCTCAGCTGGGGACTTGGGACTGCCAGCTCAGAAGACATTCCAGCTAAAACACTCCAGCTCTAAGTCACCTTCATCCAGCATGACAAAGCAGCTCTTTTAACCTACTATATCCACAGCCTCATGGTAAGGGCATCCAGCCTTGATAACACACACTTCCACCCTGAATTATTTATGGCCACCAAGGGTCATGGAATAAGGAGAGCAAAAGCCTCCAGCTTGGCAAAAAGTTCTAGTCTGGCAACTGACTCTGATATCCATTCACAGAGAAGTCCCAGACCATGAGCAATTGGGTGCAGCACACAATTCCAGAGCTCTGTGATTGATGGATCACGTCACCCCTCTGACCTTCTGACTCCCACCACACTCAGGTCTCCAAACCCCACCCTCACAGCCCTGCACATAAACTGTTCTTCCTCTCCAAAGAAAGACCATCTCCTTTCCACTTTCTTCAGCTATTTTGACAAAAATATTACTGTTCAAAGAGTCCTGCACCTTTGCATACAAAACAATCCATATTAAACTATTGCAAAAATATCTGAAAACCCTTTTAAGTCTTTTGGAATACACTTTTACTGAAACAAACCAGAATTATCTTTATTAACTGAGACTGTCCAATATTTATATTGGAATTGTTTCAGAATAGGGAATGGCCTTTTTTGGCAATACATAATGCAATCACACTGCAGATACTAATAAATAATCATACTGTCTGCATGCATGATGTAGGAAACATTATCAGAGTGAGCACTTGTAATAGCTCAAGTTTATTAACACACAGTTAAGCTTGGCCTCTCACAATGTTTGTCCAGTCTAAACAGATAAAAAAAAAGAAAAATCCCTAGTATCCTTCTGCTGCAGAGGTCGGTTTAATACGCTGAAGAATAGCCATTTCAATCCTCTGCTGAGGAAACTGTACCTTAAGGAGTGTTTCAGTACAGAACCCAAGTGTATTTCTCTGTCTGAATGATTTTACACTCTCCTTGAGCACTGTTCCTCTTACAGAAACTGCCATCTCTCTCAACAGAATTTTTTCAAAAACATATTTTCAAGCAACCTTTGAAATATGCTGTCCCTCAGTACAATAACTCAAACCCCTTTTGTGCCTTGCGTGTCAGACTCAACTCTTGGACCAAGGGTTCATGTTGCACTCACGGTGGGGAAAGAGAGTAGCTCTCCAAGACAACACTTTACTGCCTGAAAATTCCAAATTAATCAGCTGAACATTCAAATTCCAGGAAAGGAATTTCCTGTATTTGTAGAAAACATACTCTTTTTTTCCCCTCAAGGTTTTGCCCGTTTTTTCTCCACAATGACTGAAGAAGCAAGAATGGAAATAAGGTTGGTCCTTCCACACTCAAGACTCACAGAGCTGGCAGGATCAAGACTTAAGAAGTTGTAACAACTTACAGGAATAGTTAACTTCACCTACAATGGTACTGGAGAGCTACAAAACCAGCATATCTGTTAAATAAAAAGATGCAGAGATCTACATTTTCTTCAAATGTCAGTCTTTACTTCTCCTAGGTAAAAGTTTACATCTGTTGCTACACCATTCCAAGTAAATCCAATAGGAAGAATTGCTATTTCACTCTGCAAATACCATCCAACTCAGAACTGAGTTGGTTAAGTCACATGTTATTGTTTCTGGCCTGATAAAATGTGCAATCAAGCCAAGTAGTACAAAGTAGTAGTACAAAGGAAAAAAAAAACAACAAAAAACAAACAAAAGAGTAAACACTTCAGCTGTGTTTTCAAACACTGTCGTTTCCGTACCACTGAAGTTCCCTTTCCATCCCTGCTGGCAAACAAGCATCAGCTCTGTCTAATACAGTTCCAAAGCAGAGCATTAGCAATTGCCCAGTGAAAAATGTTTGTACTTCAGCTGTATCAACCTCTAATCTCCCTCCTGAAGAGTTAACTTTGAAAACAACTGAGAAACTAATGCGGCTTTTAAACCAAGCTTAACAAAAAGTTCTAAACCAATTTAAAATAAACAAATTAAACAGGATCAATGCAGAATCACCAAAAAATAATGAATTTCAGAACAGGTTACCAGCTTTCTGAAACTGCCTGTCAAATCCTTGCAGAGAGGACAGCACTTCTGCATATCAAGAGATTAAATACAGCCCGTGGTTTTCATAGAGGGATTAGTTGCTGTTAAGCGCTGCTTTCCTCCTTACTGGTGAAGTTTGCACTCTCCATCCTGCCTGGCAGCCTATATTAAGAACACACTGCCATCCAGACTTCTCCTTTCTTGTAAAGGATGGGACAACAAGAAAGGCGACACTGTCTGGCTTTCATGACTCCCCCAACAGCACTTCTGTGGAAACGCCGACTTTCGGCAACTTCAACCTCCCAGCCACAGCTCTGAGTAAAGTTCACTCCAACCCAGCCTAAACAATAGAAAATTCAGTGTTGCACATGTGTACTAGCAGAGATCTGAGCAAACACAGTACCTATTCCTCATTTCATAAAGCTGCTTCATACTGATTCTGTGAGACCTCTGTCTAGGTCTGTGAATGCCCCAAGCTCTGGGTTCCAAGTTTTCCACAAAATGCAACTGCCTGCTCTGGCAAACCCTTCCTATTCAGGATCTCAAGCTCCCAACATAAAAAAAGGAAAAACCCAGGGGAAAAAAAAAAAAAAAAAAAAAAAAAAAGCGAGAGAGAGAAAAAGGGAGAAAAAAAATAAATTAAACTGTACAGCTTCAGCAGGCTGAAGGATTTCTTCTGTTCCTCCAGATCACAAATCTACAAATCTAAAGAGAGGTACTTTCTGAGTAGTAGTTAAGAAACAAAACTATGCAAGCAAGATGGCATGATGAAAATATAACCCAAAACTCATCAATCCTATTTTCTGCTAATAAATATATTTCAAGTTTTTCTCCAGGAATGCAGCACAGGACCTACCCTGCAGTACTTGCCAGCTTTGTGAAGATCAAGCAGCTTCAGAAGCTAGGAAATTGCCCAGGGAAACCTAAACTGTCTGAGGTACACCAGTCACTTGGATGCACCTGCTGAAAAGACACCTGACAAGATTTATTCATCCTTGTGCCACGTCCAATAGTTCAGGCAAATCTGCAGAGGTTCCTCTCTCCTGTTCTGACAGTATTAAGCACTTAATTAATACCATATTTAAAAATTATTTTGACTAGTGAGACAATGAAAATTAATGTATTCCCTCTTCCAACCCCTTCCTGTAAGAGATGTCCCCTTTTGCTCAGCAGTAGAAATGCCAGAATGGTACGGATTTACTGGAACTCATGCATTCACTATATACTACTATTCCCTCAAGAGAAGGCTAAAATAGAGACTGAAGTCAGAATGGACCTTGTTGCACTATTCTACCTGCCAGGAGTGCTCCAAGGAGGCTTTATTCTTATTTTAATATTTGTTCCCATCTCATTGCTCTGGGGTAGAGAATGCACAGTCTCCTGGTCAACATTAACACAATCACATCCCCCATTAGAAGCTGCTGGTGTGCACACCCAGAATGGGCCAGCCCATACAGGGGGCTGAGCTGTGGCCAGCTCAGGGTGACAGACCTGCCTGCTCTGCTTGGCAAATTGAGACTGGCTTTGTGATCATGTCAGGTCGCCAGCACAGAACTTCTGGGAAGACAGACTGATCCCTCTGTGTACAGGTAGACAGCCAGGACTGTAAGATGATCCTTCCAAAGCTGCAGAACCCGCACAACAGGCAGCTCAGGTGTCTGGCCACCACCACTACAGAGGGAAAAACAGGCACCCTAATAATACCTGTAAACCTAAGGGACCCTATTGTCATTCCAAATGTTTCTAGAACCAGAGCTTTATTATATATTTGATCCCAAGCAAAAGGGTCTTGTGTCTCTGTCTAAAGAGTCATGAACAAAGGGAAACTTGCATTATTCCCAAAGACCCCAGTCCAGGCTAGATGCTGAACATCTCAGGATGCACCCAGCTCTCCCCAGTGCCTTGGCCAGAGCCTTGTCATTTGCTAATCACCTGCAAAGAGCAACCAGGATGCTGCACAGAAAACAAACATCTGTGCCTGGAAATACAAACCTTGCCTAACAGCATGCAGGACGGAGGGAGAGGCCAGACAAGCTTTGATGCCACCCTCTGAGAGATGAGGTCTGTAACTCTGTATGGCCTAGAGCCTCTTTAAAAGTCCACAGTGAAAAGAGATCTTCAGATCCTGCTTTATAAACCTGATCTCACAAGAACTGCACTGAAGAGGACTGTTTGCAAGACTAGAACTTACAGGAAAGAAAGTGACAAGGAATAGGGCTGGGCCTTTTCCAATCAGAAAATTCATCCATCCATGAGATTCTACCTCATATAAGAAATCTGTTGCCAATAGCCAGACAGAAGGGCACCTTCAGCACGGCACTGTAAGTGCCCTGCCAACCAAACCGTTCCATGGGCAAGGAGACATGTGGAGCCTGGTTTCCTATTTCACCTCCTCCCTGTACCATGCAGATTATCTGATACCCGTAATACAGTCTGAGCTCATACTGGAATCATCTGAACATTAGGGGCATTAATTCAGATCTTCCTCTCGTATCCAGTGCCTGTTTTCCAGCAACCTTTAAGCATGAAGCACCTTTGAGACTCTACCCGTCCCCTGAGCCCTGCATTCTTGAGAAAGCAAGCTAACAAAGTAAAAAGCCCCATCTTTGTCATCTGGAGAGTCCCCCAGAAAAAAAAAACAAAACCATCAATTTTCCTGCCAGATCAGTAGGTGAACAATACTTGTAGCTCTTCAGGCTATTCGTTCTTCACTGACACAACAAGGCAAACTTCCACCAAACCACACTACCCTATGCAAAGGCAAGAAAAAACCATAGAACCTTTGAAGAGATAAAAGGAACCCTCCCAAAGGAAAACCAATAAGGAACTTCAGTCAAGACATACTTCTTAATAAGAGAGCTTTCTGTATCTACTATTTTTATAGAAAGGCTCCCTCCCCATCTGCAGAGTTTCTAGAGAGCAGGGAGCCTCTGATAGGTGAATCCTGATAATAGCTGTATTTAAATTTGCTTTAAGGTTCTTGGGTACTGCTCCTTAGTGTGGACTCTCTCCTGCTTCAACAGGGCTGAAATTTCATTCCAGGTGTTTCCTCCTGCGATACTCCACCTATTGGAGCTTGACTTAGAAGGAGGAAAAATATCTTATCAGGGCAAACTCAAAATGCAAACCATGCCTTCTGCAAACCCTGTTCCACCCAAACCACAATCTGTGAGACCAAGACTACAGTCCAGCCTCCTTGAACGGTGCAGCCAGAGGAGAGCAGAACTTTGCTCTGACAGATGGTTTAAGCAGGAGAACTTCAAACAGATGTGGGCAAACATCTGTGGAATTAACAAAGCCAAGAACAGAGAGCAGAAGTGATATTTCATGGCAACACGGCAAGTCAGAGTCCATGACTATAAACGCAGTCTATGACCTAAATGTGACCCCCTAACACAAGGGAGTTTGGATGTCCAAACTAAACTTTGCCAGGTCCTGAATGGAAAACAAAGCCTTCCCCTCTGACTGGGGATGGAGAGGGAAAAAAAGGAGATGTCTTGGTTTGTTGGTACATCAGCAGAAACCCATGACAAAATACAACAGTCTATTCATGTCACAGAACACAGACTCCTCATTTTGCCCAGCCTTATAACACAAAGAGAGTGAGAGACCCCCACGACCATGTAAGAACTCCCCACATTCAATCTAAGTAAAAATAAGTTCATTCCTTTCTACTCCACGCAAAAAAAAAGCTCCCTAGGAGGAAAAAAAAAATTTAAAAAATCTTTCTTTCTGATGTCAACTTTACAGTTCACCTCCTCAGACAAAGCTATAAATCTGTATGCAGCTTAAATCAATAGTTGGTGCCCATACAGCCAATAACTTCTTTCCACACTGAACCTCAGCCTAACATGCAGAAGGAAAGCAAAGAGCCTGATCCTGTGACAAGGACCCTCACTGCCAGCCAAGCTACTAAACCCCAAATCCTTTGCTCCCTGAGCTCAGCTCCCTACTGAAACCTCACAGAGGAGTTACCCTCACACCAGGACTGCATCAAGTCACCAAGAAGCTGTTTGAATTTGTCCAAAGCAGAAGCGTGCATATGCAGATAGACACATTCAGAAACAGGACATTATTAGAGGAAAACGGGAATTGTGGAAATTGGGGAGGTTTTTTTAAATTTTCACAAGTGTTAAGATAAAAACTGGTCACAAAGCAGAAAAACAAACTTTATAACCAAGATGATGGATTACAGACATAAAGAATAAAAAAATTTCATAGCCTCAGTGGAAGAGTTTAAAAGTGCTGCAAATCAGGCTCTCCTCTAAGATACCCTGACATTGGGGGCATTACATTTTTACTCATATTTACGAAGTTTAGAATTATGAAAAGTCCAGAGCTCAACATCTCAGTCTGAAAATCCTTCAGCTAAGTTTAGGACGACTAGATCACAATTTCCAGCCTAAATTTCTTAATTAGTTGAAAAAGGTTATATGAGTTAGAAACAGTTGCATGACTTCCTTCTGCAAGGTATGTTCCTACCTGGACAGCAGCATCAACTTGTTTGATACCTTTCACTGGACAATTGGCAAATTATTTCCAAGTATTGTACTTCAGGCTACCTCTGAGTAGAGATGGATGTTAAATGTGTGTCCATCCCATTTTAAAAAGCATTGTTGACCATTCCATCGTATGTTTCCTGTGGAATTGCACAAGTGTCTTCCAAAAATAGCCAACAGTTTTGCTGAAAGGCTCAAAACAAATAACACTACTGAAGGAGTATCTTACATAGTTTACATAATAGGCATCTCAGAAGGGAAAAAAGGATGTGTACAGCTTTTCAGTGTGAATTCTGCACTGAACAAAAAGACATCATTCTTTGCTTAACACAAGGCTGAAATTCACCATGAAGAAAACTGCTGAGGTCAAAGCCTCAGGGCTTAAGTTGAGAGGGAGATATTCTCAAGGCAATAGCTTTTATCCTTGATTCAAATCAAAATACAATATGGAAAAGGAACAGTCAGCTGGTTTAAGCCTCAAAAAGGAAAAGCTCTACTCTAGCCAAAATATATTCACAAAAATTGAACACATTTTTAAGTTGTTACCAGATCCACGTCTGCACACTTCTGTTTACTTTTTTTTTTTAAATTATTTAACACCTGGTCCTTATCTCCTGACACAGAGTTTAGCTTTCCTGCTAAACAAAGTATCTCAATTTATAACTAAATACTGCAAGTGTAGAGTGTCATAACCACTGGTGCTTCCACATCACTTCATATTCAGCTGTATCTCTCCTCACGACCTGAAAGTTAACACGGACGTATATTCCTCAGTGAAAGTCTGTCCCTTATGGGTAAAATCCTGAATGCTTCACCAAAGAGGAATTGTTACAGACAATCCTGTAGCAGTATGAAGAGGCAAATGAGGTGATGAAGTAAGCAATGCCATTTTTTTTTCTTTTTTTTCGAGAGCCCAGAGATTAAAGTTATACTGTTTGAATCAGGATAACAACAGGTGAAGGGTCTAGAATTTGTGTTAGCAAGTGCTTTGGGATTGTTTTCCTTTTCTCCTTAGAGGAAAACAAGCTGTGCTTTTCTCTTCCCAAAGAGACAAACAACTGTTTTCAGATCGTGCAAATACACAGCTGAGTCTCAATTATTATTGTCATTCCCACATCCCCAAACACCACCAGGGCGTGAGCAAGGAAGTGAGCTAGATCAACAGTTGACAGAAATGTGTGGAAAATCCTCGCTAGGAAAAGAACCTGTGTATGTTTGATAAGAGGCAGGGCAGGGCTTGGCAGGACACACTTGGTTCCAAGCTGCTAAATACAATAACTTCATCAACAGGCCCCGAAGCTCAGCCTCTACCACCTACCCTAATATTAACTACAAATCTGGTTGCCATCTGGTGGCTAACACAGAATGAAGATAGCATCTGTGATGAATTCAAGGTGGACCAGCTTCCCTGTCCTGTCCCCTTTGGAACAACAGTAAGGTAAAGAAAACTACAGATGTGGCCATGCTCACTCTTGTGTACAGAGTGAAGGCAGGACCCTGCTGCTGCAGCTCCATACTGGATCTGCTAGTCATTGGGGTTTTTTTCCAAGCAGTCGGACAAGCTGAAGGAAGGGATGCTCCTAGTCTCAGTGACTGAGCTAAAAGTACTGGATGCAGCATATACAACATTAAATCCAAGTGGTTTGGGCTGCCATTCTGACCCAGCAGCGTTTTTGATCAGTGTCAGAGATTGGTACAAGGCTCAGGCCAGCACTGCATTTAATCCCAACCCTCCTAGATTAAATCTAGCTGCTAAAGATAACTCCCAGGAAACACGAGCAGCAGTGGGCAGATCTGCTCGCCCGCCCTCCCACCAAGATGCACCAGTCCTTATTCAGTCAATGTCATCTCACAGCAAACCACTGAAAACCAAGACGAGCGTGCCTGCAATAAAAGCAGCTGATCAATGTCCCTGCGTAAAACGCCCGATAATCCCTACACGGAGCAGGCATCTGGCATCAGATGCAGCATGCCAGAGAGATGAACAGGAAAAGTATCCATTGCATATTCCTGGCACCTTCTGCTGGCACAGGGGTGGGCGGAGAGCAGCGAAAGGGCTCCCGGGATTCAAAAATCCCCCCGTCTCTCAGCGGATCGGCACAATCTTTAAAGGCCGTGTGGCTTTGGCTGCAGCAGCATTCCAAAGCCAGGAGCTCAAGGTCAGCGCAGCAAGCAGCGGCTATCACGCGATGCTGCTGGAAGATCAGGGGCGAGCGTCCATCTCCCTCCCCTCGCCATCCTTGAGGTTACGCATTTAGCGCTATGGCAAAACACAGAGCCGCTCTGGAAGATGCTGCATTAAAGCACAACCTAAATGCCCCAACGGGAAGGTCTCCTCCTGTTGAAACAATAAGCATCTGCCGATCCAACACGAGCGAGCGGCGCTCCGTCCTCCCTCCCGCTCCCGGCCGAAGCCGATGCCATGTTTCCGCAGGCGGCCGGGGAGCGCTCCCCGCTCCAACACTCGGCATTCCCGGGGGGCGAAGGGGCCCTCATTCCGCAGGCACGGCAGGCAGCTGCCACCCCCCGAAGCGCCCACTGCGAGACGCATCCCTGCTCCGGGGAGCGCTGTCATCCCCGGTACCCGCGGCCCCCTCCCGGCCCCGCATCCCGGGGATGCCCCCGTTCTCCCCTACCTTCTCCTGCGCCCGGGTCAGCTTCTTCTGGACGTTGCTGGCGATTTTCCCGGCCGTGACCCCCTTGCTGCCCAGCTCGGCCATCTTGCCTCCTCTTTTTAACGGGCTGCGAGCGACGGACCGGCAGGAAGGGGGGGAAAAGCCGGCGGGCAGGCGATGGCCCCGGCCGTCACCGCCGCCGCCGCCCGCCGGCCGCCTTTTAAAGGGATAGTGCTGCCTTACACGGACAGGGATGGGGCAGGTTCTGGACGGGTTTCCCCCACCCTGCCTGCCTGCCTGCCTCCTCCGGGTCCCCGCCGCCGCCTGTCCCAGAGGAAGCCAACAGGGTGGGAAAGTCTGGCAAGCATCGCAAGGGATTAATCTCAGGTGGCAGAGTGAGTTTGCGGTCGTCTTTCATCCCGCAGCAAAACGACGCTTTTGAGAAATCTGTACCACTAATCGTCATCTCCGATTGTCCAAATTCATAGGACAAAGGTACTTCTCAAATTACTCCTGGATCTTTGCAAGTACAAAGGGGAAATTTAACTCCTTGAGGGGAGGTACCTAGAAGTGAATCAAACCCCTGATTTTAAAAAGTGACATGAAATTTCAGAAGATTCCATCCTCTAATCATAGAATTATTAAGGTTGGAAAAGACCTCTCAGGTGATTGAGTCCAACCATTACCCCAGCATCACTGTGTTCACCACTAAACCATTATCCCTAGATGCCACATTCCCTACATCCTCTGAACACTTCCAGGAATGGTGATTTCAGTTTCCCTGGGCAGCATTTTCCAATGTTTGACCACACTTTCAGTGAACTATTTTTTCCCAATATCCCATCTAAACCTCCCGCAGCACATCCTGAAGCCATTTCTTCTAGTTCTGTCACTTGTTACCTGGGAAAAGAGAATGACCTCCACCTTGATACAATCTCCTTTCAGGTGACCACAGAGTGATGAGGTTTTCCCTGACACTCCTTTTCTCCAGGCTGAATCCTCCCAGCTCCCTCAGCTGTTCCTCGTGGGATTTGTCCTCCATACCTTTCACCAGCCTTCTCACCATTCTGGGGACACACTCCAGCGCCTCAACATCCTTCCTGAACTGAGTGGCCACAAAACTGAACACAGGATTTGGGGTGTGGCCTCTCTAGTGGCAGGTACAGGGAGATGATCAGTGCCCTGCTCCTGGTGGCCACACTGGCCATCCATTGGCCCTCCTGGCCACCTGGCTTTGGTTTTGCATTGCTAGATCTACCGGGCAAATACCTTTTGTGAAACTTTATTCCTTTACACGTCAGGACAAAGTTCTGCTTCCTGGAATACAGGAATCCACCTCAGCACTGTTATTCACATACTAATACTTGCCCCCAAGCTTCCGTCAGTACCATACACCAGGGCTTGGGTGAGTGGTAGGGAAGCTTCCTTCCTTCTCATCCTGCTTCTGCACGCTCATCCCAGTTCTTTATGGGAGCTTGGGACTATGTGCTCTCAGTACTCTGTACAGTGCCAACCAGTCCAGTGCTCTGCAGAAAATGGAGATATATAACAAACTTGCATTTACCTTTGTTTAAGATGGAAACACCTATTTTACTTAAACAATGGGACCAAAACCTCCCTGTGTCCCCAGACCATTTCACAGAGTCATTACTTTTCCAGATGAAGACTGTTATCTCCAGTTTCACACACACAGGGAATAGCATAGCATGCACTACTCCAACGTAAAGCAACAGATAAATGTTGAAGGTGATAACTTAAGAGAGCTAGGCCAGGTCTTCTAACATATATGTCTGTTATTTATTGTTTCCCATTTCAGCTTCAGTACTCTTTCTGAAAAATAAAAATAAAAACAAAATAAAAACCATTGTCTTGCCAGAGCCCTTAGAAACTGTGGGCAGAGAACCTGTCAACACCTCTTTGTAAGGCTTCATGAGACAGTGCCTCTGCATTTCTTGCCTGTTCTGACAATGGCTTTTTTTTAATGACAAAACCTTCCTTCTGAATCCAGTTAAAATATACTTCAATTATGTTAGTAGATATGCTATTCCCATTTAATAAAATATTTGGGCATGTGTTTCAATTGTGGATGAGCAAAGTGCAGTGATACAAGACATACTCAATGTGTGAGTACCCATGATGCCAATCTGTATTGGAAACTGCAAATTTATTCAATTACTTCCTGGCTTTACATTTAGCATGCATCTTTCTGTAGGATTAGTATTTAGTATTAATTTAGTATTCATTTTCTTAGTTTTTGTCCCAAATGCATCTGATTTTTCCATAAGTTCAGCCTTACTAGTTATTTTCATATTACCTTTCTTCTTGGGTATCATCTGTAATTTTTCTCTCATTCTCACCTCCCCCATCTTAGCTGAGCTTTTCAGGTTGAAAGATGCACATGTGGTTAAACATTTGTAACATCAGGTTTAAAAGAGCAGATGTATCAGGGTCTGAACACATTCCTTTCCACCTTACCTCATATATTTACTTCTCCTGCTTAAGTCTTTTCTTCAGTAAAACCGATTTCGAAGGGATTTTTTGTCTGATTAAGTCCCTTCAAGTGAAAAGCAAATGATTGCAGCTGAAAAGAGAGTCCACAGCAAACATCAGACAATCGTGAAACAAAAGCCGCCAGACACACACGTTCACCACAATGAAAAATGATGACAAACTGTGTACACTTTAAAAGCTGGGATTAACAGCAAGTATCCACCTCTCAGCATGAGTCACTTCACAGTTATTTCTGTGCTTGATTGGATCAGCACCAAAGCTGCAAAGCATTTGCTGGGCTCCAGGTGTATTACAAAAGGTACTCTCCTGGCATGACCCTTGTGTTATGAGTGGCCATGCAACAGAATGACCACATAAGCCATTTCAGCCAGGTAATATATGCAGGAGTTTGTTCCTTTGTGAACAAGGGTGGCTTCAGTCCCACATCTATCCACCGTTGTTCTATCTCAAGTTTACTGTGTTTCACAAGGTTATAAATGTAAATTATTTCAATTAGACTGCAGTGCAATCATGTAGTAACATACAGGCTATCAACATACGCTTATATTTGTTTATGCTTTGTGGCATGGTGAGACAGAGATGTCAAACCTTTTCGAAGCCATTAGTGACAGATTCTGCACAAATGGAGTTAAAATAAATCAAACTCAATGCTTATGAGTATCTCCCGCAATGAGATTCATTTAAGTTCAATATGTGCATAGCTGTCTAATCTATTCTAACACTAGACCCCAGAACACATCATTTCACCTGACTGTAACCAGCTAAATATGTTTAATTTAAGCTGAGTCACCTTGGTTCCTTTTATAGTCAAAAGAGAGGAATCCGTGTCTCCAAAGCTGATAAAAGGTAAACCAGAAACATCTCCCCCCTTAGCTACAGAGGGAGATTATCTGAATAGCTTAAATTGCTAAAGTTAAGAAAGCCAGATGGGTTATGAAACCCACCTGTAGTCCATCTCCCTGGTGACAGGATGACTCATTTCCACAGTTCAGAGGGAAAAAGCAAATCTGTCAAACACTCTAGCACAAACAGGCATATTTAACACGTACATACCCACCACTGCTTTTTTATGGCTTTCTTAATTGATTAATACTCTAGTCAATAATAACTATGTTAGGTTTCAGCCCCATAAGTGCATTTCACTTCTCAGTTGTCTCATTAAAGGGAGATGAACTGTTCACCTGTTTACAATTAAACATATGCTTAAATGCTCGCTGGCTTGGAGTCTATTATTTTGTAGCTTAGGTACAATTTATTCCCTTCATTGCAGAAATTGTTGTTCCAGCTCTTTTTTTCATTATTATTAGTATTCCTGTTTTACCAGTTTTGTCCATCTGGGAGCAGGATGTTTTCTTCATGATTAGTAATTTAAACTGTATAAAAATTTATTTTTCAAAGAGTGACTTCCAGCGTATTCATTAAATTCTTTTTTTTTTTTTCTGACTTGAACTTTTTAATTGTAGTTTGTGTGTTTAAAAATACAAGCTGTGATAATAAAATCTTCCCTGCTACTGATGGCAAAATCTTTCATGTATAATCCAATTCATTTAAATAAAATAATTCTGAAGTTACAGCAGTAGAGGTTTCTACTATTCATGGTACTAGAAGTATATGTTCTCTGTTCCAGTGTCAAAGAGGATTAAAAGCTGGTTGAATTTATTTTTGTCTCTTTTCAGTAAGTAGTTCTTATTTTAAGTGTATAATTACAGTTTTTAGAAAATATCTAATAGAATTCACTAAATTAAATATTAATGGAAAATATAAATATATCATTATTGAATTATTTAAATTCTTATATTTGTACTAAATAATATTTTCAGTAAGCTGTTTGAAGAACTCTAAAGCCCTTCACCCCAAGTACTCACATAATGCAAGATGGGTCTTCAAAGCTGGAGTTCAGATATTAAACAACCTGGTTGTTTGGATGTGTAGTTTTTTTTTGAGTAACTCTGGCTCTAACACTACAGGTCAGCTGGCCTCATTCCCTGCAGCACCATTCTCTTACTTTAGTGATGTCAGTTGAAGGACTAACTTAAGACAGTAAATCCAACATCTTGAAAACAACAAATGGCACTAAATATAATATATACAAAATCTAATCAAGTTCTAATTCCAACCTTGCCTGCCTTTTTCTTTCCATTGCAGATCATGCATTCTTCTGGGACAGAATTCCAGAAGAGCTTGCAAAGGTGACTTCTGTCTTTTAACCTGATAACATTGTCAGGGTAATTTGGCTATCAATTTCACTATTATCTAGTTTGCCTTAGAATTCCTTTCTGACTGACTATATTCTCTTGCAAACTCCCCCTTTGTTCTCCCGAAGAAAGGGGCAGGGAAGAATCAGGAAGTTTCTGCCATAAAAATAACAGATAAGAACTTGCTGATTACATATTGTGTCCTTTAAAACAAGAGCAACATGAAAGAACTTTGATTTAAAAATAGTGTCCGAAGGTGTTCTCTCCCACATCTCTCAAACACTCAATTCCTGGTGAATCTCTCCATTACCGTTTATGAGAAACAGAACACGATACCCAAGTTACCCTTCTCATGCTCTAAACACACTAAAATTACCACCAAAAAAATTAGTATTATAGCACTGGGAAGGCTCCAATGCTGAGAGCTTTGTCTGTCTAGTCCAGAATCAGCTATTCAGAAAGAGGGAGAGGCAGTAAATAAAATGGCAATTAAATTTTGTCTCATGTCTCACTGAAGACCGTCCCATGATTTCAAGCTTGCTTGAATTCTAGGGAATTATGTGGTGTTCATGATGTGTCTTACTGGGACCTCCAAACTTTGGCAGATTTTTCACAACTTCAAAATTCAGATCATGTTTCTTTTCCATCCACATACCTGTTTGGGTGCTCGATACACCTGCATGTAAGTATTTCTTTCTCTGCCTGTGTGTATTCAGCCATCACAAAGTGATCTTTGGCCCTGAGCTTGTGACAGATTAGCTACCCATTGCTATTAAATGAAGTGAGTAAAGAACAGCGATGGTCTGTAAGCTTTGCACAAATATATTTCCAAGAAGCTTATCAAAATTTCTGTGTACCCTATTCTGCAGGAAAAGAAGGGATTTGACAAATATGAAATAATTTTGGTTTTACTTTTTCATTATCATCAGTCAGCAAGGAAGAGGCAAGTGAATCATGTGCTTCCTTTGGAAAATATTCTGAGAATTCTGGAAGCCTTCAACTATTTATTAAAATATAAAAAAAATCATAACTAATTATATACTCAAATGGACAGCCCAGTTTATCCTCATCTATAGCTGTGGTAGAACACATGATCTGACTGGTGGAATCACACAAAGGCTATAGAATCTCCAAGATACCATATCAATAGTACAAACTCTCACTGAAATGCAGGAGTTATTTGATATTTTCTATCAAACTTACATCCACAAGGTTCCACACCATGCCAGGTGGATTATGTAATGGTAACAGTTGTCCCAGTTGCAATGTCTTCCTCCTTGCTTCCCTTTACCAAGAGCCTCATTTTATTTCCTTGGCAACGAAATAGAGTGACTTACTCACTGCACATTACTTACAAGAGCCATCTCTCCTTCAATTACTGCAAGCTTACTATCATTTCAAATATTTGCAGCTTTCAAAATTACCCAACTCTTTACTTTTGAGGTTTCAGATTTGGTTTTCAGAAAATAAGGATGGTAACTTTTCAGTCTGGGCAAATCCTGGTTTTCTGCACATATCTAATAAAAAACATTGGATGGAATTTATTCATACAATCTTAAATTCTATTAAATTCTATTTAATAATTACTGACATGTATAATAATTTTTTCCTAGACCTGGATCAGGACTGAATTGAAGAAAATACAACACAGAAAACTGCAAAAAAATTTAGTTTTATCTGTAGCAACTCAGCCATTTCCAGAGCTCTATCATCTCTATAAAAGGGCTTTCACAAAGATTCAGCAAAAAACAGTAAAGGCCTCAAATAATTAGAATTAGTTAGATTTGATATATTTATCTTCCCAAATTATGTGACATTTTAATGTATCATTCAATGCTGTGACATCTTCAAGTCTCCCTGCCAAATATAGCAGAGAACATTCACAGTCCTAAAGCAAGCATCCTCTACAGTTTAATGAGTCAAAGCCATGTGTACACAGATATCAGGGTGATCAGCATGGTAGAAGAATAAACATAAATTTCAAGGCAAATTTCTGCTTTGTTTCCAAGCTAGATTTTGAAACAAGGCAACACTACCAGATAAACGAACCAAACATAGTAAATTGTGAAAATTTTTCTTAACAATTCACTGCACAAGTAATGGAAATACATGTTACTTCTACTGCTGTACTCTGGAAGCCAAAGCACAAGTCTGGAAATTTTGCAGCATCTGAGCTGCAACAGGAATTTACTAGGAATTTTTCAATATGGGATGTACCCTCAAAACCCCACCTTTTGGAATCACATGAATAGGTGTCCAGACAGGGACAAAAAAAGTCATAATCTAAATCACAGCAACTGAAAACCAAAGAAGGCTAGGGGGAATTAAGCCATCACTTCAACATTTTCATGTATTTTAAGGAATTCATGGCCTTGAGTCACAAGCTAAGGAAAGACAAAACGTGACACTTCTCTCTTGGACATGGAGGTAAAGATAAATTTATTATATATATTGCAGAAATGTGCTGCTTGTGAAACAAGCTTCTAGAAACTGGTAGCAAACAGAAGCCAAAAAGGCAGCTATTAAAAGAGAACAGTATTTTTGGTCTACATAACAGCAGTGAGCTTCATCACAGCAAAACAAAGCAAACTGCCTGGATAAGAATAATCTTGCACAGCATTATCCTCTGGCTGTATGTGAGCTGTCAGATCTTCTGAGATCCTAGATTTAAAACAACCAACCAAACAAGCAAAAATAGCCCTTCTCTGCATCCCAACATGATCCAGATTTACCAAGACTTCCACAGTAAACATTTAGAAAGGCAGGGAATCCTTCATTCCCTAGACAGAGCAACAAATAGGTATAATCCACTTGCAAATCCTACCAATGCCACACCAATTTATAGCCTCATAAGGGTGTGGTAATCCTAGAAACCACACAGGTCTTCCCTTTCTATTTAGAAAGGATTTTTTTTTTTTTTTTCATTTCCATTCTATTTAGAAAGATTTTCTTTATGGGAGAGAACAAGAAGGTTTGACCTTGCCATTAATGGAATGTTTCCTGGAGATATTTAATTAATTATCCTATCCTATCCTATCCTATCCTATCCTATCCTATCCTATCCTATCCTATCCTATCCTATCCTATCCTATCCTATCCTATCCTGTCCTGTCCTGTCCTGTCCTGTCCTGTCCTGTCCTGTCCTGTCCTGTCCGTTATCACAGTAAACAAGTCTTCATCTTGTTATATAAATAACAGAATATATAAATGGAAATACACAAAATTTGTGCTTTATACCATATAGGATGGAACAGTGCCCTAGACATATTTTGATAAAGCCAATTAGATCAGTTATGCTCTTTTTATAAAAAAAATATTTTACAGGTTCCTGTTTGTTTATATGTAATATTACAGGCAGTTCTTTAGATACTAGTCCCACATTATCTTGCAATTAGAGGTTGTTATTCAGCCCACAGGAATGTCCAGCTGATCACAAAAGTTTCTATTGACTCACTGCTGTCTTTGATGTATTTCTGTTGGCCCCTTGGTTACAACCAGTAGTCACTAAAAACACCAATCAACATCACAAAAACCAACGAAAGAAAGTGTCTTCTAGCTAGCAGCTCTTAACCTTTCATGAGTTGCCCTGCCCTTAAAAAATACTTCAAAAAACATTGAAGCATGACAAGCCTTCCTTGTTTTAGTCCTTCTTTATGGATCCTTGGGAAATTAATAGTGGATTCTCATTGCTTCCTGGTGCTGACACTAAACATCCCTCTTTCCAGTCAAATTGTTCAACATTAGACTTCCAAACCTTAGATGTCAAGTACATAATGATAAATAATAAAGAGAATGCTTCCATTTGTTTCCTAAAGACATCTCAAAATAACAAACTCTTTTCTCGTCTCTTTTTTCTTATCACTATGCAGTTACATGATAGTCATCGAAGTGAAGCAAAGGCCTAGGAAGATTTTCTCCTCTGAGAAGTAGCCAACTCAGTGGAAAAGCCTGAGGACCCTGATCTAACCCAGCACCTGGGAAATGTAAGGTTATTCCCCATCCACTATATGTTTTTCTGTAATTTAATTCTTTCTAATTTTACATTAATTGCACAATTGATATTTCATCACTACTCTTGGCTGAAACTCATTAGTAGCCCACTATTTTCTGTTCCAGTTGAAAAATAAGAATGTACTATTTGTAATTATTTTCTATCCAAATAATAGCATAAATTTCATTTTGTCTTGCCTATGGTATTGTGTGGTGAAATGCCAGCATCAAAATAATGGAAGTACTTAATACCAAATTATACATCAACACAATTGCTGTAATTACAAGTAGTACTCTTGCATTCCAATGTGACCCAGAATCGTGACAGATCAAAACATTAATCTCTACCTATGCATTTGCCAATGAAGCTTTGTCAATCAAGATGACCCAGTCCCAGAAGATGCAGAAAGAAGAATTCAGCACAATGAAACTGATCAGTGTGGGCCTAAAATTTACAGCCTTGAAAACATACAAACATTAGAGACATCTGCTTTGATAGAGCAGCATGGCTGTATTAGATCTTTCCAGCCTCAGTTTAATCTGACATTGCCAGTGGATGGACAGGTGTAGCCATTCCCTACAGAGGTGATGATTGAGCTCTGCATCACAGGATGAGTTAGAAAGCTTTGCCAGCTGAGATTTATATCTCAGAAATCTGCAAAGTTGGGATGTTTGTAACCATTTTTTAAAATACAATGTAGGATAGAAGCATTATAAATGTGATAGTGAAATACTGATTGCCTTTTCAGCAGTATCTTACATGAAGTTTCTTAGCCAAGCCCTTCCAGATATGTGTAACTGATTCCCAGCTGATTAGTCTGATTCTCTAATTAACTAGACTTAATGCTTCTTTTTTGCATCTGGGATGAGACTGTTTCTGCATTATTTGGGAATCTTCAAACAAATTCAAGTGTTCACCCCTGTCTGCACAAAGTAGACAAACAGCTTCACAAGTTGAGCTGCTGAAAGTAAGAAAGGCTTGTCTAAATGTTTCTTGTCCCATACTTAACTGTGGTGGCAAAAATTCTCTTGCAGTTCTTTCCAAAATCCCTGACTCCAGTCCTCCTTTTGTCTGAGTTAAGTGGGCTGCTTCAGTGAGTTTACACTTCAATGTAATTGTTTCCCAACTAGATAAACATTTGACAGCAAACACTGTTTCAGAAATTGCCAAGATTTGTAGAACACCCTCTAAATGGTGTCAGATGGTCTCCTGTTTACTGCAATGTTTACTGCAGTAGTGTCTGAAACACACAAATACCCCCCTCAATTATTTCCTGTCTCCTTTACTTTTATCTCACCTAGACTGTGATCTCTTCAGAGTAAGAACTGGCTTAATTTTGAATTTTGCATGATAACAGGTAGAGTGTCAAAGCTCAATGATTAACAAACTGTTAAAGACAAATCTCAGCAGGAGCCCTACAGGACTGCAAAGGCTGGATTTTCTCTAACAAAACTTTTCCCATATGAAACTTTGGACGTACTGTACTTTTTTCCACGTGCAAATTCCAATTTTGAGCAAGGATATGCAAAAGATGAACAGAAATTGAGAATGTTCATACATACACGGGCTAAGAGTCCTTTTCAAACAAGTGTAACCAAACTCCTGTGTTTTTAAGAAGCCATAATAAGTACATTACTCTTAGCAATATGTATTTTTTTTTCTCCATAGATACATAATCACAGACTTTCACTAAGGAATAATATAAAAGCAGCACCACCTAGCGGTACCAAAATCACAGTGTAGTATTTTCAGTGGTTTCTTGAGAATCCTGTTGGAAAAACAGGGAAAACTCAGCTGAAATTATTTTTGAAATACCCACATGACATTTACCATTTACGTGTTTGGTCTTTTTTTTTTTTTTTTTTACAGCAAGAACATGCATTAATATTTTCAAGCTCTTAGCATACACACATGTATACTTATTTTCTGTTGTAAGTATCCCTTGACAGGGATAAAGGGAACACATGCATTAATCACAGCAGATAAAATATTATTCTTTTTATTATACACACACACACACACACACATATATATATATACTTTTAAAAGATCAGGTACCAAAATAATTTACTTCTCACACCTTTCCATTCACCTTTATTATTTACTACTGAATGTGTAAGGTTTAGGTGAAAACCTACACAGGAATAAGAAATACTTAGCAACTTTGGACTGCTTCCCAAATATTTTCCAACATACATTCCAGGGAACTGTAGTTTATCTTGCTTCAATAAATATTGTCCACGACAGACATGCTCACTTCACAAAAATTAGAAGGGTCCAATGTGTAAGACCAGTTGTTCTCCCCAGTGATGGTATTGGCTTACATATTTACATCTGTGCTCAGTAGCTGTACGGTGCTGGGACTATCACTTGGTAACATTTTAAATCATCCTACCATCTGCTTTTCACTTGCCCCTGTAAATCCTCCATTGACACTTCTGTGACACTTCAGGAGGTGAAAAACCCTCGGATGCATCTGCCACTGTGGGAGCCCGCCAGTGCAAACTAACATTGTTCTGAGCACTGAGAATCAGTGGTTTGTTACAGCGTTTCTGAGTCTTTCTTTGGGCATGCACTGGCAAAGTTTGGCATTATCAAAGATATAAATCTCTAGTAATTATATGAAATTATATGATAGCATGTTTTAATGTTAATATAAACATTGTATGACAACATATCATAGGAAGGAAAAACCTCAGTGATCAAAACCAGTAGTGGCCTTTTTTTTGCAAATAGTACACATCAGGCACCCAAACTACTCCTGCTTCATCCCTTTTCTCTTAGCCTGCCCCATCCTCTGTGCAGTCCACAGCTCACCTCTCCCCTTCCTGAACTTGCAGCCCATGTGATATTTGGTACAGCCACAAAGCTTCTGCTCTGTGTGGCTTTCCCACTCCTCACTTCCCAGTCCCAAGTACCAGCACAACCCTTCTGTTCCTAGTTCCAAACACACCCCCAGTGCCTACTTCTCATGTTCATGGCTGCCAGGCATCCTACTCTCCATCTTCACAGCCACATCACTGCTGGGCTATTTAAGAAGCTCCGCTGGCATTCTGACTATTTCACCACTGACCTCATAGATTCCTTCCTTGCCTACAAGGGAGTATGGAAAAACAGAGAACAAACTGACTGAATAGACTAATTCTAGTTGAACTTTATGGAATTCTTTTTACCATGATTTATCATTTCATGGTTGGGGATATATTATTTTTTTCAGTCTTTGCCATGTCTCACAGTGACTTTATTCTAAACTTAAATTGTCCTGATAGTTTGAAACTTTCAACACCAGTTTATTTATTCACTGTTACTGGTGATACTTGTTTTGAACAGGAGCTGTCCTTTACCTTAAGGAGTAAAGAGCTTAATCTGAAAGTATTTGAAGAGAAAATTGATGTCTTCTTACAATATTCACTTTTCTAGACTAATTACATTAACTTTTTGAGAATAAATTTAGTCTCTTGCAGACGTCTGTTTCTACTATCTGTTATCTAATCCAACTGGAAGGAGTAAAATCAGTCCTGCAGTTTTGTGTCCAACAAACCAAGTTCTCCTAAGCCCATGGTTACATAACTTCCAGATGTGCCAGGGCTTGATTTGCCATCAGACCACAGGGAGGCAGAGCAAAAACCATTGTAGCATAACCCTTTCTCCACTCACAGAAACTATTAACCTGATAATCTTAGTGTATCCTCATCTATCCAAAACAAACTGTACCTTTCTTGAACACTTAAGGACACTGCATTGTAGCACTTAAGAAGTATCTCCGATAGAAATTGGGGAAGAATAGGTCAGATTGCACTCATACATTATAGGCTGTATTTGTCATTATTCTCACATATTTGCACTTTCTAGTCACCTGTGATTACGTAGGCCTTCCTCTACATATTACATTCTCAAGCAGTGAGCTCCTCAAATTAATTATTTTTATTTCCTACATACACATATTTTGCTATGAAATTCCAGCCCATTTCTATTACATTTTGGGTTTTGTTTTTGTTGTTGTTTTGGTTTGATTTTCACACTTTATGCCTTTTTTCTTTATATCTTAAATACTCTTCTATGTATTAAGCAATTAATCAAAACATTAACATTAGAGTCAGTCCTTGGGTATTTCTTGGATAACTTTTCTAGTACCTTTCCTCCCCAGTGACAGTACTCTTAACATAATGTTATTTCCCATTTTGCCAAGTCATTACACACCTTCAATTCTTGTAAGAATCCCCGTATTTTCTAGCTGAACTGTTAATTTCCCATGAAGCAGTGAATATTTCAGCTCAATACAACAAGTTATAGACTTTAAGCTGTTAAAGGAAAATGCAAGTATAAATAATAATTAAAATAAGAACCAAGACTTTTAAATTCTGTATAAATATTTTATTATGTATAAAAGACAACTTACATGGATAGGTGCTCTATTAGAACAAAATGTTGGCTGTTTTCATTAAAAGATTCAAATGCTACAAAAAGCATTTTTGAATGTCTTTTCCATCTTCTACATTGATGTATTACTTAGGGATTCATACCAAGCAGCAAATGTACTACAACACAGCAGTGGCTAGTGTTTCTAATGATGCTATGGCAAAGCAAAAGCTAGGCACCATATGGCATCCAAATTTAGATTCAAGGCAGGAGTTCTTTGTCTCCAAGTCAACAAAACCAGGCAGAGTTATGGAGTCAAATAGACTCCTTAGTCAGTCCATAGACTTTTAAACTGATTTTGCAAAACATCTCCTTTGGGATGTCAGCTGGCTCTGGCAAATACAAATCTCTTCATTTGATTTAAGATGGAGACAATTGAAATGAACAATGAGAAAAGGGAAAAAAAAGGAAAAAAAAAACCAAACAAAAAAAACCCAAACAAACCAAATCATGGAGTAATTGGAAGCCCTGGAAGAAGGCAAGCTTGTTCTAGGAAAATACTCCTAACAGAATACCTGGTTTTCTTATAGTACACATATAAACTCGATACAAGGATAACATTTTAGAGTCTTTATGTAAGCAGTTCATCCTCTTATAGATCAGATCAATTTTGTTTAGTGTTATTATTTTGTATATGAGTTCCATACAAAGGAGATTTTGGAATTTTTTTGTCTAAACCTTGAAAAGGCACCACAAAAAGGAATCAAAATACTATAACAATGCGACTATAGTAGCTAGCTAGCAATGTGAAATTTCATGTACACTATTAAAACTACAGTGTTATTTAATTTCTAACCTGTCTTTGACTTCCAAAGGTAGACAATCAAAGAAAAATTTTGCCATTTTAAAAACCAAGTTGCAAAACTTTTGCTAAGTTTATTTAGCTGAAATATTTATGATTGTCATTATGCAAACTACCTCCCAAAAAACAGTCAGAGCCTGACATGTAAACAGTTAACTCTATATAATTACATATGTATCATATTTGGATATGCAGGCTTGAACGTTGTTCAAGGCATAAAGTGGATACAGGGTACAAGGTTTCTCTCAAAAATGAGAATGTAAGGTTAGTGCAGTGATACTAAAGTTATCCAAAGTATCATGTAAGAGTTTTCTGTTGGCTGTCACAAGAAAAGTAGTAATAATAAAAAAAACAACCAAACAAACAAAATTACTCCCAAAAGATGAAACCCAAACTTCCAGGTGTCCACTCTTTCTGTTAGGCACCAGAAAGCAAAAAACCTCTCTGGATACATCAGTAGTCACATTTCCATCCTACATAACTCTGTATTTGCCTATGGGTTCAGCAAGTTAAAATGGGAAGTTTACAGTTCTTATTGCTGAAGAACTGTGAATAAAGTTAAAAGTAGTATTTTAAAAATGATAAGTATGTAACAGCTACTTCCTTTTAATATTTACATTTGAGTTTGACATATTAGCTAGAACAATGAAAGTGTCTTGTGCTTTGGTGATGAGAACAATGCCTGGCTTCAAACTCTCCAATGTGACATTTAAACTCTCATTTTTAAGACTTTTTATTTTTTAAAAACTATATAGAAACATTCTATGGGGATTAAGTTTAGATAAATTTGTATATGTTCTGTATTTCAAGTCTAAACAACATGACATAAGTTGTATTTTTTCTATTTTTACTTCTTATATTACTGTTTTTTTTTTTTCATACATGCAGAGTAAATGTTTTTAAATATAAAATAATGATCTCATAATTTCATTGTTACATGGAAACTTCTAAAAAAACCTACTGAAGGACAAGAAACAGGAAAATACAAACTTACACATGCAGCTAATTTCCACATATTATATAATAATCCCCTTGTTCTCAAATACACTCACTGAATAGCAGCGTAACAAAACTACTGAATGATATTGACATGTCCAAATTTACTTTGGGTTGATTTTTTTCAATGCATGTCTTGTTATTACTAGGAATTCTTCTAAATAAAAGGAGATTCCCAGTGCAAGAAGGATTTTTTTGGTATATATTTTCATACGTGTAATTAACTGTTACAGGAGAGGTAATTGCTCTTATGTACTGCTAGAACTAAGGCAGAACATAATACTTCATTATATTGTCAAATACCTACAAACCAGAGAACAAGCATGTTTTAAACTTTCACAAAATGCAAACCTGTTTCCATGAAAATTGTAAGAGTATTTCCAAAACATTTGAGTTTCACTTCCTGTCAGAAAATCTGACATTGATGGAATTTGCAGGAGTCAAAAGTCCATGAGTTTTGGCATGAACTGGTTCAGTTTTGGGAGAAATTTTGATTTCAAAATTCTGAAGTAACTGTGAACATAAACAGGACAAGTATTAGGAAAAACTGCAAAATTACCAGTGAAGAGTAGCCTTTAAACAAGAGAGCGTAACAGACTGTCACAAGCAAAATATGTGTTGCCAGTTGTGCAGCGTTTAAGTGCTATGATTCCCATCCAGGAAAAAAAAAGAAAGTGTTACAAGGTAAAAATTATAGTTCAAAATCTTCCTCCTGTGATGGAGGGAGGACGAAGCAAGTCCTTATTGAAGAACTTCTACATAACCAGATTAAACAGTCTGAACTATCAGAGAAACTGTTCAAAGTTCCAAAGGTCTCTTAAAAACTTTGTGAGGTTCCTCTCTATGTGTTTATTATTTCACTTCCTTTAGTATCAATCAATGTGTGAAATTATTAAGAAAGCTATAGGAATCCAAATTCCATCAGACACATTTTTCTGAAAGAAGAATACTTCAGCTATCTACTTTTACACTTTCAGGAGGAAAATACTGCAACATCCTCAGCTTTTCCTAATACTAAATCTCAAACACTTTTTTCTATAAATAAAGTAATTATCTCTTATCCTTCTTATTATCTTTGTCTTCCAAATATTGTTGAATTTGGCTATACTGTCTTTAAAATGCAGTGTATAGGGATAGCAGTTTATAGTTGCCTAGTGAGAATTCATCAGTTTGGTAAGACTGAGTAATTTAGCTCCTCTTTCTGACATACAGAACGCCTGCTAATGCTGCTGGTATTATCTAGAATCACATAGCCTTGTCAGAATTGACCAAATTTTTACTATATCCCTCCAGTCTGTTCCTATGATACTAATATTATCCAGACAGTTGTTTATAAATTTGTATTTATGCATTTCTTTCTTCTCAAGGGCACTAACTTGTAACTGTTACTAGTGAATAATTTTGTGTTGCTTCTGGAACATTTCTCCTTTTTTGTCAAAATTCTATATTCACATCCCCTGATTATAACTTAATTCACAACAGCTTGGCATCCCATGAAAACTGTAAAAGTATTCTCTAATCCATCACTTACTCTGTTAATGAAAATAACAGCCTAAATCAAATGCAGGACAGACTTTTATAGAATTTTAATAAAATGCTTTCCCAGTTCAACAGCAAATATTTGATAGCCACTGCCTCCAGCTATTTCCTTTTTCCAACCAGCTGTGCATGTATTTTATGGGCACTTCCATCTGGAACAAATTTTATTAATTTAATTGAGGGAAAAACATACAGGACATGTGAACATACTTCCTGAAGTCAGAATACATGGCTTACTTTATACCCCCACATGAGGTAAGTGATCAGCTCAAAGAAAGAAATCAGACTGGTCTGAAACAATTTCTTTTTGATGAGCTCCATATGTTTCTAATTTTAACTCACTTAAATATCACCTCTATGTTTGTAAATAGGTTGTGTGCTATTTTATTCTAGTTTCTTTCCAGAAAACAAAGCAGGTTCTCCATTGCTTCCTTGAGTGTCTTTTTCAAAAAGATGGAAGCATGTTTGTTTTACCAACCCCCCTGGGAGAGCTCTCACTTGCAGTTCCAAAAGACAGGCACTAATTGTTCAGCGATTGCTCTAGAAGTTTACTGAAGGAAATTCAAAGAAAAATTCAATCAAACTTTCCTTTGAATACATAAAATGGATCTAAATATTTTTATAGTTAAGCAGCTATAAATAGTTACCAAATTTTCGCTATTTGATTGCACAGTCTGGACTCATTATTTGAGCTATAGGCTGTCTTGTAAATGATAAAAATGTAGCAGCTGTTGGGAACATTTTCTTTATGATATGAACCAAACAAAAACAATATATCTCAATATGTACTATTTATATGACTATAAATTATGTATATCTAAAATGATAATGAGTTTGAAGAAAGAACAAGAAGAGACAGAAAAGCCCAGAACACAGAAAAATTATACTGTTTGTCGTGACACTGTGATCAGTACAAGGATATAAAATCTATTTTATGTCTTTGTAAGTTCTGAATTCTTTTAACTAAAACACAGAAACTGAGCAGGTAACCATTCTAATATACATTAAGAAAGATTTCTGATTTGCTTACAAAAACCTTCTATGTAAGCCTACTACCAAATCTATGTATTTCCTTAACAAACTTACCTTTAGTTTTACATCATGTGTACCATACCATTTTAGATAGATGTAGTTTAGGTAGTATGCTACATTTCAAGCATGATTATTTTCAATTTTTAAGTCCTTGCCCCAAGAGTATATTAGACAACACTCCAAAACAAAGGTTTTGGAGTGTTGTCTAATACTAGATACCCAGAAACGGCATACATAAAAAAATAATACCAATTCACTTTTCTTCTTGTAATGCTGTCACATAGTTCTAACCTGAATCAGTGCAAGATGGATTTCCAGCTCTGCAATTCTTTTTCCTATACAACTTCGAATGCCATAACCAAAGGGGATGGAGCCAAAGTTGTCCACTCTGTCCAAATTATCTTTCCTCAGCCAGCGCTCAGGTCGGAACTCATTTGCCACTGAGAAATTTTCTTCACTGTATGAAGTAGCATAATGACAAAGTGCCAGCTGGGTCTGAGGAAAAAAATTATATTCATATTTAGCTAGTTCCAATGCACATAACAAAATTTAAAAGAATTTGCAATTACTGTAATTTCTGCAATAAGAGGTGATAAAAATTAAGCAACTCTGAGTAATTCTAAAGACAAAGGGATACTTCAAAAATCAAATCCCTTTCTCAGCTGGTCAAAGGAAATAATCTTCCAATTGTTTTCAGTGTTGCTGGATATATTAGAGAAGATGCAGTGGGGAGGGAAATGGCAACAAATCACAAGTATTGGGAATTGTTTCATGAAGCTGCTATGTGAAAAAGAGAGAAACTTTCTACAAAGGGAGTTAACAGACAAAGAATTACAAAACTGCAAGGATAATGAAATTCATGCTTTTTTTATTGAATTATACCACTACACAAGTATGTTATTAATAGACCCCACCCTCAAAAATATTAAGAAGAAGTCACGATGATAAATTTCATTTGCCTGTGAGGACCCAAATAAAAAATGTCAAAACAACAACAAGTCATAAAATCTGTTGGTGGCATATAAATGGGTATTACTGAAATACTTCCCTCTTAATGTTCTAGCATGGTGAAATCTTTTAAAATCAATGAAGTGTATATATATTGTAGCAGATCATATTTCATTAGCAGAAATTAAACTGTTCTCTGCAGCAGACTGCAACATAACCTACCCCTTTTGGTATCAAGTATCCTCCAATGATCAAGTCTTTTTGGGTTACTCTTCCATTTCCTGGCAGTACTGGATATAACCTAGTGAGAAATATTTATCTGGAGTTCAACAGTAATAACTAATACAATTTAAAAAATTTAGATTCAAATTTGCATTCGCAAATATGCTGGATGAATGCTATATTCATTTACACCAAAAATGTTTTTCAGGAGTACAGAACACCTTGGAGCTTCAAAGACCTTGAATCATCTGTGAGAATATAACCATCATCTGAGAAAAGTTATTTATTAGTAACTGAAGGTTGAGCTATTTGGTCTATGTATTTATTTGCTTTACACATGTACAAGCATGAAGGTAGGTGGTCAAGCTGCCAACATTTTAGCACTGCTGCTAAAGCTGAAAAAGCTTTATTGATGCCTTCTTTAAAATCCTCTTACTCCCTTCCCCTCATTTCATAATGGACATTTAGTATAAACATATTTAAAAAAAGTATGTCACATGCCTTTAATTTAAATCGAAAAGCTTAAAATCATTGAAGTGGCACTGAAAAGTATCAGTGCGGGGAAGGAGGTTCCTACATTTTGTCACACAGACTAAAGGGAAAAATCAAGCTTTTGATTCCTTACCTTAACAGACACGTCCTATGTATGTGATACCACTTCTACCATACTTAGAAACATTAAACATTACATAATCTATCTTATTCATTGCTTAAGCATCCTTGGACACAATACTGCTGAAATAATTAAAATTAGGAGCAGCAAATTGCAATAGCAACAATAAACTAAAAATGCTAAAATGGACTCAAAATTCATTAGAATAACATTGAATTAAATATTTTTATTGTCTGCTACTTACCTCAAGGTTTCTTTCAGGACAGCTCTAATCAGAGGCAATTTTGGGACATCATGGGCAGCTGGAACTTGATCTTTCCTCAGCTTATTGACTATTTCCTCATAAACACGTTGCTGCACCTCTGGGTGCTTTGCCAGCAAGTATATTGCCCAGGACAAAGTAAAAGAAGTCTAAGGAAAAAACCACAATCATCAAGCCCAACAAGATTACATTAAAAATAATCTCAAGCCAAGAAAAACAATCAGCTTTCAACTATGTGTTTTATATGTTTAAAGTTATGAAACAGGCTGGCAATGATTCACATCTGGATTCAATGGGAGTTGCCAGACTTTGCCATCTCCTCCTTCATCCCTTTTCCATCTAAAAGTCCACCGCATATCAAAACAATCCATGTTGGTATTTTCCCAGTGAAATATAAAAAGCAACAGACAAACCAAATGCAAACCCAACTATGTAAACAATATTGAAACATAAACACTTTAAACAGCAATGGATTAAGTTAGCCCTTAGTTTTCAATATGCATTTCACCTTTCCTTCCAACAAAAACACTTCACAGGAAACAAGATAAGAAAATACTACTCAGAACACTTCCAACCCTTTTTAAGCATATGGTGGTCCCCTCATAGCATCTACAGATTTGATATCATCACTGCTAAGATTATCCTTTTTGGTAAGAAATGCTGCACCACTACCATTTAGAATATTTTTATTTTGTGTGAAAAAGAAACACTAGGCAGGAGATAATCCAACTTTGAACACAAGAGAATTTAAAGAAACCCATCATCTAATCTTTTTTCATCACAGCTGGAAAAAAAAATCTTGTGGAAATACCTTATTTTGGTCTTAAGATCAATTTAGAGTGCAAATTCATCATGATGATGACCTTTTATGTCTTGTCTTCAAACTGGGGTATAGTGCTAGAAGTACCATGCTCATAGGCTTTTCTTGTTTTTCTTGCAATATTGAATGGTTGTGCCTTCTACAATGCAACCCAGTTCTATTCTACAGAGCTCTGTACACAGCTTCTCTGATATAAACAGTGTTCCTTCCCAGCTTCCCGGTTTGTTCATAACTGCTTATAAATTAGGACTGTTCCAGCAACGGACAAAATGCTTTGTAGCCAACAACTGCCTCACAATTCTGTTGAAAGCTTTTATAATCCTCTAAACCTCTTTCAGTTTCTATGATAAAATGAGATCTGAATTGACAGCAGTAGGGAAAAAAAAGATTCCTTCGATTTTTGTTTTGTACTTGAAAATGAAGAGATCAGAAGTATTGTCCTCTCAGAAAAAGACTGCTGCCAGCTGAGAAAGCTGAATGAAATGGAAAGGGAAATTCTTGTTGGCATGAGCATTGTCCTTTTATTTTAATGACAAATGTCACACACTAAAAATGGAAAATTCATGCTCTGAAAGATTAGAAAATGAATGGGATTAATAACTGTGTTTTATTCAAGAACAAAACATCAAAAATGTCTGCAAACTCATAAGCCCTTGGGACATTTAACTAATGGAGTCATATTCAGCACATAAAGAAGTTTTACATATGCTCCTTATTTTGGAATTCAAAAGTGATTGCTGTTGGGTTTTTTTTGTTTTCATTAGAAACCTTACCAACTTTCTTAAGCAAAAAAAAATAAAAATCTGAATTCAATTATCCAGAGTTTTTATTTTCTTTAAGACCATTTTATTTTTTTACTTATTTTAAACTTTTCTACTCTAAGACTATTCAAGTCCTACATACCACTTCTTTATCAAATTAATACAATTTCTTTTAAAAATGTGTTCAGTAGCAATCATCTATAGTAGTAGAGTTCATTGATATTCTAAATAACTCTGTATACATTGTACATACAATATCTCATCTTTCTTTTTCCTTATTCTTCCAATTGTCATGCTGCAGTCAGTACTGAACCACACTGATTTCATATGACAGGAATGAGCAGGGAAGATACACACACAACATTAATGTTACTTCAAATGGTCTGTATGGCAAATCAGAAGAATGAAGAATGAGAGACACTTGAAACACATTCCTAGGTGTTCACATACTGGATACACCAGCCCCATTAGTCCTGAATCTTTACACAGCTTTCTGCCTCAGCCTGACTCTGTGTTGCCACCACAAGCAGGGGTAGAGTGAACTTAATGCCTTATCCACATCATTGCTGGCCTAACTTCTCCCTCTTAATGGGTGCCAGCAGAAAGCAGGTATCTGATCCATAATGTGTGTTCCAGTTGGTTTAACTAGCCATACATGAAAATCCTTTACCAAACTCCTCACATGAGTTTATTGATCTATTTTTTTCACATTAACTTTCAGCTGACTTTTCTACTGTGGTTTACCTAAAGTAGCAGAAACACCTACCTGATAAGCAAACTATGAAAAGAAAATGCCTGAAATATAAGCTGAATGCAAAGACAATTGCTCTTTTATCTGTTTAATAAACTGTGGAACAGACTCTCAAGTGGTGGGTTCCTGTAAAACACAGCTAGAGCAGTGATTTCATTCCAGTGGAGTGATTACACAGTACAGGAAGTATTTTGTATCACTTTAAAGGTGTCATGGCTTCAATGTGTTAAAATTACACCCTTACAAACAACGTAACTCCTGTGAAGAGATCTGCCAGTGATACTGGTTTACAAAAATAACTATGCATGAGAAAAAAGGTTACAAGCTTACTGTGTCCACTCCTGCCAGAAGCATTTCAGTCATGTTGGCATAGATCTCTTCCAAAGTAAGTTCCTTACTCACTAGGAGGTGCGTAAGTAGCCCACCTTTCAGTACTTCTCCTTGGTCCAGCTGAGACTGAATAGCCTTCAATTTGTTGTCAACATGGATTTGACCTTTGGGATTCAAAAAAATTGTTAAGCCTCCATTTTCATTTTTCTGCTGGTTCCATTCAGTAACAACATTTCTCACACTACATTGCACATTCCAGGGGGGGAAAAAAATTTCCATAAGGAAAAATCTTAGAGTGGTAGTGGAGATCCTTGGGTACTCATGGAAAGGAAAGATTGAGCTGTCAGGAACCTTGGTAGTTCACAGCATGAGAATGCTGAGCACAAGGAAATGACACAAGAGACTTCAGTTCCCTTCCTTAAGAGAAGCTTGAGGACAAGTTTTTATGTCCACCTGGCTTGTCTCCTGATGAGTCTGCAAGAAGATGCTAGCAAGTATCTCTACAAGACGCTAGAAGCAACCAGAAGGTCAAAGCCACAGAACTTAATTACTCTGAAGACAAAGATTAGGAGCATCTTTTGTTTTGAATAACAAAAATTCAAAAACTTCAGTGAATGACACACTGAGCAATTTCACCTACAGTTTCATGTATACTCTAGTGACTGCAAACACAGACAAAGACACAGCATCTTTGGTCAAGCAAGGGATTTAAGCAGTCAAGTAAGGGATTTAAGAAGATAAAAACGCTTCAGAAAGTTAATGGCTCACAGAATGAACTTAGAAAAAAATGAAAATCCAGCTCTCAATATTTGAGAGAGAAAAGCGTTCAAGTTTTTTTAACACTCAAGAACATTAAAAAATAAAATTGCAAAGACAACTCCTTCTTCCTACTTACATGAACTTGTATGAAAACTGATTCATAAAGTAGCCTGGAGTGTTTTATTTACCAAAGAAACCCATATTGGAGTACATCAATGCATTTCAATGTCACCTTATACACTTGTGTATATATAAATCAACTTTATGAAGTATTTAATTAATTGCCAGAGGCTAGTTTATTAACTTTCTAGTTAATTTTAGTGGTGATTATTTGTCAGTGTGCTTAATTGAAATTTTGCTGAAATCAACTAAACTACCCTCATTAAAATTGAAGTGGTTTAAGATAAAACCTTGGCAAAGCACTTGGACCTGGAGTGGCAAGTGGGTGCTGAAACAGATGAAGATACATAAAGAAAGAACAGTATAAAATAGGGGAGTTTTGAAATTTACTGGTAAAGTTTGTTTTCAGCAGAATATTTTTTAAAACAGTTCCCCTGGCCAGTCTGTATTTAATATGAAACTTACTTCTGCCACAAAGTCTTCTTAAAATTTTAGAAGAGAAATGCAGCTTGTCCCGTTCAAACACACACAGAACCTGCAGAAATACAGCTGAACTTTTCTACTACTAAATCTTACTAAATTTGAAGAGTCCATCCCAGGATCTGCAGAACTCTCTCCAGGGTTTTGGAATAAGTGGGCGAAGCCATTTGGGAATAGCACCTGCATACATAGTGGTCTTAAACATGCTAAACATCAATTCCAGAGCCTCAATATATTCAACAGTCTGCTGTGGAATGTTGTTTTCAAGGCAGCCCAACCGGCATTCATACAGAATAGTTGCCACACCTGCACATAAAAAAATGAAAGAATTGTCTATACACATGCATTAATACATATTAATAATGTAAGGAATTAAATAACATAAAATGAAATTCAAAACACAGTAAAACAGCCCAGCTAAGCACTGCAGCAAGAGAGTAGTTGCTATGTCAATAATGCTCAGCATGAGAAGAGACAGGAATTCCACCAGAAGTAGAGCAGCCTCCAGCCTGTTCGCTGTGTTTTACCCTGCACTACAAATCCTCAGCCTGCCCTGTTGGCCTCTGAACACACAGGGACACACAAGTCCAAAGACATTTCTGATAACTGGTGACAACACAGGAGTTTCTACCAGTGGCTGTGTCTGTCATCAGCTAGTAGCAAATGGATATTGAGTCTGTGTAAATGGATAAAAACTTGCACTCCAGACAGTGCTTTACTGCACACACCATTCTCCACATGGCCCTAAAAAACAGAAAGTGTGACACTGTTGCAAGTGACAATGTTGTCACTGTCTCTTGTTCTGACTTGTAATTTTCACAGATCTTTTTCTGCAGTACTGTGGGCATCCCCACTAGAAATTATCTTTGCTGACAAAAATAATTTTAAAATTTGGTTATTTTCAACTCACTCTTCCTTTCCTACTTTTCCTCCATGGGAAGATTTTTTTCTGTGCCTTTTCTTTCTTGTGTGACTCTTTCAAAAACTGCTAGTTCTTCTACATCCTCTTGCTGCTTACTAGGTCCTTTCAAAGAAATCTTATGTATTGGTTCCCTGAACAGTTACAGGGTAAGTTAAATAAACAGCAAGTCATGTGGAAAGTAAGTGTGCCAAGCACAATTATAAATGAAAAAAATAAAAGAATGTGAAGAATTTAAACTAACCCATCAGTTATAGTGAATCTGTAAGCTCATAGTTTGAAATTCCATAAACTGGTAGTTAAATGCCATTTTTAGACACTATTAATGTGAAACAGACCAAGCAGGCAGCCAGCAATTCGACACATCTTCATAAGTGAGCAATTTGGAAATTCTTCAAATCCCAAATTACTCAGCTGCCTGTCAAAAAGGAGTACCAATGTTTTTAAAAGACATTACATCTAACAAGATTAGAAAAGAAAGTTAAAGAAATACATGAAGTATGTATCACTATGAGATTTCTGTAAGAACACAGGAAATGCCATACAGGCTCAGTCCAGGGCTTCATTCAGCATTCCCCTCATTAATGGTAGCCAGTGGCAGATGATCTTAAGGCAAGCATAACAATCCCATACTTGGTATCTGTAGGCAGGAAAAGAAGTATCTTTTCCCACATTAAGCTATGAACTGAGTTTAGATGCATCACAAAGGGATTCTTCATTGGAATTTGGCTGGTATATTGTGAAATTAACGTGTCTTAGAAGCCATCTGTTAGAAGGTCAGCACCCTTATTCTTGAGAAATAAATACAGAAATATGGAATACTGAGACTGTCCAAGGCCTTGATTGAACATTTTACCTATACACCAGCATTTCCATAGGAATTACTCCTTAATACAACATATCAGGTCTTTGAACTTTGCAAAGAAATTCTACTAATACCCACTGCACTAACTAGAAGGACACATGAATGCAGACTATCAAACTTCCCTTTTCAGATTAATCACAACAGGGCACAGTCATTTGACAGACATGCCAAACCACAACCACTCTGCTTTACATCCATTTTCTTTACAGATCCAGCCTGGGCTTACCTTCCATTGAATACTTGAAGAAAAGGTTGTTAACATTGGTCACTGTTTCCCCATCCTCCTCTTGACTTCTGAGGGTGTGGATTCTTTTAATTAAGTCTGTGATAACTTCATTGACTCCTTCAGAGTAAATAGCCACGTCTTTAGGTTTCAGAATTTTTTGCCTCAGTACACTCCTCATTTTTAGCCATTGCTCCCCCTCCCTAGAAGAAATTATCAATAATGTCTGTATGTAGTTTTCCTTAACAATCATCAGCTGGGTAAGAGCTCTGCAACCATACTGTTTGTGATTTTTCATGTCAAATGAAAACATGGTAAAATGAAAATTATGATAATGTATGTTTTTGTATTATGATCCTACAACTTGATTCTGTATTTATTGCATGTCCTCATTAAATTTCGGTGTCACAACATGTATGTTAAGGTGTCAATCAATCTCTGGGTTGAGTGACAGAACTTGCCCACTCAGTATTCTGAATTTGACAAGTGTCCCGATGTTAGTCTGCTAGTAGTGGCTAATGCAAGAAATTAGTAAAATAGTCTACTAAAATTGCTTTTAAGTAAATATTTGAATAGGTAGTCTGCAAAATTGATTTTACACAGAACCAGTACTTAATTACCAAGTAAAAGTATCACATTCAGATCTGACAAATCAACAGCTTGAGCTGGTACCATGAATTCCATTACTGATACATCACTTTCAGCTACCCCAGTCCTAAACCTACAAAGTAATGAGAGCAGACCTACCTGTAGAGAAATGAGTTACAGCTACAGATTCTGCTTTAGCTGATCCATGCATGGAAACCTTTTTGCTGAAGACTAAAAATCTGGAATTTAGCATCTACATGCTACATATCAACAGAATATTTGGGAAAAGTAGTTCCAGGAATACCTTTCCATTCCTTATGAAAATGGATAATTATCTTTTATGTGTTTATTTTAAATTGTTATATTTCCCATTACTTTTTTTTTTTTTTTTTTTTTACCTGGAGGAATGCCATTGCAAGGCACAGAAACTTATTGGCCAGCAGAAGAATTTAATGTCTTTAACAAATATTTCCTGAGTCCTCTGATTCAAGATCTCTTTTCACAAGATCTCTTTTCACTAAGTATCAAGAAACTGTTAGTTTGAGTCGCAACTGCAGCTTCAGATTTGAGTCTGCAGTGCAATACATAAAGCCTTTTGCTACCATGAAAAAACAGACTGCCCATGACTCAGGAAATTAATTTCCCTCTAAATAAACATCCTATGTCAGTGGGGACTGTGAGTAGTTCCCAGTGGCAATTAACCACACCCACATGCTCTGCCAGGTTATGCAAGCTGTACAGACAGATAACTCCTCTGGAATCAGCCAGATTCAAAAATATCTGTGTGGGGATGCACTACAGTGTGAAATGACCATTCTCTAGGTTAGTCTATGGAGGGGGCATTTCGGTGAACCATAAAGCTAAAACAAATCTGAGCCAACAACTCCACACAGCACACTGCCATCCAGATGGAAGAGTCTAGAACTGATGCAATAAAGCCACATTCATGCAGTGCAATGCCAAAGCTAGTAAGCTCTATTCTGTAAAACTGTTTGCAGGTGAGTCAGCTCAGACAACTCCAGTTGATACACATTCCCAAAGAATGTCTTCATGTAAAGTAGCTCACTGCACGTTCAACTACACATCATTACCATCCCTTTGAAATTTCACAGCAGAACAAATGCACAGCATTCACCACAAATACCTGCTCCCTTCCCCCCACTAGACGCACAAATTTCCCCACACAGAAAAGCCTGCTTTCCCAGATGACTTGTACAGTCTTTCAGAAAATCACTAAACTTGCACAAGAAAACAAGGAAAGTGAAGGACTAACAACACTTACGCAGAAATGAGCCCTGTGGCTCTCCCCCGTAAATCTCTGTACTCCTGCCAGGATTCCATGTTGGCTCTTTGTGGTGCTCTGCCTTCTGCTCGGAGGACTTGAGCAACCATGTCTCGATCTGCAATGGATACAACAAACTGGGGACCAAAGTGAGACTTGAAGATCTTTCCGTATTCCTGAGTGTGTTTTTGCTACAGCATCACCAACAAAGAGAAACAGAAGCCAAGTATTACTAAAGAAAACTACCACAAAAGGAAACTGACAATTTGTCATACACAATCTCTCACATCTAAAATTTCATCCCCAGCTTTCTAGTCAAGGAACAGTTCGAAATGTCAGGAGAAGCATCTAAGCATTACTGTGAAATGTTCACAAGGAAAACAGAGAGGTCACAGGGTTCAGGACCCTGACTGAAAAGACCCAAAGCTCTAAGGCAGAGCGTAAGTGAAACCAAACACTAAGAAGATGAAAGGACCTGGTGCACTTTAAAACACATCCCTTCAGATCAAACAGGTTAGAAAGAATGTCTGCAAAAATTAAAAACATGGAAGTATATAGGGTTAAATTACCAGCATAATACAAAGATATAATTTAATAGCATGTGTAATAACTACTTACTCTATTTAATTGCTTATTAAAAAACTTTGTATGAGTTTATCACACCTAACCAAGAATAATGACACAACAGCCTAGTGAAAAGCTGCATTTTGGAACAGATTTTTCAGCAGTGAACTTGAGAGAGACATATGCTAATTCTTCAAAAGAAAGGAAGAAATGAGGTCTTATTCTTGCAGTAGAGTTTATTGAGTGGTTGATTCACAAATCATGTGATTCAGGCTGGAGGCAAACAAGAGGATTGGAAATTAATAAAGAGGATTGGAAAACATTGAACTGTGTATATATATTAAACTAAACAAACAAAACCAACCCAAAAAGTTTACCAGTCAGATTGCGCTATCACTGTCCCATGAAATGTTACTGATTATTTAAAATAATTTTCATTTTGACATGGTCATGAAGTGAAACTCTCAATTTTCACAAATTCACTTGGAGTTGACGTACATCCTCATTTCAGAGGGAAAAACCCCCAGCAAAACTGCAAAGCAGTTATTAAAAAGATAATAAATTTTAAAACCTTTATTTCTGGTTAAACTATTAAGACAAGTTAAACTGACCAAAGTTTAACTTTGACACACTACCTACATTCTAATCTAAAGACATCTGCACAGAGATGATTATAAACCAAAGATGTTTGACACCAACTACACTTGTGAAAGTCTAGTATTGACCCAAGATTAACGTAGGTGAAATATATTTTATTCAAACTTAGTTACAGAAATTAATTGTTTAATTGCCAACAATAAGTTTAAGACATATGAATCACTCTTCAGAATATGATACCAAGTGCACATAAAATTGTAATTCTTTTTTGTCTAGTTTCCAAATAAAACATGAGTTGTGCAATTGTGGTCTCTGCCAGTCACCTCTTAACTACTTTTGGAACACAATGGCCAACTTCAGTCTAAGTTCTAAAGGTCTTACCATTTTCAAAAATCAGCTTCTGGATTCATATGAGACACATGTATTAGTCATCCTGATGAGTGAAATGCTACAGCAGGAAGTCAGTTGTCATTTCTGCTTGGTCTGCTCCTAACCAACACCATAGATGGAGCAATGTATGAACAAGCACTCCCAAAACCCAAACTCTTGCCTCAAAAATACTTCAGGGATACTGAACTTGGAGGTCATAACTTCGAGAGTATGTGTCTCTAAAGGAAAGCATGAGTTGGGAAAGGAGTACAGCAAGGAAAAATCAGTGGAGTGAGGAGGATACAGGCCACCAGTCACAGAAAAATGGTTCAACAAATTTTGGTATTTATGGAGCAGTTTATTATTTTCACTGATGGTGAGGTTTAAATGGGACAACAAAGTTCAAAAGAAAATAAATCAAGTGACAAGATATCAAATCAAATAAATTAAATACTAGTCTTACACCAAAAATGAACAAGGACAAAGTATTTGGGCATCCCTTTCTTTCAATAGACAGAACACCATTCTATCAACTTGATGTATAAAACAATGCCCAGGATTTCTATTTCCATGTTTTCTATCACATCGTGGGTTTTTCTTTCCCTCGTTCTAAACCTTGAAAATGTTCCACTCTAATGCCTCACATACCACTTTCACATCAGTCATTCTTTCACACATCATCAATTCAAACTGCCAGCATCCTAAGCCCTCCCTCCTCACCTTTCTTTTCTTTAGCCTTGCATAGCACTGACGAGACAAAGGAGATCCAACCCCATCAAATTTAAAATACTTTCCCTTTGTCATAATTGCTGTAGGCATTACTACTTTGGCCAGGACTAACTGGAATCATGTTACTGAGAACAGAACCTCCTTTGTGAAAAAGCACTCGGCTTCCCCACCCCTTCTGCATATAGCGGGCAAATATTTGTGTGCACCAAAGGACATCGTTTAAGTAGCTGTGCTGGTTCCCAAAGCATTTGGGATTAATTCATTCCTCATGTTCACTGTATTGTTAAATTTAACAGACTGTTAAATTTAATGCCTACTTGCATTCTATGTGTAGGCAAACAGGGCATCCTGTGATTCTTGAGACTCTAAGCAGAATGAAAACGAGTATTATATTGTGACTTCTTCTTATCCATCCTCACACTTTCCTTTCTAGGAATAGTATTCACTAAAGAAGAAAACACCCATATCAGTTAATGGTAGTGAAAAAGATATACTATTTAGTATGTCTTATATTCTTTTTAATATTTTGAATAATTTTCACTGTTTTGACAGCGAAAGAACTTGAATCCAATGGTAGCATCTTTTTTAGTGTTATGAAACTATGATGAGTACCTCTCAAATTCTGTACACCACCACAGAGTTAGAGGAAAAAAAGAAACGGAATGAAACAAAAAGCTTTAGTTGTCTTCAGGTTTCATCTGCTTGTGTCTCGGTTAGCAAGCAATCAAGTTGAGTAATTCATCATTAGCAATTTGATCTGGCTGCCATGGAATATAGCATAGATCCTAACATTTCTTCTTGAAAATCTAAATCGTAAATATAAGAAAGCTGGACAAAACTAAGCAACTTATGTGATTCTCTTTTTTTCTGTCACCTGCCTCTTTCTGGTGTTTTTAGGCCCTTTGTAAATCTTAACTTTCAGGTTTTGATTCTCAAACAATTTAAAATTCTATTTTCTTTCATTTCCCTTTTCTATTCTTATTTCCCTTTCTCTCTCTTCTTTCTTCCTGAAATTTCAGTAATTTTCAGGCAGCAAACCTCTTGGGGCTGACTGTGAATTTAATCCTAGCGATTTGGGAAAGGTCACTAAGAAAAACAAAATAACAAAATAACCCCATTTGAGGTATTCCAAACGGTGTACTGCCGATGGAAAGCTTATGGATCCACAGCTGCAAAAGAGTGAACAACACAGCTTTCCTCTCTTCTACACAAAGTACTTCCTTTAGAATCGCTTGGACTACACGGGGAAAGGGCCCCAGGAGATGCACTGTGACTTTTCAGGAATGAAACCCACATGTTTGGCCAAGCAGCCAAAAGAATTTATCTGTGGATAGCGACAGCCGTATGGTAAGAGCGCTGCCCATGCCAGCATCCCCGAGGCGCTGCGCAGAGAAGGAGGATCCTGGTCCACGCAGCTCCCGCAGGAATAACGCGCCTCACCCGCCCTCACCAGGTGCGACCGAGCGAGGGGACCCGCGGGACGCCACAGCACTGCAGGTGCCCAGACCAGAGGACGCTTCTCAAGCCCCACCCGGTCTCTGGTTGGCTTGACCGCCTCCCCCCGCTCCAGCACCGCCACACGCCAGGTGACAGGAGAGGCTCTCGCCCGCCTCCCTCCGTCCCTCCCCTCAGGCCGCCATCCGGCCCCGCTTCCCGCCACCCGCTCCCCTCCCCCGCTCCAGTGTGGAGGCCGGGGAGGGGGCGGCAGGGCCGCGGGGCCTGTGGCCGCTCCCGGGCCGGAGCCTCGCCCCCCCGGCAGGGTTCAAACCGCCCGCCTCCCGCCCAAGGGACGGGGGCGGCCGCCGGGGGCCGGCCAGCGCTGACGGCAGCGGGGCCAGGCGCATCTACCGCCCCCTCAGGGCACCGATATAGGCAAAGTGTATTTACGTAAGGGGAGGCCGGGGTAGGAGAGACAAAATGGTCCCTGAACGCGGCGGAGCAGAGCCGGGCCGGGCTGAGGGAAGGGCAGCGGCCGAGGCGCCTCAGCCGCGGCAGGGCTGTGCGGCCCCGGCTGCCGGCACAACCTCGCCGCACGGGCGGGTGCTGAGCTCTAAGAGTCCGGGTAAACTTCCCAGCCCTGCCCGCCAAAAATAAGCCCTCTGCAAGCTTGTGAAACAGCCCAGTTTAAAAAAAAAAAAAAAAAAGATACTTTTTTCCAGCTTGAGGCGCCTCCCCGGTGGTTCAGACCGTGCACAAAGATGCGCGGGGAGCGCTGGCGGGCGCCGGAGCACGGGGAACCGGGATCGTGGGATCCCCTGGGAAACAAAACTGCCGGAGCCTCCGGTGCTGCGGGAATTGGAGCGGGGGATCCCCCGAAACCCGGCTGTCCCCAGCGGGGAGGCGGCGCGGCGATGCCCAGCTGCGGTGCTGCTGACCCGGCGATTCACCAGCGCTTTATGAGGGGAGGACAGGAAAGGTTTAAGTAATCGTGGCGTGATTAAAGCATTATATACCCGAGGGAGCTGTACCTGGATTTCATGAATGCGGCCGAAGCCGTCCTTCCAGAAGAACTCGTAGAGGTTGTAGAGGGTGTTGGGTCCGGGCATTTCGTGCAGGCTCTTCACCCTGCCCAGGCGGCGCGGGGGGGGCTCCAGCAGCTCCGCTCCGCGCCCCTCGCCTTTGTTCCCCGCCGCCGCCCGCGGGCTGCTCCGCACCTCCAGGGACTGGCTGCTGCACAGCCGGGGCTGCCCGGGAAACCTGCTGCTGCTGGCAAAAAGCGCCTGGTAAAAGTAAGTCCTCTCACATTCAAGTGTCTGCTTGCATTTCATCGTCAAAACTCTGGTGAAGAAAGACATGTCTTTTAATTTCAGAAGGGTCCACTTTGCTCCTGCAGCTGCTTTTTATTTGGTTGCTCTTTCTTCAGTGCCTGCTTTAACTTGTACAAACAGCACTTCTCCAAACTCTTACTGCATGAGCATCAGTTTACACAGACCATTATTTAACGCTCCCTCCCCTAGGGCTGGAAAAGGGGGGTGGGTCTGGGATGAGACTTGAATAGAACGAACCTATTATTTTGTATAATTCAAATCAGATAAATTTACCCATTATACATGCAGCCAAATTTCATTTTTTGCCTGTTTCACCCATTAGTTTGGTGAAAAGCTCACCCCATCTTTCTCCTATTTTAAAAAGGCAGGATTAGGCCTATTTTTCCCTGTGGCATTAATTCATTCCCTTGTGTTAGAAAATAGAGTATTTTCTGTAAAAAATTCTCTTAGAACCGTTCATTATGCTGTAACATATATGAAAAACATTTCTGAATGCACATATAAGTAGCACAGTAACCTTACAAAAAATTCCTGTAAATTACAATATTCAGAGATGTTATTTGTATTTCAGAATGATTTATCTTTTGGTCAGGATATACTCCATAAGCAGTTTGTGTCAACTTTTGTAGACATCTACACCATTTAGAAAGTATTTGTGTTATTTTCATATGTATTTCTGTATAATTCCAAAGGTGTTAGTGATTATTTGTAAAATGTTGATTAATTTCAGAAATTTTGTGGAAGAGACTATCTTGGTTGTTAAGTGAATCAGACACTCAGATAAAATCTGAGGACAGAGGAAAGTCTCAAGGAAGACCCACATTTCTAGAACAGAATTATGAATAAACTGCTGGAAAAGTAAATCTAGTAAGCATCAAAATTACTAGCTTTTGTTTTCCTTATTTACATTCACTTTGAGGCTGTTAAGCTCTGTGCTGCTTAAGCTCTGTGTACATGCTTACTTTGAGCACTGATAACTCCACTGAAACAATGACTCTGAAGTTAGACAGGCACACCAGTCTTTATGGATACAGCAGTAAATATTACAGGAATAAAATCTATCGAAGTATTTACTGGTTAAAGCTAAAATGATGTCTTTGAAATGGACTTCATCATACTTGAAAGGGTCCAGAGAAGAGCAACAGGAAAAAGAAATGAAAAGGTTTTTAAAAACTACATAAAAAGGTTGAGAGACATTTCATCTAGGAAAGATGAGTGCTACAACCATGACAACAGCCTACAGATGTGTACATATTTTGTCAAAAAAAAAGGTGTACGTCAGAGAGAGAAGAAAGAAAACAATTGGCTTAGTTTGCAGCTACAGATTTCTTGATTACTTTTTCAGGTAGCCTTGATACATCACATTTCAGGTAGCCAAGGCATCACAGGACATTATGTATTTGCTATCACTGAGCTTTGCAAGAACATCACCAGGCAACCTCTGAAGTTTTTCTTTATACATTTCTATGTAGTGTAGCTACATCATTTCTTTGATATTTATCTAGAGAATTCTCTCTCTGAGAGAGACATTTACACAGATTTTTAAATTATGTTAACATTGTAATTTCTAGATTGATGGAAGGAATATGTGCACCCTTCCTAGAAAATCCTGCCCACAGCTATCAGTATGGTTGGTTGTTTGTTTTTTTTTAATTTGGAGTCATACATGATTAAGGTAAAGCATCTGCTGCTGTTAATGTGCTAGTGAGATAAACTTAGATATATTATGCTGTAAAGGTTACAGTTTTGTAACTGCGTAGTAGCTTTCTCTGTATCTTTGTCCGGTTTCCCTGTCTGGAATAGTCCACTATTTTCCCCTGCAACCCCTTTTCCATGAACCTCATTGTAGGACATATTGTTTCTAGCCAGGATACTTGAAAAAGCTTCCGAAGCTTTATCTTTTAAGTACTTCATCAGAACAGTACCTGATTTCCTTCTGATGAATTTCTGGAGGTGGCAGTAGTCCCAGCATAGGAACAGTATTGTATAACCCCATCTGCACTCAGTTTATTTATTGTTAGATTTCTGTTTGTTTGCGGTAAAATGGTCTGAAACACAGACCCCATTTAAAAAACTCAACATGCAAACATTCAGAGAATCTGTGATTTCAGTGAAACAGGGAGCTCACCTGGCACAGCCCATAAAGCAGCTCCAGACATTCAGATCTCATTACTGGCAAACCTCAGCAAATTTTCAATACCAGTCAAACATTCTGTGATTACCAACTATCACGTTTATATGTGCAGCTTATACAATTACAGTAGAGCCAAATTAATGAAAACATTCTAGCAATCCATTGTGCTACATCTCCTGAGGAACTGGATGCATTCTCTGCTGTCTGTATAGACTGCTGTTGGGTTTTAAAATGACACTCAGAAGTATGAGGTCTGAAACAGTTTATTTCATTAGTCACGTGCAGATGTTTATTACAGTAAAAAAAAATCACTTAAAATTACAGAAAACCTAAAAGAAAAATCCCAACCCCCACCAAAATACAACCCTAATGTATAAAATTAATGTTGAATAGGCTTTTATACTTGGTCTAGTTTTAAAGAAAGAGTAGAATGTGCCATTTGAGAAGAGTCCTGACCCAGGAAATGTCTGTGAGACACCTCCATTACTGCTTACCATCTTCTAATTTTATTACATGGAGACATCAGTGTTTGATAAGCAAAGCCAAAACCACACAATCCTGAAGAATTTCCAGAGTACATTACTGGCAATGGCAGAGTGTAACAAAGAACAAAATTAGAGCAGAAAGTGACAATGCATTAACGATTAAAATTGCCAAATTTCTTTGATATAACAGAAGGATTTAAAGGGGTGTAAAGGTGCCATTATGCAAATCTGTATAGAGCACCTTCCTTGCACAAAAGGAGATGAATGGATTGATATCCACAGAAACAGTTTTTTTGTAATGCAGGTGGTAGGCCCAAAGGTATTTTTGGCCAATGGACCAAAAATATTTATAAATAATAGATATTCATAGGCAGCTTGCCAGAGGGAGTAGAAATTCAGAGCCACTAAAAGATGCAGCTCTGATGCACTATCAAAACATTACTGAACAATAATTAGCAGTGATACCATAGCAACCCATCAGTGCAGATACAAGTTTCTTTTTCTTTGTAAACTGTACAAAAAGAATACTCCAGACAACAAGAGCCAAATTGTAAGGTGGTTCAATAGCTAAATAAAGGAAAGGAATGTTTATGAATGTGGCGTGGGCTACCACAACATGGAATGGGTAATGAAATCATTCACTTCTCTTTGCTTTGCCAGATCATAATTGTGTGGTTCTGTTTGACTTTCAAATTAGAGTTTTAGTGTACATAAGTGCCACTAGTGTTCCTTCTTTACTGACACACTTCACATCCTTACTACTGCAGAATCTGAGTTAGAGGTCAAGCTTGCAAACTGCAGAACGTTCAATAGTCAACATTATGAGTAAACACCAAAATTTACATGACAAGATACAATGAAACTGAAATAAGTTTCCTAGTATAGACCTGAAAAAGAGAGAGGAAAAGTAAAGGAAAGGAGACAACAAATATTTGAAAGAGCCGCAGAGGGTGAAAGGTTTAGAGGACAACCTAAAATGTGGAGGGGCTTGGCATTGTCCGGTCCCATTTTCCTCCTGAATATGAACACAGACTTGTTTCAGGTAACAGAAGTCCAGTAGTAGTGCCACAGAGCTCCCAGGAATAATGGTGAGTATAGTGGCCATTCTACAAAAGCTCCTTGCAATCCACATAAAACCACCAAACCATAAAGAAGGGAGGAGTTATGCCATCAGCATAGGCCAGCCAAAACACATTTATGTGAATTAAAAGATAAATATTTTCTCCTACGTATACAACCTACCAGCATATACATTTATCAGACATCTTAACACCAACTCGGAAACACACGCAGAGTTCTTTAAATTTAAACAATGACGTTTGTCCTAGCCTGTTGGTCCTTGGAGTCTGAAAATATGTTTTATGTAACAAGTCAGTTGGGACTTTTGTTATTTCAAACAAGTTGGAGCACATGCCCCTTTACGGCAGACATGCTTCAGTTTTAGTTGACTTTTGCTATGTAACGGGATCACAGTATAAACTAAACTTGGCTTATTGATAATTTAGATTATGTATTATTTTTGGATAATTTGTCTTTAAAACTGCAGTCCTGCTGTTCTCTCAGTCTAGACCCCCTAATGGTCTGATAAACTGTACTTAGTTACCTTCGTTTTAGTTATTCCTAAATCCAATTTAAACTTGCCCTCCTCTTTGCATGAACTCTCACAAAGTTCAGTCAAAGCTCTTTATTACAATAACATTGGTATTCAGAGTCAATGGTTACATTATCATCTTACCAGGAATTCTGTTTTCTTAGAATTATTCTCACCTTTTAACAGTTTTGGCTATATCTGTTTTGTTATTATTTGAACATACTTTTATTATATCCAGTATAATAAATATGGTACTGTATGTTTTACATAACTGTTGAAATAGCTACAAGTATAAATAATTTATGATTTATGGACACAAAAGAGATTTCATGGGAGGCATTTAACTCTGCCCAAGTAACACCTTCAGCTAAGACTACACAGATATGCTCTTCAGAACATTTGCAAAGAAAATCTGAAAAGGGGCTGCAATGTCAAAAATGTAAGCAAAAATTTTCAGTGTCGTTTAAAACCTTTTTACTGAAAAAGCCAGTAAGTCATAATTTTTGCCTTTTCTGACTGTCCTCAAACCCATTTTCTGAAAGACCCTTTCAAGTTGTGAAGTTACTTCTTTGTAATTTTAAATGCTTTCTAAATTCCTGTTTTTTCCTGAAAACAGGAGAAATTTAAACTTCACAGGCTAAATACTGATTGAATGTTGTACAAAAAGAAGGTATTTAAATCAGAACAAGCAAGCCAATGCCACTATGACTTACTGTTCATTAGTAAAACCCCCATGAATCAACTGTAAAGAATTCAGTTCTACTTGCAGACTTCTTATAGATTTAGATCCTTGCCCTGTGCCTCCTCGGGCATACACCACTAAGTTATACTGAGAACCACTTGCCTTCAAGTCCAGAGTTTTTAAACACATAGAGGAAAGTATGGCATTATGAAAAATGACCGTCAGGATGGCATAAGGAGATAAAAAACTGGCTGTAGTTGGGTGCTTTGGTGAGCTGTAAGGCTGTGAAATTGCCACCCCATCATCACTGTGCCCTTTTAGTCTACAATGCCATTTTAATGAGTAACAGCAGCATCCTTCAAGCATTAACATCTTCATATGGACACTTGCTGGTTTGCCACAAGAAGGAAGGGCATATAAACATAAGCTTCAGTATTGTAGCCTATCAGAAATACAAACAGCAAATATTAAACAAATTCCTGAAGAAGATTAAGTCTCCAAAGAATGGAATTCAGACCAAGGAGGGGGCCAGGGAGCAGAGAAAAAGCTTTTCTTCCAGCAAGGAAACCTGAGTTACATCCAAGAAAATCACACCTCCTCTATCCACAGACTTCCAAGAAATCATTTACTTACCCCTGAGTTCACCTGCCTCTGGCATCACTCATAATCTGAATCACAATTCTGCCACACTATCTGTTCTTCTGTAGACAATTTAGTTTCCTAGAGGACTGGGATTACAGATCTGGAGCTGTCTACTGTGACCCTTGGGTGCCTTGCCAGAGTGCAAGGGGTAGTGAGGGGCCAGCAGGACAGAAGCCCCAGGAGCCAGCAGCTCCTCTGTGACCGACCTGGCCCACCCTCTTATGGTACAGGTGCTGCCACGTGCAGCACCAACTCAGTCGTAGTGAGTAAATGCACAGTCTGCCACTTGCTGCTACAGCCTGCAGTAACAGCGGGCAGTAATTACCACTTCATCTTATCAACGTAATGAATTTAAAAGTTTGAATGCCAAGATGCTATCACTGATGCATGGAGTCATTCATGCCTCGTAAAACTATTATGCTTGATGCTGAATGTACTGCATCCCACACACACGTTACTTGAAGGAGTGATATCATTAGTCACGATTTACTACACATGAACTACAGCGGTACTAAATCCAGCTACTACTAGTGATACCAGAATTACAGGGACCACTATTAAGCCATTTGCTTTTAGTAGGTTGTTGTGGTTTCTTCCAAGTTTATGAAGGGTAGAGAGTAGTTTCAAAGCAATTCATAAAACTTTTTAAGAGAGAATTATGCAGAGGGACACTGTCTGATTTGCTCAACTAAACCCCTGTCACAGGCCCCTCCCAATTTATACTAAATTGCCATTTTGCAGCTGTTGCCATTAGAGCTGGTCCAAAATACTATCAGAAGTAAAGAGTGCTTTATACTGGGAAGAGGAGATCAGCACCAGAATACTAAACAATTATCTCTTCTGTATAAGCCACTCAAGCACTACTATGGCTGGTTTCAGGTTGTGAGGCAGAAGACTCAGCATAAGAGAAAGAATCAAGTGTTACAGGGTAGGGCTCAGAGCCTAAACAAAGTTTAAACTGAAGCAGATCAGTTCCCTTTTCAAATATTACCTGAGACCAAAACTAAGCACCATCTGTTCTCAATTATTAAACGCGTCCAATATTTCTACATTCTCAATTTGTGAATTCATGCTAATAAGAAACAGAATTCAGTCTTCTTCTGAAGCTCATTTGTTGTAAAACCAGAATAGCTGTACTATGCATGCTCCTGCCAGTATGGTAGACCTTTATACCACCCTATTTTCAACCAACAGAGGTTGTTCCTAAAGCCCTACAAACAACCAGTGGAATAACACCTCTTAATACAACACCAAGTAGCACGTTACATATTAAGCAGATGTTACATAAAAAGCACTCTTCTGACACAAACCACCACTAACATTTCTCCTATCATTTTCTAGAATTATAATGCAATCTTCATAAAAAAAAAAACAACAAAAATAAAACTCAGGAATATTTCTTTCACACATTCTTCCAGCTCACCTTGTCAGAAATCAAAATGCTTTTTGTATCAGTAATAACTTCTGTGGTGACAGTGCACTGTTTAGCAGCTACAAAGGTTTTTATTGCATGGTTAATAAATAGAATATAAATAACAAGAAAAACAGTTTTTATTTGAGCAACTTCTCAACAGTAGCAAGAAAAATTAGGAAAATGAGCACAGAATTCATCTGCATTTACTACTAATGCTTTCCTTGAGTTTCCTTTGGAGATAGAGTTCCTCTTTCTTGTCTTCAAACTCTGAAGTATTTCTGACCAATTTGTTAGAATTTTAATACAGGTAAACTCACAAGTATAAGTTAGCTCTCAGTTTAAAAATATAATGTAAAGTGCTCCTCTCAGAATTTGTTCTGCTTACTGAATGATTTTATTTGAGCATTTTGAAAAACAGTATGTTGTTGAGCAAACACAAGAATCAGATAAACAATATTTCAAACACCAGTACAAACTTCATTTACAAAACCTTTTCAGGACTCTTCTGAAAAAGGATCTTCAGCTGATAAAAATAAAATCTATTAATTACCCTGAAAACCAGACAAGTATTTCTCTTGAATGAAGTGGCCTGTATCCTTCTGCCCTCTGGTCATGAGGAAATGAGGGCATAAGACAAGGAGCACAGTGCCACACATAAAAAAAGTATGTGCTGTGACATATTTGTATCTTAAAGTTCCTAAAAATATTTTCATGGTAAGATTTAGTTCCTTCCTTGCTTTTCCATTCACCTATGAGAGCACATACATTGGTAAGTAAATATGTGGCTATACAGATGCATATAAAAGAGCCTTTTAAAGGACCTGTCATAAATTTCAACCCCATCTTTTCAGTTCCAGGAACAGGTACATGCACCCACAGTTTCAACAAGACGCCCATGTGAAGGATGTCACTTCCGGAAGCGTTTGAACAGGGGGTGGATGTGTTTGTTAGAAGAAGCCTTGCTCCGTGAGGAGTGGTATTCCATGTAAACTGTGTCATCTGCTCCGGACATGGAGCTCATGGTGCCTGTACGACGGGACACCTGCAAGTACAAGCACAGGCATGTGCTTAGTGTGTGATCAGAGGTTTAAAAGTATTTTCATTGCATGTAACTTAAAAGATTTACTTAAAAATCTGTAACAACAGATCTGTTACCTTCTCCTCCAAATATGATGGAAAAGGACACAAAAAATTCCATGTCTAATTTCTTCTGAGTGCCCAACAAGTGAATTATTCCAATAGCTAAAGGCTAATGCAGATTAGAAAACGAATCCGTTCTTTAATGTTTCACAAAGATACCAGGCCAACAATGAGAACATTACATTTAAAACTGGATGGGAATAAAATGGCCCAGTTCTGTCCCACCTGTGGTCATCCTTTTCAAAGAATTCTTCATTACCTGAGCTGACTTTGAACCATATTCTCCAGCAACTACTTCCTCCTCAGCATCCAGGTCAGATGCTTGCAGGACTTTCTGGAGAAGCTGCTGTTGTTCTTCTTTGGTTGAAAATGAAAGTTCTTCTTCTTCCATGCCTGCCAGCTTTGTGATTACCTAAGAAACAGAGCACACTACAAGGTGAGTGCTCTTCCTCCTCACTGTTAGCTGTTTAAAACCAAGAGAAGTATGTCTGATTCCATATCCTGTTGGAACTGCCTTCAACTTTTATTAATGGTTGGAAAAACCTCACACTATAGATAGCACAGATACATATAAAATCTTGGTAAGTGATGTGCATATACATATACACATGTCTCTTGTTATATTCTATCTGGAAATGCAAAAGACAAATCTTTGGGGGAAAAAAAAAAAAAGGAAAAGAAGTAAAGCTCTGAGCAGAGCATGTCAGCTAAACACTGACCAAGAACCTGACCAAGCACATATAAAACACATATGTATTCAACTTAGTGCAAGGTTAGTGTCATACTGTAGGCTCTAGATTTGTCTAGTTTAAGAACCAGTATTTTATATTTAACAACAATAATCCACTAGCTCTGCAAAGACTTAGAATTTTAGCAAGAAACATTCAGGACAATGGGGAAAAACCTTAAAAATTGAGATTTTTAATTGAGATTAAAAATTCACAGCTGTTGTGAAACAGTGCAGTAACCTGCAACAGAGCATCAGCCACAGAGCAAAAGGACTCTTCCAGCCTTTGAGTACTTAAACACTTAGATTTGTTCTCCTTGGAATTCTCAGTACCTCATCTGGTAACTGTGGGCACAGGCACAGACCTACTGGCAATGCAGTGCCATGGGCTCCATCAGCTGACAAACCTCCTCTTCTGGAGAACTGAAAAGATCTCAAGCTTCTGTTATAAAACTTGGCAACAGGCAGCTTACTTAAACCAGAGGTATTTTGAAAATTTTACAAGAATTTTCACTGTAGTTAAATGCTTTTTGTAAGCGTATGTTTATAGGTAACAATCAGTTTTCCCACTTGACAAGGTTTTGAGAAAGACATTCTAAATTCAACCACTGATTATGCAGTGTTTTCCCTCCTCATCTTTTCTGCTTACCTCTTGAGTTAATAAAATTAGAAACTAATTAACTCATAGGTTCTAACCTCTGGGTCAGAACAGATCACAAAGACACTGTAAATAAAGCTTGAGGTAAAAGAAATCCATATGAGCTGCTAAGTACCATTTTTTAAAAATGGGGTAGGGAAACACTGGAACAAATAATCAGTGCTGTGGGCTGTTATTTGTGGGAATTTCTAGTTTGAAAAAGGATGCTTTCCTGAGAAAATATCCAAGCCTGAAGAATCCATTCATGGAAAGAATCAGTTCTACATGGCTAAAGGAACACTATGGTACTCCTTGTTTCTTTAGGAGGCTATGTGCTATGGTCATCCCAAAAATAAAGAAAAAGAAGTCACAAAAATCCATTTTAAATTGCATTTGCCTGTTTCCAGTTCTGGTTGCAAAACAGTGCTAGCATGATTCATAGAATGGAAAGAATTCCCACTGCATCATCTTTTAAGCTGTCCAACTGATGCTCTGTTTAAAAGTTACCCCAAATTCTTTAACATACAGAGTTCTTCTGCTACTGGTTTAAAATTTAGTATATCCTACATTTGGTCTCTAAATAAAAACACAATACAATAGCAAAGGCAACCGGTTAGCTAACCAGAAAAAAACAGCTTGCAGTACACTCCAAGCAGTAAATTGTAATAAGGCTGATATTTAAGGAGCAAAGACAAGACACATGGATTTAGCAAAAACATATTACTCTAGTTCTCTTTGATGAAAGGCAGAGAATGAAGCTATTGAGAGATGACAAGAAGAAAATCCTAAACAAAAAGTGAAAACTGTTACCATTTTAAACTAGTAATGAATTTTTAGTTATTGAGGAACACAAATTCTGAAGGACATTAGCATTGAAATAATTACCTAAAGAAGAGGTAGAGTCTCCATATTTGTAATACTAATAAGAAGGCAGACATCTACTGAGAATGGCATACACATAGTTCATCCTTGCTTGGAATGAAGAAACACAATAGATGTTTTTTTGGAAGTTTCTTTCAGCCTTATTATTCTTTGATGCCAGCTATGACTAAGTTTGGCAAACAGAAGAAAATAGATATTCTAATGTTTTGTTTCTAATCTGCAAAAAAGAACATTCCAGTACTGGTCAGCAAAAATGTTGCTCCAGATACTAAGCTGGCCACTTGCACTGCTTTTGTCCCACATTACACCAAAGCTCCAAGGACTAAGAGCTCCTTCTTTGCAAAATGAGATCCCTCTATTTTAACCTCTTTTTTACCTCTAGAATCCAGGGCATTCAAATATAAGTAAAGGGATTGCTCTAATCTTCCTGGCTATAGCCACACATATGCATTTGCTGTAATTAGTTGCAGCTTAGTACCGACCTACAACTTTGTTGAAACACAATCACGACAACGGGAAACAAAGTTTTCACCTATAAAGACCAGGACACCTCTGTTTCTAAAGAGCTCTTTAATGGGCTGCTCTATCAGAGCAGGGATTTGCTCCAGTCCAGCCGTTCAGGGGGATGTCCCGTACTGGTGCCTCATACAGACAAGCTCTTGCACAGCCAGATGTGGGAGCCTTATTTTTCATTCTCCCCAGTACTGCTTCTTGTTGGGAAGGCATCTAATCAGAGCAGTAAGCTCCAGCTTTTTGAAAGAATAATTTACCTAAACCCAAGAGCTATCATGATACTCTGCTGCCTTTACAGCCTAACAGATGAGCATACAGGGAAATCCATGCATTAAAAATAAATGAGATACACCATGAAATGTATAATATGGAGGAGCTCTGGTTATGTTTAGAAGACGATGACATAGTGAAATACTGGTCTAAGACTGGAGCTCTTTGGAAATTGTCACTTCCTAAGTTTTGGAAGTTGTCTAAATTGCTGCTGCCCACTCTGACAACACCCAACACTGCTTTATGCAACACCAGTGTGATATAATGGGAGGCCTGCACAGATGGACAACTGAAGAGCACAAACATAAAACAATCAGGAAGGAACATGCACTGCACCCTGCAGGGTGCCTGGTTTGAAGTTACAACAATTATCTTTCTAGAAGCTGTACAAAAAGCTACTTGTATCTGCCCTCACAATAATATAGATGGTAAAACAACACTGGAGCAGTTCTCACTTGCAAGAAAAATCTTCATTAATGCATTCCACAACCAGAATTCTCAAGTACTGGACCAAATGTTAACATTAAACAATATGAAAACTACATTCCTAGGCCTCAAGCATAATAAATAGAAGGGATGAGTTACCTTGAAGCTATAACCTTGATCTACGAGAAACCGTTGCCGTTTTGTTGAATATGCCATTTCCTGAGTGTCTTGGGATACAAGGGAATAAAAAAAGGCATTGTATTCCTCTGCCACCATGCCTAGGAGACAAAAGCACTCAGTGATCAGTTTCATTTGGAACACTGCAACAAAGAACAACCAAGGAATAAATACTGAAAACAGGTACTTAAGTAACTTGTCCCCACAGAAACTATTTGCATTGTTTAGCTGCACCCAGACCTTGCATAAACTGCTTGACACAGCATGGAAACTCCTACTTTGTTCTTAATAACTTCAGGATAGGTGACAAGACGAAAACAGAAAAGGAAATGTAGACTAACACAATCACACAGGTGCTCTAAGAAGAATCTGCTGCTTTTTTCTACTAGGCAAGGTGAAAGTTAAAATTTAAGTCTATTACGTCAAGAAGAAGTGAAAAGTCAAAAGCAGCGCATGTCAAAGAAGTTCAACAGAAAAAGCAAAGGAAATGTTACCCATGTGAACTAGAGTTTGCAGTGGTTTTGAATTAAAAAAGTGAAACAAAGATACTTAGCTAAGAATTCATAGCACTATCTGAAGACCAGCATATACCAGGCTGTGTAAAAATTTTTTTTTTTACATTTATGTCCTTTTTTATATTTTACTTCCTTAAAGTCTGTTACTCTGGTAATAGGGTTCTCTTTTAAAACCCAGGGTTTCACTAAGACTTTGTCAGTTCACTAACATGGGTTTTGTTTGCATTTTCTAGCAAAGCCTTACCTGTAAAAAGCACAAACTGCACATAAACTAAGTGTGCAGAGCTTAAGTCTGAGTAGAAAGTCTTTTAATAGTAATTGTTCTAAACAAAAAAAAATTCCTTTGCCCATGTTTTACAAAAACACACTAGTCAAAAAACAAATCCAATTTTTAAAAGCAAGTAATCTACAGTATCAAAAATGTGATTTCTAGAGGCTTGCTTCTTAGAATATTATGATTCCTCACAAACAATTTGAAGTTGAAGAAAACATCAAGAATGAAAAAGTAAGAGAACCGCCAAATAACAGAAAGTCAGATTTCTTTCAGCTTTTTTTGTCCTTTAGAAATTTTCTCATCACTAAGTTTACTGACCCAGAAAATGCTTCATTTTCATTCACAGGTATATTCTCTTTGACTAAAACATAATGCAAGGACAGTATAAAGAAACCTCATGAACATCTAGTTTCTCCTGCTCTAGGGTGCTGTGATCCAAGGCCCAGAGCCCAACCACCACCTCCTTTACCTTTTTTGGCTCTCAGCACTCGTCCCAGTCTTTGAGCCTCCTGCCTTCGTGACCCACCATGGGATGAGATCTGAATGAGAACATTGGCTTCCGGCAGATCGAAGGATGTGTCCCCTACCTGCAACAGAGCAGCAGCCTGTCAGCAGTCCCTTATTTCCACATTTCCCTAGGCAACACTAGATGAAAAGGACAGCCTTCTTTGTGAGCTATGATACAAAGATGTCAAATCACACCACACTTGTGCAGCTGACTCTTAAAGTTCAGGCACAAGGATACAGTGCATGTACTCCCTCACCTTGGAGATGAAAATAGTGTTGATTTTTGGATTGTGCTTGAAGTTTTGTAGAATTTGCATTCTTTCGCCTTGTGCAGTAGGACCATAGATATAGGGTCTGAAAAGAACACAACGTATACAAATGAAATAAATTCAACATTTCTCATGCATTTCTTATGAGGTACCATAGCAGGGAGGGCAAGACACATTTGAGCAGATATGAAAACAAACCAGATTTTGGTACGGATTTCAGTTTACTTTTAGCTTGTTTGGCTCCTCATGGCAGCTGCCCAGGGGTTTGTGGAACCCTCTGCAGCAACCCAGTCAGCCAGAAAGAAATTCTGACAGTTACAAATGTTTTGCAATTATGTGCACCAATGAAGCTGTATATCAACAGACTGAATATATTTGCTAAGCCCACATGAAAGACTGAAGGCAGCTGTTAAAGAGATTTTTTTCCTCAAATGTACTGAGTTAGCACATTTACAGCTGCAACCTTTGCTTCCTATTTAAACACTTGAAAATACAGGCTTCTCTCTCAAGGATATACTGGGTGTCACAAACGGGCTGCTGGTTGTTTTTCTGGGAAAATTTTTTTTGCTTTGAAAGCTAAGCTCTTGCCCCTTCTAATACCTTCTGGGCCTACTGAAATAAGAAAAAGGCCTCAAACATTTAATGAGCACCTCACACTGGCATTCCACGTATGATGTCTAATGTTTGACAATGAATTACATGGAACATTTAATGTCTCAATCCCAAAGGCTCAAACAAACTCTCAGTCAACTCACAGACTTCATGAGTAATTTGGACTGCTATGAAGTTTCCAGTGTCTGGCTGTTTTATTTCTGCCTAAGCAGAGTTAAAAAAACCATAAAGCTAAAAAGAGCAAAGACCCAGCAAAAACAGTGAGCTGCATGCAGGACAGCACTGCTGGCTGCTTTGCCATCTGTTGCACTACTTTTCCAAATGCTGGTTACCAAGCATCTCCAAACAAATGGAGTTAAGTTTTCCAATTACTCTTTTGTTCACATTTCCACAAATTATTTCTAACACAAAGAACCAAGCTGAAATTTTCTACTTAGTATTGCACATACATGAGTGGTAGCTGAAAATAAACACAGCAGTGCAAAGTAGAGTTTTTCTATTCTTACCAACTAATCCCTGTGCACTGGCTCCTCTTGCTTTCTTTATTACAAACTTTATCCTAGGGTTTTTTAGCAAACAATCTTAGTCTTCTCTAATCTAATTCTTCTATACAGCGTGTTTAAGCAGACTTTTAGAAAAAAAACAGCTAAAAAATGAAAGTGGCAAATGAGTCAACTCTGAAAAAATACCTTCATTATTCAAATAGTAGCATTCAGTAATATCTTGAAGTCTTATTCTAAATTTCATGTAGTATTTAAATTGTGAAGTTAAATGGCAGATTTAAACTGAAACTAAAGCATTTTTGAGGGATTAAGAACACCAAGAAAGCATTCAAACACATTTTGTATTAAAAACAGAATAATCCTGAAGCCCTGGCTATCAATCCCTCAATTTAACTTGCCCAGATCCTACCTGACAGTGATTCACTGGCATTCCTGAATACTTTGCTGAATCTAGAACATTAAGTGCTAACTGGGTTATTTTTTAATGATTCATTTTCCTCACTGCAAAAAGACATTTGAGGGATTTGCAAAGATAGATTCCTCTCCCATTAACTGACAAAACCAAAGAGGCATGGTCTTTCAGAAACAGTGATTTAAACATATTCCTAACACCAGTAAAGTCAGTCAGTACATGTGCTATGCTATACTGGATGACAGACTCACGACAGAGGGAAAGCTGGCCAACCAAATTTGGATTCTCTGGCCCCAAAAATTGCATTCAAAGTAATTCCTGTCATGTGCATGGTCTTGCATGGTCTTTCCCTGATATTTCCCCACTACCAAGGGCCAGGGGGTTAAGGGAGGAGTCAGCAGAGGCAGCCGGACCGTGGCCACCTCTCCCACCATGTGGGAGCCCACCCAGCCCGAATGCTTCCGTCAGGCCATGAGAAGGGCAGTGTGAGCTGTGCTCCTGCTGGGCACACAGCCACAGCACTCCTGCTGCACCCACTGGGCTGCTCTCTCCTTCACACACAGAATTCCTGCCCTGTACAAACTAACAGCTCCCTTTGGTTTAGCCTGCTCACAGCAAACTATACAAAACTCTGATTAAAACAAAGGCTCCCTCACCTTCGTCCAGCACTGCAAGCCTCCTTTCCTTCTAGGACTGACAACCTGGAGCTCCATAAATGATGTGAGAAACACAGAATTCACTCCAGAATATAAAAAGGGGTCACCTACTATTGTAATTTTCCTGCCACGCTTCCACAGCACATACCCCACTTACATCTGCTGTGCTCCATAGCATTCCCCCCTCCCAGCACTGCCAGTGCTAAAGGCTTTGTCTATGGTGAACTGAACACTGCTAGAGACATTCCAGAGGCATCATTACAGCTAATCTCTGTCCAGACAGATTAAAAAAATGATGAAAGAGACCATGGGTGTTGGAATTTATCCAGCACCATTAGCACTGCTTGCTATTTGATGTCACAGCATGCCAGCACAACACAGTCCCTTAAACTGCAGCCAGAACTGATCATGAATTTTGGAAAGTGTAAGGCTTGTTTGTGGTTTTGCTAAGGAGTACTGCTGAAATTCCTAGACATGCAATCATACACCATCAAAATGCCCCACAGCTTCTAGCAAGCAAGGCTGCACATTATTTGTGCTTGTCAAATAAAGTATGAGGCCAGCTTATATGGTTATATTTCCCAATAATCGCTCCTTGCCTGATCCTGACCAACTCTCCCTGACCATCCCTCCCCAAATCCTACCAACAGACTGATGCTGACCCCTCATTAAACCTTGCTTGCACAACCTTCTGTAACTGCACTCATGTTACAGTCATTTAAGGTAACCAAGGAGCTCTAGGGAGAAACGTCCTTTAGTTTATTAAACAATTACTGCAGTTCTAGGTAGTGCACTTGTACAGCACAGATCCCAAAAAAGCTTGTCTTAGTTTTTTTAGACAAGGGTAAGATCTCTTGGGAACCTGAAGAGGAAGACCCTGAGTCTCAGAACATCTTGAAAGATCCAGAGATTATATATCTGAAAACTTTTGTCTCAGAGAGACAGGGGAAGCTACCATTCTTTAAAGAAACAGTTCTAGTGATATTTCTAAAAGTCTCTCATTTTTCCACTGGCTTTTACTAATTAAAATAAAATAAAAATACTAAATCTTTCACAGAAACCCTGGATGTAAACTTTTCTGAAACAAAAGTGAAACAGAAACAAAAATACCTTCCTAAGCTTTTTATACAGGAGAACTGGAGTTACAGCATTATAGAAAATATTAAAGATTACTGAAAGCCGTGAGGTTGCAAGGAAATTGTCATGGAAGGAAGAAAACAACAGCGCCATCATTCATTGTGAACACTTACTTCCCAAGTCTGACTGCATATTCCTTCAGTGCAAACACATTGTCAGCAAAGACGATGATTTTATCATTCCGTCGCTCATGAAACTTAATCAGAAACTGACAGGCTCTGAATTTATTTGGGTTCATGGTGTAGAGCAGTATCCTCTTCTTGGTTTTAATTGCTACATATTCTCTGTAAAATTCAGGTGACATTGGGCACCAGACCTACAATCAGAAAACACACACACAAACAAAATAGCACTCTGTTATTTACTGATTTAATTCCAGTGGGAATTGAAAAAATACTGGGGGACGGTAATGCATTAGGACTTTCTGTCTAGTGCAGGTCACAGATTTTAACGCAGTCATCTCTGTACCAAAATCAAAGCTACCAGTCAGTGAAGTCTCCTGCACGCTATAATCTGTTTTTCCAAAATGCTTCGGCACTGAGATCTGTGGCAGAAATAGGCAGTGGGACTGGAACAAGACTGAAAGATAGTTATTTTTTAATCACTCTTTAAAAATTTACTGAATGCTACTACTTCTTACAAAGCAGTAATTAAGGGAATGAACTTGTCTCTGTAGTCTCCCTTTCACAGCAGTCAAAGCTTTTCCCATGAAGACTAATTTTCATCCATATTCTGAAAGCTGAGACGTATTTTGGGTGTCTTTCTTGTGTGACCCATCTTTCTTCATATATCCACAAAGGAGTGACCTTTATTTTAACAGCTATTGAGTCTAGAACTTCCAAAACACTAGGATTGATTGGAAGTTTGCAACAGACAATAACATCACCCCAGGATACCTAAGCAATTCTTCTATTTTGTAAATAACAACCACAGTACTCCAGTAAGTCTAGGCTTATTTTTTCTACTGTAGCATGAAAAAAGAAAAGATGATGAAGTTTAAGCCAACGAAGTGACAGTATTGATAACATCTGACACTATCCATAGGGCATATAATTTAGGAAACATTCACTCTGCTATACATGGGTTATTCCCTCATATCCATTGCACAATGGAGATTAACAGACTACCACCTCTTTCATAACCACCATTCAGCTAAGGAAGTTAATGACAATTTACAGGCATTTATTTAAACAACATGAATAGTTCTGTACTGATAAGACCTAATTTTTTGTTTCAAAATATTTTTTCCAGTGAGTTAAATGCCAGATGATGCTTTTATTATCCTTTGGCTACATTAAAAATAAACTCATGCACTGAATAGGCTCTGTTGTTATTGTGTATTGTCCACATGAAAGACTTAAAACTCTTGAACCAGAAGACAATTACATCAAAGTGACAATGAGATACAAATACTGAATATTTGACTGCAGTAAAAGATTTCATCTATTGCTCAATTCCTGTGACTACACAGAAAACACAAGTATTTTGTATCTGCAGGATCAGGAAATGAGTAAGATCTACTTCTTACTCCAATGATTTTGCAAACAGGCACTCCAAAAACTTAGTATGGCTGCGAGGAAAAGGGATTATTTGTAAATTACAAAACTCTGAAAGAACAGGTAGAGAACAGGCTTGTTGTCTTTTTTTAAACTTTGCATAACTTTTTAGACTGTGCTGCTCATTTTCTTTTAGAGCAGTGAAAGAGCAACACCTGCAATAACCATGATCTGCCCTATGAGACATCAGCACTGCCCTCTCCAGCCACCTGGGAAGAACTGCACCTACAGAGTGAGCCAGACACCTTTCCTGGCTGAGGGCAATAACCAAATTGATTAATGATGCTACTCCTCAAGGAAATCCAAACAAATATGCAAAGCACTTGTGCACGTATTGGACTCAACACTGGGCTTCTTTATTCTTTGCTTTTGGTAGAGTCGTCATATGTTAGTTTGAAACATTGGCCTAAGGAATAGAAACTTGCAGAATTTCCCCATCATTCAGAACCTTTTGTTCTGGGAACTATCTTTCCCATGCTTCCTTTTTCAATGACTAAAGGGCAGTTCAAGGACTGAGAATTTTGCTTGCACAGCAGAACTAACTGAAGTGCCTAAATGCAAATCTGAATTTGAGGACTGGTTACTCTCCCTTCAGCAATTATTTTCTAGGTGCCTTTCACTTGCATTCTATGAGTTCAAAACAGTGGGTTTTTTTCCTTATACAACCTTCAGCTTGCACAGTGCTCAAAAGAACAGTTGACTGCATCTGCATCTTTTATTCCAGTACCACAACTAGGGAGGATTGCATGAAATTAGCAAGACAGGTTTAAAATAAACCACCACAACAATAACAACAACAAAAAGACAAAAATAAACCAAACAAATCCCAAACCAGCAAACAAAGACTGAAAATCACCACAAACAATGGAGGAAAAAACACCAAGAAACCAAACAGGCAAGAAACCTTTGTAGAACTCTACAGAGTTCTACACATTGCAGCTGCTAAAATTTTACTTCCATTCAACGGGAGACCAGTTAAATCCATGAAAAAGCAGCCCTCTAATGGTTACGCTGAAACCTTATAAATAACACAGAGCTTGGAGAAAGTTATACTCTTCCCCAAGTACCTTCCATGTCAATTATCAGAGACAATACATTGAACTAGGCTTTCCAGAAGGATTACTTTAACATTCTAATGTGCCTATGTGAAAGATTTTTACTTCTTTTGATACCAGATTAGTCTCTAATCCATATGCTGGAAAGACCAGAGGTAACACCTTTATACTGGAAAAAATGGTGAGATCCAATCCCACGTTTTCAAATTTCACCCAATTCTGTTTAGGCTTGGAATATGCAGGTGTTTTCTTATGTTCTTTAAAATTTCTACTATCCTTCTTTGTTATAAAGAGCTGCAAGTATTTTTCTCAACTTTATAAGCATACTAAATAAACACTAATAATACCAAAAAGCAGAGCATCACCTCAGCACACTGGACTTTAGCAATGTAGCCACTGTTCTGCAGCTCCATCCAGTTGGCTTCATAGAGCTTTGGTCCAATCAGGAAGTTCAGGTCAACAATTTTATCATCTTCTCTGACCAGGGTAGCAGTCAGCCCCAGTTTACAGTGAGCTTGTACAATAGTGAGCACACGTCTGAACATTTTTGCTAAGAAATCCAAGACAAATTTTTTGTTAACTTTCCTGAGTGGTTTTAGAAGATAAATACTGCAATTTTAAAAGACATTTTCATCAACTCCTGAACATAAGGTAAGCACAGCATTGGGAAATAGTACCCCTTTACACACACACTCCTCACAAATCTGTGTTACAGCAAAATTTCACAGTTATTGCAGTTTTACTTTGCATTGTCAAGTGTACTCTGAAAATCCCAGTAAACCTTCTGGCATCTTTATTTCCCATTCCCCAGGAGAAAATTAATATATTCAGAGGTTACATGGCTTGGTTTGGGTCTCTATTATTTCTTAGCAAGAACTATGACACAAGGACTCTTGGCTGACTGCCACATTCAGGACTTTCAGGATATGGTAGAATTATTCATCTTTAGTACTGCCAGAGATCACACAGGAGCTGCTATACCTTCATTGCTATGAAGCCAAGCAAGAACAAAAGTGACAGAACAGTGCCAGCACTATGCTACTTTGATAAAAAGACAATTAATCACCAAGGTCTACTTCTGAAATCCATTACTTCAGTAGACACCAAAATATATTCAAATAAGAATAAGGAAGAATAGCTAACAGGATCTTGGGTGTTTTTTTTTTTAGCCAGGATTATTCCACAGACACTTTAATACTACATTATTGCTTTCCAGTAGTACAGATCTCAATTACATGGCAATTTCAAAGACAACAGTTATTTCTGTGTTAATCACTATGGTTACTCATGGAAATTAAAAGCTGGCCTGCAGTGCCATTGCATCGAAGAGAATAAGGCAGATGAATTATTCTCCTGTTCAAATATGTCTACAGCAAAATTATGCAAATGTAATTCAGGTATTTTAAGAGCATTTTATCAACGTACACAGAGGAACTTGTACTTTTCACTGCTATTACAGAAAACACAGTGTCTAATTTGAAGGGTTTCAGAAAACTAGTGGTCAGTTAAACTATGTAGTACCATGAGGAAAAAAAGAAAAAAAAAAGGTAGAACAAGGCAGTTTGCTTGTCTCAAAACCCTGAGCCATGGATTTACTCACTAATTAATTGTTAGAAGAACAGCAAAAAACCACCACTTCTACAAGAGCAGAAGGCCATCAACAATGTGTGCAACACAGAAGGTTTGCACATCTTTTCCTTACCAGGGATAGTATGGACTTCATCCAGTATCATAAGGCCCCACTCTTGACTTTTAAGCCACTCCATTACTCGTTCTGCTTCCCAAGACCTTTTTGTCGTGTGCCCCAACATGGAGTACGTGCTGATGGCAACAGAACAGCCAATGGGCTTGTCTTTGGCATCAGATGTGAAGCGACAGATCTGGCTGTCATCGATGGTGGACCACATCTTGAACTGGGCCTTCCACTGCTCCACAGACACGGCGGAATTCCCGAGCACCAGGCACCGCTTGCGCACAGTGCATGCAGCTGTCACTCCCACCAGAGACTTGCCAGCACCTGCAGGGCAGGAGGAGTGACACTCATTAGTCTCTCAGACACCACAGGAGTACGAGGAAAACAAAACAAAAGAGCAAAGGAAAACCATGAGAGGATATGAATTCATGCAAAGGCAAATTTCTTTGCTTACAGGTGGCTACAGAAAGCATTCCCTAAGGGTGCTCTATTCCTCTGTCTCTGCCAGTGATCACACTCCCCCAAAAAGCAAGTCCTTAAATCTTCCCATCCTTCACACTCCTCCCAGCACCCCTTACACACACTCAGGCCCTCATGACATGTCCTATGCACTGCCTCCTCCCCCAGTACTGGTACTGGCACAGAGTCTCCTGTTTGCTTCTTTTTCCCCTGTTTTCTGTAGGCTCAGTCAGCATGTTTCTCATTTCTTCCTCAAAGTCCCCTGCCCAGCACTTGTGCACACAAGCTCTTTCCTTCCTTGGATGCCCCTTTATGCCACCTCTGTATTCCCAGCTCCCCCCAGTTTCCCTACTCCCTATCAAGGAACAAATTCCAATGCCAACAGCTTTACATTTCCCAGGAAGATGAGAAGAGGTGGCAGAGGGCACAGTGGAAGCACTGGCAGTGTGAAGGTGCCACAGCAGCTCCCCTGCCCCTGTCAGGACACTGACAGCTCTGTGACCCAGCTCTCCCTCAGAACAGCCTTACCACCAGCTCAATAAAAACCACCAGGACTCTGCACATTGGGACCAGAACAGTCCCTGCTGATGTCTGAAATCCAGGCAGCTGTCATCTTTGGAATTCTCTTACTACAAGCAAATAAAGAACAAATTGTCTAAGTACAACACAGAAACTTACCACATGGCAAGACAATAACTCCAGACCTGGCTCGTCCATTCCCAAACATCTTTCTTAGGCTTTTCTCTTGATAGGGTCTGAGAACTGCAGTAGGTTTCAAATCTATATTAATATCAGGATTCACAGAATCATTTCTGAAATCATATTCTGCCAGTAAGGGGTACTCCAAATGGATACAACGCTTCTGAAGTTCTTCAATCATCTCCTGAAGAGGAAACAGAACTTCAGCTGATAAAGCCTCCACAAGAATTAATTTCTTTTTCCCTAAAAACAACTAGGTTACATAGTACCAAGTGAAGTTACATTTATTTTTGATGATTATGAAGTCTACAAGAGCTAAGGTTTATTCTGGAAACTTTACCTGTGACTGCCCCCTAAAACTGTCATTTTGAACGACAGTTAATATTAGAGAGGGCTCTTTAGGCAGGTGGAAGAACACGACACATTCAGCTCAGATTGCTGCTTACCTGGCAATGATTAAACTATACCCTGAAGTTCTGCAATGAAGAGTTCAGTAACAGACACAAAAGGTTCTCCATGTTACACAAAGCTGCACAACTGTTACCCTGAAAACCTCCATACCCTGTATGGAAGTTATTCCAAGACAACGATGGTCTGAATCAGCCACCAAGAGGTTGTTGGTTTGAGCTGGCTTTTTTCAAATAAACAAAACAGCTACTAAGTTATCCTTCTCTAAATTCCTTTTGCCCCCACTAAGGCAACATTAGAATCACCAAGTCCAAAAACAACTCAAGAAGGTCTACAGAGGATCTCTGAAGGTCAAGCAAGGACTGTGCTCCAACCTCCAGCTCCCCTTCTCAAGTGATGAAATTGGAACCACCAAGAAAGATTTCCTTCTGCAACCATGAATTACAAAACAAAAGCAGGAGGGGAAAAAAAAAGCTCTCTGAAAGCAGCCCTCCACTGAATTCTAGTCTTGCAGTAAGTAATACTCAGCCACACGTGATGGGAACCTCTCTGAGTCCCTGGAGCCTCTCTGGCCTGTGAGCACTGCACTCTGCAGGCTGGGAAGGAACAACATCTAGACTGCCACCCTCTAAGATTCTAAACTTTGCAAGGTCAAAGCAAAGAAATGTTAATGACTTCCAATGATCTCCTCTACCAAACAAGGAGCTACAGTACTTTCTAACAAATTCTCATGCTTCTGTGCAGTATTCATACCTGCTTGACTTCAAAAGACACTGTCTGCGTTTCCTCCTCCTCCTCCTCATCTTTGTCCATCTGTTCATAAAACTCAAATAAGTCAGCTGGGACGTCTGGCTTATTCTGAGCATCTGTTCCCTGTGAAGTTGATGGACCAAGGCCAGCTTCACTGGATTTAGAAATCTGAAATAGAGGAACATGAATTTTCACCAAAGGTTTCATAAGAGATGGCTCCTGTCTTCCCCCCAAATTTGGGCTCATTAAAGAGACAGAGTTTGTTGCTGGCAGAATGAAGCTGATACAACAAACAAACAATAGCAACTCCAATCACTGCAGTAATTTTAGAATATGGCTGGACATACCGCTGATTTACTTGTGAATGTCTCCGTAATGAGCTCTGTCTCTTCACCTTCAGCATTTCTCAGACGACATTCTTTAATTACATGGTCTTGCAGAAGCTGCTGAATGACATCAGGGTGGGTGCTTTCCACAAAATACCTAAAGTTAAAGACATTTTTATGAACTCATTAACTGAGTAATTCACAGGAAGAGTAGCATAGAGGATTAAATGCATAGCTGTCCCAGGTGCACTCTCAAACATCCAATCCTGGGGTACTAATTTAAAAATAAAGACATGCCAACCAAAAACTTTTAAAAGATGCCTCACACCAAAAGCATCATGTACTGTGCAGTCATCCCTCCATCTTTCTCAAATGTTCTCTAACCTGAGTGGCAAACTCCAGCAGAAATACCTACACAGACCTCTGACATATATGTCTTATTTGTGACACGCAAGTGAAGTAAATTGTTTTGAGACTGAACTGAGGTGAGTTTGAGAGAACACCAGATATGGTGTTTTCAAGTCCTGTCCACAGCAAAGTCCAAAAGACAAACCCCCAAACTTCCAAAACAAAAACCACCTAAAAATCTAAAACTAATGCATCCTGGAGATTCCTCAATGAAGATGCTGGTTGGAGATCACAGTTAAAATATGTGCTGACCTCTCCAGGCCCCTTCCAGCATTATCCTCTTGCTTTAAAACAAATCAGATTCAACACAAACACAAGCACCCACCTCTTGCCATTGGATTTGCTTATCTTTCCCAAATGATTTGATAACCTCAAAGATATATTGCAAGTCCAAACAATAAAGAAACAAGCTACAATATAAAATCTGCAACCTACTTTTAAAAATGTGACGACAACCAGCACTAACTCATGATAACCGAACACAATTCATCAGCTGATGTATTAAATACTTCCAAAAGCTGTAAAAGTGATACCTGAGATCTGTTACACTCAGCTGGCAGCTGTGAGACTCCAGAGCTCCTGAGAGCACTCACTCAGGCACAGGTGTGCATTTGGAGGGCTTCCTGCCACAAGAGCTACGGAAGAAGCCACTTACCTGTTATGTTTCAGAACCAACTTCACCTTCCCATAGCTGACGGTGCACAGCTACAAAGAGAGCAGTCATTAGTAACATGCAAAAGAGAGATTCTAGGTTTAGGACCAAACACTGCAATGGCTTTAGCTCTTTGTGGGGAAGCACCTTACCACAAAATATTTACTTGCACTGCTGTTATGCTCATGGGACAAACTTGAAAATGTATTTTCAGAAGATGCTCACATCATTTCATGCAGGAGATCAGGCACAGATACTCACTTTTTATATCTAATTTCAAACTGTTTGCAAGACTGTGAGAACACATTTGCAGGATAAGACAGGGTGTCTTACAGTGCCTCACTACTACAGACTGCTTCCCACAGTCTTATTTTTCCTTCAGAGCACATCTGAGGAAACTCTCCCCATGTACAAGTCATACCAGCTGAAATGATCTACACAGCCACTGAAATGTGCTTTTTATAAATCCCACAAAGGATATAAAATGAAAATAGTATGTGTGCAGCAATGTCATATGCAAAAAGACAGAAAAAAAAAAATAACGTTCTCTTGAAACAATGACAGAAGAATAAGACAGGTAAAAGTGATGAATGATTAAAAAATCAATAAATTAGGCAGAGGCAGCAGGAAAGGAATTCCTTAGTAGAAACAGGTGTATTCTCAATGCCAGCAAAATAGCCTTACCTTGATAAATTGAATTATTCCATCTGGGACACCAGTCTTGCTGAGTTTCTGCAAATACTCTGTGATGTCACTTGTCTGTAAGCCCACACTCACAGCAGCATATAGGGAGTAAGCAGTCAGCTTGTACTCGTGAATATGGGTGGGTCTGCACACAGGCTCAGCAATGGCAACCAGAAAGTCCTGGGCATATTTGTAAACTGGAGAAAACGCTTCCAAAAATATATGGCCATCAGGAGCCTACAGAAATAAAAAAAAATGCTGAAGGCACAACAGTGTTATTAGTTGAACTGAATCTCATAATGAAGTTGTAGAAAAAGAATAAACATGTAACTTTTGTCTTATGAAAATGGTCCAGGCATTGACTTGTCCATGTTCCTTCCATGGCACTATGAATAAACCACACCCAGACTGATAAAAATTTTTCCAGACTGACACGCTGGAGTATTCCTTCTTTTTTAATGCTACAGAAATTGCGTGAGTAGAGGCGAGCTTCCAGTCCCATTCCCCTGGAACAACAAAACCTCTTGCTCATTTTATGCAAAATTAATAAATGAATGAATTAACGAATGAATGAAAGAAAGACAGCACTTCGGTGTCACAGCACTCGGTGACAGGCACCCTGCAGAAGCTGGCTGGGAAACCACCTCTTCCCTAGATGCTGCACCACTGGCCAGACCTTGGGCAAGCTCACTAATGTCCCTTTCAAAGGGCAGAAAAAACAAATTGCACCAGTTACAGAAGATGAGGCCAGCCTGTCTTAAAGCTTTTTCATTCCAACGTAAAAACCCTGCTGCTGTGTCACTGCAGTGACAAATCCCTCTCGTGTCTCAGCCAACGCGCTCCTCTACAGCCCTCCCCGAGACGCCTGGCTGAAGTGCTGCTGTGCCCTGCCCGGTCCGCAGCACAGCCGCGACACCGGGGACCCCGCCTGAAGGCTGCCGGGGCTGCAGCAATTCCCTGGGCATTGCCGGGGCTCCCGTCCCGGCTGTCCCCGATCACGGCGCTGCAGGGGACGGGCCCGCCCCGAACCGCATCAAACTCCGCTCCCAGGCGCGCCCGAGGCTCTCTCCACCCGCACGCTCCCGGCCTGAGCGCGCAGCAGTGCCGGGAACACCCCCTCCCCTCCCCGGCCCTGTCCGGCCCCCGCAGCGATCCCGGCCCCCGCGCGTCCCCGCCTCGGGCACACGGTGACAGCGGCCCCGCCGCCCCCCGCGCACGCACCACCCAGAGGGGCCGCGAGCTGTGGTCGGCCTTCAGGGGCATCTGCAGCCGGTAGTCCTTGGCGCCGTACTCGTCCACCTTGGTGCCGCTCTCCTCCACCTGCTTCCCCGCCGCCGACGGCACCGCCTCCTGCGGCTCCTTCCCGGCACCTTCGTCCTCATCGTCTTCGTCGTCATCGTAATGGCGCTTCTTGGACTTCTTCTTATCTGGGAGCAGAGCGGGAGCTGTGAGGAGCCCCGCTAGGGCCCCCCCTCCCCGGCCCGGCCCGCGCCGCTCCCCGGCCCCGCTCACCCCGCTCCTTCCTGCCCATGGCCGCCGCCGCGCGCTGCGCCCGCCCGCGCGTCACTTCCGCCGCGAGAGAAGGCACGGTCGGCTCTCTGTTCCCGGGGCCGCCCCGCCGCGGGGAGACGCGCGGGAGGGCACGGGCGGGGCCTCCGGTACGGGAGGCAGCCACACCCCGGGCCACGCCCGGACCAGCAGACAATAAGGAAAAACAATTAAAAAAATTAATAAAAGAAATTTAACTTCCGGAAAGCGCGCCGTAATTAATAAAAAAGCCGACTCGGAACTGAGATACATGATATTGCGCAGTGTTCTGAAGTACAGAATTCTTAAAAGAGAAATCACACTGTTGTCCCTACAGAGTGTTTTAATATATTTCTAAGTACAATTCGTGTCTGATTTTGGAAATACAAATACATTTCGAATGGTTAAAAACAAAAATTAAAAAAATATTTTGAACATCAGCCAGCTGAAAATATATTTATCTAGTAAATCATCTCTCAAAGCTTTTATATATTTAATTATTCTAACTAAACATAGTACCCTTAAAAAACAAGTTCATAAAAATGTAGAAATGAAATTGTGGAATAAGATTACTGGAATATATACACACACACATTCAATGCATACACAGAATTACAAGGCGGGGTTGGTTGGTTGTTTTTAAGTTTGGAAGGTTGTTGATGGAACTAGCAAGCAATGCTCAACTCCTGAGTTCCTCAACCACGATAACCATAAGCTGATTTTTAAATTGTTTTTATCTTTTTTTTATACACAAGATATTCCATGTAAAGCAGCAACAGCAGTGCAGTTACTGGTAGCAACATCTCAAAAGTAATAAAAAACCCCATACACCCAGACAGTAGTACATTGCACACACACGTGATTCTCATACATCCATCGACAATTGGTCAGAGTATTAAATCAGTGTACAAATTAAATATTTCCAAAAATGTGCAAAAAAGTCAACGTTGATAGAAAAAAACACCTTTGTGTACATACATTACAAACTGTGCCCAGCATTCAACTGAGAGTAAAAACATTTACAGTGAGAAACTGATAGATTAAATAGAGAATTTAATGGCTACATAAAAATGTACATTAGATCAAGAGAGTAAATTTACAAATTTTTATTCATAGCTTCATGAAAACTAAAAGTCTACTTTCCAATTAATCTAAGTCTCCTCCACATATTTACAGTGATACTCCATTTTACAACTCCTGCGAGGTCTGAGATGACAGACACTATGCTTTAATAAACCATTCCAATTTTAGGGTGACACCACCTTTTTTTACTGGGATTAACAAGAAACAAACACTAGGGAACTGACAATCTAATGGCTGTTCAGAAAAGAAAATGCAATCCTTGTTTTTATATCCACATTATATAAACCTCTGGGGAAAAAAGGATCATCTAGTTTTCAGGTAAAAAGCACAAAAAAGCTCTGATGTATTTCCTATGACTATCCACTCGTGAGCTGGAGTATCCTTTTCCTTATCTCTCAACACAAGACCCAGACCCTCCAATCCTTACCTGTGGACTCAACGTAAGGGCTGAACTATGAGATACAATTTTTAATCCAGGTCCCCCCGCTTTAAAATAAGTTTCTGAAAACTAAGCCCTAGTCAAGGTGTGACTGCTCTGAAACATGAGAAATAATTTCCTCTACCCCATCTACCCCTCAACTTCTATACTGCTAGAGGAAACCCAAGGATTGCGACAGCAAACTGGGAGCTGCATCCTGGGTTCAAGTGATGGACTCCATGGTCTAAAGCTGGACACACACCTTATTCAGGAGCTATCACGGGCCATCACCTATGCAGGACTTCAGCTTTGCCAGCTAGAAAGAAAAATAAATGGTGTGGGCCAAGTGGAGGATATCAAATGAGAAAGGAGCTCCTTTGTTTCTGATCACAGATTTTGATTCAGAAACCCTGGGTTGATAGCAAACCTGTCTGACCCTCAAGTGAACATTAGTGGCTCCTCCTGAAGGCAGCACCCACACCCAGGTAACTGTGGGTGACATCTAGCTGTCACAGAAAGAGTACTGGCCGCTTCCCAGAGCTTTGGAACATTCTCACTATGGCACACAAAACACATCAGGTCACAATTTCATCTTCACGGTGGATCCTGAAATGTCCCAAGGCTCAAACCCAGCTACAGAAGTCACCAGGTTTTAGTCACCAAGCTTATGCAGTAATTTTAGAATGACAACAGTAAGATCAAATTAGAAAGAGCTTTTAAAAAGAAAACTCTTCATTTTAATACAAGCATGAATTTCGCATATCAGAACAGCAACTATAAACACCCACATGTCTGAAATATGGGCAGTGTCTATCACTTTTTACTAGTACCTGCTTTACTCAGCAACAGTTTACTGGTGGATATAAGCTATCTATAAGTGACATGAAACATCACTTTTGGCTATATGTATATGGGATAGAAAAGCTTTGGTAATTGTATATGATTCTACACTGCAGACTTGTCATTGCCACAAGACAGCAAGTTACCAGCAAGAAGAAATGACACTGGCAGCAATACCTCCGCTTTTCCAGAAACACCATAGGGACTTACATTCAAGCACACAAATTATACTTTTCTATATGCATGACACAGTCTTTCAAGATTAAAAAAGTAAGAAATTAGTTATAAATAACTGTAGATCTGACCAATTTGCTCGAGTCTCTGAAGCTGCAGTTAGACATAGCTCTATGCTGTCCAAAAGAATGGCTTGCTATACTGCACTGTACCTACGGGTTCTATGAGGCTTTCAGTCAAGACAATGGCAGGATTAGGATTATCCAAAAGGCACAGGAAAGAAATCTGTTCGTTTGCTTGGACAGATCATATTCCTGTGCACTGAAAGTAAACAGCTTTTAATACAGTACCCGGCTTACAAATGTACCAACTTTGCTTTCAAGCCCAGTAAGAAACTCTGCTGCAGAGTCTGGTACCCAGAACCAGGAAGTCAAATCGTGACAATCCAGTTACTTCTGTGCACGCAGACAAATCTCTTTCTGGCATGTGCATCAGTGTACAATCTCCAGAATGCAAATACAAAATGTTTATTAGCACAGGAAGCCAAAAATCACTTTAAAGTTCTAAATTTGAATGTCTGCTGCAGATTATAACCCAAGCACACTTTTCAATGCAGTTAGGCAAACTCTGCTTTGGGCACTTTGAAAAAACCCATTCTCTAAGACTGCTTTGGTGACATGGAATTGTATGACTTATTTCAATATGGTGTTCTAACATGAACAAAATTAAGGCATACAGAGAAAAAGGCACTAGCTAAAAAACAAAAGTTTTCATTTTATTTGACTGAAAGGACTGTTTAGCTACAAATCTAATTGGAAATCAAGTTAGAACTTTTAAGACTATATTTAAACTGTCAAGAAAAGACAACTAGATTTAACTTTGCACTTATTTGATCCATGCCTTTTTGGGTTCATCCATGGATATTTCTATCACCCAAATAAAAAATAACTTTTGTGTTAACTTTCTCTAACACAACACAACTGAAACCATGAGTCATACTCTAACAGGACTATTACACCATTAAAACCATACCACGAAGTAGCTCTTGTTACTTAATATGTGCAACAGAGAGAATGCTAAAAATCATTAGGTAAGTAAAGACTTTTGAAAATACACATACTCACCGTGAAATTTTTCTTATTTTTTGAGAGTATAGCTTCATTGTGGCATTTACAGAAAAGCAACCGAACCCTACAGCAGTATTGCTTTCACTGGCATTTTTTTATAATTGGATTCAACAATTAAGGCCAATTCACGATTCCAAAATGCTGGTGGCTTTTGAAGTGACATACAAGAAGGTGTGAGCAGGGATCTTGGCTCTGCAATCCTCCTCCAGTGGAGTTTAAAGCATGAAATTCCATGCACCCTCACAAATTCTAGAACGAGGGGTAATTCACCATCATCACAGGAGTCCCTGTAAGTGTTTAACAAACCCTGTATACAGCTCATCTTACTACATTACCCCACTAGGGGTAAGTAATAGCCAACCTCTTGGTAAAAGTCTGATTTACCTTTATAGCTATTTCTAGCTCAAAATATTTGTGTTAATAACCAACTAGTTCACTGTAAGTTATTTAAGTCAGCAGAGATTCTCCTTAGGGTGAAAAAAAAAACTAACCTTGGTTAAATTTGTAAAATTTTACTAGAATCACTCAAACTGGAAAATGTCAACTTCATTTAAGAAGCACAGTTTTTACATTGGCAGCTTTCTGACATGCCAAAAACATGATGAAAAACATATTTTGAAAGCTGCTTTTTTCCTGGCTCCAAAACACTGACCGTTGTCATGACTGAATGCCATTTTTTTTTTTAGAAAAGGCACAAAAGCAGCAAACTTGATTGTTCAGTAATTAAAAATCACAACAAGAAAGTGATATTGTAATATACATGATCCAGCACTGTCTCACAAAAAGGTCACATTATAAGAAAACTAGATTCTGAAAATGTTCAAGCTTCAGAGAGTGCAGTTTCTCTTTAGAATAGTATATTTAAATGTTATGAATGCTACAGATAAACCTGGTTACATTTTCCCTTTAATGTCCTTTTTTGGTAATATAAAATTTCCTTACCTTTTCAGGTATCACTGATCACTACTGATTTTTATATACATTTTCACCTTAGTTTTGGTACCTGTTTAGTCTAAAATCAATCACTTCAATTACACGATCTTGAAAATTACCTACATAAACTATTAGGTTCTACATTAAACTTCCCATTCCTACTGTCACTGTATTTTGCTTATAAAGCAAAGGTCTCTTACAGCAGAGTATATACCAATTCTTCTTAAAGGCTGCTTCATAGCTTTTATCTAGTGACAGAGAAACAAGAAAAAAAGTCAGTAAAAGCTGCCTTTCCTTTCAGCCTTTTATACTTTTCCTGGTCTGACTACTACTTCCTGTGCTCAGGAAACCCTGCACAGTTGTCTACCCTGACCAAGAAAATTCTAAGTTGGGTAAAATACTCACATAAGCTGAAGAAGTCACCACTCTCAGTCTCTGGAGAGATGGCCACAAAAAAGTCATTCTTACTCCACTACAGGTAAAGTGATTAGGATAAATCCATACTCCGGCTTATGCTCTGATAAAATATATGGAATTCAGAAGAATAAATTCAGAAATCTCATATGTGAGTGACTGTGAGAATAGGTAAGCTTATTGTTCTGTCTCCATGCATTTTGTAAACCTGACAGACCTCTAAAGATGCAGAACAGGTAGAGCCTTGTCAGACTAGACAAGGATCACAGTACCAGCCTGCTCTGCTTTTAAAAAACAAAAAAAGCAAGCAATGAATCATCCAAAACAGTAAACATAATTTCAGTTCTGTTGTCCAATAGTTTATTTCCAAATGCCCCTTTAAATTATTTATGTTCTGTTCTTCTACAAAAATATGAATCTGACTTTTCTGTTGTGAAAAGTCAGTTATTCAGTACACCTGATTAGTACCTGGGCTTCTCAGCTGAGAAGCAATATTTCAGATTTTTGCTTCTTTTATTATGTTCTTTCAGAAATAGAAAAGTAAGTAACGTACATTTTATGACAGTTGGAAATCAGACAAACACCAATCTGGATTATCAGGCTGGAATAATCACACTGATGTTATTTAATTGCTGGCTCTCTCTGCACTTTTGGCCTGTTCTTTGTACAGTTTTCTGGGCTGTGCCTCCATCTTCATAGGATTCATCAGTGCAACTTTATTAAAAATACAGCTGGAGTCCTAGCTTTCTCAGTGACTCATTCCTGATGTTAAGAGATGTTGGACTTTATTTCAGGAATTATCAACACATCCTAGATGACTGACCAGCATTACTAAACCTTTTTTTTTTTTTTTTTTTTAGTGCAGAATGAGAAGAATTTTGTATTATTCAGGCACTTGATGTTGACATACATTCCATCCTAGCGCCTCTCAACAGCTTTGAAAACATTTCTTATAGCTCATTCTGAATCCAGTAACTCATATACTGCACAAGGATTAGTTACTCCCTTTCCCCTGCAGCCATTCATGGGACTGTGGAGGAGAACTGACCCTCAACACCAGTATTTCTTATCAGCTAAGATAACTGTCTCCCTTGAAGCTTATGCAACAGAGGTTCTCTTTGGCAGATAGAGCAGGAGGCGTTCTCCTAACTATTTACATCCAATAGCTGACCCTTGTCTAGCATGGAAAATTTCCCCTTTGCAGTATAGTAGTTTCTAGGAGTCTGGGCCCATAATCTGTTTTTACCTGTAATTATTTTCCTATTAAGATAATACAATAATTCTACACCAAAACCTCTAATTAGTACATCAGTTTTGAGCTCATTTTTGTTCTTTTCTTTTGGTCACATAGAAGTACCAGCTAGACACGCTGCTGTACAAAGAGTTCCAAGTTCTTCAGCTCCATCAATTAACTCTCAGAACTGCATGTTCCTGTAAATTCCAAACTGTAAATTCCAGAAATTGATTAAATGCTAAAATAAAATAAGAACTTAGAACTCTCTGCTGCAAGTACCTACAATATAGATAAGAATCACATAGAAGTAACCTTCTTGTCATTTAGCTGCATGTCTATTTTTCCCTGCACCCTGAGTCAGTCAGCGGTGTCAGAAAAAGTCACACAGTTCCTGACTGTCCAAGCATTTTAAATTTTTTTCCTCTTTAAATAAGGAACAAATATGTACTAAAGTGCTTTATCTACATCAACCACATCAGTACATTATAGAAACAAAAAGTTCTAGTCCTGTTGGGAGGAGGGAAGATTCTCATTATAGATACAAAATTTAGATTGTTTACAATCTAAGTGAAACAAAGATTCAAGAGAATATTCTCTCTCTTGTCTTTTTTCTCCTTTTTCTTTGTAAAAAATAAAAAAGAAAAGTGCAGTCAAATAGAAAATAAATGCAGTAGATGCAAGCTGAGTTGAGGCAGGTGTTAGTGATAGTGTGCAAACGTGTGTCTTAGCAGTTCATCTGCAAACGGTCGCAGCTTGGCCTCGATAAAAATCCGTTTCAAGAAATCCCGAGCGTGGTCGGAGACGTGAGGAGGGAGCTGGGGGTTGGTTGGCTGAGTGGCAATTTTAAAGATGGCAGCCATGGCTTCGAACTCTGCCCACGGGGGTTTCTCAGTGAGCATTTCTACCACTGTGCAACCTACACTCCTGAAACAGAGGCAGAAGTGAAACAGAAGGTTACAATAGAGTCATGCCCTTCCAGGAAAACAAAAAATAGCAGAGAGGGACTGAAATACCACAAATAAGCAGTGTCCACTGAACACTACAGAGTAGCTTCAGCATGAAACAGGCATAGGGAAAAAACAGCATGTACTGCTCTACCTTTATCTCAAAGTTACACAAATCACTACCTATGTCTCCACTTTATTACTTCCTTGAGCTGAAATCTACTACCTCAGTGAAAGGATAATTACATATTTTTCCAGGCAATACCAACTGTGGTAGGGCACTGCCAGGATCCAGTGCTCAGCGGGCTGACAAAGGCCACACACTCAGCATTGCACTTGGAAGCTTTCCTGCCCTCTGAGGCTGAACAGAAATGCAAAGCATCATGAATGCTCTGTGCATACCATGTGTGTTGCCAAGTCATTAGAAATGCACAATGAATGGTGTGCAAGCATAATATGGCAGCTGAAGAACAAAAGCCCTACCTCATGATATCTTCTCTTTTACTTAAGGATACTAAAAATATACTTAGATTGACAAACAAAATTTTAAGTTCCTAAACAATCTTTGTTTAAGAACACTGTCTAAAGAATTTAGGAGGGCAGAAGGGCATACATAGCCAGAGAAACTTTGTTCCAGACGTCCTTAAAGATCAGCATGTCCCAATAACAAGTGAATGATACTGCGAAAAGGACAGGCTGAAATGATTTCCCAAAAGTTTGAATTTTCCAATTCTTCAAAGTTTTTCAAGATGCTTGCAAGAAATTTTGTGCTTTAACAGAGGTACAGTGCTTTACACAATAAGGATTTACTGACTGTTCAACTCCAGTATTTTTTCTTAAGCTTCCACCAAAAACACACAATAACCTTGGAACTAATACTTCAAATTTGAACAAGTCAGCTACTGGATGCTAAGGATTGACCAATTATTCACACATATAAGAGTAGTTACTAAGTAACTGATGTAGCCAAAGTTAATTTCCCTGTGGTTAAAAGTATTGCCATTGCTTGGATATAATGTAGTTCCTCTCTAAACACACAGTGTTACTACTCCTGCCTGTCTACTGCTGCCTGCTCATTACTGCATATTCACAGGTCAGCCCAGCGCAAAGCGGGTCTCATTGCCAAAGTCATCTGTCCACTGGGCTGGAGCCATGTTAGACTGTAGCATATACAATTTTTCATTAACCTTCATTTTCGAAAATTACTTTCCCTCTTAGTTCTTAAGTATTTGACAACAAACCAAATTATTTTTTTATACTCCCTTTTAAATCTGACAAATTCACTCTTAAGTGTTCAACTTCTGAGTTTAGAGGAGTAGCATTTTATTTTATGCTTTGCAGCAAAGGTATTTCGGTGTTGAAGCCTCATTACAAGATATCGACTGAACTGACGTTTCAAAGCTTCACATATTGCTTTCAGTCAGTACCTCTCCACAACAAACAGTTTGGTAAACCTAACTTCATGCAAGGTCAGTTGAAAGGATTCTTTTATGATCTCTAAACTGATGGGCTGAGAAATTGCCACATGAAAAATTAAATTTCAGCGTTAAGACTCTCCAAATATGACTGCTGATGCTAACATTTGCCACCCTCTTCAGCTTAAATCCCAGGAAGAAACACTGCAGCGTCAGATAACAAACACCTGCTCTCTGTTGAAAATGAATTGACACTTTTAAGTAGAGAAGGGTTTTTTTAACATACCAGATGTCTGCTTTTCTGCCGTACCCTTCTCCACTAATAACTTCAGGACTCATCCAGTAGGGAGTTCCTGTGACAGACTTCATTCCCGTACCAGAGAGACAGATAGTCTGCAGTCGTTTGCTGGCACCAAAGTCACCAAGCTTCACATTGCCTGCTGAATCCCGCAGAATATTTGCTCCTGGAAGGAAGGGAAAACAGCATTACCTTCACAAAAGACTCAAGGTTTTGGTACAGGAAAGAGTAACAGAAGTTTGGATTCAGTGATACAATTCAACATCAACCTAGAATTTCTAGCCAGAGAATTTACTTTCTCTGCTCATTCCTACTCTGTTCTGGAGCTCAGAAAATAATGAATTGCATACACTGGTTTGCATTCTAGGCCTTTTCCAGGAAGGGGTAGTCCCTTTGTAAAGTCCTCCTGAAAAAATAAAGAATGTGCCATACATGGGAAATTTAAAAAAAAAAAATGGGAGTTTCCACGCAACTGAAAATGTCTCCATACTATTTTATAGCGAAATTTCAAATAGTGTTACAGATTTATTCAAAGAAGTTATCTGCACAAGACAGATGTACATATTGACTGTGATATCTCAACCTTCTTTGGAACAAAACACTGTTGATGTAAAGTGACAGAAAAATGGTAAAAATATTAGGGAATACAACAGCATTGTGTTCAACACACCTATTCTGCATGCCACCATCTTCCTACATATTCACACCTTGCTTATGGAACAATTGCAAGTCACCTATACCTATCTTCAAAAAGTAAATGTTTCACCAGGCATCCTAGCAGTAAAATGGAAGAAGTCTGATCAGGCAAGTCACCTCTGCCAGTCACTTCTTGTAAAGGAAGAAATTCATCCTGATTGTTTTGCAGATGGAGACTAAAGAAACATTGTCAAAACTAGAACATCCCGAAGTTGCTCATTTTTCCCTCCCCAGTTACAACAGTGACAAGATTAAAAGATGGAAAGCAATCACACTAATTTTAAGTCAGTATTTTGGTATTTCAAACTTAATTGCATTTTAGTGCTTCACATAAGATTGGAAAAGGATCAGTAATAAAGAGCACTGAAGTGTGCACAGATCTATCATTACCTTTAATATCTCGATGGACAATCATATTACTGTGCAAATAGTGAACGCCTTCCAAAATCTGCCGTGTGTATTTACGAGTCACATTCTCTGTGAGTGCTCCATATGATTTCAATTGGTCTTTGATGGAACCCTATGGCACAGAAGTATAAAGCACTAACACTTCTAGAATTCAACTGAAATTCAATTAAATTTATGCCTGAAATGTAGACATTGAAAATTACAACTTTTCTTGATTTAACTTTGAAACTCGCAAGCAGCTGAATAGTTCCAGTCCAATGTACAGAAATAGAACAGCACCCTCAAACTTTTTGATGGGTAAGTGATGATACTCAGGATGGGCATAACACATACCATTTGTGTTAGCTTATACTCAGAAGAAAACACTGTCAGGAAAAAAAACACCATGTGCCAAAGCACCATAGAGTGGTGCTTTAGGTAAAAAGTAAGAGGTAAGCAAGTCTTAGATTAATAGAAGATTAAATCAAAACTCATTGGGCTTTTTGCAACTGTTTTTGTAAAACCTGTCTTTGTCACATGGAGTTACAAACTGCTAATATTACTTCTGTCACACTGCCCTCCAAATTTCAGAAAAATTCAAGAAGTCCTACAAAACAAGGCCCAAAACTCAAAAAAATGAAGCAGCAAACAAAAAATCTACCACCAAGAAACAATGCCCAGACACTGCTTTTCCCCTCTGGAGTCTCATAGTAAGTAGACTACTGTAACTTTTCAGAAATACAGAGCCTCTGTTTTTATAGGAGCACATTTTATTTAGCTCTGCTGACCCCACTTGGTGAGAAAATGAAAATCTGCAGTTTTCTGACCTTATAGTATATCCTAACAAAGCAGAAGAACAGCAGTTCAGCATGTATTAGGTGCCACACAAGAAGGAAGCACCAAGATTATTTTCTGTATGCACTTATTCCCACCCCCATCTTCGCTACTTTTTATTTTCCAGAAATACTTCAAGCGTGGCAAAACAAAACAATAAAATTCAGGGAGATTTAAGAGTTTACTAATGATTATACTGTCTTTTCAAAGACATTGCTAGGCACCACTTATGCCAAAAACAAACACAAAGAGCTTTTGTATGAACCACTGAAATTCTGAAAACCCAAGCAAGCAATGGAGAAGACAGGAGGCTGCAAACACTTGCCAGTACCCATCTTTGGTGTTTTTAACTTGGACAGTTTTAAATATCTGTGTGTCCTTATACAAAGCTGAATGCTTGGGTGCTCATCACCCTGCACACAATCGATGGCTGAAGTGGATGAGCTCTCTTGCTTACCCCAGGCATATACTCCATGAATATTGAGAGTGTCCTTTCAGGTGAATCTCTCAAGAAGCCATAATACTGAACAATTCTTTCATGCAGCAGATTTTTCAGCAACTGAATCTCACATTCAAGTGCATTTACTTCCTGAAAGGACAAAACAGGACAGATTTACCATGCTTGATGTAGTAAAACTAAGATTTTGAATTTTTTCAAGCAGAGCAGTATGTACATATTGAAGTGTTATGCAAAGTAAGTAACAAAATGCTACAGCTAATGTAAAGTTTTTGCATTTTATAACAAGAAAATACCAATGTTAACTTGAGGTAATTAAAAAACCACAAAACTATGTATTTTCTATACATTATCTTTGGGATGATTTTGCTGGTTTTTTGTTGTTTCTCCTCCTTGAAGTTATGTTTGTTTCAGAGCACAGCAGATATCAGTAAGTGCACAAGGTCAGTGATCATTTTACAATGCCATAAGCCTCCAGTTGGGTAAAAAAAAGCAACTAACAAAACACAGAATCCACCCCTCCGCATTTTAACCTTTGTGGTGGAATAATTAACATTAATTCTTAACTCTTCCACGATGATAGACTATACTTTAAAAATGCTTTTGAATAGCACTTCATATTGTAATAATGAAATACAACAGAGGAAAACACTAGCAACTGGTCTTTTCTCCGGAGCCATCCAAAATACTACAAATTTTGCAAACAGGAAGCAAGATAATTTGAAATGGACTATACAATTAGATGCTGGAAAAATACTAACCCACAAATTCAAACTTGACTAGATTCCAAATTTCACCTAGAAGTTTTTCATCAAAACCTGAACTTTTATCTGTCATAGAGTATTATGGATACCCTCATATTTCTGAGACTAGAAAGGATAGAGATTTTTTTTCACACAGAGACACATAATACTACAAAATGCTAAGTGAGCTCACAAAACTGTTGCTTCAGGAGAGATACTACCATATTTTAACATTTCCAAAACATAATGAGTTGTTTTGTTACATATTTTTAAAAAGCAGCAACAACAACTACACTAGGAATCTACAGCACAAATGATTCTTGATTTTTCTTTGATCCTACACCACTAATAGCAGCAACTATAACTGGCAGCCACTCAATACTGCAATCATGCTTACACCCATTGTTTCCCTGGCCTTGCTCCCCACAATGCAGAATGCAGCCATAATGTAGGGAAAGTAATAATTCTCTTCCCATCCTGTAAAAAGCAGCAAGTATGGTTTGGGAAAAGAAGAAATAGTGAATTGGTGCTACTTTTGAATTGTTTATCTCCTTCAGCACCCAGTATTTAAAGATGGACAAGTTTGATTTTAGAGAGAGAATAAACTAACAAGGAAACTTATGCTCTTTAGGGAGAAACAGTGTACAACAGCACTGCTGTAGGACAGCAGCTAGTCTAAATGCACAAAGTTAAAAGAAACAAAACAAACAAACAAATCCCAAACATAGAAATACCCCCAAGAAAGATGAAAAAGCATGTAAAAATCTCGAACTGTCTTCACAGCCAAAACCAATTTGTTTTCAGGAATACTTATATTCGAACAGCTTTTTCTGTTTATAAATGTAACTTCTTCCAATTCCAGTTAGTATAAATAATTATCTATTTCAGAGCACACTTCATAATAGATTGTTTAATTTTAGAGACCAAGACTGCACCAAATCAAATTATGCATCTTCACAACATAAGGATGTGTCTGAAAATCAAAAAATGTGATGTAAAGTTAAAATCGGGTAAGCAGGTGAATTATCTGTGGTACGAACAAAACAGAATTCCTAACAAGGACACGGTTTCCTAAAACAACACGGTTCAAAACATGTTCAAAACATGTTCATTCTGTTCAAGGAAAGGAATGTGAGTCTGGTCCAGTTCACACCACTCCAGCAGAAGCCTTTTCTCTTTTAACTTACCTTGCTGGTTTCCGGACTATCGGGATCAAACTGAACTTGTTTAACAGCCAGTTCTCTTCCAGTATCAGCATCGTAACACAGATACACTCTGCCAAATGCACCTTGACCCAGCAGTTTACCAAGTCTCCAGTTAGTTGGAGCTCGTGGTGCTGAAAATATAAGTATGTTTTGGTTTTCAAATGAGCTTGTTATTCAGCTGATCGAGAAAAACTGGAATACACAGAAAATAATTTTTTAAAAGACTACTTTTTCAACAACAGAGACTGTGCGTCCTAAGCCTTACCAAATAAATTACAAAGATCAATAAAACTCCCTGTAAGATGGAGAATATGAGCTACTTAAATTTATTCACAAAGTAAGTTGTGGTAGAACTAGACTTACTTAAAACAACTAGCAATAGCTAATCTGAAAAACAGAATAAGCATGTTAAATAAACAACTTTCTTTTAAAAAAATCAAGGCATAATTACAAGGTATGAGCTACTGAAGTCATCACAAAGTATACTTGCTCTTGAAATTCTACCACAAGTATGAAGCAGTACCACTAAAAATGTATAGTTTAACTCAAAATATGACCAACATCTATAAAAATAAATAGTAACTACAACCTACAAAACCCTTCTCAAGTCCTAAAGTGTGTAAAATTCACTTATACAATGTTTTGTTATCATAGATGTAAATTCTAACTGAAAGTCTACATGAAGGTTAGCACGGTAAACAATGAAAATACTGATGACCTTTGCCTATTAGAGAGCTAAAACCAGGTTATTTAATGGTATGTGTTCGGATGACATGCTAGGTTTTGACACGATATACTTGAAGAGTAAGAGTTTTACAGGAGGGTTCACAAAATGCCAGAGCTTACAGCGGCTGGGTGGGCTGATGTCCATGACTGACAAGGTAGGATTGTCTATGTCACTGCCCCTCCTCCTCATTCGGTTATCTTCGTATTCTGGCGTAAAGACACTGCTCCCACTGCTGGTGCTCAGCGAGTGATCAGTGGGACTGAAACTAACTGGTGATCGGAAGTTGTTCCCCTGAGTCCTTCTGGCTCTTGGAAAAGTTTTACGACCTTCAATGATATACACAGAACACAAATATTACAGTACAAAAAGATACTGCAATGCAATGCGTGCATGCAAATACTTTACGAATTCTACATCATCTAGTTTGGATCTGCCACAGTGGAGGACAGGACACAATCATCATGAAATGTACTGCTTTAACCTTCCACTTAGAAGAAAACAAACATTCATCACAGATGTATATAAAGACCAGACAGAATCAAAATCTTGTGTTTAAGAGATGAAAATTGGGACTAAATTCTGGAACTGTTCTGAAATACAATCAACGTGCTTGAAAAATCTGGAGACCTGTAAGAGGAGAAAAGGAAACACCATGCCTCTGCTTTTATTGCTCTATTAATATGCAAATACCAAATTTCTGATATTTAGGAGAACAAAATACATGTTTACAATCCTGTAGTGCCCAAGCCAGCCTCTTCCTTCTGTAAACTAGAAAGAATTGAATGCAGACAAAGACTGACACATGGAATCAACAGGAACACCAGAGAAGTGTTTTAGAAATCAAAACACAAGCAATAGAAAATTTGGAGATGTCTACAGCATCAGAATAAAAAACCAGAGCACCAATCTTCAACATGTTAATTTAATTACAACCAGATGACTAATACAATTTATGTTAATCTATTTAGATAACACAACTATTTTTAGGATAGCATCTCTTGATTAAGTTTCATCCTACAGAACTCAGCAATAACTGGAGTCTCTGATTCATTAGGTATTACACTGGAGGACATGTTCCCAGAGGACTAAAGAAAGCAGATAAAACATCTTTGAAATAGTAGACTCAGACTTATATACCAGTCTGAACAATTTAAATTCCAAGAAAGATATGCAAGCAAGTAATCAAGCAGTTTTGTTCACCACTGAGAAGATAAAAATGTGATAAACCAGTCATAATTGGTTTATCTTATGTAGCTAATCCAATTTTCCCATTCCAATGGGACATTCTCACAAGCCAACCCATGAAGTGTTGCAGACCAGCTTACTATGCAAATTATACTCACGACAGATTCAAAGCCATTATCAGTGATTTCTCATCAAAGGGGAGGATAATTTAAGTGGACATCCCTAGCAGTTTATCTTCAGTCCACTTCCATACACTATTTTAATTCATGATGTACATATGATGGAACTTAACACACTGCAGTATTGCAGATGACATCACGTTAAGTGTGGCTGAAAGTCCATTTAAAGATAAAAATCAAAATTCACAGTGATACTGGAAGTTAGAGATGATTCAAAAATCAACAAGATGAAATTCAGTAAGGAAGTACTACACACATATTTAAAAGAGAAATCTACTGCAGAAACTACAAAGCGTGAAGCAATTGGTTGGCCTGACGTCATGAAGTAAATGATATAGGAAATGTAAGCAAAGACTGAAGAGCAGTCAGAATGTAGGTCAGTACCAGAAAGTAGGGTCATTCTGCAATGTATTAATGTGACTGCTACATACCAAGTTCTGCTTATATCCTATGTTACATAAATATATAAAGTGGCCATAAGAAAAGCCTCAGCTTGGGGAGGAGAAGAAACTAAGGCGAGATAACAGGTAAGTGTGTGATGCAGTAACATATGAGAGCAATGACTCACTGTGTTAAAATAGAGTAACTAGTTACTATTTTCACTTGCAGGAAAAATGTTTTGGGAGACAGAGAAGTTAAGTTATAAGATAAGCTATTTTGGAATCTACTAACATAAAGAAAGTATGTCTTCTGTTGAAACCAATTTAGAGTTCACTTGAAAGTAAGTGTGACAGATATTTGCCTCTTTAAATCTTGCCTTAGAGCAAGGGACTGGACTTTGCAGTGCCTCAGTTTGGTATTTCTGTGATTCCTGTAACATAATTCCATTTATTGCTGTGCTCATTCCACACTGCAAGTGACACCATCTGGTCTTGGGAGACATTTCTTCTTCACACTTCTTAACTAGTGCTTGACGCACCCTTAAGTATGAAAATCCTACAGCTACTCCTCTCTACTTCCTTTAGAAATTTAACACATGTTAAATTTATATCAATGGTATTACTGTCCAAACCAGTTTTGTGGACACATTAGCAGGTGCTGCTTTGCATTCCAACAATTTATTTCACCTGCTAATTCTCAGTTTACATCACTGCTCTTAAATTTTATTTACTCTTTTAATCTAAGAAACTGTTAACAGGAACTCCATCGTACTTGAGATTACTTAAAGCAAAACAAGACATTACAAACCGATGTACCTAGTTTAGCTATAACAGGGTCACAAAGGTCAAAAACTTACAGTGTATGACTTGTGTGTGGCCAAAGACAGCAAACATTTCCACAGTTGTGCATATGAGCCAGAAATTCTGAAATCCATAACTCTGCCAGACAATAAAACTGCCCAGAGGTTCTATCAATCATTAGAAGCTTAGCAAGTGAGTTTGGGGAAAGAATATAAGCTTTCAGTTTCTGCAATATTTTAAGATCTTACAATTTTATTCACATTTTCAGATAAGAAAAACAGATAATTAAAACTGTTGCAGTGTTCATACTTACCATCACTGTAGTCTTGCTGATGATATGAAATATGATATCGTCTGGGATAAGTCCCCCCCTTTCCAAATTTCTCAAATATTGGGATATCATACTCTACTAGAAAATAAAAGGATTCATTTCAAAATTTAAAATGTGACAAAAGAATGTTAAATTAATCACTTTGGTAATACAAACTTAAAATACAAACATATCAGAGGATATGAAGGATTGAAGCATCAGAGCAAAAAGAGATTTATAAAACAAAATCACACAACTCACAAGAACTGAAAGGACTTCAGTCAAAAGCCCCGAAGGACCAAAAATTCAATAGCTCAAGTGGTTTGTAACCTCTTGCTTAAAAAGAATGTTGGAGGACTGTAGTATGCCTGATTACTCCAGTTTTAAAACTACTTTCTGGAGGAGAAACTATTCCAAAGAACGTAATTTAAAGTTGTATAAATAAGAAAAACTGGTGAATGAGTCAACACAGCTTCAATTACTAAAACACATTCAATAGATCCTCTTTTAAAAGTTATTGAGGGGTAAAAGTATAAGATAAGGGGAAAAGTCCCTCATGCATAAATAATTGGTTAGAAGATAAATACATTAAAAAGGAGGAAAGAGTCAACAGTCCACAGGAATCTGGGCTAAAACCCATGAGCTTAATTATCCATGAATTCTCTGTGCAGAGCAAGGAGCAGTGAGGTGACAAAAACCACTCTGAGAAATAAAAACAACAGAATAATTAGAGAAAGCCCTTATGAGTCTACATGACTGGATATTAAAGTTGCAGATGAAATTCAGTGTAGGCTTCTGTAAAGGTTTGCTATAGAGACTTCCTAAAAAGCAGCACCTGAACTCTTTGTATTAGCTGAGAAGAAAATTAAATGCTGCAAGATATACTGAACAAAATTTTGGTGTACTCCATTTCAAAGAATTTAGTAAAACTGAAAAATATTCCAAAGGACAAAGATGATCAGACATACAAAATTGCTTTTCCATAAGGAATGGAGGCCTCTGTATACTAGGAAAATAACAGCTCAAAGGGAGCAAAGAGGTCCGTTAAAAAACCAAACCAAAAATCCACCAGAAAAACAGTAACAAAAAAAAAAAACCAATAAAGCAAGCATTAAAAAAAAGTCACAAAGCACATACTTCTTCATAAAACACAATAAATTGCATAACTTTCTGTTGCAACCTACAGCTGTTGCTGAGAAAGTTTATACAAGTTGAAGCAGGGACAAGAAAAATTTGTGCAAGGAAAAAAAAAAAATCTATCCAATCACAGATAGATATCATATATCAGATATATCAAATATCAGATAGATATCTGATATATCAAATATCAAATCACAGATAGATAGATAGATATTGAAGAAGAACATCTTGCATTTACAGAACCCTTGAGCAATACCTGACTAGGAATATATTCTGAGAGAGGAACACTACACACTCCCTGTAGAAGCCCAGTAGTGGTTGTGGCAGGAGGAAAGACTAGGCCAGATGGACATTTTTTCTGCTTGTGCTACACATCAAATCATGATAACAAATATTGAATATGGAATTAATGATTACTGTCTATCCCACTGTCAACATACCAGAATATGCCATGGGAAAAAACCCCCAACAAATCCCCATTAAAAATACTGCAATATGATCTTATTAGAAAAGTAACTGCAATGAACATAATGTAAAATAAACTAGATTAGGATTATACAAAAGGCAAAGTAATTTCTGACATTTTCAAGTCTTTTGGTATTTATCTCTGCCACCTAAATGCTTCTTACACACAGTTTTAGTTTTATTTAAACTAAAGTTTTAAAGTTCTTTAGTTTTATTAAAAACTTTAGTTTTATTTAGTTTTATTTTTATTTAAAATAAAATCTGGTGCAGTCTGTAAAGCATTCCAGCATTCTAAAAAGAAAAAACTCACCATCACATATTTATCTTGATAAAACTTCAGAATCAAAATAAAAAAGTGCCTCAAAATATGTAACAGACTGAAGAAACACAAAACCTTTTTGATTTACTGGAAACTAAGTATTGTTCAACAGCAAAGTACTGTAGTGAGACATGACTGTGAGAAGACACTTCAGAGCACTTTCAAGGTTACCCACTGCACTTCACAGCCTGAACCCTGCACAACAACTTGGATTTGAGCCAGAGTATTGTATCAGAAAAAAAACATTAGTGGTGATGATTAATTTATAGGCACAGCACACAGCTCTCCATCCTTTCACTTTGCAGTGCTTTCAATTACAGAAGTCATGAGCACTTCAAAGTGATTCTTATTTCACATGGAAGAAAACAAAGGCTCCATGTACTGGTTTTGGCTGGGATAGAGTTAATGTTCTTCATAGCAGCTCTTATGGTGCTACATTTTAGATCTGTGGCCAAAACACTGTTGATAACATATTTTAGTTATTGCTGAAACACATTTACACAGAATCAAGGAGCTTTTGTGCTTCTACCAGCTGGTAGAGTGGGCTGGGAGGCACACGAAGTTGGGAAGGAACACATCTGGGACAGCTGGCACCCACTGACTCGAGGGATATGCCATACTATCTGAGGTTTTGCTCTGCAACAAAAGCTGGGAGGAAGACAGAGGGAGGACATTCATAGTGATGGTGTTTGCCTTCCCAGTTAACCACTAGGAGTGATGAAGCCTTGCTTTCCTGGAAATGGCTGAACACCTACCTGCTGATGGGAAATAGTGATTGAAATCATTGTTTTGTTCTGAATGTGTGTGCAGCTTTTGCTGTACTATTTAACTCCCTTTATTTTAACTCATGAGTTTTCTTACTTTTCCCCTTGGATTCTCTCCCCGATCTCATACAGAGGAGTGAGCAAGCAGCTGTGTGGGGCTTAGCTACCTACTGGGGTTAAACCACACCACCTCCAAATTAAATAAACTGACTACAGTTATACACCAACTTAGATATTACAGTCCAATTTAACCAAGTGTTGTGTGCCCCCATACATTGCAACATTTGCTCTTTTTATGGAGGCAGACAGTTATACTACACCCACTAGGAGTGGTGTCACACACAATCATCTGGAGAAATGTGAAATTTCTTGTAATTCCGTGCTATCTTTCACTGTGTGCATTTAGTGTCGCTTTCTTCTACCATACTGTTTGTGTAATAAAATACTTCTCTGATGTGAAAATCCATTCTTAGTCCTGTTATTTGCAAGAGGAGCAGTTCTGGAAAGCTAGTGTGTCTCCAGTGATTTTTGCCTACCTGAGAATTCCTGATGATTATCTGGATAGCTCTGTGCTCTTGGCATCCGAGACTTGGGATAGTTGTCCCTGGAAGTGTAAAAATACACAGAATCTGGAATCTCTTAATCGAGACTTAAGCTTACTGTCGTCTTATTGATGAAAAGCCACTGTTTTTTTACAGGTTGATGCACTGGTTTACAAACGTGGAGCCCAATTCTGAAACTCAATTCTAGTAGGTAACTGTAATAACTGAGGATCAGTAACAATGGGAAAGCTTGCTTATTGAGCTTAATGTAGGTAAGAAAGCAACAGACTGTTAATGAGCGATGATATTAGTAAAAACATGAATGATCGCAAGTACAGCCACAAAGGAACACTGTTATATTTAACACCTTAATGGCTAAACACAAAGGTTTACAGACTGGCAAAATCAGTTATACAGACTACAGAAACTCTTGAGGAAATTTAACCAAAGAAATGTAGAACCTTTTAATGAGGAAAAACATTTCCTCTTCTCTCCATGAAAGCCATAGGATTAAGAGAGTGATTTTATTGAGTTATAGAATGATGAAGAATTTCTTGGTTCTTACATGATCACATTGTTTCTTACCTACAGTTGGTATGTAACTCCCAGCCACCAAAAGGAATGGATGGGATTGCCAGTCAGAGCAATCGATAACAGTTTATTTCCATAAACATACCAAAACAGTGTCCTCCTTTTTCTGGTAAGAATTTCTCTAATGGGTAACAGAAGCTAAATGGAGACACAAAACCTACATCTTTGTAGGAAATATTAAAATGAAAAAAAAAAAAAAAGGAAAACAAACTAAGTAGAGGTGACAAATTAAGTAAATAAAAACAACCAAAAGAAGTTTTGAAGAAGAAATATGAATTGCATTGAGTTTGCTTTGTTTCCCTTCTTCCACTCTTACCCCACAAAACCCCTAAATTTGGCAGTTAGGTAAATTTTTTTTCTATGGAGTCACATTAAACACTGTGTATGTGTAACCTATCACACTGAAACCACAAAATACTTTTCATGTCTACTGTCTTCTTGCTAGTGAAATGCAGATTTTTTTCAACTCAAAACTGTATTTGTTAGACCAAATCTATTTGTGTCCTCAAACCACATATTCTCAACTGAAGTAGTACTACTGAGTAATACAGCTCTGATTAAATGCGACAGACAGTGACCTCCAACTCTTCACCATTCTACCGATTAAATAAAATATTTAATTAGCAGTTTTATTTGTTTGGCAGTTTGAAATAAACAAAGAGCAAATCTGCACATTAAACCCAAGGTTATTTGCCTGACCACCATAAACCAAACAGGAATATGTTTATACTTGACTTGGCTGGTGGACAGTGACCCCTCAAAACACAAGTCTCCTCAGAGGTCAATCCAAAAAGACTCCCCACAGCACACACTGCCCCTTGCTGACTGGTGGGCTTTAATAAAGAAAAGTTCAAAGCTTGCAACAGGAACAAGGGAAAAAGAACAGACAGTAATTGCAAAGGAAAGGATGGGATTGCCTGTTGAAGTCTCTAAACGATTCTACCCTCCTTCTTGAATTGGGTACCCCCTGCTTTGGCAAAGGAAAGCCTACTTCATACAGCAGTACCTAAGAACTGTAAATTTATTGGAGTGGCTCACTGCCAAGCAATATACACTACACATATGAATGACCTAGCAACATTTAGTAAAAACCTTCAGTACATTTTTTTACAACCTTAAACCTAAATGTTTGTGGTTTAAATACAAATTATTGAAGAAAAAAAAAGCGCTACAGAATTTTCTATGTATTAGTAAGCAATTAAGTTTCAGTAAATTTTTATACACATTTCAGAACTTACAAAGAAATTTCTGGAAGAAATACTGTCACTCGAGAGGAGCTGTATTTTACAACTGAAACATTATCCAAGCTAATAAAGAAAATTTATTAATTAATGTAAATAAGTTTTACCCATCTAACGGGCTGTCAAGCGAGGGACAACTTCCTGAGCCAGAGTTTTCAGGACTGCTCAAAGACAATGGATCCAGCATCTAATAAATAATAAACAGAGGAAGATCAACAAGTTCAAGGAGGTTTTTTTTCAATTTTTTTTTTTCTAAATAGTTAAGAGTTTTGCTATAAAACAGCTAATAAGAAACAAATCCAAATCAGATAAGAACTGGTAAAAACAGAGTGGAAAGCTCATCTGTTGCCTTAAAATGAGCTCCTTCCTAAAATGAAGTCTGCTTTGGCATATTATATAACATCTGTTATTTTCTGTGAATTGGACACCAGGCTTTTGCTGTAAATTAAGCAGTTATCCCTCCAATTTTTATGGTCTGCACTGCTTCTTAAAGGTCCTGGGCACATACTTTGCCATACACCAATCAAGGAGTTACTAAAGAAATAGTGTCCAGAAAGTGAGTTTGCACTCTACAAACTCAAAACACTTAAATGAACTCTGCATTAGGGAAGAGAACATTTACTACAGGTTCAGCATTTTTATTCCTCTTGTCTCATGCTGAACCATATTGATTACCTCTCTAACCCAATGTACTATGGCCCAACTGGCAGCCCATGGGTTCTATCCAACCCCTCATCTCTTACAGTAAGTATGGGGTCTGCTGCCAGAGTGCAAATAGCTGTGCTCAGGCAGATCAACAGCAGAGCAGAGCAAAGCCCTCCACTCTAAATTCCCTTCCTGTCTCTGTTGGGCAGGCTGTGACAGATAAAGGCAGCATGGCCAACACTTGCCAAGGTGATGGGACAATGTGGGAGAGGGGTGGGGAGGGAGCGAACAGAATTTGTGAGCCTACTACCCCAAACTGGCCTTGAGGCTGCTTAGGTTGAACTAACTTGGCTTCTTATGGAATTAAGATTCATTAATTTAAACCTGCTGACAGCTCACACAGCTATGCATACATGACAGTTTATATATTTCTGGAATACTTAGGAGTGAATGGACATCCCAGGCTTCAGGGATCATCCATCTATCTGACCAGTCAGTGACCAGAAATTACTTTGCCCAGGCCAAAAGTAACTATTTCACTGGAATGAATCCAGACCTGGAGTGGATCTAACCACATGGCTATGATAATGAATAGCCCTGGTCTGGAAAGTAGGAGATTCAGTCTCTATTCTCAGCTCAGTCACTAAAATTGTGCAACAAGTTGCACTATCCCTTTGCCTTTATTTTATCATCTGTCTCTCATTTAGTCAGCTCATAAAACCCATTGCCTCTTGCCATTTGTAAATACACTGCCAATGTCAACAACAACTTGAACTGATTTGTGTATGCAGCATTATTTTTCTTTCCTCCTTGAAACATCTCTTTCTCCATTGCCAATTCTGTAAACAGTTACATTCCTGCTTTCCCTTCTGTTTTGAAGGGCAATTTTTTATATTCAGTGAGCAGGATTTTTATTTTTGCTTAGTGTGTTGATATCCTACACTAATGCAGGTGAAAAAGAAGAAAAAAATAACATACATTTGTGATCTTTACACACCAAAAAAAGTGAATTTGGTAAGTATTTCAGAGCTTATTTATGCCAGGCCTACCGCCATCCCTTTGCCTCTTCCCCACCACAGTACCTACCACACAGAATCACAGAATATTCTGAGTTGGAAAGAACCCACCAAGATCATTGAGTCCAACTCTTAAGTATCACCTGAATCCAAATAATTCTTTCTAAAAATCTCCTTTTAATTACCTGGAAAAGTCGTAAAGCAGGTCTTGCTTACATATCATTCTCAGTAAAATAAAGGGGCTTGTGCTTTCTAATGAAGACATCTCAGCTGTTATTTGTGTCTATCACTATCTCATTCAACTATTGTGGCAATCAAGAATATTCTCTTTCTCCTTGTGACAGAATATTTAAAAATTGAAGAGACAAAGGATAAAAACCAACCAGGTTCTGCAAGACTAAACAGCACAATTATTTCAACCTTATGTCACCAATCAAGTTTTATAGATTTATCATCAATTTTTTTGCTGTTCTTTCTAATAAATCCATATCTTTCTTGAACAGCAGTATTTCATAAATAAACTTAACAAAAACTTTAATTTCAATAATCACAGATGTACCTGATCCATACTTTCTGGAATGAATTCACCCTCACTGTTGATACTGGTGAAGGACCCATTTCGAGCCACCTGATGCAGCTCATCTGGAATGTATCCTGGGGGAGGTGAACTTCTATCACGAGTATTAGAACCTTTTGAAAGAAAAGGACCAGTCAGAATCTCTCCACCAACCCAGAATTCAAGGGCTTTATTCAAATGCTTCACAGGCACTGAACCTGCCTGGATCACTTCTTGCTTGAGGAATCCCCCAAATGCCCATGCAATACAAGACTTAAGTATAGCATTTAAAAGCTGCAATCCAGAAATTATGATAAATTTGGGGCAGAGTTGTCTCAATGACATTAAAGAGAATTTTCATTATACAGGAACAGAAATGTAATTTGCCCACACATCTAGCAGGGTAAATTCCTTCTTTTGAATAAAATCAAACCCCAAACCCTTCTACACATGTCAACTAATCCTTTTCAGCTCTTGAGAATTTCAATATTTCTTTGTTTAATATTACGTCTACAAGAACATAAATACACGTATTCATAATAAATGCATAATGATTTAATTAAATTGTCTGGAAAATTATTCATTAAGCTCTCCACAGTTTCATAATTAAATTTGGAAGTTAACATCACCCAACTTTAAAACATGATTAAGCAAAAATGTTATACCAATCCCAAAATCAGTATCTTAAACAAATGCTCACAAAGTAAAAAAATATGGGGGTTCTAAACTGAGCAAGGAAACATATTGCCATATAAGCAAATTTTTCAGTAGTTCACTCCTGTATCAGAAAATAAAGGGGAGTACTAACATCAGCTTTTTTAACTCTACATACACTTATTTACTTCTAAGCTGGTTTTGATAATTTTCAGTATCATATATATTTAAAACAGTTTTGTCTTAATAGTCAAAATCCACTCCCCCAAATGCAAATTCTATAGCAGTCACTGATGACTTGTAGAGGCAGTCTGTGTTGAGAGCAAAATTTTCATTAAGAGAATACTACAAAAGACATTTTTACAACAAAAGCTATTGAAATGTGCAGCTTACCTATTACAGACAGTCGCCTTTTTCTGTCTGTCACACCAAACACTGTATTATCTAAGTCTTCCAGTGAGGGCAAGGGTTCCACGTTATTTACACTGGGAGACTGAAAATGCGTAAGTATTACAACTGCAGTTATTACTGTACGTTCCTGACAATGAAAATACTTTACAAACTTTATAGATTTTGTGCAGTACATTCCATTTTTTAAGCAGTCAAGAAAGTAGCTTGCCAATTTACATCAGAATTCATCTATTTAAGTAGCTCATTTGTAGTCTTTAAAATTCATTTTCAATATGCACCAGTATACAAATCCTATGAATATCAATGCCATGATTTGTTAGATAATACCAAAATATCTCAGCATTTAGTCTACAGTCCATTAGTCTGTGCTGCAACAAATATTGAACTTCCCACATATGACTTAAACAAAAGTTTCAAATCACTACCATTACTTGAATTCTGTATGCTTTTTTAGTAACATTCTAATAAGGCTCACTTTTCTACCACTGTAGGGTAGACAAACAAAAAGACAGGAACAGGATCTAGGAAAGAGTTAAAACTGAGTAAGAACAAAATGCTAATGGATGCTAAAAGTGAAATGAAGAAGCAATCAGTATTATATTCAATTGAGAAAATGCCATCTTTAAGAAAAGATACAAATTATAATTCATTTTGAAAACTGAGGTAAAAGATATTTATCATGTCTACTCATACCTGTGTATTTCCATGTATTACAAGCAGTATCTTGAGACTCTTCATATGTACACTACGGTCAAGTAGCTCGACAGCTTTGTCCAGGTCATCCTGTGTGGTTAATGGAATTACAAGCTACAAAAAAGGGGCGGGGGAAAAAAGTCTTAAACAGGACACAAGAAATAAATGAGCAATTCAAGTGCAGAGAAACCAACAATCCTTCCTTTCATAGCAAATAACTTGAAAAAAAACCTTATTAAATGATCCCCTAAGTAAGTATTAAAAAGTCTGGAGATCAACCTTAACTCTTCCTTCAGATTCCTCTTTTAAGTGGAACAAGTCTTCACAAGAACCAACATTTAATATATAGGACTTAAATATCTGAAAGTTTCAGCAAAATGGATGCAACTGGATCAATGCCTAAATTAACACAAGTCTGTAGGATAAACAAAAGTCCTATTTCATAGAGTATAAGGCAGATTTTTGCATTTCAAATATTACAAATATACTTGTTTAAAGTTGCATCACTAACAGAATTTCTCCACTGAAGAACAGCATTTGTTACGGAAGATGTGATCCATGTGCAACAACTCTAGTCTTCACTAGAATCTTACCTGGACCTAATTAATTACAAGTAACTTGACATAAACGCATCTTTATAACAGAAAACTATGCCATTAATGTGCAGCTGAGGTCTGAATCCCGTAACAATTAGAATTTGGCTCGTGTTTCAGGAGTGTAAATTACAGCTTCTCCTTGTAACAAAGCAAAAACTATACAGATTTTTAAATCTATTCTACTATTTTAAATCTGTTCTATTCAGTCAATGATACTCAAATACAACACCAGTCCAAATACAGTACTTTTATACAAAAAAGATAGGATTGAGGAAGATCTTGATAAAATGAAGAGTATGCTTATTTGTTAAATTGCACTTTCAATGCTAGTGACACATTATTACCATCACATTTCTGACAGGTGATGGGATGAAGTGCCAACTAATGCAGAAGGTAACAAGAAGAAACATACTCATGTGCCTAAAAATCTACCAGTGGAAGGAGTTGAGGCTAAAGCATTATGAAGGACCATTTCACCTGACCTTCCTAATTGCCAAAAACCTTCTGATGGAATTCTTAATTTTGAGGATCAGTTTCACAGAAGCGCCTGGTAGTGAGTAACCAACAAACAGCAATCACTGGCATTTTCTTCTGCAAAGATGCAGGGTAGATACAGCAGTTCCATTGTGCTTAACCAAGCAGATGAACAAGCCTTCAGGCACTTTGCTGACTCAAGGCAAAAGCCAGATGTAACCACTAAGAATGGATCCTGCATCTGTAAATATGTTTGCTATTAATAATTCCATGGCTTCTTCTAAAGGAAAGCCAGAAGTAATATTTATCAAGCATAAGTGGCTTGACAGTGCTGGCACGGTTACCAAGAAATCTTTGGGAACCCAATACTTTAGAGAAGCAACAGTTAAGCCTAGTTCTCCAATCTACACATTATCTAAATGCAGCATTCTAGCAATTATCTAACAAGACTAATCCTTAAAGAAAATTATCTACAAGAAAGGATAAATGCTATTTCAAGTTTACAAACATGACAAAGCTCAAAGAGGTAAAGAATTTCCTAAGGTCCCACAACAGGACTGTGGTAGATCAGGAAGACAATTTATCCATTCCTCAACAATTTGGAGGCATCATTATGATATAACACTACTCATGAAACACTTCATGCATTTCCTGCCTATCCTAACTTGGACAAGACCTACATGTTTGAGAAAACACATATACACACATTCGAAATTTGGGGGTTTGTTACAGGAGTAAGTTGGGTCATAGAAGTTGTTCCCACTTCTTACAAGATCGAATTTCAGCCTTAAAACGATCCATGTCCAAGGCAAGAATTTAGAGGACACAGAGTATTACCTCATTATTGCTGTAATGTAAATCCATAGTCTGTCCAAAAGCAACTTTAGCTTTAGCTGCAAGATCTTCAAGTTTAACAGGCCTTGGTAATTGCAGGATCCTGAAACACAATTTAAGTTATGAAGAATTTTTGTCCGTTACTTATAAAAATCTGACAACTCATTACTTAAGAACTATCTCAGAACTAAATTTATTATTAAAAATACTGTTAAGAGGCTATACTTTATTCCCTGTCCTCCATATTTTGAGACTTTCAAAAAAGAAAGTAGTGAAAAATCTAAAAGGGAAAATCAGATACAGAATTAGATTTCATTGTAACTATTTAACACGCTCAATGTTTAAGCCTCCATTTCAGAGGGAAATTCTTAGAAACTTCTACATTTTTCCACTTGAGAAAACTAAGACAATGGAGTACCACAGCCTGACAAGCATAAGCATCATAAAGGAATTACTCCTGTAGTCCCCATTTTTTGGAAATCCAAAAGACTATCTTACCTGAGGAAGGTAACTAAAAGTCACCATCTTTACCATAATGAACTACACACTCAAACTGCCCAGTCCATCACTAACTGTGCTTCAAGTGTGTTCCTGTAAGAATGGTGCAGTTGTAGGTCAACAACTTAGATTTTCTTTTAACTCAATGTCCCATCAAACCAGTTAGCCCAAACTGCCTATAACTAACCTTTTGCTATAGAAAAACATTTTATCTTTTGAGCTACAACACCATGAAACAAAAAAGAGCTTTTAATAGTGACAAAGCTATTACTGTACATTCAATTAATTGAAAAAAGAAAGAGCACTCAAATTCTGTGATGTAGAAAAGTTAGCAAAGGGTACCTGTCCCTTTTATCAGTAATTCAGTATAGTGGTTTGGGGGACAATTTTTTTTCACTGACATGATGCTAGAAAGGCCACTTCCAGTTAAAAATTACTTTAAAAAAATAAAGTCTTTTAAAAAACACCCTAGAAAACCAAACAAACCAAACCCCACAAAAAACCAACAAACACCAATTCTCAGGCAAAATAAATTGTCAGCAATTGTAGTTAACAATTTGGGCAGCAAGCCTGCAACTCTACCCATCAACTACACGCTCCTTGGAACAAAGTGCCACATTCACCACTGAAAGCAAGTCTGGAATCACTTCTCTTTTTCACTTCCCTTTTTAAAAACTAGTGAGAAAGCCATTGCATAACTTTTTTTTTCCTGCATGATTTCTTCACTTGATTATTAAATCTACATGCTCAGGCAAACAAAAGTATTACATTGAGCAATGAACCTAGGCTGCCCAGTACCCCCAGGCAAGCAGGCTGAAGTCACTTGGGACAGTTCATAACAGAGCTAGGACCATGAGCATGAAAACTTGGGAAAGGTATCTTTCCACACACTTTATGCTTGTAATAATATTGAACTGGTTAACTTAGTCCACTGTGAAAGTGAAATATGATGAACTGCAAAATGCACCTCTGTGCAGACTGGAAGAAAGTAAACATTTCTCTGTTTAAAATTCATGCTTCCTCTTACTTCACAAGCAATTGTTAGGTAGATGAGAACTCAATTCTCAAAACCTTCAAAAAGACTTATTCCCTCCAAATTACTTAGAGAACTCAACCATTGCTAATGCAGTTTTACATGTGATGTTCAGAGAAGTGATAGGAAGAAGCTGAAGAATGTTGATACCTAGGGAACGCTGGTTTTTTACTGCTTCATGTGAAGAGAGGGCACATACTATAATCAGTTGATACACAGCTGTTGCACTTGACACTAAGGGCTGCCCAGAACTAGTACAGGTTTCATTGAAGCTAATTTTACTTAAAGGATTTCTCTTGAGAAATAGCATGTCCAGGATATTACTTCCTTTTTCCCTAAGTATTTTCAAAGTTCTTATTCTATAATAATTTCTCTGTAGGTAGAATGAAATTTGATACTTTCAGAAAGAGACAGGCAAAATAAATTGTCAACAAACTGGTTCTGCATGGAATTATATATCAAATTCTGTAAAAGCTTTTGAACAGCCACCAGAAAAGAGATTATATAGACAGATGTTTGCATACTTTAAGCAGGTGCATCATCCACCTCTCATAAACAAAATGTAAATAAAAGTAACTGATAAAATGGAAACTATCTAATACATTTTCCTCTTACAGTTGTCAGACTGGCACCCCTGAAGTACAATCCAACCTCTTCCGTTGGGTATTACAGTAACAATAAATTATCACACATTTATTACACACACAATGAAGGACAAAAACTTATTTTCTGGTCTCTTCAAACTTGAGATCTATTTTAAAAACGTACGTAATTATTCATAGCAACAAATATCTATATAAAGGGTAACCAAATGAAGGATACTACATTGGATGTAGTTACAGTATGACATTTAGGTGTTTATGCATACTTAGAACCCATATTAATAGTTAATTCTCTTTAAATTGTGTTAATATAAAAACTAAATTTAAGCTCAAATAAAAAAAAACTTAGAGATCTGAAGCACTTCAAACCATTAATTTGAAACTTTACAACAAGAGCACAACAAAATTCTATAAACAAAGAAACAAGACTGTCTCCTTACCTTTTTTCACCTCGATGTTCAAATTTGACTCTAACATCATTCTGTAAGAAAAGAGACAAAGGAACCACTATTAGTTTGTTATTACCTCTTTTGATTAAGCCAATTAACTCCCATTCAATACTCCTACACTAGAACTAAGTTCCATATTAATTTTCTGTCCTTTCCAATATATTAAGTATTTTAACGAGCTATCTGCTGAGGTACATGATAGAGGCTTAAAGAGTTAAAAAACAAGTGTTAAAAATAACTTCAAGTGCTAAAATACAAAATACAAAAACTTATTCTGAAGTACAATGAATGCTTCTGTAAATAAAGATATTTTCTATCAATACATGTTAATACTGTAACAGATTTATGACTTCAAATTTAATGCAGAATTGGTTACCAAAGAATTCTCTATCCTGAATAGGCAGATAGATTTAGCTACCAATAACGTGTTTGTAAGTACACTTTGCAGCTGAATGTTCCAGGTCTAAGAAACATATCTTGTTTCATAAGCATTACCACAGAAACCCACACATGTAGTTAAGCCAGCAGTCATGCAGTACATTTCTCAATAACCATCTCTGTATAAATTTGTAGTTACATGGAAATAATATTGCTTTGCAAAAATCTTAATTTAAGAATCCAATTGTATTAGCAACTATTGCAGGAAAAACAATAATGCATTCAACCACAAAGTTTATCCAAGCAACAGTGTTTCATCTTCCAAAAGAACTGACTTTCAAAAGATGACTTTCAAATCCACAAATTGAAACAGTGATAAACATTTTTTTTAACTTTCTAAACATACTCAAATAATTTCAGATTATATGTGCATGTTAGCACAGTGTCTAAAGTCACAGCTTAGAAGTGAGTTTCATGAAAGTAGCAAAGCACCACTGTGTTACACACTGAACTCGCACAACTTTTGAAGCACAAAATTATGTAGACATTCGGTTTTGACAGTTTAAGAGCCAAATATACCCAAATATTTTGATTTTTAGAAGGTTAAAATAAGCACAAACTGAAGTTTATTGAACTGGAAATTAAGAATCAAATCAAATAAATATACAGTTAACTCAATTTGGGAAGAAGTCTACATCCTCTCCTAATCTCTCCATATAGTAGCTCAAACCTGTCAACTAAGTATTTACTACTTTTCTATTTGGGTTCAGTATCTACAGAAAAAAAAAATGCAGTGTAAAGAACTCTTATTTCCAGCACATGAACAAGAAATTGAGGCCAAGGATGTAGTGAAAGAGTTTAAGCATATTACTGCTGCTGTACTGACATTCTTTATGATACAGGTGACAACTGGGTAATCTACTAAACCTATAAAATTATTCCTTGGTATTTAAAAATAGTATAGTTTCAATATAATAACAATAACAAATATAAAATCACTTTACATATGGCATAAATACCTCTATAATCTTCAATTTATTTATTTAAGCATACACTATGATCTGTTCTGAAATGACACCATTTCATTTTTCTGCTAGTATAAGAATATGAACAAAGAAAATGGCAGCTCACGTGGGAGACTAATAAGTCATTCTGGTATGCTCACTGGTCTGGCAAGAAAAATAATTATAGAAGTCGCAGCAGGATATTCCATGTTCAGTACATTAGTGAGGATATTGAAGATTACCTGTTTTTTAGGTGAAGATGACTTTGGTTTTCCTGTTTCTTGCTGGGGCAATACAGGACGACTGGCCTTATGAAGCACAGCCAAATCCTGCATGATTGAATTCAAAGCTTGCTGCTCATCTGCTCAGAGAAAACGACCAGACAAGTGTTACTTTTGAATGGCATTTCTGTCTCATTTTACAATTATACAGGCATTAATCTAAGAGTCTGCATTACACTTCAATACGTAATTGCCAAATTGAAAAAAAAAATCATTGCCACATTGTAAACGTCTGTATTTATCGCTAGCAGTGCTTAAGGAAATAAACAGCTTAATCAGTAATCCAAATTCAGTAACAGATTTTAAAAAATTGAAGTCATAACAGAGATTAAACTTTACACAACTGCAGGCTGTATTAATAAAAGAAAGGGGATGCAGGGGAAAGCTTTGTCTACTTCGATTCAAACAATATGCATAGATGAGATGTTGACTAGAGATCATACTTCCTGCCTCTTTCCAAAAAATAAAGAACAAAAAGCAAATTCTTCTGAGCTATTTCTCATCTGTCCTGAACAGGTATGATTATGCCCATGAGAGGCATACACAAACTCCCACATGAACACCTCAACTGCCTGAGCATCTGCTGATAGTCCACAGAGCATTATAAAAATCCAAAACAAAAAACCCACCACAACAAAAAAACAATAAACAAACCAAATATAAAACATTAAAGAACTTTTCCAGGACTGAAAATACATAGGATTTTAGGGCTTAAAGGAAGAATTCACAAGAAGAATCAGAAGCAGTGAACCCAAGGGACAATTTGGGGTAAGAATGCTATATAACTTCGGTTTCAGTTACAAAAAATCCTAAATCCTGACAATCTGCTGCAGCTGTGATGTCCTGATAGACAAGATCTGCCCTAGAACTGGGATGTTCCTTTACACAGAAAAGCACTTAGGAGCTCAAAAGCTTGTACATCCATCCCTAAGAGTAATTTATTTCTAGTATTTTATATTAATTCCTTGCCACAGACATAGTACTGCACCCAGCATATATCTAGAACACTGGATAACAAAATTTTTCTCCAGATGTGTTGACTGTGTGCCCTCATGCTTCTTCACAATGGATATGCTTGTTGAAGAATTCATTGGTAAATGCTGTGATTTATAAAGAACCATATTCCTCAAACATGGACCTGAGAAAAACTCAGCATTAAAAGGAGCAAGCAATCATCTCATGTATTCAGCAACAGTAAGAATTCCTTCACATTCTACTAAAATATAACCAAACATATTTATCATATAAGGAAATCTTGGGATTTCAGTGTTCTAATTTAACAGATTCCTTATAGAACAGAAATCTGGTCTGAAAAGTTAGTAACTTTGATCATCACTCTTGCTGTCATTATTCATAACTCTACTAAGATACGCAAATCTATAAAATAAAGTTTTACCATCAATATTTAATAGCAGAACTGAAGGCGTTCTTGCAGGTCGGTTTTTCACTTCACACATGACAAACTTTGCCATAATTAAAACAGTTGAACTATTTTATTGTGTTATGGCCTATTCTAGTGCTCAGCAATGTAAAAAATAAAATAATGCATTAGCAGTTGGTTGGAGTTTACAGCGGTTACTAGATTGTGTATTTTATACAAAGAAACCAAAGTATTGTGACAAAGCTTCTAAAGCTACTAAATTTCCAATATGACTCAACAATCACCTCCCACACAAAATGTGGGAGAATATCAGAAATCTGAAGAGTGCTGTATTCCTAGATTGAGCAACTTGATTATTAAGCATAAGGTTAGAAAAAACTGGCAAAAAATTAAAAGATAAATAAAAGCAATACAAAAATGTGTGTGGTATGGCTGGTTGGTTTGCTGGGATTTTTCTGGAGAGGGAATACCAAGAAATTATTACAATAGCAACATGGTTAACTCACTAAAAACATACAACTTGAAAAACTGACATACAATTTAAAATGTGCCACAAAACTAGAACAAGTCCAACCATCTGCACAGAAGTGGCTTTGAACTGTAGTAAGGCAATAAGATAAAACTCTTATATGTAGATTTTTGTGGTTTGATTCTTTCTAACATTCATTACACCACTTAGCGCACAGTAAGTATTGCTCAGTACCCTAATACCATGAATCTCAGTTTCCTCAACTTGAATCTCTAAGTTACCACGTAATGAGGGAAAAGTACTGTTATATGGAATGTACACAAACAATCCCCAAAAAAACCCAAAAGGAATATTTTCAATACTAGTGAAGCTGCTGAACGCTGCCTTTCACATATAGATGTTACACTGTGTTAAACAGCCAAAGCACATTTCCCAGGAATTGTAGTAAATTTTAATATAAGTTACACAGAATACTTACCCATTATAGCAGCGAGTCTGAAAACTCAAACTTCAGGGAAATGGTTGCTTCATTAGCATTATTTTATTTCCTAAAATGCAAAACAAAAAACCTTACAATTATTGAAGTTGTCAAATCCATGTAAAACAGTCAACTTACTGTTTATGGTCAGTTTTTCTAAGATTCTACATAGCAAACACACATATAAACCACAAATAAGCTTGCATAAGACACACATATGATGTGTGAAGAAAACAGATAATGCCCCCAAAGCCTCACCATCTCTGTGTAGCATATATAATTTCTGAAGATATCAAGCCTGAACTAAATATTCTAGACTAAAGCTGATTTTAATCTCTACCTACACCCCTAAATGATGATTAGTAGCTTAACAGTAACACTCTACTACATGGGCTACACACAACTCCAGATTATTAAGATCCAGTTCTTTTTCTACAGGTCCCGTATCTGGTGTTCAAAGTTCTGTGTTCAGAACCACATACATGTAGTTCATATCTATAAATATATATGAAACTCACAGCACAAATCAAGAGCCAGCAATACCTACTGATTACATAAACTAGAAAATTTCTGCCTTTTACCTATATATCAGATAAGTCACCTACCACCAACTATTACAAGCTCCATAATAACCAAGAAGAGCTTCAGTTTCTAGGGAAGACCCAGAGATCCCACTATGTAATCAGAAACCAGTTCAGCTAAAGAACACACAAAAAAGCACATGAGAACTAAAAGAAAGATGAAAATGCAATTTACGTGTATTCTGAGTTACATACTCCCAAGTCTATGGACAGTCTCACAACAGTACCTGAAACATCCTACAAATGATGGGGGGAAAAAGCTCCCATCTAATGCTTTGTAAAGCATTAAAACCTGTAAGAGTCTGAAAAGTAAACCTGGCCTGGGTTGCCCACAACCTCATGGCACAACTCCAACTTTTACTATTAATGGGGTCTTCAGCCTCCTGATGCCACCACAGCAAGAGACAGAAAAATCAGTTTCAAAAAAACCCCACCCAAAACATACAAAAAAACCAACCAAACAAAAAAAAGTTCTGCTGCTCTGTAAAAGAAAAGGAAACCCATGAAGACAAAAAAGCAAGGGATTTGTATTAATCCTCAGAGGAAAATGGGCTGAATTTTCACTTGTTTGCTGATTGAGAGTGGCAAACATCGCTCAAAATAAGGACTGTATCTTTGAACCTTGCTCTCACACAAGATGCCAGGAGATCTGATTTACATAATGAACTGGGATTACCTTTATGGGCTTAAATATCAAAAGTAATGTTTCTTCCCCATGAGCGATTATTTGCATCTTTTATATCCCTGAGAGTCCAAAAAAGCAGAACATACATTAAACGATTCCCTATGCTACGTTTTTTGTATCAGCAGTTGTCTTGGATAATCTTCCAAAAAATTATTCACTAAAGTGCTTATAAAACATCTTTTTAATTCTGTATTTGACCAACTGTCTTAAAATGAGAGCTAATGTCATTTTCATAAAATGTCTGTTTTAATTAGCTGTCTTAATACATTAAACACGACAAGGTATTTCATGACTTTGGATAAAGTACTTCTGTAATATTTCTTCGTAAGCATTTTTAAAGAAATACAATAGTTCTGTGAGGCATTTTAAATCTTCTACCACATCTGAAGAAAACAAAACCAACTTATATCTCCAAACAAAAATCCCAGATGTTCTTCCTCAACCTAGATTAAAAAAACCCAAACTTGGAAGCTGAAGATATTTGAGCTTAAGGGCTCACATAGGGCTGAAGAAAAAAACAACTCCTCCAAGTTCCTCCAGCTACAACTCATTCTTTAGCATTAATCTGTGACATGTCTCACTAGAACATAAACTAGTAAGTGAGCATCCATTTATTTTCCCCTCCACTTCCTTCTTATTCCTCAAAAGAAAAAATACTTTAGAAAATTAAATTTCTCTGAATAGCTTATGTTTCTTCCTTTATCTCCCCTTTTAACCAAAATTTCTGTTCAAATATGAAGTATTATGAGTTGCTTTAGCAACCTTTGTGTTAGCATTTAATGCTACTTTAAAAATGAGCTAACAACATTAAAATTTCAATTAAAAACTTGACTCAGACCAAATGTTAAGACCTTTATGAATTCACCTTGTAAAATGAAAAAATACTTCTGATCTTTTTAACTGATCATTTTCACTATGGGTTATAACAACAGGGTGGTTGTAGAGAGTGAGTAAAAATAAGATAACAAAAACCAGCATTTTTCAAACAAGAATATATAAATTCAGTAGAAAGGTAAAAAAGCATACCCTAATCCCTGGTTGCAAAGTAGCATTAGTATAGCATACACACAAGAGTAAATTAAAATCCAAGACCAAAAAAAAGGAAGCAAAACAAAAAATTGAAACTTGGGGAAAGACTCAGAAGAAGCAAAGGCTGCAAACACAAAGAGCAGATGCAAAGGTAGAATAAAATTATGTCAAGGTCTTGCAGAAAGACACAAGCAGCCTGAATTTGAATGTAATTAAAGAAGGGATGACTGAGTGAATTTCAAAAAGGTGTTTGCTACACTCTTATCACATCATCAAAGAAGAATATCCTAGCAACAGCATTTTGGATATGAGGGTAGAGAGACGTTGATTTATATTCATGATTCACTTCCCACCAGCCACCTTCCAGAGTCTGGAAGTCTTTCAGAATCTGAGAAAGCTAAAAACAATTTCCAAGAATCACCTGGATATTTTCTTTCTTTAGTGGCTTTGTCAATGCAAATGAAACAAAGCCTGAGGACAAGTACGCCATGCAGACGATGTAGCTGTGTTGGACACCCTGAGCTAACTGCCCGTTCTCACACACCACTAGAATAACCACAACACGGTGCCTCTCAGCTACTATATCAAGAACAAAAAAAAAACCCAACAACCCAGTGAAGCAAGCAATCTAGCTTAGCCTGATTTAGTAAGGAATTCAGACTTACACAGGAATACTTTACCTATATAGAAAGGAGTTTTATACTTTCAGAGTCCAAACCTGCTGCAGTAGTGGGGCAAGAATGTCAAGGATATCAATTCCCTCCACTAAATTTTCACTAAAATAAGTGAGTGCAAGGATAAAATGGTTTTCAACCCTTCCACCAGAGCAAAATGACATAATGTGAACTCAAAATAAGAAAGATGCACTGTGATTATTTCAATCACAGGTAAAGATTAAATTAGACTTACACTGTATTAGACATGAGCAAGTTAAACCAAGACAAAATGAAAACCTGCTTGCATTGCTATTTAGAGACACTTGTCTATAATAGATGAAGCAAAAAGAGACAAGTAAAAATGAAGAGTAAGCATCCACAGCTGATTTTTCAGACTGCAGAACGGACAATCAGAACATAAAATAAGACTATAAAATGTTACTTCATAGCAAGAAAGAGCCAGATAAAATGGTTTTTACTCTAAAAATGTTTTCTTAAACAATCAAATTGCTTGGTCTCATACAACCAAACTTCTATAAATCACAGCAAGCAAGGCTGACAAAATCTAAAGTAATCACCTAGTCAAATATACCCACTTAACCTTTAACCAAAATAATGTGCAGCACTGCTTGTTAAGGTTTTTATTTTTAAAAAAAATAAACACAGTATCTGTGAACAAGACAAAGAGCAATACCTAAATCCAGACTTCTGTAGCATTTTTCATAACTCAAAGCAACTGCTGGCATAAATGACAATGACACTACATAGTGTGACATGCATAGAAGTCAGTATTGTTACAAGACATTAGAAAATACCTAAAAGAAGGTAACTCCATAGAAATGAACATAAAGAAGAGGATTGTATATGGACATACACACAAATGAACACTGGATAAAAAGCTATCCTTTTCAAAGAGTATGAAAGCAGCAGCAGTAGCACAAAATCACGAATGACAGAAAAAAAGAGAATTAAAGAATGGTAATGAGAAAAAGCCTAACAGTAACACATCAGATGTGAGATCAGCTTTAGAAAAACTTGGATCTTTAACATATTGTAATAATACATAAAAAAGGTATTCACAGGGAAAGCAGAAAAGGGAGAAAAAGATTAAACTAATCCAAATCAAAAGCCAATGATAGACTGCTAAATTAAGGTAACATTTGGAAAACAAAACAAAAAATAGGACTTGGGTCAAATTCGAAGTGCTACAAATTATGCTTAACTGGGTGAATTAAATAAAATAAAATAAATATAATTCCTGTCACAGTACTATGTGATCTTTTAAAATTAAAATATACTGCAAGGGAATGAAAGGATAAATTCTTCTTAGGAAACATCTGCTTGATTCCAACCTTCTTTGCACATCTTGAGGAATCTTTAGGTCTGAAAGCCAGCAAGGAGCAATTCTTGGAGCACACCAGTAAGGGCATGAACCACAGAGCAGTAATATTCTCCTCAGTTCCTTCTCTCTCATGTGCCCTCTTCTATTCTGAAGCTTCTATTTTCTTCCCCCCTTAATTCACCCCAGTTGTGAGGTTAACTGCACTGAGTGTCCACCTAGCTGTGCTGTGCTAGGAGAGACTGGCAAAACAGCAGAACCAACCAAGCCCTGCCAGCTGACACCGCAGAGCAAGGAAGACAATCTAGAGAAGCATCTCTCACAACCAGGGAAGTAATTCAGGAATGATTTGAGCCCTGTCCTGGACTTGAGTAGCATCAGAGAGTAACAGTATTCCCCTCCATTTCTACCGTATAGAATCAAAGAATCTGTAAGGTTTAAAAAGACCTCCAAAAGCATCTAATCCACCACATCCAAAATCCATCAAATCCAGCAGGAGCATAAACACCACCACATCAAGTAAACCAGAGCACTAAGTGCCACATCCAGCCATTTCTTGGACACTTCCAGGGATGGTGACTCTTCCCACTTCCCTGGGCAACCCATTCCAGGGCTTCCCATTCTTTCTGATATCCAACCTGAGGCCATTTTCTCTTGTCCTACCGCTGCTTGCCTGGGAGAAGAGGCTGACTCCCACCGTGCTACACACAGCACCTTACTACATGGCTTTCCATAGTTACCATCACTCAACAATTCTATCTTGAACAGCTGAGCTAAACCCTCCTACCAACTCAAATGACTGTTTGATAGGAAAAACATAAGCACATCAAATACATTTTTACAAAATAAATATTTCTGGCATATTTCCTGCAAAACTACTTGGATTTATTTAAAAAAATTATTTTAAGTCTTGTTCTGATTGTATGTAGCTTAGTCAATATCAAATTTTGCCCTGACTTTTCTCATTCTCTTTTAATTAAACCAGTCTGCACCCCAAGCTATAGTACAACCTGTTGTACAGAGACCAAACAACCTTAAACAGTATAATGAGCCAGCAACCTCTATGAGCATGATTGGCTTCATAAAATAATAGTAATCAACTCACTCAAGGTTAACACTTTTTAAAAATTATTAATAAAAATACATTAAGGGGTAAAAAAACCCTCAGTTGTGTTTACTACATTTAGGTAGTGAAATAGCAAGTGTGATAAAAGAACAGAAAGAAATAGCCAGCATTCATTTTTTGTCATAGTTTTGAGAAAAAACTCAAGAAGTTGTGTCCAAACCACAGCATGGTGTTACTGGAATAGAAATTGCATAACCAACAAGAACAAAGATAAAATACAGTATGTAATATGCTTCAAATCAAACATTTAAAATTCATGATCCAGGGATTTTTAAGAGTCTAAGACTCTTCACAAAAGCAGTGGGTTTTTTTTTTTCTGGATCATTCTTGCAAATATTTGTAAATACCTGGAAAAAGTAAGATTCTAGTGGATTGTGAATATTGTACAAATAACTGAGAATGAGAAAGGAAAGGGTCCAAAAGCTGCCAATTACTCTTATTACAGCAATCGATAATAAAATACTGCAATACTTAGCTTGGTTTCTACCATAGTAATAAATGCAAAACACAGCAAATGACTCAATTTCAAGGTTTATTATTACTGCCAAGGAAAACATGTCTTCTTGAAATAACTACAGATTAGTTAACAGAACTAACTGCAGAATCACCCTACTTAGGTTTTTTCAACATATTTGACTAAGTATCACATGATATTCTAGTTATTTGCTTTAAAACCTCAATTAACTAACAGGAAACCCAGCTGATGGGACTAAAATAAAAGAAATCCAGATTCCTACTTAGCAGAAAACACCAATGAACATGATTCCCACTGCAGGTCCCTGGAGACCAACAATGATCAAGCAGGCACAAAGAGACAGACAAGTTAAGGCTTAAGGTAATTACCTGAATCATGTCTGAAAAGAGTTGCAGTCCCACAAAATGTATTTAAATACCATTAAGTTGTTTTAAATACATATCATGTGTTCATGTGGTTACTCTCCATTTATTATTAATCAAAAATAATACTAAACACTTTAAATATGAAGGGAACTGCATTTATGGTACTAAAATGACAGGACTGCTTTCTGAACGTCTATACTCCCTGCAACCAGGAGGGCACCACCCAAATTAGAAGCTGTATTTCACATAAGTGTAAATATTGTGGTTTATTGCATTTACTCAGTAATGTGTTTTTGCATTGAATTCATTTTGACATAAAGACAATCATTTAGGAAACTGGAAAGAAAGTTCCAGCCACAAGATTGGACAGTCTTGGCAAGAAACAATTGAGAAGAATTATTAAATCGCAATTATCTAACATGGGTGCAATACATATTAAATACATATTAAAGAGGCATAGAGAAGTCCTTGTGAGCATAAAAATGCAGTGTATGCAGAAGCCATCTTGCTTCTGTACGCAACCTGCAGGCACAGTGCTCCGTGCAGACTGCACACAGCAAGTGTGGGATGGCTGAAGCATCAGAATCTTTGTGGCTGGTACAGATGTATCAGGTATCTCTACAATGAGCAGACTTGTGATTTCCTACACTGAAGAGTTTTAAAATCTTCTTGGCAAGCAAAGAAAAGGTTAATTTATGTCTCATTGAGCCCACAGGAGCATGCAGACTTAACTCATCTATACTGCTACAGACATGATTTGGTATTTGTTTATTTTATTAAAAGAATGGTTACTAGCTGTACTCCTTCCAGAGTGCAATTCAATACACAGACAAACAAAAAAGTAATGAAAATCCCCAAACCAATAAAATAGTCTAGACCTGAATACAAAAACAGTATGTATGGATGGTGCCCTCCCAGTTCCAGGAAGAATAAAACCTTGAAAACCAGTGCTGTTAGAACTAGCACCTTAAATGCAGCTCTCACTCAAATTACCTTGGGAACCAGGTTTCAGAATTAACTGAAGGATCTAACATGCTCAGTGATAATAGCAAAATTTCAATCAGATGAAATCTTTAGTTCTTCCTGCTCTATAAACTGTAATTTGACAGAGTTATGTAACATTTATCATCTTGATGAACTATGATGTTGACTTGAAAAACTTACAATGTGCTGGAAGGTCTGAGAATGTAAGACCAAAGTTTTTAAAGACTGTTCTCATAAAAATGCAAAGCAGCAGTTCAATATGAGTTTATAGCAAAATTAGGCTTTTGAGATAAATATCTTAACACTTACAGCAATATTCACAAAGAGTAACCATAGTCTACGAAAGCTAATCTCTTTCCACTTCCTTTACAGTTGACAGGGAGAGATAAGCATATTTAGAGAGTTTCAAGACACTTAAATGCAAGTTTCCTGCTTTGAATGAACCTCTTCTTTCCAAGCAGTATCAAGAGCCTCTATTAGCTAACCCTTCATAGGCCCACTCCATTTCAAGTACACCAAAAAGATAAGATTGTAATTGGCCTCAAACAGAAAAACACCTACTTCCCTCAACAAGATCTCTTTCCTCACCTAATTCGAGTTTTAAAGAACTTCTCTATTTCCTGTATTTGTCTTTGCCTTGGCAGCAGCCAAAGTACTTGACAGCTCATTTCTCAACCTAACTGAAAAATTACTTTGCAGAATACATCAAGCAAATCTTTCTTCAAAGTCATGATGCTTTCTAAAGATCTGTTCACAATTTTTAAACTTAAAAATTTTGAATTGAGGAAGGGTCACAGCAGCTGAAACTTGCAGACAGGCACCACAGCGACACCTGGCAAAATATTTTAGTGCTGCCAATTTCACAACAGAACATACTGGCTGCAAACTGACTGTTCGTCCTCCTCTCTTATGCAGGACCAGATTTTCTCACACAGGTATGTCAAAAAGTAACAGACAGCTCACTGGGCTACACATAACTGCATCACTGCCTCCAGAGCGCTTTGGCATCTTGGAAGCTTATCATCACCATCATTGTGGAAAGCATGGCAACAGGAACATTCCTTACCATTAGCTGGGCTATATGCTAAACAAACTGCTTAGTGCTATTCACATAATAAAAATGTTTAAGGTTAACTCAATATATTAAGATAACACTAGAGTGTCGGCAATCACACACAGTAAAACACTTCTGTGATGTTTGTAACTCTATCCTAATTTACTCTCTTATGTGAAATGAGTAGCTGCATAGGTGTCTCAAACAAAACAGGTGTATGAAATTTTTAGACTCTAGAATCCCATAAAGCATGCACTACAGCACATGTCATAATGACATTTAGGTGCTTCTGCGCCTCCTTCCAAAAATCTCAAGTGGTAGTCTTGGCTCAGCACTTATTGCTGTCATTTGGAGCCCTTGTGCTGAAGCTGTCCTGAGTGGCACCAATGTCAGTTTTACTCCACACTTAAGACTAACAAGTCAAAATACTTGTGAAGAAGGGCTAAAGGTGTTAAACTGAAAACCATTCCTCACTACAAATGCAACTGCTTGTGCACTATCCAAGTTACAGGACAGTAACTGTTTGGAGGGGGTTTGTCCAACAGACAGTTCACAGCATATGCCCTAAAAGAATACAGTTTAGCTCTCACCCTTGTGACAGCATTCAAGATCATCAGTTCAGCCAAAGAACACAGTACAAACTTAATTCTATCAGCACTACCAGTACAGATAATTCCTGCAAACTGCACTATTCTAAGAACAGAAGATCATGCTACAACCAGTGGCAAAAGGATTCTAAGAGTAACCACTCACTAAAAGAGTAAACCTATCACAAACTACTTCTATCAACAGTATTCTGTGAGCAAAAATAAACTATCTTAGAAAAAATGCAGTCTTCCAGCAGTTAATGAGCACTGCAAACAACTGGAGCATTTCAATTAATGTACAAGAGCGATTACATACAAATCAGCAGTCAGATACAGCTTTTGAGGACATACAGAAGAAAGCACCTCCTTCAATTCCAGTAACTAGTTCTATCCTTTTCATTTAACCTTCCAGTTTTGTGACTGTGATGGGTTGAAATACAAGCATTTTCAGAAATAAGCCAGACAAATAAACTCACTCTTCATTTTTACACCTAGTTTTAATATCTACCTTCAGGTACTAAAATTGCAAAGCTTTGCTCTTCTTCAGAATAACAGTCATATTTGACAGAATCTTCCATCCAGAGCAAAATTCAACTATTTTGAATTTGCAGCAGTTGTGAATTTTAATCATGGCTGTAAATCACATCACCATTTCAAATCAAGTACCAAAAAAATTAACACAAGGATACATATGAGCCCTTTGATTAATATGATCCACCTGGCATTTTGCTGTGACACCAGTAAGAACAGAATCTAATTCCCCAAGGATATTTTTGTGTCTTCACCATGAAGACAGCTTAGTCTCAATTACTCTCCGTCTTCCAAATTTTTCAAGACATAAAGGAGAAATCATCCTCAGTGAACAGTCTTTGTTATTATCTTACTCATTCCTCAAAGCACAGGTGTTCCTCAAAGCAGAGCTCTTCCTGCACACTACTCAAGGCAGTGATACATTGAGAAAATCCAGAGTACAGTAATACAACTATGATTTTTCTCATCTTCTGCTGCCTTGCTGTAACATTTTCCTACTCCAATGATGTACCAGCACCTGGAGCTTCTGCCTAAAATGCATTTCCTGGCTCACACTCAATTCTTCCTCATTAAGTACCCCACGTGCTCTTCTCATCGTAATTCAAATTAGCTTTGTACATTCAGTCAGCCAGTTCTTTCATTTTTTCTATCCTCAAAACAAATATAAAATGCAAAAGAAAAATCTCATCATATGCTAACACGGAATATTTAACTAGATAAGACATTCATGAGCCATAGAGATTTCCAACACAGCACAGAAAAAACACCCCTCAATGCATCTGCAATTCAAGAACAAAACATGCAACAACAAATAGCAATGAATTGAACCAGGAAGCCCCAGGTATGGACAGACTCAGACCGCTCACACATGGAACTGTACAGAGCTCAATAATACCACCAAGAAGACAGGTAAGCGTGTAATTAATATACACTGATGGAAACTGAGAAAACCGCGTGTACATGAACAGATAACACATAGTATGTAAAAATCCAAGTATTCTTTTACATGATTGTGCAGCATTTTTGTAGCAAGTAGGTCTCAATGGACAATTTTTTAAGTTTATACCCATATGCAGTAGGCACTGTTTTAAACTGGATGACTTACAGAGTCTAAAACACTAAGACACTGCTAAGCTATCAAATGCACAAACTCTTCATTGCTTTACACTTTGGTAATATCAACCCAAACCCTCTTAATAATATTTAAACCAAAATGTAAAAATAGAAACCTAGGTTTCTCAAAACACTCCAGAACTAAATGCAAAGACACAAAGACAATTGTATTGTCACAAGGTTTCCTTCTTGCACCCACACTAGAACAGCCCTTAGCAGCAGGTACTAAATTTTAAGGACATCTACGATACTTCATTATTATACCTTTCCCTCAAGTGATAAAAATGTAAAAACCCTCATAAATACAGCTAATAAGGAAAACTAACTACAGACTCAAAAGTTCCAGAGAAATGATTGCTATGTCTGTTCCCACTTCTAACCATCAACTTGAACACAACTGTTCCACTGCTAAGGTTGCATTTGTGTCAAGAGAGTAGTCCTGCTTGTCTACAGTAACTGCTGCTGTCCAGCTGAAGCTTAATGACAAGAAGAAGATCTGAAGCCAACAGATGATCCAGCTGTAAAGATTTTACATTTTAATTAATAATCAGCCTATGTAACTGGTCTCACATTTCTACAGTATCAATGCCAACACAAACAAAGGAGTAAATGGAATCAACCCTCTTGGCCACTGCACAGATTCGTATCTTTTAAAAAACATGACATGCATAATGCAGGGATTTCAGGAAATTACATAACACTAATTATGACATATAACAAATAAACTACAAATAATGGACATATGCCTAATTGTGATAGAGCTGGGACAGCAGATAAAGCTCTCCAAAAAGAGATCCTCACTTTCAAATCTTGGTGCACTGTGTATATGTGTATAAACAACTGATCTCACTCAGTATCATGGTCTACTTGGATTTGTGGTGATGAAGTCTCACCAAAGGCCTTCTTGCAGTCACAGCATACGAAAGACCTACTCTTGCATGAATAAACTGGTTAAAATATAAAAGACAAAGGACATAGTTTTTTCACAAGGAAGCAGGATACCAGTGGGCCTCCACAACAGCATGTTGTTCTATATATTCTAAATTATCCAAGAAACCGGAGCTTTCTGAAACCGCTGTTATTTGGGAGAGTAAGGAGAGGACTGACTACAGTGGAGGTGGTGGCCAATCAAAGACATAGAATGGGTTCTACATGGGAAAAGAAATAGGCAAGGTGTGACTCTGGTTTCAATAACATTTGGGTGTGGGGAAAAGGTGATAAAGGACTACAGAATTGTACAAGGAACAGAGAGATGTATTTTTATAATACACAGAGAATGTCCACTCTCCTCCAAAAGAAAGGTGGCACCAAAGGAGTTCAGTACAAATGTCTAAAAAGTTTTAAAAAAGTATTTTTTACTAGAACCACAAACATAAAATCATTCTATAGAGAATTTCTTACAAAAGGGTACTTGGATGACAGATATTTATTTAGCTGTATGCAAAAAAAGTCTGAGAAAAAAAATCCAAACATTACTAGTTACAAAAAACCTGTACCAGATTTAGAATCAACCTTTACTAAAAATAATTAAGGATTGAAAGAATATTCAAGCTAAGAATGCTTACACTGTTCTCACTCCTCCATAAGCATTCATTCATTCTCATCATTGAGGGAAGAACACTGGATTATCTTTTGTTTCATTCTATCACAAATTAAGACTTTACCTAAAACTTGCCAGACAGTTCACCAATAACATATAAATTTTTCTTTTGAAAGTCTCATTCAGTATTCATGATAGTGCCAGTATCACAGACACAGAAGCACAGGAGATATTTCATGAAGGAACTTGCTGCAGCAAGGCATTCGTTAAGTCAGTCATTAAGAAGTCGTTATGTTATCCACCTCATCCCTGCCTGAAGTTACTGTGCTCACTGCTACCAACTGCGCAAAAAATGCTTTTCTAAACCAAACTTTACACCGAGACAATTATCATCAAGCCATTATGGAAAAAAGCCCCACAATTCCCATCAGGGTTTGCTATTCAAATTGATTTTTATTTTTAAAACAACGAATCATGCTGGAGTTACAAAAATTGTGGAACTGCTAAAAACACACGTAGTGTGACAAAACAACAATTAAATACAGGTTGAACTTCACCAGTTTTCAGCTGCTGCATTAATAAATTGTTAGGGTGACAAATCTCTTGCTCTTCAATAGAGGGTTGTATATTTTTTTTAGATTTTCTTTAGAAGTTTAATTTCTGCTTGTGTCCGTTTCTTAGCTCTCTGATCTTTTTTTTATTATAAATTCAAACAGTCTGATCCAGATTTTTCCAGTTTTCAAATGTTTGTTCAAAGATGAGACTATAGTTACTTCTGGTAACATGGCATTTAAACTGTTGGCATTTACAGACTTCTTGTCTAAATTATTTTCAAAAAATTTTAAGTACAGGTGAGATGTAATCAACACTGACTGCTTGAATACTTCTTCCTGCAAGAAACTAAAAAATCTTCATCAGTAATCATTATTGGCATCCATTTAAATTTTTGTGAAGAACACGCTGCTGAAAGAATTGCAAAATTTGTCCCATCTGTGATCTAGCCTCAAGAAATATGGATGAAATAATTTACTTAAGTCTGATAAAATGGAGTAAAACCAGGGAACATGCTGAACACATCTGTTCCATATCTGACTCTGCAATTTTTCCAATAAAGCATGCCTATAGGATTAAAATTTCTTCTGCTACATCACTGGACCATATGACATCTCATATGGGCAAAAGGCTTGTTCAGGTACAATCACACTGAGAGACACTACCTCAGCAATATAATTTACTTCAAAAGACAGCACACGCATAAAGCAGACCAGTAACGGGACACTTTTGCCAACAGAAGTTGCATCTAACCCTAGAAGAACTTGTCCTCGATCAAATTTCCTACTGTAGAACATGCTTACATTCAAAAGCCACAGCGATTGCACATGCTGGGAAAGAGACACGAAGAGCAGCGAGAGCATACTCTGCTAAGTCTGAAAATGCTTAGAAGAAAACTAACCCAAAATAAAGACTGAATTCAATACAGTATAAGGTATAAGGTTATATTCCTTGGAAAGGTAACTCTAATTCATATATATGAAGAAAGAGATAGCTGATACAACAAACACTAGTATGAGCTCCTATGTTAGTAAATGCCAAGAGCCAGGAACCTGATACTGTAGGCAGAAAAAGAAAAAAGCCCCAACAATAAAACCAAACCAAAACCCAGCCATACCTGCATGCACACACCCTAGAATGATATTTTAATAAGGCTGTCGTGTTACTTCTGCTTCTTGCTGAGTAACTTAATTACTCTGTTGCTCAAAAACTGTCTGTAGAAATTTGAAAAAGATACAGGCGAATCAGTGCCTACTGAGACTGAACAAAAAAAAATCCTGTTTGCACAGTGTAGTAAAGTCTAAAGTAAAAGTAGACAGAGAAAGACTCTTCATGTATGTAAACACTTGGTGAAAAGAGCACAGAAACCATTATCCTGAATGAGCAGTAAGAATAGGATGAGAATTAACTGGCTTAACTAGCACCAACCATTTAACTAGAGTTAAATGTTATGAAAAGCCTGCTAACAACAATAATAGTCATGTACCAGCTATAAATAGACCAGTGAAGAGATGTGGTATTCCCCTCTTCTGAGTTTTTTAAGAAAAGATCAGGCAGGTATCTGTCACACATGATTTCAGAATGTTTCCTTCTGCCTCTGGTGAGGGCTGACCTCATGAAATCCCTTCCCTTCTTACATATCATCATTTCTTCCTCCATCCAAATGAGAAATGCTCTTCAGTGTTATCATACCTGAGCTTCAAAAGTACAGTCTTTCCAATACAAATATCTGAAGCATATGAATTTTATTATGTTGTTGTTGTCAGATTGTTAGTGTACTTGGCACAAATCATCTCAGGACAACAAAAAGCAGCATCTTTTACTGCTGCAGATAATCTGCAAAAATGGACAAATGATGACTGGAAATACAGAAAGAGAAGCAAGTGAGAAAGATATTGTGAAGGAGTCAAAGAAAAAAATGGCTGAATACAAAGTTACAGCAAAGAAAATATACTTTAGCCTAAAAGAAAACTATTATCCTCTCACATGAAACACTGAGTTAAAGTTTTCTGGTATATCTTAAAAAATATGCAATAATTTGAGATACAGAAGTACACGTAAGTAAGACTTGACAAACGGATGGGACAAAGACACATCTACAGGCCTCCCTGCATTACCAATTCCCACCTGCCACTTTTTAAAGGACAATGCAGATACTTCTGCTTTGGCCTTGCTCAAGTAAGTCCAGCTTCAAGTTCCTCATCAAGCTGGGCCCTAAACTATGCCACATGTGTATTAGTGGGTCAAATATCTCTAAAGCAGTGGTTCCCATTTCCCAGGGGAATCCCTGCAATATCACAACACAGAACTCCATCTTTTCTCACTGTCACCAATCTTCCTGTTGCTTCTAAAAGATTATATTTAAGATGAATATATTTAAACATACCAGAAAACCCTGCAAATAAGCATGGTTAGACTAAGAAAATGGGTTTACATAGAGCCGTAAACTTAATTTGTCATACAATTAAATCAAGATGTCATGCCAAGATTCAGAAGTGAGAAGTGAATCACAAATAACACGCTGAATTCTGGACATGTTCCCATGTTCCCAATGTTATTCTGTAAGCTGTGTGCAATCATAGCATGCATGATCTATTTTGACCTTGGCACTACAAAATACCAAAATATTAAAATAGCAAAAGAAGTATTTCTTCCTAAAGAGATTTTTCTCTTTTTTCACAGAAAAATCAGTGTGCTTAACAGAATTCACAATTTTATTTATTTTTTTTATTTTATTAACACTGTGTCAGTTTTACTTCAGAATTTTAAAAGCTTGCATTAAGAAATTAAACCTTCAGAACAGCAAATCTATCGGCCTAATTAGATAAACCTAGGGTCACTAGGCAATATTTACGTTAGTTTGCTACATATATGAAAATGCATGACATTTTCTGAAAATTAAGATGTACTTAACTACATCAATCAGTCAAATTTTCATCATTTATTTATTTTTTTCCAAAAAGTCTAAACAAAGGATAATGTTAATAGTATGAAACATCTTCTAAGAAGATATTACTAGAAAATATGTTCATTACTCCAAACTAAATGGGTACCTCTCCATAGATCAGAATACCATTGGTTGTATGTTGTGGAAAAAGGGGAGCAAATGAAAGGAATTTGATTCAGGCAGCATTTTATAAGAAAACATTACTTTTAAGTTCAGAAGATGCCCAGTTAGAGAGACACTGTAAAACCTGTCACAAAACCAGATTACTCATTACTTTTGACTCAGTTTGCCAAGGTAAAAAGTCAGCCTTCAGTTAAAACGAAAGAAAAAAATACAAAACTTTAGACTTCCAAGATTTCAAAACTTTTTTTCTCCACAGTTCTCCACAAATACATATTATCAATGTCAAGGTTTTGAAAACCAGTAATTCTGATTTGTACCTAAATATAAACAACTTCTAGGAAATGATCAGGAAAAAATGTGAAGTTAAAACTGTAACTGTGGACTAAAGTTACAGCTTAACCAACTTGCTCTCTTTCTCCAGAAAAAACTTTCTAATAAAATGTCTCCTGCATTTAGCATCACTAAGCTTTAAATTCCACAAGACTGTGCACTGACTAGCTTTCCCAACATTCAGAGCAAAGAATCACTGACACATCTGTGACCAAAATCAAAAGACTATTCATTAGTTTTATCAACATAAAGCAAAAACAAAACAAAACTTGCCTACTGATATTAAACAATAACACAATGCTTATTTCACCACATTAATAAATTCTGTCACAGCTCTCTATCTAAAAACATTTACTATAAAGTCTCCTAAGATTACCGGACTGTCTTGAAAAAAAAAGGTTCCTCTGACAGTTTAGAAATCTCAGCAGGCCAAGGCAAGCAATGCAAAAATTTCTGTTTTCTTCACCTTAGTCCTCTATCAGTGTCAGGTAAACCACCTCTTCAAACACCAACACAGAGTTCATCAAGGCAAACTCTATACAGATTTTTTCTTCTCAAGCAATAAACCAATCTGACAAATGTTATCTTCCTTTATCAAGATACACTAAAACCCTGGGGAAAAAAACCCAAATTAATTACATACATCTTTGCTACCTGAATCAAATCTGGGTTCAATACATATTACTGGCAGTCATGATAGAACACAGCATAAAGGAAACAGGAATTACAGCAAGTTCTGATTTTTAAATAGATTTCTGAGGAAATTAGTTAATTACAAAGTCACTGTAAGGAAAGGTGTAGGTGAAAGCAGGAAAAAAATAGCAACAAAAAATAATTATTCTAAGGTTTTTCAATGTGGCATAAATACTAGCTCATCAATGTCCCTTCCCTTAAAAATATCCACAGGGAATTCCACAGGAAAGAACACTTTCTAGGCTATTTCGTTAGTAAGCGCTCTGCCACGAGAGAACCCAAGAGGTTGTGCAAGACAAGCCTGCAGCCATTCACTCTGCTAATACATCTCTGCCATATACACAGCAATACAATTCCGAAGGCCTCCAATGCTCTGCAACGTGCTGCATTGTTTAAACAAACGCTGTAGTTGAGAGACATTTTCTGCGCCGACTAGAAATCCCCCTTATTTCAAGGAAGGCTTCTATTATATTCTACCACCCTCTTAGAGGACACTGCATGATACAATACAGCTTAGAAGTGCTCAGCTAATTTAGCGCTTTGATCTTCAGTAATGCCACAGCCAAAAACTAAAAGCAGATTTATGAAGCAAGAGAAACCAAGGGAAAACAAAACAAAACCAAACCAAAAAAGCAAAAAAAACCACAAACCCCTAACCTCGTGGGTGCTGCAATGCACTTCAAAAGCAATACGGGAATAAATAATCCAACATTCACTTTTTCCCCTGACAAAAACATCTCGCAGAATCTGACCTACATACCCAATTCACAGCACTACCACTGCAGAGCAATTCAAAGACGAGAAACCACAGCATCAGCGCGCAATCACAGGAAGGTTTAAGGTGACATAGAAATACTCGGCAGGCACATAAAACACTTAAGATACTGCAGCGGTAACGTAAGTAAGCAACATTAACGTGTGACTCCCGGCACAGCAAACAACTACACCGCCGCGTAGCCGCACCTGCACCGGGCCGGGTTCGTGCTGCCCCCCCAGCCCGGACACCCCCGGGACGCCGGGGCCGCCCCAGGGCCCCCCAAGGCGCCCGGGCAAACCCGCCCCGGGGTTCCCACGCACTCGGGCCGCCCCCCGCCCGCCCCCTCCCTCCCTCCCCGCGCACCGACCTATGTCACGGCGGAGGCCGGGCGGCCGCCGGGGACCCCCCGCGCTTCCCGGCGGCGGCGGGCGCAGCCCCGGCTGGGCGGGCGGCGCGGAGGGAGCGGCCAGGATTCCGGAGCGGAGCCCACCCCCCCGGGGGAGGGGGGGAAGGGGCCCGGGGCCTGCCCGCGCCGGGGCACGGCGGGGACGGTGACAGGCGGCGCCGAGGCCGGCGCGGAAGGAGCGACGCGACTCGGCAGGCGGAGTGGAGCGCGGCAGGTGCCTCGGGGCGCTGCGGCCGCGGCGGGGCCGGGCCGGGCCGGGCCGGGGGTCCCGTCGGGCGTGAAGCGCCGCGGCCGCCGCTGCTGCTGCCCGCGAGCTCCGCCCCGCGCGCGCCGGGCCCCGTGACGGGGAGGGAGCGCGAGGCGTCACCGCGCGGCGGCGTCACGGCGAGGGGGCGGCGCGCGCCCGGGAACTGCGGGGACGCGTGCGCGCCGAGCCCGATCCCGGGGTTCGAGGCCCGCGCGGGACCCTCCGCGGCACCCCGGCCTAGCGCCGTTCGCTAGGCCGGGCAGGACGGGAAGGTGCGCCGCGCTACAACCATTGCTATTGCTCACTGCAACAAATCCCCAGCCTCTGCCAGGCCTCGACCGCAGCCCAGCGCAGGACGCGCCGCCTTGACTTGCCTCTTACAGGGGCTGCGCAGGCTTTTAGGACAATTTAGAACGGCGTTCTGCCGCCTTGAGGTCGCCCATTTCTCCCGGCAGACTGACCGCTCTCTGCAGGAGGCACCTGCTTCCCACAGGAAGTCAGTACATGCAAGGAAGAAGGATACTACCCTCAATTAATCAGCGAGGAAGCAGTCTCTGATACGTAGCAGAACAGCTATTACAGCTACCCTTGCAGTCTTAAGTAACCGATGACGGTAAATAATAGCAGGGCGCTGTAATTAGTTTTGTAAAGATTTGACAGTAACCGTACAGGCACGAACCATTGTGTGTGAGATGCACGAATGACCTGTGCGTGTTTAGCGGACGCCCTTTGAGCCAATGCCAGGGCCCGTGTGTTCACACAGAGCTGTGCAGAGAGCAGTGAGCTGTGCTGGGGCACCTGACTCCACAGCTCAGTAATCCCCGCTGAGCTGCTGCTCACATGCTGCTTTCTGGGCATGTGGTAAGAGGTATTTAATGTGTAAGACATCAAGAGGTTTGCAAATCCTGGACAACCCTCAAAATCTATCCAAAACAAGGGTTGGGAGCTACTTTGCTCACCCTTAACAAACCTGTGAAATAATAATTGAACAGAAGTTTAAGATTTATGTGTCAGTTTCCAGCGGGAACCACATACGAAACTAAGTAATTGCCCATCATGGTCCATTACATGATTATTTTGAGAGTTTCAACCAAAATAGGCTGCAGAAAATGATAAAAGCAAATACTGCCATATTTTTAAAAAGGCACGGAAAAAAGACAACCAGCTGATAAAGCACATCCAAGAAAGGCACAAGGCACTGAATCACTGATGCCAGAGCCATCATGCAGGAGACAGTCATCTCAAAGCTAAGACACTTTGCTCCAGACTTGGGAAAATTGTCAGTGGTGCTCACGAGACACTTTCCACGACCAAGAGTCTTTAATTAGGAAGTTAAAAAGGTGACCTTTTTTGCCAAACAATAGGGAAACAGCCAAGAAAATGCTGACGTGATGCTCCTACACCATCAAGCAAAATCAATGAGCCACAGCTGCTTACACAGCTTTGAAAACACATCCAATGTTTCCCTTGCCTTAATGTTCCATTTCACAGCCATTTGTCAGTTTAGCATCTTGTAACTGGATTTAACTGATGGAGGAGGGGTTAGTGAATAGTTGGTTTTGAAGTCAAAGTTCTTTCAGTACAGAAGAAGCCAGCAAGGATTGTGGAAAATCATCCCACATTCCTCTGCCCATGTGATGCTTTGTATTGCTGCACAAAGCCTGCCCAGCACAGAGCACAGTCGCGAGAGTGCCTTGCAGAGGTGATTGTACATCCTGACAGGCATCGCTGCTATCATGCCACAATCCTGAACTCAGAGCATCTTCAGTAGCAGGAGCAGGTTAAACAGCTAAATATTGACTTTGAAATAAAAAATACCTATCAACACCCAGGACCAGCACTTATGACACTGGCTTACACTAAGCTCAGCCCAAACCCAGGGGCATGGTTCTGGGATCATGTGTCATGCTACCAGAACATGCTTACAGGAACAGTGTAATTGCCAATATGGAAAATAATAGTAAAAAATAGCTGGCAGGAGTTGAAATAAAGTATATTGGTTATTTATCCATACAATTCAAACCCTGTACCGATGACAGAGGTTGGGAGGTGTGGGAGTAGAAATGATAGAATAGGCACATTGCAGGATAGTGTACTCAAGCAATTGACTGAAATCTGGGAGAATGGCTCTCCCTGAATTCCAGAATCAATACATCATTGCAATGAGAGGTTCTCACCTCCTATGTGTATTGCTTGAGGCTAACAAGTGTCTGTGTTAGTTAACACTAGAACCACAGCTTCTGAACTCTTCAAAAAGGAACAGACCAGCCCCTTTTCAGAGCCGTGCCATCATTCTCCTTTTTCTCCCAAGTTTGCCTCCCCACCACTCTTTCCTATAGATGGCACCATATTACACGCTTTGAATGACGTCCAGAAAAGGGTAAGTTAGTGATTAATTTAGCATATATTTTAACAAAGGAGGGGTTAACTGACAAAGGAACAAGCTGCTGGAGACAGAGCAGATAACAGAAGTCAAAATGGCTTCTTCTAGGAACTGCTGTAGGGTAAAGCTTGTGATGCCAGGATGTTATAACATGATCCAGAATCTTTCCTCATCAGTAGGAGGACCAACAGTCTGTTTCTAAACTTAAAACCAGCTCACATGCATTGAGCAAACAGCAGTATTATTTCAAACCTTTGTTAGTCATGTCTGCTATTGCTCTTCTGCCTTCCCATGACAGAAGGAAACAAGTGCCTGCATCTTAGTACTTCCACTTCTACCCAATACAAATGCACCACCACTGTAAGGCTGGTGTGAAAAGAAAGGGAGAGGACAGTCCTAAACCACTGCTGGAAGATTCATAAAAATGTTATATATGCTAAGTGATGTTGGGCAGTAGTACTGATAGGTTTGTCTGCTCCAACCCCACCAGTGAAGTTTATGAAGTAACTCATTTACCTGTAGGTCTTGGCTGTATTCAGTAATGCAGAATACAGACACTGTTGACTTTACTAATAAGACAACTCCCCTAACACCTGCAGCACTCAGCCATTTAACACAAGACTGCTATTTGAGATGCCAAGGGGAAACTTGGAGATGCTGATTAGAAGTATATGAAATTACACTATCTTGCAAAGAGCACACTTTCTTAAAGATTATAGGGGATATTTTGTGTGACTGCTCAGAAGACTAAACACAGCCATGAATGCTTATAACAAGCAATGGTTGCCTCATATTTGTTCATTCACATCTTAAAGCAGACAAGGGACCTTACTGCAGAATGACACTGCACAGACTGTTCTCCCTTTAGCAAACATGACAACTGTTAGTCTTTAAAAATGAAGATTTCTACAACACAGACTTCATTTTACACTAAAGTAAACCCACAGAATAATTAGACTTCCCCTTATGTTAAATAAATACCCTGAATGAACAATATTCTGCTTAACACAAAGAGAAACCTGTAAAACATAACACCAGTGCAGTTGACAGATATTTACAGAAGTTCTACTTCATTGAATTACACTGCTGTCACAAATGTAAAGTTCTATAACACCAGACAGTGGAGTAAAGTAGCAGTTGGTAAGCACCTATTCATCCATCAAATGAATATCTGATAAGAATTAGGCAGAATAGGCAAGGCTTAGCCAGGTGTAAAACCAAAGTTTTACCAACCAAACCAACCAAAAAGAGCTTTCTAACAGAATGGTAAATGGAACTGTCATTCTATAGTCTTCTCTTTGCTTATTACAATTATACAGTGCAGTAAATGTTTAAGTTTCAGTGTTTGCTCAGTAAATCTCTGATTCTTCATGAGGTTCCTTAGCTCTTTTCTCACAGTTGCTTTTACCTTCCTTGTAAAATAAATAAAATCAAATTCTCTGTTCTCTGAACTCCAGATACCCCAATCATAAGGTCAAGGATGTTTTTGCTACCACACCCATTTCTTTTAACCTCTCAATGCCCTTTGATCATGGGTTGTTGGCATAGGAAGAGCTTTGCTACAGTTGATATTATCTGCAGCACTACAGCAGATACCTGATACATTCTTGGTGCCAGCTGACACAATACTGGGTTTCTGCAATGTGCTGCAAAACTTTCAAAATAATTTTATATCTACATAAAAATTGACCAAAGAGGCAAGACCAAAATAAAAGCTCTGTTCTGAGAATTAAACACTTCATGTAATCCATGGTGCAAGACAAAAACCAGAAAAACAAAAACCCTTAAGAAATACAAATAAAACAAAACAAAACAAAAACCCAGATTAAAAAAAGAAAGGCTGTTATTATTTTTTACATTACAGCAAGGGAGTTACTATCCTAATATCTAAAAAATTGTGATAAACATTTCAATATTATGTACAGTAATTCTCAACTCATGGGGGAACCTTTGTATTATCACTGGCGAAAAAAAAGAAAAAGCAAAGCAAACACTGATGTGTCCCCTTCTCCTTCTAAGGATGTATTTTCTCTATTTTTAAACCAGATTTACCCTGAGAGTATTCTGAGTATATTCTCCTATTGCATGAAGCTGAGCACCTTACAGCTCCACAAATGCTGCCTGCTTCAATCTCCTGCCAGTTTAAAAAATAAAAAGCACACACCCTCTTTTACAGAACTAACTTATATCTTCTTAGTACATCCATTGCTTTGCTGAAATTTGAAGAAGGCAAGGTCAAACTGTATTCAGCACAAGCAGAAAAGTTTGTTATCGTTTTACATGTGAAGGAATTTATTACTTGCAGACTGAACCTGTCTCCCACACGGGAGAATGCTCACCTTTCTAATGTTCTCATGAATTCCTGAGGTTAATGATGAATTTCACCATCATTACATATAAACTTCCCCTCTTTATGAATATTCACACTATAGCACAGTAAAGAGGAAATCTGCAAGATTAAAAATGGCTGATTTCCAGGTTTGTTTTTTACATAATCTTTCAGTGAACATTTCTGGGATATAACAGAAGTCATCAATTCACTTCCACTTCACTTTAAATCCACAGTGCACATGTACCGTAGAAACTCACAGTCAAACATAAAGTAAGTTCCACAAGTCTCATGTTTATTCATGTTTAACCTTCTTTTCCAAAAAGATGTAAAGAATGTTGAAATAATGTGTTAATAAATGAAATAATTTCACTTGAATGCAATGGGCTAGACTTCTAGAGTTAGTTATCTAACAGGTGCATTTGCTCCCAGGAATCCTCTTGCTGAGTACCCTGAACTAATATTTGCAATAAACAAAAGATACCCTACACAAGAGGTTTGAAAAAATCTGCTTTATCTCTGTACTAATTTCTCACAGTTGCATAAATGACTGTCCAGTTACTAAGGGAAGAGCATAAAGCAGAAAGAACACACTTGGTTGTGTGCTCAAATTCCTCCTCTCCCCTCCAAACTGGCATTCATTTCATTTTCATGAAAAAGCAATCTACATGTACCTATATAAGAACACATATTTTACTGAAAGACACAAAAATCAAACATCCATCAGACTCTTACATTCAGTCCAAAATGAAGTATTTAAAGTTCCTTTCTATAGCAGCAACTAGATTCCAGGAATTTCAGTTTTTACAGCAAACAAACACAGTCTTTAATATTTTTTATATTTTCACTAAAGTTAGCAGAAATGGGAACATTTGCCTTAAAATGAATAAAAAATTTACAAATATAGCTTCTTCAAGGGATGTATTACAAGATTTCCAGTTTTTAAATGGCATCTCTTCATTGTTCACAAAAACCACATCTAAAGGCAGTAATGAACAAAATTAACATTGTAAGACAACACAGTATGGATAAAAGGTGTTTTAGCTGGCAGATGAAGAATTCCAATTCTCATTTACTAGTGTAGCATACTGCAGAGAGCACTACAATATACACCACAGATTTTACATGCTAAATTGTTGAATCTATACTGTTTTCTATCATTGTATTTATTATCTGCTTATTCTGTCATCAAGTTGCAGCCAGCTTAACACCATTATGTCATTATATCTGCAAACAATTCAAAACGCTCCAAATATGATATGCCATATTTGTTTGAAACATTAATAACAGTATTCCATCTTATTTTTATTTATTTTCAGAGAAATACTTACTCTACTTGGTCTTTAAAACCATTGTTGAACACTCAGTATGTGGGTGAACAGAAATACAGTTAACACTTACCCCAGGGCTACTGACGCAACTAATAGAAAAAGATTTACCTTCTCTGCAAATTCATCAAGAACAGAAGGATTCCTAAACATTCCCTCTTGGCTACCTTCACTGCAAAATCAGTATTCCTTTTATTCACTTCTGCCTGGGATTCTTCATTACTTGATGCCCATGCAAATGGATAGTTTGTCCTTTTAATCTTTTCCCTTCCCAAAAGATTGAATGTTTTCAGGGTGAGTGTTTACAGAGATGTACAACGTAAAGCCTTTCAAAAGTTTTAAATATAAACCAACAAAAAAATCACGGCACTTAATGTAGTTACATATGAGGAAAAAAAAATATTACTGAGAATAATAAGGCTAAATCACAAAGTGACATTATCAGCAAGGCTGCAACTGGGAACAAGGTAAAATATCGTCGTTTTACAGCTTTGGTTTGAACTCGCCAGAAAGAAGCTTTTTCAGCATTTCAGAATTTTTTCCTTCTGGTGGTGAGGGCCATCTGTCATGATCTAAGGAAAACAAACAGAAGAATTTACTTAGTTGCTTGAGAAACTAGACATCTTACTTTTGTGTCCTCCTGCTGCACAACTTCAGTTAATTAAAGGGCATTATTTTGTAGCCCATTTCTTACCGGGTATTTCTAGGGTACTGCTGTACAGACTCTGGCCACCATCCACAACCATGGTTATCCCAGTTATGAATGATGCAGCTGGAGACAGCAGGAAACATACTGCAGGAGAGATCTAGCAAAATAACAATTTTAATCTTTCTTAAACTGCTGGGAATTATTCATATCAAAGAAACTTGTGAAAACTTTTACAGATATAGTAACATTTTCTACTTAGTAATGAAAACTGTAACAGCCTTAAAGCCATTTTTCCAGCTGCAAACATCAGCATTTAACAGAGGAAAACCACTAAAATGTCACAGAGCACCATCAGATACCAAAAAACCCCAAAAAAAGGTTTATCAGTTTATCAAAGATGCACATTCTTGGTGGAAGAGAGTTAATTGCTTCTAAGATACACTTTTTTTACCCTTATTATTCATTCTTTCAGTCCTTCCTGCCAAAGTCAACTTCTTCAAGAAATAATGTTTACTTTCAAACACTTCAGCTGTAAGAGGCAACTGAATTAAATTCTCTGTATAACAGTGACTACTGTTAAGTCTCTCACTTGGCACGACCACACACTGCTACAAGCTTTCTTCTTTTTAAATAGTCCATCACAGTGCAAAATTAAATCTTCTTGTTCTCCATATAATAAAGTGGTTTCAAAATAGAGACACAGAAGTAGGCATATCAGAAGCATTCTGAAATACATTACCTCCTCAGGAACAGCTGACCTCTTGGCAGGAACCTTTGGTATGCTCTTTAACCACATCATTACACCTTGTTCTCCATAGTTTGCAACAGCAGTTTCCGAAAATACCAGTCCCTATTTAAAAATAGTACAGTAAAACTTAAGTTCTCTTGCATACATTTAAACTGATCATTCTAAAATTGTGAAGTTGTCATTACTGATTTCCTGTGGGACTGAACTATCCAAAGAGCACTCAAATACAAGTTTTTGAATGTAACAGCATAGTATCATTTATACAAGAAGGTAATTTGGCTGCTAGCCACATCTCTGCTCAAGCACAATAATTCAGATTTTTCCAATTCTCTGCTGTCACTTCAATAACAAAAAAAGTGGAGTATAAAAAAAACTCATGTCTGCTTTGAAATTACAAGCATTTCATGTTAAATTACAACAGGAAACTACAAAGCCTCAAGAACAAGTTCTCAAAAGTTTTTTGTCATCTTTAGGAGCACTAGCCCAATTTATTGTGAATTACAGAAGCAGACAGATTTCAGTCAGAATTCTGACTCTCCCTACTTAGCTGCTGGAGAAGCAGAAAAAGATGACTGTGTTTGTTCTGGTGACCACACAGTCCAGCTTAGTTTTGAGAAGGAAGATGGCAATGTGAACACAGAGTTACATCCACCAGTTAGGACAGACCTTTTGGGACTCAAGTTTAAGTAAAATAGCAAAATTTGAATTCACCCATGAAGCATATACTTAGATTTTTAAGATACCTGTATAACATATGTGAAACTACTTTTTTCAGAATGTACACTTCCCTCTCTATGTATCCATTCCCACAGGTTGCTCTCCTCTCATAAAGCAGTAACAATTTTGTATTGTTACCACAGACCTGATGGGTCCACAAAGTATATTATTGTAACTAAAACATTGACTTTTATTACCAGCATAGTAATAAAGCTAGCAAATACTTCTGAAAGAGCTGAAGCCCTGAAGAGTTTGCTTGTCAAAAACTTCTGACATGTGCTAGAATATCTAATCAGCATGATTCATTAGGTAATTAGCATGCCTGAAAAGTATATTCACATAATAATGCTGTCTTAATTACTTACTTCCCCAAGACTTGATAAATCAGAAAAAACAGATAAACAGGAAATACAAGTCAGTAGAACTTAATATTTAACATGTCTACAGATTAATTTAGTCTCACAAAGGTTACATAAAAGCCTTTACCTGAATGATTAACATGCATCTGTCATTAAGCATTCTATGCTTTGCCACACAAAGCCAGGTGTTTTAGGACAAGAGGCACAACAGAATATACAGACATTCTACAAAAATAGTAGCAAGATTTTCCAAGGGATCAATTAAACAAAAATGGCACTTCACTTATGACACTCACTGTGAGATAAGCTAAATTCTGGCTGTAGAAGTAGCTGGACAAAGTTTATGTTTCCTCTTTTAATTTCAAGGGAGTAAATGTGCAAAATAAATTGTGGATAAGAGAAAATTACAAGAGATCACACATACTCAAAAGACAAGACTAGAGCTTCTATATAATTTCTGTATCTGCAGCACTACAAAACATAGCTGCTCTTTCTATACAGTTATTTAAAACAACTCTACCTGTTGTCTAATTCCTCAGAAATGTGGCAGGCATATTTTAGCTGACCTGTATAGTGGTTTCCTGTCTGCACAAATTTGATAAAAAAAATGAAAACACGCATTTTTACATATAATTTCTCTGAGAGAAGGTACACTCCAACTACAGTCTCTTTATATACCTAAAGCTAAACTAACTTAACATATAGGAGACAAAGTAAAAGGTGTTATGTGAGACATACAGAGATTTTCCAAATAAATTTGTAAACACAGGTGGAAACTATCAGCATACCTGAACCTCAAACAGAAAAAGTTTCCTGAACTCAGAAGTAATGTATCCATTACTGAAACAGTAATTTTTATGTCAAGGCTTTATAAGACAGGTCACCAACTCCTACCAGTATAATTTCATTTAGCTATAAAAAAACTAAAAACCAAGTGTGCCAAATCAAGGCAGAAAGCAAAAGCAATTTTATCCCACATCCTCTGACTCATCATCCCAAAGTACAAAACACTGTCAAATGGTCCAAAGAACACAATGAGAGAATTATAAATAAACAAATATATAAATAATCCACAAACAGTTACTGGTAATAAATTTAAAAATCCAAAAGCTCTAACTATGAGCACATGAAACAGGTAATTTTACTCAGCTCATTGCCATTACGTACGGGAGCAACGCTGTTGATTCTCACTCCACTGTGAGCCCATTCTAAAGCTAAAGTCTTGGTTAGGTTATTCACTGCAGCTCTTGCAGCTCCTGTGTGCCTATGGAGAAAAGAAAGCAAAGGAAGCATCTGTTCACTTAGCTAAGGGTGTCCAGTGTTAATTCTACTGCAGCCTCACTAGGGTATTCAGAGTGGTTTTCTGTGGCTGGACAAGCATCTGAAAGAGAGAGCCTCTCTAGTTTCTAAGTTTGACCATAGCTTCACTGTTCAAACAATCTATGCTGTGATTTCCTTCCATTGCTAGGAATACTTAAAATTTCTTTCCCAATGCAATATGGGGTCAGCTACACTCTACTGCAGGAGGAGGCTTATAAAAAGAGAAGCAGCTGAAGTTCAAACTGTGTAAAACTTCGTGTAGCCTGCACAGGTAAAGCAACACTTGGAAGAACAGTGGTCTGAAAGATATATTTAAGTCTTCTGACAAACATGATTAAAATAAGTCACTATTCAAAAATTAGTGTAGGTGGATGGAGATAGAGACGTGAGAGTCAGAGTGAACTCCTAAGCCTTGCTGCTGTAGATAACTAGTATGAAATTATTACAAGCTTGAACAAATGCAAACAAAATTACTGCAGTAATGAATTGTAGACATTTGTAGTCAGAGAAAATGAATAAATTTAGCTGCTTTAGCCTAGTGAAACAGACTAAGAGGTGATACATGCAATAGCTTCTCAAATAAAGGGAATGAATAAGAAAAACAAAAGACAATATAACTTATTCATATGTTTAGGCCAGAAATAGATAACCTCCAGGCACACTTTGAGGAAACATGACAACTTTTATGGTCAAAATTAATACTTATAAAGAAGTCCTATCAGATGACTTTTGGCATGAGCGCTGGTTGGACTTGTAGGGGCATATCTTTTTCAACAGTGCATTTCTGCAAGAAGTTTCAACTCAATTTAATGTGGAAGTAGTTTTGTCTATCCATCTACATACAACGGTTACTCAGGAAAATTTTTCCACTGTTATTCAGAACTAGCTTTTTTTTTTCCTCTTAGTTCAACTCAAATTGAAACATTTTCAGCCTATTTGCCATGACAATTGAACCAGATACCACAGTGGAGATACTCAAATAACTGTAGCTTCAGCACCACCATGTGGATCTCTATATTTATTCTGTACTGTGAAGAACAAGCTAGTGAGAAAATATTCTGCTGTTCCTTAAAAAATGTTGGTTTTGAAACCATTCAAGCTGGAATGAGGACAAAGTGAAATAATGCAACACTTGCTCAAAATATATTTTTATATTTCTTCAACAGAAACTCAATTTCAAAGTCTGAAAAAAAAAAAAAAAGCCAAACAAAAAAAGAAGCTATTTTGAATTAAAGCTTCACTGGCAAGTCTTGCTTCATAGTTTCTTACAAACAAGCAGAGAGAGACCAGAGATGCCATCTACTGGATTAGTAAGAGATCCCCACACATAAAGCCAAGTGATACTCTTTTTCTCTCTTGACCTAACTACTATATTTCTATACTCCGCTGCTGCCCAGTACACACTTTTCTGAAGTACTTAGGAACAGTTAGTACTTCTGGGGGAAAAATATAGGAAAGTGTGAAAAGAAAATATATATTACGACATTCCAGGAAAGCCATTTCTCACGGCAGCAGTAATGTTGACAATGGCTCCTCCATGTTCCTGCATCCAGGCATTGTACACTGTATGAAGGAGGAAGATAACCTATAAATATCAGAAGAAATACATACAAATGAACTTGCCAACTGGAAACCAAATTTGGAGTCTTAACTGCAATCACACTACACATCTGTCATACTGGTTTAGAAAAACAATCTGCTGTTTGTACCACAGCTTTGCCAATCCAGAGGTGAGGCCGCGATGCAACAGGTAAGGTCCAGGTAATGTTTGTAAAGAAGGATTTGATAGAAATCAAGATTTCATGTTTCCATGTAAATTACTTTAGTTTCCACATTCCAAATGGTAAGTGAGAATGACATACCATACTTAAATTTAAGCCTAAATTTATATCCTCGAAGAAAGTATTTTCCTATGTGATACACAGTGAATACAGGCCATGAAAGTGAAACGATTTTCCTATAGTCTTTTAAATGAGTATCCAAGTCAACTGACTTCCAAACCTGGCATTAACCAGGAGCCTAATGCTTGCCTAAATGTATGTTTGTATTTAGGAACAAATGTAATACACCATTTAATGCAAAGCTTTGCATGAGATTGAAGAAAACAAATATCCACTGTCAGGTAAGTGCATGAAAAGAAGCAGCTAGGGAAACTTTTCACTTCTTATCTTCTGGTATTTCTGTAAAAAAAAACCCAAATAAACATTAAGTTTAATGTTCAGACCTTACCTGCTTTGCAACAATAGAAGGTCCCTGTCAGATTTGTGTCTATCACGGCATTCCAGCCTTTTGCACGGATGGCTTCAGAAGGACTTGCAAACTGGCCCCCTCCATTATTCACCAGGAAGTCAATCTTCCCATGCAGACTCAGTGTAGACCTCACCAAAGCTTCTACCTGAAACAGCATTTGTTAGTGTGGTATGTTAATCAAGGTCTACACCAAATTTTCTTCTCAAACACTATTTTCTCCCTCATGCCCTTTGCACAGAAAAAGAGGAGGTCCAGCCTTCAGAAGGGCTGTAAGATCGGTATGAAAGGTTTAGCCAGCCAAGAAGGACTGGGCTGTATCCATGTTTACTTAGGAAATTTGGCTGGAATGATGCAGGGGCTGCATAAAATACCAGCACCCAAAGAAGGGGATTTAAGCTGCCAAGATTTGTAAAATCAGTCACAAAAGCCCACTATGTACGACCTACTAAGAATCTTCTGATGTTTTTCAAAAGAGTGGGGGCATTCACATGAGATCTACAAAGAGTTCTATATAAGGTAGCTACTGTTATTTTTATCTGACCATACACCGGACCATTTTAAATAGAAAATATAACTCATCTTGTGGAGTTTTATCACCCTTCTCTAGAAGTTTAGTACATTCACACCAGCTCTGACCTATGAATTGGTAATAGCCAGTGTTCTTACACAGAGCAAGAAGGTTAATTACCCTACAAAACATGAAGTCTAAAAAATGCCAGAAATACAAGTTATCTTCTTTAACAAAAATATTATTGCAAGATAGTAATAAGAGCTCCATAGCAACAACTTAATAATTTAATATTTATCTCAAGAAACGGGACAATATGACTGCTTCCTGCTTACATCATCAATCATAACTAGATACCATGCATCAGTTATTCCTACTCAAGCATGTATAAAAAGAAAATTTAGCATCTGTGGTCAGAGAAAAACACAGAACAAAAAAGAGCCCAAAAAACCAAACAGGTGGAAAAGCGATGCCAATCAAACAGATTGGGTTCGGGGAAGGATATCAATCAGCCTTTCTCTGTATTGAGTTAGAAGTAGAAAAAATCAGAAACAAAAAAAAAAATGCAAGCAATGCATTATCTGTATGTCACAAAGAGTGTTACCAACCCAGTCTCATAAACAGCTGCCTTACATCTTCTATTGCTAACAGCACAGGATGGTTTAACAGAATAGTATGGATCCTGAAAGGAAGCACCTCTTGAAAGAAAAAACCCAAAACAAACATATAATGACTGAAAAACTCGTGCCTGTTGAGAAAACTGCCTTAAAAAAATAATGTTGATACCTAAACCGAATCTTCAAATTCTGAATGTCATCTTATTCTTCACTTATTAGTCACTGCAGGTTGTGGGATGTGAGGAAAAAACCAGAAAACCAAAACATCTGTGACAGCAGTCCCAAACTCTTAGCTTGCAAGAACTGCCGTGCCACAAGGACATTTTGGCTTTTACTTTTCTCTTGTTGTGAGCAAAGGAAAGTTATGTCTGGCTAGGCAGCAAAAGTTATGCTTTGCTCAGCAATATCAAACTCTTCTCCCTGTCAGTCTGAGAATGTTGCTTTGAATATTATTTTCTGTAAGTCACTGAAATATGGGCTCATTTATGGAACAGAAATGGTTACAGTACAAAGAAGATTTGAACAGACTAAGGCTATTCAGACTGTGGAAAGATGAGAGAGAGAGAGACAGAAGGAATAATGCTAAGAATGGTAAAAAGAAAAGACAGAAGACAAATGAACAAGAAAAATCTGCTGAGAAGAGATATTAAAGCAAGTTTTCAACAGCTGGACAAAATGTTATATGCTATGAACCATTTTGAATTGCTAGCCTATATGTTACACTTAAGGAGCTGTTGTTGCTCCTACATGCTGCACCATATTCTAAGGAAAAAAAAAAATTAAAAACCCAACAAAAACAAACACATATCAGTTCTGCTTTCTGAAAGCCAGGAAAGGCCAGAAGGCTCTCCAGTGACAGCTCAGATGGCTCCAACTGTAGTGATCTTCACAAAGTCTTCCATGCTGTAGAAAAAGCATCACTGCAGCACTTCTCCCAGTTAAACATGGTGACAGCAGACAGCAGCTCAGGAAGAAAGAGGGTCTAATAGAACACATTTAAATCACACTGACTACTAAAGAAGATTATTTTCTATTGCTGTAATTAAAAAATCTACTTTGAAAGAGCTTCTTAAAATAGCTATTAAAGACTCTCTTTGGAAGCAAAGTAAAGCTGCATGAGGTAGTTCTACTAGTTTAGGACATTCTTCTGAAAAAGACAGAAAAGAACAAAATCAGGCACTTCAGACATAACCAGAAGATTGGAGCTCTGCAATAAGGAGCTTTTGTGTGTGACTGCAACTTGGATGTATTATGCGGTACCACATATTCACAGATAACTGAGATGACAGTAGTAACTGATTCAGGGAAAAATGACAAATGTCCACATGCATTCACAGGTCACCCTGAGTGAGTAAAACACACAGGCAAACAACCCACTACAGAATGTTACAGATTTGTGATTTGGTGGCTAGAACAAATAGGCATTCTGGCACAGTGGTAACACTTACACAGCAGTAAATTTTCCCTGTGTTACTGCTGTGTTATTTAAAAGTACAACAACAGGAATCTCTTATCCACAACTACCCACCAAGCCACAGTCCTTCACTACAGGCTTCACACAGACAGGCATTAAGTATTTATAAACCAACTGAGCCTATGCTAAGCTATAAAGCTTATTGGAAAAGGTACTAGTGAACTCAGACACAAGGTATGTGCTAAGTAGCACTGTATTGAGTCTGTCTGAAGATGTCTTGTTGATGTCCAAGTGACAGATTTTACCCTTGGGGTCTAGTCCAGCAGCAGGTTATGTTGCTGGAGTTCAAGTATGGAAAGGAGACAGCATGAACAGAATTCCGAACTGCTAATTTCAAGAACAGCTGTGGCCTACCAGAAGTACAAGGTTTTATCATCCACTTACCTAGACATGTAACTTCTACTTATCTAGGTTCCAGTTAAATAAATGATTGTCCACGGAGAATAAGAAAAAAGGCTTTACAAGTATAAGGATTTAAAGAGTACAGCTGTCTGTCTCAAAACACTGTCAAGGCCAGAGAAGGAACTTACTGTAAGATGATAAGCTACCAAATCAGGAACTTGAGAGAAGCACAGAAGGGAGGAATTTGCGACAGGAAAGCATTAATTGCAGGCCTAGCAGAGGTAAGATTGGGTTACCACATCTTGGTTAATGCATGCAGACAAATGTGCCCACTGTGGCAAACAACAGGAAAGGAAGTAACTGCTCATACACATCACCCCAAGTTATGGGAAAGGCATCTGTCACCATCCCATGGATATTGGGAACTTGGCCTGTATGAAGGTAGTACACCCAGAAGACTGACAGGACACTGATGCATCCATGTATCATGACTACCATCTGCATGGTCTCTGTCTCTCTCATTCTCTCTCCCTCCCCTCCTCCCCTTAATTCAAGCATTCATTCCTCATGCTTGTCCCTGTCAACAGACTTTGCTGTAGCTCAAAATTTAAGACACAAAAGGAGATAAATAAAGATAGACATGCACACAGAGTTGTCTGGTTTGCATCTCACTAAGAGCAAACTGCTCTGCTCTCAATACATTATGAGGGCAGTGCCAGGAAATATGCAAACAGTAAAAATCACTTCAGCTTCATAATTGCTAAGAAGCAACATCTATCACTATATACACTCCAAAATACAGGATAAGAGAAGAGGTGCACAATCATTGCTCCAGGATGAGGTCCCATGATAGAATGTAGAAATATATTCTGATGACAGAATAGAGAAACCTCAGGTCCTCTTATCCCAGAACCCTCTACTCCGCCATTTTTAAAACATGTTTTTTATCCTTTACAGAACACTGAGGGAAAACTAGTCAAAAGTAGCAGCAAACTCATGACAAAAATAAGCCTGACAGGTTACACAGTGGTTGAAAATCCTCCATCAAGCAGGATTATTTCTTGCACATTAAACAGAAACTAAGCTTTACTAGAAAGCAAAAGTGCTACTGAGGATGAAGATTTACAGACTTAAAAATGTGAATTCATTAAGCTATCCCCATGATATTTGCCATCAAGCTTCTGCAGCAATTAATTCACTCCATCTTCTCTGCCTCTTCCTAGGCCAGAAAGAGCTCTAACAAACATTATGGACTACATGATGAGGGATGAACATTTTAATGCTTGAATTTCACAGATCCAAACTACAGGCATGAACCATGTCATCTTCAAAGCAGGTCAGTTACTTTAAGATTTGCAGTAGGAGGCAAAAAATAATCTTCTGGCAATTTGAAAGCACCTTCATCTTTCTTAAATTTTTCCTATTCAAAATCCCTCCCTCCAGTTTATAAAATTCAAACGTAGACAAGATTTATAGAGGCCTTCAGAAAAATGCAGAACAATTCATAGAGAAGGAGAGACAAAAAAGATGGCATTCTATAATAAGAACAAATGGCTTGTTCCTACAGGTGATCAGGGTGGCTTCCTTTAAAACAAAGATTTACTCTTAGAAATACTTCAGTGACATGTCAGAAAGAATGATATATTAAATGAATTATGTAGTTCTTCAGGAAACTTCCTGGGCTTTGAAGTTTGTGATAGATCACTTCTGACATCTAGGGGAGCTTGAACTCCTAAGTTTTTTTCTCTTGTTGAAACATTTATAATGTTTTTCTCCAGCACATGTTCCTTGGTACCTGGTATAAGAGCTATAGTAGAAGGAGGATGTAGACTCACACGGAATTCTTGCAGAGGCTGTTCCTCTCTACCCAGCAATGTGCTCCTATGATTTCTGAGGTAAATACTCTTCACTCATACTAAGCTCAAAGCAAACAATAAGTTGTAATGTTACTAATGAGTAGCACACAAAGCCAACACAGTTGTAACCAGTCTCATTTCTTCTGTGAGGCAAGCCAAAAGTTTACATGCCCTCTCATCCCCTCTTCCACTGTAACAGGAAGCTCTTCCTGTATTTGTGAAAATACTGAAGTGAGTTATATTACTGTGTTACCTCTACTCAATATGTGCCTCTTAGGCTACAAAAGTCCTTAACAACATCTTTTACTGATTCCTGTTTCTATGACTCCAAGTCCCAGGCATTAAATTTTAAGTTAAGAATGGAGTAGGTTTTGAAAGTGGATGTACAATACTCTTTGAGTTGAAGTAAAAGCCCAAAAGTACTTTTCCTCTAGTTTCCACAAAGCAAGCAAGTGCAAATTAGGAAAAACGTACTTTTAACCATTGCTGCTCTAGGAAACATAATAAATAAGCAATAGTAAGCAGTGGGATATGGAAAACCTGCCATACACCTCAGTTCTGACAGTTTTTAGCAGTGTAAGTTAACAATTGTTAATTTATCTAGTTTCAACTTGCAAACCAAATAGCTAAATGTAAGGAAGTGCTATCCTCACTACAAATTTAAGAGCTGAAATCACAAATTTCTGGTCCAACAGTAAATTCAGAAGTTAAGTTACACATGGCTAGGACTTAGCAATCTTTGAGAATCTCAGCATTAACAGAAAAAAACAGAGCCAGAACAGCACAAGCTAAAGGGCAAAAATAACAGGATGTCTCTAACCAATAAAAAATCAGGCCTTGGAGATGGGCATCTGCAATGGAGAAATATTTAACAGGTACACAAGTTCTTAGGTTAACATGCAACAGAAATTGCATTCCTTATTCAGATCATCAGCCAAAAGCCCATGAAATGTTCACAGCAATTTTTTTCTAAATAGGACTTCAAGAGAAATAAGTAAGAGCAGTTGGACAACTGAAGTGAGTCAAACTATAAGACTAAATCAGTAACTGAAAAGTTCAAGACTAGAGTTTAATCTGCCTCTTTCCTCTGAAGCCTTTCTTCAATAGAAACATACTTGAAAGGATAATGTTTAAAGAGAACTTCCACTGACAGGAGACATCCAATAGAAATTTCACTAATACCATATAAAAAGTTCTAGGAAGGTTCTGGTGTGTCTGTAAATGGGTAGAGGTTAAAACTAAACTGGAAACAGGACAATTTTGTGATAAAACTGCAAGGTAATAGCAAAGACAGAAGTTTCTCCAAGTACCAGTATGACTACCCATCATACAGAATAATGCCTAAACACTTTACACAGCATTATAAAGAAGGCTTGAAAAGCACCTTCAAAAATTTCCAAAGCCACTTAAGCCTGTTTTGTCAAATAGGTATTTAGCCACACTTAAAAAGGAAACAAAGAAAGAATGCAAGTTTAGTGGAGAGTACCTCATTTCTCCATCCAAGCAAGCCCCAAACCATCTCCCAGAATGCTGCAGTTCCCACTAATCAATTTCAGATACAGATTTACCTGCAGAAGGTTATTAAGCATGCCAGAGCACTTTCTGCAAGAAACAGACTTTCAAAAAACCTTAAACCTTTTTTCCCTCTTTACCTCTTTTCCTTCCTGTAGCTTTAATCATGCAAGTAGCCCTCTGACATCTGCCATAACCTATTATGTTGCACTGCTAATGCCAGTAAACACACACCTAAAATTCACTGGTAGGTGAAGTGACATACTGCACAGCCCCAGGGTTCACATCCTTTAGGAGAGAAATTCTGAGTAGATCACTATAAATATTTTATGGCATGAACTGTTCCACAAGGGAGAAATCTTTATTTTTATTTGTTTTATGGCTATGTACTAGAATATTTACAGAATCTTCATAGCTACTGAAGGTCATTAATATTTAGGTTAAGAGAGACTTTGGGAGGTTTATAAAAATGCAGTAATCAGTGGTTACTGGAAGATTTTCTATCTGTCTTTAAAAAGTTCAAAATCCAACCTGAAGTTGGACTTTTAAATATTTAATTACAGAGATTAAAAAATTAGGAGTTGCATGCAGGCTTCTGAAGAACCTGGATTATGTACTTTTGCTCTTGATCTTCCATTTTTTGTAATATGAAGAAAAAATTTAAAAATCAACTTGAATAGTAAGAGAGTTCACAATGAGACATACCTCAAACTGTAACCAAAATTTCTGACATGGCTAAAATATTATATATCAGTGGGTTTTTTTGGCTTTACTACAAGCCAAACTGACAATGTAAGGTACTTGTGTCAAGTCACAAGCATTCAGATTCCATGCTATGCCTTCCTGTTTGAAGGAACTATTCTGAGATCTCCATCTTCACAAGTTAACACCCCCTCACTTCTGTCACAGCAATGTGACAAAGAATCATGTTAAGTGGGCTCTGGTTTGCTTTAGATCATGCCAGTTACAAGACCTGTGTCTCCCAGTAATATCTGAAATATGTAAGCATGGTCAGAAAAATATTTGCCAATATTTACAAATGCTTTTTTGCTTAGATGGCTAACAAATGTCTTCCCTTGGGAAGCACATCTATCCAGATCAATTTAACCAAGCTTTTCCCCACCTCTTCCCTGATCTAAGCTACTTTTGAGAAGCCCAGAAATCTTTGGAGATCTGAGCATTTATATACACGACATGCTTTTGATATGTTAAGAACAAGAACAAGATTGCTAATCTTTACCTCTTCTTCTTTGCGGATATTGCACTGTATGGGAGTCACTTGGGCAGGACTCATGGAAGCAAATCTATTATTCAGCTCTTCTGAAGCTGCTTTTAATCGGTCAAATTTACGAGAGGCAATTACAACACTGCAACCTGTAGAGACAAAATGAAACATCCTTCAGCTAACACAATTATGCTATTTTTAAAGCAACATCATGGAGATATCTTGTAGGATATGCATTTATTAGTCACTGACTAGAAAATACAGTGTTGAAGTTCTTGCAAAAGAGAGAAATGACTGATGTCAGGTGCTTCTTAGCAACAAGATCCCTCTGTGCCAGGAAAAGAGCAATTAAAAAAAATGCCCCCAAGGTTTCCTTTCCTTCCTGCAGAAGGGAAGATAGCCTGTGCGTTGCAGAGTCAGCAAAGCAGCTTTCAGACATCACTTCTGCTGCTTCTGCTCACAGCTGCCTCATTTATCAATTAAGTGATTTAAAGATGTTTCAGCAGGTCTTGATTACAAAAAATGCTTGCTCTTAAAACCACAAAAATAATCTTCCTGTACAACTGGCTGTAATTTTGACTAGCAGTGAGTAAATGTAATGGTCTGCTTTTTAACTCTACAGAGGCTGAAGGAAAGGATAATAGCCTCACAAGATTAATCCCTATCTGCAGTCTACAGACAGTGGGAACAGAGCCCTCCCTGTGGCACTGCAGAATCTTAGCTGCAGAAATGAGAGAAAAAAAAAATAAGGCAGGAGCTCAAGTGCTCTTTTTTTTTCAGCATTTGGAGGCAGAAGGACTCATTCTATGGAGAAAAAACAATGCAGTTGCCAAATTTAAGTCAAGCACTCACACTACTACCAGTCTAATTTCTTCTGTCACACCAACGGACTCAGGACAGCTTTGAGGCTTCAGCAATTGCTACTACATAGACTAAACCAAAGGACACCAAATTAATTCCTAGTGCAGATTCAGCAAGTGTGCAATTTCATGTAATGGATAAGCAAATTACTAGGCAAGGAGGTCTTGCTCCCAGTTTGCTCCTTCTATAATCTTAGCATTTCAGCAGAAGTAATCCTTTCTTCGTATCAGGTCTGCTGCTCATCTGCTTTAATTTAAACCATCCTCAACCAGCCAAAAAATGGAAAATGTTAACATCTTGCCAGGTGTGGGGGTTTTTTCCACCCTCTGTTGCAGAGTGGAATTTGGCCTCTCATGTGATCAAGCAAACATTAGAATCGACTCAAAATAACTAGTGGGAGGAAAGAACAGCAAGCTGTTCATTTGACTCAGGCTGGCTTGTGGAACTATATATTTTAAAAAATATTAAAAAGAGAGGAGTTTCATTCTTCCAGAGGGAAGTGTTTCAGCTGCATATCCATAGGAAAAGGAACTTTACCTTTTATTAGTAGCCATCTTAAAACAACATATATAAAGACAGTGGTCTCTGAGGTCTCCTGATTTTTTTTAAAATTAAGAACTCCAGTCACTTGCACAACCACCTAACTAACACAAAGTTTGTAAAATGCCACACACAATTACCAAGTAACACAAAATATTGAGTTACAGTAACCCAGCTGTATTTACCAACTTAAGTGTTTATTAATACACACACTGATATAGAATAAGGCCCAGTAAAAGACGATCTTTTTGCTAAATATACTAATTGGGAGAGGGCGAGTTACTAATCATGGAAGAGCACTTGGTACATACTGTGCAAGCAGACACTACATCACTTAATTTTCTTCACAAAGAATGACCAGACCATTTCCTGATAGGGTCAGGGAAAAGGGCACAAGTTTGCAGATAAAAGGTTTAAATTTTCCCAGAAGACCTCAAAGGAGACTGGTTATATAAACAATGTATATCATGACCACTATTACCTGTTACTGCTCCTATGCCTGTAAGAACCAGCCCCCCTTACCTGAAGTGCAGGATATACATGAAAACAGTTCCTGATCATTATCTTGTCAGGAGTAACCAGCAAATATAGAGGCAGTGAGGATTACTCAGTCAGTCTTAAGTCCTGTACAGGGCTTTCTTCACTTTTTCTCATGTGCTTTGTATAGATTTGTTTTCTATTGTGCTCTATTTAGGCTGTTACAGACACACTCTTGTTGTATTTTGCTTGAGAAAAACAGCAAAGATCAAATTAAGCACAATTTCAACGTAACGGCTTAACATCACAATTGTTAAGCAGTGTGATGATGCTTAAAAAGCACCTCTTTAAAGCAGCATGTAAGGACACCTGAAAAAAAAATACTTAGCTCTCCAGTAATACAAAGGTAACAGAACTAATCCTCTATTCAGTTCCACAAAGCTAGTGGAAAGCTGCAGCACAAAGGCCAGGAGAGGCAGAGATGTCTCCCAGCACAGTCTTAACAAAGAAAGCTCTTTACTATGCAGTGCAGTAGTGCGCATTCCAACAATGCAAACCACGGCAGTGTGACACCGAGAGGGATAATGCGAGCGCTGGTATTCTGAAGGCGCTGAATCCAATCGTGACAATAAACTAAACTAAACTAGCCAAACCCAGTCTGATGCCGATGATCCCTGGCACTGATGTTGAAATCTGCAGGAAAGGTGTTGCAAAGTCCTTTCTACCTCTCCTGGTCTCAGGCCAGAAAGTCAGGAGACTGCGTTTCACTCTAGGTTTTACCGCTTCTCTGTATTCAGCGTGGAAAGAAAGCCCACGCCGTGCATCATTAAGATGTTCTTCAATCTCAGTACGCTCCTGAAATCGCAGAGACTGTCTTTAGCATGTTATTGTGCGGGCAGCAGTTCCAGGATACTGCTCTGTAAGGATCAAGGTTCAACAACCTCGTAAATTCTCCAGTTAAAGCAGCATGAGAATTCACTGAAGGGAGAGTCTGAGAGAAAGGGTCCTGGTTTAACATAACCTCACTGACCTCTGTGTTTAAAATAGCGATTGCTTTGCGGGCCAAAAGGCACACTCCCACATCAACCTCACCTCGAACCCCTTGCTATTCACCGACCCTATCACAATGTCCCACCCACGGGCTCCTCGCACACTGTCCCCGAGGGCCGTCAGTTCCCAAAACACAGCACAGCCCGCGGGCACTCCCTGACGGCCCCTCAAACTCCGTCCGCCCTCCCCACATCCTCCTCGCCCCGCTGCCCCACCGGGGCTTCCTGCGGAGCCCGCTCCGCGCCCACCTAGCGCCAGCAGGTCGGCGGCGATGGCCTTGCCGATGCCGGTGCCACCGCCGGTGACGATGGCGACCCGCCCGCGGAACAGCCCCGGCGCCAGCAGCCCGCGCCCCGCCGCCGCCATCTTCCCCCTCCCGGCCTCCTTCCCTGCCCGCCTCAGCCGCGCCCGCCCCGCCGCGTGACGCGCGGCCCCTCCCGCCCGGGGCTCGGCGCCGGCGACGGCGGAGCGGTGGCGGCGGTGCTAGGGTCCTGTGCCGCGGACAGCTCGGCACCGCGGGCGGCAGGTAAGGCACGGGGGGCGGCTGTCCGCTGTCGGTGTCGCCCGGGTCCGACCCCGCGGGGCAGAAACCGCTGAGCGCCCGGGAGGGGTCGGTGCCTCCGGCGGCGCCGCGGGGTCGCCGCTGCAACCCCGCAGTGAGCGCCCACCTGCCCGCAGCCGCGGGCTCGTCTGCTTGCAAGGGATGGGTCGCCTTGGTTTTCTATTCTGTTCCGCTTCGGTCACCTTCCCCGTGGACGCGGGCAGGCACCCTGAGGAGCAGCGGGAGCAGCCGGCGGAAAGCCCGGAGGGGGTCACGGAGCAGAGGAAGGTGCTGGTGTGCGCTTGCCTCGGGCAGTCCTCTCTCTGGGCACGGACTTTGTCGGGAAGAAGCCGTGAAGGCTGAGGTGATCGCGTTTACCATGTCCCCAGCAGAGTCATTTTGGGCTAAAATGCCTTTGTGGTGGTGGTGTCCGTCCCCACTCTCCCGGCCCCCTTAAAATGGCCCTAACTAAGCTCAGTTGACACAGAGGACAGACAACATTATTTTCTTTTCTGTCCCACAGTGAAGTGACAAAGCATCTTTGTCCTTTCCAGGTGATTTTAACCAGCGCTGATGTGCTCAGCAGCATGTGTGTGCATGTTCAGTGTCCTTCCAGGCATCTCCTCTGTCCTTTTCAATAGAAGAGATGTTTGAAAGTATATCTCAATTTTGTCTTGTTATTTTTGCCTTAGGAGAATTGGCTAATGTGAGAAGAGAGTGACTTTGGTTTGGGTTTTTTTTTGAGACATGTAAGTAAAGTGGTAGAATCATTGAGTTTGTTTTGGGATTCTCATTTATGAAACAAATGTACTTTTTATTATTTACTTTTCCAAAAGCATATTTTAAGGTTTAATACTTTAAATCGGGGACAATTTTATCATAACATCTTTATTCTGAAGTTCAGTGTGTTTCTAGGAAAGCTGTATGCCTTCCTTTTAATGGTATGAGAGGGAAGGCATGGAGAAGTTCTAACAGTGTGTCCATATTCATTCACCAAAGGGTGACAAGACAGGGGTGGATTTCTGCATGGTGACTTAGGCCAATAAGGCAACTGTTAGACAAAATTGCCCTTTTCAGGTGGGTCAGTGTTTGCAGAATACTTCAGTGTTTAAAGCATTTTAATTTCTTGAGACAAAACATGAAGCACTGTGAGTGAGATTGCAAAAAATTTTTTCCCTTCCTTTAATTATCTTTCACAATCTGAGACTTCACAGATCCCCATTAACTGTCTCTGGGTGCTCTACATACCTTAGGCAGGCTGTACCAGAGCAATCAATTAATCCCAGGAGAAGTACTCATCTGTGCTAGTGAATTAGATCTTCATATTCCAGCCTGCCTGCCATCCTAACTGAGCTGCATAGCTTCAAGGAAAATCCAGTGGGCCTTTCTACTCATGTGACTTCCTTGACTTCAGTGTTCTTCCTGGAGAGCACTATCAAAAAAATTTTTTCCCCTATCAGGATGTATCTTGGTTTCTGGTATTTCCCAGTAGCTACAGAAATGCCATAAAAAAGGGGCTGAACACATGCGTTAAGGTTCTGTGAGTGATGTGTGGGAGGAGAAAGGGGAAAGGCATAAAGACTGTAGAGGCAGGAGGAGGGAAAAGGAAACATCCATTCCTTGGAATTCAGTGGAGGGTAGCCCCTTCTGGTACAAAATGTATCCACAAGAAATAGAGCTGGGATAACCAATGCTCATGGACATTTTCAGCAAAGCAGTGGCTTCTGTTCACTGTTGTGTGCGTTGCCTTTGAACCAAGGATTCAAACTGTACCTTTATGTGAATCGATTTGACTCCCGTTGTTGAAATTCAAAATTATTTCAGCTGAAAGGAAGAAAATCTTATTAACTAAATCAATTTTAATCTCCTCATATGCTTGTACTTTCTTAACCACAAAGGAATGTTACTTCTTTTGATAGCATTAAAACATGTCGGTCTGTCACCCCACACAGAGAATGGTAAATTCAGTAAGCATAAAGCTTTTGCATATTGATGGTACTCTATAAACTTAATGTTAAGATTCTGAATTTTTATGTGTTAGAAAATAGTGTCTGATTATACAGCTTATTTTTTGTTTTTTCAGTATGTGTCAGCTTGCATTTGGAAGAAAATAAATCTGCATTTAAAGCCTCGGAGTCTTAATTTTATATTTTTTTAAGTTTACCATCTGACTTCTTTTGCCTTGGTATAACTATCGCTTAAAACATCAACCATTCAAAAGTCAAAATGACAAAAAAAATCAGTAGTTTTTTTCCAGTTGTCAGCTTCTTTGGATTTGTAGGATTAGCATATGTCATTCTTGAACATCTACATTTTTATTTACATATTGAAGAGGAAAAACTAGATTTCCTGTTTTTACATCCCCCAGATTGTGTCTTGGCTTTGAATGAAGTAGTTCATTTTATTGAGATGAATAGGAAATTCTCCGTTTTCAGAAAAGGCTACTTTTGTCCAAAGCTGACGTGCTTTGCCAGCCTATGGCTCAGCTGTTCAGTTGATGACTCCTGCCAGTCCAGTATGCTGCCATACTTTAAAAATCCTGGCACTGATATGTACTGCCTTGAGAATTCCTTATGGCATGCTATCCTCCAGGGTGTCTGTGCCCTCCTGTAGCTCAGAATATATGTTGGCAAGGGGAAAGGTTTCAAGAGTAGTTAAGTACCAACCTGATGTGAGAAAAGGGGTGGGTCCAGACAGGAGAGAAATCTCCACAGGATCCAAACCCTGTGAGAGGTATCCCTAGGGTCAGCAGTCTCACAAGGAGGTGAGGGCAGAGGAGATTTAATGAAAAGCATCTTAGTGCCTGAAATAAAATTTTAAGGTTAGAGACAGCTTTTCATAGAGGATTTCTGCTGGTTAGCCTTCAGAAAAATGCAGGCAAGCACTCCAGTAGCCTCTGCTTTCCCAGACCCCACTCTTATAGGTGCTCCAGGTTCATATTTTTCTTCTCCTGAGATACCAAAAACCACAATTGTAATAACAATTATTTCTTCCTTCCCATACCTGTTACAAGAAATGCTTGGATTGAGACAAAACCAAATGAAAGCTGGTGTGAATTTGTCCTTACCTCTCTGGACCTTTCCGTGGGGATTATGCAACAGGCCTCTTTGAAAATCCCTGCTACTTTCACCTCCTGTCTGTACATTATCTCCTGAGGCTGCTTTTCCTTTCATCATCTCTCAACAGCAAGGGGGAGCCTTTCTGTTTTGTGGCTTCAGGTTTCCATGTTAGAACAGCCTCCTGGTCAGCCCCAGCTGATGTTCAGGCTTTCTAGTCAATTCATCTTTTTGGGGACTTCCTCTCTGAAAAGGCACTTTACTTTCAGCCATGTCTTGGGGGATTTCAGTCTAACGAGAACATAATCAGGATTATACAATCTTTCATCATTATCCCTAGCAATTTCATCCCAGTGATTAAAAAAAAATAAAAAATGGAGGAGATACCAAGACAGACATCCCACTCAGAGCAGAGTTCACAGTGGTGCGAGATACAGAATATCAGCATCAAACAGTTTGAAACAGGTACGTATATAGATTTTCTAAACAATCACACACCCTGCTAGTACCATACTAATGATACTGAAGCTTTCACTTGCCTGCAATTCAAAGTGCTGCATTTTTAATATCCTGGCATCACAGATCTCTATCTGCACTTGTATCCAATCACAACTCCCCTGAGCCATGTAATTCCTGCTGCCGGAGATACTGTCTAAATATCCTAGATTATATTTACTGTGCAATGCCTTAAACAATCCTGAACCACTCCCAGGGGGATGTTCCAGTTGTAACTCTGTGCAGTTGTGTTCTCCAGCAACTCCTGGGCTGCAGCCAGGTGTTACTCAGAGAAAGCTCTGATTTGAAGCCCCCAGATATCTTGCCTAAAGAAGAACCACAGGATGTATGTAGCTTGTTGTTGGTATTTTTCAGATAATGCTTTCCAGACTGGATTTACAGTTGACTGTATTTTCCATTAGGCTGTGTGGCTGCAACTGCTTCCTCTCTAATTGCAGGTATTTCAATGTGTGGTTTTCCCTCATTTTGTCAGATTAAAGCACTGGGGTGATTGATTTTGCCAGCACAGAGCAGGGCAGGAAAGGGGACTGAGACTTGAGATGGTCAAGGATCTTCTGAGTAGGAAGGAAGGAAAAAGAGCCTGAGGTGTTAACCAGGGTTCCTCTAGTTATTGTAAAGGTCAGAAAAGACTCCAGCATGCATTAAAATCTGCTCTTGAGACTACTACATGATGCCGGTCTTGGAGCTCTTCACTGGCGTTCCCTGCCAGGCAGGTCAGTAGCAGAAGTCCTGTGTTAGTACAGGTGCTTCACACCCACCAGTGGTGTTTCTTGGCTTTGGAGCAACTCCCAATGTTTCTTACTCCCACTTGTGTGTGTATAGGCTGTGTAGAAGGTGTTTTCTCTGCACTTTGGTGTGGGAAAGTCAAAGCTCTGTTTCCATGTACTACTTACTTGTTTTTTTCTGTTTTCTAGGCATCTGCTTGGATGCCTGGAGGGGAGGAGACACAACTCTGGTTTGTGTATGCAGCAAGTTCCTAGTGCATCTCCCAATCCCAGCCAAGGAAAGGCTGCGTCTTATAGCGATAAAAATAGATGCTACACTTGATCCCAGCCTAAAGGCACTGCTGTGGAGGCAGGATGTTTGACTAAAGATGGTGGGATGGATTTTGTTCAGGTGTTCCTATAGTACAGTGTAATCCAGCTGTGACCTGGGGGATGTGGCAGGGCTTGCAATGAGCACCTGCTTTTTCAAGGTGCAGGATGGCCTGTTTTGGCAAATCCAGAAGTGAGGGGTAGAGTAGGGGAACAAAGAAAATGTGCCTGTACAGTTGAAACTTAATTTTTCCTACAAAATTTAGGGACTTTTGAGTTTATTCAAGACTCATATCTAAATGCTTGGTTTGCTTTGAAGATTTCAAACCTTCCAATTCCAAATCAGGCTCCTTTTAAAGCCTTTGTTCTCTTTAAAGGCTAATGTGCCTATGCCATTCCTTGACATTTTTAGCATAATATAATAAACATAAACAGATATCATCCATGTGGAGGCAGTGGGAAGCTTTGTCTCTTTTATCTCAATTTCTCTTTCTTCTAGCAGTCTGTTTAAATAAGTGGGAAGACAAGGGCAAGATAGCATTTCAGGCTTTTGCTCCAAAAAAGGTAGACTAGTACAGTTAGGGGATTTTTAAAAAGTTGGTGTGCAAGAAAATTAATTGGGCATTCCATTTACTATAAAATAAAAATGCTCAGCTATTCTCGTATGCTGTCCTCCAGTTTTCATTAATAAGTGATCTACACAGCAGTTACTGTTCTGTGACATTTGGAAAAGTTATGAAACAGCAAAGGAAAATAAAAAGAACTGATTCATAGAACAGATACTCTGTAAAATGTCCTTGACTTTTAAAAATATCCTTGGAAAATGTTATTCAGGAACAATATAGTGACACTGAAATGCATCTCTTTACTGCTTTTTTTTGGTGTTTTGTCTGTATCTGTAGAATGCTGTCAGCAAGAGTTTGGTGTCTCGTGGAAGAATGGAAGGGAGAGCAAGGGTCCTGAGCTACCCAGCATGGCCCCAGGAGCCAGGAAACCCTTAATCCACTCCCAAGCAAGTCCAGTCCTGCTGCAGCTCCACTAATGGTCAAACAGCTGAGCTGGCCACAGCACCTGTCAACAGGCAGGAGCTGTGTGCCTGTAATAAACTGGAGGGACTGAGCAAACTTGGGTCTGGCAGTGCTTGTCCACAGAAATCATGTTGCTTGCCCACACCTCCCTTTGCTTTTAGCTTGAGCTTTTAGCACCCTCTGCTCCTGAGGGGAAGGCTCCACTAGCAAACACCTGTAAAGTTTTTGGTGGCTTGAGTCATTTTACTGTGTTATCCCCTCTGCTCATCTTCTGCTTTTGGCAGTCCAGCTTCAAGTCTGCTTTTGCTTGGAAGTATGCCCAGAGCATGGTCATTTTTCTTGTTTCTCTTTCCAAGAAATGAAAGTGCTTGGAAGCCTTTGGATTAAGCAGGGAGAGAAAGATGGGTGTGAACTTTGAATTTTGGTATTTGCTTTCTTTTACCTTGCTGGGGTGGTAGAGGTAGATGTTTTCCTTTGTGTTTCTTGCTGTTGTTACACAGACAATGCAGCCTAAAATCAGCCACTGCCAGGAGGGGTAGTTTTTCCCTCCTTTCTTAGACATTCATTCCTGTAGAAGGAGCTGCTTGGTGAAGAATCTGTATGGCTAAAAATAACATTTTATTATTTTCAGTGAGATAAATCCCCCTGTCAAGCTCACCACAAGCTGCACAGACCCTGGTACTGATAGGGAGGAGCTGTTCTTGCCTCACCGTCTAATTCATTCATCACAGCCTTGATTATTTGCTAGTGTCAAGTAACTGTACAATCTCGTTTGAGCTATTTCACCATGAAATAAAGAGGAAACAGACATCCTCTGTTTTAGCAGGTGAGGATACATATGTGAAAGCTAATGTGTAGTCATTTAGGTATTTAAAACAGATCCAAAGCTGTGGAGGGAGCCCTTCTATTCGGCCCTTTTACTACATAATATGTGAATTAAATGTGTTTTCTTATATATGTCTTGTCACATGTTTTTCTAGGGCCTAGGGGCTGCATGTCCTGCATTAGACCAATGCATTTCATCATAACACGATTGTTTGGTGACAGACAGTTCTGTCCTGAACAGCTGGATGCATCTAATGCCACCTATTTTTCATGTGTACAGTTTGCCAGCCCTTTAAAAATACTAGGGATTGGAGAAGATCCTTTGGGTAACATGCATGCTCAAAACCACGCACATGCACAAAATCAGAGGTAGGGGTTCAGTGGAGATGGGATTGGGGATGCAGAGGTTATGGAAAAAAAGCCACAAGCAAAAGATCTGTGGCTAGGAAACTCTCAAGGTGTGTCTCTGGGATAGATTTCCCTTCATCTCTTCCCCATCCTGCATGAATCATAGTGTTTCTAAAGCACAGGTTGTTTTTTTGTTTTTGCAGACAACCCCTGCATGATGTGAGTGAAGACGCTGTGCCAGTTCTTCTTATGTGTTGTACATTTTATGTGACTATAAAAATAAAAATTTATGCTCTTTGCTGCTTACTGTCTACATTTTTTCCTCTCATGTCTGCTCTGAGCAGTCATAAAAAGGTTACTTGTGCTGTAGCAGGGATTTAAGATCAAGGATTTTTTTAGCTTGCAGGGAGGCTCTTCCTTCCTATCTGCATTCAAACCAGATAATTTCTCTTCTGTTAGCAGCAATATCAAACCCTGAAAACCAATGGAAGAGGCTTCCTTTGACCTAAATGGTGCAAGGCCAAGCTTTTAGGCTCCTGTTTTGTGTGTCAAAGACTATTACTGTCACAGGAAGCATAAGCAGCCGTAGCTTTCCTGCATAGTAACAGAAGACTGTGCTTCTAAAAATTGCTCGACAAAGTGTTTTTGCAGAGCAGCCTCCCCAGGGTTCTCCATCTGTTTTCATATGGAGATTAATAACAAATTGTTTGGCTAATAAACTGTTCCTTGCTGTCTCTGAAATATGACCATTTCTTTTCCTTCCCTCCCATGGTGGACAGTTATTAGATTCCTGTCTGCCCTGAGTTCACACATGGGAGGCATTGCTGGTATGAGATGCACAGCAATTGTTAATGTTTCAGCTCCACAGCAAGGCTTTTAAAGGGTGAAGATTTTGGTGTGTGGCTGAAGGAACTGGTGCTATGGACAGCTGTGTAGTTTTGAGAGCTGGCCTTATCTTTAGAAGTTGTAAAGAAAAGGAAGAGAGAAAAATTAAGCTCTTTGTACACTACTGTGATTTCTGCAAGAGCCCATTTCTTGTTCACAATTACAGAGAAAATATTCCCAAGAAAAATGGGACTGAAGCTTGAACCTGTTCAACTCAGCAGCGCTGCTGTGGGATGTAGGGCTGATGGTGGTATTTTGAAGTGCTGTGTTCAGAAGTTCTGGACCAGCTGGCAGGAGATATTCTAGCTGCTTCATTGGGAAACCAATGAGAGAAAAATATGCATGTACTGTGAGAACAGGCATAAGATCAGGAGGGATCTTTGTGATCTTCAATCTGACTGCTCCCTTATGCAAACCAGAGGACTTCCCCTCTTCTGGTCAAGTACAGGTGACCAAAATTCTGCCAGTATAGGCTGTCCAGATTTGGAGGTTTCCCATGACAGCTTATCATGCATGATAGATACCATGGGACACCTACCCACTTTGTTAAAACACCTACCTAACATCTGCCCTGTATTTGCATCTTTCAGCTTTTTATCTTGCTTCATCCTCCTCTGCTGGGTCACAAGGACCTCCTACATGCTTTTGGTTTTGGTGTAGACAGACTGACATCAGATTTTACCTTCTTGTGCCTTAAACAGAATAATCTGGCCTCCTTCATTTCCTTATCCCAAGGGCTTTGACTCAGCCACAGCAACAGTTCTTCTTAGGGGCTTGTCCCCCATTCCCTCTCCTTTTATCAGCAAGAGGAGAAACTGAGCTGCCACTCTCAGATTACCCTGTTGTGGAGGTGTTTGCAGTCCTGGTGATAACTCACAGAGGCAGTAGCTGCTATAGTGGGGTGGGAACATTAGACATAGCAAAATAACTTGGGTATAGGATCATAGGCATCTTCTGGACATTAATCAGCATTCTGCCTGCGTGGTGAGCACAAGAACAGGACACAGATTGGCAGTGCCCATCTGTGAGAGATTCAAAAGAGACATCACTTTGCTCCTTGCACAGTCAAGGCTGACATAGTCTTTTGGGCTTTGGCATTACACTGAGAACTGACATTAGCTTATCATCCACTGTGAGTTTAAGCAAGGCCCAGCTGGATCAACTTTAAGGAAAAAAAAAAAAAAAAAAGCCCAACTATAGATATTTGCTTGTAGCTTTGTGTTATTTTTAAATGTTACTTGTAAGTCATTGCCTTCTCAAGTCAGTAGGGACTGAACATGCAACTACAGCCAGGGACTTTGGGAATCTAAGAAACTTCTGTTCTCTAGACTTTTAGTAGGTTATTACAGAAGTGATGCTTTTGGTTTCTGTGTTTCCTGTTTTTCTCACTTTTGGAAGCAGAATCTAACTTTTGTCTCAGGGGCTTATTAGGCTCAATCAGTTAATTTTAGGGTTTTATAGATACAAACCATGAATTTTTACAGCTGATTTTCAGAGAAAAATGTTAGAGCCTACTGTACTTTCTGAATGAATTCACTACAAAGAGACAGTTTATTCCATAGCATAAATTCATTCCATTTACTCATGAAGGCATTTTTTTAAAAAAACAACAAACAAAAGCTTACATGAATTTCTGTTTTCCAGTATGTCTACTAATTTAGGCATACATATTTTAAGGCAGGTGATGGCAATCTAAACAGACTCTTTCCAGCCATGCTGCAGAGCTAAAAATATTGTCTGCCCAGTGACTTAGAAGTAGTCTGGCTTCTGGGGTATGCTGAATCTTGAGGGGTTTTTAAGTCCATTTTATGTGTCTAAATGAGAAGATTTATTTTCTCTCATGCACAAAAATAATCTGAATTGTTGAATTCTTCAAGCCTCCGTAGAGCCAAATGGGCAAAGTCTTAGGTGTTAAAGTGATACAATTACAAGTTTTGTGTGGGTGTGGTATGTGTAAGTGTGAGCATAGGAGGCATAAATAGTTGATCTAAAGTTCTGCACAAAATTTAAAACACACCAGCAAAATCTTAGATCTGTGGGAAGGCCAGGATCATACTGCTGAATTTAAAAATGCTCAACTTTTTTCTGTCATCCATTCAAAACTCTTTCCCCAGTATTATGTAGGCTATAAACTATGATACCTGTGTCTTAGTTTCCTGTTAAAGGAAAGACTCAGTTACTAGGTAGAAGCATAATTGTTGGTCGCATGCATTCTTTTAAACACAAATATTCATGTAAATGTTCAACAGAGCTCTTCAGAATTGTTAAAAAGTTATTCATTGTATTCAGATTTGTACCTAAATGCTTCATGAATACTTGGCACAGTCAGTTTCCTTAAATGTTAGGAAATCCAAGAACCATTAATTCTTTTTCCATATTCATGAAGCAGGATTTGTCTACCTCGATGCATGTTTAATTATGTGTTTTTTACTTAGGCAGCTTTCCCATGGATGACAGTTTCACTTGATATCGCTGTTAACTTTGCTTGAATGAGGAGCAAAAATTTATTTTTGCTAAAAAGAGTTGTGAAGACTTGTGTTATTTTCTCTGCGCAATCAGAAGAATTTACTGTGGTTCCCAATTCCCTCTCCAGCAAAGTCACCTTAATAATAATTTTGCTTTAAATCCACTGTATATTCTGTGTTTTTAAAGTATGGCAACACTACATTTTGCTGAACTGTTACAGTTTGAAACATCCTGATTTTGACATAATTTGATTATTTTTTTCTAATATCCTTGCATAAGGGGAGTAAATCATTAGACAATCAAAATGAGAAAGGCTGGCACCAATATAGCTGTTGTAATGCTGGACAAGCACAGTGTTCCTGCTGCAGTTGTCTGTAGGCCAGTCCCTTAAATTAACCTCTTAATTAAGTCCCTTAAGTTAACTTCTTTCTCATCTATGGTTTCAATCTTTATTCTGATGCATTTGGGCCAAAACTATTGTCTTCTGTTTCCAGCATTACAGAGGAATGTTAAATTCATCCAGTAAGCTGGCTATGTTTAATCCCTTCTTATAAATGTTAGTACTGTTTCCAGTAGCTTTGGTTTGTTATAGTGAAAACTGGACCCTAAGACTCAAGATAGATTAGATACCACAAAACATGTATCCATGTAAGAGAACTGATGGTAAGGACAGTAATAGAGATCTTCAGATGACATTTAAACCACTTGGAAGTAACCCTTTTTATTAAAATTCTGCCAATCTTTTCTGTTTGGTAAGACAAAGACACTTTTTCAGCCTTCTCTCTCATTTTAGGCTGGGAATGGAGTGCATAGTTTGGATACCAGCAGTGGGACAACTAACCAGAACACAGCATCCATGGGACCATTGTTAATCAATGACTTCTAAGTGCAGGATTGGTGCTGTTGGATTTGAAACAGGTGCTACAAGATGCCAGGTGAGGTGACTGAGAGCAGCAGCGGGATGGAGGAGACCGTGCAGAAGGACAGCAAGTCCGGAGGCCAGAGCCCTCGCTGTGGCACAATGAGAAGGGCTGTGGCAACCACTGTGACCTTTGATGGGGAAGCCACTATGGACCGGAGGAAAAAGAAGAAGAAAGAGTCCCGTCCTGAGTCAATAATAGTGTATCGGTCTGAGAATGACAATAAGGTGGAAGAAGAACAGGTGGATGAAGAAGGAGGGGAGAGGAGCTCTGAGGAAGGCTCCAAGTTCCTGGGTCAGTCTATGACAGATGGTATGTAATCCTGAGAACTCTCACTTCACATAAGCTGTTTTGATACCATCATGCTCTAAAGTGAAATAGAAGTGACTGTGGGACCAACCCTCTCCAAGACTGCAGGCAAGGAGAGCTTGAGTTCATACATGAAAGTGTTCTGAAACTGAAAGCATTACAGGCTGATTTGGGATGTCTCCTTCAGTTCTTTGCTAGTTTGTTCTCAAACTAGCAAAGTTTGGTTGTTGCTACAGTCTTAGTTTGAATGTATGTGCTGGTTGTGGTGCTATGCATGCATTAAGCCAATGATGTCATTCGAAGCTGTGATCAAGCCACTGTCCATGCCTGAATAACTGCTTGTTAAGTGAAAGGATAGAAGCAGATGGAGTTAGTGGCTCTACCTTTGATAGGGAATTTAACTCATTATCTAGGATTTGTTGTTGCCTTCTGTTTGCATATACTCAGCACTGCTTCCTCTTAAAGGGTGATTATTTGGTGAGGTCATCACGGGCCATCTTGGAATCACTTTCACTTATGCTGTCTGCCCTGGGTACCTTTTCAGGGAAGTGTGGAAGGCAGGTCATGTGGCTAAATACTCTTGTGAGTCAGCAGTGCAGGCTGAGAGGGGCTTAAATGTTCTTGTTCCACCAGATACACTAGATTCCCCCATGATCCCAGACCCTATCCTCATTACTTACCTGCTGACTTCCTACTTTTGCAGAGCACTTCAAGCTGCTCAGCCTCTTTTTAAGAATTTCTGATGACCCTCTTCCAAGCTAGTCAGAATTAAAACCAGGAGGAAATACACTGTAGCCCCAAAGAGGAGTTTATGGCCAGATGGCCCATCCTATACCAATGTCACTTGAAAGCTAAGGCAGTCCCTTTGTAACTTTAACATATATACCAATACTGTCCAGTTTGGTGCCTCTGCCGATCTCTCAGAATGCAAATACAATTTTATGACATTTTGTTAAGTTTTTCTAACCTTCAAAAATTAGTTTGGATTGAGATGCAATGCAAATGTAAAGTGAAATACTAGCAATTCAGGTATAACTCCATGTATGGATGTGCTTATTCCAAAACAAGTATCTCAGTGGTATTTATCTAATTAATCCCAAGTGTCCATGCTGTTCAGCAATAAATCTATGAAGTAAACAGAGAAAACAGGCATACCATTTTCAATTGACTTACTGTGTTGCAGCACTTTCCCTTCATGAATTGTCCCTAGTGGAGATCCTGGAGCTTTCTCCCTTGTGATTTCTATCATCTGGAATTCCTGTCTTTTTCCTCATTAGCTCTTCTTCCATTTTCTTCTGTGGTAATTTTCTTCATACTGCATTGCTTCTTGCCTTCCATCTTTTTAAATTTAGTTTTAACTGTAACTCCGTATGCACTATCTAATTGTCTTTGGGGTCTTTGAGGATTTACACAAAATACTTTGTCCAGAAAATAAATCTGATGTAGAGGAGTTTATCTGTGTTGTAGGTGTCTGGAACATGCCTTTAGACAGCCGATATGTCACCTTGACTGGAACAATCACCAGGGGAAAGAAGAAGGGTCAGATGGTGGATATCCACGTCACACTAACGGATAAAGAGCTGCAGGAACTGGCTAAGTCAAAGGAACCTCCTAAAGAAGATGTACCTGAGAAGAAGAAGAAGTGTGATATTGGGTTAGACAGAGGGCCCCACATCATCCTCTGGACCATCATTTGCCTCCCCATCATTTTTGTAGTGTCCTTCGTGGTTTCATTCTACTATGGAACCATTACATGGTACAACATCTTCTTGGTGTACAACGAAGAGAGGACCTTCTGGCACAAAATCACCTTTTGCCCCTTTTTAATTATCTTCTACCCAATTATAATTATGGTTGTTTCTTTCTCCCTAGGCCTGTATTCAGCTGTAGCCCAGGTAGCATGGTCCTTTGGGTACTGGTGGCACGCTGTCAGGGATATGGAGAAAGGATTCTGTGGCTGGCTCTGCAGCAAGCTGGGCTTGGAAGATTGTTCTCCGTACAGCATTGTCGAGCTGCTTGATTCTGACAATATCTCAGGTAGTCTCTCTGGCAAGAGCTCTGCGCAGGGGGTTGAGACCTCAGCAGTCTGAGCCTTTGTCCTGGATGACTATTTTGGTCACACGTGAGTGTTCTCACCTAGAAAATAATACACTGCTTTGAAAAAAAATATACATATATATTTAAACACAAACTTAATGAATAAAGTATTGGGCTGAGGGTCCTCTTTGAATGTCACAGAATGCAAGAATGCTAGCTTCACATGCTCTGGGTGGGGAGGTGCATGGCTTTCCAAGGATTTCTCATGTGTTGTAGCTAATTACGGCTTCTGGGAATCGTAAGAAAATCCAGGTCTGCAGGGCTCTGGCTGTTTGTGGAGTGGCAGAGATATATTATGAAAAGTCCACTTCCATCAAGGTAGACTTTACTTTTCAGCAGTAGGACATAGTAGTGACCTATGACACAGTGAAAAGAAGTCTCTGCTTGGGGGATGAACTTCAAGAGATAGGAACCTATTCAGAGGTGGAGGCTAAATTGCAAAATGTGTGATGTTCCTGCAGTTTTCTTAGGGTCCTTTCCCAGTCTTTCCAACAAAAGCAGCTAACTTAGGCAGGCTGACTGCTTAGACACTGTCAGAGTCCAGTGTCACAGACCACTGGAATAGTGGGAGAGGACAGCATAGCTGCCAACAAAGGCAAGTGAGTTCTGCGCTGACCTGAAACAGCCCCATTGCACAACGGAAGAACAGGGCTTGCTTTGTAATGCGGTGTGTGGGGACCTGATGGGGGTGTCACCAAGATCCCTCAAGTGCAGGTGCTCAGATAGGTGCTTGGAACACACCTGCAGTGGATCTCTTGATATGTACACTGCTAGGAAGGAACCATCTACAGGAGTCATACACAGTGTGCAGTGCAAACAGTTGCATTATAGGGAGGAAACACCTAAGGAGGTGCCTGTCCCTAAGGAAGGGGCAATCCATTTACATCTCACTGCAATGCAGGTGTGGACTTGCAGCACCTGGATTTCGGGAGGTGGAGTTGAAGGCTCTTGGGATGTGAAGGGCTCTGAAACAAATTACTGTGGGTTTCAACGTGCTCTTATGGAAAAGCTGTTGGACCTCTCCTTTCAGAATTGGGAGTCCAGAAGTTCATGTCCATCTGTGCCTCAGCTCTGGGAATCTGTGTTGCCTTTCCCCACCTTATCCCTCTTCCTGCTTAATTATATGGAAGAGCAATAGATCATACATGATCATACATTCTCCCCGCTTCGTGTCTTACTTTCATAATGGTTTTCCCTCCTTTTTGGATTTTTCATGGCTTCACAGTGGGCTTCCTGACCAGGCTGAGGTGGCCACCATAGGCTAGAAAAAATTTAATTGTCTCTTAAAAAAATTACTAGCAGAAAAGTTCTTTTTTCTTGATCAGCTATTGGGGTTTTGGCCTAGGAAGGAGATGAGCAAAATTAAAGAGAGGTGTAGCAGATTCTAATGGGGGCTGAGTAACACATCTGAAACATGGTTAATTTTCTCAGTGCTCCAGTTCAGCTGGTGCTGCTGGAAAGTCGGTGATCCCCAAGCCAGAGGAGCCCACCATTTTCATGTGTGTAGGTAGGTAAGTTGTGGCATACAGTCTGTCAGTTGCATGGTCACTCCTGTCTCTGAAGGTGTCTCACTTCCCCGGTCTCCCTATCATGGGGAACTGTTCTAGTGTTAGAATGGCAAAAAGAAGCATTCAGAAGCTGTATTTCACAGAAACTAATACTTTGTGTTGCATTTTAAGGTTGAGCTCAAGACTACACTGACTGTCCTGGTTAGAACATCTGGGAACCGGTGATGTATAAACAAGTCCATCTGATCCTCTAGTCCAGACACTGAGAAATAAGTAGTATCTGCTGCATCCTTGATCCCTGGGAGTCAGAGGAGCCTCTTAGCATTGGCTGAAGGCTTAACAGTGAATAACACACAAAACAAATATCAAGAGCAGTCTTGGCCCCACACTTAACTGAGAAAGCAGTGGTGCTCCCTGGGCACAGGTAGAGCCAGGCTGTGTTTGTTGCTTCCTACTTTCATTTTTCACTGGTGAGGTCTTTCAAAGCAATTACCAACTTCCAGAAAAAAAAAAAAATAGACCCCAACGTGTGAGACAATGTCAGGTAGTTTAGTGGGCTTTAAAGGGCTGACATATGCCTGGGACTGGTTCAAGCAGTGGAATGCCTTTCACAGGCCTGTTTGAATCAGGCAGGATGATTTGCCTCTGAATTAATGGAGATGCTGAGGATGAGCCATGCCAGAGCTGGCAGTCTGTAGTGACCTAGTGCAGCCACTCTGCTTAATAACTGTTCCACATGGTAATTGCAGGTTCCCACATGGCTAGAGGGTGGGAATAAGTGATGCTTAACAAGCATTAAGTAAAAGGAAGGTCCACTGGCAAGTGTTCCCATGCTTTGCCTAAAGGGACACTGCTGGCATGAAAGGGATGGATTGTGTATCTTGGCCCTAACATGCAGCAGACAAGTTTGGGGAAAGGATGGCTGGCAAGTGTGCATTGCTGCAGAGGGAGAAAACCCAATTCAGCTGTCACTGCCAAACAGCAGCTGTTCAAGACTAGACCAAAGGCTGGGGTCAGTAGCACAAAGAGCCTTCAGCTTACAGAGGGCTTCAGTGATAAATACCAGCTCATTACACAATACATCCGTGTAAAATGTCTGCTGAGCTGCAGGATTTGCTTTCATGATTGCTAATAGCCGGCTGGAGTGGAGACAAAACCAAATCTGTGCCTCTTACTGCTACGAAGACACAAAGGAGTGTCAGAAGAGTCACAGTACTCTCCCTCTGCAGTGGCAGGTGTGCTTCTGGGTTTGGAGAATATTCTGGAACAATCCATCCTGTGTTTTCTACTTCTTTACACTTAACTAAGCTTGCATTGGCTCCTGCTAAATTCAAGGTGTTCTGTCATTGATTTTGGTGGGTGCTATTTTAAGCTTGGGATTAGTTCTGGTGCTTGGGATTAGTTCTGGTGCTATTTGTAAAAGTTAATTCAGACTTTTCTCTAAACAACTGGATAGCTTTGTCATTTGCCCATTACCTTCTGTAGCAGTTTCCCTGTTGCAAAATATATAATCATTATCAATTGTTGTAAAAGAAAAAAAGCACAAGTTTTTGTCTCGTTCTACCCTGCTTGCAGAAACTCCCAGGTAACTTCTGCTTATGTGCCACTGTCAGAATGCAGGGAATTCCAGTTACTCTGATTGTTGAGTGTGTTTCTGGCTGCTCTAGTCTGGATGTTTTTTAGATAAAAGTACTGTTTGCTGATTGTTATTTTTAATTGCATTCCCTTTTCCCATCCTTGCTGGCCTGGATGGAGAATAAAGATATATGTGGCTTTACAGGAGTGTTGTTCTCATGCTTCTGTTTGACTTTGTGTTAAAATCAGTGCTGTGGGGCAGACATAGTCATTCTATGCTGATAAATGATTAGAATTCATTGTATCTGAAGATCCACCTTAAAGTGTGTCTGAAATTGGTCTAAGTTCTACCCCTTGTTAAACTGTGCCTATCCAGAATTGTCATATATCTCTGGGGCCTGGGTTGTTTTTCCTTCATAGCTCACAAATGAAGACTTTTGATTTCATTTTACTCATACCATACTCATTGGTATCTGTTTAGCTTTAGCCACAAGGATCTGTAGGGGTGGACACACTTCCATACCAAAACAGGAAGTACTTTTAATTCTACAAACATGGTTTGTGTGTCTGTGACTTGGAGCTGCTATTTACAGCTGGGAAGATTCTTACAACCCTTGGGTACTTCAGGGATGTCTCTCATAAGTCAAGAGAATCCACCACTACAGTTCTACAAGGTGTCTAAATATTAAATGTCACCTTTGGATCTCTCCCACATACTCTTATTACACTTACTTGAAATCTTCTTTCTTCTAAGGAGAGATAGATCTTCAGAAAACCCAAACAAAATTCCTAGCTGAGGGTTTGCAGTTTCAGTAAAACAGCTCTTTGAGCCAAAAAGCTACCTGCAGGTGATTCCCTCAAACAGGAAGTGCAACAGTTGGAAATAACAGGAAGATGCTTTTGGTTTGATGCCTGTTGCAAACAGCCAAGGGAAGAGAATTCCTTATGTGGTAGATGTGTGTTGAGGACTTCCCACCTCCAGTGAAGAACATAATGAAGGACACTCAGCTTCCTGCTGTGACAGGGTGAGATGGAGATAGAGGGCCCAGAGAATTAGCTCATTACCCTTTGCTGTTCTCACTTCTGAGGTGCAAGGTATTAATTTTATAAGATAATGGTTATCAGTGAGAGTCTTCTTTTGAAGATTTTTCCACCAGGCAAAGCACACCTGTGTGACTGCCCATGTATCTCAGGAGGGGGAGAGGAGGTGCTAATTCTGCCTGCTGACTTACCCACCCCATTCAGTTTCTTTGAGGACTGAAACAACAGCATGATTGTGCTTTTATCCACAGCAAGTCCCTTGAATTCACCCTTCTAGTCCCTCTGGCCAGTGCTTTGAATCCTAAGGCCAGGATCCTGCAATTCCTTGCTAGATTATCAGCAGAGGTTGCACCATGGATCCTTGTAACCACCTTGTAACTGCAAACACTAACTAAGAAAAGCCACTCCAATGTGCTCTTGCACACTGAAGCATGCAATTACATTGCATTACAGAGAGAAAATAAGTATGCACACCCCACTGTGATGGACACAATTTGTCTCAACATTTATGCAACCCCTTTTTGTCTCAGGCAGTGAATTATCTATGGGATCAGTGCCCTCCCTGCTTCTTTCCAAGCACTTGGCAATGTGGAGGCAGTTACATTAATGTGTTTTCATCCCTAGATTAGTCCATGAACATTTATATCCTGAATGGAAAAGGGAACTTAGACAAAAATAAAAAGAAAAAAGTGGGGTTGAATCAAATTCAGGAGGCTAATCCACCTGGAAACACAAATTTTCAATTAATTTGGTGAATTAGAATAGATATAGTGTTTTCTTGTCTTAACTACTAAAGCATGATTTCTCTTCCAACAGGCAGCCACTTAATGATGACGGAAGGTTTGTGGTTGTGTGTTAGGTAAATTATCAGGGGGGTCAAAAAGCCCCCTTAAGCATCCTTCCACATAGCAGGTGAAGTGTGTTTGCATGCAAACAAGCAGTCCAAAGAAACGAGGCTTGAGGGTCTCTCATGTATCCCCCTTGGTCACCCAGTTCCATTAACTTTCACTTCTCCTAATTTCATGTCATTATACAGTAACTGAGGTCTGTCAGAATGCATTAAAATACAGAGAATGCCTGAGTCAGGCCAACAATGCATTTTTCCCTGTGTTAAAAAATGTCCTTGCTTTTAGTGTGCTAAAACCTAAAACCTTACTCCCAGAGTGCAGCAGCTAAAATCTCATGTTGTTCGTATCCATTGAAATTAGCTATGCCATGGATGAATTTGACCTGGAGCCTGTTAAGATACAAATCTTAGATGTGATGTCCTTGTCTTAGGGCTCCTTTTCCCAGCCATTTCTTCCAGGTGGAAACTTAGCTTCACAAGATAAAAAAGAATAACTGCTGTTTTGATAGTATGTTCTGCCTGCAAATAGGATAAACCCCGCCACCTCCCAAGCAACATGTTCCCCTAGAGCATGGTTTATTACAAGTTCCTCCAGCAGTAAGGTATATTAAGACCAATATACTTGAAGGTGCCTTTGACTGTCTTCATACATATGCCGAATACTTTCTGTTTCTACAGTGATAAGGTAAGAAAATCAATTATTTCTACTACAAAATACCAGCAAGCTGGCTCATTAGGATATAACACAAATATAGCTTAATTTATTCTAGCCTGATTATCTGAATAACCTGCAGTTGTGATCTGATCACCCCAAATATCATAAATAAATTGAATGGCTTTTGTAGTGTCAGTGCTGGGCATGAATCCAACAGCTCCTGGGGTAGTCAGCCTAAGGAGAACATGCCTTTTATTCAGTCCTTCTTTCTAAAATACATTCTTATCCTGAAGTATGGAAGTGTCAGTTTCTAATGATGTATTTAAATTGTATTTGTAGTGAAGTGCCCTTATAATTACAGGCAATTACTAGAATATCCTTCCATGATAATGGAGATTTTCCTTAACACTTTATCCATGTAAAAATGGCATACAGAATTAATAAACACAAGCAATTTTAACCTTCATCAATTTATTCAAATGAGCTCCTCTGTGACCTAAGAAAGGAGCAGAAGTAATTTGTAGTATCTGCATGTAGTAAAGAAAAAAGTGAAATGTTTAATATAATGAGCAGTATCATCCCAAGGCACACGTAGTGTCATTGCTAAATGGTACCTCAGTTCACCCCAAATATGTGTTGGTAGAGCTGCCTTCAGTGACTCACAGTGATTATAACACCGGCTTCTCTCTAATGTGATTAAACACCACTGGAGTGATGGACTCTAGTATCGAAACAGGCTCCAAGGCAAAAGTTTCGTGTCATGGTGGTGACTTCAGCCAGCCCCATGATTACAGCAGGATTGCTCTGAGACTCCAGTTTCACCCTAAAACCAAGTGTGTTTTGATGGCTAAATTTGCCATTTATTTCAATAGAAGGTTATAAAAAATTTAATGTCTGTCTTGAATGTCTAGGACAAAAAAACCTGCAGAAATCATTGTCGTCTTGATGACTCCCTTCCAAGGAATTTCTGCATAAAATAACTGACAGAAAATTTGAAATTATTATTCCCCTACCTCTACATCTGACACTGTCACATCTCTGCTAGTGTAATGGGTTAGCATCCATTAACACAAATAGAAACCAAACGTAATCCCTTCTTTCCTCTCAAATATAAGCTCCATCTTTCACATTGCTGCTTTGTCCCCCAAAGCTGTACAAGCTGGAAACTCACAAGAATTAAAATATTTAAAACATGACGTCCCCTCCTCAATGCTACAATGCTTCATTTTGAAAGTGCAATTAAAGCAAATATTTTTCAAAAGATCTCAAATTTTATTCTTTCAGTCTGATTTCAATCTGCTTCCAGGTGCAGGCAAATAGCTAGAAATTTAAAATGGGATCCACTCAGCTCAGAAAGAGCCTTGTTTGGCAGCTGAAGACTCCTCATCCCTTCCCACAGTTGAATGGATAAGGAACAAAATCCTGTGCTGTGAGGATTAAATTAGATTATTAGCCAGCGCATGTGCGTATGTGCATGCAAACATACACGATGCTGGTGAGGGCAGGATGAAACTGAAGGGGAGGATACTAAAGGCTTATGCATCTGCTAAGCAAATCCTTCATGCAGTGAATTATCCCAGCTAGCTGGTCCTGAACAATCTGCTGCATGAAAGCGCTTTCCAGAGACCCTGCAAACACAGCTGGATTGCTAATGGCTGCCAACAAAGGCACTGCACAGGCAGCAGTGTGGTAAAGACTGCGAAACAAAAGGGCACGTGGAGAACAAGATGGATGAGATTCTGCTTCTGCGACAACCCCTTCTGAAACAGCAGCAACCATTTGGCACTTACAACCTCTTAATAAAAAACTGGCTTTCACTTTTATCCAAACACTATTGGATACTCTTTTGCTGGGCTGTTGCCTTCCCCAAAGCAAGTACAACTGACATGATCTCTCTGGTCTTCTCTAGGAACCCAGGTGCTCTGGAGCTCAGTTGAGCCCAACTATTTGCTTGAAAGAGAATCAGTCTCTACATGGCAGATAGTCCTATAAAATGTAACAAACGAATAATTCGTTGTAACAGATTTAACAACAAATCCGGAAAGGTCTGCTAAAGGTCTGTTTCCAGTGATGTCTGGGGCTTTTCACTTACTTAGCAACAGGAAATTTTCACCTCTCCTGATACCAGGCTGAGTGGCCCTTGCCTCACTGCCTGCAGAAATCCTTTGGCTAATCCATGGATTTAGAACTCGTGAAGCAATCCTAAACAGAAATACAGATTTTAGATGTAGGAAGAAATTTTTTTAATCTATCTCCCCAAAAGGGAAAATTTAAGAGCATATGTTTCTTTGCTGCTGTTATTGCCCAGTTTCTGCCAGACTCGTGCAGAAATTCCCCTGCAGTTGGGCAGCGCTTGCTGGGTGACGCTCCCTACGCCTGCGGGCTGCAGAGCTGCCTCCGCCTGGTGTCTGGGGTCACGTTGCCCTCCAGTGGCTGAACTGAAAAACGGGGATAAAAAGCCACTGCAGTACTTTTCTCTGCTTTAGAAATGCATCCAGAGAGGTCTGCGCACCACGAAATTGCAATGGAAATACTAAGAGTTTAGTCATGCTAATTATTAATATATGAATGTAAAACTAATCCTGTCCTCCCTTCCTGTTCCTTGTAGGTATGCAATCTGGAACAATCTTCATCCTCACGAGTTCATGCTGCTCTTTCTCTGGCTTGCCAGGCTTATATAGTGGGCCACAGGAGGATGTTTAATGAGAATCAAATACAACATTTTGGTTTGTCTTTATAGAGTGTGGTCAAACACTATTTTCACAAATTGCACAAAGCAACCTCTCAATAATACATGTCACTGTAACGTATCTTCTCAAAAAATACTTTTGGGGTATTTTTTTCCAATAGCATGGGATGCAAATTCTGATAAACTAATATGTGGCAACAAAGGCACAATATTTTAAAAGATACAAAAATCTAAGAAAGCTCAGTGCCCCTCTGAGCTGCCCCTTGCAGCTGATTTTTTTTAACATTTAGCAAAACGAGGCATTTTCTGTTTAGAAAGTGAAGCTCCATTCACAAACACCTGTGAGTGCTCAACATTTAAGCAGATCTGACTTATCCCAAACTGAGCACTAAGAAAATGTGATTCACACAGCCAGTGCTTACTGGTGAGAGACTTGGTTCAAGTGATATGTAAATCAGATTACAGGCAATCTGCTGAACAGAACCAGAGTTTAATTCTTAAAGTGCCATTTAGTTACCATAATCATAAGAATTTCCTCTTTCACACTCTGTCTTCCAATTTTTGTAACAAATGAGACAGAAGTCTTGTGGCTCCTTCAGTACACAGCTCTAACTTTATCCCAATACGTATTGAAATAGACTGTGACATTGCCAAACAAAAAGTACCAGGTCCTGTAGTTGAATCTGTATCACAGTGTAGAGAAATACTTGGTTAAGGTTGGAAAAGAAACTTTAATGTCAGAAATTCCTGTAATTTTGGAGCTGGACTTTTGCAACTTTATTGTTCTCTTTACTTCTTACAGAAAAACAAATAAAATGAAATTACATTGAATGGACTCCTCCTGTCTGTTACATGAGATTCAGCTGGGATGAAGCCTTTGGATGTACAGCATATGCTTCTGCCTTTTGAGCTAATTAAATAATTGACAGCTGTGGAAGACTGTCCATTTACAAAGGTCATCTGCAATCAGGCAGCAACACAATTAACATCAACAGCAAAAAGTGATTAGAGATAAAACAGGAAATGTCAGAGTGCGTTTAAACAGTGGAGATGTTTTCATACCAGCTGAGCCAGGTGAATTCCATCCAAGGCGAATATACAACTGGGCAAAGCAAGTTTTACTGATTTCCCTTGAAAATCATGTGTGAGATTACAAATATATCATCTACTTTGGAAGGGGATGAGAGAGGGCAAAGATGTCAGGGAGTTAGAGATTCTTTGTGTTCAGATAGTGGAAAGCAGTACAGTAAATAATTAAACCTTTAGTAAGTTCTCAACATAATAAGTAAAAGGAAAACCAGGGAGGGGGGTAGTTAAGGACAAATACTGTTAAAATGTCCTCCCACCTTCTTTATTTTCTTATTCCTTTAGTAAGGCTTTGATGTTGTTTTAAATGCCATTCTCCTGCGCAAGCTTGGAAGTGTTGTGCATTTTGGTGTACGACAAAATAGCTGCAAAAGCAGGTAGAGTGATCTATCTTAAGCTGTGCCTTAAGAAGTGGTTATTCCCAGGACTGGCTACCTTGGGATGTGCAGTGTCCTTTCATGACCTGGATGAAGACAAAATAGTTCTTATGAAATCTGGAATTTCACCAAAATGAGGGGGATGTAAAGCACCATGGCTGAGAAGATTAGAGCTAAAAAAAATATCACTGCAATTTCATAAATGGATTGAAAGAGGAAAGAAACCAGGATTCAACTTGTTAGACATATGTGTCGTTCAGTTCATTTGGAATAAAAAACAGCAGGTGGAAGAACTACTGGATGGGCAGCAATTCTGCAGGACAGTACATGCAGGCTACAGAAGAGTGTGATTCTCAAGTGTGACTCCATGATAGTGTGAAAAAGGTAAAAAACACATGGGGGAAAATGGGCTGTAAACACTGTTGGCCTGTGATTCTATGCTTTCCCTCTGTGGCACTTGATAAGGCCTCTGCTAGCGTATGATAGCCAGTGGAAGGGTTTTTTTTTCTGCCTGAGAAATGTGTAATCACTGCATAATCTGGAGAAGGGAAAGGGATGGAAAAGAGGAAGCTGTAAATTCAGCAGCTGGGGCGGGGGGCAGTGAGGAGGAAAAGCAACCGTGACACCCTTGTGAGAGAAGAACAGCAAACATGGAGCCTTTGTCTCAGCTCCATGAAGAAGGATTTGAAGAGACATTTCTCCTCTGCAGTGGTATAGGATTAGGAGTTCTGGGTGTGCTGCTTTGAAGTAGTTTATCAGTGTGATCCACCCATTTGCCACTATTCAGGAGCCCCTGAGCTGGAATGTGCATGGCAGGACACACCTCGAGTCAATATACTCTCCTATGTTTTTCTTTTGTGTCTTCAGGCAATGTTGGATGGTGTGGTATAATCTTTTCTGTTTTGCTAATTTTCCTGTTGCAGTAAAATCTTTGTTTCCCAAGAAGCTCATTTCTTAGCATAACATGAACTAAACTGAAAATGGACAGAGCGTGTAGACCAAGAGGTAAAAACTGTTAAATCTCCCAAATTATTTTTTAGAAGTTATTTTTTTCTATATTAAAGGCACAGTTTTTTAATGGGCCAAATGTTTTTGAGTCACTAACACAGAACAAGCCCTATGGACTTACAGCTGAACCTCAAAGCCAAAGACGAGTTTTGCTTTAGAGAGTGGATCTTTGAGATTTTTTCCCTGCAGGTATATTCCACAGAAGCAACTAAACAAACACTCTGAGTTAGGCTTGCATCCCTTGGGAAGTGCCATCAGAAATCACTAAACAGACCTAATATATACCAGTGTTAGTCTGCACCACAGTTTTGGCATGTGCTTTCAAGCAGGTGTTTGGAAAAGCCTCTTGGGAGAAGACAACTGCACACCTCACAAAGCCCAGCATAGGGGGATGCTAACAGATTTGCTTCCAAGCTCTGCTTTGTTTTGGATGCCAATTTCCCATCTACTTTGTCTTCCAGCTTTCTGCCAAGCTTGTGCTGGTGGAAATACAAGACTGATTGGTGTCACAGTGTGTTTGCCCTGCTTTGTTTATCTGTAGAAAATTCAGTTCATAATTCCTCAGTTTGCAGTTAGCACCCACTTTTATGTATCATCCCAGGCAAATAATAGGTAATGATTGCAAAGTTATTTCTATTTTTCTGTAGAAAATTCTGCTTCAAATAAAACCATTGGGCTAGATCCCAGATGGCAATGGTATTCATCTTTCTACCAGGCATTTATCCAAAGTTTTACCCTGTGGGTAAAGAGGGAGAAAGGCCAAGTCATCTTGCTACTTTTACATTTAAGTCATTTACATTTGCTCAGAGATGCCATAAGCAGCTGGGTCTCAGCTATAGCTCTCTTGGTAATACATTCCTTCTCGTAAAAAAACAGGGAAGCCATTTTCCTAGCTGCCTTGTAAAAGCATTGAATGAAGTTAAGCACAAAGCAGACCATTCATTGCTGCTTCCCAAGAGTGTGCTTATTTAATCCAGGCTTGGTTTTGAGGTAGGGAATTAACCAAAAAAGGAACGAGCAGAGAAATGAGTGAGAACCTCACAGACAGAGAGGTGGGACTCACTTTGGTGTGAATGAGATTATAGCTGATCACCCTGGATCCTGAGTCCTCTAAGATGTCACATATTTATTATTTATACCCAGAGACTGACATTCTGTACAATAGAAATGGACAATTAATCACAGACTTTTCTTTTTTTTTGCACACTTTCATAAGCAAAGATCCTCAAATCTTCATCCAGGCTAACAAAGCCCCAGTGTGCCCAGATGGAGTTGATTAGTCAGATCTGATGATTACCAATAAGGGAGCTCTGTTCAGACTTGCAAAGGAAAAAGGAAATGTGGATTAAGATTTGTTTCAGGAATTATTAATCAATTTTCCTTTGATGGGTGGAAACAGCTCTGAAGAAACCTGGCAGCATGAAGGTGTGAAGTGGAAATGTTTAGGTTTATTGTTTGTGTATTTTGCCAGGGAGCTAAAAGCCCCCAGTTATGTCAGACTAATAGCTAAAGGATAGGAATATCACAGATGGAGTTTCATGGTTATAGGTGTCTTTAGTTTTACTCAGACTTTGTAAGGAAATCAGATGCTGCTGCCTGGGCTGGGCATACAAACCTCCTGCAATCAGAGGTTCACCATTCTGGCCCAAATTTGGTTTCCCTGACTAATGTTTTCTATTACAGCTCTAGTTGCAAGAGCTTGGACCAAAGCCTGGGATTCAGTTTTCATGTCAAATCTAGGATTCAGAGAGAAGGACATTATGTCAGTATTCTGTTCCAGCAGTCAGGGCTGGGGTTTTACTTTCCAACCCTAGCATAAATATAAAATGTTCATTGATCATGATGCCTTGCAAGATGTTCTTCTTCTGGTGTGTGAAAAGCTATTGCTGATGAAATTGATGAGTTGTTGTTTCTCTGTTCTTCCCTCATTTGTGTGCTACATCTCCTGTCTCATGCCTAGAATTCAAGCTATGTTGGAAATCAGCTGGAGTGGGGTTTGCCTGGTCGTGAGCCCAAGGCAGGGCTTCTGGACTAAGATAATATCAGGAATAACAATAATGATAGTAAGCAGCCTGATTTCCTTGGCTGATTAATCTGAAATCTCCTTAGAGACATTCAAGAAGACAATGCAAGATTTTCTCTGGCAGTAACTGACTGGGGTTTTTTGTCTACCAGTTTCCCCTAAAATGTTTGTCACTTTGCCAAGCTGCTCTGTTCCTTTGATATGCAAAGTGCTTTGAAGAGAGAATCCCTCAATTACCAGTATTCCCAAGGCATGGCAATGTAGTAAGGAGGAAAAGGGGATTTTTGTCTTCAGACATCACTCAGTATGAAAAGGAAACACTTGTATTTGTAGGGTCGTCTTCTGGTACAAGATTTTTGAAGTGTTCGTGTGAGATTTACTCTTTTGTAGATATACTAGTATCACCACTTCAAGCTCTGTTTTGAGAATAATTATAGATAATATGTGGATTTTGAGATATACCTAGAAGTGAAAGACACTGGTAATAGTATCCTCAAAGGATACAGGGAAGGCAATGCAGAACAAGTACTCAACACATGTGATGAAATACTTGCATTCTCATACATCTTTAATGATTTAATAGCCAATGGGCACTAAGATATTCCTGCCATAGCACCTATTTTACTAGGACCCCTTAAAATCAGTAGGGTTCCAGTTAGACCAAACAGCTTGGATGTAGCATGGTTCAGAAAATCTATCTGTTGTTCATGGTGGGAGAAAACTAGTGTTGTGCCAGTATTTAATGAAGCAATCCTGATTCCTGGGCAGAATGCAACTTTGGGGATGCTCCAGACAGCTGAAATCCCTGTGCTAGTGATGAAGGGAAATGGCTGCTCCCCATAGGCTGTGTCCTGTGGGACTCATGAAGAGGAGGCTGGATAGCCCTGGAGACAGCCCCTCTGGGGAGATGTGCTGGGTTTGGCTGGGATAGAGTTAATTTTCTTCACAGCAGTTGGTATGGGGATCTGTTTTGGGTTTGTGCTGTACACAGGGTTCATAATAAAGAGATATTTTTGTTATTGCTGAGCAGGGCTTACAGAGCCAAGGCCTTTTCTGCTTTTTGTATAGCCATGTTTGCAAGAGAGTTCGAGGTGACACGGTTGGGGCAGGTGACCCCAGCTGCCCAAAGTGATATTACAGACCATATAACATCATAGTATAAATCTCCTCATAAAGAGGAGAGGAGGAGGAGGAAGGGGGGGTATTTGGAGTGATGGAGTTTGTCTTCCCAAGTCACCATTACAGCTGATGGGGCCCTGCTCTCCTGGAGATGGCTGAACACCTGCCTGCCCTGGGGAAGCAGTGAATTAATGCCTTGGTTTGCTTTACTTGTGTACATGGCTCTTGCTTTTTCTTATTAAACTGTCGTCATGTCACTCGAATCTCAAAACCACCTTTAACCGTTCCGATTGTCTCCCCAGCACGGCTGGTGTGGGGTGTAAGCAGCCGTGTGGGGCTGGGCTGGCACCGGGGTCACAGGGCCACGGGTGAGGAATGGGGGAACCGGGAGGTGCTCTAGGACAGGAGAGGGCACAAGAGCCTCTGACACTTGCCCCGCGACTGCCTCTTCTCAGGGACCCCCGTGCATCCACCTCGGGCTTGTCCTCGGCTACGCTCTGATCACATTTTGGCCAAAACGAAAACCACACCTGCGAGATGTGGCACTTTGAGGGAGGGCTGGGGAAAGCCCTGAGGAGAAAGATGCGAGGAACACTCGACATCTCCCTCCCCTCTCCCATAGCCGGCCGTACCCAGCTCAGCTTCCCGCTCAGCAGGTCCTGAACCGGGGCACTGCCGGGAGCGGCCCCGCCCGGGCCCCCGCCCGCCGCTAGGCGGCGCTGCCCCCGCCGCGGAACGCGAGGCGCCGCCGCCGTGTTCCCGGGGGGACGCGGGACGCGCGGCGGCGGCCGGAGCGCTGAGCGGGCGCACCGCGTCCCGGCACGAGCGCCATGGCGTCCAGCGGCAAGGTGAGGGCGGGGGGCCGGGGGGTCCCGCTGGCCCCGGGCACACACATGTCCCCATCCCTGGCACCGGGTAACCCCTCCCCGTGCTGGCCGCCGAGCCGCTGCCGGTGCAAAGCGGACCAGCTCAGAGGGAGTCAGTGTTCCTGCTATAAAGCACAGTGCAGCTCCCGCAGCAGTGACTTTTGCTGTTGCTAGAATAATGGTAGAACTGGTGTTGCTCTGTTGAAAATGCAGTTTGTATGTGTGGTGCGTTTAAGGAAACTTGTTGGTGAAAGCTGTGTTAAGGTCTCTAGTTATACCGGGCAGTTTAGTGTCTGTTAAACGCAGCTTCATCTGTGCCGCTTTAGCCATCTCTCTCTTTGCTTTGTGATAGCTGCTTGAGCACCGAGAGGTCAGAGATAAAGGCAGGCTTGTTCCATATCGTCCTCACCAGTAGTTGAGCAGGGCAGGTTGATTTAGCTCAGGTGTGACAGGGCTGTCCTGCGGTCACACGAGCGGAGCATCGGGAAAGTGTCGCCTAGGACCCTGCAGCAGCCCTGGGTGCTCGGGTGAGGTGCCCAGAGGTCAATAATGGCTGAAGAGAGACAGAGAGGGGATACCGGAGGAGCTGCCCGCTCCCTGAAGGAGGATTCCACTTACCTGAACAGGCAGCCAGCTTGGGCTTGCTGCCTTCCAGAAGGGCACGTTGGCATTGACACTTGATCGTGTGTTTCATAGGCAAAACAGCAGCTCTTCTCCTGTGCTTCTCTGGCTTCTCTGCTGTCATCCTGCCGTCTCTGAAGAGAATTTTACCCCTTAAAATCTTATCCCAACAGGATGGATTTGACTGCCAGTTTTTGGGTATTTTCAGGGTACACAGCACCAAACCAAGGAGGGGCTGCAGCTGCTGATGTAGGTAGAGTAATTCCTCAGGCTGGAGGTGGGCACTGACGGGGCTCTTGTGAGAATGCAGTGCAGCCTCAGTAACTACCTCTGTTCCACTCTAAGCATCTGCAGTCCTGGCTGTCTCAGACACTCTTTCCTAGCTCCCAGGCAAGCCACTGGTTAAGCAGAGTGAGGAGCAGAGTGCTGAGACTGAGTACAACCTGCTGGACAGCTTGTGGAGCTCTGCTGCTCAGCCTTCTTTCTCTCTTCCCGTCCTTGCAGGATGCAGGGGATTAAACCATTGCTTGTTAAGATGTGCAAAATATATTCTGGGAAAAGAAGGAGGGTAAGAAAAGCTTGAGAGCTGCTAATGCAGTGCATTGGACTTACAACTTGGCCAAGTCATTCTTAACTTGGATTTAAGACTTGTGTATTTTGGTGACAAAAAGGATCAGGTTCTTTCAGCTGGTCTTTGAAAAGCTACTTAGAGTTGCTTGCAAGGCTGTATGCAGAGCTTAGACCAACACCTTTTCCCTCTGTTCATCCATTTTGCTTTGCAAAAACAGAGTCTGCATCTGGTGTCACTTGACAGACTTGGGATTATTGCCCACATCCTTTTGCCAGCTTCATTTCTTTTGGAATTGGATATATTTTGTATTTTAAAACAAGTCAGCTGGCACCAGCCTAGGTAATACCCAACTTTCCTGTGTTCTGGCAAACAGTTTTTTCAAGCAGTATAATTTAATCTTCTGGCAACCCATCAAACAAGGTTTTGATGTATATTTAGGGAACTTTGATTTAATCCATGAGGAAAAATTTGAGCTGGCCTTGGACATGCAGGACCTCATTTTGCTGAATTTCTCTTGCAACTACATACATCTGGATGATTAATCAAGATAAGGGGAGTCTGTGAAATGCTTTAGAGGAACTTAAGGGAGAAATTGCAAGTAACAATTTTATTTAATTCTAGTGTATAAATCAAGTCATGGGCAGACTTGTGCAGTGTTTTGTGTAGGTCAGTTAAAGAAGTTGTCAGAAATGAAAAAACAGAATAACTTGAGGGCCCCTGAATTGAAATTTGAATTCATCATTGCAGTTATCAACTAAAAGATCTGTTTAATTTCCTAGTGCAGAAAAGCCCTTAGATTCTTAATACTTTCATGGGGTTGTATAGAAATTGCATGCCTTTTACAAGTTATTGTGTAACAGGATTTTTTTTGTATTTTCCACCAAAATGTCTGGAACATGGTACAGGATTAAATTATTTTCTTTTTAGTGCAGTTATACCAGATCTGTCTTCCACCATTGTCTCTTATATTAACAATTACTGTAAAAGAAACCACTTATAGTGTTGTTTGATTTTTAGGTGTCGTGTGTACCCTTTTAAGTAATTATGCTTATATTTTATTTTTTATTCTTACTCATTCTTTCCAGGTGGCAATAGTGCTGTGCCTGGATGTAGGCCTTACAATGAGCAGCTCTTCTCCTGGTGAAGAGTCTTCACTTGAGCAAGCCAAGAAGATTATGACAAAGTTTGTGCAGAGACAGGTGTGTGCAACTTCAGAAATGTTAAAGAGGGAGAGGAAACAATTACATCTGTGAAACATTTTTCATAATTTACTCATTTACTAATAATTGAGACTTCAACAATTAATAATTACCACACAGAAGACTCATTTTGAGGGCTGAATCAGCCAATTTCATTTGTTTAATCCCAGATAACTGCTTGTCAAATTGTTATTTTAATTATATCTAACTTTGTGTACTCGCTGTAAGGTTTCGTTTTGAGAGAATAGCACTGAGTAAGTTAAAAAAAAAGTAAATCCATTGTAACTGATGTTTCAAATTTAGTTCAGCATGCTGTAAACTGCCTAACATAGTTGTGTATTAATCTGCCTGTGTTTTTATACTGGTGCTGTGTTCTCTGTATTTGCAGGTTTTTGCTGAGAGTAAAGATGAAGTTGCTGTAGTTTTGTTTGGCACTAATGGCACTAGAAATGACCTTTCCAGTAAGGATCAATACCAAAATATTACTGTACATAGGTCACTAATGCTGCCAGATTTTGATCTGCTGGAAGACATTCAAGATGTGATTAAAGCAGGCTCTAAACAAGCAGACTGTATCCTTTTGCTTTTGAGCACTTCTTGAACTGATTCAGCTACGTAGGAGACAGGAAGGCAGTGTTGTGGAATTGGGCTCAGCCTCCCAAGTTTTAGCTACTATCAAAGTTGAGCTAATTTGTGGTTGTAAGTTTGTCCAAAAGCGGATTTAGCTGCTTTTTGACATTCTTTTAGGCTAACAGATGTAGTCTTGGCCTTAAAAGGAATCATTGCTTTTATGAAGTGTTCTGTTAATTAAAGAGAACAAAGATAGTGATATAATTTTAGGCCTCAAATAAGGCATGTGTTTTTTAAAAATAGCATTACAGAATTTGGTTTATGCTTCTTAATAAAAATGTTATTTATGAAATAAGTCAGCAGAAGTACCAGAAATCAGACTGTCGTGGTTTAAGCCCAGCTGGCAACTCAGCCCCACACAGCTACTTCCTTATTCCCCCACCAGTTGGGAGAGAACTGAAAGGGTAAAAGGGAGAAAACTCGTGGGTTGGGAAAAAGACAGGTTAATAGGGAAGTTCAAAGCTGTGCACACAGTCAGAGCAAAACAGAATTATTCACTACTTCCCATGGGCAGGCAGGTATGCAACCATCTCCAGGAAAGCAGGGGCTCTATCAGACTTACCAGAACTCTGAATATCCCCCCTCCTTCCTCCTTTCTCCAGGCTTTACATGTTGAGTGTGATGCCAGGTGATGAATATCCCATTGGTCAGTTGGGACCAGCTGTCTCTCCTGTGTATCCTCTCAGCTTCTTGTGCCACCCCCAGCCTTCTCACTGGCAGGGTGGTACAAGAACCAGAAAAGGCCTTGACTGTGCAGGCACTACTCACCAACCACTACAGGATCCCTGTATTATCATCACTGTTTTCAGCACAATTTCAAGACTCAGCCCCTTGCCGGCTCCTGTGAAGAAAACTGGCTCTACCCCAGAGAAAGCAGAATAGATCAGATTGATTTATTGATGAAGTATTTCTAACATTGCCAAATATTGCTTCCTGGTTTCAATGCCATTCATGTTTGAATGTGTTCTGCTTTTAGTTACATATAGGATGAAGAGTTTTCAAGGGTGATCTATCTAGTGTTCCTTCATGTGTTTAATTTACATACGGATCAGTTTCCTAGGTTGTCTCTCTCTGGCCATAAAACAATTGCTGTGAGCTCTGTCTGGGCAGTCAGACCTGTTTCAGAGAAGTGTGCAGCTAGTCAGCTGGCTCACACATTCCCAGTGGGAATTGTGATGAGGAAGAAACTAAGAGTTTGTCAGATGCAGGTGCTTTGAAGAAAAACTTGCATGAGAAAATTATCTATATTGAAATTTTGTTGATGGATTCAGAGTAACATTCTAAAGCTCCTTTTATTGGACTTGAGCCTCTCATTGACAGTTGAGAGGCTGTGATCTGAAGTAGTCTTTTTAGTGTTCCATTGGGTAAGTGGGGCAGAGACAAGATTACAGTACACACAAGTTATATAGAAATCTTTTGCACATCAGTTATTTGAAAAGTATTTACCTCAAAAAACTATTTCTTAACTAAAATGCATGTTTGCCTAGTCTTTGAGAGGAAGTGAAAATGTAAAATTGTTTTATATGAAAAACACTTTTTGTTACTTGATTCATATCCTGAGATTTTTCTTAATTTTGCTTAGTTTTGGATGCTATTATTGTGTGTATGGACTTGCTTCAGAAGCAAACAATGTGAGTATGTAACCTGAAGTCTTATACAGATGTCTGACTTTGCAGTGCTCTGTTTTCTTGTCAGTCTTATATTTCCAGTACATATAAACATAGGAAATGCTTTCTTAAAAAAAAATAAATAATAGAAAACCAACAAAAACCAAAAGACCTTTAAAGATAAACAGCACACTACAGAAGTTTGTCTCTGAAGAATCCTTGTGGGACATCTGACTTCTCCAGGCAATTGGAGAGCTTTCTGAGGCAACTGGCAACTCTGTAGTAGAGCCATGAGCATATTAATGCCATTATAGAAGGCACAAAGCCTTCGCATTCCTTGTCTTCTGCTTTCAAAATGTCTTAATCTGGATGTTAAAATGCTTAGAAAAGGACTACTGAATTTAAATGGAATGGCACATTTTAGAAAGAAAAAAAGAAAACAAAACTAGAAAGGTGAATTTGTTCAACCTAGAAATGTAAAGACTGTTGGCTGTTTGTAAATATGGAGGCTGGAGTAAATAAAGGTGCAGAATGAAAAAACACTCTTTAAGCTGAGAAAAAATGGTGACATCAGTGTTACAAAGTTGTCAGTGAATGTACTTAGGCTGGCAAGGTGTTTCTAACACTGTCTGGTGCAGGGAAAGGAAGGTAACTTTACTTCCTTTCAAACCAGAGTTTGAGCATGTTTCTAAAAAGGTTGTGTGATCTAATTGTGAGTGCAGAAGACTAGACTTGGTGATGCAATTTGTATTTTTATGAATACAGTCTAATCAGTGTGGGAAGCTGTATGCCTCCCAAATTCCCAAATTTAATAGTTAAAACTGAGTTGTGAATGAAAATGACTGTGTTTATGGCATTATAGCCTTGAATAGCTACGGAGCACCAGATTTTGTTGTAGCCTGTATACACCAAGCCCTTTGATATGGAGTTTGCCTTCATTAGAGAAAATACTATAGGATAAAAATTCAAGAAAATCTTATGTTTGATTATCCAGATCAAAACCGTACCAATTCAACTGAATTTTGTTCTGTCATTGGCCAGCCTTTCTGATCTGTGCTGTTACTGCTCCTTAGTCTATTGAGTAGTCTTGAAAGTCCATCTTCTCCAATGAATTTACTGAATTAGACTACTAAAATGGAACCCCTACCAGCAACAGTAATTTAAAATACATTTTCACAAGAACAGACGTACATCTGCAAAGGAAATAACCAGTGTAATCTGTAAACAGCCTATTTTATTAGCATTTTATCCACACTGGTGAAAATTGGCAGAATTCCATTCATTTAGATGTAGTTAGTGATTTATACAGTCACAGGGCTAGAGTCCTCAATTTTAGGGTAGAAGGGAGAAAGGAGAATCATATAAACACTTAGGATAAATAATACAACCTATGGTAGAATAACTTCCACCAGGTAAATTTATTTGGTTTCTTTCATTTTACAAGTATATTTATTTGCTAAAAGTAATTGCAAATATATTACTTTTGTTACTATTTTGTGAGGAAATAATTTTTAAATGGCCTTATAATATTTTCAATATATGTAAATGTTTTTCTCTATTTTAAGAGGAAAGAAATATGAGAAGAGACACATTGAACTGTTTACGGATCTTAGTAGTCCTGTTAGTGAGGATCAGCTGGGAATTATCATTGCTAACTTGAAGAAAACAGGAATTTCACTTCAGTTTTTGTAAGTATGAAAATGACTGTTAGGTACTATGCCATTTTTTAAAGGGAAGTTATTCTTTCTTAATAATTATCTTGAAATGGCTGGTGATCCACTGGTTTATAGTTTCTATAAAAGTGTAGCAGTAAGTAATGTGATTATTGTAAGTACTTCTGTTAGTTGTATGTACCTTGAATTCCAGTTATGAGCCAGGTCCCCTTGGTTAAGTAATGTGAAAATAAATGTTAAGATGATGGTTTCTTCTCCTCTTAATCTTATAGCTTAGAGCCAGAGTCTAAAGTGGGAGACAGAAGGACAATATAAGCAGAGAATTGGGAAACAATAAGCCAAAAATAGCCTCAGAAACAGTGGTTTTGTCACAGCAACAGCCTAGATCATTTTAGGTAAGGACATTACTGGGTAGAAATAATAAGGCATTGTTACAGATATTAATAGCTTGATTCCGGTGTCAATAGAAGAGCAAGTCTGAATAGAAGGGTTATATTCACAATGATGGCTTGGGAAATGGAAGCAATGTCTTAAGTGTTAGAACAGGAATTCCTTGATTGTCATGCTGTAGATATAGGCATTGATCCCAATAGTCAATGGTGGTCTTAAGGTCTGTATTAGCTGTTGCATGTGATGACTTCTGGAAGCTGTGAGCCTTCTAGAGTTTATTTCAAAGCCAAACTTTATGTGGCTGTTTATAAGAAGTACTTTCACAGGAGAAAGTTAAAGCCCTAGTTTTCTTCTGACCATGTACTTTTTCCTAGATCCATCATTCTATAAGGAACAATGTTGTGAACTTAATAGTGAATAAATTTAAGCCATTTGCCAGCCCATCTGGAAGATAAAGAAGCAGTTAGGTAGGAAAATGTGACTGAAAATCATGGTCTGATCCTCCACAAAAAAATCTTTGCATTTGCTTAGGGGGATGCTGGGTGCAAAAATGTCAGGTTTTGTCTACATAGCAAAAGCAGTTATGCTTCCAATGTGACATGCCCCTCCTGGCTTATTTGAGCTGTTGTTGGCACTGGAGGCAGTAGAGGTGCAACACCATGAATCTGAGTACCTCTGCCAGTCAGAGTACATCTTTTGGAGCCCTGGTATTCAGCTGCTGCTCTCTTGTCTACAAAGCACAGAAGAAATGTTGCTGTTATAGCACTGTCTGCAAGTTTGCACCCTGTCTACCAGCCATGGGAGCAAAGGATTATTTGATTTTTACTTGTACAAATACAAAATGTTTGTTTAAAAATAATTTCTTGCTTAGCCTTTTGTTATAACCTATATTTCCATCTCTTATACCCTGTTCATAGACTAGGTTGTAACTTGCAGCAGATAGTTTGTTTTCCTCCCTGTTTCCAGGTGCCAAACACATGCTGAGCACTGTGAAGTGTTGGGTATTACGTACTTCTCATCACAGTAGTCTCTGGGCATTATATAGTGAATGTAGCCTAACTTTTATCTGTCAGTGGTTTGTTGAAAAGTTGAAGCTTTTTGATGTTGCCATATCAGCTTAAAAATTTCAGTGGAATCTGCTTCCTAAAAAGGTACCAAACACTTTCCTGAAGCTTGATCTTTAATTTTGCTGTATGTGACACTGTTGTGCATATAATGTTAACTCTGCTTATTGTGTGTTGCTTCATGGATAAGTTTAGTGAGGACTAATGAGGTGAAAGTATGGAAGACATGTGTAGGCTGCTTTTTAAAAAAAACATAATACAATGCTAAAGTTATTTTGCTTTGTAGAAATGTGGTAAAAGGTATCATGTGGTTCATTCAAAAATGGATCAGATGAAAGACCTGAAAAATCTGCAGGTGTTTTCAGGGGCACAGAGTTGATCTTATACATCTTTCTCTGCTGTGTTTGTTATACTCAGTTAACACTCTTCTATATTCTGAAGAGCTGCAAAATCATTTTATCTATAACCCCTGGCTAAATTTTGAAATCTGATTCATGAAGTGCAGGAAAAATGTGTCATCTTCAGTCAGAAATTCACCCAGTGTTGTAAGCTATTAGAATCTCAAAGAGTAACATTTGTTCCAGAAATACCTAATAGCTCCACTGCAAAGAATGTCCTGCTTGCTGGCATTTGCAGCTGATACAGTCATAGGCCTGGGATGGCCTTTAACAAGTCATTTAGAGCAATCCTCTACTGCAGACTGGGTCAGCTGTATGTCTGTCATTGCTGAGCAGTGTTTGTCTAACCTTCTGATAAAGATTTGCAGTGATGGAGACTCTTCTCTCTCCTCAGGCAGTTGGTTTTAAAGATTATGGTTTGAAATGTCTTTATCAGGTTTTTCACTATCTGACCTGACTCCATGATGTGATTGGAGTGCAGGCAGAATACAAAGAACTGATTGTTTCCTTCCTCTCTGCAACAGCTTTTTATATTTAAGGCTGTCTTGCCCTCCAATTCGCTCCTCTATGGGCTTTGTTTTGTTCAATCTTTTTTAATGGATCTTGCTTTCTAATCAGCATTGGCTTTACTGTCTAATCTATTCCTGTATGTGGATGTCTTTACTGATGCACGATACCCAGAGCTGGTGCATCACTCTGGTCAAGACATTTCCAATGCCAAGTAGACTTGAAATAGTGCTTAATTTGTTTTGCAAGTCCTGTGGCTCTTTATACATCTGTCTGCAGCTAGATAGAAATAATTGATCCTGAGAACATTTTTTTTTTTGTTTTGATTGGTTATTTTAATAAGGAAGAAAGTTAAACTAACTGCTTCTTCTTTTGTTCTTAGTCTGCCATTTCCAGTGAGTGTTGATGGTGGAAGTGGAGATACAAGTGCCAGCGTACGTGCTCATATACACGGAAATTCTTTTCCAATAAAGGGTTTAACTGAACAACAAAAGCAGGGTATTGATGTGGTGAGGAAACTCATGTATACTTTGGATGAAGAAGGAGGGCTGGAAGAAATTTATACTTTCAGGTAAATTTGGCTATGCCTGGTTATTGTACTATAGATATACTTTGTGATTTCTTCTCCAAAACATGAAGTAATCAGTTGTGTCACAGTTTCATTGAAATCAGTGAATTTTATGACTTATTGTACCCTCAGTCCCTTTCATACAGCTTCTTCAGTAACTTTAGAATAAGTAGAAGAGCTTAGAGATTTCAGGGCAAAATTAATTTTCTGTAGTTAAAGAAAAAGATCAGCTTTCTTCCATCTTTAGTGTTGGAGAATTTTGGAGGAAACATTTCTGTAAATGTCATTTCAAAAATGTGTTTTAGAAAGAAATGGAATTTGTGGCATAGTGCAGCTTGAATATCTGCATTTAATTGGTAGCCTTTGTTCCTTGGTCACAGACTTCCTTTAGCTCACTGGTTTGATAAACTCCCACGAATTCTTTGAGTAAATGTTGTTTGTTGAATTCTCCTCTTTAATCACAGTCTACTGTGCCACCGTGACAAACAATTTATTTTGTTGTTTTTCATTTTTCTTGCATTAGGAATGCAAGAATTGAAAGATGATTTTTCACTTCTTGTTTCCCCAATGAAAGAATAAAAGTTTGTGTATCTTTGAAAAACTGTAGCTAATGATATATCCAAAACTTTTCTATGCAGGTGTTGTCTCAGTTGGGAAGCAGGCAAAATGCATCTACGTGCCTTATCATAGTCTGATGTTACTGTCACAGTAGTTCTCTTCCACAATTATGAAAAGTGATCTTTTAGACAATGTGGTTTCCAGGAAGCTTAGCAGACCATAGCTGTAATGTTGTTATCATAGCTAATTTATTGTCTTTAATTATCTAAAAAAGGTAATTTTTAGATGAGGACTGTCCCTGTAGGTTTGTGTGCTGTAATTAATCAGTTTATTTGTGGGATTTCCTTCCCTTCCCCGGGCCAGCTGGTTAGCTTTGCACCTCAGCAGCCTGAGAAGCTGCTCCTTGAGCATCAGTGTGCATTAGTGAAGAGACACGTGTCTCTGTGTTCTGTACTAGTCAACAGAGCAGTCTGAGTCTCTAGAAAAAAGCAGGCTTTGTCACTGCTTCAGAGACTGCACAGAGAAGCAGAATCTTCCCTGGCCCGTTTATCCTTTAGGATAATCCATATGCATGAACCTACCATGTGGCTTGGCCTCTTTGTACTTTTTTTATCACAGACTCTTGCTATTCTACAAGCTGTCTTTGTGCCATACTTTCAGGGGAAATCCAAAATCTCTGGATAAATAGGCATTTGGCTAGTAGATTAAAGCTTTAGTTGGAAAAGTTGTTTAAGAACATGTGAGGGTTTAGATGCAATTAAGTTGCTTATCAAGCTTTAACAAGTCAGCTTTGCAAATCTGTCATGATAATTGGCCAATGCAGATACACTTCCCATTTTCCTAGATTCATTATTCCTGCTGTTAAAAATATTTCAACTCTTGTAAAAATAAATTAGCCATGCCAGGAAAGTGAGTGAGGAGATTTTGTTGTGTATATTTAGTTATGATACTCGGCCTATTAGACAGGAAGCACTTCTGCTGCCTCTGGGTTTTGGGGGAAGGGATTGCAGAGCAGAAGAGAAAGGTTGTGTTCATAAAATACAAGCTAAAATGTACATTTGCAAGGGTTGTATTGACTGGATCATCTTTGATAACAGGCAGCATTTTTCTTCTATAAATATAAGAAATTAAAGGATAGAGATAATAAATTGAGCTTAAATCACATTTTTAGGTATTTGGCACTTATGTATTTGATTTTTGTACTCATCCCTGAATATATGTGTTGCAGTACACTTAATGATATAGTACCATGTTCTTTTTTAAAATCTTGTATTGATGTCTTTATTGCTAGGAAAAAAACCCCCTTCCTTTACTTTCCCTAAGGAAAAAAAATGTAAAAAGGAAATCCAATGTTTATCTCATATAAAAATCCCAGTGTGTTTTTGCCTTTCATTGTACTTTTGGACTTCAATGAAACCAACCCTGTTCATACTAGGAAACCTGAAAAGTAGAATGCCAAGTTAAATTCTGTACTGATCTTGAGTTGATCTTGATTTGTGCCAGACAAGTGCTTTAATCAAAAGAGTGGTAGATTTCAGGTTTTATCATAACGTGAAAAAGAGGAGTTCAACTTTGTTTTATCTTTGCTTTATCATGCAATGAAAGAAAAACCAAAAAAAGGAGTTCTTTCTCTCTGTTGGAATTTTACAGCCAAATAGCCAATACTGAAAATAGCTGAAAGTTGTTTGGGGAGAAAGCCTATTTGAATTCACAATGATATATTATAAATTACTGTGAATTGTTAATTTTGGATGCTGTTGCTAAAAGTTGTGCAATTAAATTTACGCTTTTTAGTGTAAAGTCACTACAGTTACTTTTTTTATTTGTATATCTCTTATTTAGGCTAGAAATAGTTGAAGTAACCTCTTTCACTCTGACAGAATGCCCTTTAATGCATTCACTAGTACTGTATAAAAAAAAGTGTCAAAAGTTTATTTCCACATAAACAAAATCCTGTTAATTGAAACTGGATTCTTTATTTCTTCACTAGAGAAAGCATTTTATCACTTAGAGAGCCTTTTCTAATTTGTGTTGTTCAGCTTGCTACATGCCTTAATTGGGTGAGTACAGATAAATGGAAAATGCTTAATTGTGTAGTTTTATCACTAGATGTAACACAGGGTCTTTAAGCCCTAATGTCACCATCATAAAGGCTCAAGATGGGGATTATCTTCTGTTCCACCTCTTTTTTTCATTCTCTTTTCTGACAATGGGTAATGATAAGATTATTGGTAGAGTTTATTTACTTTGTGCAATCTGAGATGAAACAGTTTGGACTCGTGCATTTCCTTAAGGAGAGTGTATTGTCTGTAATACTTACTAGAGTCCACCAGAGTTCATTTCTGTTTTCCTGATTCCTTCATTTAGAGAGAGCCTGGAACGTCTTTCAATGTTTAAGAAAATGGAAAGAAGGCCTATGCCTTGGCCCTGCCAGCTCACTATTGGTCCCAATTTGTCTATAAGGATTGTGGCCTACAAATCAGTAAGTGTACAAAATTATGTGTTTTAGTGTAATTTGACAGCAAGTTAGGTGCAACTGCATGGGGTTTTTTTTCCTTAAAGCTAAAAAAATAAAGATTAAAAAAATCCAAATAATTAGCTAGAGATTTTACTTTGGTTAGAAGCCAGTACATCTAAAATTGTGGTTCCCACAGCAACTTTATCTTCACCATACATGTTAAATAACTAAAATTCATAAGGTGCAGAAATAGGAGTAATTGCTATCTACTCTGGCACTAAATGCTATTGAAGTTGATGACCGTTTAAGAATGCTGTGACTGAGGATTTACATTCAGCATAAGTGATATGTGAGACTTTATTTATATTTCTTAAGCCCTAGGCTTGAGAGGAATTTTGGACATTAGATTCCAAATGTGTGTGTAAAATGGTGGATGTAAATGTTTTACCAGCCATTGTTTCAAATCACATCTGTTGTTATTTCAGACTTGGAATAAAAGATCTGTTTTTCCAGCTTGTTTGTACTATTTGGCAGAGCTTGGGCCCAGTCTGTTTCTTATGGTTTATATGGTTCTTTTAATCAGTGCTAGGAAAAAAATAAGTGTACTTAAAGGCAGAAAATGTCCAAATTTTTAGTTATAGTTAATAGGTAACTGTGTAGTGTGGCAGTATTGATTGATCTGGTGAGATGGGGATTAATTGGTTTGTTATTTCAACACAAGACTGAGTCTGATATTAAGATGAAATATATCTGAGAGAGCTGGGTATGCTAGCCTTGAAAGACATCAACATTCTATTTATAGTTATTACTAATTTTTTTATTAGGCTATTGTGCCAGACCAGTGCAAATAGATTGGAAGAGTCCTTTCCCAAATATGTTTACACACAGAATGAAGTAAGATTGGGAGAATAAGCAGTGTGAACTAAGTGACTGGCCTGAAGTCATAGAGCAGTCATACTGACATAATCTATTCTGTCTTTACTGTTTTCTGCTCAGGTCTACATTTTTCTTTTCATGTACCAACTATACCATCAATTTCACTTAAGCAGAGAGAAAAGAAAGCAGTTTTATTTCCCTGTAGTTTGGAAACAGTCACTCTTTGTAAATACTTATTCCTTCTTTCTCTCCCAAGTGCCATAATGCAACTGGGATAGTTTTGCCTTTTGTGGAAGTTGCAGTAATATAAGTATTTTTGTCCTGTAGTGTAGTAAGCCTGATGGAATATGTGGCCAAGCAAGCTGCGTGAACATTGAGTCTTACTGTATCAATAACATAGTTCTTAATGCTTTGTTAAAAGTATCTATACCGTTGGAGGTAGTAAATTGCATAGCAAGCAAGTTATACATAACCTGTGTATATCCTGTGACTCAAAGCCTTCCTCAAATGGCTTAACCCACAGGTTTAATGAATAACCAGGACAAGCTTGTCAGTATGCTACAGTTCACGTGTTAGGTCTCATGCAGATGAAGCGGTGCTGAAAGCACAGTGGTGGCAGCCAGAGATGCATTATTCGACACTGTCTTTATTAGTTCTTTATTGGCAAAACAATGCAGCACTCAGGCTAAGGATTTTTTATGTGTTCTGGTAAGTATTCTGGGTCCCACTGAAATGTTAAACATTCCTTTTCTTTGAATTCTGATACCCAGGTCACAGAAGAGAGGATGAAAAAACTTTGGACAATTGTGGATGCTAAATCCCTCAGAAAAGAGGATGTGCAAAAGGAAACTGTTTACTGCTTGAATGATGATGATGAGACAGAGGTTCAGAAAGATGATACTATTCAAGGTACAACATCTTTATGTTCACCCTGAAGACAAAGGGAAGATATAATGGCTTGGACTTCTAGGTGACCTAAGGGCCTCTTAGTTTTATACCTTGAAGCCTAGCTGTGATCTTAGAATGTAAGCTCTGTAGGCTGATGGAACACAGAGACTGTTACATGAGACTTTGATATTTCACAAAAAAAAAAAAATAAATCTTACTTTGCCAGTAGTAGGAATAATAATAATAGGAATAATAATGACAATAGGAATAATAATAGGACTAATAACAACATCAATAATAATAATAACACCAGATGGAACTTGGAAGGCACTACAGTGTTCTGAACTGTGGAAGGCCATACCTCAGTTCTGTAGTGTGCAGTTCTGCTACCACTATTCCGTTTTTAGATCTTCAGTTGTACTGATAACATGAATACTTTCATAGTTCTGCTTTTTTGTAGATGAGCAAATGCTCTAGTTATTCTGCACTTGGAAAGATGAAGCCATCAAAGGAAGGTTTAGTGTTCAAGAGTACTAGCTTTGCTGTACTGTAACAGGATCAATCTGAAGTAGTTGTATGCAAAATACTTTTTATGACCTGCAGCTTCTTTCTGAGCAGATTAATTTCCTTAGAAGTCTACTGGCCCCAGAAACAGCAGGAAATAGTGTACTTACTTTTAAAGATGGAGTTAAGCAAATCTTTTTCATTTTCTGTGATTGTATAGATAAATTTTGTTACTGTTTTTTTTCCTTTCCTTTTCTGTTTCAATCCTATGCAAGTAGGGCAAGTATATTAACTATAAAGAGCAGAACAATTCAGATAACAGTATAGAGAGTGCTGTCAAATGAATAACATAAATTGAAAATTAGAATAAGCTGTGTTTTTTATTTAATCTATTTCAATTTTAGCTTTCATAGGTGTTTCATAGCAGTATCAGATAAAGTCCCAATGACAATATGACCTTATTTAAACAGAAATGATGGTTAAAAAATGGTCTAGTTATGTTTTACAACTTCAAAGCTGTGTGTAAAAAAAAAAAAATCCACTTCTTACAGAGAATGCATTTTGAAGCATTTGTGACTGGTTTTCAGCTAATCTCCTGACTGCTTAAGTTAGTAAGGAGTTGTGAAATATTAGTAAAAAGAAGTGGTGAGCAGTTCAGTGTGAACCAAACAGATACAGGATTTCCCTATCAGTTGTGTGATATTTCTAATGCTAAAAGACCTTCTGATATCTCCTGGACTTTTGTGAATCTTTTGAGAAATGTCATAATTAGACAATATTTTATATTTGCAGCACCTGTACTGATATTTCCATTCTGTTGTTGTTTCCAGTTTGTAGGAAAATAGATCTGCTTGTAGGTTTTTCATCCAGGGATTTATCTCTGTTCCTTCTTTGTTCTTCACACCTGAGGGATGTCATCCTTAGTCTGTGGTACTATAATAAAGTGATGATGTTACAGGGAGGATATTGGAAGCTGAGATAGGAGAATAAGCAATTGGAGCAGATGATACCTCTGAGAAATTACAGCTTCCTGTTTTGTGGATGTATGCCTGTAATGTATGGCACAGGAAGTAAAACACAGAAATATATAGGAAGATCAGTTCTGCATACAGGAGTGTTTTCATTTTCCATTGTGTATCTTACTTCCACTGTTAGCACATTTTATTCTCTGAATCTCTTCTGGTGTCACCTCATGTGGTATGATTTGTGGTATGTTTGAGGTTGCTTGTATTATGTTTGCAGAGAGTGTTGAAATCTGTTTGCTGAAATCTATTCTGATTTGCTTAAATCTATTCTGTGAGCGTAACTTTTTTAGGCAAGATGTTCTCTTATTTTCTTTTCTGCTCTCTGAGGGTACTTGTGTTACATAAAATGATGTACAAGGAGTAGTGCAACTGCTGTTCACAAAGTACAAAATGTGTCTATGGGTGTTTGGGGTTTTTTTTGCTAACAGGGAAAGTAATTTGATGAGCATGTGTGGAATGTAGCTGTGGGGCATGAATGCATTGTTAAAATATTCAGAGAGCTAATTTTGGTGTTAAAATTGTAGGCCCATATGCTTACCAGATGCTCTTCTCTTGTTCTCCAGGTTTTCGGTATGGGAGTGATATAGTTCCTTTTTCCAAGGAAGACGAAGAGCAAATGAAATACAAAACAGAAGGAAAGTGTTTTTCTGTTTTGGGATTCACTAGATCCTCTCAGGTGTGATACTAAATGTCTTCCCATTCAGCTTCCTGGGTTATTCAAGACAATTGGTCTTGGTTAGAATTCAGTAAAGTCATGGTGTTGTATTGAGTTTCAATATTGGGAATGGGGCATCTCCACTCAGGTATGCAGGGATGACTTATTTGCTGATTCTAGTAATTCATGTAAACGGTATGTGGTCTTGTGAAGGAGAGGAGCTTGTAAATGTGGCCATTGGACCCTGAAGTGGAGCCAGAGCCACTGAATTCAGATCTCTGTAAAGTGGAGACAGAGGTATTTCATCTCGCAAGCTTTAATAGTCTGTCTTCTGTTCAGCTCACGCAGCAACCTTTCTGGGCTTTGTCCAGCCAAGAGTAAGGCTGCTTCTTAACAGAAGCTTCTCCCTCAGCATTAAAGTAATATTAAAGCAAGACTGAAAGCTGACTCCATTAATTCCCAATTCCATAAGGATTAGTTAGTGAACCAAGACTTGCCTCTTCTTTCTATTGTGATAAAACTTAAATGTAGTGAAGACTTCTTAGAACTTAGACATCATTCAAAAACTCTTCATATTTCCACAAGGTGCTTGGTGTTTACAATGCACTTATCTCTAATTGTGGTATTGACTTTGCTGTTTGTTGTCCCTGACAGTTTTAAGAAACTTACTTTAAGCAAGTACCTTAATAAAAGTTATCCAGCTCAAGGTGATTTCCTTCAGAAAATCCAGGACTTAAGCATTGGCAAAGCCTTAGGCTTAACAAAACTGTTCTTGAAGCTGGACACATGAGGAAAGAGTACAGAGATATGAGTGCCAAGTAATTACTGTGAGTATTAAGCTGCTCCCCATCTTTTTTCTCCAGGATATTGCACAGGGTGACTGAAACTTGACTCATCTTGGAGTTATCCACACCTAGTTCTCTTCACCAGTCAAAACTGAAATGAAATTGTAGGGCCATTCTACACCTGTTCTGACAGCTCCTAGACCTCCTGCTCTTTGAAATCTCTCACTGCCTGAACAAAGTAAAAGGCTAAGGCATCATCACCTTTACCATCAAGGAAAGATGCTCATGAAATAGGAAGCATCTGTGGGAGCTTACTCCCAAATGGATGTAACTAAACATCTTCTTACTTTACAGGTGTCACAGAGACCTTGTGCCTGTTGCTAGATATGTCATTAGACTACGATAGTGCAGTGTTCCTAAACATAATAACCGAGGAGCCAGGAAGTTATATGATTTACTGAAATGAGGAGCCAGCCTAACTGGAAACTGTAACCTGGTTGCTCCTTGAGGACCTTCAAACGTTGTTGTTTAGTGTAGCTGTTTAGTATATTTGTTTAGTAACGTGGGATCTTGTGAACTGCTAGTGATTGAGCAAGGAAACATCTTATGCTTGAACTTATGTACCCTAAATTGGTCAGGGCCAGAGAGGTGTTAGGGAGTGCTACCTCCTGTACCAGTAACTGGATCTAATGAATGAAATGTGTCTGAACCCAGTGTTCCAATGAGACAATTTCTTGTATCTCTCCATCCATTATTAGCCTCCAGCTGAGTCTTGCTATTGTCATTTAGTTCTGCAAAATGTATTTCACTGTGTGCAGAGTTTTCTTATGCTGGAGGTTGGCCTCCTGTTTCTGTTGAAATTTATTTGAAAATGGAAACTAAGAGGAAAGCAGATGATGAATATAGTGTTCCTGTGAGCAAACTGCTATTTCACATGGATTTTTATTTTCCCATTGTTGGTCAGATAGTGTGGTAATACCTTCAGATACATAGTTAATAATTGTAAGGGTACAGTTAATTTTAGGGATACTTTCTGAGTCACATAAATATGCATAAAAGAATCAACAAGTTGTTTTTAAAAATTTTCAATGTACCAAATATTGACTGCTTTTGGTTAATTTTTATGATGTACGTCTCTTGTGTCTAGATTTCATAACAAACAGAAATTATATCTTAAAGTGTGCTCTGGTCCTTTAGGCAGGAGTGTGAGTAGTTATGCCCAGCAGTAGCTGCCCATTTCCTCAGTGGAATGAAATTATTTGGGTGTGCTTGCAGGATTAAAATTACAATGCATAGATATTGATATCAGCAAGTTTTAAACTACAGCTGGAATTTTCAAGAGCCACGTGTTATATCAAGTTTTGCCTCTTAAATTTTATTGTTTGGAATAATAAAATTGCCAGTGTTCAAATGTATGTTTTATATTAAATCGTTCCTTTAAAAAACTTTGATGGAAAGATAATTCATTATTGAGTAGAAAAACTGGAACAGCTCCAAATACATAATTAAATAAGGAATAGAACCACCTTATATTATTTTCCTGAGTTGTTCACATCCCTCAGGAAAGAAGATCAGAGGCCGCTTAAACTTTGATTTTTAATTTATGAGCCATGCTGTGTAAATCAAGAAATAATACTTGAAAATATTACAGAGAGACAATTTCTTTTGCAAACAAAAAAAAGATGTAGTGATACACATCTAGTTATTTATACTATACTGAAGGTAAAATTTTCTGAGCATTTAGAAACAGAACAGGAAAGAAGAATTGCAGGTAGAAAAATCTGAGCCGAATTGTGCTGTAGTACAGTAAATAGGTCTGCTCTGGTGCAGGTTGTCACTGACTTCAACAGCCTCATGGTAATTTGCCAAATAAAGAAGATAAAATAAAAAGATGAGTGAAAGAAAAATCAAAGGTATAACGAAGTTAGTTCTGCAACTGTAATTCGAAGAGTGTTTTCTTTAACAGAGAGGTTATTTTAACCAGTGTCCATAGTAGTGTGTGATCTTTGTGATGGGTCCTCTATGACTGCAGGGTTTCTATGTGTGTGTGAGCTGCTGTAGCTCCAGCTATTCCAGTGATGCTCCTTGATGAAACTATTTTTTCTTTTTGATTCAGCCATGTTCATGAATAGAATAAACTCTGCCAACAGAAATGCTTCTTTGCCAGCACAGCTGTATATATTCTGGGTTGCCGTTGAAGTAGCTTTATTAATTAAGGATGCAACATTTTGCAGCTCCTTTTTGATGTAACTTTGCCAGAAAAATGTTATAGCATAAATATGGTGTCAGGTTTAGGTCTTGTATTAACTACTGTAGCTTCCCACAATAACTTTTGAATTACTGAAGTATAATTCAGACTGGTAACAGCTGCCAGTAGCACTGTCTTTCATTCCTGCCCATCAGTATGAAGCTATGAGAATATCCTACCCAATATGATTGAATTCCATATTAAGTGATAAATGGAGATACATACAGGGCTTTAACCTCTATGCATTGTAATTAAATTTGGTGGCTTCTGACTTGAGTAATGTTAGTTGTTTTGTAATTTAATTGGTCCGGTTGCATTACTGACCTTTTAAGTCAGGCTAACTCTTGACCATTTGAATTTGTAGATCCAGAGGCATTACTACATGGGCAGCCAGGCTCTGAAGGTCTTTGCAGCAAAAGGCGATGAGGTAAGGTGAACTGAAGTTTAATGCTAAATGTATTTTGCTGTATAGTAGTGATGCTTGAGATTGTCCTGTCTTTCTGTGTTAATAAATGGTTTTAATGCAGCTTACAGAAATGTCATATTTCATTGCCCAGTAGGTTAAAAAGAAGTTGGATTAAACCCCAAATGAATACAGTATCTCATGAATAATGAAAAACTGGTAGATACTGTATTTGAGCAAGGTTATGATGAGCCTGAAATTGGTGCTTAAGTCAATTCTCATGCAGAACAGTAACACAGTCACTGTGTTGTTTAGAACAGACCTCCAAAGTACTGGAGGTAAAAAGCTCACTGTGGTGCTCTGATATGTTCCTTTAAGGGTCTGATTTACCTCCCTTTCTCTATCTCTTGCAAAACCTCTAAGAGTTCTTTACACCTGGTGAAAAAGGTGGAATGTGCTGAATCTAAGTTGGCTCAGCTTTGAATGGATCCACTATCATGATGAGATTTGACCTTTCTGCTTCTTTGGTTTAGAAACATGAAAAAATGCTTGTGTTAAAGTTATAGCTAAAATGGAAACTAGTCTTGACTTAATCATTGCTGTTGAATTCCCTGTGGAAGATGTATTTCATGATTAAGAACTTGCATGATTTTGTAGACTTCTTTTTTCCCTCCAGAATGCAGCAGTTGCTTTTTCTGCACTTGTTCGTGCATTGGATGAGTTGAAAGTGGTGGCTATAGTGCGCTATGCTTATGATAGAAGATGCAACCCACAAATTGGAGTAGCTTTTCCGTGTATTAAGGATGCATATGAGGTAATTCTTCACTCTTGCCCTTCTGCAGAGAGACCCAGAAGCAACACAGTATGTCAGAACTTTTGCAGCATATGTTTCCCCTGATCTTTCTTACGAGAGACTATTGAAAGAGCTAAATATGTATAGCATGCCTGAGCAGTGATGGAGGTGGGGGCGGACACAACAATCTTCAGACTTTTGAAGGGTATAAACATAAAGGATGGAAAGGAATTATTTAGGGTGGTATGAACTGGAGGAGGTAATTGAACAAAGGAAAAATGAGGCAGAGAAATGTTAAAAAAAACAAATCCAGCTTTTGACTTTAAAACACAATAAGCTTTGATAAAACTTACCAAAGCGCCAATATATTGGATATTTAAAGCATGGATAATTGGAACTCTGCACAAGAAAAAGGGATCAGATGATCAGGGAGGTCTTTATTCCATGAGCAGAAAAATTGAGTGTAGCCATCACTATGTTATAAAATATAATGTTGTGTGTTATTCTGATTGTGTTGCTCTGTAAATATTTTAAGTGTTTCGATGTGCACAGACATTGCATCTTCTGATTTTTCGTATGTTTTATATTGCCCTGATATGGCACTCAGGGAATACAGATTTTTTTTTTTTACTTCAGGCTCAGTGTTTTTTCTTTCCTCTTGCACAGTGTCTCATCTATGTGCAGCTACCCTATATGGAAGACCTAAGACAATATGTGTTTTCATCCTTGAAAAACAGTAAAAAATGCGTTCCTACAGGTAAGACATTTGCTGGTCAACTGGAAAAGGAACCTGCTTGTTGTCTTCTAAGATGCTGTAAAAGAGTTAGAATATTTAGTTCTCCAGTGAAAATATAAGCTTTATTGTTATTTTGGCTTGAGGAAACACCCAGGTATTTGGGCCTCCATTATGGTGATGTCATCTTGGAGCATAAATGTGTATTAAAGCTTTGCCACTCCAGGTGTGGGCTGAGCAGACCTAAGATTGCAGACAGTATTTCAGCTGTCCTGTTAAATGACTTCTGGCATTGTGAGTCTCACAGGATCCTGTGATAGAGAGCTGAGATTAGTCCTCTATCCTTTGATCTTTGAACTCATTTGTGGGAGTAGGTGGCCAAACCTTGTGAGATCTACTGTGTGTGATTAGCTAGCTAGAATTAGAGCAGAGGCAGCTACTCTGTTGGTGCTGCTCCTGTAGCTGTTTGCAGTATGGTCTATTAATATAATGTACAAAGGCAAAGACAATATTTTCTGTGGAGTGTTATTAAACCACGCACTTATAGGTGTCCAGATTGAGATGGATGGCATCTTTGGAGAACATGCAGCTGCACAAAGCTTTACTTGTTGTTCTGAGAGTTTTGCACAGCAATGAGTCTTAAATGAATGTAGTTTAAAATTCACTCCCGCTTCTTCCATTTGCTGTGAGATGCATTGAATGGGCACCTGCACATCAGGGTATATAGTACACTGGTTTGCTTCTATAACAGTTTCTGTCTTCTTGCCTGGAACCAGCAGTTGGATAACAATTCTAAAACCTTGCTTACCAAGGAAGTGGCTGGCTAGTGTGAACTGTGTTAATTTGCAATCATAACTTTAAAAATTTATATTGCGCCATTTAGTTTTGCTAACCAACTGTTCTCCTTATTTTCTAAGTGGCCTATAAACCTTCTGTTGCAAATGAAAACATCTTGAAAAAGAAGAAAAGAAAAAGCAGAAAGGAAGCAATAATTGAGGTCTTGAGGAAAGATAAAAAGGCTTTATGACTTTACACTGGAGTCCTTAAATAAAGTAGGGGTTTATTATTGTGTCTATTATCCATATTCTTTATTGGCACATCCATAGCTGCAGTGTGTTCTCTGGCATGTAATGACTTGGTGAAAATCTCACATCGTGAAGCGAATCTTCATTTAGAAATTGTTTCAAGAAATTCATCCATCTGCAAGTGTATTTAATCTTCCTTTGTATGTAATTGCTGCCTTAGCGGATCAGTTATCTGCTGTTGACTCACTGATTGATTCTATGAATTTGGTTCATGAAGATGGAGAAACTTCTGAGGACCTATTTAAGCCCAGCAAAATTCCAAATCCTCATTTTCAGAGGTTGTATCAGGTGAGGTGAACTCTATGGTATTTTTAAAAAACTTATTTTCTTCAGGCTTTTCACCTGTGATTCACATTGGAAAGATCTGCATTGTGAAAATGCAGGTATAAATCTCTGGCATTAAAGTATGTGGTAACCGGTGATTTCTGTTTCCCTGACATAGATTTATCTTTGAAATTTCTAGTTTCCAGGAAGGAAGGGAAATTATACCTGTGCTGAGGTGTCTGCAACAGCATCAGTTATATTCACAGGCACATGGACTAGGCAAGTAAAAACTTGCCTCTCAACCCTGTATTGTGGACATAGATTCAGTCTCTGGCTTTTGGACAAAGATAAAAATTTGCTGAAAACTGGGGATATCTACAGCTTCTTGTTCTGTGCCCCACCACTTTTTTGTGCATTTTTGCACCTAGCAGTGTTCCAAACCAGGTCAGTCTGAGGTGAACTAGATCAGTAAGAAATGGTTATTAACACTATTGACATTTAAAATGTTCTGTTGGGGTGTCTAAGCTGATGCACTTTATGAGCCAGCAGAACAGTTCACACTTCCTGCAGTTATTATATCAAGCTGTCTCCATTTTGATTTACATTCCTTTCATATCATGAAGACTTTCATTTCAACTGTGAGGATGAGAGACTTAATTATACATTGAAATTCAAGTGTTTAAAAAAATGACGCAGCAAATTCAAAAATAAAGAAAATTATGTTGCAATTTAAGCAACTGCAGAATTCTACTGTGTACAGAACCATGGAGATGTATTGAATGTGTGACTCTGCTCTGAAAATTGACCAAAAATGGTATAGCAATCATGTTCATCATATCTCAACAATTCCACATGATTTATTTCAGTTTACAAGTAGGAAGAAGATATTTTTTAAATTAAGAGAACTTACCCTAGCTTCCCAAAGTCTCGGTGTTGTCAAAATAACCGAAGGATCTGAAGGTCAATGTGCGTTTCAGAAACACATGTAAGCCCACTGTCTTCAAATCCTACTCTGATTGACACCCGAAGAACTTGGTGTTCTCATCAAGTTCTGCCAGTCATATTGACAAGACAGTGTGCAACTGAATGCAAGATTTGATCAGTTGGAGGTTATTGCAGGGCAAGAACTTGAAATGATCTGACCTCTCCACAACTCTTATTTTAGGAAGGATTGTTAAGCTTGGATATTGCAAAACTTGGGCTTTGCTTGTAAACTAAATACTTTGGGGTAGAATTTCCTCTCTTGTATTGCTAGTTAGAGTTTTGTATTCTTTTGGTTTAGTGAATGTCACCTATCTTCAGTAAAAGATGGTTTTGTTAGGTGTGCTGTTTGTCTTCTGAAACAGTGTGATGATGGTGTTCCAGCACTTGAGTTAGTTGCTGCTGGAAGAGAGTAACTTGCCAATTTCCTTAGAGGATAATAGGATTTTTCAAGGGTGACTGCTACTGGTAGAAAAAGTATTTATTGACTGAACGTGTGGGGTAGGATACAGTTTCTGTCCTTGCTGTTCAGAAAGCCCTAAACTGTCAGTCCTCTTAGTGCTTTCTTTTGGCCACACACAGCCCCATTTGTTTGTCTTATTACAAAATTGCTATTAATCTGTGTAAGTTCTTCTCTCCTTTGCTGCAAAAATGTCCCAGATTCTTAGTATTTTGCTCTTAGGCCAAGTGGCACTGCTGGTTCCTTAAGAACTAAGAAAATTCTGCATAATCTTTTGACTGTAGCCAGTAAGTGGATTGGGCTGAATAGAACCTATAAATGGTTTTGAAAAATAACTCTGAAGAAAAGGATGAACTCCTACTTCATTTCCTTGCTTTGTTGCCTCATGAAGATATTTGGAATGATAAGTGACAAGAGCCAGAATTTAAACAAAAACACCAAGCTAAATTATATCTCTGGAAGTAGTGGTAGGCATCAGGAAATGACAGAGTGGGTGAGAAGTAGTTGTTAATGCTTGCTGGAGTGGAAGATGAGGAATATCCTATATCCAGACTTTCAACTTTTATTCCTTGCTTCCAGAAAAAACTAAGTGAACTTCTGTAGCTTTTGTAGTGGCTGACTTCCAACGTTATTGTTTAAGTTGTCCATCTTAAATACAGGGATTTGGAGCATCTAAGACGTTTAGGGAATGCAGTGCATTATATTTGTTAGCCAGATAAGCAAATTGCTCAACAGTGGTATTTCTGTACACAGATGGACCTCTTGGTCTGTTGGTGCATATATGGCATTGCTTATCACAGAGTTAATGATGTGAAGTCCACTTCATTACATCCATTGACCAGTATCTTGGTGTGACCCCTGTTCCCAAAAGCTGACTGTGTCTCTAGAAGTGAACATGTAAGAAATTAGGAAGAGCAATGAAGAGTTAATGCCTTGGTGACAACGTTTGCAAGGCAGTGGCACTGTGTGTTCCCTTCTAGCTGTGAAGGTAGGAGTGGTTCTTGCTGGACACAAGGAAGGGGAGGCAAGGTTAAGAGAGTCGGTGTTGGATTAGAAACTCCAGGTTGTCTGTTTAACTTAGTCTTCATTTAGCACCTGAGTTTTGACAGTACCTGCCATCTCAGGTTTCAGATGTAGTCATCTATTTTAAAAACAGGTAAGAATGTTGCTGGATGCTGTAGCCATTCAGTCTGCTCAGCTCCTGCAGCTGCACACATAAAGATTTCAGTTCCAAAAGACTGAAACACAAAGGCTTAAGAGGGGACTTGAGTTTTTTTTGCTTTGTGAGTTTAATTCAATTACTTAACTTTTTAATATATTTTTTTGTATTGCAAGAACCATTACTGCAGTTTCCAGCAACATTTTTAATCTCTTTCAAAATAATTGTGCCTTAAATCATTACAAGTGTTTCCAAATCAGTAGCCTTGTACAACTGCCTCCTTTTGACAGTATGTTCTAATATGGACTGGAATCTTAATGGCAGCCTGAAAACACATCAGTATTGATGTGTCACACATTGTCTCCATTTTCTGTATTGGCAACTTTCCAGTATGAATAGGGGCTTTTATTTGCTTTGATTTTGTTTTTTAAATTAATGTCATGTCTGACAACTGACAGGGTAAGAAATCTCTGCTGTATTCTTAGTGTACTGAGTAGGTACCTTCACATGGGTGTCTAATGCACCCAGTACAATGGGCATGGAAAAAAATTGTCTCCTTTGTACATCACATCATTTGTTTTGATGTGTTTATGTGCATGCACTGGTATCTGTGTGTGTATTTGTAAATGCACATACCTCTCTACTGCTATCCCACACTTGACAAAATTTTAAAGATATTTACTTTTTTTTCAAAACCCTCCATGGAATTTCTGTAGCCTGCCTCATTAACCTTGTCTCTCCCCCTCTGCTTGGCTCCCTGACTGTGTGTACTGACTCTACGCTTGGGTGAAAAATCCTTCTCTGTAGCTCTCACCATCTGTTCCAACTTTGTGCATCTGTCAGGCCCCTTCATTCCCTACTCCTCTCAAAGCTAGGTTCCTAACATACATATATTCTGTGCTTCACCTGTGCACATTTAGTATTCTGTCTTTTCATTTCCATTCTCTCTTAAGTCTGTGAACGTTCCTTCTGTATGCTTTCTGAGTTCAACTGGCCAAGAAGAAATGTTTTCTTTGAAGGACGTTAAACTGTTACAGTATCTGGAATGTGTGGTTGGCATAGATCTCATTTACTTAATTCTGAAATTAAGTATAGAAATCTCTCCCATGTGACTTTTATAGGATAACTGCATTTTAAGGTAGAGTGAAGCTAAAAATATGAACAGCTGCAGATGACTGTTTAATTCCTGGGATTTTTCTAATAATTTTCATAAAAGTCATTCCAGTGAGTGTGGGAATGCTCATCTGCATCAGTATTCTTGTTTAATATCATTAATGATCTCCTTAAACAGTTGATCATAGATTTTCAATCCACTGTGAGGCAGAATATTTTTCACCAATACAAAGGTAGTATGTTTAATATGGAAGATACTTGCAGTTACCATATGGTGTACAGGCATAACGTTAAAAGTTTTTAATATGATTGAAAGTTCTGCTTTGCTCACAGTGTTTTGTTTCTTGCAGTGTTTGCAGCACAAGGCTTTTCACCCTGATAAGCCACTGCCGCCAATAGAACAGCACGTCTTAGAAATGCTGGAGATGCCTTGTGTGGTAAGAGAAAGGTGTCAGGCTCCTCTGGAAAGAGTAAAAGCACTTTTCCCCCTAAAGGAAATCGGCAAGAAAAAAGAAGAGAAGACTGCACAAGACATCTTCAAAGACAAGTAAGTTGGAGATGTATTATAGATTTTTTTGAAACTTTTTTTTTTTTACACTTCAGGTTGTTTTTGCTGGATGAAGCAGGCTCAGAATCTTTTGAACAGAAAATCAATGAGTTACACAGTGGGAAAAATGCTGATGGATGGAGAATATTGTGGTGCCACAGAATGTCTGGAGAATTTTGTGAATAGTGGTGGTCATACTGTTGCAGTGCAGTACACACTAGGAACCAGTGTGTAAGTTCCTTGTGTCTGTGTTTGCTGTCAAAGAATCACAGAATCTATCAGGTTGGAATGGACCACAGGAGGCTTCTTGGTCAACCTATTACTCAGAGATGACCTGTGAGATCTAAGGAGGGATTCATCCAGTCTTGAAAACCTTCAGGGTTTGTGCATCCTTTCTGGGCAATGTATTGCATTACTTTCTGTCTCCTAGTCAGATAGGTTGTCCTAGAGGTGGTTATAAAATATTTCAAATAGCACTATCAGAGAGTCTTATTTAGTTTAGAAGAAATTCTGTGGTTCTTTAAATTAGCCATAAAGTTGAGCCTTCCTTCTCAGCATGCTTGATTTAGGTAATTGTTGAGTTTTCATTTTGAATATCAAAAGAAAAGCAGTTTCATTATTATCTGCTGTGCAATTAATATGGTTGTCTCAAAAAAAATCAAGCTGTTATGGGCTCTTCCTGGAACAGCTATTGTTTGAACAGTTTTAAGATAGGGTATTTTTATTGTTTTTGAATATACTGTGTTTAGTTTATTTGTGCTGCAGATATGAAGGGTAAATACTAAATTGATACTGCAGTTGTACTGTCACCCCAGCCAAATCAATCTGTGTAAACAAAATCTGCTTCTTAGAAATTAATTTATTGAAATCTGTAATAAACTAGTGGATCCCTGAGATGTTGGAGTATTCTCAGTTAGCTCCTTCTCCCTTCATTTTGTCATTTTTGGTTCAATTCTTTCAGTGCTAGGAGCAAAGCTTTTGAGGTCTTTTGAGCTCTTGCTTAGCTCAGCTGTCATATATCCTTTCATCTGGGTTGGGTAGAGCCTCCTCAAAATATTGTCTTTGGGAAGACATGACACAGGACCCCTCACTTTGCTGCTTGAGACTGATGACCACATTCCTCTCTACAGACTGGGAAACACCTGGCTTTTTTGTTGTTGTTCCCGAGTTCATTGTGTTCCTGTTGCCTTGATGTGTCTCTGAATTCATAATGATTCATTCTCTTTTCCTTACTCCGTGCCCCAGTTTCTCAGGGTTTATGTACATATGTACATTTATATGTACATCTTAAAAAGTCATAGAGCCAGTTTAGAAATAAAAGGCAAAAATTGAGCTCAAACAAGCTAGAGAGAGAATTTGAACAAAAAGCAGTGACCCATTACTTTAGTTGCTTTAAAATACATCTTCCCAAAAGCATCTGACAAGCAAGAAAGAAATCTATTTTGTTTAAAAACTGGTTTCCTTTAGAGGGGTGATAAAAGTAGCTGTAAAAGTAATTTAGATAGAAATGGATGTGGGCATTAAAATTATTTTTTTTAAAAAAAACTGTAAAGGAAGTGAAAGGATACAGACTCAACTATGCAAAGAAGAATGAATGATGGTTAAGATTGTAAAAAAACTGCAGAAAAATGTCATTGCTGTAGTAATGAATGGGACTGGTGGTATTTTATCGTTGCTGCAACAGCGGTCTTAACTGTATAGTTTTGTTCTGTGTTTGGGGAAAAGCTGAGATGATGCAATTTATTCACTGGATAAAGAAAAATACACCACTCTTCAGTAATAATTAAGGAAAATATTAAACAACAGAGACACTGGCCCAGGTTGCCCAAAGAGGTTGTGGGTGCCCCTCCTTGGCAGTGTTCAGGGCCAGGCTGGATGGGGCTTTAGGCAGCCTGGTTTAGAGCCCATGGCAGGGTTGTAGGAAGTGGGTGATCTTTAAAGTCCTTTCCAACCCAAAGCATTTTGTGATTCTAAATGCTATACTTCTATGAGATTCAACTTACTAATACTAAGATACAGGTTTCACTGAAGTATTTGCAAAAAGTTGTTGAGAAGATGTCTTGGCCATTATTTTTGTTTTATAAAACTGATTTGTATTTCCTGTCTTCATATCGACCAGATTCTTCTCTGTTAATTTTTAAGGTCTAATAGGACTAAAGCAGCATAATTGTAGGCATGATCTCTTAACAGAGATTTCATTATTGTATCACCTTTGCTTAAGATCTGTGTAGTTTAAAAAATATTCCAGTGAAATAGAAAACATTTTACTTTCTCCATCTTAGGTTGGCTGTTATCTCATCCAGCTTTGTAGGATGTGAGAGGCTTCTATATTAATGTAGAAGTGGGTGTTTTAAATTAATCTTGTATTTTATTAATTTTTCTCAAATAGTAATTGCACGTTTTGCAGTTTAAAAATACTGCTAATCAGTGCATATTCTAAATGTCAGATCCTTGGCTGGTATAAATGGCTATGGATTCATTAGTTTCTGCTGTGCTGCACTGATTAATGATAACTGTAGATTTGGTCCTAGGCTGTTAAATGCAGCATCATCACTTATTTTCTCCTTCTTCCAATCCCAAAGCATTTTGAATCGGTAAAAATAATGCAGGAAGAAAAAGAAGAAATTTGATTGCCATATACTTTTGGAGGAAAATATTCTGAAAGAGAATTTTCCTTGTTCTTTACACCTTTCATCAAACTGTGTTAATATACAAGATTTTTGGTTCCAGTGGAGCTTCTATACTCTCTGGTGTTGATAAGTATCAGTTTCTCCTATAGAGGGACACACTGGATGTTCAAAACAATTAAGTAATTCATTCCAGGTTAGATGGAGAGTCAGCAGAGTTGAGAATGAAGCAAGGGTGTCCTATCCTTGTCCTTAGGCATAACTAAAGCCATCATTTCTCCTAGAGTGGTAAGTGAGGTTATGCTGAATGACAGGAGTTGCTGAGGAGAAGTGATTTCATTTCGGTAGTGTCAAAACTAAGTAAAGGACAGAGAAGATTGCTGAAACAAAGTGAGATAGACAATGATTGTAAAGTAGGGGAGGAGTGTGCTATAGAAAGCAAAAAGGCGGACTCCACAAGTTCTTTCTAATAGTTGATTGCTTCTGTAACGTGCAATTCAGCTTTTGCAATCAGTTCTAATCTTGCAGAATGAAAAATTGGCTCCTAGTCCAGGATCTCTGGCTTTGTCCCTACATCATCAAGCTGTTTCTTCTTTTCACAGTAGTAGAATTTTTCAGAAAAACTTGTTACTTTGTTTTGGGATTCCTTGAACACCAATCCTAGCCTTTGGGGTGCTGAGTAGCTTTCAGTCATTCTTAAACTGAAATCAATTCATCTGTGTCAGTAGCCTGACAGTAACTGAGTTTCTTCCCCTTTTGTGATTATCTGGCTTTTCTTCTGTTGCTGAGATGTGCTCTAAAGTTAGCATGTTACATGTTAGAGTTAAGTTCCTAGTTTAAATGTATACCTTACTCTATGTTACCTGTAAGGACAAAGTGAGAAAGTAGCCCAAAATCACAATTAGCTTTTTAAAAATAATAAGTAGTCTTCAGAAATCGTTTTGAGATGTAGCTTAAAATGTCCTAAGAGAGTTCTGATCTACTTAACTGGATTTTGTCTAGCAGGTTTTAACAAATATAAGGTGAAAGTTTACAGAGCTCTCATATGCTGATGGAGAATAGTTGTCATTACACTCAAAAGCCACTGTGTAAACGGGTTTGTTAGCTGTAAATTCCAAGACAGGATCTAGCAGGTAGTGACTGAATAGTAAAATAATGGCTTACTAAAATGGTAGATTTTCACTGATATTTCATGTATAGAAAAAAAGCCTAATGAGAATAGCAAATTCTTATTACGGTCATCTTATATACTGTAAATTATCAAGGTTAACTCAACACAGAGGTTCCAAATTGTGTTTGGAGATATTCTGTATTTAGAAAGATGAAGAAGGTCTGTGTAAGTAAATTTACACCTGAAATAAGCACTAATAATCTCATACCTTCAACAAGTGATGCCTTTGCTGTATGCTAAGATGAAGTTTGATCTCTGTTTCTACTGTCTGGTTTGTGCAGCCTAAGGGACAAATGAGGCATGGTTAAATGTTGATTTTGGAATGGTTGTGTAATGAGGTTTAATTCAGTGTATATTTCATTAATTTACTGACTCCCTAGTTAGTAGGCCGGACAATCTTCAAGTGTTTATATTCATTTTTTGTCCTTCTCATTTGCAGTGAGGATGAACCCAGCCTTAAGAAACCAAAAATTGAAGATGAGGAAGAGAGCTTTAGCATTATGAAACTTGCTGAAGGCAGTATCACCTCTGTAAGCATATTTTCACAAATCTGATTATTAAAGGGGAAGACTAATTCTCTAAGTCTATTATAGTGAGTATACAGAATTCCTTATAAAAGGAGAGTTTCTAGCTGAAACATGACTAAAATACTGTTTACTTGTACATTTGAGACTCTCTGCTAGAGATTGTAAAGACAACTTTCTCTGCCCTTAGGCATATGTTAGCACAAGTTTCTATCAGTCGTGGATATTTTAGGACAAAATTCTCTCCTGGTGTTTAGAATTTTAAAAGGAAAGCCTGGGGATCTAAAGAAAACAGAATTGGAGCTCAGTGGTTGAATTTTGTTCTTGCTGTCTTTCATATCTTCTGCAACATAGAAGTTGTCTCTTTGTATTTAACCAAAAGTATTGCTGTGATTTTAGACATTGTTCTCTCCATTAATCGGGGGTCTAAATCAGAAATTTGGCTTCATCTTGCCACTAGATAAAATTTTGTGAGTAGATGAAAGTTGTATCATAACTGTACACCCTCCTTTATTTGTTGTTTTCCTCTTATTAAAAAAAAAAAAAATTGAGCTAATTTCAATTTTTTTCAAATGTGCTATTCTTTATGGTTCATTTTGAAAAATGCATTATTGGTACTTATAAAAATATTTAAAGTCTAAAAAGATTTCAGTGTTCTGTAATTCTAATATAATTTTCTGGTATTTCCTGAAAAGTGGCATTGCTAGATCTTAAAGAAATACAGTGAGACCAAGCAAATGTATTGCAAAGTCCATGAATTATTTTGATAGCAAAGCATAAAAATTATAAAAAAGTAGGAGAATTATGATTGCTGATAAGAAAATTTAAGCAATGTAGAGTTTTTTTTGTTTTTTCCCCTGTAGTTAATGCATCTATTTTTCAGTGTTTATTTATATTTGACCTGGTTTTAGTTCCTTTGAAAGGCTTCTGCATTTGCATGCTCATTTAGATCTTTGGCTTTAAGATGTCAGACTCTGCCAGATAGCCTAGGTGATTTAAGGGAAAGTTTTTAATTTTGGGGTTCCTATTGGAGTGGCAAAGCACCTACGTGCCTGGGAGTTCACACTCCTCACTAAGCATCTGGTGAGATCAGGGAGGTCTGAGAGGTCTGTGCTACAGAAGATCTCAAAGATGAACTAGCAGATAACCTGAATTTTTGTGTTTCTGTCCTCTCAGTACCAGAAAAGTGGTCAACTTGCAAGAGTGCAGCAGAGTGAGTTCATCTTGCTCATGTCATAACCAACCTTTGCCAGGAGTTACTTGCATTTTTTGAGTCTGAGTGCAGAGAAGTACACAGCTGCTGTTTTCATATTAAAGTAAAAAGAAATTTAAGGGTTCTTGTTGCCTGACAAGGAGAAAGAGATGGATGTTGGAAGACAGTTGAATTGTTTTTTATACTTTTTCTAGGTAGGCAGTGTTAACCCAGCAGAAGATTTCCGAATTCTGGTGAGGAAGAAAAATGCTGACTTCAAAGATGGTAAATGGCTTTTGTCTATCTTAATTATACTAGAGCACCTTCAGGGTTCAGTAAATGCAATCCATCTGTCTTAAACATAAGTTGCTGGTGTGAGTTCCTGTAGAATTTACAGGTTAGCTTGTAGTGCCATGCAACCAAGGAAGGTGTCATCTGGAATTCCCATTTAATAATTAATAATTAACCCATATAATAATTATTCCAATAATAATTATTCAATATAATTATTAATAACAGTAATTATTAATTCTTATTACAGTAATTAATAATTAATTACAAGTTAATACTTGCCTTCCCCAATTAAAATTCTCAGGTAGCTGTTTTTGGGTAAGAAGGCACTAGACTGCTCCATTGAGGCACCTGAACAACCCCTCAGGTGTTTCTAACAGAAGACCTCTTGGTATTCACCGACTGCCTCACTCAGAATGAACCTCAGCTTCTCATTCCCAGGATCTTCCTGGCCTGAAGTGGAGAGATGTTGGGTGTGTACAATGTGAGAAATCTGTCTTGTGTTCCATGAACAAAAAAGAGACTCTCATGCCTGGGACTTAAATCTTTACATGCAAAGGTCATTTCTTACTGTTTGTGAGCGAAAGAAGGCACAGGTCAATTCAGAGTGGAATAACCAGGTAGTATTTGTAATCTGAAAGTTGGGAGGGAGTTCTGTGTCCACTGGCTCTTCTCAGAGATGAAGAACAGAAGGCACAGGTGAAAGCACTCTCTTGCATGACCTAAGTCTGAAAATGCAATGAAATTATCATTGGTTTATATGGTATTTCCCTCCTGGAGTAGCTATATGTGTGAGATCTATGTAATCCAAAGTTGTCTTGAAAAGAGTGCATAAGATGGATGGGGTCCTTTATCTTGTAAAGGGCGATTTGAAGGTTGTGGCAGAGTAAACCTGATCTGCCAAATAGCCACAAATGTCACATTTCTTTTCAAAGAAAGATTTGCAGAAGTGCTTAAGTGAAGTGCTGGGTATTTCAATAAGACCTTTGGTCCTTTTGGATGTAGTTTCAGGAGTGTGTTTAGTGGTAAATTGAGTTGTGATATGGTCAGTTAAAGCCTACATACCTATTTCTCTCCAGACCTCTAAGCCAGCTAGCTAGCTTTTTTACATGGATTTTTCATTGCACCCAGAAGAAATTATTTATTGAAAAAATGTTTGGAGTTGTGTTCTTAAATCTCAGATATATTAAGATGCAGTAAAAAAGCATTGTACGATGCATTACAATACAGAAACTGTGGAATGGTTGACTACTTTGTTATGGTGATAAATTTTATCATGTAGGAAAGCTTTAAGGCAGAAATAAGTATAGTGATTACCCTTGAAGATGGTTTGACTAGGAAGAGATTTTAAATATGTCTACTTGGTAGCTGTGCTGGAGATAACTGCAGTACATTTGGAAAGTTCTGAAATTTTGAGCAATTTGCTTTTATTCTATGTGATCTGCTCTATAATGATAAGGTGTAGTTAAACAGAATGTAGTGCAGTCACCCATTTAAAGGAGAGATAGAAGCCACTAAAAATAAAAACATGCTTTGCATATTATCTCTTTCTTCTGGATAATCCTTTTTGTGCTTTTAGAACCTTTTAGGTGGCTTAATACACTGAACATTGCAAGCATGTTTTTGATGGCTTGCTGTATTGCACTTTGGTTATGAAAATAGACAATTCTGCCTTAAAACTATTCAGTGGTTCTAAGGGTTTTTTTGGTATAATTTTGTCATTTAATGATGAAACTTTTTTTCCCTAGAACATAAGAAATATGAAATTTCTTTGCAGAAAAGGATAATGTCTAGCATTCAAATACTTAATTTTAAAAAGGGTAGCATGTGTCATGATGCAGACAGAAGAACTGCTAAGTTGCATTCTGTTTTTCTTTCTTGTATTAAAAAAACATCTACTACAGTCTTCCTAACTGAATAGAGCTTACATTCACCTTTTAAAATAACAGCAGTCCTTTCATTGGGAGGAGAAAGATCTTCCAGCTGTTTGTTTGGAGATGGATTGTTTTTAGCCAAGTTATAGCAGTAAGAAAGAGTTGTACTTTAGATACTGACACTACAGTTGCTTTTTAATTCAGCTGCAGGTTAATGGCACACCCACGCCAAAATTATAAAGAGATGGCAAGGTGATTATTTTTCTTCTGAAATGGCTTGTAGGATGTTCTGATGGTATATTTATCATTGAAAATAGGTACCAGTATATTTCCTGCAGTGCCCTCAATGGGATTCATTAATCAGGGTTTGTACCTTTCATAGTGGGAGTCTTAGGTGGAAGCTAGTCTGTCTCTGATGCTACATGAGAACTTTACCACTAATGCCTAAATACATATCTTTAGAAAAATCAAAGATTTTCCGATTGGTAAGGGTCTTGGGTTTTCTGGACTGGCAGCTCAGTTCCTGAAACAATAATTCACTTTGGTTTTACCTGAAAACTGTGTAGTTTACTACAGTAGGGAGCTGCTTAAGGGTTACATGGTGAGTTACGTTTGATGGTATCAGCCTACTGGTTAACACTGATGCTCATGTAACTAGAATTGTGTTCCAGTCTAGACATCCTTACTTTCTTATTTGCATTCATGGCCAGAGAGATGTCATTTCATGCAGGTCTTATTTTGAGCAAGTCACAAGTGTACAGTCATCACAAAGAGATGTCTTCTGATAACAGCTTCTGACGTTTTTGTCAATGACTGCACATATAATAGATTAGTTTACCTGACTAGAATCTAATTGTTGCTCCCAAGGGTGTACAATGAGTTTTTTCATTGCTGTGGCTTCAGAGAAGATGCTCAAAAGCAGTCAGTGCTTGCCAGCTTTGTAATGCCAAAGAAGTAGCCATATACTACTGCTGCATCCTCCTATTTGGAGGTTTCATCCATGTCTGCATGTCTGGAGAGCACATCATGTCTGATGCATTGTATTTTCTTAGGCTTCTGTATAAGATGGAATCGGGGGAGTAGAAAAAGGTATTGACACATGCATAGTATTTTCTTTGATTTGTAAATTTTCTGTGTGAGTTTATAGCCATGTTTCATTGCATCTTACCATACTCCTGTCTGAGAACATGACAAAAAAGCTTTTTTTATTTTACTGATTGTCAGCTGGGAGAGAAATCTGCAATGACAACTCAACAGTTTATGGACCTAAGAAAAATGTCCAGAGACAAATTGCACTAAGCTCTTATTCTTATATTTATAGTAAGTTTGTTAATATTTTGTTCCTAGGCATTTTTAGGAAAATACAGTTAAAGGAATCAGTAACTGCGTGTGAACAATATTGGTATTTTATTGCAATATTTTCTGTAGAAATAAGTATAGTTAATTACCTTTCTGGAGCTAAGATAGTTTTTGAAGAAGCTAATACTTAATTTCATTCCTTGTTGGCATGTTTTTGCAGTTTGTCTGCATTTTTATCTTACTGGATGTTTTTGTATATTTCAGAGATTATTCATGCTCTACTGCTAGGTAGGCCAAATGCAGTGACTGGTTTGATGAAAATGATTCAGTCATTAGAAAGTTTTTACAAACCAAATACTTGTGTATATAGAATCACTTTGAAGTTTTCTGTATATCTGCTTCACAGAGAAGATGAAGCCAGGTTTGTCTTTGAAGGTCATAGTGATTGGATGAGACTCAAAGCTCTGAGTTGAAATAAACAGAATTTGAATTAGATGTTATGGAGAAAAAGATAATAAAGATCACAGTGATGGGACTCAAACACAGAAAAAGGGGCTCAGGGAACTTGGAGACTCTCCATCTTTGGAGCTACATGGAACTCAAGTCTGTGAGGCACTAAGCCACCTCTTCCACAATGAACCCTGTTTTCAGCAGGGATTTGAGTCATTTGGATATGTCCTTCAGTTATCCAGCCTCAATCATTTTGATCCATACTTACAGAACATGTAGAGACACCATTTCCAAACTGAACAGCACCTCATAGGGTATTGGAGTAGTTCAGCAGCCAACAGCTCTTGATCTTCAAATTCTATTTTCTTGGCTTTAAGATGGAGGTCTGTAAAAATTGGTAGCCTTTTCAGTTCAGAATTTCTTTCTTCTTTTCAGTTCAAGAAAGATGATACAGAGCAGTATTTTAAAATTAATTATCAGGTGATTTAACTGATTTGTCAGTGAATCACACTTTAAGTACTGTCCATGAACACAGATTGTTACCACCAGTAGCACGTTAATCAGAAGATTAACAATGGGAGTCCTTTGTCTAAAGGAAGAATTATTTTCTTAACCTGATTTATTTTTTTGGGGGGGGCGGAAATCCCCAATGAATCAAACTTGGAGTGTAATAATAGACAGTTTTGGCTACTATTATTGTGTATATCTGATTGGTATAGTAATCAAGACCAAGAGCTGAACTGAACAAACATGAAAATATAACTGCACTTTTGTACTGTAGCTGTTCAGAGATAACAAGTGAATATAATTGTTCATGGCATATTTCACAAAAAATGACAGCACTGGTGAATGTGTTTTGGAGTAGGAAATGTATCTGAATGCCAGAGGGGAAGGGATTAAATTCTGCTAGAACTAAAAGATCTATTCTGTGATTTCTTTTTTTCTCCCTGCAGTTCTCCAACCCTTAATAACTGTATTTGTTATCTAACCAGTCAGGTACAGTAGAAGGAGGAAAGAGGAGATTAAAACTTCTTGGGATGTTCTGCAGAATGTGTTGGTTATTAGGAGTGCTGGAAATTTCAGTTAATGCAAAATGTAGAAGTCTGTTGTTAGTTCATTTCCTTAAATGTGTGTGGAATGAGGGAAGTTGGGAGAGAAGAAAAAAGTTACAATTAGACAGAAGTGGCCTGAATAGGCTGTAGGTTTGTAACTGAAGGGTCTACTCTTCAAAACCTCAATGCCTGAGATTTGTTTGGGACACAGAGTTAATGCCTATCACAGCATTTGGGTATGTCCTTCAGTTATCCAGCCTCAATCATTTTGATCCATACTTACAGAACATGTAGAGACACCATTTCCAAACTGTTTAAAAGACTGTAAAAAGACATCTTTATGCAGAACATGCCTTCCTCCAAAAACAGGGACATCTATTTTTTGCAGCATCCAGACCCAAAGATTCAGACTAATGAAAAGGCAGCAGGAAATCAACAAAGTTCTCAGATTAGAAATGTAAAGGAATAGCAACCACTTCAAGAATTTCTGGCTATAATCCTTATCTACTGTCTTTAGTATTACTTTTGGCCCCCTGAAGTAATTTGGTAGTCTGATCAGAACATAGGAATTTTTGTCTATTTTATATTCACTGGCTTATCATTTAAGGGAAACCCAATGGACAGAACCAACTTCTTAGCCAAGCTATTTCAGGCTGTTAGAGGAATGTGATTTTAAATACTGCTGCCATGTAACATGTTTGCTGCCTATATTATGGACTCTCAGTGCCTGGTAAAACATTGGTGGTTTTGTTTTTTCCTTACAACAAATTTCAAAAGGAGACACCTCACAGTCAGTAGCAAGAGAGTCTTTTCTTCTAATGGCTGCCAGGGCAATCAAATGGACAGGGATTTAAAAAAAATTAAATGCAGAAGAAGTAGTAGAGTGTCTGATAATTTCAAACAGTATGCTGGAATCTTTCTGACAATAAAGACTTTTATTGCACCCTCATAGTGCCTGAGGTTTTAATTTAACACATCAATGAGAAGACAGTGTTTAAAAAAAACACCACCAATACTGAAAACACCAGCAGGACTTGCTTTTATTAGTGCAATTCATAAGAAATTAGAACATTTAATGAGAAAATCATTAACCATGGAAAAAATGGACTGACTTAACTTGGGAAGCTTAAGTAGTTAGACTTCAATTTAGTTTGTCAGCTACTGGTGAAATAAATAGAGTGAGCTGATTACTTCTGGCACAGTAGGCACTTTAGCACACTTTTTTTCGTGCTGTAGCTGCTGTTGGACAGAACCATTATTTGCCTCCTTTTCTAGAAACTGTCAAAAGCTAGTGGGAGAATATCAAACATGCCTTATTTCACACTATTCAGGGATGTTGTCCTTCAGATTCAATTCAATTAGGTATTTTATAGAAAATAATACAACAGCCAGTGCTGTGCATACTCACAGTGAGCAGAGTGGAACACAGTACTTAAACAATGTCTCCTTCTTGGTGTGTTCACTTCTTGTTTCTTCCACCACTCTGGCAGGTGATTTTCTTTGTTGATGCTTCCACAGCTGAGATTATTGAGGTGATGTCTATGCCCATAACACCTGGAGCTGGGAAGAGCTGTAGGTCAAGGGAAGGGTTCTGCTAATCCACTGACTGGTCTTTAGCAGTACAAGAACAGGACAGGCAGATGCTGCAACTTGGTCAGGAAGCTTTCCTGAATCTTTTTCCTCAATGGTAACAGTACTGTTAAATCTGCCATGATAGACATCCTCTTTTAAGAATTCTAAGAATTTCTTCAAACATTTTTTAAGCTGTCAAAACTTAAATCAGCCTGTGGTAAAGGGATTAACTGATGTACATTTTAAGAGATCCTGTTTTGTTGTTTGTTCTTAACCCAAATCTTGGCTCTTGTTTTGATAGAGGCAGGGCACTGTTAGCTCCCTATTTTATCCCTATCATATTTTTCACAATGCTTCTGAGTTTATAGATCACTGTTGTATCCTCCTCACACTTGTGTTTTGCCTGGCTGAGGTGTCTGCTAGAGGGTAAAATTGGGCAGTTCCTTAACTGTAAGTAAATATTGAAGAGAAAGTAAATTAATAAAATCCTGCAGAAATTAGTTGGGATTTTCAAGGCTCTTGGGTAACATTTTCTCTTGTCTGTTTGCAGTGGTTTATTTCTCTATTAATTTGTTTCTCCTTGTCTTCCAGTGAGTCAGCAGTTGATAAACCGCATTGATCAGTTCTTGGAAAATAAAGGTTCACAATACTACATAAAAGGGATTGCCTGTATCAGAGTTTTTAGAGAGGAGGCCATTAAGGTAATGTGTGAATACTCTAACCTCTTTCACATTGAAGGTATGGTGGGCCTATTTGCTTTATAATTTATTGCTGCAGCAGAAAGAATTTAACTTTAAATATATTTCAAATTTTAGAAATAGAGTTGCATTTTATGGGGGCTTTTATTGGTACTGGAATGGGGACTAGCCTCTCTGGTATTATTTGCTGTTGTTTTTGTATAAACATAAAACAGAAAGCCTATGACCTGATGATTGTGCTAGTTAAAAGTGGAATCCTACAATTTTCTTCTTCAACAAAGCTAGTTACAAGAAAGTCTTTCTGGCTTCCTGAAAGGCACATTTTGTGTCTTGCCTTTCCTTAGAACTCATGGTTTTAATAGAAATAAAACCCAAATTCTGTAGAGATGTTTGTGCTTGCCATGTTGAATGACTTCATGAAGAAGCTTGTAGTGCTCTTTAGTAGTTTTAGTATTTCCTGCTTACAGTTGCTGTTATATTTTTTCAGCTGTCCAAGGTGCAGTGCTTTAATGACTTTCTGCAGGCCCTGAAATCAAAGTTGGAAGATAAAGCCTTATCTGATTTCTGGGAGATCATGGTACAAGGTAGGATGACGTGTAAAAAAGAATCAGACAATTTCTAGTTGTATTATGCATTTATCCATTAAGTAAGAAAACTTCATTAGCAGTGGGGCACTTAGACTAACCCCACTGCAGCATTTTGATATGCTTCATTCCTGCAGCCTATTTAAAAAAAACAACTTTCATGTTGCAGCTTCTTTTCCTTTTCTGCACTAATAGTTTCGTATCAGCATTATTCATAATGCATTACTAAGTCTTGTTGAAATGGTAAATTAATTGTGGAAGAAGAGACAAATTAAATGTTATGGGGTAAGGAGAAGGCACAATTTCAGCTGAATTTCAGAATAAATGGAAAAAACTCATGTCATAGAGCTATAAAAAGATTCTTGCAGTTTAAGCTTCCAAAAAGTCACAGATAACGTTGAAATGTGTCACTGATCATTTTGTATTTAAGTAACCTGAAGGACAGAATATGTGATAATATGACACTTACCAATGATTAAACTGGGAGATAAAAGGCAGTGCCATTCTAAAACACATTCAGAGACTATGCAAGTGATAAATACTTTTCACAAATAGAAAATATAGTGGACTAAAAAAAAAGTCTTTTGCATCATACTCTTGTTTTTAATTGGAACCAATGCTAAGAAAATCTGTTAAATGCCCAGCTGTATCTCTTAAGTGTGCATACTATAAAATGTAGTGATGTGCTTTTGTATAGTACCATTCAAAGTGGTGAGCTCCAGACATGCTGTAATGTCTAATTCATCCAACATCTTTGAATTACAGGATGGGAAGTTGTTTAGCAATCCAAAAAAAACAGCACAGGACAACACTTGATGAGAACATTATATTCAGTAGTGCTGTAGGGGACCTTCTCTGTATAAATTTGGAAAAAGAAACCAATAAACTTTGAAAGTAGCAAACTTGGATCTTTAAAGCCATGAATAATTTTTAGTTAGTATAAATCAGAGTTTTTTTGACAAACTGGAGTACATTTTTGAGGAAAAAAATCAACTAAACAAATACAAAGAGATGATATTTTCATACAGCAGAGATTATCTTCCTTTGAGAACATGGTGAAATGAAATCTTGATGCTTTATGCATAATCTGGCTACTCTCAGTAGGCAGCTGAAATTGCTTTTTACTGGCTGCTAATAAGAGCAGAAGTCCCGTTTTCTCTCATTCTTGCCACATGACCCGTCCCCTCTTTTCCACCAAATGTGGTGTGCATTGGGTCTTGACATGAGTGACTGCAGTCACCAAAAGAAGATGGATATAAGTTAGTGAGTTAGTGGCGCAGAAGAAAGGCAGATCTGTTTGACAAATTCCTTTGTTTGATGAAACTCTGCCATGTGGTTCTGTGGGCACATGAAGGTGATACTGTGCTTACACTTCTGCTGAAATTTATATGAATCTCCGATTCCTTGCTCTCACACCCACAGCTGCTTATTTAGGCAGAAGCATTGATACAGCCAAGTGATGAGCTAGACTGGAGAAACTATTAGGGTCAAAATAAATGGAGATTTTTAAAATTTCTTTTTTGGGGGGGGGGGTGGGCAGGATTTCACTGCACAGTGTGGTGCTGCTGGCACAACCAAGGAGCAAAGTGAGGCAGGACCAGCACTTTGGTAGTAAGACAAGGTAATCACAACACAAGTGTGAATGATAAGAGTTAATTTTTTCTGAGGACCTGAGAGCATGCTGTGAATGACTAAAAGTGTAATTTCTAATAGATTTTCAGCATTTCATCTGTGATCTATGATTTCAGTGTCTCATTAGTTTGATTGTCACAATATTAGCAGTTTCCTAAATGGATACTTCCACAAGCTTATGAATATTCTCATTAATTTATTTTTATATCATATTTTATATCATAGTTGACTCATTTATGCAAGTCACTTTTTCCTTTGAATGATACTGTTTTTTGCTGGTGATGATGACACATCCAGAAGTAGGAATGTGGAATACTTTTTTCACTTCTAACATTAGGTGAATTTTTGGGAAGCCTTCTAATGATATTTTTATGGTTTCTTTTTCTTTTTGCAGACAGAATTTCTTTGATCACCAAAGATGAAGTGGAGCAAAGTTCAGTGACTGGTGAAGAGGCTGCGAAGGTATAGTTTTTTTTAATGAGCATGTGTTTTTATAGAGCCCTTGCTGTGGAGCTGAATGCTTTCTTATGTGGATAAATCTTCATCTGAATGAAATAAGAATGGTTATTTGCCACACAGTTGAAACTTCTTTATTTCAGAACAAAAATACCTTAGCATGTCCTACAATGTTTTACTTTAATTGGTCTTTAAAAAGTAGCATGTATTGAAATTATCTGAAAATATCCTCTACAAAAAATAGGAACTTCAGCAACAAGTGTAGTGGAACAGCAAAGTACTATCTACATATCTAAGATCACTATTTGAACTTCACAGAAAGAATTGTGTTCTCAGTGGTAGCATGAGTTCAAAAATCCAATACTTTTTCTAAAGGTTTTGTTTACTCTATCAACTCCAGTTGTTGAGACTAGTTTTCACCATACATGCAGTGATACCGATATTTTCACTTTATGCAGCTCTTGTGGATTGGTGGATGTCACAGATGATGCTGGGGGTATTATTGGTGACCATACTAGATCCTTTTGGAAATGAGAGTTTAGGACTATTTACAGGTATAATTCCTACAGATATGTAGCATTTCATTAACTACAGTGATGAATGAAGGATGTTCCAGTTTAAAAGGACTGAATTACAACAGGCAGAATGGTGCCTTCTCTTCGGAAGGAAGCAGAATTCAGAGCTGCTGTCATAAGTTATATTTGTGTGGAGAGGATAAGATGGATGTTTTTGTCTCACGCTGCTAGTTCAGGAGAAAGGTCCTTGTATCATAAACCCCCCGAAGGTAAAACTGTGGCTAAAATCACCATTTTGCAGAGAAGTAGCCTTTATAAAAGAGACCACATTGATTTTTGCAGCTTCCAGGCCTTCCATTAGCAATAGCCAGAACTGGGTAGAAATAGGTTCTCTATGATTTAGTTAATGAGTAGAAAATGGTTGTATTTTAGAAACTTATTTTTTTTATCGGTAACAATTTACCTTAAGGTGAGGAAGGCACAGAAATGTCATGAAAATGAAAACCTAACAAACTAGGAGTCCAGAAAGCTGAGCACATGTGCAGGGTGCAAATGACAGAGTATGATTATTTTTCTAGACATGAAGGACCTGTTGGCTATTTATCATTACACATAAATGTATAGAGCAACTTATCCCCCAGTGGTGGTTTTAAAGAGTTATCAGTCTTTTTTATCTACTTTAAGTGCTATGAATTTACTTGGAAGCTTCCTAAGACAATATTGTTCTTGAGAACTTTATTTTCTAGTCTGAAACTATCACTGATGGTCAAAAAATGTGCCAATGCTCTGTGAAATAGCCACTCTTCCTTAAGGAAATCTCTACTAACCACAAAGACCTTGCAGCATACCATTGTCTTCACTGTGAGCTTGTGGTGGCTAAGAAATACTGTGCCTACATAGCACTGCAGCACAATTGATAGAGTATCAAGGACTGGAGTCACAGCTGCTAGGCTAAGCTGGAGCAAAGCATTTGTAGACTGACTGCAAATTTACATTTCTATTTACCATCATCCTACAATCACCCTATATTGCAGGAAACTATTTTGTGACTGGAGGTAATTTTTTGATTGATTGAAGGTCATACTATAGCTATATCTTCCCATTAAATTGGGGGAATACAAGATACTGCATGAAATCAGTTTTGCAGCAGAGTTCTCTAATATGGTAGTTACCTTAACTTCCAGAGTAATTGGATTGCATCTCTTTGCTAACTAAGAACTTGGCAGTTCCAGATATTCACTAGATAGCCACTTCCCCACACACTGTCCAAATCCAAACCCAGAACCCTAATTCCCATTGTCTGTTAAGGGCTCATTTGACTTTTTCATTAAGAAACTGCAAGACTGTGTATTCTTGGAGTAAGATCTACAGGGATAGAATATTTTATATTGGTATTGTGGGACTGGTATAAAATCTAGTGCTCTTTGGTCTAATTAAACCCTGTCCCAGGTTTCCTGTGTGATACAAAGCCAGCATTTTCCTAGGTCTAGAGTGGATTACAAAAGTGGTTCATTTGTTTTCTGTACTGAAGGTGATACCCTTTACTTAAAGATTGTATTAGATTTTTTCTAATATCTCTCAATAGATTAAGAGGCAAGTTTTCTTCACCTCTGCAGAGGTTATGTGCAAGCCTGTTGTAGGTCATTGTTTTTGGGGTTGTCTGTCAGTGTAGACCTTTGTGACACAAAAGCCTAACATGGTGTTTACTAGCTGCTAGTATTTTCAAGACTGTTTTGTCTGTAAGATTACAGGTTTTATAGAGTTGCTATCTGCAGGATAAAGCAAGACTTACCAGGCTGCTTATTAGACAGGTCAGACTTCCATTTTTATTTTTGCTTGAGGTAGGTTATGTATGAATATTTTCCTATCACTGAGAAATTTATTTTTTTTTTTCCCCCTGTAATAGTGGTGATATTCTTTTTAGAGTATGAGGATGGTAGGTTAAAAGACTAGGAATGTCAAGTACTTTTTCTGGTGGCTTTAGGGAAGATAATGGATTTCAGCACAGCTATTATATGTAATTTGCTTTTGCATAAATGTAAAACAGGTTCTCAGAAAAAACCCCAACTTTGGATGTTCAGCATTTGATGGAAACTTCAGGATTCAATTTACTGCAAATATTCATAGTACATTTCTCTAGCTTTTAGCTTCCTTTGCATAATTTAGCGTGAGAAAGCTGATTGTAAAAATTTTGAAAAATGTGCTACTTCCAGAAATACCATTTGACTCTTAATTAAATGTGAAAAAAGGAAATTTGATCTGGCACAAAAAGCCTTTCAGAGCTGACAAATGTCATTAGCTTTTAGTTTCATAGTATGTGCTTTATATTACTGCTAGATTAAGAACTCTTCCAACAAAAAAGATAAACAGACATACGGCATCCTGAAATTCTAATTCCTTCTGGCCTTGTCACATTCCCTGCCTTGTTTTTTTTTTTTTTCAGCTACAGAATCTCTATGATATATTAAACTCAGCATGTTAGAACATGAATATTGTCTGTGGAGTGAGATTTCTGTGTTCCTCTTGGATGTTGCTGCTTAGGATGTAGGAAAAGTCTGACCTGTGGTCACTGAGACAATGGGGCAGAGGTTGCCTATATCCCTATATCCTCTGTCTTTGGTGTTACCCAAACATGACGTATTTACTTTTCATCCTAGAGGATGCAACAGGAAAGTAAGAGTTTTACCCTATGTCTAAAGCTGTCACTAGGGTTCTAGAGAAGGATCAGAATATTTCATTTATTTAAAATAATGTTTCAGCTTTTCATGCTACATATGTATGGTCTCAGAGATTGGTGCTGTTAATAGGGATCCCATGGCCTCTTACACAACCTCTCTGGCTGATACAGTTGAAGTCCCCAGCTGAACAGCAGCTCCCTTTTAGGAGCACAAAAGAGTTATCTAAGCAGTTATTTATAGCCTGTTTAATGTGGCTGTTTTCTGCTTAGCTGTTCTCTTTCATCATCTGGAGTTATAGTGAAGTTGTTTCTGACTTGAGGATGACAGGACTCCAAGTCTGGGAATGTGGCTTTTTTCCTCCTTAGCTTCACATCTGTGTTTTCTTGGGGGGCAGGGTTGTTTCTGGCTTTGTATACTTGTTCTGATGCATTTTAATAAGAAAAAAATGTAGATATTTTATATTAAGGATATTGGTAAAAAGGTAGTAACTAAGACTTACAGACAATTGGATGCTTTTTTAAAGTAAGAGTTAAGTATTGACATTTTTTCCCTACCATTTTAGTTTTTTCTCTTTTTTTAGGCTAAGAGAAAAATCTGTGAAATAATTTGGAGGTGGTTGTACTCCAGATATTGTCTGTATGTTTGATTTCAGTTTTTATAGTATCTGAGCAACTTACCTTTCTGTTCTGTTTATGAATGTCGTACTTTAAGTGAAGGGCATATGGTGAGTTGTATCAGCAGCTATGGCAATGTAATTTTACAAAATGAATTTTCTATTTTTAATACTGGCATTCTAACAGTCTTGCATGTTAGAAGGTTTTTAAAAAATATGTAACTTTGTTCATTTGGCAAATGTTAATTGAATTAAATGGGAAAGCTTATAAATTCAACACAGAACTAGAATGCTGTGTGTAGGACATGTCTCAAAGAAGCCATTGGTCACCCTCATGAATGTACTTATATCATTTGGGGTATTTTGTTATCCCTGAGCATTTTGTAGCTACACACAATATTTGTTAAGAACATAAAGTCGGTCAAACTGAAATGGATAAAATTTCCATCTAATCCAGAATCCCATGTTTGACAGTGGACAAAAAGGGATGGATAGAGAAAAATGTATAGTCCCAGCCTGCAGCCACTGATGTCTCAAAAACTTTTTGTGCCTGAGGTTGTTTCTGTGGAACTAGTAAGCTTCAAATGATTTCTTTTCTATGCATCTTGCTTATCTCGCCCTGAGTCTGTGGAATAATATTTGCAGCATCCTTATCACAGGGTGTTCTACAGTCTAACCATGTGTTGTCTCAAGAACAATATCCTTTTGTCTGGCTTTTGACACATTTCACCATAAAATCCTTTAAAAGCAAGTCTTATAGAGTTTTTTGTAGTTTAGTTTTGGAGGGTGGAAACCAGAACAAACTTCCTTCCTGACTTTTGATTACAGGTGGGTTTGTTTTGATACACAGAGGAGACATTCTGTTAATTTAATATTAAAGACTCTCAGTTTTGTCAGTATCACATAAATAAATTTTTATTTTTAGTTCTTGGCTCCAAAAGAACAGAAAAATGAAAGCCTGCCTCCTACAGATGAAGGTGGTGATGTTGATGATCTGGTGAGTACCATAAAGATATGGTGTGGCTTTTAAATTAAGCTCTAAGTGAAAGGTACAGTGAGAGAGCCAAATGCTTCTTAAAACAGTAGTAATTAGAGTGCATGGCTTAGAAAACACCTAAGGAATTGAATCAGAAGAGCCATGTGAATTACTTACTTGCTATTGTAAAACATAGCCAGGTGTGAAATTTCATGATGGCAAATACTATTTGATGTAGTAACATAGGTGTTTACAGGGTGGAATGTGTCCTCTAATGTGTTTCAAAAGAGACAGTGAGACACTCATTTAATAGTGGATTGGTATAATGTACTATAATAGCATTTTAAAAAGTTTATAGGTCTAGAACAGCTAGTTATGTGGGCTGAAAACTGAAAAACATTTTTAAAAATACGTTTTAGTCTTTTGAATTAAACTTCTCTATATAGGCTTGCTGAAATTCAAGGATACCAAGTTTTTTAATAAATATTTTAGCTATCTTTTACAGGCTGACTCATTACAAATCTGTCTCCAAGGCTTAAGCTGATGGTATAGATGGTTTTAAAGAAGCTTTGGTAACTGATAGATTTCTACATTTGGACTGTACTTTAAAAATCTATAAATTGCACATATGATTATGTGAAGATGAGATTTTTTAGGTTTGGTTTTGTACTTCGTAGAAGATTAGTACTGAATTATGTGCAATCCATTTATGTTACATGATAAGGATTTCCAAATTTGCTTGGTTTTCTCAGCACTAAACACATGTAAGAAATAACTTCAATGCTGCTTCTTTCAAATCTGTTTCTTCTGTTTGCAGCTGGACATGATGTGACCAGTGATATATGGTGATTATGCAAGCAAAGTTTCAGAAGAGATGTCTTTGTAGGGTGGGGCACAAGAAAAGATGGTAATGAGAAGATACTACATCCATCTTTATTTTCTCAAATGAGAACAGAAATCCCAGAAACGTTTCCAGGTGGTATAAATGTCATCTGACTTCGAAAACTAGAGCAGAAGATTGAAATTGTCTAAAGTGCTTGGGAAGTAATGATACCTTTAAGGCATTTTTTTTCCCCCTCTTTTCTTTAGAACACTGAATTTAGCTTGTCCTTTGTACTGCTTTTAGCTAAACACTACTAAATTTATTGATAATCTGCTCTGGTGCTTGAAATTCTTGTTACATTACCTGGGAAGGAAGACAGAAATTTCACAGCAAGGTTACCAGGTAATACTGAATATTTAGTGGAGGTAACCCTATAGATTTATTGTTACAGAAATTAAAAAGTCTCTATTTTCATGCTTTAAAAAAAACAGCTCAAAACAAATAAAAAACAAGATAGAGCAAAAAAACTTAAACCAAACAAAGCACCATGAAAGCTGCCACAGAGTCTTGTGGGAAAAAATTCTAAGCACAGGACTCAAGAGTTTGAAGTACCCAAGAGAATCTATAGGGTACAGTAGAGCCAGGTGTGCTCATTTTGCCACACTGTCCCCAGGTCAGTAATTACGGTCATCTCTGTACTACAGGTTCTCTATCCTGCCAGCTCAGCAGCAGCCCAAGGTCCCTGTTACCCATTTTCCTGTTTCATGTGCTGAGATTTTTGATTTTTTAGGCTTCTAACTGGTACGGTTACTGTAGATGCTCCTGGTGCTAAAAGGAGGAATGAATCAGTTTTATGTCCATTTCATACACTGCTGAGAACTGCTAACGCAGAGCAGAGGAATCCCTCAAAGCTGTACACTGACAGCTGTGATAGGTAAGTGATAGGAGTTACTACTGGTAACCAGGATGAAGTAATGTCTACACAGAGCAATCCAAACTAGTCAAATACTGCTTAGAAAGAGACATTCAAGTCTGATTACAGAGCTGAAGAGACAGTAATGACACCTTCACACATGCTTGTCTGTTACAACCAGATTAATTCCTTTAAAAGCTGTTCTTTCATTATTATAAATGTATAAATATACTGTGCAAAATGGTACTAAGATCACAAAAAAAGGAAAAACCATGATCTATAGTTGCAAAATGTTGTGGAATATTTGCACTTTATACTGGCCAACAGCTCCTGTGTGGAAAATGGCAATTGTTTTTTGCCCCTACTTCCTTACACAGCAACCTACTCTCTCCTCTCTTGCATTCTATTTTGACTGAGTTGAGAGCATTTCTCAAATGCAAATGGCAGGGAAAAAGTGGTTTTTGCAGACCTTTATAGCTTTTGTATCACCAGAAGATATTTTCTCAACTGTAAATAAGAATTATTTGATCAGTGTTTTGAATGTCTTTTAAGGCCAATATATGGACTATGCTGGCTGGGGGTTTCTTTTTTCTTCTAATTTTTTTGTTCAATAAAAGTACTTTAAAGGTTGGGTTTTGTCTTCAGAGCCATGTTTGCTAAAATCAGGTGACTACTTATTCAGTACCTAAAGGAAACAATCAAAAGCCCCTTTTCTGAGCCTACAGTGCAAATATTGAATATCAAAATCCCTCCACAGAAGGAGAGTATACTTACTCTGTTCTTTACAAACTCTAATCTTTGCAACACCCTAGTAAAGTAGGTTTTACTGTATTGCAGAGATGATGAGAAAATCTTGGTTAAGACTGCATAGAATATAGAACCTGGTGACCAGAATATGGAATTACTTTGTTTCTTTTGATTTAGTTGATCACATTTCTAGAGTGTATTGCTTCTGTCAAGAAATGTACATTTAGTTCATGGAGAATTGCTTCATAGATCTTCTTGCTACCTGTACAGCACAGTACATACAGGTAGGCTCAGTGTGGTGATTGAGCTGCTAGTACTGAGAAGAGGAATGAGAATTTATGACTTGAAACAAATAAGAATGAGTTCTTGGAAGGCAAAAAAAGCATCTTTCATTCTGTCCAGCCTTCCAAGTTCAGTCTTCAGAAGCTTCTGATCTTAGTGAGGATCTGTGACACCTCATTTTACATTTGTTGCCTGGCAAAGAGCCAGGTTCTCATTCAATGACTGGAAGAGATCTAAAAGTTCAAACTCACATTTTCAGTTACAAAGTCTGACTTACTGTTTAGTGGGTCTGACTCACTGTTTACATGGAGAATTCTCATTTTCAATTGCTGCACTGACCAGTCCTCAGAGGCGCTAGAGCAGTTAATTGTCCACTTCAAAAGCTGCTATAAAGAAAACATAAAGTGCATTTGTCTTCCTTCAAGCAGCAGAACATTCCTTGTATAGGCAGAGAAATTATCAGAATGTCTACAAAAAAGAAGACTGTGATTTTTGTTATATGTTACTGGTTTATTTTCTCTTTCCCCCCTGGAAATGCCTCTCTGGAAACCTCTTTGAATGCTAATCGTATGGGGCAGTAACCATAGTATGCCTTGCTTGCTATTAGACTAAAGCTTATGATTGTTGTCCCTGTCTTTCTGTTAATCTGCTGCTCATTGGGCAGAGTCAGCTTTGATAGAGGGGCAGTGATTTCAGCATTAGGTTTTTAAAGTTTTTCTGTGGAAGTTGATGCTGGGAAGAGGTGAAAGGGAAAGGAATGATGAGTTCAGCTTCAGGATGGTTTCTCCCCTCTTGATCTGGCCCAGCAGCTGAGTTCCAGCCAACAACCTAATCATTGTGTCATTATCAGCCTAGTCTGTGACACCTTCTTTCTTCTCATCCTTAATTAGAAGAGGGGTGTGGACTAAAAAAAAAATTTTGCAATGTGGACTGTGAGAGCTGGAGAATATCCAAAGGTATTATACCAGAAAGTATAAGTAACGTGTGAAGAAGTTGGGACCTGAGAGTACTTCACAAAAGAGGACAAAATACTGTGTTTGGCAGTCACAGAGAAAGACTCTTCTGGTTACAATATACTGTGAATCTGTAAGTATCTAGGCTGTATCAATTCTGCACAAGGCTTTTTGCTCTGTCAATGAGTAGTAGGGTCTGCTACCTCTTTGGTCTCATTCCTTTTTGTACTCAGAAACCAAATTTGTCCTTCTGGACAGTTGTCAGTATGCCACAATAAAAATCAAATAATAATAAAAATAATAATAAAAAATAATAAAAACAAATAATAAAAAATAACTTCTAGAATGTTACATAGTTGAAGACTTGTGATTTGTGTGATACTAATCAGGTTGAAATGAGTGTCAGGTCAACAGTATGATGTCAACATATTTGGAGAATTCTGAAAGCAAGGCTTTATCTCTGTCCTTAGAATGTGGCACCAGAAGTATTACACATACCATCAAAACACTTCCAATATGAAGAGACTTGTTCTGCTGCTTGGTGGTCTCTTAGTTGCCAGATTGGTGGATTTACATCTTGCTAACTTTCCTAGTATTTGGGTTTTGACAGAATTGTCTGTTTGATGTTGAAGCAGGGTCTTTGGAATTAGAAACTGAGGAAGGGAAATCAGTTATCTCAGTTGTGAATTCTACAGACACAGGCCATTTTTATATTCTGCATTTGCACATGATAAAAGGTAAGGGAGGAATTCCCTTATGATCTCAGTAGGGTTGGGGATAATCTGGAAAGAAGAGTTTTGACTTGCATGTTGCTAAACTGGCAAATACACTGGTAGATGTTGCTGCTGTGCTTGTAAGGGTGGGTTTACATTTGTTCAGCCCCACCACATTCAGTGTGAAGTAAGCAGTTAACTTTAGCTCTTGTTTGTGACAGTGGAAAACTCATTTCCACTTCAGCTTTGCTTCCTTTCCCCTTCCATCTTCATTCTTCTCTTGGTGCCATTACAGTAATGGAGTGCAGTGCTGGGAGCACTTCTGAATGTCAGGTGTAGGAAACCTTCAAGTTTTCTTCTGTCTCTTTTGAGATGTGGTTTACAAAGATTTTTTTTAAAAAATTAAAAATGTTCCTAGTACTAGCAGGGGACTGGAGGTCCACCCAAGCTTTTGTTTCTAAATTCTTTGAAGAACTACTACATAGAAAAAACAGTTCTTTCAGCAAGCCCATACCAATTAAAGGTGCTGGTAAAGGAAGTCAGCACTGACTTCTGCAAGAGGTGACTTGCCTTTCTGTGGGGTGGAGTTTGTGTGTAGCATTTCTCTGCACCATTTTGAAGGCATCTCTAGAAGAATTTCTGTACCAGTTTGGACTCTGCTTGTGGTTACTGTACCTGAAAATTTTAGAGGAATAGATTACCCCATATTAAAGAAAATAAAGGAAACCAGAACAGGTGAAGTTTTCTTTTGTAATACTGTCATAATCTGATATGAAGGACTAAAGCAAAGATACTAAAAAAGGCAAGGCTGTGATTTTTAGCCTCTCTTGCCTTTCCCAAAGGATCAAAAACCACATTGCACTCTACATAAAAAATTGGCATAGAGGCAGAGATACTCTTTACAAGAAAATTACTTCGAAGACATTTGAACAAAGCTTAGCTTAAAGTTTAATCGCATTTTTCAATGCAGCAAGTTTTGGTAAGCGGAAAGATTAGTGTCTCCTACCTTCCCTCTTCTACTGTTTTGGAATAGTGCTTGCATTTATGAAAATAAAAGAACTAAACAGGAACTAGAAAACCTCTTAATTGTGTTTTTACAAACCAGGCATAACTTTAGTGCGTCTGTGAGATGAGTACCTTTAAATAGGCTCTTTGCTCATCAGACTCTTCTCATACTGTACTTTAGTGACTTAAGCTGGCTAGAAACTCATCTGCTTCTTCCCACTAAACTTTGTGAAGACAGCATGACTAAGACATAGTCAAATTAATTCTGTTTCTTCTGAAACCTCCCCAGTACAAGTCTCAACAGTTGACAATCAAAAGCACCTCTTTTGCCAGCAACCTGAAATACTTAAGAGTACTTTCGGTTGTTACCAAATAATGAATTATTCCCCAGCACTAAAAAGTACTCAGATTTGGTCACATATATATTTACTGTTGCATTAATTCTTAGGATCCTTCCATATGTACCAAGTCAGCTGTATTGGACTTCTGTGTAGGTTTGGGGAGTCTGTAATGTAATTAGTAGGTTGACCCTGGAAATATATTTGCTGTTGCTTTAAATATATCAAACCAAAGGATTGTTTTTCTTCATGGTCTCACTGAGTTCCAACTCTGTCTCATCCTTTCTTCCCATTTTAACCTGCAATAATAGGCAGTAATAACTGTCATTTTCTTTTCCTCCAGAAGGGAGTGAATCTTGCAGCTTTCAAGATATTAACAGAAAACAGAAATATCTCCAACGTAGGGTATAACTAGTAACATTTTCTGTCTGCTGTCTGAGACAATGCATAAATGGAGCACAAGCCCCTGAGGAGACCAACTGTGGTGCAGATATTTTTGCCAGAAGCATGTGGATAGACATAATACTAGGGAAAAAACGGTTGTTGGATTGTTTTATATTACTGGGATGTATGAGAATGCCTTCTCCAGCCTGCTAATGCAAGTAGTCAAATGTTCTCTCCCCATGGCGTGAATATGTCTACAGTGTGAAGAAATGGCCCCTATGCTGACTTTTCACAAGAGTTACAGGAGTTGTATCAGAATGCTTAGGGACCCTTTACTTACTGAGAAAGGAGGGAGTGCGGTGGAGAGAATTTTTTTAGTTTTGTCCCAAGCAGGCCAAGGTGAGAACCAGCCAAGAGCATTTTCCTGTGATGCCTTAATACTGTGCATGTGAGTCCTGTGTGAATTTGATTTCCTAGTCCACAGTTGTCCTGAGTGTTGAGAAGGTGTCATTTCTCTGCATGCAAAGGATAAAAAATGGCTCAGCAAAGGTGAGTTGAGAAATCACATGAGCTTTGTCTAGTGATGGTGATGTAGATTCTTCTCTATTACTCCTTGGCAACTTTCAGTGGTTACTACTTGTAGGATCTCTACATTTCAGTTTAACATCAAGGTTTTGAAGGCTAAATGCTCTCCAAGAAGAGCATAGCATAAGTGATAGTAATCCACCTTTCACAGAATTGTACTGTACAAATTTGTGTATCATCTGAATCCCACCTTTAACTAACATCTGATCTGCTAGCTCAACTTGCGGATTCACTTAATTTTCTTGTGCAAGCTGGGGGTATTTATAAAAGATAATACCAGCCAGTAAGTATATCCTTTTTCTTCCTGAGTAAGAGGAATAAAGATTTTGGGAAGCAAAGTGGGTTTGGTGAGGGAAATTGCATATGTTTAATGAACTTGCTTTTGTTTTATGTGCTATCACTTAAAGTATCAGGACTATCAGTTTGTTTTGTAGCAATTTCTTAGTAGCAACAATGATCTTTGGATAATGCACTCACTGCAGAAATGTCTTGAGGAGGCAGAGATAGGGAAAGTTTCTGTCTTTAGTACTTTTGCTGGGTAACAAACAAGAAAAACTTGGGACACCTGCACTTACAGGGACCATATGCAGAGCTAAGCTGGTTGGGTTTGCTGCATGTTATTTTTAAGGTGTCTGTGGCTTTTTCACAAGGGGTGGCTCAAAACTCTGTGAGATCCGGTGGTCAGGCTTCTTGGGAGATAAAGGAGGTACTCTAGATGAGGTGAATTCTATAACAAGTGAATCCTCAATAATTCCATCCAAATCTGCCTGTAAATTAAACAGAGAAAAAGGCTGTGTCCTCCATAGCTGCATTAAATTTTTCTCATTGTTTTATTTTCTAAGAATGTAAGAGAGCTAATATGGTTCACTATTTGAGGATAGCAGCAGTGGGCTTTTATTCCTAGTTCTGTTAAAGGCTCATTAGGGGCTGTTTATTCACAGTTTCACAGAATATCCTGAGTTGGAAGGGACACACAAGGATGATCATGTCCAGCTTCTAAGTGAATGGCCCATATAGGCATTGAACCCACAATCTTGGTGTTGTTAGCACCATGCTCTGACCAAAAATCACTCTGCCTGTTGATTATTCTCACTCTGCAATTGGGGAAAGTTGTTTACTTATGATGTCTCCCAGGGAAGGCAGATGAAAGACTTTTAGTGTACTTTGGTGGGATGAGACTTCATATACTGAGGGTGTGTCAGTGCAAAAGTTTTATGACAGAAGATGTGGGGGGATGGGAATAAAGGAAGAAAAAAAAGTGAGTTACTGTGATGTTCCCTGGGCATGAGGAGAACATGATCATTAGTCTTGAGGAGAAATGGAACAGTGGGAGTTCCATTAAGTGTCCCACAGGCACCAGGATTATATGAGAAGCAGACATTAAACAGACAAAGATGGAGGTATTCTGGAGAAATGGAGAAGTAGTTATTCCACTTAATGACTTTGAAAGGCAAGGAGAGGAAACAGATGAGGTTTCAAAGCTTATTATTGGAAAGAATAGCCTTTCTACATCTCTATTCACATTCCAGAAAGAATGATCTGTTTTACATAATGAGCATTTACTTACAGTTTTCCCAGACACACACACACACTGACCTATTTAAAAATGCAAATGGTCGTGAAGTTCCCTTCGGGCAGCAGTGACAAAATCAATGTAGAAGGAATAGGGTTAGTCCAGCAAGACAATATGTAATTGGGTTGTAGCTTGTCTGCAAGAGATTTCTCTGCAGTCCTCAGGAAACGGGAGCAATATAGGCTTTAGCATTGGAATGACTCACAGCTCAAGGTTTACACATGAGATTGTGTATAATCCCTGTTAACCTAGAGCTGCTGATGATTCAGAAGTAAGAACTGTGATGAGACAGAGGACATGTGAAAAAGAACAAACACAATGAGAGAAAAACATGCAGGAATGACCTTTTGCTACCATCAGGTCACTGTAACTTAAAATACCAGAATGACACGTACCCAAGGGGACCACTGGAAATCAAGGGAACCACATTATGGATATATGTTATAGATTGAATGTGCTGGAAGGCAGGACCAGCTTCACCTTCTACACAGTTGTGTATTCCTCAAGGGAAGATTATTCTGCAGAATCTAGCTCCTCACAGAAGAGCTGTGGGCAGTTTCAGAGATTTATTGTGGGGTAAAGAGAACTGAAATGTCAAGTCACAACTACATAGAGAAAACATATATTAGGTATCCAAAGCAAAATTGTTTCCTTCTCTGAAGTTTAACTGCTGGAGTTTTTGTGCAGGAGTTTCCTTGTGACGGAATCTGGTCTTTGGGTTGCCAGTATCTGGTCTTGAAAAATTACTCTAGGCCAGGCTGCAAATGATTTGTGACTGGTACAAAAACTCATCCTATGGGATGAGCAAAACTGAAGAAAATATGGTTCTATCATTCACTCTGTAGCTGCAGAATGGCAGGAATTGTTGGGATGTAATTCTATATTTTTTTCGGCTTTAAGTCATAGAATAGATTGGGTTGGAAGGGGCCTTGAAAACTCATCTAGTCCAGACCCTCTGAAATGTTTTATTAAAGAAACAATCAACCCCACTTACCAATTCCTGGGAGAGGAAATGCATTTGAAGGTAATGTACCCTATAGTCTTTGTTATACAAAGATTTCTTAAAGTCTCTGAGGATTTCCTGTGTGCTCTCAAAGACGGTAAGAAACCAGCCAATGGGGCAGAAATTGATGTCTTCATTGCAGTACAGTTTCCCTCTGGGTAGCATTGACTGCACAGATGATACTGAGGCAAAATCCCCCAGTACATGTAGAACTGGTAGCCTGGTTGGTCAAGTTCTAAATGCTCTGGTGGCAGGGTGCATGGAAGCTTGCACAACTGCTGTGAGTGCTCCTCCTCTACACTCTTGGGGATTTGTTTGGTACCCAACAAGCCAGGCATGTCTGTGGAGCACAAATTGTTCCCTGCATGAATTAAAGGCATCAAGGGAACTGAGAGAGGAAGAGAAGGGAAAGGTAATTTAAAAAGCACATAAAATTTAAAGTCAGATATTAGCTGAAAAAACAGTGCTGCTAGGTTGCAGCTTCAAGCTATATGGTTCCCCCTCCAGCCTGTTTTGTAGCTGTGCTTCATTCCCAGCTCTTACCTTCAGATAAAATGAGCAATGTGTGCTGCACTTCCAGGTTTGGGAGTCAAAACCATTAATTGCAGGAAATTGCCATCTGATTCTGTCTCTTGGGTACTGGAATGAGACCTCTCAAATCCTTCTGTCTTAATGGCTTTTCAGAAGTCACCTCTCCAGAAGTTACTAATGCAGCACTGTTCTTTGGGGTCATAACTATTTCTCCAGTGCTTCATGGTAGACGTCTAGCCAATTTGTTATGCTAGGCTGCTCTATTACAGTTTTTTATCTTGTTCCTGCTGTAAAACTAATCTCTGCTCTCTGAGGCCAGAGTCAATCTGGTTACCTATTATTATGTATTCCTGAGTTTTCTTGTCATCACTAGTTCCTGAAGATAATTTTGGATGATGAAGTGAGAAAAACTCACATTATGGTGCTACTATATGAGCAATTATAGTGTTAAACATATGTATTTAATTTATGTCCAGAAACTTCTATGAGTAATGAACCAAGGATTCAGGTTTCCCTGCTGCAGAATTTCTAGCATGTACAGGTGGTAGGGTTTTTTTCAGTGATAATCTGCTAAAAAGATTTCAGGACTTTGTGTGTTTATTAATAACTTAGTGGCACAGAGAGTGCTTTAACAGCTTACTTTATCCTGAGGTTTTCAAAAGAGCATTGAGTGTTGCTCCTATTTTTCAGCTGAGTGGTTTATAATGTAGAGAGGCAATATGCACACAGATAGCTCAGTATTGGTAGAAATGCAGATGTAGGCAGGGCAAGGTTGTTCCTACGGAGAATTTTGAAGATGCCCATTTTGGGCTGTGGCACAGTCAGTGGCAAAGGCTGTGTTCTGCCTGTGTGTCCTGTATGCATGTTACAGTGTCCCAAGGCTGCATTGATTTCCTCGCAAAAATTAACAAAGAAACTGTTCTTTAACCACAGGCCTCGAGGGTAGGTGTCCTCAGATGATGTCTACAAAAATAGGTTAGATCTGAAAAAAAATCCAGTGGAGGCAGGCTGCTTGTACTGTTCCCTTACCACCCCCCCTTATTGTCTGTTCTCCTCAAGAGGCTGAAGCATTTTCTAGCAATAACAGAGTTTCAAATTGAAATCCTTCTTCTGCCTGATTCTTCTTGGCTGTTAATCTCTAGTCTGTGTCTTCATCACTGAAGATGTGCTCTTGTATAAGGGTGTATTCACAGGGTGACCAGCTGGAAGCTGCATCTATGAGGTGACTATAAAGTACCAACCTAGAGCTGCATTTTCTGGGACACTCTCAGCCTCCTTTGCAGGCCTCATCCCCTTTAGGCCACCAGCTGCTTAGAAAAGAGTCCCTTTGCTCTGGGGACAGCATCTGTTTGACCACACTATAAATAAACAAACCGTGTTTAGCACTTCAGGAGGGATATGTAGTAGGAAGGTAGAGGGAGGTGGTCTAAATAAAACAGGACATCATTTTACAGTAAAGGAGAGCTAGGCTCTGCTCTGGGTTCTGCCACAGATACTCTGCACCTTACATTCAATGTACTCCTCATTTCCTCCCACTACCTGATTGTAGAGTGCCCATTTATCTGTACAGTGGATGTATCCTCCATCTGAATCATGGTGGAAGTGCTGTGTTTATTTAGTGACATCTCCCCTTCCAGCTGCTCTTTGGAGCTGAACTCTGCTCCCTGGGTTAACAGTGAGTCATCTAGCTTGATGGCAATTTTGACCATATAGTTTGTATGACAAAGGAGTGATTTTTTATAGCTCAAATGAGATCAAGCATAGATGATCTTTTAATGAAGTGATCCTTGTGCCTGATTGTATTAACGTCACAGAGAGACAAATGAACCTGAGCTGCAAAGAGCCCCCCTGCAGCTATAATTAGATGAATAAAGAGGTTCATATTGATCTATACATTGGCATGAGGAAGGAAAGAGCATCATCCATATATGCTTTCAAGACTGGTGCAAGCTGGTGCAGGCTGCAGAGATGTCAACTTAAAATTGTGAACCTAAAGCAGAAGTTTCAGCCTGCTTGTATGATACTGCTACCTACTCTGCAAAAGAGATGGCCTGGAGCACAGTCTGTGCCACTGTGGCTTTTGGGGTTACTGTTGCCTGGGAGGAGCTGTGTTTTGTGTAGTGTGGCTGAGAGAGCAGCTGTGCTTGGTTGATCTAGCAATGAGCAAGGTGGTGGTCTGATACCTGAGGAAAACCCATTGTAGGATTTTCCTTCTTTGTTGGCACCAAGTTGACTTGTGCTCAGTGCCCAGTAGTTCCTGAGCACTGATCAGCACCTTCTGGCCAATCCCTCCAGTTTATATACTGAGCATGAGGTTCTGTGGTAAGTATCCCTTCTGTCAGATTGTGTAAGCTGTTCTGGCCATGCATTCTCCAGGCTTCTTGTGCACCTATTTGCTGGCAGAGCATCAGAAACTAAAAAGTCTTTGATTTAGGGTAAGCGCTACTTAGCAACAGCTAAGACATCAGTGAGTTATAAACATTATTCTTACAATAAATCCAAAACACAGCCATGTACCAGCTACTAAGAAGAAAGTTAACTCTCTCCCAGCCAAAAGCAGGACACTGCTGTAGCCCAGTATGTAGGTGTTTGCTGTCTCATGCAGCTGCCTGAAATCCTCACTCCAAAGAGAACATAATCCCTTTCTAATAGGTGATCACTCCCTTGATTGCTTTTTAAAATGTCTAAAAAGCATTTTCAAAACTATCAAAGAATCTAATCATCTGTTTATGATTAATTCCGTATGAGATTGCAAGAGGGCTCCAGACACAATTGCTTCAATGCAAGGGGTTGTTCATGCACTCTTTGCTGTCTGCTGCAGTGTGGCTGATGGAGGAGAAAATGCAGGAATGTGTCACTAGAATTGGTGTTGCTCTCTGCTTGGCAAAGCAAAGCCTATAAAAACATTTTCAAGATCTTATGTGCTAGCAAACATACTTTGTATTCTGTTGGCTAATGGGTGATACTTGTGATTAGGGCTTATGGGATTTACTTGTAATTTTGCGGTGTTCTGCCCTCAGGGGAAGTGTTTGGGTCAGTTCTCTGAGCAGAGCTTTGAACAGGACTTTAACCTCAGTTTTCAATGCTGCTCATCACATAAACTTGTCTTTCAGTGCTGGTACACCTTTGCCTTGCTCAGTTTTTGTGCTAGAAGGAGAATGCACTTTCAGTGCTCCTTTGCTTGAGAACAACTTAGTGGGCAGTTCTTGAACCCTTTGGTAGATTCAACATATCTTTTACAGTTCCTTGGACAGCCATCCTTCCCCTTTCTGTGCCTCAGAAGGAACACCTGGCTCAGAGGCCACCTGTGGAGGAACTGTGAAAATGCAGTAAGTACATGAGATGGAAAGAGATGAAAAAAGTGTAATAATTTTGTTAGAGAAGAAGATATTAAAAGTTGTATTATATACATGAGTGAGGGCAAAATCAGGTCAAATTAGAGGTGAGCTTGAATCAAAAATTATTATCTCTAATTACCTCAAACCTAAATGGTGTTTTTTGTGTCTTGATCTGAGTTCTTATCAGCTGAACCAGACCAAACTGCTCAACTCCAGCCATATGTGAATGGTCTGAGACATCATCTGTGATTGCAAATCTCAGATCAAGATAAAAATGCTAGAAGCCATGTGTTGCATTTAGATGTTATTTTTGCTGGTTTGCATACCAATACAATTTCATTGACTTCATCAGAGAGATGCTTATTTTGTATATTCTTGTGAATAAAATAAGTCCCTCTACATATCCAGATGGGTCTATGACAAAAGTAAGACTGTTACTGCAGTAACTGGTTAGTCAAGAACTATACTACATCAGAGAAAAGTTGGTTTTGGTTTCTCCTCTTCCTCCTCACAGCTTCTAAAGGTACAAATGAGACATTCTTCTGACATTGAGAACTCAGAATCTAATTAACAAGTGTCTATTTAGTGCTTCTCGTGACTGTCCATGACAATAATGCTATGTAACTGGAGGTATTAACTGATTTATAAAATAGGAGTTAGAAAGTGATTTTTTAATTTTTTTGTTACTCTTTTACTACATGCCTACTTGTGGAAGAACAGTACAGAAGTGTAGTAGAGAATCACTAATTCAATATGACACTTGTTTTGCAGTGTGACAGGTTACACCAAGTTCTTCTAGCACCTGGTCTATACAGAGAGTAAAAATAACATTGGGGCTTACTTCAAACTGACAGTGGTAAGAAAGAAATTTGAAGCTGATGTTATACTCACATCCCCATCTTATCTTCTAATGGCCAAACACTGCTGGGAGCCTGGAACCATGGTTCTCTTTGCAGTGCATGGTAAGGTTTTAATGTTGTTATGCAAAGTGTTTCTTCTAACATGATTTTTTGCAGGGAGCTAAGTCAGTTTGTGAAATGGGCTTAAATAAAACTGGGACAAAGAAAAAAAAAATCTCTGTCCTTGGAGCATGGTTTCTCTTTTCCTGAATGTGCAGTCTTTTGAGGCTGGACAAGGGAAAGGCTCTTGGAGAATTCTATGAGTTATTCTATGTAATACTTGAAAGGGTTAGAAAGCAAAAAGATATGAAAACCCCAAATCTCTACCCCACCCTTGCTCTCTGGTTTTTGGAGTGGTCTTTAGTTGAGCTGCAGGTGGAGTCAGAAAATCTGACCCAAATCTTAGATTGAGTAATGGGTTCATTCCACAGTGGATGCACATGTCTGTACCTATCTGTCACGTCAGCTGATCTGCAGAGACATGCCACATTATCTGCTTCCTGAAGATGGCTTAAAATGCACCAGTGGAAGATTAACCTCCTCTTGCCCTTTGGGCTCAGGGGAGCACAGTGTTCAGAAGAGATACTTGCATAGCTCTGACCTAGCTGGCTTTTCTGAGGTGCCTAGGGCACTTTTGCATACTTCTGTTCTGCATGATACAGATATACCTTGAGGCAGCTGGGGCTCACCTGAGCAATAACAGCTCCTTGTGTTTTGGTTACTCTTCAAAAATTTTAATCCTTGAACATCTGGTCTGTTCTAATTTCTCTTCCATTCTTCTCCTGAGAAATATAGGTATATATGTGGCATCTGTCTCTCACCCTTCTTTGCTTACATGGAGATAAAGAGTTATATTAGTATTTGCAAATGGTCATGGCATATGTTGGAAAGTGCCTTCCCCATTTCAGATCTGTTTCTTTCCTTAACTGTTTTCCTCTTTTTCTGTAGCTGGAAAAGGGGCCTGTTGTTACTTTAGTTGTATGTTAGAAGTTCCTTTCTGTACTGAAGCCTTTTGAAACACTGTAAGAACCAGGTACTGTAATTTGAAACAAGAGCCCTGTGAGTATGGTTCCTTTTCAATTACTGAACTAAAGACCCAGCAATAAGCAAGAACCATGCACCCTGGGTATAATCACCCTCCCTCTAATGTGGGGGTGGTGAGTCACTGGAACAGGTTTCCTGTTGTGGATGCCCCATCCCTGAAAATGTTCAAAGACCGGTTGGATGTGTCTTGGAGGGCAGAGAGGTTGAAACAAGATGATCTTTAAGGTCCCTTCCAACTCAAACCATTCTATGATCATAAAGCAGTGGTCTCTGTATTTACTTCAGCATGTCAAAACTTGCTGTTCCTTGTTCCATTCCAACCTGGGAAGCTATGGGAAGTTCCAGCTGCATCATGCTGAGCTGAGCTGGTGCTGCAGAGGACTGTTCTCTTGTTCTCAGAAGTCAGGCAGTGTTTAATGAGAGCAGCTTTCATGAGCCAATGCACTGATGCCCCCAGTTGACTGGCAGGCAGTGGGATTGTTGCATTAGGGCCATGTTAACTAATCACTGCTGATAATTGTTATCAATCATTGTCTTGGATCTGTAGTATGAGGAAGCTTTAGTTCCTCAATTGTTACTGTTCTAGGTGAAATGCAAGAACTACTTAACAATGTGTAAGTAGGATAAAAATGGAAGGAAAGGCTTTTTCTCCCCATCTCTCTGAAGAAGCAGCACCTTTTGCAGGTCTCCAAACCACATGTGTGAGCTGCACTGGCTTTGAAGACAATCTGGTACCCTCTATCTCTGTTTGTTGAACAAGAAAGTGGGCTTTTGTGGTGTTCCCTCAAAAACCCATTGTGTTGTGGTTGGTGCTTAGTTTTTAAAACTTCTGTGCAGACAGAAGGCAAAAAGTGACAAGCACTAATTCCTCCCCTCTGGCTGTGGGCATTTTCTTGGCAATACAGTGACAACATTTTTTTGGGTTTAAATGGTTGTACACTAGGGCTTTCCTCTTTTCCCTTCTTTGGAAAGTGATTCTGGAGTCTAGGATTTCTCAAAGTAGAAAGTGCCTTAATCAGCTTCATCCTGTTGGACTCAATGATCCTTCTGGGTCTCTTCCTTCTCAGGATGTTCTGTGGTTCTGTCATGCCCTGTCTTTGCTCTGGTGGAATCAGGACACATGGTTTGTGTCTGGTTTCCTAGAGTCTTCCTAACTGGGCCCACAGGTGCCCAGTTTGCCACCACTTCCTGAGCAACTGCTGCTGATTGTTGTCATGCTTTGATTGATGAACACAGGAAGCATTGGAAGAGTTTGATTTCCCATTGCGTTTCCAAAACCCCTCTTTGTTACTGGTTACAACTAGTCCAAGGAGAACAGACACTCAAGAGCAAAAATTTAATCCATTCATTACAGCTTGGGGAATCTGGACAAAGGACAAAAAGGGCCAAAGCCCTTGATTTCCTCAGCAGTTCATGTCCTTTACTGAGACTGCACCTTCTTACGTTGAGAGGAAAGAAAAGGTGATTAAACAAGAAGTTAAAATTGCTAGGCCGCAGCTCCCAGCAACACCAAAAGATTAATGCATCATGTTGGGGATGCTTCAAACTCCATGATATGCTCTGCTGCCTCTCTTCTGGGGCTGTTCAAAGTGGACTCTTCTGACAGCTCAGTCAGTGATGCTGTTAGATTTACTGAGGACTTTGGCAATTAATTTCTTTCAGACCTGAGAAGGGCCTCATTGTTGTCCATCAGATTTTTAATTAATCAAAGTGGCAGATGGGTAGTATCAGCCTCAGATGCTGGTGTAATTAACTCATTCATTATCATGTTCTCTTGCTCTGACAAGTTTATAAAGGACATCTTTAATCTATCTGTCATGATGCTGTCCCCACAGTAGGAGTTAAATGATTTTGATCAGTCTTTACCATAATTACCCTCTGTCCAGGATACCATCAGGGAAAATGCTGTTTTTTGCCAATAAATATGGAGGCCCCCCTTGGCTTCAGACAGGACTAGAGTTTGACCTGCAAAGATGAGCAGGGCTGGTGAAATCAGAGATCCCTTTGAAAGTCTCTGGAACACACCTTTTTAGGCTCTCAAAACTGGATGTGCAAATTGCTTTAGGAGGCTTTTGTTAGCAGCTGACTAAGTCCTTGCTGGGATATAGTGCCAGTTTGGGAGGAGTTTCTTGGGTCTTTCTAAATATGCCCTACCAAGGTCATTTGAGACATGTCCTCATCGTGAATGGATGCCCAGGAAACACTCCCAGGCTCATCTTGTTAAGTTTTAACAAAGCTTTTGACATGCTTTTGGCCCAAGCTGTCAGCATGAGAGTACCCAGCAAAATTCAGAAGTTGACACTGGTCAGGAACAGTAGACACTTTGGCCTTTTTTGCCCTGAGGAATAAGAACTTTGACTTGGCTGAGTCTGTACCAATTGACACTGGCACCAGAAAAAGGTCCTGAGCACACTGGAATAAGTGTTGCTATAGATATACTTATCATGCATGAAATGAAGAGTTTGAGATAGAACCAGAAGCAAAAGAACAAAGAACTTAAATTCTGTGTATCTGAAACATAACCGGTGCTCCTCCTAAATCATCACGTAATGCCTGGGAGGATTTCTGACTGTCTTGTGGCAGCAACTGCCTCAATAACTTCGGAGTGACCTGCACAACTGTCCATATCCAAATGGCTGCTTGCAGCCTGATAGGGCTGAAATTATATTTCCCAGACTACCTTGAAAGATTGTGAAAAAGCAGAGACTTTGGCCTGCTGAGGAAACGTTTGTCCTAGATGCTCTTCCTAAGAAGTTGAGGGAAGGTCACAGCTTTATCTCAACTGTGGCCCCTTACATGAGGAAGGAGGCAACCTCTCCACATCACTGTCCATGCCAGCTGTGAAACCAGTGCTTCTCTCCAGCACTGAGATATCTTAAATAATGAGATCATTCACCTTTAATGTGGCATCAAGGAGGTAAAGAGTTTGTATCTCTGACTATTGAATGAAGACTTTACTGCTGCCTGCATTGTTGCTTTTGAAACATTTGTTAGGAACAAAAAACCCAGTAAAATTTAGACCAAAATCCTCAGCTAAACCAATGCTGTGACTTTATTAAGCACGAGGTTTGGGAAAAGAACAGCTTGGCTGTTCTTAATTAAGGTTGTCTTTCCCTGGCAGATTAATTACCCAGAATTCACTGCAGATTCCTGGCACCATGGATGTTATTGATCCAGTCAGGCTGATAGTCTGTGCTTGCAGGGATCTGCCTGTGATCCTCCTTCCATGGGAATTTGGGGCGGGAGGGAAGGAGGGAGCTGGCTGGTAGTTATTAATAGAATTTGGAGCAGGTTTTCTCCCCATGCTGATTAAATCAAAATGCTAGACAGTTGCATAATCTTGTGCATCTCAGTAACAGCAGCAATTACCACCACCACCACAGGGCAGAGAAAAGTGTGCAAGAAGTGTGGAGACAGATGCCAAAGGAAACAGTGGATTTTTATTTTTTTTCTGGAGAGGTAAAGTAATGGGATTATTTTACAGATGTTCAGAAACAGAGTGCTGAGAGTATACTATGAATGTTTCCAATGCCTCCTGGGCTGTAGTTTTAGTGTAATATGATGTGTTCAAATCAAGTCCATGGCAAGGAACAGGGTTGCTGGTACCCTCTGATGTGCATCTGCAGGTCAGGGACGATCCCATCACTGCTTGTGAGCTCAGCCCAAGGCCCACTTGTTGGTGGGGATAGGAAGCCAGTGACATCTGCTTCTGCCCTGCAGGAGAACAGCACATCTTGGCTTTCCAGGATGGGAGGCTGAGACAGGCTGCAGGTCAAGTGATGGGAGAGGAGGATTGCTGTTCAGGTAGCTGAGAAAGGCAGTCCAAGGACTGTCTCCTGGGTGCAGAACTCTCCCTTGTCATGTAAGGTCATGAATGATTCCCTTTCAGAGATTCGTTACTTAGGAAAATTTAATGGGCACTTTGGCTTGTTGAGCCCATGATCTCCTTCAGCCTTGCAAATTGTTTTTTAAACCCGCAAAACACCTCCATGGGCCTCTTCTTGTTTGCTTTGGCTGTCGGACAAATGCCTTAGTTAAACATTTTCAAGCATGATTTCTAATGCTGAGGCTGTGCTTTAGCATGAGGTTGTGTTTTCCATCAGGCCAGCTTGTTGGCTGTGATAGCTTTACTTGCTCCATTTTGTCTGGTACTCAGCCTCTTTCTACCTTTACTTGTCTGTTTTCTCAGGTTTTTTTTGCAGGCTTTAAACAGGTAAACAAACTATTCCCCAAAGCTCCGGAAGAAGCTTATGTTACAAGATGTGCTGTAATGATGAGAGTCACAATGGTGACAGGCATAGGACTAGCTGCCTTGCTGTTTAGAGAACAACTTTTTGCCAGGCTTCATCCACAGCCATTTGCTGTTTCAAAAATCCTGGGTTTCCCCTGAGTGTTTAGAAATTCAGGCCTGAATTTTCAGGAGGTAACAGTAGTTTGAGGTGCTAAATTGGCCTAGGAAATGTTTTTTTTTTTACTTTTAGGAAAAGTTGAACAGTATTTTACTTTATACTTTTGCAAATTCAGAAGCAAATTTGAGAATAGGAGGCAGGTTTCAAGCAACAGATGTAATGATCTGTAGACCCTAAGCACAATTAACTGCAGGATGAGGTTTGGTAGTTGAAGTCTCATGCTGACTGTGGACAGTAGGAGAACCTCATAGTTGTAGATTCCTTCTCCCTTTCTCAGTAAGTAAAGAAAAAACTGCTTTGGGGACCATGTCTCGTATTCAGCCTGGGCAGCTAAACTTGCTTCCTCTGATTAATAAAATTAGGGGAAAGATGACTGATGCAACTGCTGGATACAGAGTACATGCAAAAAAGGGGAAGGTGCTTTTTTTCCTAACTTTACAGATAGGTGTCAATTTAAAATTGAGACAATGGAGGCCAGTCAAGCATCTCAAATCATACTAGACAACTGTGTGGGCAGCTTGGTGCAGAGCACAATTGAGATGAATAATTCCTAGGAGGCACCTATTTTTCTCTGATGATTACTAAGGAAGCTTAGAATTTGACAAGTGGCCTTTAGATGTATAAATTTGGGTGAGCTGTAGCTGTAGATGACTACATTAAATACATACAAAGGCAGGTGGAAATAGATGGCCTTAAGCATTGCTCAGCTCGCAAAGGTGGTTTACTGGGGATTGAAGACAGAAAGAGCTTCGAAGGTCACTCCATGTGCTGTGAGCAGAGACAGCTCCATATCTGGCATCTTTGACCACTGGGAAACCTTATCTGAATGGAAAAGACATGTATTGTATGTGAAAGTGGCACTCGAGTGAAATAGTTTTGCCTCCCTGTACATCAGTTATAGTTTTGAAAATGATCCATTATGCTCTGACCTGAGACTGCTGCAAAGTTTGATAAGGCTTTAGTGATGCAATAAAGTTCACAACATTCACAAATTAGAGAAGGCTTGGGCATTAAAAAAAAGTATATAAAACAAATGAGTTTATGGAGGTCTGTTGTTATTTAATGCATTAAATACCCAGGACACTGTTTATATTAAGTAATCAGTGCTTGTTGCTCCCAGATAAACCTGAAATGAGAGTGAGTTAAATACTTCGTTTTTTCTCTGTAAGGTGTGCAACTCTATGACTGTCTTGCCTGGATGTATGGAGCTACTTTTGGCTCTTTTTGAGGATGGGAGGCCTTGTTTACAAATGTAACTGACCTTGGTAAGAACTCAGAATATTTCAGTTGACCTACCATATCTGCCTGTGAGCAAGCTCTTTTCCCCTGCAGATGCAGATACCTAACTATGTTTCTACTTTGGCTGATGCCAGTTCATGGGGCAGTAAGACAAAGGATTCCAGGAGTCATCTCAGGTAGCCTTGCACTTACTTGGTGTGTTCCTGAGCAGTGCCACCTCACACCAGCACGTATTTACATATGTATGCATGACTGGATGTAGCTGTGTAGATTCACACGAGGTTTTTTTCCAAACATGATGCTTTAAAATTAAAGGCTATTGATTCAATGAGGGAAGTGGGTGGGTTGGGGGCTGTATGGTTGAAATAGTAATTTTTGCTAATCCTGCAGCAAGACAGGCTCAGTTGAACACGCAGAGCTGATCCATTTACTGCTCTCCTGTGCTCTTGCTTAAGGATTGCAAAAGCAGAAAAGTACTGAGGAGCTGGGAGAACAAAATGCCCAAGGGCACAGCCCTGATCTTACCATCTTGCCCACTCAAGCCTGAGGCAAAATCCTGCTGATTTCAGTCAGATTTATGTCAGCCCCTTAGGTGATCTCATTCAAAATTAATAAACTTGTTGTCTGATAGACTTATATTACACTGGGAATTTTACCACTGCAATTGCAGACAGTTGTTTGCCATCTTCTTTAGAGATGGGCATTCTCTGGCCATTGAGTGGACAGCTGTTATATTGCCTCTAGAAATGGCCAGTAACTTCTGGATGGGAGGCACTGACTTTCTGCTTGAAATTCTCAGACCAGATTATTTTCTCTTTAAGGTTCAGGTAAATACATTCCCATTCAGATGATACCTACATCTTTTAGGTTTTGAAATTTCCTCCCATTTCTAAACCAAAATACTTCCATGTTTCCAGGGGTTAAAACATCTTCCTACCACCACCTTGCCTCTAAAGCTTTTTACTCTCAAGACTCTGATCTTTGCAATTCTGCTGTGAATTTTGCAGCTTGAGCTCAGATCCCAATGTTTTGGCAACACTCCTTTCTGTGTGTGAGAGAATCCAGGCTGCAAAATCACTCAAACCTAGTTTTACAGTCTACCTTACATCTCTATAGAGCAACCCAGTGTTTCAGTATCCCTGTTCTCTTGAAATCCACTGAGGTGGTAAAGACTGCAGTGTGTTACAGCTGCTACAATTCATCAGAGCCGTGGTTGGCTGGTGTAGGAAATTACTTTTGGTCTGAGCAGGTGCAGGGCACATGATGGCTTTTAGCAGTGGAGCTGTGTGCACTGAATAAAACTAGCCCTTGGAGGCCACCTTGAATTAGTAATAATACATTCTATTAAGAATAATTGGGTTAGAGGTAAGCTGTGTGCAGTAATTTTTGTTTGTCTAGTCTGGGTGATGCAGGTTTTTGTTAATCAGGGGATGTGATCAAGCAAGAAGTTATTTTGTCAGGCTGCAGTCTGTGACGGAACCAGCTTTGATACTGGTCTCATAGAAAGGCAGATTGGACAGGGCTCCTTGAAGTCCAGTTTGTCCATGTTTCATGGTTTCTTCCTCATTTCCCAGAGGATCCTTTAGGACCTCAAGACATCAGTTTTATCACTGCAGTAATTAATAGTTGCCACCAGTCTCCTCATGTATCTTCCTTCTCTCCACCACTCTTATCCCTGCTCCCACTGTTACAGTCCTTCCTCTTTTTTGTCCCTCATTTCTGATTAGCACAGCTGTTTCTCCACAGGCACCTCCTTGTCCTGGTTATTTCCTTTTCTCTATTTGTTCTTTTCTCCCTCTCTGTCTTTCTGCATTTCAATAGACTTACTGGAATAGACCTATATTTTAAACAATGGAAAAAAAAGTGAGAGAAGAAAAGGACTTAACTGCTTCCAGGGACTGGATGAGGAACAGACTGCCTACCTCTACAGAGCAGTATCCTCGCATGTGCAAGCATGGGAAAGTTCAGTAATCTTTTGGCATGAGTAAAGTTTTCAGAACTTCTTGTGACCATCTTCTGGTGAAACACTGCCCCTGCTTTCCTCCTGAGATCAGAGGGCTGTGTGGCTGATGGCACTGGGCACTTGACAAGTGATGCTCTAGGCATTCAGCAGGCACCTCAGAAACAAAGGGCAGCCTCAGAAGATGTCCTGGGGCACAGCTTGGCTTCCCATGTGCACTCAGGAGGGGAGCTGTGGATCTAGCCCAGCTCTTTACCACCTCCTTTCCAACCGTGTCATTGCTGATTGTTTCCACTGTCCTCCCTCTCCCTGTGCATGCTTGATCTGAGCATTCCCTGTGTCTTGGTGTTTCCACAGCAATCTGCAGAAGATATCCTGGACCAGAAGTATGGAAGCCCTGGAGTAGAGCTTGACTCCAGCACTGCTTGGACAGGACATGTTCTCTATTGAGGGTAGTTCTGTACAGTCCCTGGGAAGGACTCAGCACATCAGGGTGGATACTCTGAAAATAGATGCATGTACTTACCATGGTTGCCTCAAGCTTCTCTCTTGAACATAGGGAAGACACTACACAGGAATGTTATAGTGATGTTTGGTAAACAATTTTTGCTGTTTAATGCCGTAAACAAATGATAAGTCAAAGTGCTAACACATTATGCTATGCATGCTGAGCCCTGGCCCTTTGTTCAAATGTCCTTATACAAAGTCTTGGCTGCTGATGTGTAAAAAGATAAAAGTTTACTGTGTAAGGCCCTGTGTGGACTGTGACCAGAAAGAAAGAGTTTTTATTATAGCAAACAAATGAGAAAGGACATGAATTTTACAATGTGTTAGAAGTGAAGAGAGGAAAGGAAAAGATTACCAAGAGTCATTAATTTTCTTTTTTTATTATATTTTCATTAGAAAACAATCTTGAACACCCAGGAATAGTTTTCTAATAAACGTAAGCTCATGAAGAGCACTTGGAAGTTTCCATTCTGGGTTCAGGAGAATGACGGGACAGTAACACAGTCGACATGGTCATTCCTCTTAGTCAGCCCCTCCCTTGTGGCTGATTTTTCCTTACATTGCAGCCTTCCCTTCCCCGTGCTTCCTGCCTGGACAAAACCACCCCCTCCCTCCCAACCCCACAGACATCTCTGTAGTAGTCTCAAAGAGAGTATTTCTGCATGAACACACCATTGACTCATCTTAAACCTCAGTGAACATAGGGATTTCTTGGAGGCCTGAATGAGGATCCCAGCAACAGACCTGGGGTATCCATGCAGAGACACTGCTTCCTCTCCTGGGCAGACCCTGTAGTAGTGAAGGAGGCCTTGGGAGTGATTTCAAAAGGGATTCACATGTAGAGATGCAAAATTTACCCACTGGGGATGAAGATCCAGGGAAGTGTTCTTGCCATCCCTGCTAGCTACCTCCATTCTTGCACTCAGCCTCTCAGGGGCAAAAGTCCTGAAGGGATTGATGCATAGCTACGGGCTGGTTGTGCTTCTGGAATGAGGAAGGTTTCCTCCCCAGGCCTGGCCTGCATTGCCTACAAAAGGGTTTGTTTATAATGGAGAGCTGATGTAAATGAGCTAAAAACACTAGGGAACAAGGCAATTTTGATTTGCTACCATATAAAGCTGACAAAGATTCTTGTTCTCCTGTCATCAGAACAAACCTCACCCAGGTTTACCACCATCTAAAATACAAATGCTTTGTCCTTGCTGTGTTTTTGGCTCAGGTACATCATCCACTGTAGTTACCCTGAGGCTAAGAAACAAAAGGTTCCCCATGCCATTATCCCACAGCTTGATAGCAGTGAAGGAGATGCTTGAAAGCAGTTGTTCTTCTGGATCAAGAAGTGAAACTCCATGAAAAAGGGTTCTGCTGGCCACATCAGTCTAGAGGGATGGGAGGAAGGTTTGTGTGCCTGTTAGCAAGGAGTAGAAGGGCTGTCCAGACTCCCATCTCAGAGAAATGTTCTTCCATTTGGTAGCAATGAATCACCCCTTTCAAAAGGAAAGCGAAGATTATGGAGTACTGAGTGAAAGGGGAGGGGGAATATAATCTCTTAAGAACATAGGTACTGAGATCAGCTGGTCAGAGAACATGGATTTTTGTCTCTCTAGCTGGAAAATAAGATCATGTGGGTTAGTTAGAAGTCTGTTCATCCTTATAGGAAGAACCTCTATAAAGTGTAGTAGAAAAACTCCCAGAGAAGTGTGGTAGGCTGGATTTTAAAGGAAAGCTCTCCTGTGATGAAGACCAAAGACCAGAGTAGCTCTCACCAGCTTGAGCTGTGAAAGAATGAGACAAGTCACTTGCAGGAGCACGATGGGCATGTGCAATTTCTGTGATTATTAATATCATAACCTGTATCAGCTGATCAAAGCTGCCCAACAGTGACTTGCTAACAATAGGTGGTGATCCTGCCACAGAAGAGTGCAGCTGGATGCAAACAGCCTGTTGCCAGCTATCCCGTCCAGATGGAAGCTCTGGTCCTCTGGAGAAGTCTACACTCTAGGAATTCTCCTTGAGCAGACTTGGTCACTGAGATTTTCTTTGAGCGATCAGGGAACTGAATGTGATGCCCTAATTCTGTTTGGCAAAGCACATCTTGATGCATAACATAATATAACATATAAAGGAGCATCTTCTCTACTGCTACTTACTTCTTTAAGACTTGGGTAGCAGAACCCTCCTTTTTAATTTTCTCTTTTTTTTTTTTTCCTTTTTGAAATAAGAAATATGGGAAAAATACTGACAATGTGGCTTGGAAAAGAATTTCTGTCTGGGTTCGTGTCCCATTTAGAAATCCATCTCTTTTCAAGCAGTTGTGATGGCAGCTATTTGTGCTTTTGCATCATTGTGCTTGTTTGAGTATGGCTCAGATATGTATGAGGTGTCTTTAGTCTGTTTCCTGCTGCTGGAGCTGAGAGTCTGTTTTCCACATATTTCTGTCTTAATTAAGTGCTATACAATAACGAGCATGAACTAAAGACAGGCCAAGAGAACCATAAAAGTATTTCCCTCTTCTGTCTTCTATTTGCCTGAAGTCGAACCCTGTGTTGCATTTTCCACACAGCAACTCCCTAGCTCCTGTCAAGGCTTATTCACAAATCAAGTATTATTTTAGGTTTATTTAGGGGTTTTTTTCTCTTCTTTTTGTTTTCATGATAACATTTATAAGTATATATGTATGTGTTTACATATATATATAATCTTATATATAATTCCAGTTCTGAAAGAGAAAACCTCATTCTTTCATCAAGGAGAAATTCACCCACTGACCTGGAGGTAATTTGAATAATGAACTAAGGTAGTTTTTGATGTTTTTGTAAACAGCACAGACCTGTCAGATTCCGCTCTTCTTTTATCCGACATGATAGATGTGAGATCAAAGACTGCCTGCAGTAACTGCTGCATGTCAGACTTGCATTATTGAGGGAAATATTCCTAGAGCCACTGGTCCATTGCTGCCAAATGGAGGAAACCAATTGGTGTTTTCACCATATTTCCTTCAGCATGCAAGAAATGGTGAAGGTCAATGCAATAGGCTCCTACACTTGCTTGTCCTCTCAGGATTTGAATGTCATTGCTTATCAGTGGAATGAATTTGCCTGTATGGGAACATGAAGAATGTAGAAGACTTAAAAATTAGTCTGGGAGGAATTCTGTGTCTGCTCATGAGATCTTCAGGGCCAGTCTAGAGATGGCAGAGGGAATGAGGCATCTGTTGCCTCAGGAATGAGAAGGAGCAGTCACAGGGGAAGTGACAGTGGAGGGGAGATCAGGATACTCAGACAGTAGTCACTTAGGCAGTTGCACTGCTGACTGTTTTCCTCCGAGTGCTTGACCAACATAAAAGAGTAAGAGGAAGGAGCAGCTCTTCTGACCATGCATTCTCACAAGGAGATGGGCAGGAATCCTGGTGGATATACCACAGGTTACAAGTGCTAATGGCACGAATCATTCTACACTGAAGAGCATTAGTGTTTTGCTACTACATGACCACTACATGTCGAGAAAGGATGGTCTTCAGAACCGGAAAGTCTTCAGAATGGTCCTCCAGCTACAGCCATTGGCTCTAGTGTTTTACTGCTGCCAGATCAAGGGCTTTGAGAAGGGCCAGGGATCTGGTAAGCATAAGTAGTATTTTCCTGTCTCCCTGAGTGAAAACAGGACAGCTGACACTTCTCTTGACTCAAATATAAACTGCTGACTTCCTCTTTCCATGTGTTGCCCATCCCATCACAGTAAGGTCAAACAAGAACCTCTTCACCACCTTCCTTGGGAAACCACAACAGGGAACACACCGGATTTGTCTGAAAAACAGCCAATAGTTTCTTACATTTTGAACTGGAAATCAAGTCTTAGCTGGGTATATGGGTTTTGCCAGCGTTAGTGGTTTGTTTGTAGCAACCAATTAACAGCAGACACAGACTGGCAAAGTAAATATATATATCAAAGACTGATGGTTACAGAGTTCAACTTACTGATACAGGCTCTGAAGGGTCCCTGTGTTCTTTGGTGACCCATGGGTTAGTGCATGTGCTTGACCCCTTGCAGGCACAGAGGAAGAGGGTTTGAACTTGGCAGTAGTATTTACCAAGAGACAGTATGGCAAGAATGGAAGAGCTGTGGAAGCTGGAGGCCAGCACTGATGTTTCAATAGGCAATAACAGCATTGGCAACTGACACAGAGCAAAACACCTCTGAAGAACATAACCAGAAAAGCATTTGATAGAAAAGACCTGTCAAAGCTGACAAAATCAGGGGACTGGCAGAAATCACAAGACTGAGCAGGACCGTACACACACAGTTTCTGAAGATGGCTGAACACAGTCCTTCGCACTGACCACTCCTCCAAACAATGCTGGAGGACCACAAAGCCCAAGAACTGAGGGGTCTCCACAGTGATAGGACCCAGAATTTTCTCCATTGGGAGAAACAGCTGCCAAACTCTGCAAGCTTTGTTTGTCAGTGGAAGGTGATCTGACAGCTTTGTAATAAAGTACAGGGAACGTCTCTTCAGGGACCCAGCAGACAAGACTAGAAGAAAGACATGGGGAAGAAGAGATGCCTCTATAGCATAGCTCTGTCCCATCTTGTCTATCTGCTAGAATCACCCAATACACAACTTATTTTTCATGTCTCAGGAACGTACTGTCTCCATTTGCACCTTTGAAAGTCCTGCATAGTAGTACAAAGGGGACGGCACAAGGAGATTGTGGGAGATGAGAGAAGTGTGCTAAAGAGGGAAGAGATCCTCATCAGTATTTCTGCCATCAAAACTTTGAGGAGGAAAGAAAAAGCGAATTCAAAACCCCAACCCCCACACTAAATTTGCACTTGTTCTCTCAGGCTGGCAGCCTAAAAGTTCATAAACTCAGAAGTACCTTGTCCTGGAGTAAACTGTTCTGAAAACAGTTTCCAATGGCTTCCCCCGAGTTTGCTTTGCTGGTGGCAGCCCTTCGGCTCCATGCTGGCACATGTATGAAGCTCTTTGAACAAGTTTTGACCTTCCTTTAGCCCCTCTGCCCATCAAGCCTGCTAATGACATGCTTCGTATTGCACAGAACACATACAATTGACAAGTTCATAGTGTTGTTTAAATATTAAACAGTCTAGACAGGCTTTTGAGTCTTATGCCGCTGTGAAAAGGCTCAGACCATGCCCATCTCTGAAACTGGGCTGCGGGATCATTTGCACAGTAAGACAGACAATAAGACTTGTATACATTGCCATGCAACAGAATAGACCCCAAACCGCCAGCCCTAAGTGGAAAGTTTATTTCTAAGCACAATATATGGAAAAAAACAAACCAACAAACCCCACAGATATAGAAAACGTTGTAGCAAATCCCTGGTCAAGTAGGACTTCATGTCTGTCGCTACCCTGCACCTCACAGCCGCTTAAAATGTCATGCAATGGAGGAGAGGGCACTCGGACGACAGCCTCCACTTCAGATCAAGGAGGGTCTCCAAGCAGGAGAAGGCTGATGGGACTCCCGCTGTGATTCAGACTGTAACCAGCAAAAGGGCAGCGCTGCTCACCCCCACCACACACCTCGTGACTACCGGTGGTAGACTTAGCACTTCAACAGGCTTTACCAACGTGGATTCTCACAACACCCCTGTGAGGTAGGTACGTATTGTTATTCCCCCTTTGCGTGGAGGGGGGACTGAGCCAAACAGCCCAAGGCTACAGAGTCAGTGGCAGAGCTGGAGTGAGAGTATGCAGAGTCCTGTGTGCTCAGAGTACACCACTCTTTCACAGCAAGTTGTGCTTCTGACCTCATAAATTTTTATCTGTTAGCCAAATTAAAGGAATTTGACTTCTCCATATTAAATGAGTGGAGGGCAGGGAGGGAAACGACATCATGGGTGACAGCTGTCCCTTCGTCTGTGTATGGTTCCCCCTTCCCAAAAACACTATAATTACCCCATCTCTTGGAATGAGGACAACTTCCAGAACAGGCATAGGGGTAAGAGGCTGCTGTGTTTGCTTGCTTTGGCCAGGTTTCTGTCTACTGAAGCAGTTCTTCCAGACATCATTCATTTCAACACCTTCCTTCTAGGGGATAGCTACTTTCAGAAATGATTGGAACTGCCCCTTCCCTCTCCCTCTGCCCACCACCATCTCTTTTCTCCCTTCTGCCAAAAGCACTCTTTGGTAGATAGTAAGTCTGGTCAGACAAAGGTACAGTGGCCTCAGAAACCATGCTGTTTCACACTGGTCCTCAGTAAGCTGGCTTTCTCAGACGGTGTTCCACCTCCCACATTCTCTGCCAGAGAAGTAAGTACCTGTTCTGTTGCATTCTGATATTTAAAGGGACACTGTCAAGTAATCAAGGTGAAAAATACAATCTTGCCTTAAGCTGCTGACCTCCATCTTCAGTGTTGCAGAATGGCTGCTGTGTTCAAACACAGAGGCTGAAGTTTGACACCTTCTCCAGTCCAGAAACACCAGACCTGTGACAGCCTGGCTGCCAAAGGAGCTGGTAGCCCACGTTTGCCTTGTCTCCACAGAAGGTGCGAGAGGTGCTGGTATGATGATGGAGGGCAGCTGCATTCAGCCATCATTTCTTGGCAGTGCTGCTAAATGGATGCAGTTTGGCTGAAGACATCATCTTGATTTTGGAGGGAGCCGGGTTCAGGCTTGATCACTATAGGGTCATTGTTTTGTGACAGCTGAGCTTTTGCTCCTCAATTAGCTAATCTCCGTATTTCTAGGGTTCCTGCTCTTATGCTTCCTCTGTGACAGCTGCAAAATAACTCAACCCCATAGAGCTGGGACATACCCTCCATAGAATGAGGACAGTCAGCAGGAAATCAGAAATACAGATTTCCTCCTGTTGCAGAAGAAAGGTGGGGAGGAGAAGGACAGGGATGGTGAAAGGAATGGGGTGAGTGGAGAGAACCATACATGCCCAAATGGAAAAGGACAAAATCGGTAGGGAAAGAAATTTTATTTTCAAGCTTGTAAGAGAATATTACAAACAATGGAGAGTAAAAAAAGCCCAAACCCTAAAAACTATTTAAAAAGTACTTGACAGTGTCCCTTTAATATCCACAAATGATTCAGCCATTGTGCATTGAAAGAGAATGTTCCTGAAGAGCAACCGATACCTTCGAGGATATATCCCAGAGAAGGAGACTTATTAGAAGTGCTACACAGTCAGTCAGCAACTGTGCTCCCTCTTCAGACTAACTCTCTTTTGGATGATTGAATGGAATAGACTCTGTAATAAACTAACAGACTGGATGTGAAAGGATCAGCCTACAAGACTGAGTGAGACTGTTGCAAATTGAGCAGCAGAGATACAGACACCAAAAAAAAAAAAAAGTATATTTCTAATACATGAGTGTCTGAATCAGCAAGGGAGCAGAAACCCACCAAAGATGGGTCAGCTTCTTGTGATTAGAGTAAAATGGAATGAAATTAACCTGGAATGTCTGCATGGAAAATGATGTGTGTGGGTGGCAAGGTCTGGATGTTGGATTTGGGGTTATGAAGGCATGAATCACACCAGTACTTGTGCTTGAAACACCTGCAGAACGTTTGTACAAAATTTGCCAAAAATGCCTCTACATCAAATAAAGGTCATGGAGCGCCCTCCCCCCTCCCAGTCCTACCCTCACAAGCCCCTTGTCAGGAACATTATGAAAAAAACAGGCTTCTTGGTGAAATTTGGGTATGCCTGGATTTTGTTAAGATTTTCTTAGTGAGATGATTCAATCTCTCTTCTGTAAATCAATACTTGAAAAATCCCCAGCTGTTTCACTTCCGGTACCCCACGGTAAATCAAACAAGGCTCCAGTGACTCATAAAACAAAACAACTCATAGCCCTGGTTAATTGGAGTCTGGAAAATAAAAACACTCCAAATATTTCGTTCCCTTCCATGTTTCTATAAATCTCACACTACATGTGTGTTTGTGTGCGCGTGCATGTGTGTACGGGGGCTGTGCACAGAGCGTTACCTATTCCAGGTAACAGAATTTGTAAGACATGCTAAACCGTCTGTTCCTCTGCTTCCCCAGAACTCTGCCTACTCAGTTTGTAGTCTGTATTGCACTTGTTTTGTTGGTTTTTTTTTGTGATTTGTGTTGTTATTTTTTTTCTTTTTTTTTTTTCTTTTTTTTTTTTTAAACAGGCTGGAAAACATTAACCTCTTTAGCATGAGTGTGCAGCTCTCCCTCCACCTGCTTTTTTCCTTAGCTGGCCAGGTGCCGCCTCTTATATCTTGTGCAGTTACTGAAAAAAGAAAAGGAGAGAAGAAAAAAAAAAAAAAGAAAAAAAAAAAAAAAGGAAAGAGAAAGAAAAAGGCACACCATGCTCCTCTGCTTTATGAGTTCTTTGTCTCCTCCGCTTCGTGTTAAGGCCTCCTGAATTCCTCGGCTCAGACCGTCGTGACCCTCATGACGAGCTCTCTGTTACTACTAGACTGACTCCTCTGTTCGTGAGGCCTCAGGTGGCTGAGTATATGCAGGATGGTATAAGCACAGTGGTGGTCAGAGAGGGTGCCTGTGGCATGGCCGGCAGCCCGTGCCCCGCTGTCGGCTGGAGCGGAGTTAGTGGCTGTACCACCAGTGGAGGATGAGTGGGTGGTTTGGGAGGAGGGGCGCTGATTTGTCCTGGTCCCTGTTTTTTGCTCCTCCATGTCCTTTGTTTTGTCATAGTTCAGCACTTTCCACTGCTGATTGACCGCCTGCCACCGTTTAAAAATCCGGTAAACCGAGGGCCCTTCGTGTATTATTAGACCTGGAGGGAAGGGGGAAAGAAATAAACATAAAACACAAACAAAACTTTAGAAATAACCATAAACCTTCCCCAGCATCATCCCCCAGTTAACTGGTTAAGATCAGCTCTCCAGCCGGTGCTTTCTGAATGATAAATCCTGTATTTTATTTACTGACAGGCAGAGCGCTGGTGCTCCTCCTCTGCTGGATCCCTTTTCCCCCTGAATTAAAGGGATTACAGTTTTATCTCAGCCATCGATAAACAGATCGTAAATGGAGCACAGTGAGTTCTGCTCTTACAGCAAGAGTATCTGTTTACCAACAAATGCCCAAGGTTTATCTCTCACTGGGCTAATTTTGCATGCTGCATAGGCATGATTCACCAAGCCCAGGCGTGTGTTTGGAGGGGGTGTAACTGCAGCTGACGTGTCAGTGACGGCTGCTGCACCAGTGCCGTGTGTGTGCACAGCCCATGTGCACACCCCACACAGCAGCAGAGCAGACACACATGTGGAGGCCAGAGGCAGCAACTGAGCCGAAAAAGAGGTCTGTCTATACGCAAAAGTGGTTTGTTATCCAAGGCAAAGTTTTGCTCATCCGCAGAGCAGGTACCTCATTGAATGTCATTGCCTCCTTTCAAGGGGGAGCTCAGCACACTTGACAGAAAGGGCAGAGGAGCTCCCAGTGTGTGCAAGGTGTGCAGGCAGTGCCTGTGTCCTGCTGTCCGCCCACACGCACAGGGCTGATGTCTGGGGACGGCTCTGGGCTGTAGGACACCAAACTGTTAATGATCTCTGTGCTCATGAGGAGCAGCTCAGGTCCCTCAGTAAGCCAGCAGTTATCTCCCAGCTGTCTCCACCATCCTCCCCACCCTTGCATGAGGACTAAGGAGTTAAAAAATGTAGTTGCTTGGATGATGACCTTGAGTACTTGAATATTAAGTTCTGCTATGATTATTGAAGTTGCCAGACTCTGTCTAGACCGTGTGAAAGTACTAGGTCTAGCAGTGGCTGAAACACAGGTCTTCTTCTCCACGGAGGCTGGAAGAAACTGCAATCTCTCCTGCAGACTGGCTTAGCTGGCACACTAATGTATCTCACAAGCTTTGGTAGAGAGTGGGATTTGTGTGGAATGAGGGGAGTCTGAGTGTCCCTGCTTTGCAGCCATCTGTCTCTTAGGGAAGTGCCTTTGTGTCCTACGTAACTGAAGCCAGACCAGCAGGCAGGACTGGGTGAGTTAGCACATGGATGGCTTCACCATTGTGGGTCAAGATCAAGACTACCAAAAACCTTTCTAAGAAGAGTACCTCTCTTGCCTTCCTTCTTGCTTGCCTTGCAAGCATAAAAATACAGTAACAAGACCCACAAGAATCAATCCCATACCTGAACAAAGGGGCTGACTTGACCCACAATGCGTAAAGAGATTATGGGCACCACAGAATTAAGTGGTTTACAGCTATTCCTGATTAACCAAATGCTACAGCTCTACCCACCACCTAGCTTTTCCAGATAGTTCTAGTTTCTGATGGCAGATAATTACTGGAGAAAACCTGTGCCACATCAGACCCCAAAATATCTGAAGGTCACCTTACCCTTAGGGCTCCCCATTACTCACTGATGGGATGCAGACACTTGGTTTCTTAGTGTCAGCATCTATGTTAGAGAGTTTAAATCACTGCTTCAGTACCGTCTGAGTTTCCAGCCTCCCTGGTTCTAAGCATAACTAGGAGCCCTGCTGACTTGATCACAGGTTAGTTTCAGGGGACTCACATTCATTGGTGAAATGGGGTGCTGAGCCTGCTCACTGGCTGTAGAAGTAACTCCGCTGGATAGTGGAGTTACTGGATCTTGTATGCAGATCTGACTATTTTGGGACAGGGAATGATGTAGGGCACTACAGTACAAGAGAGGTCTACCCTCTGGTTCCCACAGGCCACTAAGATTGCACAGCTGTAACCCTGTACTGCTGCTGGCTTTTTATAAGCAAACCCCATGATGTCATAACAGAAAAATGTGGGTTTTCCTGCCTGCCTTGAAATGTGGCTGAGAATTCTGACGTGGTCTGATCAAAGCATCAACCATAAAAAAGCAGGACTTAGGCAAAGCCTGCAGATCCAGCCAAAGAGACAGAGCTTTGAAGCATGCCTGAAATGGATCAGCCCATGACAAGGGACATTAGACATACATTTAAATGAGCTGTCTGACTGGTAATGAATGAAATTCCACTCTGATCAATGTTTCTCAGTGTTTCTCAGAGACCACTTTAAGCCTGGGATAAAAGAGCCAAAATGAAATGTTTTCTCTTTGGCTGTAGAACATTCTCCATAGAATCAAATCCATTCTACAAAGTATTAAACATCGAGCCAGGATTGTAAATCTATTCTTAATTACCTTATCACAAATATTTAATGCGCAGCCTGATTCAAGAGGGCTGTTTATAAAATTCTTGTTTGTTTGCCTTCTAATTATAAATGTTTATGATCTTATGCAATTAACTGTGTGATGCTGATGGATGGGTTGCTGAGTCAACTAAGCAGCTGTTTTCTTAGATAGTTTTGGTTTCCAAATATTTATAAAAGTACAAAATAACTTGTTTTCATCTATATTTACTGGGCACTAAATTACTTATCGATTTTCCAGTGTCAAGCTCAGGAAGCTGTAAAATTACGAAGGAACCAAGTGGAGTGGTGGGCATGGAAGCGGAAGTAACAGTGATTCATTTACAAAAGGAAGTGCCAAGAGTAAGCAAGAATCTTATCAGTTAACATCAAGCTGCAGGATGCTTAATGCTCGCACTGAAACAAATTTTGTCTGCCTCAGATAAATTAGGATTGGAATTCCTACATTCAGCTCTGTGCATCCCTTAACAAAGACACCCCTCCCTCAAGAATCATTCTTGTTGACAGAGGTGAAATGTTCAATTTAAAGGCCAGAATTCAACGGGAAGTCCTTCAGGAAGGACTGTATTCAACTTGAGGTTGAAGCAATTATTCCATAAGCCAAATCCTCTGTGTGAGTGTGTAAGACTGCAGGTCAGCGTGAACTTCTCTCTTTGTTCAGTCCTCAACACAGAAATGTCTCTATCAGAGTTTCAGATGGATTCTAGGTATATCCTGGTCCTTTTCTACTCCTCCCCATTTTATCTCACCCTCTTCTGCTTCACAAAATCTTTTCTCAGTGGATCCCCTGTGAAAAACATCCTTTTCAGAAGGAAAATTTCTGTGAGTTGTACAAAAAACTTGTTACTCCAGATTGTTGACTGCTTCATGAAATCCCTAGTTTCTAGTGCTGGTGAAACATGGGAGTGAAACTCCCATGGAATATGGGCACTCATGATGTGCTGCTCTCATTCCCATTTTCTCATGTAGAGACCTGGCTGGACCAGCATTGGATGAAATTCATTGATCTAAAAATTGTTGAAAGCTGGACTCTCTTGGGATTAGATGAGACAGAGGTGCATTGGGAAAGTGGGCTTGTAAGAAAACTGATCAAGAGAAAGGTCCTCTTCCAAGGACCAGAAGGGCTGCTGGAAGAACACTGGCAGATGTAACAAGGGAGTTGTTTGTATCTCTGAATGGGGAAGTGAGGATCGGTTGCTGTACCACCATCCTGTGAGATTAACCCAAGGGGTCGTGAGCCTCCAAATCAAAGTAACTTAGGAGCAGCAGTTTCACAGAAATGACATGATGTAAACTCCTGAACATGGTCAGCCTCTGCCACCAAGTGATATTTCCCCCAGAACTTTCTGCCTCTAATTAACCTTCCTCTTACTCCAACACTTGCCATGCATTTTCTTGAAAGAAACAGGTAAATTTTTGGGGCAGGAGCTGTTTCACCTGTTCGCCAGTAAAGAAAACCACCAAAACAGGGCTTCTGCTGACAGTGGGTGGCACATCACCTCTGCACTGACACTTGTATTATCTACAGGAGGAAAAATCACAGTCCATTCCAGCCAGTTACCTTCTCAAAAAGGCCCTGTCCTGTCACCTCTTGTTTCCACCTTCGGCAGGACTTTACCTTTTTGTTTTTCTCTTCAAATGCAATTTCATCTCAGCCAGACATCTGCCATGCTTTACCCTGTTTCTGTTGCTTTCATTATTGGGTGTCAGGGGAAGATTATGGCAGCTGTGATCAAAGCCTAATGTTTGCCTCCACAGCAGTCGTGACTCAGGCCAAAGTAAACCAAGCTTTCTGGGAGATAACACTTTATTTGCCAGGCTTTCTCTCTGTTGACATCATTGCATACACAAACCCTTCCCTCCCTTTCTGTGAATTCTTTAATCTTTTGTGACAATCTCAAATTTCTGCACTTTTGTTTCCAAAGCTTTACCAGCTCAGCCCTCACTTATCTTTTTGCCTTAATCTTATCCTATTTGCTCCATCCTTAGTTGCCTTTTATCTTGACCTAAGAACAGGAAAGTGGATGATGATAAATCAAGAGAAGAGAACCAGAAGGATCTGTTCCAGGAAATAAAGACTTGGAAAGGGGTATGTAGTATCTGGCATCCCTCACCATTGTGCTCAGGTCAGTTCCAGCTGAATATGACAAGTTCTCTGAACAGCCTGGCATACTTAGATGCTCCTGTGGCTCATACTCAAGGCTACAGAGCTGTGGTCTTCAGGAAATGGGGAAGAGGGTGAACCAAGGGGCAGGGAGAGGTAGTTCTGTAATAGAAAACAATGTCATAGCATCAGTGCCACTCTGTACTTGGGCTGATTTGGAGGACAGTTGTGAACCTCAGAGCTGACCAGGCTGGGAATGAGGTAATGCCCTTCTTCTCCTAAATCCTGTTCATCATCACCAGAACCTCTTCCTTTCATCCCCCCTTTTCTGCAAGTGAACTCCCTAGCAGGGTGCAGGTCCCAGACCAGAGAGGTGCAGAATCAGCACTGTAACACCCCACCTGCCTTTCAATTCCCTGATAAGTAAATAAATAAACTGGTATATCACTGTCTTCAGTAGAGTGTCTGGTCCAGCTTGCATTTGGGATTCTGATTTCTCATTCCTAAAGGTAATGCTTTGCATTTCTCTTTATTCAATTACATCTTGTTGATTCCTCCAATTTGCCAAGATAATTTCAAATTTCAAATGCTGATCTGATCCTCCAAAGTGCTAGTAGCCTTTCCAAGCTTGGTGTCATCTGTGAATTTTATAACAGCATATCCTATTTAATTTTCTAAATAATTAATAAAAATATTGAAGAGAGCAGAGCCTGAAGGACTCTCTACTTGAAATGTGTTTCCAGTTTACAGCACACCACTGACTACTACTGAGAAAGCAGTTTCTCCATTGGCTCTACACATGCATTATAGTTATTTAATCTAGAGCATGCTTCTCTGGTAGGAGAATCCAAAGCACCAAGAGCACTGCCCAAGTCACAGCATATTAAACTAACGACTTCCTCCTTAGCCACTAGCACAATTACCCTTCCAAATTATATCTGGTTATACTCCTGTGCTCACCAGTTGGTTAGCTAAAAAATATTCAGTATCTTTCTATGAATCAGTTAAGCTGATCTGCCCTTCATTTCCTTGATCCTCAGTGCCTACCTTCATTATCGGCTAGAGATAATATTTAAAGCTAGGTACTCTGCTTGCATTTCCCTGGCTGCCTGGCACCTCCTGCATCCTCCTCAAGTTCCTGATGATGAAATGCTCATGGGTCAGCCACTGTTCCTGCAGCTTCCTCTGAAGTTCATTAGGACATGCTGACAGGACAGAGCTAACTCATTTGAATATTTTTGAGGCTGTTCTTTTCTGATTCTGCCCTGGGCTCCTTTCTCCTCATTAAAATTATTTTGGTTAAGTTTTGAGGACTGAAATAAAGGCAACATTTAATTATTTGGCTCTTTGTTATCAAATACTATTTGAGCTCTTAGACTTGCCTTGTTCTTCTTCATGTGTGCTTATGGACCCAGTTCTTTATGCCTTTTGAATCTCTGGATGGTCATCTTGGGGTTCAACTCTGACAGCTCCCCATGCCTGTGTGATTTCTAGAGACTTTTCATTAGTTGAAGGTTATTCTTTCTGCCTTTTGTGTGATTGCAGCTTCTGATTTTGGGTCCTCAAAGAGTTCCTGATGCAGCCTCTGTGCTCTCTTCCCACGCTTCTGAGCTTCCCCCTGCACAGGCACAGTTTGCTGCTGTGCCTTTAGTATCATCCCTTTTGGCAGCTGGGAGCTGTTCACAGCTCTTTTATCCTTCAGATTCTCTTCCCAAGAGACACTTGCTGCTCTGCTCCCCTGGGGCTGCTGCCGCTGCTTTTCTGGAGTCCATTATCCTCACATCTTACTTTTCTTCAGCTCTGGAAGGCTTTCATGAAACAGTTGCTTCCCATACAAATTACTGATACATTCAAATTTTCAGGGAGTCTTTGCGTTCTGGGGAAATTGAATAGGAAGTATAGATTCCTTCATAACTGTCATCTCCACTCTCCAAAATATAGGTTTTGTCCCCAGAACAGTCTACCCTACATACAGGAGTAGCTCATAATGGTTAGCCTGGAACATGTGGTGCTATTTTTCAGACATTTCTGGAAGCTGCAAGACACTGGACCAGTGATCAGGATTTCTCTAGTCCACAAGACTTCAACCAATAATTCTGAATAATGCTGGAAATGTACCAGGAGGGCGTGCAAACTTAGCAATTGCCAGCATTGAATGAGATAAAGTATAAATTGAAAATGTATTCATAATGATTAGAGCTCGAATGAATGCTTAACATATGGAAAAATAATTAGCTGATTATAATCAGGCATTTTCTTATCCATCATTCTCAATGCACTTTTTTTTTTTAATGTCTAAAGAACTGATTATGTAGGAATCTGAACTGTGTTTTGGCTCAGCAGAACTGGGATGTTTGCATGGCTGGACTCCGTGGAGTGCTGTTATCACTGGATGACATGGCCATCATGGAACTCATGGATCTGGGGAAGACAAAACACTCCTTCTGCTAAGTGCGTTCACTGTAGTGAGGTTTCACTATCACACGGCTTTCCCAGCAGTGGGAGAAGATCCATGCTTGGATCTCCTAGGCCACAGGCCCATGACTCCAGCAGAACTGAAAGTGAGCCCCTCAGAGACTGATACCTCCTCCATGGCCAGGGAAGAGCTCCCACTAGTGCACAGAGAAACTGTTCCCAGTCCTGATGAAGTATTTTATGGAGGTTTGAACTCTTCCTTTGGGTCACTACAGCAAAATCAAGCTGGGCCATAACCTTCAACTGCTGACTAACCAGAAAACCTTGTGTTTACTACAGCTCGTTTCTCCTTGTTCAAAGGCAGCTGTGCCTCAGAACTTCCTCAGCTCCTGGTGGGGCAGGACACCTCTGCCACGGGAGCAGCAGATCCCATCTGGGCAGGTCATTATGCTGTGTCCCAATCTCTCTGCAGCTGTTAACACCCACCCCCAGAGTCAGCAAGAGCCCTGTCAGGTGGGACATGGATCCAGCATGCTGGCACCTCAAGGAGTCACCACAGCTGCTGCTCCACCAGGTGAGTGATCCTGGGGCAGACTGTGGGGGGCTGGGAGGGGAGAGACAGCTCTTTTACTACTGCTGGGAGTGCCTGGTGTGGCAGCTGGCAGTGTGTCTCCCCCAGGAAGCACTGCGATTTTGCAGGATGTGGCTGAACTACAAGGCAAGAAACAATTTCCAGGTTGTGACACTGCAGGATGTCACGAGTTCACAACGTGACACAAGTATGCAGCAGTGATTCCTGTGTGCACAGGATGCCACAGGCTCTTCTTGGAAGTGGGAGCTGTCCACCTCACGGACATGGCATTTGTAGCTGTGGGAGAAGGAAGGCTTTATCCAGCAGGATGAATTGAGTTGACAGGTAGGACTGCCTGTCATGGGGCTTGTCAAGCTCATGGGAGCTGGGGGCAGGGTGCTGAAGGAGCATTTGGGGAGCTTTTATAACTGCAAAATAATGCATCTTCTCTGCAAAGTGCTGCCTCCATCTCAGGGCAGCTCTGCCCAGCCATGTTCTCCCCAACACATGGGCTGGGCCCTGTAGGGCTGAGCTTGTAAGACCCAAAATAAGGAAACGCTGGCAAAATTAAGGAGCTGAGAAGAGATGTCCAATGGAAACGAAATTTCATTTTATTCAGCACTCCCACATGGTTTGCTTGCAATGGGAAAATAACAACAGCTATCCTGCAGAGATGTGACAGAGGAGCTGGGCTGACCCCTGGAGCTGCACACAGCAACACCATGGCTCTGGAGATGCCACAGTACTTCCAGCTGCAAACATACAAGTTAACAACCACTACAGCTTCCTCCTCCTCCTGCACTGCCCAGACCAGTACTTTTTTACCCCTTGCTTCAAAACACTAATAAAAACCACCCTAAATCAAAACAAGAAATAACAGTGAAAATAAGTAAAATGAAACCCAAAAAAATCCTTGCTCAGGCAGTAAGTAAAGCATAAACCTAAGTACTCCTATAAACTCAGCTGGCTGTGGACAACTACAGCAAAGTGGATGTTGTTCCCTAAAGGTCTCTTGTACTCCTGTGGTATTTAATTCACAGGGCACAATAAAGCAGAGGATTAAAGGGCAGTCTGTAGTTATGCAGGCAGCAATAAATAAGGCTCTTCTTGGAAAAAGCATGTAAGTAAACAGATATGGGAGCTTCACCCACAGAACAACCCCTTTCTTCTGAATCATGCCTTTCCAGCACCATTCCCCACCTGTGTGTCTACCCATAACTGTGCCAGGATGGGAGGGATAGGGCTTGGAGGCAGTACTCATATACCCTCTTCCTCTCCTAAAGTTTTTCCTCCTTGCTTTGTAGCGAGGACTGGATAGATCCTCTTGGAACCGTTTTTTCTCTCTGAATTTAAAATGGATATAACAGCAACACCCCACATCTTGAAAAGTCTTTGTTCAGGAGGTGAAAGACACTCATTGTGTGCATGACAGATACTGCAAGGTCTTTAAAAGAAGGGAGTAAATGATAATTTCAAGCTACGTTGAACAGAGCACTAGTGTCTAGGTGATTTTATGGGTCTTTTATACCTCCAGATTTCCAGATATTCCCCAAAGAAGTCCATGGAGTTGAATATTCATGGTGAGGAGAGAAAAAGCACGTGGCTTCCACTTCATTCTGTTTGCACAATGGAAACCATTCCTCTGGGTCTGGAGGAATTCTGAACCTTCCTATGCCATAGCCAATGTTACTCTGACCAAAGCACTGCCTGTGTAGTCATGCTGATCCTCAAACATTCCAGGGACACTCTTTTAAAAGGAAAGCTGGATGACACCACTGTGCTGCACAGGGCTTGGAAATCTGCCTTCACACTTGCTTGGAGTGAGACCTGAAAAAGTCACATTGTTCCCCAGAATGGAAGAACACACGTGTATTTGCAGACAGGTTAAAATGTTTCATTTGGAATTTAATTTTTTTAAAATGTTGTATTCCAAATTCTGACACTGAATTTGAAATACTCAGCATGAGCAGTCATCTCTAAATGTTAAATCAAAATGCTTTGTTCAAGAATGATCAAAACATGACATTTGCTTATTGAAAGTAGAACTAATGCCTCCCTCTCTGCTTTTATTAGCAAATGAAATTCTGTAAGGAAAAATGAGAATAGTTTCAGATTTTTTTCATTTTCTAAGGGATGCAGGTCCTGTCTGAGCCAAATTCCTCCAGACTATTCCAGTGCTCTTTCACTTAGAGAAATACAAACCAATTAGGAGAGACACAAAGGTGAGTACAGATCACGTTTGCCATCCCCCTGGATAATGTAGGACACATGGGCTAAATTAACCTGAGATGCCTCTGATGTGATATGTTGGCATGTGCATTGTGATGGCTTCTACTGCCTCACTAGAGTGAGATGTGGGCATCCTTCCCCTCCAACATACAGGAAGGCATCCCAAGGATGTGAGGTGGAAGGATGTTCAAGGTGCAATTTGGCCAGCCTTTTGTGGGACAAATGTGTTCCTGGGACACACCATGGTGCAGCCTGTCCTGTGCTGCTTTGTTCTCCACAGCCATGACAAAAAAAATTTTCAATTGCAAACCCAGAATTTCTGTGAGTTTTCCAAAAGCCTTTCTTTCACCTTGGGTGCTGTGGCCTCTCTGCTCCCTAATGATGTCCCCACAGGTCTCACCTCACCTTCTTCCCTGCAAAGGGCTTCACCTCTCCCACAGTGGCACTATTCAAAATTAACAAAGGTGGTAGAAGCCAGGAGGACAAGGATCTGTTATTTCTGATCTGTTGCTAGCTAGGATCTCTAGGAAGGCCTTACTGGTCCTTACTTCTCTGCAAATACAAGCGTTTTCCATCAGAGCTACAGACTTTTATGGCTGCAATATCCAGGTAAGCGAATGCTGACAGAGGCTGAGGGGCAGGTAAGGGTTTACCTGCACCTATGGGATCTGCCAATGCTGAGCTCACAAGTATGACAGCAGTGAAAAAGGAGCTGAGTGAGGCTAAACTCACAGCAAAAGTCTGGAGAAGAGCTGTGAAGAACACAGAAGGGTTCTTGATGTGGCCATGGCTGAGCAGAGTGAATTGTTCCATCTGGCATAGTATGGATATTGTGGATCCAGCTCTGCCATGGGGCAGAGGGGCTCAGGCTTTGGATGTTGTTCATGGGTCTTGGTGCAGGAAGAAAATCACTGCTTCAGGGAGTAATCTCTAGGAAGAATTAAGTTTAGCAACTTTACCCATGGGCCTGTTTGCAATATTCTTCATTACAGCCTTTTGTACCTGGGTTGAAAGATGGCTCTGCTGGTAGGTAGTCATCATCAGTCTCTAAGAGGTGATGCCAGAGATAATTAATGTGGCTTCATATTAATCTCTTCTTACCTCTGCTTCTGGCTCCCCACTGAGCTGGGGGCACACCAAAAGCAGCCTCATCCACTACGCATGGTGGGGGGTGAGTCCCCTGTGGTCTCATCTTTGACCACGGAGTTAATTCCCTTGCTACAGCCACAACAGCCTGCCATGGACCACAGCTTCCACCTCCAAGAGTAATGTGTCTGTGGGATGCAGTCTGTAGTAGGAGGAGTGACAGGACAGAAGGCAGTTGGAAAAACACAGCCTGGCACAGAACTGAAGACTTTTTTCATCCCTTACTAGATAGCACAATTTGTGCAGCTGGCATGGGAGATCCTACCAGCTGCCTACAAGGAAATTTCCTGCCATAGTGTAGAGGTTGTGACAGGCCAGATGAGTGCTCCTGCCTCTGCCCACATATGGAAACTTAACCCAGGGACACCAGGCACTTGATTTTGTCTAGGAATTTAGTGACCAGGAAAGCACCATTCTGATTGTAATGTATCACACTTGAAAGCACAAAATGCAGTTCACAAGGAAAAAGAATTTCTTTTTTCCCTCAAAAGATGTTAATTATGTTGCCCTCATTAAATGCTAAACACATTGATCCACTGGAGCAGAGAGCACCATATGGTTATTCACGATAAAATACATCTCTGGAGCCCTGTTGCAACAGTGGGACCCTGCTGGAGATGGATGTGGGGAAGGAGTGTGGAGCTGAACGCACACATGTGAAAGCCCAGGTGCTGCTCAGACTGTGCTGCAAGCCAAGTTCATTCCCTGCAAAGAGGGAGAGGGTTCAGAGCCAGGTCCAAAGCTGTGTGTCTTTGCTCAGCAGCGACTTGCTGGCTCTGCAGAGCAGCCGGAGCTGCGCTGGAGTCCTATGGGCACATGGAGCCCCTGCAGCCCTGCCCACTGCTGGGAGCACACAATGCACACGTGCTGGCTGCCCTCTGCTCTCTTATGGAACAATCAATGCAACAGTGGATAAAAATAGGTCCCTTCTTTCAGGGGCAGAGGGGTGGCTTGTCTCGATTTTGCCAAGCATCCAGTGTTCCTGGATAACAGCCAAGGAGTCGGTGATCAGATTAGCTTTGCAGCACTGCTTCTCCTGATGCTGGCCCAGCTACAGGGCCCACAATGATTGCTCCCCAGGAGGGACCCTGTCCAGCTGCATTGAGAGCCCCATAACCTGCCCTGTGGGGACTGTTCCTGTCTACACAGTCCCTGTACAGCTGATAGATCAATGATCTGCTCCGTGTTTTTTAAAGCATGCACACTGTGGCTAAAATGGGTGCAGCCATGGTGAAGCAGGGCTCACAGTGAAGAAAAGGTGACTTTGCAGCCTAGCTTTGTCCCAGCTGCCTGCTCTGAAGGTAGGACCTGGATCTGGCTACTCCAATTAGCTCCAGTTTACATGCAAATTAGGTAAGATGTGCATAAAGAGCATGGCAAGCAGTGCATCAGGCTGAAAGTCATGGAAGACGTCTGTATATTCTCACAGATCTTATCCAGGTATGCCAAACCCATGCACATTTGCTATGTGGGCTGCTGTCAGGTCTCTCCTCCAAAGACTGCTGAACTTCTCTGCCTTGTGGTCTGCCTTTAGGGTGTCATCAAGCCAACATATGGGTTTAGTGCTTCCTCAAAACTGATTCCTTACTGCGGTAGCAATTCTTCCAGCTTTGTACCTTGGGGGACTGTGCAGACCTGAATGAAAACATCTGCTTTCCTTTTGAGAAGGCGATCAATATAGATGAAGACCAAGACCCTGAAGACACCTCATTTCTCAGTTTCATTTTTATTTCATTGTGACTTTGACTCCTAAATCCTTTGAATGCTGAGGGCCCAAGTGACCTGGCTAGATAACACCCTGAGGCTACCTCAGCCCGGCATTTCCTCTAGAAAACAAAGCTCATTTAAAACAAAACCCCATTAGTCTTGGCAGGAAGCTTGAATTGTCACTGTTTCAAGGAAGCTCCATTAATTACTGTTCCCACTGCACTATGAAAGATCAAATGCTGAGGATCGTTTTTAATTGGCTATTGATTTCTTATGTTATTACCTATGGTTGTGCTGAGATGCTGTCAGATGTACTGGATGCTTTTGATTATTCCTTCTGGCAGCTGGGATTAAAAACAGCAGGCAGACATTTCCTGATCTGTAATGGATTGCCATGGTGTGCCAACAAGAATCGTCAGCTGGATGAATGGTCCTGCTCTGCCTATCTTGTGCTGCTGAGCTGCAGTGCAGTTTTGAAGGCAAATACCATCAGGGACCAGGCAGGGAAAGAGCAGGAAAAGCTTCAAAGAGCACAAGGATTTACTGCTTTCAGAAGTGCACTGCTGTCAGCACCAAGGCAGGGTGAGCCAGGGAGCAGGGACTTGGGCACGGACAAAGCAGAAGTGCCCATTAGTCATTGATCCAAGGAGAGGCAGATCAGATTACTTTTGCATTGCTGGGGATAACCCCCAGCACGGCAACCTCAGAGATGTGTGATCCCAAGCAGGCCAGCACACACAAACCATACCGACACAGGCCTGCACACACAGCCTGCTAATGGCCCCCCTGGGACATGCTTCTCTCTCAGAGCCCATCTGGGGATGCCTGAGCCTACTCTGTGACATGCTCTCATTAGCTGGCAGAGTTCCTCCTTATTTAACAGGAGATGCTTTCCTGTCCTCCTGACCCCAAATGACACCTTGTTCTACAAATGTCAACTTCCCCTAATTGCACTTTGACAGAGGGAGAGGCAAACACTTCCTTCCCCCTCCAAGGACTGTCATTTAATTAACAGGCAGGTATCTCTCAGGATTTACAGCCCAGATCTGAGTTGCTACTCTCTCTACTCAGTAACTGAGGCCTGTGAAAGCTCATTCAATTTATCTGTGTGTTTTGATAACCATATTTCTGCTAATCTCTTGCTATGCCAGCTTCCTGGATTTACCTCTCAAGGACCATGGAGAGAGCAGTTAATCAAATGAACAGTCCCCGACTCAGTTCTCATTCCCTTCCTGGTTCCTGATCTCAGACGTCTGTGTTGTAGACGACTTCATAGCAGAGCAATACCTATGCTGGCACCATCACCAGTTTCTAGTATAATCCAACTCTCATATCTGTTCTACAGACATGACCAGAGATAGCACAGATGAAAGAGAGATCAGAATCAAAGACATCGAGGCTGGCTGGATATCAAGAAGCATTTAATTTGTTCCTCCTTCACAAACTAGGATCATCTCTCTGCAACCTGTTCTTGACATATGCTTCCTAACAGGTTCTTAAAAAACATCCAGTACTGGAGGTTCCCACAAATCTCAAGCAATCTTTTCCAGTGCTTCTTGCCCTCCTGTTAGATGTCTGAGAGCAAGGGGGAGAACAGTGCTGAGAGGCCATACCATCTGTCCTGCTGGTCATGAGGAACAGACTGGTTTTACTTTGGTTGTGGCTTTTGTTTTCATCATGGGTGAAGAGGTAGATAATGGTTCCTGTCCCTTCCAACTGTTTTTGTGGGTCATGCTAGGATCTAGAAAATTCCAAAGAAAACTAGTATATTACTGAAGGTTAGTGGCTGAGGGATCAAATCCAGACCCCTGGATTTTGTTCCATGGATCAATAGTCTCGGAGTAAACAGACGTATTTGGAGAGTTCAGCTTGGAGATGATCTGACCATATCAGAACAAATGAGGATAACAACAACCAAATGTTCTGTGCTGAGGGAGCTCTATGTGCAAGAAAGTACTCATGCCCTCACCTTTGACTCCACACTGGGAAGATCAATGCTGCCGTGGGATTGCCCATGCAAATTGCCACCTAAATCCCTTACTGACTTGGTAGAGAGGAGATCACACAAAACAGCTGGGCAGTTGCTGACTGCCTGTCTGATTTTAGTAACACCTCTGCAGAGTTGGTGACTTCTCCAACACTGAGACTCCACAGTTCCAGGGGATGTGTCCTGCTGAGCACCTCCAGTGACAGGGTATATAAACCAGCCTCCTGGACAAGAGTCACCCATTGGATACCCAATGGATGTGAGATGTCCAAGTGCAACTGAAGTGCAAAGTGGCAGGAGCTACAGAGGAGCCCTGTTTCAGCACATCTGCTCTTCAGTAAGTACCTTGTCTTTCAAACCTCTGCTCTGCTAGTGAAAGAAAATCTTGGGGGTCAAGCTGATGGTAGAAACAACTGGAATTCATACACTTACTGTAGGACCTATGGTATCATAATTTGCTAGCTATGGCTGCCCAGCCTTTGTACAAAAAAAATGTACAGACAGCATCTTACATTAGCTGGAAAAAACAAGTGTGGTAGAACTGAGTGCACCTAATGTCCTGCCCTTTCCCCATGACTGAGCATTTCTTAGTTCCTAAATTTTTCCTACCCACCCACAGGCTAGGTAACAAAAGAGGAAAAGGGCTCTACTGCAGAGGAGGAGACACTGAATTGCACAGACAACACTCCAGTATTTCAAGATCCATTGCCACTGTAATTATCCATGTGAGGTTTTATCCTGAACTTGCAGAAGTGAACTAAAACACAGGGGCAAATAACAAGAGGCTTTGGGCCATGCTGGCAGTCAGGAGCAAAAGTTTCTATCTCCAGAGCTGCCTTTGACCACTTGTGATCAGAAGACCCTACATGAGACAGCAAGGTTTGCAAGAAGGTTGAAGAGAGGGGGGAAAAGCTGTTCAGCAGTGAGGAACTCACTTCAAGGCTTCTAGGGAGACATTGCTGCATCCATCACAGTTGCACAAAGTTATAATGAATGAGGAATTCACCTCAGTTGTGGTGTTCATTGAATGGGTTGGGTTGAAAGGGACCTTAAAGATCATCTTACTCCAAGCTGCTGCCTTGGGCAGGGACACCTCCCACTACTCCAGGTAGCCCAGAGCCCTGTACAGTGTGGCCTTGAATATTCCCAGGAGCTGGGCACCCACAGCTTTGCTGGGCAACCTGCTCCTGTGCCTCACCACCCTCACAGTAAAGCATTTCTTGCTAATATCTAACCCTACTCTCTTTCAAATTAAAGTCATGACCCGTGTCTCATCACTACATGCCCTTGCCCTAAGTCTCTCTCTAGCTCTCTTGTAGGCACCTTTACATACTGGAAAGCTGTATCCCCAGAACCTTCTCTTCTCCAGGCTGAACAACCCCAACACTCTCAGCTTGTGTTCACAGGAAAGAACTCCCTTAGATCAGTCCCTTCCCCTGGCCTGACCTGGCCTTGCCTCTCAGTGGGAACAGACCAGCCTTCTGGCTAGTGCTAGTGCAGTCCCCTGAAATCTGCAGGGCTGAGGAGAAGTCACTCAGAAAAGAGAGATGACCACATCAACAGTCAGGGAGTCACAGCTCCTGCGGAAGATCTCATTTGTCACTGAGTTTGATCTGGGCAGGGGAGGAGATGAGTGAACACACACTCTTGGCTAGTACTGAGCACGGCTCATTTCCACTGCTGAGCTGGGAGAAGCAGCAACAGCAACAGCTGGGATTGCAAAGAACAAAAATACACTACACAATCAAGTTTTACACTGCAGGGTGGCAGGGACAGAGGGCTGGCAGCATGCACATATTATGAGCTTTTCTACAGGAATGGAGACAGAGCTCACGTGCTCCAGAACATCCCCTCTTCTGGATAATCATGGGTGGGCTCCTGGCAGCACGGGCAGACGTGCTGCACACAGCCCAAGTGAAGCCAGTGCTGGGCGGTTGCTGAGTGCTGGGCAAGAAAACCCACGTACAGACATGTTACCTCACTGCATCTGTAATGCTTCCCACTGGCTTTTGAGCTTGTGGGAAAGCCAGCATGCCTGGCACCCCAGGACTGCCAGCTGTGCAGGGAGGAACATGAGACGGGGATACCCCAAGTCATGACTCTGAAATGTTCCTGGGAATGGGATGTCTGCTTGTTCTTTGGATGGGAAAAAAAAAAAAATCAAAGCTCCCAGCTTAGGGCATTATGCTTAGTAGTGACATCAGTAGAGATGGAAATAAATTTATTTCCCCTTAGAGAAAAATAAAAAAACCCTGCCTCCCCCACTTCTTGCTCTGAAGAGACATCTGTTTTTCTCTGGTGTTTTTGCTGGTCCCTCTGCCATCCCAGCCAAGGAAACATTCTGGGGCCACCTAGATGAGCTGAGACAACAGTGAAAACGGGTCATAAAAGCACAGAGGAGGAAAATCTGTGGACACTCAATCCAAGCCAAACTGTATGGGCTGGCTCCCCACTCCTCTCCACAGGTGAGTGAGCAGGCGGCCACGCTGTGAGATACGATCACCCACCTATACAGACAATGTCCATGAAGCCGTACATTCCATAGCAGATCTGGAAGAGCAGGTCCTGGCGCTGCCACTTGGCTGAAGGACTGAAGGTCGACCAGATGAGCCACGAGATACTGGCGATGAGGAAGAGGGAACCCAGGATGGCCGCTGCTATCTGAACCTTCTCAATGACCGTCAGAGAGATGGCCTGCCACTGTACAGGGGGGGACAAGAGGAAGGGAGGAAGGACAAAAGAGATTAGTTACTTGGAGCACATCACCATTTAAAACCGTTGTAGTGGCTTTGGAGATCTCAAAGAGCACCTATGGTTTTTACCCTGTCCACATCTGGGATGGAGCATGGCAGCTGTTCCATAGTGCATGGCCTTGGGTTTCTTGACAGCACTGCCAAAGAGGCAATGGAAAGGAATCCTGCATCTCACCAGGAAAGCACAGCGACCTGAGTGAGGCAGGACAGATGAGGGCAAGACACCAAAAATAACATCACCGTGACAGTAGATCTCTGATGGCCATCACAAACCAGTTCAGTTGCTCCTTCAAATAGAGGCCAGGCAACATCCTCAGCCCAGGACATCCTCAGCCAGTACCATAAGAATAAGTATCTCAAAGAACCAAGCTTTCTTTTGAAGGCCTCACATGAGCTGGCTCCGTGCCACTTTGTAAGATCTTACATGATCATAGCTCTAGGTAGGATCTCACAGTAGCAATGCACATCCCACAGAACTTGCTACAAACACAAGTTGTTGTGGTCAGGACACCCTGCCTTTAGATGATGACATATTCAGGCTGTGTTCCAAGGTAAACATCAATGCTTCTTCCTCAGAAAAAGAAAAAAGTAGAAATAACTCCTCCAAACCCATTCACTTTGTCAAATAGCTTTGTATAAGCTACATTATAAATATCCCAAGTCCTGACTCCTCGTTGTCATCCAGCATAAAATCTCCTCACTCAGATTTACACTGCTGAGACAACCGTCCTATAAAACCAAGAGCAGAAATTGGTGTCTTTAACAAGACTTGGGGACGTGGTCCATAGCGTCTCCTGCAAATCAAAAATCAAGTGTGTAAACAGGCTGAGGAGAGACAGTCTCTCCTGGCATCGAAGTATATAGGCCACCTCTAGCTGTGAGATACAGGCCCTTGAAATCACAGTGGGACTGGCAGGAGGATAAACAAAGATGGACTTCAACCTCCTGAAGATACAGAGGATTCAGAGGAGTTGAAAATCTTTAGCTTAGATTCAGTCCAAATTCAGTGTCACTATGAAATGACAGTCTTGTGAGATCTCAGTGCCCTGCATGTTTGTCAAACACAGCCTAGGACAGCAAGATCACCCAGCAAGCCTTGTCCCATCCTTCTGCAGTGCAAGAAAGGAATTCAAGTACTTAAATGCCCAGGCCAGCCAGGAGTCAGCAATGTTTTTTGCAACAGCTTTTGAACCCCGACTGAAGTGTGAGAAGGACAAGAAGTGACTTGTGCTGGTACAGGCATGCATGGCACTATTACCAGATCAGTGAACCACTCCCCTAAAAAGGGCTGCATTTGGAGAGGAACAAACTAGAGCTTCAGCTGGAGGCTGAGGTCTGTGGGTTGCAACTGAAGGAGATTCCTCTGCCTCTGCCAGCCTTGCTCCTTGGCTTACATCCTGCAAGGGCAGACAGCCCTCAAATTGTCTGCCATGGATGTGCAGCATCATGAGGTGGGTGGTACCAGCTTATTTGGTAGTCAGCCACAGAAATGGCCACAGAGCTGCTGAGCAGAGAGAGCGCTTGTTCCCTACTGAAGCAGGACTGGGCTCAGGTAAATCCAGTCTCCTCCCTGGGCTCAGATACTCCAGACCCCTTCTTGCCATCTGCCCCAGCAGCTGACCCAGCCAAAGACAAACACTTAGCACTGAGGACACTCAGTAATCTTTTCATCAGCCCATTCCCCATTCTGCCACAGCCCGACCTGCTCCATGCCTCTGCCAAATCCAGCCACACATCTCATCTGGCCCCTTTGTGCCACTGAGAAGGTCACACACTGAACAGCCTGGAAGTCCCAATGCTGCAGGGGTGCTGGAGTCCACAGGAAGGGCACAATGGCGCAACTCCTCTCCTGACATAAAGCAGAGCAAAGGCCACCCAGCACCCATCACAGATGGGTGGCTTCTGGGCTTCTGGCTTCTGAGGATGGGATAAGCAGCTCTGCCATCCTCCCATCAGCTTGCCAGCATTGTTCTCAATACCATAAGCCAACGCAGAACAAATTTGCAAGTAATGCCATTAGCCCAGAGCTCCAGGACTAAATTCATGTGGTGGGGAGGGAGCTTGGCTATGTGCATGGGGTTGCAGTTTCACCCCTGCAGCTTTCCCCAGACCTCACCTCCCCTTCTGTGGCCTGTGGCTAACTCGGAGGGAGTGCTGGGAGCACAGCCTGGTGCTGCATGAGAAGGCTTTACTGCGGGCCCCTCACACCAGCCCGCGTGCGCCCGTGCCAGCCAAATCATTCTGCATCATTTCTCTCTCTTGAGGAGGTAATGGACTGGCTCCTCACCATCTGCCTGGCACACTGCAAGGCCTCTGGTAGCAACAGGTCCTTCCAAGGTAGCAATTAGAGACAAAGGGAAGAGAAGAAGGAACTGTTTTCTACAACCAGAAGCCATGTACAACCAACACCATGGCTTTGCAGAGAAAGGGAGGCTTCAGTGTAGCATTAAATACATTGTCAAAGGGAATGGGGTTCAGAGAACAGATGAGTTACACCTGAGTGCAAACCTCAAACCCTGCTCCCCTTGGCTGGGAACGGAGAGGCTGAAACACTGGCAGGGACAGTGCCTGATGCTGCTCAGCTGGCAGTGGCTGCTGGGAAGTTCACTGTGGTGATAATGAAGAGCCTGGAGTCTGTCAGCTGTGCCAGGGGGTAGGAGGCTCTCCCCCTGCATCTGTGACAGTGTGACAGTGACACACACAGCAGCAGTCTTGACTCTGTTCAGAAGGTGGCACTGGGGTGTGATTACCCTCTGGCAAGGAGGTAAATGGGTCAAAGCTGAACACTGGGGAAAACAGCCAGCTTGCAGAATACTTTAATATTTTCCAGTTAAAAAAAAAAAAAAAAAAAAAGTAAGTAATAAATGTTGTATTTTCTCTCTGGCAACCCTGAGAACTGCAATTTAGTGTCCCACATCTACCTTGAGCCACTAATAACAAGAGTAATTATTTTTCTTCTTTGAATTCCATTTTGCTACAAATCTTAGTGTATGAGATGGAAGATCTTAGTATGAGACAGAAGATAAAGCCTGTTACCCCCATGAGTGCTCAGACAGAAAGGCCCAACAGCTCTTCAGAGGTAGAATGTGCTGATGAATTTCAGCTGTAGGAGCTGGGCTTGATGTGTCCCTGCACTGTCAGCCTTAGGAGCTCACCTCAATCACAGCACCATGTCTTTCAGATTTCATAACAGCCCTTAGAAAATCACCCCTTTTCCTAAGCCCTCTCCACCCTCATTATGGCCATCAGACCAGGGATTTGGCAGGTGACCCTATCATCCCTGGGTCACCACTAGAGCTGCAAAGAGAGGTCTCAGCAGCTCTGGAGTCCCTTTACTGCCACATCTGAAACCCACAAAGCTCTTTGAATGCCTGGCAGCAGACGCAGCCTCCTCCCTCCAAATCTCCAGCTCAAATGTTCAATATCTACCAAGATCACAGTGTCAAGCAATCCCAGCTTGTGAGGAGAGACCTAAAGCTGAGCCCTTCTTCCCTCAGTTGATAATGACTCGAGCTCCTGGTAGCCACTCAGCTGCACTGAAGTGCACCTATAACAACTCAGCTCACCCAGGCTGTCAGTCAGGGACATGACCTTTAGGCAAGTAGAAAGCTCTACAGATGCTCTGCCAGTGCTGAACAGGGCAGAACTAAGGACTTGGTGGTACCAGAAAGCTTTAAAGGCTCCATACAGGATAACAGGATCAGCTTTGTGAGCTCCAGACTCAAATGGCTTCAGAGCATGCCCAAACAGCTTTCTGTGATGGTCTGCCACCCGCACTGAAATAGTGCTCCAACCCTCCAAACCATCCTGGAGAAGCTGTCTGTCTCTCTGTCCTCTGCTACCACCACCCTGGGACAAGCGCTTTGGCACATCACCCATGCCTGCAGGTGCAAAACACTACTCTTTCTCAGACCAATTTTCCCAAGTTTCCCCATTTTGCCCAAACTGAAAAGCTCTACAAACCAGATACCTCAGAAAGAGCTTCTTAGGAGCTCACTTCTGACATTTGTGATGACTTTAGTCAGGGTCCAAGCTGGGACTGGTGCCTTCAAGTCATGTCACTCCCTGTCTCACACTGTTCCATAACCTGCAAGTTGTACTTGAGACAAATCTGTTTCCCTGTTTGCTTCAGTGCTTCTGCTTAAAGGCTTGTAAGTGAAAACCTGCTAATGCAACACAGATAAATAATGTCGTCACTATTTAAGGCCTGATCTGTATTTCCCTTTCTTTGGCACTTGCAGTCTACAAAGGCTCCCAAGCACCAGCATGAGCATATGCAAGGCAGATACTGCTTGCAGAAGATGTCTATGTCTTTGCAGCAGCTTGCAAAGAAGTCTCGTTTGCTGGAAAAGCCTTCCTGCACTCCCCTGAGAGCTCCTCCATGCCTGCCTCAGGCAGTTCAGTTTATTTTTATTGCTGTATCTGACACATCCCCTTAATACACATCATTAACATCCAGAGCTGTGCTAGTCAGCAATTTAATTCTCAGACCCAGGGTCACAAGCAAGAGGAGGTTTTTCCTAGAAGGTTGGAGAGGATCATTTGTAGCACTGCTTAGGTGTGGCTCTTCCCTTGATGCTGTCCCAAGATCCTGGCCATCCTCCTCAACTATGTTCTGGAGGATGGATACTTCTTCATAAATTCACCAAGCAAAATTAAGCCACTGTTGTGGCATAGCTTCCCTGCTGTACACTTATGGATGCTGTGGCTTATTCAGATACTAGAAAAGCAGCAAGGAAGAGGGGGAGTGGGGCCAAGTAATGAAAATGGGCAATGGTAAAAACCTCCCTTCTCCATGTGCCAGAGCATCTGGTAAGACTCAGGCTACAGCACCGGTAGCATCCTGGAAAATTCCCATTATAATGCACAGGCCCCAAAGTCTCTCTTGCAGTGACTGCACCCATTGCTTGCAGCCTTCAGCTGAAGCTCAGCAGGGACCAGCAAAGCTCATGCTTAACACAACTGATTCAGCAGGCTGGGACAATCAGGAGACATCAGTAAACTTGCCTCAAGCTTTTTAACTCAGGATCTCAGGCTGAAGTTCAAATACCCTGTGAGCTCAGCCATTCTTGCAGATGTGTCCTGATGAAGAGGCCATATAAGAGCACTCATCAGCTCCTAAGAGATCATCACCACGGACAAAATGGAGACAGAGGAGACCAGACCATTTCCCAACCCCAGCACTGGATAACTGGGGATCTTTGGAGCTGAAACAGCCCGCAATGCAGGAAGAGTCAGAGATAACAGTATGTCAGAACTGAACTCCTCAAAACTGCAGACAGTTGTTGGGAAGGCTGGTTCAAACAGATTTTCTCTCTGCTAACATCAGAGTGGATGTGGCTCAAGAGTGACTACAAAGGAGCTGTATAGATTAAATACACATCAGAGGCCCATCGAGGCAGATACCTACTCCACTGTGTATCAGCACCAGGGTGCAGGCAGTACTATCACGTGCTTCTAAACCCCTGTGTCTTCAGGGTCTTTTTAAAATCATAGGCTTTACACAAGTATTGCCATGGAGGGAGGCATTTAAACCCTCCAAGCCCGTGATTCCTGTCTTGGTGACTGGCAAACCGGAGAGCAGGAAGGTGGATGGATGGATGGATGGATGGATGGATGGATGGATGGATGGATGGATGGACAAAGCTCTGGATTTCCTGGTTGCTCACAGCTGATGGAATATTTTTTCTCATTTGTTGCCCGACTGCTGCTTGGCAGGACACCTGCTATGTTCTCCAACAACTTTAATCTCCCAGTCTGAGCAGGTTAGCAGTGTTGCTGCTTTAAGACCCTTGCTCTTAAATGCCTGCAATCCAGGGAATGGGGTGGGTTAATTTGTAGAGATTAATTCTGCCAAAATAGCAGACTAAAGGTCTCTCTCTGGTATGAAACATCATAATAGCCTGGAGGCTAGAAGGAGCCTGTGTTAATTATGCATGAACCCGGCTGTAACTTCTCTACCCACACCATGAGTCTCCAGACACATCTGGCCCATGCTGTGCTTCTGAGCACTCCAAAAAATGTGCAGCAGATGTCAAAGTGGGCAGAGAAACATGCAGGTCCCAGGGAACATGTGGGTATTGGATGTGCTGCTCTGCTCAGACCAATTGGACATGCTTCAGGGAGTCCAGGGTCTGCCAGCTGCCTGGATTTGGCTTCCCAGCAGTCTATCAGATTAGAGGATGCAGGAGAGAGGTAGGCCATGTTACTGGTTAGAATCTAGCCAAGCTCAGAGCATCACCCAAACAGATTATATTTGACAAAGACATGAGGCCTGTGTGGTCCTTGCCTGTATTATGGTTGGTCTAGAAAAAAAGAGATGACCTTGACTTCCTACAGCATTTGGCCTCCAAAAATTGTGCTTGAGAAATTCAGAGATTTCTTGTAAGAATAAAGCTGGGCCCAAGTTCCAGCAGATCCTGAGAAGAAAGGTCAGGGACTCTGAGATATATCTGTATGTCCAGCTGGACCATGTTATCCACAAGTGGGGTGCAGGCCAAGCAGAAAGGATGCTCCTCCCACCTGCACATGCTGTGACTTGTTATGGGATACAGTGCTGGGGCATGTAACTCCTGTATCCTCTCTGCCTCCTCTTCCCAGCATCTTACCAGATGGTGAGAGCCACTGAGAAATGAGGCATTCATAGTGATGGGTTACAGGGGGTCCAAGCCCTTAGTCCTGGTAGGAAGTTCTGGCCTGGTCCATCAGCCACTTCCCACAAGATTTTGCAAATTAATGCCTATGTAGCATCTGCTTCCCAGCAGTGCCTTTGTGCTGGCACCAGACAGGGCACCCAGGCACACAGCTGTAACTCTACACAGTGCATTTATTCCAGGCCAAATGTCTTTTCACTCCAGTTGCTTCTTCCCATCCTCCAAATTTCCCAATGCTTCTCTGAGAAGTGCTGCAAAGTCTAAGCCAGAAATGTGAAGGTTCCAAGCCCTGGATCTACACAGTCCTCTGGGACTTTTGCTCCTGGAGCCAAGCTCTCTAACTCAGCTGTTTCTGCCACTCAGCTTTTGTGTTCATGGCAAAGACCAGCAGATCAGGCCACTTTCTGACAGGGGAACCCAGAGACAGAGAAGCTTTGCACAGGCTCTGAAATATGTGTGTGTGAGGTGGGAGCTTGTCCATGAGCACCTCCCAACAAATTTTAGCTGAGTGAGGAACAGGAAGTCATTGACCCATTGCCCTGAGCCACCTGAAAGTGCAGAGCATTTGGAAGTCATTCATTAAAGGAGGTTCTGGAGACACAAATGCTCACAAATTTGTACTCGCAAACCTTCAGTGCTGCTCAGCATTGCATCCCCAATCTGAGACACAGGAGGCATTAGGGCACTTGTGGAGCAGCTTTCCAGAAATAAACAAAAGCTGCTTTGTCCACATCTCCCCTCCTGTGTTTCAATCTGCTCTGAGTTACTAGAGCCAAGAAATTAAAATATTCTGGGTCTGAGGCTTGGGATGAAACTACTGATGTGTCCAGCCCATGGCTCATGGAAAATTGAATCAGACTCTCAGAGAAGAGGCAGGTTTTTTCTTCCCCTCAGCAAAATTCTCCCATGATGTCCCCCTAATTTCACTACTTCATTTAAGTTTGGAGTCCTAATGGGTTGTCCCTTTCTCCTCAATGTGGTAAGCAACTTCAGGCCTAGAAAAAACCACAGAGAGATCGCAGTCTGAAGAAGAGAGCAGGAGTTTGCATTCCCCTACTCCCCTGTACAACTGGGCACCATCACCAGCGCTGTCCTTGCCCCCTGGCAAGAGAGCGACCTGCAGAGGTGCAGGCACTGGACAGCCCAAAATCCCTACAGACATGACCCTGGTCTCTAAACCATTGTAATGCCTCTCCAGTCCAGATGATGCTGATAAAGCAGTAGTACCTGCATGTAATGTGCTTCCTTACGGCTGGGGCACTAATGGTGCTCAGCAAAGGCATGCAGCAATTAATGCATCTTCAGGCATTGCCCCTGCAATAAATCAATAGCTATTAAGGATAATTTATCCCATTTTTAAGTCACTCAGGTTTCCCCATTCTGAATCCTGATTTTGAATCACCAGTCTGTACTGCAACTTATTCAAATACAGTGCTTTACAGATAAGAAAGGATGTGGGTCCTTGGATGACTTTCACAGACACTCACATCAAGATGTGCTTTACCTGTTGTGTGCACATCTGCGAAAGTCCATCAAGAATCAGGCTTGAAGAGACCAGAGTATCAGAGTCAACACCTCTTGTGCCATGCCATGATTGTGGGAGAGCAGTAAAGTGAAAAAGGTGGTGAGATCAGAGAGGAGAGCTCTAAGAACCCTCCATCTGCCTCCTCCATCCCTCACGCCAACACAGCAGAGTCTCAGCAGGAGGAGACCAGGATTAATGGCACAACTATAAACACTCAGTCACAGATTGTGTGCTCTGTTGCAGTAAATCCCACAGTGGAGCTGTCCTTGCGTGGCCCTGGAGACAGGCACACCTGTGGTCTCCAGTGGATGAACACATTTGAATCGCTGTGAGGTGTTAGTGGAATTTTCAACAGGAGGCAAGTGAATATAGGAATTGCCAAGGACAGAAAGAGCAGACTCCCAAGGGATGCTCACAGAACCACTGAGCAGAACATGGGGCCTCTTTGGATAAGCCCCTAGCAATCCTTTCTAAGTGTCTCAGACATATGAATCCCTGTGCACAGGGAAGGAAAACCCACACAGGTAAAATCCACTTGTTCCCAGAAACAAAAATTGAAACAAGAATAGATAGACTTTGAAATGTCTCTAGTACCTTTACCTGCAGAGGGTTCTTTGTGCTTATGGCAATGACGTGATACTTGTAGTAACACAGCTCACAGCTCCAGCAGCCTCTCTCGCTAATCCATTTGATCAGACATGGCTGGTGAGTGCACTTCACAGATCCATCACATCGACACGGGCTCAGCAACTCCCCCTGAAAGAGACAGACACCATCAGTGAGGCTTCCCTCCTTCCACAGGCACGGCACAGCACAGCACACGTGGCACGGCATGGCAGAAGCTCCCACATCCACCATTTGAACTTCCTTTTTACATAGTTTGGCTCAGGCAATTGTGCTGCTTCCATCCCTTTTCCCTCTAATAATGCATGGCTGATGTGAACCAAGACTGTCAGGGATGTAATGGTCTCAGCTACTGGGGTCTTACTTGCCTTGTCACCACTGAAGGAAAACCTAGATGAGCACAACTTTTACCAGACTCCAGAGGACCTGACCACTGACCCCGAACAGTGGACACACCTCTGTTGGCAGCCACATGCCACTAGTTCATTGCTCAGGTTTTTGTCTCTCTGCTGCCTGTTTTCCAAAGTGAGGTTGGAGGTGGTAATAAATTGTGAGACAGTCTCTGCCGCAGACTCCTGCTCCGACCAGGGTAGCTTCCTGGAGCCCAGGCAGGCAAAAGGTCTTCAGATTTATCTCCACACCATCCACTTTCCCCAGACAGTCATACTGGTGAACTACAGGGATGGCTATTTGCACCCTAGAAGCAAGCAAGAGGAGAACAAATTGTGTCCTGGCTTGTGACCCAGCTGGTTATGAGTGGTGGCAGAAACACTGAACCTCCTGGCTCGGTCCCTTGTTTCTGGTGTAGCTTTTAACAGGGTATCCACGAAGACACCGTATTATTCAGATCCATCTTCTGTCATCCTGTTCACCATGGGACTAAATTCCTCTCTGCACACAAGCTCAGGAGCTCTTTACAGTTGTTTGCCATTGCTTATTCAGGTTAGGAGAGAGACATTACATTTTACTCTTCCCTGTTTAGTGTTTAAAAGCCATAGTAAAGATTCCAATAGTGTATTTAGCTGTGCTCCAAGATTAAAAAGGTTTTAAAGGCAGAATAAGAATATCTATGGGACAGAGAAGGTTGAATCATACTTTCAGCACTGGGGAGAAGATATTTGCTCTTACAGCCCAGATCAGCCTCATCACTAGCCTGATGGAGCACCAGGATAATGGACCCTGGCACTGGACACTGCTGGATATGGTAAAAGACATCCATTCCAACTGCCTCGGGTTATGCACCAGATCCTGTTCTTGCTAACCCTGGTGGGAAACTGTCTCAGCTTCTAGGTCACTACATCAGGTCTCAGGACCTGAGGAACTGAGGACCCCACTGGGCAAGAGAGATACTTCTATTTTACAAAACCTAATGCGAACACGTGAATCATTTCATTTGTTTCAGCTAGGTGACCTAAAAATGTCATCTTTCATGAAATTTTAGAAAAACTGTAAATAATTGTTTATGTTACAAACGCAGCCTTGGCTCTACTCGTTACTGGTTACATATTGTAGGAGATACAAAGGGAGAGGGAGAGCAAGGAGGGTTGTAGGCTCCATGAACCTTTTCCACCTGCAAAGGGGTGACATGACAAGCCAGAAGAAGGGAAGCAGGGAAGGATTAGATGGGAGAAAGGTGCACGTGGGAATGAGCACTGACATTTAGCAAACTCCCCATGTGAGGTCCAATTTGAGGGGCTGTGCATGTTTGTGCCTTGGCTGAGACTGGGGTGAGACACTGCCAGTGTGATAAGGAGCCCAGAAGAGCAGGTACTGCCCGACAGGATGCAAAAGGGGAGGGACCAGAATTTGGCATGACTCCTCTGTTTTCCTGGCTCACCAAACCTCTTCCACACCAAGAGCCAGCCTGGTACATGGACCACTGCTCTGTGCCTTTGGTCTGCCCTTCTCATCTCAGCCTTATTTTCTCAACAGTTTCACTCCTCAGCACACAAGTGCGGCCCCAGCACTAAGGAGGTCACGCAGAAACCTCCCAGATCTGCAGCATCCCTGCCTTTCCACCTCACTGCACACCAGGGTCTCTCTTGCAGGGCTCAAAATGGTGAGTACAGGACCTGGGCTTTGTCTAATGAGCAGCTGGAGGCATCGATGATGAGGGATCAGAAATGGAGCAGAATGGAGCAGGAACTAAGAGCAACAACCTCCAGGCAAAGGCAGAGGGGAAAAGCTGTAGCTACAGCCTGGACTTGCACTGGCTTCTGGGGCTCTGTAACAAATGAGTCTATGAAATCTGAGCTTCTCTCTTCAGAGCCAAGAGATGTTCACAGATGTCCTACAGCACCATGGGGACCCAGTCTCCCTCCCTAACTGGGATGCTCAAACACACAGTCTTGCCAGCTCCTACAACCTCAGGATTTAACCGTGGAGATGAGTCCCCCAGTAACTTGATTTTAGCAAATGTAGCAAAAACTCAATTTATCACATTTTCTCCAACCGTCTGAAATATTACATCCTTGTATGTGGCACACAGCTATTTTTGCATACTGTGAAGCCCAATTCTGTCCCCAGCAGGCATTTGTAGAAACACTGCCACATGCACACACGCTCACATGCAGTCCTGTACCAGCAGAAAAACAAACACAGGGGGCATATTAAAGGAATACATCCTTTGTACAGCAAAGGAGAAGGAGTCTCATTGCTGGCTGTACAGAGAGCTCAGGAACAGACCATTGGCTGTGATACGCAAGAAGGTTCTGCTGTACAGAGTCCTCTTCTGCTAAAAGCTACAGGAACACAAAAGCAAACCCAAAGTGAGACACAAATCACAACTATTAGAGATGGAAATGAAATCCCTAACACACATTTTTGCAGGTTTATAGAAGATGGGTCTGCACAACATATTCTCCAGTGCTCGAACAGCAGTATTCCCACCAATTCCCTTTGGGGACTGCTCTCCAAAACCCTTTGAAGGGTCTATTTCCCTACTTCACAGCATTTATTTTTGCAATTTCCCATGGTAGAGTTATATCCCATCACTGAGATGAGTCTAAGCAGCATTTTTCCTTTGTCAGTAATTCATGGAGAAATGCTCCCCAACAGCAAGCTTCCTCCTCAGCTTGCTCACTACCACTACACTAGTTCTTGTTCTTCTGAAACACTCAAGTGTGCTTTGGAGTCAGGGCTGCCTTTAATTTTTTCTGTTATCCAAGTCTAAATTAGAAAAAAACAGAGTTAAAAAAAAGGAAAGGGTGCTCTGTCTCAGCCACAACCATTTCAATATATGCATGAAATACTCTTCCTTATTTCTGGAAAGAGTAATATCCTAAGCAATTATATATAACATTCTTCCCTGTTTATCACTGTGATGGGAGCTTGTCTCGAGGAGCAGCAAGGGCAAGGCCAAGCTGAACTGGCTTTACCCTGAGGAGGACAATACTGCAGGAGATGAACCAGTAGTGCAGGTCTGCTCCAGCTCTGTCCTTCTGCTCTGGACTCCCAATCTGTACCCGCTGCAGTACGTCAAAGTGGTTAATGATTATCTGGCCCCTGCTATTTAAAGCCTACTGGGAGGAGTGCTGAGAAAGGATGGAAAAAAAGAAGAAGATTATTGCCGGCGTGCTTGTGGTGCTCGGTATATCCAGGGAGAAAATAACCACGTCAGGAGCAGCGTCACCCCTGTTGAGTGCTGGTGGCAGTGTTTTGCCTGGCTTTTATCTGTCATTTATCAGTGCTGGGAGCCCATCTGCACACTGCTACCACAGCTGCAGCTGCTCACCCACCAGCAGGCAGACATGGGATGTGTTCCCCAGACCTGTTCTTTTAACTGCAAATTAAGTACAGCAAATTTGCCCACCCAGTCTCCTTTAAAGAGGGCAGGGCTGGGAATGATGTGTCACAGGGCCAGGATGTGGTTGGTCTTCTTGGTTGGCCCAGCTGTGCTGACCTATGTCTGGTGCCTGGGCTGCTCCTGAGCACCAGTTCACCTGGGAAGAGCCATGTTACCAACATCCTGTTATCAAAACATTTTGAAAGCCAGTGCAAACTGTACAGAAAACCAAGATAGCTGATGGTGATCTTAAGACCTGCATTTTTTCTTTCACCTGTTCATTCCCTGCTCAGGTATGCAAAGTAGCACAAGTCACAGGAGCAGTGCCCTGAGTAAGAGCAGGTGAATGAGAAGATGCTGAAGGAGTTGTCCCATCACAAGGGCTGCCATCTCTCTCTGGGGGTGTACATGCAGCTGCTGCTGCTCACAGATCTGCATGCATGCATCTGAGACTGCTGGCATTTATCTGAGTTTGTCTTGTTTGCAGGAGGAAGCCAGGGTCATTTAATTTCAGGTCTTCAGCTGCGCCTCCTAAATATACTTAAATCTCCACATTGAGTTTAAATGCAATGGGAAGTTTTACTACAGCAAATAAATTCCAAATGATTTCTATATTAGGAACATAATTACAGACAAATTAAGTCAAATGGCAAAGAGAATCCCATTGTTACAGAGCTGGTAAACTTCAATAAACATGTACTAATGACCACTCTGTCTTCACACACTTATAAGAGTTACCCTTCTATCCTTTTGAACTAAACACATGTGACTACCAGCATCTCAAATGCTTCCCCATGCATGCAAGCACTGTGCCAGCCAGCAGCAGGCAACAGGGGACATGGAATGTCCCTTGTATGTGTATGTGTGTATATATATGTATCACACTGCATGAAATTCTCCAGCACAGGGGGAAATTGGCACAGCGTGTGGACCCAGAAAGGAGTGGACCTAGGTGTCCTGTGGTGTCAGAACAGCACAGGACATGGTTATGAATGAGGCTCTGGTGAGATGGCATTTCACCAGGCACCCCAGCAGAACTGGGTACTGATCCCAATCTCCATCTTGGTAGAAATCTGCTGAGAGACTTTTCTTGACCCAGCTGGGGGAATACCCCAACTGGGAACCTCCCTAAAATCTGGAGAGCCTATAGGAAAATCTATGCAAGTGATTAGAAAAAGAAATCCTGCCATGTCTGTGATCAGAATTGGCTCATCCCACAGCTCCCCCACAAGACCTGATACCCCCGTGGCATGCAGAAACAGCACTGCCCATGGCAGGCAAGATCTGTGTGCCCTGGGGTGCTATGAGTACCCCCATCCCAACATCAAGACAAAATGCAGCCCCATAAAGTAGAAGAATCCAGCTCTGGACAATTGTTTCTGTTGCTCAGCTGTGATTCTAAGTCCGTGACTGCCTGGCTGAAGCCTTTGGTGTGTGCTCTTGGCCTGGCAGCTCCCTGGGTCAGGACCATGTCTCTGCAGGGCTGAGCTGTGGTAGAAGTGTGGGCCCCCCTCTAGGATTCCTTAAGCCCTCAGTAGTACAAAGGAGAAGCGACAGCTGGGTATGTCAGGGTATGTCAGGCTGGGGGCTCTGAGATGGGCGTGGTGGGGGCACAGCTCTGCTTTTTCATGGTTTTCTGCAATTTTCAATGGATATTAGCTGTTCTGGCAGCACAATGAATGGGGCACTTATCCTTCACAGGGCGATGAGAAATCCAGCAACAAGCCTGAGGCATCTCTGCCATCTCCATGAGCAGACAGGGATCTCAGCTTTGGTGCATCCAGCAAAACCATCACACAGCCCTTTGGGACCATCAGGAACATTTTCCTGATGTCTGGGAGTGTGGGCACTGGTTGGGAAAGGGATGTGTCTCACAAGGTCCTGAGCTGAAACCCAACATTTGTTCCACAGTGAGTCTTGTCTGAAAAGCCATCACGTTTGCAGAGCTCTTGATGCTCCAAAAACAACACAAATTGCCTTTCCACCCACAGAGGCTCTGCTGCAGCACCTGTGAAGAGCGCTGGGGCTGCCACGCTGCTCAGGATTTTTTTGCACCTCTCTGATGAAAACATGAAAGGTTGCAGCCACAGCTGCAAGGAGGGCAGGGTGGGACCTGCTTTGCATCCTCCTTCTGCTGGAAAACTCATTCCACCACTGTCACAAGAGGCATGACTTCCCAGCTCAGCAGCTGATGCCCACAGCCTCCGGCTTTACCATGGACCAGGGAAATTTTAAGTTTTCTCTGCGCTTTCCTGTCTGCAGTGTTTTGTGCCTGTCACCACTGCTGAGACAGACAATGACAGAGGTGTCAGCTCAGAATTTGGGAGTGGGATGGAGAAGTGGGAAGGGAGACTTTCCATTTTCTGAGCATTACTATTCCCCTTGGGGACTCTTCTGTCACTGCAGAGCTGGGGGACCATCAACTCATCTGGCTGCTCATCAGGATAGGAATGAAGGTTGCCCATGTTTTAAGTCAAAACATGTTTTTTTTGGTTGAAGCTGATGACTCAAGAGTCTCAGCTGTGCTGGAGACAGACAGTGGGTCAAATCCCTGTACCCTCAAGCCCAATAACAGTGCTGGGATGTGGTGGAGAGGCATCTGATCGGTCCCGTCTCCAGGCTGTTCAGCAGAGAGCAGGAAAGTCCCAAGAGGTCCCTGAGCTGCACCACTGCACTGGCTGCCCTCTTTACCAAATGGCCCTGCTCCTTCTCTGCCACCTCTGAGCAGGATGCTCCAAAGCAAGACCCCTCATGGCACTGTCTGTGTGCCCCCAGGGGATCCCCACAGCTTAGGAACAGGGATGGGAGCCACGTCAGAGAGGCCTGAGGGCAAACTCCATACTCCACCTTCCCACAGGGTAAGCAACGGTGCCGGACTCAGCCAGGCAGGAGCAGGGATGGGTTTCCTCTGCACACAGATCATCTCTCTGCTCTGCCAAGGAGCAGGAAAGAGGGTGCCTTCTTTCCATCCCTTAATTGCTAAAACCTTAAAGAGTTCTGCTGGGCAGGAGGGTGGGAGGGAGAAATGAAGACAAGGAATGAAATCTCATGAAGAAAGAAGGAGGAAGAGGCTTGAGAAGTCCTGGGTGCAGAAAGCCCAGCGCATTTAGAGAGGCAGCTCTGGCTCCCTAAGACAAGAGCCTTTGCTGTGGTGACTCATCCTGGGAGCAGTCTGGAGTGGTGGCTCTGCCCTCGCTCCTTCACTGATTTCCAGGGGAAGGTGATTGAACACAGCTCCACTGAGCTTAATGTGAACTGTCAGGGAGCTGCGGCACATTTGTCTTGATCACAGAAGAGAAAACAGGAAAGTTGCAGAGTTTAATATAAAATATTTGGACATGACCCAATCCTTTTTTCACTATAAAAAAGGAAAAAAGGACTTAATCTAGGCTAGGGCTGTTTCAGTATTTATCTGACATCAACTTGGTCATGTGTTTGCCCATAGCCTGGTACTACCCAACAGCTCTGGGAGCTTCTTTGCCACCACTGGTAAAGGCCAAAAGAAGTTGGTTCAGGAAGGGCTGGGTGTCTCATGGCTTAACACCAATTTCCTTCACAGGAGCAGAAAAAAAACCATTTTTGTGAGAAACAGAGAACCACAGGGCATTTTACGTGCAATGAGCTATGGAGTACTTAAACACCTGGTTTCAGGCCAGTGAAAGGTGAAGGACAGAGAGCCATTCAATTTAAGTCACAGGTGGCCAGGGAAGGGAGACAGCATGGGAAGGGATACTGGGGATTGGTTCTCAACTCAGTCAAGCACTGCAGGGGAAGTGAGAGGGAAGGACAGACCCTAATGGTCCCCTTATCTGAGAGGAAAGATGCTGAACTCCATCTCCACATGTGGGTTTTGCCAACAGACAGGCCCTTCTCAGAGGAGATTCCCCTGAACAGGAATCCTGACCCACCAGTTTTCCTCAGAACAAATAAACAAATGAGAGCAAATCAGTTCCTCAGCAAACACAGGGACCTGCAAGCACTCCTGCCATGTTGTTGCCACCAGCAAATCCATGACAAAGTAGCTGAAAGTGATCCTGAAAAGCTGTTCCACTAGAACAAAGTCAAACCTCACCTGAAATATCTAATAAGGAATCAGGAATTAATTATCAATGGCCAAGGAGCAGAGAGGTTACAATATATGGTATTTATTTGCTTTTCTCTCTACAGAAGGATTTTCATAAGAAAAATTACTTGACTTATATGTTCTACAGCCCACTTCATCCTAATGTCATTGAACATGTTTTTGATTAGCTGATTTAAGTAATTCTTACTAAATGTTGCTTGGTTGCAAGGAATCAAAAGGCAAGTGTCTCAAATATCACCTGCTGTGCCTCATCAGGTGTGATAATAGCACCAATTAAGTGAAGAGCCTTCAATGCACAGAAATCACAGTGCTGCACATGTGAAATCAAGATACCTGAACAGCCCAGAGCACTTGGGTGTTGCAGCAAGATCAGCTCCACACTTGCCCTGAATACAGAGTGGAGCCATTTCAGCATCCCAGAGAAGAAATGTTGTAATCTGTCATAGTCCTGGGCTATCACCCAAAGTGCTGATGGCTTTAAGCTTCTGGAGATTTACTCAGAATTATTACTTACTCTTTCATGAGCTACAACACTCTAGTTACTTCTGAAAAAGAAAGCCACTCTTGTTTCACTCTGGCTCTTCTTAATTAAAGTATTTCAGACAATACTTAGATTTATTCTGTGTGAGGTACAAGAGTGAACTCAATTTTGCTCCCTAGGATGTGATGCTGGGATAAATCTGATGCGACACCATGAAGTCAAACAATTCTTTCAGCACAAATCAAGTACCCTTAAGTTATGGCTTCTCGTAATAAATCTTCAATCAATTAAAAAGGTTTTCTTTTTTTTTTTTTTTTTTTTTTTGTACAAATGGCTTTTTCACTAGAGAAAGCCTCATCTAAATATTTTTTTTTCTAAATATAATTCTTTTTTTTCATGGGAAAAAAAAAGATAGCAATTATTCCTTATTATCTCTAAGTTCAAAGTATAAAGTTAATGCTTTCAGAATGCAAATACCGTACAATGCAATTCTTATCCGAGATGTGCTCAGCAAATTGAACTTTGCAGCTACTTCCCTGGGAAGCTGTTCATAAAGATATTCAGCTAATGGCCATTTCAGGAAACATTATGCCATCAGCTTCTGAGGAGCAGCCATGGAAAATCCATAGAAATGGATGCTGGTTTGACTCCCCAGACGAAAGACCCCACTTTTAATAAAGACAGTGAAACAAACAGACCAATAGGCTTTTTTTTTTTTTTTGCTTTTTTTTTCCCCCCCCCTCAGATAAAGCTGAAAAGCCCTTCAACATTAGAGCTGAGAAAATCTTTACTCTGTAATATTTGCTTAATCTTCCTGGGTTCTTCAGGAATGAGAAAATGGCCAGGTGCTACTGGCAGCCATACAGCAATGAGATGCTCCTTCCAAAAGTGCAGCAACTGCTCAGGAGCTGCTTCACCCTGGCACCAGCAGCTCATCAGTGGAGGGGAGCAGAAGATGATGGCAGCCAGGATTTGAGGGCTGTCATTTTCCATAATACCCTCAAGTGACCCCCAGTCAGGACTGAGGGCAGCATGGTGAGGAACTGGGGGGGCATGTGCACATTCAGTAAGTGGAAGCCAATAATAAATAAGGTGCAAACAAAAGCACAGAGCAAATGTCCACTTCTTGAAGGTGGTGTTTCCAGCTGGGAGAGGAGATGAGGATGTGACAGGAGGGACTTTTCCAACAGGTCTGGATGGGAATGGTTATGCAGGAGCTTTTCCTGCTCTATTTGGGATAGTCAAAACTGGCAGCTCAGAAATGGAAACTCTCTGAAGCTATGTCTGTCTCCAAAGCTGTTTGTGTCTTCTGTGGCGTGAGGCAGAGCTTGAATGTGGGCTGCTGGCCTTGGGTGCACCTGGGGTGAAGGCTGAGGACAGCCTGGCAGGGGGCTGAAAGCAGAAGTGAGGTGGGAGACAACACACACATGGCTGCTGCAGCAGCCAGGGAGCTGTGATATAAAATAATGAGCGTGGTTTGTTTACTTTTGGCTTCGCTAGCACTGCGGGACTGAGCTGTTTCATTAAGACGTGTCCTGATCTACTTTTCCTTTCTGCCTTCCAGACTCAAGGAGAAGAATATGCAATTACAAAGTTCACTCATGTAGAGCCCTTCAATTACTGGGTAACTCTGTTATGGCTTTTCCTAACGTTACAAGATTCGTGCAATAGGACATGACATCTGAAGTAATTCATTTTTCATCTACTGATTAGCAGAAATTAAAATGGTTCTCAGAACATCCCAATTTATGTGAGATCAAGTTCCTTATCGTCTTAGTGGTGAAGGCATTCATTTTTAATGTCTCAGGCAACTCTGCAAGCAGAGATGCTGAACAAAAATACATGAAGGAGACAGCAGAGGGGAGAATAGAAGTCCACAGGGTCTGCAGGGTGGTGGAGCTCCAGAACCTTGCCTTCCAGTCCTGCCATAAGGTCACCTAAATGTCTGGCAGAAAATCCAAATGCTTGCTGGCACAAATATGCACTGAAGGCAGAAGCACTTCTTTTTGAAATGATGCAGCTACGGAGTGAAGCTAAACTGCCTTTACTGGCAGTGAGCTAAAAACCAGCCACAAATACGAAGGGTTTCTTCTACAGGTGTCTGCCACAGCAGCAGAGCAGCTGCCTGCTGGATGCACTTGTGCCATGATGATGGATACCGCTCAGGATCCCAACAGGCAAAACTGCCAGCAGCACCTCTCCAGTGGGATCCAGGGAAGTACTCTTGGAGCTGTGGTGTGGGGGTGGCAGCTCAGGGTCACCCTGGAGGACTCAGGGGGCTGCAAGTCAGATGGAAGAGCAAGAGACAGCATGGAGCAGCCCAAGTAAGTCATGGGATTAGGGAGAGGATAAAAGCAGGGGGTGTCACACCATTTGGTCATGGCAAGAGTGGTCACATTGCCCTTTCATTTGCTTTCTATATTCAAGACATCCTGGGAGAGTAGGTGGAAACTGGGAATAGGAGGTGGGGAGCATGCTCTTGCTGACTCTCAGAACCATCCTCCCCACTACTGCAGGAGCCTGGTCCAGAGCTCATAAACCCAGAGGCCCACTTAGCTGAAGTGCAGCGAAAATACACCGTGGGAAAAGAGAACAGGCAGCTTAATCCCCAAATCCTTTTGCCTAGTGTGACAGCTTTCCAGTCAAGAGCGGCCCAATAGGATAGAGCCAGAGGCACCACTGGCACTGGCTGCACTGTCCCCAGGGGAAGCTGCACAACATCAATTATGATTTTTTCAGTGCTGGCCTGGCAAAAGGCCTCCTATATATGAAGCTGCATAAATCCATGTGTTTCAGTCTTTGCCTGCATACATCTCCTGGAAAGCCTTCTTCTGTTTCCCTACTTCAGCTGGGGAATCCAGCCTTCCCTTTCACAGGCACTGTATGAAATAGAAAGGAAAGTAGAAATAAATGTAAGAATAGCTGTAACATTAGTCAAGTGGGCAACAGAGGCCATTTTCTTTTTTTTATCAGTCTTTTGCACAAGTTGAAGTACAGGTTTACTGGTGTGTGTAAAAGAGAAATACACACACAGAGATGTGCATATATAAACAGTGCCAGGGCTCTGAGGTTTCAGCACTATCAGTGCACAGATATTAAGCATTACATAGGGCTGACTTACCTGACTCTGCACTAACCTTTTGAAGATATACTGATTGGCAATTTACATACTAAAAAATACATCAACACTGAGGCAATGTCAGATGCTAAGCACAGCAATGCTCCACTCCAGAGGTGGCTGAATTTCAAACAGTGGCCAAATCATTTGTATCCCTCAGCATGAAAGATGCCCTATTGAGATATGAATTATTATCTCTCTGTTATTGCTCTTTATTGTGCTTTGTCAAATTGGTTCTCCTGCTCTTTTCCCATGGGATTTGCTGTGTCAGATACAGAACCTGTTTTGCCAAGCAGGATTCCTCCTACCCCACCTGGATTAGTTTAGCTCACTGAACTACATTCAGTCAGACTGGGCTGTGGCCTTCTTCACCTACAGGTTAGGCTGCCTTTCTCTGAAACAACACATCTCCTCTGTAAAAACTTACAGTTCTCTCAGCAAGTTGTGTCTCCACACAGGAAGGGTCAAATATCTGTTCCTGAGTTCCAGTGGTGGAAATTCATGGTCTGTCTAACCTGCACTCAGCTTTTAGGATGGGATTGTCCTTTACACCCACACAGCTGCTCTACTCCACTTTCTGGTGCACCAAGCCAGGAACAACATGAAAATTCTCAGCCCACTTCCCTGACAGTGACCTGCTGTATTCTGGCAAGACTCGTCACTCCTTCACTATTGTTCATGCTGCAAGCAGCTGGGATGGAAGAAGATCACTGGAGAGAGAAGAGGGAAGAGGGAAGCTGTTCTCATTGCTTTGCCCTGGCTATCATGAGTACAAAGGGGACAGGGCTGCAAGTCCCAAGAGCTGAGTTCTTTTAGTACAACACTCCTGGGCTTTGTTATGCCAGAAAGATTTTAAGAGATTTTTTAGAGCTCCTGGGTTGTTTTTTTCCTTGCCTTTGCAGAATTTGGGTTGGTAGAGAGATGAGCAAAGAAATGATCACTATCCACACATGTGTATTACCTAGGAGAAGTCCCACTAACTGTCCAGGGCAGGGTAGTCAGTAACAGTGTAGTGTAATCAGCTACTCATCTGCTCTTTGGTGTCAAACGCTGAGGAGCTGTGTGAGCAGAGCCGAGAGCATTCAAGCAAGACTAAAGAAACTCATTACCCAGCTCTCACCCTCCACGGTGATGCTCCAGGAATGGGAAATGCCTGCAGCAGGCACAGATGCTCCTCATGGGCTGCAGTGTGATGGCACACACATGCACAGCCGTCTGGGGAGCCCTGGCCCCAGCTCTCCCTCCCACAGCTCTGCTGATGTCCTGCTGCTGGGTTTGGGGAAGTCCCCATGTCGTGATCCTTGCTCTGTGTACCAGACTCTTAAACACCACCCAGGGACAACTGTAGACTTCATTTATCTACATGTGCCCACAGTGTGTAAGGATCTTGAAAAAACAAGGCTGTTGAAGAGAAAATCATTAAGCATGGCTGGCCACCTGTCTGCATGGACATCGATCTTCACTGGTGTGTCTTTGTTGCTCTGGCAGCTGGAGCATGGCCAGCCTAAAGCACTGGGGCAGCCAGTTCTGCTCTGGAGGCAGGTCCCATCCCTGCACCAGCCCTGTTCACCTGCAGAGGTGCTTAAGTGAAAGCTGTTTTTCAGAAGCCCTGCCAGTGTTCTGTGACAGAAAACTGAAACTTTAAGAAAAACAAATTATCTTACTACTGCACAGCCTCCTGGTAAGGGGGCTTCTCCTCTTCAATGTGTTTACATACAAATTCTCAGTCTGACTTCTGTGTCCTGGGTGAAATGAACGGGCAGTTGCAGATGGTTTTTTTGTTTCCAAAACGAGTACCTCCAGCTGCCATGCAAACCTGAGAAGGGCCAGTGCTCCGTGGTCCCTTGCAGCAGGGATGGCAGTGCAGGGTGGAGGTGCCCTGGCAGAGATACAACACCTGCATCCAAAGGTCTTGCCCAAGCTATGTCTGCCGTCATCTCTTGCATCCGTACATTTCCACGGGTAGTAAATGCATTTTGAGGCTTTCCTTTTGAGGGGCAGTGAGTATGAAATGAAAGTGGTGCCTCCTGGCAAGGGTACAACAATCATCCCAAGAAGCTGGAAGACTTCTGGCAGCCCCAGGGCCTGGAGGGTGAAAACACTCTGTGTACTCCAGAGCTTTTCCTTGTGCCTGGCCACATTCCTGAGCTCTGGCAGTCATCAAGGAAGCCGAACAAGATCTCTGAGTGGGACCTGCATCCTAGGCTTCACTGTTCAGGATCTCCAGCTATTTTGCCCTCCTGCTGCTGGAAGGAGAGCAACGGGTTTTGAATTTTTAATTTAATTCCTTCTCTTTATTTCTTTGGAGATAATGGAGATGAAAGTCTGCCTGGTAACAGTGCTGAGGAGCACATGCACACAGGGGGCAGGTCTTGAAACGTGCTCTGCTGCACTGCCACGTGTTTTAGGGCTGGCTGTATTACGAACTGAAAGCAGGGTGTCCAGGTCCCTCCTGACCAGTTCGTTTTCTGGTTAAATTCATTGCTTAATAGGAAAAAAGTAATAATCCAAGCCTGCAGCTATTAGACTTGCCCATCATAACAGAGGGGAGCTTGCCTCCCTCCTTACCTGATTAGGTTTCAAGGAAACAGGGACAAGCTGAATGAGAGTTTCCCCAAGGTGAGCCAAAAACACGGGCATGTTTGGAATGTTTTTAATTGCACAGCCTGCAGGTATCTGGGGCACACGAAGACAAGGCTCAGTGTTTGGGCTGGAGCAGAGGAAGAGGGCAGGCAGAGGGGAAGCAGTCACCTGGCTGTAATGTGGTGGAAGGGAGCGAGGTGTGAAGCTGCAGAGGAAACAGAGATGTGGAGCTGAGCTGCGAGCAGCGCACCCAGGCTGGCAGCAGCGCAGAGCTGGCCCGTGCTGCCTGCTGTCCAGAGCAGCCAGCTGGGCACAGGCAGCCTGTGGAGATTTGTTATTTGCCTTTCCCTATGGGGCAGGGACAAACCAGCGCTAGGACGTGTTAAAGTCATGCCACCTCGAGACTGCTGGCAGATCCCTGCCTTAGCCTGGGTGATGCTTTGATTCTCTGCTTCGGGCTTGGGATTTTGGGCCTTGGGATCTCAGGGTTGATTATCTGCTCATCATCCCAGGGCACAGGGCTGTCCCAGGCTTTGCACTGTTCCCCAGCTCTGCACAGATCCTTGCACATTGTTTTCCAAAAGCAAACACAGTGTATTCCCTGCATTAACTGTAAAGCAAACCCAGATATGCACAGGCAGTCACTCAAATCTTCCTCACTCTGCCATAAGCTTCCCTTTCCTCCCTGTCTGTGCTTTACATCACCTCTCTACAGGCATGAATTTCTTCTTTCTCATTCCAGACTGTCAGGAGGAGATGGAAACAGACAGCTGCTTATCCTATGTCATGTCCACCTGCAGTGTTGTCTCAGGAGGAACATCATATATTACAGCTGTGAAAGATGATGGGACAATACCTTGGGCCAGACACAGGGAATGAGGGCCTACAAGGGAAATGCCATAATTCATCACTGGTGTGGGTGTAGTCAGGCTTTTTACACATTGGTACTCAGTTATGGATATTGTCACACATAGAAAAGCTTCCCAGTTCCCACCAGGCAGCAGAGGGAGGATCCTAAAGTGCCCTAGAATGTGAAACAGTCCTACTACAGTTTTTAAGTATTAATATAAGCCTAAAAGCATCCTGTCTATAGGAGAAAATATTTCCAGGCACCTAACTTCCAAAAATACACTCTGAGGAGACCCCAGGGCTTCCCCAGCTCAGACCTCTCCTGCAAGGACCACACAGCATCTTCACAGCCCACCTGCAGCTGCTGCAGCATTCCACCTCACCAAGATACACCCAGGAAAAAGCCCATTGGGTTTATTTACACAGTCCTGAGGGCATTATCAAACACACTGGAGTATCCTGTGCTACCTTTTAAGAGTGGAAAGTGAGGCTGTTTTAGGGTTTGGATAAGGTAATGGGATGTCTTCTTGGGCTGGTGTCCAAGAGCAATCCCAGGGTCCCCAGGAGGGGAATCTCCATAGCTGCACTGCTTCTCAGAGCAGCTCTGAGAAAGCAGAGACCTGTCTGGGTATGGGTTTGCTATGGGTCACACAGGAAGCTTGGGAGGATTTTGCTGGCTCTCTGGTGCTGCTGCTGCTATTTGGGTGGCTGTGTCCATGACTAGCTTTGCCAAAAACCATCCTGAAATCTTTAGCAGGGCCAGGGAAGATAGAGATACATAGAATGGAGCCTGTCCCTCAAAGCAGGATGGAAGGAGGCTTAGCTCCCTTTCAGTCAGCACTGTTATGGCCTTTGGCTTCAGTGAGGTGTGGTACATTCCTCTGAGCCATGCAGGATTTGTTTCTCTGGGACAGTGACAATGTTAGGCTGCATCTCCTTTCTAGTAGCTCACTGGTCCTGCTGCCTCATGGGGAGCAGGTACCACTGATTTTTATCACCCTCCCCTTTCTTGTCTCCATGGACATGCAGTGCCTGCATGTGCTCTGTGAACTCATTCCCAGGCATGGATTGGAAGTGTTTGATAATGAAATCAAATCTAGTTTTATTGCTAAAACACAGCTATTTCCATGCAGAAGAAAAAAAAATAAAAAAGCAATGAAGAAAAATACCTGCCAGCCTGTGGTGACCGGAAAACAAACACACCTCTCATCAAGGAATGATGACCTGCCCCAGTCTGTGCAGCCCCTAGGGGACTGATTTGTCCTCAGTGCAGCCAGGTACAAACCGAAGTGTGAGCTCTGAACTGAGCTGACTGGGATTCCTCTATTTACTCTGGATGTTTCTCAGCTAGAGAATTTCTCAAGAGCAGATTAATGGCTGAATGTGAGTAGGGAGCTGACATGAGCTTTTTAACCTGATGCTAAACACACTTCATCTTTAAGCATCTGTGGTTCAGAAGCCCCTCATAGTACTCCAGTCTCTAGAGAAGACTTTCAGCTCTGCACAGTGCAGGACTAGAAAATGAGACTGCTGTAGGTGTAAAGATTGTAGGTTATGTCTGATATACCTCACCCTTGCTGTGTTTTATGCTCCAGACTTGTTTCCTTTACCATGAAACTGAATACAGACCCTCAGACAATGGGGAAGAAATGTTTTTCACCTGAGATCTGATACAGTTCGATTTTTTTTTTTTCCTTTCCTGAACCTCAAGAGTTTGATATGATCTGGTGGCTAAAAATAAGTTTTCTGTCCATGAACCACTGCTTCTTTCATGTTTAAGGACTGGAATAATGGGTCTGCTCAGATAGATTTTTGTTGTTTTGGTTTTTATTTTTCCTGTGGGTCAGGCCAATTTTTCACTTTTATCAGGTCAGCTGATGAAAGCTGTCTGCAAACCTTGCAGTGGACTATGGGACTGCACCTACACCTCCCTGCCCTATCCCCAGGCTCACAGAAACATGCCATTGCAACCCAGAAGCCTTTCAGGTAGGCATTTACCTTTTTCTGTGATTTTGCAGTAATTCTGTGGGTTTGTGAGTTGTGAAGTGGTTGTTGGGAGTGCTGTTACTGCTCCTTGTGTTGCTGTGAACCTGAGATCAGGCACTCACCTCTGACCTCTTGTCTTGGGCTCCCTGCAAATGTAGGGAGCAATAATCCACCCACCATAATATGTCTTTAACTATCATTTTTGCAACTGACAGGATAAGGTACTGTGAAATTGAAGACTGAGACTCTTGGGAACAATTATGAAACCCATATCCTAAAGATGCTCATTTCTTTCTTGCAATTCTGTGCTTTCATTTATACTTTAGGAAAACTATTGTAGCATGTATTTTCTGAGAGACAAGCACTGCCAGCAGCAGACTGGAGATGCTGCTGAGTTCTTTGGGATGCTTTTCCTCAGGGCAAAGACTTTTTTTTCCCCCTCTATTCTACTGAATGGCTCATTAGATCCTATTTAAGTGGAAACAGTACTTATTTCACTTGGGAGATACTCAGAGCTGTGTACCTTGCAAGCTCTCTCTACCTGGAATTATTTTGAAGGATGCTCCTCTGCAATACTACAGTAATTGTAAAAAGATCACCCAGGTGTATCAGCAAACTGGGAGCTTTGAGTGATAATATTAAATAAGTGATAAGCTGTTTACTAATTTGAGGTTTATTTGTTCCCTCATGTGTGTGTGAGTTTGAAGCTGATTGCTTTCAGTGATTGTGCCTGGTTTCAGAATTGCTTGTCCTGATTTAGATTTGCAATACCCAGAGGGGGTTTAGCACAGGGGAATACCCATGCTAGAAGCAGCACAAAAAGATTGGAGAAGCACAGGTAGCCCTGCTGTGTGTGTGGCCTGATTGCAGCTGCAAGGTCAATGAGGGAGAGTGATTATTTAGCAAAGTTCAAAGAGAAGCAATGGGAGAAAGTGAACAAAAATCCCCTATGTGGCAAGGGTCCACCTTAGCCAGGATGATGCTCTTCTGGGCTGGGAAAGGTTTTCCCCTCACACTGACTCTTGTCCAGCCTCCATGTGTTGTGAACCACGATGCTTCTACTGTTACTGTGGGTATTGAGAATAACACACCTTTATACTCGCAGTCAGAGAAAAAAAAAACAAATGTATTCAAAGGAGGCTCTTCTAAAAAGAGAGCCCAGCTGGGTTTAATTTCAGAGGAAGGAGTTTTTGGTGCTGAGATTTTGCTGCCTTGCACAGTAGCTTGACAGTATCTCCTTAGGGAGAGATGGCAAGACCATGGCAAGCAGCTCTGGGCTGTGGTGGTGGCCAGCCACACATCTGCCCTTGCTAACTGAAGTGAAAACTTTTGTGTTCAGACATTGGAGCCTGCTTTGAGCAGAAAGATGTAAGATTGAAGAGAACACTTCAGCCACCAGCTCCAGCCTCTTGTTATTGCATATCATAAATTTGCTCTCAAATGTGCTCTGCTTCATTGTAAAATCAGTTCAGTTTAATGACCCAGCTCCTTCTGGAATGTTCCTCCAACAGCTCCCTACTTGGTCAGTTGGAAACTCGAGAGTTTCACTCTAAATTCATTCAAGCTCTACCCATATTAAATATTCCTGTTGCAGAATAATTTGGGGGGCTTGAACTGCTTTTTTCTTTACCCAGAGTTACTTCTCTGCTGTGTATTGATAGGGACAAATCAGGTCAGCAGTTGTTTTTTCCTTGGGCTCCCAAGCTCCTGCTCAGGAGGCTGCTCTGGGTTTGTGTGTAGCCTGTTTCTGCACGTTGCTGGATTGAAAAAGCCCTCCAAGCATGGTGTGCTCCCTGTGCTACCCTGGGCCAGCCTTGCCTGCTTCCAGACACAGGTATCAATACTGCAGAGAACAGCAGGGTGACCCTGTTTTCCACTGCGGTGTGGGATCACATTTGTCTTTTTCAACCAGAAGCACCCTGGTCACTCAAAATCACTGATCCCAGACTTCCTCAAGGAGCTCTGTTACCTTCTCTCTTTTCCAAAGGTAGAGATATCAAACACAAGGAACCATCATCTTTCTGCTTTTGATGTGTGCAGGACTTTACAGCAGCAAGTGCAGGAATATTATTTGTACCAGAAGGCGTATACTGGAGCCTTGTGAGATCAGCCTGTTTGAGGTGGAAGCCTCACAAGTTACTCCTAAAGCCAAAGGGTCTTTAAATGATGGAAACCCTTAGCTACAAAAAGCCAAAAATATGAAAGCAAAACATGAAGGAGCACAGCAGCAAAAGCCCAGATGAGCTGAAGATTTCCTTCAGCAAAGCAGAGCCCTCAGTGTCCCTCTTGTCTGTGCTTCCTTCCAAGGCCCAAGGCGCACAGTGATGCTCTGAGCCACAGAGCTGGGATGGGGGAGAGCTGAGGAGATTTCCACTTCTCTTTAAGGGCAGAATTCCTATGCTTCCTGCTCATCAATTCAAGTGTTGCATTGTCCAAACAATGCATTACAAAAGGGAATTAAACAAACATCTTCTTTCATTTTCCACAATAATAGTTTTATTCCCGAGAAACCTTGTTTGCTGCATAATAATTTAATGGGTATAAGAAAAATATACTGATTAACTGTTACTAAATTTACTCACTTGGTGCAACAAGAGGAAGCTTAATCTTGCAATGATGTGATTTGAATGATGGGTACCTTTGAGAGGCAGGCCAGGATATGAGGTCAAATAAGGAGCTGTCCTGGGGAAATCTGCTACCTGTGGGGCAGAGCACTGAACTGGAGGTGGAGGTTCAGACCTTTAAAACACCCTCAGTGCCATCCAGTACAAGGCAGTCCTTTTCCCAGGTGTGCTCAGGCTGGCTGTGGCAATGGCATTGTCATGCCATGACCTCAGGCTCACAGGATGCACAAGAGGGAAGTCTGGAGTGTGTTATTTTCTGCTTGCCATCTTTTAAAGTCTATGCTATTTTCAGACCTCATCCTGTGAAGCCAGTGGGAGATTGCAGGCAGAGATCTTGAAGTGCTGGACCTCTCTGGTGTATCAACCCCCGGAGCACATGAGCAACAGTACCCAAATAATGCTGCTAGGAAAGCGATGAGGTGGTGAACACATTTACTAGCACCTTTCTTCTGCTGCTTTTGCAGAGGAAGGACACAGTCCCCCAGCTGATGCTTCAAATCCCCCATGGCTTGGTGAATTTGGCCTTTGGGTTTCAGTGTAGCCTGTGAACGTGGCTGGTGGCCAGTTTGATGGCTTACTCTGCAGTGAGACATCTTCTGTGTCCCAGCAAGGAAAACCCTGAGTCAATGGTGATGCCTCATTCAGCTCTGATGTCTGGACTGGATTAATAACCTGGTCAGCTTCACACAATAGTAAAGAGGGAGGGCAAAATCCAAGAGGCTGCCACTAAAACTAGTTCGTTCAGGCCTGCAGCCAACATTCCAGATGTTCTGAATCTTCTGGGACATGTGGCAGAAAGGATAAAAACAACAACAAAAAAAAACAGCTCAGCTCTTTAACACTTAATTCACATAAATTTTTATGCTTTTTCTTATCCATGTGTCTATGGCTTGTGAGAATATGAAGGCACTCTAGGAATGCAGGCAAAGATTTAAGCCATAATCCCTTCAATTTCAGACATTTTAAAAATATAAATGCACCAGAAGAGTAACTGCTTCTCCCAGGTCTAAGAGATGTTAGTAGCATGTGAAAGGGAAGGTCAGAAAGGACAAAGAAGATTCAATCTTGCTCTCCAGAAAATTCAACAAGAAACCTCTTTTTGACTCTGCTGAAATTGGGACCTTGAAGAAAGTGTCTCCTGCTGAAACATGCTGAGGATATTTTAAAACCAGATTAATAAATAATTGGACCATCTGCATCAGAGTCTGTAAGTAGAGTGACACATGGAGGGTGTCTGTAAATGGAACAGCTTCAAATATGCAGAGTAAAATACACAGTGGAATGGATTATTTTTTTTCCAGAATAGACATAATTATTGCCCATTTGCGTCTCAATGGCAAGCACAATGAGAGGCACTGCCTTAGAGATGGGCTGATTTCTCCTAAGAATGGAACAGATAGACAGTAAAAGATTATGCCTGCCCTGCAGAGGTGACAATCATATTACTGAGACAGAGCCGAGCCAGGAGCAGTACCAAGGAAATGGTTTTCCTGAGGCTGTGGAGCAGCCTCCCATTTCCTAGTGTCCAGCTGGGCCCCTTTGCTGACAGAAGATTATATTGCCTCTAAGGCCACCAATATCTGTTGAATTGCCTCCCATCACTCCTGGGCACTGTTTGTCCTGCACTGGACAAGTGTTTTAATCAGTGTTCCTCTTGGGGCTGCAGCAGTGGTTGGGGTTAATGTTTCCCAGGCACAGCCTTCATAAGAACAGGGTCAGACCAGAGCTCACTGAAAGAAGCTGCTTCTGGACCAATGAGTTTAATAACTCCTAATCCTTCTTTCAGGTGTTTTATTCTTTTTTTTCCCTCCTGCAACATCCCAAGAAAGTTGCCCAGCTGATGCATTGTGCTTCCTTGTGCTGCTTTTCCGTCTGTTAACTGGGTACCCTTTGGCTCTTGTACTGGAAGAAGTGATGAGTAACTAACTGTTCCTTGTTCTTGATGCTGGATTTTATAGCTTTCTACCCTGAAGTCTCCACTACCATTCAATTGCTGAGCCAAGGTGAACTAGTTATTTAGCTTCTTGCTTTCTAGAAACACACCAAAGGAAGGTGGTGTATTTTTTGGGGAAAAAATGTCTCATTTGCATAACCTATAGATAGTGGCAACATCAGCCTTTTTTAAAACCTGAAATGAAGAGGAACATTGAGAGAGGCAGTGACAGCAAGAGAAACAGTTTGACTGAGAGACAGAGTGTGGGATTTATCACATCTAGTGTTTAGTGCTCCCGTGCAGATTCTCCATCTGAGCTTGGTTCCCTGAGCTCCTGTTTTAGGGACAAGTCAGGACAGGTAAGAGAGGACCATTAACCATCCACAGAAAATTAATTACTCTTGACCCTTCCTCGCTGAGCCATATATGTTATTGAGCCATGCGGACACTGCTTAGTTTCTAGATGTTTCTGAAGGTATTTGGAGTGCAGTGTGCTCACCTTCCCTTGAACACCTAGAAATTTCTGATCTCAAAGGCAGAAATTATGCCTCAGAAAATCTGAGATGTGGTATTTTTAGTCTTTTTTGCTGCACAATCACACTGACTAGAATTTAAATTTTTTATAAATGCAAACATGTTTTTGATCAGTTGATGTCTCGTTTACACTAATAGAATTAGCTTTTACAGGGATAACTCCTTATTTTTAAATTGTAGTTGAAATTGCATTATGTATATCTAGAGGGGAGACAGTCTTTTCTGTTTTGGTTGATTGAAATATATCTTTACTGTGAACAGTGCACGTCATATTTTTTAGAGAACAAAAAAGAAAAACCTATATGTCACTTCAGCAGTTTTAGTGTCCTCGAGAGCAAAGAAAGCAGCAGCATTAGCATGAAGCAGATGCTAAATATATAAATACATGCCAAAGACCTAGAAAAGGGTCCTTACTCATGGTAGCAGTGGAGTCTATCTCTAAAAAAAAATATAAAGGAGCTGAGATAATTACACAGATATAAAGATTTAAACTACAGAGGAGTAGAACATCCCCTTGAAAAAAGGGCAAGTTCCTCCTGGGTGGTAGAACAGCTAGGGCTTCCAAGAACAGCCAGGCCCTAACTTTAGGTAGTGTGTCCCTAAAGAATGGGACAATGGCAGGACTGTACCCATGAGTGCACAACTGCAGGGGTGCCAGGAGAAACAAAGCCTGCAGCACCTCCCTCCAGGCACTGCCCTGTGCAACCAAGGCAAGGCCATGACCAAGGAGCTCACCTGAGAAGGTGATTAAGAGATGATGGGAACTAAAACATGGGACAGCACGGAGGAGTGAAAATAGCAGTGTGCCTTGTGGGTCCCACCCTCTCCCTTGCCTCTGTTTTCCCTAATGTGAATGTCAAAGAAAAAAACATGAACAGAGACGAATCAAAAGAGCTGTTCTGGCCAGGATGGACAAGACACATCCATGCTGCACCATCAGGATAACCCATGTTCCCTGCTTCCATCTGAGGCAGTATGAGGCCAGTTCCTGCTGGCACCAGTGGGTGCTTGGGCACAGCTCTACACTCAGCCCCACCGGCCCTCACCAGGTAAGATCTTCCAGTAGAGTTTTCAGAGATAACCTGTATCCAGACCCTGCAGCTGATGGGATGGCAATACACTATTTGTGAAATCATGGCTGCCTGTTACGCTCTGTGGTCTTACATTCTTAACTCCCAAGGGTAGGAAGTTGGTTTTCATGCGTAACTTTCAATCCAAACCACCTGATCATCCCCTGCTGAAATTCATGACTATGGGTTGGGGCATGATGGCTGTCAGTCTCTGCAGGAGATTTGAGAGAGGAAACACAGAGGTAGCTCCAGTTTGCCACTGCTGGTAGGTTTGATAATGGTTTAATCCTCATGCAGTGTCTCCTCTCTGCATCCAGGCATTCAATAAATGTAAAGCAGAAATAAAAGAATTGCCTCATTAAAATCTGGTCACAGAGCAGGAGATAATGCCCCTGTTTTTGTCGGATACGAAGTCATGCAAGCCCAGCAAGGAAGGGAAATGATGGATGGAGTAAAATGTACCTCCTGTCCCTCAGACACCCCCCACTCCTCTGAGGCCCCATCAGTGGCTGCAGTGAGCACGCAACATCTCTGGCAATAATGAATGACTGGCAGCACTGCACGGATCCCTGCTGGAGAGCTGTCAGTCAGAGGCTTCCGTGAGGAAAGAGTGAGGAAATGGGAGGATCCTGATTGAAGAAATAACCCCTGATGCAGATCTCCAGTGACTAACTCCCCACCCTCCTCACGGGATCCAGATGCAGCCCTGAGGGCTCATGTCTGTGTTGTGTCAATGAGGCTTTCTCTCCCTGCTCAGCACTGACACCTCCATCCTTCTGGCTTTATCACTCCAAACTCCCGGTTGAAGACTAGTTCCCTTGCTCCTGGCCTTTCCTTGAGCATGCCCAATGCTGGAGAGCCACCTATCCTTTGCTTCTCTTTAACCAAAACTCCCTGACTCCAACCCAGCACTACTAACACATATCTGTAAGGGTATCTTGACATCTTGCTCTTGCAAAACCACGTCATTTGGGGCTGTGGCCCAGAAATAAAGGTCAGCTCTTCTCCTGATAGGACACCCTTCATGGGTGTTCACTGACCAGGATTCAGATCAGTGAGACAGAAAGGAAAAAGTGCTATTTTTTTCCTGATTCCAATCCCCTAAGCACTTGGATGCTGAGAATGCTCTGGTTTTCCAGAAAGGAAGCAATAACTGACCACACTGGGGATAAACTCCCAAAGAAGTCAGGCAGCACTGAAGCTTCAGATCGGAAGAAAGGCAATGGACACAATATAAGTCTAGATCTTAGAAAAACCTTTTCAAAGAGCCTCTGAAAAGGCCCTCTGCCCCATGATTTAGTTAGCACTTTTAAATGCACTGAATTCTAGAGATGTGCCCTGGGCAGTGCCATTAGATGAAGTGGAAGATTGGAGCTGATCTGAAGTGACCCAAAAACTGCTGAATTCAGGTCTAAAACCTCCCCTGGAGGGTCGCCCTCATTAGATTAGTCTGACTCTCAGACTTTGGTCTCTTGTGGAGATGCAGATAGGTGCAAGAAGATGAGATTCCACCTGGAGTATTGCATCCAGCTCTGGGGTCCCTAGCACAGGAAGGACATGGATGTACTGTAACAAGTCCAGAGGAGTTCCCTGAGGATGATCAGAGGGCTGGAGCACCACTCCTATGAAGACAGGCTGAGAGCTGTGGGTGCTCAGCCCAGAGAAGAGAAGGCTCCAGAAAGACCGGACTGCAGCCTTCCAGTACTTGAAGAAAGAGTTTAAGAAAAATTGAGGCTTTTTAGCAGAGCCTATTGTGACAGGAGAAAGGGTAATGGTTTCAAACTAAAGAAGGGACAATTTACACTAGATATAACGAAGAAGTTTTTATGGTGAGGGTGGTAAAACACTGGAACAAGTTGCCCAGAGAGGTGGTGGATGCTCCATCCCTGGAACTGTTCAAGGTCAGGTTAGATGAGGCTGAACAACCTGGCGTAGGTGAAGATGTCCTTGCTTGTTGCAGGGGGGTGGACTAGCTGACCTTTAAAGGTTCGTTCCAATCCGATCTATTCTATGACCCTGTGACATCCCCAGCCTGGTGCCTACAAAGGTTGATCCATCGCTGCCCTTGGGATGTTCCCTCCTGCACCACGGTGTGTGCAGTGTGAGCACACCTTCCCCCTGTCACGGCTGGGGACAAGGATGATGCAGGAATGCTGCACTGCTGGATGGGGCTGTCTTTGGGGGTACAACCTGGTGGTCCATGAAGCTGCTCCAGAAACACCATCTCATGTTTCTGCAATGAGCAGTTGCTTTCAAACCTCCCCTGCAGTACTGAGCACCCACTATGTGAGTACTGAAGGTGCTCACCTCGGCACTGATCCCCACAGAAACACGCAGGGAGGCTCAGGAAAGCACGCAATCAAAATTTTTCCTTTTCCCCCCAAATCTGCACACTGTAGTGACAGTTCACACTGGCTGAAGATCCTACAGGAGGTCTTAGGCAAAATCTGGGTTCTACCCCCATTTCCTCTTAGAAAGAGAACCCTGAATGACATGTTATTTTTCCTGAGCAGCACACAGATTTTGGTACGGGCCAGTCAATAGATTTTCAGAGAATTCCAAAGAAGAATTAATGCTAATATAGGACAATCACCTCCAAAACTGACCATGCAGAGCTAGGAGCAAGAAAAATAATACAAAATCAATTTATTTGTGTGCCATAAACAGTCTGTGATAACAAGTCCAGGATGCAGATTGTGCAAATGAGGTCACTGCATGGATCTGGAGCTGAAATGTTGCAGGTCTCCAGACACGGGTTGGTTTTCCAACTTGGCAAGATTTCGTAGACCCCAGTGTCATCTGGACTTGACAATTCACTCACAGCAGCATCCCCCTGTCACAAAACAGTTCACAGAAGTGCCCAGACACCGTGTCTTAGATTGCAGTATCTCTTTGGTCGATTGGCAAAAAGAGAACATGCACTTGGTGGAAAATATAGTGTACTGTGACTGTAAATACTATGTGAATTATTAATTTGCTGTTTACTGACTTCAATATTTTTCTATTCAATTATTCTCTATAGATAGAGCAAAGGACTGCTCTGATTTTTAAATAATACGCAAATTATTTTTTGCACATATTTACAGGAAGAATTTTTGCACATCTTTTTATTTGAATAGATTTTGAATTATTTGTTGCATGTTTTATTAAAGCAGCTCTTCAATAATTAAGGAGAGTATATAATTATATGTAAGGCTACCAAATGATTCATATTGCAGTATTTATTAGCAACACATTGAGAGTATAACCCCTCTCATATGAGCTGTTTTTCAGGATTCACAAGGTAGGGGGATCACTGTCTCCCATTTACTGCTGGGGAGACTGAGGCACAGGAAGGGCAGATGGTTCAGGACACAGGACCCACTACAGAGCTCCAGCCATCACACACTACATCTTCCTGGCATACTTTGCATTGCCCTGTAAGACCCCCAACCATCCTGTGAACAAAGCAATAATCTCCCTGGAAAAGGAGGGAGTGTGAATAACTTAAACCCTTATTGCTCTTTGGGCATTCTGCAGGCAGTGATTGACCTCAGCATTCAGAAGAGAGGGTCCTAGGTCCTTTGTGCAGATGACATTTAAACATTAATGGCTTTAAAAGTTAGTTGGGAGAACTTGCTGACTCAGGAAAAGGAGGGCTCATGTTTTGGCTGGAGCCAATTGCACACACCCTGATGTAATCTGTTCTTCACAGTACACAACTCATTTAAGGCCCTGCAAGCTTTGAACCAAAGCAGCAAGAGGGTGACTTTGAATGCTGTAACTGAAACACGGTGGAAAACCCTTCAGCTTAAGGGTCAGGGAGTTTGGAGATGTCCTGTTCCTTTCCAGCCATAAGAAAATTAGTCCAAAAGGGAGTGTATTTCTGGTTAAATGCAGGGATCGCAGTCCAGGTTTCCATTTATTTATTAATTATTTGCAGCAGTAACCCCCAGACACAGAATAGGACTGGACAGTGACATAAATCTAGCTGAAAAAAACCCACATAAAATTGTAACAACTGATCCCAGAATCACAGAATATTATGAGTTGGAGGGGACCCACAAGGATCATCGAGTCCAGCTCTTAAGTGAATGGCCCATATGGGGACTGAACCCACAACTTTGGTGTTATGAACATCATGCTCTGACCAACTCATCCAAGGCACTATTTGCTCCTAACTCTTGCTTTTCATTTAGTGCAGTCCCAGCTCTTTGGCTGAGAGCTATGAATCAGGCTTCCACCAGCACCTTGTAAACACGACAGAAGAGGTGCAGGCTGGAATGGCGAGGGAGCAGCAATGGCACAGACCAGTCCTGCCTGTGGGCAGAGATTTTATTGAGCAGCCTAGCAGGAAGATGGGCACTTCAGGAACTGGAGGTTTGCTTTCCAACTTTGCTTGACAATAGGGAATAAACCCCACAGTGATGACCTACTCACCTGTGTTGTTTTTGTTTCTCCTCTGAGTCCTTTGTGTTGTCTGTCCTTGCTATGAGTTTCAGAATCAACAAAGACAGAATTCTCTCCTAAACTGGACTGACACGTGGACCATGGAGTCACCATGCCTTGTGGACAGGGCAGTGGCAGAGATGAGCAGATGTCTGGAGCCCTGGGCTGTACAGGGAGCCCTTTCGATTCACCACACTCCTGCTCCCCCTCTGCAGAGCTTCTTGCATGTCACACAATCTTATTCCACCTGATGCACAAACTGGCAGTGCACATGGCTCCACTGAGTTTCTCACCTCCCCTCTGATCTCTGTCCTCAGCAAAAAGCTCAGCAAAGCCACAGTTACCACAGTTTGGGGGTAAATACTGGGGTGGTTACCAGCACATAACTTGAAGCTTTGTGTCCTTAACAGTGACAGCGATGGTTGTGGATTCCAATCCCCACCTGGAACTACTCAGGTTTCCTCTAGGAGCCTATGTAACAAGTGTTCCTTAAAATAATGCTATTCCCAAGCTCTGTAGCTCATTTCTTCCTCATCCCAAAGAGATGTTGTGGGGTGGGCTGGATAAGGCACTCCAGCTCTCAAAGCTGTGCCTTCCCCGTCAGCTGGGAGAACTTATAATTACAATTCCCATTACTGTAAGTTGTGCACACAGCCTTGTAAAACATGACACTCTAAGCCTTTTAATTGCCATGTTTTGAATTCTTGCCAGCAACTTACTCTCCCCCACCCCCAAAGACCCAACCCCCAAAAAAGAAATTATTCAGTCAAATCTGTAGCACAACACCATAGCTACAAGAGAACCCAGACTGCTGCAGCTGCAGGATTTGGGGCTCCCAAAGAGCTGTCCTGAGACATAGTTCACATGGGGCTGTAAGGTCCCTCTCACACTGCTGGCAAGGTCTGCTCTTCCCATGGGATTTGTACCTCCAAGACCCTGGCATGACCCAGGCTCATGGATGTCAGATGCTTCTCCCACTCCCCAAGAGGATGTTTGAACTTAATTAGTTCAACCCCTTGATCTTAGACCCTTTCTGGTCCCAAATGCTCAGCTCATGGTAAGACTCTCAATCCAGACTGCAGGCTGCCAGGAAAGAGTATGCTAGCTTGCCAGGAAAACTGGGGTTCAGCACCTGCACAGTAACACCCAAAACAGCCTAGAACCTCTCTGTGTGAACTTTACAGGCAAAGGTGGGTTAGTTCCTGTTCCCTGCCCAAATTTCAGCTTTCTTCCAAGAAGAAGTCCCTGTCCTTCAGCTCAGCCTTTTGCAGAGTACTTTGAATATCTGGACCCATGTAAGCTGTTGCACCTTTGGTGGCAGTGACTTTCTTCCCCTCCCACCATGAGTTCCAGCAGCAGGATCCCAAGCCTTGCCTTTGCATGCCACTTTGAAGCCCTTTAAGTGAAAATAATATCACAAAAGCAAAAGATCTGTATGCAGCAAAGACTGTGTGGATTTAAAATACTAATACTTTTTCTGTCTGGGCATATGTGGGGACCTCAAAGGGTTTTGGAAAAAACGGTGAGACTCTGATCATGTTGTGATGTGGGAAGGCAAAGAAACCATGTGCAGTCAGAAATGAAAGCAAATGGAGACCATGAAGATCCAAAAAGGAGACAGGGGTCCTGCTTGCCTTTGGCTTCTCCCACACATGGGATATCTCACTGCGATCAGAGGGGAGAAAAGGGAGCACCAGGGCCCCAGCTCCCTTTTAAGGGAGCTGTTCTCCAACCAGACAAGAAAGAGCAGAGTGGAGCACACAAAAGCACAACATGGAGATCTTCCTCAGAGCCAGGCTCCAGCAAGAGCCCCAAGAGCTGCCATCTGGCTCTTTTCTAATCCCTCACCAAGTGGACTTTCATCATACTTATAATTAGGGATAATAATTTAAAGAGATAGTTGAATAACCAAATCTGCTAATCCTTTAGTGGAGCCTCTACCCTTTAATCTCTCTCTGGTTCACTAATGCATAAAAATATAGCTAGGCACCCACTGCCCTCATTAGAAGGAAACTTTACCCTCCTCCTCCCAGCCTCAGAGGCCTGCCAGTGATGAACAGAGGGCACAAAGGAAGGCCTGTGACTGCTTGAGACATGCAGGAACTTTGAAAACACCAGCCTGAGCTTGTTTCAAGACCAATGTCACAACCGTGGCCGGTTGTCAGGGAAACAGGTTATCAGCTATCAAAAACCATCCACGAGAGAAATGTCACAAGGAGAGATGGCAAGTGGGGCTGTGAGGCCCTGCATTTGGGCAACTCTGACTTCTCCAAGCCTCTTGCTCCATCTGACCAGATGGACATCCTCCCCTTTGCTATAATTTCTGCTGTCATGAGCCACACTGCTCTCCCTGTGACAAAGCTTGGTTTGCCACCAATGGAATGCTTTTGTGCATCCCCTCCAGCCCTCTTGTTTGTACCCTGGCCCCTGTGCTCCCGTGGTGGGCAGTGGGGAGCCCACTGCGGGGATCAGCAACACCAGTGCCAGCATCTGCTGGGTAAGAGCTGACGCACTTGCTGGGCGAGGAGCAGTCGCAAGTGGGAAGCCATTGTTAATTAATCAGATACGCCATGTAATGGCATTAATCACAATCAATGTATTAGATAGGGATGATGAAGGTGCTGTGCAATCTCTGTCAGATAGCAGATACACCCACACATTCCAGCACAGCCACACACAGTTCTTGGGATGTCCATGCTCTTCCCCTGATCCTCTTGGCTCCATGACTGCATCAAACTGTCTTTTTGCCTCTGCTTCCAGGATCCTACCATTCTCCTCTCCCCTGCCTGCCTCACTCTTCCAGTCTGCCTGCCTCCCTCTCCCCTCTGTCCTGCCTATATTCCTTGTTTTTCTCCCATGATGTAATTTGGAGAGCTGCTCTGAGAGGCACCATCTCATCCACACACGCCTCCATCTCCAGAGCTGACAAAGACTTTGGGAAAGGATGGGATTGAGACCTTGATGTGCTGTTGTGTAGGTGGGCAGTGCAGGCTGTGCTGCTCCTCTTGGAGCCCCTCTGCTCCACCAGGAAAGCACGTTAGCCTTTGCCGGAGCCGAGTGACAGCAGAGTCTGCCTAAAAATGCAACATGCTCACACCAGTCATCTCAATTACTTTTCCCCACGTTTTCCTGAGGAACAAACCCCATCTTCTGTTCTCCTGGTGTCCCTCATCCCAGGACCAAAAATTTTGTAATGGAAGGGCATCTGCACTTGGTTAAAGGGTCCTTCCAAAAAAAGCCACTCCTCCCTTCCCACACACAGAGCCACAACCTCACTGCACAAGCTGGAAGAGTAATGCATTTTCTCTGGCAGCTGCCACCACAGACGTAAGAGGCATGTTTGAGATAACAAGACTTCATTTCAAACAGGAACAGTTTTCATGGCAGGCACAGTGAATAAATGTAAGACATCTATTCTTGCTTCACGTCCTGCTCTCCCTAACACATGTGGGAAAGAAAGCCCAGACATACCAAAAACTTTGACAAAGCTAATCAACAGCCTATTTAAAAACAGAAAATGCCTTAATATTGGGTTAAAAAAAAAGAAAACTAAATGCAATCCATTAAAAGCACATGAGAGGATATGAAAAACACTTTTGGAAGCTAAATAATAGTGAAAACATTTTAAAACCCCCAACAAATTGGCAGAAAAGCCCAGTGAATCATTTAGAGCTGTCTGCGCAGGCAGCATTAATGGCTGGGTAATTTATGCTTCTTCACAGCATGGTCTTGGGGCAGGTCACTCAGGGAGGGTGTGTATAAACCCACCATGTCTTTGGCTCTGGAGATCTAAAGGCCCTTTCCTGTGCTCATTCAGACTGGAGGGAATTTTTCCACCTGTATTGGTAGCAAAAAAGCAGATCAGGAAGTGGGTTTTGATGTGGAACAAAGCAGCTTGTGCATGCCCCAGGAAGGCAGTGCCATCAGGGCAGGAGCAGGCTGGACAGCCCCAGCTGGAGCTGGGAGTCTTAAGCATGGTCTGTTGTGACCAGGAGAAAGGATGTCACACAATAGTGAGTGAGGGGCATTTGAAGAGTCCTACCACATGTGAAGGCTGACAGAATAATTGTGTACAAAATTTGCTTTGGGGCTGATGAAGGCCAGCAGCTTCCTCTGAGTCAAGGAGAAAGCAAAGCAGTCACTCTGGAATGGACCATCAAGAATTGCCAGACTCCCCCTTGCTCAGCTGCCCTCCTGCTTTTTCAGACCCTGATTTGTGGGGCTGGAGACATTTCTGGGTGGAGAGATCTGGGAAATAGCATGGGGCAACAGGGGATATTTTTCATAGAGACCACTCACCCTGATGACTGTCTTACACTTTACTTTCCATGTTTTCATGAGATTTCACGAAAGCTGAAGATATCCATTTAAAGTGGACCTTGTGGTTTCTTAGTGGAAAAACACAGTTGCTGTAAGTCCTTTGAGCACCAGCTGGAAAGCCTGCTGTGCCTTGGTCAGGCTCAGGAGGAGAGCCTGATTCCCAGCTGCACTGGCTGGGAAGAGCCTTTTCCTGGCAGAGAGCATTAGGCAGATTGGTGCTGGAGAGATTGCAATGCCTGGCACAGATGGCTCAGGTATGATGGGACTGTCAGAACCTCTGAGGAGCCTGCACTGGCTACAGGTAATGAGCTACAGCCAGAGCCAATCCCAGCTGGATTTGTCCTCACACAGCCATGTTGGACAGCCACCAGATGGATGGTGAGTGGAAGTTTAAATACTGACCTGAATGATTGACATCTTCTCTCTCATCTCACCACAAGGCCATGAGAAATGAGACAAAACCAAGACAAGGTCAGGATGTCTGCTCTTGCAGCTTATGAGAGCAGGAGCTGGACCACAGCAAATCTCCTCTCTCTGCCTCCTAACAGCTGACCTGGCTACTTAGGTGGGTTGAAGAATGTGTGTGGAGATCTAGACCTTGCCCAAATTCAATACTCTGAGTTCACAGGAGGCTTTACTCTGATTAAGACCCATTTCATCAACCAGATGTATATTAAAAGATGAACTGTCTGATTTATAGTTCTAGTTTTTGAGCAGGGAGAAGAAACCAGAGATGATGAAATAGTCATAAGTTCAGTTATTTTTAGTTTGCTAGTGAATGAGTCTCAAATGACTAAAACAAACAAATCCATCTGGGATTAACAAATTGTACATATAGAATTGTATACCTGCTGTTGGAATCTCAAGCCCTCTTCTTCCAGCTAAGTTTTATGCCACCTTCTTCTTACCTTAGCCACCTAATTTATTATTTTTGGCAAATAAGTTTTGGGTGTGTGAAGAATAGCAGGGTTACAGATTGTGGGATATAAAATGGTGGTTTGATTTACACAAGAGTCTTCTGAACTGACAATTTTTATGAGGGAGACCTTTAACTGGATAGATCAGGTTGCATCCCAAGGCAAGCACCAATCCCAAGCAAAGGACCCAGACTTTTAAAAGTAGTTTTTCTCTCTGTGTCATTCCCCTTTAAGCGGTTTCTGAATTTTTCTCCTTTGAGAACCATGCTGACTGCTAGTGGATGTTGCTCTCACCTGCTGTGGTCTCCCATATCCCATCTAGCAGAGCTAGAATAGCCTAGCATCCCTCCTTCAGACTTTGCCTTCTTCAGCTAAACACGTGGCTGGTGTCTTCATCTCGTCCAATGGGTCTCCATGCTTGTGACCATGCCAGAAATCCTCCTCTGCCGCGGCCTCCCCAGGAGAGCTTGCCAAAGACATGGCCTTGATTTTCCTGTCTGCATGAAACACCCAGCCTGCTCGGTCTAGCACTGACCTTTCCAGCTGCAACACTAAAAGTTCAAGTTGTTATTCCCTATACCTCTAAATACATTTCATGTAACTTCTATTATGCAGAGCAACCCGAAACAGGCTCTCATCTTCCTCTCCACAGACGATGCCTCTGAACCTCATGTCATCAGCAGATTTCAGCAGTGCATTGGACCACCAAGCCACTCTGTCCTTCCATCTGTCCTGCCCCTGAGAAGCAAAAACCACCATGCAGTAGCACTAGGCTCTGACAGCAGTGTGGGGACTGCAGTTCTGCAGCTTACTCTGAAAGTGTTCAGAAATGAAGAAAGCTGAAGAGAATGCAGGTCTTCCTCAGTTACACATAATTTTGTGGGTTTTTTTCCTCTTTTCTTATCCTTTAGTTTTACAGACTATGTTTGCCGAACCTTCTCATGTTCTTTGTTTTTTAAGGTGCAAAAAGAAATGTGAACCCGTAGATGCATACTTTGCCCAGAGAAATTGTGAATGCCCCATCTTGGCAGAGTTTAAGGCCAGGCTGGATGGGGCTTTGAGCAACCTGGCCTATGCTAGGTCCCTCTGGCCATGGCAATAAGGCTGGAAACATGAAATCTTTAAGGCCCTTTCCAACCCAAACCATTTTATGATTCTACATAGTAAACACCCATAACTGCTGCATAGAAAAGAATCTTTGCATGGGGGGGTTTCCTCAATGTTTCACAGCTCCTTTTATAGTCCTGGATGGGATTAGCATTCCTGAGGCTTGAAGTTATCACCCATGACTTCAAGTACAAGTGGTTAAATAGCCTATCCATGTGTGTTTTGTGGAAGTTCAAGGGGACATTGAGGGGACATTTTAAGAACCACAGGGGCAATGACCTCAAAAAGTCAGCACTCTGATCCACTCACCTTGCCCAGCCAGCAAATAATCTCCTTGCTTGCAAAAAACTGTAGTCAGTGTTAAGTTACATGTTTGATTCACTGATGAATGCATATAGCTAGGATTTATAACCAAAAAGACAGGAGTCTCTTTAAACTCCTTCTCAGCATTCATAAGGATTAATTATTTTTAGTCTGAGTATTGCAACTGAGTGTATCTGCTACCCAAGACCTTTCAGAGGAGAGAAAGGGAACTGGGTCCCCATTACTTGCACAATTTCACAATTATTATGTGCCCTTACCTGCTAAGCATCATCTGTCCAACCCCCACCATATCATCTTCCTAGAAAAGCAGATTCTTCCTCTGGAGAAGTCCTGTTGCCCTGGTGCCACATAAAGGCATCACTTGTACTGCCCAATGCCCAACTCACCTATTTGACACATGGAGAGGAGGTGTGCCTAGAGGTAACTGGAAATTGGGAGATTAAAGCACAAAGCAGGGAGGCATTAGACTGCCACTAAAAGTAGTAATTTACCATCAATGCCACTGGTGTTGGCAGGCCTACCACAATTTCATAATTCTGAGGAAAGACCCAGGCAGATGACAGAAGCAGTGATTTCCCCAGCCTGGTGAGTGCCAGTGACACTTGTCTGAATGCCTTTTCACCAGGACTAGTTTGGATGCCCTTTCCAAAAGCGTCACAAGAACTTTCATTCCCTCCAGTGGGAAGAGTCACTGCCATTCTGACTGAAAGCAAGCTTCTTGAGATAAACACGAGGTTTTCCATCACTCTGGGGACCAGAGGTCCTTAACTTGGTAACACTACTCCAGGCAGTCTGTTGGGTCTGGATTGGGAGAGTCCCCAAGTACCAGGCAGACTGTGATGACATTGGGGTCATTTCCAATGATTACTTTTCTTTATACTCCCTCTAAAGCTTGGAGCTGTTTTCTGCTTAGTCTTGTTGCACACTAAATCTTTTTCTGTCCCATTGAGGATTTCTGAGTCTTGAGGACTCTTCAGTCCTTGGCGAAGCTGGACATCCCTTTCCTTGTTCCACAAACCAGAGAGGAGAGGACAGGAGAGGCTTTGGGGACCTGATGCAAAACAATCTAAGCACATTAAGCCAAATCAGCTACTAAGGAATTCATGTTTCACTGACAACATGACAAAACATCATGCAAAGACACATAATTGAACATCTTTCAGTCCCCAACGCAGAGGCCTATCCCCGCTCCTGGGTGACAGCAATCACAGAATGTCCTCAGACTGCCAAGATGAGAAAATGTGCCTTTACACTGAGGGAGAAACCTGTGATTGAGGAGTGTGGCTTAGCCAGAAATCCAGAGGCAGAAATCCCCTTCAAGACTTGGCAAGCCTGGTCAGGCACGACATGTCCTGGCTTTAGAGCAGTTCTGTTATGTGGAACCCAGGTCCCAGTGTTAGCAAGGTAAGAGATCATGAAAACAGCAGTGGGAACAGTTATGTGAAGCTGCTCAAACTTACAAACTTCCAGTAAGTTTCAGGCTGAGCTTTGGATCAATTCTTATTCCTTCCAGATTGCTTCACTCATCCCTCCTGGGTACTCTTGATCAAATCACAAAACTGCTGAGCAGATTCTTACAGCGTACTTTCTAATAAACCGTTTAGGAAAGCAGAGTTGACAGCATCTTACAGTTTTTTCTTCTTTCTTCTTTTTTAAGCTAGCTCCACAGCCTCTGCCAAATTCAAGGATGCCAAATATGATCAGGCTGTGGATGGCACCATTCGTTTGTGTCAATCCTCTTCATACTAGATGAGCAGACAGGACATATGGGCCTATCCTTAACGAAGTGCACACAAGAAGTAAATGGGAAATTTCTGCAAATCGGTAAACTTCTAAGTGCAAGATTAACCCAAAGACTGCCAGATGTAGAAAGGAGCTGCTCTAAGTTAAGGAATTTGAGAAATGTTCTTTCACCTCCAATTCCTGTAAATCCATCCTGGAATAAGATACAGTGGAGAGGTCTCCAAGACTATACAGTACTGTGCTTCATCTCCATGGACCAGAGTCTGGCAAATCAGCACCTCAGAGTTCAGCCTCTCAAACACAACCTACACCTTATCCTCATGTCTTGAGGTTAGTCTGGTCATCTGAACCATCTGGAGTGTACCCTGACTCTGCACAAAACTCCTACAATTTCAGAGGTGAAAAGCAGAACTGTGAGTCTGTGTTTGGGAAAACCTGTCTCTCTAGTGACTAGAGAGAGAAGCTTAATCTGCTTAGCTTAATGAAGAGAAGGTGAAGACGTGACGTGACTGTAATCTGTTAAGTACTACCACTGGGAGATGGCTTTCAGCAGAGGAGGGCTTTTTAATCCAGTAGACAGGCAGAATGAGATCCAGTAGATGGAAGATGAAGGTGAACAGATACAGTCCAGAAATAAAGTGCATTTATTTGAAGCAGTGAAAGCAATTAGCTGTTGAAGAACTTACAGAGAGATGTGCTAGGCCCCCAAGTCCTGAAGTCTTAAACAAAAACCAGTTATATTTGAAATTTTAAGTGTCACTGGGTCTGAAATGAAGGAAACCCGACAGAACTTCACACCATAAAGAAACCAGGAGAGTTGTTTTATAAAAGAACTGCTTAAAAAAATCCATGAATTTACCTCTGTTTCCTAAAGGTTTCTTCATGGCTGTCACCTTCCAGCCACGAGCTGTGCATTGAGCAGTTACACACATTCTCCACAGGAGTTAATCAGGCTCTTGATCACTTGCAGAGAGTCCTCCTCTCCCACTTCCATTTCCAAGTGTTCTAAGGTACCCCTGACCACAGCTCGACTGTATGTGACCAGAATAACCTGCCTCCTTTTGCAGCCCACTCCCCTGCTCTCTTCTGCTGCTTTCTCCCTGAATCGCCGGGGCACAGGAATTCCCTGTCTCTCCCTTGGATGTTCTCAGAAGTCACAAATGCATCTCAACCCAGCCAGAACATCTGGCTCCCACTTTGGAATGCATTTCTTCCTGTTTCTGTGCTTGCTGGGACATGAGGCTCACACTGAGTCCCAGATGCCTCTCCATCCCCCACCTGGATCCAGTTGTTCTGGCCAAGCAGCTACACTCCGAGTAACAGGAAAGTTCCACGTGCTGAAAGGTTTTATTGACATCCATTGGGGACCAATAGGCCACATGTCAAGAAAATTGAGGACCTTCTCTCCTAGTTACTGCAGTTGGGGCAATGACCTGTCCCATTGGCTTTTTCCATTCTCACTGGCACACTGAGCCCTTGCCAGAGACCTTCTCATCCAAACCATTTGAGACACTCTGGGAGTCCAGCTCTGAAGCCCTTCGCTGGGGCACAACATGCTTGTGCTCTAATGCTGGCAGAAATGCACACACCAATTTGTACCTGTCCCAGTTTTCCCAGGGACCCCCAAGAGTCTGTCCTGCTCTCCAGCTCAAACTGTGAAACACATGAGCATGTAGAATGGAGGCATTCAAAACAATGCTCAGTCACACCTGAATTACCAACCTTTGTCAAGAACTGCAGTTCTTTGGATCATCCCAGCACATATCAAATATATCCAATTGCTTCAGCATCACTGCTGTGTGTACTTCTTTCCTCTCTCCTGCAGTCAGAGCTACCTCATCTCTGCCATCACTGCCATCTCTATAGCGTTGCATCTATGACTAATCACACCAAGTTTTGCTCTTCCCCTTTTTAGCATGGTTTGTAATGGGAATGATGCTTGCAAGACTGCATAGTTGGTAATACACGGGCCTGCATAAAACCCCCAATAAATAATTATTTAGTTGTTGGCCACTTTCAACCTAACTTGGCAAGTATAAGAGGGTTCTAAGATAAAATTGCTTATGTGTCTTGAAAATAAGAGAATGCACAGAAGAGAGAAACCTTATTGCAAACTGTCAGCATACAAAAATCAATGCACTGAGCTGAATTCCTTATTAGACTCTGGAGTGTCCACACAGAATGGAGAGGATGCAAAGACAGGGTCAGAAATGCCTTGGTATCCTGGAAATTGCTTTAGTTCATATGGTTAGGCACCAGAGAATTTCAATGAAAGGCACAGAGGAAAGCAGTCTGTACAAGCATTGATCCCCGTTTTCTTCAAGACCTCCCTGAAGATCCCAGATCTTTACTGCTGGAATCCACAGAGCCAGGAACAGCTGCCAGCATGGGAGACAGTGTTTCCAAGGCTGTTGGTGGAGGATCCTCCCATCCTGAAGACATTTAACAAGCAGGAAGACCTCATTTTTCAGGCTTCTCTGGAGTTCCCTCTCTGCCTGCAAAGCAGCTATGTCACTTGGTGTGACTGAGTGATGTGCTGAGGAGCAGAGAAGGCAGAGACTTCACCAAAAATGGGCTGGGAATTTTCCCTCCCTAGGGAACCAGGAGGTGTTTTTGATGGTTCTACTATATGAGGAAAGCCCATCTGCCAAGAGCAGAGTGAAATCCAGGACTGGGGATTCCTGCCTTGCGCAAAGCAACTCCAGCAGGACAGACTCTCAGGCAGAGCTGGAGAACTGAGCAATGGGTCCAGCAATAGCTAATAGAGCCACTGGGACTTAAAAGTCATGCCAGGAGGGTCACTGCTGTAGCACTAGATCAGATGTGGCTGTCCCATGCCCTGAGCCCGAGTGGGATGCCAAGAGCACAGAGTGCTCCTGCTGTGTGCAAATGTGCTCTGCACAGCTTGGGCAGCCTCGGGGATCCTGCTCCTTCCTAACAACCTGGTGTTATGTGTGGCTGTGACACAGCTTCTGGCCACATACTGTCCCTGCTTGAGGCCAATCCTTGGACTCCCCCTTGGATTTATCAAGATGCCCAGTAATTCATTTGTCTTGGCTGCTCCTGGGATGGTGTGCTCTGTGCTGTTAATGCTTGCCCAGTGCTACTCCAGCGGTTGTCAGCTACACTTGCATTTAATCTGTGCAAAGCTGGGGCACGCCAAACAGAAAAGCAGTGCCAAAGACTCTGCAGGTGACACCCACAGAGGAGGAGAGGAAAATAAACAGGTGTGAGAGCAAGAAAATGGAAGTGCTGGACATTGCTGCATAAAGCCCACTTCTGCTGCCTCCTCCCCTCAGTGTGACAGCCTGTCCATGGACTCCCTCAGCAGTATTCCCATCCTGTGCTGGAGCAATGCCAACCTTGATACTGCAATGTCCCTATCCTTCAGATGAGCTCTGCCTGAGGGCTATCAAATCTGCTGGTGCTGATGCTGACACCTATTAACAGCAATAGCACGGCTGGGGCACTGCTGGGATATAAATCCAGTGATGGGAATGCATTGGCAGTCAACACTGCTGCGTGGGAGGGGTCGGTGTGTGAGGCTGCATCAATGTGCATTTTGCTGGCACAGGCAAACTCCCTGCCCATGCAGAGAGCAGCTGAGCACCAGGCCTGGTGTGTGAACCAGAAATCACCCAGCTGCCTTTAGCTCTGCTGAAAACTGATCTTCCCTTCTGTTAAAGACTGCCACTGACTCCTGACAGAGCCAGAGCCTTTGTCTCAACCTGCAGAGACCGCAGCAGTGTCTGGGAGAGGCACTGGTGTACAACCCTGTGTGTGGAACCACCAGACAGAGACTCGGAATCACTGCGGCAGCAAGAAAGCGTCACTGCTTGATCCCCAGGGCCTTTGAACTCCATTGTCAATCCCTGCTCTGCATCCTCCTGCTCACAGAAAGAGCATCAGAAGGTGTAGATGGCTATGTAGGCAGAGGAGGAGGAAGGGCTGAGACGCAGAGAACGCTGAGGCTCCCAGCACAGCAGGAGGAATGGAGACAGGGATGCTGGGGACATAAACAGCAATGACTCTCAAAGGGAAACTGGCAGGGTATTGTGCATGACTTTCCAGTTTTTCCTACCTCTCCTTGTTCACTCAGTGACACTTAAAGCAATCTCCTGGAAAGACATTTTTGCACAGAGTGCTGCTGCCTTTCATGTTTCCCAGGGCTGCAGCAGCTGCAGTGGGAACAGGAGGAAGGAGAGCCACAACCAAATAAGTGCTGGGCCCTGCTCCATGTCCCAGGCACAAGCAGCGGGGAGAGGAGAGAGGTTTCTTTTGGTTCTCCTGATTAAACTCCAGCTGGCTTTATTTCCCATTACACTGTTCCTCTGAAATGCCAGGCTGAACACATGAATTTGCTACTGTGGGGCTACTCCCCCTGAAGAGGTTGCTACAGAAATGCATTTATTTTAATGAGAAACCAAATTCTGTGAAAGGATTTATTCTGAAATGCAGGGACATACAGGAGCTTGTCAAAGAGGTATCCCATGAATGAGTGCTATCCATCCTCAGTTGCCAGTGAGTTTAAGATCCAGGTGCTGGGTTCTGCCTGCTTTTTCAGACCAGGAGCTGGGTCTTCAGGGTTGTTCCTCCTGGTTTCCAGTTCTGGTTCTGTAAGGTACCTTACTGTAACCAGGTGCTGTCAAAAAACAGGCACGGATGAACTTGTGGGCATCCATGCTTACTTGAAGATAATAGGTGGAATAAAGCTCCTGGACACAATGAAAAGTCAATGCCAAGAAGATTGTGATCTATTAGACAGTGAGGGTCATTAAAGGGAAGAGATGGCAAGCTAGAAAGAGTGACAAACTGCATTTCCTGAAGCTGAACTTCCTAAAAAGACCTATATCTGAACGCAGCACGTCTTCCTTTGACAGCCCTTATGGGCTGGGATGTAAAGCAGAGGATAGGGGTGACCTTTTTTCCCCTGTAGGAGATAAGTAAACTGAGGCACATTCAGCCAATTAAATGGAGATAATCAGTGCATTTCTGAGAGCTAACGTGGAGACACCCAAACTTCTCTTCCAGGCCATAAACATCTGTAGTTAATGACAAAATGTTAATTACTGGCAATCAGCTAATGAGGGTAAAAGCTGAACTAATTTTCTGCTGCCTGTAATGCTACTCTAGACCATGTTTTGCCCATCAGCTGAACTGCTATTTAAAAAGAGGATGAAAAGGAAAAGGGAAAAAAAACATTTTGGCACCTTGCTCTGCCTCCTCTGCCAGACCAGATTAGTGCAGGGGGGAAATTCTCTGGTGCAGACAAGCCCTAGTTCATCTTCCCATGTCAGGCAGGGAATCAGCTACAGGCTGAACACAGGGCCCTGCTACCCAGCCCTGCTTCCTGCTGCAATCAGATCAAACAACTTGATGGAAAGATGAAATTTCTGTTTCTTTACAGAGCTAAGAAAAGACTCTGCACAGCTGTGTTCCCCAGAGTGGGACAGGCACAATGTGCTACCCCTCTTTTTGCTCATCTAGGGTATCAGCCCCACTCAGCCACAGCATGGGCCAAATCACCCCCTTGCATTTTGAAGAGGCAGCTGGAGATGACCCTCCTGGAAGCCAGCACGTATTCCTGCTGTGCATGAGTAACCAGCAGCCATTCCGGAGGAGGCTGTGCACTACTGCTGGGCAGAATGATTCATCTCTATGCCACGGACATGGCAGCAATAGCCCTGTAACAAAAGGCAGAGCCACGGGGTAATTTGTCATTATGGTGACTATCAGCCTTGGACTGATCAGCCTGGGTGCTCACATCCCTGACGCCTGCAATAAAACCTCTCACTGGCACCAAGGAGAGAAAGACACCGAGCCACAGTCACTGAGGATCTGGCCCTAGTGGAGACTGAATTGTACAAAGTGGGTTTGGGTTTATGAAGATGAGCCACGGGGTTGGAGATTAGCTGTAGTGTTGTCTATGACACAGTAAAACCAACTTTGACTGGCACTGTGCTTTACCTGCCGTGGCACTGCAGATTCATGGTAGCTCCATGCTTGGGGAGCAGAAATGCCAGGCTGAATCTCACGCAGGATGAGCAGCTAAATGTCCCTCATCCTCTCACTTAGTTGCCAGGGACAGCTACCTCTGAAAATTGCTAGCACCAAAATTAACTTTTAAATCTGGTATTTCAGATCAGTCCCAAGCCCTGACTAAGAGCCCATATCCCAGGGACTTGTCCGTGGCTGCTTTCCTATGATGGCATCAAACCAGGCTCCTCATGCAGCACATCCCGACTGCAGTCCTGTGAGCCTTCTGTACACCCCTGGGGAGCATGGGCCACACACAAGTCGATGCCATGGTCCTCCACTGTGCTCCTCTTACCTTTCAGGCACTAAAGCCCACAGATGTGTTTTCTGTCCAGCTATCAGCTGAAGAAAACTCCTCCTGATTAAGCTGATTCCCAGCTTTTTCATAAAGCTCCCCCTTTGCTGACTCACCTCCCCACTGCCACGATGCTGACTGCCAATCAACCGCTACTGCTGGTGCAATTAATTCCATCTCCCTCTGCAGCCCCAGTTCACTGCGTGCAGGGACAGCTATCACATTTCATGCTCTAAAGGGCTTAACACCCCACTACACACACATACATCCGCACTAGCAGGGTGGCCAGGAGGGCGACTGGAAACAGACTAAAGGAATTGGAAGCCTCGGAGATGAGGCCACCCTAAATCAGATTTAGTGGGTGAGAGGACAAAGCAAATGTTGTTGGGCAGAGTGGCAGATGCCTTCCATAACATAAGCCTCTTACCTGTGTCAGGGCTGCACCTGTCCCACAGCACTGTGGGGTAGGGTCACCTGAGCTCTGCATCGTCTCACTTGGGATGCAGCAGCAGCAGCAATGTCCTGGTAGTTCTTCCCCCAGTTAAAAGCTACCTGCCTTGCAAAGGGGCCAGGCAGAGAGGTAACTGGAAGGCAGCAAATATGTTTAGTGTTTAGCTCCATGCAGAGCATCCCCTGCATTGGCACTAAGGCTGAGCTCATCTGGGCCGGGACGGATACATCCCATTGCGCAGCATTTCCTCAGATGTCTGTGCCACACCTGAGCCTGGGAAGCTACAGTGAGTCCAGGGATAGCTTAAAGGGGGAGACCATTTTGCTACAGAGCCTGGGACTGGGAGACAGCACTATCATAAATCCAAACACCAATTCCTCTCCATCTCCTGAAATATAACTCCGAACAGCTCCAAAGCTCCCCAAATTCAGCACATTTCCCAGCAATGCCACCACCCACTGGGCTGATGCCATGGAAAAATACTTCTGGATTACTGCTGCCAACAGCTCCCCAGTTGACTGTAGTGTGAAAATCCTACAGGTCACTTTAGCTTATGATACTCAGGCTATATTTTACAAACGTGCTCTCTCCGTCTCTGCTGGGGTAGAGCAAATGAGCTGTGTGACTGGCGTGCAGGGGCTCTGCACCTCTCCCTTCTCCTGCAACAGCACAACATGGCTGGTTGATGCTGCAAGATCTAGTCGATAACTACTATTGTTATTATCTTTACAAATCAATAATAATGTCCTTATTTCCTCTTGTAGGGCTTCTCAGTACATCCTTGCTTATTTATCGTCCGTCTTATTTCCATCCTGAGCTTACAATCAGATCTGGGCGAGCGGCTGCCAGCACTGACCCAGCTGCCAAAGCCCAGCCACACTCTTGAGAAGTCCCTTTCAGAGCAGGGACAATTTGACGGACTTCAACCAGCCTCCCTGCAAGGAGGGAGCCTCACGGAGCCAGGGCCAAAGCCATCAGCTCCTGTAGGCAACTCTGTCTGAGCTGAAAGGGCTGTAAGTACCTAACATCCCTCCAGGGAGACACCGAGACATCTGCGGCAGCTGTAAAAATATATAAAATGAGGCAAGGTTAATAGTGGCTATCTTGGGCATGTGCGCTCGTGTCTCCTTTCATACTGTCTGGGGGTGTGTGATGCCTTCACCCTGATGGTCTCCCTGGGGAAAAGGGACAACACCGTGTGCCCGTGCCCAGGCAGGAGCTGGTGTGGGCAGAGGCTCACTGCAGGACACACTGGTAGAGCAGAGATCTGCCACAGGCTTCCAAATGCCAGGTGAGGTGTTTCGTATTGGCACCATCCTTCTTTCCTTCCTTTAACCAGCCTCTATGCCCTTCCCTAGCTTCCCATTCAGCCCCTTTCTAATAAAACCAGCTGGTCCTACCCTGCCTGGCAACACCCCTTCAAAAGCCACGGCAAATTCCTGAGCTAAGCCACGTTATAGCAGTGAGAAGCCACTGCTCCATGAGAGAGCTCTTGCTCTTCGGGAGAATAAAACTCGTTCTGCTTAATTGCTCCTGGCAGCGCACTCTGCCATAATGAAGGTGGGAGCAGGGTGGCAGGGAAAGGCAGCGCTATTTCTTTGCACTGAGCCTCGAAATCCATCCTTTTGTGCTAAAAGCACAATGCGAGGCTGGGCTCACTCCTTCAAGTCACTCGTGCTGGGGAAAGCAGCGTCTGCATTGAGCCCAAATCCTCCCTGCACACATCCCCAGCTCTGAGCGCTGGGAGGAGGCTCGTCTTGCTTTATTTTTAATCCCATGAAAAACCTAAAGTACGTCGCAAGTGAGAATCTGCATTGTGGAAAGGCTTTTTCGTAGACCCTGTGGACTCTGCTTCATGCACCCAGAGGGCTCTGAAATGGTTAATTTTGCCTCCCAGCTCCCGGGAGGGAGGGAGGGAGGGAGGGATGGAGGGAGGTGTTACTATTTGCGGTTTGCTAAGAGGACTGTGAGGTGGATGGCTGAGAAATAAAGTCTGTGGCCTGATGGTGCTTCTCGAAAGCATTAACACACTTTCTTCCTTCTCACCCACAGGCACAGTGACGTTTCACACTTCTGCTGGGGTCTGGCTCTCTGGAGACCTGATAGCTGTTCCCTAATGCCTCTCCTTTCACAGCAGCTTAAATAAGAGTCAGAGCCAGTGCCACCATCAGGAAAATGGCTCCTCTGCAAATCAGCAATGTGGTGCCAAGCCCCATGTGGAGGCTGGGAAAGCCTACCCTGTCCAGCTGTGGCACCTAATACCAACTCATTGTAGGAGAACAGGAGAGAATTTTTTAAAAGAGGAAATTAGTAACTATTTAAAGGAATATGAATCAATTATGTCACATTTTTGGAGGCCTTATTTTGGTTAAATAAAAGACTATGCAGATACAAAACCAAACAGGACTCAAATAGCCTGGACTTGTAGGCATGCTAGAAATTGGTCAAGATTGCCTGGCCGTCCCCAGAGCAGGGACTCTCTGGGTCAGTCCCCAGCAAAAGCAGATAGGAAAGAAAGTCCCTTCCTGCTGGTTCTGGGTGTGCTCAGGGAAACAGGACAGCCAGACCTGGCCAGCTGAACCCATCTACCTGTCCAGAGCTCCCTCTTTGCCTGGCTCCTCCACTGAGGCAGGCTGCATGTTATCATCACTTTCTCCCTTGACAGAACAGCACCAGATTTAAACCTTTCATCTACTTCCTTGAGGGAGAAAATGAGCAGCATTTCAATGCGGGTGTCAGGTGACCACACGCCTTTTGATAGCTAAATCCCACAGACAGAAACAAGAAACCAGAGGCAAACAGGGAAGGTATTTTCCCTTCAAAGAAGGTGCTGTAGTGAGGCAGAGATACTTCTCTTTTTTTCCTTTCTTTGAACGTCATAAATGAAATCCATTAAGCAGTGATGAGCAGACAGCACTGAAAACAAACACCAAATTAAGCACACCCACTCTAAGAGAGAGGTTTTGCCTGCCTTCTCCTCCCACACTCCTGCCAGGGAGGAAGGTGAAGATGAAGAGAGGGCACCTGGAAGGACCATTTCTGGGGGCTGGGCTGGGAGAGCTACTGGAAGAGGGAAGTGGGAATGTGCCATAGGAGAAAAAGCCTTGTGTGAGGATGGTCACAAGTGTGATGACTCTGCAGTACTGAACTTGGGAAAGCTCTGGGAAGTAGGGCTGTAAGAGAAGTGGTAAGTGGGGATTTAAGGTGATAGTCACTGGGCATATATTGTTGGGGTGCCTCAACAAGATGGGTGGAGAATAATATTGAAAGCAAGGAGGTTGATATCTGGGGAACAAGGGTCTGATGTTACACTGGAGGGACCTGGCAAAACCTACAGTAAACCATGTTGATGATATGGGAGGTTGAGGGTTATCCAGGGAACAGAGCAGGAGCCATGCCAGAGGTACAGGTAAGGAAGATGGTGAGCATAGACAGCACATCAATCCATTCTTTTCCAGCCCAAATTTTCACTAGTTAGACATTAATTTGATCTCAAAGTGCAGCAAGTGAAAGATGGCAGTACCAGCCCCGACAACATGAGTGGGGAGCACAGGCACCTCCTGGGCATCAGTCACGGACTGACTGCTGCCACCAGTTCAAGAGGCCATAGCTTTGCTGTGCTCATTAGGACAGGCTCTCCTGCTGGGCCAGCTCATTTGTTCAAAGGTCAGTCAGACAGAAGTTGGGACACACTGAGATGGCTGCAGGCAGAGTCGTGTCTGAAGGCAGGCAAGTGGGTGGGCTCGCATCTCCGCGTGCTTAAGGATCTTCTCCCTGTAACACCATCCTCCAGAATGAGAAGACTAAAACCTATGACCAGTGACATTTCAGCCACTTCTCAGTCCCCTCACCCCTGTGTTTTTTTTTAAGGTCATAGAATTTAGACTGGGAGGTCCCTGGATTTCTTTTGTCCAACCTTCTGTTGAAACCTGGGCTAGCTTCAAGATGCTCTTCTTCATTTTGCTGAATTGTCAAGATGTCAGAGGACTGAGATCCCACCATATGTCTGGGTTCTTGTCTCAGCACTGCTCTGCTCTCACTGTGAAAGTTTGTTTCTGTACATCCAATGAGCACCTCCCTTGCTGCAACTTGTGCCATTGCCTCTAGACCCTCTGGCTCTGTGGTCTTTATGCTCTGACTTCAAGTAGAAGGCAGCAGATCTCCCCTTTCATCTTTTTGCCAGACTGAACCAAATCCCTCCACCTCTCCTCACATATAATGTGCTTCTGTCCCTTTAGCATTTTAGCATCCCCCACTGAAGTAGCCCAGATTGTCAATCTCTCTTTTGTCCTGGGGAAGTATTTGGGCACTAAGAAAGATAACTATGAAATTGCAGATTGCAACCACCTTGTACAGCCCTTCTTCCCAGGATGGCCAGAAGACATTGCCTCCCTGAGCTAGGAACAACTTCAGTGTCACTTGGGAAAAACTGCAAATGTGTAAGAACAAAAATGGCATGGGTCCATGCCTAAAAGTGTCACTGCCTTTCTGTTACAGAGGTAAAAGGGACTCCCTCCTGGGACAGATATTTAGATGTCAGGCCAGGCAAGGAGTTTGTTTCCTTGAAGAGCTGAGCTTGAAGTTGCTTTATCTCTGGGCTGAATATAGCATAATCCCCCTGAAATTGCTGCAGAGTATCTTCAAATGCCTTATACTTCACTGTTGCTAGAAGGGAGTTTCTAAGTTCTTGGTATTGGGATGCAATTCTAGGCACAGTTTATGTCTAAGTCTGTACTACCATCTCACCCTTCTCACTGCCCTCCCAGGTGTGCTGTCCTGTTACCAGTGCTGTGTTGGTGACCAGACAGGAGTCACTGATCCAACAAAAAGCTAATCAGACTTTAAAAACATTTTTGGGATCAAGTCCCTGGCATAATCACTGTTGCTAGAGCTTGGAAAGGGTGGAAATGCAGAGCTGAGGATGCTGCTCAGTATAGCTGCAAGGTCTTGGACTGGCTCAGCTTGGACTGCTCATGAACACACATCACCAAGACACTGGACAGTCATCCTTACCCTAAGGAAAGGTCTGTAGATAAGGCTTCACCTTCTTTCAGTGACACTGACTTCTCTTTCAACTTCAGTCACACCTCTTTCTTTACCTTGGGAATGTCCCTGCTGCTCCTCTCTGAATTGCTGTGCAGGGAGACACCAAGTTGGGAAGAAACAGTTTCTGAACTGACTTTAGCCTGACTGTGTTCACCATGGATGTTCTGTCTTCCAGCATGGCATGTTTTTTTTCACACAGCTTCTACCCAGTGCAACTCCTTTGCGCCAACCATCCTGCTCCTCATGCATCCCCCAGCAAGGTGTCAGTCTTCATTAGCAGAGGAGTGGGGGGTTTTGGTGATATGATTTCCCAAGTAATCTGTCTGAATACACAGTTGTAGTGGAGCAAAGGTACTCCAGGCCTTTGCTCATTTGTGCTGGCATTGCCTATCTCAGGTGGGGTAGGAATTCCTTGAGGTCTGAGCTCCTGAGAATTTTCTTTCAGGACAGATGCACAGAAATACCAATGTCTGTACCAAGATCTGTCCCAGCTCCTGCTCTAGAGGGGAATCACTCATTTAGAAGCTTCAAGGACATTAACTCTTCTTTATTATAAATATTCAGACATATCAGTGTCAGTAGGAGATGCATCTCTCTTAATAATTCCCAATACTATTAACTAGACAAATAATTAAGAAATTAATTAAGCAAAAGAAGAAACAGACTGAATACCTGGGAAAATGTCTTGACACTGAGTTGCCTTACGATAATGTCTTAGGGACTTGGGGGAGGCTGTGGTACTCCTGGCATATGGAAACAGGTGTAGAAAAGCAACAAGAGAAAACAGTGGGAGCAATGTGTAAATGCTGCAAGGTAGGAAACTGGAAGGAAACAACAAGCCTTTGATATCTACGACACAGCTGGAAGACTTATAGATTCAACCAGCTCAGATTTTAAAAAATCCCAATAATGTAAATTCCTTAAGCACAAGCCAAGCCTATGAATAAGATAAATCTCTTAGTCACTTTGCCAGTGATATCCTTCTAATCTCATCCTTCCTCAACGATGCTGCTCAGAGAGTGAAACACTTTGCATAAATGGGTTTGCTGCTCAGAGCAATCACTCATGCTTCCCACTCTGACCCCAGGATTAGAGAAGTCCCCTGGATTAAGGTTGTTACTATTAGAGTCAAGGGTGAGCAAGCTAAGCAAGGGCTCAAGGGAACTTTCAAGTGATTGCAAGACAGCAAGAAAAAGAGAAGGAGAAGTGAGCAGGAGGTCACCACCGTCTTAGGGAATTGCATGTCCCACACTGGTGTTGAACTGTACTTAAAGTGCTTTACAAAGAGAAATGAGCCAATGACAAGAAATTATCAACATGCACATGGGAAAATAATGAACAGTAACGCAAAGGCCAACCAAGCCAACTTTTTCTTTAAAAAATAAAGGTGACATTGAAATGATGGTGCTGTCTGCAGACATGCTGAGTGCCTTGCTTGCTATCAGACATCTCTGCTGAATAGGCCCAGCAGCTTGAAATTCAGAGCCAAAGTCTGCTGAACGGTCCCTCCCAAAACAGAGATTGGAAATGACCTGCTGAAGGATGAAAAGTGACCTGAGGACCAGAGACACATACCCTGTGCTCCCATGCCCAAGAAGCGTCGTGGAGCCACTTACACCCAAATGATGAGAGCCTCAGCACCATCAGATTTCAGACTGACTTGGGCCACTTTATAAAGGTGAAAAGATCATTCTGGATTCCAAAAGTAGGAAAACCATGTTGGTTCAGCCAAATAACACCTAAGACCACCATAAACCATTTGCCTTTTGCTTACTGCTCCCCTGTAGCACAAACACATGTGAGAACTGTTCCCAGTACTACTTAGGTAGCATATACTGTAATAAAGTATGTAATCCCTTAATATACAAGAGCTTTCCTTATAATCCATGCTTGTGTAAACCTGGACAAATATTTAATACATTCTTATCACACCAACAGGAAATAGTTTCATCAATTCTGACAGACACATGAATTTTCAGAAGTGCCTGTCACATGTTTACTGCATCTAGTGTTGCTCCCTTTGACTGTTTTTCTGTGGAGACCCCTTCTGCTGATGCTCTCCTCTCCCCATAGTACAGTTTCCAGCAGAAATTCCAGTTATATGCTGTAAAATGGAAAATAGTGACTTTTCAGAAGCCATAGGGTTTTTGCTGTTGGCAACACCAGAACTGGATTTTCAGTATTTTGCCAAGACAAGGGTGTCCTCATGCAGTTTCTGCTTAGGTTTTCAGAGCAGCTTTTCTGGGTTTTGGTTAATTAAAATACAGAACGTCTTGCACAACTTTTGAACTCTATTTCTGTAAAAGAAATGTGAGGCTGCAGGCGGTCTGTCACATTATGCATGTCCCCCATGCCAAGACTATAGCGTTCTATTTGACTGTAAGTCATCCATTAGATGTAAGACAATTATTGTTTTTTAGTGAGTCATTTTTCTCTCAGTAATTAGCAGTTGTCAGTTCAAGTCAGCCCAGTGCTGGTGTCACTCAGTGACTTCAAGGCTGTATTTAAATTAAAATCTCTTTTCTCCCACACAACAGCTCACCACAAACAATATCACTTTTCCGGCCTTGTCCAGTGGAGCCATTTTGCACCATGATTATCCTGATTAGCAAGGCCAACAATGAGCACTTGCTGCTTGAGCACAGAAGGGACTGCCCAACAGGAGAAGAGCTTGCCCAAGAAGAGGCAGCTCACCTTCTTGACCCCATTTCATGGCTATATGCTTCAAATCCTGGCTGCGTCTGTCTTGCTATAAAAATGTCAGACTGTCTCTAAAACTTATTTTTGCTCATCACTTCAGCGTGGCCTTACTTGGCAACTTCTCCCATCTGTTTACTTCTCTTCAATGTTGTGCACGCATTTCTGAATTGTTGTTTACTTATAATAATGTGAACACTCAGCATTTGTAGAGCACCTCAGTTGAAGTGGTTTCAGTGTTTTGTAGATGAGCAAGGATCCCTTAAAGCATTCCTAGAAGTGAAATTTTCCAGTCTGCTTTATGGAGACATGAAAGGGTCCTACGTACTCTGTGTAGATGTAGCAACTCTGTGTGCACTGGATGCCCTTGTTCCTGTATAATCGATGGAGGTCTAGTCAATGTTGACAGCAGAGCCCTGGGAGTGAGTCAGCTGAGCAAATGTAGGTGTCTGGCTCTCCAGCTCCACTGCCTGCATTCACTAGGGGCACAATGTTTTCCACTAAGAAATCATTGCGTGGGCATGACTCAAGCTCTTGATTTTTCACTGCCTAGACACCCAGTCCACATGCAGACACCTACATTGTGACACTCACATTGAGGTGTCTGCGATTCAGAGCTGTGTCCCACCTTGGTGATGTGCCTAGAATCACAGCTTGTTTACAAAGCTCAGAGGAGAAGCTGAGATCCTTGGTTGCTGCTCATCCATTTTCATTCACTTGAACTGGAAGAGGAACCTCCTCTAGGCAAGCCATCCCAATGGGGGAAATATTCTAAATGTGTCCTCTCAGAGCCAGAGATCAACCCTTTACCTGGGCTGGGACCTGTTATCCAGTGACCCAGCTGCCACCCTGACTCTAAAACCTGGGGTTTGTTAATTCTTATCTCTTAGGGTAACTCTCATCTGAGAGGTCTGTGTTAGCTACTCAGTTCCCCACAAGTTTTAGTCTACTTCCTTTTCTTTAGCAGAAAGGCAAACCCTGGCTCTGCAGAAAGCAGAGGCACCCTCTCCAAGCACTCATGGAGGCAGGCCATGTGCTTTTCCTCCATATCACAGTGTGCCATTTGCTTAGCGGTCTTGTGACATGGCCAGGAAGTTTTCTTCACCACTTGTACCATTGAGCAAGGGCTCACTACTGCTCCACAGTCACAGCCCTGACACCCCAGTGTCAAGAGAATACTCAAGCTTAAATTAAGTTCTGAACCATCTTCATATCTTGGATCTTTCCAGGTCAGCCTGCTTTCATGACCTGGTGAACTTACAGCTGACCAGTCAGATAGAAAGATCTTTTTCAGTGGATGGACACAGAACACTGGTAAGTGGATTGAAAAAACGCAAGACACGGAGGCCTGATCTGTGAGCCACTGTGATTCAGCACAGTTGTGATACACTGCAGATCAGCACACTGCACTGGCCATGACATGCACACACTACTGGAGAAACAGGCAAAGTGCAGATCTCTCATTACGAATGTACCAGTAACAGCAGAAAGCAGCTCTCCCCAGCTGGGAGAGCTCTTGGATGGTGTGTTGTGTTCCCAGCCCCGTAGTGTGCTCAGCAGAGTCCTCCAGGAAAGTGCCTCAGCAGCTGGAACTGCTGCATCTGCTTCACAGCCCAGATGTGCATCATGGCATCAATCTGCCCTCTGCAGGAAAACGTGACCCACAAATGACCATTTAATCTCCTTCTCAATCCAATTTGGCTCAGCCATGTGGTATCTGCCTTCTCCCACACTGCCACAAACACACATGTACAGCCAGTCCCCGCTCAGTGGTGAGCGCTGGGATCAGCACACGCTGCGGCAGTGCTTGTGGGCTGGCTGCTGCCTGGGAATCACAGGAGTGTCTTAATGGGAACCCAGGTCCCTGACCTCCATGGCCCTCTGACCATCTCATGAGAGCCCTGAAGGCTGTGCAGTCCAGAAGCAGAGCAGTGCACTGGAGATACCAACACCGATGTGCACGTTTCAGGAGGGAAGAAAAACAGCTCAAGGCAATGTAGACACAGTGATTTAAAAAGAAACAGATTAAAGACAGTCACGTGAGTGCAGCTGTGTCCTAGCAGTTATGCCATATGCATTTACAGGTAGATAGATATCTGGCAAAACTCCTTCTCTCTCCCTTGAAAGGATATAAATCACAGGAAGGGCTGTTATTCATGCTGCAACTCACCCATAACAAGTGAAGCTGTGTCAGAGAGTACCAAACAGTACTGACAAGGTGGACAGGGTGGTCTGAGAAAGGAGACTTGAGGGGAGTATTTGTTCCAAACATGTACAGGGCATGCCAAATGGGGGGAATCTGATGGTTTTCCCTATCTCCATGGATTTGTACAACCTCTTTTTGACTCATCAGTATCTCTGGGACACAGATAGCTAATGGCCTTAGGAGCATTTACGTAGGGGTAAAGACCTTGGCCTGTACTGATGGTTGTATGGAAATGCAAAACAGTTGTCAGTCAATGTGAGTTCTGAACTCACAGTTGTTTCATTTCCAGCTGAGCAAATTTTCTCTTATTTTACAGGCTACAGAGAGAACATACTCTCTTGTGCCTAAGCACCGCTCCTTGTCTCTGCAATACAACAGAACAAATAGCCTAATCAGGCCAAAATGCAGAGCATGCTGAAAAACTGGGAACATTCAGGATGTAGTTAGAGAAGGTGAAAATCTCCCCTGTAGCCTGTAGGGCTGGTATTGCTGCTCTAGTCACAGTGCTTAGGGGCAAAAGATTATCTGGTAAGAAAAGACAGTTACATTGCCCTGTTGGAGAGACACCACCTGGAGAGGGATGAAGTTATAAATCCTATGGAAGGAAACACACAAATGGGGCAATGCAGAACCAGGATGCAAAGAAGCAAGGGACTGATGAATGCCATTAGGCTTTTTTGGTGGCAGTGGGATTGCAGGAATGAATGAATGAACGAATGAGTGAATGAAGCTCCATCAGGTGCAACAGAACCTTGTGCTGATCAGAGAAGCAGAGCATGTGTTTTCCAGCTTTCATCTGTCCCAAGATCATCCCCCTCCATCTTCTGTTTCATCACAGAAACCCAATCTCAGAGGCCTTCTCACATCCACTACAGGAAAATATAACTGGATCTAACACAAGCAGAAAGCAGAGCCATAGTAGAAAACCTCCTGCCACCTTAAGAGATCACAACATTTACCCCCTAAGTTTCTGATTCTCCTAAACACAGGCAGAGCAGTTACACACAACATTCGTATGTCCTGCATTTGCAAATAATCTCTGATGTGGGGCTTCTTGGGGTGCTCTGTGGAAATCCATAAGCCTGAAGCAGTTTCTGCATCCCCTCTGGCTTACTATAGTAGTAAGAACTTCTGAAGAGTCCCTGCAGCTTAGTTTGCTCTCCTACTGACAGATGCACTTTGGATGCTTCTGATGAAAGCTCCTCCTCTTATTAAGTTGCACAGAATTATTCCTGATATTTTCCCTGCCATTCATGATCACTTAACTACAATCCTTCCCCTGATCACCTGGCTCTCTATTCCAGCTAAGTTTTTCTACAGTGATGGAGTGACACATAGAGTTCTGCAGGCTTGAGGAAGAGCTGCTGCCATCAGCCATCTACCAAAGGTGTTTCTTCAGGTTTTCAAGCAGTCCTAGGTAGGGCTGCATCAACATCCTCCCTTTTAGTGCTGCCTGAAGGGCAAGTCCCACCATTTGGCTGTGTTTGACCACCCTGTTGTGAAGTTCCCTTGAAAGAGGACAACTGAAATAACAGATCCTGCACTGGGGTCAGTGGAGAAGCCTCTGGAACTTTTACTATACAGTCCCCTAGGTTTCCTAAATGTACAGTTTTCTGAAATATTCCAGTATTGACTTCAAACTTGCTAGTTCCGCTTCTGCTGGCAGATGGATCTTTTTCTTGCCTTCTTGTAAAGAGGATTAAAAGCAAAGACAACAGAAGAAACAGAAGTTGTCAGAGCAATGGATCTAAACAGTGTGTATGTTCCCTCTGAATTGTACCTGGTATTAAGGTGGCTTTTTTGATGTCTAGTAGGGGAGGGCCTCTTATGACAGTTCCCCTCCATGGCATCACAAACCCAGTATGGGGAGTATGCCCCACTTGGCCACACATTTTCAGGCAATTCATAAGAGCTTAAGAGTTCTACAGCCTTTATTTATCAAAGGTGGCTGTGTTTGGCAGAGAAGTTTAAATGTCACAGAGTGTATCTTGTGAACTTATAAATAGAACTGACATGGATAAGTACTGATGCTTAGGGAAGCAAGTAAGAAAGAGAGAATTTTTTTCATATGTATTTAAACATATCTAGGGACAGGTTTTGAACACCTTTCAAGGCAAATAAGCCTCTGAAGCCAGAATGAGTCTCTGAAAACAGAAAGTAAAAATGGCCTGTAGAAGGGAGAATTACTGTAAGATTCCAGAAAGCAGCAATTTTAACAGAATGTTTTTGTTTGTTATAAAGACACTAATGGCTGTTTTGATAGTAATAAGACAATGTATAATAAATTTCTGCTATATTGTATATTTTTAGAGATTCCTGATCTTTCAAAATCTGCTTCTGTAAAGTTGAAAACCTTAGTTACAGATCTCTTTTTGCTCATCCTTTCGTTCAATTTTAACAAAAATGGTTCTTGCTCCATCAAGGTTTTCTACAACCAATAAAGACTCAGGTTTGAAATAGAATCACCTCCTTGAGGTTTAGCGATTATTGTATCAAGAAGTTTCCTGGCTATGACAAAGAGAAATTACTAAGCTTTTGCTATTATTAGTAATGTTTGTTCTCATTCTTCAGGCTATAGATGGGCAGGTATTTTCCCTTGGTATTTATCTAACTACCATTACACAAATCTCAGCCCTTGTCCAAATCCACACTGAGGAGTTAGAGCAGATATTTAATCCTTTCTTTTGCACAGCTCCTCCTAAAATCACTGTAAAAGCTAAGGGAAGATCTTGTTGCTATCTTCAGCCACCTTCTTGGTACAGTAAGAAAGCCAGACTCTTCTCAAAGGTATGTGGTTACAAGAGGAAACAGATACAATTTGAAACACAATGAATTATGATTATAAATCAAAAACAACCCCCCCATGTTTTTACCACAAGGGAGGTAAAATTTGGTGTCCAGAGACATGAGTAGAATAACTGTCCTTGGAGTTATCTGCTCTGGATATCTAGAGATCTGACTTGGTCAGATCTGCTTGAGTAGAAGTAGAATAAGATGATCTCCTGAGGCTCCCTAAAATCCTAAAATATTCTGAGGTTGTGTGATTTTGTTTGACCTGAGTTGTAACTCAGAATTGTCACCATCACCTGACATTTGTGCTGAATGCCTGAGCACACTTCAGATAGATGAAGCTCATGTCTGGCATCACCAAGAAAAAGATGAGAGAGGAAATCTCATGAATAGCTGCAGGATGGGAAGGCCAAGAACTCTCCCGCAGGTTTCACATGTCTTTGGTAAGGGCAAGAAATAGATCATAAGGAGTGGGAAAGAGAATAACAATGGCAGATGGGCCAGGTCATGACAGTTTAGCAAGCTGGACTTTATGGAGGAGTCCTCACTTCGGGCTATGGGGGCTCTAAAAATATTTTTCTTAGAAATTATGTAGCCATCCTGTCTATGAAGAAAATTTTCCAGATGTGGGTTAAATGTAGGTGACAGCACTTCTGCTCTCATATGTCAAAGGAGGCTATGAACTGGCTTTTTCCTAACTAGCTGAATCTCATGAGTGTTTTTCCAGGCTGAAAGTTTCTTTCTTTTAATCTGACGTGGAATAAAACTGTCTTCAAACAAGGAACTTTTTCCATGAGGGAAATCTTCTCTGCCAGCTAGCCCAAGGGTTTTTGAAGTTGGTTTCTAAGGATGCGCACCGTACACAGTTCTTTCTGTGACAGAAAAGACAAAAGTTGATATGCAAAGACAGTTTCAGTTCTCTGTTTCCCCAGATTTTCTCCTTGGGCACTGCAACAATTTCCCATTGCTGGAGATCTGAAAACCAAGAAGAGATATTTCTTCTCTAGTCCTTGCACAGCTATTAAGCTTCAAGCAGGAATTTCATTGAGGGAACTTCACTGCTATTACAGAGAGGTTCAGACTAGACTAACCCAGTAACTCCCTCTGGCCTTTAATCTTGTAAGAATGCCTGCCTTTTCAATGTTAAGGAAATGTTGGGGGTTTATGTCCTAAGATGTGAACTCTGTAGGGCACGAAAAGCCTTTGCTTCACTTCTTGGTGCAATTCCTGACATATTGACATCCTGTAAAGGTTACCATCATATTAAAATAAAGAATAGTCAGGAGGCCAGAAGCACCCATAACTCTACTTCTGCCTCTCATAGTCGCTCTTTAATTACTTAACTGTGATTTCTCACTGATACAGTATTTTATTATTACCTACTTTTCTTGAATGCTCATCTGATCCATCTTAATGTTCTTTTAATATCACTTGGAATGGGATAATAATATTCTTGTACTTCTCTGGCACCTTAAGCCCTGACAGGTCCTAGTGTGCTTAACAAGGAGAAAAAGGAAAGGGAAGTGCTTAATTCATCAGACAGTGCAAGGTTGTGCAAGACATCAGACAGAGAAGAAGACCCAATAAAACTAAAAGCACTGGGGTGTTTGGAGGGGCAGGTTTAGCCCATGGCCCTGTACTAGCAGGAAGTGCAAACCATCCACTGAGCTTTAGTTCAGCACCTGCAGGAAATTGCCAGGGTAGGTGCTGATGTGATGTGGGTGAAGTGCCAGCAGGATTCCTGCACGCTGATGCTGTGTGTTATATCTTCAACAGATCCTTCCACTTGGCTTTTTTTAGCTCTCCCAAACACTGAGAACTGGAGTAAAAAACTACACAGGATCTATCTGGGTAAGGGCAGGCAACACTAAAGGGTGTGGAGATGCCCATGGAAATTCTTGGAAAACCACTTCTTTCATCGAGATACCAGTCTTGAAAAAGAAGGCGAGCTTCTTAGTTTTGACCCCACTGAAGCAGGACAATGGCTGTGCTGGAAAATTGGAGAGGATCACAGAAATAAAGCAAGAAATGAGGATCTGAGCAAGTGTCTGTGCAACCCTGGGAAAAGCAAATGAACACGATTACACAGCTGGGATAGGAGAGAAAATAAGTTCAAGCTGGGCATAGGGTTAATGCCCCAAGTGACAGTGCTAGCACAAGAAGGTACTAGGAGGAAATGTGAACCACCCAATCCATAAAGTGATTGAAGAAGCAGGAAAGAAGTGGGTGGTGTGGGCAACATTTCAACCAGGATTGGCTAGAGGCCCTAATCTGTCAGGAAAATCATATTCAGCCTTGCTGAGAGTGGCTTCAATTGGGGCAGAGAGCAGACGCCTGAACTGAAGTAATGAGGATCCATTCACTCTTCTTCCACGTGTTTATAAGTGGGCAATGACAGGAGCAGCCCCAGCCGTAAGTCTTACCTATGGCTGTCATGGGATCCTTAAAGAAAAGCACAACTGCTCCTCCTGACTTTTCCTTCCAGCTCTCCTCAGAAGGAAAGGCAGAAGAACTCAAGACATTAATGATCTGAAGATTCAACTGAGCTAATGCTTACTGCATCTGCAGGCCCTCCTGAAAGGGGCTGCTGCTGGGGATAAATGGATGCAATTCAGTGAGGCCAAATGCAGCTCCTCTGCCAACTGCACAGAGCCAGTGTGGAGGACTGGCCAAGAAGCAGCTCTGATGGGCAAGGAGATCATGAGTAACAATCAATAATCATCTGCTGTCCCCTAAATAAATGAATAAATAAAGAGAGCAAACATTAGCTTGGAATGGATGATTTCTGCTACCTGCTAAACAGGATTCAAAACCTTTCTGCCAGCTCCACACTGACAAGGATTTAGCTGGATAATTGTTTCCAGTGTATTTATAGCAAAATATGGACCATTCGGTAAGGGTAACAGCAAGGATGATTAGTAGTCTAGAAAACACATCATAAAAGCAAAGGCAGAATTGGGATTGTTTGGCCTAGAGAAGAAGTGTTATGGCTTCAGTTGTCACTTAAACTTGTAAAATCCTGAAGGATGAATTTTCACTACATTTACATGCAACTACTGGAAAATACCTTCAGTTGCTTACTTCTTGGAAAAAAAAAAGAGCAAGAAGAAATGAGCAGCAGCAGGAAAGATGGGTGGGTTCTCCAACTATGCCCATCCTTAAGAACTGGTTAGATTATCCTCAGTCAGGATTTTGGACAGCAGATCTCTTGAGGCCTGGGCACTGCCCCATGCTTGGGCATGATCTGTGCACACATTAATAAACAGAAGCTAAACCTACACAGTACCAGAGGTTATAATGGCAGTCCCAAGGAATGACCTGACAGAGGCTGCAAATGGTGAGGGCAAACAGCTCCAAATACTTAGTGCACTGCAAACCTTAGAGATGCCTCTAGCACTGATCTCTTGGCTAATGGCACATACTGTTTGCATGGGAAAGGTGACCTCATAGCCTTACCTTAAACATGAACACAATCCAGCAGTCCTTGGTAACCTTCTGCTAAGAGCAACATGGCAAAGAAATCACACAGACCATAGCTGTCCTCGACCTCCAAACTGGTTCAATATCAAGTTTATTTTCTCTCTCTTCTGCAAATTGTTTTGCATATGTCTATGACTCCATGGATGTCTGACAGCCCAGTTCTCCAACCAAAATGGATGTTCCCTACAACGCTACTCTACAGAGGAGACAAAACTTTCTCAGGGATCCCCATACTCTATGGGATTTACAGAGTTTTCCCCAAGTACAGCCTGGTTCCTACGATAAACACAAGGTACTAGATGTAGGAAATAGTAATATGTAACCCCTTTTTTTTTTGGTATCATTCTCCCATTCTGTACCATCCCATCCCTCACTCCCCACCCAGGGAAGCAAGTTAAGTTTGTGTGACTGTTGGGGGTGATGTCACCAGTGTTCAAGCTGTACAGAGAGGAGCCTTGGGTTTGATGGTACACAGGCCATGGGAGAACCTGTGCAGATGGGTGGGACCAAGCTCTGATGTGTCAATTTGCTTTGGCCAAGAAGAAAAGAAGGAAGAGGAGGTGAGAGAAAACCACTCACGAGTGTAAAGAACAAGAAATGACATGACAGAAGATACGTGAGATTTTCAGTATAGGGGCCTTGTCACTGGAACCAGTCTGCCCACCATGATTTTGCCTTGTCTCATCACTTTTCAGAGGGCCATGGGCACAGTCCATTTATTATTTACATAGGTTTCCAGGTCCTGCTGTTTCTTTCTTCACCAGAGGAAGGTCATCACTCATCACTCTCCGCTGCCAACAGTGTAATCTGTTCTACTGTAACCAGTGATAAATCAGAAAATGATAAAAGGTAGGTTGTGAAAAGATGGGGGAAGGTAAGCAAGTCTTCAACATCAAGCAATTCATTTTAGGTAAGCAATTCTTATTAACAAAAGAAAAGGAGAAAGAGAAAAAGTTAACAAGCTATTCTGTAAGTCTGGTTTCCCATGGAAACCATATCATGATGGGGTTATTCTTTTTTTGTCTAATGGGATACACGTTCCTATTACAGCTGGTGCTCCATCTGAAGCTCTGTCCTCCATGGACTCTACAGTGTCTAGCACAGACAATGTTATAATCTCTCCCTCAGCAGGACATTTCTAGCTTCCCTCTTCTTCATCCAGCTAGTTTTCATGAAAGCATAAAGGAATTTAATGCCTTTCAGATCTCCACTCTCTGCCAGATGTGGCCGACATTAGTCAGTAGGTTTAGAGAAGGGTTGGTGAGCATAATCTGAAACAGCTAACACCATCACACAGCTTTACTCCTTTGGCAACCAGATAATAAAAGGATGATGGGATGGTCACAGATATGGACTAATAACAATTACAGTGCATCTTATTGTCTTACTGAAGGGCCAGGAGGAATGGAGATGTGCAGCAGGCACATAGGACACAGTATCACAGATTTCTGGCACAACAGTTTCTGACTTCTGGACTGGGCCAGCCCTAAATGGAAAAACACCAATGTGAGCAAAAGGCTGCCACAGAGGAGGCCCTTGCTGGGAATGAATTTTTGGTTGAAAGACAACCTGAATGCAATTCAGTTTTGTACGAACAGAGCCGTTCCAGAAGCAAGTGTTGCCTTTGTGGAAATAACAGTGACTCTACAGATGCAAACAATGGAGCTACATGCTTTTGCATTGCTTGTTCTGTCACTAACTGACATCAGCCACTGTTAATCATGGCCTGAAATGTATATTTAAGAAACAGTGACACAAACATAGACAAGTTCCTTCATGAAGCCTTTTATACAGGGAAAAGTGAAAGAAAAGAAAAACTGCTGCACAGGCTAGCTAGTGGCACTGAAATAAATGGGTCAGGCATCAGAGTTTCAGCAGGCACAAAAGGTGAAAACCTTGTCTTCCGGAGCAATTAAAAGTCAATGGGATTAGTGGTTTTCACTATTATTTATAGAAACCCCGCTGTGTGCACAACATTATTGAAATACAGGGGTCAGGTCCCTGCTACTGGATGCCTACACTTTCGCTGTTGAAGTTAATGGGAGCTTTGCCAATCAACTCTGTGGCAACAGCAACTAAATCTAAAATAGATGACATCCTGGGCTCCATTCAGTTGATGGCTGAAGCAAAGCTTTGCCAAAGCCAATACTGTTCTGCCTGCACAGTACAGATTTTATCCTGGGACAGGTGAAACAGGAGAGGTAGGTATACAGGTGTTAAGTTTCAAAGATGGAAAAGCAGAGAGATTGACTGAATATCATAGGAAGCATCCTCTCTTCCCTTCTATCATAAATTACAATATATAGACTGAATCTAAACGGCTGCATTCCAGTATCTCTTATTCTTCAGTTTTACCTGGACTGGCTGTTTTCTAATGATCAAGTACTTCTAACATCAAGTAAATGAATCCTGTAGGAACACAACTATGAAAAGGACATGATGGGAAGCCTGCACTGTCATGTGATTCGACATGTTTGAAAACAGTGTCCTGATGGTGTAACCAGTTTGGATAGACTCTGTGAAGTAAGTACCAGCATCTATATTTGCAAGTTTTCTGGGCTTTGGACATGCTTGTGATACTGGTTGCACAGTTGTTTCTTCTTCCACTCGTTCATTATCATACTTGTACCCTGAATTCTGACTCAGACTGCCTCTTTTCCTCTTTGTCTCACTCTAGTACTTAATTTTCCTCAATCTTGCAACGTTGCAAATCAGAAATCAGGCATCCCAGACACCTCTTCCACTCCTCTGTGCTGCTGAGAGACCAGTCTGTACAGCAGCAATATTTCCCAACCTTAGCTCATGCCTCCTCTGCAGACCTTACCATGCAAGGAACAGGTGATGCTTTTTGCTCATGTTTGTACCAGGAAAGGGTTGAGATTCTCAGTAGCTATTTCAGGTAACACATGCATATGACCAGCCCTTCAATGGTACTGACCCTTCCCTGATCCTACACAGGATGTTGGATCCCCAAGAATGTGTGTTAGTCCAGGATGAGTAATTTGGGGTCACTTTAATTCTAGGGAATTCCTGAACATGGTGGGTGCCTACACACTGAAGACATTACTTTACATGAGAATGAAATCCAGACATGAACCTGCAGGGGTGGATCTCACTGGTCAGGCACAGGAGGCTGGTGAGCTGTGGGGAAAGACAGCAGATCCAGGGCCCTGCTCCTACTCACTCTTTCCCTGATCTCCAGATTGGCTTCAGATGTGAAACATGAATTTTACATGCTTCATGCAAGAAATGTTATCGTTATAGTCCTTCATTAAACTTTAGCTCTTTCTTTGTCCTTCAGCAAAGAGCTCCACAGCCCAGTTACATATCACCTAGAAATGCATGTCTTAATACCCATTATTGTGGTCTTCCCTTCCAATTTTCTTGAAGATCTTCATGTTCTCATATTAAGGAGCTGGTGTCCCAAAAATCTAGCAGGAAATTTGGTGAGAAGAATATTCTTCATCCAAGCATTTCTATTGAATACTGAACTAAGTCCAAGCTATCAACCTGCAGGTAAGAGCCCACTGTCTGTTCTCTCTGATCTTCCATAGCCAACCAAATCTACCACTACTGACTTTTGCAATCTCCACCTTTCCAGCAAAAAAGAGAAAGAGAAACACAGATTGAAAATGATAGGTAAGAAAAGATGTGCGCAGACTCTAACTGACACTATAACAAGTGAACCTTGAAACATATGGCTTTCCAAATCATCTCAGTTTCATTTAAGAATGTTTCGCTATTTATTTTTGGCACAGCTAGCACCACTTCTGAGATCCTAAACTCCACAGTACTGCTAACTCCTTGTGACGTGGGCAAACAGTTTATCCCCTGATGCGAGGGGACTTTTCACCCATGTCTTTTTCTGCTAATCCCCATGACTTGCTTTCAGCTTGGAACCATACCAAATACTGTAAAACATTTGTGAGAGAGGAGCTCATCTTAGTTTCTTTCTCTTGCAGAAGGTTGTCGAAGATCCAGGAAAGCAGACAAAATTCTGCAAACACTAAGCATTAACCAAAAAAGAAGAAAATACTCCAGCATTTTTCCTCCTCACTTTCTCCCCAGAGCTTTGCCGCTCAATCCAGGATCTCGGAACTTGCTGACACAATGGTGGCAGGACGTTCAGTCATTGAAACCTTTGAAAATGCCGAGCAAGTCCCTGAAAGGAAATGCCATTCCCAAGAGCTGAGTTCAGTCCCCCAGCTTCCATGATGTTGAGCTCTCATTTTCAAGGAAAGCAGCTGCCTTTTTCAGCTGTCAGACTTGAGCAAAGTTTGCTCTTCATGCCCTCAAAACACAAGCTAGATGCTGTGATCCCCTGGTCATCAGATCCACTCTTTTCTTGCTCACATCCCTGGTTTCTCTTGACTAACACGCAAGGATCAGAACAGTTTCACAATAATGAGCTTTCCTCCTTCCTATGGTCCTCAGTACATTTTTAAATGAAAGAATCAGCTTACCCTTAAGAGCCACAAACCAACATGAGCAGCCTAAGATATAAGCAGTTCAGTAGCCTGAAGTATCATGCATGTTGGGAAATCAAAAAATTTAAAGCAAAAATCCCTACCAATTTTATTTTGCATTAGATATCAAATAAAACCTACTTGCGAAGCCAGATTACTAAACCTTTTTGGCTGCTGTTTTAGTTGGGATTTTTTTATATCAAAACAGGATTAAAACATCTTTTGGAGACTCACTGTCATTTTATCTGAGTAAATAAGCTTAGAGTGCCTAACAGCCAATTTATAATGAAGACTTTTGTTCTTGTTACTGTGATGCAGCCCTGCAGATTTGCCCACAGCTGCAGCAAATTCAGATGGTTTTGACAGGTAAATAAAATACTGTTTAGATCTGTCATTGTTATTAATCTGCAGAGTAAAGAACTAGCAATTATATTTTGTTTCCAAGCAGATAAATTTTCATTATGATCTTGGCAGGGGTGGTATAGAATAATGTGCATCTATGACTTCTACAGTTGTGAGGGTCCATAACATGAAGAGTCTTTGGTCAGCTGTTGAGTTGTAAAACAAATAGGAAATAAAGGCTAAACCAGTAATAAACACCATAACAAAAAGGAACAAGGAATGTGGGATTTAGCCATGTTGGAGTTTTATTGAGATAAGCTCCAAATAAACTAAACTGCAGGTCTTGACATCAGCTGCACCAATTCAGTGCTCAGTTATTCTGAACTGTATGTCCAGGAAGCTGTGTCAGGATCTGACTGTGCTTTAAAACCCCACAGTTTGGGCCTCCATAATGACTTGTGCTTCCCAGCTGCTGCAGGGACAAAAGGTTTCAAATACTCCTCAGGCAATGCAGGTGAACAAAAAATTATTTGTGGAATAAGGTACTGCTCAAGGATGAGTAGCAGAATCCAGCTGCAAATATCTTATTGCATTGGTCAGAAACTGTGAGAATCAAAAAGATAAATCCCGGTGAAAGTCTTATGAGATGCCAGTCACGTCTGCTCAGCTCCTCATTCAGGTAGGCTGGCAGATGGTCAGCAAATAGTCTCACTTTTACAATGCAACCTACACTGGTTTTCAGTGTGGAAATTAGCATCCAATTATTTTCAAGCATTAATGTTCTCCAAGGAAGCAAGCTATCTCTATTTTCATTCTGCTTAGGTTCTATTTGCTCTGACACATAAGCCAATCTCGCAGGTGCTACGTCTTGTGTACACAGGCAGAATGGCAAGCCAGGGAAGAGTACTAGAAATGTGGAATAATGCAAATTGCCAGGAAGTGAATTGCATGGCTTCCAACTTTTAGAAGAGATGAGGACAAGACAAGCAAGCGAAGAAGGTGTACAGTATCTCCAAAAAGAATTATTTCCTCCGCTCCCATCTGAAAGTCTATGGTGAAAACTGTGTTTCACAGCTATCTGCCAGCTGCATAAACCATTAGAGAAGGCTACAGTCCATGGAGCACTGAGCTGTGACCCATGGAACCCTTGGTGTGACACATCCAGCAGGGTTGTGGATATTGGGATAGGTTGGTGGCAGGTCCCAAGGCAGGGTGCTTCCAAGGAAGCATGGAAGCCCATTCCCTACTTTCCTGCATCCATCGCCACCATCCTCAAACCAACATAACAGAAGGCAAAATCACTGCATTACAGATGCAGGCAACTTTGGGAAAGGCAGGATGTGTGCCAGAGCATGGCTGCTTTCAAATGAGAACTGGTTTTCTCCTCAGCAGAGCACACAGGTCCATGAAGGAGAAAGAACACCTGGGGTAAAACTCATTTTGCATAAGATTTCACCTTACATGCCACAATCTGTGTCCAAAATGGAAATAGTCAAGTTGAACTTTGCAACCCTTTCTCATACAAGGATCCCCTGTTATGACAGGTAATGGAATTACCCTGGGTAATAATGGTTATCTGCACATATGGGCTTGATCCCAGAAGCAGAGGTCTGCAGCCCTCCTTGCACCTGCAAACTGTGTCATGTTAGGTACAAATGCTGCTGGGTACATCACTGTAAGTAAGTTGCCAGCCTGAAAATACATGAGATGCATTTAATTGTCATTAAATATGGAGAATAATGCTCCAGGGTGGCATCTTCTATTCTAACATGGTTGTATTTGTTTTATTCTCCTGTGTGGTGGAGGAAAACTTCACTGGCTTAACCTCAGTCTGTACCATGGAGTATCTCAAGGCTGCGGCTCCAGCAGGTACAATTGTAGCCAGCCGTGTTCCTCCTGCAGATAGTGCTACTGGGAGCACGGGAGCAGTGGAGCATCCGCACAGTTCCTACTAGCCATCCCCTGGGAAACACTGAAGTGGGGTTGCCTCCTGCCACGTGTTTGGTACAGACTGTAGTTGTATTTTTAAAAGCAAAGGGCACATTAAACTCCTCCTTTGCATCACTTTTGGAATCACCGCAACTGGGTATCCACAAAGCACCAAACAGCCTCCCTCGCTGAGATGTGCTCCGCTCCATGAAGGTGTCAGCGTGTCCCTCCTCCCATGCCAGAGCCGTACGGCTCTGAGGCTGGACATGAGCTCCCGGGACAAGGCTGCCGGGAAGCAGAAAAGGATGGAGCACGCTTCCACCCCACTCCTCCCTGGGAAACACTACCGATGAGCAAAATCTGGAGCCCCGGGCCTGGGCAGAAGGCAGAGCCCCTCTGGATTTGGGGTCCTGTTCCGGGCAGCAGGGACACCCCCTCAAGCAGCAGGCCCCGGGTCCCTCAGGCTGGAGCATCTCTGCCACCGGGCCCGTCGCGGCCCCCACCCCAGCGCCCACCGCCCTCGGCCGCTCACCTGCTCGGGCCCCTGGAAGCAGATCCTGCAGAGCGGGGTGCGGATGCCGCTGTCGACGCTGCTGCCCAGCGAGTAGCGGTCCTCGGCCTTGCCCTTGCCGAAGTCATCCGAGGAGGTGCTGCTGGGCAGGGAGGCGGGCGGCTCCCCGGCGGGGCTGCCCCACTCCTCGGCGGCCGGGCTGCCCGCGCCGCCGCCGCCGCCCGCCGCCCGCCAGCCGGGCCCGCGCCCCCCGGGCGGTGCGGCCCCCGCCGCCGCCTCTGCGCCGCCGGGCATGGGGAGCGGCGGCGGCGGGGAGGGCGGCGGCGGCGCGGGGGGTCTCCGCAGCAGGAAGACCTTCAGGTCATTGAAGAGCATGCGGCAGCGGCACTTGAGGAGGCCTTGGTTTCGCAACATCTGTCTCGGACGGAGGAGCCCGCAGCAGCAGTAGCAGAAAATGCCCGCGCCGGGTGGTATTAACATGTGCCTTTCCTTGGCAGGCGGGCACGGGGGAAAGAAAAGGGCAGGAGCCGGGCGGCCCGCGGCCGGGGGGGCTCCGCGGCGGCCGCAGTGCCGGGGGGGCTGCGCTGGCCGCCGGGGAACGCACAAAAGCAGAGCCGGAGGGCGAGGGGGCGAAGTCCCCGGCAACCCGCTGCAACCCGGCGGGGACGGCAATTGAAAAAAAAAATCCACACCAGAAAAAAACCCGACCCTGTGCTGCCGAGGGATCCTTTCCCCCCCTCCACAAGTTTGCTTAGAAATCAGCGGGAGGAGGAAATAAATCTCCCACGCCCGAGGGTCCAGGGGCGCAGGCGGCGGTCTCGGGAGAAAGCCCCCGATGAGCTCTCGCAACTCCTAAGCCTGTAAAAAAGAAGGGTCCACGTCTCCGGTGGGTGTGGGGAGGAGGGAGAATATGGTTCTCTCGACAGTATTTGGCATCTCAAGTAATTTTCCTTTTTCTTCTATTTTATAATGATTTTTTTTTTTCAATTAAAAAATAAAACCCGATCACACGAATCCCGGTGTGCATCCAGACAAAATAGCAGCTGGTCTGGCTATCAAAATGCAAAATTGGTAGCTGTTGTTATTATCAAAATTGCCTCTTTGACAAAAAAGACCTTCACATTGTTTGTGGGAAAACACCCTACGTTTTAAACACTGTACTCCCAGGTGGCTTCAGATTTTACCGTAGCCTTTGAAAGATTTCATTGTAAATATTAAAAGTCCGGAAAGAAATAATTAGCATTCAATGATCTTAATCCCAGATGTACTGAGACAAATATATTTTTATATATATAATATATATATTATATATATTTTATATATATTTATATATTCTGACCTTCTCTATTCCAGCAGCTGTCTGGACCACACAGAAATAAAATCAGAGCGAAATTGATGAGGGAAGGCGGCTGTATTATTCCCTAAGCTGTTACCATCCTGGACCAAAAACCCACGTCGAAATCGGATCTATTCTTCGCATGTAATTGACCGGGGAAACGTGGATCTTACATGGTCACGTTTCCTTTCCTCCTTTCACAAAACAGGAACGTCATCAAACGCATTGGCAGCTTGTACAGACCATTGTGGATGGCGAGGCGGTCAGGGCTCTATCAGCAATTGCAGGGACCTCCTTTTGATGCATTGGACGAGGCTCCTTCTTTCTCTCCACCACCATCCCCACCTTCATTTTCCTCCCCTTCTGTCCTCCTCCTGCTCTGACTGTTGCTCTCTCTCACAGGCATTGACATTCAACCATCGCAAGTCTGTCGCACTCTCTCTGGCAAGGAAAAAAAATCGGAGCAGATAATTCTCTTCTTCCTCCTAAAAGGCTCGGATGGAGCACAATGCGCCAGACACATGGGGCAGCATGGCTTATTTTTCGTGAGCTTCCTACCGCTTTGGCAACATCGAGCTGGTGTGTGCGTGTGTGCCTTCCTCCCTCAGCAGCAGCCTCCTCTCCGCTCTCCCATCCGGCTTGCCGTGATGATGTTGCTGTTGCTATCTCCTTGGATGCAATGGGGAAGGCAGATTGTTTGCAGTGCGAGCGGGGATTTGCAGGAAGGGAGGGGTGGGACGTGGCCGCGCTCTTCTCCCTCCCCCGGCTTGGAAAAAAAAAAAAAAAAAAAAAAAAAAAAAGAGAGAGAGAGAGAGAAAGAAGAAGCAAAAAGGCGGGGTGAGAAGGGGAGAATCAAAGCGAGGAATAGAGCTCTTCCCAACCTTTGATGCCCCGGGCTGCCGGCTGCCTGCGAGAGCCCACGCCGGGGAGGAAGGGAGGAGGGGCGGGGAAGGGGCTGGGCGGGCGCTGCGGCTTCAGCACCACGGGGCGCGGACAGCTCCGCCGGGCGGGGCGGGGCGGGGCGGGGCGGGGAGGCTCCGCCGGCGCTGCTCCCCCGGCCCGCCCCGCCGTGCCCCGCTCCGCCGCCCCCAGCCCCGCACCGGCCCCGCCGTGCCCCGCTCCGCCGCCCCCAGCCCCGCACCGGCCCCGCCGAGCCCGGCCCTGCGGGACGCGGCCCCGCCGCCGAGGGGCACCCGGAAGGCGGCGAAGCCTCTGCGCCCCGGCGTGTTCCGGGCGGGCCTCCGCCTCTCACCGCCGCTGCGGGGACCTGTGACACACGGAACTTCCAGGGGCAGGAGGCAGAGGTCGCGAGTGCGGCGAGTGCGGGCAGTAGTGCGGGTTTTACAGGTTCTCAGCAGGAAGCCGAAATCCCACCAACAAAGTTTTCCCTAGCAGATTAATTTGTTGCAGAGAATTTCACGGTCTAATAGCTATGATATTATTATTACATTTTACTCCGACAGCGTTTTTCGCTGATAGATTTGTTTTGTTTCAGTAGCGTGTATTTCAGTAGAAATATGGGCTCCTTGTAGCCCAGTGGAGGGTAAATATGACTGAACAGTATTGCTTAATTAGAGTTTTGCTGCAAGTAATGAAGAGATGCTAAGGCCAATAGTTTTTACTCTCTCAGCCTGTTTGAAAATTTTAAGTAGCAGCTGCTGGAGGCCATTAGCTTTACTCTACAATCATCAGCAGAGGTAGCTTTCTGCACCCAGTCCTCCTATGTGTGTCCATGCAAACCCATGCAGCTTCTGAATGCAAGGGAAAACTTGGAAATACAGACTGGGACTCGGTATTTGACATTCCAGTTAGAACAGCTGACAAAGGTGCTGAGTTTGATGTGGACCAAAAGTATTATTGATACAGATTACTGATACAGTCTATGCAAAATGTCAGTGCAGTGCCTCAGCTCAGGGACCACTGAATACCTGCAAGATGGGACACACCTCTTGGTGCCTGGGTCTGACATCATGTCAACACCATTGATGTTTCAGGCACCTCAATTTGGGTTTCTTCCTTAAACTTTTCTTTCAGGAGGCCACTGCATGTACCAATGCCCAGTCTGGGCTCTCTAACTGGTCTTGTGTTCAAGGTCTTCTAGGCAATACCACTGATAAATAATCTCATGCCTCTTAAAAGTTGTGCTGAACCCTAGACAATGTTTTGAAATTGTTTCCCATAAAAAACGACATGATGTGCATAAACCACCGTGTCATGATTAGAAGAGGAATCTATGTTGTTACCTAATTAAAAAGGAGCTGACTGATTATTTGCTACAGGAAAATGAAACCAGCACATGCAATTAATTTCCTGGAAATAAATTACGCATTGGGATGCTTTAAAACATTCATCAATGCAGCCTGTCATTCCTCAGAAAAGCTGGGCAGATTTGCCAGTGTGGCTGTCTACAACATATTTAAGGCTTCTCAGAATTTCATACGTGTCTAATGGGGTCATTTGAGAAATAATAATGGAAAGAGCATTTTAGAGACTTCCTGTGTGTGAGACAGGCTGACTAGAGGCCGAGTCTCTGCATCCATGCTCCAGGATGGCTTTCCACCACCACTCCCCATGCTTTTTATTGCTTCATCTTCTTGTCTTGATGTCACCAACACTTTCAGAATGGCTCCATCAGTAACAGAATTGGAGAAAAAGACATTGTTGTCATCCTTTGCTTGTATAAAGCATCTTTCATCCTTCCCTCCTGCCCATGCCTGGTTTTACAGAAAGGATATTCTCATGGTAGAGGAGATCTTTGTGTTATTCTCTGGGTTTTAATGTATGGGCTGTGTGCCCAGAGAGTTGCATGGCTGATAAATGTGACAAAATAAATAAAACAAATAACAAATCGGAGGTGCTCCAGAGGTGAGTGTGTACTATTATTCTTTTTTTTGGTAAACGGGACAGCTGCCAATGTTTTCACACTTGGATACTGCATTCAGGCCCCTTGGTATGGATCAAGGTTCCTTGTTTAAAATGCTTGCACTGGAAATAGTACAGACACTTTGGTGAGATCTCAGTGAGAGTCAGGAGGTCTGTTAGGAGGTCAGTTCAGCCTTCCAAATTTTGCTTCACATGAAGCAGTGTGCAGCAAATGATGGAACCTTCTTTTACAGAAGGACCTGTTTCTGGGAGTTTTGATCCATTGTCTCCTGAGCCCACTAACAGGCAAGAGGTTAACACAGGGAGGGTAAGTCTGGGAGACATCAGCTCTGGCAGACTCTACCTCTCCCCTCCTCAGGTACAGAAAAAGGAAATAAAAACATGTGACTGAATCAGCTATGAGTGGAGAACTGGCCCCTCTTGGTTGCTTACATCCAAGCTACTGACTGGGAAATTAGACTGGGGAGATGTCCCGGCATCTCGGTGCAGACCTGCAGGCCTGTTTGTTATATAAGGATTCAGGTGTCAGGCTGCGGGTCCGTCTCACAGCAGACACTCTAACACTGGTTATCTAAAGCACAGTGTGGGCCCATTTGCCCTTAGCTACTCCCTCAACAAGGACAAAAAAAGTATTGCTATTCATGTGCCTCCTCTTCACCTCTCTGTACAAGCCATCACTCAGTGCAGAGGGGGTGGAGGAAGGAAGAAAAAGAGTGGCTAGAGCTGCATCAATACTTGATCTGTCTGTGTGGTGGCCTGATATAAAATCATATCAGCAAAATTTTATATTTTTTTTCATGCTGTTAGCTCAGGGATTTTTTAAAAATGGCAGAGATGGTGAGAGGGCAAATGCAAGCAGGAAAGCATTATGTGGACTGCAGCTGAACAGCCTGAACTCAGCACACCGGTCATTGTGCACAAGCATGTGAGAGACAGACAATATAAATGCTGATGTGGACAGAGAGGATCAGGGAGCCAGAAAGCTGCCAGAGAAACAGTCCTTTGTGTCTTCCATCTCTCAGGAAGTAAACAGTTACCTAAACCCATTTTCATGCCCACCTACTCGGTCAATAGCTGCATTGCGCCTCCTGCTCCACTTACAGCTCCTTAATGGTGCAGAGGAGCTTTGATTGCTGTGGTGTGGGCCCCATCCCTCTGGCAAACCATTACTTAAATCCAATACATTGAAGGCTCCTACTGCTTTCTCAGTGATGGGGAGCTGCTCATCAGCTGAGTACCCTCTGATTGTTTGTCACAGCCAGACTTCCTAGTTCTTTTTCCTGGACGGAGATATTAAATAAATCTCAAGTGATGTAATTACCATAACTCAGTTGAGGAAGCTTGTGGGCAGATGCAGCCAGGGGCTGGAGGGAGCTCTGTCACTTTTTTTTCTTTCTTTCTGGGCAGTTGCAAATGTGCTGATGCAAAGGACATTGCTGCTAGAAAGCTGGGCTGAGCAGGTGGGGGTTATGCATCTTCTAAACATTCAGAAATAATCCATATATTGATTGGAATAATCTTCTCAGAGGAGATCACAAATAATTTCTGGAGTTTTGTGCATTGGTGTATCTGCTGACTTGGACAGGAGCAAAAGTCATGGCACTCTGCACACAGGGAGCTCCTGTGCTATTGCTTTCTCCCCAGGCAGGAACTGAACTTCCACTTGCTCTCTTCATGCAAAAATCATGGTCTGTCTCTGAGTTGATACAGAATATATTTTTCTATTTCCATGGCAGCTTGCTCTCTATAAAGGGGAGAGAAAAGGATTGATTCTTTTTTGAAAAATCAGGCATGTCCAGCAACAGGACCCTAAGCAAAGCAAAGTACAACTGCACATCTTTTTCTCTGGGTTCAGGAAGAAATCCATGTCTTTGTTATATTGAGCTTTCTCTACAAGCAGGCTTGAGGCCAGTCAATGTGCAGGAGAATGTGGGTGAGAAGATACTACTGCTGATGAGGACAGCCCCCACCTTTCCTCCTTTAGGCTTTAGGATTTAAAATTCAACTTGCAGTGCCACAGCACTTCTCTTCAGGACTAGACAACTTCAAACATGGAGCTTTCCTGGTAACAAGTCCTACACTACCTCCTACAAAAGGAATTCCTTGTCCCCTTGGATGACTAGTCAGAACTGTGACTGGAATAGAGTAGCTGCAATAGATGGTATGTTTCAGGATATCTTAAGAAGGCATTCAGCCAAATGCTGAGTGGATTTAACTATCCAGGAATGTAGTAATTGTCATGAAATTCCAAGCCTAAAAGGACCTGAAAATTAGACATTTAAAAAAAAAAGAAAGTATATAATCAAAGGTCCATTGGATATTTCCACTACTCTTCTAAGTCAAATGAAATTTGTTTCAAGTGTCTAATTGCATTCTCAGATGTATGTTATTTTAGTGACACAAAATAGTCCTAGAACTAGCTTACACTTGTCTGACAGGATTTAGAGAAAAACCAGTGTTGTTAAACAAACCCATTAGGGGCTGATTCTGAGAGTTATTCCATGGTCTCCAAATCCAGATGAACAGAAAGGATCTAGCATGTCATGCAGCATTTGCTTAGTTATGAGGATTCATCAGCAGACACAATAACACTGAGGATATTTCCCCTAGGAACATCATCTGGCACAACATACTCAAGCCATACTTAAACAAAAAGCAACCGTTTTGTATGGGAAGATTGAATGTCTGTCTTCAGGAGGACCTGTACATGGCATAAAGGGGTAGTGCATGGGGACACCACACCAGGATGTCCAGGAGATTAATCCTGTGAATCCTGTGCTGAGCTAAGATCCTTCCTGAGCTACAATTCTCCTTCAGTATAATGAACATTTGGATATTTGAGACTGTTTCCCCAAATTCTTACCAATATGTATCTTAGGATTTAACATCTTAGGCTGCCCAGATAACATCCCCATCTACACCATATGCACCAGCTCCACATCATTTTCCAGAAGAAGGCAGTAGGCTTCCACATCTGCCTGGAAATGTCAAGCACAAAACACTGGGCTGACCCACAGCCTGTTAAGATACTGTGTTGTCTCTCTCTCTCTTGCCCTGAACATGTTCCAACAGACATCAGAAACACAGCAAAACTCACAACTGTCACTAATAAGTCCAAAAAGGTTCCATTGGCAGGTATCATTCTCCTTGGTGACTTCTGCCTGCACCTTTGCACAAGGGACAAGTGCAGTGTCTGTCAGTGAATGAACTGAAGACTCTATCAGGAAGAGAAGTGTGTGGATTTAAAGGCAGGGCTGTTTGAGGTGGCATGGTGCAGACGATGAAAGCAGAGGGAAATAGAAGAGTGGTGAGTGGGAAAAGGTAGTGGATTTGCACCCATGGAAACAGAAACTGATTTCTGACCATCACATTTCAAAGGAGCATCCCCCAATAGTACCTCAGAATGGAAACTTTGTTCTGAAAAGGAGGTCTTGGCCTTGCATGTGGCCCAGACATGGTATTTGAAAGGGAGCTTAAACATCGCATTGACGCTCTCCCAGGGCCTCAGGAGCACATAAAGTGAGAGACTGTTACATCCAAGTGATGGCCCAGATCTACTGCTTCCTAATGCACTTCATGTTAATTAAAGGGATATTTCAAAGCCATACACATTTTCTTGCCAAGATAATTAATTAATTTAGAAGCTTATGTAGTTAAAGAGTTTTGTAATTACATTTTTTTGTGGGGGAGTATTTTAGGGATGGATGCTGCCACAAGCTGAACATCTCCATAAGAGAGATGAGTGCCTGGGTTTCCCTGTGGGATGAACCCTTAGTGATGATGAGCTGGAAATCTCCTCTAGTCTATGGGGTCATGCAGCTCCTAATGACTTGGTCCTAGTAGAATGAAATATCCCGTCTCACAGACCCTAAAAAGAAAAGCACTGGCTTCTGAGCCAGTGTCTGCCTGTAGGCAGCACTTCCATGCAGCTAAAGGGGTTTTTCTTTCCTAACACGCTTGGGCTCTCTCTGGTGAAGTTTTTCAATCCTCAGGTCATAATGCAGATGACTGTGGTGACAGACTGACTCTAATACAAGCCCTTTCCATCTTAAGACTAGTGTGGTCTCTCTGGATCTTCCTCCCAGAAAAAATGTGCTCTCATTCAAGATGAGGGGGAAACCACAAGCTGTCAACCCCAGGAAACACTTCTCTCCCTGCATCATCCTCAAAATCAAAACCTTGCCTTCCTGACCTGCTCTGTAAGGACATAAATTGATTCCTAGCCCTGAAAACACTTAAGCTAGATGGGAAGAGCTACAACCTCCTTGATTTATATTGGGAAACTGAGGCACAAGCAAGAGAATTCCTCCTTGGTGCCAGCTGTGAAACACTGAGCAGGGAACTATTTTACCTCATAGCATTGCTCTCTTTGAGAGCACTTTGCACATCCTTGTGTGATGTGCAAGTAAGAACACATGCAATATATCTCTGTTTTTCTTCCCTCTTTTTATGACTGAATAATCACACAATCTTTCTTCCATGGAAGTTTGACTGCTGCTGTTTATTGCCCCCTGGAAATGGGATGACAACAGCCCACGGCTCCTCCACAGCAACTCGCAAAGGTCTCCTAAGCAGAGAATTATGCCCGTTGGAGGCAATAAACAGCAGGAACAGTAGAGTGACTAAGCACCAAAGATCCTGCATTTGTGTAGAAACTAGCAATGAAAAGGAGGCAAGGATGCCCTGGAGAATGGTGCCTTAGGAAAAAACATTTCCAGCATTTTCTAAAAATGAAGGTTTTTGTGCATAAAGCACAAGCCAAATTTGAACCTCATACCACTGTTGAACATTGTCTGTGATCCTGGGTACAACTTCCATGCTAAGCATCAAGACTTAATGAAAAACTGGTAAATCATAGGAGAATTGGCCCAGAGTACACTGAGATGTATTCTCCTGCTCTCCCTGAAGTTGTTTGGGAGTGTGGAGATACTGGTAGAGCCTCCTGGGTATCAGGAGAACGTGCAGACAGAGATGGAGTCTTTTCTATCTAAAGCCATCATATGTTGGGACTCTGCTGCTGAGCTTACCCCTGACTGGCTCTGATGCTATTTGGGGAACCCTCATTTAGGCAGAAAAGAATCAAAACCTCAAGGGATCTCAGCACAGGACTCTTTCCTTTGAAGCAGAGCTGCACCTGCAGTAGGACTGTCACCATGTGATCCCGTAAAATCACTGTCCCAATGAAATCCTGATGTACAAGGGAAAAAAAATATCTCCTTTTGTTCTCTTTCCTGACCACCTCCTTCCTACATTTTTCTTCTTGATTCATTTTTATGTTCAGTGATATAAATTTTCCAGGTCAGTGCTAAGTCCCTTGCTTGTGTGATCTTTACATACTAGCCAACATATGCATAGAGATGAGAGAAGACCAAGTGAAAATCAATCCATCCTGCTGACACTTTTATTTATCTATTTTCTTTCCCCATCTGCCACTGCTGAACTGCCTCTGTGTGTGTGTGTGAAAGAGAGATGGGGAAAGGGGTTGGGATACTGGTAGAGCCTCCAGTTAAAGAAGAAGAGCTCTCTACTTACAACTTTAGCTGTCCCCTTTCCTTCCTGCTATCCTGCTATCCATTGCTCCCCATATTCATTCTGCTTCCTACAACTGTGCTATCCATTGCTATCCATATGCATTCTGCTTTGTGACAATTTTTAAAAAAAAAAAAAGTGTCAAATAAATACAGCACAGGGCTTTTTAGTGCTGATACAAGATGCCAGGGTGATAGGAAGCCAAGCCCACAGTCAACACCAGGGGCAAAGCTGCCTTGCTGCTGAGTGCATCAAGGGCTCCCAAAAGAAAAGCACCAGTGTCTGCAGCCTGAGCTGAGCTCCGTCGTTGAAATCAAAGACAGATTTGTGTCTGTAGTAGTACATTACCTGTAGAACAGGCAGAGAGGACTCTTAACACACACAGACTGTTGTATTTCATGGTTGTGACATCCAGTAGCCACACTGAGAGAAGAGACAGGAGTTTGTACTTTTAGGTTTGCATTTAACCATGCCTTCCCACTGAAGTGTACAAGCCAAGGTTAATCATGGCACACAGTGCAGTTATTTGCTCACTAGGCTTGGGCCAAGACCTGGATTTTTTCATGTAGGCTGTATCACCTGTAATAATTTCTACTCTAATCCAAGATGGCTCTGAATCATCAACTAGAGCAGGGTCCAGCGGCTATTAGGTTTCCCACATATTAAATCATTCACACAATCTCCATCTAGAGTATTTAACTTTTTCAGAAATCTTGTTTTCTCTTCCAGGAGCTAAGCCTCAAGAAATCGTGACCCACCAGGTACTTGCAGAGTGGCATGCATTCAAAATGCAATTCTTTTATAGCAGTGGTGTTATCACATAGTGAACTTGTTCCTGGAATGAGCATTGCTTAGGAGTTGTCAATACTTTAATCTGATTTACACAAGCTATGTTCTTCCTCTCTCTCCCTCTTTCCTCAAATAAATGCTAATAAGTTCTCAACCTGGACAAATCCCAGGTAGTGGGATCAGTACCTGGCAATATATCAGCTTTGTTGCTGAAACCAGGGATGAAGTAGGGACAACTGAAAATGCTTTTCCCAGTTGTTTATAATTCAACTTGAAAATAGCTTGGTGCCTGTCTTAAGTATGACTGCCCTACAGGAATACATTTCAATTCTTATACTACTGTGTGCCAATTAAGTAATTAATGACAGTGTGGAAAATCTATAAAAAAAAGTTGGTTGGATCCACAAGGAACATTAATACTGCTGGGTGTCATGGCCATGAATAAAACCTGACAGCATCTGCAAATTCAGTGGGAGCTACCTGCTCTGCTGTTAAGAGATCAAGTTCAGGTGCTGATCAGAAGATTTTTAAGACCTGGTCTTCAACTTGTCTGCAGATTGGAAAGTATTTGCAGGACACATGGGGGTTAGTCTTTGTTTTTCAGTTGTCATTTTACAACCATATGATGCATTAGACATCACAGGACATGAATGTCACCGCTTTTAGCCTTAAATTCTGTCAGCATGATATTGTGCCATGATGCAATCTCAGTCAACCTCTTCATTTGATTTGTCCATTGCTTCACAGTTCGCTCCAGGTGGGCTTAGGGTCCAATTCTGCAAACAGATCTGCAAATGAGAAGTCATACCCACAGACCTTGACATCCAGCATCACTTTCAGAGCAGTGCTGGCGTCCTGGCAAAATTACATGGAAGTGGTGGCCATTTCCAAATTTCACTTGATCTTAGCGGCAGTGCTTGGTTTCTCTGTGTTTCAGTGAATCCAGATGGACAACAGGGAAAGAATCAAGGGACTTGCTGAAAACCCAGCTGCTGCTTCTGAGCTTGGATTTTCCAGGTCAATACATTTCAATTTTTTTTCTACTGAAAGAGACAAGAGAAAACCTCACTCTTCCACACTCAGTCTTCAAGCTCCTGCAAGAAAATCTTAAAAGGAATTTCTTGCCTGTTAAAAGAGGAGACCCACTCCCAACCCACACTTCTGCACTGACTGTCTTTGATTCAATAAATTCAGTATTTGTACTGTCTCTGTATGTGTGCACCTTCGCATGACAAAGAGATCCAATCAGACTTGCACTTTTCTCCTTTCTATGGAGTAATATGAGTAGTTGCTTTATGGAGCAACTTCTGAATATGAAAGATGGAAAATGTCAAATAGATCATCAGAAATAACTGTGGTTAAAACATATGATCAGCAAGGGAAATGTATCGCCTCAATATATTATCTAGCATCAAAATGTACATTTTATAGTAGACAGCTGTGTGATAATCACATGATCTGTCCCCTAAAACTTGGGTCTGATCCCTGGTACAGACAAAAGAAAGGATTCAGTGGACAGCCATGCTGAATGGCAGAAGTAGTTCCTTTATTCTTGTATAATTAAGCTAATTCTCCTCAACTGTTACTGTTATCATTCTTATGCTTTGTAATCCTTTTTACTGGACATAAATATTCCAAACAACAGTAGTTTTTTGGGTCCCAGAAGTTGAGCTTACACAAACTTTTGCAATTCTCAAACCAGGCCATGAGCAAACTTTCTGTGGATCCTTCATAAACCTTTCTCAGTGTTAGGCAAGAATCAGTATGTTACACAAAACATGAAATGAGAGCTTGTAGTTGAATTCTGATGTGTTTGACTACATGACAAACACTAAATTTATTACTTATTGTACAATGTATAATATCTATGTTTATTTATAGCCCCACTGAGGAAAGTACAACTTGTTCTACTCACTTGTGAAGAACCCTGCATACCTGTACCACAACAGGAATAAGAAAATATTAATTGCATTACCAGTCCATTGAGCTATTCATGCCACTCCTTCTCCCTCACCACCCTGTATTAAGCCTTTTAAATCCAAAAGTGTTGTAAATCTTTTTAAATGCCAGAGGACCATTTTGCTAAAACACTATCCATCTTAACAGAATGTCAGATTTCTGAATGGGAACGACTTCTTTGGTGGGAACAGGCCTATAACTTATACTGCTTCTCATTTCCTGAAGCACTGGAATTGTGCTGCTCCCTAATGTTATTTTATTAAGATGCGATTTGTCATCATATTGCTGAAAACAAGATAAAATGCTGGCTAATTAAATTCCTTATTTAACTTGATGAGCATCTGCTTTCTGTAGTCACATTCTTTCAAACAGAACCTTTATGGCTGTTTCTCAGGATCTGGCTATTACGATTTTTACTATGATCAGAAAGGGGAAATGCTCTCCCTAAACACAAAGCACGTGTGCTCCCATTGCCTATGACCCTTGCTGTTTATAGTAAGAGACGTATGGGCAGATTGCAGCAGTACCTTGCAAGCACACTGCCCTGACACTTCAAGAGCACTCCCTGTTGTGGAATAATTGCTATCCCACAGAGCCCAGTGGAAATCACTGAGACAAGCTGGTAGCAAAATACTGCAGCTGACAGCAAGTGTTTTCTAGATCAGGCTGCTATACAAAATATAACAAACAAATCACCTTGTGACTTCCCCGTTCTGTAGCAGATGAGACTTCCAACACAAAGGAAAATCTCTGTTGAAGGAGCAGGCTTAACAAGCTTAAGCATGCACTTCAAGTTGAGCATGTGCTTAAGAGTGCTGTTTGTCAAGGCCAGATGCTGGCTCACTTTCCAAGAACTGCACTCACAGGTTTCTAAGATGAGAGTAACCTTCCTCCATCATTGGTTGAGTGAGGATTGGGGTAGAAGAGACTCCTCTGCTGAGTCCACATTCCTAATTCAAGCAGCAGTCTTATGTTGCTCCTATCTAAGCCACAGAAGAGGATGGCAAACAATTGTATCAGAACCCACTGTAAACTCAGGGCTCTTAGGAAAGTCTTGAGCATGCCACCAGTTTGGGTCTGTCTCTTAGAAGACACCTTGGCATGAGACCTTGCATCCCACAGAACTCCAGAGGTGCTTTGCCAACTCCTTTTGGTCTGGATTATGCTTTGAAATCCTTCAAGGAAAGGATACTACTCCTGTGAAAGTGCAAAGGACCATTAATATTACATTGGTGTAGTATCACACCAGTGACCTCTGATTCTACTGCTTAAAGGGTATCTCCATACCTCTGGGTTTCTTATGCACCAGGAGGAGAAAGGGCAGAGAACTGTGGTGTGGCTAGCTTTAACAAACAGAATCTCAGCATCTGGCTTCATATAAGTACAAGGCCATAGGATTACTGCTTATTCTCAGCTTGAAAACCAGGCCAATAATTTAAGCTCCAGAATAGAACTAGGAGTGCAACTTTGGTTTGTTTAACTTCATTTCCTAAAGAAATAAAGCTTATGCAGTTAAATTGTCTCTGTGTGCACGCGAGCCTTTCCTTCTAACTTTGGAATCTTCTGCCAATTCAACTGTGTTTCACAAAGATAAAGTTCTGTTTATCATCTGAACAAAAAATCCCAAGCAGTCATGTAGAGCAGAGGGGTGTGCTCTGCTCCAATCTTAAGCATAAGATATTGGAGTGTCTGCATTGCCACTGCCCTCACCCCAGCTGGATCACAGCTATTGTGTTAAATGCTGGTGACACAGAAGCTTTGGAAACATTGTTTGAAACTCAATGCAGGATGTGGGGATTTTTTCTCTTTTAAATTTTTGTTCTGGATATCAATGAGCTGCCCCCCACACCTGGGCTGCATCACACAAAAGATCATGAGTAGACTCAGCTTTGCAGCAGCTCTGTGAGGCAGTGGCCAGGCAGCAGAGTGGGGGCCATGTGCTGTGCAGACCATTGCTCTGGACTGGAGCTATAGAGGGGAATCCAGCCAAGAAGGACAGAAGGCAGAAAAGAGACCCTGCAATCTGTTGGAGAGGTTGTACTATAAACAAGAGCAGGAAGGCTTCAGCATGCCAGGGAAGAACAAGCTGTGTAGATAAAAGAGGCTGCTTCAAAAGAATGGAGGGTGACTAATTTTTCTTGCACCGGGTGGCCAAAAAGCAGGGAAAAAGAAGTGGTCTTCACTGAGCTGGCAGTCAGAGGAGGGGAACCTTCTCATGCTAGAAAAACTCACAGAAAAAGCCCTTTCATCAGACTTTCAAGAACAGCAGGATCCAGCAAACTCCAAATTTTGTCTTTGGTCCTACAACGATGCTCAGGGAAAGGGCCTGAGCTGTCAAATGGGCTAAGAGGCCATGGTCTTCCATGCGCCTCAATAGCAGAAGGAAAGCAGAGGGGATTAACAGCTGCTTAAGAAAATAAATCAAGGGAATGGTAGAGGATGCAGAGTCAGCACCTCCCCAAACCCAAACACAAGGCTCAAGTTCCCCACTAAGCGGCTTTGACCTTGAGGATCCCAAACCACAGCAGAGTAAGCACAACCCCACAGCCTACAGAGGACAGGTCTTGTAAAGAGTATTCAGGTCAGACCCCAGCAGTCCAAAGGAAAAGTTTATCCAACTGGAACAAGCTCTGACAGTCCACATGACTTTCTCTGACTCTCCTGCACCACAACCTTCTCTTAAAAGCCTACCTATATGTCCCCAGTCCAACCACTTGACTGGTCTTAGCAGGGTAGGAACAGATAACATGGGATTAATTTATTTTAGAAGGCGAAACTACAAGTTCTTCACAGCTGGTCAAAGATTGGTGCAATTGGGCATTGGTTATGGTGTGTCTGAGCTCAGTGTGGGCTACCAAAACCCTCCCAGAAGCTGGGGCATCTCAGGACCCTTAGCCTGGGATGATTTCCAGTTCTCTGTTGGATAGCTTTGCTACACACAGCAGCCCTGCATGCAATTCAGCCCCAGCAGAGAATGCAGGATGGCCACACATACAGGAGGAAGCCAGCTCTGTTCATGTGGAGAACCACCAAGGTGTGTTGGCAAAGCAGTGAAATAGGGCAAATATTTTCAATATGACAGTAGTAGGACCTCTAAAGAGTATACCAAGACCTCTCAAAAGATAATCCATGAAATTCCAGAATGGCTCTGGAGTTTTGGGAAACTCGTAATTCAGATGTCAGCTCGTGCTCATGTAAGTTGTACAATACAGGTATTTCTGGTTCATTTGGAGCCAGCAGTCAGCCAGCCCAGCCCATGAAAGGAGGTTTACAGCATGATCCAAATAATGCGAAGATCCTGCTAAAAACAACACAGAAAACCATTTCCTTATTTTTTTTCAGTGATGGGAGCATTTCTTTGGAAGGATGTGAACCACTTTTCTGCAGCAGAGCTGGGGTACACCATCCCTCCCAGAATTTTCACTCTGCATCTCTGCCCCTGACCCAGTATGTGGAGGGTGAGTCCAAGCCACTGCTGGAAGCATGTTCTGACTGAAAGGACACCTGGAGTGCACCAGCAAACTGCTTGCAAGCGGCCTCTCATTTTGTAGGTCTGTTCTCTGCACGGCCAGGCTGTTCCTTGTGTCTCGCTGAACTTGTGCCATATGGAGCAAATGCTTCAACGTCTGTCTGTGTCTGCCTGACCGTGCAACTCCAGAGCTCTCTGCACATGATGCTCTGCTCTCAACATTTGCATGAGCTGGGGACAGTCCCTGAATGGGGCTTTTCTCACTCTTCCCTTGATTTTTTTTTTTTTCCCCACAAGATCTCCCAAAGCATAAGGAGCCATTGCCAGAGAGCTGGAACTGGATAGCTGCTGGCAGGGATAACAGTTGTGGGGTTATGCTCTGCATGTTCCCTCTCTCTCTCTCTCATCCATATGTGACACTGGGATCTGGTTTAGCTCTGGGCAGTCAAAAGTGCGACAAGAAAGAGAAAAAAACAGTATCTCATCCACTCCTTTCTCTCTCTGCTGTGTGGCCACCTGGAGTCTGCTGGCTTGCAGGGGAAGAAAGGACAAAGGCAGATCTGGACAGAGACCATGGGGCTGTGCATCCCTTCCCAGCAAACACGCTCTGCAGTGAGAGGACCTGGAACATGTAAAAAGGTTTGATTTTTTTGCTTGAGAGAAGATGGGGCAAAACCATGGACCCAGATGTCTCCATAGCCTGTGGTTTTCCTTAAAAGTGGTGTGTTTGCAAGTGCCTGTGTGCATGTGGTGTGCTCATGTCTACGTGTGATTCCCAGGTAAGGAACAGCACTCCGAGGGTTGTGGTATGTGTGGAGTTGCACTTCACTCTTCCTGCCTGCCTTGTTTTTTTCAGGCTGACAAGCTCCTGACTAATGGCAGTCACTGCTGTTTAATCAGGAAGCAATTTAATGATAACCTTTTCTAATTAACCAGCAGAGAGAAGAATGAATAAACTGTGAAACAGCCAGCTGGCTTCAGTGTCCTGAGCCAAAGGGCCTGTCAGGTGGCAGAAAATGGTGTCTGGGGACAAGGATGGCAGCTCTGGGCCTGCCACTGGGCAGGTTAGTAAAATTCTGAGATGGGAGGGGGTTATGGTGTTCCCTAGGGCCTTTTCTCTGCCTTCTTTCCAGTTACTGCTCTGGTCACCCACACGGGGAACGTGACTGTTCAGGAAAGGCATCTCAATGTGTATAATCAAGCCCCATGTATAATTAGAAATCCTGGGAGACCTTTTTATTTTAACTTTTATTGTAACTGATGTAAATATGAGTAATCATCTTATTTGAAGATGTTCACAAAATCATAAAACAGCCAAAGTTGGAAAGCACCTCAAAAGACCACCTGATCTAACACTTTGTGGGAAAGGGAGCCTAGATGAGGTTATCTATCAACCCTGTCCCAATGGATCTTGAAAACTTTCAGTGATGGGGACCCCACTATGTCCCTGGGGAGGTTGTTTCAATGATTGACTGTTCTCAATGCAAAAAATTACTTTCTCATATCAAGATGAAACCTCTTCTAGTGTAATTTCTTGAACAGTGCAGGACCCAGTGTTGCTCCCTAAGGAACACCACTTGTGATAGGCTGCCAGCCTGCATAAAACCCATTGATTGCTGCCTTCTGCTGTGACCTGGAAGCCAATTTCCTACCCATCTCACAGATCCCTCCTTCAGTCTATCTGGTCATCCAGGAGTAGGCCATGGGAAACATGTTCAAGTATTTTGCTGAAGTCCAAGTTAACAACTTCTATTATTCTCTCCATGTAGACAAAAAATGTAATTTGGCTGTAGAAGGTGATCAGATTAATCTGCCATGATTGTCTCTAGCAAATCTATGCTGGCTTTCCCAATCACCTGCTTCATTTGCTTTGTGACAGTTTCTTGGAAGACTGTGCTACCTTCCAAAGGCCTGGAGTTTCCTAATAGTAGTGGGCCTGTAGTTTCCTGTGCCCTCTTTTATGTCCTGCTTGTAGAAAGCCCTGACATCTTCCAGCCTCCAGGCACATCTCCTCATCTGTCTGGTCACTAGTAGTGTCCCCAGGGATCAGTGTTGTGTTCAGTCCAGTTTATTACCAATATGGATGAAAGGATTGAGTTTACCATTAGCAAATTTGTGGATGACACCAAGTTGGGTTGGATTGTTGCTCTGCAGAGAAAGCTGGACAGGCTGGATGAATGGGCAGAGACCAGGGTATGACATTCAACATGACCCTGCACTTCACCCACAACAACCCCCGGCAGCGCTACAGGATGGGGGCAGAGTGGCTGGAAAGCTGCTCATCGGAAAAACTGGTCGACAGCAGCTGAACGTGAGCCAATTGTCCAAGGCTGCGAATGGCAGCTGGCCTGTATCAGCAATAGTGTGGCCAGCAGGACCAGGGCAGTGCTTGTACTCAGCGCTGGTGAGGCCACACCTTGAGTGCTGCGGCCATTTCTGAGCCCCTCACTTCAGGAAGGACATGGAGGTGCTGGAGTGAGTCCGGACAAGGGCAGCAGAGCTGTGAAGGGTCTGGAGCACAAGTACTATGAGGAGCTGCTGAGGGAGCTGCAGGTGTTTATCCTGGAGCAAAGGAAGCCTGGGGAGACCTTACCACCCTGCACAACCACATGAAAGCAAATTGGAGCTAGTGGAGGTAGAGCTCTTCTCCCAGGCAGCCAGGGACAGGATGAGAGAACACAGCCTCAAGCTGCACCAGGGGAGGTTTAGGTTGGACATTAGGAAGAATTTCTTTACAGAAAGGGTGATCAGACATTGGAATGGCCTGCCCAATGATGTGGTGGAATCACAATCCCTGGAGGTGTTTAAGGAAAGACTGGACGTGGCACTCAGTACCATGGTGTGGCTGACAAGGTGGTGTTTGGTTATAGGCTGGACACGATTTCAGAAGTCTTTTCCAACCTACCACCAATATTCAAAAATGACAGAACAGCCTTGCACCACTGCCAGCTGCTGCTGCTCCTAACCCCCGGGGTCAGACTCCTTCCTCACGGCTGACAAGTGCCGTCGCCCTTTCTCCCACGTCAGCTCCACTGTTCACTCCCCGCTCTGTCACCATTCAGGAACAGCACACATTGGCGTGCCGGACCCACACACCGGGGCAGCCAGCGAGGGTGTCCGCCCACCCCCGGCCGTACAGCGCTGCGTGCTGCTGGGGCAAGGCTTCAGCCTAGGACCGGCAGCAGAATCCCCGCAAGCCGTACGGGGCCCGAGCGGGTGGCCCGGGAGTCTGGGGCCTTGGCTCCCTTCAAGGAATGCCTCAACCCCAGCGCCTCGAGATGGCGCCGCGACCGGAACACTACATTTCCCAGCGCTCCGCGCACCCCGCCTATCTCCCGGCGTGCTATGCACTCCCGGCCGCCCCGTGCCACCGGGCGGTAGCGCAGGGCCTGCTGGGCGCTGTAGTTCCTCGGCGGCGCTCCGGGCCGTGCCCGCCGGCGGTGAGCGGGCGGCGGAGCCCCCGGGGCGGACGGGGAACAGGGCCTGACCTCCGGGACCCCGGGGCCGGCGGATGGTGGCGGGGTGGCCCGAGGGACAGGGTGGGCCGGGACCTCGGAAGCGTTTGGGACGGTAGCCTGCCCGGCTCATGGGAGAGGAGGGGGCAGAGGGTGAACCCCACCGCCCGCAGGGAGGTGAGGAACGGAGAGGGCGGGCATCCCGCAGGACATGGGGCGGCGAGCGCATGGAGCGAGGGGGGCTGATGGGAGATGTCAGGGGAGCCCGGTCCTCGCTTCTATTTGAAGGCCCCTGACCTGCGAGTGGAGGTTTCTCAGGAGGAGCTGGCTCTGTCCTGTGGGGTTCAGCATGTATGTATCTGCCCCGCTTTATGAGATAAGCAGGAACCGAAGGTGAACACGGAAAATGGGCATCATCCCATCTTTCCTAATGGGTACCCAAAATAAGACATCCACCAAAGACTGTGTGCAGTGATGTTTGTAATCCTTTGCTTGCATCTGCTTTTGTATGGCTGGCTCTGCAGTGCAGGGTGTCCCAGTGCTTTGCTATTTTATTGTATATTTATTATTATATTGTATATTTATATCCCAGTTCTGCTGGGAATTGCAGAGAAGAGTAGTCAGAACTATAGTGGAATAGAAGTTTTCTCCTTTTCCCATATCTTTTATCTATGCAGGGCTGGCATGCAAGGCGTCATCAGTGTCTGTCACCATCTACTTGCTGATAATGGCTCAGCATTGGTGTGACAGCTTTGCTGTACTACTAGATTTGTGTAGGATCAGTTACAGTAATACTCAATCACTAATAATACTGAGTTATCAATACAATAATAATGTTTTTGTTGTTTGTTTTTTTCTGTAGACTGGCCTCCCTTCCTCTAAAGAAGCAGGTGCCTCTGTGATTAATTACTAGTGTAGTTTTGACACAGATTTGTTGTTGGAGTTGTTGAAGATGTCAGCAGGCCTTACAGAGGAGCAAAAGAAAAGGATTGAGGAGAACCGCCGGCTAGCTTTGGCTAGGAGAGCGGAGAGGCTGGCAGCACAGAGAGCTGAGCACGTGGGCATCGCTGCACCTCCAGAGAAACAGCAGAGTCTGGGCAAGCCGGGAAACTCGAAGGAAGAAAGCAATCATGTCGGGTTCACCAGCCAGCACCGACAGAATCCAAACATGCCTGTGGAGCAGAAGAGCTGTCTCCAGAAAGGCTATAGCCATTATGCAGCAAACCAACAGATGGCTGGCTCACACAGAGAGCAGCAAAAGAGTTGTTCAGAGGACACGGAACAAGCAAGTGGCCTTAAGCAGCTCCCTGCAATGATCCCGAATTCACTGAGTTATTCCCATAAACATTACTTGGATGCTGGTAGTCAGGAACATAGACAACACACTTTAATTAATCATGGAACATTCCAGCAGCCCAAATGCTACCCAGCTTTCAAAAAGCCCATAGGACCACCTCATCCAGGATTCATTGATAACGGGCACCCTGACAGCAGTAAAGATTTACAAACTCAGAACAAACCTGCCATTAAATATGTTTCACCACCAAGCAACACCTCCCTGAGTGATTCAGAAATGCTGATAAACATAAACACACCGACAGAAAGAACAGGGGGAGGTTTTTACTCTCAGGCCAGTGTTGGGATGCAGAAGCTGACCAGCTCTGCTGGTGTGGGCTCTACCTTTGAAGCTGTCTCTCACAAGAAAGCAAATAATGTTACGAAAGGAAAATGTGTGAAATATGGGGAAGACCGGTTCCAGGTTGAAATAGGGTATAATGCTGAACTTATTGCTGTGTTTAAGAGGGTACCAAGCAAAGCCTATGGTAAGAACTGTTTGTTTGCTGTTATCTCTGTTTTAAATTGGGTTAAAGTTTTGGCATCTGCTGAAATTGTAGTTGCTACTTGCTCTTACCAGTGTACCTAATGCTGGGGTGGAATATGTGGTATTAATGGGGGATTAAAGAAGTAAATACAGATTAAATTGGTTAGAAATTCTAGACATAAATAGCTTGAGATTGGATTTAGAAAAGAAGTCAGAGGCCTTGCTTTATGAGCAGTACTCTGAGAAGTTTAGTGGAGGCAGCTGGTCTGAGTTTTTTGGCAGTGAAGGAAACAAAGTTATTCATAAATTGGGATGTGAAAATGGGTCACTTCAGCTATAGTTCAGAGTTAGGAGCTGATTCTGTTTCCTGGGCTGCAGAGAGCAGTGGAATCTCCCCCTTTTGTCTTTTTTCTGATCTTTTACCCCTACCTTTATTTACTATATACTATTTTTGTTTTCCCTCATGTGTTCCTGATCCCTCTCTGTTGCATTCTTCTTGTCTTAGTATTGATATTCCCCATGGCTTTTTCCGCTGTCACGTAGCTGTAAACTTGGGCATAACTGTTTTTCAGATGTGTGGCAAAAAGTTTGCATGAGTAGATTGAATACTTTAACGTTGCATGAGCATTTCACACCACCACTTTTTTTCTGCCCCAAATGATTCATATTCTGCCCTATTACTCTTGCCCTACTTTAGATCCTGCTATGAAAAAATGGAATTTCAGCATGGAAGATTACAGCAGTCTCTGTAAGTAAATGTTGAATGATAAAAAACAAGCTGAATCTTGACACCCCCTCCTTCCCTTGCTTTCCACAGTTATTGCTTAGCTTTGTTAGTGTCTTGAGTAATAAAAGTAGTGCTATTTAAAGATAATGTCCATCGTATAGGTATCTAACTCACAACATTTTTCTGGTACTTTTTAGTTAATAAGAAATAACTTGATTTTTCATGTATTCTAAATACCAAGTACAGGTTACACTTTATCTACGACTAAATTTTTCAGCAACCAACAAGATCATAGGAAAATTAATTTGCTGTGCTGGTACTTGTTTTGAATTTGTTTTGAGAACTTAGTGTGTTCCTGTGGCTAATGCTTAATTTCTGGGTCCATTTATGTATTTTCTTTTTAAATAGCTCTTATATAAACACTTCATTTTTAATATTGTGTGTCAGAAGATGATAAAGGGTAGTTTTCCAGGCTTTTGAATGAGACTGAAAATGAATTTGCCTTTCTTCTGGTATAACAAGGGCGGGTTTATCTTTTTTTTCCTCTCCTGTCACCTTATTCTGGAAAGATTGAGAGATTATAGAGGCAAACACTTCAGGTAGGCTTTTCAAAAGCACACTGTATTGAAGTGAGTGATAAATCACTATTGATTTCAGTGGAAACAGAATTAGGCCTGTGTTGAGCACTTTAAAAAACCACAGTTGAGTGCTGGCGTTTTAGCTTCCCATGTGGGTTGCCACACATTTATAATTTAAATGCTGTTGGGTTGCTTTCAGTGTATCAAGCACAGATGAGAGCAGAGTCTCTGTACCAAGGAGCTTGCAAATGAAGGGAATGTTTTTTAGAAATCAGACATTTTTCTTTAAAGCTATGAAATATATGAGTACACTGTGGAAATTCCTTTTTACAAGTGTAGACAGTATGTGACTGACATTGGCCTGTGAAATTGGGGAAAATAGCCTGAGAAAAGAGAACTAAGTTAAAAGGGCCTTGAAAATGTAAAAGTGAAAGTGTAAAACAATTATTTTTAAAGTTCCTACTTGTAAGTTAATTTTCCTGAATAATGTGGTCTTGTATCACCTGTTTTATCTTTGTACTATAAATTAAACATGCAGTCAAGCCTAGAAACAAATGTTGAAATAAAGGAGTAAAATACACTTTCCCCCCCCCCCCCCTAATTTCTTTCAGTTTTAATTGTAGAGGTGACCTCTAACTACACAGTGCTTAATCAGTAGCATCTAAAATCTTTTGCTAGATGCATTGGGAGGAGAAGGTCTAAATTGGTGGTTTCCAATCTCTCTAATTTAAAAACTATTTTCAGTGAGAGCTCTTAAACTTTTTATTTGTAGTAGAAATCTCAAATGCTTGTATTTATTCAGGAAGTCACTTAGTTTAAAATAAGGTTGGATGATACCCAAATACTTTATTTATTAATTGATAAGGAAGACATTGTCTGAATTTCTTTCTCCATTTTCACATCTTGACCACTGAACCTAAAGTTCGTACTTTTTTGTTGTGTATCAGTTTTCTGGGCTACTTAAAAAGAAGCAGAGTGGATCATGATGTGCAGCTCAGTGCTCAAAGGCCTGGATTCACCTGGGTTTGTTCTAAACAGCTCCCACTCCCAGAGAGGTGAAGTTGCCTTCCACAAGTACTGGGAGGCAGAGTGTGCTTAATGGTCCCCTGCTTTTGAGTCTAATGGACTCTGGAGATGTGCATGAATCTTTGTGTTACTGTAATACCTGTGAGGTGGAGGCTTGGGGACAAACTTCACTACTTCGGTGCTGTAAAAAGCATAAGAAATAGTATTCCCATTCCTTAACCATCACAGTTCAGTTGTAATAATAAAGACAATACATGGGTATAGACTGGCAGAGAGACATGGGGATAAGTGGCATATTTATTACTGTGGATAGCTGTGTTCTTGGGCTAACATCTGTAAAATGCTGTGTCCCTCCTCTCTCCACGCCCTGGCATTGTGACAGAAGTGATTGCTGGTGATGGGTAAGACAGTACAGATGGCTGGGTGGAAGTGCAAGTCTAACTAAGACACGGAATAAAGGGTAATGAACTTAACTTGTAACAAAAGAGATTTAGGAATTTGGACTAGATTCCTTCCTACAGCATTGTGAATACACAGCCTTCCTCCTAAATTTATTACCAATCAGACATTGATGTGAGGCAGGAGGCAGATATTTTTAAATCTTTCTCCTTTTCTGTTTACAGAGGCACCTTCCCATCTTTTCAGACACATGCTATTGATCACCATGGCCCTGTCCCTGTGATTTTCTGAGTGAAAGCACTGTACGGCTGTGTGCAATTTACTGCTAAATGTGCTTCTGCAGATTGCTTGTCCTGGCCTAGGGAGCCACATTTTAGGATTACTGACAGAGAGGGAGCTTAGTGCAATCACAATGCTGGACAGGCCCTTGTTCTCTTACTATCACATGTTCCCTTTGTCCCTGCTGTGTTCTCTGTGGAAAATCCCACCAACCTACTCCTCCAGGCCATTGCTTTCTATTCTTTGTCCCTATGAATGAAAGTAAGGAATCATCATTCCTTTTAAACTTGGGTGTGTTCTTTGTTATTAATTCTTTTCTATATCTCTATGCTTGCTTTTCTTCCTAGTGGAAGCAGCAAATAAACTTTCATCAGTAATTCTGGCACCACTGGACAGAGATAATGCGGTTGGGTCAGCATCAGGCTCTCATTTTGTTGGCAGTGGGGTAGATATGAAATCCCTCTTGAAGATGTGTAAGAACTGGAAGAAACCCTCAGCCCTTGTCAAAGGGAAGTGTGTGCTTACCTCTCGCTTGCGATTTGAGGTCGATATTGGGTATTCTGCTGAAGTGATTGGAGTGTTCAAACAGATGGATTCCAGAAATTATGGTGAGTCTCCTGCTGTGCCTGCTTTCTAATAAGGACCTTGTTGGGGCTGCTCTTGCTTCAAAGAAGAGAGCTTGTGAGAGTACATGCCTCTGAACGAGCATAAGAGAATGTGCTTTGGTGAAGATTTTAAAAGATTGTGTTCTGCTTTAGTGTTGTATTCGTGTCCAGCACTTTATCCCCTGGCAGAACATGTCCTCTTCTGGGCCTGTTAGCCAAGGTGGTATTTCAGATCTTGGCATTTACATTTACATTTACTGTAAATAATGTAAATGAGGTCGGTTGTGCTGATAATTTGCCAGCAGTATGGAGACCATGCAAAGTTTTCTCTTTATTATCAAGTGCAGCTGGACATTCTCTTACTTCTGCTTTATTGTGGTGTATAGTGGCTGCAATTGCCTGAGCAGATTTAATTAACCAGGAGTTTTACCAGTGTTTTCAGGGCAAGTTTGTAGAGCACTTTTTATGTTGGCATTCAGATTTCAATGGTAAATACAATTTTTTTTCCACTTGTACTCTGGCAAATGAGACACAGAGTGATGAGGTGACATGCACAGTGTCACAGGTCAGTGACAGCATGGAGAAGAAATTCTGGAGCTCTAGTTCTTTGGGCAGGGCCCCACCTGGTTCATTGTGTCTTCACCTGACTCTGAATTCACTTTCCCTGGATGTTGTACACAGATGCTACCCAGGGATAAGCTTGCCAGATAGATCTGGCATTGATGTTCCATTTTGGATATTGATGAATTGATTAATTTCCTCCTATAGCCTTCTGAGCACTTTGACTCTTGGGTATGGAGGCACAATTGAAAGTGAGTGTTTTACTGACTGAAGTCAGAGGTTGTTGGCTCAGAAATAGAAACTTTGCACGTATTCTTCATTCCTTCTTGCAGTGAAGAGAAAGTGGTTGCCAAAATCCTTGAGCAGATGAGTTCATTAGGAGAGCTGATCTTGGCTTGCTCTGGTGATACTACCACTTACTGGTGCTTGGTCATACTTCTAAATCTTCTCCAAACGGTTTGCTTAACATGACAGCAAACAGAGGAGAATTGATTTTGATCAAGGTAACAATTCTTTTAAAATGGTTCTGAAATGCAGAGGATATAGGTAGATAGACACGTTCTTATGGACAGAGAATTCAGGTGTTTTTTTTTAAGAGACTTAAGACAGTGTTTGTTGTAACTATTGCAGATATGAATACCAGAAAGTGGAATTTCCTCCTGGAGGATTACCCCAAACTAAGTGAGTAGCTGTGTTTCTCCAGTGAGGGAGACCTTCCTGTGCATCAGTTTCTGTCTGTTGACTTTTGCCTATATGCCTCTGTGTAATGCTGCTGAAACTGTGGCTTACTGAACTGAAATGTAGAACTGTGTTTTGGTGTGTTGTTTTTTGGTTTTTTTTTAATACATGGAACTTTGCAGAATAATCCAATCTCTGCAGCATGCTTCTAGCACATCTGCTTCTCAGGTTTTTATGTTTAGTTACGCTTATAGAATGCTTTGAGATTAATAGCATTACACAAGTCCTAAGTATTTTAACTATTATTTATCATCCCAGTCAGCATCCTGTGTTTGCTTTGGTGTTCATGTGAGTGTTTGTGGCTGTGGAATTTGGTTGGGGTAAGTTTCAGAAGGATAATAAGGCAGCTGCTCCATGCACATCCTTAGGAAGTGTGTGTGTTTCAGAGCTGAAATGCTGTTTCTCAGAGCAATTTTTCTCCAGCATGGGCTCCTGCTTCCATGGGATACCAGAGTATGTTTAATAATTGAGTAAGTGCATGCTTCTATGATGTACGTGTTAGTAACATTAGTAATGGTTGTAGGGCTGAAAGCCATGTGGTGGGGCTATGTAGGAAGGCTGGGTCTTGAAAACAAGTGTGCCTTGGAGGAGACTGTTAGGAAACTGCAGGGTTGGAATGTTGACACTGCTGATTTTGGTGAGTGCTGACAATTGCTCACAATTTGGTCAAAAGGCCTCTTGTACATGCCAAGGGCCTGATCCTGTAGCTTGTGCCAGGCAGTCTGAGCAGACACGTCACCTCCTAGTCTGTCACAGGCTCGGTCATGCTGGCTGGCAGTTGTACACGTTACATGAGGTATTCAGAATCCCAAAGATTTGAGGAAAGGAAAAAAGAAATCCATGAATCTTGCAGAGTGTAATTTGTGAGGGCATTTGAGGATTCCAGCACGTGCCTTTTAGAGGAACAGCATTTGCTTTGTTGCCTGTTCATTTGCCAACATCAAAATTTAAAAAAAAGATAATTTAGAAAGGCTGGTTGCCATTTCCAGCAGAGAGATCTGTTAGCTGGGAACTGTTTGTAGAGGTCATCTTTATATAAAGGTCACTTCACTAAAAACTGTCTCTTGGATGAATCATGCTGGTGGCAGATATATCTTAATCACTCTCCCAGCTCATGTACAGAACAATAGCAACAGAATTATCAGTGAGCAAATTGTAGCAATTATGCTAACACATAGCTCGGTCTGTGAGTGTAATAACAAGCTTGTGCTGTTCTTTGGGTGGAGAGAGTTCCTGCTATTGAAGAAGAATAAATTAAACTGGAGAGTTTTAAAAGTTTGGTCATTGCCCAACCACAAATGGAAATCTTTTCATATGTATATTTCTTGGAATTGCTTTCTCCCTTTATATGGCAGGGGTCCATCCTGCTGTTTTCCTCTCAGAGACAACTGAAACAAAAATACCTAATTGAATTCTGGTGCATTTACTGCTGGTTTAGTGAGTTCTTATTTTAGTTGTTTTTCCAAGCAAATTTTTTTTGTCTTCTGGACTTTATATACAAACCAGATACTAAAGAAAAAAGAAGTTGCTTCCTGCAATAAAAATCTGTGCACCTGCATTTGTGTTCCTATTGTAGAGGTGTCTTTGATTTCATAGTCACTGGACAAAAATTATTAAATAAGTTTTCCTCATCATAGCTCACTGTGTGTTTAAAACCAATGTTTATTTTCTTAGAAATTAACTGTTGGATTAAAAAGAAACACTTACTTTTGAGGGAATGGGATAGAAAGGCTGCTGGAGCGGACTAAAATAACGTCGTCCAGGAGGAAAATTGGCTAGATGCTGTGATTGTTATGGTGAATGAGTTGAAAAGATGAAGGCTCCAAGGTCTCGGCATAGTGGATGCTGGGGATCCCTTTAGTTCAACTGTGAAGTTAAAGTTGTGAGGCTTCATGGATGCAGGAACAGTATTGAGGAACTGAAGTAGCTGCCTGTGAGGTGGTTCTGTCCTGTAAGCTGCTTCTGTCCAGGAGAACAGCAGTGGCCACCAGCTGAGCAGGGAGGTGCTGTTGGTCCTGAAGGATGGCTGTCAGAGTGCTGCTGCTAGTGGTACAAGAGGTGTTTCCCTGAGTCTTGAGGTGCTTCCTGTTTTCTTAGCCAATGTGGTAAACTGGCGGCAGAACCCAACTGTGTGAATTCAGGAAACAGGAGGAGAAGAGAGTTTTCAAAACTGAAGACGAATTATATTCTTTAGGTAACTGTCTTGCGTCACTTGTGATGGCTTTGGTACACTGGAAACCTTAGAGGTACAGAATCCCAGGGTCAAGATGCCCCTGCTTTTTAGGCTTCAGGAGCAGTTTTGTTCAAATCTGTACTTTCATTTCTGAGTAAAGTGTGCCCTAAGCTGCCCTCAGTATGAATAATCCAGCTCCAGCTGTATTAGTAGCAATCATCTCTGAATGATGGCATCAGAGTTTCAGTTTTTTTATAACCAAGTCTAAGGGGAGGAGATGTGAATCATCATGTGGTTCTGAAATAGACTTTAGGGAAGAGGCCAGGCTAACACCTGTGCATGGTGCCATGATTTCTGTGAACTGTTTCAGGATAGGAAATAATATTTTTTGCTGAGGTTGAGGGTTGTGTCCTGAGATGCATAATGGAAGTTGTGTGTGCTGTCCCTTCAGATAATAAACTGCTCTGTTCTTTGCAGTGAAAGTGTTACTGAGCCTCGTATCTGTAGAAGTGGAGCCACTGCCTGAAGCAGTAATTAAGACCTTTGCTGCTCAACTCCAGAGATCTCCATCACAGACAGACATTCCTGATGCTGACCTTTCAGTAGTGGACTCCAAAATTGTGACAAGCCTCATGCCCTTTCAGCGGGAAGGTGTGAAGTATGTCCTTTTCGCATGCTGTTAAACGCTGGTCCTTGTCTAGAATTGTGTAGTTTATATTGGTGCCCAGGTTGCCTTCTTGTCCATGGAGGGTTCTGCATTTCTCTAGAGTCTGGGTCTATTATACTCTGTACCTTTGGGCTTTTGATTGTTTGGTATAGTATGGTTTGTTTGGGATTTTTTTTAAAATTTTTATTATTTTTTGAGTGACACATCTGTTTTATTTCTAGATAAAATTCATCATGAGTCAGGTGGAAAGTAGTATTTTGTTAGTCTAAAAAATTGTTCAAATGATACATCTCTGATCTTCTTCTTGTGATTCAGTATGTACATAATTGTCATATGATTTTTATTTTGTAAGGTAATCGGTTTTTTCCCAAGTGCATCTCTTCTGTTGTTGTTGTTTTTTGAATATTAAATACGCATGGGAAGGGACCAGGAAATGGAACCCAAGCCTTAAAAGATTTAAAATTACTAATTATATGTACAGATAAAAACTTGAATGTTGCTGTCCCCATCATATATGATCATTAGTTGTTTATTTCAATATGCAGTCCAGGACAGTCTGTACTTAATGGTCTTAAATTGCTATTGTTTTTAGTAATAATTTCTTAGCTCAGACAGAATGAACTATGGAACACAATATGAGTAATATCATGGAAAGAACGTGCTTTAAATAATTGTGAGGTCTTGACACTTCTTCTCATATGAAATCAAAATCTCTAAGGACTAGGATGAACCACTCTGTTCAGAAGCTTCCAAGCTTTGAGAGATTTGTGAGAGTTGCTCCCTTGTATGAAGACTAAGGGAGAAAATCCAGGTTTACTGAAGAACCCAGATCACTTCCAGGTGATCCACATTAGAGGCTCAGTTATGACTTGTGCCCATCTTGGTTGCCAGATAGCAACTCATTTCTTGACTTCTCTTTCCCTCTCTATTTTCCCCAGTTTTGCAATTTCCAGAGATGGACGTTTGCTCCTCGCAGATGACATGGGCCTGGGCAAGACCATCCAGGCCATCTGCATTGCTGCCTATTACCAGCAGGAATGGCCCTTGCTGGTGGTCACTCCTTCTTCCGTGAGGTTTACATGGGCAGAGGTACTGTGAGCTTGGGCATGTGCACAGGGTCGGTAAAGAAGCCTGTGTGATGGATAGACTGTACTGTGCTTTGCAAAAGTTAAACTTCTAAGTGTATTAAGGCAAAGAAGCAAAAAATTACACTGATTAGAAGCTTGATAGTGGGAAATTGCTTGGCACTAACTGTATGATATATGCCTGATTATTTTTTTATTGGCTGATTTTCTTTTTGTAGTCCAGCTGATGTGTTGGGAAGAGGGACAACTAGACAAAGTGTGTGTCCTCTGACCCTCTTGTTAACTTCCTTCCAGCAAGTTAGTTGGCTCCAAGGGGGCATTTTACTCATCACTGTCAAAGATAATAGTTACATTCAAGCAATTGTCTTGTATTGGAGCCCATCATAGCAGTATTTGCCAGTTCCTTGGCTGGAATGGGGGTCCAGGTGATGGGATTCTCCACTGTGTTCAAAAGGCTCCATTATCATCATCATTAAGTGTCTGTCATAATATGTCTTTTAACATGTGCAGTGTGGGCTGCAGCCTCTTCTGAGTCCTTTATTAATGTAGGTCAAAGCCCAAGAAAGTTTGTGTGGTTGAGAAATGTGTCTTGAAATAAATCACTGCCATAGTTTGTACACTGAGGCTGTTGGGTTGCCATAGGCTAGTGAAATTTTCACTGTGGGAGAAAAAGGTGAGTCAGAGCTTTTAGGTCAGTAATTTTTTTCCACAGAAGGAGGAGGTGGGAGTTTAGCTTTTCCTAGAATATGGCATTGATGAAAAAAGTATTGATTTGGATTTGCTGGTTTTGTGCTATAACCAGGTTGTTAGAGCATCTTGGTCTGGGTTTTAATGTCCAGTAGTGCAACAAAATGCAGGGTGAGAAGAAAATAAAGTTGTTTACTGAAAAAGGGAGTGATGCTCATCATACTTGAAATCTCAAGGTCTATAAACCTCTGGGAAAACACCTAACCTGATATTGGACAACTGCAAATAAACCTTTTGCAAATAAACATTCTGCTTCAGGAGTTTCAAGAAATATGAGGCATTTTTGTCTGGTTTTTTTTGGTTGTTTTATTTTTTTTTTCTTAATTTGAGTGATTGATTTCTTCCCTCTCCTACTCCCAGCTGCCCAGGAGGCTCCTGTGGGAGATGTTTTGTTAGGACATTTGCTTTAGAGATCTGGTTGATTTTTGAGTATGTGGTAGATGCAGATGTAAGAAAAATGTGTTTCAGAAATTTAGATGGTGAATTTTATTATAGTCTGTAATGTACTCAGTTTATTCTTGTACAGATGTGTTTTACTGTAATGATAGAAGCTTTTGTTGTGTCTATGGAACCAAACTGGAAGAAATTTTCTTCATTTGGTTACATTTCTGTAGGGACCAGATCCTGATGGGCCCAGGCAGTTTTTTGCAGAGCAACATCAGCAGAACTCAAATGTTGCAGAGAGCTTGGTGTCACTGGGGACAGAATTACAAGGGAAATGGTGGGTGGTCTGGCTAACAGATGGGTCTGGGGGAGGATATCTTGCTCTGGTGTGTGGAGTATTTCAAGAGGTTGATTGAATGACAATTACCACATGAATTTCAGCTGCTGTCATAGAGCAGCTGGTGTGTTGTCAACTTGATCTTTTCATTTTGTTTTGTTTTTTTGGTTTTGGGTTTTTTTGGTGGAGTTTTTAAGAAGAGGAGGTAGAGGAAGAGTTTTGTTCATCTGCATGAGTTGTACTTCACCATAAACATTGCTATAGATGATAGATGTTTACTGCTTAGAAGTCTGTGTTTCACAACCTTAGTTTCCTGTTGAGTGTGAAAACTAAATTTTCCTGTAAGCAGTGGTCACAGTATTCTCTGGCTCTGAGCATATCAGGTACCTTTCTCAGGAGGTTATGTACATTTCCACTAAAGATCAGGGTTTTGTTTGTTGTTTTGGAGTATTACTGGGGTTGGTTTTGTTTTGTTTGTCTGTTGGGTTGCTTTTTTTTTCCAGTAAGAAGGAATAGGGTTTGAGCTTTCCTTGCTGTGTAAAGTAGATGTTGCCTTGTAACCTCTTCTTGATGTTCCCATTACCAGGGAGGTTGCCATGGGAAGGCTGCTTACCCTTACTGCACTCTGAAGTGATGTCTAATGGTGGATGGGGTGGGTCCATGTTCTAAGTATTCACAAGGAAGTTCTGTGTAGTGCTTTGGGATCTTGACAAAGAAGATAAGCACTAGAATGCAATTAATTTCTTTCCTTTTCCTCCAGGCATTTCACAGATGGCTTCCATCCTTGAGTCCAGAAAGCACCAATGTCATAGTGAGTGGGAAAGACAACCTAACAGGAAGCTTGATCAACATCATCAGTTTTGATCTCCTCAGCAGGATGGACAAGCAACTTAAGAGCACATTCCAAGTAGTTATTGTTGTAAGTGGTGAATGAAATTTTTCAAGTTAATTCTATGCTGCAAATGGGGTAGCCTTTGTATAGCAAGGAAGTGCGAACTGGGCCTTATTTAGGAATGAAAGTATCTTGTAATTGTGTCTCCATTAGTACAAGCATGGGGTTTCTCTGAAATCTTTTGAAATAACTAGTAGAGTTTAATTCCTTTGGGATTCCTGAGGCTGTGTTTTCACTTTCACTGGTTATGGTGCCTCTCTGATTTCATTGTGCTTGGTCATGTCCTCTGCTGGAGAGAAAAGTGTTTAATGTGGTGTGTCAATACAGTAGTCTTGGAATTGTATCTTCTTAAGTCTTGGACTTCAGGGTGGTGTTAGTGTTTATCCAGTAAACCATATAACCTTTCAACATCAAGCATGTGGGTAAAGCATCAAGAAAATCTCTCTTAGCTTGTGTTCCACTGACAAGCTGCATTAAGCCTCCTTTGATCACTTGTATAGTTTCTTTTGTAAATTACTTCAAGTTCCAGTTTTTTTCTTTTTACAGAGCCACAGTAAATGGCATTTTTCTGGATTTCAGTTACTAAAAATTCAAAACTAGTGTTTCAAATCCAGCTTGGATCAATAGAGAGCAAAAGCGTCTATGTAGCTTACTCTGAGTATTTGATGTTCTCAGTCTAGTTTTCAGCACACATATACACCTGCTCAAAGATCATGGAAATTGGAACATAATCTTTTTGTTTCTCAGCATCAGATGGAGTGTAGCAATAGATGGAGTTCTTTGTAGACCAAGCTACTCACTTTTTAATTTTTGTATTTTTTCTCCTCCACACACTCTGAGCAAACGTTCTGTCAAGGTGGAAATGCAGATTATTAATTTTGTAGGCCCAGAACTTTGCCTTGGTACTTTTAACCAGCACTGAACTGGTGGATGTTCTTTTTGTGTGTTTGTATGTTTAAATTTGGACCCTTTGTAGGTTTTTACAGATGAGAGTAGTCCTACTGCTTGCCGAGCTTTCCTGCTTTTTCTTCCAGTCTTCTTCTGGTGGCTGGGAAAATTAATGTAGATTATTTGTTATTTAGGAGGGAGAAGGCTGTGCCTGAGAGGCTAAGCAGTTGCATTGTCTTTGCATGCTTGTTTGTGCCCATGTGGAAAGATGAGAATATACCCTTGGAGGGTGCCGATTGCTTTTTGTGCCTTAAGTTCTGCCTTACTATAGCAGTAGAAGTGAAGCCCATTTGAGGGTGATGTCTGAAGTAGGAGACTATTACCCACCTGGTGAGCCCTATCAGCAGAACAGTTGGATCTTAATTAGATTTCTTTTTGCCTTACTATTTGCATTAACCCCTTATTAAGGGAACTGGCACTATATAGGCCTCCTATGTTTGCTGCATTTAAAAGAAACATAGGGGCAAATGAGTGTCAGTTATGAAATATTCCTCTTTCTCCTTCCTCTTCAGCCCTCTCTGCTCAATGTTTTTTGGTATTCATTTATGATTCATGCCTGCAAGGTTTGATTTTTGTTCTGTTTGCTTGCAGCTGCAGGTTTGAGTACAGGAAGCCTGCTACTCTGCATCCTGTCTTTTTGTTTAGAATTTGATGTGACTATCCCAATGCCTGAAATATCCTGAATGAAAGGCCTGTAATACTAGATAGCTGAGAATACTGGAAATTTGTTCTGTAACCTGCATTTGGACTATGGATCTGAACTGACTTTGCTTTCATGCATTTTTGTTTCAGGATGAATCTCATTTCCTGAAGAACACAAAAACTGCACGCTGCCAAGCTGCCATGCCTCTACTTAAGGTGTGTAATGCTGGGTGCCAAAGCTCTGATTGCTAACATCAGGCTCCTGGGGCAGTGTGCTCCACTTACCAGGCTTAGGAGCCAGCAGCTGAATTCTTTCGGTGTGCAAGGGAAAATCCAGGTAATAATGTAGATCCAAGACTGAAATTTGTCTTTACCTCTTGTTTCCATACAAATATTACATGGCAAAACCGAACAAAACAACTTCAAAAGCTCCCTTGATATAATTGTGGTACTGCCACTGATGAATTCTGTGGTGACAGAAAAGGGAAAAGGGAATGTCAGAACTTACTGAATGTATGCAGGGAGAGTAGAAAGAGTATAGTGGTGTCAAAATAGCTTGTTGAATGAAAATAATCATTATCAGTTACTTCTCAGCACACAAATTGCTGCTGCATGTCAGAATGGCATTGTGACTAGGGCCCTGCCCTGTTTTTAGGGTTCTAGAGTGTTACTGCAGGCTTCCAATGGATTTGTGTGGCTGGGGCTTAGGAGATTTCCTGCTGGTCACATGTACAGAGTTACTGGGAAATGGTGGAATGTGAGGTTAGTGGGACAAATGACCCATAGAAGGGAGACAATAGTCAATTATAAGATACATAAGGAGAAATGTAAATTTTAATGTTTGCCTGTTGTCCTGGGATCAAAGAATCACCCTGATAGTCTCTAACAGATACAGATGAAAGTTATGGGTAGTTTCTAGACATTGCAGGGCCTGTACATTAGAAGAAGATAAATGCAGTTCCTCTTCAGCAGTTAATCAGCAGCATGTATAAAGAGAAGATTTGATCTGTGATGGCTTTATAGCAACCAGCTTTAATATGCAAGATTCTTAATGGCATGCTGAAGATGGTTGTCCTTGAATAACTTGGTTGTTCTCCTTAAAAGCCTGACTCTTGTCTTCTCTTGGCTTTCAAATCAGTTCAGGCTTTTAATGTTTGGAAACTTAAGTAGGAGGTCCAATTTTGTGAGCAGTTTGAAATACAGTAATTAGGGTGTATGTCTGAAAATCATGGAAAATAACAAATTCGCCCTCGTTTTGAGCAAAATGCTCAAAAAGCAGCCTCATCCTTTGCTACTTGAAGCTTTGTAAGGATCAGCTTGTCAAAATTATTTGTAGGCTGCATGATATGAGAGTGAAAGATGGTAGCTGTTAGGCAGAGGTTAATTGCCTGTATGCACTTGCTGAGAATTTACAGTTTTATGCTGTCACATCACTGGTCTTAAAGAATTGAGAGCTGATGCTTCTGAAACTGAATTTCAGTCTTCTGAAAGCATTAAGAGTTTTCTGTTCATATAGTGCATTATCTCACCTGCAATGAGCATGCAGTACCAGATATTTTGTGTTAGATGCTCAGGTAAATTCTGCCAGGTTGCTGACTAAAATTTCTGGAGTATTTGCTGTAATAGCCATTTTTCTTCTCTCCTTGCTTTCCAACATTTTGTTTTAAAACTATCCCCTTTGGCAGCTGTGTCTTCACCTCGTAGTGAGTGATGCTGTGGTCACTACAGGCACAAGACATCACACCAATGTTTTTGTATTTGAGAGAACTACCAAAATATGAGGAGCTTTCATGACTTGAATACTGACTTTAGCAACTATACTATGTGATACTTATAGTAAGTATATATAGCCAGTGGGGTAGAAATGGGAGTATTTTCATTATTTTACATTATACCTTGATATTACTGAATGAGAGGTGTGGCTAACATGCTGCTGAGGATAATACTCTTGTTCTTGCCTTCTCTATGTTAAAAGGATTTGAGCAGTAGTAGGGGTCTTAGAACAGACCAGAAAAAGGTGTAAGTGTAGGCAAGTCCTTGAGAGGTAAACTGCTTCTAGTACTTCAGTCCCTACCTTAAAGTCAGAGTGTGCAGCTGTGCCAGTGCTGTAACCAGTGCCCCTGGAACTCATGCCTTGCTTGTCTACCTTCTAAGCATTGCCACTTCTAATTGTTGGCATAATACTACTATAAAGCATCTGAAATTGCCATAGTTGCAGGTATTTCCTATGAGGATCTCAACGTCCTAAAGCATAAAAGCTTGAACTGACTTTTATGGACAGAAAAAAAGAAATCTCTTAAGAAATGTGATCCTTAGTCCTTACATGCTAGAAAGATTTATGAGTCCATAATGACACTGAACAGATCTAAGTTCTGGAGACAGAAATGTTTGTCATTTCTATCCATACTTAATTAATTCTTTTCATCTTGATAGAATCTGCTCTTTTGACTTCTCCATTTGAATAATAAATAAAATACATAAGTTGTTACAAGCGTTTATACAAAACTGCACAATAATTGCATTAAATTAAAACATTGATAATAAAGATTACATGTCTTGGGTATTAGTTTCTAATTTGTCTTGTTAGATAGCCAAACTGAATCCCCACCTCTCAAATCTTTAGCTCATGGTTACAGCATTTAAAGCCTTATTTTAGTTTTAATATCTCATATTGACCGGTTTTCAAAATGAAATGGTGTTTTCAGCCACTCAGTCATAATTCATCTTTTCCTGCTCTCTTGTATAAATTGCAGAGCAGGTGTGGTATGGAATTGTCAAGCAAAACCATGTATTAAACATGCCTTTTAAGTTTTCCAGTTGGGGATTTTGAGACTTTTTTTTAGTATTAACAAAAGCCGCAAATTTTGTGTGTGCAGCACCCAGTATCTTTTCTGACATACTTAGCTGCTACCCTCACAGATATTTAGAAAAGTTTTACATGAGACAGAGGAAGAAATTTTATAATGGCTGGATGTATGCAGTGCCTGTGCTTGCTGCTTCATGGCTTGCCCCAGCTTGTCATTAGTTTAGAGTAAATACGTAGACATGTTATGCCAAATTTACTGTTAGTGGACAGAACTTTGAGGGAAACTTAAAATTGCATGAACAGTGGGATAGGGTGAAATAGCAGCAGCAAGATGTTTAGGCCATATTTCTTATTGTGGATATGCACACTTGTGGGTGTGCAGAGTTGTACATGGGGGAGAATGCTCTGTCTGCCTGTGTGAAAGGAGGTGGTAGAGTTTGCACACAGTCTGTGTGCATCCCTGCACAATTATGGAGAAGGATGGATTGAAAGCTGTAGTAGAAAACAGTCCTTTGATGTGTGGTCATGTGGCAAAAATGCTGCTTTCAAAGTCAGCCAGCTTTCACACCAGCAGGTCTGTGCTGGCAGCTGCTTGGGATTTGTCCCCAGCTGCAGCAGCTCTCAGGGTACTCAGGGGCTAGAGGTTGCTGTGTTCAAAGTGGTCTTTGTGTCTTGTTTCCATGCACATCAAAGTGAGAATAGTTTCATACTGTTGGGCTGTGGCTGAGTCACTAAAAGGCCTGGTTAGGCCTGGCATGTCCTTCCCCCTAATTCAAAGCTGTGTCAATTGGTAACAGGACCTACTTGTCATCTTGCTGTTTTCTGTAGTCACATGAGTTCTCCTAGGCATACTGACAATACTGGTTGTTCCCTTTACCTCTGCCCTGCATCTGCTTCCCTCGGAGGCAGAAAGTCTCAATAGTCTTATACTTCTTGTAAGCAGTTTGTTTTTTCTTTCTAAGATGAGACAGGCTCAGAGACATAAACATAGGAGAGGGAGTATACATACTACCAATATCCTTAAACCAGCAGAGCCTCAGGGATGTGGTTGGCGAAGAAACAAACAAAACAGATGTTTTTCACTCATCTGTGGGATCTCTTGGGGACCAGAGTGGAAAGGATTCTACTTATTTTGACCAGCCAAGGTACTGCATGGTCTTTATTGCCTGGAATACTGCATGCAATTGCATGGAATACGGCAAGATATGGAAACTAGGGAAGGTCCCAATGGAAAATGGATGAGTTTTTTGGAAGCATGACAGTAACTAGTGAAGAATTGCATTGGAAACTGAGAAATAAAACATCCTCTCTAATCAAAAATTCCAGTGGCATTAAATGTTCTTATACTCTTTGTGGTCTTTATGAGCATTGCTCTCCAACACGTGGATAATGTTACTAATTTGATTGTTCCCACTGAGCTGCTGTTCCAGTTAATAGTCTGATGCACATCCTGATGTTTGCAGGGTTAAAGGTCTTTGGTTTTGTTGTGGGAGTCCAAATACACTCTGTGGCTGGAATCAAAACCTTTTATGCTTGTTGCCATAGAGCAGCTTAAAAATAGTGGAGAGAAACAGGTCCATGCTGAAGGTAGAAGGTAAGAACACAAAAATTTCCATTTCTGTCAGGAAATAAACAGCAGCTGTCTTTAGTTGTTTCAAATCTCATGGATTAGATAAATAAACCTTTCCTTATTGTCACCTGCTGAGAGAAGGAATTTTGTCTTGAAACTGAAGAAGCTGTGGGCCCTCAGGGCTCCATCTTCAGATCTGCTCTTACCTTCCAATATTTTTTCCTTCTTGTAATAGGAAAGCAGTTTAATTTGCTTCAGTCATAGCTTATCACTGCTGTTTGACACACATTGTCTGTCTAGATGTCGGTTAACAATAGGGAAAAGTATTTATATTTTTTGGAATAATTACTGTAGGATCGTCTTATGGAAATACAGAGCCTGATCTCTTGCCCAAGTAGAGAAACAGACTCCTCAAAGCAGCTGCTGCTCTTCCCCTTTATCACATCTTCTGTTTCATGAGGTGATTATTTTATTATGGTCCTTTTCAGATTTTTCATTTTGCAGGATAAGCTATTCTTAAGCTAAGCAGTTTAAAATGACACAGTAAGCAAAAACTGGGGACATGAGTAAATGTACAGCCAGAACCAGCCACGCTTATTTAAAAAAGTATGTCAGTCTGATAGCATATGGCAGAGCTCCTGCTGTGAAATTCACTTAACACAGAGAGAATCATTGTATGTTAATGAGGCTCTTTGCGTGTTCAATTATTTGTCTGTCACATAACCCCTCTGCCTTGACTACTCCCCTTTGAATTGTTGGTTGCTGGGTCTTGACCTTAAAATAAGTGCCATCATTTCATAAATTATTCTTTGACTTTCAAAAGTGACTTTTGTAAATGTTTTCCCAGCTGTGGAATTACTTCTTGCTGGTGTATTGTGTAATGCTACAAAACCACATTTGTCTTAGGCTACTTAGTAAGAGCTGCAGACCAGCTCTCCACCAGTTCTGTGAACTTCATGCCTAAATGCAACTGAGCAGCTGATATTAGTTCATCTATGTGGAAATATGTATCAATTGATTACAAGATCTATTTTTTCTAGAAAGTCCTTTCTGGCCCCTGCAATCTTATTTTCTGTGGTGTTGTTCCATATTATTGTTACAGACCTTTGAAGAAAGAGGCTACGTGCTCACTCTTGGCAGCACAGAAGGTTCAGCAGGAAACAAGAATTAAGCAGTGATCAGCAGAGACTTCTCTGCAGGAGCAAATCTTCATTGGCATCTACTCAAAATGAGTTGCCACTAGAAAAAGAAATGGGAATCAAAGCCATTTCTTTCATCCAGAATTTAAGTCAGCCTTCACCACTTGGAAATTTGTTGTCCTAGTTTTTTTTTTTTTTCCCTCTTCTTTCTTGAGCTCCATCTGTCACAGGTTTCAAAACTGAAAGGGACCTTTGGTATAATGAGTTAGACCACCTATGTTCTATGCAATTTTCTGGAATTAATTTCTGAAGTTTTTCACCGCTCTTGTAGTGTTAGTATCTTTTGAGGTTTGGTTATTGTTGTTTTTACTGGTGGTTTTTTGTTTGTTTTTTTTACTTTTCAGTTTGCTTTAAATGGTTAATTAGAACACATGTCACAGCCCTTGGTTAGAGCTTGCAGTGGTTGAATATCCTTTGTGTTCAGAAATAAGTTACACACAGCAAAGCAGCAGCTGGACAAGTTTAGAATTCAAATAACCTGTAACTTCATCATCCTCTTTTTTGACACCTATTTAGGGATTGGGGAAGGAGCCTGAATAATTATTTTGACTACTGGGGAATTAGTGTTCCAAGCTCATCTTGTGCAGCTCCTCATCTTGTGCACTCTCTGAGAAGCGAGTGCCTTGAGAATGGCATAAAGCCTTTCAACACAGTTTGGTTTATGTTGCATTTATTACGTCCCTGGTCTGTTTTGAGTGTGTTCTTGCTTTAGCTTGATCCAGAGCTTTCTTATATGAGATGTCTGTCATCCCATGCCTTCATGTTTCCCTTTTTCTGGCAGTTGCCTTCTGTTGGTCCATGAGGAACAAGTTTAATTTGGAGGTTTCTTGCACTTGTGGGATTTGCTTGTCTTGCTTTTCAGCAGATTTCTCAGGGTAGTATCAGCTTCCTCCTCAAAGGTTTCTGCTAGGTGTCAGATATTGTCTAGGTTCTGTTCAGTTGTCCTCTAGTGTTAGGTTAATTTTAAAAAGTGACCTACTTTCTGTTTCATCACTGTTTCCTCGTGGGATCTGGTATCTCTGGTCTCTGTGACTCCTTCCTCTTTTGGGTAGCATCAGCACCTCTGTATTGTGCAAACTCTGACCTTCTGACATGCTCAAAGGTTTGACCTCTCCTCTTATTTAGTTCAGTAACTATTCTGCTTTTTTAAATGTTCATGGGAGTTGTCTGATCCTGGTGGTGATCACATTTCCCTCTGGTCTGTTTAATAGGGATTATTGGAGAAGGCAAGTCCCCCCTTGATCACAAGCTATATATAAATAACCGATAGAATCTTGAAATTAATTTCCGGAACTCTTTTTCACCAGTTTTGGTTGGTAAGTGGATGAAACAGCTGAATAGATCTGGGTGACTTGTTGATCTCAGTGAAATGATAAAAGAATTTAATTTTCTTTTTCATTTAAATGTGAATGAGCTGTTGGTACAGATGTCACTCAACGATCTCTCTGTTATTTTAATGAACCTGCATTAAACCATGTAGGAAATTGCAAGGCACGTGTAACTTAACTACAGTATGTGAATTTACAGCAGTAGAAATTCATAGCTTTTATCTAATAATAGAATTAGGTAATAGTGGTGGTATGAAGGTAGAAGTGGAGACTTTAATGTCTATAATGTAATTTTTTCCCCTACTTCTTGGGAGCACCTGCTTTAGATCCAGACTTTCTGTCCTCTTCCTGTCTCCCCTACAACACATTTTACAATCTTCTTACATGATTTGTATTTATTCTCTCATGTCCTAGCATCCAGCCAGCTGTGCCTACACTCACCATTGGCTGTCAGATCTTCTGGCTCTGCTTCACAGAGCTTATTTTTTTCTCCTTGCTTGTATAATTTAAGAAAAAATGAACCAAGAAGTAAGAAAATAATCCTTCTTCTTTGTATCTCTTCTGCTTTTGTGATAAAGACAGTCTGCTTGTGGCTTGCTGTGGCAGGTTTATTAGGAGAATTTATTTTGGAGGTGAGGATGTACCTGTGAGGGTGTGTCATTTTCCTGTGACAGCTGATGCCAAATGAAAAGTGGAGCCGGGCATAAGATACTAACATGTCTAGTGGGTAAATGCTGATTCAGAAAGTACTGTAGTAAAAATAGATGTACCCTTCCCTTAGAGCATGTGGATGGATATTAAGAAACTTTGTGGCTTATCCTACTCCCTGGAAGTTCTAAGTACTGTCCTTGAGCATCTTCAGGCAGCAATAGCTGAAAGTACATGTGAAAGTGAAGCACTCTTCTGTTCAGGGTACTTGACCAGGAGGGCTTGGGACTTTCTTTCAGGACTGGGGTGACTTAAGTTCTGCACTGTTGTGAGCTGTACGATAATGATGCCCTGCTTGGTTTTCCCAGGCTGCCAAGAGAGTGATCCTGCTTTCGGGAACGCCGGCCATGTCGCGGCCCGCGGAGCTCTACACGCAGATCGCCGCCGTGCAGCCAACCTTCTTCCCACAGTTCCACTCCTTTGGGCTGCGCTACTGTGACGCCAAGAAGGTACTTCTGTGGGAAACTGGCAAACTGGGACTCTGCAAACAGCACTGTATTTTTTTCAATACAGGAGGCTGTATTGAAATGTGGAGGCTTTTTCTTCCTTCTTTCTGCATGATATGACATCTTTTTTTGAGAAAGTTTCTGTGTAGAGTAACATTTTAGAAGTTCTTAGGCTGAGGAGGTCTAGGTGCAGTGGTGGGCCTGAGACATGAAGGCAGTAGTGTTTCTTGCCTGGGAAGACATGGAAATTAAAATGGGGGGGAAAAAATCCCCAAACAAATGAAGCCATAACTGGTAAAAGGAGGTTGTTCTTATCAGATCTTGCCCCCTGAGATTTTAAAGGGGCAGAGTAACTAAGGGGCCTTCAAGCAGCTGCAGATTTGGGCTAAATGATTTTAAAATAATAAAAAACAACAAACAAACAAAAACAAACCCCTAGTTTCTAGTTGTGGTCTCTGTTTGATAAAGGACTGTTCCTTGGGAGTTTGGATTTTATAGCTCCAGGTAAGTAAAAAAATGAAGACTTACGGACTGTATCTTTGTATTCCACCCTCTTCTAATTTAGGAAATGGATGCAGTCCTCAGCATATTTTGAAAATAACTCCTCTGCCAGCTGCTCAGCAGTTGTTTCCACAGAATTACTGAGTCCAACCACTGCAAGAATTTGGCTTTGCAGGAAGCCAACATTTGCAGCCATGATAGCAAATGTCTGCCTTGCTGCCAAGGTATGGGCAACTCACCTGTACTTGAATTTGCCATCCCTGGGCTGTTGTGTGTTTTGGAACACACACTGCTAAGAGAAGATCTTTTGCTGCTGATTCCTATACACAGAGGCTCTAGGATCTTCTGTGCTGGTTGCATAGACACAAAAGAGGGACTCAAATCTCCCTATAGCTCTAATTCAGAGTGTTTAGCAAAGTGCTTGGAAACACCAAATGACCATTTCAGTGTTCAAAAATTCTGAGGAACTGAACATCATCACTGTATGCCATAAAAATAGTTACAGCTGTCTGTAGGGCCTTTGTGTTTGTTTTCTTCTATGTTTGGGGTAGCTAACATATACCAAGTTTTTACCAAAAAGATTCTCACTGCAGTCTCATATAAAATTCTTGAATCCCCTTTTCCCTAGATCTGAATGCCCACTTGCTTTCATAGCCAATGTAATGCTGTTCTGTGTATGTCCAAATATGCAAGTCAGAGGAGCATTTAATTGACTTTGGTAGTCACATGCAGATGCCATTGATTAGAATAAGGCCATTAGCATGGAGAATCACAGAGCATCAGTCCTGGGTCTCCATCCATAGTAGGAATCATGTGGAGGGAGAGGCCACATCTTCTGCTAAGCTTCATTATCTTCAAATCTGACAGACTGCTTTCTAAGCATTCCTTTCAGAATGGTTCCTAGAGGGAAATGAAGAGACACAGTTTAATCTCCTTGGTTTTCCACAGTGAAAAGGAAATTTGATTTGCAGCACATGAGTCTAAGTAGGTTTGGAGTTTGAGCCCTGTTAAAGGTAAAGTTCTGCACAAGTAGCTGTCGTTTCAATTATGAGGCACATGGACCTTGGATAAAAGAAATAAAATTGTTTTACAGGGTCCAGGTTGTAACTGTGTTCAGTTTAAATGACTTTTCAACCTTCAGTGAAACTCCATATGGAGGTCACAATCTATATCAGCTTCCCTTCAAAACCTCGTCAGGATTTCTAGTATGTTCCTATGTTTGAGCTGCCTCTCCTAGACAGTTGAACATGGTTGGTTTTTCTATGCTCACCTGGGACTTACAGTTAATGTCAGTAAATGATAGCATGAACCTAGGAAGAATTTGGTTGTTTGGAGAAGTGAGGCTGCTGGAAATGAAGAGATGTAGATAGTATTAGAGAAAAAGAAATATTCAGCATATTCACGCTGCTGAATATGGGCTGCCATAGATCCACTAAGAAATTAAAAAATTTAAAAGGTGATTGTAATTGGTTCCTTCATGACTGTAGAGTATCCCTCACATTTGTTGCTGTAACTCTAACCTGTGACTGTATTAGGAATTGCATCCTCCGTGAAGAACTGTTGTACTTCTGCTGTCAATACTTAAATAAGTTCTGCTTTCTGTCCTGAAATTGGCAGCATTATGAGTGGAGATAGAATTGCACAGAACCAGAGAGGCTTTGCAAGGCTTTTGAAGATGTGTAAGGATAAAAGGTGTTATGTAAAAGTGTTTTGGTATTAATAATAAATCAAATTGCATTATAAGATTAAAGAAAAATTGGAAAGCCTGATCCATTCAATTTAAAACTAAAATCTGAATAGTTTCTGTTTCAAGATTTTGTGACAGAAAATTGCAAATATCTGGCAGATCTGATTAGAAAAGTTATACAAGTTTATAACTTTTTATTAATTCAACTTCCCAACATCTGTAGTTTTAAAAATGCAGCAACTGAAATGTCACCTGTTATTTACAAGATATCCCAAGACTGTTTCCCAAAATACATGCTGTGAATTCATTTTTCAAACTAGCTGATGTTGGCAAATATTAAGTAATTTCTATCTGAGCACATGCTCTGAATTTGTAAGTTTGGCAGCTTCTGCGAACACTGTAATAAGTTTACTGACTCATGTAAGATGCTGTAACACTTTGGTAAGAAAATGACAGTTGGAAGCATGTGTTCTGGAATATTATGGATCAAAGCCAGATGTGTATTTTGGCAAAACAGATGTCTTTCTTTTTTAAATTTTTTTTATATTCTTTTTCTTTTGTCTTTTTTTCTCTCTGTCCCTTTGTCCCTTTCTCTCTTTCCTTTTTTCTTTTCCACAATAGGGTTTACTAAAGTAAATTTTAATGATTCCAAAAATAATTATCTCTATAACTAGCTAGGTGCAGGACAGAGCTAGGATGTTTCTTTGTTTGCAAATCATTCCAGCAGCACAAGCAATATATAACCTAAACGTACTGTGGAGACTCTGCCTGTGTGTGCTTTTTAAACAGGACTGTAGATGGTATCTTGGCTCTGTGTGCGCCTTGTTCTTCGCCTTAAGAGGATGCTGCTCTTCTGAAATCAATTTGGCTATGTGGACACAAAGCATATTTATGACTTGTTTGTTAAGGAAGTTAAGGAAGGTGGGAAAACACAGGCTTTTAAGTGGAAAGAGGTAGCCTGAGGAATAGCCAGGCCCCATAGCAGGCTTTGCTGAGCAGCCTAATCATGTTGATCTCTCCTACTCACCTACCAGTGCACTGAGAAGTGTGGGCAGTGGGCTTTGGTAGGCTGGGCACAACACCAGAGGGTCCTTCTTGGTTCTGTCCATCTGCTCTGCTGGGCCCTTGGAGCCTGAGAAATGCATAAAGACTGGCTGTAAGCTTTTGTGCAGAATGCCTAAAGCTAATAAACCCAGGTAGACTTGAACTGGCTTTCCATGGACCTGAGGGATGTGTTACACTCTTGGTTTCAAGAAAGCAGATCAGTGATACCCATGCTGGTTTTTTGAGGGGTTGGCTGAGATCCAGGTGGGCTTATTCACTCTAGCCCTACACCACTGTGCTGTTGTCAGAGCTAAAGTTTTAATGCTACAGGATTCAAAATGGCTATGTGCTTAGGGTTTGAATTGTTTCCTGCTTTAATGAGCCAACTGTAGCTAATCAAATGGTGCCATAATTATGTAGGAATAGATTAAGTCAGATGAGTTTAATGATGGCCATAAGTACCAGAATCTGAAGTCAGTTAATGGTTCACATCTGTACAATATGGTAATAGGACTGCACATTGTTTTACCTTAACCTGAAGTAGGAACGTTCACTTCTGGATAGCAGAGAGGTCTTAATTGCCTGTAAGCTCTTTGATTCTTCCTCTTCCTGTCCCACAGCAACTTCTCATCTCTGTTCATCAAAGCATCACCCCTTAATACTGTCAGTAGCATGACTAACCTTATGGCTAGTATGATTTATTTTTTGTCTCACAACTTCTAGGAGAGGATGAAGGATGCAGTGAATACTTAGAAGCTTCTTTCTCTTTTTCTTCCATTTATGGGTTGTAGCAATTTTCTCTTGGGGAAGACAAAATCGATATATATTTTTAAGGTTAAATTTATTTTATCAATTAATATAGCCAATTGAAGTGCTGAGGCTCTTCACATCTCCATTATATGCATTTCAGGAGGGAATATGTAGTGGCTTACTTTGGCCTGTTATTCCAAGACCAGAGATTGTATTTTTGGACACTGACATTACTACTTAGAATGAGAACTATGAGAAAGATTTCACCTCTCTCCCCACCTTATTTTTTGGTATTTCTGTAGCTTTATTCCCTACACTAATTTGTGAAATTGCAGCAGAAAGATTTCTTTTTTTCCCTTGCTTCAGCATTAAAACCATATTGATCTCTTCTCTGAAAGACAGACAAGATGGTTGAAAGATGCTTCTTTTGGGGAATGTACCAGTTTTGATGCCTCTGTTATTCTTCCTCAGAGAACAAAAGATAGGCTGTGAGGTTGGAGGTAGGTTGCCTGCACACAGGATCTTGGAGGATAGCCCAGGTTCATAGGAGAGTGCTTCAAGGAGGAGTAAATGAGTTGATCAGGGGAGCTTTGAAGTGACAATGCTTTGAAGAGCCAATGTTTGGAGTGATATGTTTTGGGCCACAGTTTATTTCTGGTTTGCTTGAGTCTGAGCCAAACATGGTAATGGCAGAAATAGAGTATGTCAGGAAGCAGAGCAGGAGTCAGGTCACAGTGGAAAATAGGCAGTTCTGACCTAGCATGTCAGACAAGTGTAACAGCTCTGTGAAGGCATCTGGGTTAAGGATATTTGTGCTCATGCTGTTAGAGAGTATTTTTGTGTGTCTCTCTGCTTAAAGCTGAGATAAATGTGCATGCACAGAACTGCAGTGAGTTCTTTTGGCCTGCTCAAAGCTGCAAGTGGAGCACACAGCCTTGCTGTGTGAGAGTGAATATCAGGGCACAGGGCTGGAGTAGGGATCCCTGCCACCTTTCTGCATAGCCTTCTTCTTCCCTGCACCTCCCTGAGCTCTTGTAGGTTGGAGGAAGGGAAGCTTGTCAGTAACAATGTTACATGTATTAGTTTGTACACTTCTACCTGATTGCCATTTATGTCAAATCTCCTGCTGTCAAGTTCTTGCCTTGTCAGGATTCCCTGGAAATTTATTCTGCTTTTGGCTTGTACCCAGAGTAGTCTCTTAAAGGTTTGACACTGCCTTGGTCTTTCCCAGATGCCATGGGGTTGGGACTACTCTGGATCGTCCAACTTAACTGAGCTGAAAATTTTGCTGGAAGAGTCCATCATGATCCGACGTCTGAAATCAGATGTGCTTTCCCAGCTTCCAGCAAAGCAACGCAAAATGGTTGTGGTGGCTCCTGAAGGCATTAGTGCAAAGACCAAAGCTGCGTTGGCAGCTGAAGCAAAGAAGATGGCCAAAGGATATGAAAGTGTAAGTCAGAAACTTACTTTGCAATGTGCCATTGCAATTTCAGGTACTTTTATTTAAAAAAACTTTTTTGTGAAAAAGCTGTACCCTGAGTTCCAAAGGTCAGAGCCATACCTTATGTGAAGGCACAGTTTTAGATGAGTGTACAGCACAATCAAAACTAGCTCAGCTTGATTTGCTTTTGATCTAAGCAGTCTACTTTGTCCCTTTGTGTGAAATACCATTTCCTCTCTTTTTTTCTCTCTTGTTTGTAATTTCTAATTGTCTTTCATATCTCCTGCCTCTCTACTTACTCTCCTGTCTAGCCTTGTAATCTCATTCAGCCTACAAAAACAGCCTTGAGCTGTGCTGTGGTACAGAGCAGTAGCTGTGCTGTGGTACAGAGCAGTAGCCAAAAATGTGAAGGGTTTCTTTTTGCTTTTCTTGTTTGTTTTCCTTGTATGGGTGGAAAATATATGTTCTAGGCTCGTAGGTTGCTAATACAGTTCAGCAAGAACTTAGGGGTTTTTCCTTGCCATTTTAGTTGGGACACATTTCTCAGCTAAAACTGCATTTGTGATACACTTGACATCCAGCTTGTAGGAGTTGAGTGGGAGGTAGGAAGGGAGGTGTCAGGGCTGTGTGAGTATCTGCTGTACCTAATGGCAAGTAGGAGACTTCCCCCCCAGGCCTCTATTGTTGTGCCTTTTTTAGGATGATGTTTTTTCATTGCAAAGTGTTTATTGGCAGCAGCAGAAATACCAGATCTGTAAGCAAGAAGGAAAAAAGGCATTTTTTGAGACTCAAATTTGTTTATCTCTTCCTTCTACAGAAACAACAGGAGAAGGAAGCTCTTCTTGTCTTCTTCAGCAGAACGGCAGAAGCTAAAATCCGCTCAGTCGTGTAAGTGCCGTGTCACTGCTTCATTCTTGCCCAGTAAAATGTGGTTTTCTGCTGAGAACAGGGAGACAGTGCCTGAGAGATAACAGTGCAGGGACATGAAGCACAGCCTCAAGTCACCCTAGAAAAACTTGACTGTAATTACAATGCACTAAACATTTTCTTCTCTTGGCGTTCTTTGGCTGAATAAGTCTTCTGATTTCATTCCAGATACAAATCTAAGCTGTCATTTGAACCATTTAAAATGCCTTTGAGTTTGGGACTGGGATGAAATTCCCTGGTCTGGACTCTTTTTCAATTTAAGGAGCAGGGGAATAATGAACTAAAAGCATCAACAGAATTTGAAGAAACAAATGCTGCAGTTCTGCTGCTGCAGGAATCCTGAACCAAAAAGCTTATGAAATGGGCTGAGCTTTAGTTTTAGTGTGCTTTAGGAATCATAGCTACTGAAGGTAGCTACAGCTCCGGCAGAAGTTTTTGGCTCTTCAACAGGGCTCACATGGGACCTCAGTAGTAAAACTTTCATACTATGGGTGTGCTTTTAACTCTCTCTTCCCTAGAAGTAATTTCTTTCTGTGTCCTTTCATCCTTAGCCTTTTTGCTGGGACTGCAAAGGAGTTGCTTTCTAATAAGTTGTATAGTAGTAACATAAAAATGGTTTACTTTCCACAGCTCTCAGAATGTAAGGACCAACTGATGTGCACTGTGCAATTTCACAGTCACAGACCTTGCTGCAAAATTTGCTTGTTTGGCACAGAACTGCTCTTCATAGTCCCAGCATTCATTTCTGTAGAAGATTTTCTTCCTTTTATGTTAGTGAAGAGTTAGAAGACTTTCTTCTTTTTATTTCAGTTGCAAAGTGTGAACTGAATATAAAATCATGAAGTGCTGTTTATTTGACTCACTGGTAGGAAGTAGTCCATTTTTTCCTGGGGTTTATTAGCATTTAAAATATCCATTACTACAAGCTGCTAAGGTACAGTATCATCTAACTAATGGTACTGCCCTATGATCATCAGCACTTCCCATGTCACCCTTAATGACATATCTTCCATTGCTTCCATTGAAATCACATGCCATTTGTTAAATAGAATATGGGAATGAGATACAAAATAATTGTGATGTGTTGCTTGACATCTGCTTACTACTCTGAATGTCTGCTTTGATATTTGTTTTAAAATACAGCAGTCCCACTCCTTTCCCAGATTTCTTTTTTAAATAATACTGTCGTATAATGGGGATCTGAATATTATGAACCCTGCAAAGTTGTCTGTCATCTTAATACAGTGCTGGAAATCCTTCTTGGTCCTTTGTGGCAGTTGCTGGTGACCTAAGATGTGTTGACTTTAGCAAAGGTCTTTGTATTCCTGATCTTCTCAACAACTTTGCTGTTCCAAAGAAAGAATGACATAATCTGTATGGGCTCACAGGTGTTCCTCAGGCTCCAGTTAATCTGATTGTAATACAAGTTCCTGCATGGAAATGGGTTCTGTAGCTGTGCTGCCTGTCCATGGGAAAAGCTAGATGTTTTCATTGAAGTAATTTAAAAGGAGTTTTGTTGCCTCTCATTGGCCATGAAGCCTATATGCATGTGGATAACACCTAGAAATAGCTGTCAAATTTAGATACTTAAGCTGGAGTAAATTGTCAGTGGGAACCCTTGTAAGAAAAGGTACTTTCTTCTGATCGATGTGTTAGAGGTGTTTTTGTTGATATAAAAACAATCCCAGGTAAACCCAGGAAGTTTAACTGCATACAGATTATTTTAGTGCATTGTGATTGTGCAGAAATTAGAAATACAGAAGAGTGAGTGAGATTGTAATCAAGTGTAGATGACCTTCAGTCATTGGCCTGGGATGTCATGTTCCAAGTAGGATGCACTGAACTGATTCTCTTTGACACTCAAGTATAATGTAGGCAGCTGTGTCTGCCTGTGGTGAAGAAAAGCTGAGGGAATTTTCCTTTCTGTATTTTAGTGTGTAGAAGACTTGACTTGCTACTTGCACTTTACTTCAGCTTTTTATTCTAGCCAGTTCCCTAGTGTTCGTGTATAGATGTATAGTATCTTCAAAACTTGTTGTGAGCAAAGTCTGTATTCTCTCAGCACCTAATTTTATACTGTTTTGGTGGTTTTCCTTTTTCATGTAGAGAATACATCCTGGAGTTACTGGAAAGTGGGAATAATAAATTCCTGGTGTTTGCTCATCACAAGATAATGCTGGATGCAGTAGTTGCAGAGCTGAAGAAGAAAGTAAGTGACTGACTGATTTGTCTTAACTTTATCACTGTTCCAGTTTCAGAGCTGTTGAACAGCCCTCTGGATTTATGGCTGCTCAGATAGTTGAGGACAGTTAGTGAGAGAGATGATTTCTACTTGCTGTGCTTCTGAGTGTGCCCTTCAACTTCACTGGGGGAGCTGAGGGTGAATGCCTCACAGCATGCACTTTGTATTAGCTGAATGGCTTTTATTGTATTTAATGTTCTTTAATTCTACTGTCTGCCCTGGAGCTTGTGAATTCTTGGAGTGTTACCCTTTGCGGCTGTTTTTCTCCAGGCTTTCCTCAGGGGGAGAATGAGACTACCCAAGCCCACCATCGCTGCCTGCCTTTACCTCTGTGGTGCTTTTACATTTTTGAACTAAGATACTAAAGGGAGACTTGACAGACCTGCCAATCATTTCTCTTGACTTCTCTTGTTTGTCTAACTTTACATGTGAAGTTTCCATGGATGCTTCTAAAGCATGCTGGGTCATGCTTGGAGCAGTGTGAAAAACGGTTTAGGATAACATTCCAGACTATAACCCACAGTGGCATTGGTGACTTTGCTCAGTGGAAGCACTGGATATGGAATCCACTAAAACATGGAAGGAATATACAAGAAAGGGGACACCCTTTCTCTAAACAGCATCTTCTGCCTTTTCACAGCACGTTGAGTACATTCGCATTGACGGCTGCACATCTTCAGCTGAGCGGCAGTCTCTGTGCCAGAAGTTCCAGTTCTCAGAGAAGCAGGCTGTGGCTGTCCTTTCACTCACTGCTGCAAACATGGGCCTGACACTGTCTGCTGCAGATCTGGTGGTGTTTGCAGAGCTCTTCTGGAACCCAGGGGTAAGTGTCCTGGAGGGAACAGCAGTTGGATGTTCCCTGAAGAGCAGAAATGTTGCTGATTAAGAGATGTAATGGGCAGGCAACTTTCTCTAGGGTTTATCTCTTTCTGATGTCTGCTGGCTCTGCAACCACAGGTGCCTGGGCTTGAACCTGTGAGGCTGGTTTACACAGCTTTCTAACAGGGGAAGGTGGTACAAAAGGGAAACGTGCTTCTGTCTTAATTTGACAGAACTCTCAAGGGTTTGCCCAGCCAAGACCTGAAAGGGTCCATCATCAGTGCTGACCCTCTATTTTGGAAAACTGTTTGATGCCTTTTGGTAACCTGGTGTACCAGATTACTTCTTGGCCTACTCTGAGAATACAGGTTTTAACAGGATCTAGATAAGAAAGAGTTGCTAAGCAGAAGAAATGAGATCTTCTGTTCTCTGGTGCTTACACTGTTTCTCAGATGTTGCAGCTTTCACTTTCTGTTTGTTGTGTTTTTACGTTAAGATTTTGATCCAAGCAGAAGATCGAGCACACCGAATTGGACAGACCAGCTCCGTTAATGTTCACTACCTGGTGGCTAAAGGCACAGCAGATGACTACTTATGGTAAGAAGTGAGAGAGACATTTTGGTTCTCCTGACATGTTTCCACTGTTGGTCACATACGTGGTGTGAGGGGTTAATGCTAGTGCTGATTTCCACAGCCTGTGACAGGAGGATCAGTACGTGCCAGGGCTGCTGCAAGCTGGTGACATGGCCTGGCTGCAGTGGACATGACTGAGTGGCTGACAAGCAGGAGAAATAAAAGTACTTACCTGACAAAGAAAGGGCTCTTAAAAGAAATTCTGGGAGAGCTGATGCATCTAAAACCTTTGCAGTCTCAGTGTAAGGAGGAGAAATTGTCTTAGATAATAGCTCAGAACATTCTTGTGCTAGGGTACTGTAAAGTGATGAGACTTTCAAAGAGTCAGCAGACACTGGAGATGGTTCAGTGTATTGTAGATCAGTTCTGAGGAACAATCTGGCTGCTGGGTGCTTGGACAGGGAGCTGTGGAGGAGAATTGCATTGTCACCACCTTCTTGCTCTTCAGTGAGCCCTTCAGAGAGATGAAAAAGGTGCTATTGACCACCTTTGAATAGTTATGCTATGAGGCTTTTTGGCTGCAGTGAGTTACCAGTGGACATTAGTTCTTAGGGCTTGGGAATCTGACATCTGGGGGTGGACAGAATCTGAGGAATCTTTAGTGCTGTGAGGGAGCTGACCTGAAAATGATGAAAAGAAGTTATCCACTAGCTGCTTCATTTAAAGTCCAAAATTGCATCCTTATTACCTTGTTTAAAGGAATGAATTAACTAAGTGAACTTGTGCAGTTCCCAGAATATCATGATGGCAAGTAATTATAACCCTACAATGCAAGGTTCTGGAAACTGATGCATCACCCAAATTTCATGGAAAGTTAATGACAGTAATTCTGCCTTTATTTGTGAAATGCTGTCTGTGCAGTCATTAGTGCTTAATGGGGAAGAAATATGGCTCTCAAAAGGACTTTGGCATCTTTTTAAAGACAAGAAAAAGAACAAGAGGACGAGGCTATTTGGAAAATGCAGTAATTGTGCCATGGCCTTGGCATCTTTTAGTGTCCAGTGTGCAGGTGTGGCTGGGACCTCTCAGTCTCTTGGGCCAGTGATGGATTCTTCCTTCTGCTGTTTGTTGGGAGTTATCTTTGAAATTCTGATACATCTGTTGTTGGGGTTTACCATTACTTGCCTTGGAGATTGAGCACATAGCTACTAGGAGTCCCTTTTAGCTGCATCTTGGTCTGACTTCATACCATTGGTGTTGCCTCAGTCCACTAGTTTCTCTATTGAATGTGTGTGTTCTCCAAATATTTATAGTCCAAAATCCTCTAATTGTTACCAATTTAATTGATTTATATCTCAAGACTGCATACAGTGATTATAATCAAGAGCAGGACAGGTTAAAGAACCAACAAAGTTTGGTAGAAAAGCCATCTTTATATCCATTTGTATCCTTTTTTAATCTACGCATAGTAAATGAAGCAGTGTCCTTGATTTTTTCCTTTAAATAATATCCATTTATCACTCCTAGGCCAATGATTCAGGAGAAGATCAAAGTGCTGGGTGAAGCTGGTCTTTCAGAAACCAATTTCTCCGAAACAGCTGAATCAACTAACTACTTTCCTAAGGTAATTGACCTGAAAGAATATTGGTGGTCCCTGGGAGGGGCTGTATGGGTTTTGGCTTGTGTACATCTAGACCAGTACAGGTGGCCTTACACCTGTTCTGCCTTTAATGCCACAGAACAGATTGTTCAACTCCTCCCAGAATCCATGCCTTGGCTTGGACTCTCCACAGAAGTTCCAAGCCTGCTACTTGCAAGGAGAGTTAAGCATCCATGCAATATATATGTCTTTGAGAACATATGTATGAGATAGATATGTGTATGTATCATGTATGGTATGATCTGTACACATAAGTGTACTATGTAAGGGGACTGTCCTCTGATTTTGATCTCTGTATTTTACATAACATATGTGGATGTAGATCCTGTTCTGTTCTGTTTCCTCAGTCAGATCCAAAACAGAAGACAATCTATGACCTTTTCCAGAAGACCTTCTCTGAGAGCAGAGATGATGCTGATGATATTTTGTTTTTGGAGGCAGCTGATGCTGGCTGTGAGTTTGACTCTGGCAGTGCCTTGCAAGACAGAGAAACAGAGACATGTTCAATGAGTCCCAAAAAAAAGCGGCGTATTGAGGAAGTGTAAATGGTAACAGCTAAGAGTTTTTTTTTTATTAAAAAAGAAAAAACAAAAGCAATCATGTATTATTTTTTTAGGTTTTGAAAATAAAGGACTTGAAGTTTTATGTATCTCTGGCATGTTTCATCTCAAAGAATAAGAAGAAGGCTGTCTAACAGTGTGACATATGTGCAGCACACACCTGGCAGCCTGCAGGGTTTGCAGTCCTGGTTTTACTGATGACTGAATGGACATGGACAAGTATCATTCTGCTCTGTTTCAGCGTGTCAGCTTCCACAGTTGTTTTGTTTAAAAAGCAGATAATGGCTGTCTGTCCCCAAGGCAGAACTCTTGAGAAGACAACTCACCAGGAGCTGCAGAGTGCTTTTGACAATGTTTTCCATTTCCAAAAGTCTGTATATCTAGTTTGTTCACTAGCAAATTTGGCCATTTCTTGGATCACTCGCAGACTGGCTCTTAGGTATTCCATTTGGCCATGAGGAAAAAGGATCCAAACAGATCTTGATTTTTGTGAAGATGGGGAAGAGGAGGGAAAAGAGGAAGTTACCGCCTTGAAGCTAAGTAAAGTGTAGCTGTGTGTCAGTACGCGTGCATTGCATGTTTTAGGCACATGTCTGCCCCTGCACATTCATCTCTGGCCTTGTGCTGAATATTGGGACCTGCTCCATGGCATGTGCTTGTTCTCTCAGTGGAGGGTGAAGCTTGTGCTGACTTCCAGGGATTAACCTTCTCAGGGAGGAGGGGTGTGTAGGTTGTTGTATGTTTTCTTCAAGACTTGACTGATTTCTACAGGTGAATGAGGAGAAGGGGACACAGGCAGACTTTTGCTCTTTTGTAAGACTGATTCTGGACTGAACTGTTTAAATAAAAAGTTGTTCCAAGTTTTGATTCCCAAGCTTTTGGTACATTTTCTATTTTAGCATTCCATCTCTCAGCTGTGTTTTACAGCCATAATTTGTAGAAAAGGTGGCAAACTGAAGGCTTACATTTAGCTCCTGGAGGCCAGCAGCTAACATGCTGTGGAGGTGATGTGCTTGGCTCTGTGCAGATACCAGACACTGACAAAAATATCTCTCTTGCAAAGCAGAGGAGAAAAATGTTTGTGCTGTAAGATCAACCTGGTAACATTACGTATTTTTTCCTGCATTGAATGATTTGATTGTTCCATTTGCAGCTGGTGTCGTCATGGAAATGCCCCACAGGCTGCATGTACAATTGTGCTGGGTGGAGAGCTGCTTTTCATTCATGACTGCAGACGGTGCTTTGGGGTGTGAGCAGTAGCAAGGGGTGTTGTGACTGGGCAACTGGAGAAAATTCTTTATCTCCGGGTTTCAGGCTGAGATAAATGGGTTTGATGGCAGTTAACCATCACTGCTCTTACTTCAACAGCTGGCCAGGAGATGAAGACACACTTTTTGACATTTTTAAGTGTCTGTCATCTTGAACACAGAGCACTTAATCTGTCTGTAGGATGAGTGACCTTTCTACTTGCAAAGTAGGTTGTTCTGAGTAAAGGGTGAGAGATGTTGCTGTCTGCTAACTGAAAAAAATGCAGAAGGCATTATTTGTTTACTCATATTGTTGTCTCCTATAAAAGTAGTTCTCTTCTTTGTAAAGCTACAGTTATTTCAAAACAGTACTTTTCTAAGATACACTGAAAGCACCCTTGGAGAATTCTGTTCTTATTAACTCAATTCATCTTGTCCATATGTCGGTAAATCCCAGTCCTTCTAGAGGAATGTACTTTCCCTTTGTTAAGACCCATAAAATCTCATCTGGTTTGCTGCACAGATACAGAGGTTTTTTAAACACATCTGAGATTAATTTTTTCTTTACTACATGAGAAAGGGGAGAAGAACTTCGCAGGAAAGTGCTGTTAGTGATGACTTGAAGGGATTGGAGAGACTGCAGGCCTTATCCCAATGGCACCATTAGCCCATCATTAATATGGTGAGGAGGTGGCTGGGCAGCTGGCAGCAGGCTCAGACAGGGTCTCCAAGGCTTGCTGACAAGAACCTCTACAAGGCAGTGTGCAGGATGCCAGTGAGACCCACAGCAGGCTCAGGAGCTTGGAGCACTCCTGGGGCCTCTTGCGCCTGCCGGCTGAAGATGATAGAGCTGTATTTTTATGGTGTTTTCTAAAACCAGTAGAGGAACAGAAAGGATCCCTCTTACTGGATCTTGGAGCATCTTACTGTGGCTGGATGCCTGCTTGTACACCTGCAGCAGTGCTCCCACACACATTGCAGAAAGGTGTGTTTTCAAGAAGGATGCCAAAACAGCAACAACAAGTTAAAATATTTCAGCAATAAGCTGGAGCAGTTCCAACTAAGTGTTCTCCATGCCCCAGACTGGCTGGCTTCGTGAGCTGAAGAGTTCAAGGGGGTGGACTATCAAGGCAAGGCTGTGCTGGCCTGTCTGTGTCCTTCCTCGTCTCAGTTCCTTGGAAAATGAAATGTGTGTTTACTTTGGCAGTGCTGCGAATGGCTGTCACCCAGGGCAGCTGGGTTTGGTTGTTGCCAGAGCTGTCTGTGACACTGGTAGATGATGGATATGACCATGTGCTGTACTGTCAAAGCAAACTGAACTCTGTAGATACAGACCAGAGAATAGCAGTAGATTCTCTGGATGTGTTGGCTGACAATTTTTATATTTTTTAATCATATCGTCACTAAGCAGCCAAAGGAACTTACTTTTTCTTTTCTGTTTTCTCATACTTCAGTATCAAAGCTGTATCCTGTGAGTCATCATTGTGACGAGGATCTGAAAAGGGCAGATATATTCCTAGGATATGTCAAATGAAATTTTGATGCAACTAAGGGAGATATAAATACCATTGCTTAAAGCCTTGCTGAGCCCTCATCTCAAACATTGCTCTGGCCCACCAGCTCCCAGAAGAGTTTGCAGAGATGATCAGGGAATGAGGAGCCTGGCATGACAAAGGAAATTAAAAATGTCAGTGTTCAAACCCTCCGAGCACAAGCCAAGAGGGGATGTGACACCTGTCCATAAACATCTCTGAAAGTACAGACCCCAGACAGGGAAAGTAACACAGTGGCTGTGTACACTCCATTCCTCGATTCTTTCTTAACTAAACAGACTGCAAGTGAAGAGTGCTGTCATTGGCTGAGGCAGCCAGAGCGGGCACGGAGGAGAATTACCTGCAACTACTACCTGGGGATGGTTTCTCTAGGTGGACTGGGAAGGTCCAGCCCTCTCATGGCAGGAGGGGATGAACAGTAGCTGGCTCTGCACATAAAAAATTCTCAGGCTAACTGGATTACATTTCTTAATGGAGGTTAGTGGATTGCTAATCCCCTTACAAGCACTGCAGCTCGATGGCACTGGTGCATTTTTCCCTCTGTGTTTTGGTGCTGGGAATCACCTCTGCAGTAGCACACGAGGGCTTTCAGAGCTGGTGCTTTCAGTACCAGGTAACCCCAACAAAATAAGTTGCCTTGACCTGATGCCAAGATTCTTGAAACCTCATGGTTTATGGCTGGTATGTTTTATGGTAAGAATTCATCCACATTGATTTCTATATATATGTATGTATATATTTATTATACTTTTTTCTGTAGTTCTGGTCATATTTTCTGTCCCTGTTTTGACATCTACCTGTTGCTTATTCTCTTTTAAAACGAGGTGAGTGAATGGAACTGTTCCCTCTCCTTTTCTGCTGTGACCTCCCTCGGTGGAAACCCAGGAATCAGTGCTCTCGCGGTGCTGGCGCTCATGTACGGCCCGGCTCCCACACTGAGTTCCACAGGATGGCTCAGGCTGGAAGGGACCGCGGTGCTCATCTGGTCCAACCTCCCTGCTCAGGCAGGGCCATGGCGGAGCACAGGCCACGGGGCTGCATCCAGACGGTTCGGCAGTGTCTCCAGCGAGGGAGCCTCCTCCCGTCCCTGAGCAGCAGTGACGCCGCTTTGCTCGGCCTGTGCTCGGGGCCGTGCCGAGTCCCGCTGCGCCGCTCAGCGCGGCCGGGCCCGACCGCCCGCGGCCCGCCGGGCTCCTGCGTCACTTCCGGCCGCGCCGCCCCGCCCGCGCCTGCGCACCGCTGCTCCCTCTCCGCGTCGGCGCCGGCGGAAGATGGTGAGTGAGGCCGGGCCCGTCCGCCGCCATCCGCCGCCATCCGCGCCGGGGCCGCCGTGCTGAGCCCGCGGGGCGCGCCGGGGATGCGCCGCGTCCTCCAGCCGGCTCCGCGCTGCGACAGCGGCTCGCTCCGTCCGGGCGGCCGGGGGGAGGCGGCCGGCGGGAGGGGAATGGCAGCCGCGGGGCAGAGGGGCTGCAGCGCTCCGTGCCACAGCCGGCTGGCCCCGGGACGGACGGGGCTCTGCTCCGTCTTGGCGGCCGCACCGCTGCCCGAAGTGCCCCGGCAGGAGCTGGGGAGCTGCAGCAGCGCCAGCCCTGTGGCATTTCATCGATAATGTTCCAGAGGAGGGCAGTGAGGAGGGTTGGAGGACTGGAACAGCTCTCATGAGCACAGGCCCAGGGAGTTGGACCTGTTCAGCCTCAGAAGAGGCGATTGAGAGGGGATCTCAGTATATAAATATATAATAATTAAACAGTTAAAATAGTGTGTGAATTAGGGGACTGTCAAGACGCAGGAGCCAGGCTCCTCTCGGCGGTGCCAAGCAGTAGGATAGACGGGCAGAAACTGATGCACAGGCAGTCCCACCTGAACTCGGGGAGGAACTTGTGTGCAGTGCCCGAGCACTGGAATAGGCTGCGCAGAGAGGGTGTGGAGTCTCCCTCTGTGGAGATGCTCAGGAACCGTGTGGATGCACTCCTGTGCCATGTGCTCTGGGCCGATCCTGCTTGAGCAGGGAGGTTGTGCCAGGGGACAGCTGTGGTCCCTTCCAGCCTGACCCATGCCATGAATCCTCGGTTTTCCCAGCGGCGGGGGGAGGCTGCAGCCCGGCTCTAGGGTGCTCGGCACTCAGCTGCCATGTCAGGAGAGGGGAGCAGCGTGGAGAAGGCGGTCTCTGTAGAGCTGAAACTCATCCTGGTTTGCCACCCAACAGGCCAAGCGCACTAAGAAGGTCGGGATCGTGGGTAAATATGGGACCCGTTATGGTGCATCCCTCAGGAAAATGGTGAAGAAGATTGAAATCAGCCAGCATGCCAAGTATACCTGCTCCTTCTGTGGCAAGGTGAGAGAGCTCCTTCCCCTTCCTCCACAAAAGTCTTTAAAAATCACATTGTTATTGATGCTAGAAAGGTGATCTGATGCTTCAGGAGTTTTTTTACTGGAGAGAAATGCGCCTAGTTCCAAGACAGGGACTAGTGTATAGTGAGCTTTGGGCTACTGTCAGGAATCCTTGAAAAAGTAGACATTTCACATGAATGTTTAGTAGTAGTTAAACGAAAACAATCATTATTACATTTCATGATACAAAAGAGTGAGCAGTGTTGCCATTTTATATGTTTTACATAATTAATAAAGTAAACCTGACAGAATTAAAGCATCTCAGTTGTTATCTTGATAATTAAGGCTTCACTTGGGCTTTTTATTTTCCTTCCAGTAACATTTTACGGCATACCTGGTGGGGGAACATAGGTTGCTCTTCCCACTTTAAAATTCTGATGGCATTTGCTTATTTCTGTGTGCTGTCTAACTCTGGATAGGGAGGAATTTCTGATAGGAAGTAATCTTAACATAATTAAAATTTGCTTTTAAATCTAGTTTTTAACAGTTTGAAAGGTCCAGCAGCTTATGCTTAGCACAGATTATATTTTCATCACGGAGTTTTTTCTTGCTTTGATTTGTTGTTGGGTTTTTGTTTGTCCTTAACTTACTGCCTTCTAGTTAGGAAGTGAGAATGTTCATAGTGTTGTCTGCAGAGTTGTCTAAATCAGGCATAGGTATGGGCAGACCTGTCACCTCTGCAAGGTGATGGATACCTGCATGGGGGAGGGAGTTCCGTACCACCACTCACTCTTTAGGTGCTGTTTGAAATGGGTCTGGGTTGAGCAAGCTGGGCTTGCCCAGGGAGTCCTGGGAGCAGGGGTGTTATATGAGCACCAAATGAGGTGAGGATATCAGTTGTTAGGACCAGGGTAACTCCTTACTATTTTTCTCCTTCAAAATAAGCTGAATTTTTGATGATGCCTTCAGAAATGAGCCAGTTCATATCTGGATGGTAAAATGTTTAAGCAGTGTCTAGAGAATTTGAGTAAAAGGATTATCTGTTCCTTTCCTCTCTTAACTTGGCTTATAGGAGTTCTGTGGTGTGATGCTGAAATCCTTGCCTGAAGTTTCTTGTTTGGCTTTTTCAGATGATGGAGAGTGAATTTTTATTTTTTTTTTTCCTTCTGTTCCAGACCAAAATGAAGAGGAAGGCTGTGGGTATCTGGCACTGTGGATCCTGCATGAAGACAGTTGCTGGTGGTGCCTGGACTTACAAGTAAGGAAATGAAGAAGCTCCAATCAGCATTTATTTTCACGTAACTGAGGCATAATACAGCTTTTGATTTTTGACTTATTTTTTTAATTTTTTTTTATAAATTTTGATCTACTAACCATTCAGTAGATCTGTCCTGAGATAGTGAATGGTGGGAGTTGCCTGTTCTGTTAAAATTTAATTGCTGTGGATCAAACTCAATTTGATTGCTATTCTTTTCAGCAGACAAAGCCAGATTTATTCCAAGAAAAGTTATTTTCATGTTTTCCTTCTGTTGTAAAAGCAAAGAAATTGAATTATAATAACCTTTATTGTGAGGGTGCTGTTGCTTACTGCCTTTCTTTGCTCTCCTTCCCCCCACAATTCTGTAGAAGACACTCCTGCCCCACGCGTAGCAGTCGTGAGGGATTTGAGCCCACACGTTGGTGCACGTGGTGGGTGCATGACTGGGAATTTGGGGTTAGGATGTAGCCTGTGAAGTTCCATGTGCTTTGTGGACCAAGGCCTACACTTGGTTGTCAGGAAAACAAAAGTGGAATTAGACCTTGTTTGGCAGGGCAGTCAGATGATAATTTGAAATGATTAGTGCTTTCTCAAAAATAAACACCAGCACAGTTGTTGTGCCACATGCAAATGACTCTGCTTCTTCCTCCAGTACCACCTCTGCGGTGACAGTCAAATCTGCCATCAGAAGACTGAAGGAACTGAAAGACCAGTAGGAGCTACTTCCTGTTCTCCTTGTGAAACATCTTTTTTTCTCCACCATCAGGATCTGTCCTTTTATCAATAAAAGGGTCATG